>NC_137172.1:113847348-116387348 GCF_951804945.1 Podarcis cretensis | reverse complement strand
CCAGCAAAATCCCCCAATGAACGGGTGGAAATATTGCTTGTTACGAAGCTGAAAAAGGCACAGCTGGAAGATTCTCACTTCTTATATTATTAAACAGTTGGCACGTACTATTTGGAGAGGCCCATCCAGGCTGGTCTCTGGGAATTTCACTGCCCTAGGCAAACTGGGGAAAGGCGGGGCTCTGCTTTCTCTACCCAGCTGACTTGTTCATGCCATTTTTTATTTAGTCTGTGTCACGGGAAGTGAGCCAGCTTGTCAGTAACTGCCCAGATGCCTAATTGACTTCTCTGCTTCTCTCAGTACCCAGAGGCAAAGAGTGTTGCCTGACTAGGCCCAGAAGCTACCCCTGTTCAGGGCAGAAAAGCACTGCTTTCCCCCCACAATTGAGGGGGCCAGTGCCGTGCTGCGTACATGAGTGATGTCAGCATGTTGTGTGCCATGCTGATGTCATGTGCACACATTGTCCGCTGTGCTGACACGCCGTGCGAACGCTGCAGGGCATGCACGAATGACAAAGGCATGCCACATGCGTTGTGCAATTAAGGTAAGCATGTTGTGCGGTGGGTGCACGGCTGCTACAGAATTTTGGGTGGCCCAGTCCCCTGCATGAAAATGGTCCCGTCCCAGATGGTGCACATAAACCTATTATCAACCAGATCAGGTGTGGAGGAAGTTGCAATCCTCCAGATGTTTACTTGCTTCTTTATATATTGCATTCACATTCCACCTTTCTTCCCAGGAGCTCAAGGCGCCATACATAGTTCCCTTCCTCCCTATTTTATCCTCACCAAAACCCTGAGAGGTAGGTTAGGCTGAGTTGTTGTGACTGTCCAAAGGTCACTCGGTGAGTTTCATGGCTGAGCTTTGAACCTTGCTCCCTCTCAGCTCCTGGTCCAGCACTCAAATGACTATACAGTTGCTAGACTCCATCTCCCATCATCCTCAACTAACATGGTCCAGTGACCCAGGAAGATGGGAGGTGTAGTCCGACGAGATCTGGAGGTGTAGCCTTATTAGACTTTACAGATTGGTGGGCTCTGCATTGCTCCCGGACGGGAGGAAGGAAGTCAAATTACACCGAGGGTTGGTTCAGAGAAAGAGTTCTTTATTTCTGCTCTCCTGAGCAGCAGAAAGGCACTTGCGTGGTCAGTCCACAGCAAGTCCAAAGAAATGGGGAATTGCATGCAGTATATATATGTTCCAGGCACCCTCTCCCCCCCCTCCCCCAGGAATCCAGCCACGTCAGCTTATACACGCAGGTTGACATCACAGATGTTCCTGCTCCGGCACTCTTAACCATAAAAGGGTTTTTCTTCCTGTACTCCTACCACAAAAGGGTTTTCCTTCCTATACTCTTATCTTGGAGCAAGAGGTCACCAACTCCAAGAACACACTCTGGCGCTGTTCCCGGACTAGGTCTGTGCGTCAGAGTGTGGTCAGGACATAAGATAAGACCTAGACATACCATCCCTACTCCACTGGAACAGCCAAGGTCATCCATTGTCGTGACTGATAAAGGAGAGAGCTTTGTTTATACAGCTGTGTTCTTGTTATGCATTTGCTCACACAGCTCATAATGCATTTTAGAAATGCTCTCTTGGAGAAGAAGAAAAGGGGTTTTTTGAGTCAGTTTCAAACTGACTGCACAGAAACCCATTCATTCAGAGGAACACAGCTTCCACACCTCTGAACTCAAGAAAGTAACCGTTCGGCTGAAAGAACCAAACACCCAACTTCCAGTCAGCTGCGGGAGCCATTTCGGACACAGATTTAGCCTCTTGGGAAAAATTCGAGCTTAATGGGAGATTGGAGCTTTGCAAGGGTGCTGCGAGCTCAGAAAAAAACCCCAAATGGAGTTTAGGGTATTGGGGACCCAGCGGCACCCCTGGCGTATCTCCCCTAAGGTGAACGTTCCTGTAAAAAGCTTCGGAAGCCCAAGGGGATGGAGGCGTGGGTGCATTGGGAGTCTCCCCACCCTCGAAGACTGGCAGATAAAGATGGTAGATTACATCGAATTGGCAAAGTTGACGGGAAAGATATGAAATCGGTGCAATGAATTGTTTCTTAAGGACTGGAGCAAATTTATAATTTATTTGAAAGAAAATTGTAAATATTTGAAAATGTTTGCAGCTTTAACATGAAATGTTTGGTGATGTGAAATTAATGAGCTAATTTACATATAAGAGGGTGAATGATAAAAGTCAATATAAAGTAAAGAAGTGGCTATAGAAATGCGAATGATTTGATAAAGAAATGTGGAAGTCAGAAAGAGGGAGGGAAGGAGGTCGATGCTCACTCTGAGTAATACTGTAGTTACGGATTTTATCTAGTAATAATAATAATAATAATTTATTATTTGTACCCCGCCCATCTGGCTGGGTTTCCCCAGACACTCTGGGCGGCTTCCACAGAGACCAAAAATACACTAAAATGTCACACATTAAAAACTTCCCTGAACAGGGCTGCCTTAAGATGTCTTCTGAATGTCAGGTAGTTGTTTATCGCTTTGACATCTGATGGGAGGGTGTTCCACAGGGCGGGCGCCACTACTGAGAAGGCCCGGTTCCCTGTAGCTTTGCTTCTCGCAATGAGGGAACCGCCAGAAGGCCCTTGGCGCTGGACCTCAGTGTCCGGGCAGAATGATGGGGCTGGAGACGCTCCTTCAGGTATACTATAATGAATGTGAAATGTAATTTTGGAAAACTCAATAAAAATTATGTGAAAGAAAGAAAGAAAGAAAGAAAGAAAGAAAGAAAGAAAGAAAAAGAACCAAACACCCAAGTTAAATCACTGGTTCCTGAGATGTCCCCTGTCTTCACTGGCCAAGTGGAGCAGAGATGAACTCTGCGCAAGTCGGAATGTGGAGATATGATGCCTCCCTTTCTTTCAGCTATCAAGGGCTTGAGCTGTCAGCTCCATCATCTGGGCTAGCTTTACTGTGTGGAGGAATGAAAACTGCTCTGTTTACTGTTTTCGTGGCACTTGCTTGGCTTGAGAGCTCTACCCTGGACACTGATGAGACTGTGGAGGAGTAGAATGGCTGTGCGATTCAAAGTGAAGCAGGGCATGCCGATGATTATCGTTTGGGCAGCATGCCAAACTCACTACCTCCCACTTGGTCACTTGCTGAACACTTGCTAAAAGCTGGGTTCTTTCTCTGCAGCGTGTGGCTGGCCGTGTGATGTGCAAGTAAGATAACGACTTGCTGCTGCATTTCCCACAAGTCAGAAGGCATTGTTCCAAATCTAGGTGCAATATAACCAAAGAGCAGCTTAAAGGCAGGAGAAGCGACTGGAAAAATTAGCGTGACATCTTGCTTAAGCTTGGAGAAGCAACTGCGGCTGGCCCGAGACGTCGCATACCTTCGGGAAACCGGGACTGCTGCTGTCTTCTCTGAGGTTTTCGTTTTTGGGTTATCATTTTTTTGCTGCTGGTTAGCAGTGTCAGGGCCGTGTGTCTGACCCTCTGCAGGCCATTTTGCTCTGTAATTTCTCTCTCCCAAGGAAGGGTCCTTCCTCCGAGAGAGGCACTGTGGCTGAAGCAGCCTGAGAGAGTGCCTCTGCCGCTTTGTAAAGCAGCAAACGTTGCTTAAAGCTTCACGGCCATAGCCTACGAGACTTTTAAAAGGAGTTGTGTGGCAAGTCCCCCTCCCCCCTTGTGAAATAAAGACACAGGACACTTTATTTAAGGTTAATGGGCGTAAAAGGCCACAACTTTATTGATTACAAGAATTGAAAGGTATTGGCTTAGGCATTGGTTCCTATCGACTAACCGGCTTCAGCCCAATTGCATGAAGACCGGTGAGGGTTAACCACCAGCGGGGGAAGTCCTGCTGAAGTACGTCAACTAGGATCCCCCAGGTGTCACCGCTCAGGGGTGTGCCTTAGGTCCACACCTCCATAGGCTTCTGACAGGGCAACCCTCCCCTGGAATCCTTTACCGGACTACCCTTTGCTTGGGGAAGGTGATGGCACTTCCTTCCCCCCACTTCAGTTGCATAACAATACCCCTACCAATGCCTAACCGCCAATACGGGGAAAGTTGTGATCTTTGCTACGAGGTAGGCGAAAAAACCCAATGGCAGGTGCCAATTCGCCAAGTGGAAAAATTCCTACCAGGCTCCTTGACGGCAACTAACCGAAGTCCATAGTGAAGAGAGGGCGGTCCCTGGGCGCGCCGGCCATAAATAGCCCCGGTCACACCTCTCTGCGCAGCCGATTGGCTAGACAGGGAGCTGATGTGCCAGAGGATTCCCTCATTCTCGTGGGGGCTGTAAGCCAGCCCCCGCGTGTGTGGGGAGGGCGTGGGCCCACAACCCCACCTCCTCTCCAGCTCGGAAGTGGCTTTCTGTGCTGGTCCACGGGGGGGAAGGTTACCGTGGGGCGAGGTCCAGGACCTGAGTTGAGGGTCGGCAGACAGTCCTCCTCGGGCGAAGCGGGGTTCACAGAGGGAAGCTGGGCAAGGACAGGAACTCTGGGGGAAACAGGACTGGATGCTGGCCGAAACAGCTCATCAACAACGTTGCTCCCGCAACCTGGGACCGGGCTGACTGGCCTTTATCTTCTCTGAGGCCAGGGGCGGTCCCGGCCCCCAGGAGACCCGCCTCTCTTGGCCTTAAGGCGAGCACTCCTCCTGGGAGAAACCAGTTCCCTTCGCCTCTCTGCCCTGAGCCTCTGCAGTTCAGGAGAGGCTGAAGGGTTACTGGGCCCAGGGGGAGACTCACCTGTAGGCACTGAGTCCTCAACCACCTCTGGAGCCAGAGTGGATTCACCTGGTTCCTGCTCCTGAGGATCCGGCACAGGTGCAGGCACTTCAGAATCAAGGCCCTGCCCCAGTTCAGCTGGCCCTGGAGGCAGGGACTCCTGTGCAGGCTGGGATTCCTCTGGTTCAGCCTCTGAATCGGATTCCCAGGCCATCACACTTTCTCTGGGTAACCTTGCCCACAATGCCTTGCTCAGAGGCTGTGGCGTAGGAAGGGGGGTGGTCGGTGCGGGCCGCCCCAGCTGTCATTTCCCCAAAAGCTTTTATTACCTTACACAGCCACCACATATGGAAAAAGGTACCTTCCTTCTCTTTACATTTACAGCAGATATTTGTACTTGTCTTATACATTTTTGCTAACTTACCAGGGCTTGGCTTTTCATGATGTTGTTGGCATCCATCTGTCTTGGGAGACAATGGAGGAGTGTGCCTTGCAATGGAAGTGTTCCAGATTAAACTAAACCACAGAGCCTGGGGCTTGCCAATCAGAAGGTCGGCGGTTCGAATCCCCACGGCGGAGTGAGCTTCCTGTTGCTCGGTGCCAACCTAGCAGTTTGAAAGCACGTCAAAGTGCAAGTAGATAAATAGGTACTGCTCCAGTGGGAAGGTAAACGGTGTTTCCATGCACTGCTCTGGTTTTGCCAGAAGTGGCTTAGTCATGCTGGCCACATGACCCGGAAAAACTGTCTGTGGACAAACATTGGCTCCCTCGTCCAGTAAAGCAAGATGAGTGCCACAACCCCAGAGCCATTTACAACTGGACTTAACTGTCAGGGGTCCTTTACCTTTACTTTACCATATGATTTAACGGGATTGGGATTTCTTAAAATTTCAGAGTGGAATAAGTCCTACCATGACAAGAGAAAAGCAATAGAAAGAGTGCAGTAAAACTTCAGAGTTGAGAAAGAGAACTTCTGTATTGAGGCCACATTTGCTGTGCATTCTTTCTGGTAAAAAAAAATGTGGGGATGGTGCTCATATATGGATAAAAATACCATGGATTTTTATTCATGTCCAAAATGGACATTATCCGGTCCAAAATGGCGGCCAAAAAGAGATACCTGTGTCATAAAAAAGCACAGGGTATATGTAACTTTTCCAGTCAGTGGATTTTTTAATTTTTTTAAAAAGTGTTCTGCTTTCTGGTCTCGTGAATGATTCCACATATGTTTAGACCTCAGGCGCATGGTGAAACTTTTATAAGGCTAGAATGCAAACGTGTGTGTTTGATTCAACCTCGATGGAATCGTCGGTTAGTGTTGGGAAAAACCCAATTCCATCTTAGGCAATCTGCCACTCTAGCCTATCATGCACTGTAAGGAAATAGCAAATGAGCTCCCCCTAGTGTCTGCAGTGGGATCAGCGCCCCCTCCTGCTCTAACAAATTGTGACAAATGCCACTCATTTGCTTGATAATTCAGAGCAGGGTTTGAATTTTTCAAAGTTTTTTGTTCAATGCGGGGAAGGAGAAAAGGGGTGACCGAAACTGGAATGTACTAGGAAGGTGCATTTTAAAAGGGTTAAGTGGAGAGGGAGGTTAGTCTTATTGTTGACAAAGTCATGCTTTAGTTCCATTCAACTCTATGGGACGACTTAGTTGTGGTTCACATGAGCCCCATTGAATTTAACAGAACTAAAGCATGACTAGTTTGATCTGGATTCAATGCTCTTTGCTTTTATTGCTGCCTCAGATCACAGCAAAACACCTCTTGGCCAGCTGTTGACCACCAATTTTACCTCCGAGAATGCCGTGATGTAGGATTGTAGCCAACCAAATCGTACTCAAGAGTAGGCCCATGGAAATTAATGAAGCTAAGTTGGTCATGCCAATTAATTTCAATGGGTCTACTCTTAGTAGGACTAACATGTGATACATAGCATTGATCAAAGAGGAGGGGACTGGTGACTGGTGGCAACCCAAAGGAGCTACTTTTTCTGATAGAAAAGTACTAATCACCTCCATCTATGGTAGCCCTTCAAATATTTGGAAGATATTTGCTTTCCCCCAAAAAATAAAACATGTCCCCCATTTCTTCCCAGTTGGAGGTGGAGTGGAAGATTTGGGGGACATCTCTATCTTAGCCTTAAAGCCAGTATCTCCAGGTGACGCTGTGGTCTACACCACTGAGCCTCTTGGGCTTGCCGATCAGAAGGTCGGCGAGTCGAATCCCCACATAGGGGTGAGCTCCCATTGCTTGGTCCCAGCTCCTGCCAACCTAGCAGTACAAAAGCACACCAGCGCAAGTAGATAAATAGGTAAACAGTGTTTCCATGCACTCTGGTTTCCATCACGGTGTCCCGTTGCGCTCAAAGCGGTATACTCATGCTGGCCACATGACCTGGAAAGCTGCCTGTGGACAAACCCCGGCTTCCTCAGCCTGCAAGCGAGATGAGCGCCACAACCCCATAATCGCCTTTGACCGGACTTAACCGTCCAGGGGTCCTTTACCTTTTACCTATATCTCCATTACGAATTGTATGCCGCTATTTGCTTGCACTCTGTTTCTAGAGTGTACTACTACTACTACTAATAATAATAATAAATTTTATTTATACCCCATCCTCCCCAGCCAAGACCGGGCTCAGGGCAGCTAACAACCAATAATAAAAATAAGTTCATTAAAATACAACTTTAAAAACTAGATTAAAATACAACATTAAAACATTAAGATGCAGCCTCATCACAGGAGGAGAAAGGAAAAAAGAGGGGGAGGGAATCAAATTGATTCCAAGCCAAAGGCCAGGTGGAACAACTCTGTCTTACAGGCCCTGCAGAAAGAAATCAGATCCCACAGGACCCTGGACTCATGAGGCAGAGCGTTCCACCAGGCCAGAGCCAGTGTTGAAAAGGCCCTGGCTCTGGTTGAGGCTAATCTAACTTCCTTAGGGCCCAGGACCTCTAGGGTGTTGCTATTTAGAATCATAGAATCATAGAATCATAGAGTTGGAAGAGACCACAAGGGCCATCGAGTCCAACCCCCTGCCAAGCAGGAAACACCATCAGAGCACTCCTGACATATGGTTGTCAAGCCTCTGCTTAAAGACCTCCAAAGAAGGAGACTCCACCACACTCCTTGGCAGCAAATTCCACTGTCAAACAGCTCTTACTGTCAGGAAGTTCTTCCTAATGTTTAGGTGGAATCTTCTTTCTTGTAGTTTGGAACCATTGCTCCGTGTCCGCTTCTCTGGAGCAGCAGAAAACAACCTTTCTCCCTCCTCTATGTGACATCCTTTTATATATTTGAACATGGCTATCATATCACCCCTTAACCTCCTCTTCTCCAGGCTAAACATGCCCAGCTCCCTTAGCCGTTCCTCATAAGGCATCGTTTCCAGGCCTTTGACCATTTTGGTTGCCCTCCTCTGGACACATTCCAGTTTGTCAGTGTCCTTCTTGAACTGTGGTGCCCAGAACTGGACACAGTACTCCAGGTGAGGTCTGACCAGAGCAGAATACAGTGGCACTATTCCTTCCCTTGATCTAGATGCTATACTCCTATTGATGCAGTCCTATTTATGGACCTTGAGGCTCTCCATGGGGCATACCGGGAGAGGCGGTCCTGTAGGTACGAGGGTCCTATGCCATACTAGGGGTATGAACAGAATTAGAAGCACCAGCATGCCCAAACAACAAAATCCAGGGAGCATCCAGCGATGTACACAAACAATAAAGGGAGAAGTGTATCTCAGAGATGCTGAAGAGGATACATGTTTATTCTTATATTAACCCAGCTGGAAAGGATGAGTGTTTCATTATTAAATAGCAGAGCTGATAGTTTTGAGCAGGAGTGTGCAGAAAGAAAGATGCTCCTTCAAGAGCAGAAGATGAAGGCTAGATCCTTCCTCCCTTTGTGTTTCCTCCACAGACGTCCAAGCTCCCTGGGAGAACAAAGCACTCACCTTCTTTTGGCAAGAGGCAGAGAGCCTGCTGCCAACAGCCTGCAAAGAGGTGACGAGCTATTTATCTTTCTTTCATCCTGTGACAGGTTGAAGACGGATGGCAGTCCTCCACTCCTTACCCATCATCATGTTTACTTAGGAGAAAGTCAGGCAGCCTGGCTGTCTTCCCAATGAATGGATCAATTGCCTGGGGCAAAAAGGGCGACTATGTCACGGGGTGGCCAAATCTTTCATTTTTTCTGTTCCACTTTTTTTCCTTCCAGTCTGCAGCTCAGTTCTCCACATTTCCACATCAGTTTGCAAATTTATTTATTTTTTTGTTTTGTTTTTAAAGTCCTCGCGAATATTTGTCTGCATTTTCGTTTTTCTCCAAATATGCAGTTTTTCATGCAATCGTGCCTAACATGCATATTTCCATAAACAATGCTCACAAATATAATGTGCTTTTGTATGTTATTTTCACTAACAGATGCACTTATATGCACACCTTACTCAAGCTGGAGAACTGCATTGCAAATTTCAGGAAAAGTGCAAATTTCTATTGTGTTCTGGTTCACATGCTGTTTGGGGAAAGTGTGAATCAGATAGATTATTTCTTTATTACATTTGTTAGTCACCATTTACACATACAGGTGAAACTTGGAAAATTAGAATATCATGGAAAAGTTCATTTATTTCAGTAATTCAACTTAAAAGGTGAAACTAAGATAGGAGATATCTTGCTTTGCATGTCATGAGTCTATGTCAAGCCTTTATTTGTTATAATTGTGGTGATCATGGCGTACAGCTGAGGAAAACCCCAAATTAACAATCTCAGAAAATTAGAATATTAAATGAAATCAGCAAAACAAGGACTGCAAATAGAGCAATATTGGACCTCTGAGAAGTAGAAGCATGCATATGTACTCAAGACTTGGTTTGGGCCCCTTTTGCATCAATTACTGCCTCAATGTGGTGTGGCATGGATGCTGTCAGCTTGCAGCACTGCTGAGGTGTTATGGAAGACCAGGAAGCTTCAATAGCAGCCTTCAGCTCTTCTGCATTGCTCGGTCTCATGTCTCTCATCTTTCTCTTGGCAATGCCCCATAGATTCTCTATGGGGTTCAGGTCAGGCGAGTTTGCTGGCCAATCAAGCACAGTAATCCCATGGGCATTGAACCAGGTTTTGGTACTTTTGGCAATGTGGGCAGGTGCCAAAGTCCTGCTGGAAAATGAAGTCAGCATCCCCATAAAGCTCGTCTGTGGAAGGAAGCATGAAATGCTCCAAAATCTCCTGGTAGATGGCTGCATTGACCTTGCACTTAATGAAGCACAGTGGACCAACACTGATGACATTTGGGGTTTTCATCAGCTGTATGCCATGATCATATCTCACTTTGCATGTCATGAGTCTATCTCATATATTAGTTTCACCTTTTAAGTTGAATTACTGAAATAAATGAACTTTTCCATAGTATTCTAATTTTCTGAGTTTCACCTGTATGCACACACACAAGCATCAAAGTGAAGTAGCAAGAGACCATATAACAAGTAAAACCAGTTAAAACGGAAAACAATGTACAATACAAATACCTAAAATTGTCATTCAATTTGCCTTCAATGCAATCTGGATGTGGCATGTGCTGATGGCCGTAAGCTGTATGCACACAGCAAATGGAAATTATCTGGGCCAGTCCATTAAACACTGCTGCCTTTTCTTGCCACAGTGACACACTGTTTGGTGGTTAAAAATGAAAGCCAAGATTTCTGCTTGGCAAAACCATGTGGCAGACTGTACCATTTTGGACCATAGGGGCATGGGTGGTGTGGTGTGGTGGTGGTGGGATCATAACTCTGCACAATTGCTCCCCCAGGTAAAATAATGTCGCGTACAGATCAGAAGTAGGTGTCACCTAGGCTACTCCCTGGTTGCTAACTGTCTATGTTCAAGAGCAGGGGCTGGATGTGGCCCAATCGCCTTCTCAATCCGGCCTGTGGACGGTCCGGGAATCTGTGTTTTTACGTGGGTAGAATGTGTGCTTTTATTTAAAATGCATCTCTGGGTTATTTGTGGGGCCTGCCTGGTGTTTTTACACGAGTAGAATGTGTCCTTTTATTTAAAATGCATCTCTGGGTTATTTGAGGGGCATTGGAATTCGTTCTCCCCCCCCCCATGCAGTCCGGCCCACCACATGGTCTGAGAGAAGTTGGACCAGCCCATGGCTGAAAAAGGTTGCTGACCCCTGTTCAAGAGCAACTCTAAATGCAATGCACGATCCTTATTCTATCACCTGTTCTTTCCTGACCATACTTCATAGTAGAGTTACGGCCAGCCCATCCATAAGGCAAGGTGAGGGGTCTACCTCAGATGGCAGGATCCACAGGAAAAGCAGATCCAGTCTCCATGGAATGCATCACCCCTTATACCTGATGTAGCTCTTCACTCACTCCTTCTTCCCTGGGGGGGATGCCATTTTGTGGTTTGCCTCAGGTAGCAAAATGTCTTGGACCAGCCCTGAGTAGAGTCCTCAGCATGAGATTCTGCTCACAATGCAGATCTGCCCTTAGAGATGCTTGGATGCTGTGTTATTAAAGGTAAAGGTAAAGGTAAAGGTACCCCTGCCCGTACGGGCCAGTCTTGACAGACTCTGGGGTTGTGCGCCCATCTCACTTAAGAGGCCAGGGGCCAGCGCTGTCCGGAGACACTTCCGGGTCACGTGGCCAGCGTGACATCGCTGCTCTGGCGAGCCAGAGCCGCACACGGAAACGCCGTTTACCTTCCCGCTGGTAAGCGGTCCCTATTTATCTACTTGCACCCGGAGGTGCTTTCGAACTGCTAGGTTGGCAGGCGCTGGGACCGAGCAGCGGGAGCGCACCCCGCCGCAGGGATTCGAACCGCCGACCTTTCGATCGGCAAGTCCTAGGCGCTGAGGCTTTAACCCACAGCGCCACCTGCGTCCACCTGCTGTGTTATTAGCCAAATGCTAATTGTTCTGGAATGGGGGGTGATTATTATATTCTAATCAGCTAATGGGTTACAGAGAGAGAGAGAGGCTTGATTTCTCTGAATGGCCAAGACTTTGTCCAGATCGGAGCAGACTTTAGACCATGGGTAGGCAAACTAAGGCCCGGGGGCTGGATCCAGTCCAATCACCTTCTGAATCCGGCCCACGGATGGTCCAGGAATCAGCGTGTTTTTACATGAGTAGAATGTGTTCTTTTATTTAAAATGCATCTCTGGGTTATTTGTGGGGCATAGGAATTCGTTCATTCCCCCCTCCATATAGTCCAGCCCCCCCCCCACGAGGTCTGGGGGACAGTGGACCGCCCCCCTGCTGAAAAAGTTTGCTGACCCCTGCTGTAGACCCTTACCATAACACAGAGATTTCTTCCACTGATGTTCAAAATGAATGCACACAGAGGCCTTTCAGCAGGGAGTTTTTCTACCAGCTACACCCTGAAATTAATTTAAGGGGGGGGGGTCATCCCGTTTCTATTCAACCTCATTTTCAAAAGCATTCCAAGATTGTAAATAGTCACAATCATATTATCAGACATGAACTACTCTCCCATTTAAAATATTGATAGATCTTGCAGACCGTGAGGGAATCGGTTTGAGAATAGGAAAAGCAATATCCTGTTAGACAGGCAAAATGAGAAACTGACTTATCAGACCAGCAAGTCATCTGCTAAAGATTGAGGGACAGGTGAGCCTAGTATTTTGCTCCTACGACGAGAAATTTGAAATATGTTGTTGCTCTAGTCTAGTTTGATGGGTGGGGTTCAGCATGCAACTCTCCCAGCAGCAAATCTCCCTCACCTTTCTCTGGAGGGAAAGTAGTATATAGGTCTAGTAAATCAATAAAAGGGACAGGGGTGGCACTGTGCTATAAACCACAGAGCCTAGGGCTTGCCGATCAGAAGGTCGGTGGTTCGAATCCCTGCGAAGGGGTGAGCTCCCGTTTTCGGTCCCTGCTCCTGCCCACCTGGCAATTCGAAAGCACGTCAAAGTGCAAGTAGATAAATAGGTACCACTCCGGCGGGAAGGTAAACAGCATTTCTGTGTGCTGCTCTGGTTTGCCAGAAGTGACTTAGACATGCAGGCCACATGTCTGTGGACAAACGCCCGCTCCCTTGGCCTATAGAGCGAGATGAGCATGCAACCCCAGAGTTGTCCATGACTGGACCTAACAGCCAGGGGTACCTTTACCTTTAAGTCAATAAATAAAATTGTTAGTTGCGATGTTCTTGAACACCAGACCAGCATGATCCAAATGTAGGATGAGCCAGTGGCAACATGCTGCCCTATTATATTTGTGTTTCTGTGTACATCTGGGGTTGCTAATGTCTTTGGACTAGCAGGCAAATTTGGAGCAGCCCAAGACATTTTGAGGATGGGATGTAGGTGGCACTGTGGGTTAAACCACAGAGCCTAGGACTTGACAATCAGAAGGTCAGTGGTTCGAATCCTCGCAACGGGGTGAGCTCCCGTTGCTCGGTCCCTGCTCCTGCCAACCTAGCAGTTCGAAAGCACATCAAAGTGCAAGTAGATAAATAGGTACCACTCCAGCGGGAAGGTAAACGGTTTTTCCGTGCTCTGCTCTGGTTCGCCAGAAGCAGCTTAGTCCTGCTGGCCACATGACCTGGAAGCTGTACGCCGGCTTCTTCGGGCAGTAAAGCGAGGTGAGTGCCGCAACCCCAGAGTTGGCCATGACTGGACCTAATGGCCAGGGGTCCCTTTACATTTACCTTTAAGACATTTTGACACCTGAGGCGAACTGCAAAATGGTTTCCCCTTCCCTGTCAGGGAAGAAGGGATAAGAGAAGATCTACATCAGGGACAAGGGGCAGGGAGAAAGAAGAGAAAGGTTGACGACATCTGGATATGCTGACCCTGGGGATTCTGCCACCTGAGACAGTCACCTCACTTGGCCTCAGTGGGGGGCTGGCCCTATCTACACCCCTTCTGCACATTTCTACATATTTCTGCCAGGAAAGATTGTCAGGATTTGGAATCCCACTTTTTAACAGTTGTAGAGATTTTCCCTTCCCTTTCATCTGCTGTGCAGAGCATAAAAACCAGAGCACATCTCTTTCCAACCTCCCTTAAGGCCACTAATTAGCTGTGGAAACCAAAGGCTGTTTTGTATCTCTTGCACAGGCATTCATGCAGCAATCGGGCTCACAGAAGAGGCTCTTTAGCAAGGTCCCTCTTCCCTGCATCCATCTGCCGCTGCTCTGTGCTCTCTCATCTGTTTTTCCTGCCTGAAAGGCTCGTGAGTGCTGTGTCCAATTTTTATGAGCTTTGATTTTTTTAAACTTTTTTTTTTGCAAGGGGTGGGGGTTGGGAAACCTTGCACTGGATGCCAAAAAGCCCCTTGAAACCTTATTCACCTTTCCTCTTTGGGGGGGGGGTGTGTGCCTTTTCTAATGTTGCAGCATCCAGGGCCAGAGTTAAGATTGTCTGCTTTGCTGAATTATCCTGTTAGCTAAAGGGACTCCTGACCATTAGGTCCAGTCGTGGCCGACTCTGGGGTTGCGGTGCTCATCTCGCTTTATTGGCTGAGGGAGCTGGCGTACAGCTTCCGGGTCATGTGGCCAGCATGACTAAGCCGTTTCTGGGGAACCAGAGCAGTGCACGGAAACGCCATTTACCTTCCCGCCGGAGTGGTACCTATTTATCTACTTGCGCTGGTGTGCTTTTGAACTGCTAGGTTGGCAGGAGCAGGGTCCGAGCAACGGGAGCTCACTCCATTGCGGGGATTCGAACCGCCAACCTTCCGATCGGCAAGTCCTAGGCTCTGTGGTTTAGCCCACAGTGCCACCCTTTATCTTAGCCTATTAGGGACCATGTAATAAGCACAATGATGTCACAGCGCCACAGTGCCGTCTAGCCAATGAGATCTGGAGCATCAGATCAACTCTGCAGGGTCAAGCCAGTGGCCCACCGAGTCCAGCCAATCTGATATCCATCGGAAGCCCTTGAGCAGGACTGAAGCACTCTCCCCTCCTGCACTTTCGAGCAACATCTGGAACATTATTTGGGTATGGGATGACCTCAGAGAAAGCAAATGCAATCTCCTAGTGCGCTCACTCTTAGAGGAGACAGGAGGGTACATATCCCAATTGCCAAAACCATTTGGCTAATGTTTCATAGCCAGATGCTCTGCCCATTTCAGCTGTCACAGTTACGTGTGACCAGTTGGATGATGATGTGCATAGCTGAGCACATTCAGAGATATGTCAAAATCGGCATCCCATTGGAAACAATACAGGGTGAACGAAGAACTGTCATGAAATCCTACTCAATATTGATCCAGAGCAGATTCCAATGTAGTTAGCAGAGTAAAAACTTAAACACATTGCAGGATTCCCAAACAATGGATCAAAGGCAATTGTATTTCATCCAGCAGAGCGTTACTGCTACTAAAGGCAAATGAGCATAATGGTCACAAATCCAATATATTCAAGATTGGCACTGTCCATAAGAAATCCAATTGCAGCAGACTTAACTTAAACTTACAATAACTTATAATAAGTCTAAATCTTAACACTAAGCATACTATGTACAGAACACTACACCAGAAGGAAAAGAGATAGAAAGAGAAAGTGAAACCCAGGTTCCTTCTGGCCTTACTTTTATAGTCAGCATGACCTTGACAGAAGAGATAACAGAACCAGTTTAAGCCAGCTGTACTCAAGAAATTCAGGATTTATTTACAAAAACACTGTAATTTGGTTGAATGTTAAGAAGGATGCCAGATCATAAACAATTGAGCACCACTAAATTAGACGTAATCTGGATGATAAATGAGACCGAGGAAAATATAATTTTTTTGGAGAATTATCAGACTAAATTAAATGAATAAGACTTAAGAATGTAAATAAGTTGATAAATTGCTGGAAAAAGTTTTGTAATGATGCAAGTGGGAGCGGTAGACGTGAGGGAGTCCAAAAAAGTTTTGATAATACGTCATGATATATGTTATATTGTTTATTACTTTTGCATTTTTGTATTTAAAAAATCTTAATAAATATTTTTTTTTTAAAAAAAAAGCCAGCTGTACTCAGCTTCTCGGAAGGAATAATCCAAACATCATGAACCTTCTGCTTGTTTCTTTCACACAGAGAAGAGTCCAGAACCCTCTTGAATTAAGTAGAATGGGAAAGATCTCTTCAGATCAGATCAATACTTTCTGCACTAAGAAATGCAAACTGATAGGTGGGAACCCAGAAATGGAGGCCTTGCACTAACTGAGATGTGCATTTGAATACCCATCCCTATCCCCATTCCTGCCCCCCCCCCCATGTTAACAACACAGGATTGGATTGGAGCATGAAGGAGTGTTGGCTCAATTGCACTATGACCTGGGAACATAGCGCATCATCTCCCCAGCACCTCTTCCAAGGCAGCAATGTGTCCTTTCAAAAAGGTCTGCAATAAATAAATAAATAAATGGATGGCATAAAAGAGGCAAACATGTTTTGTGAAATGCAGCCCTCTCCCTTCAGTTCTGCACTTAAAATTGCCAACCTGCAATTCTTTGTATAATCTGTCCCTAGCATCCTCTGATACAAATCTGTCCCCTTATTAGAGATCTAGTTTTATTATCAACACCCACATCAACACACACAGCTAATTGCATGCTAGCTGTAAATCAAGAAACTTTCAAAAACATTTCAAACTGGATTCAGAAAGGCAACACAGGTAGAGATGGCAACATACTAGACCTGATTCAGTCTACTGGACCAAAACTATGGATATGAGTGCCATATTGTCTCTTGGCCTAGTGGCAGGTGTGGCCAGTGGTGGGCATGGCCAAGACAAAAGTGGGCGTGTCTCCCTGACAAACCACACCCTCATGCACACCTGTGTACAGCTAGGGCCCAGTGACTCCTAACCTATCCGTTCGATCTCAACCATCACTGTCAATGATTGACAGAAAAAAAGTGTAATGAACAATTAGTACAGCAAGCATTATACAGTGGTGCCCCGCAAGACAAACGCCTCACAAGGCGGAAAACCCGCTAGACGAAAGGGTTTTCCGTTTTGGAGGCGCTTCACAAAACGAATTTCCCTATGGGCTTGCTTCGCAAGACGAAAATGTCTTGCGAGTTCCTGCGGGTTTTTTCCCCCTTTCCCCCCCTTTTCCTAAGCCGCTAAGCCGCTTGTCAGCTGATCCGCTGATAAGCCACTTAACAGCTGATCGCTAAAAGCCGCTAAACCGCTAATAGCGCTAATCCGCTAAGCTGTCAATGGGCTTGCTTCGCAAGACGAAAAAACCGCTATACGAAGAGCCTCACGGAACGGATTAATTTCGTCTTGCGAGGCACCACTGTATTTTGAAAGCTGCTGCCATCTATGTGGTCTCGGGCAGCATGCCAACTCAGGAGACTCTTGCGATTTATTAACGGGTTATCTTCTCTGAGCTTCTCTGGAGATGCTTCTTCTTACAGACAAGGGCTTCATTCCCCATACTGATGGAATCTCTTTTGCTCGCTCTTGCAAGCTGACTCCCGTCAAATCCCTCACTGCAGATTGTGCCAGCAGCAAACCTCAACCTTTCCTCCCATTAACATTAAGAGGATGGCACCCTTAGGCTTGTGGGCTGTGCTTTTCCTGCAGCCCTTGCCTACAAAATGCAGGTCCTCACACAAAGATGCTTCACTAGCCAAAACAGATGAGAAATGGTTGCTTGGTGTTGCTGCTGTTTTGCAGCCTCCTGAAATAAAGGTCAATACCCTGTACCAACAAAGGTCCGTATAGTTAAAGCTATGGTTTCCCAGTAGTGATGTATGGAAGTGAGAGCTGGACCATAAAGAAGGCTGATCGCCAAAGAATTGGTGCTTTTGAATTATGGTGCTGGAGTAGACTCTTGAGAGTCCCATGGACTGCAAGAAGATCAAACCTCTCCATTCTGAAGGAAATCAGCCCTGAGTGCTCACTGGAAGGACAGACCGTGAAGCTGAGACTCCAATACTTTGACCACCTCATGAGAAGAGAAGACTCCCTGGAAAAGACCCTGATGTTGGGAAAGAAAGAGGGCACAAGGAGAAGGGGACAACAAGGACGAGATGGTTGAACAGTGTTCTCGAAGCTACCAGCATGAGTTTGACCAAACTGCGGGAGGCAGTGGAAGACAGGAGTGCCTGGCGTGCTCTGGTCCATGGGGTCATGAAGAGTCGGACACGACTAAACGACTAAACAACAACACTCTGTACCAGTGATGGTGAACCTTTTTGAGTCTGAGGGCCCAAACTGCAACCCAAAACC
This sequence comes from Podarcis cretensis, assembly GCF_951804945.1. NCBI lineage: Eukaryota > Metazoa > Chordata > Lepidosauria > Squamata > Lacertidae > Podarcis > Podarcis cretensis. The sequence continues at coordinate 116,369,434 of NC_137172.1, read as the reverse complement.
CACTTATTTATCGCAAAGTGCCAACATGGCAATTTAACCAGTATATCTCATTTTTCCTGTGTTTTTCATGTTTCTTCTTTATGACTGCTATTGTAATAAATAATCCTTCATAAAAGTTAATGCATTACGTTCTTCATTAAATTATCTTTCCATTGATATATAATTTTATGATGTAACACAGTGCTTTTTTCTTCAAAAATGTTTAGGGGTACTCTCATTTTGACTCAAGAAAATCACCACGGGGCGGGGGGGGGGCAGGATAAATACATCCTTTGCCTGCTCACTTCCCACCCCGGCCCAGCCTTCCCTCACTTAGCACCAGGGCCGCAGGGCTGCATGCAAAATAAAAACTGAAACTTTCCAGAAAACCACAAAGCCAACAAACTTGCAACTCGTGAAAAAGCAGCAACACAACAAAGTGAAAAAAGCAAACCAACAGTGAATGAATCTAAATCAGAATAAAACATAAAACAACCCTGACCCTGACCCTGACCCTGACCCTGACCCTGACCCTGACCCTAACCCTAACCCTAATTCTAATTCTAATTCTAATTCTAATTCTAATTCTAATTCTAATTCTAATTCTAATTCTAATCCTTACCCTAACCCTAACCCAGCCCTCCTCTCCTCTCCCCCTCACTCCTCCCCTACCCCCAGCATGGAAGCTACGGCCCTGCTGGGGAGATAGCGCTCATACCCACAGAGAGGGCTCTGAGTGCCATCTCTGGCACGCATGCCATAGGTTTGCCACCACTGCCCTGTACAGTCATGGTTAGGAATGGCTGGATCTGGTTGATTTCAGTTTCTCATCTTTCCACTCTTCAGGTCTCCATATCTCTGCATCAGTTTGCTGCTTTTTTAAAAAGTCCACATGAAAATCTCTCAGCGTTTTGGTGCACATTTCTTCCAATACACACATTTTTACCTGATGTACGCGGGTGGCACTGTGGTCTAAACCACTGAGCCTCTTGGGCTTGCCGATCAGAAGGTTGGTGGTTCGAATCCCCGCGATGGGGTGAGCTCCTGTTGCTCTGTCCCAGCTCCTGCCAACCTAGCAGTTTGAAAGCACACCAGTGCAAGTAGATTAATAGATACCGCTGTGGTGGGACAAACAGCATTTCTGTGTGCTCTGGCTTCCGTCACTGTGTTCCGTTGTGCCAGAAGTGGTTTAGTCCTGCTGGCCACATGACCCGGAAAGCTGTCTGTGGACAAATGCTGGCTCCCTCAGCCTGAAAGTGAGATGAGCACCGCAACCCCATAGTCGCCTTTAACTGGACTTAACCGTCCAGGGGTCTTTTACCTTTACCTTTTTACATATTTTTGCAATCACATTTCCCCAACGCAATCCATGTTATATGTTATTTCACTAATATGTGCATTTTAATGCATACTTTCCCCCAACACACACGTTTTATAACCTTTAGAAAAAAGAAAAAAGAACTGCAACACAAAATTCAGAGGAAGCGTGTGCCTTGATGGCTGTATTTTCAGTTTGCATATTGTTTCGGAAAGCATTAATTAGGTAGGTTCATTTTAGAATTCAAACCAAACTGTGATGGCCTGGGAATCCGATTCAGAGGCTGAACCGGAGGAATCCCAGCCTGCACAGGAGTCCCCGCCTCCAGGGCCGGCTGAACTGGGGCAGGGCCTTGATTCTGAAGCGCCTGCACCTGTGCCGGATCCTCAGGAGCAGGAACCAGGTGAATCCACTCTGGCTCCAGAGGTGGTTGAGGACTCAGTGCCTACAGGTGAGTCTCCCCCTGGGCCCAGTAACCCTTCAGCCTCTCCTGAACTGCAGAGGCTCAGGGCAGAGAGGCGAAGGGAACTGGTTTCTCCCAGAAGGAGTGCTCGCCTTAAGGCCAGAGGAGGCGGGTCTCCTGAGGGCTGGGACCGCCCCTGGCCTCAGAAAAGATAAAGGCCAGTCAGCCCGGTCCCAGGTTGCGGGAGCAACATTGTTGATGAGCTGTTTCTGCCAGCATCCAGTCCTGTTTTCCCCAGAGTTCCTGTCCTTGCCCGGCTTCTTGCTGTGGACCCCGCTTCGCCCGAGGAGGACTGTCTGCCGACCCTCAACTCAGGTCCTGGACCTCGCCCCACGGTAACCTCCCCCCCTGGACCAGCACACAAACTGAATTTCTCCCCCTTCCTTAATCATGGTGGTATCTGAAGCATCACAAATCCAGGAGAGCAACTATCAAGCTTTGCTTCATCTGACTCAGCCCTAGGGTGACTAGAGCCATAAAGGAACCAAGTATTAAGTTGCCCTTCAGCCAAAGTCCTCTTTGCCACGGTGACTCTGTCGCATCCAGAATTCAGTCCAGGAATGCAGGGAGAATTGCCCATAGAACAGAACCCTCCGCAAGGGTGAGTTCCAGGCCCATTCCAGAAATTCATCAGAGATGTGATGCACTGCAACTTGGGATGACAATGTACCTTGCCCTACCCACTGCACACTGTGTCTTGAAGCCTAATATCAAACAGGCAGCTTTTCGGTTACCATTCCAGATACCATGGGACCTTTTCCGAGAGGAAACTGGTGCTTCCACTTACCTTCAATTAACACATGTTGAACCTCCAGGTAGGGAATGCCTGGAAAGAACCAGCATAATCTGTGATAGTTGTGAAATCGAAGTATCCTTTTAAAGGTTAACATTGGGTCATTGCTAACTCTTAACTTGTGATTTTGCTGATTGCTGGGGACCATAGTTGTGATGCAGGGCAAATCCTAGACCCTTCTTTGCATATGGGATAGCCTGGCCTCCTTCAACAGGGAGGCCATGAAGTGGTTTTTGTGTGTCTGACTGCATTTCCCACTCAGACTTCATGTCCGTATTCAGCTTCCCCTTCCCCTTCCACCTCACCTCACACAATGACAGCCATTTAAAATGAAAACAAATGCAATTAACCTAATCAGCGGTGCACGTTTTGGTCCAGGATCACACCAAACTTGCAACTTGTATATGTGCATATCCAATTTTGCGATGTTTGCTGGGGAAACAGTTAACAGTTCCCAACTTTATTTTTTCTGCGCATTTCATATTTTTAGCTTGGTAATTGTGACTTTTGCATTTTTAATGCTGTGCACTTCGTACACATGAAGATGGAATATCTTAATTTGGGGTTTTGCCGAAGATGATTTGCATGTTTGGATCTGGGGCGATGTACAGTCTGTTGTATCTGCCCACCCACCCACTGTTTTTCTTTGGGATGTGCACTTTAAAATATGGAATTTAAAATAGCTGAAGTGATTTTTTTTTTTTTTTTTTTTACATATACCTCACCCAAGAGACAGTCCTTGCCTCAACCTGTTTGTGAGTGCCCAAGTGCATCGCTCTCCTCTTTCTCATCCCCTCCATTCTACAAAGCTAGACAAGGTACGGGTCTTGTTAGCAATCTGATTTTCTTTGAAAATTTCCTTTACCTTCTCTAAGATGCAGCAGAGGGTTTCATCCTGCCTCCTTCCCCATCCACTAGGCATGCTTGCTCTGTCTCCAACAACACCATCACCCTTTCAACTATGCAGTTGTTTTCGGGATTTGGGGTGGTGGTATAGATACATACAGGGACGCAGGTGGCGCTGTGGGTTAAACCACAGAGCCTAGGACTTGCCGATCAGAAGGTCGGCGGTTCGAATCCCTGTGACGGGGTGAGCTCCCGTTGCTCGGTCCCTGCTCCTGCCAACCTAGCAGTTCGAAAGCACGAAGTGCAAGTAGATAAATAGGTACTGCTCTGGTGGGAAGGTAAACAGCGTTTCCGTGCGCTGCTCTGGTTCGCCAGAAGTGGCTTAGTCATGCTGGCCACATGACCCGGAAGCTGTACGCCGGCTCCCTCAACCAATAAAGCGAGATGAGCGCCACAACCCCAGAGTCGGCCACGACTGGACCTAATGGTCAGGGGTCCCTTTACCTTTATAGCTATATACCATGCAAGATTTGCATTTTTAAGTGCGTACGCCCAATTCAAAGACAGCACCCACATATAGATGTCCTGTGAGTAGGGGTCAGAGATGGAACAAACACATCTGGTAGAAAAGGCATAAAGGCATGTGCTTGTAGGGAGATCATCATCCAAACTGGGTCCCTATATTCTTTTGTAGTATATTCAACACAGCAACCAGGCAGCTTTTTTCATATAGTTAAAACCAAAACTCGGGCATCAATTTTAATCAGTTTTCTAACTGAATTTTTTGGACGCAGGTGGCGCTGTGGGTTAAAGCCTCAGCGCCTAGGGCTTGCCGATCGAAAGGTTGGCGGTTCGAATCCCTGCGGCGGGGTGCGCTCCTGCTGCTCGGTCCCAGCGCCTGCCAACCTAGCAGTTCGAAAGCACCTCTGGGTGCAAGTAGATAAATAGGGACCGCTTACCAGCGGGAAGGTAGACGGCGTTTCCGTGTGCGGCTCTGGCTCGCCAGAGCAGCGATGTCACGCTGGCCACGTGACCCGGAAGTGTCTCCGGACAGCGCTGGCCCCTGGCCTCTTAAGTGAGATGAGCGCACAACCCCAGAGTCTGTCAAGACTGGCCCGTACGGGCAGGGGTACCTTTACCTTTACCTTAACTGAATTTTTATCATCTTCTTTCCCCTCTCCACTGCATTGCATGTTAAAATTCAGAGCAATAAACTTCAGTTCTTTTGTCATGGTGGAAAATCTATAGGTTTCTGAAGGCATAAACATGAAGGACGTTTATGCAAAATATCTGAAGAGCCACCTCCATAATCCAGCAAGAAATTCATATATGCATTTGAAGAGGGTGTTTGATTTGTTTTTGCCTTTTGAAAAGGAAAACCCACTGAGTAATGTTCTGCCTCTCACCTAAGGAACAGCCCGCACACTTGACGTTCGGAGCACAATGCTCTTTTGCCTTATTGGCTATGTATTGCTATAAAATGTGCTCTTGGAAAAGACTCAGATGGGCTCCACAGTAATGAAGGGGAGGGTAGGGAATGATGCTAATGTCAAACATTTCAGTTCCCAGTGGAGACAACATAGCTCAAAGCAAGATGACTTGCAAATGTCTAAGAGAAATCTCTGGAAAGGTCAGGCACAACACCAAGGGGGGAAAAGAGAGGCTTGAAGCATGAGTTTCGATAATGGCTTTTGAGTAAAATATACAGGGCAGAATTGCATGTTACAAGGAAAAGACAGAGGTCCTATCCCTGGGTTTTCATTGCCCCAGTAATGAGGAGGCTGATAGATGGATAGATAGATGATAGACAGATAGATAAATAGATTTAGATAATTTTAATTAATTTTTTCTGTTTTACCATTTAAAATACTCATTTCACACCCTTACGATATCAATGACTTCCTGTCTTATCTTTCAATGGTTCATTCTACATATCGTAAAGGTAAAGGACCCCTGACAGTTGTCCAGTTGTGAACGGCTCTGGGGTTGCGGCACTCATCTCGATTTACTGGCTGAGGGAGCCGGTGTTTGTCCGCAGTTTTTCCTGGTCATGTGGCCAGCATGACTAAGCCGCTTCTGGCGAAACCAGAGCAGCGCACGGAAACGCCATTTACCTTCCCGCCGGAGCAGTACCTATTTATCTACTTGCACTTTTGATGTGCTTTCAAACTGCTAGGTTGGCAGGAGCAGGGACTGAGCAACGGGTGCTCACCCCGTTGAGGGGATTCGAACCGCCGACCTTCTGATCGGCAAGCCCAAGTCTCAGTGGTTTACACCACAGCACCACCCATGTCCCATGCAAACCTTACTATAAATAAATACATGTTTAAAACGATGACACAACTATCTTAAATTATAAAATCCTTATCTTTCAGCGGGATATTATCCACGTTACCCTGCTGGCATGATGTAAAGCATACTTTCCCAAACAATTGCTTCTATTTTTATTTCAAGGGACCTTTTCTAATCCTTTTATGACATATACATAGTTATATATGCATGTGGTGTACTCACTAGGTCTAGAGTGCAAAATACTGGAGCTTATCTTGATGAGAGGTTAGGCTTTTAGACTGATGAGAAGTCAAGATTCTTATTTACATTGTATTCTTTAAAATGGGAGATAAGCATAGACTCTTCACATCTTAATCCTCTGTGGCATTATATCTGTGCTTTTAATAAATCAGCTCATTGTTTCTTGTAAATCGCCCCCCTCTCACTTTTCAGGGGGATAATGTATGGCTTTCTTAAAGGGTTTGGCTTCCAAGGCTCCTTTTTATAAAATCATGACTTCTCATAAGAGTCTGTGGCTCGGCTCTGTATTCTGGAAAGTTCTTTTTCACTTTCTCTTTTTTTAAAAAAATAATATTTATTAAAATTTTAAAGGTTACAGAAAGAAAAAGTAAAAATACCACATTAAACAAAAACAAAACAACACATCACAATATGAAAAAACAGAAAAATAAAATCCATTAAACAGAAACAAAAACGCAAAGAAAAATACAGCAAATCTTCTCATTACTTATCTTTCATTAGCTTATTTCCTTGACCACCTCACAACTCCCTTTTTTGTATTCTAGATCAATTATCCATTTCAGCAAATCCTTTCCCTCTTTTAAAATTTTAGTCCTGTAAATTATCTTAATATAATGTAACTTTACTTTTCCTCCTTTCACCAATTAACAGTCAGTTATTCCCAAATCCTTTATATCATTTCTGCTAAAATCATATAATATTATTCCAACATCCTTATAACAGTTATTAATTTTACAATGTTTCTGTAAATAGTCTTTAAATTTCCTCCAATCTTCCTCCACCGACTCTTCTCCCTGGTCTCGGATTCTGCCAGTCATTTCTGCCAGTTCCATATAATCCAACACCTTCATCTGCCATTCTTCCCGGGTGGGTAAATCTTGTGTCTTCCAGTACTTTGCAATAAGTATTCTTGCTGCTGTTGTAGCATTCATAAAGAAAGTTCTGTCCTTCTTTGGCACCAATTGGCCGACCATGCCCAGGAGAAAGGCCTCTGGTTTCTTCAGAAAGGTATATTTAAATACCTTTTTCATTTCATTATAGATCATCTCCCAGAAAGTCTTAATCCTTGGGCACGTCCACCAGAGGTGAAAGAATGTACCTTCGGTCTCTTTACATTTCCAACATTTATTATTGGGCAGATGATAGATTTTTGCAAGCTTGACTGGTGTCATGTACCACCTGTATATCATTTTCATTATATTCTCTCTTAAGGCATCACATGCCGTGAACTTCATACCTGTGGTCCATAACTGTTCCCAGTCAGCCATCATAATATTATGTCCAACGTCTTGTGCCCCTTTTTCACTTTCTCTGTTGCCTATGCATTTAGACACCTCAACAAAAGCAAAATCTCCATGACGTTAGCTGAAGGAGTGGGCTTTTGTTGATGTTTGATGCAGCTGGATTGGATGCCATTAAGAATCAAGATGGTGGACTGAACCTCTTAAAACTGTACTGATTTTCACCACCGATTTTGGAACTGAACTGATCTTTTCGGTTTCTTAGAGTTCCTGAGCAACTCCAGGCCTTTTCCACTAGTTGTTAATATCGGGGATGGGCAAACTCCCAAGACCTAGCTGGCTTGCATCAAGGCCTCTCCCACAGGGGGATGCAGGAGAATGGAACTGAAACGAAACCTAGTGCTTGTTCACCCGGTCAACCCAGAGTGGGGTGTTCCTCTGTCCAGGGGCGTCTAACCCATAGAGGCTAGTGGCGCGGGGCACCAGGGCACCAAGTTCTGGAGGGCGCCAGGGGAGGCTGGAGGCAGCGCCTCCCGGCATCAGCTTGCCGTCCTCGCCCGCCTCCGCCATGCAATGCTGCGTCTGGAGACTCCATCTGCCATGGCCACTGCGGCACAAAGTGACCATATAATTTTTTTTTTTAAAAAAAGAAATTCTCACACCATATCTAATTAGTATATCGTGTTGTTGCTTTTGTTGTTATTTATCACTTACAAAGGGACGCGGGTGGCGCTGTGGGTAAAACCTCAGCGCCTAGGACTTGTCGATCGCATGGTTGGCGGTTCGAATCCCCGCGGCGGGGTGCGCTCCCGTCGTTCGGTCCCAGCACCTGCCAACCTAGCAGTTCGAAAGCACCTCCAGGTGCAAGTAGATAAATAGGGACCGCTTACCAGCGGGAAGGTAAACGGCGTTCCGTGTGCTGCGCTGGCTCGCCAGATGCAGCTTGTCACGCTGGCCACGTGACCCGGAAGTGTCTGCGGACAGCACTGGCTTCCGGCCTCTAGAGTGAGATGAGCACACAACCCTAGAGTCTGGCAAGACTGGCCCGTACGGGCAGGGGTACCTTTACCTTTACCTTTACCTTTATCACTTACAAAGCTCCAAATCAATTAAAAGTGGAATAAGGCAATGTAGTTGTTGAAGAAGTGTCAGAGTTGATTCCCAGGGTCTCTTTCAACTTCTATGATACTTTTTAGTTGAGATTTCTACCTTGCAAGAGATTGGACTAGAGGCCTCTGGGGTCAACTTCCAACTCTGCAATTCTATGATTCTATAAATGTCCCGTCTAGCCAGTCCACCACCACCTTTGATTTAAATGCATGATAGTGTTGCTGAATATTTAGTGCTCCTACCCTTCTCTTTTCCCGCTTCTCATGCAGAATTTTTTACTTCACTCTGGGGGTTTCATTATTCTATATAAATGCTAATATTATTATTTTGCCACTCTTTTAATCTTTTGTCTGGAATGTGAGGCACGATCCAACACATGGTTACTTGGAAGTAAACCCCAGTGAGTTCCTTGGGGTTATTCCCAGGGACGTGTAGGATCGCATCATCCTGCATATGTCTGACTTAAAAGTAAGCCCCGCTGAGTTCAATGGCAATTATTCTCAGGCAAATGTATACAGAATTGGCTTTATAGAAATTTTAGAACTTGCTTATTTTACTGACAGATACGTTTGTGTGTAGAGGTGTATGTATGTGTACACAAATGAGATATATCGTTGACCCTCTTATCAGTGCTTCAGCCTCTTGAGATCTGTTATGTGCTGCTACAGGAAAGGGCATTCTCTGTTGTGGCACCATGGCTGTAAGATGCCCTTCCTTTGAAGATACAGTTGGCACCTTGTCTAGTTAGTTTTTGCTGTCAGCTGAATGCCTATTTCACTATTCACTATTTGCAGAGTGTTAGGGCTCAGACCTGGTTATCTGTTGTTTTTGCTGCAGTGGCTGCTGCTGGGTAATTTTTTGCTGTCCTTTTATTGAATAACTTGTGCTAGTTTTGTAATGAACCAATCATTCAGTGTAGCAGCAGTGGGCAAAATTTCCTGCCCATTGACCTTAGGTAAGTGCCCTTGCCGTGCTCCTTAGAGCGCCTGCTAAAAATTGTTTGTTTTTTTGTTTAGGCGAGCCTACCCAGCTATGTAAAGCTGGCATGTATTTTAATATGTAATTTTATTTTCCAATCTATATTTTAAACAGCTGTTTTTATTTTTGTCTTTTAGGTCAGCTTGTCTTTAATTTATAACTTTAATAAATAGTTTTAATATGCATGTTATATTTTCTGTAAACTACTCAGAGGCTTTCACAATTTACAATAAGCAGTACACAGATTCCACACAAACACAAACACAAATACACACACACACACACACACACACACACACACACACAGGTTTATTGTATCCTGACTTCCGATTGCTTGTCCAGGCAAGGCGGGCTAGAAATATTTTGAATGAATGGTGTAAGCTTTCGTGTGTGGCAATTCATGTTTTTGCTAGGACCGTACAGTAATATGAGCTTACACTGATGGCCGTCTCTTTGCCATTTTATCCCATTCTTCTGTAGCCCATTGATTGTATTGTAGATTGTTATAACTATAGTTTGTTTCCCCCCCCAAAAAAAAAAAATATGTCAAGTCAACACACCACGAATGTTTTTTTCTTATTATACTAAATTGTACTTCTCTTTTGCATATATTTATCATCAGTGCTCTTTTTTCTATGGGGGATGCAGGGGTACGCATACCCCTAAACATTTTGTGAATCTAAGTTTGGCCTCATTGAGGGGCAGTATTTCAATATGAGTAGGAAAATGAGAGCACCCCTAAACATTTTTTAAAGGAAAAAAGCACTGTTTATCATATTTGGAGGGTTGAATTGTATGTGCCCCCAGTTTTGTTCTTATTTGTTCCCTCCTCCTCCTTTTTTTGGGTAGGGGGGAGGTTCTTATCCTGAATTCGCTGGCCATCAGATTCATTGGAGGAACCCATGTTCTTGTGTCAAGAAAGAGGATACAGTGGTGCCTCGTAAGACGAAAAGAATCCGTTCCACGAGTCTCTTCGTCTAGCGGTTTTTTTGTCTTGCGAAGCAAGCCCATTGACGGCTTAGCGGATTAGCGCTATTAGCAGTTTAGCGGCTTTTAGCAGCTTAGCGGCTTATCGGATAAGCGGATAAGAGGTTTAGCGGCTTAGAACAAGGGGGGGGGGAGGAAAAAACCCCCGCAGGAACTCGCAAGACATTTTCGTCTTGCGAAGCAAGCCCATAGGAAATTCGTTTTGCGAAGCACCTCCAAAACAGAAAACTCTTTCGTCTAGCGAGTTTTCCGTCTTGCGAGGCATTCGTCTTGCGGGGCACCACTGTAGTCTATTCAAAACACACACCCTGGAAAAAATAATTTGGAGGAATTGAGAGTTGTTGCATCCTGGGTTGTTGTTATTATTGGTTTCCCTTTTCTTTTTTGGACATGCATCATGAATGGAGGCACAAGTGGAATTTGCTCACTCAATAGCTCCTAAAAAATCAGCGCCAAGACCCAGCTCTAAAAATAAAATGTAGTCTCATCCATTCCTGGGAGCCTCTTTTCAATGGATGCAGGGGGACTGTACAAGCAGGCCGCAATAAAGCGTTCCTTGCTTGAAATTACTTCTCGCTCTGCTCTTGTATGAGCTTTTCACCCAGCTGGCTCTTTGACAAACCTCCTCGGTGCCCAGATGACTCATGCTGATCAACACAAGCCATTCTAGTGCATCGTACCCTTACCTGTGTAATTGCTAGGGGCTGCCGGGAGCCAGCTGGCTTCTGTGATATGATGATGATGGCTCACGCATTTTGGATCCACGGAAGTGTGAGCAGCCTGACTTGTACGGGTCGGACAAAAGCTCTCCCTGTCCCTATTTAACGATAAAATGTACTACAATTTCATTTTTAAAAGTGGAATTGAGAACCAGGTGAAAGGTACCAGGCAGACGTTTGGCTTTAATGTTTAGTATAACTAACTGCAAGTTGCTGTTGGTATCTATCCGTCTCGAGAGACAAGGGAGTGCACATCTGGGGATGAAGTCCAACCGCCGGAGAATCACAGCGTCTGCTGTGGCTGTAGAGACCCGCTACTTTTAACTGCTGCCTTCAACATTGTTTTACTGCAGACATGTCCAACCGGTCGACAGGTAGATCCCCTGGTGCTCGTGGTCAATCGCAGTCGATCGTGCGATTCTTATCGGTCGCGTGACTTTTAAAAAATATAATAATAATAATAATAATTTATTATTTGTACCCCGCCCATCTGGCTGGGTTTCCCCAGCCACTCTGGGCGGCTTCCAACAAAGATGAAAAATACACTAAAATGTCACATATTAAAAACTTCCCTGAACAGGGCTGCCTTCAGATGTCTTCTGAATGTCAGGTAGTTGTTTATCGCTTTGACATCTGATGGGAGGGCGTTCCACAGGGCGGGCGCCACTACCGAGAAGGCCCTCTGCCTGGTTCCCTGTAACTTGGCCTCTCGCAGTGAGGGAACCGCCAGAAGGCCCTTGGCGCTGGACCTCAGTGTCCGGGCAGAACGATGGGGGAGGAGACGCTCCTTCAGATATACTGGACCGAGGCTGTTTAGGGCTTTAAAGGTCAGCACCATCACTTTGAATTGTGCTCGGAAACGTACTGGGAGCCAATGTAGGTCTTTCAAGACCGGTGTTATATGGTCTCGGCAGCCACTCCCAGTCACCAGTCTAGCTGCCGCATTCTGGATTAGTTGTAGTTTCCGGGTCACCTTCAAAGGTAGCCCCACGTAGAGCGCATTGCAGTAGTCCAAGCGGGAGATAACCAGAGCATGCACCACTCTGGCGAGACAGTCTGGCGAGACAGGCAGGTAGGGTCTCATCCTGCGTACCAGATGGAGCTGGTAAACAGGGGAATGAATGTCTCCGTCCCTGCCGTCTAATTCCATCAGGTCAATTTATTGCTCATATAGCGTTAGCTCTTAGCTATTGATTTAAAGGTATGTATAGAGCTCTGTCCCCTCCCCCCAAAAAAGCTCAACAACATTGGTCCATCCTCCCCCCCAATGGGTAGATCATTGCCAGTTTGTTTTATATTGGGAGTAGATTGCAGTCTCTTGGGAGTCTGCCTGCCTCCTCCCATTCAGCCGCCCTACACCTGCGGGGGGAGGCAGTGGGCGAACTGTTATGGTAGCATGGAGCCTGTGTGTGCCCAAGCCACCGTGTCTCTCCCCGGAGAGACGCATGGCTCGGGCGCACTGCAGGTCCCGCGTTGAGTGTCGCCTGCCATTTTGTCACCCCCTCAGTGGTGACACCCAGGCTCATCCGAACCCACCGCACCCCCCTTCTTCCACCCCTGGTGGTGCCCCCCAACTGAGAGGCTGGTGTAGGTGGGCGACATGGAAGAACTGAACTTCACAAATAGGCAACCCAGTCACTGTAGAGCAGCGGTGGGGGAACTTGTGACCTACTAGAGGTTGTTAGACTATAAATCCCCATCATCCCCATCCATCGGCCATTCTGGTTGAGTTGATAAGTTCAAGTGTGGGGTCAGAGCAATGGGTCTGAATCCAGTGCTTTGTACAGTAGGCTAGTTTCTACAAATACTTATGCAGTGCTCTGTATCTTCCACAGATGCAAGAAGCATTATCAGAGTTCAAAGACTCATTCCGGTGTCAAAGACTGGTGGGACACAGAGGAATCAGTTGGTGAACCCACAAGGGAAGAGGGCTCAGAGCCAGGGGATTGGCGGTGGGGCGATGATGAGTGGTCAGAGGGAGAAGTCTGGGAAGAGGAGGTGTCGGAACCTGAAGAAGTAACAGGGCTTAGTGAGCTGGGAGAGTCTGTGGCAGAGAGAAGTCCAGAATTAGGGCAGAAGGTGAAGCAGGAGGAGAAGGAGGCCAAAGGGTAGAGATGAGGCATGGGTGTCTCCCCCTCCAACTACAATGAGCTCCCCTACCCACTTGTCTTCCAAAACCAGGAGGGACGTGACTTGGGCAGAGGAGAAGCTTCATACAGGCACAGTCTCAGATTGCTTGGGGAAAATACTGGAGAGGAGAAAACTTTGGCAGCTGTGGAGAAGTGAGGACCTTCAGTCTCAGCAACCGCTTCATGGGGGAAGACCTGCCAGAGATGAATCCTGTGCTCATTAGGCCTGACACTCCTGTGCAGATCCTGTTTTTGTCAATAAAGAGTTAACTACACTTTGCTCAGTGTGATTTGCTGCTGGCTCGCACCACCCAGGCAAGAATACTCAAGGAGGGGGCAAGGCAGGGCTTGTGGTTTAGGGAGAGGGGTTTTGGCTGGGAAGAGGGTGTGACCTGGGAGAGTCTCAAGGGCCAAAGAGCTGGGGGGTTCAATTTCTCTCCTGGGCCAGAGGTTGCCCCTCCCTGCTCTAAAGTGTTGTCACGCTTAGACCCTGAGAGATACCCCGTGTCTCTAATACCCTCTTTCCCCGAAAGTAAGACATGCCTCAAAAATAAGACCTACTTCCAGTTTTGCCTCTCACTGTAATATAAGGCATCCTCTGAAAATAAGACCTCCCCGATAATAAGGCCTCCCCCGAACATAAGGCCTCCCCGGAATATAAGGTCCCCGAAGCTACTGTAAGGCATCTGACTCCTCTGGACTGTAGCAGCGGGCGGCGGCGCGCAGCTCACTGATTGGCCGCAGCGCAGCCGGAGCTGTTCAGGCAGTGAGTAAAAGGTAAAGGTAAAGGTACCCCTGCCCGTACGGGCCAGTCTTGACAGACTCTGGGGTTGTGCGCCCATCTCACTTAAGAGGCCAGGGGCCAGCGCTGTCCTGAGACACTTCCGGGTCACGTGGCCAGCGTGACATCGCTGCTCTGGCGAGCCAGAGCCGCACACGGAAACACCGTTTACCTTCCCGCTGGTAAGCGGTCCCTATTTATCTACTTGCACCCGGAGGTGCTTTCGAACTGCTAGGTTGGCAGGCGCTGGGACCGAGCAGCGGGAGCGCACCCCGCCGCAGGGATTCGAACCGCCGACCTTTCGATCAGCAAGTCCTAGGCGCTGAGGCTTTAACCCACAGCGCCACCTGCGTCAGGCAGTGAGAGGTCTCTTTAAATCAGCGAGCCTGGACAAGCTGCCCCCTGCTGCTCACTCTGCCCTGATGGAGTCTGGCTGACTCACAATTAGACAACAAATGTGTACCGTATTCTTCATGGAAAAATAAGCCATCCCCTGAAAACAGACGCTTTAGGTTACAGACTCCGCTAACCCAGAAATAGTGCTTCAGGTTAAGAACTTTGCTTCAGGATGAAAACAGAAATTGCGCGGCGGCAGCAGGAGGCCCCATTAGCTAAAGTGGTGCTTCAGGTTAAGAACAGTTTCAGGTTAAGTACGGACCTCCAGAATGAATTAAGTACGAGGTACCACTGTATAAGACACTGTCTTATTTTCTGGGAAACAAGGTAGTTGCACAGAATGGAAACAGAAGACATTTTCACCATTGCAGCCATGCTAAGGCAGGGGGAAATCACCTGATAACATGCTTTCTTCTCTTATTCTGTTCAAGGTACAGGGCTCTCAGTTGGTGGGGGGGATGGAAAGCTGCCTTTGGCAATTCTGATCTTTTGCTGCTGCACTCAATTAGATTGGAAACAGGCATGCTGGTTACCATTTAGATAGGTACTATCCCCCAAGTAACGCTCTTGGCCTTTTCCTGAGGGCCCTGAGTTCAAAAGGGGGGGGAAATCCCATTATCCCAGATATAATATATCATGTTAGGGGCGTAATTGCTTGAATTAATTTCATCTCTTACACAGGGAATAACACGAACCTTCTCTACTCCGCTGCAGTTGCTACAGACCCCAGAGACTGAAGAAGCCAGTGTGTTCTTTTACTTCCTTTCTAGGCAAAACCAAGCCCTGGAACAGAGTAAAACGGGGCTTGCGTCTGTGCAACATCTTGCTTCGTAAAGGGCACAGCAATGCCTGCAAGTAACCCATTCTGAAGTTTAGCCGGAGGTGGCGGGGGAGAGATGACCTTTTGCTCTGAGCAGGAGAGAGCAATGGGAGTGCAATTGTCATCTGATGCAATATAATAGCTGAACTCCAGCTTGAGGGAATCGTAGCACTGTCATCCCCTACTCGGTTCAGAGAAATCTCCAAGATGTACGCTCTCCCTCTTAGTAATCCCAGACCTGGCGTTTCCCAAAAAAACACTTTATCCCTCTAAGAAAATTTCAGTTATTTGTCTTCTTCACCACAACCTCCCCAGGAGAAAAACAAAACAAAAAAACACTTCGCAGAACACCCTCTGGCTTGTCTCCTTATTTCTTTTGAAGGAGCCACCATCTCTTGCCATGGTGGAGGATACAAAATGGCGGCTAAACTGCTGACACAGTTGCTGCTCGGTCCCTGCTCCTGCCAACCACCAACTGAAGAAAGCTCAGAGCCCAGGGAATGGTGGTGGGACAACAATGAATGGTTAGGGCAGGGGTAAGCAACCTAAGGGGACGCAGGTGGCGCTGTGGGTTAAACCACAGAGCCTAGGGCTTGCCGATCAGAAGGTCGCGGTTCGAATCCCCGTGACAGGGTGAGCTCCCATTGCTTGGTCCCTGCTCCTGCCAACCTAGCAGTTCGAAAGCACATCAAAGTACAAGTAAATAAATAGGTACCACTCCAGCGGGAAGGTAAATGGTGTTTCCGTGCGCTGCTCTGGTTCGCCAGAAGTGGCTTAGTCATGCTGGCCACATGACCAGGAAGCTGTACGCTGGCTCCCTCGGCCAGTAGAGAGAGATGAGCGCCGCAACCCCAGAGTCATCTGCGACTGGACCTAACAGTCAGGGGTCCCTTTGCCCTTTACCTTTACCACATGCGGCAATGGTGAAGCAATTTTAAAAACAACAAATCCTGAGGAAAACAAGAAAGAAGTTGTGTTCCTTTCACTGTTAATGGTGAGCCTCAACTCCAAGGAACTTGGAAAATTTCTTCCCCAGCTTCCTCAGAGAGGAGTTCACCTCAATTTCTTTGCCCACAAATAGGTTGCAGAATTCTGAGAGGCCATTTATGTGCAGCCCTAGATGTAGTTCTGTACATGTAGCTTCTGAAGACCCTGTCTGTGGTGTTTTCAAGGCCGGTAGTTTTCCAAGCAGCACCTGGATTGAGCACATGGTGTGAGTGTGTGGCCTCTTTAGATGTCAATGGGTTCTACTTTAAAGTGTGGTTAACTAGCCTTGCACACCCGCCAACATTTCTCCAATGAAAATAGGAACGTCCTATCTGGCCCCTGCTCCTGCCAACCTAGCAGTTCGAAAGCACGTCAAAGTGCAAGTAGATAAATAGGTACCACTCTGGCGGGAAGGTAAATGGCATTTCTGTGCGCTGCTCTGGTTCACCAGAAGCAACTTAGTCATGCTGGCCACATGACCTGGAAGGTGTACGCCGGCTCCCTCGGCCAATAAAGCAAGGTGAGCGCCACAACCCCAGAGTTGTCCGCGACTGGACCTAACGGTCAGGGGTCCCTTTACCTTTATCTGGTTCAAGAAAAGCAGGCTCCTTTCCCCCTGCGCTGGAAGTCCTATCATTATGTTCGCGTTTAGCAGGCCGAGGGCATGCAAAGCCTTTTGTTGTTATGAACTTCCATTCCCTTTATCAGCACTATCATAATATATGAGTACGAGACAGTGCGAGCGATGAGCCTGATATGGGAATAGCATCAGCTGGACTGTTAAACCTCATTATACTATTAAATCACGAACTTCAAGTTTCTCCCCTTTGGATATCGCATTTCAGTGTATTTTGCCTCCTTCTTCCTCCTTTCCTAGGAAAACAGGTCTGAGGTTTGAGCTGGTGGATCAAGAAAATAATTATGTCATTCACGAACATAGCTCCATTTCATTGTGATGTCTCAATGCTCAAGGGGGGTGTCGCATTACAGAGTAAGCCTCTTGATGCCAGTGGCATTTCCAGGCATGTAAAATCAGTTATATAATCACATTAATGGCCTGATACCATGTTCTAGGTCGGAGCTTTGCTGCCGGATTGTCTTAGTTTGGTTTTAAGAACTGCTTTATGAGGGTATACTTGGTGATAGAAATATTAGCTGTGCTTAAGTATTATGCCTCAACAGGAAGCATAAAGCCCTGAATGATGTGGGATGTGAAACACAAGAGCAGTCAAATACAACATTCCTAGAGTGAACATGTTTGCACATGGGGAGGAATGTTTGTCCAGCCAGCAGGTAAACTTCCTGCTAGCTTCTGGGCTGAGACAGACTTCCTCTGCATGTGACTAGAGGTAGGTGTGGCCTCACCTGTGCAGGTAACGACAAAAGCACAGGACAGGGCAGCCATCGCACTCCTCTTTCACCACATGCATCGAAGAAGCAACATCTACTGAGTGAAAGATGCACTCTTGGGTCCCAGCCAAGAGAGGACAAAAAGGGGACTGTCTTCTTAAGAGATAGATTCCAAGTGTATGTTACTTCATTAAGCTAAGTCTGCTTTCTGGGATCTGATTGTGAACAGAATGTGAGTAAACTCTTTTTATACTTTTGTAAAAGACTGTGTCGTCTCTTCTATTTATGAGGGAATAAGGGGGAAATACCAGAACAGTTATTATAGAGGCTTTAGCGAGCCTGAGCAAATGCAGCAGTTGCAAACTTAAAATAAAAGGGGATGTATTACTCTGCTGAAATTGGGGAACTTGTTAACACAAGTTGGATGAGGATATAATCAGACAATATATCCTCTCCTGCATCCCTGAACATTCCCACACATGGGGCATAGCACACCTCCACATCTGGGGGCAGTAATGCTTCTGAATGGCAGTTGCTGGAAACCCTGGGAGCAGCGAATTCAGGTCCGGCTTGTGGGTTCCCACAGGCATCTGGTTGGCTAGATGGTTGGCTAGATGGACCCTTGGTCTGATCCAGCAGGGGTCTTCTTATGTTCTTACGGAGATCTGCGTTTCAGCTTACCTTAACAAAAAGAAAGGAGTAAGTGTCAGTGTCCTGGTCCCGTGGGTTACCCAAGAGGGGAGGTCCAAGTTCAGTCCATGGTCAAAAAAGCAACATGGAGGCAGTCTGTAGCAGCTGAAGCTGGGTGCAGGGCATGGAGTCGGGTGAAGTCAAGAACAGGCATGCAAGCAGGGAGCCAGGGCGGGTCAGGCAGAAAAGCAGGACAGGGTTCAGGCAGGAACTAGCAACCAACAATGTTGTTCCCACAACTTCGGACTGGGGCTGGCCGGCTTTTATCTGCCCCAAGGCATAGGGCAGCCCCGATCCTCAGGTGACCTCTCCTGGCCTGGAGGTGAGCACTCCTCCTGCGGGAACTTAGTTCCCTCCGCCTCTCTGCCCTGAGCCTCTGCAGCTCAGGAGAGGCTGGAGGGTTACCGGACCCAGAGGCAACCTCAGCTTCCTCTGACAGGGCTGAGAGTGGAGCACCTGTAGGCCATGGGTCCTCCATCACCTCAGGAACCAGAGCAGCTGATGCCTGCACCTGAGGATCCAGCACAGGTGAGGACCCTTCAGGCTTGTGCCCCAGCCCCAGCTCAGCTGGTTCTGGAGGTGGGGAATCCTTTGCAGGTTGGGATCCCTCAGGTTCAGCATCCAAGTCCGAATCCCAGGCCATCACAGTCAGCGGCTGGACTGAGGAGGAATGGTGGGGACCGCCAGCCCTTCTCCTGAACCTTCCCAAGAACAGGAGGACAGTATAGATTTAAAACAGTGGTTTGCAGAAGGGCATAGTTCAGAGGGGGAAAGCTGGGAAATATTGGAAGAGAAACAGCAGAAAGAAGCCCTAGGAGAGAGACAGCTGACAGACTAGTGTCCTTGGAAAGCATTCCTGACCCTGCTTCTCCCAGGACCAGATGGGCATTGAAGGTAGTAGAACAGAGAGCTCAGTGGCAGAAGGCTCAGATTAGCCGGCGCAGAACTGACGTAGATTGGGGGAGATGAAGGTGTGTGTGGGACTTTACTTGGAGCAAAGCCATTTCTAGAAAGAGACCACATTCCTTTGTCTTTCACTGTGATTATTGAATAATAATAATAATAATAATAATAATAATAATAATAATTTATTATTTATACCCCGCCCATCTGGCTGGGTTTCCCCAGCCACTCTGAGTGGCTTCCAACAAAACACTAAAATACAATAACCTATTAAACATTAAAAGCTTCCCTAAACAGGGCTGCCTTCAGATGTCTTCTAAAAGTTTGGTAATTTTTTCTGTCTTTGACATCTGGTGGGAGGGCGTTCCACAGGGTGGGTGCCACTACTGAGAAGGCCCTCTGCCTGGTTCCCTGTAACTTGGCTTCTCGCAATGAGGGAACCCCCAAAAGGCCCTCAGCGCTGGACCTCAGAATAAATTAATTGGTAAGAACTCTTATTTTTTTTATCTGCTTCTTTGCTGCCACCGGGGGAGGGATCTGATCCCCCGAAGCCTGACAGCAAGCCGTTAATTGCTCAGTGGCACCTTAATAAAAAAAAGTCATTATGAACCATACTCCTTGCCCACCCCCATCACCATATCTCTTCCTACCCGGCACAACTGCATGCAGGGTCAGATCCAGAGCACACAACTCTTCTCCAAATGGAGAGGCTGCTTCCATTCATAGAATGGACTGAGATCCAGCACAGGATCCCGTTGCTGGAAACAGTGGAAGCAATTTTCAATGATTCCCCATTCACACTACAGCCCTCGCAACATCTCCCACGCTGACCTGGAAGGTCGTTGAACCTGTAGATCTGTGGTTCCCAAAGTGGGGTACACCCCCCACAGGAGGTGCAATTTGATTTTTTTTGGGGGGGGGGCAATTCGAGAATAAGTTAGACCAAGTTAGTGGCCTTTTAGGCTTCCTCCCTGTGAATAGGAGTTCACTTTATGTAGTACAGTGGTACCTCGGGTTAAGAACTTAATTCGTTCTGGAGGTCCGTTCTTAACCTGAAACTGTTCTTAACCTGAGGTACCACTTTAGCTAATGGGGCCTCCCACTGCTGCGCAATTTTTGTTCTCATCCTGAAGCAAAGTTCTTAACCCGAGGTACTATTTCTGGGTTAGCGGAGTCTGTAACCTGAAGCGTCTGTAACCCTAGGTACTACTGTAATAAGATTTATATATCAAGGGGGGGGAGAGATATCAGGATTTTAGAGATGTTTAGGTGGGGCATGACCAAAAAAAGGTTGGGAACCACTGCTGTAGGTAAAGGACTGCGGGAAGAGGAAAGGGATTAGTGGGGGGAAATCACACTCACCCAAGTTCTTCTCTGCTCAGGTGAAATCTGGATTCAGCTTGCTGACTTTCCAGTTCGTTCCATGTTACTATTGCATCTCTCCCTCCCTCCCTCCCTCCCTCCCCATCTTATAATTAATGCCAAAGCCTCCTCCTTTAAATAAAATGGCACTTTAGATGAACACCGATGCCTGTCTAGCTCTTTTTATCATCCAAACCTCTTTTGTCCCATTTTGTTTGTTTTTAGTTGCTTAGTAACTTATTACATGCAAATGTCCCTTTTGTTCACTGTGGGACACTATGTTGTCTGCATATTTGTTATGTAAGTGGCATTTTCTTAAAATAAAGAGGAACTTTTTGAAAAGGAAAAGAAAGAGGTAGTTTGAAAATGCCTTTTCTTGCCCATGGGGTTACATGTCATGCTCTCTAGTGTGTGGAGAACAGAACATAGTGGCATGTACATAAACAAAAACTGCCATTTCTGCCCTCGTCTCCCTGCCACCAGGTGTGGAAGGTTGGTTGTATCTCACCATTGTATCTTATAGTAAAAAGTGCAGTGATTGGGTGGTTGTAGGCCATGGGTAGGCAAACTAAGACCCGGGGGCCAGATCCAGCCCAATCGCCTTCTAAATCTGGCCCATGGACGGTCTGGGAATCAGCATGTTTTTACATGAGTAGAATGTGTTCTTTTATTTAAAATGCATCTCTGGGTTATTTGTGGGGCATAGGAATTTGTTCATTTCTTTTTTTTCCAAAAAATAGTCCGGCCCCCCACAAGGTCTGAGGGACAGTGGACTGGCCCACCCCTGCTGAAAAAGTTTGTTGATCACTCTTGTAGGTGCTTCCGGTCTAGAAGTATGTGAAGTGAGATGCGGCCACATCTTGTGGCCTGTCAAGTGCTTGGAACCCCTTTGTTTTTTTCCAGGGAGTAAAATTAAGGGGGAGGGTATTGTCCTTTTCCAGCACCACCACCGAGCAACCCACCATCGCTGTGTTAAGTTCAGTAATTTAATTCATTGATATTGTAAATGCTTTTATGCATTACTATGTGCTGAAATCTGATTGGTTGGTAACTGAATTCTAGGGAGTTTTCTAGTACAGTGGTACCTCGGGTTACATACGCTTCAGGTTACATATGCTTCATGTTACAGGCTCCGCTAACCCAGAAACATTACCTCGGGTTAAGAACTTTGCTTCAGGATGAGAACAGAAATCGTGCTCCGGTGGCACGGCAGAAGCGGGAGGCCCCATTAGCTAAAGTGGTGCTTCAGGTTAAGAACACTTTCAGGTTAAGAACAGACCTCCAGAACGAATTAACTTCTTAACCCGAGGTACCACTGTAGTTCTCGCTCTTTTTGAAATAATTTTTGTTTGATTTTAGAAATTATAAACTTAAAACAAAGTCAATTCAAAAACAACAACATATAAAGAGATTACTCGGAATCTCAGGACTTCCCCGCATCCCCTCCATGGGCCCGAATGTCAATATTTACAGCTGCATATCAGTCCATTGCTTGGTCCCTGCTCCTGCCAACCTAGCAGTTCGAAAGCACGAAGTGCAAGTAGATAAATAGGTATCACTCCAGTGGGAAGGTAAACGGCGTTTCTGTTCGTTGCTCTGGTTCGCCAGAAGCAGCTTAGTCATGCTGGCCACATGATACAGAAGCTGTACGCCGGCTCCCTCGGTCAATAAAGCGAGATGAGCGCCGCAACCCCAGAGTCGGTCACGACTGGACCTAATGGTCAGGGGTCCCTTTACCTTTATCAGTCCATTATCCGCATTTTTTATCCATCTAAATTGTCCATAGTTTTTGTTACTTTGCAAGTGTGGTTAAAATCCTGCTAATGCTTTCATCTGCTTACAATGGTCTCCTAAGTATAGTATAAATTTCCCTCTTTTTAAAAGTTCATGTCCTCTTGGTTCCTGAGCTTTCCAGTTAGTTTTGCCATTTCCGCATAGTCTATCAACTTGCTTTGCCATTCTTCCTTGGTCAAGATTGTTTCTTCTTTCCATCTCTGGGCCAATAACATCCGTGCAGCTGTTGTCGCATACATAAAAAGTCTTTTCTGGTCCCTTGGAATCTTGGTACCTATAATTCCTAATAAAAAAGCTTTTTTAACAAACGTTATTTTAAATATTTTTTTTTCTCATTTCATTATATATCATCTCCCAGAAAGGAGTTTTCTAGTAGTTCTCATGCGATTGGCTAACATTGGTCACATGGGAGGTATCTAGCGAAGGGGAGACTCCATTTTGTGTGAAGCAAGAGGACTGTGTTTTTGAATCCACTGTGAACACTGCTAAGCTGAATCGTCCGCAATGGATTCCCATGGAGCAGGGTTGAAGTTGCAGGCCTTCCTATCATGTTTGCAGACAACTTTGTAACACAGAATTGGCCTGCCAATGGACCTGGTTCCTGAAGCCGGCTCCCCATGGATCTTCCATTCTGTGTACATGGTCAAGCCGGTGTAGATGTCGCTGAGACAGGAGTGCAAACATGCTGAGAATATGAGCTTGGGAGAGCCCATCTTTCTTTGAGACTCTGTCCTTGTTAAGTTGTGGGTGAACATATCAGACGACACAGAAATTCTTCAAACAGCTCTTGTTTATTCAGATGCCAGAACAGAACTGAACTGAAGGGTTCAGTCAGCCTGCTTATATAGAGCTGCAGTACAACGTTACTGTAACAACTTTCTAAAACTATCCAATCACTGAACGTCACTTTCGATCCTTCATTTGCATAACTATCTACAGTATCCCCCTGCTGGCCCAGGGTGAGAACTTCAGTACATAACAGTCCTGCCATGTGATACCCAAAATCTTTTCAATGTAGCACATGGGAAAGGCCTTGAGGCATCGCTCCAGGCAGGTATACATCTAGTCTCTATTATCTTGTGCAAGGAATTTGGGCGCATACTGAGAAACTTTCCCAATTCAAATGGTTTGAAACACTCTGTCGTCCTAACACAATAAACCCTCTTTTAAAAAAGAAAGATACTTTTCTGAGGTTATAAATGTGGCAGGGAAACTGGCTGAAAAGTGTGGGGTGGACTAATAATTAATGCAAAGGCGTGATAACACCCCTCAAGCAAATCGTAACGAATAAAGGCTAGACATTGCTCTAACCTCCATGTAAGCTTTGTGCAATCAAATCAGGAGAAATGCTGGACGAAAAGGTCATTTGGGGGAGCCCCAGATGGAGGCATGCCATGAGCAGTGCATTCTAGGCCTTAATCCTTCACATGTGCTCCAATGGGCACATGGAGCTCCTAAACATGTGTCGGCTCTGTCGTATGTTTCAAGAGAGAGGGCAACTCCATGCACACAAAAGGCTGCGTAGACTTCCCAGCTCCTGAAGCACTGGCTCTGCCCGCACAAACAGGGATGCTCTGAACTTATTATCAGAGCTCCTGTGCCTGCAGCGAAGCACCGGATCGCCGTGTTCGTGTTGATAGGCCGCCATCAAAATGAATGATGGCAATCTCTAAAAAACAGGGGCCTCCTCATTCATCTTCCTCCCTTCTCGTCTGCGTGCTCATGTGTGGAATATTTGTAGCAATGCCCGTTTTGTTTGCCCTCAGAGAGATGGATGACTGCTTATTAAAACAATACCCAATCTGGGGGGGGTGGCTGAGACAAGGCAGCTTTTTGCTGCCCCCGACACTTCCTCTAGGCCTCCCTGGTTCTCCCTTATCGCTTTCACGATGTAGTTGTTCCTGCGTGGCTCCACGTTACTATCAGCATGTGGTTTTCGAATAAAAATTTTGAGATCCCCCTCCCTGAGCTATTTTTCTGCGCTGATAATAGTCTCATCAGATAACTTCGTAGCATTTTTCCCCCCTTCCAAAATAGCACCCCCCAATAATTCGCCAGCTGAGACTTTCTGTGTGATAACAGGGAAGGGATTTCTTTGACCAATCTGACTTAATTATGCTACGAAAATGTTAAAAGAAGCGGAGTGTCACTTTCGAACTCTCCTTGGCAATTAGGGATCAGACTAGCTTTTCCTTCCGCGGTGTTTATGTTCTCTGGTCTCGTACACACACTTGCACATGCCATCTGTGGTATTTATAGGAGGATTGTGATTTTTTTCTGCTCCATTTCTCTACGCCGGAAAGAGGCAGAGAGGAGTCTGGTTTTACACAGTGTCTCTTCAAGCAAGAGTTATCGGAGAACGTTTTCAGGATAGCAGAAGTTTAAAAATCCCGGTGCTTTGGGGATTCCACGGAGGCAGCCGACTGGACGATGAGTATTATCCATATATTCAGTCTTGCATGGAAAAGTGAGGCAGGAAATGTTCAATAGCACACTGACTTATTCTCCAGCTCGAGACCCTGATTTGGGTCAAAAGGCAATCTCGAAATATGGATCAAGCTGTAAAGATAAAAGGAACAAAGAACACTGCCTTACGTATAACAGGTCAGAATGTTTTTCCATCTAGATCGTTATTGCGTATTCTGATTTGCAGGTACTCTCAAGGAATCTTTCACATCAGTGAAAGATGTGATCTTTCACCTTGATCTTTTTTTTGTTCTTTCTTTTTTCCTAGAGGCACCAGGGACATAGTTGTCAACATTTCCCTTTTTTAAAGGGAAATTCCCTTATTCTGAATGGGATTCCTCGCAAGAAAAGGGAAGCGAGTCTGTTTATTTATTTTATTTACTTCTTGAACTTATATACCTCCCTATACCAGGAGGTCTCAGGGAAGTTCACAGAAAAGATCACAATATAAAAAACCAAAATAATAACCTAAATAACAACATTCCCCCCCCCCCACTCCAAAAAAAGCGACATTTTAAAAGGGCATAGGATATCAATCAGGTCAAGCAAAGGCCTGGTTAAAAGGAATAATTTTGCCTGGCGCCTAAAGGTGTATAATGAAGGTACCAGGTGAACTTCCCTGGGGAGAGCATTCCACAGACGGGGAGCCACTGCAGAGGAGGCCCTGTTCTCATGTTGCCATCCTCCGGCCCTCTTGAGGTGGAGGCACATGAAAGAGGGCCTCAGAAAATGACCTCGGGGTCTGTGTCAGGGAACTGACATCAGAGCAAGAGGCGGAGGCAGGGCTCCAGAGTGATGCCGGAGAGGGGACCAGCAGGGGGGAAGGAATTCAGCGTAACACCAGTAGAGAAGAGAGGGAGATGGAGGAATTGGCGACAGAGCTCCGAGACCCTTCACCAGAAACTAGTGGAGAGAGCACTGGCACGCCCCAGCCTTCCCCTTACTTGCGCAGACGAGTTCTGCGCAGGGAACATAGGCGGAGACTTGGTGTCAAACAGCTTTTATGCTGGAAAAGATTCAAGAAACGCCCACTGACGGATCCTGCAAGTGACTAGCAGGTCACGGAGGGCGAGCTGTGAGCCTAAGCATGGTTGGGCAAGCAATCAAACTAAACCGAAGGCAATTTACGCACAAGTAACCCCCTTACAACCATTACAGTCTGGATAGGTTCATATGGAAAGAGGCGGTCCTTGAGGTATTGTGGTCCTGGGCCGTTTAAGGCTTTATAGGTCAAAAGCAGCTTGTTAACTTCTCCATGAAAAACATGTGCCCTGCCATTGAGCTAGAGTCCCCTCACATCATGGCTAGAAAGCAGTGAGAAAAATACCCGAACCCCTTGCTGGAATAAACAGCAGTCTTTAATTAATACTTACTTTACTAGGGGAACGCAGGTGGCGCTGTGGGTTAAAGCCTCAGCGCCTAGGACTTGCCGATCGAAAGGTCGGCGGTTCGAATCCCTGCGGCGGGGTGCGCTCCCGCTGCTCGGTCCCAGCGCCTGCCAACCTAGCAGTTCGAAAGCACCTCCGGGTGCAAGTAGATAAATAGGGACCGCTTACCAGCGGGAAGGTAAACGGCGTTTCCGTGTGCGGCTCTGGCTCGCCAGAGCTGCGATGTCACGCTGGCCACGTGACCCGGAAGTGTCTCCGGACAGCGCTGGCCCCTGGCCTCTTAAGTGAGATGGGCGCACAACCCCAGAGTCTGTCAAGACTGGCCCGTACGGGCAGGGGTACCTTTACCTTTACCTTACTAGGAGGAAAAAGTCTCTAGAGGATTAGGGCCAAGAAGCTGGGTGGCCTTCCTGAGCTGTGAAGAGTTCAGTTTCTCTTTCACCTTTCTTTCTTGCTCCTGCAAGAAGATGTCCAGATGTTGCCTCCATTCCCACCATTGTCCATTTTGCATTGAACATGGCTCCACCGGTTCAGCTCATGTCAAACAGTGGATTATGTGGGCAGAGGACAGCATCCCAATGTTTATGGTGGCAAAGAAGGTGCTTGGAAAATACAGCACAACCAGATGCTGAATTGGAGTCTTGGCAATAGAAGTAGGGAGATTGCCTGTCCAGAATGGCCTGCCTTCGCAGTAAGGTTAAAGCTTACTGGGAAATGATATACAATGAATTGAAAAGGATGGCCTCTCTCTCCTTCAGGTGGGTTGGTACATTGGCCAGTTTTTCTCTTCCTGGGAAGGACATCCGAATGGGGACACATGGATTAGTCAGTATCCTGGCACCAGCATGTGGTCACAATGGCCAATCTCCTTCAAGCAGGTGACATCAACATGTGGTCACAGTGGCCAGTCCCTCTCCTTCAGGTGAACAGCATCAGCATGAAGTCACAATGGCTGGGGCCTTTTTCAAGCAAGCAGCATCAGCATGAGGTCAGAGTGGCCAGTTTCTGTCTTAGAGGCCAGTGGTATCATCATGTGGGGAGTACATTGGTCAACCTTCATCGGAGCAGGTATAGTGGACACATTGCCCTACTCAGAAGCTAGGCAGAAGCAGGACTGTATGGCTGCTGTAAATTTTATATCCATAACAGGCTATGGTTTAAGAGAAAATTATATGAAAATGATATATTGTTGGTATCTAACACTGGCAAAAATGTGTAACTCTAAATCAAACAAGTGTTGGAAATGTAAAGAGAAAGAAGGTTCTTTTTATCATATGTGGTGGTCTTGTATAAGGTTAAAGCTTACAGGGAAATGATATATAATGAATTGAAAAGGATTTTCAAGTAACCTTTGTAAAAAACAACCCCAGAATCTTTTCTTTTGGGAATTATAGGGACAGAACTACCTAAACTGTATAGAAATTTATGTATGCTATTAGAGCAGCAAGAATGCTACTTGCTCAAAAATGGAAAGAAGCAGAAGCCCTAGTAAAGGAAGAATGGATACAAAAACTTATGGAATATGCAGAAATAGCAAAACTCACTGGAAGAATAAGAAATCAAGGTAACAAACTTTTTTTATAAATTAATGGAAATGGTTTGTTGAATATTTACAGATAAATTGCAAACAGATAAAAACATTGGCAGGGTTATTGTAATAACCTGCAGTTTCATAAGAGTATACATTTAAAGTAGATAATTAAATGAGCAAATTAAATGAATTTGGATATGCAGAATATATTGAAAAATAAATATACGGAACCACAGAAAGAGGGGGAAGGAAGTCAAACTTTGAAATGTTAACTTGATTGTAAAACTGAGATGTATAAACTTGAAAAGTATAAAAAAAAAAAAATTAAAACGAGAAAGAAGAAAGAAAGGTCTGCCTTTACATCAGGGACTGGACAACGATTGCCCACCTGATGTCAGTGTTAGTTTCTGTTTGTGCCACTGTGCAGTTGCTTGGAGTCACAGGACTCTGTTTACATTCCAGGGATCCCAGACTGTTGGAAGTCTCACGGAAGACAGGAGACGGATGTGATGTTTACTTGTTTCCTGTTCGTTTGTGTTTTCAGTTGCTCTCTGCTCTCACAGAGAGAGGATGTATTTTCTTTTCTGTCTGCGTAATTAGGAATAAAACTCTTTAGCCATGTAGCTCATACTATCTCGTCCTCCCGCATGCTGCTATATACTCTGCGTACTGGGGGAACGTGCTTGGAGCCTCATCAAAGGCTCAGGTCGTTGATCACGTTGGAGGACTCGACCGGAAGAGTCGCTTGGCCGAACGCAAGTCCGACAGTCAGAGACTGGCTGGATGATGAGAAGTGGTGGGGGGCACTATCCAAGGAGCCCCCATGGAAATCCCAGAGGAGAACGTTTCAGAGCCTGGGGATTGGTGGTGGGACACTGAGGGCGGGTCAGAGGGTTAACGGGGTGGGGAAGGAGTGGTTGGATGGTGAAGAGGCAACTGGGTTTAGTGAGCAAGAAGAGCCAGGTGCAGAAAGCAGTTCAGACTCAGCAGATGAAGCAGAGGAGGAGGGGCCAGAGGCTACAGAAGTATCCAGGGAGTTTGCCTTTCCTACTGTAGTAAGCTCCCTTCCTCCCCCCATCTCCAAGGCCACGGAGAGCTATGCGTGTAGCAGAAAAAGAGCACAGGTTCCTCTCCCCCGACGTGGTTTAAGGCTGCTTGGGAAACATCCTGCTAAGGAGAAGGAGACTTAAGGGGAAATAGGAGGCAGGGACTGCCAGTCCTGGCAACTGTTGCCTAGGGGCCCGTCCAGTTCTGAGGCGTTGCTGCCTTCTATGCTGCTTTCTTGAATAATGAGTTGTGATTCGAGGACCCGATCCCCGCTTGGGGGAATAAAGACACATGGACACAGTATGTAAGGTTAATGGGTAAGGAAAAGGCCACAACTTTATTGATTACAGCATGTGAGAAGGTATTGGCTTAGGCATTGGACCACGGAACATTAGACTCCACCCACTCGGAGAGGGGTGAGTCTGAGGAGGGCTTAACCACCAGTAGGGGGAGCCTGTTGATGCTAATACAACTATAGGCTCTCTCCTGATGTCACTGAAGGTCGTGCCATGGCCCCCCGCCACACGGGCATCGGACAGGATCCACGACCGCCGGATTCCTTTAGCGGAATACCCAGAATTGTTGGGGAAGGCGATGGCCACACCTTGCCCCCCGAAACACCAACAACACATTCCAATGCCTAAAGAAACTGTGTGTGCAATGGCAGGGATGGCTGGCGCGGCCGCATTTGAGCGGCAAGCCACGCCCCCGCCGAGCTTCCCTATTGGGTGCCCAACCAGGGAGGGGCGTGGCGCGCCAGCCTTGGAATTGAAGCAGGGGGTGGAACAACCCCTCCTCTCCGGAAGGAGGAGAGGCTTTAACTTTTCTGTGTCTTGAATGCAGCCCTGACACCCAGTGGCGTAGCGTGGGGGGTGCAGGGGGGCCGGCTGCACTGGGCGCAACATCTGGGGGGGCACGCTTGCACTCGCAGTGCTAAAATCCGTGCTAAAATCCACGGGTTAGGGGGCGCAAATTACTTGCCTTGCCCCGGGTGCTGACAACCCACGCAACGCCACTGCTGACACCTAGTGCTCTTGTAACACAGCCTTTGCCAACTTGCTGCCCTCCCTATGTCAATGGACTAGGGCTCCCATTGGCTCTGGCCAGCGCATGCTGGAGGGCACCAAGTTCTCGAAGGCTGCCCTAACACGTTTTTGACAAAGTGGGAGGCAATGCTTAGCAAGATTAAAACAAGGAGGGGAGAGAGCTGACTGGCCATTAAAGCATTAGCCCCATCTCATCATTTACCTAAAGGTATGCACCATTAACTCCAGAGGTTCTTACTTTCAAGTGAGCTGGTGCAGCACAGAGCCTTTGACACAGAACTGGAGAGGTGACTGTCCCCGGTTAAAAATCTCAGGCCTGTCATGAATTCATTCAGTGGCGTTAGGCAAGCACCCTCAGGCAACCTCAGTACTCCTTGTGAGGATAAATAAACTGAACAGCCTAACAGGGTTGTTGTAAGAATTACTGTGGGGTCCTGTATGTACTGGACTTTTCCATGTATAAGACAAGGGTTGTTTTACTCTAAAAGAATGTTAAAAATCACCAACGATAGAAGAATGGTAGATGAAGATGTTGAAGTTTCTGGAGCTGGCTGACCTGACTGGAAGAATCCGTGAACAGAAAGAGGAGGAAAACCAAGAAGACTGGATGAAATATAAAGACTATTTAGCTATATATTGTAATATAAGATAACTGAGAAGGTTCTTGAAAGTACTAAACAGGCCTAGGATAACAATAAGAATGTGGTATAGTAATATGGATTTCAGACAATAAGAAAAGAGTTGAATATAGTTAATTGAAGGAACTAATTACAGTGGTACCTCGGGTTACATACGCTTCAGGTTACAGACTCCGCTAACCCAGAAATAGTACCTCGGGTTAAGAACTTTGCTTCAGGATGAGAACAGAAATAGGGCTTTGGTGGTGCGGCGGCAGCAGGAGGCCCCATTAGCTAAAGTGGTGCTTCAGGTTAAGAACAGTTTCAGGTTAAGTACAGACCTCCGGAATGAATTAAGTACTTAACCCGAGGTACCACTGTATTTAGAAAAATGTTTGGGAGAACTGTTACAAGGTGATATAATGAAATTCAGTTAGGGGGGATTTGAGGAAGTCACTTAACAATGGAATTTATAAGAAGGAATATGTCTTTTTTTTCCTTTTCCTTTTTCTTTTTCAGAATTGTAATGTGTTTTGTTTTGTGTGTTTTATATGTTATAATTGTTATAAATGTGGAAAACTAATAAAAAATGGGAGGGGAAGAATGTTAAAAATCGGGGTGGCGTCTTATACACAGATAGTGCATATGTGGGATGGGCGATTGGTGGCAGC
This sequence comes from Podarcis cretensis, assembly GCF_951804945.1. NCBI lineage: Eukaryota > Metazoa > Chordata > Lepidosauria > Squamata > Lacertidae > Podarcis > Podarcis cretensis. Next base: position 116,338,490 of record NC_137172.1, on the reverse strand, counting down.
TGCGAGCAGGGGTTTGTCAGCGGTGATTGGGTGGGTGATTGGTGGCTGTTGGAAGGGCTGCTGTGGATTGGCTGCTGCTGTGTCAATGGCTGCTGTGGATTGGCTGCAGCTGCGATTCTCAGCATTGGGTGAGTAATTTTCAGGGCTCTCCCCTTCAAAAAAAAGCTCAACAACTTTGGCAATCCTCCCTCTGAAAAACTCAACAACTCTGGGTCATCTCCCCACACATTCTTAAATTGGAGTCCCCAAAAGTAGGGGGCGTCTTGTACATGGGGGCATCTTGTTGTTGTTGTTTAGTCGTTTAGTCGTGTCCGACTCTTTGTGACCCCATGGACCAGAGCACGCCAGGCACTCCTGTCTTCCACTGCCTCCCGCAGTTTGGTCAAACTCATGCTGGTAGCTTCGAGAACACTGTCCAACCATCTCGTCCTCTGTCATCCCCTTCTCCTTGTGCCCTCCATCTTTCCCAACATCAGGGTCTTTTCCAGGGAGTCTTCTCTTCTCATGAGGTGGCCAAAGTATTGGAGCCTCAGCTTCAGGATCTGTCCTTCCAGGGAGCACACAGGGCTGATTTCCTTCAGAATGGATCGGTTTGATCTTCTTGCAGTCCATGGGACTCTCAAGAGTCTCCTCCAGCACCATAATTCAAAAGCATCAATTCTTCGGCGATCAGCCTTCTTTATGGCCCAGCTCTCACTTCCATACATCACTACTGGGAAAACCATAGCTTAACTGGCCGTCTTATACTGGGGCGTCTTATACACAGGAAAATTCGGTAAATCCCTTTGGCATGTTATGGGTTGCAGCCAACAGAGTCATCTGAACAAGGACTTCTGCTTGTGCAACAGACCCTCTCCCTCCCTTCTCCCTGCCCCCCACATCAGCTTTGGAGGATTGGGGAGGAACACCCAAAATTTGGGGCAGGGGCAGGAGAGGAGAGGGGCAGGAGAGGAGAGGGGCGGGTGGGAGAGGCTCCATGTGTGAACAGGATCGCTTCATTGAATTCACCCCTACATAAATGCCAACTATTCTTATTGAGTGAGTTGGGACACAGGAAGAATTACATTAAATACTTTATAAAGAGAAAAACCTTCATTACGTCTGAAGGAAATCACATTTGGATTGGGCAAGCCCCTCCCCCCCACCGTGAGATTGTATTATAGGAAAGAGTTGTCCTAAATGTTTTCCTTATTAATTAAGGATTGCATTCATATGATGACCATAACATTATCCTGAGAAGGCGAGGGGGGGGGGACAGGGGAAGAGAAATCTCATTTTCTTCTCAAGCGATTCAATTTCTGCTTAATTTTCTTTTCTCTGCGTTTCTCCCCAAGTCCAAACAGTGTCATAAAATATGGAATGGAAAGCAATAACCAGATCATTTACATTAGTGGAACAGCTGCATTTAATTCTGCTTCCATCTAATACACTGCTATAGAAAAATCTCCTCCTATAGACCATCTCCCCCCCCCCCCACTGCAATACAGCCTTTCCTCGCATGCTCTTAATTATGGCCATAATTAATTTTAAACGGGCAGTCTACCATCAATTCTACATTATTTGCAATATATCCTCCAGCTGACACACACACACACAAACCCCAGAAGAAACAGCCTCTCTCTGGGCTGTCTTTTTAATGAAACTGGTATATTACTTAAGGAATTGGCACTGAGGCTCGTTTGTGCAAAATTGCCTGGTCCACTGTCAAAGCACATTGTGTCTGCCCATTGATGGATTGCATCACTCATAGCTTTTATAGTTGTGGTAAAAGAGGTCAGGCTGCCCAGATTGATAAATCTGAATTTCTTGTAATATTTTATACCTCTACTAGACATATGCATAGAGCCAAATTTATACTTAAGGCTCTGTCCAAAACTTTCATCTCCGTGGCCAGCTGGCTGGAACTGGAGTCCTTGGACAAACCTTGGGGGAGGAGAAATACCCAGCAGAGTGAAATGGATATATATATATATATATATATATATATATATATATATATATGGTGGCGCTGTGGGTTAAACCACAGAGCCTAGGACTTGCTGATCAGAAGGTCGGCGGTTCGAATCCCCGCGATGGGGTGAGCTCCCGTTGCTCGGTCCCTGCTCCTGCCAACCTAGCAGTTCGAAAGCACACCAGTGCAAGCAGATAAATAGGTACCGCTCCGTCGGGAAGGGAAACGGCGTTTAAAGGTAAACGGCGTTTCCGTGCGCTGCTCTGGTCTGCCAGAAGCAGCTTAGCCATGCTGGCCACATGACCCGGAAGCTGTACGCCGGCTCCCTTGGCCAGTAAAGCGAAATGAGCGCTGCAACCCTAGGGTCGGCCAGAACCGGACCTAATGGTCAGGGGTCCCTTTCCCTATATATATAATGAATCAGAGACCTGGGCTTAGGTGTCATCTTGGTTGAACTTCAACTCCCATCTGCAATGGTGACTTAAGGGATGGGGTCTAAATCTACATCTGAGTTATTTCAAATCAAGGATTCCAGCAAGCTAATTTGGCAGTGGTATCAGCTTTGGTTGTTGCTACTGACAACAAATTAGGAGCCAGAAATTATTGCTGACCAGATGATGATGATGAAAATTTGTATACCTCCCTATCCCCACAGGTCTCAGGGCTGGTCACAAGATAAAATCACAATATAAAAACACAAAATACATATGATGTGTATGATCCTGTGATTTACCAGTAGATCCCAATCTATCTTCCGGCTACCCCTGCTGCAATCTACATTTCTTCCATCTGTTCCTCGCCTCTTAGGCTGGGATGCCTTTTTAAGTATTCAGAATGATCTCAGCATCCAAAAAAATCCAGTAATCTATCAATTTATCTTTTTAGGGGATGGGCGGAAGCAATTAGTCAGAGCCAAAGGTTATTAATTGGGGCCTTGCTCCATTTTATAGGGAATTAAAAGACAGTGCATTCATTTTGACCCTGGGCACCAGATCGAAGCATCAGAAGAAGTTCCCGGGAAATTTTCCCCATGTATTTATTTTTTTATTTATTTCCACCAGCAGCGGCAATAATTTAAAACTGCATGGGAGACGGCAATGCGGCTGACATTCAAAGGCAGCAGCTACGCTTTAGAGGCAGGTGAAACAAGTAGATTTGAAAGAAGCAGACATAAAGCGTAAAAGCGAATCCTTGATGTTCACGGACCTGATATCTGAGAGGGGTGAAGCAAAAGAAGAAGAAGAAGAAGAAGGAACTAACGCCAGTCATAATTGATTTGCAGGATGGGATATGTCAAGGGTAGGGAATGTCATGCAGGAGCTGAAATGAGGCAAGTGAAATGAGCAAAGCCCTCTTCGCCTACTCTTGACAGCGGAGCGAAGATGGATGGCATATTCCGCTATCAGGACAGCTGAAACAATTGCTTGTGAACACATCTTAGGGTCCCCATATTGATTGGCCTTCCTTCCACGGCCCATGCTAATTAAACATTACTTTAACAGGATGAGACTGACTCTGATCAGAGCTGGAGGGCTTCAGGTGCTTCAGGTTAAGAACTTTGCTTCAGGATGAGAACAGAAATCGTGCTCCGGCGCCATGGCAGCAGCAGGAGGCCCCATTAGCTAAAGTGGTGCTTCAGGTTAAGAACAGTTTCAGGTTAAGAACGGACCTCCGGAACGAATTAAGTACTTAACCTGAGGTACCACTGTACTTGCATATAATGTTGATGAGCATGGAGGGTGACCAGTTAGAGTTGTTGAGTATGCTGTACGTATTCATTCTAGCAGTCAGAATTTGTGAATCTCGTTGTGTGAGAGTTTTCTCTTGAAAATTCTTGATATATGGACAGAAATAGTGAGAGCTGAATTAGTGCTATGTTAGTTCCTTCAGAGTGTTGCCGTTTTCAGGTTTTTGATGATAAACGTCAGGATCTTTGTGGTGGGAGATTCCCAGGATCTGAATACAGTCCCCAGGTCAACTCTGAGATGAAAGTGAAGAAGATTGAGAAAGAGAGGTTTCAGAAAGAGACAGGTTTAATATTGGTTAAGAAAGTAAAATATTTAGGGGTTTTTATGACTGCTAAAAATTTGAATTTATTTAAAGATAACTATGAGAAATGTTGGTCTGAAGTAAAAAAAGATCTAGAAATATGGTCAAAATTGAAGCTTTCCTTGTTGGGTCGAATTGCAGTTATAAAGATGAATGTATTGCCAAAAATGTTATTTTTGTTTCAAACTTTGCAGATTGTGGACAAGATGGACTGTTTCAAGAGGTGGCAGAGAGATATTTCTAGATTTGTCTGGCAGGGCAAAAAGCCCGGAATAAAATTTAAAATATTAACTGATGCAAAGGAAAGAGGTGGGTTTGCCCTGCCAGACTTTAAACTTTACTATGAATCAGCAGCATTCTGCTGGTTGAAAGACTGGCTGCTTCTTGCGAACACTGACATTTTGGATTTGGAAGGTTTTAACAATGTTTTTGGGTGGCATGCATATCTGTGGTACGACAAGGTTAAAGCGCATAAAGCATTTAAAAACCATATTGTCAGGAAAGCATTGTTTATTGTCTGGACAAGATACAAAGATTTATTGGAAAATAAGACCCCAAGGTGGTTGTCACCTATGGAAGCAAAGGCTTTGAAAAGACTCAATATGGAGGCCAAATGGCCAAAATATTGGGAGATATTAGAACAAGAAGGAGACAAATTGAAATTGCAGAGTTTTGAGAAACTAAAAGATAAAGTGCGAGACTGGTTTCATTATTGTCAGGGAGCTGCCATCAGAGAGTCAGGTGGTGGAAGGGCTCAAGGAGGCTAGGAGACCCTCGGATGCTGAGGAAGGAACCAGCAGGGGGAGAGAGAGAGTTCCCGCAGAAACTCAGTCGGAGGGATGGCTCCAAGATACTTCCAGTGAGAACAGCGGAGAGGTCTCAGGACCTCCGCTGGGGACGCCTATTCCGCGCAGGAAACTGTCACGCAGAGAATCCAGAAGGAGAGTTTCCGTTAAGGAACTCTTATGTTGGCGTAAATTCCGGAAGCGCCCACTGACGGATTCTGCCAGCGATTGAGGTAGCCATGCACCCATGGCTCCGCGGTCTGGGAGAGTTTTTAGAAACTGATTGCATGAGTTGAGAACTCAACCATTTACGCACAAGCAGCCCCTTAACCCATTACAATTATCATCAAATAAGAGAGGCCTATAATTTGGACAAAAAAATGGGCTTCCAGGTGGGAAAATCAAAATTGGAAACAGAACTACTAGAACCTAAAACTAAGATACTATCAAGAATGTATAACTTGCTGTTAAAATGGAATACACAGGATGAAACGGTTAAATCAGCTATGATTAAATGGGCACAAGACATTGGTCATAACATTATGTTTGCGGACTGGGAACAGTTGTGGACCACTGGTATGAAATTCACGGCATGTAATGCCTTAAGAGAGAATATTATGAAAATGATTTACAGGTGGTACATGAACCCAGTCAAGCTTGCAAAAATCTATCACTTGCCAGATAATAAATGTTGGAAATGTAAAGAAATTGAAGGTACATTCTTTCACCTTTGGTGGACGTGCCCAAGGATTAAGACTTTCTGGGAGATGATCTATAATGAAATGAAAAAGATATTTAAATATACCTTCCTGAAGAAACCAGAGGCCTTTCTCCTGGGCATGGTCGGCCAATTGGTGCCAAAGAAAGACAGAACATTTTTTATGTATGCAACAACAGCAGCAAGAATACTCATTGCAAAGCATTGGAAGACACAAGATCTACCCACCTTGGAAGAATGGCAGATGCAAGTAATTGACTATATGGAGATGGCAGAAATGACTGGCAGAATCCGAGACCAGGGAGAAGAGTCGGTGGAAGAGGATTGGAAGAAGTTCAAAGACTACTTGCAGAAACATTGTAAAATTTATGAATGTTAAAATGATGCTGGATAAAAAATAATATGGCATTTGTGATAAAGTTAGAAAGAGTATGCAAAAATGAATTAAAAAAGGGTGAAAGATTAGAGTTATACTATGTCAAATTTAAACAACACGGTATAAGTGACTAAGCTATAAGGAACATGCAAGAGCGATTCATTATATAATTAACAATGAGAATCGAAAGAGGGCAAGGATTTGCTGAACTTGATTGGGTAAATGGGAACACAAAAAGGGAGGTGTGAGGAAGTCAAGAAACAGGGTTAAACAAGTATAAAGTTAAAAATTGGATTTTTTTCTTTTTTCTTTTTTCTATTATCTTTTTTATTGTGTATTTTTCTGTCTATTTTTTCTGCATTTTTGCTATGTTTTTTTTTTTTATTCTATGTTGTATGTATGTATGTGCTTTTTTGTAAAACCTTAATAAATATTTTATTTTAAAAAAAAAAGAAAGTGAAGAAAAAGACTTTGGGAATAAAAAGAGCTGACAGCAATGTGGCTATCATCCCAACCCTTGACAAGATCTATTCCTCTATTGTTCTTTTCCTCCTGAATTCCAATTTAACTGAGAGAATGTTTTTTGTTTTACTATTATTATTTTACTTAATTTTGTTTTAAAAAGCAGCAAGCAAATTAAACAGAGCTATCTTAGAGAAAAAAACAGGGTTACAAAAATAGACTTCTACCAAGCCACAGGGCATATTCTAATAAACAGTAAAAGCATGTCCATTTGCCTTCTGCACTGCTTGCTTGTTGAAAATCCTCTCTTTTTATGAATTTCTTCATAAGCTTATCCCAGCTTATTCCAGCCTCCCTCAACTTGGTGCCCTCCAAGAATTCCTAGGGTTTATAGGAGCTGTGGACACCATTTGGGGAAGGAGGCTTCATCCATTTTTCTATTAGAAAAATTAATTGATTACAAAAATCAATTCATGAACCAATAGATGTCCAGCATTTGCCTCCCAATACCTTGCCCAGGCACTATTCCAGATATCAATACATTCATGACCAAGGGTTCCCAAGTGCTTGGTAAATCTTTCTCAGATACATTGAGCAGTATTATTGGTTACAGAATACTGAAGTCTGGAATCCCAGCCCCATATGTCTGCTTAGTTACATGGTTCAAAGAGAAGAGACAGAAAGGAACAGGAAACTGCCCTGATAGAGTATTTCCAATTAGCAAAGCTGAGTGGAAAAGTCAGGGGAACCTTAAATCAAAAAGTATACGGAGAATGGAAAACATTTAATGAATATATAAGACTATATTGTAAAAATGATACCATCCTAGCAGAATTGAATGATATTTGTGCATAATAAATAAATGGAATAAACATCTTAGAGGTATAGATGGAAAAAGAAATAAAACAAACTGCGTGATAAAATTGTATTTTTGGATGTGGAGAATTCTTTTTTTTTTTCTCTTTTCTTTTTTCTTCTTTTCTTTTCTGTGCTTAACTTTGTAGTATTTACCTTTATTGTAAGATTGTATTTTAAACCAATAAAGATGTATATTTTTTTTTTTTTTAAAAAAGGAAACCGCCCTTGCTTCCTAACAGCTCTTTGCTCCTTAACTCCTTCATTTACTAACTCTCATAGATCTGCATTGTTTGGTTTGACTGCAAAATCTCCCACATTGATAGTGTTTCAAATACAGTGCATTCAAACATAGCATTTATGCATATTATATCTTTAACACACCCATCCCAAACCTTTGAGCATCTGTGAATCCTGTTGTTGTTGTTTAGTCGTTTAGTCGTGTCTGACTCTTCGTGACCCCATGGACCAGAGCACGCCAGGCACTCCTGTCTTCCACTGCCTCCCGCAGTTTGGTCAAACTCATGCTGGTAGCTTTGAGAACACTGTCCAACCATCTCGTCCTCTGTTGTCCCCTTCTCCTTGTGCCCTCCATCTTTCCCAACATCAGGGTCTTTTCCAGGGAGTCTTCTCTTCTCATGAGGTGGCCAAATTCTGGAGTCTCAGCTTCAGGATCTGTCCTTCCAGTGAGCACTTAGGGCTGATTTCCTTCAGAATGGATAGGTTTGATCTTCTTGCATGGGACTCTCAAGATTCTCCTCCAGCACCTGAATTCAAAAGCATCAGTTCTTCAGCAATCAGCCTAATTATGGTCCAGCTCTCACTTCCATACATCACTACTGGGAAAACCATAGCTTTGACAAAGACAAAGACAACAGGTGAATCCTGTTAGTCTCATACAAAGCCCTCTTACATGGATAGGAATCACGGAAGCCTTGGATTTCTTCAAAAGGAGATTTGAAAAATTCACACTTGTGAGTAGGTCTATCAATGGTTATTAGCCCTGGCAGATGGATGTAACTGGGTTCACAGGCATCATTCCTTGAGACGGAGAAGAAAACTCCAGGTGTTAGAGATGTTGTGACAACATCCCTCGTTAAAGATGGGAGTGATGTGATGTGACAGGGCTTTGAGATGGTTTCAAAACTTCTGACTCTTCCTGTCAGAACACTTAAGAGGTCTGTTATTATCTCTCTGCGGTGATGTTTCTTAATAACCAGCAGCAAGGCATTGCAATTATGTGGAAGAAGAGCCTGTGACCACATGGATCAGGCACTATGGGAACAAAACGAGAACGTTTATTTATACTTAATGAGTTTCATAGCTTAACAGGGACTCCAATAAGGCAGAATACTTTGTTTTGTTTTAAAAAATAAATTTTTATTAAAGATTTCTTCGTTTACAAAAATACGTGCATTGTCTCTTCTTTCAAGTTGTGTTTCCTACAGATCAGTTTCATTTGTTGTGAGACATTAGTTTTGCATACAGTGTGTTAGGTTAGGAAGAAAAGAGGGAGAGAGAATGGTGAGTGGGGTAGGGGTACAGTGGTACCTCAGGTTAAGTACTTAATTCATTCTGGAGGTCTGTTCTTAACCTGAAACTGTTTTTAACCTGAAGCACCACTTTAGCTAATGGGGCCTCCTGCTGCTGCTGCGCTGCCGCCGCACAATTTCTGTTCTCATCCTGAAGCAAAGTTCTTAACCCGAGGTAAAATTTCTGGGTTAGCGGAGTCTGTAACCTGAAGCGTATGTAACCTGAAGCGCATGTAACCTGAGGTACCACTGTATTCTACTTATTGTATGTATGAGGTTTTGTGTCAGTGTTACTTGTGTGGGTTCTCTTACTATTCGCTTGTTGTATTTTCTTGGTGGTGAGAGAGGCTGGGGTGGGCCTAGGGTGTGGCTGGTTGTCTTTGGTTGGCTGTAGTGATATTTGTTTTTGTGTGTGAGTAGGGTGTGTGTGTGTTTCAATCAGGTTAGCCAGATTGATTCGTATGCTGTTGGTGGATTCTTCTTGTTGTCTTGTTGGGCTGTGTACAGTGGTACCTTGGGTTACAGACGCTTCAGGTTACAGATGTTTCAGGTTACAAACTCCGCTAACCAGGAAGCAGTTGCTCCAGGTTGAGAACTTTGCTCCAGGATGAGAATGGAAATCATGCGCCGGTGTTGTGGCAGCAGCGGGAGGCCCCATTAGCAAAAGCACTCCTCAGGTTAAGAATGGTTTCAGGTTAAGAACGGACCTCCGGAACGAATTTAGTTCTTAACCCGAGGTACCACTGTATGTGATAAAGGGGAACCATACTGGGCTGAGGGCGTCTTCTTCTATTTGTCCCCATGTCAGTTTCAATTTATGAGTTACTTTTTCTAATAGGGCTGTTTCTCATACTATTTGATACCATTGGTCCATGCCAGGCTTCCTCAACCTTGGCTCTCCAGACGTTTTTGGCCCACAACTCCCATGATCCCTAGCTAGCAGGACCAGTGGTCAGGGATGATGGGAATTGTAGTCTCAAAACATCTGGAGGGCCGAAGTTGAGGAAGCCTGGTCCATGCTTACTCCTGACAGGTCTCTTCAGTGTCTGGCTATGATGTTTCTGGATAATAATGCCCCCTCACATCATAAAGAGCTCATAACCCACCTACTCTCGGCAGAACACTTTGTTATGAACAAACACTCTTCACAAAAATAAGCTAAGAACTTTATTGAAATTCTCATTTTAAACCTGTCTTTAAATAGACTGATTCCTTCTTCAATGGCTATTGGTTTTACACTTCCAGCGCCTTCTAGAATTTTTACTTTCACCTAAGGAAAACAATCTGGGTTGCCCTGCTAGCTACACCATAATTCAGCTCTAACCAGGCTCTAAATGGATCTCTAACTAGGCACTGTCCATGCACTAACTAACACTGACAGACAAGCCCTACCTGACAGTTAGACTGTCTAATTCTAACATTCAAAGCTCCACTCTCTCTCCTGATTGGAAGACACTCCGCCCAGCTCTGATTGGTTTCTGGGTCACCAGGAGGCTAACCCAGGATGTGTCCATCACAGATGCACTTTATTATTATTAATAATAATAATAATAATAATAATAATAATTTTTTATTTATACCCCGCCCTCCCCAGCCAAGGCCGGTCTCAGAGCGGCTTACAAGCAATAATAAAAACAAGATGAATGATTACAACTTAAAAACAAAAATAAAATACAACATTAAAATAATGGAACATTAAAATATTAAAATGTAGCCTCATCGCAGGAGGAGAAGGAAAAGAAAAAAGAAAGAGAGGGAGGGAGGGAATCAAATTGGCTCCAAGCCAAAGGCCAGGCAGAACAACTCTGTCTTACAGGCCTTGCGGAAAGAAATCAGATCCTGCAGGGCCCTGGTCTCATGAGGCAGAGCGGTCCACCAGGCCGGAGCCAGAGTTGAAAAGGCCCTGGCTCTGGTTGAAGCTAATCTAACTTCCTTAGGGCCTGGGACCACTAGGGTGTTGTTATTTATGGACCTTGAGGCTCTCCGTGGGGCATACCAGGAGAGGCGGTCCCGTAGGTACGAGGGTCCTAGGCCGTGAAGGGCTTTAAAGGTCAAAAGCAGCACCTTAAATCTGACCCTGTACTCCACCGGGAGCCAGTGCAGCTTGAAAAGCACTGGGTGAATATGCTCCCATGGCAGAGACCCCGTGAGGAGCCTGGCTGCAGCATTCTGTACCCGCTGGAGTTTCTGGGACAGCTTCAAGGGCAGCCCCGCGTAGAGCGAATTACAGTAGTCAAGCCTGGAGATGACCGTCGCATGGATCACTGGGGCCAGGTCGGGGCGGGAAAGGTAAGGGACCAACTGCTTGATGCGGCGAAGGTGGAAAAATGTCACCTTGGCTGTTGCTGTAACTTGCGCCTCCATGGAAAGGGAGGCGTCAAGGATTACACCCAAACTCTTAACGGAAGGCAATGGCACTAATTTGGCCCCCGCAAGAGAAGGGAGTTGGTCCCTCATCCCCATGCCATCCCAACCTAGCCATAGGACCTCTGTCTTCGAAGGATTTAGTTTCAATCGGCTCCCATGAAACCATCCAGCCACAGCTTCCAAGCATCTGGTCAGTGTGTTCAGGGCCGAGTCGGTGTGGCCATCCATCAGCAGATAGAGCTGAGTGTCATCAGCATATTGGTGACAGCCCAGCCCAAAGCTCCGGATAATCTGGGCAAGGGGGCACATAAAGATGTTAAAAAGCATCGGGGAGAGAATTGCACCCTGCGGCACTCCACACACCAAGGAGTGGCACGACGACATTTCCCTCCCTAGTGCCACCCTCTGTCCCCGACTAGAGATAAAAGAGCACAACCAGTTACGGGCTATGCCCTGTATCCCCACGTCTGCGAGGCGGTGGTCCAGAAGATCATGATCGACCATGTCAAAGGCTGCTGACAAATCTAAAAGGATCAGCAGTCCTGACCCGCCTCAATCCAGTTGTCTATGGAGATCATCTGTTAGGGCAACCAGAGCCGTCTCCGTCCCAAAACCAGGACGGAAACCGGACTGAAATGGATCTAATGCCGATGATTCCTCCAGAAACCTACCAAGCTGTTCAGCAACCGCTCTCTCAATTACCTTACCCAGGTATGGAAGATTTGAAACTGGGTGGTAATTGGATAGGTCTAAGGGATCTAATGAAGTTTTCTTTAAGAGTGGACACACCACTGCTTCCTTCAGTTCCCCTGGGAATGTCCCCGTGTCAAGGGACAAATTGATAATTTCAACCAGGGGGGTCCGCGCAACATCTGGACACTCCCTAATCAGCCAAGATGGGCACGGATCAAGGAGGCAGGTGGTGGGCCTACCAACTTGGAGGAATCTATCCACATCAGTAGGGAGTATCCGATTGAAATGGTCCAACACTGGACCTGAAGTCAGTCGAGGGGCCTCCAGTTCAGTCACTGTATCTAAATTGGCAGGGTTTTTCAAAAAAAACTTCTTTCCAAGGGAATGTTTTTTAGAAACAACCTGCACTTTCAAGGTATAATGCAGTCATTGTTGTTCATCTGAGGGTCAAATCAAATGAGATGTTAAATGCATTTAAAAAAAAACTAAAAAAAAAAACATAAATTGCAGCCACCAATGGGAGGAAAACTCATATTATTCCTAGTTCAATTAGGAACTACAGAGGAGCAATTTTCATCTGGGGGAGGAAAAGGTTAAACTCTCCCTCCCTGTCTGCTGTGATCTCAGTAATAATTCCCCCCTCTAGACACAAAGTGGCTGCTGTTTGCACTTCTAAAAAACACATGCATAAGGATCACGGGGGACAATTCACTCAACACATTTCTTTCAGATAACTGTAATTGCCCTTGTTCATCAGTGTTATATTACATTTACACCCCATCTTTTCTGCAAAGAGTCCAGAATGTTTCCGAGCACAATTCAAAGTGTTGGTGCTGACCTTTAAAGCCCTAAATGGCCTTGGTCCTGTATACCTGAAGAAGTGTCTCCATCCCCATCATCCAGCCTGGACACTGAGGTCCAGCTCCGAGGGCCTTCTGGCAGTTCCCTCGCTGCGAGAAGTGAGGTTACAGGGAACCAGGCAGAGGGCCTTCTTGGTAGTGGCTCCTGCCCTGTGGAATGCCCTCCCAGCAGTTGTCAAGGCAATAAACAACTATTATACTTTTAAAAGACAACTGAAGGTGGCCCAGTTTAGGGAAGTTTTTAATGTCTGGTGCTGTATTGTTTTTAATACTTGGTTGGAAGCCGCCCAGAGTGGCTGGGGAAAACTAGCCAGATGGGCGGGGTATAAATAATAAATTATTAAATATTATTATTATTATGGTGGCATGCACACTTCTTCTCTCTATTTTATCCTTGCAGGAACCCTGAAGGTTAGGCTGAGAAATAGTGATTGGCCCAAGGTCACCTGGTGGGCTTCAAGACTGTCGGACTTGCGTTCGACCGAGCTACTCCTCCGGTCGAGTCCTCCGACGGTGATTAACGACCTGAGCCTTTGATGAGGCTCCAGGCACGTTCCCTCATTACGCAGAGTATACAGCAGCAGCAGAAGACGAGAAATGTATGAGCTACATTGCTACATTTTATTTCTAACTACACAGGACAGAAAAGAAAATACAGCTGCTCTCTGTGAAAGCAAAGAACCAACTGGAACAACGAAAACAGGAAACCAGTAATATCAACAGCTGTCTCCCATGAGACTTCCAACACTCTGGAATGTAAACAGAGTCTTGTGACTCCAAGCACTGCATAGTGGCAATAAACAGAAACCTAACAAAGACCAACCCTGGTCTCCCGATTCCTAGCCCAGTACAGTGGTACCTCGAGTTATGAACTTAATTCGTTCCAGAAGTCCGTTCTTAACCCGAAGCGTTCTTAACCTGAGGCGTGCATTCCTTACATAGGCCTCCTGCAGCCCCAGAAGCAGATTGCGTTCATATCCTGGGGCAAAGTTCACAACCCGGGACACCTACTTCCGGGTTTGTGGAGTTCATAACCCAAAGCGTTCATAAGCAGGACTGTTCGTAACCCGAGGTACCACTGTACTCTAACAGCTTTAGCACACTGGAGAATCCTGGTCTTGGCTCACTGCACTCCCCGGGCTTGCCAACTTTGCTGCTGCCTCCATGCCATAAACTTTGAAAAGAGCTTCTGGATTTTCTCACATGCTGTAATTTGTTCCCCAGCCATAAAAGTTGAAAGAATTTGATGTCTTTTTATCTTCATCTTTTATTGATATTGATTTCTTCCTAAATTTACTTATTTTGAAACCTAGGCTGGGCTAAGCTGGACCGACATTCTGGTCACCCTGCTTAAATTGTTTATCATTTATACTTTGCTGGATCCCACTTTCAATTAAAGTACGCTGCATTAGCATTCAAATGCTACTTTGCTTGGCGGATCCCAGCAGCCTCATCCTGAGGGGTTGTGTCCATCATAAAGAAATATATTCCTGCCACTCACTAGTCAAAACTGTGAGCATTTTATTCCTCTTTCAATTAATCAAACAGTTCCAGCTGGGAAACTGGGAGCAAAATCTTTAAAGCAGATCTGGTTTATTGGAGCAGATTGTGTTCCGAGCTGTTGTTCAATGAAAGCAGCCAGATTTCCCTTTTATGCAGATTTTTTTGGTGAGTGTTGAAAAATAAAATAAAATGCTAGTTCGGTGCCTACTCACATTTGTCTTCTACCACAAACATTTTTCATTCTGAATCCTAACGACAAAATGTTATATAGCAAAGAACCGTCTTACCCATAGTCTGAATAATGGCCCCTTGGCTTATTAATAAAAGATAATGAGGTAGATATTTCTAATAGGATAGCTTTTTTTTTAAGAACAATTTAAGCAAACAGGGGCTTTTCATCTTGCAGCTAATGTTCATTCAGACTTTCAAGTCTTTTGAGTCATGGGATATCTCCACATAGCTGCTATTGTCCACATGGGATCCAGTCACATACTTTCAAATTCAGGTTGCACTGTGATGGGAGATATCCTGCTTCCTGTGGTCACAGTAGCCAACCAGATGCCTGTGGGGAACTAGAAAGCAGGATTTGAGCACAAAAAACACTCATCCAGAGAGCCAGTGTGGTGTAGTGGTTAAGAGCGGTGGACTCGTAATCTGGTGAACGGGGTTCGCTTCCCTGCTCCTCCACATGCAGCTGCTGGGTGACCTTGGGCCAGTCACACTTCTCTGAAGTCTCTCAGCCCCACTCACCTCACAGAGTGTTTGTTGTGTGGGAGGAAGGGAAAGGAGATTGTTAGCTGCTGTGAGACTCCTTCGGGTAGTGATTAAGCGGGATATCAAATCCAAACTCTTGCTCCTCCTCCTCTTCTTCTTCTTCTTTTTCTTCTTCTTCATCATCATCCCTGCTGCAGCTTCCAGCAACTGGCATTCAGAATTGTTTGTTCCTTCCTTCCTTCCTTCCCTCCTTCCTTATACCCCACCCATCTGGCCGGGCCTTCCCACCCACTTTGGGCAGCTCCCAACAGAATATTAGAAACACGATAAAACATCAAACATTAAAAACTTCCCTCAACAGGGCTGCCTCCAGGTGTCTTCTAAAAGTCAGATTGTTGTTTATCTCCTTGACATCTGATGGGAGGGCGTTCCACAGGGTGGGCCCTGTTAGGATAGTTCCGTTCCACCTTAAAAAGGGAACAGGCTGTTGTGTATCACATGCCTGTTCACTTCCAGCTTCCCTCTGGGAACTTCCGTTTTGTATACAGCTTTTGTTCCGTCTGTTTTCCTGGACACGGAGGCAAGCAGTCATGTTTTTCCTTTGTTCTGATCTACGTCGAATAGAGCTGTAAATATGCTCTCCGGCTGCATCTTTCGTTGTGGAGACTCTGCTGAAAGGGTGTGCACGGGTCTTGGAATGTCTCTGAGGCTCATGTTGCTAATTGACTGATGCTGTTCCACGGGAAACCAGTGATCGTCTGGAGACGACTGATGGCCTGCCTGATGCCTCTGTCTCCCTGGCAGTATCCCAACTGTTATGTACTGAAGTTCTCACCCTGGGCCAGCAGGGGGATACTGTAGATAGTTTAGGTCCACATATGCAAATAAGGGATCAAAAGTGATGTTCAGTGATTGGATAGTTACAGAAAGTTGTTACTGTTGCATTGTAGTGGAGCTCTATATAAGCAGGCTGGCTGAACCCTTCAGTTCAGTTCTGCTCTGGCCTGTGAATAAACAAGAGCTGTTTGAAGAATCGCTGTGTTGTCTGATATGTTCACCCACAACTTAACACCAACACCCCACTACCAAGAAGGCCCTCTGCCTGGTTCCCTGTAACCTCATTTCTCACAGTGAGGGAACCTGCAGAATACCCTTGGAGTTGGACCTCAGTGTCCAGGCAGAATGATGGGGGGTGGAGACGCTCCTTCAGGTATACTGGACTGAGGATATAGCTCAGTGGTAGAGCGTTTGACTGCAGAAGCATTATTGCCTCCAACCGTGGACGCAGAGCATTAGCCATCATGACTAGTAGCCATTGATAGATGGAACTCTGCATCTCAGGAGCAGCTTCAGAGGGAGTTGGGGGCTCGCAGCACGATTAGACATGGGCACGGCACTTGCTACGTGGTTCAGCTTGGGGCTTTTCCTCCTGGCGCTGCTTTCACCCACTCAGATGAGTGGCAGTAATGGAATAACTCTATCGGCTGCAAACAACAATTCAAGTCCAACGTCCGCACCACTTAGCACACTGAACAATACCACCACCAAGGAACATGGAAGCTCTCTTCAATCAATTGCTGGCCTCTTCATTCTCACAATCTCTCTTAAGAAACCCTGGCTGGGAAACTTCCACCATTCCCTACCCAGTGCCCTGAACCATCTGAGATGGCTAGACCTTCCTATCCCAGCATGAAAAAGAACCACAGAATACCTGCATCAAGTCAGTGCAGTTTACGCTACAGTTCAGTTACTGGTACCAATTGGACTGAGAGTCTCATAAGAGCACCTGATGATCCAAAGCCATTTCCACTGAAAATCAACCCTATGACCATTCAAGATTTGGAAGGCTGTGGGGTGGGCTCCAGTCTTCAACAGCTGAAATTGGAAATACAAGACAAAGAAGTACAACTTGACTGGCTGTGGATAATGACTACCATGAAACACATAGGAGAGAGATCATGAAGGTATGCAAAATAAGGATTCTTTAATTTGAATGAAAATGAAGCTTCGAAAACCACTAGAAAATACAAATGGCGCTGGTTCAGTTAACTCAGTTTCGTCTACAGTGGTACTTTGGGTTACAGATGCTTCAGGTTAGAGACGCTTCAGGTTACAGACTCTGCTAACCCAGAAATAGTTCCTCGGGTTAAGAACTTTGCTTCAGGATAAGAACAGAAATCGTGTGGCGGCAGCGCAGCAGCAGCGGGAGGCCCCATTAGCTAAAGTGGTGCTTCAGGTTAAGAACAGTTTCAGGTTAAGAACAGACCTCCGGAATGAATTAAGTACGTAACCAGAGGTACCACTGTATAAGGATGTATCCAGCAGAACAGAGTAGTAGCCATTGATAGGCTTCTTCTCCATGAATTTCTCCAATCGGCTTTTAAAGCCATCCAGGTTGGTGGTCAACGCTGCCTTAACTGTGTGAAGAACTACTTTCTTTTATCTGTCCTGAATCTTCCAGCATTAGAGGACCACGAGTTCTAGTGTGAGAACACTCACTTTGATGCAACACCATCTAACCATACAGTTCGCTAAATAGCCAACGCCATCTAATTACCCACAAACAGATCGGGATGAATGCTCAATAATCAGGTCATCTGGAAACGCTCTTGGGATACATACAACCTACAGGAATGTTGTTCCTGTTGTGTCCCTTGCTTCGGCTAATTAGTCAGAACATCATAGGGTGGAATAGGCCAACTGGTTTTATGCGCAGATGTTCCCCACCCCCAATTAATGCAGCTGTCTCGTTCTGCAGATGCTTTTGAAGACATCACCTGTAGTGTCTGCAAAAGACCAAGAGAGCATTATGCAGGGCAGCCAGGTATGAATCCCAAGATGGAAAAAGACAGGCGATCAAGTAGATATGTGTTTTGAAGAAACCCTTTATTGAGGAGAAATGTTAGTGTTTCTTAATAAAAAGTGCTCAGGAAAGGTTTTCTGCCACCATTCATCTCCCGTTGACATGCTTCTGCACAACCTCAAATGCTATTTTTTGTAGCATGTCCACCTTGTCTTCATAAGTCACACTAACAATACCTTCTCTTCTAGACGGTGTCACTTGTGAATGCTGCTGCAAAATGGGGGTGGCAACGCTATCAGATTGACTGTACATCGATGTAGCTTTGTCATTCAGTAGTAAGAGATGCAAAACATAACCGAAGCACCCTCTGTGAAAAATGACCTTGGGGTAAGCAATCTGCATCTGGCAAGATTGGCAGCCTGGTGGAAGGGGGGGGGGGAAGGATTGTGATAAGATAAACATATTAGATAAGGAAGGATTAAGTAGAGCCCAGTTGCCCATCAACTTCAAGGTCACCTTGGCATTGCCCAAGATCCGTTAAGGGTCCAATCCACAAATCCAAATAAGGACGGAGCGCTGTACTTCATCACATTCAACTCATCCTTCGCACCACGCCATCTGCTTGTTGATGACATTTGTATCCTCTCCTGCTACCTCTGGTACACTTAAGTCTTTAAAAAATAATATCACCAGGCTTTTAGACATTTTCCATGCTACAGTGTGTGTAGGCAACATTGTCATCAGACACATTTGCATAGGTAAATTAGCCCAAAGGCAAGCCTCTGCACTGTGGGACACAGGTGGTGCTGTGGGTTAAACCACAGAGGCTAGGACTTGCCGATCAGAAGGTCGGCGGTTCGAATCCCCGCAACGGGGTGAGCTCCCGTTGCTCGGTCCCTGCTCCTGCCAACCTAGCAGTTTGAAAGCATGTCAAAGTGCAAGTAGATAAATAGGTACCACTCCAGCGGAAAGGTAAACAGCATTTCCGTGCGCTGCTCTGGTTCGCCAGAAGCGGCTTAGTCATGCTGGCCACATGACCCGGAAGCTGTACGCCGGCTCCCTCAGCCAATAAAGTGAGATGAGTGCTGAAACCCCAAAGTCGGTCACGACTGGACCTAACGGTCAGGGGTCCCTTTCCCCTTACCTTAAGCCTCTGCACTAGGTTTTTTTGTTTTTTTTTAAGGTGACTAACACTTGGATGTGGGGTGCGGCCCTCATCTTGCTTTCAGGTCAAGGGAGCTGGCGTTTGTCCACAGACAGCTTTTCCAGGTCATGTGGCCATGACTAAACTGCTTCTGGCGCAACGAAACACCGTGACGGAAACCAGAGCGTACGGAAATGCCGTTTACCTTCCCGCCTCAGCGGTACCTATTAATCTATTTGCACTGGCGTGCTTTCAAACTGCTAGGTTGGCAGGAGCTGGGAAAGAGCTTACCCCGTTGCGCAGATTTGAACCGCTGACCTTTTGATCAGCAAGCCCAAGAGGCTCAATGGTTTAGACCACAGTGCCACCCACTCCCAGCCTCTGCACTAAAGGAACTGTGGCCCAATATGCCTGCAATGACTCTCCTCTTTGTATCACATGTAACACATGTTTATTTCATGTGTTATCCCTCTGCCATCCTGGACAAACAATACATCAGTGTACCGTACGGACTCTGCATATGTGGGCAGAAGACATATTGCACTATTTACTATATTGCCCACTATACACTGGACCCAGGAGGCGATTTCTCACCTTACCGTTCATACAGGAAAGATGTCCTTTCCCGGCAAAGAAGATCCTGTGGCTTCTTAGAGATGTAAACTTTTCAGTGACTCACAAAGTCGCCCTTTTTGCTCCAGTGGTCAAAAAGATCAGAAATAAGACCCTAGACAATATAGGGTTGAACTGTAAGGGAGATGAAGATCTAAATGGAGACTTTTATTTGTGACATGGCATCCCTTTACATGTCTTTATTTTTGATTCAGATTTGTCATGGCCAATGGCTAATACAATAAAGTTATTTGAATTGAAGCTATTATGGTTATTTCCTGTGTTATCTGGGCATGGTTGGTGGGGATGTTTGAGTGTGAGGGTTGTATGTGGAAGTTTGCTGAGGATGTCCTTGGAAAATGTCACTGAGGCAAATGTGACTGCCTTTGTTTATTTGCTAATTACGTTTTATATGAGGAATGTTTATTGTGCTTTTGCATTTGATTTGAATTTGTAATGTTGCGAGGGATACGTTTGAGATAAAATTTTGTTTTCCTATAATTTATCCAGCTTTACAACTGGATCTTTATTGCATTTTGCATTTATATTTATGTTGTATTTTGATATTCTGTAATGTACTATTTGATGTTTTGAGATTATTATATTTAATATAAAGCAGGATAGAAATATTTTCAATCAATCAATCACTGGTGTAAACATTATCTCAGAGGAAACTCTAGTAGTTTATTCCAAACAGAGTGTACACCACTCTGAAGACCCTGTGCTCTGAAGGAGTGACTGTCCTTCTACCATATGTGGTGGACATGTCCAGAGATCAGAAAGTTCTGGGACATGATCCATGGAGAAATAAAAAAGTTACTAAGAACTTCACATAGCAAAAGACCAGAAACGTACCTTTTGGGAATACAGTGGTACCTGATGTGAGTGGTGTTATATTGTTGCCTTAACTCTTGCTCATGTTTATCAGACCTGTGAAATATTTGGCTTCTGGCATCACCCAATGCTCTCAATGACAGCAGCTTTCCTGAGGTTTTTCCCTTCTCCCTCTAATTGTCTTCAAGCTGCTGTGCCACAGAAAACATCAAGCATTTCTTAGAAACAGCTCTCTGAGAGCGGTATTTGACCTCCTTCATTGACCTTGACTTTGACACATACCGTAGCAAAACAATGACCGTTGGGAAACTGAGCCTCTCACGGAGATTTCTTCTCCCTGCTCCAACAGTTCTGCAGGTTGCTCTCCTTATAGCAATTGCTTCGTATAAAAGCTGCATCTTGCTCCATCAAAATGAGCTCCGTCAATAAGATCCCTTCCTGTAGAAGAGAGACATTAGGAAAGAAGAATCATCCAAGACACACAGAACCATCTGCCAAAAATAATTATATCACTATTCTGTGTAGCCATATCAGGATGCCGGAAAGTTTGTTGTCATAGCATAGAAGTCACTAAGAGGACAACTCTGAAAAGAAGGAAGACAGGACATGATTTCATCAGGCTTCTCGTGATCTCCCAATCCAAGCTTTGTCGCTTTTGTACTCCTAAATGGGAATGCTGAATGAAATCTGAACTTAGAAATCTGAACGATTTTCTTCCATTACTTACAGACCTAGGTGGCAAAAAAACCCCTCATCCTGTTTATTGTGGATTGGTGTTGCCTACTGCTCAAGAAGATGCAGCCAATGAGATGCAGGCAATTTGTTTAAGAATGATTTCCAATTTGGGTGATAAAGGTCTGGTGGCATCATGGATAGGAATCCTGTCATTGTGATGGTCAGTATCACAGAGTGATCCTAAGTCAGGGGTCAGCAACCTTTTCTAGCCATGGGCTGGTCCACCATCCCTCAGACCATGTGGTGGGCCAGACTATATTTTTTTTTTGGGGGGGGGGGATGAAGGAATTCCCATGCCCCACAAATAATCCAGAGATGCATTATAAATAAAAGCACACATTCTACTCCTGTAAAAACACCAGGCAGGCCCCACAAATAACCCAGAGATGCATTTTAAATAAAAGGACACATTCTACTCATGTAAAAACACGCTGATTCCTGAACCATCTGTGGGCCGGATTGAGAAGGGGATTGGGCCGCATCTGGCCCCTGAGCTTTAGGTTGCCTACCCCTGTCCTAAGTCATAGGAGCCAACTCCTAGGGGCCAAGGGAGCTTCGGCCCCCACAATAAAAAATTTGAGGGGGCTGGGCCCCCACAAAGTTGATGCGCATTCCCATTTAAATGGTGTGTGCGCACTGCATCATGTTATGCAGGGTGGGGCTTACCTGGGCCCCCACAATATTTTTTTCAAGTTGGCACCCCTGTCCTAAGTGGAGGAGGGCAGTGAACTGGCAGGTTACCTGCCCTGCTGGCTTGCACTAGGAGACGGTGGAGGATTTTACCTTGGGGGGTGAAGTCAAACTGTTGGAAGGTTGCAGCACCTGCTGTGGCTGTAGAGACCGATACAGGAGTTGTTTCCTATAATGAAGCATGGGGGGTTTTTTTGCCTTGGCATATTTCCATTTTGTAAGGGAAGTAAAACATCAGTGGTGAGGAATGCTAGGTCCAAGCTGGCATTGTTCATGAGCCCAGTCAATGAAGGGGCCATTGATGGTCTTGTACATGAGCCCAGTCAATGAAGGGGACATTGATGGTCTTATTCTCCAAGAAGTTTTCTAATTCTCCCCTTAAAGTTGTCCCAAGTTGGTTGCTTTCATTGCAACCTGTGATTGTGAATTCTCTAGGTTAACTACACACTGTGTTTGAATTGTGCCTGCTTCTGGAGAGTAAGCTAGATAGATCTGCAGTAAATGTTTAACATTTTATGAGTCGTCTTTTCAAAACATTTATACATTGCTCTCAATCCAGAACCTATGAAAACAAGGTCTTTTTCTGTGGATAAGCTCAATATCTCTCCTTGCCTGTTCCATGCCAAGTTTTCTGTGGGTCAAGGATGATAAGGTAATTTTCTTAAAACTCACCTATTAGCATTCTGCTACAGCCGCAGTTTCATAAAATTGTTCCTACCTAAGTGAAAAAGTAATAAAACTGACTTCTATTATTTATTACGAACCTTTATATCTTTCACATTTATTTTTAAAGCCTCCCCCCTCCCCCGCTTGCCTTTCCCCATGTTTTTCCTAGAATCTTTTATGATCAGGGCAAGGGCAGGATTCTGGCTCTACAACTCAACTCACCCCAATTCTGAATTTTAAAGGCAATGGGTTTCTGGTTTTCCTTACGCCTTCTTGGCTGGGACAGAAATACACACACGCGCACACACAAACAGACCTTATTACTATGTGGGCTTCAAATACCAAAATGAACTAATTATGTTTCTCTGTCATTTTCCTTTGATGGCTCGCTCTGAATAGAAAAGAACAGAAGCAACTCAGGATGCAGGCATCTGTCAAAAAACAAACAAAACACCCCACCTCTTTTGCTAATAAATTTCTGAATCCATTTGTCACGCAGATCGCAGGAAGCTAGGGAAAAGATGAAATGAGGACATGTTCTAAGGGCAACATGTATCCAGCTTCAGGAAATGGGCCAATGGTGTTCTCACTCTGCCTCATAGTTGCTTTGAGTCCTCTCATCATTTGGCTTCAGAATGTAGAGGCAGCAAACCCCCATAAACAGCTTGTCATGTAAGCAGTTCCCAACTCCACTATTTCAGGTGTAAAGAGGTAAGGTCAAGATAAAGGGACCCCTGACCATTAGGTCCAGTCGTGGCCGACTCTGGGGTTGCGGCACTCATCTCGCTTTATTGGCTGAGGGAGCCGGCGTACAGCTTCTGGGTCATGTGGCCAGCATGACTAAGCCACTTCTGGGGAACCAGAGCAGCACACGGAAACGCCGTTTACCTTCCCACCGGAGCGGTAGCTATTTATCTACTTGCACTTCATGCTTTCGAACTGCTAGGTTGGCAGGAGCAGGGACCGAGCAACGGGAGCTCACCCCGTCACCACTCTCAGCCCCATGAGGGGAAGCTGAGGTTGCCTCTGGGTCCGGTAACCCTCCAGCCTCTCCTGAGCTGCAGAGGCTCAGGGCAGAGAGGAGGAGGGAACTAAGTTCCCACAGGAGGAGTGCTCGCCTCCAGGCCAGGAGAGGCGAGTCACCAGAGGATCAGTGCCGCCCTATGCCTCAGGGCAGATAAAAGCCAGCCAGCCCCAGTCCCAAGTTGAGCAACATTGTTGGTTGCTAGTTCCTGCCTGAATCCTGTCCTGCTTTCCTGCCTGAGCTCCTGACCCGCCCTGGCTCCCTGCTTGCAAGCCTGTTCCTGACTTCACCCATCTCCCTGCCCTGCACCCAGCTTCAGCTACTACAAACTGCCTCCACGTTGCACCTTGACCACGGACCGGACTTGGACCTCGCCTCTCGGGTAACCTACAGGAGCAGCACACCTTTACTAAGAACGGCTGGTAGGTATTAACAGACTTACCCAGCTTGAATTTGTGTAGGAAGCTTCATGCAATGTTGATTTTGAATTTATTTATTGTAATTGCGGGGAAAGGACAGGGACAAAGGAGGTGCTACATTGGAAAGGAAAATCAGCCACATTTGAACAGAGGAATGGCTGGTGTAAGGGGAAACTTAGCCATTGCCCCTCTGACTGCTTTCGGACACCAATCTCCCCTGCTTCCCAGTGGGGAGCAAAACAGATGGGATTGTCTCTTCTTCAAGGAAGGACAGTTACTTGAATCATGGTGACTCAGGCAGCTTTAGAGAGGTTATCTGAGAGACGTTCATATGAAATAATTGATCTGGGTTTCGAGTCAGACTAACTAACATGCAGAGCAGCTTGTAGAGGAATCATAGAATCATAGAGTTGGAAGAGACCACAAGGGCCATCGAGTCCAACCCCCTGCCAAGCAGGAAACCCCATCAGAGCACTCCTGACATATGGTTGTCAAGCCTCTGCTTAAAGACCTCCAAAGAAGGAGACTCCACCACACTCCTTGGCAGCAAATTCCACTGTCGAACAGCTCTTACTGTCAGGAAGTTCTTCCTAATGTTTAGGTGGAATCTTCTTTCTTGTAGTTTGGAACCATTGCTCCGTGTCTGCTTCTCTGGAGCAGCAGAAAACAACCTTTCTCCCTCCTCTATGTGACATCCTTTTATATATTTGAACATGGCTATCATATCACCCCTTAACCTCCTCTTCTCCAGGCTAAACATGCCCAGCTCCCTTAGCCGTTCCTCATAAGGCATCGTTTCCAGGCCTTTGACCATTTTGGTTGCCCTCCTCTGGACACGTTCCAGTTTGTCAGTGTCCTTCTTGAACTGTGGTGCCCAGAACTGGACACAGAACTGGACACACCAAGGAGGCTTGGTGCAAATTAGCGGGAGAAACAGCAACACACCATCGTGACCCAGTGACATTAATCCAAGCTCCGAAGAGCTCAGTTGTTGCATGGGATGTGACCAACCCCCAGCTCCCCAATGGGAACTTTCAAATTGCAGCGAGTAGGTGGATTGCTCACACAGTATGTAACCGTTCCCTGAAACCGGCTTCTGTTCTAATGGGCTGGAAAGCAGCTTAATGTAATGACAACCTTTAAAAACCGCTAAAAACAGGCAGGTTAAATGCATGGATGAACATATCTTAAGGAAAAGTCAGCAGGGACTGTGTAAAGAAAATTATCACACCCACATCTGATAGAGTTTTTTTGAAAATGTCAGCAGGCATTTCTAGGATTGTGTTGATCGTTTGCACAGAGTGTTGTTACAGATGCTAGCCAGCAGATTGCTGGTTAATAGTCCCAAGACGTTTGGTTGCTGTTTCTGCACTGGGAGCTAATAGCAAGGAGATGGTCTCATGATAGGTGTGTGTGTGTGTGTGTGTGTGTGTGTGTGTGTGTGTGTATCCTATGGAAATACAAATATAAACATGTGTGATCTAGTTGAGATTCCTGTATTGCAAGGTGACCCTCACAATCTCTTCCGCCTCTACCTTTCAATGATTCTATGATAATTGGCCCACAACATTTTACTGCCCGAAGCAGACAGCTCATTGTATTTCTTCTCCCCAAATCAAGGTGTACAGAGCCCAAGTCTGGTTTAGTTATTTCAGTACCTGAAGCAGAAATCTCACAAAAGCCTCTCTCTTCTCCCTGACATTACAAATAATAATTACAGCAATAAATAGCCAAATAACCAATTATAACAATTCCATAACCAAGAATTTGCTGCTCTTTCATTGACATGGATGTTCGAGGCAGAGTGCCTAATGACAGAGACATCATAAATGTTGTACAAAACTCCACACATAACATGACGAAAGCGGGCAAGTGTTAAACGTATTATTATTGGATGTGTAAACACTGTACAGTCATCCATATCCTGAAAAGGGGGCCTTTGAATGAGATAACCCATCAGAGGTTGGGGAAAGGGACGAGACTCCAGCTGAGGGCAGGCAAGTGTGTGTGTTTGTGTGATTTGTGTGTTTCTAGTTGGTGTCAGTCCAAATTGGTGGTGCAGCCTTTGGGGCTACGAAGAGATGGATGAGAAACTCAGCTCAATCCATATTTTTTTAATAATAATAATAATAATAATAATAATAATAATAATAATAATAATAAATTAATAAATAAATAAATAATTTATTATTTATACCCCACCCATCTGGCTGAGTTTCCCCAGCCACTCTGGGCAGTTTCCAATCAAGTGTTAAAAACAATACAGCATTAAATATTAAAAACTTCCCTAAACAGGGCTGCCTTCAGATGTCTTTTAAAGAGAAGATAGCTGCTTATTTCCTTCACATTCTGTTTCATTTTCATTTAAAGGTGAGCTTGTCTAATTTGCACTTTCAAAATGAAATGTGGACCGAATCACAGCCAAACCAATTTTGAAATTCACGCTTCTCCAAATTTTGCAGCGTAGTTCTTCGGCCACATAACACATACACAAATGGTTATTCCAAAGTAAAGTGTGCAGAAACATGCATATATTACTGAAATAATATACCAAATGCAACATATTACAGAAGGTTGTTTCTGCAGATATGTGTATTTTAGGCAAAATTGCCTCGAAACGTTGAGTATATTTAGGAGAATTTTGCACTAACGATTTTCAAAGGGGACACTTTTTTTAAAAAAAACACACAGTTGTGGAAAAGTGGAGAATTGAACTTACGTATGGAAAAAGGAAACACTGAGCTAAACTGACATTGACTGATTTGCCTATCTCTCGGGCTACCGCAGCTGCTCTCGGGGGGAATCTTCTGCCTTGCAGGAGCTCCTCTTTGCCTCAAGTTCTACACCTGTAATAGCTTTATTTACAAATATACAAGCAAAGACACCTGAAGTCTCCAGCTCTATCTCATTCAAAAGCAAATAAATCTAGCGAAGCTGCCTGGGGAATCTCTCGCTGCTTGGGGAAGTGGGGAGCGTGCAACTGTATTTTGAGAAGCTTTTGAAGGTTTCTCTTACTCACAGAAAACACCTTTCGAAAGCTAAGCAGGCGCATTATTAAAAGAAGAAGAACCATTTACCGGAGGTAGAGAAGCTGATGGACATTCTCCTTGTGGAGAACACCCCCTCACTAACACTCATCAAATTGGAGGATAATGGGGGCGGAGCAAAAACTTTCGGAGCGCAGGGGAGCTGCATCCATTTCTCAGTATTTGGTGCTCTTTTATGAGATGATGTGAAATACCCAAATGCAACGCTCTGCTCTCTATTCATGGGACACGGGTGGCACTGTGGGTTAAACCACAGAGCCTAGGACTTGCTGATCAGAAGGTTGGCGGTTCGAATCCCCGCAACGGGGTGAGCTCCCGTTGCTTGGCCCCAGCTCCTGCCATAAAAGCAGTTCGAAAGCAAGTCAAAGTGCAAGTAGATAAATAGGTACCACTCCAGTGGGAAGGTAAACGGCGTTTCTGTGCGCTGCTCTGGTTCGCCAGAAGTGGCTTAGTCATGCTGGCCACATGACCTGGAAGCTGTACGCCGGCTCCCTCAGCCAATAAAGCGAGATGAGCGCCGCAACCCCAAAGTCGGCCACGACTGGACCTAATGGTCAGGGGTCCCTTTACCTTACTCTCTATTGAGTCACTCGTCTTTATCAGCCCAAACATTGTTATTGGCAATTAGTCTGTTCAGGAGCATTCTCTCTCTCTCTCTCTCTCTCTCTCTCTCTCTCTCTCTCTCTCTCTCTCAAAAAGGTTTTTAAGGGTTTGTCAACAAATATATCAAATGATTTTTTATATAAAAATGATAGATTGTAGTCACTGTTGCAGGTAGCGTTTGCAATGCTTGCAGTTCACTTTGGGATGGATGGAGGGATCTTCTGTCCTCCTGCATGTGCCTCCTTTTGATCTCCTTTTGATGTGTCCCCAAAAAAACATTGGAGCATGAATAGCTACCACCCTGCTCTGTTTCAGTCATGCTTTCTAGAAGCCTTTCCTGGTTTCCCCTGGTTGTTATTGTTGTTTACTTGTTTAGCCGTATCCAGCTATTCGTGACCCCCTGGACCAGAGCACGCCAGGCACTCCTGTCTTCCACTGCCTCCCGCAGTTTGGTCAAACTCATGCTGGTAGCTTCGAGAACACTATCCAACCATCTTGTCCTCTGTCGACCCTTCTCCTTGTGCCCTCCATCTTTCCCAACATCAGGGTCTTTTCCAGAGAGTCTTCTCTTCTCACGAGGTAGCCAAAGTCTTGGAGCCTCAGCTTCAGGATCTGTCCTTCCAGTGAGCACTCAGGGCTGATTTCCTTCAGAATGGAGAGGTTTGATCTTCTTGCAGTCCATGGGACTCTCAAGAGTCTCCTCCAGCACCATAATTCAAAAGCATCAATTCTCTGGCGATCAGCCTTCTTTATGGTCCGGCTCTCACTTCCATACATCACTACTGGGAAAACCATAGCTTTAACTATACGGACCATTGCCGGCAAGGTGATGTCTCTGCTTTTTAAGATGCTGTCTAGGTTTGTCATTGCTTTTCTCCCAAGAAGCAGGTATCTTTTAATTTCATGACTGCTGTCACCATCTGCAGTGATCATGGGACCCAAGAAAGTAAAATCTCTCACTGCCTACATTTCTTTCCCTTCTATTTGCCAGGAGCTGATGGGACCAGTGGCCATGATCTTAGGGTTTTTTTATGTTGAGCTTCAGACCATATTTTGCGCTCTCCTCTTTCACCCTCATTAAGAGGTTCTTTAATTCCTCCTCACTTTCTGCCATCAAGGTTGTGTCATCTGCATATCTGAGGTTGTTATTTCTTCCGGGAATCTTAATTCCGGCTAGGGATTCATCCAGCCCAGCCTTTCGCATGATGAATTCTGCATATAAGTTAAATAAGCAGGGAGACAATATACAGCCTTGTCGTACTCCTTTCCCAATTGGCTGAATATGCTCACAAGCATCAGTGTGGCTGCTAATCCTGTGTTATCATGGTTCCTAATCCGGGGCGCCATCTCTGAGGGGCTGAGCCCTTTTAGTCGCTCCCCCCCAATATTTTTTGGATGGGATCCAGAGGTTCCCCAGTGTCCAAAAAAATCAGGGGGTGGAGGAGGGCAAGCACAGAGCCTGCTAAGCCATATCAGGGGCCCAGTTAACTCTTTCTTGCATGCAAGTGTGAGTCAGTATTAGAATGGGAGACGAAAGATGAAGAGGTAAAATCAGTTATGATTAAATGGGCACAAGATGTATGTCACAACATTATGATGGAAGATTGGAAAACTGATTTAAAATGTACAGATTGTTCCCTATTGAAGGAGAATTACATGAAGATGATGTATAGATGGTACACAACACCTGTGCAGTTAGGGAAAATGTATAAAACTAGTTCAAATATATGTTGGAAGTGTAAGGAAAAGGAAGGGACATTTTATCATATGTGGTGGGATTGTAATGTACCGTAATTAAAAACAAATTGGGAAATGATATACAATGATTTGAAGAAAATGTTCCATTTAACATTTGTTAAAAAACCCGAGGCATTTTTGTTGGGGATTGTAGGGAAAGACCTGCCAAAAAAGCTGAAAAACATCTTCATGTATACGACAACGGCCGCGAGAGTTCTGGTAGCACAAGGATGGAAGACTGAAGAAACCTCAACTAAAGAATCATGGCAAGAAAAATTCACGGACTATGCAGAACTGGCAAAACTGACATATAAGCTACGGGACAAGGATAACTGACTTTAAGGATGAATGGGAACCGTTCACAAAGTATCTGAAGATGCAGCAAAGTGAACTGGACTCCTTGGCAGGTTTTGAATAAACATCCACAAACTTTTTATTGATAATAATCAGCTAAATAGTTTGAGGATCTATACAACTTTGTAACATGCAGAAAACAGCAGTCTCAGAGAAACCAAAAACTGGAACTGAGGGAAGCCGGGGGGTGGGGGTGGGTAGGTTTTGTGTGGGGGGGGGGTAGGTTTTGTGTGGGAGGGTGGGGGGAGGGAGGAAAAATGGGGGGGGACAAGGATGATATGTTTTTGGATAATATGTCTTGTTTTAATTTTGAATAAAAAAACTTTTTTTAAGAAGTGTGAGTCAGTAAAGCCTCTCCTCCTCCTGGAGGGGAGGGGTTGTGAGTGGGAGACGATTCCCGCGTCATGCAGGGGGCGCTCAGCCCCCTGCTTCAACTCCAGGAGCTGGCACGCCACGCCCCTCCCCGGTTGGGCACCCAATAGGGAAGCTCGGTGGGGGCATGGCTTGCCGTTCAAATGCGGCCGCGCCAGCCACCCCCGCCATTGCACACACATTTTCTTCGAGTCACCCACCCTCCACTCCCTTTAGATTAGCTTTTCCTGAGACTTTGCTATGGACCTCTCGTTGGTCGCCCTGTATAGCCAGGGGGCCTGGTAGGAGTTTTTTCCAATTGGCTAAATTGGCCCGGCCTCTTGGTTTTTTTCGCCTACCTCGTAGCAACCGTCACAACTTTCGTGGTATTTGGTGGTTAGGCATTGGAATGTGTTGTTGGTGTTTCGGGGGGCAAGGTGTGGCCATTGCCTTCCCCGACAATTTTGGGTATTCTGCTAAAGGAATCTGGTGGTTGTGGATCCTGTCCGATGCCCGTGTGGCGGGGGGCCATGGCACGACCCTCGGTGACATCAGGAGAGAGCCTAAAGTTGTATTAGCATCAACAGGCTCCACCTTCTGGTGAATAAACCCCCTTTGGGCTCACGCCTCTCCAAGTGGGTGGAGTCTAATGTTCCGTGGTCCGATGCCTAAGCCAATACCTTCTCACATGCTGTAATCAATAAAGTTGTGGCCTTTTCCTTACCCATTAACCTTACATACTGTGTCCACGTGTCCTTATTCCCCAAGCGGGGATCGGGTCCTCGAATCACAACTGTATATTACAACAAAACCACTGTGGCACACAAGCCACAGTGATGCTTGTGAGCATATTGAGCCAAATGCCCTTACAAGCTGCTGTTTCTCACTGGTTACTCATATCCATAGCCATTGAGCATCTGATTCCAGAGGTAGCAGTTAGTTATCATGACTGTTAGTCCATTTGCTAAAGTATAATGAGAAAAGGAAGAATGTTTTCGATTTAAGGAAGTCTTTGGCAAATGTAGATATCTTTACAGCCCACTGGGATGGATTATGGAACAATGTCAATAGGAATACTGGCTTTTAAAGGGTTTTGTATACTTTATAGAATCTTATTTGTTTAGGTTTGAACAGAATCTTGTTTTATTCCTTGGCTGAAATATTTTTAACAACTTACTCATTACTATTTTCTAGCTCCCCCTTGGCCTTTATATAAATGTATTTTTAAAGTCCAGCTTTTTGCCAGCACCATGGCCATTAGGCACACTTGCAAGTAACATAGTTATCTCCTGGGAGGAAATATTTGCAGGATTTCCACTTCCAAATGTGTTAATGATCTGGAGTGCACTTTCAGGACAGATATATATACACACACAAAGTCAAGCGTGCAAATAAGCTTTCTAATTAGCACCTTGCAACCCAGTTCTCCTCCTTTGGAACGAAACTGATACTTAAATTTGCTGTTGGGCCTTATTTTAACACTTGCGCTGTTAGCACACACTTAGGAATATCACCTAAAATATCTTCACGCTGGTTTCCTTGGTTGCACTTTAATAATAAGTCGCTGAGCCGGGAGAGGTGTTGGGAACGTCAAGAAAAAGATAATCTAGTAAAATTTCCCTCTTTGGTCTTTGTGATAGTTTCTCGATGCATTGAGTCTGAGCATACCATGGTCCGTTTTGGATTTCCCCCCCCCTATTTTTTTAATTAATTTTCCAAAAAACTTTAACACAAACAAACAAACATCCTCATTGTAATTAAACCAATCTTAATAACATTATTAAGTGACTACCTCAAATCCCCCTGGTTGAATTTCATTGTATATCATTTTAACAGTTTTCAAAAATCAATTTTCTCAAAAAATTAACTTGATCACTTAACATCTTTCATTCTTTCTAATTTAGCTTTAAACATCTTAATTCCTATCCTTACATATTTAAATCCTAAGTCTATCTAATATTTGCAAGCTTTTCCAATTAAGTTATCTTAACATATTTCGCTAAGTACTCTTTAAATTTCATCCATTCTTCCTGGTACTCCTCCTCCTCCTGGACTCTTCGAGTCAGGTCGGCTAGCTCCGAAAAATCCATCATCTTCATCTGCCAATCTTCCACTGTTGGTACTTCTTGTGTTTTCCAATTCTTCGCTAACAAAATTCTTGCTGCAGTTGTGGCATACAAAAACCATTTAACATCTTTCTTGGGCAATTCCAAACCTGTTATTCCAAGAAAAAGGGCCTCTGGGTTTCTTAATAGATGTACATTTCAACATTTTTTTCAGTTCATTATAAATCTTCGCCCAGAAGTTTTTCACCTTGGGGCAGGTCCACCACATATGATAAAAGTTACCTTCTTTTTCTTTACATTTCCAACATAGATTGTCACTGTTATGATATACCTTTGCCAATTTTACCGGAGTTAAGTACCATCTATACATCATTTTCATAATATTTTCCTTTATCACTGTACATGCAGTGAACTTGACCCCTTTCCTCCACATCCTTTCCCAGTCTTCAAACATTCTGTTATGTCCGACATCTCTTGCCCAATGTATCATCACCGATTTTACTTGTTCATCCTTTGTATGCCACTCCAACGGCCTGTTTTGGATTTTTAACTTGCTCCTGAGAATTCAAGACATGCCCTAGCTCTGCAGTTTGCTTCAGCTGAAATCCCAGCCTGGCTTGTACAAGTAAATATAACCCGTTCAAACGGTGGTCTGGAACCAGTCAGAAACCATCAGTGAGATTTTGCCCCGTGGGTTTGGCTCGTCTCTAACTATTACCCTTCAAGAAAGATCCCAGAGTCTTTGTAAATACCGCTCTGGAAATGTCAACTCAATATGCTGCAGCCACACAAACAGCAAACAAAGTTATAATCCCTCCCCACCAACCAGGGGGAAAAGAACAGAATGACTCTGAGTACCAAGCTCTTTGCTGAGGGTAATTCTTACCTCATAAGGAATGTAATCAAACCTGGAAAACCTTTAAAAAAGAGCAATTTTTGTTGGAGGTCTGGCAAGCTGCTGATGCTATTATTATTTCAATTTTTTATCTTTTTTAAAAAATAATATTTATTAAAAATTTTAAGGGTTACAAAAAGAAAGAGTAAAAACACCATATCAAACAAGAACAAAACAACGCATCACAATAAGGAAGAAGAAGAAGAAGAAGAAAAAGAACACAGCTAATCTTCCCATAACTTGTCTTTCATTTGCTTGTTTCCTTGACCTCTTCACACCTCCCTTTTTTGTATTCTAGTTCAGTTGACTATTTCAGCAAATCCTTTCCATCTTTTCCGCTTTTTGTTCTGTAATTTATCTTAATATAATGTAACTTTACTTTCCCTCCTTTCACCAATTAACAGTCTATTTTTCCTAAACCCTTATAACATTTCTGCTAAAACCACATAACTTCATTCCAACATCCTTCTAACATTCATTAATTTTACAATGTTTCTGTAGATAGTCTTTAAATTTCTTCCAATCTTCCTCCACCGACTCTTCTCCCTGGTCTCGGATTCTGCCAGTCATTTCCGCCAGTTCCATGTAGTCCATCACCTTCATCTGCCATTCTTCCCGGGTGGGTAGATCTTGTGTCTTCCAGTACTTCACGATAAGTATTCTTGCTGCTGTTGTGGCATACATAAAGAAAGTTCTATCCTTCTTTAACACCAATTGGCCGACCATGCCCAGGAGAAAGGCCTCTGGTTTCTTAAGGAAGGTATATTTAAATACCTTTTTCATTTCATTATAGATCATCTCTCAGAAGGTCTTAATCTTTGGGCATGTCCACCAAAGGTGAAAGAATGTACCTTCCGTCTCTTTACATTTCCAACATTTATTATCGGGCAAATGATAAATTTTTGCAAGCTTGACTGGTGTCATGTACCACCTGTAAATCATTTTCATTAAATTCTCTCTTAGGGCATTGCATGCCGTAAATTTCATACCTGTGGTCCATAACTGTTCCCAGTCAGCCATCATAATATTATGTCCGACATCTTGTGCCCATTTAGTCATAGCAGATTTCACCATTTCATCCTGAGTGTTCCATTTCAACAGCAAGTTATACATTTTTGACAAGTTCTTAATTTTAGGATCTAACAGTTCCGTTTCCAATTTTGATTTTTCCACCTGGAAGCCAATTTTCTTGTCCAAATTGTAAGCCTCCATTATTTGATAATAATGAAGCCAGTCTCGCACTTTGTTTTTTAGTTTTTCAAAACTCTGCAGTTTTAATCTATCTCCCACTTGTTCCAAAATTTCCCAATATTTCGGCCATTTGGTCAATTTTTTTATCTCATTCTGCCTCCCAAAGGAGCCCTTAAGAAGTGAGCTGCTTCCGCTTCTGCATGTGAGACCAGAAAATGGTTTATTGATCACCTATTTTTAAAAACCCACCTTCTGCTGAAATGGTAGTCAATACAATTTTCAACAGATATGACTTGTACAATTGATGTCATGGGAGCGGTTTTTTAATAGCAAGCAGCTGAGAACCAGTGTAATCCATCAGATAATCTACAGTGGTACCTCGGGTTAAGTAATTAATTCATTCCGGAGGTCCATTCTTAACCTGAAACTGTTCTTAACCTGAAGCACCACTTTATCTAATGAGGCCTCCCGCTGCTGCCACGCCGCCAAAGCACGATTTCTGTTCTCATCCTGAAGCAAAGTTCTTAACCCAAGGTACTATTTATGGGTTAGTGGAGTCTGTAACCTGAAGCATATGTAACTTGAAGCGTATGTAACCCGAGGTACCACTGTATCGGACTTGGGAGTTCCAGATTCAAATCCCGGCTCAGGTTTTTTCTAACCTCCAGTGTCATGGTCTCTGAGCTTCAGTTCCTCAGCTGGAAGGTAAAGGTAAAGGGACCCCTGACCATTAGGTCCAGTCATGGCCGACTCTGGGGTTGCAGCGCTCATCTTACTTTATTGGCCGAGGAAGCTGGCATACAGCTTCCGGGTCATGACTAAGCCGCTTCTGGTGAACCAGAGCAGTGCACGGAAACACCATTTACCTTTCCGCCGGAGCAGTACCTATTTATCTACTTGCACTTTGACGTGTTTTCAAACTGCTAGGTTGGCAGGAGCTGGGACTGAGCAACGGGAGCTCACCCCATCATGAGGATTCGAACCGCTGACCTTCTGATCAGCAAGCCCTAGGCTCTGTGGTTTAGACCACAGTGCCACCCGCATCCCTTAGATCAATTTATACCACCACATAATCTGTTCAATTGCCATAATTTAGAGTCCTATAGGATTCCAGTGTGAATGAGTGTGCTTGTCCCAGGTAATATGGTTCATGGAGGCTGCTGCAGTCTGGGGCATGGCATTGCCTTTGCAATAAGTCACAGTTTTGCCACTCAACAAAGGAGGATTGGAACAAAACTAGAATTGGTTGGCTTTGCTTGGCTCTGCTTTCCTGTTAGTCTCCTTGCCTTCAGCCGTACCAGTTCCACTGGGTACCAGTCACCACTGGATACAGCGGCAGCCAATATGGGAGAGTGGATTCTTGATTTGATTTTTTTCAAAAATGCCTGGAATGGGGAACCTATTGCCCTCCATTTGCTGCTTACTACAACTCTCAGACACAGAACATGCCTTTTTTCTCCTGCTCTGCATTCCTATATATGCTCAGGAAGAGGATGCCTGGGTCCTCGAATCACAACTGTATATTACAACAAAACCACTGTGGCACACAAGCCACAATGATGCTTGTGAGCATATTCAGCCAAATGCCCTTACAAGCTGCTGTTTCCCACTGGTTACTCATATCCATAGCCACTGAGCATCTGATCCCGGAGGTAGCAGTCAGTTATCATGATTGTTAGTCCATTTGCTAAAGTATAATGAGAAAAGGAAGAATGTTTTCGATTTAAGGAAGCCTTTGACAAATGTAGATATCTTTACAGCCCACTGGGATGGATTATGGAACAATGTCAATAGGAGGGTAGGGCTCAAACCAATGGCTTCAAGTTACAAGAAAGGAAATTCCAACTAAACATTCAGAAAAGCTTTCTGATGGTAAGAGCTGTTTGACAGTGGAACAGACTCCCAGGAGAGGTGGTGGACGCTCCTTTCTTGGAGGTTTTTAAGTAGAGATTGGATGGCCATGTGTTATGGTTGCTTTAGCTAAGATTCCTGCATTGCAAGGGGTTGGTCTAGATGACCTGTGAGTCCCTTCCAACTCTAAGATTCTGTCATTCTATCATTCTACTCTGAGTTCTCAAAAACTTTATTCAAGAAGTCAGCACACTATCTGTAATGGTTCTAGGGGTTGCTCGTGAGTACACCGGTGCCACACCTGGCTGGGTTGCCTGAGTGAGCCCTTTCTGTCCGGACAGCTACTCACCCGTGGCTGTCTCAATCGCTGGCAGAATCCGTCAGTGGGCGTTTCTTGAACTTCTTCCAGCAAAGAAGCTCTTTGACGCCTGGTCTCCGCCTACTCTCCCTGTGCGGAAGCCTTCTACGCAAGGAGGGCGTGGGTAGTGGAGGACCCATGCTCTCCCCGCTGGTCTCCGGCGAGGAGTCATGGGACCGCCTCACCAATTCCCTCATCTGCCCCCCTTCTCCACTGGTGCTACACTGATTTCCTTCCCCAGAAGATGGGCTGCTTCTCCCCATCCCGGGACGCTCTCCGGAATCCCTCTGGAGCCCCCTATTCCCTCTGGCCCCGATGGCAGTTCCCTGACACTATCTAAGCATTAGACCAGAGTACAAGATACACAATTCATAAATCTAAGAGAGAGCTCTAAGATACATGACTAAGAGATAACCAATAGGTTGCCCCAACACCAGACATGTGTCTCCTGCCCCTCTTTTGAAGGGTGGGCTGGGCAGGATTGATCATTCATGTAGTTCATGGGTAAGCAAACTAAGGCCCGGGGGCCAGATCTGGCCCAATTGCCTTCTAAATCCGGCCTGCGGATGGTCCGGGAATTGCATGTTTTTACATTAGTAGAATGTGTCCTTTTATTTAAAATGCATCTCTGGTTTATTTGTGGGGCATAGGAATTCATTCATATATATTTTTCAAAATATAGTTCGGCTCCCCACAAGGTCTGAGGGACAGTGGACCGGCCCATGGCTGAAAAGGTTTGCTGACCCCTGATGTGGTTCTTCCATCCAAGTGAGAAGACCATGCTTGCAAATATGCACTCCTGTGAACAGTGGCTGTGGCAGCCAGGTCTGTTTACGCTGTTGCAGTTGGCAGTGTGTCCTTAGAGATGGAACCTCAGTCCACCCATTTGACTTTCCCACATATTCCAATCTGTCTGGTGCTGCCAGTTTACTGGCCACCTCCTCAGCTGCCATGGAAACCTCATTGTCAGGGGACAGAGAAGAGACCAACATAGGTGGCTCCCCTTCCCCTTCTGTGTCATCCAGCAACAATATGGTGGGGCCCTCTCCCAAGTCACTGCTCAAGTTCTCCTCATGCCCAGCTTCTGGTTCCTCCTCTAGGAGATCTTGCCATCCCCAGCCCAACCCAGCTGATGCTACAGGACCTGAAACATCTGTACACTCTCTTTTTGTAGAGGCTCTCCGTAGAAATCATATGTGAGGGATTTGGGGTTATTAGAATGAAACTTGGAATCATAGAATTGTAGAGTTGGAAGGGACCTCAGGGGTTATCTAGTCCAACCTCCTGCAATGCAAGAATCTCAACTAAAGCATCCATGACAGATTGGCCACCCAACCTCTGCTTAAAAACCTCCGAGGAAGGAACACCACCTTCCAATGGAGTCAGTTCCACTGTCAAACAGCTCTGACTTTCAGAAAGTTCTTCCTGATGATTATTATTAACCGGAATCTCCTTTCTTGTAACATGAAGCCATTGGTTCAAGTTCTAGCCTCTGGAGCAGGAAGAAACAAGCTTGCTCCATCCTCCATGTGATAGCCCTTGAGATATTTGAAAATGGTTATCTCCTTTCAGTCACCTTTTTTCCAGGCTAAACATACCCAACTCCCTCAACCATTCCTCATAAGGTTTAGTTTCCAGACCCTGGATCAACTTGGTTGCCCTCCTCTGCACATGTTCCAGCTTGTCAACATCCTTCTTAAATTGTGGCTCCCAGAATTGGACACAGGACTCCAGGTGTGGTCTGGCTAAAGCGGAATAAAGTGGTACTATTACTTCCCTTGATCTGGACACTATACTTCTGTTGATTCAACCTAGAATAGCATTTGCTTTCCCCCCACTGTCGCATCACACTGTTGACTCATGTTAAGCTTGTGGTCCACTAAGACCCCAAGATCCTTGTCACTTTAGTACTACTTGCAAGTCAGGTTTCCCCCCATCTTATATTGGTGCAGCTGGTTGTTCCAGCTTGTCAACATCCTTCTTAAATTGTGGCTCCCAGAACTGGACACAGTTTTCCAGGTGTGGTCTGACCCAGGCAGAATAGAATGGTACTATTACTTCCCTTGTGGGACGCAGGTGGCGCTGTGGGTTAAAGCCTCAGCGCCTAGGACTTGCCGATCGAAAGGTCGGCGGTTCGAATCCCTGCGGCGGGGTGCGCTCCCGCTGCTCGGTCCCAGCGCCTGCCAACCTAGCAGTTCGAAAGCACCTCCGGGTGCAAGTAGATAAATAGGGACCGCTTACCAGGGGGAAGGTAAACGGCGTTTCTGTGTGCGGCTCTGGCTCTGGCCAGAGCAGCGATGTCACGCTGGCCACGTGACCCGGAAGTGTCTCCGGACAGCGCTGGCCCCTGGCCTCTTAAGTGAGATGGGCGCACAACCCCAGAGTCTGTCAAGACTGGCCCGTACGGGCAGGGGTACCTTTACCTTTACCTTATTACTTCCCTTGACCAGTCTTGAAAGACCTACACTGGCTCCCAGTACGTTTCCGAGCACAATTCAAAGTGTTGGTGCTGACCTTTAAAGCCCTAAACGGCCTCGGTCCAGTATATCTGAAGGAGTGTCTCCACCTCCATTGTTCTGCCCGGACGCTGAGGTCCAGTGCCGAGGGCCTTCTGGCGGTTCCATCGCTGCGAGAAGCCAAGTTACAGGGAACCAGGCAGAGGGCCTTCTTGGTAGTGGCACCCGCCCTGTGGAACGCCCTCCCACCTGATGTCAAAGAGACAAACAACTACCAGACTTTTACATCTGAAGGCAGCCCTGTTTAGGGAAGCTTTTAATGTTTAATAGGTTATTGTATTTTAGTGTTTTGTTGGAAGCCGCCCAGAGTGGCTGGGGAAACCCAGCCAGATGGGCGGGGTATAAATAATAAATTATTATTATTATTATTATTGACCTGGACACTAGACTTCCCATGACAAGTGATGGTGAAAAAGTCACCTCCATTTACCTTGGATGGGAAGCAGTGTGTGTGAGAGAGAGTGTTTTCCCTATGGGGCATAACTATTTAGCCATAGGTTTTTTTAGACTTAGTTGTACAGGAAGAAAAAGGACAAGAGAGCAACTGCTGGCTGTCTCCATGGCTTGTTTAAATACCCTTCTGTATTGCAGGCAGGTCGGGTGGTCTGTTTGCTCTTCGAGCGAAACGAAGTGATTTGCTTCAGCACGGAGAGATGCAGGAGGCTGCCTAGGCAAGACTCGGGGTAGGTCTCTTTTAGTTTGCCAAATTACTGGCATTGCACTAAAGGTTGATGTGTGTGATGAGATCATTGCTGTTGTGCCATCTGGAATACAGATGGCGGTTATTTGTTGTGCATGTGTGCAAGGAATGATGAAGCAGCTGCAGGCCAAGGAGAAAATAACCGCCTTCCCAGTCAACGTTATTTAAAGCTCCCCTGGCATGTTTCCCCAGATGCCAACTGGGATGGACCCCTTTGGAGAAAGTCAGATGAAAGTTTCCCCACAACCTCAGCCTCCTAGGTTGCAAGGGGGTGCTCCCCCTTCCCTTTCTCATGACAAATCATGCGCTTGAGCTCAGGATGGCTGCTGAAATGTACGGCTTCTGTAAGATCTGTCCCCCATCACTTTGACAAGGGTAAGAAATGGCCTTTGCAGAGGGGATCGCGTTGGGGGCAAGGTCTCCCTGGTTTTTAGCTCCAGTAAGGATGAGAATGACAGCAGTCACGAAATTAAAAGACTCCTGCTTCTTTGGAGAAAAGCAATGACAAACCTAGACAGCATCTTAAAAAGTAGAGACATCACCTTGCCAACAAAGGTCCGTATAGTTAAAGCTATGGTTTTCCCAGTAGTGATGTATGGAAGTGAGAGCTGGACCATAAAGAAGGCTGATCGTTGAAGAATTCATGCTTTTGAATTATGGTGCTGGAGGAGACTCTTGAGAGTCCCATGGACTGCAAGAAGATCAAACCTCTCCATTCCTAAGGAAATCAGCCCTGAGTGCTCACTGGAAGCCGAGGCTCCAATACTTTGGCCACCCCAGGAGAAGAGAAGACTCCCTGGGAAAGACCCTGATGTTGGGAAAGATGGAGGGCACAAGGAGAAGGGGATGGCAGAGGATGAGATGGTTGGACAGTGTTCTCGAAGCTACCAGCATGAGTTTGACCAAACTGCGGGAGGCAGTGGAAGACAGGAGTGCCTGGCGTGCTCTGGTCCATGGGGTCATGAAGAGTCGGACACGACAAAACG
The DNA here is from genome assembly GCF_951804945.1 of Podarcis cretensis. Taxonomy (NCBI): domain Eukaryota; kingdom Metazoa; phylum Chordata; class Lepidosauria; order Squamata; family Lacertidae; genus Podarcis; species Podarcis cretensis. Next base: position 116,298,043 of record NC_137172.1, on the reverse strand, counting down.
ACTAAACAAGGATGAGAAGATCTCCCCAATTCTATTCCGTTGTCATAGCACAATAAAGTTCATATCCAAGTTTTGAATCGGGGCAGAAAAGATCCTATGGTGTCAGGATGATTCAGGTGGGATTTCCTTCCCTCACCTTAGGCTCTCCTTGACTTTGTTCTCTGATGCAAAGGAGCTGGAAGTCTCTCAGCTCACAATGGAAGCAAGTCTTCCTTTGGTGGTGGTGGTTCTGTAATACAGTGGATGCTCAGGTTGCGAATGTGATCTGTGCAGGATGCACATTTGCAACCCACAACATTCGCAACCCACAGCGGCGTGTCTGCACATGCGCAGGTTGCAATTAGGCGCTTCTGCGCATGCACAAAGCGCAATTTAGCGCTTCTGTGCATGCGTGACCCCCAAAACCCAGAAGTAACCCATTCTGGTACTTCTGGGTTTTGGTGGGTCCGTAACCCGAAAAAACGCAACCCAAAGCGTGTGTAACCCGAGGTGTGACTGTATTAGTAGTTATTCTTTGAATTTATTACCAGCCATGAGGTCCAGGGTCAGGTGGCAACGAACTGAAATACAATAGCAGAACAGTTTAAAACAAATTACAGTTACAGTGGTACCTCGGGTTATGTACCTAATTCGTTCTGGAGGTCTGTTCTTAACCTGAAACTGTTCTTAACCCAAAGCACCACTTTAGCCTCCCACTGCCACCGCGCCACCAGAACATGATATCTGTTCTCATCCTGAAGCAAAGTTCTTAACCCGAGGTACTATTTCTGGGTTAGCGTAGTCTGTAACCTGAAGCGTATGTAACCTGAAGCGTATGTAATCTGAAGCGTATGTGTCAGAGCTGCCTCTAGGTCCCAGCTCACAGAGGACCAACGCTAGGCTGTCGTAATGTACAAAAGTCTTTATTGAAGTTCAATTTCCATTTCAAAGCCGCAGCGCGCAGCCCTACATCTTAAACCCTAGATTGGCGAAGTCCCGTCTGAGTCTCCTCCCCTCTGACACCAGTTTAAGATCCTAGCCCTGCTCCACCTTTTCTGCTGCTCTCTCCTCTTCTGGGTCCTCCTGCCCGCTGGGGCATTGCCCTTTCTGGACTCTTCCGACGCTGAGTCGCTTAGCTCCTCCCCCTGCCTCCTGCAGGCTTTAGGACCCGGTTCCCAATCCTCATTCTCTGCTGTCCCGCGCTCCTGTACATTTGAACTTGCCTCTCGTGCCAACCCAGTGACCTTTCTCCTAACCGTTACACTACTTCGGTCACTGCTTCCCTCTTCCGGGATACTGGCCGGATCTGACCTCCCCTCCGTTGTCCGACTTTCTGATGGAGGCGTGGTCAGCCCTGCCTCATCTTCTCTCCCTGGTGGGGAATGCACTGGCCCCGATCCTTGGGACTCTTCCCCCCCACTCTGCTCTGGTGGGGAAGCTGGTCCTGATTTCCAGCTACTGCTCTGGGAGTCCCTGCTGCCCCCTTGCTCCTGGGGCGTTCCCCTTGGGAACCCCCTACCCCTGGCCACTGGCGCCCCCTTCTGTGAATCTTCCGATTCGCTGGAGAGGCTCATGGAATCCCTCGGTCCACTGTCCTCTTCTCCTACGCTTCCCTCGGATTCTTCCCCTTCGCTCTCCATCTCCTCTCTTCCCTGTGCCTCTGCTCCTGAGCCCCTGAGGTACCACTGTACAAGAATAGGGTGGGTCTAAATATATATTGGGACGCAGGTGGTGCTGTGGGTTAAAGCCTCAGTGCCTAGGACTTGCCGATCGAAAGGTCGGCGGTTCGAATCCCTGCGGCGGGGTGCGCTCCCGCTTCTCGGTCCCAGCGCCTGCCAACCTAGCAGTTCGAAAGCACCTCCGGGTGCAAGTAGATAAATAGGGACCGCTTACCAGCGGGAAGGTAAACGGCGTTTCCGTGTGCGGCTCTGGCTCGCCAGAGCAGCGATGTCACGCTGGCCAGGTGACCCGGAAGTGTCTCCGGACAGCGCTGGCCCCTGGCCTCTTAAGTGAGATGGGCGCACAACCCCAGAGTCTGTCAAGACTGGCCCGTATGGGCAGGGGTACCTTTACCTTTACCTAAATATATATTGAGAGGGAGAGGGAGAGAGAAAGAGAGTCAAAGGCCAGGATAAAGATGTATATCTTCAGCATATGATACATACATACATACATACATACATACATACATACATACTAACAGCCTTGTACCTGACAATGCTCAGGAATCCTATGAAACAACAAAATGTGCAGTTTAGAAACCAATTATTAAACGTGCTCCTTGATCTCAGAACCATCATGCTAAAACAGAGAGAGAGGGAGAGGGAGGGAGGGAGGGAGACATCATTGTTTCTTGGATATCATTCAGTTGGCATTCCTATATATGCTCAGGAAGAGGATGCCTGGGGGAACTAACATTTTAAGCCAAAACAATTTGAGTAACAGAACAGGCTCAGAAAGAAAGCCTTGCCAGATTCAGGATTCTGTGCAGCACACAAATGCTATAGGGAGAAAACTAGGGTGGGAGTGGAGAGAAATTCCTCAACTTCTGTCATTTAAAGGGGAAAACTCTTTTTCAGACATGCCATATGCTAAGGTTACCAGACGTCCCCATTTCCCAGGGACAGTCCCCGGATTTACAAATCAGTCCCCTGACAAAATCCATCTACTTAGTAGGAAGTTGAAAAGTGTCCCTGGATTCACTGAAAAAAATCTGGTAACCTTACCATATGCTGCACGAGAGCTGTGTTTGCTCTGTTCTTTGATTGCAAGTGGTTCTGCAGTTTGTCCTTCTTGGTGCCTACAGAAGAACCTGCAGACTTTTTAGCATTAAAGGTAAACGTAAAGGGACCCCTGACCATTAGGTCCAGTCACGGACGACTCTGGGGTTGCGGCGCTCATCTCGCTTTATTGGCCGAGGGAGCCGGCATACAGCTTCCGGGTCATGTGGCCAGCATGACGAAGCCACTTCTGGCGAACCAGAGCAGCGCACGGAAACGCTGTTTACCTTCCCAACGGAGCGGTACCTATTTATCTACTTGCAATTTGTTTTTGGTTTTTTTAAAAATAATTTTTATTAACCGGCCAATCAAATCACATCACATCACATAAATTCTGAATTACAAAGCCGAATTTTAAATTTTGTTGAGGGGACCCATATTTCAAGATCCGAAGGGGGGTTCTGATCATCTTCTTGCTACTGCGTTAATGTCCAAATCAGTCCAAACAAAGTTCATAATTCTATCCAGTCTTATCTTGCTGTTTCCACATCACCTCTTGTTTATATATTTTCTCTTTTTTCTTTATGATCTCTTCTGATAGTCTCCTTAAACCGATAAACACCAATAATAATCCTGTGTGAATTTTTCAGTTCTTCCAATCCTCAAATCGAGATGGTTTCCATATATCATCGCCTTCATAGATAACAGCGCTCTTTCCATCATTAATTACAGAAATGTCGTTCTTAAGTCCCACTGAGGAGTTTCACCCACAATATAAAAGCAGCTCTATTTCTCTATTTCTCCTCTCAGACTTAAGTCCTCCGACAGAACTTCCCAATATGGCGACGGCACTTTTAACTGCGTCATTCCAAAGCCCTTATACATTCCACGCTCTTCTCAAAACATGCTTTGGTTCGAAAGTTTATCTCCACACAGCCTTAAATCCACAGCTTAAGTTCTTAAAACGACATTTCTGACTTGTGGGGGGGGTCTTGTTTAATCACATATAAGAAAGAAAGTAAGGTTTTTTCCCCCTCCCCCATCGGTCCCTTTGCCATACCGAGTCTTGGCGTATCTTCTCGTGATTTATACTTGCTCCTTTGACTCTTCTTGTTTTATCAGAGATCTCTTCTGTTAGCAGTCTTTACTCCCCCTTCTTCCTTGAAATATGTGCATTCGCTTCATCCAAATTGTTTCTTTTGAAGTTCTTGCAGCTAGTGGCACGGATCAGGGACGGCGTCCAGGAGTGCCAAAATCCCACAGGAGGGCATTGTGCCTAGTGCCCCCCATCCCCACAAATTCGGGGGTGGTATAGGGCACAGCAGGCAAGGGCAGTCCCATCCCACAATCCTGGGGGGGTAGGGAGGCTATTTACTCCCATCACAGCCTCCAAATTACCTCGTGTGGGTCGGAAAGATGTTATGGTCAGCCATCTTCTGATGCGCCCCCTAGTGGCCCCCATCTACTTGCACTTTGACGTGCTTTCCAACTGCTAGGTTGGCAGGAGCAGGGACCGAGCAACGGGAGCTCACCCCGTTGTGGGGATTCGAACCACCAACCTTCTGATCGGCAAGTCCTAGGCTCTGTGGTTTAACTCACAGCGCCACCTGCGTCCCCTTTTTAGCATTGCAGCACAGCAAAAAGAGGTGCTGCTGCCAACCACTTTCTTTTCTTTTTTATAATAATTTTTAATTAGCTTTTACACATATTTTCCAGCACATCATTCTTTTAAACATCATTTCCAAATCTTTGGCTATCACAGCCTAAGACTTCCTTCAACCTCAACTGATGGTTTTCTAAAATCTTTTCTAATTATGCATTTTGTTACTATAGTTACAGTCATAATTGGGTTACAGATGTTTCGGGTTGCGCACCGTGCCGAACCTGGAAGTGGCAGAAGAGGTTACTTCCGGGTTTCGGCGCTTGCACATGCGCAGAAGTGCTAAATCATGCTTTGCGCATGTGCAGAAGTGCCAAATCGTGACCTGCGCGTACACAGACACACGGGTTGCAGGTTGCGAACACTGCGGGTTGTGAACGTGCCTCCCGCACGGATCATGTTCGCAACCCGAGCATCCAGTGTACTGCTATAAATTCAAATCTTAATACCTATTCTTAATTCTTTTCACAATAATTTATATATTACTCCTTAGAAAACTCCTTTTAACCCTCCAAGTGATGTCAATTGGTTACAGCTGCTTTCCAAATATATTGAAAACTTCTTCCATTCCTTTAGGAAAGTCTGGTCCTGCTGGCTCTGAATTTTCCTGGTTAATCTCGCCATCTCAGCATAGTTCATCAATTCCTCTTGCCACTCTTCTTTAGTTGGCATTTTTTCTTGCTTCCATCTTTGGGCTAACAATATCCTTGCTGCAGTTAGCTGCCAACCACTTTCGTGTATGGAAATCCCACAGAACAACAGTGCTTTCAAGCAGGGATGAAGAACCTGTGGCCCTCCAGAAATCCCATCAGCCTCAGCATGGCCAACCGTCAGAGATTATGAGAGCAATGTCCGCAGGGCAAAAGGTTCCCCAGCCTTACTTTAGATCATCCAGAGTACATTGCATAGACTAATTTATCTGTACAACAACAGTGGAAGGTAGGCCACCATTCTACTGTTACTTCTACTTCTACTGCCAATCAGAGTTCCAAGTAAGCAAAAACACTCAAGCAGGGCTTGAGGAGCAAAGTGACTAATTTGGGACAAAAAGTGAACATCAATACAGAAATTATTCAGGATCTGATACAGGAATCTATTTTGACAGGGCAAATTGTCGAGAAGGCGAAGGAGAAAGTTGCTGTTGTTGAACCTAAAGTAATACAAGTGGGAGCCCCAGCCTTACAGAGGCAAACTGAGGACTATAAGTTGAGGCCTTTTATGATTGAATTTAGAAAAAGTCAGATTTTGAGGATCAGAGCCCTGCCTGGACTGGAGAAGGAAAGTTGGATTATGATTCATGCAGGGATTTACTGACTTTTGGGATTTGGACTTGGGTCGTGAGGAGATTGGAGCTGTGGGGGCCTTTGGATTTGGAGGAATTTTGCAACATGTCCTGAAATACCTTATGGATTTTAGATTTAACCATGGAGATTTGGTTGACCTGTCGAGAAGGAATAAAAGCATTGCTAGGTTGGAGCTTCCCCGAGATCTGCTCTTCAGTATCAAAGGAAGGAAAATAAGAACAAGATCAGTAGAAGACAAAGTAAAGTGCATGTATAAATATGAAGAAGACCTGCAGAAGGGACTTGGAAAAGAGTTAAGAGCCTCGGACAGAAGATCACCAGGTTGATGGACTATTTGGAATTGACGAATGACTGGCAGTATCCGAGACAGGGAGAAGAGATGGTGGAAGAAGATTGGAAAAAGTTTTAAAGTTTATTTTCAGAAATAGAAATATTGTAAAATTACTGAGTGTTAGAAAAATGTTGGAATGAAATCTTATGGCTTTAGTTGAAATGTTATAAGGAGTTAAGCATAAATAAGCATTATAGTATTAATGGAAAATAAGGGTAAAAATAAGTTAAGATATTTATATGACAGAAAATAGAGAAAGATGGAAAGGAATTGCTGAAACAATTAATAGAAGTGGAATACAAAAAGGGAGGTGAGAGGAGGTCGATGAAACAAGGGTATGAAAGATAGACTACTGAAATGGTATAATGTATGTTTTTAAATTGTTTTTGTTTTGTTTTGTTTAGGTTAATGTTGTGTTTTGTATTGTTTATATATTGTATTGTATTGTTTTTTCCCTTTCTTGTTGTTTTTTTTCTTTTTGTCTCTTTTCTTCTCTTTCCTTTTTGTAAGTTTTAAAAGTAATAAATATTATTATTATTATTGTTATTATTTAAAAAAGCAGGGCTTGAGGAGCATGGCCTAGGTGTGGCTGGGGCAGGAAGTGGTGTAGGTGGAGTCTCAAGGACTCAAGTTTGATAATTAAAATACTTTTATTATTTATATCCTGGGTTGCCCCAGCCACTCTGAGAGGCCTCCAGCACATAATAAGCCTTCAAACATTTTAAAATTCCCAAAACAAGGCTGCCTTCAGATGTCTCCTAAAAGTTGTGTAGTTCTTTATCTCCTTGATATCTGATGGGAGGGTGTACCACAGAGAGGGTGCCACTACCGAGAAGGCCCTCTGCCTGGTTCCCTGTAGCTTCTTGTCTTGCAGTGAGGGAACCGCCAGAAGGCCCTTGGAGGTGGACCTCAGTGTCTTGTCTGAACAATGTGGGTTGAGATGCTCCTTCAGGAATACAGAGCAGAGGCCATTTAGGGCTTTCAAGGTCTGCACCAACACTTTGAATCGTGCTTGGAAATGCACTGGGAGCCAATGTAGGTTTTTCAGGACCGGTGTTATATGGTCCTGGTGGCTGCTGCCAGTCACCAGTCTAACTGCTGCATTGAGGTTCCTCATCTCTGAAATAAAGAAACAGGATGCCTCTGAGCAAATGCTCAGCCCAGGAACTTGCTTTCAGTACCAGAATTTAGTACCTTTCAAACTAAAATCTTGGCTTCCCCTCTGCAGGCACATTCACATCTTTTAATCTAAATGCCCCCTTGGACAAGGAACTCATAAGTCACTTACTCTCAGCAGCTGGAAATATTGTAACTAGACATAGGAGTGAACATGGACCGCTGGTAGCCCAATGTATGGGAAATTGCAATACTAGAAAAGTTAAATAACAAACTTGAACTAGCATGGGGACAAGCAAAGAAGGCTCCCCTTTATCACATATACAGTGCAAAACAGTGACCCATCTCCCCAACAAATCAATATGGCTAATCCGACCCAACAACCCCCAAACCACACAAATACAAACAAATCATAGTGCAGGCATATCCAAAGTCCATTACGGGGGCCTAATCTGGCCTGCCGGTCAGTTTAATCCGGCCCCTGTGGCAGTTTATTTCCTGGTGTAAAATCCTAAAAAACCCTCAGCAACTTCAATCATAAAAAAGGTCAACAACTGTGGTTGGCCCCCGCATCCCTTCACTTCCTCAAATCTCGCCCTCTTTGAAAAAAGTTTGGAACCACTGCCAACCCAACCGAATGCAACCAATCTTTCACAATGCCAATTAAAAATAAATAACTATATAAATAAAGGTCCTGCCCACATGGCACAGCACAAAAACCCTGCACAAACACTATGCAATAGAACAAAATATTATTTTCCCCTATCTATCTATCTATCTATCTATCTATCTATCTGTCTGTCTGTCTGTCTGTCTATTTCCCTCCCTCCCTCTCCTCTCTTTCCTCTCAATGACATAAAAGAGGAAAAAGGTAAAGGATCCCTGGACGGTTATGTCCAGTCAAAGGGGTGCAGCGCTCATCTCACTTTCAGGCCAAGGGAGTCGGTGTTTGTCCATGGACAGCTTTCTGGGTCATGTGGCCAGCATGACTAAACCACTTCTGGTGCAATGGAACACTGTGATGGAAGCCAGAGTGCACAAAAACGCCATTTACCTTCCTGCTGCAGCGGTACCTATTTATCTACTTGCACTGGCATGCTTTTGAACTGCTAGGTTGGCAGGAGCTGGGACAGAGCAATGGGAGCTTACTCTGTCAACCTTCTGATCGGCAAGCCCAAGAGGCTCAGTAGTTTAGACCACAGCGCCACCCACGTCCCAATGACAATAGTGTCTCATACCGAATGTAAACGAACTGTGGAAAAGACACTGTGGATTGAAAGTGGAGAAGCTATATGACTTTTCCTTGTTTATTTGTTTGTTTTCTGCCACAATTAAAAAAACATTTTTTTAAAAAAGCCAAATTGCTAAATATTCCTCCGACCAATCAGAAATCATAGGCAAGATTGCGAAGTGGTTCTGATTCTCTCCAGAAGAGGGCATGGTGTGTAGCTTTACCTAAAGCTGAGCACAGTTCCTAGTTTGTAGGACTGTAGGGGAAACCGAGCATAGAGTGACAAGCAATGCGGGGGTTGCATTTGGAAAAAGCTAGTCCTGCACCCCCTTATGCTGGCTACATAGCGTGATGTATCAGACTCCTGCGTAACAGCTTGGCATTCTCCGCTTTTTCTGCAACACCCAGGCTACATTACAACACTGCACTCTGTGTGTGGGCTTAGAAGTTATGTGGTTGCTTTTATTCCCTCTAATAGGGGGGGGGGGAGCCAATCTGTTTTATACATAGCCACGAATAAATTCCTTGCTAACCTTTACAGCCATCTGGAGAGGGGATTGTTTCTCTCGCCACAGCCAACCACAGCAGGAAGGCCCCTCCATCTAGATTTAGCAAAAGCACAATTAATTGGACCGTGTGTGTGTGTGTGTTGCCGGGGGTGGGGGTGGTTTATGTATACAATATTTGTCAAAAGAAACTTTTAGAGATCAGCTGAAGAATTGGTATTCAGAGTCATTGGTCAGCGTGCATCACTTGAAATGGAAGGCGAAGAAGGATGCTAAATGGGGCACATTTGGGGGACGGGTGTGTGGGGGCACAGCTCAGCTTCAATCTGCAGCAAAAGGAGAAATCCAAATACCTTTTTTGCACTCCTTGCCTGGGAAAATGGGTCCTGCAATCATCTAAAAGCTGAAACAAAAGTGTCCTCCTCCCCCCCTCCCCCCCGTCCATAATCAAAGTCAAGAATTCTTTCTTTCGTTGATGAATCCTGGAAACCTTTGTACCTAATTGGCACTCAAGTCATGTCTGCTCTGGATTACTGTAAAGTTCCCCTGGCTGGCCTTCCTTCCCGCTGTACCTCATCTCGCCAATCAATGCAGAATGCCCTCGATACACTTCTCGTTCGCTCCTCTCGCCTAGGATCACGCCACCCCACTCCTTAAATCCTTGTGCTTTTCATCAACGTCAATCTGCCGTGCTCTCTGTGCTGGGAACAGGCTCCCAGACTCCCTGCCTCCCCCCCCCCCACATCAAGCCACTTCTTCAAGACGTGTCTTCCGAAAGCCAGAACCTATATTGCTTCACTTTCCTCTTGCGCTTCTGCTGCCACCTGCCTTCCTCCCTATCCATCTTTCTACCTGTGGCTGTATCTAATTTTTTTTTTATTAAATATTTTATTAAGTTTTAAAAGAACAACAAACATAAGAGAAAACAAGAACAAATACACAAAAATACAAAATTATAAAATACATAAAAAATAAAGAAAAAATAATTTCAAAAAAGAAAAGAAAAAGCACATTTCAAAGAAAAAGAAAAACACATAAATCCCTCTTTTTGTTTCTCATCTTTGATTCACTTACTTTCTTGACTTCCTCACATCCCCCTCTTTTGTATCCCTGTTACTAATTAATTCAGCAAATTCATATCCAATTTATTTGTCTAATTATCCATCCAATCTTATTTTTAACCTCGTTGCTAGAACCCCTTCAGTTCATTTCAATGCCATTAACTTTCAAAAATTTTACAATATTTCTGTAAGTAAATTTTAAATTTCTTCCAATCTTCTTCCACCAACTCTTCTCCCTGGTCTCGGATTCTGCCAGTCATTTCTGCCATCTCCATATATTCTATTACTTGCATCTGCCATTCTTCCAGAGTGGGTAGGTCTTGTGTCTTCCAATGCTTTGCGACGAGTATTCTTGCTGCTGCTGTTGCATACATAAAAAAATTCCTGTCCTTCTTTAACACCAATTGGCCGACTAAGCCCAGGAGAAAGGCCTCTGGTTTCTTGGGGAAAATGTACTTAAGTACCTTTTTTAGTTCATTATATATCATCTCCCAGAAAGCCTTAATCCTTGGGCATGTCCACCAAAGGTGAAAGAATGTACCTTCTATTTCTTTACATTTCCAACATTTATTATCGGGCAAGTGATATATTTTTGCAAGCTTGACTGGGGTCATGTACCACCTGTACATCATTTTCATAATGTTCTCTCTTAGGGCATTACATGCCGTAAATTTAATCCCGGTGGTCCACAACTTCTCCCAGTCAGCAAACATAATGTTATATCCTATATCTTGTGCCCATTTTATCATAGCTGATTTTACCGTTTCTTCTACCTGTGGCTGTATCTAAACCGGCTAACTTTCCCTGCACTTGCTTTGCATGCAGAAAGCTCCGGGTCCAATCTGCAGCAGCACCCAGAAAGGATGGGAACATCCCCTTTGTGAAACCCCAGAGCACCACTGTCAGGCAGTGTAGACAATCCTGACCTAGATGGACTAATGGTTTGATTCAGTGCCAAGCAGTTTCCTCTGGGTGGCATTATGGTGATCAGGGGGGAGGAAGAGACAGCGCTTGTCCCAAGCGACTACGGCAGCTGTGGCTGTGAAAGAGCATCCCCTTGCCTCGCCATTACCTCTCCATGGCTGCCACGGCTGGCCTGCTCCCTTGGGCAGCTCATAACACCTGCTGGAGAGCAGGCAAGGACGAGAGGCTGCGGCCACTGCGGCCCGGCCCTGTGTGATGTACTGGCACTGAAAGGCAGACAGAGGACAGAGCCGCTCTGTGCCAGAAGAAAGGAAAAGCTGAGCAGAGCACAAGGAGTCCTGATTTTATGTATGTGTGTGTGTAAAAGTAAAGGGACCCCTGACCATTAGGTCCAGTCGTGACCGACTCTGGGGTTGCAGCGCTCATCTAGCTTTATTGGTGAAGGGAGGCAGCGTACAGCTTCCGGGTCATGTGGCCAGCAGGACTAAGCCGCTTCTGGAGAAACCAGAGCAGCGCACAGAAATGCCGTTTACCTTCCCACCGGAGCGGTACCTATTTATCTACTTGCACTTTGACGTGCTTTTAAACTGCTAGGTTGGCAGGAGCAGGGACCGAGCAACGGGAGCTCACCCTGTTGCAGGGATTCGAACCGCCGACCTTCTGATCGGCAAGCCCTAGGCTCTGTGGTTTAACCCACAGTGCCACCCGCGTCCCATACACACACACACACACACACACACACACACATAGCGCCATACCTTGGTTGTCAAGCACCCTGGAACCCGAACGTTTTGGCTCCTGAACGCCACAAAGTGAGTGTTTCAGCTTGCAAAAGTTTTTTGGAATCCAAATGTCCATCGGGGCTTCCGATTGGCTGCAGGAGCTTCCTACAGCCAATCAGAAGCTGTGCTTTGGTTTCCGAACGTTTTGGAATTTGAACGGACTTCCAGAATGGATTCCGTTTGACTTCCGATGTACCACTGTATATATTTAAAAATGCTTTGTGTGTCCACTTTCTTGACCCTTTCTAAAATTTAGTTATTGGTGCCTATTTTTCTTTTTGTAAATCTAATACAGTGGTACCTCTGGTTGCGAACGCGATCTGTTCGTGGAGGCCCGTTCGCAACATGAAAAGAACGCAACCTGCAGTGGCATGTCTGCACATGCATGGGTTGCGATTTGCCACTTCTGTGCATGTGCATGACGTCATTTTGCGCATCTGCAAGCAGCAAAACCCGGAAGTAATTCTTTCTGGTACTTCCAGGTCACCGCGGGACGTAACCTGAAATAACGTAACATGAAGCGGATGTAACATGAGGTATGACTGTAGGGTGTTCTCTCTTTTTTTGCCAGGACACGTCTTCTTTTTCAGGGTTAAAATTTCTGTCCAGGTAGATTATTTTTTAAAAAATTCCAAAATGTCTCTGGCTATACTTTCTCGATGAGACATAGACATAACTGGTGGTTGAAGACCTGCTTTCCTCTTCTCTTCTCCTGCCCCCTCAGCAATATATCACAGCTTCTATGGCCTACATATGGTTGTTGTTTAGTCATTTAGTCATGTCCGACTCTTTGTGACCCCATGGACCAGAGCACGCCAGGCACTCCTGTCTTCCACTGCCTCCCACAGTTTGGTCAAACTCATGCTGGTAGCTTCGAGAACACTGTCCAGCCATCTCGTCATCCCCTTCTCCTTGTGCCCTCCATCTTTCCCAACATCAGGGTCTTTTCCAGGGAGTCTTCTCTTCTCATGAGGTGGCCAAAGTCCTCAGCTTCAGGATCTGTCCTTCCAGTGAGCTCTCAGGGCTGATTGCCTTCAGAATGGATAGGTTTGATCTTCTTGCAGTCCATGGGACTCTCAAGAGTCTCCTCCAGCACCAGAATTCAAAAGCATCAATTCTTCGGCGATCAGCCTTCTTTATGGTCCAGCTCTCACTTCCATACATCACTACTAGGAAAACCATAGCTTTAACTACATAGACCTTTGCTGGCAAGGTGATGTCTCTGCTTTTTACATATGTTAGTGGTATTTAAAATGTCCTCTTAGTGTCCTCTTTTTTCTCTTCAAAATATGGCCACCCTACCAAATAATTATTTTTTTTAAAAAAAAAATGGGATTAAGGGGTTTTCTTGGGAGGAGGGGGGGTTGTGCTGTGTCCCATTGGTTCAATGGTGGTGGCACTGCCCTTCTTCTGACAGGAGATGCTGTGCGGTGGGAGGGAGACAAAAACAGGGGGTTAAAGTGGGTCAGTTGGGGGGAAGTGAGAAATGAACCTACTTTCATCTGAGGAATGTTGGAGGGTATGCAACAACATCCAGAGAACCACAGATCCTCCATCCCAGGTCAAGGTCAGAGGAAAAGGATTGGGGGGGGGGGGAGATTTTAACCTATGGTTGTACTTAAGAGGGCAACAAACCATTAATTCACTGGGGGCCAAAGATTCATTCATACATCCCTTTATTGGATTTGTGTGCTGGTCCCGTGGGTTACCCGAGAGGCGAGGTCCAAGTCCGGTCCGTGGTCAAAGGTGCAACATGGAGGTAATCCGTAGTAGCTGAAGCTAGGTGCAGGGCAGGGAGTCGGGTGAAGTCAGGAACAGGGTTGCAAGCAGGGAGCCAGGGCAGGTCAGGAGCTCAGGCAGGAGAGCAGGACAGGGTTCAGGCAGGAACTAGCAAACAACAATGTTGCTCCCACAACTTGGGACTGGGGCTGGCCAGCTTTTATCTGCCCTGAGGCATAGGGCGGCCTCGATCCTCGCCTCTCCTGGCCTGGAGGCGAGCACTCCTCCTGCGGGAACTTAGTTCCCTCCGCCTCTCTCCCCCGAGCCTCTGCAGCTCAGGAGAGGCTGGAGGGTTACCGGACCCAGAGGCAACCTCAGCTTCCTCTGACGGGGCTGAGAGTGGAGTACCTGCAGGCAATGGGTCCTCAGTCACCTCAGGAGCCAGAGCAGACTCAGCTGATGCCTGCACCTGAGGATCCAGCACAGGTGAGGACCCTTCAGGCTCATGCCCCAGCCCCGGCTCAGCTGGTTCTGGAGGCAGGGAATCCTGTGCAGGCTGGGATCCCTCAGGTTCAGGATCCGAGTCCGAATCCCAGGCCATCACAGAACAGATGGAATGCTATACCTTAGGGGAAATGGCCAGGCTGCAATTGAGGGCGGGCTATGCGCTTACAGTGGCAGCCTAGAAGAGGAGGGTTCTATGGACTGCTTTTGGGGGGGGGGGGGGTCAGTCCTAACACTGCAGTTTCAGGCCATGCAGGATGGCACCCGGTTTGTTATTTGCCATCCAGTATCTAGTAATTCAGAAGCATAAAATGCATGTCCGCCTGCTCAGTGCTTTTAGAGAAATAACAAGTTGCAGCATCGCAAATTATAGAGGACAAACAACCAGAGATGGGCGAGAAAGTGTTTGGCAGAACATTGAAAGCTTGGCATTTGACAGAGAATAAATCACAGTTCCTTCTCAAGGGGAAGGAAACTTCAGATTCCCAAACTTCCATGCTGGCTTTCAGTGGGTGGCATTGTAATTAGTGGAACATATTAACAAATACACACACATATGCAGACATATATCTGCCAAAAAAATAAATAAATCACCATTAAGATGTCCGCAAAACAACAACCAAGTTCATTTCTTTGTGATTCTGCTGTTTAAAAAATGAGTCAAGATTACCCACTGCCTTGTGGGACATCTTCAGGAGAAGAAAAGGCCAATGAGTAAACCCTACATAAGTCTGGAGTGGAGTTCCTAAGATGGTTGGATGGCGTCTTGTACACCTCCTTCCGGCAACTCCTGCAGCCAAGCTGGTGCCAAATGTATTGCTCTGCTTCCCTTTGGACCGCATTAGTGAGACCAAGAGGAGGGTCTTGTCTTCTGGGCAGGGCAGGACCGCCATACACACTGCCCAGACTTGTGCCCCAGAGAGGTCACTTTGGGGCTGCTAACACAGCAAAAACAATGCAGGAGGCAATCGTTATGAGTTATGGACCTCTGCTGCCACAGCAGGTGCTGTGATTCTTCAGCAGTTTGACTTCACCCCCTGAAGCACATTCCATTGTCTCTCGAGGCAGATGGATGCTGCCACAGAATAGAGGGGTGTTGGGAGGCATCATAGAATCATAGAGCTGGAAGAGACCACAAGGGCCATCGAGTCCAACCCCCTGCCAAGCAGGAAACACCATCACAGCACTCCTGACATATGGTTGTCAAGCCTCTGCTTAAAGACCTCCAAAGAAGGAGACTCCACCACACTCCTTGGCAGTAAATTCCACTGTCGAACAGCTCTTACTGTCAGGAAGTTCTTCCTAATGTTTAGGTGGAATCTTCTTTCTTGTAGTTTGGAACCATTGCTCCGTGTCCGCTTCTCTGGAGCAGCAGAAAACAACCTTTCTCCCTCTTCTATGTGACATCCTTTTATATATTTGAACATGGCTATCATATCCCCCCTTAACCTCCTCTTCTCCAGGCTAAACATGCCCAGCTCCCTTAGCCGTTCCTCATAAGGCATCGTTTCCAGGCCTTGAGGGTTCAGCTGGCGAACCCTCAAGGGAAAGAGGTTCAGAGCCAGGGGATTGGTGGTGCAATGACAATGAGTGGTCAAAGGGAGAAGAGGAAGCAGACTGGAAGGAGAAGGTGTAAGAAGTTGAAGAAGTAACAGGGTTTATTGAGCAGGAAGAGGCTGTGGCAGAGAGCAGCCCAGAATCAGAGACAGCAGTGGAGGCTGGAGAGGAGTGGGGCCAAGAGGCAGAGATGAGGCAGGCTGCTGAAGAATCCAGGGAGTCTTCCTGTGCTCCGGGGGGGGGGGGGGTTACCGTGAGGCGTGGTCAAAGTCCGGTCCTGGGCCGAGGGTCTGGAGACTGTCCACCAAGGGGGAAGCGGGGTCCAAAGCAAGAAGCCGGGCGTGGTCAGGAACTCCAGAAAAACAGGTCTGGGTGCTGGCAGAAACAGGTTTCCAACGTCGTTGCTCCCGCAACCTGGGACTGGGCTGACTGGCCTTTATCTCCTCTGGGGCCTAGGGCGGTCCTGGCCCACAGGTGACTCGCCTCTCCTGGCTTGGAGGTGAGCACTCCTCCTGCGGGCACTTAGTTCCCTCCACCTCTCTGCCCTGAGCCTCTGCAGCTTAGGAGAGGATGGAGGGTTACTGGACCCAGAGGCAGCCTCACCTCCTGACAGAGCTGGGAGAGGAGCACCTGCAGGCAATGGGTCCTCAATCACCTCTGGAGCCAGAGTGGATTCATCTGGTGTCTGCTCCTGAGGATCCAGCCCTTCAGATTCAAGACCCTGCCCCGGCTCAGCCGGCCCTGGAGGCTGGGATTCCTGTGCAGGCTGGGACTCCTCTGGTTCAGCCTCTGAATCGGATTCCCAGGCCATTACACTTCCTCTCCTGCGGTGACCAGCCCCCACTCCAGTCTCCCAGAACCCACAGAGGTATGAAGAGGGTGGAGCAAAGACAGACAAGGTGACAAAATCTCAGGTTGCTTTGGAAGGACCAGTGGGATGAGAAGACTTACAGAGCCATGGACCTTTAGTCCTCACAGCTGTTTCATTGGGGAAGAGTTGCTGTGCTCACTAGGCCGGAGTTATTTTGTTCCTCTGCATAAAGAGTTAATTTCACCAACACCTTGTTAGTTATTGCTGAGCAGCATTCAACTCCCGCCTTGACAGATGCCAACAACAGAGGGGAAAGGTGCAGAGCAGTGTGTGACTTTTAAGTAAAAGGTAAAGGTACCCCTGACCATTAGGTCCAGTCGCGGACGACTCTGGGATTGCGCATTCATCTCACTCTATAGGCTGGGGGAGCCGCCGTTTGTCCCCAGACAGCTTCTGGGTCATGTGGCCAGCATGACTAAGCCGCTTCTGGTGAACCAGAGCAGCGCACGGAAACACCGAGAGCAGCGCACGGAAACACCGTTTACCTTCCCGCCGGAGCGGTACCTATTTATCTACTTGCACTTTGACGTGCTTTTGAACTGCTAGGTGGGCAGGAGCTGGGACCGAACAATGGGAGCTCACCCCATCGCGGGGATTCAAACCGCCGATCTTCTGATTGGCAAGCCCTAGGCTCTGTGGTTTAGACCACAGCGCCACCCGCGTCCCTGACTTTTAAGTAGGAGTGGGGATAACTCCAGTCTGAAATGCAGTAGATGTTGATAGTAAAGAGCTGTATGGACCAATGCACTGACTCAGTATGAGTCAACTTCATGTTGTGGCGCTGACGAGTCTGATATTCCTTGAGATACATGGAGAAAGATGTGGTTTTTGTCTTAGCTCTATAACATCACAGATCTAGCAGCATAAATCCCTAGCTCCATATAGCAGCCATATAAAGTGGAGATGAGGAACCTGTTGCCCTCCAGTTGTTGACGGACTACAACTCCTATCATCCCGGATCACTAGTCATGCTAGCTGTGATGGACTGGAATTGTTGCTCAACAACATCTGAAAGGCAACGGGTTCCCCCAACCATAGCATTAGGCAATGTTGTAGGTCACCTGTGTGCCTGATGTGTCTGATGCCTAACAAATTATACATTTGTTAGATAGACAGCAGAAGGATAGGGATGGAGCTTGTGTATCTGACATGGGTTCACATTGCAGACAGATGCATGGATTTGCTGTATCGATGGTTTTAGAGAATGAGAATTCAGTCTGTGGAACATATAGTCAATTCAGCATAAAGTCTGTACACAATGGGATTAATTACAGCTCTTGCTGATGAGGAAGAACAGGGGAAATGGCATTCAAACAATCACAATGCAGCTTTATTTTCTTTCTTTTTAAAACCTTTCTTCCTCCCCCCCCCCCCCCCGTCCCACAGTTTATAAATATTTTGAAATCTTTCCAGAAAACAAAAAAGGAAACAGCAAGATACGTCTTGGTAATTCAAGCCTGTGTTATTCTGTTTGGTAATAAAGAAGGAAATCAAATAATTACTGGCATTAATAAAGAATAATCCCTTCGCTGATTAGAGTGGAGGGAAGGAAAGAGATACAAATATTCCACTTTAAACAAATTGGATATAATAACATTGCTGCTGGTAGCCAGCCACGCTGAGATGTGTCAGAAAGTCTTAATTATAAGCAGCTCAGAAAAACCCAAGGAGAAGAAGAATTTACAACACAAAAGAAATAAATTATATCTTGGCTGCCATATACATATTTAATCACTGGGCTTCAGCTAAAGAAGAATGCTTGATGTCATCTGCCGACAATAAAGCCTCATTTGCACAAAGCTTTCTATTCGGATTGCGTGCCCAGACACTTTGTGGGACTTGAAACTATAGTTAAGAACTGAGTGATGAACTAGGACATTGGTTTGTGTGTGAGGAGCAGGTCTAAAGGAGAGGCAAGGCTGCAGCGAAGTCAGTGGATATGGGCACTCCTTTGAAGCAACTGATAAGTAGAATATTCAGCTGCTAGATCCAGGGTGCCATGCTGCTAGATCTGTCGCGCTATAGATCTAAGGCAGCAACCATATTTTTCTATGGATAATGAAAGGAATGTCAGACTCATCACCTCTATCACATGATGACCCCGGGGCATTTGAGGTGCCAGTTTTCAAAGCGTGTACTTGTAGCTGCTGTTGTGAGCTGCTTTAAGGGCCCCAAGAACTAAAGTGTTGAGAACAGAAGAAAAAATCAATGGCATCCCTCAGACCACCTTGTTGACTTCACAGGTTCCTCAAATGAGCTGCATTCTGATCACCACGTCAGTCGGAAGTTTGCAGATCAGGTATGTTCATTGAGGAGCTCTGACCCATAAATCCCACCAACTGCCAGTGGCGTATCATGGGTTGCCAGTGCCCGGGGCCTTGGGAAGGGGGGTGGGAGGGGGAAGGAAAGAAACTGATGGAGCACACATGCACATTCAACTGTCTAATGGTGTCCACATCACCCAGGAGTTCACAGCCACAGAGATAAGTAAAGAAGAGTTGTTCCATTGTTTGGAAAGGTCATTTCCTGGTTCACAAGGAGAAGCCGTTTTCAGTGAAGTCCAACAATGGAAGCATGCAGCTGTATTAAGGCAGCACTGGGTGTTGAAATTTTGTGCCCCTAACAATTTTGCACCC
The DNA here is from genome assembly GCF_951804945.1 of Podarcis cretensis. Taxonomy (NCBI): domain Eukaryota; kingdom Metazoa; phylum Chordata; class Lepidosauria; order Squamata; family Lacertidae; genus Podarcis; species Podarcis cretensis. Next base: position 116,279,142 of record NC_137172.1, on the reverse strand, counting down.
AGGGCAACCGCCCCGGTGCCCTCCCAACGCTACGCCACTGCCACCACCACCCCTACTGAGTGACACCATTGCAACGCTACTTCGGTGTTCCAGCAGCTTCAGAAACAATAGACTCCTCTCCCGGTTGAGTAGCATTCAGTCCCCAGCTAGCAGGACAGAAATCAGTGGCTGTCTGGAGCTGCTAGCACTTGACTGGGAAAGCCACTTCCAAGCTAGGGAGGAGGTGGGGTTGTGGGCTTCACGCCCCTCCCCACTCTCACGGGGGCTGGCTTCAGCCCCTGCGATACCAGGGAATCCTCGGACACGTCATACCCCGAGCCAGCCAATTGGCTGGCTCGGGGGGTGTGGCCTCACCTACTTAGGTCTGGCACGGCCAAGGGTCTCCCTCTTCCCAGCGCCGCAGCTGACCTGGTTTTCCCTTCCCTCCCTCCGACCCGCTAGGCTAGGCTCTCTGACATTACTATGGACTTTGGTTGGTCGCCGTCAAGAGGCCTGGTAGGAATTTTCCCAATTGGCAGATTGGCACCAGCCACTTGGTTTTTGCCTACCTCGTAGCAAACCGTCACAACTCCACGGTTTTGGCGGTTAGGCATTGGTGGGGTACTGTAGTATTGTTATGCAGATGAAGGGGGGAGGTAGCGCCATCACCTTCCCCCAAAGCAAAGGGTAGTCCGTTAAAGGATTCCAGGGGGGGCGTGGCCTTGTCCTAAGCCTATGGAGCTGTGGGCCCACGGCACGCACCTGCGCAGTGACCCCAGGGGGAAGTCCTAGTTGACGTGCCTCAGCAGGATTCCACCTACAGGCTGAAGCCGGTTAGTTGTTAGGACCAATACCTAAGCCAATACTGCTCAATTCCTGTAATCAATAAAGTTGTGGCCTAATTTGACCCATTAACTTGAATTCTTGTGTCTCGTGTCTTTATTTCCAAGGGGGGAGGTGGGAACTCGCCACGCAAACTTTTGATGCTACATGCAGCCGACCCATGAGATGAGTTTTTGGAACGTCCTCCCTGGCAGTAAAGGCTATAGATGGGCCACACCTACCCAGGTTGCCTATTGGAACCAGCAGACAGGAAAGGCTGTAAAGGCTTTCTGATTGGACTGAGAAGCAAGGCTGTCCTGGCTTTCTCAAGTGAGTCTCTGTTTTTTTGTCATGTGACCAATACACATGGGTATCCTGTTGTAGCCCCCTTTGCTCCCGTTCCCACTAATCAGAGATAAGAACAGCTAGGGGAGGGGACCAGTTTCCACTGCAAGAATACCACGGGGGGGGGGGACATAGGTAATATCAAGGGGGGCAAGGTATCCCAATGCAAATAGCTTGTCTAAAACCCTACTCCCATGTTTAGGATGGAAAAAAATTATTCAGCAGCACTGCTCTGAGTCACTTGGAGACTCCACAACTCCTATCACATATTTTTTTTAATATGTCAGACGATCTGATCATGGATTTCCCATGCTTCCTTTCTGACATCTTTGCTTCAGGGGGTTCAAGGCAGCATCAATGCTTCTTCCCTTTGATCCTCACAACAACCTTCTGAGGTAGGTTAGGCTGATTTAAGGTCTGTGTGAGCTTCATGATAGAGTAGGGCTTTGAATCTGGTTTTCCTCTGTCCTATTCCAGCACCCTGGGACGCGGGTTGCACTGTGGGTTAAACCACAGAGCCTAGGACTTGCCGATCGGAAGGTCGGTGGTTCGAATCCCTGCAACAGGGTGAGCTCCCGTTGCTCAGTCCCTGCTCCTGCCAACCTAGCAGTTCGAAAGCACATCAAAGTGCAAGTAGATAAGTAGGTACCGCTCTGGCGGGAAGGTAAACGGCGTTTCCGTGTGCTGCTCTGGCTCGCGAGAAGCAGCTTAGTCATGCTGGCCACATGACCTGGAAGCTGTACGCCGGCTCCCTCGGCCACTAAAGCGAGATGAGCGCAGCAACCCCAGAGTCGGTCACAACTGGACCTAATGGTCAGGGGTCCCTTTACCTTTATTCCAGCACCCTAGCCCAGAGATGGGCAACCTGTAGCCCTCCAGATGTTGTTCAGTATCATCTTCCATCAGCACCAGCCGCAGTGGCCAAAGATCAGGTGTTCTGGAATCTGTCATCCAACAGCATGCGGAGCTCCACAGGTTCTCCTTCCCTGATCCAACCACTACACCACGATGGTGCTCCTTCCTTCTCTCATGGCTTACTACACCATATCCATTTCAGGTCCCATTCATTTGGGGCCTACCAATTAAGCCTTCACCAAGGTCACTTGAAAGGCAGTACATTTCCTTAATATGGATGGCTCTTTCAGGCGTGCGAACAGCTTGCGGATTGTCATGTGTAAGGCGTAGCAATCAGCACATACCTCTATTCCTCAGCTTGTACGTGCACCAGGAAACTGCAGTGCCAGCCGCTTCCCGGTGAGTGTTTTTTTCTAGCTTTCAAGGGCAATGACTCTCTCTCTCTCCCTCTCTCTCTCTCATGCTTGCCAAAGGAGGTTTTGTTTTCTGTAGCTGGAAATTTTGGAAAGCTCAGTAGAATGATAAAGAATGCTGGGGAAATGGCTGATTCATTGTTTTGTACAGGCTGCTCTCTTTGTCCCACCGTCACTCCCTTTCACGGGATCATGCTTGGTTTTTCACCTTCAGGTTTTTGTTGCTTAGTTCTTTGGGACTGTGGCCTCTTTCTTATTGAGGTGTCATGGTGTGTTTGGGTTGTACTACAGTCAAATCTTGGTTGTCGAACGTAATCCGTTCAAGTTCTGAAACATTCAACAACCAAAAACTGAAAGCGGAAGCCTCAATACAATAAGGAAACTCAAAATGGAAGCCGCGTAGCACATTCAGCTTCCAAAAATCATGCAAAAACCGGAGCAGTTACTTCTGGTTTTTTTGGCGTTTGGGAGCCAAAACGTTCCAAAACAGAGGCGTTCGGAAACTGAGGTTTGACTGTACTTCATACTGCAGGTAGGGCCTAGCAAGATGGAGTTTTCCTCTAGGCCATGAAAGAAAGAAAGAAAGAAAGAAAGAAAGAAAGAAAGAAAGAAAGAAAGAAAGAAAGAAAGAAAGAAAGAAAAGAAATGACTCCTGTATGTGGAAAACTGGATTGCAGGGAGAAAAATTCTTCCTTTTTTATTTTTTTTATTCAAAATTATAACAAGACATATTATCCAAAGACATATCATCCTTGTCCCCCCCCCCCCATTTTTCCTCCCTCCCACACAAAACTCACCCACCCCCCCCGACTTCCCTCAGTTCCAGTCTTTGGTTTCTCTAAGAATGCTGTTTTCTGCATGTTACAAAGTTGTATAGATCCTCAAACTATTTAGCTGATTATTTTAAAATAAAAAGTTTGTGAATGTTTATTCAAAACCTGCCAAGGAGTCCAGTTTGCTTTTTTGCGTCTCCAGATACTTTGTAAAGGGTTCCCATTCACCCTTAAAGTCACAGTTATCCTTCTCCCGTAGCTTATATGTCAGTTTTGCCAGTTCTGCATAGTCCATCAATTTTTCTTGCTGTGATTCTTTAGTTGGGGTTTCTTCAGTCTTCCATCCTTGTGCTACCAGAACTCTCACGGCCGTTGTCACATACATGAAGATGTTTTTCAACTTTTTTGGCAGGCCTTTCCCTACAATCCCAGGCAGGGAGAAAAATTCTAACCTAGAAACGTTCCCCCTGATATGTTAGTTTTCTATGTTAGGGGACTTGTTTTCCTCTTATTTTACAGTCAGTTACCCAAACCACAGGTGGGCAAGCATTGGCACAGCCCCTTTAAGGATTCTGCCTGCAGGCGAGGGAGAAGTTCAGCATCTGGACTGGGCAGCTGCAGCTGGGCACTGAACTCTAGATACTTGTAGGAGCAACATTTGAACCTGATGTATGCTTGGAGTCAGCTGGGGGCTTTGCCAAGGTCCTGCTCCCTTAGTGAAATTCCTTCTTTGGGTCCATGGTCCTACCGCTTGGTTTGTATTCCCGTCTTGTTCTTCCAGACCTTTCCACAATCTCCCCCTGGAAAAGGATACCTATTGGGGAATTTGAGGGGAGGGGGAGAAACAGAGGGGTAAAAACACTGTCTTAATAGATTGCCAGTTTCATTACTCCAGGAAATAAGGCCCAAGCTGCATCTTAAGGACTTCTGCTGCTGCTGCTGCTGCCCAGGAATTCCAGCTGAGAGCCTGAAGGGCCCTGCTCTCGCCTCTGTCCACCTGGCTTGGGGCCTGACAGGCTTCACAAGGACTGTGGCTGCTGCTCAGCAGAGAGGGCCCCTCTTTTAAATTGTCATCAATTGTCTGTTGTTTTAAATGAGACCATCTTGGCTGTGAGCCCTGGAAGACCTGCACCCTGCCTCACTGGCCTTTTCCCATCTGGCCTGGGAGAGTGGAGTGCGGACTGACTCCAGCTACAAAAGCTCAGGCTGTTGAACAGATCCTTAGCTGGAGTATTTTTTACAGGGGTGTTGGGAGAGGTTGTTGCTGTTATCAATATTATTATTGTTATCTTTAGTTTTAGATCTTATTATTTACGTGGGAATTGTTTCCCTTTGGTTGCGCACTTTTTGATGTGTTTTATTTATTGTTTATGACTTTTGCTATGCCTGTGATTGTGTAAATCTTGTCGTGTTATAAGCCACCTTGAGAAACCAGAGGCCTTTCTCCTGGACATGGTCGGCCAATTGGTGCCAAAGAAGGACAGAACTTTCTTTATGTATGCAACAACAGCAGCAAGAATACTCATCGCGAAGTATTGGAAGACACAAGATTTACCCACCCGGGAAGAATGGCAGATGAAGTTGATGGACTATATGGAATTGGCGGAAATGACTGGTAGAATCCGAGACCAGGGAGAAGAGTCGGTGGAAGAAGATTGGAAAAAATTTAAAGATTATTTACAGAAATATTGTAAAATTAATGAGCTATAGAAAAATGGTAGAATGAAGTTATATGGCTTTGGCAGAAATGTTATAAGGAACTAGGTACAGATAGATTGTTAATGTATTAAAGGGAAAAAACAAGGTTAGAATATGTTAAGATTAATTACAGGACAGAAAATAGATGAAGATGGAAAGGAATTGCTGAAACAGTTAATTGAAGTGGAATACAAAAAGGGAGGCGTGAGGAAGTCAATGAAACAAGTGAATGAAAGTTAAGATTGAAAATATTGGAAGTGTTTTTAATTGTTTTTGTTTTGTTTATTCAATGTTTTATGTAGTGTTTTTGTTTCTGTTTTTGTATTTTATTATATTGATTTGTTTAATCCTTTTTCTTTCTTTTTGTAATCTTTAAACTCTTAATAAATAATACTTTTTTTAAAAAAATAAGCCACCTTGAGCATGGTTTCAGCTATGGAAAGGCGGCATACAAATGATGATGATGATGTTACACTCAAATTTGTGTAACAACAGTAGTAGAAGAAGAAGAGTTTGGATTTGATATCCTGCTTTATCACTACCCGAAGGAGTCTCACAGCGGCTAACAATCTCCTTTCCCTTCCTCCCCCACAACAAACACTCTGTGAGGTGAGTGGGGCTGAGAGACTTCAGAGAAGTGTGACTGGCCCAAGGTCACCCAGCAGCTGCATGTAGAGGAGCGGGGAATCGAACCCGGTTCACCAGATTACGAGTCTACCTCTCCTAACCACTACACCACACTGGCTGTACACCACAGTGCCATTAAATGTTGGCACGTTGCTTCTCATTGTGGGGTAGGGGTGACTGATACATAGTACAGTCATACCTCGAGTTACAGACGCTTGAGGTTGTGTTTTTTCAGGTTATGGACTGCCGAAACCCGGAAGTACCGGAACGGGTTACTTCCGGGTTTCGGTGGTCGCACATGCACAGAAGCGTTGAATCGCTTCTGTGCATCATATACTAGTTTTAATGGAAAATAAGATTAAAAATATGTTAAGACATTTATATGACAGAAAATAGAGAAAGAGGGAAAGGAATTGCTGAAACAACTAATAGAAATGGAATACAAAAAGGGAGGTGAGAGGAGGTCGAGGAAACAGGGGAATGAAAGATAGAATATGGAAAAGGTATGATGTATGCTTTTAAATTGTTTTTGTATTGTTTTGTTTAGTTTATTGTGTTTAGTTTAATGTGTTAAGGTTGTGTTTTGTATAGTTTATATATTGTATTGTATTGTTTTTTCTCTTTTTTGTTCTTTTTTCTCTCTTTTGTCTTCTTTCTTCTTTTTCTTTATTGTAAGTTTTAAAAGTAATAAATATTATTTAAAAAAACAACAGAAGCGTTGAATCGCAACCCATGTGTCTGCAGACGCGCCGCTGTGGGTTGCGAACGCTGCGGGTTGCAAACGTGCACAGATCATGTTCGCAACCCGAGCATCCACTGTACAGAGGTGGCAAGCATGTGTGCTTAACCCTTTCCCTCTCCCAATCTCCACCACCACATGAAGGTGGCTTTTTCCCATTCAGGGTCTTCCTTCAAAACTTTTTCAAGGCAGAGAAACACATGTAGTTTGGACTTGATATATGTGATGTCAGGAGAACTACATGGTGGTTAGAGAAAGGGCCATACTCCATGGCCCACTAATACCCGTGGCTTGTGTTTTAGTATTCCTGGGATACTAAACAGGAGCCCTTGGCAAATGGTGCTCTGTGGGTTTTCTGAACTGTCGTACTGACTGATGTCAGCTTCCTCCCATAGATGCTGCCAGGCAGAGAATGCTGCCAAGCCATGAAAGTTATCTTTTGGCTGTAAGTGGAGCAGGAAGGGGAGAGAGAAAAAAAAAGCAATGAGCCAGCTATGAGGAAGCAACACTTCCAGAAGGCAGGGTGATGGATCAAAATGTGCATCAAATATCAATCAAATATTCTGTATTTCTGGAGAGCTGGTTACTCATTTCCGCTGCAGTTTTCATGAGGTATATTAGCCAGGGTGAAAAATTAATTGGCACAGCTGTGTGCAGATTCAACATCTCTTTTCCCTTCCTGTGTTCCTTCACACCCATCGGCAGGTCCATTGTAGAAGAGCGGCAGGAATTCAAGGTAGACTGGGAAAGGAAGGACATACAAGATGGAAGCAGGGATACAGGAGGACTTTGATTCAGTTCTCATTTAAAGTGGAAGCTATCTAATTCACACTTTCCGAAACCATGTGCAAACAGAATCACAGACATTCTTCAAAATGGGCACTTCCCTGAGTTTTGCAAAGAAGTTAACTGGGAAAGTACAGTGGTACCTCAGGTTAAGTACTTAATTCGTTCCAGAGGTCCGTTCTTAACCTGAAACTGTTCTTAACCTGAAGCACCACTTTAGCTAATGGGGCCTCCTGCTGCCACTGCGCCGCCAGAGCACGATTTCTGTTCTCAACCTGAAGCAGAGTTCTTAACCTGAGGTATTTCTGGGTTAGTGGCGTCTGTAACCTGAAGCGTATGTAATGTGAGGTACCACTGTAATGTGTACAAATAAGCATATCCTAGGACCACATGCATTGAAATGCATATGTTAGTGAAAAGAACATACAAAAAGGCATTAAATTGGGGGGCGTATTGCTTTGCAACACTGTGTCTATTAGGAGAAATTTGCGACCAAATTGTCAAAAGGACTTAAAAAAACCCACAACTGCAAACTAATATGGAAATGTGAATGACTGAACTTGGGAATAATGAGCATTTAAGAGAAGCTAGAGATCTGCCCATCTCTAGTTGGAAGGTGGTGGTCATTTAATCCACCACCACTTCTGGAGTGGCCTTTTCAGAGACATCAAGTTGGCTACTGTTAGTATTTTTTTTTAAAAAAATATTAAAGATTTCTTGGTTTGCAAAAGTACCGTATTTTTCGCCCTATAGGACGCACCGTCCCATAAGGCGCACCTAGTTTTTTGGGGGGGAAATAAAGGGGGGGGAATTATTTTTTCCCCCGGGCGTAGGGCTGGGGCGGGGGAGGCCCGCCCGAGCTTCCCCCGACCCCAGCCCCCAAACAGGCAGCTCTCTGCAAGCCGTGGGAGCCCAGCGCTGGCTCCCGCTGCTTGCTGAGAGGTCCACGAAGCCTGGACGCACTGAGCTCAGCGCGCGCAGGCTTCGGCATGCAGGCAACTCTCCGCAAGCAGCGGGAGCACTCCCGCTGCTTGCAGAGAGGTCCGCTAAGCCTGGAGAGCGAGAGGGGTTGGTGTGCACCGACCCCTCTCGCTCTCCAGGCTTCACTGAAAGCCTGCATTCGCCCCATAGGACGCACACACATTTCCCCTTCATTTTTGGAGGGGAAAAAGTGCGTCCTATAGGGCGAAAAATACGGTATGTGCAATGTCTCTTTTTTTCAAGTTACATTTTCTACAGATCACTTTCATTTGTTGAGACATTAGTGTTACATTAGGAAGAAAAGAGGGAAAGAGGTGGAAGTGGGAATGATGAGTGGGGTGGGGTCGGGTGGCAATGCTTCTATTCTACTTAGTGTATGTGTGGGGTTTTGTGTCAGCGTCAGTTGTGTGGGTTCTCTTTACTATTCGGTTGTATTTCTTTGGTGGTGAGAGAGGTTGGGGGTGGCCTAGGGTGTGGTTGGTTGTCTTTGATTGGGTGTGGTGAAATTTGTTTTCATGTGCGAGTGGTGTGTGTGTGTGTGTGTGTTTGGATCAGGTTAACTAGATTGATTCGTATGCTGGTGGTGGGTTCTTGTCATTGTTTTGTTGGGCTGTGTATGTGATAAAGGGTAACCATACTGGGGTGAAGGTGTCTTCTTCTATTTGTCCCCGTGTCTGTTTCAGTTAGCTGGTTAGTTTTTCTAATAAGGCTGTTTCCCATACTATTTGATACCATTGGTCCATGCTTACTCCTGACAGGTCTCTCCAGTGTCTGGCTATGATGCTTCTGGCTACTCAGAGTATGTGGGTTATGAGCTCTTTGTGTGGGCATTATTGTCTTGAAAGATGTTTAGTAATAATAATAATAATAATAATAATAATAATAATAATAATTTATTATTTATACCCTGCCCATCTGGCTGGGCTTCCCCAGCCACTCTGGGCAACTTCCCAAAAAATACTAAAACACTGCAATACGTCAAACATTAAAAGCTTCCCTAAACAGGGCTGCCTTCAGAAGTCTCTAAACTTCTGGTAGTTGTTGTTCTCTTTTGACATCTGATGGGAGGGCATTCCACAGGGAGGGGCGCCACTACCGAGAAGGCCCTCTGCCTGGTTCCCTGTAACTTGGCTTCTTGCAGTGAGGGAACAGCCAGAAGGCCCTCGGAGCTGGACCTCAGGGTCCGAGCAGAACGATGGGGGAGGAGACGCTCCTTCAGATATACTGGACTGAAGCCGTTTAGGGCTTTAAAGGTCAGCACCAACACTTTGAATTGTGTAGGTCTTTCAAGACCGGTGTTATATGGTCTCGGCGACCGCTTCCAGTCACCAGTCTGGCTGCTGCGTTCTGGATTAGTTGTAGTTTCCGGGTCACCTTCAAAGGTAGCCCCATGTAGAGCGCATTGCAGTAGTCCAAGCGGGAGATGCACCACTCTGGCAAGACAGTCCGCAGGCAGATAGGGTCTCAGCCTGTGTACCAGATGGAGCTGGTAAACAGCTGCCCTGGACACAGATTTGACCTGTGCCTCCATGGACAGCTGTGAGTCCAAAATGACTCCCAGGCTGCGCACCTGGTCCTTCAGGGGCACAGTTACCCCATTCAGGACCAGTAGAGCCAGGTCTGGGGTGATTTCTAATACTTGCTTAGTTATTTTGCATATTTCTTGTACAATTGATGTCCTGAAGAGTTGGATTTTAGGACATTCCCAGCACATGTGGAGGTGCATCCTTTCCAGCATTTTGGGGAGGTTCTGTCAGGAATGAGCCAGCTCAAAGAGAAGGTTTGCAGCCAACTGCAGATAGCAGCCAAGAACAGGGAGGCTTTGATGTTTGTCAGGTAGGAGAGAGCCAGCAGCTGGAGACTTTGGCTCTTCCTGACCTTGACGAGCAGGATGATAAGGCAATAGGTGAGATCAGGCTGGAACACAGCCAAAAATTGCCAGAAGCGCAATCAGGCACAAACAAACCCCTTCCATGGGCGAATGGGGGTGTTGTTAGATCGGAAGCAAAACAAGAGACGTCAGGGTCGTAAGTTCAATATCTGCTGGAGACGCCAGAAGGAGTCTTCAGAAGGGTCATCTTGAGTAATGGTGCCAGAGGCTTCATTAGAGCTGTCCAGAGCTATCTGTTTGTTTTTGCAATAAATCCTCCTTTTTAATTATCTACACTTACTGTGTTATCAAGCTGGAAACCCAGAAACCTGACAGGTTTGCTACTGTTAGTATTTGAATGGTATTTATATTGTAATTGTATTTCACAAAGAATAAATGGCATTGCGGAAAGGAGTTGACAGTTGGTTATTCCTGTCTTCGATTCATTCTGACTGGGAACATGGGAGTGTGAAGATTTCAAGCAGTCGCTGTCCAGTGACGCTTGTGAGGACAGGCAAGTTATGGACTAATTACTTAAGTACTACTACAAAGGAGTTTTGAAAGGAAAAGGACTAAACCCTCTCTTGGGCTCAAGGGAGAGAAGCACATTGCATTGGACTTAATATATATGAATGCAATGAGTTGAAAAAAAATGTTAAAAATAAAATTTTCTAAGAAACCAGAAGCTTTTCTTTTAGGAATTCTAGGTGCCAAAATTCTAACTGACCAGAAGAGACTATTTATGTACAGCTGCCCAGACTTCGTTAGCCCAGAGATGGAAAGAAAACACAGTCCTTACCAAGGAAGAATGGCAGATAAAACTGATGGATTATGCTGAAATGATAAAACTGACCAGAAGAATTAGGAACCAGGAAGATTTAAATTTTAATAAGGACCGGGGAAAGTATATATTGTATCAAAAAAAACCTATTGTAAACAATTAAAATCATTAGTAGGATTGATATAACTAACACCTGTAGGTGAAAGTTTAATTATGGATTATTTAAAGATTTGAAAAAATTGGAGAAATAGAAGATATGCAGGAGAAAATGCTAGCACAAGGATCCACAAAAGGGGGGGGGGGAGGAAGTCAAAGAGGATTCAGTGATTATATTTAAATTGTTTTCTTTATTGTTTGTAAACCTGAAAATGCAAAAACAAATTAATAATAAAGAAATACTACTACTACTAATATATGAATAATATATGTTAAACTATTGCCAACCTCATAAGTAAAGATTCATCTTCAAGTCTTGTGTCTACTTTATCACAAAGGTTTGAGGGTGAAACTGATGTATCCCTCTGAATAACTCATAATAAATAGCTAACAACTGCATTGGATGGGCCTTTGTTCTGATCCAGCAGGTGGTTTTCATGTTCTTATGAGTCATTTCTCTTCAAAAGATCTCACATGTACCATTTCCGTTGGGCCTCACCCTCACTATTTGTGTGTAAACATGAAAGGCAGCAGTGCAGCTTTAAATGCATTTGTGGCATCAGATTTTTAAATCAAATGATGACCATACAGGACAGTGGATTGGCAAGCTCGTTCCAGTCTTCCAACATCGTTTTGGGTCTCCTTTGAACAGATATGAAGCCTACATTGACATCAATGTGCACTCTTTTGTCCATAGAATGTCCATATGCTAAAGTAAACTGTGGTTTGCCATTACGTCCAAAGTGAGCTTGCATATGTCACGTGATTGTAGCAAGTGTTCTCCGATGGGTGGCCCAGTTTCATCCCGTGTTATATAAGCATGTGAAACTTTCATCTATCAGTTAAATGGCAATCTCTTAGGGTAGGGGACACAGGTGGCGCTGTGGGTTAAACCACAGAGCCTAGGACTTGCTGATCAGAAGGTCGGTGGTTCGAATCCCAGCAACGGGGTGAGCTCCCGTTGCTCAGTCCCTGCTCCTGCCAACCTAGCAGTTCGAAAGCACGTCAAAATGCAACTAGATAAATAGGTACCGCTCCGGCGGGAAGGTAAACGGCGTTTCCGTGCGCTGCTCTGGTTCGCCAGAAGTGGCTTAGTCATGCTGGCCACATGACCCGGAAGCTGTCTGCGGACAAACGCTGGCTCCCTCAGCCAATAAAGCGAGATGAGCGCCGCAACCCCAGAGTCGGCCACGACTGGACCAAATGGTCAGGGGTCCCTTTACCTTTACCTTTACCTTTATATATAGGGTGCTTACATTCTGCTATTTGTAATTATTAGTAGTTTGCATCATATATTTACACCTATTATTCGCCGAAGAATTGATGCTTTTGAATTATGGTGCTGGAGGAGACTCTTGAGAGTCCCATGGACTGCAAGAAGATCAAACCTCTCCATTCTGAAGGAAATCAGCCCTGAGTGCTCACTGGAAGGACAGATTGTGAAGCTGAGGCTCCAGTACTTTGGCCACCTCATGAGAAGCGAAGACTCCCTGGAGAAGACCCTGATGTTGGGAAAGATGGAGGGCACAAGGAGAAGGGGGCGACAGAGGACGAGATGGTTGGATAGTGTTTTCGAGGTTACCAGCATGAGTCTGACCAAGCTGCGGGGGGCAGTGGAGGACAGGAGTGCCTGGCGTTCTCTGGTCCATGGGGTCACGAAGAGTCGGACACGACTAAACGACTAAACAACAAAAGCAGCATTTGACAAGTTGGAGTGTTATTGTCACAGAGATTTAGGTCTTACAAATTCTTACCTAATAGCACTGCAGCTTGTTTTCATATTAATGTCATAAGAACTTTTGAAAGGCTTGTTGTATGCTTTAATCAGATTTAAATGGTGGCCTTATTAGTAATGTGTTTGGGGTTTTTTCTAATGTAGACATATTGTTGAATTTTAACTGATCTGTCTGCTGCTATATTTGGCTAAATGGAGAGGGTATTCTTGCGAGAACAGGAACATCTATTGTTATAGGGATCAGGTGTACAAACTGCTCTGGTGCATCATGAATAAGATATTTTTTACATGGGCTAAGTGAATTAGTTATCTTTAGAGCTATTTTGTACTGTGACTCAGCTTTGTTTTCTAACACCCAGACCTTTAATGTTTTTGACCCATTTAGATCTGTTCTTCAGGGCTGATGAGTGACTTTCTAGTTTTGCTATTCTGTCATCTCATTTGTGTTCCTGAACCATACTTTTAAATTTTAGCATTTATAAGCTTGTCACAGACCCTCTAAGTGTCCCTATTTTCCAGAGACAGTCCCAGATTCATAGAAACCATCCCAGTTTCTGATTTGACCCTGGAATCTCCTAGGGACATCCCTATTTTCATCAGAGAAATGTGGGAGGGTATGGAATTATGCAACCCCCGAGCCAAGGAGATAAGTAACTATACAATCTTTAGAAGACATCTGAAGGCAGCCTTGTATAGGGAAGTTCTTTTAAATGTTTAAAAGTTTTATATATGCTGGAAGCCAACCAGAGTGGCTGCGGTGACTCAGTCAGATCGGTGGGATATAAATAATAAAATGATTATTATTCTTATGGAATAGGACATCCCTATTTTAATTGGAAGGGACGCGGGTGGTGCTGTGGGTTAAACCATAGAGCCTAGGACTTGCCGATCAGAAGGTCAGGGGTTCGAATCCCTGCAACGGGGTGAGCTCCTGTTGCTCAGACCCTGCTCCTGCCAACCTAGCAGTTCGAAAGCACGTCAAAGTGAAAGTAGATAAATAAGTACTGCTCCGGCGGGAAGGTAAACGGCGTTTCCGTGCACTGCTCTGGTTCGCCAGAAGTGTCTTAGTCATGCTGGCCACATGACCCGGAAGCTGTATGCCAGCTCCCTCGGCCAATAAAGCAAGATGAGCGCCGCAACCCCAGAGTTGGTCACGACTGGACCTAATGGTCAGGGGTCCCTTTACCTTTACCTATTTTAATTGGAGAAATGTTGGGGGGGGGTTAAATACAGCGCTTGTCTTGCCTTTGCATTTCTCCTTTACAACATTATTTTGCTAATTTTTAACTTTGGGGGACATTTCCTTCTTCAGCAACAATAGCATTTTATTATACATTGTATCACTTATTCTATGGGTCTTTCCTGTTTCTGTTAGATGACCATCCAGACTTGCAAGAAATCCCATTGATATCAATAGACTGCGATGAAGCTTGGGTTCCCTAAATCTGGGGTTTGCAATAGTGTGCCTTATAATTTCAAATTGCCTCTGTGCCCTAGAAAGGTGAGAAAGCCCTGCTATAAAGGTTTCTGAATCACAGGACAATGCCAAACACGGTGTGACTCTATGGTGGGCCTTTGGATTATGCTATTAACACAGTTAAAGCTATGGTTTTCCCAGTAGTGATGTATGGAAGTGAGAGCTGGACCATAAAGAAGGCTGATCACCAAAGAATTGATGCTTTCGAATTATGGTGCTGGAGGAGACTCTTGAGAGTCCCATGGACTGCAAGAAGATCAAACCTATCCATTCTGAAGGAAATCAGCCCTGAGTGCTCACTGGAAGGACAGATCCTGAAGCTGAGGCTCCAATACTTTGGCCACCTCATGAGAAGAGAAGACTCCCTGGAAAAGACCCTGATGTTGGGAAAGATGGAGGGCACAAGGAGAAGCGGATGACAGAGGACGAGATGGTTGGACAGTGTTCTCGAAGCTACGAACATGAGTTTGACTAAACTGCGGGAGGCAGTGGAAGACAGGAGTGCCTGGCGTGCTCTGGTCCATGGGGTCACGAAGAGTCGGACACGACTAAACGACTAAACAACAACATTAACACAGAGGTCCTTAATGGTTAAAGTGTGGGAGATCAAGCCTGCCTAACGCTTGCCCTGGAGATTAGACACACAACGACTCGGTTCATAAGCCGTGTGAGGGCTGGAGTGTCTTTGCGTTAAATGGTCCAATGTTGTCAAAGCCTGTTTCTGAACAATCAGTAAATAGGAGAGCGGAGTCTGAAGTGGAATCAATTGCTTGCCACAAATAGCTCTTTTTAGGACCACGGGGGCCATCTGGAGATGGCAGTAATCTGTTCTCAGTCTTTGAGAACCTAGCAGAAGCGGCTGTCTGCCATTTCCCTAGGGCTGCATTCACTCCTGTGGCAATTTTGTTCAGCTCTTTCAGCTGCAGACAGATGCTGTTCTTGCTACGGCTCTGCTCCCATTCCAAGCTGTTTCCTGTAGTTCTTCCATCACCACTACCCCCCAAGTTTCGGGGCAGTCGCAAACTGCCTTAGCCCAATGTGAGCTAAAGGTGGTCAGTAAAGCTCATGACTGCTGCTACCTAATAAAAAGGTAAAGGACCCCGACAGTTAAGTCCAGTCACGAACGACTCTGGGGTTGCGGTGCTCATCTCGCTCTATACGCCGAGGGAGGCAACGTTTGTCCGCAGACAGTTTTTCCGGGTCATGTGGCCAGCATGACTAAGCCACTTCTGGCGAACCAGAGCAGCGCACGGAAACGCTGTTTACCTTCCCACTGGAGTGGTACCTATTTATCTACTTGCACTTTGACATGCTTTCGAACTGCTAGGTTGGCAGGAGCAGGGACTGAGCAACGGGAGCTCACCCCGTCACGGAGATTCGAACCTCCAACCTTCTGATCGGCAAGTCCTAGGCTCTGTGGTTTAGACCACAGCGCCACCCGCGTCCCTTGCTACCTAATAGGAGGGTTTAAAAAACGGACGTAAGTGCTTATGTATTAGAAATTCTCACACAGTCAGTACAATACTGTTGTCTACAGTAGGGAGCGGGAAGAAATTTCTTTGGCTGGCATTTTAACTTGAACCTGCCTGATCTGGAATTCCTGGACCAATACCCAGGAACTGAAATGCATTTATCCCTTGGAATTTGCACTTCTCCAAATCAGTTCTCCAGCCAAACAAAGGCATACTAAGCATGAATATATTAGGGGAAAGTACATGGCTCCCAAATGTGGATGACAGTGGAAATAATGTACAAAAATGCATTTTTATTAGGGGGAACCACTTGCAAAAAATGTATATGCATTAGCTAAAATTGCATATCAACTGCGGATATTGGGAGAAATGTGCCTGTAAATGCACATATTTTTTGCCATATATTGTTGTTGTTTAGTCGTTTAGTCATGTCCGACTCTTCGTGACCCCATGGACCAGAGCACGCCAGGTACTTCTGTCTTCCACTGCCTCCCACAGTTTGGTCAAACTCATGCTGGTAGCTTTGAGAACACTGTCCAGCCATCTCATCCTCTGTCGTCCCCTTCTCCTTGTGCCCTCCATCTATCCCAACATCAGGGTCTTTTCCAGGGAGTCTTCTCTTCTCATTAGGTGGCCAAAGTATTGGAGCCTCAGCTTCAGGATCTGTCCTTCCAGTGAGCACTCAGGGCTGATTTCCTTCAGAATGGATAGGTTTGATCTTCTTGCAGTCCATGGGACTCTCAAGAGTCTCCTCCAGCACCATAATTTGAAAGCATCAATTCTTCGGCAATCAGCCTTTTTTATGGTCCAGCTCTTACTTCCATACATCGCTACTGGGAAAACCATAGCTTTAACTATATAGACCTTTGTCGTGCCTGTTGTTTTGGTCCATGGAGTTTTCTTGGCAGGGATACTGGAGTGGCTTGCTGGTTCCTCCTCCAGGTGGATCATGTTTAGTCAAAACTCTCCACTATGACCTGTCCGTCTTGGGTGGCCCTGCACAACATAGCTCATAGCTTCTCTGAGTTACTCAGTCCTCTTCGCCATGACAAGGCAGTGATTCATGAAGGCTATATATTGCCAAATAAATGCAAAAGTGTTGGCTTTTAAGAAATGAAATCATGAAAGAATACAACATTGCGAACTTAAAACTTGAAAAATGTGGAACTGAGGAAAACCTCAAATCAACAGATTTGCCTATCACTAAACTGCAGGCAGTAAACACTTTGTGTTGAGAGTCTACTCTCAGTGGCTGCAGTAAAGCATCTGCCAAGGTGATTCAACAGCCAGGGCTAGGATGACAAAGGGTGGGTCTCCCTTCTCCTTAAGGCCAGGAACACATGCTCTGAAAGCATCAGACTCTATTTACTCTGGCAAAGGTGAAGGGGCAGAAGTAGGTCCCCTTTGGACTGTTTTACACAGTGATGGGGGACCTGTGACCCTCTAGATATTGCTGGACTACAACTCCCATCATTCTTGACCATTGGTCATGCTGACTGAGGCTGATGTGAGTTGGAGTGCAGTGACATCTGTAGAGCTATGGGTTCCTCCATCCCTGGTCAGGTTGCAGGGGAAGAGCTGTGTTTGTGAAAAATGTACAAGAACTCCTGATCTCTTGTTTGAGAGTAGTTGGGACAGGGTGCTTAAAAAGCAATCTCTCTCTCTCTCTCTGTCTCTCTCTCTCTCTCTCTCTCTCTTCCGCCCCTCAATCCATTGCACAAAACTAGCTTTTGAAAAATAAATAAGGGTGTCAAAAGAGATACTTATGAAGGAAAACCCTTCCTTTGTTCTACTTCACAGAATCATGTTCCTCTCCTCTCCTGCCCCATTTTTGCTTTGTCTTAAATGATAAATTGTCGGATTGTTTTCCCGCATGACTTGATACTGATCCATTTTGAGAGCTGGCAGGCCACAGTGGAATTGCTCTTCCCATTGCATGTAGCTCCACCACGAGATCTAGACGGAGCAAAGCTATGGGGATTGCAAGCTAAAAGAGAGGAAGAGGTTGGGGAAGTAGCAATTTGTGTGTGGCTGAGTTGCAGCTGTCAAACTACCAAACTACTAAAGCCCTTGCTAATATCACCCAGGAGAAGATATGCAACACTGACTGTTGACTAACATCCCAGGATGTGCTAAGTGGGTGATCTTGATGCCCTCGAAAGATGTATTTACCAGACTTTTCCTAACCCAAAATGCAACTGAAAGGTTGTCTTTGAGTTGTTTTTCCAGGTCAAGCCTTTAGGGACCTTAGGGAAAGAGCACAAGGTGTTGAGAGGATGGATGAAATGTTGTGAGTTGTGTGTATCCCCCAAAAAGCACCCACAGTGGAGAACAAGAAATGCAATTCTTTGACAACCAATATAATATTCTGCAGGACTGGAGAACCTTTACAGCCTGAGGGCTGCAATCTCTTATGCACAACCCTCTGGGAGTCTGGGACCATGTACCGGTAGTGAGTGGTGTGAGAGGCAAAAAGCAGGCAGAGCAATAGTTGTGGTTCTTACCTGTGTGCAATAGGCTGCATTCCAGCAGCATGAAAACCAGAGGTTTCTACATGCAAACCCCCCTCACAAACAGACCCCACTGCGGGCAAGCAAAAGGCCAATGCCAGGAGCAAGCCCAGCAGTAAATCACACCTAGTAGGTCAAGTTATTTCTTTATTAGAAAAAAACAGGATCTGCATAGGCATTTCAGGCCTAATGAGCACAGCGACTCTTCAGTAGGTCTTGACCCCTATGAGACAGTTGTGGAAACTGAAGGTCCCCACCTTCCCACAGCTGCCTAAGTCTCGTCCTCTCCAGGGATTTCCCCCAAGCAATCTGAGACTACGCCGGCGTGCCTGCCTTAACTCCTCCTGCTTCATGCCTCTCCTCGTCCTGGGAGACCAGAGAGGAGGGGAGCTTGCACATCAGGAGGGGGAGACACCCTTGTTTCATCACCAGCCTGCCTCATCTCTGTCTCTTGGCCTCCCTCATCCTACTCTCCTGCTTCTGCTTCTAGACTTCCCTCTGCCACAGGCTCTCCCTTCTCACCAAGCCCTGTGTCAGGAGTGTGTGCAGGAGCCAGGCCCTGTGACTGGTAGGGCCTCGCAGGACTGGGGCCTTCCTGAGTTTGACCTAGAAGGGCAAGGCATGGCTACACAGGTAAGGCTTGACAGAAGACTCGTAGCACCTGGTGGCAAGGGCTGGGAGGGGTATATAGGACCAGCATTTCCCTCTGGCTCTTTGCCACAACAACACACTGCCCACCTAGCTGTGCTTTGGCTTCCTGACTCCTGGTTTCCTGACTCTTGGGCCCTTGGCTTCCTGACTCCTGGTTTCCTGACCCTCAGACTCTTGGCTTCTGAGAATCCTCCGGAAAAACAATCTCTCAAAGGACCTGTTGATGGCATTTTACCATTGTACTGTGGAGAGCGTATTAACTTATGGTCTGTGTGTGTGGTTTGGGAGCTGCACGGCCAGGGAAAAAACAATGCTGTCCAGGGTTGTAAAGACTGCGGAGAGAATAATTAGGTGCACTCTTCCCACCTTGGATCAAATCTATGCTGCCAGGTGCCATAAGAAAGCGGCAGAGATAGCACAGGATAGTGCGCACCCCGGAAATGATCTCTTTCAGCTTCTGCCTTCTGGAAGAAGGTACAGGGTTATAAAGACTAGGACTAGCCGCCTGAGAAACAGTTTCTATCCAAATGCGATTTTGGTTTTAAATGCAGTGTAAGGAGTCTCTATGGGAGTATATTGTATGGGGTATCAGAGTTTTTAGGGGGCTAACCAGGTTGGGATAGCTGGGATAGCAGGCTTGTTGGTTTCTGAATGTCTGGTGTAGATTTTTTCAATTTTGTTTTTCTGTATGGGACAATGACAATAAAGATTATCTTATCGTATCATATCATTCCTGACTCTTGGCTTCCTGGCCCCTGGACTTCTGATTCCTGCTTCCCGACCTCTACCCCGGTCCCGACGTACCAAGCAGGGACTCCAACTGCCTGTAACCTGGACCGTAACACCCTGTGGCCTCTTCAGCTTCTGACACCTCCTCCTCCCCCCCCAGTCTCCTCGCTCTGACCACTCAGCATCGTCCCACCAGCAATCCCTGGGCTCTGAGCCTTCTTCCCTTAGGAGGTTCCCAAGCTGGTGCCTCCACCATTCTTCTGTGTCTGTGACACCCAAGAGCACATTTCAGCCAGGCAAGAGCACTCAAGGGAGACATGGAGCAGAGTCAATGAGAGGTGTGGCCTGGGGAGGGATGAGAGTCTTTAGTCTCAATCTCACCCTTGTAGAATGGAACATAGACGTGGATGGGGGGCAAATTGGTTGGCTCCACTTGTCGCTGCTGACCTCCCTACCTTCCACCCCACAAGTCCTAACGGACACCAGTCACCGAGGCTTGTTAAAGTGAAGTCACGCTTTCCCTTTATTTTTAATTTTTTTGAAAGTGCTTTTCCTCTGTAAAAGAAAACCTAAATGAGATCATGAGGCACAACATGGATTGGAAATGCAGCAGAGGCATTTTATAAAATCAGGGGCCAGGGCAGGACATAGTTCTGATGTTAATCATTCTGAAAGAGGTCGCCATGTCTGCCATGGTTGCGCCCTCTCAGAGCTTCCCGCTCCCACAGGGAATGCTCTTCAATAGTTTGGCCAGACAGAACGTTTATACCGAGAATCCCAATCGCCCTAATGCATTTTGGATGAAAACCACAACATAATCAGGAGATGGCAGAGAGCTGGAAACCTGATGGTCTCGCTATACTTTCTTGCAGTGCACCATGCCAGTTTAAGGGGAGAAGCTTTTATTTATGCAATGATGCAGCCTATGTATCTGAATGACAAACCTAGACAGCATCTTATAGAGACATCACCTTGCCAACAAAGGTCTGTATAGTTAAAGCTATGGTTTTCCCAGTAGTGATGTATGGAAGTGAGAGCTGGACCATAAAGAAGGCCGATTGCCAAAGAATTGATGCTTTTGAATTATGGTGCTGGAGGAGACTCTTGAGAGTCCCATGGACTGCAAGAAGATCAAACCTATCCATTCTGAAGGCAATCAGTCCTGAGTGCTCACTGGAAGGACAGATCCTGAAGCTGAGGCTCCAATACTTTGGCCACTTCATGAGAAGAGAAGACTCCCTGGAAAAGACCCTGATGTTGGGAAAGATGGAGGGCACAAGGAGAAGGGGATGACAGAGGACGAGATGGTTGGACAGTGTTCTCGAAGCTACCAGCATGAGTCTGACCAAACTGCAGGAGGCAGTGGAAGACAGGAGTGCCTGGCGTGCTCTGGTCCATTGTCATTGCTTTTCTCCCAAGAAGCAGGAGTCTTTTAATTTCCAGCTATACTTTTGAATAAATAAGGTATAATATTCATTGTGTCAAATTGTAGATTTCAACGGAAGTCTCATAAAGTTCAACGAAAAAAGCAGAAGACCCAGTGAGTCAGTTCATGCATAAGGTCCATACATGTATAAGTATCTATTCCACCTATCTGTTCATAGAGTCCAATAATCCACATGACAGGTTGTTACGGTTCCACAGAATCCTTTCACAGAGTCTAAGACAAGGATTTCCGGAATATTGGCCTTGTTTCGCCATCCTTTGAATGTCAAAGATGAGCAGCTTCTTTGCCAGCTCACTAGACCAAGTGAGGCATTCATCTTTCATCTTTCTTCTTTCTTTCTTTCTTTCCTTCTTTCTTTCTTTCTTTCTTTCCTTCTTTCTTCTTTCCCTGGCCTAGCCCACCTTTCCCTGCAGTACCTCATATTGCCTTCCCCATCAACAGTGAACCTGATACAATTACCTGAAGAAAACTGCCGAACAGAGGATGACAATTGTAGCAATCAGATCATAATACTTACCTTGTCAATACGTAAGTATTGTTGTTGGTGCTTTGATTATGAAGCTGGTAGAGGAACAACTAATATTATTTGGCTTTATTTCAAAGCCTCGCAATTGTTCCTTAGAAATGGCTACTCCTAGAAAAGCAACAGATCATGGCCTGGAATTGTCGTCATTCCTTTTTCGATTCCCCTACCCCACCTGGCCTCTTCCTCACACAGTTTTAGTAGGTTTGCTTTGCTGTGGTGAGTAGCTTACGGTCAGAAGAAAATTATATCATGAGGGAGAAAGCAAAAGCCTCTTTTGCAAGAGAATAAATCTTTTGAGAATTGGAGGACCAGTTTTGGCACAGCAAAGTTATATGTACAGTCAAACCTCAGATCCTGAACGCCAAAAACTAGGAAGTAAATGCTCCGGTTTTCAAACGTTCAGCTTCCGCTTGAGTGCAAGAAGCTCCTGCAACTAATCGGAAGCTGTGCCTCGGTTGTTGAACATTTTGGAAGCTAAATGGGCTTCCAGAACACATTATGTTTGACAACCAAGGTTTGACTGTATATAAAATAAGACCACTTGCAACAATAGTTTGTCACAGAACAAGTTCCCTATAAACTGAACACCTGTTGTGGGAGAGAACTCCCAAAAGACTAAAATGGCTGTCCCCCCCTAAAACAGGGTTTCCCAAACTTGAATCTCCAGCCGTTTTTGGACTACAACTCCCATCATTCCTAGCTAGCAGAACCATGATGGGTGTTGTAGTCCAAAAATAGCTGGATTTTGTTGGAAAGCATACATTGGATTCACCCTCGTTAAGTGTTTGCTCATAACAACACTGTAGGTGTACCTTTCAAGGGAATGCAATGTATGGTGTTCAGTTGCCTCAGAACTGAGCAAGAACTAAACCTCACCAAAGCATGACACGTATAATAATAATAATAATAATAATAATAATAATAATAATAATAATTTATTTATATCCCACCCTCCCCAGCCGAAGCTGGGCTCAGAGCGGCTAACAACAGTAAAATAATACAGCATTCTAAAATCAATTCAATATAAAATCAGTTCAAATCAAATTGATGGCAACCATTGGGCTAGAGTTCTGTGAAGAATTAACAAAAGCCTTGGCCAAAGGTGGAACAGCTCTGCCTTGTAGGCCCTGCAGAAAGATGTCAAGTCCCACAGGGACCTAGTCTCTTGTGACAGAGCATTCCACCAGATCAGAGCCACAGCCCAAAAAGCCCTAGCTCTGGTTGAGGCCAGCCTAACCTCTCTGTGGCCCGGGACCTCCAAGATGTTTTTGTTTGAAGATGCATCTCAAGTGAGATGCGGAAGTAATCCTGGGAGAGAACACGTTGAGGAAGAGTTTCTCTCTCTGAGAAGAAAGAGAACAGGAGAAGGGTGAGTGGAAAACAGAACTCCTAAGCCAAATTTTACCGTGTGTTTGAAGTGCTATGATGCCACATTAAACAGTCATGGCTTTCCCCAAAGAATTCTGGGAGCCATGAGTTCTTAAGGGTGCTGAGAGTTGTTGGGAAGCATGGATTCTCACAGAACTACAATTCCCAGAGTTCCCTGGGAGGAGGGATAGATTTTCCCTTGCAGGGAAGCCATGACTGTTTAAAGTAGTGCTTTAAATGCATGCTGTGAATGTGGTGGTCCTATTCATGTGGGAATGTTCAGGGATGCAGGAGAGGATATATTGTCTGATTATATCCTTTTCCAACTTGTGTTAACAAGTTCACAATGTAGCAGAGTAACATTCCCCTTTTTAAACTTGCAGCGGATGCGTTTGCTCAGGCTCACTAAACTCTCTATAATAACCGTCCTGGTATTTTCCCCTTATTCCCTTATAAAAGATAAGACACGACACAGTCTTCTATAAAAGTATAAAAAGGTTTACTCACGCATCATTCTGTTCACAATAGGATCCCAGAAGGCAGACTTAGCTTAGAAAAGTAACATACACCTAGAAACTATCTCATAAGAA
Organism: Podarcis cretensis; assembly: GCF_951804945.1. Classification (NCBI taxonomy): domain Eukaryota; kingdom Metazoa; phylum Chordata; class Lepidosauria; order Squamata; family Lacertidae; genus Podarcis; species Podarcis cretensis. The sequence goes on along the minus strand of NC_137172.1, from coordinate 116,255,812 downwards.
GACAGTCCCTTTGTCCTCCCTTGGTTGGAGCCAAGAGAGCATCTTTGGCTAAGCAGATGTTGCTTCTTCAATGCATGTAGTCAAAAGAGAGAGATGGCTGCCCTGTCCTGTGCTTTTGTCATTACCTGCACAGGTGAGCCCACGCCCACTTCTAGTCACATGCAGAGGAAGTCTGTCCCAGCCCAGAAGGAAACAGGAAGTTTACCTGCTGGCTAGACAAACATTCCTCCCCATGTGTAAACATGTTCACTCTAGGAATGTTGTACTTGACTGGTCTTGTGTTTCACATCCCACAATTCAAGCGTTCAGGTTTGTGCTGTCTAGAATTTGCTGGGTTAACGCAACCCACTCAACAATGACATGCTTGCCAGTCATGCCCCCCCAGCCAACGCATGAGCTGTCTTAGATTGGAAAGGAACCAAAACGAGAGGATTGATTCCCTGACTCATAACCGGCTACTGGTAAATGTAGGAAGCCAATGTCTAGATGGGCACAGTGCATTTCTTTAATGTACCTACGCTGTACCATTTAGACTGTACCAAAATTAGATCTATTGCTTACAGCCAATAGAATATAGCACAATGGCTAAATGGTCTTATGCGGCTTTGCAGCATTTTAGTACACAGAGTGCGATTTCACATAAATTGGTTCTGAGCTCTAGCTGTGCTGGCTTAATATGTCTTTAAGCTCTTAGTTACCGCACAGCAATAGAATGTAAAGATGTTGTGGCCCAAAGCCTGGAAATCTAAGGTGAGAGCAATGGTTACAAAACCTGCATCCTAAATAGCTTGCCAAACACGTTTCAACTTTGAGAAGTCTTCATCAGTAGTATCTATTTCAACGGCTTCCCCCTGTGCATGGACAAAAAAAGTCAATGCTTCAAAAATGTGTGGGAGGGGAGATACTTTTTAATAACGTAAAACACGAATCTCCAGAATTCCAATTATACTTTAATAAAACCTCCATAAAAACTTGTATCATATAGGGCTGTTGCAGGTTCCAAAGTTTGAAAAGAATAATATAATTTATTCTGCAATGCAGCAATATGCAAGCTCCGGTGAAAATATTCACTCTACATTATTATAATCCAACTTATTAAAAAGCAAAAAAAAAGGGAAAGAATATCTGCTTATTCATAACATTTTACTCACTGACGAGCTCTCAGGCTTCACTCTTATCATGCGTATACACTCCTGCTGTTCTGAGTCCATGCTCCAAGACTCGCCTATTTATAACCCTTATAATAATTCTGCACCTGGCCTAAGAAATGATAACGTGCTTTGTCATTCAAATCTGATGCAGTAAAATGAAAAAGAAAGAAATTCATTTGCTGGTACTTTGTACCCAGTGATATAACTTGTGTGGCCCAACCACTGGGTCAGATTCTCCCACCTGCTCCTCATAAATCAATGTAGTTGACTTAGATTCCCAAGCACTCATGGTCACTGGTTTGAAGAACATAAATAAGGAGGCCAAAATGTTGCTGAACTACAGCTTTGGTCAACCCTGAAAATTGGCCATGCTAATTGGGGGTTGGAGTCCACGAATATCTGGAGGGCCATTGCTTCCCCATTCCTGATCTGAAGGAAAGCTACTGTAAATGAAGCACCCATGATCACTTGTGAAAACCCTCAAGTGTGGTTGGATAAAAGAACAGACTCCGAACGACCATATTTCTATGAGTACAGTATATAGGGAAGATTGATTCTGAGGTAGTCAACAGATATGTTGACTGCTGTTCAAAATGATAGTTGTGTTGGCCCTGAAGCACTATTGCTTCTTGTTGAGTATCTATTTTAACGGCTCACTCTTACACCTTCTTGAGTAGGATTACCAGCGTCTTTGTCCCTGAGACTTGGGTTGGGCAGTAGGTTTTCTGGACAGGAAGTTGAATATCAAGGCCCTCAAATTACCTCTGAATTTTCGGCTTGGGAGTTTTGCTTCAATGTCTTCTTCATTGTTTTCATCATAAAAATAGTCATGAAGGAGGACAACACAGCAGACCTGAAGCGTTGGGATCTCTCTGCCATAGTGACACAAGACCCTGAGATGAATTGTCTCATTGGCGGACAACCTTGCGGAAAGGGTGCTGGAGTTGGAAATTGAACTTTTTATGGGACGTAAGGTAAAGGGACCACTGACTGTTAGGTCCAGTCGCAGACGACTCTGGGGTTGCGGCGCTCATCTCGCTTTGTTGGCCGAGGGAGCTGGCGTACAGTTTCCGGGTCATGTGGCCAGCATGACTAAGCCACTTCTGGCGAACCAGAGCAGCGCATGGAAATGCTGTTTACCTTCCCGCCAGAGTGGTACCTATTTATCTACTTGCACTTTGACATGCTTTCGAACTGCTAGGTTGGCAGGAGCAGGGACCGAGCAACGGGAGCTCACCCCGTTGTGGAGATTCGAACTGCTGACCTTCTGATCGGCAAGCCCTAGGCTCTGTGGTTTAACCCACAGCGCCACCCGCATCCCTTTTTATGGGACGTATCCTATGTTAAATGTAAATCTGCTCACTTTTTCTGGTGGGCAGTGTTGCAGCCAGGCATCCAGGTCCCTGCAGTGATTCAGCAGGGGGTGAAAATTAATGCCCCCCTCATTACCATCCAGTCCATGTTACCGGCACTGAGTGGGGCCCTGCCCAGGGGTGGCCCCACTGTCCAATCAGTACCGGCGGGAGGTGTGGCTGTCGGGAACTGCGGGTCATGGGGCCTTCACACACAAATACAGTGGTGCCCCGCAAGACGAACGCCTCACAAGACGGAAAACCCGCTAGACGAAAGGGTTTTCCGTTTTGGAGGCGCTTCGCAAAACGAATTTCCCTATGGGCTTGCTTTGCAAGACGAAAATGTCTTGCGAGTTCCTGCGGGTTTTTTCCCCCCCTTTTCCTAAGCCGCTAAGCCGCTTATCAGCTGATCCGCTGATAAGCTGCTTAACAGCTGATCACTAAAAGCCGCTAAACTGCTAATAGCGCTAATCCACTAAGCTGTCAATGGGCTTGCTTCGCAAGACAAAAGAACTGCTATACGAAGAGCCTCACAGAACGGATTAATTTCGTCTTGCGAGGCACCACTGTATCAGAACCAGTGTCAACAGCCTTCACCAGGCAAATGCAGGTAATGGATGACTCCATAATGGTCACAGGTGCTGCTGCGGCATCTGAAATCCAAAAAGCCACGAAAGGGAAAGGTTGGGGGTGAGGAGTCCACTGATGCAAAATGGCTGCAAACGGTCTGTGCGCATCAGCCAAAAGCATTTGGGTGCTCTGGGAATGATGCCTGAAATTCAATGTTAGAAGTGTGCATGTACGTGTTTTAAAAATGATCATCCTGGCCATTAGTTGTTGCCCTGGGAGATGCCATACTGCTTAATGATAAACTGAACATGCTCCATAATAAAGTGTGGCAGGTTACAGGAATCTGATCGGCAAGTCCTAGGCTCTGTTGTTTTAACCCACAGCACCACTCGCGTCCCTAATAAAACCTGTAAAAGACAGGTCGGAGTCCTGCCTGGTTACTCACAAGCAACCACCATCAGCATCTGCCAGCCTGCTTTCCTGTGAACCACGTCACTGAGGCCGAGGGGGTGGGTCTTGTTATCTGGACAGCTCAGGACCTCCATACATACTCCCCAGGCTTGTGCCCCAAGTAGGTCACTTTAGTGCTGCTCACACAGGGGTTTGGCTTCTCCCCTAGAGGCACACTCCATTGTCTCTTGAGTCAGGCAGATGCCCACTAAAACAATACAAATCTTATAGGCTTGCAAGCAGATTCCAGGCTTGCAAACAGCTTTTTTTTCTGCATGCAAATAATGTGGAAATTGGTGCTAAAATATAATATGCAAATTAACAGCTAGGGAAACATCAGTAAATTGCTGTCTGAATGCAGTCCAGGTAACAGTGGTTAAAGGTTTTTTTTCCCCTCGCCATTTTACATCTAGTCAATTTTTAAAAGAATTTGTATTCAATTTGGCTAATGCACAAAGCAAAGGCAATCATTATTTGCACATTTGTCTGGTCCCTCTACAGCTTCACATTTGCCACAATAAACATTTTCCCCCCATCCTTTTCTAACATACCCTCTGGAATAAAGAACTGCTTTACTAACCATTCCACCAGAGTGCATATCAGATTGTTTCAACTTTTCTTAAAAGCAGAGTATTCTGCTACCTCTAGCAAAAAAGTAATAGTGCTATGACATGTTTGCTCATTCTTTGTTCTCTCTCCCCCACTCTCTAAAAACACTGCCTTTCCAATTAAAAACTGTTTCCAGTTTCATTTTATAGAAATGCTCTCCCCTACAAGATCAACCAAACGATTTTGTGCATCTCAGCCAGTTGACTGAACACACAGCTCTTCAGCAAAACAGACAGGGGTTCGTAAGTGATGCTGGCATGCATTTTGAAAACCAAAGTTTCTGGAGAAACAAGTCCATTTAAACAAGAAACGTTTGCTTGTCTGTTTTAGATTGCGAGCCCCTCGGGGTAAGTCCTGTCAAACCCGCTCTTTGTAAAAACCCATGTCCATGGTTGGGAGGAAGAACGGGAGGAGATGGGACCGGGGATGCTTTCTCTATGGAGCTAGCCAGTCTTTGTTAAGGTGAGCAGGAACACATGTGTTTTCTTTGTAAGGCAAATGCAGTTGTAGGGGAGAATTGGCAGGGAGGTCCGGTAGTATTTAAGGCTTCTTTCACCAGCTGAGTCTCCTCTGCAAATGCCTTCTAGTCTGCTGTTAATAGTTTCCCCTTCAGAAGCAGCAACTAAGCACAGCTGGGCAATGGGGGCATCCTGGGAATCACAGAGTTGGAAGGGACCCCAGGGGTCATCTAGTCCAACCCCCAGCATGCATGGATCTCAACACGCTTTCCCCCATCCAATTTGAAACCATACTGGATCCTGCTTAGCTTTGCAAATGTGATGGCCTGGGATTCGGACTCGGATTCTGAACCTGAGGCATCCCAGCCTACACAGGATTCCCCACCTCCAGAACCAGCTGAGCCGGGGCTGGGGCTTGAGCCTGAAGGGTCCTCACCTGTGCCGGATCCTCAGGTGCAGGCACCAGCTGAGTCTGCTCTGGCTCCTGAGGTGATGGAGGACCCATGGCCTGCAGGTGCTCCTCTCCCAGCCCTGTCAGGGGAAGCTGAGGTTGCCTCTGGGTCCAGTAACCCTCCAGCCTCTCCTGAGCTGCAGAGGCTCAGGGCAGAGAGGCGGAGGGAACTAAGTTCCCGCAGGAGGAGTGCTCGCCTCCATGCCAGGAGAGGCAAGACACCAGAGGATCAGGGCCGCCCTATGCCTCACGGCAGATAAAAGCCAGTCAGCCCCAGTCGCAAGTTGTGTATCTCCAGGCACTGCGATCGTCTGCAATTATCCAGGCACTATGGTTATCTGTTGTTATTTATACTTAATCCCTCCCACAAGGGCTGGTTTCCACAGCACATCCAATGGTAGAGCAATAAAACTGGTGCTGTCATGTTGTCAGGCTTCAGGGAACCCCATCCTTGCCCCGTTGGCAGCCAAGGAACAGATAAACACGAGGAGTTTTTACCAAGTAATTAATTCCATAATTCACAGAGACACATGAAGGAATGCAGTCTCCCTAAAATAATGGTTTGCTCCGAGTAAAGTCCAACCCACTCAATCTCTCTTATTCTACGTCACCCTTGCACCAGCTAATCTGGGCTTTCCGCCCCTGAGCCTTCTGTTCTTCTACCCTCTGGTCCTGGGAGAGGGGAGGTCAGGAATGCTTTCCAAGGACACTGAGTCTGTCAGCTGTCTCCCCCCCTGGTGTTTCTTCTTCCTGCTGTTTCTCTCCCAATATCTCCCAGCTTCTGCCCTCTGCAGCCTCTGAACTATGCCCTTCTGCAAACCACTGTTCTAAATCTATACTGTCCTCATGTTTCCAGGAAGGGGAGGGGGCACCATTCCTCCTCAGTCCAGCCACTGACACATGTTGCTGTGCTGGTCCGTGGGTTACCCGAGAGGCGAGGTCCAAGTCTGGTCCGTGATCAAAGGTGCAACATGGAGGCAGTCCGTAGTAGCCGAAGCTGGGTGCAGGGCAGGGAGTTGGGTGAAGTCAGGAAGAGGCTTGCAAGCAGGGAGCCAGGGCGGGTCAGGCAGAAAAGCAGGACAGGGTTCAGGCAGGAACTAGCAAACAACAATGTTGCTTCCACAACTTGGGACTGGGGCTGGCCGGCTTTTATCTGCCGCGAGGGGACGACGCTATAGATAAGTCTGACATTAAATCGTTATAACAAAAGGAAAAAACACTGTGGAAAATTGCAGCAACAAAAAATGCTCTCCAGTGCCATCTGGCGTTGCATGTTTATAACGCATTCAAAACGCTGGTTTTTTTTTACTAATGTAGCCAAGTCCTAAGTCCCACTGAGTTCAGTTGGCCTTGGTAAAGGTAAAGGTACTGCTGACCATTAGGTCCAGTCATGGACGACTCTGGGGTTGCGAGTTCATCTCGCTTTATAGGCCAAGGGAGCCGGCGTTTGTCCGCAGACAGCTTCCAGGTCATGTGGCCAGGAGGACTAAGCCGCTTCTGGCAAACCAGAGCAGCGTACGGAAATGCCGTTTACCTTCCCGCTGGAGTGGTACCTATTTATCTACTTGCACTTTGACGTGCTTTCAAAATGCTAGGTTGGCAGGAGCAGGGACCGAGCAACAGGAGCTCACCCCGTTGGGGGGATTTGAACCGCCGACCTTCTGATCGGCAAGCCCTAGGCTCTGTGGTTTAGGCCCGCGTCCCTTTCAGTTGGCCTTACTCCCAGGTAAATGGATCCAGGCTTGGACTTCACCACCCTTTATGTTTTGGTGGTTGGGGGCTGGGCTGAATAGGGGCATTCCTCTGCTCTCTCCTGCCAGTTAGCCAAACAGAAGCCAAGTTTGCAGGTAGGCAGGAGGGCTGCTTGTGGCATCACCTCCAGCCAAAAGCCCCCAAATAGATGGTTCCCCATCCTGTACTCAGCTCTCACCTGTGGCTCCTGGAAGCTGTCAGCATGCGGCAGCAGCCACACCCCAGAAACAGATTTGACTAAACCAGGTGAGGGTCACTGATGAGTCCCAAACCCTTGGTGAGTTAGGGACTTCCCTTGCATATGAAGACAGGCGCCGGCAGTTTGAGCAGAGGAGACCAATAGTGGGTTCAAAGGACAAGAAAGTGGTTTCTGCATGTGCTGGAGAGGGATGTGGGGGGCAGGTGGGGCTTGTCAACCTGGCAAGGTAGCCCGTCCAGGAGAAGGAAAACTGGTCCTTAAAAGGCTAAGGGGTAAATCCTACACAAATCCAGAATGGAGTCCTTAAGGTGGTTGGATGGCACCTTGTACTCCTCCTTCTGGCAACTCCTGAAGCCGAGTTGGTGCCAAACATATTGGTCTGTGTCAGGGGGCTGCCATTGGAACAGGGGAGGGGATACAGGAAGCCTCAGAAAATCCTGAGGAGCAGCTCCAGTGGAGAAGAGAGGGAAGGGGCCGGCCAAGCAAGTGAGGAAAGGGCTCAAGGACGCTGCTGAGAGCCCCAGCACCTCACCTCGCCAGGTTGCCCAGGAGGGACGCACGCCACTTTGTGCAGAGGTGTGAAACGCAAGGAGGGGAGGAGGCGGCTAGGGGTTGCCGAAGTTCTTATGTTGGGGGAGAAGCTGAAAGGGGCCACTCCCAGATTCTTTTTTTTTTTTAAGAATATTTATTAAGATTTTACAAAATCATAAGTAGAAAAATACACAGTAAAACAAAAAAAGGGAAAAAACTCTCAAACAAAAATACAAGGTACAAAAAACAATAGAAATAAAACAATAGAAAAGAAGAAAGTTAAAAACAAATCCATTTTTTATAACTTTAAACTCATTAGCTTATTTCTTTGACTTCCTCACACCTCCCCTTTTTGTATTCCCATTAAAGTATTCGAATCAGCAAATCCTTACCCTCTTTCATTTATCTTAACTCTAAATCTTAACATATTATAACTCTATATTTTCACCCATTTTCAATTCATTTTTACATACTCTTTTTAACTTTGTTGCTAATGCCATTTATATTCAATCCAACATCATTTTAACATTCACTATTTTCACAGTGTTTCTGCAAGTAATCTTTGAATTTCTTCCAATCTTCTTCCACCAACTCTTCTCCTAGGTCTCGGATTCTGCCAGTCATTTCCGCTAATTCCATATAGTCCATCACCTTCATCTGCCACTCTTCCAGGGTGGGTAGATCTTGTGTCTTCCAGTACTTTGCAATAAGTATTCTTGCTGCCGTTGTTGCATACATAAAAAGAGTTCTATCCTTTTTTGGCACCAATTGGCCGACCATGCCCAAGAGAAAGGCCTCTGGTTTCTTCAAGAAGGTATACTTAAATACATTTTTCATTTCATTATAAATCATCTCCCAGAAAGCCTTAATCTTTGGGCACGTCCACCAAAGGTGAAAGAATGTACCTCACTCCCAGATTCTTTAAGTGACTAAGACAGACATGAAACTTTTAGATCTGCACTGTAAATAGTTTACACAATAAATAGAACCTTCCAAGGGTGATGAGGGGGGCAGAGCTTAGCAGCATCCGCTGGATCCTAAGACCCATCTCACAGGCAGCACTGGCCAGCACTGGGTCGAATCTCCAGCCTCACCACCTGTGTCTGGGCTACAGATACAGCAGTGACTGTGAGAAGGTAGGGTGGCATCCTCGGTGTGTTTTATGCTAGCTGCCTTGAGCCTCGGGGGGGGGGGGGATGAGATTGAAATGTTTCCAAACAAATATCCACCTTGGCTCCAAGTTCACAGATCAATTATGTGCTTGTTGTTGACCATCTGCAAGTGCCTTTGCACATTATGAAAAATGGGTTCTGTTGCTTTTGGTGGGGGCCAACCTCTGCATTCTGGATGTAGGTACAACTCACTCTGTGCTCATGAGAGAAGACAGCGGTGAGCTTCAAGGAGTGTGTGGGCACTCTCATCCAGGCCAAAGCCCCAGGATCAGGGGTGCCAACTTGAATAAAACATTGGTGGGGCAGGAAAGCCCTGCCCCCACATAATCAATCACATGACATGGCAAAAACACACCATTTGAATGCCAATCCTCATCAACTTGGGGATGGGTCTCCTCGAATATTTTATTGGGGAGGCCAAAGGGACCTTGGCCCCTAGGAGTTGACTCCTGTGCCCCCGATGCAGGAGGAGGGTCCATGAAAAATGGAAAAGATTCTCGTTCCTTTCCATTAGGGCAAATGGGACCCTGCCCCACCAATCTCATTTTGCTCTCTGCCAGGCCCAGCCCGCCCAATTTCGTCCTTACAACAAGTCCAGGAAGCAGCCTCGGCCGTCACCTTCCTCCTCCTTAGTCTTGCCCCTTTTAGAACTTAGCAGGGAGGTGAATGGGGGACAAAACTGGAATTAGTTGTCTCTGCCTGTTATCGGCTCTGGCTCCATCTACTGTTGGCCGCCTGCTTTACATCCTATCAGCTCTAATGGATACCAGCCACCTCTCGGAAGGGAAGGGGTGGGTCCTAGTGGAAGCAGGAGCCTCCTAGTGCGAAGCCCTGCTGGAGTAGCCCAAGACATCACCTTTCATCTGGAGTGAGGTCCTAGTTGTGAGTAAGGCAAGGAAGGCAGGAATTGATCGTGGCTGGAGGGAAAGGTGGAGGCCCAGAAGAAAGGAATCTGGTGGCTCTTCATGGTCAGTGATGGAGCTTCAGAGAAGACAGAACTGGGTGACAATAGCCCCCTTCCTTTAATTTGACACCAAAGAGATATGCCCCTCTCCTTTCTTCAAACAGGAAATGGTTTCCTTCCATAGTAAAGGTAAAGGGACCCCTGACAATTAGGGCCAGTCGCAGACGACTCTGGGGTTGCGGCGCTCATCTCGCTTTATTGGCTGAGGGAGCCGGTGTACAGCTTCCAGGTCATGTGGTCAGCATGACTAAGCCGCTTCTGGCTAACCAGAGCTGCTCACGGAAACGCTGTTTACCTTCCCACTCGAGTGGTACCTCTTTATCTACTTGCATTTTGACGTGCTTTCAAACTGCTAGGTTGGCAGGAGCAGGGACCAAGCAACGGGAGCTCACCCCATTGCAGGGATTCGAACCGCCGACCTTCTGATCAGCAAGCCCTAGGCTCTGTGGTTTAACCCACAGCGCCACCCACGTCTTCCTTCCATAGGAGTGACATTCTAATTTTTTTTTTCTTCAAATCGCAAGGGACTTCAGTTCCATATATTTTGAATCAACGATTCTCTGCGACGTTTGCTGAAGCATCACCCGAGCTGCTGTTACACCATGCCTCCTGTGCTGACATCCACATCTCATTAAAAACAAAACAAAAGAGGCAGGCATGCAACTGATGTGTACAGCTTCTCTTGAATATGCCTGTCCTTGTGCCCATCTGTTCAGGTGGCACCATGCCCACTGGGGTACGATGCCAGCTTCTAACATCGCCTAGGTGCCAACAAATGGAAGCACCTAGGCTATGCGAGAGGGGAACAAACTGTACGACATAGAGGGATGGCATCGCTCTTGCCAGAAGATCCTCCTGTTTGCAAACAGAGCCAACTTCGGATGACATGCTTCGTTACGCAGGAATCCATCTGTAGCAACTTGCGAGCGAACAACAACACCCGGGCCTGTTCTCCCTTGGCCGCAAAACATCCGTCCTTTTCAAATTCAGCTTGCCAAATGGGGGCTGCAGGAGAACGGAGTTCATTTTCTTTTCCCGGTCCAAGGCCAATCTAGTAAATCATCTGCAGCAAAGTTCTTTGTTCTCTGAAAGTAGCTGGCAGGTTTTGCAGCACTGACCCCTTCTCCTTCATTTCCAGTTGTTCAGTGTAGACAGAAACAAGGCTGGACCTACCATTAGGTAAGCCGAAGCAAGTGCCTCAGGTGGCAGATACTGGGCAGAGGTGGCAGAAGCACTCTGGCTGTTGCTCTAAAGGACCACAGGCCATTCCCCTCTGCTGGAAGACAGTGTTGTGTGTGCTGCACAGCATGGGTTGGAGTGAAAAAATGGTGGTCATCAGGCCAGGAAGACCATTATCTGTTCTGTCTTCTAACAGATTCTTTTCTGTTTAAATGGAAATTGTTATACCATATTTTTCGCTCTATATTTTTCACACCAGACACCTAGTTTTTGGAGGAGGAAAACAAGAAAAAATATATTCTGAATTCCAGAAGCTAGAACAGCAAGAGGGATCGCTGCGCAGCGAAAGCAGCAATCCCTCTTGCTGTTCTGGCTTCTGGGATAGCTGCACAGAGTGCATTCGCTCCAGAAGATGCACACACATTTCCCCTTCTTTTTAGGAGGGAAAAAGTGAGTCTTATAGAGCCAAAAATACGGTATATTTTGCTTTTTCGCAACCCTGCTGAGGATTTTTTACAAAATTCAAGTTTTCACTTATCTGGATGATTTCTTCGCTCTTGATCTCATATTGCTTTTCATTATGGTAGTTCTAGAAGCAATCAGGCTAGACCTTGGTACAAAAGGGAATCTAACTGAAGAAGAGGCTCAGACTTGTGATCACTGCGGGCAGCATAATTGAGCCAGTGTGGTGTAGTGGTTAGGAGCGGTAGACTCGTAATCTGGGGAACCGGGTTCGCGTCTCCGCTCCTCCACATGCAGCTGCTGGGTGACCTTGGGCCAGTCACACTTCTTTGAAGTCTCTCAGCCCCACTCACCTCACAGAGTGTTTGTTGTGGGGGAGGAAGGGAAAGGAGAATGTTAGCCGCTTTGAGACTCCTTAAAGGGAGTGAAAGGCGGGATATCAAATCCAAACTCCTCTTCTTCTTCTTCTTCCTGTCCGTCCACTTCCTTGTGGGGCAAATTTACATCCTATGAGCAGAATGTTATTTTTAATGTTGTACTGCTTGTGACAGGTGGACTTGAAGGAATCCTGTAAATCATAGCCATTGCTGAATTCGTCAGCTAACTCATGAGGCTACCTGAAATATCAAAAAGATGTGTGAAAGGAGAAAGATCTTTTAAAGACCAAATCCAGTGACTTCAAGACAAATTCAATTCATACGACCTTTGGGAAGGTGAATACCAAGGTGAACGTCTGGGAACTGCAATATTTAATGGCTTGAGTTCTAATTAGCAGCCTCTGCAAATGGAAGAGCTCCTTCCATTTGTGGCCAACAGCATTTTTGACCAGTTGCCCCCTTCTCTTTGCACTGCTTCTCATGCTGCCCTGACCCTCCTGAGTGGACTTTCAAAGGCTCAGCATGTGGGAACTTGCCAGCAGAACCTTCTTTCAAATCTAAGAAAAGATATTTTTATTTAGTATAGCCCCTTTATGTATAAACATCCCATGTGGTTTCTCCCTCACCAGATCTATGTTCTTCAATGTATCTTAGAATTGTGTTTTCAACAAGATGGCATTTGGTAGTGTGTTAAATATTACAATATTTTTAAATTTGTATTTATAGACAGTATATATTTCTATTTCTCTATCAACGTGTTTAAGAATAAACAGACTGCAAGTCGAACATATTTAACAGATGCTAATTGAGCTGGTGGGTATGGCTATTCTGATGGACACTCCAAAGTTGTGTTTTTTGTTTTTGTTTTCACTAAGACACCCTCCAAAATATGGGGAACCAGGCAGAGGGCCTTCTTGGTAGTGGCGCCTGCCCTATGGAATGCCCTTCCATCAGATGTCAAGGAAATAATCAACTATCTGACTTTTAGAAGACATCTGAAGGCAGCCATGTTTAGAGAAGTTTTTAATGTTTGATGTTTTATCGCGTTTTTAATATTCTGTTGGGAGCCGCCCAGAGTGGCTGGGGAAACCCAGCCAGATGGGTGGAGTATAAATAAATTATTATTATTATTATTATTATTATTATTATTATTACTGTGGTGCCTCAGGTTACATTTGCTTCAGGTTGCATACGCTTCAGGTTACAGACTCCGCTAACCCAGAAATAGTACCTCGGGTTAAGAACTTTGCTTCAGGATGAGAACAGAAATTGTGCTCCGGCGGCGTGGCAGCAGCAGGAGGGCCCATTAGCTAAAGTGGTGCTTCAGGTTAAGAACGGACCTCTGGATCGAATTAAGTTCTTAACCAGAGGTACAACTGTTTAGCTTAGTCAGTAGAGCATGAGATGCTTAATCTCAGGGTTGTGGGTTCAAGATCCACATTGGACTATTAGAAGACCATCATGGTCCCTTCCAACTCTGCAAGTCTATGATTCTATGACCTAGATTCCAATTCAGGCTCAGGGGCATTGACAGGCAGGCATGTTTCCTTATCAGGAGTGGGTTTATGTGTGAGGAGCTTCTTGACACTCGCATATCTGGGTGTGCTGCATGCTGCTACAAGAAGAAGAATAGTTTGGACTTGATATCCCGCTTTATCACTACCCTAAGGAGTCTCAAAGCGGCTAACAATCTCCTTTCCCTTCCTCCCCCACAACAAACACCCTGTGAGGTGAGTGGGGCTGAGAGACTTCAGAGAAGTGTGACTGGCCCAAGGTCACCCAGCAGCTGCATGTGGAGGAGCGGGGAAGCGAACCCAGTTCACCAGATTACAAGACTACCGCTCTTAACCACTACACCACACTGGCTCTCACAAGGAGCTGCAACCTTGTATGGCTTGACACAGCACAGACCATATGGGAATTGTCCTGTACCAAAGCATCAACCTACACTGCCAATGAGCTCCACCAGCTATTGTCAACACAAAGCCCTTAGATTTCCTCTGTCATCTCCCTTCAGTTCCTCGAATCAAAAGCATGTCAAGCCCACAGCTCAGCACACACACAATCCTCAGCTCTCTGGCAGGCAACACGCTCCATGGACACATCAACACTCGGAGATCAATTAATTGCTTTGGGTGTCAAAAATTGCTTCCCTCGTTGTCACACCTGCCAGCCCCTCCAAAATCCCCGTGTTCTTTATAGTCCTTCGGCAGGAGCCGGTGCCTGTAATGGGGAAATCAATCCAGGCGAGAGATGAGATAAAAGCCGTGTTCTTTTTTTTTTTTTTTTAAGAGTCCCTCCTATAGTGGCAGGCACTGGTGGAATTTTAATGTGTTGATTTAACAGACCTGGCCATCTTAGCAGGAAGCTCAAGACGCGCTGTCTTGTGTTTGCTTGGAAATGTGGAGAGCATTCGGTCAAGCCGCTTCATGCAAAGCCAGGTGAGTTTCTGCAGGCAAAGGGGCTTCTTCAAAGCTTTGGGAAGGCTAATGCACAGCGCTGTTGCTAGTCATTTGCACTGGAAGGGGTGCATTCTGTTTAGAGCTGCTTAAGGCATTTGTTCCATAAAGAAGGCTGATCGCCGAAGAATTGATGCTTTCGAATTATGGTGCTGAAGGAGACTCTTCAGAGTCCCATGGACTGCAAGAAGATCAAACCTCTCCATTCTGAAGGAAATCAGCCCTGAGTGCTCACTGGAAGGACAGATCCTGAAGCTGAGGCTCCAATACTTTGGCCACCTCATGAGAAGAGAAGACTCCCTGGAAAAGACCCTGATGCTGGGAAAGATGGAGGGCACAAGGAGAAGGGGACGACAGAGGACGAGATGGTTGGACAGTGTTCTCGAAGCTACGAACATGAGCTTGACCAAACTGCGGGAGGCAGTGAAAGAAAGGAGTGCCTGGCGTGCTCTGGTCCATGGGGTCACAAAGAGTCGGACACTACTAAACGACTAAACAACAACAACAAGGCATTTGTTCTTTGCGAATTCCAAGATGAACTGACCTGATCCACAGCTCCAGGGCTGTCTAGAGCAGGCACAGGCAAACTCGGCCCTCTGGATGTTTTGGGACTACAGTTCCCATCTTCCCTGACCACTGGTCCTGTTAACTAGGGATGATGGGAGTTGTGGTTCCAAAACATACGGAGGACTGAGTTTGCCTATGCCTGCACTAGAGGATTTTGCCTTTCTTTGAATTTTGCAATGGAGTAATCGGCTTTTTAAAAGAAATTAAATACCAAAATGTGCTCACAAATGTGGATTTCTGGGTAAAATGTATTTTTAAATGAGAAATGTGTGCCCCACTCAAAAGTATTTCAAAACACATATTTAGATGTGAATTTAGATATGAATTTTCGTGCCAATTAAAAAAAATAAAGATTATGAAATGGGATGGAACAAACTCATGCAAAATACAAACCAGTAATGGACTGAGACATTTGTATCTATTTCTCTTTGTTTCTTTCCCATTTGTTCTCTTTCTACATTTATTTTAAATATATGTGTACAAGAGGGATCTGCAAAAAACATTGCGGTATGGAGTGTTTCTGCTCAGGATTCTAGCTGGTGAACCATATATTTCAGGATATTCTCTCCCCTCCTGCTACCTTCTTGGCTTTCCATTACCATCACCTCCCCCAATAGTCAGGTGAAATATACTCGGAATCGAGAGTGGATTTCATGCTCTTTATTCAGCTCATAGTGGTGAGGAGGAATGGAAGTTCCCCCGAAATGTCTGCTTTATATACATTATTTACACAATAGGCCCCACGTGACTGGCTAATTCTGTAAGCCAATCAGGTTGTGGATTCACTTCCACCTGGAGTTGGATTGGGTGGCTCCTGCGGACCAATCAGACTGCTGCATTCTGAATCCTATTGTTCTAGGACCAATCAGACTACTGCATTCTGAATCCTATTGTTCTAGGACCAATCAGACTGCTGCAATTTGGATCCTATTCAACTCAGTACATAACAGTCAGCTAGCATTCTGTGGCTACTGAGCATGCTCAGTTTTCAGACTCCCTTCCTGTGATATTCAGTTCAGGCATAGCTATCAGCTCTACCCACAGTTGAGGGCAGCCACACGGATTTCATTCAGCTTCTTTGCAATCTCCTTTTCCTCCTCCAGTATCATGGTATCCATGGTGTCTAATGGTCCTATCTCCATAGCCAGTAGCTGGTAGGAAACCCAACCTCAGAGTGCCAAGACTAATGCATTTCTCCACACAACATGAAAATTTGCTTCACAAAATGGATGGCATCAGTACACTGAACCTGATGAAAGAGCTCAAGGTAAAGAGGGATTTTTGAAACACTTGACATGAACTCACACACTCATACTTTTGCCAGGTCACCTTTTAAATTATTTCCTTGTGGCTTGTTTTCTTGATAACTCTCACATTAAGGCAGAGTTAGAGGAGGATGGAAGGCCGTGAATTCGGAGAATTCTACAGTTTATGATTTTATTTTATGTTTGAATGTAAATTTGAATTGTAAAACTAATAAAAAAAACCAAAAAAAAATACATTGAGAGAGGGGGGAAAACATACAATAAAGTGTTAGCAACAGATGAATTATGCCATTCTATACTCAACTTTTTTTATATACTCAACTTGCCACTTCATATGCTTCTGAGACTCATTCTGAACTGCTGATGACAGCTTGGAGAACAATTATATTTTTTCTAATATGCATTTATAGTGGTACCTCGGGTTAAGTACTTAATTCGTTCCGGAGGTCCGTACTTAACCTGAAACTGTTCTTAACCTGAAGCACCACTTTAGCTAATGGGGCCTCCTGCTGCCGCCGCACTGCAGCTGCGCAATTTCTGTTCTCATCCTGAAGCAAAGTTCTTAACCCGGGGTAATATTTCTGGTTTAGTGGAGTCTGTAACCTGAAGCGTATGTAACCCAAGATACCACTGTATATGAAACACTGCTGCAGCAGAGAGCAGAGAGAACACATCTGTCAGCATCAAGAGATGGGCTGGTGGGAGGCTTGGACAGTAATCCTTGGTATAAGAATTGGGGGATTATATGGGATATTCATCAGTGAAATGCAGGAGGGTATGGAGGTTGAGTGATACGACTGCAAGTGCTGAACAGCCCGGCCCAGAGTGATGGAGCTGGTTGCAAACAATGTGTCTTGGCAGCTTGAAAAACAAATTTCTCAACAATCATGGCCTTACCTTGGTTATTTGAAGGCTCATTTCCTGATGCTATGGATCATCTAGGGATCGATGCACCTGGAACTACCCAGATCCACCTGAAACGGGAGCAGAAGGCATGCTGCTTACAAAGGCAGGTGGGCCCCATATGGAACTAGATAATGAACTGGTGGCCCAGTCTAGATGGCGCTGGTCAGAGCTACTTCAGGATTAAAAAGTTCCTAGAAGAAGGAGATAAGTGGTGTAAGTGGTTAAGGCACCAGACTAGAATCTGGGACACCTGAACTGAAGTTCCCACTCAGTCATGGTCACCATCTCTCAGTGTAAATTCCCTCATGTGGCGTCAGGTGTGCGTGTAGGAGCCAGTCCCTGTGACCAGTAGGACTTTGCAGGGCTGTGGCCTTCCTAAGTTTGTTCTGAAGAGGCAAGGCGTGGCCACACAAGTGAGGCCGATCGGTAACTCACAGCACCTGGTGGCAAGAGCCAGGAAGGGATATAAGGTCAGCATTTCCCTTCAGCTCTTTGCCACAGCAATACACTTCCTGCCTTGCTGTGTTTGGCTTCTTGCTTCCTGATCCTTGAACCTCGAACCTCGGCTTCTTGACTCCCTGCTTCTTGATCCTCGGACCTTTGACTTCATGACTCCTCTTCTTGATTCTTGGACCCTTGACTTAGTCACTCCTTGCTTCCTGACCCTCAGACTCCTGACTTCTTGACTCCTTGCTTCTTGATCCTCCGCCCCTTGGCTTCTTGACTCCCAGCTCTCTGACCCTCGGACCCTTGGCTTCCTGACTCCTGGCTTCTGCCCCCCCCCCCCCCCGTTCCTGCTCCCACCCCACCGTCTTGCCCCCGGTCCTGACGTCCCCTGCCGGGACTTTGATCACCCGTGAACCAGACCGTGACATGTGGTGGTTGTGATGAAGGAACCATGAATGAGTTCCTTGTTAGGAAAGGGTGGCAATACAGATGAAATAATAAATAATGATGACAGTGAAGAATGTCAGAAGTCTCCTTCTGGATCTGACCATAAGCCCATCTAATCTGGCAACCAGTTCTCACCATCCACATACCAATGTGTCAGAGGCTGGACTGAGGAGGAATGGTGGGAGCTGTTGGTTTCTGTTTCCCTCACTGAGCAGCAAACGCAGTCACAAGGCTTTGTTTTGCATTCCACAGTCAGAGTACTGTTGGGTTCCCACGGGAATGGGATACTGGATGTGACGTTCACTGGTTTCCTGTTTTTCACTGTTTCTCTCGGTGTTCTTTGTTTCCGAGAGGAGTTGTTTCTCTGCTCTCGCAGAGGCAAGATGCATGTTTGTATTCTCTCAGCATAGAAGTGTAAATAAAGTTAAGAATGTGGCACATACTGCTCATCCTTCCGCTGTGTGGACTACCCTGTTTGGGCTCCAGATAAGGGGCCTGTATCAGCTTCAGATGGGCAGAAGCTTGTCAAAAAAACCTCACACACACCCCATTCTCCTGAACCTTCCCAAGGGCAGGAGAACAGTATTGATTTACAGCAGTAGTTTGCAGAGGGGCATCATCCAGAGGGGAGAAGCTGGGAAATACAGGGTGAGGAACAGCTGGAAGAGGGCATACCAGGAGAGAGGCAGCTGGCAGATTCGGTGTCCCTGGACAGCATTCCTGACTCCTCCTCGCCTAGGACTGGATGGGCTCTGAGAGTGATAGAACAGAAAGCACATAGGCAACAAGCTCAGATTACCCAGTTTAGGAGTGATGTAGATTAACGGGGATGGAGGGGGTAAATATTAACTGGGAGCAACATCATTTTTAGATGGTTGTGCATTCCTTTGTCTCTCACTGTGATTAATAACAATAACAATAACAATAACAATAATAATAATAATTTATTATTTGTACCCCGCCCATCTGGCTGGGTTTCCCCAGCCACTCTGGGCGGCTTCCAACAAAGATGAAAAATACACTAAAATGTCACATATTAAAAACTTCCCTGAACAGAGCTGCCTTCAGATGTCTTCTGAATGTCAGGTAGTTGTTTATCGCTTTGACATCTGATGGGAGGGCGTTCCACAGGGCGGGCGCCACTACTGAGAAGGCCCCCTGCCTGGTTCCCTGTAACTTGGCCTCTCGCAGTGAGGGAACCGCCAGAAGGCCCTCGGTGCTGGACCTCAGTGTCCGGGCAGAACGATGGGGGAGGAGACGCTCCTTCAGATATACTGGACCGAGGCCATTTAGGGCTTTAAAGAAACTCTGGTAAGAACGCTCCTTTTGTTTGATCTTCTTAATCCAGGCATAGGCAAACTCCAGCCCTCCAGGTGTTTGGGACTACAATTCCCATCATACCTAGCTAACAAGACCAGTGGTTAGGGATGATGGGAATTGTAGTCCCAAACGTCTGGAGGGCCGGAGCTTGCCTATGCCTGTCTTAATCACTGCCCCCGGGGGAGGGATCCGCTTCCTTGAAGCCTGACACAATGAGAGGTCCACAGGCAAGACCATCCTTTTTTCGTTCAGAACTAGCCAATGTGTGTTTCTAGAATTATTGATTTATATGCCGCTTAATACCAATGTAGGGGTCTAAGTGGTTTACAAATATAAAACCTAGTGTTGTGAACCGAGCCCACGTTCGGATCCCGAACCAAAATTTGGCTTGATTCAAAGGGGGATGTGGAAGCAGACCCCAGCGTGATAAGATGGTAAGTGGAAGTTTCAATCCTGCTGGCTGCAGGGGTCTGCTTCACCAGGTAACAGCACCCAGCAGGATTGACCCGACTGCTCTTGCAATGCAGTCGGGGTGAGTAGAGAGGCAGTGTCTCCTTCTCCATCCCCCTCCTGACCACACATTCAAATAGGATTTTAAAAACCCTGATTAAACCTTAGCCCCATCCCTCAACCAGGGGAGCTGCGCGCAGCCCTAATAGATACCAGTTACACAAAAATTAAAATATAAATATCCACCACTAAAATGTGCAATAAAACAATACCGTTAAAGCAACACAGCCATTAAAACAGGAGAGCTGGTTGGGTGATTGAGGGACTGCCTGCATTAACAGATGCCTAACCAAAAGCACATACGGTAGATGCATTATGCACACATGTGCATGAATTTATTTATGAAGGCTGATGCACTAGAGAACAAAGAGGAAGGGACGCTCTGACCTGCTGCCCCCAGATTACTCAGCTAGTAAATACTTCCACTCCAGAGATGCAACAGCCAAGAGAACGGAGGAGCAGAGAATGTATATTATGAGTCATGGACTAGTTGCCTGGGGGTGGCATTTTCCGTCAATCAGCCTCAGGTCAGTGTGTTGCCGTGGAAGACCAGCAAGAGCCAGTGGCGGGAATCAGCAACCCCAAGAACACCAAAGGCCCAGGGGTGCCAACCTGAACAAAATGTGCTGGTCCCGTGGCTTACCCGAGAGACAAGGCCCAAGTCATAGAATCATAGAATCATAGAGTTGGAAGAGACCACAAGGGCCATCGAGTCCAACCCCCTGCCAAGCAGGAAACACCATCAGAGCACTCCTGACATATGGTTGTCAAGCCTCTGCTTAAAGACCTCTAAAGAAGGAGACTCCACCACACTCCTTGGCAGCAAATTCCACTGTCAAACAGCTCTTACTGTCAGGAAGTTCTTCCTAATGTTTAGGTGGAATCTTCTTTCTTGTAGTTTGGATCCATTGCTCCGTGTCCGCTTCTCTGGAGCAGCAGAAAACAACCTTTCTCCCTCCTCTATGTGACATCCTTTTATATATTTGAACATGGCTATCATATCACCCCTTAACCTCCTCTTCTCCAGGCTAAACATGCCCAGCTCCCTTAGCCGTTCCTCATAAGGCATCGTTTCCAGGCCTTTGACCATTTTGGTTGCCCTCCTCTGGACACGTTCCAGTTTGTCAGTGTCCTTCTTGAACTGTGGTGCCCAGAACTGGACACAGTACTCCAGGTGAGGTCTGACCAGAGCAGAATACAGTGGCACTATTACTTCCCTTGATCTAGATGCAATACTCCTATTGATGCAGCCCAGAATTGCATTGGCTTTTTTAGCTGCCGCGTCACACTGTTGGCTCATGTCAAGTTTGTGGTCAACCAAGACTCCTAGATCCTTTTCACATGTACTGCTCTCAAGCCAGGTGTCACCCATCTTGTATTTGTGCCTCTCATTTTTTTTGTCCAAGTGCAATACTTTACATTTCTCCCTATTAAAATTCATCTTGTTTGTTTTGGCCCAGTTCTCTAATCTGTCAAGGTCGTTTTGAAGTGTGATCCTGTCCTCTGGGGTGTTAGCCACCCCTCCCAGTTTGGTGTCATCTGCAAATTTGATCAGGATGCCCTTGAGTCCATCATCCAAGTCGTTGATAAAGATGTTGAATAAGACCGGGCCCAAGACAGAACCCTGTGGCACCCCACTAGTCACTCTTCTCCAGGATGAAGAGGAACCATTGATGAGCACCCTTTGGGTTCGGTCAGTCAGCCAGTTACAAATCCACTGAGTGGTAGCATAGTCAAGACCTCATTTTACCAGCTTCTTTACAAGAATATCATGGGGCACCTTGTCAAATGCCTTGCTGAAATCAAGGTAGGCTACATCCACTGCGTTCCCTTCATCTACCAGGCTTGTAATTCTGTCAAAAAACGAGATCAGGTTAGTCTGACACGACTTATTTTTCAGAAATCCATGCTGACTATTGGTGATCACAGTATTCCTTTCTAGGTGTTCACAAACTGTTTGCTTAATGATCTGCTCCAGAATCTTCCCTGGTATTGATGTCAGACTGACTGTCCGGTCTGTGGTCAAAGGTGCAACGTGGAGGCAGTCTGTAGTAGCTGAAGCTGGGTGCAGGGCAGGGAGCTGGGTGAAGTCAGTAACAGGCTTGCAAGCAGGGAGCCAGGGCAGGTCAGGAGCTCAGGCAGGAAAGCAGGACAGGGTTCATGCAGGAACTAGCAACCAACAATGTTGCTCAACTTGGGACTGAGGCTGGCCGGCTTTTATCTGCCCCGAGACATAGGGCGGCCCCGATCCTCTGGTGACTCACCTCTCCTGGCCTGGAGGCGAGCACTCCTCCTGCGAGAACTTAGCTCCCTCCACCTCTCTGCCCTGAGCCTCTGCAGCTCAGGAGAGGCTGGAGGGTTACTGGACCCAGAGGCAACCTCAGCATCCTCTGACAGGGCTGAGAGTGGAGCACCTGCAGGCAATGGGCCCTCCATCACCTCAGGAGCCAGAGCAGACTCAGCTGGTGCCTGCACCTGAGGATCCAGCACAGGTGAGGACCCTTCAGGCTCATGCCCCAGCCCCGGCTCAGCTGGTTCTGGAGGCGGGGACTCCTGTGCAGGCTGGGATTCCTCAGGTTCAGCATCTGCGTCTGAATCCCAGGCCATCATACAAAATATTGTGGAGGCCTAGATAAGCCCTGCCCTGCATCACATGACGCAGTGCACACACACCATTTGAATGGGAATGCCCATCAACTTAGTGGGGGCCCGGCCCCCTCAAATGTTTTATGGTGGGGGCTGAAGCCCCCATGGCCCCTACAAGTTGGCTCCCATGCCAAGGCCCACCCTGAGATAACACAAATATCCAGGAACAGTGGTTTTTTTGTGGGTACCCTTTTGGGTTGGGTCAAGAGCAAGGGAAACACTTCTTTGTGTGAGAACCATGGTGGGCGAGGGTTGGGCACTGGGGTGGGCTCTGTTTCTTTGTCCTGAAATAGTGTGAAATATACTCAGAGTCGGGTGTGAATTTCATGCTCTTTATTCAGCTCATAGTAGCAATGAATGAATCTTTCCCCAAAATGTCTAGCTATACAGTGGTACCTCTGGTTACGTACTTAATTCATTCTGGAGGTCCGTTCTTAACCTGAAACTGTTCTTCACCTGAAGACCACTTTAGCTAATGGGGCCTCCTGCTGCTGCCGCGCTGCCAGAGCACGATTTCTGTTCTTTTTTATATATATAAGATATTTATTAAAGTTTTCAGAAATAATACATTGTAAAACAGAAAAAAACAGAAAAAACAGAAAATACAAAAATACAAAAATAACGAAATAAAAACAATTTAAAAACACAAAGAGTTTCCATTTACTTATTTTCTTTTAACTTATTTTCCAGACCTCCTCATACCTCCCTTTCTTATATTCTAATTCAATTTGTTTGTTTAGCAAATCCTCACCACTGATTCTTTTAATTATTTCACCTTGTTTTCCATCTCTTTTATACATTACAGCTGAAAACCACTTAATTTCTATCCAATATCATTCTAACATTCCTTAATTTTACAATATTTCTGCAAATGGTCTTTAAACTTCTTCCAGTCTTCTTCCGCCGACTCTTTTCCCTGGTCTCGGATTCTGCCAGTCATTTCTGCCAGTCCCATATAGTCGATCATCTTCATCTGCCATTCTTCCAGAGTGGGTAGATCTTGTGTCTTCCAATATTCACGATTTCTGTTCTTAACCCAAGGTACTATTTCTGGGTTAGCAGAGTCTGTAACCTGTGGAGTCTGTAACATGAAGTGTCCGTAACCCAAGGTACCACTGTATATACATTATTTAAACAATGGGCCCATGTGATTGGCTAATTCCAGGCTGCTCCTGCAGGCCAATCAGGTCGCTGATTCACTTCCACCTGGAGCTGGATTGGGTGGCTCCTGCAGACCAATCAGACTGCTGCATTCTGGATCCTATTGTTCTAGAATTCTAGAATTGTTGCAGGATTCAGCTCAGTACATAACATAGTGAGAAGTGAATGGTGACTATTAGGATAAGGCAACTGATTTATGTTATGCTGTAGTGCATGCTTTGAATATTTTGAAAGATTGTTATACATAGGCAATTGACAAAGAATCAGAAGCCCCTGTTTCATTCTTTTCTTTTCCTGTCTCTCTTACTTAGTCATGCTGCTTTTATTCTGTAGCTCTTAAAGGTAAAGGTAAAGGGACCCCTGACCATTAGGTCCAGTCGTGGCCGACTCTGGGGTTGCGGCGCTCATCTCGCTTTATTGGCTGAGGGAGCCGGCGTACAGCTTCCGAGTCATGTGGCCAGCATGACTAAGCCGCTTCTGGCAAACCAGAGCAGCGCACGGAAACGCCGTTTACCTTCCCGCCGGAGTGGTACCTATTTATCTACTTGCACTTTGACGTGCTTTCAAACTGCTAGGTTGGCAGGAGAAGGGACTGAGCAACGGGAGCTCACCCCGTCGTGGGGATTCGAACCGCCGACCTTCTGATCAGCAAGCCCTAGGCTCTGTGGTTTAACCCACAGCGCGATCGTAGATGAGGGGATCTGTCTGAGAGGCAGGGCAGAAAGCATCTCCCAGGGCAGGAGGCCGGGGCCCAGGTGAGAACTGGGAAGGTCTACTTTTCTGTGCACGGAAAAGGTGATTCGACATAATTCTGATAGAGGGCTTTTTTAATTTCATTTTTCACTTTTCTCATTTTCTCCTGCCTCTCTATTTTTTTAAAAAAAATGTTTTTCTTTGTTTTTCTTTTCTTTAGATTAGTTTGGCTTTTATTGTATTCTATGTTGAAAACTTTCAACAAAAACATTTAATACATTTTGAGAGGCACCTGATGCTTAACGCTATTGCTGATTGACAATCTGTCTTTTAAAATTCCTGCTCTCCCCCCCACCCCCACTGATGTGTACTTTTTTGCAATTTTATGTTGTGCTCTGTGAACAGAAGAGCAGACTATGATTGACTGAATAACCAATGAACTGGCACTGGATGTGAAAATGCTAATGTTTCCATCACAGTGCCATCCCGTGCAGGTCTACTCAGAAGTAAGCTTCAATGGGACTTGATTCCAGGTACGTGTGCACAGGACTGCAAGTTAAATCCATTCATCCCTTAATGAAACGTTTCAAAGGCTAAGAGCGACTTCGCTGAATGAGCCAAGGCATGTCACCGAAAATATTTAAAACACACAAACTCAGGCAAGATGGGGGCAAGAATCCACAGATGTCAGCGCCGATTCCAGCATGGTTCCATTCAAACCTACGAAAACAAAATAAAAAATCCCCCAAGAATTGTTGCCAGGAAGAATACAGCAAAACAGATCATTAGAAATCCACACGGAAGCAAACGCAGAGGAGGAAAAGAGCAAATAGAATAATAAGATGCCTCCAGCAAAAACAAGCGGTTGTCAGTTGTCAGAGGTAAATGGGCATCAAACCCTGTGGTGAAAGTCATAACGCAGGAAATAAGCGCGGGGGGGGGGGGGGGAATGAAATGATAAACATGGTTCTCTTTGAAGAGAAACTCAACACTAATGAGACCATGAATAAAACCATCTCAAGGATGCGAGATGCAAAGCATCAAGAATGAAATATAGTGATAATGGAAGGGGAAAGGGGGACATCGGGGTAGGAGGAGCAGTTCCAGTCTCTGTGGAATTGCTCTGCTGAATTTCACCCGTTTTATTGCCTCCTCCACCGCAGGGTTGCTCAGTCCCTGCCTGCCCCACACCTGAGGGGCTGTTTAGAGGAGCAGTCAGCTCCATTCCACCTCACTTTGCCTTAGGAGGAGCCCACAGAATCAGGCCAATGTAGGCCAGAATCCTGTTCTCACAGTGGCCAAGCAGGTGCCTATGGGACTCCCACAAGCAGAAGCTGAGCGAAACAGGTCTCTCTGCCCTCTTGCGATTCCCAGAAACTTGCATTCAGAGACATACTGCCTCTGTCCAGGGGAGATGGAACTCATTGATTGTGGGTTGTGGCTGCCGACAGCCTTAGCATCCACAAATTTGTCTCAATTTGTCTTTTACAGCGCTCAAAGTTGGTGGACATCATTATTCAGTGCTTTTTTTTTCTTCCTAAAAAAAGTTTAGGGGTACTCTCATTATGACTCATGAAAATCAACATTTTATAGTTCAAATCGGGGAAAACAAATACAGTAAATACAGCAAAATGGACCAATCAGTGTGCTAGATTCCAATTCCTACTTCACACATTAAACGCTCGCTTCCGTCTGAGACTCAGGAAACATGACAGGAAATAAGGCCACCATCAGGGGTAGCAGCGGAACTGACGATTTAGCATGCTAGAGAAGAAGCTACGATTTTAATTTTTTTTAGTTTCTTCTCCCGTTCACAAAATATTTAGGGGTATGCTTACCCCTGCATCCCCCCCAGAAAAAAGCACTGTCATTTATTGTAGGAGTGCATTCCATAGGTGCCATCTGGGGGAATTGGGGTGACCAAGGCTCCCCATCAAATTTTCAAGTGGGGGATAGGCCACAAATACAAAAATTCAGCAACCATGTGTGCACACCGCATGACGTGCTCACCTTAATCATGCAGCCCATGTGGCATGCCCATGTTACCTGTGCACACCCCGGAGCATGGCATGTAACATCAACGCATGGTGCAGGAGGTGTGTGCGTGACATTAAAGAGGTCTCAATGGGTGTCCCTGTCCAGAAGCCAGCATGGTGTCAGGAATGAGCCAGCTCCTAGTGGAACTTTACAGCCGGCTGCAGAACAGAGAGGGTTAGATCTGACGCAGGCTGAACAGTGGTCAGAGGAGGCTTCCCTGCCCCTGGGAATGCTGGTTGCCAAGGGAACAACTGAGAGCAGTCTGGAAGACAGCCAAAGCTCTCAGGCAGCTCAAAAAGACACAAGAGAGAATCTCTCAGAAAAGGAAGAGGCTGGAGATGATCCAATAAGGCCAAGGAGTTGGCGAATGGGAGGGCTGCTAGACAGGAAGCAATACAAGAAATGTAAGGGGCGTTGGTTCAATATATTCTGTAGACACTGGAAGGGGTCTTCAGAAGGGTCATCTTGAGTGATAATGCCAGCGGCTGCGTTAGAGCCATCCAGAGCTATCTGTTTGTTTTTGCAATAAATCCTCCCTTTTAATTACCTACGCTTACTGTGTTATCAAGCCGGGAACCTGGACTCCTGACAAATGAGGCAGATGGGCCATAGGGCTTCCTGCAGTGACTTTAGGATGGCCACCTCAGTAGATTAACGTCTTGAGGAGGCCATAATCCTCAGCACAACCCTGAAGCGGTTTTAGGCCTCTGGCGGATACAGAAGATGCTCTCACAGGCAGCCAACAAAAGATATAAGGGCAGTCCCCCAACCTCTTGGATGACAGCTGTAAAGAAGATGACTTTGAGAGAATGGCAGAGTAAGAAAGGAAGTTGAGAAACCTCAACTTCTATTTTTATGGGGTGCAAAGGCTTTGGGCCTTTATCGTGAAAGTTGTTGGCAAAGCATGGGCACAGAGGCTGGTTCCTCTCTCTCCTTCAAGTGAGCATCATTATCATGCGGTCACAGACGCCAGTGTCTCTCCCTCAGGCAGGCAGTATCATCATGGCCTCTCTCTCCTTCAGGTGGGTTGGTACATTGGCCAGTTTCTCTCTTCCTGGGAAGAACATCTGAATGGGGACACATGGATTAGTCAGTATCCTGGCACCAGCATGTGGTCACAATGGCCAATCTCCTTTTACAGGTGACATCAGCATGTGGTCACAGTGGCCAGTCCCTCTCCTTCAGGTGAACAGCATCAGCATGAAGTCACAATGGCTGGTGCCTTTTTCAAGCAAGCAGCATCAACAGGAGGTCACATTGGCCAGTTCTGTCTTGGAGGCCAGTGGTATCATCATGTGGGGAGTACATTGGTCAACCTTCATCGGAGCAAGTAAAGGTAAAGGTAAAGGTACCCCTGCCCGTATGGGCCATTCATGTCCAACTCGAAGTTTGTGCGCCCATCTCACTTAAGAGGCCGGGGGCCAGCACTGTCCGGAGACACTTCCGGGTCACGTGGCCAGCGTGACGAAGCTGCTCTGGCAAGCCAGCACCAGCGCAGCACACGGAAACACCGTTTACCTTCCCGCTATAAAGCGGTCCCTATTTATCTACTTGCACTTAGGGGTGCTTTCGAACTGCTAGTTGGGCAGGAGCAGGGACCGAAAGACGGGAGCTCACCCCGCCACGGGGATTCGAACCGCCGACCATGCGATCGGCAAATCCTAGGCGCTGAGGTTTTACCCACAGCGCCACCCGCGTCCCAGAGCAAGTAATAGGGGACAAATGGCGCTACTCATGAAGGCAGGCAGAAGCAGGACTGTATGGCTGCTGTATGTTATGGTTTTAGAGAAAATTATATGAAAATGATATATCGTTGGTATCTAACACTGAGTAAACTGGCAAAAGTGGCAGTGACTCACCTGGATTTCTTCCAGTTCAACCAGAAAATCGCATGATGTACCTTTTGCCTTTGGGAACAAACTTGGAGCAGTTCCAAGCTAGCCGATGCTCAGAGGAATTCCATGCTGCTGTTCTGTATGAATAGATCTCTAATCCCTGATGTGCTTGCTTGAGCCACCAGTCAGCTTCATGTGGCTGGATAAAGTGTGTGTGTGTCAATTCACTGCTGGCCTTTAGAGCAACTGTTGTCAAATTTTGAGCTCAAATACTGTAGTTTGATACATTGTCTGTTAAAAAGTAAAACTAGCAGATACTGAAGTTTTTAAATTGCATAACAGAAAACGAGGAAGGGATGCAAAAGGAGCAAATTAGAATCCTGGAATAGAAATGTACAGGGAAATACTTTATGCAAACACTATTTTTATTTTTACTGTTATTGTTATTAGAATTTATATACCAGGGATCTCAGGGTGGTTCACAGAGTAAAATCAAGATATAAAACCACAAAATACATTTAACAAATACACACATTTTAAAAGGGCATAGGATGTCAATCGGATCAACCAAAGGCCTTGTTAAAAAGGAACATTTTTGCCTGGCAGCTAAAAGTGAAGGTGCCAGGTGAACTTCCGTGGGGAGAGTACTTCACAGACAGGGAGTCACTACGGAGAAGGCCAGTTCTCGTGTTGCCATCCTCCAGACCTCTTGAGGAGAAGGCACACGAAGAAGGGCCTCAGAAGATTATCTCAAGGTCCAGGTAGGTTCATATGGAAAGAGGCAGTCCTTGAGGTAATATGGTCCTGGACCATTTAAAGCTTTATAGGTCAAAACCAGAACTTTCAATTGGGCCCAGAAGGGTCATCTTGAGTGATAATGCCAGCGGCTGCGTTAGAGCCATTCAGAGCTATCTGTTTGTTTTTGCAATAAATCCTCCCTTTTAATTACCTACACTTACTGTGTTATCAAGCTGGGAACCTGGACTACTGACACATGAGGCTGATGGGCCATAGGGCTTCCTGCGGTGGCTTTAGGATGGCCACATTGGTAGATTAACATCTTGGGGAGGCCATAATCCTCAGCACAACCCTGAAGCAGTTCCAGGCCTCCGACGGATTCAGAACAGAAGATGCTCTCACAGGCAGCCAACAAAAGATAGAAGGGCAGTCCCCCAACCTCTTGGATGACAGCTGTAAAGAAGATGACTCTTGCCTTTGAGGGAATGGCAGAGTAAGAAAGGAAGTTGAGAGACCTCAACTTCTACTTTTATCAAGTACAAGGGCTTTGGGCACCTTTATCGTGAAAGTTGTTGGCAAAGCATGGGCACAGAGGCTTGCCCTTCTCTCTCCTTCAAGTAGGCATAATTATCATGAGGCCACAGTCACCAGTTGTGGTGATCACACAGGGTCCCCGGACGTTTCACCATCTATTGATCCCTGTGCCACCTCTTTATTTCTCGCTGCCACCACCCAGGCCCTACTTGGTACAATACTGAGTCCAGTTAGGGTTAAATTGGAATATAAACTTCTGTTTATTTATTGCAATTTAACAAGCATGTGGTTTCATAAACGGTATCGGTCAATTACAGTCATGGGGTACCTATCCAGACCTATAACTTCCGCTACCTGCTCTCACTCACTAAACCAGCTCTCAGATATTTACTTGTCTTCCTAGCTGCTAACGGTTCCTGACTCGGCTTATTTCACTACACTAACTCAACCTACTCACAGACTCTATCCCAATTCACTCCCACTCCAACCAACCACCCAGCTCCCAACAAACTGCCCCTCCCAGAACTGGTTTTATAGTCCCTCTGACTCCACCCCCTGGGTTCTGATTGGGTAACCTGTTTAACTATTTCACCTCCAGCACTCTCATATGTTAACGTCACACCAGTGTCTCTCCCTCAGGCAGGCAGTATCATCATGGCCTCTCTCTCCTTCAGGTGGGTTGGTACATTGGCCAGTTTCTCTCTTCCTGGGAAGGACATCTGAATGGGGACACATGGATTAGTCAGTATCCTGGCACCAGCATGTGGTCACAATGACCAATATCCTTCAAGCAGGTGACATCAGCATGTGGTCACATTGGCCAGTCCCTCGCCTTCAGGTGAGCAGCATCAGCATGAAGTCACAATGGCTGGTGCCTTTTTCAAGCAAGCAGCATCAACATGAGGTCAGAGTGGCCAGTTTCTGTCTTAGGGGCCAGTGGTATCATCATGTGGGGAGTACATTGGTCAACCTTCATCGGAGCAGGTATAGTGGACACATTGCCCTACTCATGAAGGCAGGCAGAAGCAGGACTGTGTGGCTGGTGTAAATTTTATATCATGTTATGGTTTAAGAGAAGATTATATGAAAATGATATATCGTTGGTAACTAACAGCAAGTGAACTGGCAAAAATGTATTAATCTAAACCAAACAAGTGTTGGAAATGTAAAGAGAAAGAAGGTTCTTTTTATCATATGTGGTGGTCTTGTATAAGGTTAAAGCTTACAGGGAAATGATATACAATAAATTGAAAAGGATGGCCTCTCTCTCCTTCAGGTGGGTTGGTACATTGGCCAGTTTCTCTCTTCCTGGGAAGGACATCTGAATGGGGACACATGGATTAGTCATTATCCTGGCACCAGCATGTGGTCACAATGGCCAATCTCCTTCTACAGGTGACATCAGCATGTGGTCACAGGGGCCAGTCCCTCGCCTTCAGGTGAGCAGCATCAGCATGAAGTCACAATGGCCAGTCTCTGACTGTTAACTCCTATCAGCCAAAATATTCTGAAGTGCCTCAGTTCTATCATGGGTGTTCATTCTATGTGCTCTTAAAATTCCTTATGGTTTGCCTTATTTTTCTGTTCTTCTCCCTGCCTGGTCCCAGGTGGGAAGAAGGAGAAGCAGATAGTCTCTGCTTTGCAGGAATATTTCCCACAGAGCTAGACCCCAGCATGACTGCTCCTTCCCACCGAGTCTGCCCTTTAAAAAAGCATGGGATGTATGGATTGACAGACAAGTGTAATTGCAAATAAACCTTATATCACATAAATGCTATTAGCCTCCAGTAACCTTAATTCCAAGGCAATGGAACTTATGGTATATGCCAAGACTCCTGGAACTTCTCAGCACTCTGAGAGAAGTATTTTGTCATCAAAAGAGTGTGCACACAGTTCTTTGTTTTTTTCACAAAACTGGTGTCTGGCTTGAGGAATCCTCTCCCTTCCCCCAATGGCACCAAGAAGCAGGGAGGAAACAAGAAAGTTCATACGTATGATTTATTCAGTCATCACGGTAAATGACAAAGAATTCCGGTCATTCCTCCGTGATGGAGTTGCTCACACTGAGCTCCTCCCCCTTCCCTCTCTAGCAACAACGGCTTTTGCCTGGCACCTAAAGGTGTATAATGAAGGTGCCAAGTGAACTTCCCTGGAGAGTACCGTATTTTTTGCTCTATAAGACGCACCAGACCACAAGACGCACGTAGTTTTTGGAGGAGGAAAACAAGAAAAAAAATATTCTGAATCTCAGAAGCCAGAACAGCAAGAGGGATTGCTGCACAGTGAAAGCAGCAATCCCTCTTGCTGTTCTGGCTTCTGGGATAGCTGCGCAGCCTGCATTCGCTCCATAAGACGCACACACATTTCCCCTTACTTTTTACGAGGGAAAAAGGGAGTCTTATAGAGCAAAAAATACAGTATTTCACAGACAAGGAGTTACTGTGGAGAAGGCCAGTTGTGTGGCGAGTTCCCGCCCCCTCCCCCCAGTGGAAATAAAGACATGTGACACAATTCTTTAAGGTTAATGGGTTAAATAGGGCCACAACTTTTTTGTTTACAGGTGATGAGCAGTATTGGCTTAGGCATTGGTCCTAACTGACTATCCAGCTTCAGCCCTTCTGCTTGAAGTCTGGGAAGGGTTAACCACCAGTAGGGGGAGTCCTGCTGATGCACATCAACTAGGAACTCCCCTGGGGTCACCAATAGGGGGAGTGCCTTAGGCCCTCACCTCCCTAGACTTCGTACAGGGCCACGCCCCCCAGAATCCTTTATTGGACTACCCTTCAATATGCAGGGGACGTGATGGTCTCCTCCCCCCCCAACACATCTACATAACAATAACAATACCAATACCAATGCCTAACCGCCAATACCAAGGAGGTTGTGACGATTTGCTACGAGGTAGGTGAGAAACCAAGTGGCTGGTGCCAATTTGCCAAGTGGAAAAAATTCCTACCAGGCCCCTTAACAGTGACCAACTGATGTCCATAGCAAGGTCACAAACGAAACCTTAAAGAGTGGGTGGGTGGGTGGGAAACCGGAGCAGCTGGAGGCGGCAAAGAGGGAGATCCCCGGCTGCGTTAAATTGGACAGGCCACACACCCCGAGCCAGCCGATTGGCTGTCCGGGGGATGATGCGGCCGGGGATTCCCTCAATCATGCGGAGGCTGAGAGCCAGCCATCGCGCGCATGGTGGAAGCATGCAGCCCGCAAACCCACCTCCTCTGAAGTGGCTTTCTCGTGTTGCCACCCTCCAGACCTCTTGAGGAGGAGGCACATGAAGAAGGGCCTCAGAAGATGATCTCAGGGTCCAGGTAGGTTCATATGGAAAGAGGCAGTCCTTGAGGTATTGCGGCCCTGAGCCATTTAAGGCTTTATAGGTCAAAACCAACACTTGAATTGGTCCCAGAAACTAATTCATAGCCAGTGCAGTCGGACCAGGATAGGTGCCATTTGCTCAAACTGTCTTGCTCCAGTGAGCAACCTGGCCACTGAATTCTACACTAGCTGAAGTTTCCAAACTGTCTTCAGAGGGAGCCCTATGTATAACGCATTGCAGTAATCTAATCTGAGGTTACAATGCCCTTAATGTGTTCAAGGGTGCAGGCTGCATGTCAGAGAATCTGCTAAGGCTGCAATGTTGCGTAAATTTACATCAGAGTAAGCTCCATCGAAAACCTTGGGGTGTCCAAGTAAACAAGCACAGTGTTAGTCAAATTTGTATAGACAGTCTTCATAAATCAGTCCTTGGAAGTTATTTTTTTCCCTTCCAGAACCCAAAAGCTGCAAAACCAGAAGTAGGTATTCTGGTTTTCAAACTTTTTTTTGGAAGCCAAACGTGCTCTGTTTTGAATCCCCCTGTGTTTCCTGTTGCGCTCCTAATTTACATCACCCCGCCCCCATTGTAATTCAAGCATTCCGTTTCCGATTGCAGTGTTCTCAGGTGATATTTGGAGCTTATATTTGGTGCTTTTGTTTTTGCTATTTATTTTGAGTTTTTTGTTTTGAGGCTTTTTCAGTTAATTTGTTTTTGTGACTGTGTGGATCCCAGTTCAGCTCCTGATTGATTGATTGACTGCAGAAATGGATAAAAGCCCCCCATCCAAATAATGACTATCATCAGTGCAGGTAAGAAAAATATTTAATTTTAATCATCTATAATACTGTTTTATTTATTTCATAGTACAGTACATTAATTATTGCTTTCATTTTATGGGTCAATGGTCTCAAAAGATAGTAAAAATGCTATTTTTAGGGGTTGTTTTTAAAAGTCTGGACCAGATTAATCCATTTTGCATTACTTTCTATGGGAAAGCACACCTTGGTTTTGGAACGCTTTGGTTTTGGAACAGACTTCTGGAACGCATTAAGTTTGAGAACCAAGGTATCACTGTACTTTCATGCCATCTGTTCCAACTACAACAACAGAAATGACAGAGAGCTTGATGGATACCAACATTAGATGTCAACTAGCTTCCGTTGGAGATAGAATCACAGACCTGCCATTCTTCTTCAGCCTGCGGCCATTTCAGGCATGGTGGGTGGTTTGCTGGCATCTCAGCAGGCTTGCATCTGAGACAGCTAGTGCAATGCAGTTTACCAAATGGAATGCATCCCTTTCCTTCCAAAGGTTGCCCATTTGCATATGTATAATTAGGCCCATTTAGCAAAATAAGGAAGAACATCGAAAGGGAATTAACAATTAAGCCCTACGAGCTCTGCTTCGAGTCTCACAGCAGCCCGCTTTGGCTAGCGATTTGTTTTTGAGGAAATCAATCATACGTCCTCACCATGACGGAAAGCAACAAGACATTCCATTGTTTAGCCTCCCAATGACCGTGTCACTAAGCAACCTACAAGAAGGCTTTGTGGCAGCTTCATTCTTGAGCCTATCAAGAGCTGCTATTCACTCCCCGTAAATCATAGCAGAGCTGCCGGTTTCATGAAATTGGTAAGGAGTTCCCTCTCCCCATGGGGACGCGGGTGGCGCTGTGGTTTAAACCACAGAGCCTAGGACTTGCCGGTCAGAAGGTTGGCGGTTCGAATCCCCGTCACGGAGTCAGCTCCCGTTGTTTGGTCCCTGCTCCTGCCAACCTAGCAGTTCGAAAGCAAGTCAAAGTGCAAGTAGATAAATAGGTACCACTCTTGTGAGAAGGCAAATGGCGTTTCCGTGCACTGCTCTGGTTCGCCAGAAGTGGCTTAGTCATGCTGGCCACATGACCCAGGAGCTATATGCCGGCTCCCTCGGCCAATAAAGCAAGATGAGCGCTGCAACCCCAGAGTCGGCCATGACTGGACCTAATGGTCAGGGGTCCCTTTACCTTTACCTCCCCCACCCTATAACAATGGTGACAGATGGGATAAAGTGTGGTTCCCCCTGTTCACAGACCCTTCAAGTGTCCCTATTTTCCAGGAACAGTCCTGGATTTACAGAAGCCATCCCAGTTTCTGATTTGATCCCGAAATGTCCCACTTTTCTTTAGGATGTCCATATTTTCAACGGAGAAATGTTGATGGGTATGGTAGGACGTCCCATTTCCCTGGAGAAATGTGGGAGGGTATGGAGTTATACGATCCCCGAGGCAAGGAGATAAGCACTTACACAAGCTTTAGAATGCCTCTAAAGGCAGCCCTGTATGGGGATTTTTTTAAAAAATGTAATGTTATATTACAGGGATGTCCAACAGGTTGATCGCGATCTACTGGTAGATTCCTGGTAGGTTTTGGTAGATCACGGTTGATCTCTGGGTCCCTTTCCTTAATGTAGGTAAAATAGAATCCAGTTTCTCTAGAGATGTGTTGGTAAGTGGCAGTCACCCTTTCTTCCTCGAGGTTAGGCTTGAATTCTCAAAAATCGGAGCTTTCCTCCTCCCTAAAACTTTACAGGGCTTTCCTTCCTTAAAAAACAGGGGGTAGATCACTCCCAGTTTTTAATTCTGTGAGTAGATCGCAGTGTCTTGGGAGCTGGCCACCCCTGTTATATTATGTTTTTCTATATAAGTTGGAAGCCACCCATAGTGGTTGGGGAAACCTAGTCAGATGGGTGGGGAATAAATAATAAAATTATGATGATGTGATGGAATAGGATGTCCCTATTTTCATCAGAGAAATGTTGAGGGGTATGTGATTGTGACTTGAGGTGAGCTGCTAAACCGGAATATCCAGAGTAGCAACAGAATGTCAGAGCAACCCAAAGCCACTGAGTGGGGCACCTGTTGACAGAGACCATGCTGGTATTACAGGAGATAATCCACATTGTTGTCCCAAGTCAGAGCAAGGGAGGTGCATAGCAAGCCATATTCCAAAGGCATGTCAAAAACAGGGTCAGGCCAAGATATTTTGCTGCCCGAGGCAAAGGACAAGATGGCACCCACTCAGTTGAATCCTACTTCTACATGGCAACAAGATAGCATCCTCCAGTGCACATGGGGCAGGGTGATAATTTGGGGTGGCTAGGAGAAAGCACGGGGACGCGGGTGGCACTGTGGTGTAAACCATTGAGCCATGGGCTTGCCGACCAGAAGGTCAGCGGTTCGAATCCCCGCAATGGGGTGAGCTCCCGTTGTTCAGTCCCTGCTCCTGCCAACCTAGCAGTTCGAAAGCATGTCAAAGTGCAAGTAGATAAATAGGTACTGCTCCGGCAGGAAGGTAAATGGTGTTTCCGTGCACTGCTCTGGTTTCGCCAGAAGCGGCTTAGTCATGCTGGCCACATGACCCAGAAAAACTATCTGCAGACAAACGCCGGCTCCCTCAGCCAGTAAAGCGAGATGAGCACCGAAACCCCAGAGTCGTTCGTGACTGGACTTAACGGTCAGGGGTCCTTTACCTTTAGAAGCAAACACAACTCTGTCCTCCAATGAAGGGAAATGGCCAAGGGGCTTAGGAGACAAAGTCAGCCGCCCCATCACCCAGCATCTGCCATCTGAGGTGGTCGTCTTACTTTACCTAATGGTAGGACTGCCTCTGGGAGAAAAGCAATGACAAACCTAGACAACATCTTAAAAAGCAGAGCCATCACCTTGCCAACAAAGGTCCGTATAGTTAAAGCTATGGTTTTCCCAGTAGTGATGTATGGAAGTGAGAGCTGGACCATAAAGAAGGCTGATCGCTGAAGAACTGACGCTTTTGAATTACGGTGCTGGAGGAGACTGCAAGAAGATCAAACCTCTCCATTCTGAAGGAAATCAGCCCTGAGTGCTCCCTGGAAGGACAGATCCTGAAGCTGAGGCTCCAATACTTTGGCCACCTCATGAGAAGAGAAGACTCCCTGGAAAGGACCCTGATGCTGGGAAAGATTGAGGGCACAAGGAGGAGGGGACGACAGAGGACGAGATGGTTGGACAGTCTTCTCGAAGCTACGAACATGAGTTTGACCAGACTGCAGGAGGCAGTGGAAGACAGGAGTGCCTGGTGTGTTCTGGTCCATGGGGTCACGAAGAGTCGGACACGACTTAACGACTAAACAACAACAACAGGACTGGCTCTGACAGAAAAGCAGGACATGACATTAAGGTGAGAACATGTGTTATGGCTTGGAAGAGCCAGAATCCAGATATAAACCTCTTCTCTTTCTTCTTAACCAAACTAAACAACTGAGCAACCAAAACAGATGAAGGAGTAAAGCAGATGATTGGGCAAAATTGAACGAACATTTAAGAATGTTTAATGTTATCACATGGTCTATTTATTTATTTGAGGTATTTTCAGGACCAAGCAAGCACTCACCAATTGCCCTGCATCATATAAACATAAAATAAAAGTTCACAACATTTATTAAAAGACTGAATCACCATAAAACATTTTTTTAAAAAAAACCCGGCAGCGGGACTCAGCAGCAATGAAAACGACAGTAGATCAGCCATAACAATAAATTATAGCATTCATTCCAATGTAATATCATTAAAACAGATGAAATAATGCAGCCCTAGATAAAACAGCCGCAGAATATACTTTGGGGGTGCTGGGAAACTTTAATGCCTGTTTGAAGGCTTGTAATCATGGGGCCGGGACGCAGGTGGCGCTGTGGGTTAAAGCCTCAGCGCCTAGGGCTTGCCGATCGAAAGGTCGGCGGTTCGAATCCCTGCGGCGGGGTGCGCTCCCGCTGCTCGGTCCCAGCGCCTGCCAACCTAGCAGTTCGAAAGCACCTCTGGGTGCAAGTAGATAAATAGGGACCGCTTACCAGCGGGAAGGTAAACGGCGTTTCCGTGTGCGGCTCTGGCTCGCCAGAGCAGCGATGTCACGCTGGCCACGTGACCCGGAAGTGTCTCCGGACAGCGCTGGCCCCTGGCCTCTTAAGTGAGATGGGCGCACAACCCCAGAGTCTGTCAAGACTGGCCCGTACGGGCAGGGGTACCTTTACCTTTACCTTTACCTTTAATCATGGGGCCACCTGGCTTGCAAGTGTGGGGCTACTGCTGAGAAGGCCTTCTCACCACGGATGAGGGCGATATTTGACCCAGTTCGTATTTAATAGTGAACCTACCTAATTTACACAGCCACCCTTCAGGGTTAGAATGTCTCTGGATTTTACAGTGCAGTCCTCCAGCCCAATAATAATACTAATAATAATAATAATAATAATAATAATTTATTATTTATACCCCGCCCATCTGGCTGGGCTTCCCCAGCCACTCTGGGCGGCTTCCAAAAAAATATTAAAATACTGTAATACATCAAACATTAAAATCTTCCCTAAACAGGGCTGCCTTCAGATGTCTTCTAAAAGTCTGGTAGTTGTTGTTCTCTTTGACATCTGGTGGGAGGGCGTTCCACAGGGCGGGTGCCACTACCAAGAAGGCCCTCTGCCTGGTTCCCTGTAACTTGGCTTCTCGCAGTGAGGGAACCGCCAGAAGGCCCTTGGCGCTAGACCTCAGTGTCCGGGCAGAACGATGGGGGTGGAGATGCTCCTTCAGGTATACTGGACCGAGGCCGTTTAGGGCTTTAAAGGTCAGCACCAACACTTTGAATTGTGCTCGGAAACGTACTGGGAGCCAACGTACTGGTCTTTCAAGACTGGTGTTATATGGTCTCGGCGGCCGCTCCCAGTCACCAGTCTATTTTAGGGGCAGGGACACATTTGGAAACATAAGAAACTATTGGGGCCACCCAAAATACCTACTTCACAAGAGAAAAACCGATGGTTCCCATAGCAACCCCTCCAAAACAAACACAAC
The DNA here is from genome assembly GCF_951804945.1 of Podarcis cretensis. NCBI lineage: Eukaryota > Metazoa > Chordata > Lepidosauria > Squamata > Lacertidae > Podarcis > Podarcis cretensis. The sequence continues at coordinate 116,217,397 of NC_137172.1, read as the reverse complement.
ACTCACACAGGCAGAAAATATTGGGAGGGGCAGAAGTTACCAAATTGGGGGCCCCAGATATATAGGATTGAATTCCAAATGGATGCATTATGGGAGTGAATGTTATAAACTAGCAGCTATATTTTAGCGACATGGGAAACTGAGCCTGTCAGTGTTTTGTTTTGTTGCTAACCATCAAAAAGCCTGTGACCCTGGTGAAGTCTGAACTGTTTCCTGCACCCAAATCTAAAAATCTGTCTTGTGGATCAAATATGTTCTCCTTGAAGCTCCACGCTGAGAATAATGAATGAAGAATTAAATAACATGGGAGAAATTTCAAAAGCTATTGAAGTGCCATATTAAAAGTTAAAGTGAATATGATCTTTTTGCTTTTCTCAACTCTTCATAAAAATCTCCCCCCTTTATAAAACCATTTTGTAGAAACTGCCAGAGGCTTCAGAATCACAGGAGATGCTGAACAGTCGTGGTGATCGGGCCATCGAAAACCAAACAAAAAGAAAATACCTTTAGGCCACAGTCAACTATCCATTGGGGAAAGATATAGGGCCGCTTTCTCTAACCTCTAGAACTACAACTCCCATCATTCCTCATCACTGGCCATACTGGCTGGGGCTAAGAGGCGTTGGAGACCAAAACACCTGGAGGGCACAGGTTCGGGAAGGCTGTACTACGCCGTTGCTTTTAGAACAGCTTTCTGGTAAAAGAAAGATGAAATGCTATAGCACCCATAATCTAGTCTTATTACATGCATGCATGAATACATGCATATATGAATATTGATTCATACCAGCCTGTTTTAATAGAAAGTAGTAGTATTATGCAGGTGGGACGCAGGTGGCGCTGTGGGTTAAAGCCTCAGCGCCTAGGGCTTGCCGATCGAAAGGTCGGCGGTTCGAATCCCTGCGGCGGGGTGCGCTCCCGCTGCTCGGTCCCAGCGCCTGCCAACCTAGCAGTTCGAAAGCACCTCCGGGTGCAAGTAGATAAATAGGGACCGCTTACCAGCGGGAAGGTAAATGGCGTTTCCGTGTGCGGCTCTGGCTCTGGCTCTGGCTCTGGCCAGAGCAGCGATGTCACGCTGGCCACGTGACCCGGAAGTGTCTCCGGACAGCGCTGGCCCCTGGCCTCTTAAGTGAGATGGGCGCACAACCCCAGAGTCTGTCAAGACTGGCCCGTACGGGCAGGGGTACCTTTACCTTTACCTTTACCTTTACCTTTAGTAGTATTATGCAGAACTGGGACAGGTACTGTGGCTAAAACGAAACTGAAATACTGGGCTATTCCAGATTTCCAAAGCTTGACAGATGCGTGTCAAAAGAGAGAGAAGAAACTGTAATGCCTTGTGGTTATATCATATGCATAGTCGTAAGTGCAGAGAGATGCTGTGCACATGCTCAAAACTAACATAACTATGTGCTGGTGGCGGGGCTGGTCAATATCTGGTTATCAACAGCTAAGCATCACGATATAGCAATATATCAGAATGTCTGAAAGAAGGATGGAGCTATGTAGATTCATTGGCTGGCTTTACAGTTTTCCCCACATTGTGATTTTTGCATAGCGTTCATGCACACGCAAACACACACACACACACACAAATCATGATTCACAATATATTGTCTGGTCAAGAATTATGAAACCAATACAGTGGTGCCTCGCAAGACGAAATTAATCCATTCCGTGAGGCTCTTCGTATAGCGGTTTTTTCGTCTTGCGAAGCAAGCCCATTGACAGTTTAGCAGATTAGCGCTATTAGCGGTTTAGCGGCTTTTAGCGGATCAGCTGATAAGCGGCTTATCAGCGGATCAGCTGATAAGTGGCTTAGGGCTTAGGAAAAGGGGGGGAAAGGGGGGGAAAACCCCACAGGAACTCGCAAGACATTTTCGTCTTGCGAAGCAAGCCCATAGGGAAATTCGTTTTGCGAAGCGCCTCCAAAACGGAAAACCCTTTCGTCTAGCGGGTTTTCCGTCTTGCGAGGCGTTCGTCTTGCGGTGCACCTCTGTATCATGATACAGACTTGAAACCGGTTTTGGATGATATATCGCCTAGCCCAAACTTGCATCATGATTTGTGATATATTGCTAGGTCAAGAACCATGAAACCAATATCACAAGATGGACTTCAAACTCGTTTTGGATGCTGGTGGCATCTGTAGCTTTTCATGTACATAGGAGAGTTCAGGCCACCTAAGATTCAGGCTAGGCACCCTGGCATAAGGACCAGCAACTAGAGGTCCCTGGCCATATCTGGCCTCTTGACAAGTATCAGCAGATAGTTCACCACCAATGACCCAAACAAATCACCAGTGCTTGGCAAACCCTTCCTTTTTAAACAATCAAACACAGGGCTAGCACTTTCCAGAAAACCACATGATCTATGGCTTGCAATGGCTGCTCCAACTGAGTCCCTCTGGTACCTGCTTCAATGGTGGTGGCTTGTAAAGTGGATACAGGAAACCTGTGGCCCTCCAAATTTTACTGAACTACAACTTCCATCACCTTTGACCCATGGCCATATGATGGCTAGGGTTGAACAGTATGGGAGTCCAGCAATGTACGGAAGACCATAGGTTGCCCTTCCCTGTTATAGAGGAATGTACCAGTTACCTAGGGACACGGGTGGTGCTGTGGGTTAAACCACAGAGCCTAGGACTTGCCGATCAGAAGGTCGGCGGTTCGAATCCCTGTGACGGGGTGAGCTCCCATTGCTCGGTCCCTGCTCCTGCCAACCTAGCAGTTCGAAAGCACATCAAAGTGCAAGTAGATAAATAGGTACTGCTCCAGCAGGAAGGTAAACGGCATTTCCGTGCGCTGCTCTGGTTCGCCAGAAGTGGCTTAGTCATGCTGGCCACATGACCCAGAAGCTGTACGCCAGCTACCTCAGCCAATAAAGCAAGATGAGCACCGCAACCCCAGAGTCAGCCACAACTCGACCTAATGGTCAGAGGTCCCATTTACCAGTTACCTAGGCAGGCCTGCTGAGCCTCATGAGTTCTCAAAATGAGCAGACAAGCAACAGCAGTCCTTGGTTCCCCTGCAGGTGTCTCAGTAGAGAATGGCTGCAGACTGAACTTCCAGTAGAAATGTGCAACTGGAGGAAAGGAGAAGACAACAGGGTGGTGGACTTCTTTACTTCAGCCTGTTCCTTCTGTTAAACATGTACAATAGCGTAAAAACAGGACCGTCACCAAAATGCTGGAGAGATTGCACCTCTACAGGCACATACATGTGGTGGGATTCCCCCCAAATTCAACCCTTTTAGACATCAGTCCTACACTGGAGGGACCTATCAGGAGTGAAAGCCACTTCCGACATAAGGAGGAGGTGGTGTTGCTGCGGGCTTCATGCCCCCAACACGCGCGCGGGGGCTGACTGTCAGCCCCGCGCGATTAAGGGAATCCTCGGGCCGTGTCATCCCCTGAGCCAGCCAATTGGCTGGCTCGGGGTGTGTGGCTTGCCTCATCTAAGGCAAGTGCGGCCCCGGGATCTCCTTCTTTGGTCCGTGCAGCTGATGTGGTTTCCCACCCACCCTCTAAGGTTCCCCTTCTGACCTTGCTATGGACTTTGGTTGGTCGCCGTTAAGGGGCCTGGTAGGAATTTTTTCCACTTGGCAAATTGGCGCTGGCCATTTGGTTTTCCGCCTACCTTGTAGCAAATCGTCACAACTCTTTTGGTTTTGGCGGTTAGGCATTGGTCGAGGTATTGTTATGTAGATGTGTTGGGGGGGAGGAGCGCCATCACCTCCCCAAAATTTTGAAGGGTAGTCCGGTAAAGGATTCCGGGGGGGCGTTGCCTCGTCCAAAGCCTATGGAGGCCAGGGCCTAAAGCGCCCCCCCAAGCGGTGACCCCGGGGGAGTCCCTAGTTGATGTGCATCAGCAGGGCTCCCCCTGCTGGTGTTAACCCTTCCCGGTTTTCAAGCAAACAGGCTGAAGCCGGATAGTTTGATAGGACCAATGCCTAAGCCAATACCGCCCTTACCTGTAACCAATAAAGTTGTGGCCAATTTTAGTCCATTAACCTAAAATATGGTGTCCTGTGCCTTTATTCCTACTGGGGGGAGGCGGGAACTTGCCACGCACCGTAGACCACTGGTACGAAACTGTATGGGAAATAGCCCTACTAGAAAAAGCAAACCAACAAACTGAACACAGAGACAAACAAAAGAGAATGTCTTCACTCCAGTGTGGCTCCCCTTTGTTACATACAAAGCCCAACAAGGCAGCAACAAAGACCCACAGACAGCATACAAATCGATATGGCTAACTTGACCCAACAACGTCTCTTCCACACACACGCAAACAAAAGTCACGGCAGTCAACTGAAGGCAACCAACCATGCCCTGCCCCATGTCTCTTACCACCAATGAAAACTAATAAATGAATAGAAAAAGAAAAAATACAAAAAGGCCTACCCACTAGTTGCTGGCACAAAAACCTTGCACACACACTATGTAAAAGAATGAAAATTTACTAATCTCCTCCTCTGCTCTCTCTTCTCCCCCATTATGCTGTCTATAACATTAGTCATTAGTGTCTCACGTCGAATATAACTGATCTGTAGAAAGAACTCCATGAGCCGAAAGCAGAGAGGCTGTGTGTACTTTTGTAACTCAAGAAAATCTTTAATAAATAAAACAACAAAAGAAGGTAAAAACTGGCAGTCCCTGTGAGCCATCTGTACCAATTGGCTGAGATGCTGTGATGTAATGCAATTCCAATGAATATTCATATGTATACCCCACCACCACTTCCCTAACCTCCAGGAGCATCACTGATCATACACTAAAAGCTATTCTTCCTTTCTTTCCACCACTCAATCAAGCGTTCTCTGCTGACATGTTTTCTCAATTGTAACAATGGAAAGCCGGAGAAGTTTATCTACTTACAATTTTTCATATGCTGCCTTTCAGTCATGTTCTCCCCAGGGCAGTTTACAACAAAAAACAAAACGATGTAACGTGTAGATATAAAAGAATAAAACTAAGCTAAAAGCAACAACAACAACAACAACAAAAGCTGCATTAAACAGTTCAGGAAGAATAAAACTGCATCTAAAAATCTGAGGAAAATATAAAAGGCATTTGCCTGGTGCTGAAAGAAGAATAAGGGGGGCGTTGTCAGCTCTCTGACGCAGCTGGGGTGCCACCACAGAGAAGTCTCTCTCTGCCACTCCACACCTCTCATCAACAACATGAAAGTTAATTTAGTGAAGGATTAAAGGTAAAGGGACCCCTGACCATTAGGTCCAGTCATGACCGACTCTGGGGTTGCGGCGCTCATCTCACTTTATTGGCCAAGGGAGCCGGCGTACAGCTTCCGAGTCATGTGGCCAGCATGACCAAGCCGCTTCTGGTGAACCAGAGCAGCGCACGGAAACGCCGTTTACCTTCCCGCCGGAGCGGTACCTATTTATCTACTTGCACTTTGACGTGCTTTCGAACTGCTAGGTTGGCAGGAGCAGGGACTGAGCAACCGGAGCTCACCCCGTTGCGGGGGATTTGAACCGCCGACCTTCTGATCGGCAAGTCCTAGGCTCTGTGGTTTAACCCACAGCACCACAATGCCATAATTGACCTTTATGAGGAAAGATCGGCTGCCAGAAAAACCCAGGTTGTAAAGGCAGGCAAGGTTCTCTCGAAAGCAGTGGCCGAAGCTCATTTTTGACAGGGTGTTTTGTCTCATTGCTCAGTGTTTTCTCTTCATCAGTATGGTGTTTATTGTGGTCAACGGACCAGAAATAAGCCATGCAGTATTCCACCACCTTATACACAAGGACAAAAGAGTTTGCATAGGTGCACCAGCTCAGTCATATAAAAAACAACAACGAACAATTTAGGTCACCTTACAACTTCAGGAGGTTCATTGCCTTCCCATCCTCACTGCCACCAACAGAAATTTGGCCGCTATCAATGACACCCGCTGAAATTGATCTCTCAGCAAAAGATTGACATAGAATTTCCTTCCGTAGCATTCATTGTTCAAGGTGAGATTGCATTTTGCATCCCTGGGTACAGCAGATGTTTCTTTGGCTACAGACGTGTTTCTAGTAACATGATCATGCCATGACATGCTTAAGGGCCAGTGTGGAGTAGTGGTTCAGAGCGGTGGGCTCGTAATCTGGTGAACCGGGTTCGATTCCCTGCTCCTCCACATGCAGCTGCTGGGTGACCTTGGGCCAGTCACACTTCTCTGAAGTCTCTCAGCCTCACTCACCTCATAGAGTGTTTGTTGTTGGGGAGGAAGGGAAAGGAAATTGTTAGCTGCTTTGGGACTCCTTCGGGTAGTGATAAAGCGGGATATCAAATCCAAAAAAAAGGGTAAACTGTTTATGAAGCAAAATAAGAGAAGATATACTCACATTTTTTAAAGGAGAACGCAGAAGGAGATGTGAGATGGCTCCTCAGTTTGGTAGCCTCTAGATTGCTACTGCATTCCAGCCCTTTTGAAAGGCCTGGAGGACCAAATATTGTCAAGCGGCTTATATACACGAGGAACGTCTTTCTTGGCTTTATGGAAATATTGTGTTATATTTGTCGGACTTGCGTTCGACCAAGCTACTCCTCCAGTCAAGTCCTCTGACAGTGATTAACGACCTGAGCCTTTGATGAAGCTCCAGGCACGTTCCCTCATCACACAGAGTATCCAAGCAGCAGCAAAGGACGAGAAATATGAGCTACATTGCTAAGAGTTTTATTTCTAACTACGCAGACAGAAAAGAAATATACATCTTCTCTCTGTGAAAGCAGAGAGGCAGAGAGGCAGAGAGGAACAGGAAACCAGTAATATCAACATCCGTCTCCCGTCTCCCGTGAGACTTCCAGCAGTCTGGAATCTCTGCAATGTAAACAGAGTCTTGTGACTCCAAGCACTGCACAGTGGCACAAACAGAAACCTAACAATATTATGTAGCTGGCATATTACTCCTGGATTAGCTTGCAGAAGTTACCGTATTTTTCGCCCTATAGGACGCACTTTTTCCCCTCCAAAAATGAAGGGGAAATGTGTGTGCGTCCTCTGGGGCGAATGCAGGCTTTCGCTGAAGCCTGGAGAGCGAGAGGGGTCGGTGCACACCGACCCCTCTCACTCTCCAGGCTTCAGGAAGCTATCCGCAAGCCTGCGGAGCCCGGCAGGAACTCCCGCAGGCTTCGAAGGCTTGTGGATAGCTGCCTGCAGCCCGAAGTCCAGGGAGCGTGGCACTGTGCACCCTGGAATTAGGGCAGCTATCCGCAAGACTGCGGCGCCTGGTGGGAGTTCCCCCGCCCCCAGCCCGGCAAGCTCCGGGAGCGATGGCGAGGTTGAGCGCAACCTCGCCATCGCTCCCTGACCCGTTCTGGGGGCTGGGGTCGGGGGAAGATCAGGCTTCCCCCGCCCCCAGCCCCGGGAGCGATGGCGAGGTTGCGCAACCTCGCCATCACTCCCGGACCCCCAGCCCTGAGGCTAAAAACGAAGCCAGGACAGCTAGCGGGATCCATCCCTCTCGCTGTCATGGCTTCTTTGCTCTTTTTTTTTTTTTTTTTATAATAATTTTTATTAATTTTCCACACATAAAATAAAGAACAATGTAACACATTATAACTTCATACTCATCGGTTCATAGCCTTTTTTCTTTGACTTCCCCATACCTCCCCATCTCTGCATCCTTGTTTAATAATTCTTTAGCAACCCTTAAGTCCATTGTCTTAGTTCCTTTTCATAAATATTTCTTAAGTTTTTTTTTTTGTTTACTGCTGCAATTCTTTACTTCTTATCCCCTGACATCTTAACATTCCTCAATTTTACAATTATTTTTAAGATATATTTTGAAATTCTTCCAGTCCTCTTCCACTGTCTCTTTCCCCTGGTCCCGGATTCTGCCCGTCATCTCAGCCAGTCCCATAAAGTCGATCACCTTTGTTTGCCATTCTTCCAGAGTAGGTAGTTCTTGCGTCTTCCAATACTTTGCCAGTAGAATTCTTGCTGCTGTAGTGGCATACATAAAGAAAGTCCTATCCTTCCTTAACACCACTTGGCCCACCATACCCAAGAGGAAAGCCTCTGGTTTCTTAGGAAAAGTCCACTTAAGGACCTTCTTAATTTCATTATAGATCATTTCCCAGAAAGCTTTAACCTTTGGGCAGGTCCACCAAAGATGGTAGAAAGTGCCTTCAGTCTCATTACATTTCCAACACTTATTATTAGGCAAATGATAAATTTTTGCTAGCTTGACTGGGGTCATGTACCACCGGTAGATCATTTTCATAATATTTTCTTTTAAAGCATTACATGCAGTAAATTTGATACCGGTGGTCCATAACTGTTCCCAGTCAGCAAACATAATATCATGACCTATATCTTGTGCCCATTTAATCATAACTGATTTCACCGTTTCATCCTGTGTATTCCATTTTAACAGCAAGTTATACATTCTTGATAAATTCTTAGTATTGGGTTCCAACAATTCTGTTTCTAATTTTGACTTCTCTTTCTGAAATCCTATTTTCCTGTCCTGTTTAAACGTCTCATTTATCTGATGGTAATGCAACCAATCTCGAACCTTAGGTTTTAGTTTCTCATAACTCTGAAGTTTCACCCTTTCACCATCGTAATCTATGATCTCATGATATTTTGGCCATTTAGAATCCATATTAAGCTTTTTTACTTCCCTAGCTTCCATTGGTGACACCCACCTAGGGGTTTTACTTTCCAACAAATCTTTGTATCTAATCCAAACGTTGTACAATGCTTTCCTTACAATATGGTTTTTAAAACTTTTATACACCTTTACCTTGTCATACCATAAATATGCATGCCAACCAAAACTATTGTCATACCCTTCCAGATCCAAAATGTCAGTATTCTCAAGAAGTAGCCAGTGTTTCAACCAGCAGAAAGCTGCTGATTCATAATAAAGTCTTAAGTCCGGCAGGGCAAACCCCCCTCTATCCTTTGCATCAGTTAAAATCTTAAATTTAATTCTGGGCTTTTTGCCCTGCCAGACAAATTTTGATATGTCTTTCTGCCACTTCTTGAAACAGTCCATCTTGTCCACAATCTGCAACGTCTGGAATAAAAACAGCATTCTAGGCAATACATTCATCTTAATAGTAGCGATTCGGCCTAACAAGGAAAGTTTCAGCCTTGACCATATTTCCAGATCCTTTTTAACTTCTGACCAACATTTTTCATAATTATCCTTAAATAAGTTCACATTCTTGGATGTTAAGTTTACCCCCAGGTATTTTACCCTTTTTGTAATTTCCAAACCTGTTTCATTCTGAAAACTCTCTCTTTCTTCCATTGTTAAATTTTTTTCCAACACTTTCGTTTTTTGTCTATTCAATTTAAAACCTGCTACTCGACCAAATGTTTCAATTAGTTCTAAAACTCTTTTAGTACTAGTGTCTGGCTGTTGCAAAGTCAATACTAGGTCATCTGCAAATGCTCTTAATTTATAATGTCTAACTCCGACCTGAACTCCTTTAACCAACTGGTCCTTTCTAATCATGTTTAACAAAACCTCCAGGACCGATATAAAAAGCAAAGGGGATATTGGGCAGCCCTGTCGTGTACCTTTTTCTATAGGTATTTCTTCTGTTACCACGTTATTTACAATTAATTTGGCCTTTTGTTGAGAGTATATTGCACCTATACCGTTTTCAAAACCTTGTCCTACCCCCATCCCTTGGAGATTCTTTTTCATAAAAGTCCAACAAATGTTGTCAAAGGCTTTCTCCGCGTCCACAAAAATCAGAACTGCTTTCCTATTAATGTCAACGTCCAGCAGCTCCAAAATGTCTATAATGTTCCTCACATTGTCTGACATATGTCTACCTGGGAGAAAGCCTGTTTGGTCCTTATGAATCTCATCTGCCAACACTCTTTTCAATCTTTTTGCCAAAATGTCTGCAAAAATTTTGTAATCCACATTGAGTAAAGATATAGGGCGGTAGTTTTTAACTTGGTTCTTCTCAGTCTCTGTTTTCGGTATAAGTGAGATGAAAGCCTCTTTCCACGATTCAGGTGCCTTTTTCCCCTTCAAAATTTCATTGCAAACTTCCTTCAATGGTTGTATCAGCCATTCTTTCAGCATTTTGTAGTATTTGGCCGTCAGGCCATCTGGTCCTGGTGATTTTCCCAATTTCATATTTTGAATGGCACCCTCTATTTCTTGTTCTGTTATTTCCTCGTTTAAGATCCTTTTACTTTGTTCTGAGATTTTTGGTAAACCGTATTTTCTGATGAATTCTTCTATTTCTTGCTCGTTGGTTGGCCCTTGTGCATACAATTTCTTAAAAAAGCTTTGAAAACAATTGTTGATCTCGTTGGGTTTGTGGATAATCTTTCCATCCATTTCTAAACTTGTTACCGTATTCATTTTCTGCCTTTTTTTCAATTGCCATGACAGAAGTTTCCCACATTTATCCGCTGATTCAAAAGTTTTTTGTCTCATTTGCTTTATCTTCCATTCTATTTGTTGGTTCATGAGTTCCATGTATTGCATCTGATGAAACTTTATTTCTCTCAAAATCTCATGAGACTTTGGTTTGGACCTCAACTTCTTCTCTCCTTCTTTTATTTTTTCTAAAAATTTTTCCTTCTTTTCATTTTGTTGCTTCTTCTTAATAGAATTTTGTTGAATTAGGAAACCTCGCATCACGGCTTTGCTTGCGTCCCAAATTATTCTTTTTTCCACATCTGTTTTCCTGTTGATCTCAAAATAATCTTTTAATGTTTTAAGGGCCTTCTTATGGATCTCTTCGTCCTTAAATAGGGTGTCATTCATTCTCCATCTAAAGGAACCAGTTGTTGTTAATTTCATCTCCATCTTGACCGCATTATGGTCGGAGCACGTTTTTGGGCAGATTTCTACTTTTTTTGTTCTTGACGCCAGACTACTAGAAATCCAAATTTGGTCTATTCTTGTCCATGTCATTTTTGCTTCAGAGAAGAAAGTTCCCTCCCTCTCTAGAGGATTCTTTGTTCTCCAAATATCAATCAAGTCCATTGTTTCAGTCATTTCGAAAAAGATCTTTGGTAGTCTCCCTTCTTTTGAAATCACTTGTCTCTGTGCTTTGTCCATGTTTGTTGAGACAACTCCATTCATATCTCCCATCATTAGGATTTTATAATCTAAAAAGTCAACTAATGTCTCATGCAACTTCCTAAAAAATTCAGCCTTCCCTTCATTTGGGGCATAAACTCCCACAATTAATATCTTTTCTCCTTGAATTTGTATTTCAATTGCCAGGTATCTTCCTTGTTCATCTTTAAATATTAATTTTGGAGCCAACTTTTCCTTTGCATAGATCACCACACCTCTTTTCTTTACTTTGTCTGATGAGATGAATTCTTGACCGAGTCTCTTATTTATTAATAATTTCCTGTGGATCCTGGCAATATGGGTTTCCATGGCTTCTTTGCTCTTTGGGGCTCGGGGAGGGGAAATATATATATTTTTCTTTATTCCCCCCCCCCAAAAAAAAAAAAAAAAAATTAGTGTGCAATATGGGCTGGTGCGCCCTATAGGGCGAAAAATACGGTATATGGTGTTTTATGTTTCATACTGGTGATGTTGCTGCTCTGGTATTGATGCTAACCTGTGATGGGTCCTTCTCGGCGGTGGCTTCCTGTCTGTGGAATGCCTTTCTAGGAGAAGTGCATCCATCTCTCTCATTATTAACATTCAGAAGGAATTATTAAGCGTTCCTGACATTTGATGGCTCTTGAAATTACTAGCTGGAAGGATATGTGACTGTCTTTCAATGTTTTCTGGTGTTCTTAATGTTTTTAAATGTTGCATTCATTTTTATTTTATTTCAAATCGTATCGTTTTGCTGCTTTGTTCTTCATCACCCTGGGCTCCTTTGAGGAGGAATGCCAGGAAATGGGATAGATAAATAAATAAATAAGGTTGTGTTTTGAATTCCTGTTATGTAAGCGGCCTTTAAAGGGTTGTACTCAGAGAAGCATCCTATCAATATTAATAGACCAACAAACAAACACAGGGATTATACAGGAGGCCTTCGGTTTGTCTGCTTTTCAATTGAAGTTTGAAGAAAAGGGGCAAACAAGGATGAGAGAGGTCACGTGTCCGTCGCAAAAAGGAAAAACAGGCCTCAGATTTAAAAGGCAAACTCATGCAATCATTCGTAAATAAATAAATTGCTGAAAATTATCAAGATTCAAACATGCTGCTCTGTGTTAGGCAAAATTCATAGAATCATATAATCATAGAATCATAGAGCTGGAAGAGACCACAAGGGCCATCGAGTCCAACCCCCTGCCAAGCAGGAAACACCATCAGAGCACTCCTGACATATGGTTGTCAAGCCTCTGCTTAAAGACCTCCAAAGAAGGAGACTCCACCACACTCCTTGGCAGCAAATTCCACTGTCGAACAGCTCTTACTGTCAGGAAGTTCTTCCTAATGTTTAGGTGGAATCTTTTTTCTTGTAGTTTGGAACCATTGCTCCGTGTCCGCTTCTCTGGAGCAGCAGAAAACAACCTTTCTCCCTCCTCTATGTGACATCCTTTTATATATTTGAACATGGCTATCATATCACCCCTTAACCTCCTCTTCTCCAGGCTAAACATGCCCAGCTCCCTTAGCCGTTCTTCATAAGGCATCGTTTCCAGGCCTTTGACCATTTTGGTTGCCCTCCTCTGGACACGTTCCAGTTTGTCAGTGTCCTTCTTGAACTGTGGTGCCCAGAACTGGACACAGTACTCCAGGTGAGGTCTGACCAGAGCAGAATGCAGTGGCACTATTACTTCCCTTGATCTAGATGCTATACTCCTATTGATGCAGCCCTATTGATGTAAGTTTGGGAACAGGAAGAACCACATGTCAGCAAGAAGACTGAACTTTTGGCAACTGGAGCAAAAGTTTCTACATCTACGAGTAAGTCATGGTCTGTTCTTATGGATAGACCCCTATGGCAGCAGTGTTAACCCCCAGCCTTATCCAGCCCTCAAAGAAAATGTTTCCGGCACTCCACACTAATTTTGTCGGCAGTCACAAAAAAGAATTAAAGCAAGACTTACAGAAGAACAGAATGAGTTTTGATCTGGGGCTATCCTTGCTCAGCCAGCACTCAGCTGGTTCCATGCTGTAGCAAGTGCCTATGCCAGCGCAGCCAGTAGAACTTAAATTGGCATGATTTATACAGAGCCTAGGACCTGCTGATCAGAAGATCAGCAGTTCGAATCCCCGCAATGGCGTGAGCTCCCGTTGCTCGGTCCCTGCTCCTGCCAACCTAACAGTCCGAAAGCACGTCAAAGTGCAAGTAGATAAATATGTACCGCTCCAGCGGGAAGGTAAACGGTGTTTCCATGCGCTGCTCTGGTTCACCAGAAGCGGCTTAGTCATGCTGGCCACATGACCCGGAAGCTATACGCCGGCTCCCTTGGCCAATAAAGCGAGATGAGCGCCGCAACCCCAGAGTCGGTCACGACTAGACCTAATGGTCAGGGGTCCCTTTACCTTTACCTTTAAGTCCTCCAAAAGGGGGTGAAACACACGTATTCCAACCACTTTTCACCTTGGTCATGTGACCGACGGTCCAGTCCTCAAAACCTGGGTCCATACTCACCTACCAGCCCAAATAGCAGTAGTCTGTTCTGAATGGAGTTTGGACTGTGGTAACTTGAACTGGCATTAGTTCTGCTGGCCTAAGTGATGCTGGCTTTGTATTGTTTGAATTGCTCTGTCAGTGTTCCGTTAAGAGTTTGGGTGTAATCCAAGGCGACATTTTTCCATCTTCTCCACATCAAACAGTTGGTCCCTTACCTTTACTGCCCCGACCTGGCCACAGTGATCCATGCGACGGTCATCTCCAGGCTTGACTACTGTAATTCGCTCTACGCAGGGCTGCCCTTGAAGCTGTCCCAGAAACTCCAGCGGGTGCAGAATGCTGCAGTGAGGCTCCTCACCGGGTCTCTGCCATGGGAGCATATTCACCCAGTGCTTTTCTAGCTGCACTGGCTCCCGGTGAAGTACAGGGTCAGATTTAAGGTGCTGCTTTTGACCTTTAAAGCCCTTCACGGCCTAGGACCCTCGTACCTACGGGACCGCCTCTCCCGGTATGCCTCACGGAGGATCTTAAGGTCCATAAATAGCAACACCCTAGAGGTCCCAAGCCTTAAGGAAGTTAGATTAGCCTCAACCAGAGCCAGGGCCTTTTCAACACTGGCCCCGGCCTGGTGGAACGCTTTGTCTCATGAGACCAGGGCCCTGCAGGATCTGATTTCTTTCCGCAGGGCCTGTAAGACAGAATTGTTCCACCTGGCCTTTGGCTTGGAGTCAATTTGATTCCCTCCCCCTCTTTCTTTTCTCCTTTCTCCTCCTGTGATGAGGCTGCATTTTAGTGTTTTAATGTTGTATTTAACCTTGTTTTTAAGTTGTATTTCAGTCAACTTGTTTTAGTTATTGGTTGTTAGCTGCCTTGAGCCCGGCCTTGGCTGGGGAGGGTGGGGTATAAATAAAATTTTATTATTATTATTATTATTAATCCAGCCTGAGTCCCTGATGGGGATGCAAATCACGCCTTTCTTCCAGGCATCAGATGAGTCATTGGTTGGGTACAGAGGGGTTGGTTGGGGGGTGGGAGTCTAGCTACCCCCAACGCTAGCAATGCAGGCCAGAAAAGGTTAGCCATCGCCAACTTACCGTATTTTTTGCTCTATGAGACTCACTTTTTCCCTCCTAGAAAGTAAGGGGAAATGTGTGTGCGTCTTATGGAGCGAATGCAGGCTGTGCAGCTATCCCAGAAGCCAGAACAGCAAGAGGGATCACTGCTTTCGCTGCACAGCAATCCCTCTTGCTGTTCTGGCTTCTGGGATTCAGAATATTTTTTTTTCTTGTTTTCCTCCTCTAAAAACTAGGTGCGTCTTATGGTCTGGTGCGTCTTATAGAGCGAAAAATACGGTAACTGAATTCATCACATTTTTATGCTGGAAAGTATTTGGGCAAGAGCATAATTAAGGCTTATTTGGACTCGATTAACTTTCCTGAACTGTCCAGAGAAGACATAGCAAGGATTAATGCTCCAACCCCCAGATATAAGAAGTTAGGTGATGTTATTATTAAACAGCTTAAAAATGGCAAATCTCCCAGAGCTGATGGCATGCTGGCTGTATTTTTATAAATCTTTTAGAGAGCAATTAACTCCTTGGCTGGTTATCTTGTTTAATGGAGAAGACAAATTCCACCATCCTGGGAAGAAACATCTGTTTTATAAAATAAAAAATTGAGGGGGCCAAAAGAGTGAGGAAATTCCTCTTGCATCTCTCCTGAAGGAAGCAAGTTATCCTACGTACCCACCTAGAAAATCTTCTGCAGTCCAGCACAGCAGGAGTTTGGGAAAGTGGCGACATTATTAATGCTTTCCTTTTTTATCTCACACCTGTAATTGACTCCTGGAAAAGAAGAGAAAGTGTTTCATTTGGGGGTTTAAAACACAAAATTGGTATGTTTAAAAATGCTATTTAACAACTATGAAAAGTTGCTACCTAAAATCAAGATGGAGAAATACCCTCCCCTTCTATTTCCTCATAATTGTGGCTTATTTGGGGGGCCCTTTCTACAGAGATCAGAGACACCCTATAGAATTAAATATCCAGCTGAGACCTGATGGAATTGGCTGGAATGACTGAACATCTGAAATGTCTCTTGCTGAGATCATCAAAGCACTGGACAAGTCATTGGAGAAAGATGTAGGTAAGGGCATTAGAAAGGTTCGGTTGGATCAGGTCAAAGGCCCAGCTAATTCAGCAAGATATAAGAGGATGGAGAACAGGGTAGAAGTTTGCCAAAAGATTGTTTATTACTCTGTGCCTTGTTCAAAGAAGATGCCTACAGAAGTGCAAGTGGCTGGACTGGCACCTTCATACAATGAGAGGATATGTGGAGCCAGACCCTCCAATTGTCCCTATTTCCCGGGGACAGAAGCTCTCCTGGTTTCTCATTTGATCCTGGAATGCCCCACTTTCCCTTAAGATGTCTCTATTTTCATTGGAGAAATGTTGGTGGGTATGGAGTTATGCCTGTTGTTTTTGTCCATGGAGTTTTCTTGGCAGGGATACTGGAGTGGCTTGCCGGTTCCTGCTCCAGGTGGATCATGTTTAGTCAAAACTCTCCACTATGACCTGTCCATCTTGGGTGGCCCTGCATGGCATAGCTCATAGCTTCTCTGAGTTATTCAAGCCCCTTGTGATCCGAAGAATTGATGCTTTTGAATTATGGTGCTGGAGGAGACTCTTGAGAGTCCCATGGACTGCAAGAAGATCAAACCTCTCCATTCTGAAGGAAATCAGCCCTGAGTGCTCACTGGAAGGACAGATCCTGAAGCTGAGGCTCCAATACTTTGGCCACCTAATGAGAAGAGAAGACTCCCTGGAAAAGACCCTGATGTTGGGATAGATGGAGGGCACAAGGAGAAGGGGACGACAGAGGATGAGATGGTTGGACAGTGTTCTTGAAGCTACCAGCATGAGTTTGACCAAACTGCGGGAGGCAGTGGAAGACAGGAGTGCCTGGCGTGCTCTGGTCCATGGGGTCACGAAGAGACAGACACGACTAAATGACCAAACAACAACAACATGGAGTTATGCATACCCCCAAACTAAGGAGACAAGTAACTACAAAACCTTTAGAAGACATCTGAAGACAGCCCTTTATAGGGAAGGTTTTTTCATTTAAAAATATTTAATGTTTTATTATATTTTTATATATGTTGGATGCCACCCAGGGTGGAGCTACACCCAGGGGGAAAAAACACTATAAATAAATCAGAAATTAATTCATTACAACAACAACAACAACAACAACAACAACAACTATGGGAAATTGCATAGATTTTATTTTATTTCTTTACTCTCCAGCACCATCTGGTGTTGCATGTTTATAACGCACAGTAGTATGGAATAGGATGTCCCTATTTCCATCGGAGAAATGTTGGAAGATATGTGGAGGTGAGATGGGATGTGTTGGTGAAAGGGGAATACTGGAGCATGTTTGGTGCTCCTGTCCTTTAGAGTTTGGAGAACCAATAAGAATCAGTAAATATCAGATGAGCTTTTCACTCAGCCCTGGCTGAGGGATCCCTGGGCGGTTAAGTCCAGTCAAAGGCAACTATGGGGTTGCGGCGCTCATCTCTCTTTCAGGCCGAGGGAGCCGGAGTTTGTCCACCGACAGCTTTCCAGGTCATGTGGCCAGCATGAGAATACCGCTTCGGGCACAACAGGACACTGTGACGGAAACCAGAGTGCACAGAAACACTGTTTACCTTCCTGCCACAGTGGTACCTATTTATCTACCGTATTTTTCCTTCTATAACACGCAGATTTTTTCTCCTAAAAAGGAAGGGGAAATGTCTGTGCGTGTTATTGAGCGAATGTGTGGTCCCTGGAGCCAAATAGTGCAAGGGGAGGCAAAAAAAAGCAGGCAAAAATCAAACCGCGTGTCTCCTAGAAGGGAAACTGCCGGCTGCTTTCCGGCATTCTGCCTCAGGGTCTTACTGCCCACCCACCTCTGTTTCCTTGCTGTGTTTGCTCAAACGAACAAAGAGCAGGGAAAGCCCCTCCCCTCCAGGCAAGCAGAGGGGAAAGCAGAGTGAAAACATGCAGGAGGGAGAGAGAGAGAGAGAGCGCGAGCTGGCTGGCTTGGGTGGGTAGGTGAGGGAAAGCTTTTGCCTTCCTTTCCTCCCTACCCCTCTCCTGCATTCTTAGCCAGCTGCTTCTCTGCACACCCCTCTCCTGCTCCTTGTCCCTTCTGTGTTTTTCCTTCCCTCCCCACTTAAAATGTGGTTAAAAAGCATGGATCCACATGGATCCTCAGGATCTTTGCATTGGGTCAGCCCAAATTCACCATCAGATCACATAGCATGTCCATGGCTACAGCCTGCCCCCCAAAAATCACGCACCCACTGTTGCCTGGGGCTGCAATGGTGCAAAAACGTGGTTAAAAAGCATGGATCTACATGGATCCTCAGGATCTTTGCATTGGGTCAGCCCAAATTCACCATCAGATCACATAACATGTCCATGGCTACAGCCTGCCCCCCAAAAACCACACACCCACTGTTGCCTGGGGCTGCAGTGGTGCAAAAACGTGGTTACAAAACATGGATCCACATGGATCCTCAAGATCTTTGCATTGGGTCAGCCCAAATTCACCATCAGAGCACATAGCATGTCCATGGCTACAGCCTGCCCCCCCAAAATCACGCACCCACTGTTGCCTGGGGCTGCAATGGTGCAAAAACGTGGTTACAAAACATGGATCCACATGGATCCTCAGGATCTTTGCATTGGGTCAGCCCAAATTCACCATCAGAGCACATAGCATGTCCATGGCTACAGCCTGCCCCCAAAAAATCACGCACCCACTGTTGCCTGGGGCTGCAATGGTGCAAAAACGTGGTTACAAAGCATGGATCCACAGGGATTCTCAGGATTTTTGCATTGGGTCACCCCAAATTCACCATCAGATCACATGTCTGTGGCCACAGCATGAAGCACAAAAATGATACATCCACTGTTTCATTCAGAATGTTTTTTCCCTTGTTTTCCTCCTCTAAAAACGATGTGCGTGTTATGGTCAGGTGCGTGTTATAGAGCGAAAAATACGGTACTTGCACTGGCATGCTTTTGAACTCCTAGGTTGGCAGGAGCTGGGACAGAGCAACGGGAGCTCACCCCATCGTGGGGATTCGAACCGCCAATCTTCTGATCGGCAAGCCCAAGAGGCTTAGTGGTATAGATTACAGCACCACCTGCGTCCTGGCTAATACTGCAATCTGGGCTCAATTGCTACATGAGCTGGAGGCTGCCTTAGGCTTCCGTCTCCCTCCCCTCCATCATAATGCACCAAATTGCTAAGATAGGGAACAGTCAAACCTGCCGCCACCCCCCCCCCACTACAGAACAGTGCTGTGCAAGAAAAGCTTCACCACTTGATTCTGCAAAATGTAGAGCCTGGTCTTCAGTGTTCTCCACACAGAGCTCTGAAGCACGCTGAGAAAGGGGCCGAAGTACATTATTTCTTTCAAAAGATAGCGCCATCATTCATTTCTCAGATGCAGGGATTATTTTACAGTAAGAATCGGGCCAATTGAGTCGATTGGCCGAAAGCTGCAAGGACACAAATGGTAAGACCACTGACCAGGCAATCTCTACAATTCTATGATTCTTTGAGAAACCTAGTGAGCGTTTTTTGTCTTTCTTACATGAGTCGGAAAAACCTAAGTCTGTGAAAGATCATGTTGACACTGCTCCCTCTGCTGGGCTGTTCCTAAAGGTTAGGTTCTGCAGATGTCTCTCATTTTGGCTTGCCAAAATTTATATCAGAGGAAAACAACCTAAGACAAGGGGGAAAGAAGGAGAATTTATTCACATCATAAAACAGTGACATGGCCAATGCGTGAGAGTTTATTGATCTTGCTTGCGTTATCCAGAGCCCGGACCATAAAGTAAAACAGAGGAATAAAGCAAGTTGGTTGGTTGTATACATTGTGAGAAATGTTGGTCTTTTACGAGCTACACTAGGCGCGTTCCATTTGATGCTGCTGGAATTATGCCTCTGTAGACAAGGTTATTCGGGGAGAGCAGGGAGGTGCTGGTCAATCAGGAGGGAATCAAATTTTCTTTTCATTTTATTTATCTTTAATTAACAATATGATAGACCTGGAGGTGAAAATTGCATTTGTTTTACTAGGAAAGCCCATTAAATGTTCCTCTTGTTTCGATTGTTAAGCACAGCGTTGCCAGAGCTCATAAACAGCTGAACTTCAGAGGAAGCGCAAAGTAAATCCCTTCCCATTCACCCTATCAGGCAGAAAGTAAATTGGGATCAACTGGGAAATCGTGGGGTGGTTTGCAGTAGATTGGCGAAGTTCTCTGATTCCTAACTGTTTAACAACAGCAGAGTCAAAATAACTTTGGTTTTCCTCTTTGGTTGGTCTGCTGAAATGAAGGAAACTAACTTGGAGTGGGCTTTTGTGTGAAAGGACTGTGAGCTCAGTTCACTTCTAGTACTGAAAACAAATCCCTAAGCTCAATCTTTAATTCTAACTGTATGTAAGTATCCCTGGGATAGCTCCTCAGTGTCACACCCCCACGATCCAGGGTTTAAGTTGTTCTCTTCTGTGTCCTACCTGGGGGGCTCTTGGACTTGCGACTCCCACCACTTTTCAACAAGTTTGGGTGACACCCCCATGGTGTTGAAAGAATTTGTTGTTGTTGTTTAGTCGTTTAGTCGTGTCCGACTCTTTGTGACCCCATGCACCAGAGCATGCCAGGCACTCCTGTCTTCCACTGCCTCCCGCAGTTTAGTCAAACTCATGCTGGTAGCTTCGAGAACACTGTCCAACCATCTCGTCCTTTGTCGTCCCCTTCTCCTTGTGCCCTCCATTTTCCCCAACATCAGGGTCTTTTCCAGGGAGTCTTCTCTTCTCATGAGGTGGCCAAAGTATTGGAGCCTCTGCTTCAGGATCATGTCCTTCCAGTGAGCACTCAGGGCTGATTTCCTTCAGAATGGATTGGTTTGATCTTCTTGCAGTCCATGGGACTCTCAAGAGTCTCCTCCAGCACCATAATTCAAAAGCATCAATTCTTCGGCAATCAGCCTTCTTTATGGTCCAGCTCTCACTTCCATACATCACTACTGGGAAAACCATAGCTTTAACTATAAGGACCTTTGTCGGCAAGGTGATGTCTCTGCTTTTTTGAAAGAATTAGGATTAAGCATATTTCACCAGTTTTCCTATCTATTTAACCTTTGGGTTTATTGTCTTGTGTACCCTGCTTTGAGAAGATTCTTCTTCTTGCTCTAGTGGTATAGAAATGTATGTATAAATAAATAATCTGTGTTTGGTTTCCAGGTGCCAGTTTAAAAGGTTTCTGTGTACACAAGTTTCCCCTGCCACGTGACCCAGTTTTATGTTCTCTGCATCTTTGCCTTTCTATGTGCTTATCTTTTATTTTATGTTGATTTTATGTGTACTGCTTTGAGAATACTGTATATATATATTTAGACCCCGACTGAACAGCAGACAAACATCTGTATCAATAAAGAAATAAATACCGCTTTAAAACATTATAATGGGATACTGTAATGTGTGTTGTATCCATTTTCCATATAATTTAAAACTATAATTGCGTATAATCTTTTATATGTAGAAATTAATAAAACATAGTTATCGCGGTCTTCATAATTTCCAAGGAAATGATTCGGTTTCCCTGCCCTTTCAGCTGCCTCGGTGGTGGAAACTGCTTGCTCCGCAAAACCACTGAGGTCCTCCAGATACGTTTCAATTAATTCATTTGCCATTTTTGTCAAATCATGTGTTGGAAACAGATGGGGTTGCTGTCTCTTATGCGACCAGCTCCAGCTGTTTAACTCTGTCTTCAAGGGCAGCTAATTTATCCTTGAAGGCTTTCCTCTGACTTGTAAAGCTGCTATAGTTCTGCCAGACTGGAGATCCCCTTTACACACTGATCACCAAGGCACTCTTTTTTAAATACCAGGCAATTAGCACAAAACGAACCATACCCAACTGCCGTCATGGACTGTTTGGGAGCAGAGGAGTGGTGAGAGGAACCAGCTGGGGAACCAACAAGGGAAGAAGGCTCAGAGCCTGGGGAATGGTGGTGGGACGACGATGAGTGGTCAGAAGGAGAAGATGGAGAAGAGGAAGTGTCAGAAGCTGAAAGGGTAACAGGGCTTAGTGAGCAGGGAGAGTCTGTGGCAGACAGAAGTTCAGAATCAGAGGCAGAAGCTGAAGCAGGAGAATGGGAAGAGGAAAGGCAGCCAAGAGACAGAGATGTTCCAAGCAAGCTGGTGAAAAGTCACAGGTGTCTCCTCCTTCTGCTGAGATAGGTTCTCCTCCCCGCTTTGTCTCCCAGAACCAGAAGAGGGATGAAAAGGGTAGAGGAGAGGGTGGATGCAGGCAGGCTCAGTCTCTGATTTCTTGGGGAAAGCCCTGGAGAGGAGTGGACTTAGACAGCTATGAGGCAACTAATTCATGGGGCAAAACCTACTAGGGATGAGTGTCTGTGTCAGGGACTGGGCAGAAGAGGAATGGCGGAGACCGGTTCCCCATCCTGACCCTTCCAGGGAGGAGGAAGAGGAAGACAGTAGAGATTTGTACAACAGGGGTTTGAGGGAGTTTGGAGCTCAGAGGCAGATGAGGGGGAAAGCTGGGAAATCACGGGAGGGCCAGGACAACACCCAGCTGACACGTTGTCATTAGAAAGCATTCCAGGCCCTACATCTTCCAGAATAATAATCATAATAATAAATTTTATTTGTACCCCGCCCTCCCCAGCTGAAGCCAGGCTCAGAGCAGCTAACGTCATACAAATAACACAGTATACATAAAAACAGGCATCAATTAATAAAAATACATCTTAAAATTAATTCCGACAAATTAAAATCTGGACAAATGGCAGTTATCGGTTAAGACTGAGAGCGGTTAATGCTTGCCAGGACCAACTGTTTTCACTGATCATATAAGGACCTGTGAACAGGATGGGAGGCCTCCTTCATGCTTGTTCTTATACAAAGGAAAATAGATCAGACTGCCCCCTGGCCAAAGGCCTGGTGGAACAGCTCTGTCTTGCAGGCCCTGTGGAAAGATGTCAAATCCTGCAGGGCCCTAGTCTCTTGTGGGAGAGGGTTCCACCAGGCTGGGGCCATGGCCGAAAAGGCCCTGGCTCTGGTTGAGGCCAGTTTAATTTCCCTGGGGCCCAGGGTCTTCAGAGTATTGTTGTTTGCTGTTATGTACTGAGTTGAATAGAATCCAAAATGCAGCAGTCTGATTGGTCCTAAAACAATAGGATTCAGAATGCAGCAGTCTGATTGGTCCTAGAACAATGCAGCAGTATGATTGGTCTGCAGGAGCCACCCAATCTGGCTCCAGATGGAAGTGAATCCACAACCTGATTGGCCTACAGGAGAATTCCGGAATTAGCCAATCACATGCAGCCCATTGTGTAAATAATGTATATAAAGAAGATACTTTGAGGGGACTTTCATTCCTCCTCACCACCAGCTGAATAAAGAGCATGAAATCCACTCTCGACTCTGAGTATATTTCATTTGCAGACCCCGGCGAGCCTTAAAAGTAGGAGAGCAAAGCGCTTGAAGACAGAGGGCATGTAGCAGCACCCGTAGAGGAGACAATGAGAATGAAAAATGAGGACATGGGAGAGATGAGGGGTGGAGATTCACTTGGGACAATGCCATTATCTAAGAGGCTGAGTTCTATTGCCTCTCTCTGTAAAGATTGAAATAAAAAAGGACACTAAGAAACTTTTCCTTATCTTTATACTTTCCTGGGCAACCAGCTGGGAGCCGCTGACACCATCCTGACAGTCTGTGCTCATTAGTCCGGACACTCAGCCAAGTCTGTGGAGAGCGTGTTTTTGCTAATAAAGAGTTAACTCCAACTCGGAAAGGTGTGATTTACTGCCGGCTCACTCTTTGACAACTGCCAATTATCCTTCCAGGCCCCTGCTACTTGTTCTCCACTTCCTGTAGGAAATAGAAGCCCCTTCCTGCATTTCACCATTGGATTATTCAGAGCCACTTTTCCTACAGAAGTGTGGCAAAGGTAGAGGGAACCTTGTTCAGCCAGTGGGACATATTACTTGCAGGCAACATAAAGGTAAAGGTAAAGGTAAAGGGACCCCTGATCATTAGGATGACTCTGGGGTTGCGGCGCTCATCTCCCTTTACTGGCTGAGGGAGCTGCTTCCGGGTCATGTGGCCAGCATGACTAAGCCGCTTCTGGCGAACCAGAGCAGCACACAGAAACGCCGTATACCTTCCCACTGGAGTGGTACCTATTTATCTACTTGCACTTTGATGTGCTTTCGAACTGCTAGGTTGGCAGTAGCAGGGACTGAGCAATGGGAGCTCACCCCGTCGCGGGGATTCGAACCGCCGACCTTCTGATCGGCAAGTCCTAGGCTCTGTGGTTTAACCCACAGCACCAACATACTGGGGGCCAAATGGCAGTGATGGGTGGTACCAGGGGCAACGGCAATTGATTTGTCTTGCTACCTTCATTTGGTAGGTTATGCGCAAAAGTTCAAGGTTGCTGCACCCACCCACACACCATTTATCTCCAACCAGGCAAGAAAGAGGCATTGTTAGAAATTCAAAGACTCTTTCTGTTGCTAGGGAGACTGTGCAATAGTCCAGGGTGCTCAGGATAAAATTTCCTTAACAGGAGCTAATGGCTGAAGATATAGAGAGGCAACTGGGACCTCGAGCAAAACTTTGCATTGTAGAGTGCTCCTCTGCAGTCATCCTTGCCCTTTCTTAGGATACTCCATTTCATTCACCTCCCACCACAAGTTTTCCATTTCCTCCTTGAGTCATTCTGCATCCACTGAGCATGCTCAGTCTTCTTTAGGCTGTTGGGGGCTGGGGCCCCTCCCCACCACTGTAAAGTATTTTTGTTTGTCCACAAATCTTGAGGGTCTCTGAAGCTTGCTGATACCTTCATCCCCTCTTATGTGTGGGTGGTGCTATTTTGGCTATGTAAGCATCCATACCTGCAGGATGTGTTTGCTATTAAGCCTACAGGATTGGATTTATTGCTCTAGGAAGGGGAATGTGTCCTTAATCAGAACTCTGAGTTGGGAGATAGACAGAGGTTATCTCTGGAATTGCCGAAATGTGAAATATGTTATTTCTGAGGTGACCTACACACATTCAAAGGGACGCGGGTGGTGCTGTGGGTTAAACCACAGAGCCTAGGACTTGTCGACCAGAAGGTCAGCGGTTCGAATCCCCGTGACGTGTGAGCTCCCGTTGCTCGGTCCCTACTCCTGCCAACCTAGCAGTCAGTTCGAAAGCACTCCAAAGTGCAAGTAGATAAATAGGTACCCCTCTGACGGGAAGGTAAACGGCGTTTCAGTGCGCTGCTCTGGTTCACCAGAAGCGGCTTAGTCATGCTGGCCACGTGACCCAGAAGCTGTACACCAGCTTTCTCAGCCAATAAAGCGAGATGAGCACCTCAACCCCAGAGTCAGTCACGACTGGACCTAATGGTCAGCGATCCCTTTAACTTTACACACATTCAAACACTACTCGGGTGGGGTGGGGGTATCAGGAAACTCAAAAGTAAAGTAACTGCATCCTAGACACTTTTTGTTGGAGAGACCCATGCTCCCACCAAAACAATGTGTTCGGAATGAATTAGCTCAGTTGAGCAAAGTTCACGGAACTATTTCGTTCCTAGAATTGTTAGGTGGACTAAAGGTAAATGAAGTTCATTTTGGGGTAGAACTTTGAATGAATGAATCTTCACATTCATTTCCTCCTCTACCCCTGCAGGAGGCCTGGATGCCTTGCACTCATTTTTTCTATATTAAAAAAAGGTCCATCAGATATCTGTGAAGAAAGTTATAAAACAAAGTGTGGCAGCACCATTCTAAGGCTTATGACCCAGATGCAGAGGTGCTGCTTTTGATAAATACACTTAGTCACTGTTCCTTCAGAAGGACGGAAAGTGAGGCAATTCCTGTATCTTCCCTGCTGAAGAAATTCACTCTCTTCCAACAGGAGCAGCTTGCAATGAGAAGTACCAGAGCAGAAACAAAGCAAATTACTCATTGTGTCTTTAGCAGCTGTGTGATCAGCACAAATTAAACAAGGTAAGCATTTTCTAGAATGGAAATACAATTATGGGGGAAACTTCACCTGTTGACATTCTGTCTGTTATTGCATGTATGTGGCCCCTGATATACTTTTGAACTCTATACAGCAGCTTGTAACTTTCGGAATGCTGGGGGAGCGGAATGCTGAGGATGAACTTTTTGTGAACTAAACAATTCATTTGGAAAGAACTTGGACAGCACATGTTTTATAAAACAATGAGCTTGATCTAGTTCCATTTTTGGACAGGATTAACCTGAACTAGAACTACGGTAGTTCCTTTCATAAATTAACTTTCCAAGCATTGGTATAATGTTCTGCTCTGTGGTCAAAGCTCTACTGTGGCGTATGAAAAAAATGCACAAAGAAGTTATTACTTTCTGCACTAGATGTGTTTGTGTGTGTAAGAAGGATGCCAATAATTCTCTTTTGTCTCCTAGCATTGCCATCCCAGGGTTCCAGATTTGCTTGCATGGAGGCTCTGTGCTTTTGTCTTCCTGTCAATCAACCGTTTCTCCCCACACTTTTTAGTGTGCCTCGCCCTCACTTCCCAGCCACAAAAAGGCTGTTGTTCTTGTTGCTTTAAGTGGGTTTGTTGCACCAGAACACTTCAATCCACTTCAACTGAGCAAACTTAAATTCCCAGCAGGTGACTGCGTCCCTCCTTGTAAACTGCTAACAGTCTGGTGGCAACCCCTCTCCGTTCTCCTTGAGAAAGACCATCTGGTATTTTTCCATCGCTAGTCAACATCTTTCCAAATTCTGTTGTCTCCCTGGAGGGAACATGGATAATTGTGCTGATACTGCACTACAATGCTCCTAAGGCCTTCCGTACCATTTGTCCCTTGCTGCTACGAAAACCTGGACAATAAAGTGCTCGTTGCAATAAAGGAAAGGATGTCAGGCCACTGGGTTTGGACTAGAGATGGAAGTTGGGGGAATTAATCGCTGGCACGCATAAATTTCCCTCTGCAGCCTTGTACAAGGCAAGCACTTTTAAAGCAGCTCCAGGGAATATGTTGACTTTCAGTGGAAGATAAAGTCCGTAAGCTGTCAGTCCCTTTTAAAGTTAAACTCCTTCTGCTTCCTTCATTTCTTAGGGCCTTCCTGAATGGTCTCTGAAAAGTGTGCCATGATATCATTTGAGTCATTGTGCAATATCCTTGCTGGTGGCTTGTTAGTGACAATGTCCCTTCTGCACATAGCAGATGGGGAACAGACTGTCTCTTCTAGGCAGTGAAGATGCTCTTTTCTTTATGAAGAAGAGGGGAGAGGGATGTGTGTGGCCCCAGGAATCCCTGCACAGCAACTGTCAGCCTACACTCGAGTAGGACCCTGGCAGAGACACATGCCCGACTGGCATGTTCCTTCCCTCCTGGTCAATCATTCAGGAGCTTCAAAAGCTTTCTTCTTTCAATAAACGTTCACAAACTTTTTATTGATAATAATCAGCTAAATAGTTTGAGGGTCTATACAACTTTGTAACATGCAGAAAACAGCATTCTTAGAGAAACCAAAGACTGGAACTGAGGGAAGTCGGAGGGGGTTGTGTGGGAGGAGGGAGGAAGGAAAAAGGGGGGGACAAGGATGATATGTTTTTGGATAATATGTCTTGTTATAATTTTGAATATTAAAAAAAAAAAAAGCTTTCTTCAGCCCAAACATGAGTTTGCACACCTCATGCGTGACAGACCTCAGCAACTCAGCATTTTGGCTAATCTACTTTATTTACATATAAACGCACATGGAGCACTGCAACATGGCTCCCTCTCTCTCTAGCATCAGATAGCAAAGAGAAAGAACTAAGGACAATAGTCCCACTTCACGGAACACAGTAATACAAACATCCTGTCTCCGTCACTTCCCACTCTGTGGAGTCAAAACATATACCGTCATTGGTACCAAATAGTATGGGAAACAGCCCTACTGGAAAAATTAACTAATAAACTGAAACTGACACGGGGACAAACAGAAGAAGACACCTTCACCCCGATATGGCTCCCCTTTATCACATACACAGCCCAACAAGACAATGACAATAATCCACCAACAGCATACAAATCAATATGGCTAACCTGATCCAAAACACCCAACCACCCCACTCACACACGAAAACAAAGATCACCACAGCCAATCACAAACAAACAATCACACCCTAGGCCAACCCCAAACTCTCTCACCACCAAAGGAACACAAGTGAACAACACAAACAACGCTGACACCAAACTCTACATACATTAAGCATAATAGAAACACCACCACCTGACCCCACCCCCATCCATCTTCCCTCCCTCCACCCCCTTTCTTTTTCCTTTTTTTTTCCTCTTCTCCCCCTAATGCCTCAACAAATGAAACGGATTTGTAAAAATGTTACATGGGGGGGGGGGGGAATACGAGGCATCACACTTCTGTAAAACAAGAAAATCCTAAATAAAATATTTTTTTAAAAAAAACATATACTGAAATATACTCAGAGTCGCAAAGTGATTTCATGCTCTTTATTCAGCTCATAGTGGTGAGGAGGGATGAAAGTCCCCTCAAGGTATCTGCTTTATATACATTATTTACACAATGGGCTGCACATGATTGGCTAATTCCGGAATTCTACTGTAAGCCAATCAGGTTGTGGATTCACTTCTATCTGGAGCATGATTGGGTAGTTCCTGCCAACCAATCATACTGCTGCATTGTTCTAGGACCAATCAGACTGCTGCATTCTGAATCCTATTGTTCTAGGACCAATCAGGCTGCTGCCTTTTGGATCCTATTGTTCTAGGGCCAATCAGACTGCTGCAGTTTGGATCCTATTCAACCCAGTACATAACACCCCTCCCCTCTAAGTTCCAGTCCTGCCCGGGAGGTCGCATTCATAGTCCTCGAGGTACGCCGGCGGCCTACGTGTGCGTTGCGGCCTGGGGTGTTCCCTGGTCCGGGGTTCAGGTTCTGGCTCGTGTTCCAAGGATACTGGCTGTGATGGGGCTGTTTGGTCTGGCGCAACTGGCTCACTCAGTCGTGGTTCTGGTTCCAGTGTCCTTTCGGCCTCGCAGGTCCTCTCTGTATTTACTGATTCTGCCTCTCCTGCTGGCCCCTCGTGCTCTATGGGCCTCACTGCCCCTCTGTTCCCTTGGGACTCCTCTGCCCTTTCCTCCTCCTGGTTTTCTCCTGGGAATCGTCGCCGTATCTGGTCGCAGTGGCGGCGCCAGCATTGCCCCCCATCCGTTAGCACCTCATACGACACGGGGCCAGTGACCCTGGTGACTGTGGCGGGTACCCATGCTGGGCCTGCCCCAAAATTCTTTGCGTACACTGGGTCCTGAGCCTCGAAGGTCCGGGGGTTCTTGCCTTCCCCCACCACTGCCTCATCCTGAGCTCTATCGGGGTGAAGGCGGTCCAATCTGATTGCAAGGCGCCGACCCATTAGTAGTTCAGCGGGGCTCCGGCCAGTCGTTGAGCTGGGGGTGCTGTGCTGTGCTAGAAGGAATGTGGCAAGGCGGTACTCCCAATCCCCTTGTGTCATACGGCGAAGGGTGTCCTTGGTGGTCCGCACCATGCGTTCTGCTTGGCCATTGGTGGCAGGGTGGAATGGCGCCGAACGGATGTGGCGGATGGCGTTCTGCATTGTGAAGGTTTGGAATTCTCCTGACGTAAATGCAGTCCCGTTGTCTGAGACGAGAGTGTCAGGGAGCCCGTGGGTTGCAAACAGCCTGCGTAGTACCCGGATGGCTGCGGACGTAGAAGTGGACGGTACCAGTGCGACTTCCAGCCATTTGGTGTAGGAGTTCACCACTATGAAGAATGTTTTCCCCTGAAAGGGGCCAGCGAAGTCCACATGCAGGCGTGACCATGGTGCTCGGGCGGACTCCCAGGACTGGACTGGGGCCCTTGGGGGATCTGGGCGGGATTCTTGGCAGGCCTGGCAGTGTTTGACCCAGGCCTCTATCTCTCCGTCGATCCCTGGCCACCACACATAACTCCTGGCAAGGGCCTTCATTCTTACTACTCCTGGGTGTGTCTCGTGTAGGGCTGTGAGGACCCTTTTGCGGAGGGGCTGGGGAACAACGACCCTGCTTCCCCATAACAGGCACCCCTTGTGGGCTGACAGTTCATGTTTGCGGGTTGTGTAGCCGGCGAATTCTGGCCCGGGGCTGCTGCTGGGCCATCCCCTCCACACCCAGTCCAGGACCCGGGAGATGACCCTATCTTTCTTGGAATGGTGTGCAACTTCTTGTGCCTGAATGGGGCGGTCAGGAAGCAGCTCCAGGCTCATAACCTCTTGTGCAGGTGCTGGGTCGGGGCCTGTTTCCGGTAGTGGTAGCCTGCTGAGGGCGTCCGCATGGCCCATCGCCTTCCCCGGACGGTGAATCAGTGCATACTGGTAGCTGGCAAGGAAAATTGACCACCTGAGGACGCGAGGAGACAGCACTTGGGGGGTCTGCTTTTCAGGGGCAAACAAGCCAAGCAACGGCTTGTGGTCAGTCACCACGGTGAAGGGCCGCCCGTACAAGAAATCATGGAATTTTTTTACTCCCTTCACGATTGCCAGACCCTCCTTGTCGATTTGCGAGTAGTTCCGCTCGGTTGCGTTGAGTGTCTGGGAAAAGTATGCCACTGGTACCTCTCTTCCATCCGGGAGTTGGTGTCCCAGGACAGCGCCAATTCCATAGGGCGAGGCGTCGCATGCTAGCACCACCGGCAGCCTCTCGTCGAAGTGTGCCAAGACCGAGTTTGAGACAAGCAAGTCCTTGACTGCCTGGAATGCGGCCTCCTGGCGCTGGCCCCACACCCAAGGGGCCCGCTTGTCCAGGAGTCTGTGTAGGGGCTCCGCTACCGCCGCCTTGTGGGGAAGGAAGGAATGGTAAAAGTTCAATAGTCCCAAGAAGGCCTGAAGTTCAGTCTTGTTCTTGGGCGCTGGGGCATCACAAATGGCCCGTACCTTGTCCCCAGTCGGGTGGACCCCTTCTGCGTCCACCATAAATCCCAGAAAGTCCACCTGAGGCACTCCTAGAAGACATTTTTCCCGCTTCACCTTGAGACCCGCCATCTGGAAACGGTGCAGAACGGTGCGGAGGCGGTCCTCAAACTCCTCTGGTGTGGGCCCGGCAATCAACACATCATCGAAGAAGGGGGTGACGCCAGGAATCCCTTTAAGTAGAGAGTCCATTAGATTCTGGAATATGCCTGGTGCCACGCTGATACCGAATTGCAGCCGCTTTACCCTGAATGCTCCTCTGTGCGTCACAATCGTCTGTGCCTCTGCTGTGGCCTCATCTACTGGCAGCTGTTGATATGCTTGGGCCAAGTCCAGCTTGCCAAAAATTTTCGACCCAGCCAGGGTGGCAAGAACATGGCTGACCACTGGCACTGGGTATGCATGGGCCGTAAGGGCCTTGTTTATGGTACATTTGTAGTCTGCGCAGATGCGGACCGAACCATTAGGCTTGACGGGTGTGACAATTGGGGTTTCCCAGGGGGCATTAGGCACCGGCTCCAGCACTCCTTGCTCCACAAGCCGGTCCAATTCCTCGTCTATACGGGGTTTCAGGGCGAACGGGACCCGGCGGGCCTTGAGCCTGACCGGTCGTACTGCGGGGTCAAGCTGTAGAGCAATGGGGGGCCCCGTATACTGTCCCAATTTCCCATCAAAACCCCCCGGAAATTCCTTGCATATGGCGTCCACGTCCACTTGTAAGCTAGTGTGGTTCACCCCGGTGACGGCTAGCCCCAGTGGTCCAAACCATGCCAATCCCAGTAAGCTAATGTAGGGGCCCTTGACCACCAGCAATTCCAGTTGCCGCGTCCGCCCTCGGTATTGCACCCTGAAGGTCCCCACCCCCATTGTGGGGACCTTACGTTTCTGGAAGTCCCGGAGGGTGAATGGGGCCGGCCTGAGTTTGGGACCCCCAGTAGGACACAGTTTCCTTAAGGTCATTGCCGAGATTATGGATAGAGTTGAACCCGTGTCAAGCTCCATGCGGCATGGGGCCCCCTCTATCTGTACGTCAACATAAATTTTCTCTACGTTGGGGTGGGGCAACTGGTATACCTGGAAGTCCGTGAGCTCAGTCGAGTTGCCTTGGTGCGTTGGGCCCCGGGACCTGGGGCTCTTGGATTGGTCATCTGATGCCTGGCGTTGGGTGGGCCGAGCCCGACACACCCGGGCGATGTGTCCCGATTTTCTGCACTGCCTGCACTCTGCGTTGCGGAAACGGCAGGTCCTCCTCTCGTGACTTTCTCCGCAGCTTGCGCAGTTCCCTCCTTCTCGTCGAGGCAGCTGTGGTATGTGGGCTGCTTGAGTGCGCTGCTGTACTCGGTGCACCTCCTCCCTGTTGGATCCTGAGTCGTCGGTGAGGTCTTCATGGTGGACCCTCGGTTGGGATGGCTGGCTCGGCCGTGCCTCTTGCGTCGACCTCTCGGCAGCTTCCGTTGCCAGGGCCTCCTCCAGAGCGACCTGGAACGTTAGGTCCTTCTTAGCGTAGAGGCGTCGTTGCAGCTTCTCATCCCTCAGGCCACCGACGAGGCGGTCACGAAGCATGTTCTCCAGCTCTGAGAAGTTGCAGAACCGGGCGGCTTGGCGGAGAGAGGTCACAAACCTAGTTATGGTTTCCCCAGGGGCTTGCCGCTTTGCGTAGAAGGCATTTCGACGAGCCACCACTGAGGGCTGCGGCGAAAAGTGCCCCTTCAGCTGTTCCATTATTGTTTTGTATGGAACAGTAGCGACGTCTTCAGGCGCAAGGAGAGCCCGGGCGATTTCAAACGTCTCCTCTCCGCAGACACTGAAGAATATTGCCCTCTTCTTGGCGTCTTCTTCATCAGTGACCCCTTTGGCTTCTAGGAGGAAGGTGAAACGGGAGGCGTATGCTTCCCAGTCTCCAGATGCTGGGTTGAACGGTGAAAAGCTGCTGTTGGTTGCCATTCTGAGTTCCTTGTGTCCCGGAGCTGAAGCCTGGATACACGGTGCGAGGCAGCGATGCGGCAGGTGGCGGTGCTGCGGTGCTGTGTGTGGCAGTCAGCTCAGCGGGATCCCACCTTCGTCGCCAGTGAAATATACTCAGAGTCGCAAAGTGATTTCATGCTCTTTATTCAGCTCATAGTGGTGAGGAGGGATGAAAGTCCCCTCAAGGTATCTGCTTTATATACATTATTTACACAATGGGCTGCACATGATTGGCTAATTCCGGAATTCTACTGTAAGCCAATCAGGTTGTGGATTCACTTCTATCTGGAGCATGATTGGGTAGTTCCTGCCAACCAATCATACTGCTGCATTGTTCTAGGACCAATCAGACTGCTGCATTCTGAATCCTATTGTTCTAGGACCAATCAGGCTGCTGCCTTTTGGATCCTATTGTTCTAGGGCCAATCAGACTGCTGCAGTTTGGATCCTATTCAACCCAGTACATAACATATACCGTCATGTGACAGACAAAAATCCCATGACTGCAATCATGGAGCAGGAATTCTAACAGCAACCATGCAACTGGGGGAGGAAACAGCCGACAAATAAACCCAAACCTTGTTGTTGTTGTTGTTGTTGTTGTTGTTGTTGTTGTTGGCATCAGTCTAACTGATACAGGTTTCTGGCTCCATGCAGCATACATGATCAGAAAGCAGTGTAGCCATAGAGGGGAGCTTAGTCTTTTATCAGTATTTCCATGATTTCTTTAAAATGCATATACTTTTTCTTTCAAGGCAAATAACACCGTCAACAAAAGCCAACATAGATGCCTGAGGCATTCTCACAAGCCTATTCTGTACAACAGCTCAAATGCAGAGCCAGAGAGGACTCATAGAATTGTGGAGTTGGAAGGGACCAGAAGGATAAGTTTAACAGATTTTTTTTTCAGTGAGTCCAGGGACACTTTTCAGTTTCTGTTAAATGCGTTCTACGTGGGGCTACCTTTGAAGGTGACCTGGAAACTGCAATTAATCCACAATGCGGCAGCTAGACTGGTAACTGGGAGTGGCGGCAGGGACCACATAACACCGGTCCTGAGAGATCTGCATTGGCTCCCAGTACATTTCCGATCACAGTTCAAAGTGTTGGTGCTGACCTTTAAAGCCCTAAACGGCCTCGGTCCTGTATACCTGAAGAAGCGTCTTCACCCCCATCGTTCAGCCCGGACACTGAGGTCCAGCGCTGAGGGCCTTCTGGTGGTTTCCTCATTGCGAGAAGGGATGTTACAGGGAACCAGACAGAGGGCCAGACAGAGGGTTACAGGGAACCAGACAGAGGGCCTTTTCATTAGTGGCGCCCACACTGTGGAACACACACATACACATTACAGCATGGTGGTTTGCAGCAGTGGCATGCAGACAGTGGACTAGAAAATATAAAGGTAAATCACCCCATGATGATTAGATCCAGTCAAACGTGACTATGGGATGGCAGCACTCATCTTGCTTCAGGCCGAGGGAGCCGGCGTTGTCCACAGACAGCTTTCCGGATCCTGTGCCAGCATGACTAAACCGCTTCTGGCATAATAGAACACTGTGACAGAAACCAGAGTGCACGGAAACGCTGTTTACCTTCCCGCCACAGTGGTACATACTTATCTACTTGCACTGGTGTGCTTTTGAACTGCTAGGTTGGCAGGAGCTGGGACAGAGCAACGGGAGCTCACCTCATTGGGCAGATTTGAACTGCCGACCTTCCGATCAGCAAGCCCAAGAGGCTCAGTGGTTTAGACCACAGCACCACCCATGTCCCTAGTGAATTAGCAGGACAAGGCTAGTCCCCTAAATGTTCAGGGTAGAATAGAGTATTAAAGTATTAGAGCCTGGCGCCTCCTTCCCAAAGCCCAGGAAGCTTCTGCACAGCTTAGGGAGGGAGGCATGATGCTCAGGTGTGTGACATCAGGACATTACTGCCCCCATCTCCCTTGCAAGCTGGCGCCTCTGGCCCTAACTGTTCCCCTTTGAAAAATTTCACTGCACACCACTAGATTATCAGTTTTGATTGCAGCCAATACACTACTACGTGAAACATATGCAGTAGGTGAAAAATAGAGGACAATTCTTTTTCACGCAGAGGCAAAATATTGTGGGGGAACTCTTTGCATTGTATTGTATTGTATTGTATTGTATTGTATTGTATTGTATTGTATTGTATTGTATTGTATTGTATTGTATTGCCTTGTATTGTGGGCTGCTAACATTTCCAAGCAGTAAGAAATGTTGTAAACAAAATGTCTCAGAATATAAAAGAAGCAACTCAGGAAGTAATATGGGAT
This sequence comes from Podarcis cretensis, assembly GCF_951804945.1. Classification (NCBI taxonomy): domain Eukaryota; kingdom Metazoa; phylum Chordata; class Lepidosauria; order Squamata; family Lacertidae; genus Podarcis; species Podarcis cretensis. The sequence goes on along the minus strand of NC_137172.1, from coordinate 116,182,526 downwards.
GTGGAGTCCCTACACACTCAGATGCCTTATCTGTGATATTGACAGCCATAGTCATAATATTGTTTTGGATTTGCAGTAGGCAAGGATCCCCTCAAATTCCTGGGTGCCAGGTGTTCCCTATGATTTCTGAAAATAGTAAATGTGGGGTTTGAAGTCAAGCCAGCTTCCTCTGGAGCTGGGCACAGAGAGGTGCCATTCAAGAATAAAGACAAGTGATTTGTTGTTGTTGTTTAGTCGTTTAGTTATGTCCGACTCTTTGTGACCCCATGGACCAGAGCACACCAGGCACTCATGTCTTCCACTGCCTCCCACAGTTTGGTCAAACTCATGTTGGTAGCTTCAAGAACACTGTCCAACCATCTCATCCTCTGTCGTCCCCTTCTCCTTGTGCCTTCAATCTTTCCCAACATTAGGGTCTTTTCCAGGCAGTCTTCTCTTCTCATGAGGTGGCCAAAGTCTTGGAGCCTCAGCTTCAGGATCTGTCCTTCCAGTGAGCACTCAGGGCTGATTTCCTTCAGAATGGAGAGGTTTGATCTTCTTGCAGTCCATGGGACTCTCAAGAGTCTCTTCCAGCACCATAATTCAAAAGCATCGATTCTTCGGCGATCATCTTCTCCTGGAGCAGGAACCGGCAAGCCACTCCAGTATCCCTGCCAAGAAAACTCCATGGACAACTCAGGTGTAAATACGTGTAATTAAATCATATTTCCTAAACACACTACAGCCTCTGATGCCTCTTGATTTTCAATGGGAACACAACCCTGGGTGAGTGCCTGGAACCCCCTGGAATCTTGTATACCACTCGGCCGAGATCAGGGTGGTGCGCAACCTTTGTAACAATATATTTCTGTGAGTTCTTTGGGTATGCTGCATCAATGCATCCCATTTTTGTCTTCCTTCACTATTAAAAGGGTCAGTAAGAGAGGGACGCGGGTGGCGCTGTGGGTTAAACCACAGAGCCTAGGACTTGCCGATCAGAAGGTCGGCGGTTCGAATCCCCGTGACGGGATGAGCTCCCGTTGCTCGGTCCCAGCTCCTGCCAACCTAGCAGTTTGAAAGCACATCAAAGTGCAAGTAGATAAATAGGTACCACTCCGGTGGGAAGGTGAACGGCATTTCTGTGCACTGCTCTGGTTCGCCAGAAGTGGCATAGTCCACATTGAGGAGATTTCACCCCTGCCATTCCAAGAATCTGCAGATGTTCTCTGCTGATTCTCCAGACAGGAGGGGGGCAGTTTCTGCTCACTACTTATTCCGCTCCAGCCTCACATCAAAGAGAGAGACTGAGTGTTAGAGAGAGAGTTATCTCTGTATAGATAAGGTTGCTGCTAAGAGCAGCTGCAGACACTCAGTGCAGTTCAGCTTCTCCATTTAGCTCTGTATATAGTTTGTATGATAATTGTAGATAGAATAAAAGCAGTTATTCTACAGAGCTGTTCTCCGAGTGGTTTATGCTCTGCTATACTCTGCTGTGCAACGACTGTCTTCGGGAGTGAATCTGGTGCTCACAAGTCCACAGCACTTTGACCTGTTCCTGTGCAGAAGGTGGTCTCTACCCACCTTCTGTGCAGAAGGTAAAGTCGGGCTGAAGTGGATGAGTCCAGTCGGTGGCACTGGCTCAAGGGCGATGTGACACACATGACCCGAAAGCTGTACGCCGGCTCCCTTGGCCAGTAAAGCGAGATGAGCACCGCAACCCCAGAGTCGGCCACGACTGGACCTAATGGTCAGGGGTCCCTTTACCTTTACCTTTAAGATAGAGCACAGAGAACTGGTATCCTAATAGCTGCTAGAATGATATATGCAAAATATGGGAGGCAGGTGGGCATCCCTAATATCAAGGAATGGTATGAGAAGGTTTGGGAATTTACTATAATGGCAAAAAAAAAAAAACCCTCAGAAACAATAATCAACAAGACAACTTTGGTACGAAATGGATAAACTTTGTTCAACGTAAGAGAGAGAGAGAGAGAGAGAGAGAGTATCTCAAACACAAGAACACAAGTTATGAATTTGTGGTTATTATAGTTGCTACTATTAATGAGAGTGCCCTGGCAGATTATAGATAATGAAATAATGATAGCTGGCTGGTCTGCTCCTGTTATATATTCATGTCAATTTCTTGTAGATATTAATTTTAAAAAGTTTCCATTAAAGAAACATATCTTTTACCGTCTTATTTTATTTATATACATAGTTTATCTCCCACACACCTTCTTTTTATTATTTGTCATAAATATATGTACACGCTAACATATTACCATGTCAAAAATAACATATCCATACTCAGGGCATATTCAATAGAGAAAATAAATTGTAGAGATGCAGTTACATATAGCAAAAGATTTGAGATGAGTCTGCATAACACACACACACACCCATTGTTCAGTGTATAAGCTGGCCTATAACAATAGTTGCCTAGACAGCACACAAGGGAAAACCTTGACATAGTAAAATAATGATAATAATAATCACAATAATCACAACTGCAAGTCCAATAAGCAGCAAAAAACGTAACATCAAGACAAATCAGAGCAAGAGGATAAAACACTGCAGTGCCAAATAATTAAAAGATGGAGCAAAGAAATAAAACACAAAAGATGGTAATGCAGGAATTTGAACTAAAGCATCCATGACAGATGGTCATCTAACTTCTGCTTAAACACTTCCAGTGAAGGAAGCCTGCTCCACTATTGAACAGCATGTATGTCAGAAAGTGAGGGTCTAAACCACTGAGCCTAGGGCTTGCCGATCGGAAGGTCAGCAGTTTGAATGCCCGCAACAGGGTGTTATCCCATTGCTCAGTCCCAGCTCCTGCCAACCTAGCAGTTCGAAAGCATGTCAAAGTGCAAGTAGATAAATAGGTACTGCTAAGGCGGGAAGGTAAACGGTGTTTCCATGCGCTGCTCTGGTTCACCAGAAGCGGCTTAGTCATGCTGGCCACATGACCTGGAAGCTGTACGCCGGCTCCCTCGGCCAATAAAGCGAGATGAGCGCCGCAACCCCAGAGTCGTCTGCAACAGGACCTAACGGTCAGGGGTCCCTTTACCTTTTTTATGTCAGAAGGTACTTCCTAATGTTTGGTCAGAATTTCCTTTCTTGTAACTTGAAGCCATTGGTTCAGATACTCCCCTCCGGAGCAGGAGAAAACAAGCTTGTTCCCTCTTCCATGTGACACCCTTGAGATATTTGAAGATAACTATCATATCTCCTTTCGGTTTTCTCTTCTCCAAGCTAAACATACCCAGTTCCCTTAACCATTCTTCATTAGGATTCATTTCCAGACTCTTCATCATCTTGGTCACCCTCTTCTGAACATGTTCCAGCTTGTCAATATTCTTAAATTATGGCGCCCAGAACTGGACACAGTACACCAGGTCTGACCCAGGCAGAATACAGTGGTACCTCGGGTTACATACGCTTCAGGTTACATACGCTTCAGGTTACAGACTCTGCTAACCCAGAAATAGTGCTTCAGGTTAAGAACTTAGCTTCAGGATGAGAACAGAAATCGTGCTCTGGCGGCGCAGCAGCAGCAGCAGCAGCAGCAGCAGCAGCAGCAGCAGGCCCCATTAGCTAAAGTGCTTCAGGTTAAGAACAGTTTCAGGTTAAGTACGGACCTCCGGAACGAATTAAGTACTTAACCCGAGGTACCACTGTAGTGATACTATTCTTTCCTTTGCCTGGACAGTAGACTTCTGTTGATGCAGCCTAGAATACCACTGGCCTTTTTTGTTGTTGCATCGCACTGTTGACTCATTTTAAGCTTGTGGTCCACTCAGCGGCGTAGCGTGGGTTGTCAGCACCCGGGGCAAGGCAAGTAATTTGCGCCCCCTAACCTGGGGCAACCTCAGCGCCTAGGACTTGCCGATCGAAAGGTCGGCGGTTCGAATCCCTGCGGCGGGGTGCGCTCCCGCTGCTCGGTCCCAGCGCCTGCCAACCTAGCAGTTTGAAAGCACCTCCGGGTGCAAGTAGATAAATAGGGACCGCTTACCAGCGGGAAGGTAAACGGCGTTTCCGTGTGCGGCTCTGGCTCGCCAGATGCAGCTTTGTCACGCTGGCCACGTGACCCGGAAGTGTCTCCGGACAGCGCTGGCCCCTGGCCTCTTAAGTGAGATGGGCGCACAACCCCAGAGTCTGTCAAGACTGGCCCATACGGGCAGGGGTACCTTTACCTTTACCTTTAACCTGGGGCAAGGCAAGTAATTTGCGCCCCTAACCCCTAACCTGCCGCCGCTGCCAGCTTCTTCTTGCTGCTGCCTGGGCTGGTCTGGTGTGGTTCTCTCCCGTACTCAGCGCTGCACTGGGTGGCCACTGCACTGTCCCTCCCCCAGATAGTCCCTCACTCACTCTCTCTCCGCTCCGCACCGCACCGCACGCCTGGCACCCTCCCCCTCCACAGTGGGCGGCGACCCGGCAGCTCGGATCGGATTCGCACAGCCAGCACTGCAGTGAGAGAGAGTGAGTAAGCCAGGTAGGGGCAGAGAGCTGCGAGTGCGAGCGCGAGCGCGCGCCCCCCCCAAATGTTGCGCCCGGTGCGGCTGGCCCCCCCTGCACCCCCCACGCTACACCACTGGGTCCACTAAGACCCCTAGATCCTTTTCACATGCACTACTGGCAACCCAAGTTTCTCCCATCTCGTATGTGTGCAGCTGTCTATTCCTGCCATGTCGAAGGGGCCTTGAAGATGCCTATCGATAGTTGGACCTTGGCAGCAGACTGAGAAGTCACCTGGTTGTAGTCTTCCTAACCAGGGCAAGATGTCTTGTGTTTCAAATTACACCAGACTCATTCTTTCTCCATTTGCCTCCATGCACATGAATCAGCACATGCAACTCATTTCTGATGATACGTAAAGCTGGGAGAAAGGTGATGGCAAACCTAGACAGCATCTTAAAAAGCAGAGACATCACCTTACCAACAAAGGTTCGTATAGTTAAAGCCATGGTTTTCCCAGTAGTGATGTATGGAAGTGAGAGCTGGACCATAAAGAAGGCTGATCGCCGAAGAAATGATGCTTTTGAATTCTGGTGCTGGAGGAGACTCTTGAGAGTCCCATGGACTGCAAGAAGATCAAACCTATCCATTCTGAAGGAAATCAGCCCTGAGTGCTCACTGGAAGGACAGATCCTGAAGCTGAGGCTCCAATGCTTTGGCCACCTCATGAGAAGAGAAGACTCCCTGGAAAAGACCCTGATGTTGGGAAAGATGGAGGGCACAAGGAGAAGGGGATTACAGGGGACGAGATGGTTGGACAGTGTTCTCGAAGCTACCAGCATGAGTTTGACCAAACTGCGGGAGGCAGTGGAAGACAGGAGTGCCTGGTGTGCTCTGGTTCATGGGGTCACGGAGAGTCGGACACGACTAAACGACTAAACAACAACAGCAACAAAAGCTGCCACCCTTTGGGACCTGAGCAACCTCCCTGATAGGCATCCAAAGTTAGCTTGTCAATTTCTAGGACAAGAACTAGGCATAGGAAATGAAAGAGAAGAAGTGAGCAGAGGAGAAAGATGGGTGTGATTTATTCTCTGTTCAACCATGACTAGTGCTTGTCACTTGGCATAACTCAAAAAAAAAAAGAAATAAAGAATAAACGCACATTTGCATAAAAGTACAATAAAAGCATCACATTTGATTTGGAGAAAAATGAAATAAATTCTCCGCTGAAGCTCTCAGTGGCCCAAGATGAATAGATAATGATTAAAGAGCAAACAAGGGACGCGGGTGGTGCTGTGGGTTAAACCACAGAGCCTAGGACTTACTGATCAGAAGGTCGGCGGTTCGAATCCCCACGACAGGGTGAGCTCCCGTTGCTCGGTCCCTGCTCCTGCCAACCTAGCAGTTTGAAAGCACAAAGTGCAAGTAGATAAATAGGTACCACTCCGGCAGGAAGGTAAACGGCGTTTCCGTGTGCTGCTCTTGTTCGCCAGAAGCGGCTTAGTCATGCTGGCCACATGACCCGGAAGCTGTACACCGGCTCCCTCGACCAGTAAAGCGAGATGAGCGCCGCAACCCCAGAGTCGGTCACGACTGGACCTAATGGTCAGGGGTCCCTTTACCTTTACCTTAAAGAGAAAACAAGGAACCCCACAACCCAATCCACTGGTTAGAAGTTGGGCTTTCGAACCCAGCAATATCTCAGGTACGGCGTTCCTATTTTGAAGTCATCGCATCAGAACATTTAAATGATCTGTAAAGGGTAAGCCGTAAACCTCATTTGTCAGTGTCTTCTGTAGCAACATTAAAGGCTGGTCCTATGACATCTCAGTGTGGGGAGTTGGGGGTGGTGGTGGAGGGGAACTCATTTCCATAATTTCTTAGAACTCATTTCCATAATGATTCTAAAGAAGCCATGCAAATGAGCACCGGTTGTTTATTCCTGTCAGGGATGGCTTAGCTGATTACTCCCATCCAGCTCTCTGGCTCCCCCTCCCCTTTTATAGGTTTGTCAAAGTTACAGGTTACCCTATAAATCTGTAATCTGTTCCCATGATTTCACAGCAACCTCCAAGCTTGCTCAGCAAAGTACCGTATTTTTCGCTCTATAAGACGCACCAGACCACAAGACACACCTAGTTTTTGGAGGAGGAAATCAAGAAAAAAAACCTGAATCTCAGAAGCCAGAACAGCAAGAGGGATTGCTAAGCAGTGAAAGCAGCAATCCCTCTTGCTGTTCTGGCTTCTGGGATAGCTGCACAGCCTGCCTTCACTCCATTAGACGCACACACATTTCCCCTTACTTTTTAGGAGGGGGAAAGTGAGTCTTATAGAGCAAAAAATACGGTACATAGCACAAGCGTTTAGCTTGTGGAACTTCCCCTGGGGATTCGGCCCCCACCCTGCAGGGTTCCCAAGGTGATCTTGAGAACGTTTCACTTCATCTGACTTTCGGTCTTTATACCTCAGGTTCAGAATGCCCCTGAAAGCCAGCTGCTGGTCTTAGCTATGCCTCAGAGCTGGCCTAAGACAAGGGTCGCCAGCCACATACCTGTGGGCAGCAGTCCATTGCTGAGGCAAGACGGTCGTCCGTTCTATGGTGCTCATGAAATGTCTCAGTAAAGATCCCCTCAAAAATTCACAGTGCACAAGGGACCGTCGGACCCTCCAAGCTTCCCTGTATTTTACAGGGACAGTCCCGGATTTACAGAAGCCATCCTAGTTTCTGATTCAACCCTGGAATCTTCCTTAGGGACGTCCCTATTTTGATCAGAGACATATTGGAGGGGATGGTAGGATGTCCCTGTTTTCACTGGACAAATGTTGGTGGGTATGGAGTTATGCAGCCTCTGAACCACCTGGAGGCAACCCTGTATAGGGTAGGGTTTTTTGATGTTTAATGTTTGATGTTTTAATGGCTCCTGCCAACATAGCAGTTCGAAAGCACACCAGTGCAAGTAGATAAATAGATACCTTTTACAATGCATTTAACTGAAACACTTCTTTGATGTGTTTAGATCCAGCCTTGGTATCTAGAATGTCCAGGTAGATTTCTTTGGGGTGTGTGTGTGTGTGTGTGTGTGTGTACAACCTTGAAGTTCTTCCAAAAGGACAGGTAGCAACCTTTCCCTAAATTATAGATTCATCTGCAGCTTTCCAGAATGGTTTATTTCAGTTTCTCAAAACCCAGTGAGCCTCTTAACTTCCAACTGCTTAAGCATTCCTCGCTGCCTCTGAAACACCAGCTTTCTACCCTAAATGCCACATTAAAATTACTTCTGTGACTTCAGATGTCTATTTTATTTCCCAGCTTAGAGTAGTCTGAAAGTTTCGGATGTTACCAACTCAGATGTCTTTAAAAATTGTTCATTTGTGGAAACCAATCTTCTTATAAAAGTAATAAATGGGGAGCTTCAGTGGGAGAGGGGAGAAAGGAACCAGAACAGAAGGATTGTTTAAAGCCTTATCAAAGTGTTACAGATGGGCAAATATAAGCTCAGACAAAAGGAAGAACAAAATGAATTCTTGGTGATATGAAATTAAAATAAGAAGGAAGAGAAGGCTTGTGCTTTTTAAAAAAATAAAAGTTTTGAGGCAGTTGAAGGTTGGTGGAGATACATTTCCTATGCCTTCATATATTATACCACCTAAATAGTTAATTTTACAGCTCATTTCTAAGAGTGCAGATTGTAAGTCCCACTGAGCTGAGTGGAACTTACACCTAAGTAAACATGCATAGGCTGGTGCTGTCAGTTCCCATGTGCCTGCTTGAGAAGACTGTTACGATTGCTCCAAAATCACATGAACCAGATGAGATTATCCTTCTCAAATTATCATTTTCCATAAAAGCTAGATCCCTGCAATTTAAGAATAGCATGCTGCATATCTGAGCCAGCGGCTGTCTTGCTTTGTTCCTACAGAACTAAGCATTGTTGGAGAATAAATGTAATGCACAGCATCTACAATAACCAAGTATTGTAAGCCCTGATCAGGGCAGTGCTGAGCAAGAATATACAATATATGCTTCATCTTTGTTTTGATCCAGCACCCTCACAAATTCTTCCTGGGTCATTCTGGCTACAATTTTGCTGCTTATTCCTAAAGCTCTACAGTGGTACCTTGGTTTGCATACGTCTTGGTTTGCATATGTTTTGGATTACAAACTCGTCAAAGCCAGAAATGTGTGTCCCGGTTTGCAACCATTTTTGGGATTACAACCTTTTTTATTTTCTTTTTTTGAATTACAAGCAAAAAAATTTTGGAGGCCCCCATTGGCAAAAGTGTGCCTTGGGTTACAACCTGTTTTGGTTTACAAACGGACCTCCGGAACGGATTATGATTGTAAACCAAGGTACTACTGTATTGTTTGAGGTATGTTATGCTCAAGGTATGTTATGCTCAAGGCTCCACTCAGCAGAATGAAGAGGGGCCCGAAACCTAACAGAACTGGTTTATTTTAAAATAAGAGCTCCTCCAGATGACCCAGTTATTCAGCAGTTGTCCTGATTTGCTTACAGAAAGCTTACACAGGAGTTAGACTGGACCTGGGGTTTTTTTTATGAAGCATTCATTCTGGTTTGTTTACAAGCTGGTTATAAACCAGTGAGCATAGATCCTATCGGTTTGCAGGATATTTACCACATTCTCGCCCCACACATTTTGATACATTTCCCTGTTACTTTCCAAACTCCAAAAGAACCAATTAAAATGTGGTTTTGTTATGCTAGAGCTCAGAGCACATTAGTCCTCTTTAAATGCACAAACCTGAAGTTCCAGCAAGCATTTGAGGCAGGGGTCAGCTAACTTTTTCAGCAGGGGGCCGGTCTACTGTCCCTCAGACCCTGTGGGGGGCCGGACTATATTTTGAAAAAAAAATATGAACAAATTCCTATGCCCCACAAATAACCCAGAGATGCATTTGAAATAAAAGGACACATTCTACTCATGTAACACGCTGATTCCCGGACTGTCCGCAGGCCGGATTTAGAAGGCGATTGGGCCGGATCCGCCCCCCGGGCCTTAGTTTGCCTACCCATGGTCTATGTGATGTAACACATTATTTTCTTAAGGGATGTGTGTGGCCCATAAGGCAATTTTGCCCAAGATCTAAAATGACTGATCAACTACTCGTTGTCTTGGTTTCTTTTCTTCTTCTAAACCACAGTGTTTCCTCCCCTTCATGCAAAAATAAATGTGTTTTCTGGGAAACCATTTTTATTTCAGCTGAGTGAAACACTGAAATGCGAACAATGATTTATTTATTCCTTTTATCACTGCTTACCTTTGAACTGACGCCATTCCTTCTGAACTGAAACATGAGTTCATGTCTATTATGTAGCTTAAAAGAAATGCAGTGAAAGCTTTGTATTCCATCTCAAAGGGTCAACAACTTTAAACCTATTTTTCTGAAATGCCTGAATTTTTTTCCCTCGTGGCGCTGCTTTAGAGTTTATCAGCTGGAAGAGCAAATCTTTCCCCACGTTTAGGACAAGAAACGCTATGAATTTGTTAAATATGATCCAGGCATTTTCAGCTTCGGGCAAAATAATTTGTTCAATTACTTTCATATTTTCCATTTACAATGTGTGATTTCCTTGTATTTGCCCATTCAAAAATATCATGAGTCAGAATCATTTTCTAGCAGCTTCTTGCAAGTGTTTTCTATTCAATATTGGACATTCCCAGCTGTTTTGATTGCTATTTCTGTTTTCTGAATGACGCTACTGGCACTAATATGCTCAGCTATGCATTCAGAGGCCATTGCCTGTACATATTTTCGCAATTTGCTCTTGGAACTGATTCCTTGGCGGTTCAATTCCTCCCCCCTTCCCCAATTAGAATAATAGTAATAACACTAAACACAGCTTCCTCGTCATCAGTGCTGCCGGACACCCTAAACATGCTTTTTAATGGTATTTATGCATGACTAATTGTTTGCACCAGAAGGTAGATAGAGATGCACAGAAATGTAGGAAGCTTACATTATGCTGAGTGAGACCAACAGGAGAATTCAGTACATGATTAAAAGTGTTTAACTTTCATCAGAGTGCGCGTCTCATTCGTTTTCATTATACCTGTGGGGTGTTTTCATTGCCCTGCCGCTGCAGAGGCAAAGGCACTGGGAGGAGGAATATGTTTTCTGCCCATTTTAACAAAAGGTCAGGAGAATGGCAACACAATAATGGCATTTTCTACAGTGGCTCCCCGTTTGTGGAATGCTCTCTCCAGGCAGGTTTGCCTGGCGCCTTCATTATACAGTGGTACCTCAGGTTAAGTACTTAATTCGTTCCGGAGGTCTGTACTTAACCTGAAACTGTTCTTAACCTGAAGGACCACTTTAGCTAATGGGGCCTCCTGCTGCTGCCGCGCCGCCGGAGCACAATTTCTGTTCTCATCCTGAAGCAAAGTGCTTAACCTGAAGCACTATTTCTGGGTTAGCAGAGTCTGTAACCTGAAGCGTATGTAACCTGAAGCGTATGTAACCCGAGGTACCACTGTACATCTTTAGGCTCAAGGCAAAAATGTTCCTCTTTAGCAAGGCCTTTGGTTGATTTGATTGACATCCTATGCCCTTTTAAAATGTGGGTGGGATATTGGGTTGTTGTTTTTATTTTGCAGTTTTATTTTCAGACATTATTCAGTGAACCACCCTGAGAACTGCAGGGATAGGGTGGTATATAAACTCAATAAATAACAGAATCATCATCATCATCATCCCAATGGCTCCAATCTTACAGATTAAGGTAAAGGTAAAGGCGCTGTGGGTTAAACCACAGAGCCTAGGGCTTGCTGATCAGAAGGTCGTCGGTTCGAATCCCTGTGATGGTGTGAGCTCCCGTTGCTCGGTTCCTGCTCTTGCCAACGTAGCAGTTCAAAAGCACAAAGTGCAAGTAGATAAATAGGTACTGCTCCGGCGGGAAGGCAAACGGCATTTCCGTGCACTGCTCTGGTTCACCAAAAGTGGCTTAGTCATGCTGGCCACATGACCTGGAAGCTGTATGCCGGCTCCCTCAGCCAATAAAGCGAGATGAGCGCCACAACCCCAGAGTCGGCCACGACTGGACCTAATGGTCAGGGGTCCCTTTACCTTTAATATTCTGTTGGGAGCCTCCCAGAGTGTGTGGGGTATAAATAAATTAATGGTCAGGGGTCCCTTTACCTTTACCTATAAAGGTTAACACCTTAACCTATAAAGGTTAAGTCCAGTCAAAGGCAACTATGGGGTTCCGGTGCTCGTCTCATTTTCAGTCCGAGGGAGCCAGCGATTGTCCACAGACAGCTTTCCAGGTCATGTGGCCAGCAGGACTAAACCACTTCTGACGCAGCGGAACACCGTGATGGAAACCGAAGCGCACGGAAACACCATTTACCTTCCATTTATCTATTTGCACTGCCATGCAACTAGGGACACCAGTGGTGCTGTGGTCTAAACCACTGAGCCCCTTGGGCTTGCCAATCAGAAGGTCGGTGGTTTGGATCCCCATGACGGGGTGAGCTCCTGTTGCTCTGTCCCATCTCCTGCCAACCTAGCAGTTCGAAAGCACGCCAGTACAAGTAGATAAATTTGTACTGCTGCAGTGGGAAGGTAAACGGCATTTCTGTGTCATCAGGTTTCCATCACAGTGTTCTGTGCGCTCTGGTTTCCATCGCGGTGTGCTGTTGTGCCAGGAGCAAAGGGTATACCAGCTCCATGACTTTATGATAAGCTCAAAACGGAGCTTCCCGCATTCCTATAGCAGCTTTGAAGCTCCAGGGAAAAATTTACAAATGTGGGGTCCCAGGAAGGATTTCTTCGAAGAAGAGAAAGGGCAGTGTTGGTGCTGACCTTTAAACCCCTAAATGGCCTCGACCTAGTACAGTCGTACCTTGGAAGTCAAATGGAATCGGTTCCAGAAATCTGTTCGACTTCTAAAAGATTTGGAAACCAAAGTGCGGCTTCCGACTGGCTTTGCAAAGTAGAACACTCACTTCCGGGTTTGTGACGTTCGGGAGCGGAAACGTTCAACATGCAAGGCATTCGGGATCTAAGGTACGACTGTAGACCTAAAGGAGCATCTCCACCTCCATCGTTCAGCCGGACACTGAGGTCCAGCACTGAGGGCCTTCTGGCGGTTCCCTCACTGTGAGAAGTGAGGTTACAGGAAACCAGGCAGAGGGCCTTCTCGGTAGTGGCACCCGCCCTGTAGAATGCCCTCCCATCAGATGTCAAGGAAATGAACAGCTATCTGACTTTTAGAAGACATCTGAAGACAGCCCTGTTTAGGAAAGTTTTTAATGTTTGATGTTTTATTGTGTTTTTAATATTCTGTTAGGGACCTGGGTGGCGCTGTGGGTTAAACCACAGAGCCTAGGGCTTGCTGATCAGAAGGTCAGCGGTTCGAATCCCCGCAACGGGGTGAGCTCCCGTTGCTCGTTCCCTGCTCCTGCCAACGTAGCAGTTTGAAAGCACGTCAAAGTGCAAGTAGATAAATAGGTACCGCTCCGGCGGGAAGGTAAACGGCATTTCCGTGCGCTGCTCTGGTTCGCCAGAAGCGGCTTAGTCATGCTGGCCACATGACCCGGAAGCTGTACGCCAGCTCCCTCGGCCAATAAAGCGAGATGAGCGCCACAACCCCAGAGTCGGCCACGACTGGACCTAATGGTCAGGGGTCCCTTTACCTTTAATATTCTGTTGGGAGCCTCCCAGAGTGTGTGGGGTATAAATAAATTATTATTATTATTATTATTATTATTATTATTATTATTATTATTATTTGTGAGTGAACAACAGCAAAGTCTTCTGCTGTTATCAGCTATGGTCCATGGCCATACTTGCTGTAGAGTAGACCCTAGAGGCACAAAGGGGGTGTGGATTTCCTGCACCACCCAACCAATGAACTTCAGAGACCTCCGACTGAATCCACATTTGTTACACCCTCCACACATAGTGCACGGTTCAACCTACCAGGGTGCTGTCACAACCAACAGGGTAGACAACATGGTACCCTCCTGATAATGTTGGACTACAGCTCCCATCATCCTTCACTACTGACCACCTTGGCTGGTGCAGATGGCAGCTGAAGACCAAACACGTCTGAAGGGCAGCGGATTGCCTTAGAACAATGACCGTTCAAGGAGGCAGCAAAATCCTTTTGGAGCCATGAAACCTTTAATTAATGTCAGTGATATATAAAGTATGTAAAAAAAAAAAAAAGTCCTTCACATCACCTGCCTCAAGATTTATTGAGATACCCAAATCATATTAGCAGAGAATTACAAGGTTCGTTTTATCACAAATTTACAGACTTTATATGTGTTTGGTAATGTATTTTTCCAATGGAGCCTAGAAATTGGGGGGCAGTGAATTCATTAGTTACGGATGATTCTCTGGGTCAGAGGACTTGCTCAGGAGAGGAGAGAGAGATGTGGGAACTCTTAATGAAAATGCATATTTGTATAAGCAATCATCAAGGATCATGTTTGCGTGTTAAGGAAGCACCTTGAAATTGATCTGCCTTAGAGATCCAAGCGCTTGTAGTCTACTTTAGCATGAATGATTTATGGCGCTCATGAAACTGGCAACTACATCAGGTTTTCTCTCTCCAGAAGCTAGCATTCAACACTACCTGCATATTAAGTGGAGATTTATGGGGTGGGTGTGTAGACACACACACACACACACACATATATACATATACACACACACACACACACACACACCCCATATCGTTGATGGGAGTTGTGGTCTAAACAGTTTTTCCCAAACTTGGATCTCTAGTTGTTTTTGGACTACAACTCCTATCATTCCTAGCTAAAAAGACCAGTAAAAGGTAAAGGTAAAGGGACCCCTGACCATTAAGTCCAGTCGTGGCCGACTCTGGGGTTGCGGCGCTCATCTCGCTTTATTGGCCGAGGGAACCAGCGTACAGCTTCCAGGTCATGTGGCCAGCATGACTAAGCCACTTCTGGCGAACCAGAGCAGTGCACAGAAACACCGTTTACCTTCCCATTGGAGCTGTACCTATTTATCTACTTGCACTTTGACGTGCCTTCAAACTGCTAGGTTGGCAGGAGCAGGGACCGAGCAATGGGAGCTCACCCCATTGCGGGGATTCGAACTGCCGACCTTCTGATCGGCAAGCCCTAGGCTCTGTGGTTTAACCCACAGCGCCACCCGCGTCCCTTCAAGAAAGACCAGTAGTCAGGTGAGTCAAGTGTGGATTTCATGCTCCTTATTCAGCTCATAGTAGTGAGGAATGAAAGTTCCCCCAAAATATCTGCTTTATATACATTATTTACACAATGGGTCACACGTGATTGGCTAATTCTGGGATTCTCCTGTAGCCCAATCAGGTTGCGGATTCACTTCCACCTGGAGCTGGATTGGGTGGCTCCTGAGGGCCAATCATACTGCTGCATTGTTCTAAGACCAATCAGACTGCTGCATTCTGGATCCAATTGTTCTAGGACCAATCAGACTGCTGCATTCTGGATCCAATTGTTCTAGGACCAATCAGACTGCTGCATTCTGGACCCTATTGTTCTAGGACCAATCAGACTGCTGCATTCTGGACCCTATTATTCTAGGACCAATCAGACTGCTGCTTTTTGGATCCTATTCAACTCAGTACGTAACATCAGGGATGGTGGGAATTGCAGTCCAAAAACAGATTTGGGAAACAGTGTTCTAACAGAATCTAGGGGTCACTGTGTTGGCTATCCCTGATAACTACAACTAACTTTTTGTAATAAATGACCTATTTCTTCCACTCCAGATATGGAAGAAAGTGTGGTGTACAGTGGTACCTCAGGTTAAGTACTTAATTCATTCCGGAGTTCCGTTCTTAACCTGAAAATGTTCTTAACCTGAAGTACCAGTTTAGCTAATGGGGCCTCCTGCTGCCGCCATGCCACTGGAGCACGATTTCTGTTGTCATCCTGAAGCAAAGTTCTTAACCTCAAGCACTATTTCTGGGTTAGCGGAGTCTGTAACCTGAAGCGTATGTAACCTGAAGCGTATGTAACCTGAGGTACCACTGTAGTTGTTAGAGTGTTGGACCTAGGAGAACCAGGGTTCAAATTCTCACTCAGCAATGAAGCTCACTGGGTTACCTTGGGCCAGTCAGTCTCTCAGCCTACCCCAAAGGGATGTTGTGAGAATAAGGGGGGGAGACTACACATGCTGCCTTGGGATCCTTGGAGGAAAGGTGGGAAATAATAATAATAATAATAATAATAATAATAATAATAATAATAATAATTTGTTGTTGTTTAGTCGTTTAGTCGTGACCGACTCTTCGTGACCCCATGGACCAGAGCACGCCAGGCACTCCTGTCTTCCACTGCCTCCCACAATTTAGTCAAACTCATGCTGGTAGCTTCGAGAACACTGTCCAACCATCTCGTAGTAGGATGTTGGACGCCTTCCGACCTGATGGGCTCATCTTCCAGTGTCATAACTTTTATATGCCTGTTGTCTTTGTCCATGGAGTTTTCTTGGCAGGGATATTGGAGTGGCTTGCCGGTTCCTCCTCCAGGTGGATCACATTTGGTCAAATCTCTCCACTATGACCTGTTCATCTTGGGTGCCCTGCTCGGCATAGTTCAAAGCTTCTGTGAGTTATTCAAGCCCCTTCGCCAGTGATCCATGAAGGGGAATAATAATAATGGATTTCCTTAATTCTGATTCCTTAATTCCAGCAACAAACCTCCTGGATCTCTGGCCACCTGTAAGCTCTGCCTTCTGCCAGGCAAGATGAAACACCGGAAAAACTAAAAGAACAGAACAGGCAAATGGGAAAAGACTGCCAAGGTTAACACAGTAAATGAACCTGCCAAGGTTAACACAACAAACAGAAGGACGCTAGAGTCAGTCCCTGTTTGCAAGCTCTCTGAACTGACAGCATTCTAAGTGACTTCTGAAAAACAATAAGAACCGTGTCAGTCTAAATTTCTCATTACCCACTTAGGTTTGGTTCCCCTCTATTGGTATCAGAGGTCATAGAACATGTGGCTGGGCTACAGAGGACGTTTATACAACCTCCTCAACGAAGTGCTGAAGTTTAGAGCATGAATAACTTCCCGGTCAAAGCCAGCCCTACCATTAGGCAGAATGAGGTAACTGCCTCAGGTAGCAGATGATGGAGGGAAGCAGCAACAGTGCCCCAGCTGTCTCACCTGAGCCCCCTGGGCATTCTCCTCTGTTAGAAACCAGAGTTGTGTGCACCACAGACCTGTCATTTACCCTCTACTGGAGCACACTATCCCATGCTCATTCAACAGTCAGTTCATTGCGTCTGCACATTGAATGGGGAGCGCCATTTTGTCCTGAGCCTCTGGCTTGGGCAAGCCCTGCCTTTGATGTTCCCAAACCAAGATATAGAACCACTATATTGTCCTGACCTAGATAAATCACAGGGGAACTGTTATGTACTGAAGTTCTCACCCTGGGCCAGCAGGGGGATACTGTAGATAGTTTTCACTCAGGTCCGCATATGCAAATAAGGAATTGAAAGAGACATTCGGTGATTGGATAGTTACAGAAAGTTGTTACTGTTGCTTTGTAGTTGAGCTCTATATAAGCAGGTTGGCTGGACCCTTCAGTTCAGTTCTGTTCTGGCCTGTGAATAAACAAGAGCTGTCTGAAGAATCGCTGTGTCATCTGATATGTTCACTCACAACTTAAAAGGAACTTCCATTGAAGGCCTGATTCTATGTAGGAAAGACAGCTCAGACACAATACTGGTAGAAAAACATAATCCCAGTGAAATATACTCAGAGTCGCAAAGTGATTTCATGCTCTTTATTCAGCTCATAGTGGTGAGGAGGAATGAATGAATGTCCCCTCAAAGTATCTGCTTTATATACATTATTTACACAATGGGCTGCACATGATTGGCTAATTCCGGAATTCTACTGTAAGCCAATCAGGTTGTGGATTCACTTCAATCTGGAGCATGATTGGGTGGTTCCTGCCAACCAATCATACTGCTGCATTGTTCTAGGACCAATCAGACTGCTGCAGTTTGGATCCTATTCAACTCAGTACATAACAGGGCAGGTGTTCCACGTGCCATTCGCGTTGCCGTTCCTCACCTCTTGTTTAGATCATAGGAATGCCCATACACTTTAATGTGATGGTTTGACCCCTGGGAGCCAGTGTGGTGTAGTGGTTAAGAGCAGTAGACTCGTAATCTGGTGGACCGGGTTCGCGTCTCCGCTCCGCCACATGCAGCTGCTGGGTGACCTTGGGCCTGTCACACTTCTCTGAAGTCTCTCAGCCCCACTCACCGCACAGAGTGTTTGTTGTGGGGGAGGAAGGGAAAGGGGAATGTTAGCCGCTTTGAGACTCCTTCGGGTAGTGATAAAGCGGGATATCAAATCCAAACTCTTCTTCTTGCTCTAGACTGGGCTGTACTTTGGAGCCATTGCTCAGTTAATTCACTCATGCCCTCCGATGAAAACTTGGACCTCCACCCATACTCTCTAACATTTCTCCAATAAAAATAGGGACATCTTAAGGAAAAGTGGGGCATTCCAGGGTGGCTTCTGTAACTCTGGGATTGTCCCTGAAAAATAGGGACATTGGAGGGTCTGTTCACTGTGCCCCAAAAAGACAACATTGGGCTCCTCCCAGCAACTGTTTATAGAGCATTCATCTTGATTTGCCTGCGCAAAACTCACACAGAGGTCAGACTACATCCAGTCTTTATTGAACGTTTATCCTGATTTGGTTGCTGGAAGGTGAACATTTATCCTGGATCCGCCTTCATTTGTTTGCAATGTATTCATACGGCTTTGTGAGAAACATGCATTCATCCCACCTTTTCAGTTGTTGTAAATAAAAATTGCCCTTTTCCCTTATGGGGTATCCAAGAGCCCATATAGCATCCTTACATAGGTTCCCTATTGGTAGGAGAGAATAACAGAGGCCAACCAGAAAATATTGAGAAGCAAAGCAGCTAGTAAGCCTGATCTTTATTGAACTGTTGCAACAGGGTGTTCCCCTCGCCTGCAGGAGAGGAGGAGGGATCTAGAAAAATGACGTGCAAGACTTTTGAAATTGCCACCCTGTAGATCAAGACCACCCCCCAGAAACACCATACATACATCACAGAAGGGGTGTAACCTAAGACCACCCCTCACCTACATCACAGAAAAGACGGTCTAAAACAGAAATTTGAATATTGTTTTTCTCCTGTTGTTGTTTATCTCCTGTCTGGCAGGTTACTTGATTGGATTGCCTAGGGAGCCTGGCCAGTCTTTTGTAGTGATAAATACTTAGTTCCTGGGCCAGGTCACAGGCTCACACCCGATTCATATCTTAAATGTGCCCTCAAGACAGGATTTGTGAGGAAAGAGACAATGGGGAGGTTTCCCACTTTGACCTTGCAGAGAAAACATTTGGTCAGTTTAGGAATCAAAATGGTTCCAGCTTGGCCTTCCTGTGCTGATCTATGTACGTGCTTGGTTGGTACATTTATGAACATTACCATATATCTAAGACCATAAAATTCCTATCACACAGTGCATTTCAGCACTGCTTCCTAACTGTAGAAGCCTGCTTCTAGTTTAAAAGTGGACTTGTTGCGTTAGGCTGGCAGAGGGCTTTAATCCATATTAAATGCACAAACCTAAATTTCCTGGTGTGCTCTTGAATCTGTCCCCCAAAATGGTCTGGAGGCACCCAGAGTTTTTGCAGCAAAGGTTATCATGGCTGCTCTTCAAGATTGCATTCTAGGATACAAGATATGAAGCAGAAGATCAGAAGGACAGCTTGGTATTCGGAATTCAGCCTTGGCTGAGTCCAGCTATTTGCAGAAGGGAAGGGTAAACCATATCTTCTTCCTCTTCTTCTTCTTCTTCTTCTTCTTCTTCTTCTTCTTCTTCTTCTTCTCCTCCTCCTCCTCCTCCTCCTTCTGTCTTAACAGCCCCTCTTAAGAGCATAGAAATGGATTTCCCCCTGCTGCTCTGTTGATAGCAATCTTTGCTGTTAGTGTGACTGAGCCAAGAATTAAAGCCTCGTTTTCTGAAAGATTTGACATCTATTCTTTTCTAGCACTGACTCCGTAAGTGGAGTGACAACAAAGGGGAGTTGTTATAAACAAAGCTTTGGGATCGCTTCCCCCTTGAGCATGCTTTTGCTTTAATTACAGTCTGCCAAATATATGCATGCCATTTGTCAGCGATTTGAATTGAGCTGTCTTTCTTGCCCTGCTCATTATTCACAAGAGCAGTCTGAAGGAAAGAAAGGAAATAAAAGTGGGACGGCTTGTTGCTGCCCCCCTCTGGTGCAAGAGCATTTCGGTTTTCATGTGTGAGCAGCATCCATCTCAGGACAGAATCCTGCACCACAAATTGCTTTTGAGGGATTGGGGTTTTTTTTTGGGGGAGAGGGGTATCCCTGTGGTCATCCAGGTGTTTTTGGGACTCGAATCCCCATCATCCCTGGTTCCCCGTCCCTAATTTAATTGTATTTATGCAAGTAATGGCTCATGAAAGGGACTTAACAGATGAGGAGGAAATTGAAGCAAGCAACACCCCATGAATAAGGAAACCTGCTCACAAACACAGTTATTGAGCATGTGTGGAGGTCCGCAGAGTAGAGTAACTGCCGCCATCTTTAAGCCAGTGCTGTTGCAAGCCAGTCAGGCCAGCCAAGAGGAGGTCAAGGACGGGGCAGCTGCTCCCACCAGGCCATAATGAAGGAATCTTGGGATTCATAAGCTTAAATAGTCCTTACTGGAGGAAGAAAGTGGAGAACAGAGGCTAGAACAAGTGTGGGGAACAGACCAATATGTTTGGCACCAACTCGGCTTCAGGAGTTGCCAGAAGGAGGAGTACAAGGTGCCACCCAACCACCGTAGGAACTCCATTCTGGATTTGTGTAGGATTTACCCCTTAGCCTTTGAAGGACCAGTTTTCCTTCTCCTGGATGGGCTACCTTGCCAGGTTGACAAGCCCCACCTGCCCCCCACATCCCTCTCCAGCACATGCAGAAACCACTTTCTTGTCCGTTGAACCCACTATTGGTCTCCCCTGCTCAAACTGCCAGCGCCTGTCTTCATATGCAAGGGAAGTCCCTAACTCACCAAGGGTATGGGACTCATCAGTGACCCTCACCTGGTTTAGTCAAATCTGTTTCTGGGGTGTGGCTCCTGGAAGCTGACAGCTTCCAGGAGCCACAGGTGAGAGCTGAGTGCAGGATGGGGAACCAAACTGCCCCAGAAGGAGCACAACCTGTCACCTACCAGATGTACTGCCCCTTCCCTAACACTCCACACACCCCTATAAGAAGCAAAACTAACACAATAAGCCCCACGTGTGGATGCAGCCCTCCTGTGTAAGTAGCCAGAAGGGCTAACTAGAGACTTCCAAGATACTAGTCACAATTCAAAGTGTTGGTGCTGACCTTTAAAGCCCCAAACGGCCTTGACCCTGTATACCTGAAGGAGCGTCTCCACCCCCATCGTTCAGACTAGACACTGAGGTCCAGCTTCGAGGGCCTTCTGGTGATTCCCTCACTGCGAGAATCGAAGTTACAGGGAACCAGGCAGAGGGCCTTCTCGGTAGTGGCGCCCGCCCTGTGGAACGCCCTCCCAGCAGATGTCAAGGAAATAAACAACTATCTGACTTTTAGAAGACATCTGAAGGCAGCCCTGTTCAGGGAAGCATTTAATGTTTGATGTATTACAGTCTTTTAATATTTTGTTGAAGCCGCCCAGAGTGGCTGGGGAAGCCCAGCCAGATGGGCGGGGTATAAATAATAAATTATTATTATTATCTGTAAAGAGGCTATTGTGGTGCCATGGGCTACACAAGCTGGCCAGGCTTAGCGGTGCTGAACTGAACTTTTAGTGTCTACAGCAGATGCCCTTGGAGAGGACCTGGGCACTGAGAGAGACAAGCCAGAACATGCCGAGGAGTTGCTATTGCTCTAACAGCTTTGAGGAGAAGGAATGTGCAGCTGGAGACCTGGGCCTGGACCTGGACCAAGAGCCAAAGCTTCAATGAATTTGGATTTGCTGCACATTAACTGTGTTAGGTTGTGGGCGAACATATCAGACAACACAGCGATTCTTCAACAGCTCTTGTTTATTCAGAGGCCAGAACAGAACAGAACTGAAGAGCTCAGTCAGCCTGCTTATATAGAGCTCCAGTACAACGTAACTGTAACAATTTTCTAAAACTATCCAATCACTGAACGTCACTTTCGATCCTTATTTGCATACAAACTATCCAATCACTGAACGTCACTTTCGATCCTTCATTTGCATACAAACTATCCAATCACTGAACGTCACTTTCGATCCTTCATTTGCATAACTATCTACAGTATCCCCCTGCTGGCCCAGGGTGAGAACTTCAGTACATAACAAACTGTCTGGGCCTCAGTTAGTGTCATGTCTGAGTGTACCCCACCCCAAAACCCACGGAGCACAGGGCATTCGGGGGGGGGAGTACCACTCCCCCAGGGCAGCCATACAAAGCGTATATGAATTCCTTCTTGCACAGTTCAGTTCAATTGAGTGGATGTGTGACATGACAAGTCAGCCAATTTATTTGTTTTGCTCATTGGCAGAGAACATGATTTGTGTACAGAAGGTGACAAGTTTAGTCCTTGGATTTCTAGTTAAAACAGCTAGGAAGGTCCTTCTACTTAAGGTCTTGGAGAGCAGTGGTCTTCTGTAATGATAAATACTTAGTTCCTGGACCAGGTCACAGGCTCACACCCTATTCAAACACAGACATACCCTTAAGACAAGATTTGTGAAGGAAAATACAGTGGGGAGGCTTTTCCATTTTCCTGGACCTTGCAGAGAAAACATTTGGTCAGTTTGGGACAGTTTGGGAATCAAAATGGTTTCAGGTCGGTCTTCCTGTGCTGATCTATGTACGTACTTGGTTGGTACACTTATGAACATTTAACATATATCTAAGTCCTCAAAGGGATGCGGGTGGCGCTGTGGGTTAAACCACAGAGCCTAGGACTTGCCGATCAGAAGGTCGGCGGTTCGAATTCCCACGATGGGGTGAGCTCCCGTTGCTTGGTCCCTGCTCCTGCCAACCTAGCAGTTCGAAGCACGTCAAAAGTGCAAGTAGATAAATAGGTACTGCTCCGGCGGGAAGGTAAACGGCGTTTCCATGCGCTGCTCTGGTTCGCCAGAAGCGGCTTAGTCATGCTGGCCACATGACCCAGAAGCTGTACGCCAGCTCCCTCGGCCAGTAAAGCGAGATGAGCGCCGCAACCCCAGAGTCGGTCACGACTGGACCTAATGGTTAGGGGTCCCTTTACCTTTACAAGACCTCAAAATTCCTATCACAGTATGTTTTATGTTATGAAAATAAGGCGGTACGTTGTGTATGTGTAAATGTATATGTTTTATAGGTTAATAAAATTTAAATAAAATTTATAATAAAAAATAAGTATTTGGGGTTGGGGCAAGAGAGTGGGGTCCTAAGCTATAGTGAGGCATCTAATCATAAGCCTGCATTTTTATTAAACCTTATATGTTTAATCAGGGCTTGTATTTTAAAATGAGCTTAAAGATTTTCAAATGTTCATGCCAGGCAGAAGAGCAGCTGCCTAAGAACCTTGGCAAAATGTTTTTCTCCTAGACAAGGGGGCCCCCTGATTTATAGCAGAAAACAATTCTCAAAGTCGTAAAAAGGGAATTACAGGCTGAGAGCCAAGGTTACACTGACCCTACAAATTAAGGGTGGATAAATAGTAAAATGAGCCATATCTTCTTCCTAAGGTTAAAAAGGTCAAGAGCAGTGAAAAAGCAACTGGTCTGGCTGGCAGAAAGAGAACATTTTTGGGAAGTCTTTTCTAAAGCTGTTTCTTTCTTAAACTAAGATCCTTTTAAGATTTCTTTTCCTTTTAAAAGGTTATTTATGTATTAAATATATTAGTTTAAATATAATTATGTAAAGGATTTAAGAAATGCTAGATTCTTATTTCATATAGTTGTAAGAGTTGTAACTATCCTGAAATTAAGTCAGCCACCAGCCCAACCTCCTGCCAGACAGGAGACGCCATCGAGCACTCCTGATATATGGTTGTCAGGCCTTTTGTTTAGAAACCTTCAAATGAAGGAGATCTCTCAATGTTGATGTGAACTCAAAATCCTTGACATATGCTTAAGATAAAAATTCAAGATTAATCATCTGTTTTGGAAGGCAATAGGGCAAGGAGGGCAAGAGGTGAGCTGGTAATTAAGATTCCTTGTTGAGACACATGTAAGATATATTACTACTTATTTGTCATTTATAGATAGAAGAATATATAGCTTTTTGATTTCCAAAAAAGGGCAAGAAGGAAATGGGTGTATCTTTTGTGATTGGTTCTAGCAAACAGCCAATAGGAATTTTAACCAGGCTGATTGGACAGAGGCAGCCACAGGAGGAGCAAGGGGGCTGGATTAAGGAAATATAAGTGCTGGCCAGAATGGCAGGAGGCCAGGCCAGAGCTTGGTAACCATATACCACTGTGCCTCATATTTATTTGTCTGACAAATAAATTATTATTTTAATTTCTCTATTGCTGCGTTGAATATTTCATTCCAGCTAAGTGTTAACCACAAGCAGGGTGCTACAATAGCTTGTTTAGCTTATACGTAAAACCGGCACTGGTTCGTCAAATGTACATTTAAAAGGGACTTTTGGGGGATGCAAATTTTAAAAAGCCATGCCCCCCCCAGGAGAATTTCATCACTTCCTCTGCTCTCGACCTCGCAGAGGCGAACTCTTGCAGACCAGTCCTAACTCTGCACATTTAGCACATCCCATTGGGTCAAGCCGCGCGCGTAGCATTGCAGCCCGTTTCGTCAGGCGCTTGCGAACTGCGCACGCGCGCCTGGAAATCCCCGAGCAACAACGCGCGCCCTCTTTCCCCTGCGAAAAAGCCTGCTTCCGGTCCCGCCTCTCTCTCTCTCTCCCCCCCCCTCCCGTCGTGCGTCAATCAAGCAATCTTTGACCTTGAGGCGTTGCGCGGCGGCTGCCTCCACGCAAGGGCCCATTCACGAAGCTGTCCTAGGAAAATGCCTGATGCGGCACTTTTCTTTGAGGGATAATTAAAAAACAACAACAACAAAAAACCTCTTACAAAAAGAAACTGGTGCCTTTCAAAGCGGTACCGGTGTGTGTGTGTGTGTGTGTGTGTGTGTGTTTTCCTGACACGGGCGTTTCTCCCCCCCCCCCCGGCGCTTTGCTAAGACGGCCGCGAGAAGGCGGAAGGCCCCCTCCCTCGTACGACGCGTGCGCGCGAGCGAGCGAGGGCTTGGGCCACGCCCCCTCGCCTCCCTCACGTGGGCCAGAGGCTTCGAGAAAGCACCCGCAAGCGGCCGCGCGCAGCTCTCTCCGCTTCTCCTCAGGCCTCCGACGCCACCATGTTGACTGCCGCCCGCTTGCTGGTTCTTCGCCGCGGAGGGGCCGCCGCAGGGCCTGCTCAGGTGAGGCGCGACGGACGGACGAGCGGCAAGGGCGTCGGGAGCCCCCTCAGAAAAAGGAAGGGCCCCGTTCCCTGCCCTTCAGGCGGGGTGGGGGTGGGGTTGGAGCTCGGGAACGCGGTTCCCGCGAGCTTTCCGCGGCTCACGTGTGTCGCGCAGGACACGTGTGTCAAGGCAGACACGTGCTTCGTGAAATCTGACCGGCTTTTTAATTTTTTATTTTTTTATTTTTCCTCGTGTGAGGGGGAGGGTCGGGGGGGTAAAGAAAATTGAGTTTTCTTTTGCCGCTGGGTGTCAGATCCTTGCCTGGCTCGAGGGCCTGAGGGGTTCAGGCATCCAGTGAGGAGAGCACGTGTGTTAAAGCGGGTAGAGGGGGGGGCGGGGAGCATCTCCATTAAAGAATTTATGTAACGCGCCGAATAATTTATGTAACGGTTCTGCACCGTTTCCTGATTATTTTGGTTGGCCTAATAACGCGGGTGGCACTGTGGGTTAAACCAGTGTTTCCCAACCTTGGGCCTCCAGCTGTTTTTGAACTACAGCTCCCATCATCCCTGACTAACAAGACCAGTGGTCAGGGATGATGGGAATTGTAGTTCAAAAACAGCTGGAGGCACAAGGTTGGGAAATACTGGGTTAAACCACAGAGCCTAGGACTTGCCGATCAGAAGGTCAGCGGTTCGAATCCCCGCAACGGGGTGAGCTCCCGTTGCTCAGTCCCAGCTCCTGCCCACCTAGCAGTTTGAAAGCACACCAGTGCAAGTAGATAAATAGGTACTGCTCTGGCGGGAAGGTAAACGGCATTTCCGTGCGCTGCTCTGGTTCGCCAGAAGCGGCTTAGTCATGCTGGCCACATGACCCGGAAGCTGTACGCCGGCTCCCTCGGCCAATAAAGCGAGATGAGCGCCGCAACCCCAGAGTCGGTCACGACTGGACCTAATGGTCAGGGGTCCCTTTACCTTGACCTAATAAAAAGTATTGCTGCAAGGCTGGATTTTGGAACTTTTTTTTATTTTAAAGGGAGTAGCACAGCTGCCCCCTTTCTTTCTGAGCTTTCTGCCCTTTAGTTCAGGGGTCAGCAAACTTGTTTTCCAGCAGGGGGCTGGTCCACTGTCCCTCAGACCTTGTTGGAGGCTGAACTATATATTTTAGGGGAAAAATATGAACCAATTCCTATGCCCCACAAATCACCCAGAGATGCATTTTAAATAAAAGCACACATTCTCCTCATGTAAAAACACCAGGCAGGCCCCACAAATAACACAGAGGTGCATTTTAAATAAAAGGACATGTTCTACTCATGTAAAAGCACGCTGATTCCCTGACCGTCCACAGGCTGGATTTAGAAGGCGATTGGGCCAGATCTGGCCCCACGGTGTTGGTTTGCCTACCCATGCTTTAGTTAGTAGGTACAGTGATTATTTAGCACGGTAGATAAGAATCCGAAAGGGTATGTTAAAAATCAAGTTTTTTCAGGACGTGGGGAGCAGCAAAATTAGCCTTGGTGGATTAGAATGATTGGGACCTGCATGTATCATGACCAAACTAGCTTCTGTTGAAGTAGTAATTGGTAAGGTGGGAGGTGCTTGGGAACTGAGAAGCAGTATGATTGAGATTACATCTTAGTAAGGAATTGCCCCTGGAAAGCAAGCTTGCTCGGGTGTGTTTGATATAGCTCATGAGGCTGAATTTCTGTGTGGGCTTGTTTAGGAGTAAGTTCCATCCAGCTCAGTGGGACCTCTTAGTTAACATGCATAGGATCAGAATGTAAATGAGCTGTAGCAGGTAGGGCAATAAAAACTACAGAAGTCGGGAGGTTTGCCAAGCTGAAGCCATCATCAAGCTTTTAACTGGTGCAGTCTTCTCGTAGGAAGACAAGTTTTTGAGTTTTAAGAGCAGTAAGAGTGGTGGCAGAAGGTGGTTTATTTTCATTGATATATAGTAGCTGTTTATGAATACATCTCATTAGCTTCATTTGTTTTATAGGTTTTCTGGAATGGCGTAAGTCAAGATATCCTCAGATCTGTAACAAGCAGGCAATATGCGTAAGTAACATAGCTGAACAAGCTAGCATTATTTGTCTTGTTGAAATGACAGTGTGAACTGAAAGTGCAAAAGCAAATTTTTACTTCAGTATTAAAAGGAGCATCACAAAGATGGCAACTCGTTCCTCAGATTGTAGGCATTCAAAGCTTTTGCTTTTGGGAAAGCTATAGTCCTATCAAGAACCCATGGGTGGTGTGAAGACCAAACATTTCTTGAGCGCTCTTTCTCCAAAAGTAGAGGGAAGAAAGACAATAACTAAAAAAAAATGGCAGGTGACAGAACTGGAAATTTATGGTGAGACTGGGAGCACGTATGCCAAACAAGTATTAACCTTCGTACTGTTTCTTTTTGGTAAAAAAAAAAGGTAATTGTTGGGAAATTCAGTCTCACTCTCAAGAAAAAAAAAATCTGAGAATTTCAGTTTGTGTAGATCACTGGTTTTCTGAAATCTGTTAATACTGACATGAAAATTTAGCGGTTTGCTTGGGCATGGGTTCTGGTTGGAGAAAAAACTTAAATTCTAGTGTCTTCCATAATTCTTTCTTTAATATATCACCATCTACAAAACGCAGGAGGATGGACCCCAGCGCCAAGGGATTTCAAGGGGGAAATGAACAGGAAACTAATAGTGTAATTATTCCAGGGCAAGGAAAGTAGGAAATTATGCCAAAATCTTCAGTGCAAAGGTTGGCTTTAAGAAGGGATTTATACAAAGAAAGAGAGCTGTCGTCATGCAGCATTTGAATATTGAGGCTCCATTTATCTGTCAGGTTAATGGCAATTGATAGACCCAACCTCTATGGTTCATCTACCTTGGTTCTAAAAGCTCTTCAGGCAGTATTGTCCCAGAGAGGTTTAAAGTCAGAATTTCTATGTATATCTTTGAAGAGTGTATCTTCCCTCTATAATTCACAGATCTATAATTCATGGTGGGTGATAGCTTTGTGCTGTCAGGGTGCAGGGCACTGCTGTAAGCAACCTGGGTCAATCCTGAATTTTCTCTGGCTAGTGATGAGGGAGGACAATTGCCTTACCAGTTGTCTCTCAGCATACTGCTGTGTGAAACAGCAGCAGTTGAAAGGGTCATAGGATCTAGTGTGAAGCCCCCATTGTAAAGCTCTTCTGTTTTTTCTGAGTAGTGATGGCCAAAACCATAACTTTGCCTTTGAAAAGCTGGAATCAATTAAACTGTAGTTAAATATGTGAGTTTGTTAAATATGCTGAAGTGCGTGCTTGGCATAGATTAGGGACAAGATAAAGTATGGCCTTGATCTTTTTGTTGTACTGCTTATAATGCAGTCACTATTCTAACTATGGCAGCTGGAAGAACAGTAGTAGACTTGCTGCTTTTGTGGTACGATGGAAGGTAGACATTTCCTTGCTTAAAATACATTTAAATTTATCTTTTCAGATCAGAAGCAATCAAAGGTGCTGTCATTGGCATTGATCTCGGCACGACCAACTCTTGTGTGGCAGTCATGGAAGGGAAGCAAGCGAAGGTGAGTTAGAAATAATTGTTTATCCACTTCATTGTTTCTTAAAATGTACATCCCATTTTTCTAGGAACCGACTCCACAAAGGAGCTTATAGTCTTAAATAGAAACCAACCCTTCCTGATGATAAAATAGAAAAACCCAGTTTCTGCTGCTTCGACTACAGTCACTGTTGCATATTCTTTTATCTTGCATAGGTGCTGGAAAACGCGGAAGGTGCCAGGACGACCCCTTCTGTTGTAGCCTTTACAAGCGATGGTGAGAGATTGGTTGGCATGCCAGCTAAAAGACAGGCCGTCACGAATCCCCCCAATACATTCTATGCAACAAAACGACTAATTGGGCGGCGATATGATGATTCGGAAGTGCAGAAGGATATGTAAGGAAGTTATATTTTCTGTTAATGCAAACTGTGCTGCAAACCTAAACATATTTGCACTTTGTAAGCTCCAAATGTAGTTGTGGATGATCAGAATAAAACAGTTGAAAGAAAGTGGCCTTCACTGGCCAATTTTCCAGACCAAGATTGGACTTTGGACTAGAGGGTCTCTGTCGTATAATAGTCCAGAGATGGTTTTATAGAAATGCAACATTTGTTCTTTTAAAGATGTCCTTTTGCCTGCTTTGTTGCTTCATTAAAGAACAATGCCGGTGGAGTGATGGTGATGATGCATGATTGATTTGTTGACACAGGCTCTGTAACCTTTTAAAAATACTTGTACTTCCAGCAAAAACGTTCCTTTTAAAATTGTCCGTGCTTCTAATGGTGATGCCTGGGTAGAAGCTCATGGAAAGCTGTATTCCCCAAGCCAGATTGGTGCCTTCATATTGATGAAGATGAAGGAGACAGCAGGTTTGTACAGTAGAGTATCTGAGCTGGGAGTGTGGGAAGTAGAGGGACCCAGCATCCCCACACCAACGAGGTGCCCATGACCCATGGATTATTTACCAGATTGTAGTGGGTTTCCCAGCTAAATTTCCACAGTGTACACTGGTCCAGTACTAGCTCATCTTGCCCTCTTGCTTTCTGTTAATTTGAAGCATTTTGCTTGACTTAAGAACTGTGGGCAGCATGGAAGGAGCTCTCTCCCTTTGGTGGTAGAGAATCCAGTCAAGACCTGGGTTCAAATGAAATAAGTTTATTAAGGATTATAATAGAAAGAGGAGAAAGGCAATGAGTATGCACAAGGGGGGGGAATAGTATGCATTTCATAAACCTGTACTTGGCAGTCACGCATAGTCTCGCCCAGCCACTTTGGGTGGCTTACAGCATACAGTGGTACCTCAGGTTACAGACTGTTAACCCAGAAATAGTACCTCGGGTTAAGAACTTTGCTTCAGGGTGAGAACAGAAATCGCGCAGCAGCGGCAGGAGGCCCCATTAGCTAAAGTGGTACCTCAGGTTAAGAACAGACCTGCAGAACAAATTAAGTTCTTAACCCAAGGTACCACTGTATATAAAACATAGTAAAACATTAAGCATCAACAACATCCTGATGAGGAAAGGGGTAACACACAGGAAAATATTCCATGTTTTATCTCTACTTAACAGAGCTACTGTAGGTGATTTGCTAGTGTGTCAGATTGTAACCAAAGGGACCTGGATTCAAATTTAATCCAAATATTAGGAGCGCGGTCAGAAACTCTGTGTAACCTACCCTGAGGGTGGTTACGAGGAGGAAATGGGACTGTTTCTTGTATGCCACCCTGAACTCATTGGAGGAAGGTCAAAATACAAATAGTTTAAAAAGCAAACCCACCCCCAATCTTTCATAGAGTCTAAATCATTTCATTAGCTGGAAGCCATCCAGATTGGAACCTCTGCTTTGACATGTCTATATATGAACCTATTTTAAATGATGCTTTTTACTTACTAGAAAATTACCTGGGGCATCCGGCAAAAAATGCTGTCATCACGGTCCCTGCTTATTTCAATGATTCTCAGAGGCAGGTAAGGTTGCTGAAATCTGAATTTGCTTCATCTGTGTGGCTGTTTCCAATATCTTGTCTTCTGCTGCAGTAGTATACATGAACACTTTTCCATATATATTTCTCCATGGATATGTTAATGCCTGAAGTCCAAAATGCATGTGACTCCATTAAGAACCTAGGAAGCAAGTATTGTCTACACTGACTTGGCAGCAGCTTCTAGGATTTCAGAAAAGGGGCAGTCTCAGTTCCACTAAGTGAAGCTTGGGGCTGGATATGGAACCTGCATGCAAAGGAGATGCTCTAGCCACTGAATTTATACCACTTCCCCATTATAGTTGCTTTACAAGAGTTCTCTCAAAAGCTGTTTTGCAGAGGAAACATAGGCCTTTTTTGTAATCAAGCAATGTTTTAACATGCCATTATTTTCTTCCAAGGCTACTAAAGATGCCGGGCAGATTGCGGGATTGAATGTTTTGAGGGTGATAAATGAGCCAACAGCTGCAGCACTAGCTTATGGCTTGGATAAGTCTGAAGACAAAGTGTAAGTATATAAAACCCTGCTTCCTGTCTTCTGAAAATTTGAGCTCCATTGCTTTCATGTTTCTTAGGTCAGATAAATGAATTGCCAGCTTCCGAGCAGCTTCCTCCAGTTTTTAGGCAAACAATGGAACTGACTTTAGAGCATACTTTCATATGTAGTCCTCTGTGCTCAGTATAGCAAAATATTATGTTCCTGTAAGCAGAGATGCAGGGCAACCTCTGAAATTGGTGGCATTCTCTCTTCCATGCAACTAAGCAGAGTACAGTGGCTTTCATGCCAAGAAGGAGATAAACCAATTAATTCCTGATACCTGCCTTCACAAGCTTCTGTTTCAACAAGTTGCTTGTTGGATTAAAATTAAATAGACAGTGCGGCAAAAATTGGACATCCTCTGAAATCTTAAGATTCCAAGTAATGAAATGAAGCAACTTGCAACAGCCTCACGCCTTTAACATGTTAGCCGTTGATTAAAAAGAGGAAACTGATAGTCCCCCCAGGACTGAAGGTGATAATGCATTTATCTCTCCCGCCCCCTTTAGTATTGCAGTCTACGACTTGGGTGGTGGCACATTCGATATTTCTGTCTTGGAAATTCAGAAGGGAGTCTTTGAGGTCAAGTCCACCAATGGTGACACGTTCTTGGGCGGTGAAGATTTTGACCAGGCCTTGTTGCAGCATATTGTGAAAGACTTCAAAAGAGAGGTAAGTCACTTGTATTTCATGGTCTGGAGATGAAGGAACCAGCAGAGAGCTCTTTCAAGGGAGACCTGCATGGATCTAACTTTATTAGAAGAGCCACACTGGTTTCCAAGGCAATAAAGCTGTGCACTCTCTGCTCCTTTGCCACTGGCCTTATTGAAATCCCCTTGTAGTTCGCTTTTAAACACGTCTTCACCTCTTGAACATAAGCAGGGGGGAGGCATGTGATGTGTGTGTTTAGTACATTTTAACTCAGTGGCACTGTGGAGGGACGCGGGTGGCTCTGTGGTTTAGGGCTTGCCAATCAGAAGGTTGGCGGTTCGAAACCCCGCAACGGGGTGAGCTCCCGTTGCTCAGTCCCTGCTCCTGCCAATGTAGCAGTTCGAAAGCACGTCAAAGTGCAAGTAGATAAATAGGTGCCACTCCAGTGGGAAGGTAAACTGCGTTTCCATGCGCTGCTCTGGTTCGCCATAAGCGGCTTAGTCATGCTGGCCACATGACCCGGAAGCTGTACGCCGGCTTCCTTGGCCAGTAAAGCGAGATGAGCGCCAGAACCCCAGAGTCATCCACGACTGGACCTAACAGTCATGGGTCCCTTTACCTAACTCTCTGAAGGCCAGTACACATTTTACAGTGGTGGACATGTTTGCTGCATTTCCCTCACAAAAAGTATGAAGCTGGGGTAGACATGTATCTGAATGCTTGCAGGGGGAGGGGCACAAGGTCCATGTGTGCTGTAGTGCTGTGTTTGGCTATGGCTCCCTGACACATGTTGCCTGCATGGTCATGAGCCATGGATCTCCATGCCATATAATGGCAGCTATACTTTCCATCCTTGCACGGCTGTTTGAGGCTGGAGTGGATGTAGAAGAAAAAGCCTCTCCCAGAGCACACAGTTTCAGTGCAGTGCCTTTCTTTATGGATGCAACTAAAATTTGGTTAACTGTCAGTCTCGTTTTGTTAGTTGTGTCAGATAAAGTTTAGTGAACAGCCAATCCAAATTCATTGAAGTAAATTGATGGTGCTATGTAGAAAAGGCTTGGGTGCTCGCTGAGTGGATTATATAATGTTGACATTAATAGGCAATTCAGCACTGCCAGATTTAGTTAGCATCCAGTACCGTTTAGCATTCATTTTCTGGCAGTCGAAGGTTTACCTTTTCCCCTTAAACGTAGCTCGGGCAGGAATGATGTGTACCTGAGAAGCAGAACATAACTGGGACTGGAAATGACCGCTTGGCAACTGAGAGGGCACTTGTGTACAGTGGTGCCTCGCAAGACGAAAAGAATCCGTTCCGCGATTCTCTTTGTCTAGCGGTTTAGTTCTAATGTTAATTAAAAAGAATGAAGGAAAGAGAATTCCCAGCCTCGCTGTTTAAGGATCCGTTAACACAATGAAAATTAGTAAATTGGCTCAAGTCAGGTAAATCTCTGATGTGTTACATCATATACACTGCAAAGCCTTTTAAGTTGTTGGTAATATAGTTATACCTTGGATCCCAAACACCTTGATAATCCGACGTTTTGGCTCCCAAACGCCACAAACCCGGAAGTGAGTTTTCTGGTTTGCGAACGTTCTTAGGAACCCAAACGTCCAACGGGGCTTCCGATTGGCTGCAGGAGCTTCCTGCAGCCAATCAGAAGCTGCGCTTTGGTTTCCAGACGTTTTGGAAGTCCTAGGGGCTTCTGGAATGTATTCTGTTCAACTTCATGGTATGACTGTACTGTGCTGTTTATGTGGTAGCATGTGCAATTAATACTGTCAGTGCTATAAAGCACATGTGATTTTCAAGAGCCACTTCAAATATTGAACGTGTAAGAGAATGGGGATTTTGTAATGCTGTGCTATGTCACAATAAAATACTATGAGCATGTTGTTTGTCCTTTTCCAGACAGGTGTTGATCTAACTAAAGATAACATGGCTCTACAGAGGGTGAGGGAAGCCGCAGAAAAAGCAAAGTGTGAACTCTCTTCTTCAGTCCAGGTGAGTAAATGAATTATTTCACTCCAAGCAAAAGCACTATCAATGGGTGGGGCGTATTCCCCAGTAGTGGAAGTATTGCAGTCCTGGATAAATGTGATAATACTCTAATGGAAGTGTTGCTTTGGGGGAAATTCCTAGAGCCTAGCCAGATGTGTAAACTACTAATCATGTACAATACAGTGACTGGAGAAGCCCCAAATGTTGGTGACTGGTGGGTTTGCCTTTTTCAGTGCTCCGAGGGAATTAGTTATTACTGAGAAAAAATAAATAGCTTTTCTTTCTGGCCAGAGTAATAGATAAGTGCCATATCCTATAAATGTAGCTCATGTAGTGAGCTGTAGCTTGTTCTAGTGATCTTAACTATGTGACAAGTACATTTTTTATTCAAGCTTTGCAGTCAAGCATTGCTGTTTGGCCAGAGATCTTCTCTGTAACAACAAAGGATTTGTTTTAACTAAACATTTGTTGTAAATTTTGAGTTGGTGTGTTAAAAATTTGGTTTGAAAGAAGTCCTTGATAAATACGAACAACAATTTGGTTACCTTTACAGACTTGAGGAAAGAGTCAGATCAGAAAGGGTGCTGTTTGATTTTTATTTATCTCTGATGGCTGATCATTCTTTGCATTTCAGACAGACATCAACTTGCCATATCTTACAATGGATGCTTCAGGACCAAAGCATTTGAATATGAAGCTGACTCGTTCTCAGTTTGAGGGGATTGTGGCCGATCTGATCAGAAGGACAATAGCACCTTGCCAGAAAGCCATGCAGGACGCTGAAGTCAGCAAGAGCGACATTGGTGAAGTTATATTAGTTGGTGGCATGACCAGGATGCCTAAGGTATAATAGATTTCCTGTGACTTAATATACTTGGGACCCCCATATCATCAGTAGTGCCCTTTGGACTTTGCTTAACTCTTAAGACAGCAAAAGTGACTGGAGTGAGTAGCAACTCAGCAGATGGTGTTGGCATGAAATGAACATTACCTTTCTGTTGCCTATGCCACTCGTGACTTTGCCTGTTAAAGTTTAACTGTGGCTAAAACCTTGGTAGCTTGAATTTAAAGTCTGTTTTGCAGGGGGAGTTGCTTGTGTTTTTGTTTTTTGAGGTCTTTGCTTTTGGGCTTCCTTCCCAGCTCACCAGCGTATCTCTCTTAAGTTATAAATGAGGCAGTGTGTGCCCAGAGGCTTATGCATGATGGTTGAAGGCTCCAGAAAGCCCTCGCTGAGGCACTGAAGGGTCAGGAGAAGAACAGTGTCCCCTGTCTTTCAAGCCTCTGTCCTCCTGTTTTCAGATTATTCTGTTGGTTTGCTGCTGTGCCTTTTGTTTGTGGACAAAAGCCTGACTATTGTATTCGCTCTATGCGGGGCTGCCCTTGAAGCTGTCCCAGAAACTCCAGCGGGTGCAGAATGCTGCAGCGAGGCTCCTCACGGAGTCTCTGCCATGGAAGCATATTCACCCAGTGCTTTTCCAGCTGCACTGGCTCCCGGTGGAGTACAGGGTCAGATTTAAGGTTCTGGTTTTGACCTTTAAAGCCCTTCACGGCCTAGGACCCTCGTACCTACAGGACCGCCTCTCCCAGTATGCCTCATGGAGAGCCTCAAGGTCCATAAATAGCAACACCCTAGAGGTCCCGGGCCCTAAGGAAGTTAGATTAGCTTCAACCAGAGCCCAGGGCCTTCTCAACACTGGCTCTGGCCTGGTGGAATGCTCTGCCTCATGAGACCAGGGCCCTGCAGGATCTGATTTCTTTCCGCAGGGCCTGTAAGACAGAGTTGTTCCGCCTGGCCTTTGGCTTGGAGCCAATTTGATTCCCTCCCCCTCTTTCTTTTTCCTTTCTCCTCCTGTGACGAGGCTGCATTTTAATGTTTCAATATTTTAATGTTGTATTTTAATCTTGTTTTTAAGCTGTATTCATTCAACTTGTTTTTATTATTGCTTGTTAACTGCCCTGAGCCTGGCCTTGGCTGGGGAGGGCAGGGTATAAATAAAAATTATTATTATTATATATCTGTCGTTTGAAGGCACAGCACTTGGCCCTATCCAAGTCTTGTGTTCTGTCCCATGTTAATCACATAGAGTGTGAATAAACGCACTCAGCCTGCCTCTCCTATCATATGCCCAGTTCATCCTTCACATGTTAGAGGGTGACTGTGTGCAGTGGGGAGCCTGCTCTGTTCTTGTAGGTTGCCTACTAGAGACGCTAGCCCTCCAACTTACGGAGGATGTCCTGGAGGCTGGGGCAAGTCCATCGTCTGGAGGGGGGGGGGGAATAACTGAATAGGGCTGATCGTTATATAAAAGAATGCTGTGGGTCCAGAAGGCAAGCGTTTTATAATTTTATTTCTCTTGGCATATGAGAAGGCTGTATTTGTCTCCTGTAAGTTAATGGTGGTGGTTTTCTGCAGATATGTGCAATGATGTACAGTGGTGCCTCGGGTTAAGTACTTAATTCGTTCCGGAGGTCCGAACTTAACCTGCAACTGTTCTTAACCTGAAAGACCACTTTAGCTAATGGGGGCCTCCTGCTGCTGCCGCACCACCGGCGCCCAATTTCTCTTCTCATCCTGAAGCAAAGTTCTTAACCTGAAGCACTATTTCTGGGTTAGCAGAGTCTGTAACCTGAAGCATATGTAACCCGAGGTACCACTGTATATAAACCTCAAAGCTTCTGTTTCTTATTCAGAGTGGGCTGCATGTTGTTCCTAGAATTAGAGGGAAACTGAGAATGTGTCTACTGTAGAGTCACCTGCAGATTCAGTGGGCTTTTTTGCCATTTTTAAACCCCTGCCCCCCCCCAAAAAAAAAAAACCTTAACAGGCTTGCATGTCTTATGTATCCATTCAGGTACAGCAGACTGTCCAAGACTTGTTTGGCCGGGCTCCTAGCAAAGCAGTTAATCCCGATGAAGCTGTTGCTATTGGTGCTGCCATCCAGGGAGGCGTGCTGGCTGGTGATGTCACTGATGTGCTGCTGCTGGATGTGACTCCTCTTTCCCTTGGTATTGAGACGCTAGGAGGAGTTTTCACTAAGCTCATCAACAGGAACACGACTATTCCAACCAAGAAGAGCCAGGTAGGAGAGAGTGTGTGTGTATGGGAGACAGTGTTCTGCGTATTGCTTTATGTGAAATGGTACTGTGTGTTCTTCTATGGTTTATGCTATGTCCCTGCCCCTAAAGCATTCCTTCCTATTCCTCTTGGTCTTTTGGAGGTCATCATTCTCTTGCTGTTTGCGCTCAAAGGTTTAGACAGTATAGGAAAAAATGAAGATTTTCGTAAGCTGTTCCTCCACTATGGCAGTGGCTATGATTCTTAAGAAGGGTGTAACTGTTGTATGCTGCCCAGTCATGTAAGAATCCTAGAATTGTAGAGTTGGTAGGGACCATCTAGTCCAACCCCCCTGAAATGCAGGAACCTTTTGCCCAGTGTGGGGCTCACACCCACAACCCTGAGATTAATTGTCTCTGGCTCTACCAACTGAGCTATCCCAAAGAACCTAACAATACAGTGGTGCCTCGCCAGAAGAAAATAATCCGTTCCGCGAGTCTCTTCATCTAGCGGTTTTTTCGTCTTGCGAAGCATGCGGATTAGCGCTATTAGCGGCTTAGCGCCTTAGAAAAAGGGGGAAAGACTCGCAAGACGTTTTCATCTTGCGAAGCAAGCCCATAGGGAAATTCGTCTTGCGAAGCGCCTCGAAAAACGGAAAACCCTCTCATCTAGCGGGTTTTTCGTCTTGCGATGCATTCGTCTTGCGGGGCACCACTGTAGCTATGTAGACAGGTTGCTGGGAAGGGTGGGGGAAGTAGGAGATACATTGGGAGCACTGCTTTGTCTTACAACTCTAAGGCATAAGATACTTTTCCCCCAGAACTTCAGTCATTTGCTAGTACATATTATACTTTCCAGTAGCTAAGAAGTTAAAGGCTGTGATAGTTGTAGTACTATCGGCCCAGTATACCTGAAGGAGCGTCTCCAACCCCATCATTCTGCCCGGACGCTGAGGTCCAGTGCCGAAGGCATTCTGGCGGTTCCCTCACTGCGAGAAGCAAAGCTACAGGGAACCAGGCAGAGGGCCTTCGTGGTAGTGGCGCCCGCCCTGTGGAACGCCCTTCCATCAGATGTCAAAGAGATAAACAATTACCTGACATTCAGAAGACATCTTAAGGCAGCCCTGTTCAGGGAAGTTTTTAATGTGTGACATTTTGATGTATTTTTACTGTTTTGTTGGAAGCCGCCCAGAGTGGCTGGGGAAACCCAGCCAGATGGGTGGGGTACAAATAATAAATTATTATTATTTATTTGGAAGAAATTACATTGTCTCTTATTGGTTTGGCTACCTTCTATTCTTCTTGCTTTCCCCTCAGCTGCAATTTTTAATTGCACAACTGCTGTGTAACCCTGCTGATACCAAATGTGTTTCATTTTGACAGGTGTTCTCTACAGCTGCTGATGGACAGACTCAGGTGGAGATCAAAGTGCATCAGGGTGAGAGAGAAATGGCTGGTGACAATAAGCTGCTTGGCCAATTTACTTTGGTAAGTTTGTTTTCATCTGCAGTGATGGTATGAAAATTATAGGAAGTAGTTTCATTCTGCCCACTAGTGTTGAAAGACATTGCTGCACAGGAACAAACCTTTTCTGCAGCAAAAAAACAACAACCCCAGAACATGTTAGAAGAGTTCATTATTTTTTCAGCCTAGCTAAGTTATTAGCACCTTCTTTTAACAATACTTGGAAAAAATGAACTGTAGCGTTAATTTTGCCATTGTCATGTGCAGATTTTCTGTACAAGATTTGCTGTACTAAATCATAGCCAGGGTAGACCCATTGAAATAAGTGGGTCTACCTGGAGTTTGAGTGACATTGGGTATTTCTCTACATTTCTATGAATGGGTGTAAGTGTGTAGTCATAGCATAGAAAAGTAGCATAAGAACACAGGGAACTGTGTTTGTTCATCTAGCTAAGTACTGTTTACACTGGCTGCAACTCTTAGACGTCTTTCAACCCTGCGTACAGATGCCAGAAATTGAACCTTGAACCTTTTGCATGCAAAGCATGTGCTCATTGAGTGAAAATCCTCCTTCAAATAAGCATTAACCTGCAAGTGGGTTTTCAGCAAAACCAGATGCCTTCATCTACCCCACCTGCAATAAAGCATGTTTTTCCTGTATTAGTCTCTACAGCCACAGCAGGCGCTGTAACGCTCCAGCATTTTGACTTTACTACCAAAGGTGCACTCTTGCATTGTCTTCCAAGGCAGATGGATGCCAACTACAAGGAGTTGTGGAAATCATCATAATCTTGTTATTTATATGCCACCCTTCCAACTGGGTTGCCCCAGCCACTCTGGGCAACTCCCAACAAAATATTAAAAACACAATAAAACATTAAAAAGTTCCCTGAACAGGGCTGCCTTCAGATGTCTTCTAAAAGTCAAATAGTTGTTCATCTGTTTGACATCTGATCAGGGATCAATATTAGATTGTACAGTACTACTTCAGTGTTAGTTTGTTTCACTGCATAGCAAGTAGAATCAGCAATTGATCTCAAATACTTACTATTTATTGCATAATTAATAAGGAAGTGCAAATCTTATTAGTAATTGTACCCTCTTGGTTATCAACAATGCACCTTGTGATTTTAGGTTGGGATTCCGCCAGCTCCACGGGGAGTCCCCCAGATTGAGGTCACTTTTGACATTGATGCCAATGGAATTGTTCATGTTTCTGCAAAAGATAAAGGCACAGGACGGGAGCAACAGAGTGAGTGTGCTGGATAGTTGCTTCTTTGGAGGGGAGGGGGAATGTGAACAGATGGAATCGTTATGGCAGTCAGGCACAGTAAAGGACTATCATGAAAGCTAGGGAAGGAAGGAAAAATAGAAGAAAGGAGACACTAGTGTGCAACTTCTGTCAAGCTATAAAACGTGGCCATTGTTTAGTTTGCAGTTCCCACCTGAGCTTAATTTCTTTTCTAGAAGCTTTTGGTAAGATCTCTGAGCTTTGCTCATGGCCAGAAACAATCAAGTGTGTGCAGTGATGCTATTATCAACACATCATTCTGAAAACGTGTGGAAGATTTCTAACTGAGCACAACACAACTGAGAAGCTTGTCTCTCCTGGCTTTGAGATCTGTTACATAAGCACTCTTGTTCTTAAAAATGACAGTACTACATCAGATAGTAGAAAATGTCAAATAATATAGGAGGCCTATAGCTCTTGAAAAAGCAAGAGAACAAACTAATTGAAGATATGGATTGCAGAAAGTCAGCTTTGGCAATTTTTATACAAATGTGAGGTGTAAATACCATTTCATTTTTCTGTAGTTGTGATCCAGTCTTCTGGTGGTCTTAGCAAAGACGATATTGAGAATATGGTGAAAAATGCAGAAAAATATGCAGAAGAAGATAGACGAAGAAAGGTAACTTTGCAGTGATGACTTTAGACTGAAATATTGATTCCCAATGCAGTTATGTCTTTGGAGAACTTTTGAGCAGATGTCTAGGTCCTCAAACTAAAATAGATGCTACACTCGTTTTTCAAAATCCTTGAGTTGATAGAATTTGAGCAATTTTTGCTTACAGATCAGTGAATGATTGAGCACCCGAAGAGATACAGTTGGGTGAAATATATTTAGATGCCTAATTCTGTGTCAGCTTCATGATCCTCATTGATATGGGAGTGTTAGGGGCACAAATGGTGTATTTCACCAAAGTTGTTGTTTTATACAGGAACGTGTTGAAGCTGTAAACATGGCAGAAGGAATAATCCACGATACAGAATCTAAAATGGAAGAGTTCAAAGATCAGCTACCTGCTGATGAGGTAGGTGTTCTGCCTTGCGCTAAATGAATTGTTTTCCTTTGTCTCAGTCTAAAATTAATTGTGTATGGATTTGACACGCTGCCTGGGCATGTACTGAATTTGCTTCCTCTTTTTGTCAGAATGTGCAAAACTAATGCTCTCTAAATTGTATAATCCTTCATACAGCAATTTCCTGGCTGTGCTAATTTATCACCGGAGAAACTAAGCAGCCTATGATAATGAGAAAAGGCTTTTAAAACAATTCATGATCTTTAATTTTAATTCCAGAAAGCCTTTGGCAGAGATAATAAATGCAGACTTCTCCCAAGAAATTAAAAAGAGAAAATCTTGTAAGCTTTGTTATATTGGGGTAGTGTCCCCTGTGTGAGAAAGGTTGCTGGAAAAGCCATGAAGGGGC
Organism: Podarcis cretensis; assembly: GCF_951804945.1. Lineage (NCBI taxonomy): Eukaryota > Metazoa > Chordata > Lepidosauria > Squamata > Lacertidae > Podarcis > Podarcis cretensis. The sequence continues at coordinate 116,141,737 of NC_137172.1, read as the reverse complement.
CAAGTCAACTTGGGGGAAGGGAATTCTTAGGAGAATCAAATGCTGTTCTGTTCTCTTTAATAACTAGTGGTGATGCTAAATTCATGATTCATCCATTAGAGTAACAAAATTTGTTGATTTTGTGTGGTGGTCTTGTGCAAAGCAAACATTACAGTCCCTGATTGCTTCTCCCACCTACTGATTTTTCTGCTGCTTTGCCAGTGAAGGTGAGGCAGCTATGCAGCGATGTTCATGGTTTAAGCTGTAATCATGCATGACAACATTTCAGGCAATAAATCACATGGTGTCCATGAACATGACTCTATTCAGGGAAACTAGGTCGACTCAGGAGACTATAGTGAGCATAGCAACTTGTCCTGATAGATCTTGCCCCAATGAGGCAGTTGTGAGGACTTAAGGTTCCCACCTTTCCCAAAGCTGCTATCTCTCCCAAGTCCTTCCCAAGCAATCTGAGACTACGCCAATGTTTCTTTCTCTGTTCCGCCCTCATCATACTACGTCTGGTTCTAGGAGACCAGTGGGGAGGGAAGCTGATCACAACAGCAGCATCTACACCAGGCTTCCTCAACTTTGGCCCTCCAGATGTTTTGAGACTACAATTCCCATCATCCCTGACCACTGGTCCTACTAGCTAGGGATCATGGGAGCTGTAGGCCAAAAACATCTGGAGGGCCGAGGTTGAGGAAGCCTGATCGACACGTTTTCATTATTTTTGTGAATTTCAGTACATTTTACCTTTTCACTGTGCCCGCAAGCCATGAACTCGCTGGAATAAATAACTGATTTTTAAATATGATAGAGAGCTGACCTTGATGCTTATGGCAGTCTGTGCATGTCTGAGAGCTCGTGTAGTGCAGTGTTTCCCAACCTTGGGCCTCCAGCTGTTTTTGGACTACAACTCCCATCATCCCTAGCTAGCAAGACCAGTGGTCAGGGATGATGGGAATTGTAGTCCAAAAACAGCTGGAGGCCCAAGGTTGGGAAACACTGGTGTAGTGGTTAGAGTGTTGGGCTAGGACTGGGGAGACCACGGTTCAGATCCCCACTTGGCCATGAAGCTCACTGGGTGACCCTGGACAACCACTCAGTGTCTCTCAGCCTAACTTACCTCACAGGGTCGTTGTGAGGATCAGTGGGGGAGAGCCATGTATGTCACCTTGAGCTCCCTGGAGAAAAGGTAGGATAGAAATCGAATAAATAGACTTTAAACTTTAATCACCTGCAGCAAGACCTAGGAGAACAAAAACTTATTAGGCAAGTGATTTATTTTTATTTTTTAACTAACGGGGTAAGGGCAGGCAGATTGGTTTCCATGGCCTCCCCCTTGCTGAAGGTATCCATAAAATACCTTCCACCCTGGCAGCTGATGGCACCTTCTAATTACTGGAGACTGTGTGGCTTTATTGAGGTCAAGATCCGCTTTGATAAACGCCGAAAGGGTTATGGACATGTGTTTCTCTGCAATTGCTTTACAGTGCAACAAACTGAGAGAAGAAATTGCGAAAATGCGAGAACTGCTAGCTCGTAAAGATAGCGAAACCGGCGAGAACATCAGGCAGGCAGCATCCACCTTACAGCAAGCATCCCTGAAACTCTTTGAAATGGCCTATAAAAAGGTAGGAGGGCCGTGTGCTGGAGTGTATTGGGGGGGGGGCTCAGTTAATTTCATTGTACACAAGTTGTACATTGACAATAAATGTATTATTATTATTATTATTTATTAGGGTGGGCAAGAGCAGCTGGTTTGGAATTTCCAGTTGTATGTATGTTTCTGGTCTTAGCAAGTGAAAGACCAGCTGGGTAAACGAAAAGTAAGCAAAAACCACTTGGTCAAACCATGAGAGAGATTGCTAGACATTGCCAGTACTAGCTGATCGTAGCTGACCTTAGGAATGGGAGGTGATTGGAAGAAAAAAAATGTAGCACAAGTTTTGAATGCTTGCATCTTGAGATCTGGTGATTAAGGGAGACGATTGCAGGCTCCTCAGCTCAGCTGATTGGACTAGCAGATAAAGATGTCAAATTTCCATAATTTATTTGAGCACTTGGCAAAAGTAAATATATATATTTTTTGCCAGTCGACACTCTTCCTTGTGGCTCAGCTTGCCAGCAAGAAATAAGAAGGAGCCCTGTTCTTACACCCTCCTGTTAGTCGGTGCCCTGCTGAGCTAACACTGCTTTTCCCCCCCTCTTCAGATGGCATCCGAGCGGGAGAGTTCTGAGAGTTCAGGAAGCTCTTCAAGCTCTGGGGATCAGAAGGAAGAAAAGCAATAATTCCTCTGTCTCGCATGGACTGGAGCAGGAAGAGGACAATGTTCCGAAGCTTGGGAGCCAATGGACCTTCCTGAGCAGCTGTGGGCAGATTTATGTCTTACTGTGTTTTTGCAGTATACTATACATAATTTCCTGAATGTATAAATTTAGTGATGGCGTCCTACTAGTGAAATTATCACCTGATCAAAAATTTATTTCGGAACAACTCCTCGGGGGTCAGTGACATTTTCAAGTGCATCCTGAGGATTAATGGAGCTCTTATTGAATAGGGGGGGGGGTAAGTACAGCAGTGATTTCTGAAGGTTTAGAAACCATGTCTCGCAGCTTGAGGGTGGCACGATGAGGCCCATGGGGTGCCTGAACTGTGTATATTCCACCCTTAATTATGGATCCTCCTTTTGGGAACAGATTTCTGCTTTAGCATGAAGGGATTTCAATAGGGCCTGGGTTGGGCAGAGGCAGGGCTTACCTGCTTTGGCAGAGAAAACACAGAACTGCACCTTAGCGTAGTATCCTTGTCTGAAAGGAAATGGGTTGTTTTTAATGTAGCTGTTACTATATAAATAAGGCTACTCTGAAGTTCCATGCACTGCTTGTCTAGGCTTTCTGCTCTGCCCAGTGTCTCTTCTTGCAGAAAAACAGCTTCCCTATTAATAAAAATGTTCTTATTTGATCAATCCTGTGTGTTTTTAAAAATCACAGCTGTCTTCTGTTTCAAACACCCCCCCCCCAGCCTGATATTTGCTACCTGCTACTACCGATATAAGATGTCAAATGTACTAGAGATTTTAAACAGGTGTTTTGAAACATCCTTTCACAGGAGTAAAGCTCACAAGTGTACCTTTTTTCTTCCCTCTTGAGTGCATCACTTAATACAGGTTTGCTCCTGAGGAATCCAGAATCCATTCTCCATTATTAGTGTCTACTGGCATTTCATAGAATTGAGTGTGCTGTGGGGCATCTGACCCTACATACAATTCCAAGTAATGTATCCAGTGAGCCAAATAAAACAATAATGATTAAAGGGTTGTTAAAGTATTGACCGTAAGAGAAGTTTCATTTCTGCCATGAAGGCCATCCATAGCTCACCTTGAGGTTTGAAGCAACTTCCCACACTGCAAAGCACAATTAAGCCGTCGCCAACTACTGTATTTTTCTGTGTATAAGACAATTTTTTTGCTTCATTTTTAGTTCGAAATTGGGGGTCATCTTATATTCAGTGCACAGGTGTTAAAAAAAACATAAGCAAATAATCTTCCCTTGGCTGCTGCGAAGAAGCTGCTGGAACTGCCCATCTCCCACAAAAAGCTTAGTAACTCTTGGTGATCCGATCTTCCCCCAAAAAGCTCAATATAGAAGAAGAAGAAGAGTTTGGATTTGATATCCCGCCTTTCACTCCCTTTAAGGAGTCTCAAAGCGGCTAACATTCTCCTTTCCCTTCCTCCCCCACAACAAACACTCTGTGAGGTGAGTGGGGCTGAGAGACTTCAGAGAAGTGTGACTAGCCCAAGGTCACCCAGCAGCTGCATGTGGAGGAGCGGGGAAGCGAAGCCGGTTCACCAGATTACGAGACTACCGCTCTTAACCACTACACCACACTGGTGCTGAGGAGGTGGAGACCAAAGGGGTTGGTCTGTCGCTCACTTGCTTGGGGCCGCCAGGAAAGAGGAGCTGAGGCACATTCAGAGAGCCCATGGCCCGGAGATGAGGCGAGCGAGAAAGAGGCCCCCACCTCAGCAGTGGGGCAGCAGGAGGTAACACTATGACCCAGGGGTCAGCAGAAGTTTTCAGCAGAGAGCCGGTCCACTGTCCCTCAGACCTTGTGGGGGGCACGACTATATTTTGGAAAGGAAAAATAGGAACGAATTCCCATGCCCCACAAATCACCCAGAGATGCATTTTAAATAAAAGCACACATTCTACTCATGTAAAAACATGCTGATTCCCGGACCGTCTGCAGGCTGGATTTCTAAGGCGATTTGGCCAGATCCAGCCCCCGGACCTTAGTTTGCCTACTGATTCTGGTTCGTTTCCAAGACAATGGAATCTCTCCCTTAACTTCATTAAAGAGTTTTCAAGCAGTACAAAACCGGAAATCTTTTTGATTGAAAGATCGATTGATTGGTTTAATTTTTGGTTCAAAAAAATAGAGCTCGTCTTATTCATGGATGTACATAGGTGCGGGCAACTGAAACTGAAACTCGTTTGATTAGCAGACTTAGAGTTTTAATTCTGTGATACCCTAATATTCATCAAACACAGCACAAGGGGCAAAATAAGATTCTGTTAGATGTGGGGGAATTACTGTCCCACTTAGGAAATAAATCTCCCAGGCTTTTCAGCATTTGTACCTTCATCTCAAAGTAACGGTAAAAGGGAGGAACATAAGGCGGTATAGTTACAAATACTGTTTTCTTTTTTTTATTATTATTATTTTTAAAAAATAATATTTATTAAATTTTTAACAAAGTTACAAAATAACACACACAAAAAAATACAAAAACCAAAATTAAACATAAAAAGAAGAAAAAAATATAAAATCTAAAAAATCCCTCTTTTATAATATCTTACATTCATTTACTTATTTTTGTGACTTCCTCACACCTCCCTTTTTTGTATTCCATTTAAAGATTTATTCAGCAAATTCATAACCTCATATTTTACCCTTAATTATTTATCATCACATATTTTAACTTCAAATTTTCATCCAAAATCCGTCCCTTCTTGCCTATTCTTACTTTACCCTATTACTAGAACCACTTCATTTCATTCCAACGTCATTAACATTCAATAATTTTGCAGTGTTTCTGTAAGTAGATTTTGAATTTCTTCCAATCTTCTTTCACCGACTCTTCTCCCTGGTCTCGGATTCTGCCAGTCATTTCAGCCAATTCCATATAGTCCAACAAATACTGTTTTCTTACCAAGGAAGCGGCACAGGGTTACAGTGGTCCTGTAGTTATTCAGCCTGATCCCATGCATGTTTTACTGAGGTCACTGGAATTTACACCTGCTGTGGGGGCAATCCTATGCCTCTAACTATGCCTACCTCTGCCGGTTTATAAGTAGCATGTCTCAGCTTTGTCTGCTTTGGAAACGAGCAAAACGGGTGACTGAAATGACTGGAGAAAATTCAAATGGCATAGAAACCATTGGAAGCATTTTAATAGGCTAAAGGCAAAAAGTCACGCTGGTTCCAGCTGCAAAAGCAAAGGCATAAGACAGTTTTGTCTTACAGTGGTACCTTTGCTTACAACCATAATCCGTTCCGGAGGTGCGTTTGTAAACCAAAACAGGTTGTAACCCAAGGCTCGCTTTCGCCAATGGGGCCTCCCCAAAAAAACTGTTCGTAATCCAAAAAAAAGGTTGCAAACTGGGACACGCACTTCCAGGTTTGACGTGTTTGTAATTCAAGGTACCACTGTATTTCCAATTATGCTTACTATTTTGTGTAGCCACTGGTTCCACTAAATACCGCAGTGTAAACTAGAAGTGTGGCTGGTAACTTCTCTACTGCTTCCAAGGAGCTTAAAGCACCATTTCAGCTTCACAATATTTCTGGGCGGAAAATACAGATGGTTTGACCAAGAGGAACAAGGTTGTGTTTCATGCTGGAAGTTGGTTTGGAGTTTCCTGCATCCCTTCCAACAGTCTACTTGCTGCACCATATTGGTTCATAAGGAGAAACTTGCTATGTATCAAGCATGACTTAAGCCACTTCTGGCGAACCAGAGCAGTGCACGGAAGCGCCGTTTGCCTTCCCGCCAGAGTGGTACCTATTTATCTACTTGTACTTCGACGTGCTTTCAAACTGCTAGGTTGGCAGGAGCAGGGACTGAGCAATGGGAGCTCACCCCGTCACGGTGATTCGAACCGCCGACCTTCTAATCGGCAAGTCCTAGGCTCTGTGGTTTAACCCACAGCGCCACCCGCGTCCCCTAAGTAAGTGGTAGTGCACACTATATTCCTAAGGGGCTCTTGTGACATGTTTTTTTAAACATCAGTTAAGTGCTTTTACCAGTAGCAATGCAGGTTCTGGGAGTGCCACTCCTCTGGGAAACTTCCATGCGGCCACCAGCATTTGTGTGTTGGCCTTTGAAAATATTGCAGGAGAGCTGCAGGATGAGCTCAGAGAAAAATGCCCCACTAGGTGACCTGAGTCAGTTTAGAATGCTGTTCTAAATGGAGGAATATGACAAATCAAGTAGTGGGTTAGACAAATTCGCGGACAAAAGAAAGATGAGGTCAAAGTCTCAGCTAGACCACAAGCTGTTCTCACATTAGATGCTCTTGGGAAGCCCACAAGTTAGGATATGAGCACTATAGCACTCTCTGCTAGCATTCCCTAGTCCTAAGAGCATGAGTAGGCAAACTAAGGCTCAGGGGCCGGATCTGGCCCAATCGCCTTCTAAATCTGGCCCAAGGACGGTCCAGGAATCAGCATGTTCTTGCATGAATAGAATGTGTGCTTTTATTTAAAATGCAGCTCTGGGTTATTTGTGGGGTATAGGAATTCGTTCTTCTTTTCAAAATATAGTCCGGCCCCCCACAAGGTCTGAGGGACAGTGGACTGGCCCCCTGCTGAAAAGGTTTGTTGACCCCTGCCTTAGAGGCAGCATATTGCCTCAGATACTGCAGGTAGTACACAGCCATAAGGAATGCTAGACATTGAGACTTGTCTTCTATGAATGTGTCTAGTCCCCAGTTTAATGGTGTCTGCATTTTATTTATTATATTGCATTTATATACCACTTTCTCCAAGGCACACGTTGGCAGCTGTTACTTTCTGCACCCGCTAGTTATAAGAACTAGATGGAACTTCCACATATGGAGGCAGTATAGGTTAAATAATAGGTTAAAAAGGTAAAGGAACTCTGGACCATTAGGTCCAGTCGCGGCCGACTCTGGGGTTGCGGCACTCATTTCGCTTTACTGGCCGAGGGAGCCGGCGTACAGCTTCCGGGTCATGTGGCCAGCATGACTAAGCCGCTTCTGGCAAACCAGAGCAGTGCACGGAAACACCGTTTACCTCCCCGCTAGAGCGGTACCTATTTATCTACTTGCACTTTGAGGTGCTTTCAAACTGCTAGGTTGGCAGGAGCAGGGACCGAGCAATGGAAGCTCACCCTGTCATGTGGATTCGAACCGCCAACCTTCTGATCGGCAAGTCCTAGGCTCTGTGGTTTAACCCACAGCGCCATCCGCGTCTAATAGGTTAACGAGGGCCAAAAAATGAAGGAAGGCTATTTTCATGCCCCACTTGTCTACTTTTTTTTTTTTTGGAAATACCGGTTTTCCAGCATTGAAAACAGAATGCTGGACTAATTTGATCTTTTTAGTCTGACCCAGCAGGACTGTTCATGGGTTGTTGTTGTTGTTTTTTTTTTTTTTTTTTTTTTTAAGACTTATATAGATTCATGGCATATGAATTAACCTTCAGAGCTAGATAGTCTATCCAGTTTCTATGTTGGCTCAACTCCAAGCATTCTGGGATTACACGGATTGTCTGTACCCATTTCAGTCTGGCTTTTAGCCTGGTTTTGGGACTGAAACACAACTGTTGATTCTAGTAGAGGACCTACACCAGGGGTAGAAAATAGCAGGAATGCAATACTGTTGCTTCTCTTGAGACAAAATTAAAATAACAGCAGACTTAGCAGCTTTGGATACCAACTGCTGTGATAACCCTCTAAAGTGGAAATGCGAGTTAAATCCTCCATGGCACAATTGACACATTATGGAGTACAGCCAGGCTCTTATTTTCTTCAACGTGCTTTAATTTATTATTATTAAATTTCTATACTGCCCTTCATCCAAGGACCACAGGACAGTCCGTTCCATCTACATGAAACTGCTGGGCGAGGTTGTTTGCGGATGTCTTTATGTGTGCGTAAATTGCTTTAATGTGCCCTGATACAGTATGTGTTTCTGCATTATTTGTAAATTGTAATGTAAGCTGCCTTGAAAGATATAAAGCTGTAGGATGAAAATATTTTAACAAATAAAAACACCCTTCCTGGACAGAGACTGTACATCTGAGTAGCAGATGTTGCAGATAAACTCAAGGGATAACCATCTCCATGTTACCCTGTTTATGGGCTTCTTAGAAGTCATGGCTGTACTAGATGGGGACTTGGCCTGATGTCAATCTTATGGCAAGACTTATCAGTATAGATGCTTCAGACATTCTACAGGCTTTACTACCACTGTGTTGTCCTGCATGTAGGTTTCCTAGATGCAAATGGCTTGCTGTGCATAGGAAACAGGATCTCAAAATGGATGGGTCTTTGGTGTTGTAAACAAAAATCTGCCCTTTTCCCTTATGGGGCATCCAAGAGCCCATATAGAGTCCTTACATAGGTTCCCTATTGGTAGGAGAGAATAACAGAGGCCAACAGAGAATATTGAGAAGCAAAGCAGCTAGTAAGCCTGATCTTTATTAATCTGTTGCAACAGGGTGCTCCCCTCACACGCAGGAAAGGAGGAGCAACCCAGAACAAAGGTGTGCCTGCCCTTATATAGAAATTTTAAATCCCTGCCCTGAAGCTCAAGACCACCCCTCCATACATCATACATACATCACAGAAAAGGCCGTCTACAGCAGAAATTTTAAAAAAGCATCTTAAAAAGCAGACATCACCTTGCCAACAAAGGTTCGTATAGTTAAAGCTATGGTTTTCCCAGTAGTGATGTATGGAAGTGAGAGCTGGACCATAAAGAAGGCTGATCGCCGAAGAATTGATGCTTTTGAATTATGGTGCTGGAGGAGACTCTTGAGAGTCCCATGGACTGCAAGAAGATCAAACCTATCCATTCTGAAGGAAATCAGCCCTGAGTGCTCACTGGAAGGACAGATCCTGAAGCTGAGGCTCCAATACTTTGGCCACCTCATGAGAAGAGAAGACTCCCTGGAAAAGACCCTGATGTTGGGAAAGATGGAGGGCACAAGGAGAAGGGGACGACAGAGGGCGAGATGGCTGGACAGTGTTCTCGAAGCTGCTAACATGAGTTTGACTGAACTGCGGGAGGCAGTGGAAGACAGAAGTGCCTGGCGTGCTCTGGTCCGTGGGGTCACGAAGAGTCAGACACGACTAAACGACTAAACAACAACAGCAGCAGAAATCTGAGTGTGTTATCTAGTCTGACAGGTTACCTGTTAATGCTTACTTGATTGGATACCCTGGGGAGCCTGGCCAGTCTTTTGTAATGATAAATACTTAGTTCCTGAGCCAGGTCACAGGCTCACCCTATTCATACACAGACATACCCTTAAGACAGGATTTGTGAAGGAAATGACAATGGGGAGGATTTTCCATTTTCCTTTGATCTTGCAGAGAAAACATTTGGTCAGTTTGGGAGCCAAAAATGGTTTCAGGTCGGTCTTCCTGTGCTGATCTTTGTCCATGCTTGGTTGATACATTTATGAACATTTAACATATATCTAAGACTTTAAAATTCTTATCACATTGGGTCTCACTGAGGCATCTAATCATAGCCTGCATTTTTATTGAGGCTTGATCAGGGCCTGTATTTTAAAATGAGCTTAAAGATTTTCAAATGTTCATGCCAGGCAGAAGACCAGCTGCCTAAGAACCTTGGCAAGATGTTTATTCTCCTGGATAAGGGGGCCCCCTGATTTATAGCAGAAAACAATTCTCAAAGTCAAAGGGAATTACAGGCTGACAGCCAAGGTTACACTGGCCCTACATATTACAGAAGATAAAAAAAAGAGATAAACATAATTAAGAGTGGGTAAATAGTAAAATGGGACGCAGGTGGCGCTGTGGGTTAAAGCCTCAGCGCCTAGGGCTTGCCGATCGAAAGGTCGGCGGTTCGAATCCCTGCAGCGGGGTGCGCTCCCGCTGCTCGGTCCCAGCGCCTGCCAACCTAGCAGTTCGAAAGCACCTCCGGGTGCAAGTAGATAAATAGGGACCGCTTACCAGCGGGAAGGTAAACGGCGTTTCCGTGTGCGGCTCTGGCTCGCCAGAGCAGCGATGTCACGCTGGCCACGTGACCCGGAAGTGTCTCCGGACAGCGCTGGCCCCTGGCCTCTTAAGTGAGATGGGTGCACAACCCCAGAGTCTGTCAAGACTGGCCCGTACGGGCAGGGGTACCTTTACCTTTACCTTTAAATAGTAAAATAAAACCATGTGCCTCCCATTAAACTTGAGCCATATTTTCCTAAGGTTGAAAGGTCAAGAGCAGTGAAAAAGGCAACTGGCTTGGCTGGAGAAGAGGTTTTCTTTCTATCTTATTTTGAGGCTGGAAACTGTTCCTTCCTTTTTACTTTGAAAAGGTTTATTCTTCTAAAAAGCTATCTATGTTATGTATTAAATATATCGGCTTAAATGTAATTATGCAAAGGAATTAGAAGCTAAGAAATGTTAAATCCTTATGCTAGATTCTTATTTCATATAGTTGGAAGAGATCACAGGGGCCATCAGCCACCAGCCCAGCCCCCCCTGCCAAGCAGGAAACATCATTAGAGCACACATATGGTTGTCAGGCCTTTGTTTAAAAGACCTTCAAGAGAAGGAGATCTTTCAATGATTTTGTGAATTCAAGATCCTTGACATCTGTTTAAGATAAAAATTTGAGATTAAACCATTTGTTTTGGAGGGCAATAGGGCGAGGTGAGCTGGTAATTAAGGTTCCTTGTTGAGACACATGTAAGATATATTACTACTTATTTGTCATTTATAGATAGAAGAATATATATCTTTTTGTTTCCCATAAAAGGGCATGAGGAAATGGGTGTATCTTTTGTGATTGGTTCTAGCAAACAGCCAATAGGAATTTCAACCAGGCTGATTGGACAGAGGCAGCCACAGGAGGAGCAAGGGGGCTGGATTAAGGAAATATAAGTGCTGGCCAGAAGTAGAGAAGTAGAGACATCACCTTGCCAACAAAGGTCCGTATAGTTAAAGCTATGGTTTTCCCAGTAGTGATGTGTGGAAGTGAGAGCTGGACCTTAAAGAAGGCTGATCGCCGAAGAATTGATGCTTTTGAATTATGGTGCTGGAGGAGACTCTTGAGAGTCCCATGGACTGCAAGAAGATCAAACCTCTCCATTCTGAAGGAAATCAGCCCTGAGTGCTCACTGGAAGGACAGATCCTGAAGCTGAGGCTCCAGTACTTTGGCCACCTCATGAGAAGAGAAGACTCCCTGGAGAAGACCCTCATGTTGGGAAAGATGGAGGGCACAAGGAGAAGGGGGCGACAGAGGACGAGATGGTTGGATAGTGTTTTCGAGGTTACCAGCATGAGTTTGACCAAGCTGCGGGGGGCAGTGGAGGACAGGAGTGCCTGGCGTTCTCTGGTCCATGGGGTCACGAAGAGGCGGACACGACTAAACGACTAAACAACAAGAAGTGCTGGCCAGAATGGCAGGAGGCCAGGCCAGAGCTTGGTAACCATATACCACTGTGCCTCTCATTTATTTGTCTGACAAATAAATTATTATTTTAATTTCTCTATTGCTGCGTTGAATATTTCATTCCAGCTAAGCGTTAACCACAAGCAGGGTGCTACATCACCAAGTGTGGTTCTAGATGGCCCTCGTGATCCCTTCCAATCCTATGATTTTATGCATGTCTAGGGAAAATTTCAAAGGTATGTCTACCCCTGGCTCCATTGAATTCCTTTTTTAAATTTATTTTTTTAATTTTATTTCTATTAAGTACAAATTAGAAAAACATACATATTTACAACAAAAGGAAATACAAAAGAAAAAGAAAATACATATAACCAAGGAAAATATTAAGAGAATATTTTGTCTCTTTTCATATTTACAGTTATTTATACCTCTATAATATGCTATTCACAATAAAGAAGTGAAATGAAAAGTAAGATATCTGAAAAAAAACAAAGAAAATAAAGAAGTAGAAGAAAATAAAAAGTGAAATTTTTTAAAAGTCGGTAAGTATTCACTATACACAGCCATTTCCAATCTATATTTATATTCGAATATATAATTTCATCTTGTCTTTATCTACCTTAGGTAAAAACATTTTTTTAAGACTTCCACGCGTTTTTAATAGTCCATTGAATTCCATGGGAGCCAGTCTTAATCAATGGAAGCAATTACTATTAATTGGGCTCCCTGGCTTAGCAACAGAAACTTTGGGGAGGGTCTCCTTCCAGCTTCTTCCGCACGTCGACGTAGCAGATGCTCTTGGTCCACCCCGCCCTGCGGAACTCGTGGACGCGGCTCCACACGTTCCCCCCAAAACGCGTGCGCGTCTCCTTTAAAGGAAACGCACCCTGACGCGAACAAACGTCGCTGACACGGACAACGCGAGACCCCGCATCCGCCCTGCGCGACCTACCCCCCCCCCCCCGTGGCAGCAAACTACGCCTCCCGGCATGCCGCGCGCTGCGAAAGGCGTGACAGAGCTGGTGGGGGGGGCGGTGCCTTCTCGGAGAGGAAGCTAGGCAACCAATGAGAGGAGGAGAAGTGGCGGAGAGCTCTCTCTCTCTCTCTCTCTCTCTCTCTCTCTCTCTCCTCCGCCTGGCGCATGCGCGTTCTCCATCCTTTCCCCCCCCGCTTTTTCCCGCTGCGTGCGTGCGTGCGTACGTGCGGGGACCGGAACTGACGTCAGGAGCCCCATGTGAGGCGATTGCAACACATGCAGCGCGGAGGAGAGGAGGAGGAGGAGGGAGGGGGCGCGAGCGAGCGAGCGAGGGAGGCGGAAAGGAAAGGAAGGAAGAAGCCGGTCAGCGACGTCACAGGCGCCGTCGCGAGGAGCCCTTCGCTGCCGTCCGGAGAAGGAAGGGAAGGGAGGCGGCGGCGAGGCCTGAGGTAAAAAAGGCGCGCGCTCGCCCGCCCGTTCTTTCGCCTCAGAGGAGCGCTTGGCTGGGCTTGTGGTGGCCGCACTCCGCGGTGACGGGAGACCGGGGCGGGCCTAGCCTAGAGACGGGAGACCGGGGCGGCTTTTACTTTTACCTCAGACGAGGCTCCGTTCTCATTTTTTTTTCTCTCTCTCTCTTCCCCCCCCCCCCTCTTCTCTTCGTGCGGCGGCCTTGGCGGTTGACTCGAACAGCCGCAGGAGGGGCGGTGGAGGAGGAGGAGGAGGAGGAGGAGGGAGAAGATGGCGGACGATCCCAGCGCTGCCGACAGGAACGTGGAGATCTGGAAGATCAAGAAGCTCATCAAGAGCCTCGAGGCGGCTCGCGGGTGAGGGCGGGGAAGGGCCTGGGTGGAAGAAACCTTCCTTTTCATGGTTATAAAAAGGGGGGGGGGAGGTGGTTGGAACAGGAGTCGCTTCGCCTCCCCTCCCCCCCCCAAAAATAATAATCGCCTCTGTATAGAAAGCTTAAAATTTCAGGAAGAAAGCCAGGCTGAAGTATTTTCTCCCCCCCCCCTTTTCAAAACTGGGTTGGTTCGCTCCTCTATGGAGAACTATTCAGTCATGTGGATGTCACCTGTGTGGAAACCTTTTCAGACAGCTATAAAGGGAATCAGTCCAGACATATGGGTGGCCCCCCAAGAGAGAGTTAGCCCCCCCCCAGAGAGAGTTAGCCCCCCCCCAGAGAGAGTTAGGCCTTTTCTTCCTGTTGCCTCTGTTTTTGGGAGGCCAAGGTCCATATGGAGCTACAGGTGCATAAAAGGCAAGGGGAAGCTTTCTGGGCTTGCAAAAAACTATTCAGTCATGTGGATGTCCCCTGTGTGGAAACCTTCAACTCCCCCCTTTTTTTTCCAGACAGCTATAAAGCGATTTGGTCCAGACATATGGGTTGGGTCCCCTCCCCAAAGAGAGAGTTATCCCCCCCCTCCAAGAGAGAGTTAGGCCTTTTCTTCCTGTTGCCTCTGTTTTTGGGAGGCCAAGGTCCATATGGAGCTACAGGTGCATAGAAGGCAAAGGGAAGGATTGTGGGCACCTAAGAAGAGAAAGGTGAATGTTTTGAGTGCCCAGGTCCCAACCTTGAATCCCCAAACAAGGAATGTGAAGCATGTGGGTTCGTGTGACTTGGGCCCTGCTTCAAAGGCTGTATTTAGCTTTGTCTCTTGGTATCAAGAGTCATCTCACCCCCACCCCATTCCCTGCATTTCGTCATCTGGAGTGGAGACATTCCACTACTCTTGGGTTTCTTTAAATTTTTCCATTCTTCGTAGAGGTGTATATAGGTGAGGTGCAGTTCTCCGCCTTGTGTTTTCTTCGGCTACATTTTTCCACTTCCACTGAATTACTTGCTTGGTAGTCACACTCACCTGTGAAGGAGGAGTGACTTAAAAAAACCCCCACACTAGCGTCTTTGTTTATACAGAGATTAATTTGGGGCCAAAAGTGCAGCCTCTTGATTATAAAGCTATATTTCCTTTTGCAGTTTTCCTTCCATTCTCACTGTGTTGTACACATTTGGAGGACTATTTTTTTTGTGTGTTTAGTTTTTCCTAATAAAGGACCGTAGTAGGGAATGAAGGCCTGCAAATGAGATTACCAGGGGGTCACCAGGTAATAGTAGCCTTTGTGGCAGTTGTTTTTATTTCAGAGCTCTGAAGTTCTCCATGCACTGAAGAGAGTGTGAGAGTCTCACTTTATACTGGTTGGGAAGAACAGGCCATGCCTATTTCCTCCTCTCTACATACATGGATGACTTGGGAGAGGGGAGGTGCTGTGCTTTGGTGACTCAATTGTCTCAGAAGCCTATCATGAAGTGAGAATGATGCCTTTCTTCTCCTGAATTATCTGTGTGCCAGAGGACTTGGGAGTGGTGTGAATTTGGTGGGGATCACAAATAGTGGCTCACTATAAAAGCCAGCCAGAATTGGTTGGCCCTTCAGGAGGGAAACTACTTAGCTGTAAATTCCATGCATGCGACCTGCCTATTCCTACATTACAGGGGGTTGGACTAGATGAGCTTTCAGATCCTTTTCAACTCTATAATTGTATGATCCTATGATTCATCAGCTGCCAAAGAAAAGCATAGCCAGACCAATTACCCTCCTAGATTCACATGGGAACTTTACATTTGCCACTTTGCTGTGTGTTTTGTGGTGGAGTTAAATCAATCCCCCCCCCCCCAAAAAAAGTTTTTGCCCATGTAGGTTTTTATGTACTGAGCTGAAAGCATGTAATATGACAGACAGCCTGGTTTTGGGAAAAGGCACATGGTACCACACTTAAGTGCTCTGTTCATTAAACTCTTGCTCTCGTTTTATAATTAAACGAAGTTAGTATTTGCTGTGTGACTGGACAGGTTGCTAGACATTAAACTTCAGAACTGATATGCTCTAGTGGAAACTAGTGCAGATTATGCCTGTATATCATTAGTACATTCTCAGAAACATTTTTGTTGATACCTTACTTTGTGTATGCCCAGCCTCATAGCTCCGAATCCAAGTAGAATATTTGCTAAAGGAGCTGGACACTTTAGCTCTTCATTATGGATTTATTGTACCTTGTTTGGAGTCTATAGTTAAATCCCAGTGGTATAGCTGATCTAGTAGTCTGATTCAATGGCAACTGCTTATGTCTAACGAGAAATTACTGGCTTTTTTCAGCATATTAGCAATTATTCCTCACACAGAGAGCGCAAGCATTAATTTTATATGCAACCTTACATTTCCCATGTTGGAGGATTATGTGAAACATGGAACCCACATGACAGAGACATGCTTCTGATTTCTGCTGGCACTTAATGTGCTGCCACTGAAAAGAAGTGTTCACTATTGAACATGTGTCAGGAAGACAAGGAATACAAATTGTTTACAAGCTCCAAGTGTTTGTGGCAGCCTGGGAAGTGAGGTGGAAATTCTCTTAGACTGTAGTGGCCAACGTCAAGATACAAAGTGCCACAGACAGTGTCTTGCACAAGGAAACTCCCTCCTTCTGGTGACAGACATCTAAAAAGCCTTTCTGAAGTTTGAAGTGCTCTGTGCATGTATACTGGGTTGCCTGGATCCCACCCACTGGTTAATTGTTGATAATGAGAATTTCTGTGTTGGTAGTTGATTGGATACTCTTTCCAGGTAGTAAACTTTGATAGCAGTCAAAAAGCAACATGAGAAGGTCTGCTTATCATTACTAATGCTTGTTGTACTGAATTTTCGGTTGCTGAGGCTTCAGGTTGACATTTCTGGAGTATGGTGTTAACAGTCTCACAAGCAAATAATAAGGGCAATAGGAATGTGTGGTGTGTTTTAAAAATAAAAACCGAACTGTGAAAACTTAAACGTCAAGAAGGAATGATCCAGGATGGTCTTTCAGTGTGTGGAATGTGCAACACAGCAGTGAGACTTTAGAAATGATTGTGCATATCTGAAGTAGGAGCAGCTTCCAAAACGCCACATGTGGGATAGTCTGTCTATGAATCCCATCCGTTTTGTGTGTGTGTGTGGCATTGCATACTCCATATGGCCTCATTGCCATGTATCAAAATTTTAATAAACATTACATTCCAGTAACACGCCTCATTAGATTTTGCTGGCAATTTGGGGGAAAGGCTGGAGGACTTTTGATGTTGAGGCTCTGAGTTTTGAATACTGTGTAGTAAATACTAAGGTTGCACAGTCCTTACAGCTATGCCCTCACCTTCAAGTATAAATGAACTGTCCCAAATTTTTGGCAAGCTTAAAAAGAATAGTATCAGAATCATAACTAGTGTTAGAAACTGAGATATGAAAGCTAGGAGCTGGATGGCACTTTAACTTAGGTTACAGGCGCAACAACGGAATGTCTAGGCACTTTTTTGTATCAAGAATACAAAGCTGAAAGTGAATGAACTGCAGCTAAAATATTATGTTCATTTTTCACATGTCCTTCCCCTGCCCACCTGCCTAATATTCTTGAGAGGGTCTCTTCTCCAGTCTTCAGAGAGTAGCTGGAAGTGGGGAGGCAGAAAAAGGTCTTCCTTTCCTTCCACTCTGCAGTTTTAATCTAAAATCTTAAACACAGTACTGTGCCCAGAGTTCAGAATCTGTTTGCGCTAATGAAATTCCCTGTCGCAAAATGCACCTAGAACAATGGGAGTTTTGAACACTGATCATAACCTTTCAGTAAGTATTACACCTGGTATTTTTATAAAAAGAAAAAGCCATGACCCTAAGAAGTCTCGAGACAGATCCTAATGTTAATTTTTCAAACTCTGGCTTTTAAAAAGACATGTGTATATATAGCTGAGGATAATTGCATAACCTTTTGCATGCTGCTGTGAGTCCTGCTTTGAGGAATTTGACTTATTGTTTGTGGTGAACTTGCTGAACTTGTACCCTGCTAAATGCATGTTAGGATTAAGATTATTGTTGAATGTGCTGTGTCTTGTGGGAAAAGCCTTTCTTGTGTCTCTTTACTTTACAATTTTCTAATGCCTAGCAACTGGTGTTAGGGTACAGATTACTGCAGGAGCGAAATGGTCTCTCAGTTTACTGCATTCCAAAATGTGGAGGTTTAGATTAAATAGGAAACTTAAAACTTTTTTGGCAAGTGGAGATTCTTGATTAATCTGCTTTATGCAGTCATCCACCCCAGGCAGCCCAAAGCATCTCTGGGCTCTGTATGCAGCATTGGTTAATTATCATACCATGCTGATTATTTTGACTTCAATCAGCTGTTGGCAACGTGGAAGAACATTGCAGGTTTTCTTTGAAATTTTTTAACAAAAATACAAGTGTGTTTGGGGGGGGCCAAGTGTAGAAAAGATTGAATGAATTCATGGGTTTAGAATCTGAAGGTGATTAGCCATTGTACTGCTTTGCTTCTCCCCTCTTGCCTGTGGTAGAATGAATGTTTATTATTACTGCCAAACAGCCAGCATACACATGTGGTATAAACAATCCGTAATCCCCGGTTTAGAGTTGCATTCAATCCAGAAATTGTAGTTCGTTTCACTCCAAATAAACCACAATAATTGATTCAGTCATAAGGCCAAACCAGGGGTCTTGATTTGTTTCTCCTGTGTGGTGGATGGTCTGGAGCAAAGCTGGCGAGACAAGCAAAGTCCATGCCCCAACAATTAAGATCAAACAGTAATCCTATACTAAATTTCTGTTATTGCACACTACTGCTAGATAGGCAGTATATTACATCCTGCTTACTTTAATCATTACATTCATCATTGAGACTATTACCAAAGGAACTATAAAACCACAACAAATAATATTTACTGCTTGGATTTAACAGTACAATTGTTTCAAATCTTATACAATCCTCTGTTCTATTAAGTGGTCCAATAAACAATAGCCTTTCTCAGGAGTACAAATACTGGACTTTTTCAATTGAGCAGTTTGAAGAAGCTCCAACAATGACTGAACAGTAATCCAAGTATAAAATTGGTCATCCACTTTCAATACAATCCACTACCACCTTCAGTACATTTTTGTGTAAGTATTAAGAAATCACATGGAAATTTTATTAGCTGGCCAGCTGAATTTGGAGTGGGACTGTGATAGACATAGAAGGATGGGCCGCCGTACAAAGCACTGTAGTCCTGACTCTTGTGATCCTTTTTTATTCTTTCCACACATATTCATATATCTGAAGTACAGGGAATGTTTTAAAGTTTATCCAGAACAAAAGAAAAATGTATCTCCTCTTGTTGGGAACTGCCTGATTGCCAGGTTGCACTCTTTATTTCCAAGATGACTTTGGAAGATAGCAGTTGGACTTGGGAGTTAACCTATGGGGAATTGCAGAGTTTCAAATTCGCTCCTATGTTCAGTATCTATATAAAGCTACTGAGAAGGACTGTCTGGAGGTTTGGAGTGTGGTATCGTTGAAGTACTAAAGACACCCAGCTCTACTATTCTCCTGTGACCCAGAAGCAACAGTGGTATGTCTGATGAGAGTAAATAAGCTTGAATCCAGACAAACACATTCTTAAGCCTTCTGTGGGACCTGTGTGCATGCATTGTGGTGGGGGGTGTTTTCTTTTGAATGGAGCTGCGTTCTACTTGAAGCCATAGGTACTGTTCTGGACCAGATTTAGTTCTGGATGCCCAGGTTATATCTTGGGCCTTGTTGCCTTTTTGCAGGTTAAACTATGCTCACACCTAGAGAAGCAAGATCTAGGAAGTTTAATATACTCTTCTTGATTCGAGATGGTTGGAATTAAGTGGCATATAAATAGTTGAAATAAATTAGCATATTGAAACTTGACATGGAATTTATTCCAAAAACTGTTTGGAAGATATAATGAATACGGAAGTGGGTACTGGGTTTTTAACTAAGATTACCGTATTTTTCGCCCTATAGGACGCACTTTTTCCCCTCCAAAAATGAAGAGGAAATGCGTGTGCGTCCTATGGGGCGAATGCAGGCTTTCGCTGAAGCCTGGAGAGCGAGAGGGGTTGGTGCGCACCGACCCCTCTCGCTCTCCAGGCTTCAGGAGAGCCGCAGCGCCAGTCCCGCAAGCTCTGGGGACAGTTGGGAGGCGCAGCGCGTCCTCCCGCTGTCCCCGGACCTGGTCTGCAGGCAGGCGGCGGGGAGAAGAGCGCTTCTCCCCGCTGCCGGCCCCACAAGCGCCTGGGGGGGAAATAATTTTTTCTTTATTTCCCCCCCAAAAAACTTGGTGCGTCCTATGGGCAGGTGCGTCCTATGGGGCGAAAAATACGGTACTTAGGGAGGGCCCACAACTTTGCTGAGGAAGCTCCACTTCTTGCAGATTCACTTCAGGATGCAACCCAGCATGGCTTTTAAGTGGTGAGGGGGAAAGCATCCTACATTTTTTCAAGGCTTTTCTTTGGCACAGGCAACTCACAATTTAAGTGGGGGTTATGTTCCAAGGCACTGTGCATTTAAGTGAAATTGTGTTTATTTGAAACACCTTTGCAAAAGCCTGAAGACACCCTGTGCTGCTGCTTTTTGTGATGTTTTTCTGTCATTTCCAGGTTCAGCGCATGAGCATAGTCGTGCACATATTGGATGCGTCTAAAACTTTCGTTGCCTGTACTCTTGAGTTGCCCAGCACTAGGATTTTTTCTTTTCTTTTTTTTTTTGCCATGTGATTGCTTTGATTAGAAGCTTGCAAGATGGTTGTGCCATTCTGGTTGTGCTTATTTGAGCAGAAACCACATTAAGGTGCATCCTGATAACCTAGCAGATCAAAGCTTTGGACTCTTATAAGGCTTGGAGACGGGGAGTTGAAATTCAGATATTTAGAAGAGAAAGCCATAAACATAAGATGGGGAGGCATGCTGAAAATCTGTTTGTCCATAACAGCCTTGGCCAACCTGGTGCCCAACTTGTATCATCACCAGCATGGCTGTGCTGTCACATGAAGCCTCATCTGGAGAAGACGTGTGTTCTCTTCACTTGAAGTGCCACTTATTTTTAGTATGAATACAGACTGCTCTTTTGTCTGTCTTCAGAGAGTCTGGTCTCACTGGCTGATGTATTTGCTTCCTTACTCTTCCATAGAGGAGCTGCATTACCTAATGTTTTTTCCTGTTTAGTGCTGATGGCAGGAATTATCTAGCATGACGTTAGGAACGCTTTCAGAATGCAACTTCCAAAATGACCCTTCTCAACCAATTGCCTACACTTTCCTTCATATTTATTTAAATATGAATCACCTGTAATTATATATCTCTAAGTGAGTATATACTCACCTCCATTCTTCATTGTCCTTTTTTTTTTTTAAAAAAAAATATTTTACACAAGCAATAGGTTGGCTAGAAAACCTAAAAGCTTAGGTTTTGGTATTAGTGTGCTTAACTTGCACATTTTGGGGTGTCAGGAAAGTAGGCCTCGTTTTTGTGAGGAGCTTAATGAGAAAGTTACATCAGAGACAGATCCTGGGTTTTTGTCTTTAAATAGTGATTTCCATTTGTGCATGAGCAGTTTTGTAAATAAAATGTTCTGCCTTGATCTATGTTTCCCAGAATTATTTTGCCAGTGCCTTCTGTTTATATCATATCTAAGGGTATCCAACAAAGTCCCGTTAGCACAATAATTTATGTCTATGCAATGGGACTTTCTATCACTGTGCTTGCCCTGTGCTTCCTCCCAGATCTACCCTGGAGGGTGGGTTGGGAAGAAGCCCTGAACGAATTAGAGAGGAAGAAGTAGGCCTGCTACAGAGGTGGAAGTCTTTGAGTTAACAGGATGGCTTTGTTGGAGACAACTCAGTTGTGCACTTAGATTGCACTCAGACTATGACTTCACCGTGTGCCTGCTCTTGCGTCTGTTGCTTAACCTTTTCATTATCACATTATTCCACATTTCACTTCAGACCATCTTAGCATTTCATGAATCTGCACCCCTTTCTGTGTCTTCATAGTGCATGTTGAGGTGGGGAGCTTCAGTGTGCAGTCCTCTGGGCCCAGGATCCACCAGTTATTGTCGCATTACATATCCCTAAGGTGGAGGTAGAAAAGGTATTAAATAAAAATACATTGCATGTAAAGCAGTGGGTTGTTTGGGATTTTTTAATGGTATGCTAGGTCTCCACTGCTGGGACGCAGGTGGTGCTGTGGGTTAAAGCCTCAGCGCCTAGGAACTGCCGATCGAAAGGTCGGCGGTTCGAATCCCTGCGGCGGGGTGTGCTCCCGCTGCTCGGTCCCAGCGCCTGCCAACCTAGCAGTTCGAAAGCACCTCCGGGTGCAAGTAGATAAATAGGGACCGCTTACCAGCGGGAAGGTAAACCGCGTTTCCGTGTGCGGCTCTGGCTCTGGCTCTGGCTCTGGCCAGAGCAGCGATGTCACGCTGGCCACGTGACCCGGAAGTGTCTCCGGACAGCGCTGGCCCCCGGCCTCTTGAGTGAGATGGGCGCACAACCCCAGAGTCTGTCAAGACTGGCCCATACGGGCAGGGGTACCTTTACCTTTACCTATAGGTCTCCACTGACTTAGACCAGGAAAACTTTAAGACTTAGAACATGCTCAGATGCTTTTCGTTTAGTTGCCCAGAACCATGGGCTGGTAGTTGCATAATGGAAACTTATTTCATGAAATAGTTCAGGGGCGCAGAGCCTTGCAGAAATGCTCCCAGTCCATCAGATTTTTTTATTGGCCTGTGTAGCCCTAGGCTCCTACCTCTTCTGTAAGATGGCCTGAATTATGCTGTCCACCATGACTTCCAATAGGTTTTAAGGAATATTTACAGTTAAGAACCACTTTACTAAAAAAAAAAAAAAAAGAAGCTGTGTAAATTCTAATCTACATCACCACTCTGCATCCATATACAAGAACACATATTTGTAAGTAATTATGTCCATTAGCATGTGCACACCACTTTTGTGAAACCCTTGCTGCTAGATTATTATTTTATCTAATACAAAGTACCTGAACTTTTCAAAGCACCATACAGATATTAAAACATAGGACAGTTCCTGCCTACAGCCTCAGATTCTAGTAGACAGTATACAAAGTGGGAGGAGGATGGGGTTAGGAAAGAAAGCAGTGGATGAGTTGCGCATTCTGGCTGACATTAACCTTATTCTAGAACCTGAGCAGTTCCTGTTGCAGAATATGCTACCTGCCCTCAGAGAGCAGAGAGTAGCCCCAAAGAAAAAGAAACCATTTGTCATTGCTCTATAGATTTATTCCTTAGCACCCACAACAGGCTTTGCCTAGGGTGGAGTCAAAACACCAGTGTGTGTGATTTCAGCAGCTAGGCAACTGCTATAGTGGCCTAGTAACCAAAGTGGGATTGGAGTGTTGCTGCATCAGCTGTTTATACAAGCTTCCTGTTTGGCTAGTAAATTGGCACTCACTTTGTCTCTCTAATGATAATCCATATCCTAGCATGCGTAAGTTGTGAGAGCAGTCATTTGCTCTAGTAACTGTACTGCTCTGATGCGCAAGAGAACTCCCAGATGTGTGCACTGTGTTGAAATATTACCCATATGCTCTTGTGAAAGTGTTGAACTTGGACGTAAGCGACATAGGTTTAAATTACTATTTGTGAAGCTCCTTGGGTGGTTGTGGGGAACCCCTCAGTTGTGGAGCAGTAAGAAGTGTGGTTTTGTACTATAAAGTGTTTTGAAGCCGCATTTTGGTAATCCATATAATGACCTCATGAGCTGTTACTTAGTCATTTGTTTCATAATTTAATTATTAAATAATAAGCAGTGCTAATTGCATTTGTATGACTGCCCAATAGCAAATGTTCTCTTGTTGGCTCATAATTTTTTAAAGAAATGCGGTATTGAAAAAGCATAAATGAATTCTGGCGGAAAAAGTAGAAGAACAATTAACATAAATACGCAATAGAACACAAATTATAAATGGGGATGCCCAGATCATTAGCATATGTTGTTTAAAAGAGCTGAGTGGCTAAAAAAATGTGCGAAAAATACCACAAGAATGATGCTGGGCACATTTCTCTGGAGAGGGTCTTCCTTAACTGAGATGAGGTATGCTCTTCTGGTTTTTCACTTGTGACACACACGAGAGAGAACGAATGAACAATTTTGGTCCTAGAAAGGCAGGACATTATTTGTGGTAGTTTCTAAAGATATTTTACCATTAGCCTGTGTTGTAATTGTATAAATTTTCTTCTATCTTAGCATGATAATACCCAGATAGCCTGAGTTCTAGTTAATCAACACACAGTGTTTGATTACTGAAGCCAACTGAGGATTCCAAATCGTCTGAATAATTGACAGTATTCAGGGATCAGTTTCTAGAGCACTAAAACTACGGTATGCTGAAAGTTAATCTGAATCTTGATTAAGACAGCACAGATCTGTTATCATTCCTCTTGATCACAGTTTGTTCTGATAAGATATTTAACCAGCAGATGGCAGCAGTGTATTCCATGAGGTGGCAATTGGTATCCTTTTTTAAAATGACATAAGGAAGTGAAAAAACCTTACTGTCATTGAAGTGATTTTACATTGCATCGAGTAGTTAGATGTAGAAATTGGCTTGTACTGTGAGTGGAAATTAAGATAAGATAAAAGGTCTCCCCCGCAACTGAAGTATATACTGATAGATTTGGAAATTTTTTGAAAAGTTAAAGAAACTTGACCCAACTGTAGAAAAATATGGTATGGTACAGTACAAACTTTTAAAATGGCTACTCTAACAATTAGTATCTTGAAGTCACTGAAACTGCTTTCATGGCGTTTCAGATCTAATTAGCTATAGCAGTAAGACTTCCATGTAGTTTTAATACTGTCTGCACCTTGTCCGAACTACAAAACACATTTTAACACCCTGCAGTATAGGTCCAGTATGTGGATGATTTCATACAACTTTTTATATAAGATGTAAATTTATATAGATAAAGTATCATAAATGGCCTTGCCTCTTGCCTTAAAAAAACCCCATCTAACCTGACACAGCTAAATCATTTACTGTACTTGTCTCACGGTATAGGTGCTGTAAAGTGCACTACAGTGAAAATCCACATATCTGAATGAAAAGGAGTAGGTCTGGCGACTTCCTCTGTCCATCATAGCCAATGTTAGAAAATGGGATAGAAAAGCTAGGAGCCCAAGCATGAACTAATACACAATTCACATAAGTGACACATTTTTAATACCACATTTTTAACAGAAATTGTTAATACATGTTTAATTTGGTGTTTACAGTAAAAAATATTGGTAGCATACTTCAGTTTCCAAAACACTCTACTCTTTATTGTTAAACTCCTTAACATATTGTCCATCCTTAACATATACTTTGAGGCTTCAAAGCACATACATTTCAGTAATCCTTGAGTGTCAGCCAGGCACAACAAATGGCACCCATACGTTTTAAGATGCTCTCAAATGGAGAATCTTTAGGTGCAAAATGTGCCTGGTGCCCTGCTAGTTTTGAACCCTGATTGTAGCTGTGATGGTTGGGAGAGCAAAGACATAAAAGAAAGGAGTGTTACCTTAGTGCTTGTAACTGACATATTGAAAGCTTGTGTTTTGTAAGCATGGTTAAATTTTTAGCTGCTACATTTTTAGTGTACTAGAAATTTTCTCTTCCCCAATAGGAGAGTGATCTGTGTGGGTTAGTTGACAAGGAGGAAGTGGAGATTTTTTGGGGGTGGAATGGGGGTTGTGCTCCTTGTTTAAACAATTCAGTAAACTAAAAAAAATGAAAATTACTGAAGCATGTGGTAGGCTTGTCCCATTGTTAGATTTGCATTCCTGGCTGCCGTTGTGAGTCTGTCTTGTGGGTTTCCCTTCCATAAAAATGTGGAACTGTGGAACTCCCATATGCCAGTACATTCTATCCTACCATTGTAGGCTTGCTCTCTTATTGAGTACAGGCTACTTGTTACGAGTCAGACTTCTTGTCTTAAATTCAGGGTGAGGAGAAGTAAATATTGTATATTCAATTTGATCTAATATTTGGGGTGCTTGAACTATGCATCTTGTTTTGACTTTGTTGTACAGCTTTCCTAGCAATCTTGCGAGCCCTAGCAAACAGAATAAGTTGCAGTACAAATCTTTTGCCAGGCTTTTAAATGTCAGGTTAAGACTTTTATTTACTAAAGCATTTTTAAAAATTTCTATACTTTGGCATGTTTTGTGGTTTGTCTCTTGGGCTACATTTTATTGTATTGTGAAAGATATGACTCACTGCTGTGACATCTGATCCAGTGAAGGGAGGTATAGAAATGTGTTAAAGCACATAAAACTCCCCTCTGTGTGCATTTGGAAGCTTGCTACTACCTAAGACATAATATTTTTCAGAAAATAGCACTAATACTGTAGAAGTAGGCAGTCTCCAAAGGCTATTTGAGTTGCCCATTCTCTTCTGGCCCTTACATTGGAAGGAACCAGCTAGGAAGTTAAGGCATTAATTCCTCATAAAGCACATAGACTTCAGGGATGAAAATACCTGAAGAAAGATTTGGTATTTCTCAAGATGCAGTAGCCTCAAAGTTTCCTTTACCTTCTGGGTTGGTCAGTTCAGTTCAGATAAGGCAAATTTAAAGGTTTAAGAACTATCTCTGTTTGGAGAAAAGGTATAGATTGTTGGCTCAAAACAAATCAGAATAAAAATGTGCTTCTCATAAACATTCAGAAGTTGTGATGAAACTTTTAAATATTCTTATCATAAATATTAGGAACTCCCTAATAACTGGTGGAATTTCCTTTATACAAAGATGAGAAGCACAAAGAAAGCTGTGGGAGCTAACTTTGTCATCGAGTCTTTATAACAGCTAAACTAGTAGGTTCTAAGAGGTAGCCTGTTTTAAATTGTGGGGTGGCAAGCTTCAGTCCACAGCTTGATTCTGGGACTGCAGATCAGGTGAGTTTGACCCAGAAGGCATGCCTGCTATTTCACTGTATATAACATTACCAACTTGGTGTGTACATAGGCTCATAGTAGTCCTGTGGTCAGTATAAGCAACTGGCCTGCATGGAAGGCCTTATTTCCAAAAGGATGTTGCAAATAATAGAAAGTCTTGAACTTCTGAGATTAGTTTTGGGCATGCTTTCTTCCAGGCTTGAAGTCACACAACTTGTGTTAACATAGTTTCTTTTCCTTCTTCCCCAGCAATGGCACCAGCATGATATCATTGATCATTCCCCCCAAAGACCAGATTTCACGAGTAGCAAAGATGTTAGCGGATGAGTTTGGTACAGCATCAAACATTAAATCTCGAGTGAATCGCCTTTCAGTCCTCGGCGCCATTACATCTGTACAGCAACGGCTAAAACTTTATAACAAAGGTAAAAAGTTCTTCTGCTTACTTTATGAATAACTTTGCGCTCGCTTTGGCATCATCTAAGGTTGCACCCTGTGCTTTTTACAGTACCTCCAAATGGTCTTGTTGTATACTGTGGAACAATTGTGACAGAAGAAGGAAAGGAGAAGAAAGTGAACATTGATTTTGAACCTTTCAAACCAATAAATACATCGTTGTATTTGTGCGATAATAAATTCCATACAGAGGTAAGTGTCATTTTGCATTTCTAGCCAGATTGTAAATTTGGCTCATGATAACTTTGCTCAGTTTGCAGTATGCTCATGAATAGTTATCGTATACAATGCGTCGGTTACTAGATGTTAATTATAGCAACCTATTTCTGAATTCAACATACACTTGTGTATTTTACTTCAAAACATGATTTCCTGTTTCTTTTCACATACAAAGATACTAAGCAAGGTTGTTTACTTATACACCCAGCGTCCAGACCTTTCCAGAAACAAAGGCTGATAGCCATCACAAATGTTGGGATCCAAAGGTTCATTTTTGTCTGGAAGGTTGTAAATGTAATTGTGAGCTGAGCAAATTGCAGACATAAAATGCCAGATTATGCAAGTGATTTCAGTGGACTGTTACAATGAGATACAGGGATTTTTTCCCCTGGAGTTGAACACTGTGATTTACTAGGCCTTACCTTCCACTTCAAACACATAATTATAGATAAACTGTGTGATAGCTATTGTGTTATTTCTTAGTCCAGAAACAATTCTGATTCATTGGCTAATTTTTCCAGGTAACCATTGGATATCTGGTTTATTCAGAATTGTTGTGCAGCAAGGGGACACCATTTCTTGATCGGCCTGTGAACTTGCCATGTCGGTGATGCCCAGATCAATTAATATTGGTGTACTGTGTTATGCTCAGTGTTGGAAACTGAGATAAAGAAAGCTAGGAGCTAAATGGCACATTAAACCTAGGTTATGGGCACAACAATGGAATATCTAGGCGTGCTTTTTGTATAACAAGAATACAAAGCTGAAAATGAATGAACTGCAGCTAAAATATTATGTTCATTTTTCACATGTCCTTCCCCTGCCCACCCCCCTAATATTCTTGAGAGGGTCTCTTCTCCAGTCTTCAGAGAATTTCTGGAAGTGGGGAGGCAGAAAAGGGTCCTCCTTTCCTTACATCTTAGGCACAGTACTGTGCCCAGAGCTCAGAAGCTGCTCTTGGTAATGAAATTCCCTGTCGCAAAATGTGCCTAGAACAATGGGAGTTTCAAAAACACTGGTTATGCTCCCACTTTCTGGGAGAGACACTGCATTAGCAATTGTTGTGGGGAAGATGCAAAAACAGTTCCCACTTCTCACATATTGGGAGAAATTCAACATTTTTCTGATCATTCCTTCAGCATAAACATTTTGACTTTCCAGACCAAAAAATCCCACCCTCTCCTTCCCCTTCATTCTGTTCCAGAGATTCTCCTGACGCGCGCACACACAAACACCCGAGCCATTTTTTTGGGGGGGGGCAGAAGCCCTGTTGAGCAAGTAGAAGGCTTTGCTCAGGGCTTCGATTGATGGGACTCATTAGTTGAACCTTGCTCAATGTCTCCAATGTGTGCAGCAAATATCATTGGAAAAGGTCTGGTATTCATGCGACACCAGTTCTGACTGAAAGACTTGAACTTCCTTTTTCTATATTGGTCTATGCTTATGGTTCCTTTTTAATATACATTTCGGGCAGGTTTTTGCCAGTGTTACAGCCACCTGCATCTCAGAACCTATTCGTAACGTCCAGTTCTTTCATGTGGTGTGCCAGTCGATGGAGTTGTGAAAGGCTTTTAATAGCTTAAATTGTTGCACACCCCTAACACTGTTTCTAGTCAGAAATGCTAAGTTGGCCACTTTGGGCTGGCCATTCCAGCCGAGTCATATTGCACCTGTGCGTGTTGCTGTCATGGTTCTTGAGCTTTGATGTTCCTGTTTGACGCTCACTTACTCAAACAATTGCTGATTGCCTTAGGGGAGCAATTAATTGCAGGGATGGCACAAAATGCAAGCTTCAGACTTTTATTGTGTATAACTAATACATTCTCCATCAAGCCTTTTCTCCATGAGCCTTTTCTCTTCTGGTGCTTGCTTTTCTTTTCCCTTTCATAAAATAATGCATGTTTTTTGTGTAAAAGTGTTTTTATTGGGTTGCCCATTTGCTACTTACTCAAGCTGGCTTCTGATTATTTCCCCTTACTTAGCACATCATCACAATCAGCTTGCACATCATCATAATCAGAAATAACTTGCTAACAGTTCTCTCTAGCAAGCTTAAAGGGATGCTGCACAGTGAGCAGTGACATTCCTAAATTCAAAAAGGCCCTAGATGAACATAATTAACTTGTTTTTTTACACGAGTTTGAAGCGAGTCAAGATAGATTCTCAGAGTCTAAAAGGGATAAAGGCGAACAGGAGAACATTCCTCCTCCTAGATTGATCGTATTGATACAGACTTTCCGTAGTAACTATTGAATATCGTAAGTATAGCACTGACATCTGCTGCATTGATTTTCAGGCCCTTACAGCACTACTGTCAGACGACAGCAAGTTTGGTTTTATTGTAATAGATGGTAGTGGTGCACTCTTCGGAACTCTTCAAGGAAACACCAGAGAGGTGCTGCACAAGTTCACAGTCGACCTCCCAAAGAAGCATGGTAATGTGTAAAAATAGCTCCAAGAATTATTAATAGTAGATAGGACAAAACATGGTTTATCAAGGAAAGAGAAGATGATTGGGAACATTTGTAAGTGGCTCTGTCATGTCATTTGGAAGGAGGGATATTGAATACCTAAATTATTGTTTTCTATGCTATTTGGGTAACTTGAATGTAGTACCGTATTTTTTGCTCTATAACTCACTTTTTCCCTCCTAAAAAGTAAGGAGAAATGTGTGTGTGTCTTATGGCATGAATGCAGGCTGCGCAGCTATCCCAGAAGCCAGAACAGTAAGAGGGATCGCTGCTTTCAGTGCGTAGCGATCCCTCTTGCTGTTCTGGCTTCTGAGATTCAGAATATTTTTTTTCTTGTTTTCCTCTTCCAAAAACTAGGTGCGTCTTATGGTCTGGTGCGTCTTATAGAGCGAAAAATACGGTAATACTGCAGATAGATACAGACCAGCATCCTGTTGCTTAAAGGCTTTGTGATTTTGCAGAAAGCTGCCATTGCACTAATAAAGCAGTCAATCGACACAGCCAGTAATAGTGCTTTGTGCAGCAAGTATGATCACTAAATAGGCTTGGCTTCATGTGATGAGCACCATCCACGATGTCCTCACACAATAATGCTGTTGTGGTAATTGCAGCTGAGTCATAATTTATAATAATCTGCCTTGAAACAAGTGTGTGTGAACATTAATATAGACATGTATTTTGTGTGAACTTGGTTATATGCTTTGACAAACATGTGGTCCAAGCACTTCAAAGTACATGAAAGAATTCTAAAACATTTGGCTTTTTTAAAAAAATGGGGGTTGGGGGGGGAGAAACCTGGGGATGGAAACAACTTTCATTATTGCTGTGCTTTTACCTCTGTCTCTCAAAGGAAGAGGAGGTCAGTCTGCCTTGCGTTTTGCTCGTTTGAGAATGGAGAAGCGGCACAACTATGTAAGGAAAGTAGCAGAAACGGCTGTACAGCTGTTCATTTCTGGCGACAAGGTGAACGTGGCTGGTCTCGTTTTAGCTGGGTCAGCTGACTTCAAAACTGAACTAAGTCAGTCAGACATGTTTGATCAGGTAAATGGGGATTTTGGCTGATGGAGAATTGCCCGTTTGTAATGAGGGACTGCTTTCTGCTGTTGACTTGATACAGATTTTAGTACTGCTTCTAATATGATATTGGGCTTTACAGTTTTAATGATTATTCTAATTACAGTGGTAATTAGATAATTAGATAATTCTAATTACAGTGGTACCTCAGGTTACAAACGCTTCAGGTTACAGACTCCGCTAACCCAGAAATAGTACCTCGGGTTAAGAACTTTGCTTCAGGATGAGAACATAAATCGTGCTCCGATGGCATGGCGGCAGCGGGAGGCCCCATTAGCTAAAGTGGTGCTTCAGGTAAAGAACAGTTTCAGGTTAAGAACGGACCTCTGGAACGAATTAAGTACTTAACCCGAGGTACCACTGTATATATGAAAACTTCTCTGAGGTTATTGACAAAGAATAGTATAGAGATTTATTCAGTGAATACATAAAATAAAAAGAGGCGCCATTAACTCTGAGAAGAAGCTTGAAAGAGATGTGCAGGCACTAACGTTCTATCATGTGACCATTGGAATCATTCAGATTATTCGTCTAGATCTGGGTGTTCACCAAATGCTACCCGTGTATTTGCATTCTTTGCAGAGGGTTTGCAAATTTCCTCTTGAAATGATAACACGAGTTATTTGCTACCCTTTTTTGAGGGTGGGATTTCACTGCCTTCAAGGTGAAAGCCTGATATTAGTTACCCAGTTTCTCCTGATTTTAGTATTGATAAAGTATGAGGCAACCTCATTTGCAACCAGAGGTTGTGTTAACTCCACAGTGTAAAACTATAGGCTTCTAATTTACTTTGGTGAGCAGCTTTCAAGCATTGGCCTGATTTCAAAAGCCCTTTGCAGGCTATTAGTTCAATTTGTGCTCTTCCCTCTCCCCCAGCAGTCCATTGGGCCAGAGGTAAAAAGAGAAGGGGACAACCACAGCTACTGGTTTTGACCCCAACAGCTGCTGGCTGCTGGCCCCCAACATATCACCCCCCCCCAAGGGAATGCTGCCTTCATTCAACAGACATAATGGTTGCTCATGCCTGATGCAATGTGTCTTCTAACACCACATCTTTTTATTTATAGCGATTGCAGTCCAAAGTACTAAAGCTAGTTGACATCTCATATGGTGGTGAAAATGGATTCAATCAAGCAATTGAATTGTCCACTGAGGTCCTATCTAATGTGAAATTCATTCAAGAAAAGAAACTAATAGGTATGAATAAAATACTATAATTAATCGGTTATCATAAGCTGACACTCAAGGTGTTGGTAAAGCACAATTTTGGGAAGGGTGTATTGTCTAGTGGGTAGAGCAAGGGGCAGGCAATAGGTTCTTTAGGATCCCAGCGGATGGAAGACTGGCAGACTGTTAGATAAAAAAAGAAAGTGGTTTATTGGTTAGCAAAGATTACAATACTACAAGACGGCACCTAATAAACAAAAGAATCCATCTAGCAGTTATATATCATACTCACTAACCAGTTGCACTTAAGATACCAAGCCAGAAGTGCAAGAACAAAAGGATATTGGGGGAAATAACTGCAAAGGCGAAGTTTGTGGTTCATCTCATTTGCTGCGAAGCCCCAGGTGCAGCAGATCCTTCGCTCAGTTGGTGAGACCAACACTGACCATTCACCGGTAGAACTCTGTGCAAAGGCTTGCCAAGCCTCTGAAGTCAAGACGCTTAAATAGAGGCTTGCAAGCATAATCTCATAGCAGGTCCTCTCTTATCTGTTGCAGTTGGCACAGTGCCCATCCTCCCTCTGTTCCCAGTGATGAATCAGAATTAATTGTCTGTTGTTGTTGTTCGAATTTATATACTGCCCTATACCCGGAGGTCTCAGGGCAGTTCCATGGCTGGGCCAACTACATGACCGCTAGTTGGCTCCTCCTCTCCTCAGGCCAGCTGTCAAGTCCTCTGATGTATAGCACATCTGATGCCTAATTCTCATGAAATAATGAAGTGAGGGACAAGTTCCTTATCTATCTGATGCATAGACCTAATTATATTGACAGATAACGACGTCTAGTGTCAATTCCTCATCATATAACTATTGTTATTCTAAACAAGCCAGCTTCATAAACCACTGTTTGAAATTGGCATGTTTCAAATAAACCATAGTTAAGACCAGTGTTTCCCAACCTTTGGTCTCCAGCTGTTTTGGACTACAATTCCCATCATCCCTGACCTTTGGTCTTGCTAGCTAGGGATGATGGGAGTTGTAGTCCAAAAACAGCTGGAGACCAAAGGTTGGGAAACACTGGTTAAGACTAACCACAGTCATTCAGGTTTGAACAACCCAGCAAGGTGTTGGATTCCTCCTTGTAGCATTGCTAAAAGGGGCGGGAAGCAAGTGAGATTGAAACTTACCAAGACCCATTCTTGTCATGCTAAGCTATGGTTTAGCGTGACTTCTGAACCAGGCCACAGGGTACATAACCTGGTAACTATGAAAGTGTCAGTGAGTCAACTGTCCGTGTACCGCCAAAGTAATTATCTTCCACCTTTCTGAACGTAATCAACATTGTCTCCCTAATGTCACAGCAGTGTGGTGATCTTCGTGAAATTTAGTTGCTCTTGTGTTCCAGTCTGCACTGATTAAAAATATGTATGACATGTTCATTTCCATCTCTCTTGTATTCTTTAAATGTAGGCCGATACTTTGATGAGATCAGTCAGGACACAGGAAAATACTGTTTTGGTGTTGAAGACACTCTAAAAGCCTTAGAAATGGGAGCAGTAGAGATCCTGATAGTTTATGAGAACCTGGATATAATGAGATATGTTCTCCATTGCCAAGGCACAGAAGGTACGTAGCTCCTATCTACACAAATATTGGGATCTAGGGGAATAGGAATTGTATGTTAACATGGGTAGATCACAATGTAAAGCAGTTTGGCTCTTAGATGTGCTCACACTGATGGCATTTAACGACACATCGAACATATACATTCTCTCCTTGAAGAATATAGGTGGTCCCGGCTTCTAGCCAGTAGCTTTCTCACGCATCCCCCAATATTTTTTGGCCCAGCTTGCATTCTAGTTGCACCTTTTCTCCATAATGTTCCAAGTATGGTGACTGGGCTAAAAATGCCTCTCCACAAAAATTGATGTTCTAGTTCCCTGAGCTTAATAACATTTGGCTTTTCATTTGTCAGGTGCGTGTGCAATCTGATTGTCTTGGGGAATTTTTACTAATATGCCTCTTAAACTTCTCTCTCTCTCTCTCTCTCTCTCTCTCTCTCTCTCTCTCTCTCTTTCCCCTTACAGAGGAGAAGATTCTCTATCTGACACCAGAACAAGAAAAAGATAAATCTCACTTCACAGATAAAGAGGTATTTATGCAAAGCCGCATCTTTTTCGTACGTTAGCTACGAAGCAACCTAAGACAGTTGGCATATTAGCTATTGATGGAAGTACAGGAAATAGATTTGCTTAGCAATTCTCTTCCATTTTCATCTTTAGACTGGACAGGAACACGAGCTGATAGAAAGCATGCCTCTGCTTGAGTGGTTTGCTAACAACTACAAGAAGTTTGGAGCCACGTTGGAGATCGTGACAGATAAGTCACAGGAAGGATCCCAGTTTGTGAAAGGATTTGGAGGAATTGGAGGTAATTGGAAAGGGGAAATGGCAGAGTGGTGTGTTTCTTGTAACCCACAATTGCAGCACCCTACATTACTTTAGTGAATTCTTACAACTGTTAAATATAATAATAATAATAATAATTATTACTATCCCGGCCAGGGCCGGGCTCAGGGCAGCTAACACCAAATATAAACTACAATAAAATGTAATAGGGGAAAAACCAGTTAATTAAAATATGGCTTAAAATACAGCTTAAAAATGTAGCCTCATTTTAGTAAAGGTAAAGGTACCCCTGCCCGTACGGGCCAGTCTTGACAGACTCTGGGGTTGTGCGCCCATCTCACTTAAGAGGCCAGGGGCCAGCCCATAAATCAAGACCATAAAGGGAGGAAACATCAGATATTCACCCGAGCCAGCTATCCATGCTGGTCCTACATGGGCCAGCAAAAAAAACAAACCATGGGAAAATTTATATACCAAATCCCATATAAGGGGTCAGAGTGAGTCTAAGCCGAAGGCCAGGTGGAACACCTCCGCCTTGAAGGCCCTGCAGAAAGATGTCAAATCCCCCAGGGCCCTAGTCTCTTGTGGCAGAGCGTTCCACCAAGTTGGGACCATTCTGAAAAGGCCCTGGCCCTAGTTGAGACCAATCTAACCACCCTGAGGCTCGGGACCTCCGAAGTGTTGTTATTTATGGACCTTAAGGTCCTCCACGGGGCATACCAGGAGAGGCAGTACCATAGGTATGAGGGTCCTAGGCCGCATATAAGTATCTATGATTGAGGCAGTTGTGGTTCATGCTGCTTTGTGATATCTCAAAGTGATAATAGAATAATGAGATTTCATATTCATAAAAACAAATTCAGATTCAGTACAGATCTGCTGTATCTTTATGTCCACCTTCTCTAATGGATGCTTCCCATGGTCCTATCTTTCATTCCCAAGTCTGTTAACAAGCTTTTCAGGGTAATCTTGGAGGAATTGCATCATAGAGAGGGACTTATGTCCCCATAAGGGGACACAACCTGTAACCAGGAAAGGGGTATGGTTTTCCTTGGGGCAGTACATCCTGTATGCTCCACCCAGAGCAGAAACCGTACATTCTACCGAGCACAGAGGGAATCGGTTTACAAGTAACTCATCTTACAGAGAGAGAGAGAGACCCCAATAGTGCATACACGGACACATCTCTGTCAATATTTTATAACTGATGGAGAATAACTTAATGTGATAATTTCTGTTTGTTGGCTACTGGTCAAGATGACAGGAATTTAAAGGCTGGGTTTTTTTTGTTTGTTTTGTTTTAGTTATATTGCAGATACATACGAATCAGAACTTTTAAACATGAAAAAAGGGGGGGAAAGATTAATAAAGGTTACAAAAAAGAAAAAAGGGGGACTTCTTCATTTGCACATACAGTATAGGCTCGTTCGATGTTGGCTTCTCTCACTACAGATAACAGGCCTTTTACTTCTCAGAATTGAATCCCAAATTTCAACTGCAGTTGGGTCAGACTGTGAGTGCTTGCTTGTTCAGGCTGGAATAATTCTTTACCACCTCCTCTGAATTTAGATTGGTCTTGCCAGTCAAATGCCTCACTTGAAGAATTCACCTGCCAGCTTAGGCACAGGTCTCTTCCCGCCTTGCAGCTTTACACAGGTCTTTCCGAGAAATTGAATCAATACAGGTGGAAAGGAAACGTGTACAGTCTTCTTCTTTCGACTCCGGGGTACAAAGTGTTTGTAACATCTTCCTTCTAACGTTTATTTCCCAAAGGTATCTTGCGGTACCGAGTGGACTTCCAGGGAATGGAATACCAAGGAGGAGACGATGAATTTTTTGACCTTGATGACTACTAGGTAGTCGACCTGGGTCTGGCAAAACGTGCCTCGCCCCTCCAGCATCATACCCAAGGAGAAAGCTTGCGATGGAATACAAAACAGATCCCTGCCTTAGAATTGGAGTTTTTCCAGAACTTTATCCAGAACACCGGGTTTAAAAGAAGAAGAAAGAAGCAAACCCTACTGATTTGTCATAGTGTCAGTACAGCAGCAATCTACTAAGTTTCTATAATGCCATTTTGGACTAATTTAAAAAAAAAAAAAATCCCAGTTTTTACTTTTACTTAATGGTGAAATTGGTTGCTCTTGTATTTTATGAAAATGATTTTTTTAACCTTCATGCTACATTAACTGCTGTAAAACCTTCATTTGAAAAATTAATAGATTATACTGGTTTGTTTCTTAAATTGATTGGAGGCAATTAAGTCGCTGCGTTTTGCAGTGAGACGACCCATTTACATGGCGTTCTTGGCTTAGACTGCGGAAGAAGAACCTTAGGAGGTGCAACCATTGCTCTTGGTCTACAGTGGTGGAAGTAAAAGAAATTGAACCCTTTTGGCATGCCAGCTTTCAAAGGTGCGATGTGTAAATTCAGACAGTCTGGGAGCTCCACCCATTTTAATCTTTGACTGCAAAAGCTCTGCTTGTTTCAATCAAGAAGTATGTTTCATTTGTGGCAATCAAAATGCCAGGGTCTCGGCAGGCTTGATTGGGATTATGAGTCGTGTGGCCTTCCCTCTTCCCTCTTGTCAGTCAATAAACAGTTTCCACAAGCAAGCTAATGCTTCTTATGCTTGGTTCTATTCTTTACTAGGGTTTGGGAGGTGTATTTTTAGTTTTGCTTTGGGACTGCATAAGCTGCCTTGGTGTGAGTTAACATCAAAATTTCACAAACTGCTTTAAATGCAAGTAGCTAGCAAAATGTGACTGATGTCAACCTTGGCACTGGGGGCTGTGAAGCAGCTGTAGAAATTAGCAAGTTCTCTCTTTTTTTTTAGAAGCTTGGCGCCAAAGGTTCACTTTAAACACTGTGGGATCGCTCACGCAAGGCAGTTAGCTCACTTTCCCGAATCCCCCTGGGACTGTCTGGTTTTCTAAAGGATACTCTTGATATTTTAGTGCCTAGCTGTGTTCACATTTTCCTCTTGTCCTTCATGTATTGGTAAAACTCCCCAGCTGGCAAACTTTGCATATCGTTCCAATAATCCTGTCTCACTTGAACTGGAGGGCGGGTTTGTCTTAACGTAAACCTCCTCACAGTGTATTCTTAAAAAGAGGTCCAAAATGACTTTCTGTCAATGTGAGCAATAGAATTTGTATCTTTTTATAACTCCGCAAGCAGGCAGTGTGTGTGATTGTCCACGAGAAGTGTTCACGTAGGGTGAAGTCTCTTCCAGAAAGCAGTACACTTGGATTTTGCCATTGTAAATGGGTCTGCTGTGACATGACAAGAGCAGAAAAAATTGGGTGTAAATTTACATTTTTGAATATACTGCTTGTTTCACATTTAGGGTATGCAGCTCCTTTTTTTGTAGTTTTATTTTTACTATTTAAGTTTGGAAATGATGCCAAATTTTTGTATCTCTTTAATCAATGTGTTATATCTGGTGATATATATTGCATTATATATTGATGTGTATATCAATATATACCGATATGTATTACACTTACACAAACACATTAAAAGGGTGAGAATCCTAGCCTTTTGCATACTACATAGCCTCTTCAGAGAGCTCCCAAGCAGTGATATCTTGGTGTTGTGATGTACAGAATGGAGAAGAGTATTAAACCATATTTAAGAATATACCCTGGATTCCTGATTTTATTTGACTCGGGGAAGGATTGCAATAGTGAGTTACTATGAACCAAACAGTAAGATTGGCTAGTGCCTGATACTGAACAATTGCACCAGCGTATCTGGCAATAGGTGAGTGGTGCCTTTAGCACAGTATTTCCCAAATTTGGGTCTCATACTGTTTTTTGGACAACAATTCCCATCATCCCTGACCACTAGCTAGGGATGATGGGAGTTGTAGTCCAAAAACAGCCGTAGGCCCAAGTTTGGAAAACACTGCTTTAACACACCAGCATATTGTTGCTACCTAAGTAAGGGTAAAGGGACCCCTGACCATTAGGTCCAGTCGTGACCAACTCTGGGGTTGGGGCGCTCATCTCGCTTTATTGGCCGAGGGAGCCGGTGTACAGCTTCCGGGTCATGTGGCCAGCATGACTAAGCCACTTCTGGCGAACCAGAGCAGCGCACGGAAACTCTGTTTACCTTCCCGCCGGAGCAGTACCTATTTATCTACTTGCACTTTGACGTGCTTTCAAACTGCTAGGTTGGCAGGAGCAGGGACCGAGCAACGGGAGCTCACCCTGTTGCGGGGATTCGAACCGCCGACCTTCTGATCAGCAAGTCCTAGGCTCTGTGGTTTAACCCACAGCGCCACCCACGTACCTACCTACCTACCTACCCTACCTGAGTGAGTTTAAACATATATTGGCTGGTTGGTCTTCCAAACCAAACTACTGCCTCAGAATACGTTGATGCCAAAATGGGCTCTGACCCAGAAAAGCTATATATTTGTTATCCTTTAAGGTGCCATAAGCAACTTCCAAGATTTTGCAGCTATTGGCTGGCACACAACAACTCCTTTTGGCATTCGTCTCAGATGTGTCTGTAGCTGTCACTGCAATGCCTCGCACTAGCTCTTTTACTCAGTACTGTTCTGTTTTCTAGGTCATGTTGACACATTCCTCTCGGATGCCCTGCTTGATAGCCGTTTGGTACAGAATTGCCGCAGTATTCGTCCAGCAGCATGAGAATTAAGACATAATTTAGCTTGATACACAAACACAATCTGGCTTGACATTTTTCTATGGCTGTAAGGTCCCTACCAGGCACACTTGACAAGCAGTAATTGCTAGGGGACCCTGACTGGGATCATATAAATACAGTGGTACCTCAGGTTACAGATGCTTCAGGTTACAGACTCCGCTAACCCAGAAATAGTACTTTGGGTTAAGATCTTCACTTCAGGATGAGAACAGAAATCGAGTGGCGGAGGCGGGAGGCCCCATTAGCTAAAGTGGTGCTTCAGGTTAAGAACAGTTTCAGGTTAAGAACGGGCCTCCAGAACAAATTTAGTTCTTAACCCAAGGTACCACTGTAGTCCCAAGTCCCTCAGGATCTTGTGTTTCTTGGCCTAAAGTGCAATGACCTCCACCAAGCACCCAGCAAAGAAGTCTCAATTTAGAACGGGGATGGCTGATCTTCAGATATTGCCACTGTTCCTTGCCATTGGCCATGCGTGTTGGGGTGCCGACGAGCCACAGAGTAGCTACCCCTGAGCCCTCCTTGAGCTATGAATAGCTGTTTACTGGCAGAGGAAGCCGAGTAAGATCCAAGGCCAGTTGGATAGCTCCCTGGATAGCTCAGTTGGTTAGAGCACGGTGCTGATAACGCCAAAGTTGCAGGATTGGTCCCCAACAGCTGTATATACCTGCATTGCAAGGGGTTTGGATTAGATGTTCCTCAGGGACTCTTACAATTCTATGACTCTACGACATGGGTAGGCAAACTAAGGCCCGGGGGCCGGATCTGGCCCAATTGCCTTCTAAATCCGGTCTGGCAATCACAATGTTTTTATGTGAGTAGAATGTGTCCTTTTATTTGATACGCATCTCTGGGTTATTTGTGGGGCATAGGAATTGGTTCATTTCCCCCTCAAAATAATAGTCCGGCCCCCCACAAGGTCTGAGGGACAGTGGTCTGGCCCCCCCTGCTGAAAAAGTTTGCTGACCCCTGCTCTACGACTTTGCAAAGTCAGAAGCCCTAAATGATGTGCTAGCTCAAACTTCACAAAACCACTAGGTGGCACAAGGAGATGAGGGAAACCCAAGCCACATAGCACAGGATAATACAAAAGTTTTGGTTGGGATCTTATCTTACCTGATCTGACAGGGATTCAGGAATGATCTGGGCTAGGATATGGAAGGGGATGTTGGCAGAAAGCACCTCCCTTTCCGTGAACAGAAGAGCAAACAGATCTGAGGTTATAATAGCCATCATGATGAGCAGCCTCTTGCAGCAAGGGCACTTTTTAACAAGACTGAACACCTCCGCCATGTTATTCTGCAGTCGGTGTCCTCCATTCATGTAATTGGGCTGAAATAAGGTGGCTCTTTTTCCTTCTGCCTTTGTCACCACCTTCAGTTTAGGCCAGGCATGTCCAAAGTCCGTTTTGGGGGCCTAATCCGGCTCACTGGTCGATCTAATCCAGCCCCTGTGACGGTATATGTCCCGGGTTAAAATCCTTCAAAAAGCTCAACAGCTCTGGGCTTAAATCTTTTTTTAAAAAGCTCAATTTCAATCCTAAAAAAAGCTCGACAACTTCGGTTAGCCCTCATGCATGTCGACTTCATCAAATCTGGCCCTCTTTGGAAAAAATTTGGGCACCCCTGGTTTAGGCTGATTGGAAGAGCATGCAACCTTTTGAATTTCACAGAATAGAAATTTCAGGTGGAATGGGAAGGGAGCCAAATCTTTGGCCTTTCAAAGCTGATCTAAAAAATAATAATCAAAAAATCATTTCTGATAACAACCTGTTTATTTTGCATGTGGTGAATATTGTCACTCCTAGGCTGGGTCCAGGCCACCAGTTTTGCTAGCT
The DNA here is from genome assembly GCF_951804945.1 of Podarcis cretensis. NCBI lineage: Eukaryota > Metazoa > Chordata > Lepidosauria > Squamata > Lacertidae > Podarcis > Podarcis cretensis. Next base: position 116,101,020 of record NC_137172.1, on the reverse strand, counting down.
GCAAGTTGCGAAAGAGTAAATGGATGGCTATGTGGTGCAGGTGTATGTCTGTACACCAAAGGAAGAATGCAGCTCTCCCCACATTAGGCTGGTTTTTCCCCATGGAAAAAGAGCGTTCCTGCATGCATGTTGTTGGCATCCATCTGTCTTGAGAGACAGTGGCGTCCGCCTCCGGGGGTGAAGTCAAACTGCTGCCTTAGCAACACCAAAGTGACCTCCCCAGGGTGCAAGCCTGGGCAGTGTGTATGGAGGACCTGGCCTGCCCAGACGATCAGACTGCCCTCAGCCTCACTGCTGTGGTCCAAAGGGAAGCAGACCAAGACATTTGGCACCAGCTTAGCTGCAGGAGTTGTTTGGCAGGAGGAGTACAGGCTGCCATCCAATTGTCTTCAGGACTCCACTCTGGAGTTTGTGTAGGGTTTACTCCTTAACCTTTTCTTCTCCTGAAGATATCCCCCAAAGCAGTGGAGGTTTAGGATCAGAGTTTTCCTTCTCCTAGATAGGCTACCTTTCCAGGTTGTCAAGCCCTATCTGCCCCTCACTTCCCTCTACAGTGGGTACAAAAACTGCCTTCTTAACCGTAGGACCCACAAAATTGGTCTCACGGGCTCAAACCACCAGAGCCTGTCTTCGCATGCCGGGGAAGTCCCCAACTCACCGAGGGTTTTTTTTTTTTAATGGAATATTTATTAAAATTTTCAGAAATAATACAATATAAAAGAAAAAGAAAAAATAACAAAAATACAAAAATACAGACAATTAAAAACACATAGAATTTCCATTACTTATTTTCTTTTAACTTATTTCCCAGACCTCCTCATACCTCCCTTTTTTTTTGTATTCCAATTCAGATTGTTGGTTCAGCAAATCCTCACCATTAGTTTTTACTTATTTCTAAACCTTTTTTTTTCATATTCTCTTAAGCATTAGAGCTGGAAATCACTTAATATCTATCCAACATCATTCTAACATTCATTAAGCCAACTCACCGAGGGTTTGAGACCCATCGGCCACCCTCACCCAGTTTATCTTTCCAGTCGGAGCCATTTCCTGGGCTGTGGCCACTGTTGCATGCCGACAGCTTCTAAGAGCCACAGGTGGGTCGGCGCCATCGCCGAATGGCGGACTCCCTCCGAGCTCCGGAGGGAGTCGGCTGGGTAGGGGTCGGGTCCTGCCGTGCCGGCGACGCGGGGACCCTCAAAAACCATGGGCGGAGATGCCCATGGACTTGGTGACTCGGCGGGCACCGTTTGCGCCCCCCGACCCGCGAAGGAGCCTTTTTAAAGGCTGCGGAGCGGGTGACGGGGGGGGTGTGTGGTGCTGTGAGTCCAATGCTTCCCCTGCCCAGCGAAGCCGCATGCCATTCGACGGAGAGCAACGACTTCTTCTTTGAAAATTTCGGATTTGGACTAAAAGGAACAACCCGTGAGTAAATTGATTGGACTTAAAAGGGAAATTTGATCTTTGAATTTGGAGCGAGCGGGGGGAGTGCAAAAAGGAAGTCCGCCCCCCCCCCCTGTTGTAGATGGCTCAACGCAAGGATTTGACAACTAAGATCGAGAGATGAACTTGTTTACCTGAAAAAAATTTTTAACTTCACGAAGGGAAATTACAATAATTGTGCTGGAGGAGAAGACTGATTTGTGGGAACTAAAATGCAACCCCCCCGGGAACCGGGAACGATCCGCTATGAGAGACTGGTGAAGAGACACAGAAACTTTGACAGCTGTCAAAGTAGCTGTCAAAGCAGGAAAATAAAAGAGAACTTTGTTACGATGGCTTTGCTGGTTAGATTTGTTACAATTTGGACATAAATTATTGGAAATAAAGGCAACAAGTTATTTGACTTTTGGGTCTGATTTTGAAAGAAATTAAGTTACCATATTCCCTCTAGAGGGAGGCTGGGACATTGCAACAGTAGCAGCAAGTGGAAAAATACTATGAATTTGAGCAGGATCTGTTATCTCTTGGGAAAGCTGCAAAAACGAAGCATTATTTTGTCTACAGAGGTTTCTATACTAAAGGAGACAATGAATTTATCTATTGAAGAAAGGAAGGGACTTGACGCAAGTTATGTTCCTGAATAACAAAAGCCTCTGTGGAGAACAAGAAGTTTCTGAATTAGAAGGTTTCTGCAGCAGAACAGGAAAAAGCAGCCTGAGGAATAAGAGCTGGACCAAATTTGAAGCTGGAGTATTTGGAACATCCAGACTTTAAAAGGACCAAGAAATAGAATTTAAGTTAGACTCTTAAACATAGAGGTCTGGATGGAAGAACAATGACTTTTTCTGAGAGTTTTTTCGAGACTGGACTTTCTGAAATTAAAAGCTATCAAAAGACGGCAAAGTGGAGTTGAGATATAGACGTGGATACACCAGGCTGGCAGTAGACAATGGATGAACTTTGGGGATTGGAACTGGGGAATGGGGGGGGGGGGAGATTTGGAATCCAAAGGCTGTAAAATTATATATTATTTCTTTCTTTTCTTTTTTCATGTCTGTTGTTTGAAAATAGGGGAATTCGTGGAAGGGAAATGGGGTCGATCTTAGGGAATTATATAAAATATAAGGAGAAATGGTTCATTAAGATAAATAAGATAAATTAATTTGGAATAAATGGGTTATTTAAAATTACAAATAAGGTTTTAAAATTTGGGGTAAGAATCTGTGGAATCAATTTAAGGGAAATGGAATACAAGAGGGGGAGGGGGGGAAGTCCAGGAAAGATGCCACTGAAACCAAGTGTAAATCATATCTGTTTTTTCTTTCTTTCTTGCTATCTTTCCTTTTTATTCTGGAAAATTTTTAATAAATATTATTTTAAAAAAATAAAAATAATAAGAGCCACAGGTGAGAGCTGAGTGCAAAGTACCCCAGGGGGAGCATGATGTGTCCCCCACCAGAGGTACTACCTCTCCTCTAACACGCACCCCTCCTGCATGCATACAAATAAATACAGTGGTACCTCAGGTTAAGTACTTAATTCGTTCTGGAGGTCCGTACTTAACCTGAAACTGTTCTTAACCTGAAGCAACACTTTCGCTAATGGGGCCTCCTGTTGCTGCTGTGCAGCTGGAGCACGATTTCTGTTCTCATCCTGAAGCAAAGTTCTGAACCTGAAGCATTATTTCTGGGTTAGCGGAGTCTGTAACCTGAAGAGTATGCAACCCAAGATACCACTGAATGCACACTAGATATAAATAAGTCTGTCATTTCCAGTGTGAGAGATTTTTTATTTCTTTTGGCAACCTGTGAGACGGCAGGGCTGAGCAACTTCAGGTGGGTTAACAACTTGATGTTCAACACCCAGCTGTTTGCCTATCCCTTCCATTTATTTTATTTTTTTTCTATTTATTTTTTTCTATTTTTTTTACTGAATTTCCAAATTTGTGACAAACATATAAAAAACAAAATCAAAAACAAAAACAAGCAAACATAAATCCTAACTGTAATAATTCCATTTTTGTTAACATTGTTGGGTGACTTCCTCAAATCCCCCTGGCTGAATTTTCATATATATCATTGTAGCAGTTTTCCAAAACTAATTAAACCTAAAATTTACATTGTCAATTAACCTCTTTCTTTCTTTTCATTTTAACTTTAAACATATTATCACATATTTAAATCCTAGGCCAATTTGATACTTGCAAGTAATTTTATTTAAGTTATCTTAACATATTTAGCTAAATAGTCTTTAAATTTCTTCCATTCCTCTTGCTATTCCTCCTCCTTCTGGTCGTGGACTCTTCCGGTTGGGTTGGCTAGCTCCCAAAAGTCCATCATCTTCATCTGCCATTCCTCCACTGTTGGGACTTCTTGTAATTTCCAGTTTTGGCCAACAAAATTCTAGCTGCAGTTGTGGCGTACAAAAACAATCTAACATCCTTCTTGGGCAATTCCAAACCTGTTTTTCCCGGTAGAAAGGCTTCTGGTTTCTTAATAAATGTATATTTCAACATCTTTTTCAATTCATTATAAATCTTTTCCCAGAAGTCTTTCACCTTGGGACAGGTCCACCACATATGATAGAATGTATTTTTTTTCTCTTTGCATTCCCAACATAAATTATCACTCTTATGGTAAATCTTTTCTAGTTTTACAGGGGTTAAGTACCATCTATACATCATTTTCATAACATTTTCCTTTAACACCGTACATGCAGTGAACCTGACCCCTTTCTTCCACAACCTTTCCCAATCTTCAAACATTGTTATGTCTGACATCTCTTGCCCAATCTATCATCACAGATTTCACTTGTTCATCCTTTCTGTGCCACTCCAACAATATCCCTTCCATTCTAGGCAAAATTTGAAAGCAAAACTCGCATCTGACTCCATTCTTCCCCTCCAAGTCTGGTGATGTCATAGTGGAGGGTTTATGATGGAAGGCAACCTATCCTCTTGCTCGGTGATTCAGAGCGCTTTCTGAAGGAAGGGGCCGGGTTGCTGCACTAAGCCTGGGTATGTCTTTCTGGGGTAAGGACTCGGCGGGTTGGGCTTGGATGGTGTTTGAATCAGTTTTCAGAAAGGCATGGTTTGCCCTCGGTTTCTGACACTAGCCGCTGAATCAAAAATAAGGAGCCATGTAAGAAATAGTTTCCCCAAGATCTGATACAAGAATCAATAACTTCTTTAAAGCTACCAGATTTTTCACTCCATAAGATGCACCCGACTATAAGACGCACCTAGTTTTTAGAGGAAAACAAGGGGAAAAATACAGTGGTACCTTGGGTTACACACGCTTCAGGTTACATACGCTTCAGGTTACAGACTCCGCTAACCCAGAAATAGTGCTTCAGGATGAGAACAGAAATTGCACGGTGGCAGCAGGAGGCCCCATTTGCTAAAGTGGTGTCTCAGGTTAAGAACAGTTTCAGGTTAAGAACGGACCTCTGGAACGAATTAAGTACATTGGTTATGTACTTAATTCGTTCCAGAGGTCCGTTCTTAACCTGAAACTGTTCTTAACCTGAGGTACCCCTGTATTCTGAATGAAACAGTGGATGTATGATTTTTGTGGTTCATGCTGTGGTCACAGACATGTGATTTGACAGTGAGTTTGGGGTAGCCCAATGCAAAAATCCTGATAATCCATGTGGATCCGTGCTTTGTAACCATGTTTCTGCGCCATTGCATCTTATGGAGGTAAAAATACGGTAAGTCTGCTAGAAGGTATAATTGGGTTGGTTGGTTGGAGGCCTTAAATCTGAAGTGTACCATAATTCTGGTGGGGTTATCGTCCACAATTGTGCGGCTGTATGTTCAGACTTTTCTAGGAAAGAGCTTCGGGGTTCTTGAGCGGTGATTGCTGCGTTGCACTAGATGACCCTTTAGGTCCCTTCCAACTTTACAATTCTATGACCTGCATGATGATTTTCTTCTTCTTCGTTAAATGATAGCAATGCAGTTCTTTGGGCATTATGCAAGTCCACAAGGCGGGCTCTTCTATAACCGTTCCACCTGCTTGTCCTTTATTTCTATGGTAGTTTCCAAAAGAGCATTGCTAGTTTCCCCCATTCTAGTTTTCAGAGGCTGTAGCTGATTGATACACAAAGTTCGCATGCAAGCTTAAAAAAATCACCACCACTGTTGTTTTAGGTTCAAAATCAGGAAATTGGGCTACCATCCTATTATCCACATATCTGGGAGTAAGCCCTGTTGAGTTCAGTGAGTTGATATATGCAAAGGACTGCCCGGCTGGTTTTCTGAAGGTTTATATGATGCTTGCTTTTGTACCAAACTTAGCTGCTGAAATGTGTTGTTGTTGTCTGAAGTCGACCCATTCCTCAGGCAAAATAGATGACACAAAATAGAAGAGAGTGAAGTTGACAACTAAGCCTGGTTTTTTTAGGACACAAAGTAGCTCTGAGATCGTAGACAAATTTCCCAGAGGAAAGAGCAAGATGTGTTTCGATTCATCCAGCTTACTTACTGGAAAAAAGGCTGAAAGGGTCAAATTTAGACAAATTTCAGAATATTTACTTGGTTTTTCATTTCTTTCTCATTACCCAGATATGGATAAATAGTGCCCGAATAGTTTGGGGTCGGGCTATGCCAACTATTAGGTAGAGACGGGCAGCAAGCGATACTGAGGGGACAGGAAATGGTTGTGAGAGAGCTGTGAGTGTGTCATGTTTGTGCCCCTAAAGCCAACTGGCTGCCCTCAGATGGTGGATGCATCATTTTTCTCCCATCTTATCCTTACAACAACTCTGTGAGGCAGACCAGACTGATAGCGACTTGCCCTAAGGTTGGCCCATGATCCTCATCCTTTAAAGGTAAAGGTAAAGGTACCCCTGCCCGTACGGGCCAGTCTTGACAGACTCTGGGGTTGTGCGCCCATCTCACTCAAGAGGCCGGGGGCCAGCGCTGTCCGGAGACACTTCCGGGTCATGTGGCCAGCGTGACAAAGCTGCATCTGGCGAGCCAGCGCAGCACACGGAAACGCCGTTTACCTTCCCGCTAGTAAGCGGTCCCTATTTATCTACTTGCACCCGAGGGTGCTTTCGAACTGCTAGGTTGGCAGGCGCTGGGACCGAACGACGGGAGCGCACCCCGCCGCAGGGATTCGAACTGCCGACCTTTCGATCGGTAAGCCCTAGGCGCTGAGGCTTTTACCCACAGCACCACCCGCGTCCCGCGTCCTCATCCTTTAGCGGTGACTAAAAACTACTTTAATAATAATAATAATAATAATAATAATAATAATAATAATTTGTTTATACCCCACCCATCTGGCTGAGTTTCCCCAGCCACTCTGGGCGGCTCCCAATCGAGTTTTAAAAACAATACAGCATTAAATATTAAAAACTTCCCTAAACAGGGCTGCCTTCAGATGTCTTTTAAAGATAGGATAGCTGCTTATTTCCTTCACATCTGATGGAGAGCGTTCCACAGGGTGGGCGCCACTACCAAGAAGGCCCTCTGTCTGGTTCCCGGTAACCTCACTTCTCGCAATGAGGGAACCGCCAGAAGGCCCTCGGCGCTGGACCTCAGTGTCTGGGTTGAACAATGGGGGTGGAGACGCTCCTTCAGGTATACAGGACCGAGGCCGTTTAGGACTTTAAAGGTCAGCACCAACACTTTGAATTGTGCTCAGAAACGTACTGGGAGCCAATGCTGATCTCTCAGGACCGGTGTTATGTGGTCCCGGTGGCCTCTCCCAGTCACCAGTCTAGCTGCTGCATTTAAAAGAAGTGCTTCGCAAGTGTCTGTCCCCAGGTGCTAGCTCAGAGCAATATGTGCCGGCGATCGGCGATCTCTGGCAATTCTTGAGGCCATCAGCACTTGCTATGTCGACGGCATCACATTTCCTCCCGAGTGACCTTGGCCGTTCATCGTAGCACCTGAACTTTTAATTGCCATCAGCATCTCTCCCTATGCTTACGAATGCACCATCCATCCAACAGCTTCTCTCTCACTGCCAGGGCCCATCGGAGAGCAAGTTCAAGCTGTCAGCCTACATCACACTGATGGAACGGATAAAGGATCATGACTAGCTGGCTGGGAGCAGGAGCCGACAGCTATGTTAGCTGACGGGCATTTGGGAAAACAAGTCTCTGCTAACAATGCACTTGGCAGCTTTCGAGATTGGATGGGGCCCGCCTGCCACAACCCTGCTCTCAATCTGTGTGTCAGAATTTCCTGGTGAGTGTGCTTTGTTCAATGGGTCCCTTCCTCTTTCATCCGGGAGCATTCAATTGATACTTAACCAAGATGAAAAGATCCCTACAAAACTCTCAGCACCAGGGGAAGCAAGTTTCTGGTGTCCTTGACATGGGCTTTCATTAGCAAAATGAGGTGTTAGAATGGACTGTCCCACTTAAACTGTCGGGCTCTGGAGGACAGGAATGGGATAATCTGTCATTTTCAGTTTCTCCAAGGTTCTAATTTTTCCAGCCAAAGTCAGTTCTCCATAATCCTTTGTGATATATTTTTTTTAAACACCCTCATAAACCTCTTAGTGTGAATTCCTACTAATATACACGTTTTTGTCTGCAGTTTTGCCTTTTGCAAACCAATCCATGAAGCATGTTTTGTATGTTGCTTTCCCTAACGTGTTTCACTAGTATGTTACTTTCACAAGCCATTGTGACGTAATGGTGAGAATGTTGGACTAGGACCTGGAAGCGCAGAGTTCAAATCCCCACTCAGTCATGAAGTCCACTGGGAGTAACTGTCAGTCACTGTCTCTTAGCCTAACCTACCTCACAGGGTTGTTGTGAGGATGAAATGGGGAAGAGAAGAACCATGTGCATCACCTTCAGCTCCTTGGAAGATAAGGGTAGTATATAAATGTCAATTATTATTATAATTTGGGACGCGGGTGGTGCTGTGGGTTAATGCATAGTGGCACAGTCCATGGTACAGGCCCCTCAAATTTCTACCGCCTAATTATAGACCAGGTCTAAGCCAGGGGTAGGGACGCGAGTGGTGCTGTGGGTTAAACCACAGACCCTAGGGCTTGCCGATCAGAAGGTCAGAGGTTCGAATCCCGTTGAGCTCCCGTTGCTCAGTCCCTGCTCCTGCCAACCTAGCAGTTCGAAAGCATGTCAAAGTGCAAGTAGATAAATAGGTACAGCTCTGGTGGGAAGGTAAACGGTGTTCGCTGCTCTGGTTCGCCAGAAGCGGCTTAGTCATGCTGGCCACATGACCCGGAAGCTGTACGCTGGCTCCCTTGGCCAATAAAGTGAGATGAGCGCTGCAACCCCAGAGTCGGTCACGACTGGACCTAATGGTCAGGGGTTCCTTTACCTTTACGCTAGGGGTATTTAAAACCACTGGTCTGAATTGTCCTGGGGAATCCCATTCCTTTACCAACTCTGTGGGAGAGGGTAGCTCAGAAGAGTCACCAACAATCATATTGAGAGACTGGCAAGTGGTCTCTCTACTCTACAATGGAGATGTTGAAGAGTTGGTTGGCAACCCTGCCTACAAGCTCAGTGGTGAAAACCCCCCATTTTCATTCAAACATTGGCCAAGCATGGAGACCAGATATATAGGATGGATGAGTGTGCTGTGTAAATTCACTGCAGTTATTATTATCTGCACAATATTTTAAACATACTGACAGATGGAACATCACTGAACGTAAAGGTTAATGTTGCTAAAGTTATAACCACCAGTGGAATCTCTTTTAAACAAAATGATTATCGGTGCAGAATTCAGACACTGAGAAAACAGAAAAGCATACAAAACAAAGCAAAACTTTGCCTGGGCACTGATGGCAGTCAGTGCACAGGCAAGCTGCAGAGACCTTTAGTTGCTTTCGTAAAAGCATTCAAATCAAACAATTTAGTAAGAATTAGCTCTCCCCAGACAGACTCTCTGACCTACAAATTCAAAATGGACACCTGGGATCAGAGAAATTCTAGACTAGTCCAAAGCAAATTAAAAAACAGAAAACAAAACAGATCAAAGCCCAAAGTCATGGGACAAACTTGAAAGAAAGAAAAAGATTAAATAAGGGAGGGGTGACATAATTTTTAGCTAACTCCAGACCTCAGTTCTCAGGGAGCCCCAGTGTTACTTGATCGTCTAAGATGTAAAGCAATTTCTTGAACAATGAAGAGCCTTGTGGTACCTTAAAGACTAATGAATTTATTGTGGCATAAGCTATTGTCTGGTGCATCTGAAGGGGTCTCTGGTCCATGAAAGCTTATGGCACCATAATAATTTTTTAGTCTTTAAGGTAGCACAAGACTCTTTTATTTCTGCTATAACAGACTAACATGGCTACGCCTCTGGAAGTAATTTCCTGCAGGAACTTCATAGGTAATAGGATTACATCTCTAACAAAGAAATAAGCAGGAACACTCTGGGTGGCAGGTTTAGCTACCAAGACTTACACAAAGGAAGGGCTCCGAATTTGATGGGCCATTGATTTGGGCAAAGGAGTCATTGTAATAACCAGGAAGAACCATTTACACTTGGCAAAAATCATAAAAGGATGTTAATTAAATTCTAACCTACATTTTTTTTCTATAGAAAGCGCTCCCCTCCCCCTGTTCTGAACCAGATACATCAGATCGCAGCAGCTGTGATGCTCATGGTATATTAGCCAACAATAGACTACAACTGTAGAATAATATTCTGTAGACAATAATATTCCACAGAGTACAACTAGAATTCCTTCATAACATGAAATATTTTTATGACGTGGAGCTTAATCTCCTCTTTCGATTGCGCCATTCTATGCATGTCTTCTCAGAAGCAGGCTATATTGAATTAAGTGGTATTTACTCCAACCTAAGTGTGCACTGAAGGGACGCAGGTGGCGCTGTGGGTTAAAGCCTCAGCGCCTAGGGCTTGCCGATCGAAAGGTCGGCGGTTCGAATCCCTGCGGCGGAGTGCGCTCCCGCTGCTCGGTCCCAGCGCCTGCCAACCTAGCAGTTCGAAAGCACCTCCGGGTGCAAGTAGATAAATAGGGACCGCTTACCAGCGGGAAGGTAAACGGCGTTTCCGTGTGCGGCTCTGGCTCGCCAGAGCAGCGATGTCACGCTGGCCACGTGACCCGGAAGTGTCTCCGGACAGCGCTGGCCCCTGGCCTCTTAAGTGAGATGGGCGCACAACCCCAGAGTCTGTCAAGACTGGCCCGTACGGGCAGGGGTACCTTTACCTTTACCTTTAAGTGTGCACTGGCAAATTGGGGGTAGTTCAGCCATTCATCATGTCAGGGAACAAAAATTAATGTAACATTTTAGGGATTTAGTGCAACTAAGAATAGCAGTGGATATCTGAAAATGTTTTAGTTTAGATTAAATGTGAAGTTTAAAAACAGGTGAATAATTTCAAATAGTCATTGAATATGGATCCAAAACGGTCCATAGTAATTTCAATTGCCAGAGTAGGTATGGAAAAAGGTTCTTTTTTAAAAGCAAACTTACTGTTACTCTTTGTTGCCTCAGGGGTTGTTGCTTTTTCCTTTGGAAAAAGCACATTCTTTTGAAGGGAGAACTGATTTAAGTTTACTCAATCATGTGATTCTGTCTTAAAATACCAACGAACTCCGTCCATAATGCAATTTTCTCCTTATTGTGTGCAGATGCCCAGAAACATAAATATTCTATATATAAACGATGAACAAGCTATAACCATATTAATCACAGTGTCTGGAAAAGAATCATGTGAACAGGGCCTAAAAGTTAGGAGCGGGGCTTTTGTTCAGCCGGAACTCAGCAGAACGCAGTTCTGGCACCTCTCAAGTGTGCGCCATTGCCATTCTAAGAGAAAAATGGAGGCGTTCACGGTGGGTTTGGTTTTTCTAGAAAAATAGCACTGGTAGGCTGCTTTGCTCTTCCCAGCTCATTCTGCTTCTGTTCTGTACTGAACCAAGACATAGTTTTGCTTGAGTGTCATCTGAATGTGGGCTCATGGTTTAGCTCTCTCTGCACAAATCACAAGCTGTAACCAAGGCTTGTCCTATGGTTTACACTGGCAGGGGTTGGCAAAGTTTTTGTGGCTTGGGCCGGTTCACGGTCCTGCAGACGCCGCGGTGGGCCGGAGTGGGCATGCATACACACACACACACACACACACACACACACACACACTCTATTTCTGGAGCTTCCTGCAGCCAATGGGAAGCTGGCTAGCATCACTGAAGGCGGTTCCTGCTCTGCTCCGTGCCAGTTTAGTGCGGCACACGGGAGCCGTCTGAGTGCGCGGTGGGGGTCCATGGGCCGGTTAAACAATCCCCATGGGCTGCTTGTGGCCCACGGGCCTTAGGTTGCTGACCCGGTTTACAGTCTGGGAGTTGTCTAGTAGAGCTAAGCATGAGCCTGGGTTTGAATGACACACTAAGCCAAACCATAGCTTAGCTCAGTACTGTGCAGCAGCAAAATGATCTGGAGAGGAGCAAAGGAACCTCAATTGCCTCTTTGGGAGACATAGGTTGGCACAGAGCGACATGCAGACTGGGCCAGAGTTTGTGCAGAGACAAACAAACACCTTCCATCAGATCTTAGGATACAGGCAGGATATGGGAAATGTGGCCACCCAGGTTTAAATTCCAGCTCTGTTATGGACCGATGATGCTGGGAACTGCCTCCCTGTAAGGTGGTTCTGTTGTTTTTGCAAACTAAGGATGAGTCAGACATGGTAGTTTTAGTTTCAGTGACCGTTTCGAGAAAAACTTGCAACTGAGATGTGGCTCTCACTTGTGGGTGGATCCATGTCCTAGAATCCACGTGGACCAACATTTTAGCAATCCATGTGGACCAACATTTTAGCAGTCTAGAGTTTGATATTCAGTGGAAGACAAGAGTGCCTGGAGTGCTCTGGTCCATGGGGTCACGAAGAGTTTTAGACAACTAAACAACAAAAACAAAGCTTGATATTATTAATGCAGAAGCACAAGTGAAGGACAAGTTTCGTGTATGGTAGTAGATGACAATACTCTTTTCTTGATTCATTTCAAGTGTGTATGTGTATCATAATTGGACCAGGTAACATAAGACTACTTAATATGTGAGACTCCTCCCCTTGCTCCTTTATAGTGCGAAGGAAAGACCTTTTTGGTGTGGCATCTCTGAAGTTCCTCCTGCCAAAGACCTTAAGAAGCATGCCAGTCACCTTCAATCTTTTCAGACCCTGGACCTGACGTTTAGCACAAATATTGAGACCCTTCTCTTATTTTTTTTACCATACATTTGATGGCGATAGGGCTGCTTTTGCACTCCATGTTAGAGGACAACACAGTCCAGTTCACTTCCTTCTTCTTTTGATAAATCCACCTTCACCAGGAGAGGGCTAGGCCGAATTTTCTTCTTCTTCTTTCCAATATGGAGATTTCCGCAGCATTTTTCTTGTCACACTAAAGTCAACGCAAATTGACTGGTTACAGTGCACTCGGCCAGCCTGGTGAATGGTTCAGATTCCAGAGTTCTCTTAAACACACCATTAGAAATTTGGGCAAAACTGGGTGTTCACGAAATCTGAGAAAATAATGAGTTGAAAAAATTATGCTTCGTTGCAGATACAGCTCTGAAAAAATGTTAAAAAATAATTTTCAGAGCTATATTGATTGCCACTTCAGCCAGTTTTTCAGAACAGGTATTTTCAGACCCAGAAGTCACTTTTAACCCAAACAGGTATTTGGAGACACATTTATTAATCTTCTACCATTTGGTAGTGGTCTGGTCACGACCCATTTTGGATCAGGGCACACACACCCAGTTGAAAACCAGCGTTTTAGCAGACGTACTTCCTTCTTTTTGTTGCCTGGCATGACTCCAGGTAAACGCTGCCTAGGGATCGCTGTGCCAATCTCAGTTGTGACGTCTTTTCCTTTTAAGAATTTTTTGTAAGCTATGCAGAGAGACTCTGGCTGGCTGCTCCTGAGAATATGATGCTGGAATGTGGCCTGATCCGCTGGAGCTCTTCTTGTTCTTTTGGGGCCTTTAAAACAGGATTGGAATTGCTGTTGTTTCACGTTCCATATTTTCATCAGAGGGTAAAGCAAATAATTTAGACGGTGCCTATATATCGAGCAACAGAATAATCTGGCCACAATAAGGAAATTTTGTCCATGGCATGATTATTTTCCACCTGGTCATTTTGACACTTTGGCACCCTGTTTGAAAAACACAGATGCGCTTTCATTTCGCAAGATTGAGGCTGAACTTGAGGGTCGATTTCAAAAAATTCCACTGGAAAACGGTTACGTCCATGTGGAGATGGCAGTATTGAGTCAGTGGCTCATTTGCTTCTGGCTTGCACTCTTTATAGATTTGAGGAGTGAAGTTATTACCTCTCTACTATTGTCCATGATGGGTTGCTCAACCATTGCTACTGTGTCCTTTCTTTTAGCAGATCAAGATGATCAGGTGACAGCAAAAACTGCAAACTGGGGGCGATTAGAATAAGAGCTATTATTTTATTATTGATGTAAACCCCCAAAATGTACTTTCTATAGTTTTTACCTCTATTTTCAGTTTTGTATTTTATTTTCTTGCTACGGCTAGTGGCTGATGCAAATAAAAGATTCTTCTGCTATCAGAGGATATGCAGTTTTGCGACCCTTGAGTCAAGGAGATAAGGGACTATATTAGATGTTTAATGGCAGCCCTGCGTAGGGAATTTTTAAAGAAATTTTTAAAGAAAGAAATTTTTAAAGAATGTTTTGTTCTGTTTTTTATATAAAGAATGTTTTGTTCTGTTTTTTATATGTGTTGGAAGCTACCCAGAGTGGCTGTGGCAACCTAGTCAGATGGGCAGGGTATAAGTAATAAAATTATGATGATGGAATAGACACCCCTATTTTCATGGGAGAATACCTGTAGCACAACATATATAAAAAAGCATAATAAAGCATTAAAAATATGTTATGCTTTATATATGCTGGAAGCTGCCCAGAGTGGCTGGGGCAACCCAGTGGAATGGGTGGGGTATAAATAATGCAATTATTCGTATTATTATGGAACAGGATGTCCCCATTTTCATGGGAGAGTAACTATCCCCACAGGCTTATCCTGTGAGGACGAATATAAATGAAGTGAACCGATAAACATACATTGAGAACCGGTAAATTACGGAAGGTGGGCGGTATGCCAATGTAACACACAATAATAGCAATAATATTAAAGGGAATAGCCGCCCCCACCCTCTAGCGCTGCCATAACCAACGTGGGGCCCTCGGCGCCCTCACGCCTGAGGTAAAGGCTCCCACGACAGAGCCTTTTGTGAGGAAACCGCGGCCTGAGGCGCCATGAGGCAGCTCCACTGCGCCTGCGTTCTGGGCGCCTGCGGCCTAGGCCTGCTTTCCCCCCCGTCGCCGGCAGCACCCCCAAAAAGGGCCTCGCCCCGGGCAGCTGGGAAGAAGCAAAGGCGCAGCACGTTCCTTCGAGCCAGTTCTTAAAAAAAAATTAAAACAATCCGCCGTTGGGGGGCAAAAAACCCTCTCCTCGCCACCGCTTTGCATGCCGGGAAACGTAGTCCTTTTCGCCCCTCAGCCGCGAGGAGCGCGAAGCACTCCCCACCTCGGCGCTATGCATGCCGGGCCTTGTGGTTCTTTTTCCCGCCGGCCGGCGCAAAGCCTGTCGGGAGCCGGAGTGCCTCTCCTCCTCCTCCTCCCCCCCCCCTTGGTCGCGACGGCGGTTCCGACGCGGCTGCTGAGGGGGAAACGGTCGCCGCCGTTGCTAACGTTCGCCTGCCCGCCCGCGCGCCGCGTCGGCCTGCTGCGTCACTTCCTCTTCCGGGCGCGCGGCCGAGGAGGAGGCGGCGGCGGGTCAGTCGGTCGGTCTATCGGCAGCCGGCCTCCTCCTCTGAGGGAAAAGGAAAAGGTGGTGGTGGTGGGGGGTCGTCGATACGGGCTTTTCTCTCCTCAGCCGCCGAGGAGGAGCCGCTGCCGCCGCCATTCCCGCCGCCGCCGCCGCCGCCATGGAGCCGGAGTCGGTGATCGAGGACAAGACCATCGAGTTGATGGTGAGTATGAGGGGGCCGAAACCGACGCCGGAGCCCTTTTCTTGCCGCCGCCTTCCCTCAGGGCCCCAGAGGCGCGTTCGAGGCCTCGCGAGGAGAGGACAAGCGGGCGGGGGGAGGGGGGGGCGAGGTGGGAACCGGGCGAGAGAGAGAAAAGAGAAGCAACGGGAAGGCGCCGGCGCGGTGGGAGCTGGTCTTTGAAGGCCTCGGGTTTCGCCTGCGCATCCTCCGCTCCCTCCTTCCTTTTCTTCCGTCCCCGCAGTGGGGGGAGGGGGCGGGCCTCTCGCACTTCCAGACCAGGTTTCTTTCTCTCCTGCTCTTTCATTCGCCAAAGGGATCCTCGGAAAGCCGCCTTTCGACGCTGCCCGTTATGTGTCAGCTGGGAAAGATGGGGTGGGGGTGGGGAGAGATCGGCCCCTTTTGGCCCCCCTTCTTTCCCCCACCACCCCGACCTCTACACCCCCAGGGTGTTTCGCCTCCCTCCTCCCCTGTTGTAAGCCACCCAGAGTGGTTGGGGGCAACCCAGTCCGTTGGACGGGGGTACAAATAATAAAAATTATTATTATTATTATTATTACTGTCCCAAGCAACCAGGACAAAAGCCACACAAGGTGTCGGGCATCTACGCAGGTGAAAGGCCTCTGGGTACATGTGTCGCTCCTCACCTCCCCCCAAAAGAGAGAGAGAATATGCTGAAGGTGACATTTGCAATCCAAGTTGTCTCTCGCAGCGTAAGAGCCCAGTTTCACAAAGCAAGGGGCATGGTTTGGAGGGGCGATGTGCTTGGGCTGTTGCTGTGTGTACATTCCGGCTTCCAGGCTCCTTAGGACTGCAAAGCTTTGATCAATCAATCAGGGTGATTGAACAGCTAGAGGGTTAGATTCGGCCCCATCTCTCACCCCTCCGAAAAAGATCATTGTTGGAGTGGATGACAGGCAAAGACGTTGGGCCTCAGGACTTCTGTGTGGCCTACTTGCCATGCAGAGAGGCTTGCACAGATGTGCTGGTTAAAGATGGTGGGTGTCCCTCCCCCCCTCCCCTTGCAGTGTGGTAACTTAAGATTTCATAATCATAAGTGACCATCTTCCAGAGATGCTGACCTCTTTCTTTAGAGTACCTTTATTGAATGTTGTTGATTGTGTGCACTTTCAATTGTAATTGGGTAATTAAAATTGGTCATCATATAAACATTAAGATGGTGATGCTGAATTGATTTTAAATCCTTTGTATCAGTTGGTAGCCTTAGTTCTCTTTGGGTACATTTGTCTTGGATGACTACTGAACTATGCTCTACCACCGTAGAAAGATAGAAAGCTAGTGTTCTTCTTGCTTACGTACTTATTTATTTTGGTACTTTGAGTTTTGTTTGTTTGTTTGTTTTTTAATGCAAAAGATTCTTTAGCAAGCAACACTTTGACACTTTTAGCCAAAAAGGGGAAATGTCTGTCATGGGATATTGTGGAGCTGTGTTGTATATGCGCAATATGCAGTGATCTGAAATGTGGCGTGCTCAACATATTATGGAGCACGCTCCCAGCCCTCGTGCAACATTTCTATGTCCAGAGGCGGACACAGAAGGTGGTTAGTTTTGCTCTGATCCTTGTAAATATGTGTCCTTAATGTCAGCTATACACCTTCTGAACATTGAAGAAGTTTGAGGTTTTCTGTTAGTTTTGTTTTACAATTAACATAATAATGAAAGGGCTTTAAAAGAAATCTGTTTTGAGTGGAATAATGTTTATACAAAACAATGAAATTTGTTATCTTACAAATCTGCCTTTGCTGATGGTGATTCCCTAGAGATCAGTTCGGGTTTTGTGAGTTCAAGTATGGATCACAACCAAAGAAGTCCTTAGTTGCAGTCATTCTTTGTCAGGGAAAGGTGTATAAAGAAACTTTCCAGTTGTCTCTGTGATGGGGACAACCCTTCACATATGTTCTGGAGCTATTAAACTGGGGCCAGTACCTGATTATTACATTTTTAGTCACTTTCCTGTTGTCTTATATACAAACATAGTTGATAATGTGAAGAATGTGCTTATTTGTTTATTTTTTCTTGGAAATTTTGTTTCCTTTTGCGTGTCAATACTAAAGCAGAAGCTCCTTTTATGGACTTCAGAAAGTGTGCAGAATAAATGTAGAATGTTAAATTTGTTTATCTTCATTTTACATTAATGTGCTGAATTTTCCTCAGTCGAACCATTCGTTTTACAGAAGCAGTATAATTTAGTGAAGTGCAAGGGCAAGACTGCTCAATTCTACATTGTTGGAAAAGCACATAGCAGATAAAATGGCCACAGGGAAAATGAAGAGGGTAACATTGCTGTAACAAACCCAAAGGCCCAATAGTAAAATTTGGTTAAGTAGAAGCATTTTTTAAAAATAAGAATGGGGTGAAGTGATTTGGCAATGATCAGGAGAGTGCTATGAATTATATGTATATTTTATGTAGCCTTCTCTATAATGAACATTAACATTTTACTGAGTTGTTGACACTAAACACTGCATTTTGCTACAGTTGGGTTTTGGCAGCAGTTGGGATTTATTTAAGCTGACAAGCAAACTGCTAGTTTTAGGAAACATGTAAACTCTGTCTTAAGAATTCTAATCATGGCCAAACATTACAGTAATATTATGGTTGTGTGTTCTTGTATTTCTTAATCCATTAGTGCTGGTCACTATGCTATAGTAGCAGTAGAGCATTTGCTTTGCACCCACAGAGTACCAGATTCGGTATCTGGCATCATTATTAAAACGATTTTAGGACTAGGAAAGATCTGTATCTTAATACTTTGGAGAGCTGCTCTTAAACTATGCCCTCTGATGTGACTTGAGTGAAGCAAGCTAGCACCTTTCCCTTCCAGAAGGCTGTGGCAAGGTGGGTGGGAGGGACTGAATCCTAATACAGGTGACTTTTTTTATCCTGGCCTTTCTCACCCATTGGGATCAGTGTACTAGTACAACAACTTGCAGTGGTTACCTTATAAGGTTCAGTCTGTTTTCTGGACAGCAACCCTCCCACCTGAGCAGCCTGGAAACCAATTGGACAAACTGGGTTCCATTGCTGGGTAATAGCTTTTTTTCCACTCCCAAGAAATTCTGTACTGGCGCAACCCCCACCCCATCCAGATATGCTATTAAATGTTAGGAGAATGAGGAAATCCCAGTAAGTGAGTCATGCCAGTGCCATAGGGAGGAGGAAGTTCTCTGTCCTGCTCTGAAAACCTTAATAGTCCTTTCAGCACGTTATATCCAGGAAGTCATAGCTGTTTGACAACTCAAAGAAAAAAAATGTGTAAAATAAGTACTGACAAACAGCATTGCAGATTCAAAATAAGTGAACTGAATTATAGGGTAGTATGTTGAATTTTAGGGTAGTATGTTGTAGTGCGGATCAAACTTACACTACATAGATATTGCCTCTAAGCACAGCCACATTTTTGTGGTGTTCTTGGAGCAGATTTTCCCCACTTGCTTCTTTTGGGTATGATTTCTTTCAACTCTTGACTGGATATTTGGTGTGGGAGTTCAAAATCAGAACGATGAAAGAAAACATTAAGATAGGTAAGGTACTCAAACAGACTCTGCATTTGTCTTGGACAGCAATTCGAAAGCTCTTTTTGTAATATGAAATATGACACTGGATCAAGGCATTTTTTTTTTCAGTCTTCAGTGAGTTTGTCAGATGGCTGCAGCATTTACTTTCAGTAATTGAATCATCAATATGAAGAATAATTTGTTGAAGTGTTTGAACTTTGACAGTGTGGTGTTGTTGTTGACTGCTGCTCTTCAGTTTTGATAACATAGCAGTACTTTTTCTAAAAAGCGCCTCTGTGAAAACGTATACTGTAAAACTAGCGTAGACAGGTATGATGAATCAAGTAGCCAATTCCAGGTGGCTTAATTTTGCCATTATTAATCTTAAGCATTCAAGTTATTACAGTGGTACCTCTGTGTGCAAACGGGATCCATTCCGGAGCCCCGTTTGCATCCTGAGTAAAACGCAAGACACGACCGCGTGTGCAAGTTGTGTTTTGCCGCTTCCGTGCATGTGCGTGACGTCATTTTGAGCGTCTGCGCATGCATGAGCGGTGAAACCCGGAAGTAATGTGCTCCATTACTTGCGGGTCGCCGTGGAGCGTAACTCGAAAATGCTCAACCTGAAGCACATCTAACCCGAGGTATGACTGTATTCTAATAGTGCCAAAAATTATAGGCTTGTGGTGATCTCCAATATTTTCATGCTTGGAGTAAATGCGTTGAAATTGATGAACATAATCTGAAGTCCGTTAATTTCAGTGGCCCTATTCTGTGACTAACGTTAGATACCATCCATTGTTTTACTGTCTTTGGATTTTAGAAAGGTGAAAAGCAAGCGTTTTGAACCTGATGTTCAGACATGATTTGTTTTTATACCAGCTTATTTATGGTACATTTGCTTGTTGTCTGTTGACTTTAAGGTGAAAGCTTTTTTTTGGAGAGAGGGGGATGACTTGATTAATTACTTTTACAGATGTTTATAATTAAAATCAACATTATTTTTGTTCTTAAGCTTACTTTCGAGCAAAGCAAAGGAAGGAAATCTCTGAGGGTTTTTTTTTAGATTAATGGTTTTTAGAGTTTTTAAAACATTTATTATATATGAGAGGCATAATGCAAATATACATGGAAATTCCATCTGACCTGCAAAATCAAGCATACGAACTACCTAGGTAGATCACCAAACATTAATGTTTTCAACTGTGGCTGGTCTTGTGCATGCAGCTTCCCTTTCGCCTGCCCTCCTTGTCTACCCATAAACAGCAGAAGAATTGCTTAAACATTAATCTTGCTTTCTCCCCCTCTCTTTCATAGAACTGCATTTCTGTAGTGTTCTTATCCAAGTGAATCCCATTCACTGCCTAGAGCCCCTCCAGTTAGAAAATGTGAGCTGGGTGAGTGAGTTTTGCTCCTCTGTCACCTGGTGCCCTTCCTATCAAAAAGAGTTTGTCCTAGAGATCCCCACAATGATGCTTGGGCTATTTCCCATTTCCTGATCTTGCACTCCTTATAATCCCAGCAGAGGCACTGTGATCTGTTGCTACCCAGCCCATCAGGAAATAAAGAATGCTTGGTTATCAACTTGAGTGCCTGCTGTATTTGCTTAGGTAGAGAGAGTGAGCAAGAAACTTTCAAATGTGCAGGACTGTCTCAAAGGTCAGCAGATTTCTGAGGTGAAGGGCAGTCCAATTATATGTGGCCAGTATTTTGATTGAGCTAAATACTAAACTAAACTAAGTTGTATCTAAAATAAAATCTAGACACTGAGAACGCTCAGCTCCCAGTGGATGCGTACACAGAAACAACACAGCATAAGCATTGTTTTGTAATGTAGAGCATACAAAAATGAGTCAAAATGGGAAAAGACAGTAATAATCAGTATATTTAGGAAAATAATAACTGTAGCTCAACACAATTCACAATTCACTGTAAACTTTGCTACTGCTCATTATCCAGGGCCTAGATTCATTTCCCTAACACTCCCATCAAGCTGATTGTGTTGGTCATGTGCATGATGAGAATTGATATGTAGAATTCATGTGGCAGTGATTACTGGAGACCTAGGTAAAAGATTTTTGTACCATATTGTGCCACTCTTATTATATATGAGACCTTTCCCGGATGATGATCTCCACATGGTAGTGTGTTTTTGCATGCAGATGGCCCTTAGTGTATTGGGCTGCCATACAAGAGCAACTATGAATCAAAGTGGCCCCAAGCTTGATAGAGGACTCCAGGCAGGTCCCCATTTGCACAGGGATTGTGTTCTTGGTCATTGCGTGCATCAGCAGGGTAGGCATAAGCCCGCCTCACCTTGTTCCGGGGCCCAAAACGGCGCATGTGTCAGGGGTCATGCATGTCTTCAGTGCGTGCAAAGTGGGATTTGTCTGTACTTAAAATAAGTACAGCGACTATTTTTCCCCATATGTTTGATGAACTGAGTAGTTGATGTTATGACGTTGGTCTTGATTTCTGCTAAGCATTCTTTTTCATTTTGATAATTTTCTTGTTTCCAGATCTTTAATCAATGGCTGGACCATATTCCGTTTTTGTTGTCATTCAGCAAATCCTATGCAATATTGTTTTTCACTTGTATATTTGCCATAGCTTGCAGTAGCCTATATATTTCCATTAATTTTAAATTTTCCTCCATATTCTGTTAGGTTGCAATTCTGCATGAAGGCACTCTAACTGTAGCAAGAAAATGTACTGGTTTTTACCCATTGTGTGTGCATAAGCAGAACAAAGTTGCAATTTCTATGTGGGATGTCGTCCCTCTGAAGCCTTCTCTCTATACCCCCAAAATCTGCTCTGAATGGTCCCCCAGCCCTCTGGAGCAGATCTGAAGGAGATGTGGGGATTGCAGGATGGGGGAGAGGAAAGAAAAGTCCCATTGCGTGCACAGAAGTGCACTAATTTGCATTAATATATACTTTAGCAATACGCGGAAATGAACAGACTGTAGCAGAGCATATTTCCGTTTTCTCAGGACTGAAATTCAACAGAATTCGATGACAGTAATATTATGACCTTAGTTTTTCTATATGTTTCACAAGTCTTTGCCATCTTGAACATCTTGCTATCTGTATGAAATAAGGTTGGGGAGAAGGAGAGCTTTGGGAATATATTTAAAATGAACATTATATGAAGTTCTTACTTCTCTGCGTGTCTCTAAATCAGTTGAAGGTTGTTGCCCAGCAAGAGTGTAATTAACAAATGCTTAAACAAATGAAAAACCACAACTGAAATGCCTTCTTCCATGTACCAGTCTCCATCCTCCTCCTATCTTTCTGTCTGTTCAGCATTGGCGAGAAAATTGTTTTGCCAGTAACTAGAAAGGAGTTACTTTCAAAGACTAAACCTACGTAATACTTTGTTCTTGTACATTGTATGTCAGTGAATAGCAGCCTAGTTAAAACTATCAGAAAGAGCTGATAGTTGCAAAAAACAATTTACGGCTAGTCTGCCATTTTGTGGGTTTTTGAAATTCTGGGAAAAGTGTTGCCTTTTTACAACGTGCTAGCAAAAAGCTGGCTACAGCATTCTGTACCAAATTTTTAATGATTGGCTGTTAACAGCTAATCCTATGTGGGGTTTGCAGGTAGTCTAGTATAAAGATAATTGATGTTAATCATGATATGTGCCTGACAGGACCTTCTTTTATTGCTATCTCTATTCTGGATAAGTAGATGTGACAAGCTATTACTTGAATTTCTAGACAAAACAATGTTGCGAAGTCTCCATCAGTGGCTTAATTTTCTTGGTCTCTGTTAAAATTTAAGTGAAGGTGGCGGTGATAAATTTCCACGTCCTAGTAAGTTCTAATTCAGGTTTTGTATTACAGCAAAATTTAACCACACCTATGATGACTACATTTAAAGTTATGTGATATGGCAACTTAGTCCATGTTTCATTTTTTTTTTTTTGTTACAATTAAAAATTCAGCTTAACTCTTGCTCAGACATAAAACAACTTAAGTTGGAGTAATATACATTAGTATGAGCCAATGAAAGTGAGACTTAATGAGACTCATTCAGGACCTATGGATGCTGCAATAGACAGGACAGCCTGATATAGAAATTCAAAGTATCACAGAAATCTATGGGGGAAAGTGATGTAATTTTGACGCTAACCATGCATGCCATGGAGTGAGATAAATTAAAAAATGCACTGTACAGAAATACTTTTGCTTTTAAAATTATGACTGGATTGCTCAAGCAAAGCTGTTATTCTGTGTATTAGGCACCTGTGGTTTATAGTAGTACCTGGTGGTTGCTGTTTTTTTAGTAATCACTGCAGATATGATGGGCAAAATAGTCTCACTGTTATATTTATCGGAGATGGAAATTATACCGTTAATTTTTATATCTCAAACAGAAGTGCCATTCTGGATCAGGCCACAGATCAGTCTCCTTTGAGGGAGTCCTTGAGGAGGCATGAGGGTGACTGCTTCTGTTTGTTCCCTGCCTCTAGTGCTTAGGTGTATACTGTCACTGTTTTGGATGTTCTGATTAGTTTTATCAGCTAGTAGCACAATGGCTATCCTCCATGATTTGGATTTTTAAGTTGTCTATCAGTGCAATCCTCACTGCATCCACTCAGAAGCAAGTCGCAGGTAAGTGGAATTATGATTGCAGCCTAGTTGCACTTGGTGTTAGTGAGTTCTGAAAGTTAAATTTGAAGAAATGTCACTTGTCTGTCCTGAGCCTACTTGCCAGTCAACTTCACGGTGTTTGGCATTTCTCTGCTGAAACACTTTCCCTGCTTAAACAAGTAGCAACATGGTTACTTGTTACGTTGCAAATTATAGATGCTGCACTTCCTTGCACCTCGGCAGACTCCTTGTTGCAAATGGTTGGTGGAGCTATGGAGGTGAGTATGAGTTCAGGTCAGCCTACAATCATAGGCATGATTACTGAAAGTATGTTTCAGTGAAATCAGTGAGATGCTTGGTCATAACCAGTGAAGTGGGAATGAAAGTTTTCTGCTGCACTTGCTTCTCCGCTGAAATTTTACCATTTATAGATATGTATGGATTCATGAAATTAATTAGTAAAATTATGAATGTGTACAATACCAATAATATTTGGTGATCTACAATCAAAGCTTTTAACTTTTTCCAGGTGACTATCCCTAGGAAGTAGTTTCTTTATACATTTGGCTCTTAAAGATTCAGTGCCTCACATTATTTACAGTTTAAAAAGTTTACATTATTTACAGTTTAAGAAGTAGAACAAAGTAAGGGAACTGATGGGAGTTGTAGTCCAAATATTCTGGAAGGCACTGGGTTGGGGATGGCTGTCTTACAAAATTGTGCATCGTGTGGAAAAAGAGGACAGAGAATTTCTCTCCTTGTTCGTAACACAGAAATTTGGGATCAGCCAATGAGATTAATTGATAGTAGATTCAGGATTGGAAAAAGCAAGTGCTTCACAGAATGAATAATTAGCTTTACAAAATTTCCTGTTACAAAATGTGATGAGTGCCATGAGCTTTAGTCACATTAAAAACAGCTTAGACAGGTTAATAACTGCTATTTAGCATTGTAACACCATTTTTTTTTAAAAAATGATTTGGGTATTTAGAGACTGGTTAGCTTAACATTTGTTCCAGGAAAACTTGTGGAAATCATTATTAAAGTTAAGATTACCAAGCATACAGAAGAACAAGTCTTGCTGAAGAAGAAGGAGTGTGGGTTCCACAAAGGTAAGTTGTATCTAAATTTTTATTGGAGAGTGTCAAGAACATGTGAATAATTAGTGGACATTGTGTACTTGGACTTCCAAAAAGCTTTTGGTAAAGTTCTTCTCCAGAAACTCTTGACTAAGTTTAGCAATCATTCTACAGACCCTCTCAGGAAGGTCTCTTAAAAAACCAAGATGCAGAGAGGAGGTATAAACAGAATGTTCTCACAATGGAATGATGTAAGAAGGGAGATCTCTCAAGGATTTGTAGTGTGACTGGTGCCTTCTAGGTGTTTAAAATGAAAAAGGGCTGTGAGCTGCTCCAAAAGGACTTATTCATACTGGGTGAGTGGGCATTAAAATGGCAAATATGGTTCAGTGTAAGGAAGTATAATGTGATGCTCATTGGATCAAAAAGTTCTAACTTCACATGTATGCCAGTGGAGTCTGAACTGGCAATGACTGACCAGGGAAGAGATATTGGCGCCATGGTGGATAGTTTAATGAAAATGTGGACTTATTATATGGCAGCTGTGAAAAGGGTGAATTAGAAAAGAGATTGAAAATGATTTTGCCAATATAATAATATACAAATCTGTGATGCAGCCACACTTTGAATACTCTGTACAGATGTCACCACCATATCTCAATAAGGTTATAGTAGAGCCAGAAAAGATTCATAAGAAGGTAACCAAAATGATCAAGGGGTGGAGCAGTTTCTTCATAATGGAAGGCTGTCTGCATCATTTAGGGCTTTTTTTAAAAAAAGGTGTAGCAGGAAAGAGTGTGATAGAGGTATATAAAATTCAGCCCAGAGTAGAGAAGGTTGATATGAAGATGTTTCCCTCTTACTTTCAAAATATTCGAACCCAGGGTTAACCGATGAAGCTGAATGTTGGAAAATTCAGGACAGATAAAAGGAAGTTCTTCACACAGCACAAAGTTAAACTATAGAATTTGCATCCACAAGATGCCGTGATGGCCATAAACTTGGACAGCTTTAAAAGGGGATTAGACAAGTTCATGAAGTTTAAGACTATTCATTGCTGCTAATCATGATGTCTGTATACTACATCCAGTATCGGAGGCATTGAGTGAATGAGTTGGCATCCATCTGTCTCTGGAGACAATGGAAGAGTGCCGATGAAGAGTTTTAGCACAGTTGTGACTGTAGAGACCAATTGAGGCAGATGAATGTGTTTTGGTTTACCTGCTACAAGTGCACCATGGCGTTCCTTCTGTCTGTGCTCCTTCCGGTGGTCATTCCTCCTTTGGTCACTGCTGTGGATACCCGACCTGACTGACGGTCTCCAGGCACTGCAATCATCAGCAAGGGATTCCCACATGGCGACGTTAATGTTGCCAGCCTTCATGTCAAGTTTGCAAACATCTTTATAGGAGTTGGTCTGCCATAGGCCTAGTGACGGAAGCCAGCTCCCTGTAGAGCATGTCCTTGGGGATCCTGCCATCTTCCATTCTGTGTACTTGACCAAACCAGCGTAGATGTCACTGGGACAGAAGTGCGAACATGCAAGAAATGTGTGCTTGGGAGAGCATATCTTTGTTTTTTTAAAAAAATATTTATTACTTTTCCAACAATTTAAACACTACAAAAAACAAGAACAATACAATACAATCCACAAACACTACATAACGCTAACACATTAAACTACCAACACAAAACAAAAACAATTTAAAGCACATCAAATAATTTCAATATCTTATTTCCACGACCTCCTCACACCTCCCTTTTTGTATTCCACTTCTGTTAATTGTTTCAGCAATTCCTTTCCATTTTCCTCTATTTTCTATCCTGTAATTATCTTATCTAAGGGAGAGCATATCTTTGTTTGAGACTCTGTCCTGCCATGTGATGACCAAATCTTCCTGACATAGCACATATGAAAGGCATCATAGGCGTATATCTCTGAATACCAGTTGCTAGAAATGGGGAGAGTGCTATTGCACTCAGGTCCTAATGGGCCTTTGGCTTGATCCAGCAGGGTTGTTCTTATTTGCCAAGAATTGAAAATGAAACCAGTCGCTAAGAGGCAACAGCAGGGGAGACTTGCTGCTTTCAGGCCCTACTGATAGGTGACCTGTGTAAGAAAAAGGATGACAGGATGTAGACCAGTGGTCTGATTCAGCAGTGCTGTACTTTTGCAGACACTGCATATTTTGACTTGATAGGGTTTGCGGAGAATCTGAAGCAGACTTGAATGAATATCTCTTCTTAAGTGTGTCACGAGATGCCTTCCAGCAAGGCTTATTTATTGGACAAAAGGTTACAAAATGTGGAAGTTTCAATTGCAGTATCCTTATAAAGGTAACTACGTGTCTTTCTAAGCACACAGATGGGAATACTTCACGTAACTGAGAAATTGGGGAATATATATAAAAACCATGTGTTTCCATTCTCCTTTCTTAGCAGAGGTATGGGAGTGGATGGGATGCCGTTCTTTCCATACCTTCATACTTAATGTGCTTTTTCCCTCTCCATGAATGGGATTCAACGAAGCTTTTGACCCTCTGCAGTTTATAGTGGGAAGAAGAAAACAAAGACATAACATGTTTCCTAACTGTATTTAATTTTGACAATAAATGTATCATGTGGTTAAACAGATCCTCTGGTGACCCAACATCCATGCAGTCTTGTGTGTTAGCTTTACCTGCTCTGTCTTAATCTTACTAGTGACTTAAATCAACCCACATATATTGGCTAGTTGTGCAAATGCATCTGCAATGATACTTCTGTTGTAAATATCCATTCCAAGTGTTCTCTTGTTAAAAGAGGCTTCAGAATGTAAAAACCAGGCTTTTGTCCTAATCGCTAAGGAGTATCTAAAATAATTGATTATGCACAGAGTGCAATGAGTGGCAGCTGCTATTTTTCAATGTTTTTCCTTTATCCTGAGTTGATGTGTCTGACAAAGGAGTTTCCATGAGGCTTCATTTGTCATCTTCATGGGCAGCACACTAACAAGCATTTGGTGAACATTTATATCTGGATAATCTAAGCAGCATCCGACAAGGGAGCTAAATCTGATACAGTTGTCAAGGACCTGTGCTGTCAAGGACCTAGTTCACTGAGAGCTGTTGACCCTACATTGTGTTGAAATGTAGCCTTGAAGTGTGTGTGTGTTTCAGTTAAACCAGGTTTGGAGAACCTTTGGCCTTCCAGAAATTGCCAAACTACAACTTCCATTATCCCATGCCATTTGTCCTGCTTGCTGTGGCTAATGGCAGTTGTAGATCAGCAATATCTGGAGGGTCAGAGTTTCCCCACACCTGATCAAAAGCGAGGTTTGTGTTGGCAGTAAGAAAAAATAGGCACCAGAAGGCTTGTCAAGGACAGGTAGCAAGGCCTAGCTGGTTGCATGCAAACTGGGAAAAGATATAATTAAAGTTTATAGGTTAAACAGTTTAACCTATAAGTTAAGTTTGTCTGAGTCAACAGTTTAACCTATAAGTTAAGTTTGTCTGAGTCAATAAATAAAATAGGACTACTTCCTTCATTATTACCATGTATAACAGTGTATAATGATTGCATTCTCTATTGAAGGTGCCATTTTGTTCCCTTTTTAAATTTCCAGAGATAAGTGTTGCCACTTTTACTTAAGCTGATTTTAGATGTAGGGTCAAATCATTGGGCACAATGTCTTAATGCAGTCTTAGGCGTTATTGGTTAATACAAGCACCATGGGTACATACATGACATTGTGATAAGGAAGATGTAATTTGCTATGATCCAAAGAACATAGAAACTAGTTCCATGAGCCCAAGGGAGCTTTGGGCTGGCGTATCTTGAACAGTAGCTCCCATCTTCTGCAATCCTATATAGAATGCCTATTGGGAAATAGAAGGGAATTTCAGGAGTTGTTTGTGATTTGGCATGGAGGAATGCCCTTTCAAAGAAGAAAAAATAAAAAATCATACTTGTCACACTTGTCCATAACCACACTCAGGTTAACTCTTTTATTCCTGGCTATAGTTTGTGGGTCTGGCATAGATAATCTATAGGTACTTTGTATTTTAAGGAGAAATAGCATTTTTTTATCCTATTGAAATTGAAGTTAATGCTTTCCTTAGGCCTGTACTGTTGTTTGAGATGTCATAGCAGCATGCATAGTGCATAACCAAGGTCATTTACTCTGGATCAGTTGTCTCAGATATGAGGAAGTACAATTTCTTGTCTTTAATGTAGTTTCTTGTCTTAGATCCACCAATCCGGTGACCCATCTGATTTAATGGCTACCGGAACCCTGATAGCTGTACAGGTTTCCTTGTCTTTCTAACAACATTAGGAGTGCATATTGGGATTTCGTTCAAGAAAAGAAGTAGATACACCAAGCTGAAGATGATTGGCTGCTCTCTTTTGACAGACAAGTGTGAAAAGGCAACCCCATTCGAATTTCCATTCATTCTGGATTGGTGGATCTGAAGCACAGAAACAGAGTTTCAGGTAAGAAATTCCCTGTACTCAATAGTGTTACAAATGCAGAGTTTGGTTAACCAAAACTGACTGCATAGAGTTTATAAAAGCATTTAAGCCTTATATCATGGCAGGTCTGTTCAGTGTATTTATTTCACTATACCGCTTTCCTCATGGATAAGATTCCTAAATCATTTATCTCCAATGAAATGTCATTGGTAGATCTGAGTAAAATATGTGATTCTCTTAAATAAATAAGGAAAGTCTGTTGAGGTCTAGTTTATGACTTTGTAGTCTGAGGGCTTGATTTTACTATCATTTTAATTTGAACAGCTGGTTGTAAAGTGTTCATAAGCTTGGTAGTTCATGGCGTACAAAAACAACTTTTAGCCAAATGAAAGCAGCTTGATTTTTAAGTACAGTGGTATGACATGTTTTGTCTTACCTTCAGAGAGTTGGAAACAACTTTGACACGCTTACGGTCACCAACAGTGTAATCCTATGCATGTTTGCTCAGAAGTAAGCCTATCTCTCTAAAGTGGAATTTACTTCCCAGTAAGTGTATTTAGGATTGCATCTCTATTTTTAAAGCTGTTTAGACAAAGCTCTGTACAAGGCTAACTTGTGTACCCCTTGTTTTCTGGTAGCAGTGACCAAGTTTTCATTTTGGAAACATTTTTTAAACTTCGAATTTAGCGTTGCATGATTCTCTAGCCTGGGCTGAAGAAAGTGAGCAAATGTTTAAAGATTTAGCATTGCAGATCCACAAAAATTGCTAGTTCACCATTTTTAAAAACTACCGGGTACTCAGTTGTAGTGAAACATTTTCCCAGGCCTTTTATTAGTTTTTTATGTGCTCCCACCGGTGTTTGAAATTTGGTCCTATTTATGCAAAAATGCATGTGGTAAAATCTGTTGCACTCAGGTTTGAGTTCATTTACCACTACAATAAGTCAGTTGCACGCTATAAAGTCTAAAACAATAGTGTGGCAACTTGAAACGATTTGTTTTCACTTCCAGCGGTTACTACTCTGGAAGTTGTTTCATACAAAATCATTCTCCTGCCTCCAGGCCAATCCTTACTACTGGTACTGAAAGAGGTCTAAGAAAGAACAGTTCTTGATAACACTCCTCCCCCCCCCCCCCGCCAGCCATTTATTGTTATTTGAGAAAATTACTGTATTTTTCGCACCATAGGACGCACCGGACAATAGGACGCACCTTGTTTTAGAGCGGGGAGAACAAGAAAAAAAAAATCTCCCCCTCTTTGCCCAGCGCCCCTTCAGCGAAGCGGTAGGAGGTGCTGCACAGAGAGGGGGAGAATTTCCCCCCTCTTGTTTTCCCGCTCTAAAACAAGGTGCCGTTTAAGGTGCATTCAGGCAGTGCACCGACCCCTCTCGCTCTCCAGGCTTCAGGTTCCTTTCGACCTGCTCTTTGGGGCTGGTGGGGGGAAGCCCACTACCAGCCCCAAAGAGCAGGTCAGGGAGCAGTGGAAAGGCGCAGTGGAGAGGCTGCTGCCATAGTCGCGCATCACTTCTCCAGCTGGGAGAGGGTCGCGGGGGGCTGCTTTAGCCCCGCACGCGCTCTCCCGGCTGGAGAGGTGACGCGCGGCTATAGAGGCTCCTGCCATAGCCGTGCGTCACCTCTCCAGCCGGGAGAGGGTCGCGGGGCTATGGCGTCTTCGCTCCATAGGACGCACACACATTTCCCCTTCATTTTTGAAGGGGAAAAAGTGCGTCCTATAGAGCGAAAAATACGGTATTTCTGGCTTACAATACCATCGTTCTGATCTCCTGCTTTCTGAGCCTCATATTCTTTCTCCACTGGTCTCTGTTTGACACTGATCCTCATATATGTAAGTAACTCCATTTGATAAGGGGATGAATTGAGTGAACAGCCACTCTAAAACACAGAAAAGCTTGATTCAGATGCCAAGCCAAACAAAGTGTTTGGAAAATGGACCTGTGCTGGCACTTTTAAGTACCTGGTGATTGCATCTAGGTGAGTTTTGAAATACCTTTTGCAGTTTGAAAGGCAACCCCCCCCCTGGGGGGGGAGAGAAGAGAGCAAATTGCATAATGTATTTTGGGGTGAAGCCTCTAAAGGCTACTCTGCAAAAGAAATTGAAAAATCCAATAGGGGTTGCAGAAATCTATTCTATATAGTTACTTTAAAAGCTATTTGGCATTTGACTCTTAATTTTCAAAGGGAACAGTATTTTGGAAACATCTGCCCCATTCCCATTTTTGAGCATGATAGGCTTTTGCCTAAGGTTATTCTTAGATGCATGTTCTTACATTGGGTGAGGAATCTCCTGATCCCAAGTGCTTCACACTTTTCTGCTTTTCTCTTTTGCTGTGACAGCTGGATCTGTTGCTGGACAAAATTGCTGATTCACTGATTTCCTCATCCCTCTTCCTTCTATAGCATGAATCACGAGGCTGCATAAAAACTGCTGCTTACTAGCTGTGTTTTTGTAGACTCTAAACTCTTGGCTGTGCTATGAGTTTTGTTCCTACTACAACTTGTTCAGATTCCTTCTCTTGAGGAATCTCTTGATAGACATTTTACTATGTTTTGATATGTGTTGGAAGCTGCCCATAGTGGGCATCATCATCATCAGGTTCGATCGCCATATGGGACAGCTGCATATTTGGGTTGGACTAGATGATCCTCAGGGTCCCTTCCAACTCCACGATTCTATGAAACTATTATCATTGAGGAATCACTGTTTATCTGTAGTACTCCTTGTCCATTTCCCATCTGAATGGTCCGTGTTTACAGCAGCATTTTTTTGCAGTTGTGTTAGCCTTGAACAATGCTAAAGTCGCTACTGGCCTTGAATGTATTCAAGTGCTTGAAACCACCCCTTTCTGATTTTTTTTCCCTAGACAGGACTGGGGAACTCATGGCCCTCCAGGTGTTGTTGCACTAGAACTCCCATCAGCCTCAGCCAACATGGCCAGTGGTCTGGGATGATGGGAGTTGTAGTCAGCAACATCTGGAGAGCCAAAGGTTTTCCATACCTGTTTTGGACACTCTTATTTCTAAGATTGTCATTTACTTAGTACATCCCAAGCTTTTCCAGAATCAAATCCAGTCAAGTTGTTGTCTAAAATGGCAGCTTACCAGTACTCTAGATCAGAGTTTCCCAAACTTGGTTCTGTTTTTGGATTACAACTCCCATCATCCCCAAACTAATTTCAGAAGTGGAGGAAGCGATACTTCTTAGATAAGCATGCTTTTGCATGAAGGTCTAGCAGGAGTGGGAACATTTTTCAGCCTCAGAGCTTCATTGCCTTCTGGGCAAGCTTTCATGGCACACTTGAGAGAGTGGGATCAGAGGCAAATGTGAGCAGAGCAATGTGTATAAATTTTACCTTTGTACAATAGGCTAGTTTCTACACACAGACTCACACTCCTCTTTATCCTCCATCAAGGCAAGCAAGGGTCAATTGAAAGCACACATTCTTAACCAGGCAAAAACACTTTGGTAGGATGTGAAGCAGGGAGGAGCTATGAGTGAGGGGTGTGGCCTTGGAAGAGCATGTGCAGTTGGAGAAACTCAAGAGGGCCAGATAGAGACTCCAGGAGGACCATATTCTGTCCCCAGGCCTGAGGTTCCCAACCTTGATCTCTAAATTTCCAAGGTTTATTTAACCCAGATCTTCACTTTGCAACCTGTGGAACTAGCTTTTTCTTGATGAAGAAAATTTTCTTGCATGCTTGAAGAAAAAACACTTAGTTGATTCACTGGGGAAAATAAATTTACATATAATTTATAGATACAAGGATCTGTATATTGAGGCGGCTCCCTCCATCTGTCCCACTCCTGGCAGTATGGGAGTAATGACAGTGGCTTATCTTACAGAATTATTGTCATGATTATAGCAGCATGTATGTTACATAAATGCCTGTATTGTTGTTAGAGCCTGCATCTGATGGCTCAGGGTTAATTGTTTGTACGTTCAGTTTAGATTTTAAGTTTTATGGTAACACATACATGCCAATTAGACAGGATTAAACAAGTCAGGTGTTTGTGTTTTTTTTTTAATCTGACAATCACTGAAACATTCTAACACAGAACCATCAAATTAAGTGAAATACAGCTGTGGGCAAAATAGATTCCTTGACAATTATACACCACATTTCTTGTAACATTGTACAATCACAAAGAATGTCTATTTACTTGTACATGCTGAATCATTTTTCATATTGCAGAACACTAAAGTAGAAGTAAAACATCAGAGGCTGCTCTTAAGTTGGTCACATGCAGTCTGGGGATGGATGGAGTGTCTCTTGTGTCTTTGGGAGCGATTTGCCAGGTGTGGGTTTACACTGTCCAGCTGTGCATGCTTGCACACGCACAAACACACACATACAGTACAGTGACAGCAGGAGACAGACATGGGCAAGAATGCACTGATGAGTCTGGGCTTGGGGCCAAACTAGACATGATGGTGACAGGCCTATGACTTACCTCTCTGCAATCTGTCTCTCTTGGGTACTCTTCAGTGTCAGAGCTTGGCTGAAAATCAGCGAGCTCAGCTAGGAGGAAAGCATTTGAGAGGAGAGGGTATGGAGAGATGATTGACTGTTCCTCACCTGCTTGCCCCCATTTTCCTTTGAAATGCTCTGTAGGGGTGTGGCCTGCATTTAAACAAATGAATCAGCTACTATTGTGTGTGCCATTTGACCTGTAAGGGAGCCCTGGGAGCTTGGTTTTGGAGACTGTACGACAGAAATGAACAATCCATTCAGTTGTTGCAAGTGAGAGGAGCAAACCACCAACACTGGCTTAGCACTATGTTCACACCTGAGATCACGGTTTGCATTGTTCCAAACAAGCCAAGGTTTGCTCTTTGCTTCCTGATCATGTTTTGTTTGATCAAACTAAACCAGAATTATTGGTTCAGATAAAGCAAGTAAAGCAATTACTGGTTTCACTTGCACTAGAGTAGGAGCAAGGTGGGAATGACATTAGTATTCATGATAAAGCATATGATTAGCATATGATTTCATGTGATGTAAAAACTGGGTTACTAGCCATGCTTAAGAGCTAGTGATTAAAGGGTTTAGGGGTCACCAGTGCCTTTCTCAGCTTGCTCTAGTTTTTCCATACTACAGAGTGTTGAGCTGAATCAAGGAAAGAAATGTACCCGTTGTTGTTTGAGCTGTTCCTAGATTTTGGTAGCGTAACTCCTGACTGATAGCTTCTGGAGGCAATATGCCTCCTGCTGCTGGTCCCTTATTGCTTACAATCCTTTGCAAATAACATGTTTTTATATCAGTTTTAACTTTGAAACGTTACTGCGTTAGGTGATTTGCAAAGTTAAAGTTTTAATGCAAATATTTTATCAACTCAGACAATCTTACAGTTTCCATTCTTCTTACATACACATAGGTTTTGTTTCTTTGTTGCCTTGTATTTGCGAATGAAACTAGAACCCAAGTAGGCAACATGGTGGACTCCATATGTTATTGGACTCAAGCTCCCATCAGCTCTAGCAAGGATGGCCAGTAGTCAAGGATTATGGGAGTTTTAGTCCACGGCATCGGAGGCAACCACACTGCCTATCCTCAATTTAGAAGGAACACTTTGAAAACAATGAAATTAGTACCTTGCTGTCAGTTTGTACCTTCCTGTGTTGAATAGCTAATAATAGAAACATCCTTAGTAATAGCGCTCTAGAAAGACAAAAACATGTGCCTTGAAGCTGATGAACATAGTTGACCTTGAACATCAGCTATTATTTTGGGGTTGCTGGCATATTGCTGCTAAGAACATCACTTCTTGACTTTTTATTGACTTAAGACTAATCTTGAAATGTAGTTCTTGAAATACCTACTTGAATAAATAGTCTAAAACCTTTCATATTGAATTGCTTAGAGCAGCAGGTATAAACTGATTCTTGTGAAGTTTCTCTGCACTTTAGAGGGAAAGCAAATAATAGCTTAACAGAGATTTTTGACTGCAGGGTCTCATATTCTGTAATGGTATTTTGGTATTCTAGGTGGCTTGGAAATATACCAGGTCCATGTATGCATATCAAGGTAAATCCAGGATTCCTGGTTTATCCTGGCATACTGTGAATGAGCAACCTGCTGGTCTCTCATGCTTTGCTTTTCCCTTTGTGTGAGCAGCTTAGACTAACCAATAAGCCAGAGGTTTTCAACCTTTTGGTGTTCATGGCTCCCTTGACCAACTACATTCTTTCTGTGGCACCCCTTTAGGGCTCAGGAGCCCATTATGTCACCCCTTGCCTGCAGAGCCAGCAGCCCCTCACCCCTTTTTGAACACACTCCTTTGTGGAATGTTCCTTCGGCCTCCTCTCTTCTCCCCTCTTCTTCAGAGTCCTCTGGACAGCCACAGCTGCCACCCCTGGTCTCTGAGCTGTAGCCACCCCCCCACCCCAAAGAGAGGTGCCTTCTCACACCACCCAACAGAGGCCTGGGAAGCACCCCCTGGCCAACACCAGAGGCACCATTCGCCTGGGGAGCTTGTAGCCAGAGCTGCTGCAACAAACAGCTATGCAAGCCTTTGGGAGGCAGAGACCCAAGAGAGCATCAGGTGAGGGAGGGAAGGAAAGAAGGACAGAGGCCAGTGTTGCCTATGGCACCCCTGAACATCATTCAGGGAACCCCAGGGTGCCATGTCACACTGTTTGAAAACCACTGCAATAAGCGATGGCTTATCATAATGTGCAAGCTTAGCATCCTGGGTTGTTGCTTCCAAACAACTAAACCAGGGTTTAATGTGGGCTTTCAAATTCTAGTTTGTGTGGGAGCAAGATTACAAATTACTTATTTGCAATGTGTAATATCTGCAACTGGGTCTGGCTCATCCGTACATTAACTGCATGATCCCCTTGCATTGCAAGTGTGGCATGTGCCCACATGTATTTCCGTCAGGGCTCAACTGACAGGGAGTTCCAGCACAAAGGTCTTTGTTTTGTTAAAAAACCAGATTGTACAGAAGAAGGAAGTGTTGATCTCCTGTCCCATCAACAGGAGGGATAGGGTGGACTCGAAACCCAAGTAAACAAAATGAAAAACAGATAATTTCCCCTGCTATTGTGCCCCAATGAACACAACATAGGACCATTAGCTGAACTGACTGGTTCATTGTTGCATGAAAGGATTAATGAAGAAATACATATAGATGCTGAAGTTGAACTGACCCATATGCTGCAATCCTAGATCAACCTATCTGGGGGGCAAGCCCTATTGAACTCAGTGGGGCTTACCTCTGAGTAGATGTGCACAGGATTTCACTCAGTGTTAAATCACTATCCTGGATCCAGTGAAGTTGGCTGGAAGCTAAAGAGGAAAACCCAAGATGGTTCTGCTTACTTGCTGTAGTTTCCTGGTATTTGTCTCCTCAATGATGCTCATGTTGGAAGAAAACAACAGCCTCACTTTGAAGAACAAAACTGCCCTTTGTGACCTGAGAACAATGTGGCTAAGTACCATACTTAACCTTCTGCACTCTTGTGACTTGTCAACAAATGAAAATAGAATTGATGTAGTATGGCAGTAGTGTCAAGGAGCATATGCTTAGCATATATGCAAAATGAGTCTGGTACTTCTTTCCCAATGTTTCACACGTGACTTCTGGTGTGGCATTCCTTGGCCTTGAGTTGGGGGAGTGGAAGGGAGTCACTTTTATTGGGACAGTGGTGTGGGTTCCAGAAGCACGTAGACCAATGAAATAAAATTGCTGTTGCTAAATTGGGTTGTTTTATGTGTGTTTGTATTATTTTTTTACTGCTGGTTTTCCAAGGTTTTTGATGGTTTTTGTTTCTAATAGTTATGAACTGCCTCCAGTACAGGAGGTGGGATTAGAAATAAGCTCTCCCATGAGTGGTCAGCCCCCATAACAAGGTTGTCATCATTTAGCAGTCAAGGCTTCATAGTTGCAGTGCACATGCAGTCTAGATTACATACAAAATACCTACATTTGTATACAAAATCTACATCTTGACAAAAATTTCCTAGGGTCACCAGAGGCCTGTTAGAATTATTAGGGGACTGCATCTGCCTGTGGCCATCTCAGCTGTCAGGGGGAAAAACCCATACTGAACTTTAGTGACACTTCCAGGCATTTTGCCTTTGTGCATTTGCAGTCACAGAAGGGGAAGAATGGAGCTGAATTTGCTCCCTCGCCCTTGCCGTTCATGCATTGGGGGAGGTTGGGAGCAGGAGAGTCTGCTGCATACATGTAGGCTACCCACGCAATTTACTGCTCTGGTTTGCAGGATTAGAGATCGTAAAGGGACCCTGACAGTTAAATCCAGTCGCGAATGACTCTGGGGTTGTGGAACTCATCTCGCTTTACTGACCGAGGGAGCCGGCGTTTGTCCGCAGACAGTTTTTCTGGGTCATGTGGCCAGCATGACTAAGCCGCTTCTGGCAAAACCAGAGCAGCGCACGGAAACGCCGTTTACCTTCCCGCCGAAGCGGTACCTATTTATCTAATTGCACTTGGATGTGCTTTCAAACTGCTAGGTTGGCAGGAGCTGGGACCAAGCAATGGGAGCTCACCCCGCCGTGGGGATTTGAACCGCTGACCTGATCGGCAAGCCCTAGGCTCAGTGGTTTAGACCACAGCGCCATAAGGAAAGCCTATAAGTATACAGCAGGCTACTCACTTCAGACGTCCCTCCCTCCATCTGGATTATGGGAGTGGTGTCTGTGAGTACATGGCAGCAGGGGTAGCAAGTTCAGCCCTGCTCTCCCCTTCTCATTTGTAAACACATGGAAGGGAGAATGCCTGAAAAAGGCTATGGAGAGCAAGGCATGTAAATGTGTTACATCAGGGGTTCTATGCCCAGAAATGTATTGTCACCATCAGAAGTGATGGTGCTTTACACTGGGTTAGGCCTTTCTCAGTCTCTTCCCTGTAACATCTGTGTTGTAGCTGAAAGAGGCTCCTTGGGAAGCAGAGGTTATGGGCAGGGATCCAAGGAATTGTGGGATTAATTCCATGAGCCCAAGAGGGCTTTACACTTTTAACAGCAGCCTGCCGTTGTGCCTGGCAAACTGAGTTTTTGAAAACTATGAAGGATTTCAAAAGCACTTTGTCACATGATGTGGGGTGTGTGTGTGTGTCAGCTGTTTTCAAAGAAGAATGAGAAGCCTAAAGTTTCATGCAAGCCCATTCTGTGAGTCTAAGCAGCTCTTTAGATCTCAACCAGCAGCCCTGTTCCCTGCAGGATGCAGTCTGTTGCTGTTGCTACAGGACTGGTCCATATGAGCCAAGGGTTGAGACCTCTCAAATTGAATGGTGCTTTCTTAGTAGACTGGAAAAAAGGGTGCATATACTGTCACCTATAAAAGGAACCATAGGGACGCAGGTGGCGCTGTGGGTTAAAGCCTCAGCGCCTAGGGCTTGCCGATCGAAAGGTCGGCGGTTCGAATCCCTGCGGCGGGGTGCGCTCCCGCTGCTCGGTCCCAGCGCCTGCCAACCTAGCAGTTCGAAAGCACCTCCGGGTGCAAGTAGATAAATAGGGACCGCTTACCAGCGGGAAGGTAAACGGCGTTTCCGTGTGCGGCTCTGGCTCTGGCTCTGGCTCTGGCCAGAGCAGCGATGTCACGCTGGCCACGTGACCCGGAAGTGTCTCCGGACAGCGCTGGCCCCTGGCCTCTTAAGTGAGATGGGCGCACAACCCCAGAGTCTGTCAAGACTGGCCCGTACGGGCAGGGGTACCTTTACCTTTACCTTTATAAAAGGAACCAGCACTCCTTGCTGCTTAAGTCCTTGGTGATGTTTTAAGAAATATTTGATTTTTATATCTTGTAGGGTTTTTATAAAACTATTGATGATGCAGCCAACTTGCAGCCACATCTCTTACTGGCTCTCACTTTTAGAGCAATTTTCCTTCCTACCATGAAGCAATACATACAGTCCTTGTAAAATGGCCGTAATGATATGAACTCAGAAGTTGCCATTGATGTGACCAGCAGCGACCCATCATTTCTCTCCCCTCCCCCCCATTTTCAAGGTGAATTTTCTTTAGAGTTAAGGGGAGAGAAGTCTTCTTTCCGCTACTAGTTAAGGGAAACTTCATTTGACTGGGACACCGTGTGTGTGTGTGTGTGTGTGTGTAAAATGTGAATTGCCCACATGTAAAATATGTGTGTGAAATACGTATTGTCTTTGCTCATCCTCTTGCTGCTCCGCTGTGCATGGAACGTCCTTTCAGATTGCCTGTGTGGTGCCATCTCTTTTCCCTTCTTCAAATCCCTCCTCAAAACCCACTTCTCCTGTGAAGCTTCCAGCTTAATTTCTCTTCAGTCCTTATCCCCCAGTGGACAAGTGTGTGTATTTACATGCTGCATTCATACTGTTTGCATTCATCCCTTGTTCACAGCTGTCTCTCCTTGTTGCCTTCCTCAATGTCAAAAGTTAGGCGATTATGTCCTATGGGCAAAAATATGTCTCTTTTTGTTAGTTGTTCTGCAGAAGAGATGTACGCTAATGGTACTGTGTAAATGATGCAGTGCTGAGAGTGTGTTCCCTCCTAATAACACCACACTAATGAACCACTTGCAACTTCTGTCAACTAAAACTTAAAAGCCAAGCAGACAAAAGTCAGCCACGTAAGGCTAAACAAAACCTCCCTGGCCATTATCCTTAAAGGTTAAGATAAAGGGACCCCTGACCATTAGGTCCAGTCATGGCTGACTCTGGGGTTGCAGCGCTCATCTTGCTTTATTGGCCTAGGGAGCCGGCATACAGCTTCTGGGTCATGTGGCCAGCATGACTAAGCTGCTTCTGGCGAACCAGAGCAGCTCACGGAAACGCCGTTTACCTTCCCTCCGGAGTGGTACCTATTTATCTACTTGCACTTTGACGTGCTTTCGAACTGCTAGGTTGGCAGGAGCAAGGACCAAGCAACAGGAGCTCACCCCGTCGTGGGGATTCGAACTGCTGACCTTCTGATCGGCAAGTCCTAGGCTCTGTGGTTTAACCCACAGCGCCACCTGCCCCCTATTATCCTTAAGAAGGGTTAATTCTTTCTAGGTAAAAGGAGGCACCTCATCAAATGACCACAGGGTTCTTCTTGCTCAGCTGTTCATTTCTCCCTGCCCAAAGACTTTTTCCAGTCTCATCCTAGAGACAAATAGGGAGGGGATGGCATCAGACCAGAAGAATCTTAGCATATTGTTAAAGTTGTGAAGGAATGTAATGGCTTGATGAAACACACAGATGTTATGTTACTCGACTTCTATCAGAGCTGTGCAAGTTGTTAAATGCTTCCAATTCTTTGTTTTCAAATTTAAGGTTTGCGCTTTCTCCCTTCCTCCTTTTTTAAATTTTGCAAGAAGGGGGAGGGGACCCATTGCTCACTGATAGAGAACCTAGTTAGCACGTAGCTGGTGTCAGCTGCAGTGCCCAACATCTCCAGTTAGAGCAGGAAACCTGTGGCTTTCCACATGATAATGGACTTCAACTCCTGCCATCCCTGACCATTGCTCATGCTAGATGGGACTGAAGGGAATTAGGAGTCCATCTGTGAATTAAATTATCTTGGAGAGCAGAATATAGAAGGTTCCCTGAGGGGTTGGCCAACAGAGTTGCCAGTACTGGTCTTGATGGGCCAGTGATCTTCTTACCTTTAAGGCATCTTCAGATGTTCGTTTTTTACAGGAGCACTACTATTCAAAGCGTTTGCTGAGCTTAAATGGCAAAATGCTCTAGCTTGAACTAGTGTGTCTGCTGCCTACAAATGAACTGCCTATATTACAATGAAATAATCCTGTCAGTCTAAAAAGTTTCAGAAGGTTAGCGTTAGTAGCACACTAAAGTACGTTAATGTTTTAGAAAATGTCAGCCCATGAGTCGATTATTGGAAAGTAAAACCATTGCTCTGTGCCAGGGTTTTTTTAAAAAACGTTTTGACTTGATTTGAAGAAAGTTGCTGATCACATAGTCCAAAACAGGATGACCTGTACTGATAGGAATGCATTGGGTTGTGCATTGATCACCACTTGAAGCATGTCCAGTTTATGGCAATATGTTGTGATTGCAATAACAAATTCACTAAATTATGTAATCACATTTAGATCACTTTTCAGAAAGTTCACATGTTCCATAAATGTAGCATTAAATGATTGTGTTTAATGTTTACTGCTAAATTAGTTTAGTTTGCTTTCAAACTGTGTTACCTTTAACATGTTTGCTTCCTGCTGTTCAATGCAAAATTTACTGATAGTTGATCTACCCTATGTTTTTCCCCCTTACTGAAAGGACTGTAGTGATTAGACTTACTTAGCCAAGAATGCTGACCTGCACTTGAAGCACCAGTTCCCTATGCTGTAAAATATGGGGAGATGTATGCCAGTAATTAAATTAAATAAATAAGTGCTAGCTGGCCAGCATATGTTGTTCTGGGAAGACATGTTTTTCCAGGAAAGATTGACCAGCAATACTGATGGGTGGTGTGATGCCCGCTTTGCTTTCTTGTGCTATAGTGCTTGGTTTGATTTTATTGCATTGACATCTGTGCAAGAACCATCTTTGTCTTGTGGCCCACTGTGATCTGGACTAATTGGGGAAAGGATTGCCTGTTTTGAGTAGATAAGATAAGCCTTTGAACCCTTCCAAAGTTAATTCTCTTGCTCATTTAAAAACAGACCTGATAGCAACATCCCCCCCCACTTGCATGGGTTAGCACTTTTATTTAACGTATTTTTTGTACCATAACACTCACTTTTTTCCTCCTAGAAAGTAAGGGGAAATGTCTATGTGTGTTATGGAGGGAATGCCTACAGGTGGCGGGGGGGGAGGGGAGATCTGCTGCAGTCGTGAGCAGAGGATCCATGGTTCCCCTTCCTTCCCTCCTCTGTGGCTTGCTTTGAAACAGCAAAGTGGGAGAAGAGCCGCTGAGTGGGGAGGAGAGAGGGACAGAGAGCCTGCTTCTTTAAAGGAGCAAAGCAGGAGAGGAGAGGAGCTGCTTACACGAGTGTAAGCGGCAAGTGTAAGCGGCTCCTGTCCGGTTGGTTCCTTTAAAGCAAGCAGGCTCTCTGTCCCTCTCTCCTCCCCACTCAGCTCGCTAAATAGCAGCAAAGTTTTTCAGCTCACTAAGCCGGGGATGAGTGGGGAGGAGGGAGAAAAGCAGAGCCTGCTTGCTTTAAAGGAGAGGAGAGGAGCCTTCTCCCCTTATACCCCTCTTCTTCATTATTAGCAGCATCTTTCTCCACCCATCCCACGCATGCTCCTTGTCCCTTGAGTGCTTTTCCTTCCCTCCTCACTTAAAACGTGGTTACAAAGCACGGATCCACATGGATCCTCAGGATTTTTGCACTGGGTCACCCCAAATTCACCATCAGATCACATAGCATGTCCATGGCTACATCTTGCACCAAAAAAATCACGCACCCACTGTTGCCTGGGGCCACAGTGGTGCAAAAAACGTGGTTACAAAGCATGGATCCACATGGATCCTCAGGATATTTGCATTGGGCTGCTCCAAACTCACTGTCATCACATGTCTGTGGCCACAGCATGAACCCCAAAAATCATACACCCACTGTTTCGTTTAGAATATTTTTTTTCTTGTTTTCCTCCTCTAAAAACTACATGCGTGTTATGGTCGGGTGCGTGTTATAGAGCGAAAAATACGCTAATTAATAAGCAATTTACCAATTTACCAAAGTTGTGCAGGGACTTAAAAGCCGGACTTTTTGCCCTCTTATTCACTAGCATGAGAGGTAAATGGTAGTACCCTGATGACCTTCTTATGACCATATGACTTGTGGCCTTAAATTGAAATACAAGTACTTGATACGAGTCAGCAGTACTAATTTGCAGTATTTTAAAATGCAAGCATTCTTGTATAAAGCAGTAGCATTATTTGACCCATCCAGGGTGAAAAATTGACCAGTTTCACAGACACAGGAGCCACTCACACACAGTACATTTGTCTTACCAGGATTCAAGTTCAGCTTGTTTTTCCTCATCCATCTCAACATTGCTTCCAGGCACCAATCCAGGGACTGCATGTCTTCTCCCAATCCAGATGTAATTGAGAGATAGAGCTGAGTGTCATCAGCATACTGATGGCACCTTGCCTCAAAACTAATGACCACTCCCATCAACTTTAGATTTGCATTTCTCAAACTGCAGCCCCAGTTTCTTCCAGTGCAATAAACTGCTTTTGAAACTTGGGAGTTTCAAAAGCAGCTTATGGTATAGTGGTTTGTTCTTTGCAATGCATAGTTTTCTGTATTATAGCCTTAACTTTTACATATTTGCTGATGTCAGAGGTGGTGTAAAATCTATTTACTATAAGTAAATATGCCTGTTTAAATTAAAGCCAGGGCAGTCAATGCTCAGAGCTTCCCTGGTGTTTATTACTGGGGGGGGGGGGATGACTCGTTTTAGATTTATTTGAAAGCCTATGATCCATTTTGAAACTTTAAAGTCTTATGATTTTAAACTCACTTAGTTTATGACCAGGCTGAATTATCCTTAAGTTGCCTCTCTGTTAAGTATTTGTGACCTGGGTAGACTTACTTGGCCTGCCAAATTATGTAATCTGATGTTAAATTGTTTGGCTCATTAACAACTGATTGGGATTATGTGCTGTACAAGTTAATAAAATCTTAGTAGGGCTCAGTCCTCAACATCAACTTTGACAAACTTCTATTTTTCTTTAAACAGTAACACTTTCTGTCCACCATAACAGAAGAGCTATGTAATAGGCTCATCATAACTGCCTGCACTATTCAACTTACTTTCATTCCAAGTTAAGTATATGAGACTCGGAATGAATCATTAGAAATAGTTGCAGAGAAACTAATTGATTCAACGGCAAGTTACGCACAATAGATCAGCAAGCTTTTTCAAACACAGCAGTAAGAAACTTATGCGTAAACACTGAATCAAGTTCCTCACTTGTATCCCAGTGCCAGATTTGTGATTCTCTTTGTTTGGGTAGTGTATTGGGAGTGGCTTTGTACAAAAAGTGATTAACACTCGAGAGCACTCTGGGCTCCACTTTCAAGGGCTCTGTTCTCATTTATTTCCTTTCGGAGCTCATAAATGCTGAAGTGGTTAGACCAATGAAAGTTACTAGATAATTGCAGCACTAAGAATTGCTACTCTGCAAGCTCCATTTCATTGGGGCTGTTGAAAACTCCAGTAGATTGGCGGATAAAATTAGTTGCATTTTGGTCCCGTAAGAAATCAACTAGTTTTGACAAATTTAGGATC
The DNA here is from genome assembly GCF_951804945.1 of Podarcis cretensis. NCBI lineage: Eukaryota > Metazoa > Chordata > Lepidosauria > Squamata > Lacertidae > Podarcis > Podarcis cretensis. Next base: position 116,056,726 of record NC_137172.1, on the reverse strand, counting down.
CGTTTACATCACTGAGATTCAAGAGCAACTAATTTGGGGCTTGTCAACACCAGTGTTTACTGTATTACCTTTTAATTTGCATAGTCCACATGCAATACCCTCAAACAACACCTGTCTCAATGCTTACCTGTTATGGAGATAATCTGAAAAACTGAGGGAAATTGGGTTCTAAACCACTCTCCTCAGGGTCACAGATGATTTTATTTGGGTGTTTTTGGCTGGGTGACTCAATTTTCACTTTCTTCCATTCCCCTGTCCATTCCCACTACTTCCTTGATGCTCTCATTTCTTTCTGCCTGTGCTCATAACTATTTCCTGTGAGCTCCTGAACGGAGGTTCTCCCCTCCACCCCGGTCCTTGATCCCCATGATTTGCAGAAAACCAGAAGACTGCACAAGCAAATTTACAGTTGCTTGACTTGCCCACTTCATAAGTGGGTTTTTGTTTTTGTTTTAAAGCTGCCTGTGCACATGCATTGGCATAAAACAGCGGTGGCCAACTCCCAAGAGACTGTGATCTACTTACAGAATTAAAAACTGGCAGTGATCTACCCCCATTGGGGGGGGGGCGGTTCAGGTCAAAGTTATTGAGATTTTTTTTAGGGAGGAGGAAAGCCCCGTTTTTAAGGGTTTTTTGGGGAAAAGAGGAACAGACACACACTAACAAATTGCTGGGGAAACAAATAGCCTCACTCTGTAAACACCATCTTCCATTCTGCAGATGGTGCAGCAATGGAGGGCGGGACAGGAATCAATTTTAGCATTGCTAAGGAAGGGGACCCTGCGATCGAACGCGATCTACCAAAACCTCCCAGGGATCTACCAGTAGATCGTGATTGATTTGTTCGACATCCCTGGCATAAAAGAATCAACAAATTAGACGGTAGGGACACATCCCAAAGGGAACACCTATTAGTTGTTTCCCATGCACAGATTCAAATATAGGCATTTGTGGACCACACTAGCCTAATGTGAATGGAGAAAAAGCACCGTATTTTTTGCTCTATAAGACACACCAGACCACAAGGCGCACCTAGTTTTTGGAGGAGGAAAACAAGAAAAAAAAACATTCTGAATCTCAGAAGCCAGAACAGCAAGAGGGATCTCTGCACAGTGAAAGCAGCAATCCCTCTTGCTGTTCTGGCTTCTGTGATAGCTGCGCAGCCCGCATTCGCTCCATAAGATGCACACACATTTCCCCTTTTTAGGAGGGAAAAAGTGAGTCTTATAGAGCAAAAAATACGGTAGATTAACAGCTAATTCATGCTCAAATGTGGACAATCTCTCGGTGTGAATTCAACCCAATTTATGCTTCAGATAGGGTAGGTTATTGTAGTGTTTGGTGGGTTCAGCCCTTGATTGATGATCTGGCCAAGCAGTTTGGAATGGGATTAGATGTTTTTGGTTGCTTGCCTTTGGTTATCCACTTTAACATACTAATAAGTTACCTGCGTTCAGTAACTTGTGGCATCTAACTGCTTCTTCTCTTCCTTCCTTTTTGTCATCCTGCAGTGTTCTGTGCCAAGGTCTTTGTGGCTAGGCTGCTCCAACCTGGTAGAGAGCATGTGCGCACTGAGATGCCTGCAGAGCATGCCCAGTGTCAGATGTCTCCAGGTGCCTTTCTTCTTTCTTGTTGTAAATGTGTTATGCTTATGCTGTGGTCATTGTTAAAATCTCGCTGGGTTCAATTTAAATATTATAGCCTTCTGAATGTTTTCTGTATGATCCTCTTCAGTTTTTTGTAGGAGCCCTCTCTGCATGATAAAACTCCTAATTTGAAAGTAGTACGCATTTTGCTCTACCTGTTGCCTCCAGTTGCGATGCAAATAAGGCTTGCATGCTGCCTGTTTTTGTTTGTGAGTTTCCACAGTAAAATCATTGGAATAATTGATGAAGGGTGGTGTGAAAATACAAAATAAACAAATAAATCTGCCAAGCAAATACAATGATACATCAGTTTAATTCCTTTCTCGACTGCATTGAATCCTCCATGTATACAGCAAATCTTCCTGAGAAAGTTTTTGTAATGTTCAAAGAGAAGAGATTTTTAGATGGAAGAAATCAGGGGCTCTCTTGTGCCAGTGTTAAAATTCTTACAATAGTGCTAGCATGGAACCCACTTAAATGGCTTGAGTTTCTTTCAAATGAATGAATTTATTTATTTTTAATTATGGAGCTTGAGAACATGTGTAAATAGCAAGATCACTAGCTCTGATTCTCTTCACAATGGTACATTTAGTTTTGTATAGGTATTGCTAAATAATAGCATATGGTAGTGCGTTTATTAATTTTTGAGGGCTTCGTTTGTGGACATAGCTGAACTAAGTATGGCAAATGATTAGTAATTTATTTGGGCCACTGGGATCATTTTAAATTGTCTCTAGTGGCCAAACTCAGTGGCTTACCCACCAGGACCTTTGTGCACTTCTCGCTCTGGGATTTCACTATGTGGGCTTAAATGGTCTTTCCCAAGTATGAGAAATAACTTTCACATAAGTTAGGCCACAGGCTATGCAGCAGGTGGATGGGACTTATATTTGTGCTTTGAGATTTGAGGCAGCCCTGTTCTCTCTCTCTGTCTCTCCCTCCCCAACCCCTGTACCTCAAAATGCACAAGGAGAATAACTAGTGTTTTTAGGTGTTTTTTTTCTGTTGACCCTAATAAATATCATAAATATGAGTTGCCCCAAGTCTTCTGAAACATGAATCCTCTATGCCCACAGAGAATAGTGGAATGTTGATCATAATGTAAATCGTAACTCTCTATGTTGGATGCAAATTGTATGTGACATACTGGATTTGACAAGGTGATTGGGTATGTTGTATGGAGGCTTTCCTGGGAATTTAAGGATACAGCCCTCCTTCTTCCATGAGTCATACAGTATAGTGAGATAAAGAAATCAAATAGGTTTCCAGTCTAAATTGCTAACCAGAGCACAACAAAACGCTAACATTTGTTTACTTTCTCTCTAGCTTATTTGCACCTAGATTGTTGATATGAGACTTTACTAAAAAACAACAACCAGACAATTGGTGTTTTTTGTGGATGCTTCCACCAGTGTCATGCCTTAGGACCCATATCTCAAACACCCTATATTATATGACCTTCCTGGATAGTGGCAGAACTAAAACCTTTAAAATACCGTGGTACCTTGGTTTACAACCATAATCCGTTCTGGAGCTCTGTTTGTAAACCAAAACAGGTGGTAACCCAAGGCGCACTTTCACTAATGGGGCCTCGGAAAAAAAATTGTTCGTAATAAAAAAAAGGGTTGTAATCCAAAAAAAGGTTGTAAACCGGGACACGCACTTCCGGGTTTGACGTGTTTGTAATCCGAAACGTATGCAAACCAAGACTTATGCAAACCAAGGTACCACTGTACAACTATTGACCCTTATACAGTGGTATCTCAGTTTACAAACTTAATCCATTCTGGAAGTCCATTCTTAAACCAAAACCGTTCTTAAACCAAGGTACGCTTTCCCTAATGAGGCCTCCCGCTGCCGGTGCCCTTCCACCATTCGGCTTCCGTTCTTAGACCAAGGTAAAGTTCGCAAACCGGGACACTAATTCCGGTTTTGTGAAGTTTGTAAACCGAATCGTTCGTAAACAGGGCTGTTCTTAAACCGAGGTACCACTGTATTTCATTTAGTTATCATATTCTATGTAAATAAAATAGATTTCCTTCTGTATATTCTCTCTTCAGATGGCTCCCTTCAGTAAGTTTATAGAAATGTTAAAGCAGACAGAAAGCTGTCCCCTTGTCATTCTTAACATCACTGGGATAGCTCAGATAGTAGATCATGAGACTTTTAATCTCGGGGCCATGAGTTTGAGCCCCGCATTGGGTAAATAGATTTCTGCATGCAGGGGGTTGGACTAGATGACCCTCGTTGTTCCTTCTAACTCTATGATTCCATTGCAAAAGTGCATATCAGCAGTTAAGTTATGTGTTAGAGAAATGCAAATATAATCCATTATTTGGTATCTTGATATGGTATAAATATAATACCACACTATCTCTTGAAAGTAAGTGTACAAGGTAATGTTTGAGTCTGCTTTGTAGCACTGGTAGCCTGCACTGAAAAGTATACCTTATGCAAAATGTGCACTATGTATAGAAAATAGTGGCAAAGGAGTAAACAACTGATGGTATATTTTTGAACTGACACCTTCTAGCTGTGTTAAACATCAGATAATAAACTTGTTACATATCAAGGGGGAAAAGATTCTCTATTTTCAGTTATTACAATGGAAATAGCAATCTAAATATCCATTTTGGGATTGACCAGCAGAACCTTTATCCATTGGATGGCCAAATCTTTGAAGACTTCTTCTGCTAATGTATGGGAGGCTTTCCTGACTACAATAAATCTAGCAAACCTCAAAAATTGAATTAATGCATACCAGGCAGTTACAGGGAACCAGGCAGAGGGCCTTCTCCATAGGGGCACCCTACCTGTGGAACATCCTCCCTTCAGATGTCAAGGAGATAAAGAATTACACAACTTTTAGAAGACATCTGAAGGCAGTCCTGTTTTGGGAGGTTTTGAATGCTTGAAGCTTTTATTATGTTTTTAGATATGCTGTAAGCCTCCCAGAGTGGCTGAGGAAACCCAGCCAGATGGGCAGGGTATAAATAATAAATAATAAATTTGTTGTTATTATAATAATAATATTATTATTGAATCTGATATGTGTTGGACTACACATGATAAATCCACCCTTGATCATTACCTGAAAATGCATGAGCCTGCCCTTGAAATATGTATGGCTGTGTTATTTGGTGGGAGTCTATTGCAAGCATGCTTCAGAGTTTGGGATGCTATGGATGACAATACAGGACTGCTTCGCAATGTGAGATTGTATGCATGAAAAGCAACCTTCTATTATCATTCTCTTTCTTTGTAAATGATTATATTTTTATTATAATTGCTTAGCTATGTATCTAAGCCTTAGCTCTCATCATCACTCTTATCTGTGAGCTTCTGTCATATTTGTGTATTAAATAAATTGATCTTTGTACATGATGCTCTGTACATAACAAGGAAGGTGTCATTTGACTGAGAGAAAACTACAGAACCAGAGTTTTTATGGTGTCATTCTCTGTGGTGTAACATGGAAGTGTTTTGAGACCTTTTCTGTGTGTTTTTTAAACACAAATCTGTAGAATGGAGTAAATTGTGAAGATGGCCAGCTATTCAGAATAGTAAAATTCAAAGATCATTCCCCTAAGGATCTTTCAGAATTGGGCAAGAGAATGCAAAATAAAATTCAGTGCTGATCATTAATAAATGGCATTTGGAACCATTATTCCTACACATCCACCTCCAAGTGCACACACAGATATCTTAATTGACTTTAACTATTTGATAAATACTTTGCAGTCATTTGAAAATGTCAACTGAGCAGTGTGAAAATGTCAACTTTGAGCAGTGTGATAATGAAGAAAGCAAATGTAATATAAAGAATTTAAGAACAGATAAAAAGCAAGCAATTGCCATCTTAGGTAAAGGTAAAGGTACCCCTGCCCATACGGGCCAGTCTTGACAGACTCTGGGGTTGTGCGCCCATCTCACTTAAGAGGCCAGGGGCCAGCGCTGTCCGGAGACACTTCCGGGTCACGTGGCCAGCGTGACAAAGCTGCATCTGGCGAACCAGAGCTGCACACGGAAACGCCGTTTACCTTCCCGCTGGTAAGCGGTCCCTATTTATCTACTTGCACCCGGAGGTGCTTTCGAACTGCTAGGTTGGCAGGCGCTGGGACCGAGCAGCGGGAGCGCACCCCGCCGCAGGGATTCGAACCGCCGACCTTTCGATCGGCAAGCCCTAGGCGCTGAGGCTTTAACCCACAGCGCCACCTGCGTCCCAATTGCCATCTTAGTTGTAGATTATTAGAATCGTAGGTACAATTTGGCTACATGTACTTGCATTTTGTTAACATTGCTTTACCTCAAACAGCATATCATTTAATTCGGAAAATTATGTTTAAGAAAGGCAAGTTAAAATGATAATCCATTTATTATGGAGAAAAACTTAAAAGGTGATAAATTTGCTTTTGAGGATGTGGTAGGTGCTTATAAAATTGAGTGGTGTGGCGAAAGTGAGTCGGGGGAAGCTGTTACCTCAAAATGCAAGGATCCAGCGTTATCCACAAGAGTTGTCTGACTGCAAGTTGAGCAGCAAAATGAAGTTCTTCAATGTCACAGGAAGCTATGGTAGATATTGGGATGAACAACTATAAAATGTTAGATCAATACATAGAAGTTATAAACTCTGTTAATCTGGAAGCAACCAGTTTCCTCCTTGCCCCTTCCCTTATTTGTTGTTGTTACATTCCTCCACTACCAGGCAGTCCCCATGGCTCTGTTTCTGTGGCTTTAGGTGTTGTTTTTTTAATTTTTTTAAAAATGCTAGCACTTGAATGTAGCCCTAAGAAAACTCTCAGTTCTGGTGTTCATTCTGTCAGAACCAACTGTCTCTGGCACAGTGGAGCAGCTTAGATTAACTACCTCTTAAACTCGTATTTTGCTGGGGGTCAAATACTAGGTTTTATTCTTTTGTTATGTAACAGTCCAGTCCAGTGGGGAGTCAGGAGGGGCATATCAACCACGCTTCCATTTTGTAAGAATTTGCCGCCATTGTAATAAGGAGGGGGGAATTGATTAGCCTAATCCTGGGGCCTCTGGGAAGTACAAAGGAGCTTTGCATCCCAAGCCACCATTGATCTGTCCCTGCCTCTCAAAACACTCTGTTTGAGGGTCGTTCCACAGGCATACCAGGGGCCTTTGCAGTGGGCATTGTCCACCCACTGGTGAAACTCCTGCCTGCTGGCAGAGATGCACCTTCTTCCACATATAGTGGTACCTCTAGTTGGGATCACGATCTGTTCTGGAGTGCCGTTTGCACCCCAAAAGGTCCGCAACTAGAGTGGTGCCTCTGTGCAAGCACGGATTGCGATAGAGCGCTTCTGTGCATGTGCACATGGCGAAACCCAGAAGTATACAAGCCGAAAAGACGCAACGTGACCCTAAGGCAACACGAGGCATGACTGTACTAACTTGCTCTGGCTATGTCAATTCTTTGGGGTGTTTTTAGTTCAGTTATTTGTTTGGTTTTCAGTTTTAGTGGGTATTTCTAAATTAGATCTATATTGTCTTGCTATAGGATGAGCTGCCTTGTGAAGGCTTGGACACTGAAGAGCAGGCTACAAATATTTAGATAAATAAAAAGTATGTGCCTATTTTTTCGGTTTATAGCATTCAACAGTCCTGTTGCAAGTCTTGATGGCTATTAATCTCTGTACTAGATTTGTTACTATGTCTGTGTTGTCTCTGAGCTCTTAGCCTTTAAATATAAGGCAGTCTTGCGAAGAAACTTTCCTCCCCCTCCAAAACAAATCAGTGGTCCGCCTGCCCTTGTCATAGGGCATAGCTTAAGGTGATCATTTTGGGTGGTACTTCACATCAGAAGCTAATTGCAGTGCTGTTTTCACACTCTTTGATCTGGACTATATAGTTACATTTATTTCCCATGCTGTAATGTGCCTGTGTGAAAGACAGAGATGCAATTTTAAATGCGTAGCTTTTTTAAAAAAAAAGGTTTTGGGCCATACTGGAAGATGGATATACAATTGCAGGCATTACCTGTAATGAATAGACAAGTTCTATCTCAAGCACATTTTTAGCCCACCCACCATTTCCCCACTTGCACTTTAAAAACTTTTATTGATGTATGGTTGGCAAACCTTGTCACTTGTCAGTTGCATCAGTTCCAGTTTCTTCTGCCACAGTTGAAGCTGCTTGGAAATGCAGGTGGATTTTGTTTTTCCTGTTCAAAAGGTCATGCACACTGCTGCTCAGCAATACTTTTAAAAAGAAAAAGAGAGAGAAGTCATTGGTGAATCTGATTTCAGCCGTTTCCGCTGAGCAGAAGTTGGACAATGAACTAAGGACTCAGCTAGATTGGTAAAATAAAAGTGTTTTATATGCGTTGTATGCGATATAACACCGTGACACCACATGGTGCTGTGAAACCCCGTCTTTCCCTACCAGATTTCCCTATATGAGTTAACAACATGTTTAACTGAATTGCTTCTTTGACGTCTCTGGATCCAGCCTAAATGGCAATGGGGCGCATTAGAAACATCTATGTGAGATTTCATCAGAATCCAGATTGGTTTTTACCAGGATAGGTAGGTGGGAAGGAGTGGCTTTATCTGCAACAGCTGAAAGAAATCTGTTTAAGCAGGGAAGATAGTAAGTTATGATCTGGCTCGTTTGCATTAACAGAAATGGTGAAAGATTCCTGAGTGATGATGAAAACAGTAAAAGGCATGAGTGATTTCAGCACTAGAAATACTTTTTTCTTTTCATAAAGACTTTCTGAAGCCACCATAGTTTTTCTCTACCAGCTAATACTCTCCAGCCTCTTCTAACTGAAGTTTGTCCAGTCTCCTTTTTGGTCCTGTTTCAGTTTTAGATCATATGCCTTCTGGGCAGCAATTATTTTAGTTTCATGGCTTTGCACACTGCCTGACACCTTAGTGCTAAATAAATATTTTAAAATAGTAAAGTGCTGTAAACAGCAAAGAAATACAGGAATTAAATCCAAAGCAAGTAGTTGTTTTTATCCTTGGTTTCGAGGTGTGTGTGAGTAAAGTTGGGAGGTGCTGAGTGATAACCTGGTATTCTACCTTGTAGCTTACTTGATGTTCTACTGACCTACATTTGCCTCAGCCGTTGCGTGACAAAACTAGGTCAACTTTAGTTTCAGTTCCTAGGTTTTGTCCCATTTGGGAAAGAGGTGTGTTGCTTTTCTTAAGTTTCAAATACTACAGAGAGGAAGATGACAGTAAGCACATGAATAGAAATCTCTGTGCACTGAAAAAGAAAAGAGTATTTTACAGGTGCTCAGGAAAGATATTTAGTCTTAATCTAAGTTTGCGTACATTGTGTCTGTAGAGTTTTGTGAGAATGTATTTCTTTTAACAGTGTTTTTCTTAAAAAACCGGGGTCAGACTTTGAATGGTAAGGTCCCATATTGTTCCCCAAAGTGGTGAAAAGTCTCTCACTTTAAATTATTGCAACAGTATCTGGACTGATCATATTATGCTGAACAAAACTGAACTGCTGTTATGTCTGCCCCATTTGGCTGACTGTTTGGGCAGGAAGCATGTTTTTATATGGCTCATTCATGCTTCTCGCTCGCTCATGCGAGACCCTGGATGAATGAATGTGCTTTCCCCACCCCAAAGGCTTTGATACCGAGGTGAGGGGCCCTTCAGCACAGTGTTGTTTAGGCTGACAATTCTCTTTGCACTTTGTGTTTCTGTATTTGTTTGGCGCTTGCTCCCCAAATTAAAATAGAAGGTTGAAGAAATGTAAAATTTAGGAAGATAAAATCAACTGTAGACTGATGATAAAGATTAGGAAAGAAGTAAATTGTTTTAGGGAGAAAAGGTCAGTTTTGTGCATAGCACCTTTTATTGCACTGGTTTTGGCCACTGTGATATAATGGGTAGTGTTGGACTTCGATTCAGGAAACATGGGGATGAAATCTCCACTAAGTCATTTCACTATTACCTTTCAGTCTGAAGATCAAATGAAAGAGCCCGGTATATGTTGCCCTGAAGTCATAAAAGCTTGGGTGTGATTCGGATGTAATGAACTGGATAATGGGATTGCAGTCGAAAATGTACTTTTATTGGATAACGTTAAGGGACTTTTAGACCTCTACCCCGTCCCCATTTCTCAACTACAAATATGACTACTACTTCTTTTTTCCGATAGTTTGCAAGCAAACATGATATATGCTGTATACAGAAAATTGGATCCATTTGTGTCCTCTTATCAGTTGTGAAAGAATTCTCTTTGAACCAACAGAGGCTTCAGTGAATGGAAAGCGGGCTGGGTACAGGCAATTTTCTCTGATCCCACCTTCCCTCTTGCAGCTCCCTTTGCCATGCCAATACGTTCCAGAGGATTGGGGGACCCTTTGGAACAGCAATGAGACGTGATGTGATGCAAGGGCCTGCAGGAGAAAAGGGGGAATTTGTGAACCCCCCCCTTTATTGCTCACAGGCGCCTCTAATTGATCAAAGAGCCTTCCATCAATGGTGTGACACAGTTGGATACAACCCAGAAAGCTTGAATTTAATTCTTTCTCTTCTACCTGCATTTGAAATCTCATGTCTGTCAATCCCCTCTTCTGTGTTCAAAAATAAAACTTTGTAAAGGCTTGAGGTTGCATTCTTCTGTACTTTGAAGACTGGTTAGGGTGTTAATATTTATAAATCCTATTTAACTATATCTGTTGGATTTAATATACCGTAAATGGCTAAAAGAGTTACTTATGCTTTTGGGATTCGTGTTGCTTTACTGAGTTAGTAATTATAATTCTCAAGAGACCCTTTATTCCTGTTTGCTAGGAAAGACTGCATGGAGTGAGTAAAACTTGCAGTTAGGCATTTCCACACCATTCTTTCTCTTATAATCATGCACCAGAAATTAAGATTATTCAGCACTTACATCACATTTTTAATTGCAGGGAATCTGGTTTTGAAAAGGTCATGACATCCTGGATTTTGTTTTTCCTGCATGTTGTAGGATTTTTTTTTAAACAGTAAGGTGCAGTTCTAAAAGGCGCATGTTTTTGCCCAAGCTTTCCCTGACCTATAAGATCAGCCCCTATTTTTGTCTATAAATTCCCTGAATTCTTGTTTGTGTTCTTATATGCTTTTATAATACTATTTTGCTGGTTTATGTTGTATATTGTTTTAATTATATTCTTTGCAGTTTTCTGTTGTACAGTATTGAGATATTTTTTAAAAATATTATAACCGTTTATAAATGTTTTAAATAAAAATAAATAATTTTTTTTCCTTCCCCTCTGTTGTTTTCACCTGGTGCCTAAAGATATGTAATGGAGACACCAGACAAGCCTCTACTGGGCTATCAAAGCAGTTTCTGTGCCAAAACCAGGCCTAAAGCCCCATTGACATGGAGCTATAAAATCAGTTGAGGAAAATAAGTTCTATCCCTTGCACTTCCAGTCTGCAAGATTTGTTACAGGTGTCTATGTGACAGCTAGTGCTGATGCCTGTAGTTCCAATGACTTGCAGCACAAAAAAATGAATTCTAGTGCACATGCTGTTTTGGAGAATAGGGCCATTGCCTGGAAGTTTTCCAACATTATGTTTCAATTGCACTTCACATATTAAAAGTATTTTGCAAGCCTTCGGGCAGGCACGGCCAAACTTGGCCCTCCAGGTGTTTTGGGACTACAATTCCCATCATCCCTGACCACTGGTCCTGTTAGCTAGGGATTATGGGAGTTGTAGTCCCAAAACAGCTGAATGGCCAAGTTTGGCCATGCCTGCCTTGGGCTTTAATCCAGTCTTGGGTTCAATTTTTCCACTTATTCAAACTTCATGCATTTGGGGAAAGTGCTTCCACGTCATACGCATAAGAGGCAGTGTCACCCTCAATTTCAGGGGGTCATCACCCTTGGGTCCCTTTGCCCAAGGAACCAGGTGGAGGTGTTTGGATTCCACCCATTATCTCTCTTGATGATAGCAGCTCTTCTGGTAAAAAGTGCCTTTGGAGACTAATTGCATAGATAGTAAGGAAGAGTTGCTACTCCGGTGAATAATAAATGTGTGTTTATAGGAAGCCTGGTGCATACAAAATGGCAGATTTCGTGTTTACTGTGAGCCAATGAATAGTGCTGGATAGTAGCCTTTGAAAACAGTTGTTTATTTTGCTTCAAAGCCTTAGGGAGCTATTGTGTACAAGAATTATGAGAAGGAATGAAATCAAAACACTGCATGGGAAAGTATATCATGTTCACAAATCGTTCAGATTTTTCAGGTCGTGGGGCCGAAACAAGCTGCTTAAACTTATTGATTAAGCATCATTGGCATACTTTGATCCATGTCTCCGCCCTATTGATGAAGATTGTAAGAAATTAGGATTTGCAGATCGCAGTGCCTGCCACTGAGGAAGAGAAGAATAAAGGAAAAGGAGATCAAGAACCAGAAGACAAGATAGCTGAATATAGATTAGCAACACAGCACATGTTTCAATATTTGGACTTGGAAACAAGGTGGTTCTTGCACTATATGTTTTAGGCAGTCTGCAGATCCTAATACTTGTTAGTGCAGCTTTGCAAATACCTATAGGATATGAGCCCACATATTCCTCAGTAGGAGGTTGTGGCCTAAAAGAAATAGAAGTTTTCCAGGTCCAAGACGATGTTTTGTTGCAGCAGTGACATCCCCCACAAAATCGAAACAACTACACTCTAAGAAGCTTAACAACTTTGGGTGATCTCTGCAGGAAAAGCTCAACAACTCAAGGGCAATCCCCCCCCCCAAAAAAAGCTTAAGAACTCAAGAAATATTGACTTTTTAATTTTTCCTTCAAAAAAAAATAAAAATAAGAATAGGGGTTGTCTTATACATGGAGGCATCTTATACACAGAAAAATATGGTAACTTTTGCAACAGTTACTGTATTTTTTGCTCTATAAGACTCACTTTTCCCCTCCTAAAAAGTAAGGGGAAATGTGTGTGCGTCTTATGGAGCGAATGCAGGCTGCGCATCTATCACAGAAGCCAGAACAGCAAGAGGGATTGCTGCTTTCACTGCGCAGCGATCCCTCTTGCTGTTCTGGCTTCTGAGATTCAGAATAATTTTTTTCTTGTTTTCCTCCTCCAAAAACTAGGTGCGTCTTGTGGTCTGGTGCGTCTTATAGAGCGAAAAATACGGTATGTGGCTGTTCTTTGAATACAGAGCCAGAGGTTTGGAGAGAAAAGGAAATTAATCTAGAACAAATTTAGATAGAAGACAAAGTGAGGGAAGATGTATTTTCTATTGAAAGTGCAGAGAAAACAAGAAATAGTGGGTACCGGTGGAGGGAGGAAAATAGAGTGCCTGAAAATTTTGAGAAGTATATTCTCAATTTAGTCTTAAGACGCACCATCTGAGGAGAGCCCTTGGCTGGTATGTAGACTCAGGATCCCAGCTCTTGTCTTTACAGGTAGACTAGTTTGGATGAGGTATGCTTATTGATACTTGAAAATGGTAGATCTTAACTAAGGCCTGGTTATTGATTTTGACATGTTAAATTTTAATCTATAATGTGGTTTTCGTGCTTAGTTGAGCCAGTTCTAGATTTGATGAGGTATTTGTGGATACCTTGCCACTCTTCAGTTGTATTCTTTATCATAAGATAGTACAATAACTGATGGTTTCTGTAGCTAGTCATATAAAACATTTAATAGAACAACATGCTTAAGATTCACAAATGTGTTAAATAGTTTTTTGCCTATACAGTTCTGTTGTTAACCACAAAATATGAATAGTTAGTACCGTTGGTTTGCTAAATGGGCTTCCCTTTTCTCACTTATGTATTTTTCATGGTAGTTTGACAGGGATCCTTCATTATTTTACTTTGCAGAGGCCTTCATGCCTTTTACTTCATGTTGTTAGATCAGATGGTGTTGGTGCTGTGCTGGCCACAGAAAGTAAGAATTCCGTAATTTCTTGTGGTATTTAATGGACTTACAAATGGCATCCGTCAGATCGCCTAGGGCAGGGGTGCACAAACTTTTTTCAAAGAGGGCCAGATTTGATGAAGTAAACATGCATGAGGGCTGACCAAAGTTGTTGAGGTTTTAGGATTAAACTGTCACAGGGGCCGGATAAAACCAGCCAGGGGGGGCACATTAGGACCCCAAAACGGACTTTGGACATGCCTGGCCTAGGGAGATTTAAAATTACATACTTGATGTACGGATAGATTCGTGTGCATGCAGTCTCCAGGCTGTTGCCCTTGTGTTTCCCCCCAAGTTGTGTTGTGCTTTCATGATTGATCATACAGATTTCTCCCTCCTTGCCTTAAAGGTAAAAGTAAAGGGGCCCCTGACCATTAGGTCCAGTCGTGGCCGACTCTGGGGTTGCGGTGCTCATCTCGCTTTATTGGCCGAGGGAGCCGGCGTACAGCTTCCGGGTCATGTGGCCAGTATGACTAAGCCGCTTCTGGCGAACCAGAGCAGCGCACGGAAACGCTGTTTACCTTCCCGCCGGAGCGGTACCTATTTATCTACTTGCACTGGTGTGCTTTCGAACTGCTAGGTTGGCAGGAGCTGGGCCTGAACAACGGGAGCTCACCCCGTGGCAGGGATTCAAACCGCCGACCTTCTGATCGGCAAGCCCTAGGCTCTGTGGTTTAACCCACACATCGCCACCCGTGCCCTTTTGCCTTAAAGGGCCATGCGCTAAAATGCTGAAGGGAGTCAGAAAGCCTCACAGTGGCAGCAATATGGTACCTGCCTTGGGATTTCTTCCTTCCAGTCGTGGAGCTTATATCTCTAAGTGTGGGGAATGTGTCTTGTTCCCATTTAGCAGGCACTCTTTGCGGAGCAGTATGGTCCATTTAGGGAAAGTAAACCTCTGCATTCATCCAGACCATGTACTGCCCTTGCGCTGGACATGTGCATGGTGGGATTGGTTACTTTCCTCATGGTGACTGGGAGCCAGAAGCTCCTCGTATCTTAGAAAGGGAGGTGTCAGCCATATTTGCAATCAGTATGGTGTCTTGTCCAATGTAGAAGCCCCATTCAGCAGAATTCATGTGGGGTGTGTGGGGCATTGAGTTTGGGGGTAGAGAAATGTACTTGGAAGTGGAGGAAAGGAGGCAAAGCTAGGGTCATTGGAGGAAGAGGGGCAGGCAGTCAAGGAATTCAGGGCTTACGGCTCCAAATAATTGCTTGCAAGACTGACATTTAAATTTGTACTTTATGCCTTAAAATACTGTACATAACAGAGCATGTTTGACATTTCAATTAATTACAGTATAAATGTGTGTGTGTGTGTGTGTGTGCGCGCGCGCTGCACTTCACTATTCCCAAGCTATTCCCAAGCTATTCTGCCATCCAAATGAGAAATAATATCTTGTACAGTCATACGTCGGGTTGAAGTAGCTTTGGGATGAATATTTTCGGGTTGTGCTCCACAGCTACCCGGAAGTAACGGAGCATGTTACTTCCGGGTTTCGCCGCTTGCGCATGCGCAGATGCTCAAAATGACGGCATGCGCAGAAGCGGCGAAACGCGACACGCACATACGTGCAGTCGCGTGTTACGTTCGCTTCAGGATGTGAATGGGGCTCCGGAACGGATCGCGTTCGCATCCAGGAGTAACACACTATTTCTGAGGGTGTTTTTTTTCAGCTTACTTCCAATTTCGTGTGATGCCTCCCTCCCTCCTATTTTTTCCTCTTTCCATCAGCTCCCTAACTGGTGCCACTACCTTAGTACAACCCTTTATTTTATTTGTTACATTTAGGTTTTTCATCTAGTCAACGTACTGTGGCCAAAAGCTCTCTACAGACTGTTTTCTTCTGCCACCTTCTCTCTTCTTTCGTGTGACCAGGTTCACAGTTCTGTATGAAAACAGAGAGATTTCTTTTTTTACAGTAGATCGTGTCCACATTAAAATAAATTTAGATTAATACAGTTTGAAAGTTGCACTAGTAGAACTATTCTGTGAACCTCTGATGTTCTTCAGTTATTAGCTGCTAATGTTATTACTTGACTATGACACTCTTCACAGCATTCAAAAATGTTCACTCTTCGCAAATGAATTGAAACTTAAATTTATTCTAGAGGCTGTTTTTAGGGAACATTGTATTTGCTTAGGTACATAGTAACACGTTTCCTCAGATACAGTGGAGCACGGATAATTATTTTTCCTAAAAATGAGTAACTAGATGAAATGGAGAGGTGCTCTCCAACCATATGATATGAATATCCTTAGACCTTAGCAGTTCCCCTCCCCACATCAGTTGTGTTCTTCGGAAAGGTGCTTCCTTTTGAATGAACAAACAGCTAGTTTTATAACCAATCTCATTTCCACTGTCTTCTGTGTTACTGTAATTGAACCTTCCTTGTTGTCCTTAAAAGCTTACCTAGTCCAGGCAAAGCCATGATTACAAACAAAACAGAGCAATCATGAATATCTCAGTAAAACATAAACTTGTATTTAGACAGTCTTTTAAATAAGCATAAATTAGTGCATTGTAGCCATAATTCTTTAGGCTGCGGAAATGTATAATTGCCTTATTTACTCTCAACATGGAATAAACGCCCAGTCTTTCTAACTGGTTTTGCCTGATTCTTTTATTCTCTCTAGCCTGCAGTCATACAGTATACCAGGGCAGCCCAACTTTTCATACCAAGTGGGCCGCAAGAGTACTTGGGACATGGAACTTGCAGGCCGCACACTGCCTTGTCTTGGGTGTGTGTGTGTGGAGGAGAGCAAGCTCAAAAATTGATGCCCATCCCCACTAAGCCCTCAGGCTGCCTTCCCAAAACTGGTTAAGCAAGGTGTTGGGCTTTCGGTAGGAGGCATGATGCTCCTGCAGGGTCCTAGAGCTTTCCCATCTCCTTCCCAAAGCTGGGAAAGCACCAGCTAGGCTTTGGGAAGGGTGTGGGAGACTCGTATGAGCCCTCCAGAACCCCCACACCTTTCTCAAAGCACAGAGCCTAACTTGCCTGGTTTTGGGAAGGCAATGCGAAGGCTGTGAGGGTGGGGTGGGTCAAATGTTACTGAGGGCTGCCAAAAAATGGCCTCAAGGGATGTGCGTTAGACCACTTTTCAGTATACTAAGTCGTGATATCTTAAAAAGCAGAGACATCACCTTGCCAACAAAGTTCTGTATAGTTAAAGCTATGGTTTTCCCAGTAGTGATGTATGGAAGTGAGAGCTCGACCATAAAGAAGGCTGATCGCCGAAGAATTGATGTTTTTGAATTATGGTGCTGGAGGAGACTCTTGAGAGTCCCGTGGACTGCAAGAAGATCAAACCTGTCCATTCTTAAGGAAATCAGCCCTGAGTGCTCGCTGGAAGGGCAGATCCTGAAGCTGAGGCTCCAATACTTTGGCCACCTCATAAGAAGAGAAGACTCCCAGATGTTGGAAAGATGGAGGGCACAAGGAGAAGGGGACGACAGAGGACGAGATGGTTGGACAGTGTTCTCGAAGCTACCAGCATGAGTTTGTCCAAACTGCGGGAGGCAGTGGAAGACAGAAGTGCCTGGCGTGCTCTGGTCCATGGGGTCACAAAGAGTCGGATATGACTAAACGACTAAACAACAACAAAAAGTCTTGATAATTCCATTATGAACACACAGAACTAGTCAGATAACTCAGTAAAGCACTGTGATCTTTGGCTGAAGGAACTCCTATGCCTCCCCATTCCTGCTGTTCATAGGAACACTGCAGAATGTCAGAGTAATGCCTAGCATCCATTAGTTCCAGGGCTTGGCTAGCACATTTTAATTGTTGCCTCTCAAAATCCTGATTTATTTATTTTTAATTTTCCTCCCATAGATAATCAACCCTCTCTTGAGCCAGAGGCTGCTGTGCTTCAAGCCAGTGGTTCTCAAAGGGTGTGGCAGGAGAGGATGGCAAGTGTGGTGGGAAGATTCAAGGAAAATCAGAGAAACTTTAAACATTTCAGTACAGTATGGTATAGTGTCAAATTAAAATTGTGTGTGTGTGTGTGTGTGTGTGTGTGTACATACACACAACCAGAAACAGTATCCATGCCTCTTCAAGATCATTGCTATAGTTCTCCATGACATATTGTTGTGAACACGGATTTTCAATTCTGACGAATATGAGATTACCTGACAAAAGCAAACTCACACCTCTCATTGAGTTTGTATACCTACTTAAGGTACATATGTAAGAGGCTCGTTTATAATTATATTTTTGGAACGATTTGTGTTCTTATATAGCTGCATTGTTTTATACTTTCTGGATGTTCCATGATCATATTATAAAGTAGTTGTGTTCTTTGTTATAAATCAAGCACTGCTAGGAGTTTTCTTTTTGTTTTCCAATGTATTTCTTATCAATAAAAAAATGAGGTGTGGTGCAAGCAAATTATTATTCTGAAAATGTGACCCATAGAATTTATTTATTTTTTGAGAACCACTGCTTTAAGCACACCTTGATCTCAACATATGGAAACAGAAGGGATCAAAGTAAAAGCCCTGATATGATGAAAAGTTCTTCCAAAGAATTGTGGAGTACTTTCATTTTGCTCTTAATTGATTTCGCTCAGGTATACGCTTCTGGAAAGTCTAGCAAATAAATAATGCACTCTTTTAATTTATTTATTTTATTAAATTTCTATTCCACCCTTCCTCCCAAAGGAAGGAACAGTGTCCTTTTAGATTGCAGTAATAAATGGATGGGTAAATAAAGAATAAAAGTTGCTTTATTTCCATGATTGAGCCGCCTCTTGCAGAATAATTTATTTCTTTTTTGACATAGCTATACACGTAAGCTATATTTGGGCAGACGGGTAAATTTTGAGTGGGTGCCTATAAAGCTGGTTTTCCTAAATAGGCCAATATTTCCCGCAGATTTCTGGTGTTGCAAGAACAGAGCCCACAACTGTTGACGAGAGGAAGAAATGTGTTGGGGAATCAACCACAACTCCATTTGGGACTGTGATTCTGGTTTGGCTTTAAGGAACCCTCTTATGGCCAAATTACTAAGATGCCAGTCTTGTTTCATCAAGCATGCTTAACCTAGTTGTTGTTATTTTGACGAAAAAGCAGCTACAGTGTTACCTTGGGTTAAGAACTTAATTTGTTCCGGAGGTCCGTTCTTAACCTGAAACTGTTCTTAACCTGAAGCACCACTTTAGCTAATGGGTCCTCCCGCTGCCGCCACGCGATTTCTGTTCTCACCCTGAAGCAAAGTTCTTAACCCAGGGTACTATTTCTGGGTTAGTAGAGTCTGTAACCTGAAGCATCTGTAACCTGAAGTGTCTGTAACCCAAGGTATAGGGTTCAAATTAGGCCTCTCACCAGTTTTCTGCTGAAGCCTCCGTCCTTCCTAACCCGACTTCTTTTTGCCCCGAAAGGTGTTGTTTTACATTAAACCATACTCTTAGGGAGCAAAAACAGCCAGGAAGGAGTGGTTTTCATTAGAAAACCAACAGGGGACCCCAGTCAGGAGCATGTTCTGGGTTGCAGCCCTGCGGCTGTTTTTTCTCCAGAAAGGTTAAAAGCATCTTTTCTGTCCAAGCTGAGAACCTTTATATTCAACTTGAGTGTTGTTGTTTTTTTTCAAATCTGAGTGTCCCAGTTTATGACTCATGTTTCATTGTACTGTATATCTGCCAGAAAGTACCAATTTTGATGCAGCTTTTGTTGTTTTGTATTTTCAATGTTGTGGTTTGTTTATTTTGTGAGTCATTCGAAGAACATGTGCTGTTGGGTCACTGTACAAATGTAGACAATAAATAATACCTACAATAAAAAATACCTACGGGACTGCCTCACCTGGTATGCTCCGCGGCGGACCTTAAGGTCCACAAATGACAACATTCTGGAGGTCCCAGGTCGCAAGGTGGTTAGATTGGTCTCAACTAGGGCCAGGGCCTTTTCAGTACTGGCCCCAACTTGGTGGAACACAAGAGACTAGGGCCCTTCGGGACTTGACATCTTTCCGCAGGGCCTGCAAGACAGAGCTGTTCCACCTGGCCTTTGGCTTGGACTCAGTCTACCCCTTATGTTTCCCTCCCCTTATGGTCTTCATTTATTGGCTATTTTAAACGAGGCTGCATTTTAAATTGCATTTTAACCTGTATTTTAAATAGTTTTTTTGTTCCCCTCCTCTCTTTCCCCCATATTATGTTTTTACTGTGATTTTATTGGTGTTAGCCACCCTGAGCCCGGCTCTGGCCGGGGAGGGCGGGGTATAAATAAAAATTATTATTATTATTAGCATGATTGTTTTAAGCACATGACTAACTTCACATGTAGTTTGACCCTTAAAGGTAAAGGTAAAGGGACCCCAGACCATTAGGTCCAGTCATGACCGACTCTGGGGTTGTGGCGCTCATCTCGCTTTATTGGCCGAGGGAGCCGGCGTACAGCTTCCGGGTCATGTGGCCAGCATGACTAAGCCGCTTCTGGCGAACCAGAGCAGTGCACGGAAATGCCGTTTACCTTCCCGCCGGAGTGGTACCTATTTATCTACTTGCACTTTGACGTGCTTTTGAACTGCTAGGTGGACAGGAGCTGGGTCCGAGCAACGGGAGCTCACCCCGTCGCGGGGATTCGAACCGCCGACCTTCTGATCGGCAAGTCCTAGGCTCTGTGGTTTAACCCACAGCGCCACCCACGTCCCACAGTTTGACCCTTAGCACCCTGCTATTTCCTCTCCATCATTGGTCTGCTGCTCTGCAATAATGCATTATGAGGTCTCATAGCCAATGGTTGGGAGGAGATCTTTGGCAAAGTAGTGCCTGGGAAGGAGATCTGGGAGAGAAGAATCTGGCTTTGGGACAGTGTTGTTATGCAAGGCACAACAGATTCCTGCCCACGCAGCAGGATTTCTACTTCTCCTCCTCTCCCCTACAGCCCCCGCTGCCACATGCCCCCAGAATCAGCTCCTTGAGAGAAGATGTGGGTGGTGGTGCAGATGGCTTCGCCGGTGAGGAGTAGATAGAGAAATCCTGCTTCATGAGTTAGAACTGCAGTTGTTGTCATCCATCTGTGGTGTAGTGTGGTGTAGTGGTTAAGAGTGGTAGTCTCGTAATCTGGGGAACCGGGTTCGCGTCTCCGCTCCTCCACATGCAGCTGCTGGGTGACCTTGGGCCAGTCACGCTTCTTTGAAGTCTCTCAGCCCCACTCACCTCACAGAGTGTTGTGGGGGAGGAAGGGAAAGGAGAATGTTAGCCGCTTTGAGACTCCTTAAAGGGAGTGAAAGGCGGGATATCAAATCCAAACTCTTCTTCTTCTTCTTCTTGAAATATAATGGAGTGCACCTCTGGGTGTGAAGTCAAAACCGCTCTGTTAGCAGCACCGGTGTATAGTGTTGGATGCAACTCACAGTTGCATTTATCTTCTTGCTTGAAATATGCATAGGTTGAAGAATCTGATATGTAGGAAGGAAGTAGTACTATATAGACAAAGGCTCAGAGTTCAATAACTTTATTATAGGTTCGAAGTTTTTTTAAAAGACCTTTGTTTTCCTACAAGGAAGTGTGTCGCTTAACATTTTTTTCATTATTCTCGGATGAGAAACTGATGTCTGAAATGGACTGTTTTCACTAAAAAACCAAATGAGTAGTGATCAAAGAAATTCCATTTCTCTTACTTTCTTACTCTTTACTAAAACACGAGGCCTGCAACTTATGTGGGGGTTCCATTTTGGGGGTTGCGCCTAAAGCCAAAACTGCATATTGTCAAAACACATTGGGATCTGTGGTGGGTGGGTTTGCCAAATTCATTTCCCCCGGAACCCCACCTCCTGTCTGGCCCCTTTTTAATTTTTGGCCACATGCAGATTGCTAAATGCACACAAATTAAATGTAAGTTGCAGACTTACTTTATATATCAGTACATGGCGAATCTACATAGCTGGGTATCAGTATGTAGAAACACAACTATTGCATGTATCTTATAACTATGAGTAGGATTGTATAGTGTTCTGATTTTGCTTTCTGAAATTGGTGTAAAATTTTCATAATAATGCAGAAGAAAATTCAGTTTAGATGTCTATTTAGTTTATATGTGTATTCTTTTCCTAGAACACATCAGTAATGGAGGATCAGAATGAAGATGAGTCTCCAAAGAAAAACACACTGTGGCAGGTAGGCCTCTCTACTTTTCTTTAAAATGCAGCAAATTGATGTCACCTTTCTCTTCTTTCTCTTTTATTATTGTTTTGGGATTATTACCTTTGGCATTTCCCCAGCCATAGTGTCTTCAGATGCTATTGGTATGCTTTTAAGTTTGGCATATGCAAGAGCTACCAGACAAAATTCAGGGCTATATCTCCATTCCAGGAATGCCTCATGTTGTGAACCACTCTGAGGTCTACAGGTATAGGGCGGTATACGAATATAACAACAACAGCAGCAGCAGCAACAACAACAACAACAACTTGAAGTTATGGCTTGGATATACCGTATTTTTCTGTCTATAAGACGCCCCCATGTATAAGACACCCCCTATTTTGGGGGACTCCGATTTAAGAAAATGGGGGGAGATGGCCCCCATGAATAAGACGCCCCCAAATTTTGGACATTATTTTTTCGGAGGGGGGGGGGCTAGTCTTATATACATAAAAATACGGTAATTCAACTTTTGGGTTTCTTGGTGGTCTACAACAGGGTGGCAGTTACAGAAACGCAGATGAATAATATAATTACTTTTAAGTTTCATCTTCACTTTTGGAAGGGTTTGCTCCTGGAGCTTTTAATAATCACAGCATCACTTCTCTGTTGGCCAAAATCCTTATTTTCTTTGCTTTGGGCTCCCTAATCTCAAATGGCACTTTACTCAGCTACAAATGCAGCCGTTTTGGAAGTGGGGTTCATTCAACATGCCACTGTCACTTGGCATTTATCATTGGGTGATCTTGAAGGGGTGTAGTGGTTGTGTGACTCTAGCTGTTCTGGCTATAAGATGGAAAGCGGAACAGCGCAGAACCTGCAGAGCTATAGCAACTACACTTTTAACACATCACCCTAACTCATTAAGGCTCAAAGGTCTTGGGTTGTATGCAACACCACACAAGCACTGTTCCCCTTGTGCAACAGACCTTTCCCTTCCTCCCCCTTTATGCAGATTTTGGAGTGTGCTCAGGGGGGTTCCAGAGGAGAAAGAAGTTCTGTTGTGCAGAACTGGAATGGTTGTGTTGGATACAACTCAGAGTTGCAAACTGATGGATTGTAGAATATTGCTGTGTGGTTATGGAAAAATGGCAGGCTCAGTTTGCCACTTGGTTATCCACGCATGCCCTGCATGTATATCAGGAACTGCTACTCATTCTAGGCAAATATAAATTGCAAGGATGTAATAATAAAAATAATAATAAAAATAAAAAAAATTATTTATATCCCGCCCTCCCCAGCCGAAGCCGGGCTCAGGGTGGCTAACAACAATAAAACAGTACAAATGTACAGCACAAACAACACTCTAAAATCATTCATTATAAAATTAATTAAATTCAAGCCACTGGCCACCATTGGGCCAGAGCTCTGCGAAGATTGCCAAGGGAGGGAGTCAGGCTGTGCCCTGGCCAAAGGCCTGGCGGAACAGCTCTGTCTTGCAGGCCCTGCGGAAAGATGTCAAGTCCCGCAGGGCCCTAGTCTCTTGTGAAAGAATGTTCCACCAGATCGGAGCCACAGCCGAAAAAGCCATGGCTCTAGTTGAGGCCAGCCTAACTTCTCTGTGGCCTGGGACCTTCAAGATGTTTTTATTATGTGTTTCTCCTAATAATAATACTTTTTTAACAACCCCTTAATAAGGGGTCAAGGAACAGTTGTAAGGTTCATATTTATAAGTTTTAAGAGGTTTTTTCTGAGCTCTGAGGTGGACTGTCACTGTTCTTGCTTGATGTCTGAGGCCCCTGTGGGCTATCGCCAAAGTTCAACAGTCAATGGGCTTTGTCTAGTGCCTTTCTGCATGGTACTGTGAATTAATCTTTTCCTCTGTGGATCATGAATTTCGGATTCCTCGTTCACAAATTCTGGGCGTCCGTTTTGCCTTTTGCAGTCACTAGGTGGTGCTGTGAGTGCAATGATTGAGATTCTCATCAGAGATTAGGAAATTAGCTGACATGCTTGCTTTTAGTAGCCTAGGATTAATAACTGTGGAAATTACCCTAACAGCTCTCCTGTCTTTGCTGAATCTTATTTTATTTTGTGGACAACTTGTAGAGATTAGAACATTTTTCACAGAATACAGTCTAGTTAGAATAGGTGCCTGGCTTGATGCAGTTTCCAGATGCACTCAGATATTTGATTTGGTAGCTGACCCAGTTTGTTCAGGTTGGCTTTACGTGAAACCACACTCGTTATGTCAGACTGCAGCTCTTGCAACAGTTTCAGCTTATGAAATTGGATCAAGCTGTTGTGAAAACTCTTGTGCCTTGTTCATGCTGTACATCTTAAAGGCAGCAAGCTTATCTGTATCTAGCCACTTAACTAGCTAGTTTGTCTTTATCACTGTGTATATGTACGTCAATCAAAAGTATTGTTTGTTCAAGAAACTGATCATAAACAACTGCTGGAATAATGTGCACAACTTATTCCTTTATGGGGCAGGGGGGAGATCAACGGACAGCAATTCAGATGCTGAAATCCATAATAGTACCCACATAGAAATGAAATGTCAAAAGAATGTACCAAATGTGTGCAGACTAATGTTTGATGGGAAAATTCTGGTCCAGAGTGCAAAAAAGGTGCTCCAGTAGCTATTTTGTTTTTGATTGATTGATTGATTGTTGTTGTTGTTGGTTATATCTAACCCTTTCCCCCAAACGTAGAATTTGAAATGCTGATATGGTTTAATTTTGTGTTCTTAAAAAACAGATAAGCAATGGAACTTCATCTGTGATAGTCTCAAGGAAACGACCATCTGAAGGAAACTACGAAAAGGAAAAAGACTTGTGTATTAAATATTTTGACCAGTGGTCTGAATCGGATCAGGTTGAATTTGTGGAACACCTTATTTCACGAATGTGTCATTATCAGCATGGACATATTAATTCTTACCTAAAGCCTATGTTGCAAAGGGATTTCATCACTGCTTTACCAGGTAAGCTGCATCACATTTAAAAGAAGGAATGTACAAAATGGGTGTGTGCTATGATCTAATATCATTTCTTCCTAATGGAGTCAGTACGGTGCATATTTAAAAAAACAGTCAGCTATGTCTGAATAATTGCAGTGGCCACTGGATGCCAGTATTGTTCCATCTAAACATAGAATATGCCTTGTTTGTCTTTAAATGGGATTTTATCTGCAGTGCAAACTGTATTTTAAACTTCTCAAACTTACATGCAAGACTTGTGCTGCATTTTTCAATGCTGTGTTTCCTAGCTACTGTTAGAAACTGTCTCAGAGGTAAAACAAGGTCCATACTTTTTCAACTAACCTAGTTATTTTGGTTTTTGTGTACCAGGTGCATTGTATTAAAACGAGCCTAGTAGCTTTTCTTTTTAAAAGTTTTGTTTCAAAACTGGATGGGTAGTTTAAGAAACTGATTCATACACTTTTTCGTTATGAGACTCAATATTATTGTGCTAGATGTAATACCTCATTGATCCTAGACAGATAAGTCCACTGAAGTTGTTGTGACTTCCTTTGACAGCCCTCAGGACTTGGATTGTAATTAGTTTTAGACTTATTTATGCTGATACGGGTCTTCCTATTCCCCAACATATTGATTAGATATATTCACTGTTTTGTGCCTAGTATAATATTGATATGGATGTCTTAGAATATTATAAAACCCTAGATAAATAGAGAGCAAGGAATGGACAGCTGCAGTAATGCCTGGCTTCCTTTTGTAAACCTGAAGACTTTTATGACCATTGTGCAATGAGTGCATTAAATTAACTTTCCTGCAGTTCTGGTATCTGAGCATACTGTCTGTTTCTATCCTTCTCAGGGAGCTCAAAGCAGTGTACTTAAGGTGCCCAGGCAATCCTCTCATCCCAGACATGGGCCAGAGGCACTCCTAAATGACATATGAGTAATGATTCCTGTGAGTTTTGCCCACACATCCCAGCTAGTTGGAAACTGTAATACAAAACAGGCATGAGAAACTGGCTGTGTATCTCACGGCCTTGACTCATGAGGAAGGACCCCGTAACCTAGAGGGATGCTATAGGACAGAGAGCTTTTTATGGAATGGGGAGAAGAGTGGGATTTGGGGAGATGTTACTGTTGCACCAAAAGCCTGAGGATCTGTCTTTGAACCTGTAATGGGTCGCAAAACTCTCTATGGCAGGCACGTCCAAAGTCTATTTTGGGGGTCTAGTCCAGCCCACTGGTCGGTTTAATCTGGCCCCAGTGGCAGTTATCCTAAAAAAACCTCAACAACTTCAATCCTCAAAAAAGGTCAACAACTTTGGTCAGCCCTCACGGCCCTTCACTTCATCAAATCTGGCCCTCTTTGAAAAAAGTTTGGACACCACTGCTCTATGGCATGGAATAAGTGAAAAGGATAAGTGCTGCATGGGCTGCTGTCTGAGAGTGGCAGGTTGATGCAGCAAGCAAGCAAGTTCTGAATCTAAAAACAAGCAGAAGGTCAAAGCTGTATAAATTGGTAAGCGGTTCGACTCATCAGTATTAGGCTCACCAGACAGGTAATTTTTTTCTTTTTAAAGGTAGCCTTATGGTTGGCAACGGGCTGGCATACTTTAGTTGAGTCTGCAGAAACTCTCTATGTGACCTTGAGGCTTTGCTTTGTTCACCCGAAACCTCTGCATGCCTTTCTCAAAATTGTAGGGGCTATTATTTACCTACAGAGATGTTGTAAAGAGAAAGAGCGAATATAAAAATGTTTCCTTATACAATGGCATGTGTCCTCCAGTGGCATCCTGAGAGATCTATTTCTAGTATATCTTTCTAAAGCATTTAGTCAAGCACAGGTCTGTAGGAGTGATAATGGGCTTACCTGAAGAAATGAATTTTTGGACCTTTCCTCCTTCTCTCTGCTATACATAAGGGTACCTGTTGTTAGCCTCCTTTGTCACTTTCCCCCACTCCTGATTCCATAGTTTTTTCCATGCTCTTTCCATAACCTGGATCTAGCTCGCACCCTAAGCCAGTGCGGTCCAACAAGCAGCCCAGTGGACACATGCGGCCCTCAAGGCCTTTTCTAGCTGCACTCGGCATTTGACACCCTCCCTCCACAGCCCTCATGCTGCCTTCCCAAAGCCAGGCAAGCGAGACCTGGGCTTTGAGAAGGAGGCAAGAGGGCTCTGACAGGGTCCTATAGCCCCCCCCCATCTCCTTCCCAAAGCCTAGTTGGCACTTTCCCAACTTTGGAAGAAGGTAAAAAAGGTAAAGGACCCCTGACAGTTAAGTCCAGTAGCAGATGACTCTGGGGTTGCGGTGTTCATCTCGCTTTCAGGCCGAGGGAGCCAGCGTTTGTCCGCAGACAGTTTTTCCAGGTCATGTGGCCAGCATGACTAAGCCGCTTCTGGCACAACGGAACACCAAAACCATGCCGTTTACCTTCCTGCCGGAGCGGTACCTATTTATCTACTTGCACTTTTTTAAAGCGTGCTTTCGAACTGCTAGGTTGGCAGGAGCTGGGACCGAGCAACGGGAGCTCAACCCGTCGTGGGGATTTGAACTGCCAACCTTCTGATTGGCAAGCCCAAGAGGCTCAGTGGTTTAGATCACAGCACCACCCACATCCCTTGGGAAGAAGGTGGGAGGGGCTTTTTGCAGGCTAATACGTCTGTGGGCTTATCTACAAAGCTGGCCTATGCCTGTTTCCTGGCTGGATGGGCCTTGCAGATATGGACCATGCCAATTTAGTAGTCCTGAAACCATACGCCTTTTTAAAGCCAGCTGTAATATTTGTTCTCCTTCTGCGCTGTTTTCCACAGTCTTTTGTATGCAAATTTTAGACCATCCATAGCAAAAGGCACTTGGAATTGCTGGAACACCATTGATCTCTGGCGATACTTTACCATCTGACATGTGCCAGCTTTGATTAAATATTAAATGTCTTGATTTCACATTGCAGTATCTAGAATCTTCAGTCATGTGCTTTAGAAAATTTCCATTGCCCATTTGGGGGAGGGAAGATACTAGAATTTAGGATCTTCTAACACCTGCCCATTGGCCTTTCAATATACTTTCTGTAAAGGTTTTGTTTGGTTTATCTTCACTGAGCAATGAAATGCCTGTCGTTTGGGCTGCATGAAACCTTGGTATGTGATACAAATTGTGCTTTCTGTATGAAGAGCAGTTTCCATTTCCTGTGACATGTTTGGTTAGTTTGCAATTGTAAGGATGGTGTTGTAATGCTAGCACTGTGAGCACGCACCAAGTGGCATTGAAAGATTTGTGTTCTGGGGCAATCTTAAAATCTTACAAATCAAGAGGGGGGAAAAGATGTTTGCATAATTTTGATTATGGCACACACATGGCCTTGGCCGATTATCCTGTCAGCTGTTCTGAATTAATCCCATAATTGGCTAATGCCACATTAAAATAAAATGTTCTGAAAAAGATAGTCTTGTATAAACTTAAATAGTGCTCAAGTTGCTCTCGCTTGCTACCATCCATTCTGGATTTTGCACCTGTCCGCATGCAGACAAGATGGAAAATAGTTGTGGTCTCTGGCTTCCTTTGAGTGGAAAAAGTGATAATTATGATATGAACTTTCAAAAAATGGTGGTAAAATGTTTAGTTTGCATAGTCTGTTCTTGTCAAGTTAGTTTGTGGTTAGCATTGAAGGCGTATGCTTCAAATGAAGCAAGATGTATTGTCATGCTGTGAATAAGATGTTGTTGAAATAGAGCCTGGAATTGACCCTGCAGGTGTTGTGTTTAGATAGCCTCAACTTTTCTTACTGCTGGGTTATATTTTCTTGAAAGTTTCGCTGCAGTGTACTTTTTCATAGAACATCAGACAGAAACAATGTCTTGTGGAGAAGGAGTGCTGCAGCCTGAATAACTGTACCATTTTGCATTTTTAGCTGTTCTCCACTGCTTAGTTTGTTCTATGAAAAGGCAGTTTGCAACAGTCTCTCTTAGCACCTAGCAGGCTTGGATTGGAAAGACCATTTTGTTCATTGAGTTAGCTCTTTGCCCTTGAGTCCCTGAGAAAGCATTATGTGACCCAAGTGTACCTTTTGTTGTACACCAGGGTGTAAGTTAATGGTTTGAGATATCTGCCACTAGGCAGTTCTTTCCTTTACCATAGTAGATGATTGTGTTGGACTCCAGATTCCCATTGGCCATAGCCAGCATTCCCAATGGGTAGGGGTAATGGAAGTTGGAGTCCCAACAACAGCTGGATGGCTATAGGTTACCCAACCCTCGCTTTATAACCAGAACGGTGTTAGAAATTCACCAGGCATATTTTGCACCTGGCTATCAACCACTTAAGGGACGCGGGTGGCGCTGTGGGTTAAACCACAGAGCCTAGGACTTGCCGATCAGAAGGTCGGCAGTTCGAATCCCCGCGGCGGGGTGAGCTCCCGTTGCTCAGTCCCAGCTCCTGCCAACCTAGCAGTTTGAAAGCACATCAAAGTGCAAGTAGATAAATAGGTACCACTCCGGCGGGAAGGTAAACGGCATTTCATTTGCTGCTCTGGTTCGCCAGAAGCGGCTTAGTCATGCTGGCCACATGACCCGGAAGCTGTACGCTGGCTCCCTCGGCCAATAAAGTGAGATGAGTGCCACAACCCCAGAGTCGGTCATGACTGGACGTAATGGTCAGGGGTCCCTTTACCTTTATCAACCACTTGTCATCAAGTGAAGATGTCTGCATGGTACCTGACGTCTCCACCATCTGGACATGCATGCCTGTGGATTCTTGGAGCTTGACTGTTTTCATACACTAGCATCACACCTTGTAGAATTCTGTCTGTGATATTTTATCTGCACGATCAGAATGAATTTGAGGAACCAAAAAGTCGTAGTGAAAAATATGACTCTAGAGCTCTCTGGCCCCAAAATGGCAACTAGACATTCTGTTTTTGATGACTGTAACCCTGGTTTAAGAAGCTATTTGGCACCTAGTTTCTAACACTGAACAAGAAGGATAAAAAAAATCCTTATGTTTAAGGAGCAAAACTGACCTGGGACTATATATAACCTGCAAGTTAACTTTGATGGCTTTCCAGTTATCCTGTTTAGCTTTTATCTGTTTTTGTATTGAGTAGCTTTCAAACAGTGATGGTCTTTTGTGGCCTTAGGAAAGAGTTATTGAGCATATAAGGTAAATCAAGAATTCTAATAAACTAAAGTTAAGTTATATTTTAAGGGGGAAAACCAGTAATTTTAGGTATGGAATACTGTTTTCTGTTTCTATATGTAATACTAAGTATAATATATTAAATATTGTCATAAGCCAGTCATGTCACCAGCAGTGTGTGTTCTTTTTTTAGTAGTACAGCAAACCAGGCACACACGTCTGTGAACACTAATTTCAGTAAAAATACATCCTTTAGTTCTGTTCCACATGGGATAAATCATCCCACTATATCAGTCATCAGGATTTATTTGTTCTGATTGGTTCTTTCCCACATGGGATTGTTCATTAACTTTGGTTTTAAAAACGATTCCCTTAAGATAAAACATGGAGAAGAAGGCAGGAAAGGATATAACTAAAATCTGATCAACAATACTTTATGTGGAGATTTTATAACCGGCTCTTCAATTTCCAAAAGTTCCCAGAGCAGGAGCATCCAAAAAATATCTGTGCAATACTGTGCAATCCAAACCAAACTGACATAATTAAAATCAATACAAATCAATACAAAATTGAAATCAATACAAATCAATACAAAATTGAAATCAATACAAATCAATACAAAATTGAAATCAATAAAAAGTGAGTGTAACCAGATATAAAGAAGATAATGGATAACTTACAAGTATGCTAACAAGGACCTTGCTCAAGTGTGTGTCAGATTAAAGAGAATTTCACCAGCGTGAGACCAATAGTCTGGCTGCTGAATTCTTGACCAATTGAAGTTTCCAAACTGTCTTCAGGAGCAGTCTTCAAGTAGTTTGGTCTCCCCTCCAAAGAAGTTACTGTGTTCTGGGGTCTGGACCACATGTTCCACCATTTCTGACTATTGTCCATGCTGGCTTCGTATGATGGGAGATGAAGTCCAACAATATCTGCAGAACCCAAGGTTGGGGAAAGCTGCCTTGAGCTGTCACTCAGCTTCTGAATACATCTGCATGGCTACACTACAGTGGATGAAACATAAACTGAGCATTCTAGCATTTTAATTAATGTTTATTATCTCATCCCTCAAGTCTGCTAGAGTCGGGAACTTAGCTCACTACCACTTTGATCAGTGGGATGCTTTTGATACAACTGTTCATGCAGGCTATAACATCTGTTGCAGTTTTACCTTCCTGTACGCAGAGAATTAACTGGTGATAAGGAATGCTCCTTAGTCTTTTTCTGTGAGGATTCTGGCAGGTCTGCCTCTTACTGGCCAGAATAGGTAGACTCCCATACATTATAACGCCTGGCCAATATCTATAGGAGGATAGATTGGTCTACCTTGAACTGTAGAAACTGAAGTGTTTAGCTTTTTAATTTGGGCTCTGATTACTCATAAACTGCAACCTCAGCCTATATAAGCAACCAAAGTGTCCAAAGGTTGAATGTTGCTATTGGAAAGTGAGCTGCTGCTAGCTTCCATTATAAAGTCTTAGTTTCATCCATTAACTTTGGATTATAGAATTGTTTTGACCTGCTGCACGCCAGTTTTGCTTTACCACAAGAGAGAGGATGCTTGTGAAGTCTGAAGGAAATTAAACTGTTTTTGAAATGCATAAGCTGTTAACATTTTTAAAATTTTTCTGTCATCTCTCAAAAGCTCATTGCCACTTCCGTCTTCCCATCTAATAAAGTCACCACGGTTAGATGCCGCTGGCGCACTTCAGTATGAATAGCTTTTGTGGTTGGTACTTTTGTTTTTGTCTTCCATCTGTGTTGAGGAGGAAGCTTTGCCCTTTGATTTCAGCTGCCCCTGAACTATATAACGCGCAAGAGCACAATAGTTTCCTCATCAGATGCCAAAATAGTGTTGACACAGGGTTGTGGGTACTCTGTGCATCAAGGAAAATTGACTGGCCAGGTATTGAACAGACATGGCTCATGCCATCCTCGCTTTATTCTGACACTTTAAAGCATGGAAAGGGTTATAGTTCTGAAGCCTCTTCACTGACCACTGCAAATCATACTTAGCTTCTTTTTCTGGCTTTCAACCGGGCATTAGCCACACTTTACCAAGCTTGTCTTTGCAGCCGTAACGGCTTGAAACTTCTTGAAAACATCAAAGCCGGGATTCTCAGGCTACTGAATTCTGCAGCCAATGCCAAATTATGTGGTGGTTTTCCTATGCTGGCATAGAAAGTGCATATTATTGGTTGCTAGGCTTGTACATGTTGAAACTTTAGAGCAGCGTGTCTAGTTCAGGATGGTAGCACCAGCTACTGAGCTGTTACTGCAAGGATGGCGTCCCCTGCTCCCAAAATCAGTTTCCTGCCAAGCAGTGCAAAGACAGAAGAAAATGCACCAAGAACCAATGCTCCAAAGAGCTCCGAATCTCTTTCAAGAGATCAAGAGAATACTTTCCCATTATATCCACCTCCACACTTTCTCAGTGTTACCCTAAAAATGTGTCAGGAATGAAAGACCATGACTGTCAATCACCTGCCTTCCCTAGTACTATGTTAAGTGGTTAATAAAATATCAATAACAGTTTAATCCTTTGGGACAATTGTCTCCTAATTCTAATGGAGAAGACCATGACATTTTCCTGACCCAAAGAATTTATCCCAGGACTTCTTGCTGGAACAGTGCTTGGGGGCTCCCCACCCCACAAAATAGTTATCTGTAGGATATGGGAGAACCTTGGGGCTCCCTAACCCCCCCAAAAAGAGGCTTGGGTCTCTGTTCTACAATTTGGGTGGCTTTTCAATTTGTTGGCCAACCAGCATTTCAGTGTTCTAACTAGTAAAATACTATGTTTTTTAGATAACCAGTAATGGAGTTTGAAAAGCCAAGAAAATAATAAGCTTGCCAAGTTCTATCCATAACTCACTAGGTTCCTGGGAAGAGGGTTGTTAAGAATCAAAACACAGGCAGTCCACGTGGTGGTTAATTCAACCATGTTGACTCTTCCAGGCAAATATACTAATGTGTTAGACTGAAGGTTTGACACGTAAGAAAAGACCAACAAGTATGTAATGTATGTGGATGTTATGTGTGTGGATGCACAGTTATTTTACTTTAGACAAATGCTCTGGAGAGAAAATGGCTTGAGACTTCTAGTTGAATGTAGATGCTAGTCTGATCCAGCCTCTGCTTGTGGGCATGCCTTTGATAAAATGTTTTTTTAGAAGCCTGGTAACCAATGTTACCATAAAGAATGAAGGCCAGGATCCAGAGCAGTATGGAGCTTTGAACTGGAATGGCAAGCTCCTAGCCATATGGCATGCCACTTTCAAAACAGTTTTTGGGGGGTGATGGGATCTGGTCTTAGGGGGGTGGATGTAAAAACTTCACTGGGAGGAAGTGAGCCTTTGGGTATGCTTAAAGTAGCTCTTTGTATCCCAGCCCAGGCATTTTTTTCAGATAACATCATTTGGATCCATAGGCACTTTGTCACATAAGCCCAAGAGCTCCTCAAAGTCTATCACAGTGCTCTGCAATTTGCTATATAGTCAGTGTTACATTGCATTTATCCAAAACTGTGCAGTAATAAATTGGATGTAAAGGTAAAGGGACCCCTGACTATTAGGTCCAGTCGTGGCCGACTCTGGGGTTGCGACGCTCATCTCGCTTTATTGGCCGAGGGAGCCGGCGTACAGCTCCTGGGTCATGTGGCCGCGTGACTAAGCCGCTTCTGGCGAACCAGAGCAGCGCACGGAAACGCCGTTTACCTTCCCGCTGGAGCGGTACCTATTTATCTACTTGCACTTTGACGTGCTTTCGAACCGCTAGGTTGGCAGGAGCAGGGACCAAACAATGGGAGCTCACCCCGTCGCGGGGATTCGAACCGCCGACCTTCTGATCGGCAAGTCCTAGGCTCTGTGGTTTAACCCACAGCGCCACCTGTGTCCCATAAATTGGATATAAATATGTGAAAAAAGGCTAAATCTGTTGTGTGTGACTTTCCCCCTGAGGCAGTACAGCCTCATAGCATCCACAGTACATTTGCAGGCAAGAGAGTCATTGGCTATGAAAAGACTGACAGTGATTTCTTTTTCTTTTCTCTCTTGCTAGAGCAAGGCTTAGATCACATAGCAGAAAATATCCTCTCCTACCTTGATGCCAGGTCACTCTGTGCAGCAGAGCTGGTGTGTAAGGAATGGCAGCGAGTTATTTCAGAAGGAATGCTATGGAAGAAGCTTATTGAAAGAATGGTACGAACTGATCCACTTTGGAAGGGGCTATCGGAAAGAAGGGGCTGGTAAGTATCAGTGCAAAATTTGCTCCTTTGCTTTAGAACAGAAACAGTTCCAAGACACACTGGGCACATCTGGTCAACTTAAACTCTTAGTAGAAAGATTACATGACAGTAAATGACTTCAAAAATTGCTACTTGTGTGCTCTTACTCCCCCTTTTTTGGTCTTCAGCCTTCTTGCTCCTTGACTGCCTTTGTGCTGTAAATAGCCATTATGCCAACCACCTTAAGTGTGCATTTCTATGAGGTGGTAGAATATGTTAAACTCCATATGAGCAATGTAACTTGTATGCAGCAGAAATGCTAGGAGTGGTCTCCCAGAATTACACCCATACCCGGGTATGCTCCCCTGCGCCATCAAGATATGGGAGGAGCCATGCAAGCCACAGATGCTCTAGGCCCCACAATTCTTTGGGTGGAATTTAACATTGTACTATTGCAAACATTCTGTCTGCACAAGCATATTAGCTTGCCAGGCAGACCGATCCTCTCCCCTTACCTTCCCCCACCTGATTTTTATGGATGCTCTCCTGACACAAATCCTGAGCCAATTTCAGGGGGGACACACGAGGGGGTGGGAAGGCCTGTTGTGCAACTGGAAGCCTTGACTCCTGCCCTTCGGTCTTGCTCAGGAAGTTGAGGTGGGTCCGGTTTCTCTGCTACTATAGGAAAAGCAAAAACAGGAGGCATGCAAGAGCTATGCAGGCCCATCCTTACCCATGTCACTGCAGTTGTACGTACTCTTACCCCCAGCTCAGGTTATGAGCAGGGTTGTGGGTTGGTGGGGCATAAGAAAAGACGGGCAAATATAACTGGACATCCTCTGCTCGTGGTTTGTTCTTGCCATAGCAACAGTTGACTTGTCAAGTAGGCAGCTTTAAGGACTATAGCTTTTACCCTTAGTGCATTTTGCAAGGCTTGTTGTTTCTAAACGCGAAATTTCACCTCTCTCTTCTTTATTATTATTATAGGGATCAGTACCTGTTTAAAAACAGACCCACAGATGGCCCTCCTAATTCATTTTACAGGTCACTGTACCCAAAGATAATACAAGATATAGAGGTATGTTTTCGAAAACCTTGTTTTAAACTGTACTGAGTTTGAAGCTGCGTTTTCATGAAACTTCATTCTTTTGCCATGCTTTTTAGAAATGTGTTTCAGTGTTATAAGGATCTTCGGTAGAAGTATTTAAAAAAGAATTATGAGAACGAGCAGCCGTGGATTTAAAGAATTGTGGATTTAAGAAGTGTTACCGTAAAGTAAGGAATTGAGAAATGTGAAAGTATCAAAGCAGAGTAAGTAAGTTGATGTGATAAACTCACAGTAACTTACTGAGTTGCAGGGGAAGAAGCTAATGTATTCTGACCCAGGTTTTCTGTGCACATGGAGCTGGTCTGCAGATGGTGGCCACTCCATTTATTACAGCAGAGGCAGAAGATCCATGTCTGCGTTCTTTTGTTCTCTCTGAGTTTGGTGTATACGTCAGCATTTCTGTGCCCAGAGGATCAGGACTCTTGGCCTTACCGAAAGCTGAACAGAGCAAAGCTTCCAATATTTGCAAATCTCTTTGCTCAGTTACAATTACTCAAATAGAGCACAGGAGAATTTAGCTTAGCCACTAATCCTGCCCTGTCACTAGAATAGGGCCAAGTAACTATTTCTGCTTTAAAATAATAAAAGTATTAGTAATATAAGTTTAGATCATCAAAATTCTCCTTAGGGGTTTCTTTCTAATAGCATATCGCAAGCCTGATGATAATTGGAGTACATAGGTCTCAAAAGCTTTATTATCATGAGAATTTCTATTCTATCTAACCTTTGTGCTTTGTGCTTTTCTGGTGGTGAAAGCAAGGGAGAGGGCAGTGGTTCAAAAACTGGGAGAGGAGGTTTATTCTTTTTCGCCCATTCCAAATGGGTGCTTAAATTGCAGGGGCGAGAGGGAAAAAATGATTGGCAACCTCTGCTCTTTGTTACTTACCTAGCTATAACAAACAAACAAACAAACAAACAAACAAACAAACAAACAAACAAATTTATATAGTATAAGTGAACATTACATTACAACTTTCAAATTAAATTAATTAAAGACAAGGTGCTGATAATGTTAGACTGGATAATGCAGCCTGCGACGTTTCAGCATGTTGTGCTCCCAGACTTTAGTAGAAAGAACATTTTTGTACCCTACCCATACTCAGAATAGTCATACAGTGGTACCTCGATTTTTGAACGTAATCTGTTCTGGGGGACCGTTTGATTTCCCTCCCCCTAAATTGATAAATTTAGAGGATTTTATTTCTTATTTGAAGGGAATGGTCTCTTCAGAGATCTTTGTTTATGAGTAAAAGGAGAGTATTTATAGCTTTTTAGTAGTCCTGGTAGATATATCGCTCAGGGCTGGTATGAGAAGCAGACCTCAATGTCGGCTTCACTCAGCAGTATATATCGCTGGTGAAACCGCCACCATTCTTGAGTCCCTTTGCCAGCAGCGTCCGCTGGAGGGAGTCAACAGTTCCTTCTTCCAGCAGGCAGTGCTAGCAGAGGGACTCAGGAGCGGCGGAGGTTTCAACTGCGATATATCGCTGAGTGCAACTGCCATCGCATACGAGGCAGAGGGAGAAACAAGCTGTATCAGCGAGGCGCTGATACATCTTGTGCCTCCCTGTGCATCTTGAAAAAGCTTAACGGAGGTGCGTGCAGCTGCCCTTGCCTCAGTTGAGCAACATAGCTGTCAACTTTCAGATTTGAAAATAAGGGATCAGCAGCCTCGAAAATAAAGGGATAAATAAGGGATAAATAAATAAATAAGGGATCAGCAGCCTCGAAAATAAGGGATCAGCAGCCTCACCTGTCCCAGGGACAGTCTATGGGATATCTAACAATCTGGGACAGCAGCGGGAAACGGCGCTGGAATAAGGGAATTTCCTGCAAAAAAAGGGAAGGTTGACAGCTATGTCGAGCAGTCGGCTGCTGGCTCCGGCAGGGTGAGGGCTCCCTGAAACTGCTCAGCTCAGGGGAGCGTGGTTGCCGCCCCCCGCAGCAAGCAGTTAAAGGAACCCCAATGTTTCGCCCGCTTGCATGAAATGCAGCAGGGCTGTCTCAGCTGGGGAGGGGGAACCTTCTTGATCCCCAGCTGAGCTGTGCAAAGAAGTTGCATCGTCCCAGCCTGCAAGCGCCTGGGTGAAACCCCCTCAGCTCTCAAGGTGAGAGCTGGGGCAGTTTCACCCGGTGTCTCACGAGCAGAGGCCAAGGCATCTTGTTTTTTCAACATTGCAGTAATAATAATAATAATAATAATAATAATAATAATAATAATAATAATAGATAGATAGATAGATTGAATTTATATACTGCCCTATAGCCAGGGGTCTCAGGGCAGTTCACAGAATAAAATCAAGATATAAAACCACAAAATAAAAATAAAAGCAACAACCTAATAGCCCCTCCCCAACAAAAAAAACCCCACATTTATATAGCCAAACCGCAATGTTTGGCTGGTGATACACCATGATGTTGAAAAGCTGGTATCGCCCAGCCCTACCGTTTAATGGTTACAGTAAAAAGATTGGCAGTAAGGTACAACGTAATACAAATAGTTTTATTAAATCTGTTATTTCCCAGCAGTCAATTTTTTTTATTTGTTTAAATTTGCAACCTGCACAGTTTCCAAAAGGTTGGGGCCGCTCATTCATTTTAAAAATGTTAATAGAAGTAAACCAGACATGAAAAATGCTAAGAACCTTTCCTAGCCTCTCCCCTCCTGCTGCTAGAAGCTAACAAAAAGAAAGTTTTTCAAAAGATGCTTAGGCTTGGACATCAACAGATCACCAAGGAGCAAAAATTACACTACCGTGGAGCAGCTATTTCTAGGGGGACACAGAGATCTGAGGCACATAATTTTTCTTGCTACTAATGTGAGCGGGAAACTGTTTAATTTATTGTGATTAGCTACATCAGTGCACTGATTCAGTTTAAAAGGAAACTGTTAAACTCTATGGCAGTGAGGAATTACCCATAGCAGAGTTGTAACCTGGCCTTTTTGACCCCTCTTTAAATTTGGGGCCAAAAATA
Source organism: Podarcis cretensis (assembly GCF_951804945.1). Lineage (NCBI taxonomy): Eukaryota > Metazoa > Chordata > Lepidosauria > Squamata > Lacertidae > Podarcis > Podarcis cretensis. The sequence continues at coordinate 116,018,653 of NC_137172.1, read as the reverse complement.
CATGCAGCTGCAAGGAGGAGTTGGCAAGTGACATTGTAGACTTGACATCAATGTGTGTTTAATCGCCAGCAAAAGTCTTATAAGAACACAGTGCTGTGCCTAAAACGCACAACATTCCGTTGTGTATGGGAGGGGGTGATTATTGGAAATAGGTAAATGGTTTCTCTCCTTCCACAGTGGCAGGCAGTTGAGGGCAATAGTTTTATGAAGAGGCTTTCTTGCCTTCAGGGTGGTCCAATAACTTCTGGTACTGCCTGGATCCATTGTGCTGACCTGCCAGATTTAACTGTTTTAGGAACTCCCTTAAAGGGAAGACTACTTTTGGGTTCTTCCCAGGAAATTTTATTTAGGTATGCAAAACTTGTTTTTGTGGAAATCTGACTTGGTTCAGTTAATCATGTGCTTGGACACAGTCCCAAAATATTGTAGTACAATTTGACTCTTATTAGCAGACTGTGTTAATAGGCAGATTGCCAGGTGTACTGTTGATCTCCCAATTCTAAATCCCTGGGCCTTTTCCATATTATCCATGATGCTGGGCCAAATTCTTCATTATTCCTTTCAAATTAGTACAGATATAATTTATTCCTCATGAGCAGTTACAAACACTATATTTTGCTCTCCTGTCTTGTGACATATGGAAGCTCCCTGTCTCTCCCCTCCCCTGCAAGATTTTGAAGTGGGGATGGAGAATGTGGCCAGACTATTAAAAAGATTCCACCTATTGGACTCAAGGAAGGGAGGGTTAATATATCCACCTACATTCCCTCCGTCCGTCGAGACAAGATAGAAAAATGGATATATATCCATCCAGAAGTGACCAAGATATTGAAGCATTATTCACTACAAGGACTTCTGGGCACATCTGTTGCTTGATTTTCACTATATTTCGAGCCATGCTGGAAAGATAACACCATGAGCGATATGGTTCCTCGGAATAAGTAGACTAAAATGGAATTGCAGCCCTGTGAACACTTGATTGGAGAATCTCTGCCCTACTTGCCCTCAGAGTTCCTCCTCCTTCCACCACCACCACCACCACCACCACAGACACTCTTATAGCAGCTATGGAGCTGTTTCAGGTGCTGTCTAGGGCAGGGAGCAAAAATGAAAGTTAAGAGCTGCACACATGCAGCCTCCTTAGTGCTGCCTTGCGTTATGGAGATTGTTATTCCTGCTCCTCTTGTTCTTCCTTCTAATCAAAGTGACAGTAACTATTAAGGCTTAGAACGAAGATTGAGAGCCACTCATGCAGTTTCTACGGCTGTATTCTCTTTATTCAGTATGGTGCTAGGAATGTTGCAGAAAGGCATCCTTTACTTCCAGGCTGATGTCAATATCTCTAAGGATTAGTTCTCCGCTCTGATGTAGTAGATCTGTTGTCCGGGTGACACCGCTCACCAACTGCAGGACAGGCACATATGACTTGACCATTTGTCCATACAAAAAACAAGCTCAGTGAAGAAAGTGAGAATATCAAGGAGAAGGTTGGGCTGGGTTTCTCTCTCGCTTAATATGCTTGTTTCTCTATCGAGGGTTTTGATTTGTTTTGTTGGTAAGAGCATTATGTCATATTAATCCTCAATTGCACTGCAACAGTATGGTCCAGACACCCAGACTTCCTAATTTAGTAAGAATTACATGCCTGGCTAGAAGCCTTTTTTAAAAAAAGAAAACCCACGTGTAATTCTCATAGTACAGCAGTACAGTACATAGTACAGCAGTGGCCCCAGGCTCCTGAAGGCAGTTGTAAATTACAAGGCTGATAAATTGGAAAGACCATCTAAGGGAAATGGTCGTTTTCCATAGCTGATGCTAGGACTGCCTGCACTCGATACTGAAATAAACAAAATAAGCAATCAGGCAGCTCAAATTCTGTACTAAGAAAAGCTGGATTCCATAACCCCTATAAAGTCTGCAGGCTTTGCATAATTTCCCTCCACAATTCTGCCATTTTCAATATGGAGGATGCTGAAATCTTAATGCACATCTTAACGAGAGGGGAAGACTCGTGTGGGAAAAGGTGGCCCCTAAGACCAATGCCATTTAGGTCTTCATAGATCGCATCCCATCGCCTTGGAATGAGACCAGAGCTTAGCCAGTTCAGCAAGAAGATGACTTAATACTCCCCACCTGAGCCCAACTCCTGCTAAAGCCCAGGCATCAGGATTCAGAAATGGAGTATCTATCTGTACAGTCTTCAAGGGCAACCTCAATTAGAGTATGTTGAAACAATCCATGAAGCATCACAAGGCATCAGTCACAAGTATGGCAAAATGAAAGTGCACCAGTGTTAGGTGCTCCTGGTTCTTGGTTTTGTGATTGGCCTGTTATGCCTACATCAGAGCTGCATATATTAGAAATATGTTTCATACCCACAGCCTCCAATGTGCCTGGTTACAGAGGGCTGCATTCAGCAGGGCCTTTTCCTGATGGTCCTCAAAGGGCCCACCCACTCAGCTATATTTAGTTCTCTCGAATCCTTCTGCTTTGTAGTCGCATATGTTTCTACTCCTGCCAATTTCTGTGCAGCTGTATACTTTTTGTGTATTGTGGCTACTTTCCCAGTATACTGGCAACTGACACGGCAAAGGGGATTTTACAAATTCTCAAAAATACAAAATATTTTCCCACAGTAGCAACACCACATTAATGTGTCTCTGAAATCACATCTACTCATAGAATTAAACTGTGCACCTGCATGGATCTTACTGATTCACAGCTCTCTCGCCCGAGGATGAATAACACGCTCCAGTTGCTTTGATTTGCAGCCCACATTTTCTTCTGGTAACTTTATAAAGGAGCTTTTTAAAAATCTGAAAATTGCACAAAATGGAAAGCATGTTTCTCCCTAAACCTCTTAGGTAGAATTGTTTTGACTGGTGTTTTATTTGGTGAACAGGCGCTTATGTGCAATACCTCAAGAATCAGTGGCATGCCAAAATATGTGACCGATTCAAGTGCCCACGTGGCCGGTGTGGAGAACTGTAAACAACTGAAGCACATATATATAACCATATGAATTAGCCAGTTAATACTAATCAACTGGGTTTCTGTGTTGAGTACAACCTGAGTCTTGCAGGGCTATTTTATGCCCATCCAATATAGACTGAATTTATTTTAAATCTATGTTTCAATCAGTTGTTTGAAGGGGAGAAAAGACAGGTTTATATGAAGTTCCCCATTTTATAATAAATGCATTTCCTGGGAGTGTTTATACTACTTAAGAGTACAGTCCAGAACTTGTGGTCGTGCAACTCCTGTGCCTTTTGTACAACCCATTTGTAGTGGTGTAGACAAAGAGGAACAACTGCGAAATTTACAGATTTCTCTTTGGCTTTGTGTTCACATGCAGAAAACAATGCAAGGTCACTTGTTTTAAGACAAAGTTAGGTGTGCACAATCTGGAATTATGGGTGATTAGCTACAGGGCAAAACAGTGTTTCCCCATGAGAGGGAAAGTAAATGTCCATGCTGTTTGGCTATTTGCCACACTAGTAAATATATAATTACTGCAGAGCTTTCCAAACTTTTCATGTTGGTGACACACTTTTTAGTCATGCATCATTTCATGACACAGTAATTCTGTTTTACCAGCAAGCCAGAAGTTAAACTAACCCCTTTCCAGCCCTGGGAGGAGCGCAGGGAGAATTCACAGGCACATCTATACACTGCAGTCGATGCACTAATGTTTGGACGCAGTCGACACACACAGTTTGGAAAGCTCTGACCTCTATTCCCTCTATTTGCAAAGTTTGGAGAGGAGTTAAAATCTTTTTTGTTGCCGAAACTGCACCACTTCTGCACCTGAGAGAGGTATAAGTAGGCTTGGGGGATACTGTAATGTTTACAAAACCCCTTTTTTGTGGGATGGAAAAGCTCTGTAGGGAGTTGCAAACCCCACAAAACAATCCAAGATACCGAACATTGAATTAGACGGAAAAGTAAAGCAGGTAATTGGGGGAGAGAGAGGAATTAGCGGTCTGGTGGAAAGTTACTGATGAAGAAGAAGAAGGTGTGGTCATGGCACAACAAAATGCTACTGATTACTTGGCAGGCAGAAAAGGCTAGTGAAGACTCAAGACAAGGGGTACAGGAGGCAGTTATTTCTCTATGCCTCTTCCTCCATTGAATTGTGCTCCATTATTCCCCTTCTCTTTCTCCCTCCCAGGGAATTGAGCAAAAGAGGATGACAAAAGAGGCACATAGATATAAAAAAGGTACAGAGAACCATTTCATAGTTCACACCTGGAATTATTTATGTGTCTGTGTGAACCTCCCAGCAAATTGGATGGGTGATGCATAAATAAATACTAAGGGTTGTGTGAAACACTGTGCAAGCAGAGTTCCACTTGTGCAGTGGGACTTCCCCTCTTCCCTGCCGCTCACACTCCCAAAATCTGCTCTGGAGCGTTCCCCAACACCGCCTTGACTTAAGAAGAAGAGCAAGTTTTGTTGGGTGCACAGATGTCTCTTGTGCAAGCCTAGCTGCAGTGTTGAATACAGCCCTAAATTATTTTAAAATGTCCCCAGGAATGGAAGTGAGAGTTGCCTATAGAAATTGGGGGAGAAATTCAAGATTTTAGCATAACCCAAGATTGGCCACCCTCCAAAATATCGCAGCAAAAAGAAGAGTTGTGCGCTTTCTCAGTTTTTATTTAAAACAGACACATTTAAAAAATAGTCCTGATTATGCAAATTCCTGAGAACATTCAGGGCACTGTCCCAGTATTTCAGGTTTGAAGAGACTCTTGCTGTGAGACAGTGACCAAGACAGCCCTATGATACCACACTGAATATTTCAGGGTAGGCTCTGAATGGTTTACAGCAGCCCTGTGGCATTGCCCAGAGGAATTAACCTTCAATAGAGGGTCTGCGTTTGGGCTGAGAGTTGCTTACGACGATCCTTCCATTAAATCCACTGCTTTTAATCCCCATGGTGGAAGTTGGGTTGAAAACGTAACATGCAGCAGCAGGGTAGTCCACTGTTAATATTGCAAGTTAGAGATTGGGCAAAAGCTGACCGGTTTGGATTCCCATTCTAAAAATCCCTCCTACCTCTCAGGTTGCTGTAACAGCCAATCTGTTCAAATTATCACATAAGTTCTCTTTCCAGGTTAATTCTGGCATTTAGGTGTCTCACACTACAGTGACTTGCATGTAGACGTGTGGTTTTCCTTTGGACAAACTGGGTTTGCAGACTGAATCGTCTTTTGCCGCAGAATGCTATGTTCATTAACTCAGATGCTGCTTTCTAACTGATATGACAACTCTGAGGGGGGGGGGGGGTTAAGGGAAGGCTTGGGATGTTAGAGAACAGTCCTCTTCATATCTACTCATAGACATGTCTACTCATGTTCCATTATGTTCAACGGTGCTTCCTTCCAGGTAAGTGGGTATGGAATTGCAACGTAGTGTTAAACATGTGTGATATGAAAACGTGTCGGGATTCTACATCACCCACCCCCTTTTTTGTGGTCTCTTTTAGACTATAGAGTCTAACTGGCGATGTGGAAGGCACAACTTGCAAAGAATTCAATGCCGTTCTGAAAACAGTAAAGGTGTTTACTGTTTACAGTATGATGACGAGAAGATTATCAGTGGCTTAAGGGACAACTCCATTAAGGTAAAAAGGCCTTTCTTGACTACTTTTCGTCTTGTTTCTGGTGAGATCATTTGTTCACGTCTGCCAACTCTACAATTCTATGATTCATTGCAGCACAAAAGTAGAATATTGCTTGGTTGAAGCTGAAGAAGTCTTGAGCCCTTACTAATAGTCTAGAATACAACATGCTGCCCATTGAATCTCTGCTACATTCTGCTTTTCGCAAGAAGAAGAAAGAGCAGATCTGAAAAAGCAGGATGTAATTCTTAAAATTTCTCTTTTGTTCCAGAGGTTTATGTATTTATTGTTGATTAAGCATGTATTAAGGGACGCGGGTGGCGCTGTGGGTTAAACCACAGAGCCTAGGACTTGCCGATCAGAAGGTTGGTGGTTTGAATCCCCGTGATGGGGTGAGCTCCCGTTGCTCAGTCCCTGCTCCTGCCAACCTAGCAGTTCGAAAGCACGTCAAAGTGCAAGTAGATAAATAGGAACGGCATTTTTGTGTGCTGCTCTGGTTCGCCAGAAGCGGCTTAGTCATGCTGGCCACATGACCTGGAAGCTGTACTCCAGCTCCCTCGGCCAATAAAGCGAGATGAGCTCCGCAATCTCAGAGTCAGCCACAACTGGACCTAATGGTCAGGGGTCCCTTTACCTTTAAGCATATATTAAACCCTGTTATTCAATTTAAAAGAGAATGCCCAAGGCAGCTATCACAGCATGAGAGCACGTCAGAGCATAACACAGATGAATACGATATATACCTTCTAAAAAATTTTTTTTTGAACACATGCAAAAAAACTGTGCTTGTAGTCTGCCTCATTTCCTTGAATTAAGCATTCCTCATCACAAGAGAGGAGAATGAGAACGTGCTCATTGGCACTGTCCCTTTCATCGTGTTCTGGCGGCCTGTCTCTGCAGCCCCTCGATGTGCTAAGGCTGAAACTCTACAGTGGGGAGGCTCGTATAGGCTCCCCATACTGTTCATTCAGGGTTCTAATCGACATGGGCACCCTATAGGGAGTATAGTGAATGTGTCCTTTCTGCGGATGTTGAGCCTCAACATGGGGAGGGTGGCATTGCCAAGCTGCTAGGAATGTGGCAGAAGATACAAGGCAAACAAGCATGCTCCCCATGCAGTTGGGAATGTGTGAACACGTGAACAGTGTTTGGGAAGGAGGAGAAAAGAAGTTTGGGGACTGGGGGCCATTAGAGGACTATAGATCTTAATTAAGTCACTTTTGCACCATCTTACCCAGTTCCACTTTCTGATGCTTCTGCAAAAACCACACGTGCATTCTCAAGCTTATTTGTAACCAGGGGAGCCAGAATATAATTTTTCTTTAAAATGTTGTAATGCTGGGGTATTAAGGAATAATGGCAGTCAGGATTCTGTGATCTTTTTTTTAAAAAAACAAACCTCCCTCTGCACAATGCTATAATTCAGATATTCAGGTGAATTATGTATTTCTGCGTTTCCAGAAAGGCATAGAAAGTATAGAAGAAACAAGTGGGGAAACCCATGTCCCCAAGGACTGTGGACTCATTTCAACATGGCTTTACAGATAGTGATTCTGCAGTCATATAATTCTCTTGGGTTTCTGTTCGGCAGATCTGGGATAAAACAGGATTGGAATGTTTGAAAGTATTAACAGGACATACTGGCTCCGTTCTCTGTCTGCAATATGATGAAAGAGTAATTGTAACTGGATCTTCTGACTCCACTGTGAGGTGAGCATTTTTGTAGCTGCGAAACTGGTGAGAAGGATGATGCAAAGGGAAGATTCACAGCCAGTGAAAGGTACAACCTTTCTTGAGAAAAGAGGGGTTGCCCACCTAAATCTGGAATTCTGTAGATTCTCCCATATTCCTGGTACTAGTCAGTCTTGGGTTTACAGGCCAATTAAGGACTTTTAGCTGTGCAGTGGAACATCCCTGCCCTCCTCCTCTCCTTGCATGACCCCGTAAATCTGTTTTGGAGGGTTAGGGAAAACCCCAGAACAGATTAATTAAATACTGTGAATTATGGCTTCTGTCGTTACGATTGCAGAAACACTTCAGTCTCTGTGTGACACCTAAAATGTTGTTGGATGGGGACAGTTGGCAGAGGATAATGGGTTGGCATGAGGAAAAAACATAACCTTCTTCTGCCAGCCACATTTCCCAAAAATACAGCCAATATGTTGAATTTGTGGGAGACCTTGGGAAGACAGTTACAGAAGCTCCATAGAGGAAGGGCTAAGCACCCTCTCCCACACACCACTGCTGCCTTACATCATCCCGATGGCTTATAGCAGTTTGAGAGCCAACATTGCTTTCAAGACCTGGGTCTGCCCCTAGTCGTGCGGTTTTGTCTCCTAGCAGCCCTATAAAAGTGACTTCAAACAACAAATGGGCCTTAACCACCCTCGCTTAACCAAGACTCCACTTCCTCAGGGTCTTGTGAAAGAACAATGTTAAACAACAATTGCTGACCTCCTTCTACTGGTCCACAATAGAAAGTGTCCTCTCATATTGTATCCCAGTGTGGTACGTTGGCTTAACAGCCACGGACAGAAAGTCTTTACAGAGGGTGGTGAACACAGCACATGATATCATGGGCTGTCCCCTGAGCCCGCTACACAACATCACAAGGGATCGTTGCCTTAGGAGAGCGAGGGAAATGCTCAGGGACGATTCACACCCCGGCCAGCTCCTCTTTAATCTTCTACCCTCGGGCAGGAGATATAGAAGTATAGTCAGTTGTACCAACAGGCTAAAAAACAGTTTCTATCCGTGGGCTGTTATGCTGCTGAACGGAAAATAATATAGTGCAACTGACTTTCGGGGTTGGTGTGTTGTGTGAAAAGCACACAGAGTGCAATGAGACTGAGTGTTAATTTCATTGTACACAGGTTGTACATTGACAATAAATGTATTATTATTATTATTATTATTATTATTATTACTACTACTACTACTACTACTACTACAGTGGTACCTCAGGTTAAGTACTTAATTCGTCCTGGAGGTCCATTCTTAACCTGAGACTGTTCTTAACTTGAAGCACCACTTTAGCTAATGGGGCCTCCTGCTGCCGCCGCGCCGCTGGAGCACGATTTCTGTTCTCATCCTGAAGCAAAGTTCTTAACCTGAAGCACTATTTCTGGGTTAGCGGAGTCTGTAACCTGAAACGTATGTAACCTGAGGTACCACTGTATTATTAACCGCTGAAAGTGGACAGGGCTTTCTGAGCTCTTGAACATGGAGATGGACGGTGGTGTGTCTTTGCAAGAATGATGCCCTGCTACTGATGATATTTAGCAGTTTGTGGTTTGAAACAATTAAAGGCTCACCAGTACCACCACCCATGAAACTAGCTTTTGATTGCATAGCATTTGATCCCAAATGATTTGATGTGTGTATATGTGCTTTTGCAGAGTTTGGGACGTGAACACAGGTGAAGTCCTCAACACACTGATTCATCACAACGAGGCTGTGCTCCACTTGCGTTTCAGCAATGGCTTAATGGTGACCTGTTCAAAGGACAGATCTATTGCTGTCTGGGATATGGCCTCACCGACTGACATCACTCTGCGCCGCGTATTAGTTGGCCATCGGGCGGCTGTTAACGTCGTTGACTTCGATGACAAGTATATTGTATCTGCTTCTGGTGATAGGACCATTAAAGTAAGTGGACAACCAGTTTCTCAAAATAGCAAATTCAGAAAGGAGTTATGGGAGAATAAGTTTGGTCTCTGACTGACGTGTTGCTGAAACATCCATTAAAGTAGTTTCTAAGGATAGTGGTTGTATGTCTGACATTCCCCATATGCAGCCTTTCTCAACCAGGGGCCCCTTGATCTTGTTAGATTACAACTCCCATCATCCTTAGCCAGCTTGGCCAGTAATGATGGGAGTTGTAGTTCAGGAACATCTGGGAACTCGCTGTTGAGAAAGGCTGCTTTAATGGCTTTAAGCTTTTTTTAGATATTTCCCTTTGTATCACACTGTTGTCATGAGGTTAAGTAGAGTAGAGTGGGGAAAACCTTATTCTTGCCCAGGGGCAGATTGTGACCTTCCAGCTCTCTCTGCCTAGCCCTTGAGATTCTCCCCAAGCACATCCTCTCCAGGACTTTTGCTTGGCTGGTGTGTGCCTAGATGAAGGATGGGGAGATGGCGGGCAAGGTGTGTAGAATTCTCTGACTTTTTGCATAGCTGAAATATAGCCCAATGTACTAAGATTGGAGTCACATCCATTACTTTGGCCTCTGACCACGCCCACCATTGGCATATGTGGCCCCCCTCCAATCATCCCGGGGGGGGGGGATGTGATCTATAGTCGGGGAAAAAGGGAAGGCTTTCGGAATGAAAACTGTATTTTGCCTTCATCTCTGTCTTTTAATGCAGAATTTCAAAATGTGCCAAATTGCCATTATATCTTTTGCAGTTAAATATTTATTTTCCTCTTAGGTCTGGAGCACAAGCACATGTGAATTTGTTCGCACTCTTAATGGGCACAAGCGAGGCATCGCCTGCCTTCAGTATAGGGATCGGCTTGTTGTGAGTGGATCATCAGACAATACCATTAGGTAAGGAATGGGTGGAATCTGTGAAGATAAATGGAAACAGTACTGTTTCATTGCAACCCCCTTTTCATTTGACTGCCCAAGCACCAGGTTCTAGTTTTTTGTCATCTTATCTTGCTGGATTTCATTTTTTTAAAGGTTTTGTTTTTTTATGTATAGCCTGTCCTGTCTTTCTTCCATTGTGGAATCTGGGTGATACACGTCTAGTTCCTAGGAAGGCACTGATCAGACCCAGGAATGCTTAGCTTAAACTAGGTGGCAGCCTCACCTGCCTTCAGACCACCTCCAAGGGATCTGTGTGCTTTTCTCGGCCATTCTTAGTTCGGTTAGCTGTTTGTCACAAATTTGATCCCCTGGTGCAAGTAGCAGTTGGCCGCAGGTGAGCTTCTAGAAGAGGAAGATGCCATTGCACATGTACAAAGCTGCTGGCCTGTTATGTATGGCCAGTGTTGCACAGAGTTTGGCCAAATAATAATGACAACAAATAATTTATTTATTTATACCCTTTCCAACTGGCTGGGTTTCCCCAGTAGCATCAGCTGAGAGGGGAGACAGTGCTAGGGTCAAAAGCAATTGGGACAGGCAAAGGCTGTATGGAAACTCACTTACCGTTTTGAAGAATGGTCTTAATGCAAGCTCTGCTTAGTACATTAAATTATTTTGAGCCAAGTAATCAAGCTTAACCACTGGTGCGAGAGGGAAGTAGTGAGCCCTACTCCAGGGAATCTGTCCAGCGTGGCCCCCAAGTGATTCAGCATCCACAACCAATATTGTGTTGAGTATAGCCTTTTCAGAAATAATCAGGTCAAGCTGTGATGGAAATTGCAAAAGATATATAAGAAGGAATACATGCGTTGTTGCTTTTATTTTTTTGAAAAAAGCTGTACATGTTCCTTTTTTCAGGCTTTGGGATATCGAATGTGGGGCCTGTTTAAGAGTGCTAGAAGGTCACGAAGAACTGGTTAGGTGCATCAGATTTGATAACAAGAGGATTGTAAGCGGAGCCTACGATGGGTATGTGCTTGAATGCAAAGTTCTGTTTTCACTTGGGAGGTTGGTTTTCTGTGGTTCTTAGTACTCGGAGGGTGTTGTAGTTTTCTCACTGCCTTTTCTCTCTTTGCTTCATAGCAAAATCAAAGTTTGGGACTTGCAAGCTGCTCTTGACCCCCGTGCCCCAGCAAGTACACTATGCTTACGTACATTGGTGGTATGTACATTAACTATACAGATATTATTGTACAACAGTAGTACATGTTGACGATACTTTTGTCTGCTTGTTTCTAAATCTACTACCTTGTAATGGAGTGGAAATTTGGTGTGTTTTTGCCAGAGGATGGCAACACTAGAACGGGCTTTTTCTGCGGTGGCTCTCTGTTTTTCTTAATTCCCTCTCCCGGGAGATTCACCTTGCACCTTCATTACATAGCTGTAGGCACCAGGTGAAAACGTTTCTCTTTAACCAGGCTTTTTGCTGATTAGCATTCTATTCCCTCTTAAACAGTTTTGTAGGCAGGCAATGGGGGTATTACTGGTGCGCCTTGTTTTTATTGTGCATTTTGTGTTCTCATTTTAGATCGTGAACTGCCCTGTGATCTTCACATGCAGGGTGGTACAAAAATTAAATAAACCAATTAAATGGATGCAGTAATTGTTGAAAGCAAATATTTGGCATGTTGTCTGTGTGAAATCCAGCTCTTCCTGATTAGTCTCTAAAATGTCCCAAGGTGTCACTATTGTGCTAAATTACTCCAGTCCCTTTGTCTTCTGAATGATAACCTACACGCTTCCTCCTTCCTTTAAGAAATCCTTTATCTCATGAGGCTCTTTCTGATGTTAGTCAAACCCAGAGTAGACCCATTGAAATTAATTGTAGAATTGGGACCCTACAGGTCACCTTGTCCAACCCCTGCAATGCAGAAATGAATGTGACTAACTTAACATTAAATTCAATGGGGCCTACTCTGAGTTTGACTAACATTTTATAAAACTCATGATTGTTGCATTCATATTTCCTTCCAGCTACAAGTAGAAATGAATATTTGAGTGCAAGTGTGAACACGGTAAACAGAGTCTTCTGCCCTCCTAACTGCAAACTCTTTTGCCATTTTTCAGGAACACTCAGGACGTGTGTTTAGACTCCAATTTGATGAATTTCAGATCATTAGTAGTTCCCATGATGATACCATTTTGATTTGGGATTTTTTAAATGTGCCCCCCAATGCACAAAATGAGACACGCTCTCCATCAAGAACATACACTTACATCTCCAGATAACAGTCTGCAATGTACTGCTCTCCAAGGTAAGCCTTGCTATCTTAAGGATGCCCTTTTTGTATCCACTATACCGCCAGCCCTGGCAGTGGGCCTGGCAAAAGTGAATTTTCATTCATGCTTTCAGTGAGATTTTTCAGTAGAACAAGTGCAAACCATCTTTAGATAAAAATTTTTTTGAAAAATTGTCCAGTAGCATTAGGTCCAGTTGTGGCCGACTCTGGGGTTGCGGCGCTCATCTCGCTTTATTGGCCGAGGGAGCTGGCGTACAGCTTTCGGGTCATGTGGCCAGCATGACTAAGCCGCTTCTGGCAAACCAGAGCAGTGCACGGAAACGCCGTTTACCTTCCCACCAGAGTGATACCTATTTATCTACTTGCACTTTGACGTGCTTTCAAACCTTAGAGACCAACTAAGTTTGTTCTGGGTATAAGCTTTCGTGTGCATGCACACTTCTTCAGATACACTGAAACAGAAGTCACCAGACCCTTATATATAGTGAGGGGGGGGAGGTTCTCAGGATGGTCGTAGGAGATGGGTGATTGACTCAATGGGTATGGTAAACCTGTTGACGACTTAACGACTGCAATTAGTCCTACAGGAAAAAGCAAGAGGTGGTATGCAGATGATTAACATATGTAATGAGACAGGACTCCAATATCTCTATTAAGACCAGGTATCTCCTGGACACGAAAGCTTATACCAAGAACAAACTTAGTTGGTCTCTAAGGTGCTACTGGACAAGGTGAATTATCACTAGGGTATGCTCAAAAACTTGTGAGTGATAAACACACCTCTCCTCCTCTCTACCCCGCTTTCCCCAAAGAAGTGTATATGCCTCAAATGAGAGGCATATACGTTCTACTCATGTAAAAATACCAGGCAGGCCCCACAAATAACCCAGAGATGCATTTTAAATAAAAGCACGCATTCTACTCATGTAAAAACACAGTGTTTCTCAGACTGTCCGTGGGCCGGATCGAGAAGGCGATTGGGCCGGATCCAGCCCCATGGGCTAGAGGCACATGTTGGAGGAGTGAGCAATCACCAGTGAAAGGATTTCACTCCCATGCTTTCCTATTGGGCATCAGTCATCTGAGAGGCATGATCTGCCATGGTTGTGGGGATCATGTACAACAGGAGATAATTGTGGATGGGGGTGGGGGGCAGTTGTAGGCAATACCACTTTGCTGTTACAGGCCTTGGGCAATTTCCAAACCCTGGCTTAGGCTTGAGTTGCCCTGGAAACATAAAGCCGTGTCTCCCTTAAGTAGAGAGAGAGGTAGGCAAGTCATTGAACAGCTGTCAGAAAAGTGCAAAACTCTGTAGCAAAACAATGTCCCCTGGAAGCTGGAGGTTTCAGTTTCTGACCTTGGCATCTTCAGATGTCAAACTGCAACTTTGGGTGCCAGGCAAAAACATTCTTCTTCTCCCAGGCTTTTGGCTAATTAAACAGTCTATGGTCTTTTAAACTGTTGAGGTGGGGGGCAATGTTTCTGCTTGTTAGTATGTTACCGACCGCATTTTTCGCTCCATAAGACACACCTGACCATTAGACGCACCTAGTTTTTGGAAGGGGAATGCAAGGGAAAAAATATTTTTAAAGGGAGCGCTGAGCAGAGCCTGTATGCATCCCAGGTTCTGCACAGCGCTCCCTTTCACGAGCCGCGTGGAGCGTGTGTGCGGCGCTTGCAGGCTTTTCCCCAGGAGGGAGAAGGTCAGCCCGTCACTGACACGCAGAAGCCGCACACCCTTTAAAGAGCGCACAGCTTTTGCATGCTTTTCTATGAGGAGGGAGAAGAGACTGACGCGGCCAGTCGGTCCCTTCTCCCTCCTCAGGGAAAAGCCCCCAAGAGCAGTGCACCCTTTAAAGAGCTTGTGGCTTTTGCGGGTCCCCCACTTCGTAGAAAAGCCCGCAGGAGTGGCACACCCTTTAAAGAGCGTGCGGCTCCTGCAGGCTTTTCTACAAGGAGGAAGAAGGGACTGAAGCAGCCAGTCAGTCCCTTCTCCCCCCTGGGGAAAAGCCCGCAAGAGTCGTGTGGAGCATGTGTGCGGCTCTTGGGAGCTTTTCCCGCCTGCCTCCCGCCTGCATTCGCTCCATAAGACGCACACACATTTCCCTTTACTTTTTAGGAGAGAAAAAGTGCGTCTTATGGAGCGAACAATACGGTACTTTTTGTGTTTTTATATTGTAAACTTCCCTGTGATCCTCAGATGAAGGGGTGTATAGAAAGAAATAAAAATAAACCATCCTTGCCTGCTGTCCATGCTAGCTGGCGTTGATGGATGTTAGAGTCCAAAAACATTTGGAGGGTCGCAGATTTCCCTGGAGGGAAGAGCCACTGCCAATCCAAGTGGATTGTGCCGGACTGCCAGTGATCCGGCTCTGTTTAAAACGGCTTCCTATTCTGCAGTGTTTCCCACATCACAGGGCAGAAATGTTGCTCCGTTTTATAAAGCTGTAAAATAACAAATATTACTAATGATAGAGGAGCCGTTTTATGTGCTCAGCTCAAGTAATGTAGGTTTCTAACTTTTTAACCAAATCCTGCACCTTTTCCCTTCTCGATGTCCCAAATGAATATGCCTTTTAAAGTTGATCATTTCTGACAACCCTGGCGCTCTTGGCCATAAGAGAATTTTATTGCCTTCTGTTGAATTCCTTTTTTATTGTAACAGGATCAAAATTGTTACCATATGATAATCTTAATATAATCCGCTATTTAAACACTTTAGTGGAAAATAATAATAAAAAAAGTTTTAGCCTATTAGCGGCGAAACTCCCATGTCCATAACTGAGCACCAAAGCTTGCCTCTCTTGGGAAAAAAAAAATATATAGAAGATTAGGTTTAATTACTTTGTGCTTAATTTCAGTAAGTTACATTAGTTTCAGGAGAGCCAATAAAACACTGCACTTGTATTACTGTAATATTGCAGAGAGAACTTAACTCTTGCCTGCATTAAAAGGTCTTCCTTTAAATCAGTTGAATCTTTCTTGATAATGCCCTAGATCCAGAGCTGTTTTGTGTGGACACAAAGACACTTTTATGCAAGATAGCCCTATAGATGTCCCCCTTCCACTGTAGCTTTTTGTTCCTCATAACACACCATTCCTGCTTTTGACGGGTTGGCTCTGCTCAGGAGCTGCCAAGGGAGCTGGTCCCTGCTAGGCTTGCAGAGGAAAAATTGGGGAAAAATGCAGCCACAGCTTTACCTTGCTTACACCTGACGTCATACGACGTCGGTTGCAGGTCAGGTGAGCATGGCTGGAAGATGGGGGAAGAAACCATCTCACCAGCCAAATATCAGCCACAGAATGTATTGGTTAGAAGTGGACAAAATGACAAATAACTAAATAAAGTACAGTGGTACCTCGGGTTACAGACACTTTAGATTACAGACTCCACTAACCCAGAAATAGTACCTCAAGTTAAGAACTTTGCTTCAGGATGAGAACAGAAATTGTGCGGTGGCAGCAGGAGGTCCCATTAGCTAAAGTGGTACCTCAGGTTAAGAACAGTTTCAGGCTAAGAATGGACCTCCAGAACAAATTAAGTTCTTAACCAGAGGTACCACTGTACCAAAAACAAGCCAGCCCTAGGGAATTTAAAAGTACTTGCCAGACAAACTATGTCTTTAAAGAGTGGTGAAATACCACTGAAAAAGCAGAACATCTGAAACAAAGAGTTCCCTAAATGACAACTGTGACCAATGGTGTTTGTGGATGTGTGCACCGTTGCCTAAAATCTGACAGTAAGCAACTATAGACTGTTGAAATTAATTCAGACTTCTTCTTTTTAGGATTCCACAGTCTTTGAACTACTGGACATTTGGCAATTACACACCTGAAGACATCAGCCACCGCTAAAGTCAGAAGTGGTTCTAGATGCTGTGTAGATGCAAAGCAGCACAAGTCTATATCTAAACTTACCTTTTCAAGTCCTCCTCCACTCAGTCTGGTCTCCTCTGAGAAATTGACTAGGAATTCACTGAGTCCAGCTAGAAGAAATTCAGTCTGTCCTTCACTGCAATGCAAGATCCAAAGCTATGTCATGAGTAAATTGCCCATATACACTGAACTGATGGCTTGTTTTTCCAGGAGTAAATCAGATGTCAAGGAAGGACTTGACCTAATTTATATTTGCTTTGCACTTTTATCTGACTCTGAAGAAGAAAAACATTCTCGGTGAAATGTGGGTGCCAAACATACCCAGAATGTACAGGGCTTTGCTCTCAAAGCCACCCTCCTCCTGTAGACTTTACGTTTCCCGACTGATGCGGATCCTCTTCTGTTGGCTAGGAGTATCAATTGGACTGATAGAGATATTTCTGGATGGATCAGTAATATTTTGGATGATTGTTTACTTATTTCTGCAACAGTAATTTGCTTTAATTTAACGATTGTAAATTGGGCTAGAGTATCTAAACTAGGTGTACAGCACTGTCCTTTCTTTTAATTGTGCTTTGTACTACAGCCGTCCTCCTCCTCCTCCTCTTCCTCCTCCTCCTCCTCCTCATGTTTGGTATAGTCGAATTCTTCATGTGTGCTTGCCTCATAATTTCCAATACCGTAACTGTATAAGCATGTAGATATATTGTACATAAACATTGTAACCTCCAAGTGCTGGGAGTCAGGGTCTCCTGATACTGTATGCAGATTTCAAGGAATAAGTTTTTAAGCATCAAGGTATTCTTACTACTGGCACCATAATGGGGTTGGGATGAATTGCTTTAGAAATATTTCTCTGTGAATAGGAGGATTTTGGTATCCATTGGGATTTTTAAAAAAAAGAAAAAGAAGAAGAAAAAATGAGGTGAAACATCTTAATGTTAAGCTTCAAGAACGTTTTTTTTTTTTTAATCTAAGAAAAAAAATTAAAGTTAAAAGTGGTTCTGATTTTTCCATGCTGCAATATTTGCAAACCATCTTAAGCCGTTGGCCAAAGTTGCATACCTGGAAACAACTTTTACAATCCATTCAGATAGTCCTTGATCTTACCATGCTTATGTGTTGAACTGAAGCAGAAACTGCAATTCCACTGTGATCTTGTAAGAGAGATGGTCTGTGTTCCTTAACAGTTCTGTTGAGAAACCTGGCGGATTATGGCAGCGCGTCATTGGAATGTCTTCTTTAAAAGTATGACTGGTGGTGGCAGTTAGTCATATGCTTCCCTGTACAAAAGCAAACTTCCTAGTCTCTCTCTCATCTTTTTAAGTTATTGCTGGGCAATATTGTTTAGTGGCTTCTTCTTAATGCTAGTTTTGAAAATTATTAACTAATAAAATATAATACTGGATGGTCTAAGAACTGTGTAGTTGGCATGGATATGGACACTGTCATTCCTTAGTCATATGGTTTTGTATTTGTTTTTCCTTTGCCGCCACTCCTGATTTCTCTTTTCTCTTTCCCTCTCCCTTTTTTCTTTTGGTTGAGGGGTCAAGGACTGTTGATAACCAATATAAAAAAAGACCAATGAATGAATATCGCTTATTTTAGTGGAACAGCTGCGGCTTTAGTGGAACTTGCACACCTGCCAGCTTGTCAGTCAAAAGAAAGCACACGTGAGATGTGAACAAAAGGCGCAACTTTTTGATCTGCTTCTGGTATTCCACTCTTTGCCTTCCTAGATGTTACAAATCAACTGCTTTTTGCATTCATGAATTTCCCCCCTCGGAGCACTGCTTCAAAGACTTAAGACATGGATATGATCAAATCCATCAGAGGATGCCTTTCCCATGTTCTCGGTTTTTAATATGGTTGACAGTCACACAACTGTCTTATGATAGCTGTAATATGAATGGACCCCCCCCCCCCATTGTCATTGAATGGCTGTCATGTGAAAGACTTTCTATTGCAGCCCCGAAGAAAAAGGTATTTATGGAAAACTATCCTTTTTTAATGCATGTGTAAGATGAAATTCATGTTTTTTTTCCATGGGAAATAATGGTATTTGAAGATGCAGCCTAAACTACTTTTGATTGTGCTTGGTGTAACATAGCTGTGGAGTTTGTGACTGGCACCCAGGGAGCTTGGCTCCTGGGATTTAATGATAGTGATCCTGGCTGTACTCTGGACTTTGTTTCGCTAATCATTACTGAGCAGCTGTATGTTACTGCTAGATTAATGTTTCAAAGCACTGGGATAGTCATATTCTAACTTGTAATTATGTTTGCCAGTTACCTGTTTGGAAAGTTTGTGTATGAACAGCTTATTGGACAACTGTTGAATTGTACAGATATTGTTCATGATATAAGGCTTTGTACTGTGGAATGTGCTTAATAAAAAAATTCTAAACACCTTTTTGTCCATATTACTAACCCAACATTATTATACTTCAATCAACTTCTAATTCTGAATGGCTGAAATTTGTGTTTCCTGTGTAGTTTTGAATGGGCTTCTGTCATCAATCCTACCATCTCCAATATACACAAATGATAGTAAAAGTAGAGTTATGTCTTGATAAAACATTGGTAGATCTGAGCCAAATGGCAGCTTCACAATCCCACATGAACTGAGGCATTGCTAAAACCTTAGACACCAACTAAGTTTGTTCTGGGTATAGGCTTTCGTGTGCATGCACACTTCTTCAGATACACTGAAACAAGTCACCAGACCTTTATATATAGTGGGAGGGTGGGGTTGCTTTTTTCTCAGAATGGTAGTAGGAGGTAGTAGGAGGTGGGTGATTGACTCAATGGGTATGGTAAATCTGTTGACGACTGTTAACGACTGCAATTAAGGGACGCAGGTGGCGCTGTGGGTTAAAGCCTCAGCGCCTAGGACTTGCGATTGGCGGTTCGAATCCCTGCGGCGGGGTGCGCTCCCGCTGCTCGGTCCCAGCGCCTGCCAACCTAGCAGTTCGAAAGCACCTCCGGGTGCAAGTAGATAAATAGGGACCGCTTACCAGCGGGAAGGTAAACGGCGTTTCCGTGTGCGGCTCTGGCTTGCCAGAGCAGCGATGTCACGCTGGCCACGTGACCCGGAAGTGTCTCCGGACAGCGCTGGCCCCTGGCCTCTTAAGTGAGATGGGCGCACAACCCCAGAGTCTGTCAAGACTGGCGCGTACGGGCAGGGGTACCTTTACCTTTACCTTTAACGACTGCAATTAGTCCTACAGGAAAAAGTAAGGGGTAGTATGCAGATGACAAAGAATAGCTTTAGCATATGTAATGAGACAAGAATCCAATCTCTATTCAGACCAGGTCTCTCCATAGTTTTCAGTTTAGTAAGACCATGGGTAGGCAAACTAAGGCCCAGGGGCCGGATCCAGCCCAGTTGCCTTCTCAGTCCAGCCCACGGATGGTCCGGGAATCAGCTTGTTTTTACATGAGCAGAATGTGTGCTTTATTTAAGATGCATCTCTGGGTTATTTGTGGGGCCTGCCTGGTGTTTTACATCAGTAGAATATGTGTTTTTATTTAAAATGCATGTCTGGGTTATTTGTGGGGAATAGGAATTCATTCATCCCCCCCGCCCCAGAATATAGCCTGGCCCCCCCACAAGGTCTGAGGGACAGTGGACCGGCCCCCTGCTGAAAAAGTTTGCTGACCCCAGAGTAAGACCATGATAGACACTGGACTTCCTGGTCCTCGGGTGGGGGGGATGAATGAGGGGCACTGTTTGGCTGGCTCTTCACGATGTGGTAAGCCAGCCCTGCTGCATTTGGGGGCCGTCCACCTCATTCTGAGTGGGTCCCCTGATGTTTGTCCCCAAAGTCTTGCCCTGATGGCACCACTGAGAACCTGGGTGCCAGGCGGGAGCTGAGATCTATGCTCAAATTCCCATTCAGCCAAAAAAATTTGATCGGGTGAGCTTGAGTCAATCACTATAGGCCAGGCATAGGCAAACACGGCCCTCCAGATGTTTTGAGACTACAATTCCCATCATCCCTGATCACTGGTCCTGTTACCTAGGGATCATGGGGGTTGTAGTCCCAAAACATCTGGAGGGCTGAGTTTGCCATGCCTGCTATAGACATGACCTAATCATCATCATCATCATCATAAATTTTTATTTATACCCCACCCTTCCCGGTTCGGAAGACCAGGCTCAGGGCAGCTAACAACAAATTTAAAACAATTGATGCAACAAAAAACAGCATAAAATACAGTATAAAACATGAATAACAGTAAATTCAGAAATCAAAAATCAAAAATCAAATTAAGGGTGGAAATCCATCCATTAAACATTAGAAGATCACCAGGGCTAGCTAGCTAAGTCCTTTTGGGCCAGCGAGGAGACCAGGGGAGAATTAACGGTGGGATCCCAGAGCAGGTAATCTTCATAAAAATGGGAGGGGGAGGGAAGGAAGGGGAATAAAAGATCATTCTAAGTTCAAATTGAAAGCCAGGCGGAATAGCTTCCTGTGGAAGGAAGTTAAATCCTGCAGGGCCCTGGTCTCATGGGACAGGATTCCACCAGGTTGGAGCCATCACTGAGAAGGCCCTGGCCCTGGTGGAGGATAATCTGACTTCTTTAGTGACCGGGACCTCTAAACTATGATTATTCATGGACCTTAAGGTCCTCTGCAGGGCATAAAGTGAGTACAGGAGAAGTGTGGCTTACTGGCAAAAGGGGCGGCGGCTATCAAGGTAATACAGGACAAGAGTTGGACTTGAGGAACCTCAAAACCTAAGAAACTTTGCGTTCATGTAATGCTCCCATAGCATCCTGTTGGTTCCTTCCACCAGCACCCACATAGTTTAATGATTCCTGCTCCAGTGACAAATGGACAGCCAGAAAGAAAAGAAAAGAAAAAGCGAGCCTCACATTTCGACTCCCTCCTGCCAAAAACCTTGTCGTTTGGCTCTGTCTTGGGGTGTTTCCCCTCCATCTGCACAAACAGAAATGGGCTAGCTTTGCACCTCAGGAATGAGAAGATAAAAAGGGAGATTATTTATTTTTCCACCAAAGTTAGAAATATTTTATAGAGTTTGCAAAAAGTTTTTTGTTTCAGGAAATTTCATCATGTCTCCAGGAAAAAGAACCCCTAATTGGCCTCAGATTTACTAACAACCTTTTCATTTTTGTAATCTGAGGAGTTGTAGGTCATCTCGAGGTGACTGTAGTTAGGGTTGGTTTAGTTCCTCTGTGAATACCTAGTCTCTGTAGCAGTTTCCCCACTTTAAAGAGAGAGAACCACTCTGGCCTGCTGTTCTAATAGCCAGTTTTTTTGGCAAAAGCTTGCATACCTTTAGCATATGGAAATATTTTCAAGAACACATACCAGGCTTTCAGTCTTAAAAAGGGAAACGCTCCAACAAATGAACAAATGCATATATAGGAGTTAAACAAAATGTTCACAATCCCCCCCCTCTTTCAATTTTGTTTTAAACTGTCCCAAAGATTTAGCCCTTTATAAGAAATTGTGGCCTTTTATAAAGTGTTAATATGCAAAAAATTAGTAAAAAGTCATGAATGAACTGAAAAACATAAGCAAAACCTTGCTAGATCAGACAAAGGGCCTATCTGGTCTCGTATCCTGTTTCCAGCACAGGTTAAAGGTAAAGGTAAAGGGACCCCTGACCATTAGGTCCAGTCGTGGCCAACTCTGGGGTTGTGGGGCTCATCTCGCTTTATTGGCCGAGGGAGCCGGCGTACAGCTTCCGGGTCATGTGGCCAGCATGACTAAGCCGCTTCTGGCGAACCAGAGAAGCGCATGGAAACGCCGTTTACCTTCCCACCGGAGCGGTACCTATTTATCTGCTTGCACTTTGATGTGCTTTCAAACTGCTAGGTTGGCAGGAGCTGGGACTGAGCAATGGGAGCTCACCCCATGGCGGGATTCAAACCGCTGACCTTCTGATCAGCAAGCCCTAGGCTCTGTGGTTTAACCCACAGCGCCACCCGTGTCCCAACATGGGTTAGTCAGATGTTTATAGGAATCGCACAAGTAGGATGTGCAGGCAATAGTGTTCTCCTGCTACCAGATATTCAGGCAGAACCAAGGTACTCTTGCATACTGAATCAGGAGCTCAGGGATTTGACTTAAGGCTCTAGTCAAATGCACATTTATGAAGAGCTCTGGGGAATCAGACCCAAGGCCGATCTAGTGCAAGATCCAAGTTCCCCCGCTGGTGTGCCAAATGGGGTTTCCACAAGGAGGACCTTTCATTGGTGGCTTCCTGCATATGGAACGCCTTCCCTACTGAGGTGTGTCTTCCAAGAACCACCACCTTCCCGACACCTTCTTGGGGCCCTCTTGGTAGTTCCCCTCTTCTCAGAACTCCAGAGTGCCAGTTCTAGGGTGACTCCAAGTACCTGTTTAGTTGTTTTGCTTATTTCTTGTAGGACTGCGGTGCAAAAGGGTTGGATGTGGGGGCATTCCCACCACATAGGGAGGTATGTGCCTGTAGAGGTACAGCCTCTCCAGCATTTAGGCAAGGTTCCTGGGTGTATCCTGGACTCTTGAGAGTCCCATGGACTGCAAGAAGATCAAGCCTATCCATTCTGAAGGAAATCAGCCCTGAGTGCTCACTGGAAGGACAGATCCTGAAGCTGAGGCGCCAATACTTTGGCCACCTCATGAGAAGAGAAGACTCCCTGGAAAAGACCCTGATGCTGGGAAAGATGGAGGGCACAAGGAGAAGGGGACGACAGAGGACGAGATGGTTAGACAGTGTTCTCGAAGCTACCAGCATGAGTTTGATCAAACTGCTGGAGGCAGTGGAAGACAGGAGTGCCTGGCGTGCTCTGGTCCGGGGGGTCACGAAGAGGCGGACACGACTAAACAACAACCTGGGTGTATCAGCGCTAGTTTCCGTAGCATTATGTACCACCTGTAGGTATGTTTCATAGTGGGTTCCAGCCAACCATGCCCTGCCCTCCCAACCTATCTCATCACCAAGGAAATATAATGTTGTTTTTTCAGAATAAATTTTTATTATTTTCTCAACACAGTTTTATACAATACATCAAACCACATCCATACTTTTAGCTCTGCCGAGCTTGTGACTTCCCTCCTTCCCTTCAACAGGTATCCCTTATTCTTTTTAACTGCGTATTTTGATACTAAACCTCTTATCTATTACATTGTAGGAGTTATTTCAGTCCTGCCAGTGTTTTTAAAGATTTACAATTATCCTTTAAATACACCATGAATTTACTCCAACTTTCTATGAATCTCTGATTGTCCTGATCCCAAATCATGCTGGTCAGCTTGGCTAACTGCATAGTTCATAATTTTCGTCTGCCACTCCACAATGGTCGGAATTTCTTGTAATTTCCAATTTTGGGCCAGCATGTTTCTTGCTGCTGCTGTGGCGTACATAAACAGTTGTCGTCCGATTTCTTGATCTCTTTCCCCATCAAACCCAACAGGAAGGCTTCTGGGTTTTTCGGAAAGGTATATTTAAATATTTTCTTAAGTTCATTATGAATCACCTCCCAAAAATTCTTAACTTTATCGCAAGTCCACCACATATGATAAAAATCTCCATCAGCCTCCTTGCATTTCCAACATTTTTTATCCCTCATCCTATACATTTTCGCCAACTTTACAGGTGTGAGATGCCACCTATAAATCATAGAATCATAGAATCATAGAGTTGGAAGAGACCACAAGGGCCATTGAGTCCAACCCCCTGCCAAGCAGGAAACACCATCAGAGCACTCCTGACATATGGTTGTCAAGCCTCTGCTTCAAGACCTCCAAAGAAGGAGACTCCACCACACTCCTTGGCAGCAAATTCCACTGTCAAACAGCTCTTACTGTCAGGAAGTTCTTCCTAATGTTTAGGTGGAATCTTCTTTCTTGTAGTTTGGAACCATTGCTCCGTGTCCGCTTCTCTGGAGCAGCAGAAAACAATCATTCTCCCTCCTCATCTTCATCAAATTTTCTTTTAAAGCTGTACATGCAGTAAATTTCATATTTACACCCCATAATTTATACCAAGCATCCAATTCAATATTGTGACCAAAGTCTATTGCCCACCAAGAAAATATAATTAACAAATAGAAAAAGATCCTACCCAAGTGACGCTGACACAAAGCCCACCCCCATAGCAAATGGATGTAAGTTCACCCCCCACCCCTTTCCCAGGAAGAAGGCCTTCTCGGTAGTGGCGCCTGCCCTGTGGAACACCCTCCCATCCGATGTCAAGGAAATAAGCAACTATCTTACTTTTAAAAGACATCTGAAGGTAGCCCTGTTTAGGGAAGTTTTTAATATTTAATGCTGTATTGTGTTTTTAATATTTGGTTGGGAGCCACCCAGAATGGCTGGGGAAACCCAGCCAGATGGACGGGGTATAAATAATAAAACTATTATTATTATCATCATCATTATTATTATTCCCCAGCCTTATACTGTATATCAATGTCTCACACTGAAAGTAACTGATCAGTAGAAATGATGCACGTACTTATGTAAGCCAAGAAAATCCTTTTTTTAAAAAAAGAAGAAGTCCAGAGTGGGTTGACTACAACCCTAGAGAGGGCATTCTTTCTGCCACACCTCATTCTCAGACACACATCGCCACAGAGGTGTGTGGGGCACTTTCATAATGGAGTTTTCATCATATGCTGAAGACATGCCTCTTAATTCATGACCCCATGGACCAGAGCACACCAGGCACTCCTGTCTTCCACGGCCTCCCAGTTTGGTCAAACTCATGCTGGTAGCTTCGAGAACCCTGTCCAACCATCTCGTCTTCTGTTGTCCCCTTCTCCTTCTGCCCTCCATCTTTCCCAACATCAGGGTCTTTTCCAGGGAGTCTTCTCTTCTCATGAGGTGGCCAAAGTATTGGAGCCTCAGCTTCAGGATCTGTCCTTCCAGTCAGCACTCAGGGCTGATTTCCTTCAGAATGGAGAGGTTTGATCTTCTTGCAGTCCATGGGACTCTCAAGAGTCTCCTCCAGCACCATAATTCAAAAGCATCAATTCTTTAGCGATCAGCCTTCTTTTTTTTTTTTGCAGCAAATAATAAGCAGATTTTATTGAGCATAAGCAGTTTCACAGATGGCAAAGTCCTGTGTTAGTCAAGTGCATTGTGCATTTTTTTTAAATGATATTTATTATAGTTTCCAATTAATACAAAAAATAAGCATACACAAAAAAATAATAAAAACACAAAAATACAAAAGCAAAAAAGAACAATTAAAACAAATATAATTTCCATTACTCATTTCCATTAACTTATTTCCCAGACCTCCTCTCACCTCCCCTTTTTGTATTCCCGTTCAGATTCTTATTTCAGCAAATCCTTATTATAACTTGTTATAACTTATCATATCTTATTGTTCAACCTCTGCGTTACAGCTGGTAACCACTTAATTTTTATCCAACATCACACTAATGTCCATTAATTTTGTAATGCTTCTGCAGATAGTCTTTGAATTTCTTCCAATCTTCCTCCACCGTCTCTTTCCCCTGGTCTCGGATTCTGCCGGTCATTTCTGCCAGTCCCATATAGTCTATCACCTTCATTGGCGATCAGCCTTCTTTATGGTCCAGCTCTTACTTCCATACATCACTACTGGGAAAACCGTAGCTTTAACTATATGGACCTTTGTTGGCAAGGAGATGGTGTTTTTTTTTGCTGTAAATTACCAAGCTACAATTCCCAGCACCCTCAACACACTACAGTTCCCAGGGTTCTTTAGAGGAAGCCATGTGCTTTCAGTGTATGCTTTGTACCCAGCCTGCAGCTAGAGTTACAGAGTTAACTCTTGGTGTGTGTGTGTGTGTGTGTGTGTGTGTGCAACACTGCACAATTCACAGATGGGTGCACCCTCCCCTCTCTCCTGGATGGGAGTTGCTAAGTCATGCCGATGAGACAGATCCAACACTAACACATTCACACTCTGTCAATGGGAGGAAGTGAAGCCGATGATTAAATGACCCTGCTAAGTTATTGGCGTTGGCTTTGCGGCTGTACGTTCTAAACGTACGTTAAGATTCCAGCTGATGGGAGCACCAGACGGGCAAGCAGGGACAGGCGAAAAAAGGAAAGAAAGGAAGAAAAAAAACAAGAACTCAATTCCTCAGCTCAGGTTACGGACAAAGGCATGAAAGCCTCACCCCTTAATACATAAATTATGATCTATCAAGTAGACTAAGGCAATAATGAGGAGGGAGGGGTCACATGAGTAAGGCGGTGGAAAGGGGGAAAAGTAAACACAGTGACTAATGCCCAGACAGAAGTTCATGTCTGACCACATGAGATAGCACAGCTTAGTGCCTTCGTCTGAGCCGTGAGTCTAGACGATAAATCAAATGGGTTTTTTTTGTAAAAAGTTTTGTTGATAAAACACATTTTCTCCACAGCAGTTGGATTTAATATTTCCTGGATCCATAACAGTCTCTCGGCTCGGAATGGCAAATGCAGTTCCAGGATTGTGTTAATGGTGGCTACGATACCACAAGGGAAACATGGCAAGCGTTTCTTGTAGGACGTGTTGCGATAAACCATAGTAGGAGCTTCCCTTCCCTTCTTCCTTCCTGTTTCCTGTTTCCTTGTCCCCACTCCCCTTTGTCCTCTCTAGAACCTGCTTCTCCTGCCGACTCGCCCTCACTGGTCTTCCCATTTGTTTCCGTACATTTTTTTTTAACTGGATGCTTCATTCCCTTGGTCTCTTTTGGCACAACTTCGCAATTCGGCGACAGTTTTCCTGTAGCTGGAGATGACAATGGCCACAACAAGGGTTTGTGTGCATCCCTACCCCAGCGAGGCAAGGATGTGTGTGGCTGGAGCGTCACATAGCTGCTGACCTCAAAGAACAAAATACAGTGGTACCTCAGGTTACATACGCTTCAGGTTACATATGCTTCAGGTTACAGACACCGCTAACCCAGAAATAGTGCTTCAGGTTAAGAACTTTGCTTCAGGGTGAGAACAGAAATCGTGCAGCCGCAGCACGGCGGCAGCGGGAGGCCCCATTAGCCAAAGTGGTGCTTCAGGTTAAGAACAGTTTCAGGTTAAGAACGGACCTCTGGAACCACTTAAGTACTTAACCCGAGGTACCACTGTATGGGGATCACAAAACGCTTCTATTTAACTGCAAGATCCTGCCCTCCCTGGTGCTGCTCTGCGTTACAAATGAAGTTATGATGTCGTTTCTGAATTCTGTTTCTGGCAAATAGGGAAGAATCATAGAATCATAGAATCATAGAGTTGGAAGAGACCACAAAGGCCATCGAGTCCAACCCCCTGCCAAGCAGGAACCACCATCAGAGCACTCCTGACATATGGTTGTCAAGCCTCTGCTTAAAGACCTCCAAAGAAGGAGACTCCACCACACTCCTTGGCAGCAAATTCCACTGTCAAACAGCTCTTACTGTCAGGAAGTTCTTCCTAATGTTTAGGTGGAATCTTCTTTCTTGTAGTTTGGAACCATTGCTCCGTGTCCGCTTCTCTGGAGCAGCAGAAAACAACCTTTCTCCCTCCTCTATGTGACATCCTTTTATATATTTGAACATGGCTATCATATCACCCCTTAACCTCCTCTTCTCCAGGCTAAACATGCCCAGCTCCCTTAGCCGTTCCTCATAAGGCATCATTTCCAGGCCTTCGACCATTTTGGTTGCCCTCCTGTGGACACGTTCCAGTTTGTCAGTGTCCTTCTTGAACTGTGGTGCCCAGAACTGGACACAGTACTCCAGGTGAGGTCTGACCAGAGCAGAATACAGTGGCACTATTACTTCCCTTGATCTAGATGCAATACTCCTATTGATGCAGCCCAGAATTGCATTGGCTTTTTTAGCTTCCGCGTCACACTGTTGGCTCATGTCAAGTTTGTGGTCAACCAAGACTCCTAGATCCTTTTCACATGTACTGCTCTCAAGAGGCAGTCTCTGCTGAATTTACAAACTTAAGAAGAGCTTGCTGGATCAGGGCAAAGGCCCATTTGGTCCAGCCAAATACCCGCAGAAAACCTGAAAGGAGAACCTGAACTCAACAGCTCTCTCCCCAGCAATTGGTCTTCACAGGCCTACTGCTTCCAACAGGACAGGCAGAACATAGCAATTGTGGCAATAAATAATAATAATAATAATAATAATAATAATAATAATAATAATAATTTATATCCCGCCCATCTGGCTAGGTTTCCCCAACCACTCTGGGCTGCTCCCAACAGAATATTAAAAACACGATATAACATCAAACATTAAAAACTTACCTAAACAGGGCTGCCTTCAGATATCTTCTAAAAGTCAGATAGTTGTTAATTTCCTTGACATCTGATGGGAAGGCATTCCACAGGGCGCCACTACCAAGAAGGCCCTCTGCCTGGTTCCCTGTAACCTCACTTCTCGCAGGGAGGGAACCACCAGAAGCCCCTCGGAGCTGGACCTCAGTGTCTGGGCAGAACGATGGAAGTGGAGACGCTCCTTCAGGTATATTGGATTGAGGCTGTTTAGGGCTTTAAAGGTCAGCACCAACACTTGGAATTGCTACATGGAGTTGCTGAGGAAAGTTGTTGGATGGGTTCAGATGGCCTCTGAAGCCAGTGGCGTAGTGTGGGGGGTGCAGGGGGGGCCGGCCGCACCGGGCGCAACATCTGGGGGCGCGCGCTCGCCACCTCCGGAGTCGCCGAAGAGCCTCGGGCGCAGGCTGTAGCAGAGCCCCATGTCTCGCGGAACCGACGAGCTGTGCGCGCGTCCGGGCTGAAGGCGTCCGGCAGGCAGCGGCTCTCAGCACTCGCCGCGGTCCCCGCGCGTCAGGGCCGCGGAGGGCGCGCCAGGCAGCCCCTCCTCACAGTCCCGCCACTGCTGCCGCTGCTGCAGCTGCTGGGCCATCTTGCATTTTCCTCGCCTCTCTGCCCTCCTCCTCCTCCGGGCAAGCGGCGTCGTTTGGGCGGCAGTGCCAGCGGCAACTCACCTCAGATCACCTGACACGGACCCTCCGCCGCCGCCGTGGCTACCTTACCGTAAATACCCCAGCCCAGGCAGCAGCAAGAAGAAGCTGGAAGCGGTGGCAGGTTAGGGGTTAGGGGTGCAAATTACTTGCCTTGCCCCGGGTTACGGTGCGCAAATTACTTGCCTTGCCCCGGGTTAGGGGGCGCAAATTACTTGCCTTGCCCCGGGTGCTGACAACCCACGCTACGCCGCTGTCTGAAGCCATTGTTACTGCCTCACCATCTTGCACCCTTCAGAATTAATTTCCTAGCACCATCAATGTCCACACCACTTTCCAGAGTATCGAGATCTTAAAAATCTTTATAAAGTCCCTTGCCCTGGATCTCTTACAATCTTCTCTTACCCTTTAAATGCAAGAGTAAGGCTGTCTCTCCTAGGCAACCTCTACTGGTTGACAGAAGATATTGTTTAACCCCTGTGCAAGTGTAAGTACCAGAAATAGGTTGATATCATTATGATTAGGGAAGACAGTATTTCCATTTGTAGGTGTGCATTACCAAAAGGAAGTCTTTTGTCCCTGAGAGCAGCCTTCGTCTTGTAACAACTGATATCCTGAAGCTGAGGCTCCAATACTTTGGCCACCTCATGAGAAGAGAAGACTCCCTGGAAAAGATCCTGACTCTGGGAAAGATGGAGGGCATAAGGAGAAGGGGACGACAGAGGACGAGGTTGTTGGACAGTGTTCTCGAAGCTACCAGCATGAGTTTGACGAAACTGCGGGAGGCAGTGGAAGACAGGAGGGCCTGGCCTGCTCTGGTCCATGGGGTCACGAAGAGTCGGACACAACTAAATGACTAAACAACAACAATCACCAAAAGGAAGTATTTTGTCCCTGAGAGCAGCCTTCGTCCTGTAGCAACTCATATTTGCATGCAATTGCGGGTTTTATCTAATATTGCTCCCACCCATTCTGTTTAACATCATACAGGAGACCCCCAAACCCTTTCTGATTTTGTAAAGGACTCAACATGCTTCTGCCTGAACACAGTTTAAGGAGGGGAAAGTGGTTGTGTTTATCTACCTTGAGGCAGAAAACATCCCAGCCAGAACAAGGATCCTGAACTCTCCCTCACCATTGGCACACACACATACCCTGGAAAGAGAAGTTCAATTTGTGTTTTGCAATGCTCCAGATGAACTGACCTCTGACACAAAATTAAACAACCTGACATTTCCCAGAGAGCCGTCTCCCAACTTGACCTTGGCTTCACCTGAGGACCGGGAAGTGGCTCAGACACAGGCAACCAAGCTCATTCACCAGTTGCCCATAGTTTGGGAAGTGTTCCAAACCTTGACCCTCGAAGTCTCCTGTTCTCTGACCTCCTTGCAGGCCATCTTCTGCAGCAGACAGGAAAAGCGAGAGTTCACAGAGAAGCAATAAATCTCCTCACCAACTCCAGGAGGATGTGGGATGCCAGCCTAAATTCCTGACATATTAACACCACCGCCAGTCATTGGCCAATGCCTGTCCACCCAGGCCAGGCCAAACAGAAAAGTTCCTCTCAGAAGTTAAAATTAGAAACCAGATATTGTTCAGCTGGACTTCATGATAGTAAAAATTGCTCATAGACTGGATCCTGCTTAACAGATTTTAAAAGTGGACTATGTGTTACATACAGATGGAGCAGGGCTCTGGAAAGAAAGATCGTCAATATGCTAATGGCGCCCAGCTTTCTCTCTTTGTTCCATCCTTATCAGGAGAGGCATTGAAATCCCCAGACTGGTGCCTGAAGCTAGCAGGTTTGTATTTTTGGGGTGCTCCTAGACACCCCATGATCACCTGAAGCTCAGAAGGCCCAAGTTGGGAGGCATGCCTACGTCCGTCTTCAGTTGGTGCATCAACTATAGCTTTTTCTCTCCAGAACTGGCCCTACTAAACATCTTCCAAGATAATAATGCCCACTCACATCATAAAGAACTCATAACCCACCTACCCTCGGCAGCCAGAAACATCATAGCCAGACACTGGAGAGACCTGTCAGGAGCAAGTATGGCCCAGTGGTATCAAATAGTATGGGAAACAGCCTTATGAGAAAAACTAACCAATTAACTGAAACTGGTAAGGGACACCTGACCATTAGGTCCAGTCGTGGCCGACTCTGGGGTTGCGGCGCTCATCTCGCTTTATTGGCCGAGGGAGCCGGAGTACAGCTTCCGGGTCATGTGGCCAGCATGACTAAGCCGCTGCTGGCGAATCAGAGCAGCGCACAGAAACGCCGTTTACCTTCCCACCAGAGCGGTACCTATTTATCTACTTGCACTTTGACATGCTTTTGAACTGCTAGGTTGGCAGGAGCAGGGACTGAGCAACGGGAGCTCACCCCGTTGCGGGGATTCGAACCGCCGACCTTCTGATTGGCAAGTCCTAGGCTCTGTGGTTTAACTGACAGCGCCACCTGTGTCCCCTAAACTGAAACTGACATGAGGACAAATAGAAGATGCCTTCAGCTTGGTATGGCTCCCCTTTGTCACATACACAGCCCAACAAGACAACAACAAGAATCCACCAACAGCATACGAATCAATCTGGCTAACCTGATCCAAGCACACAGACCCACACACCACCCACACATGAAAACAAATTTCACCACAGCCAATCAAAGACAACCAACCACCCCCAAGGCCATCCCAACCTCTCTCACCACCAAAGAAATACAAGCGAAAAGTAAAGACAACCCACACAAGTGACACTGACACAAAACCCCACACATACACTAAGTAGAAGAATAGAAGCATAACCACCCGGCCCCATGCCACTCACCTCATTTCTTCCTAACCTAACACTGTAGGTGTCTCACAACTAATGAAAGTGATCTGTAGAAAACACAAGTTGAAAAAAGAGACAGTGGTACCTTGGGTTACATACACTTCAGGTTACTGATGCTTCAGGTTACAGACTCAGCTAACCCAGAAATAGTACCTTGGGTTAAGAACTTTGCTTCAGGATGAGAACAGAAATTGTGTGGTGGTAGTGGGTAGTGGTACCTCAGGTTAAGAACAGTTTCAGGTTAAGAACAGACCTCCGGAACGAATTAACTACTTAACCCGAGGTACCACTGTATAGCTTTTTCTGGACAGGAATAACGTGCCTACAGCCTATCGATGCTCTGGTAGCCTCCAAGATGTTGGTTAAGAGTGTACTTTAGATGACACTACCCATGAAGATGAACCAGAACTTGCAACTAGTGCCCTGAGTCTGGCATGTTTGTTGTATGAATGAAGAAAGGCATTGCTGGCAGGTAATGGGGCGTATCAAGTAGATACTGTGCGAAGATTGAGACAAAAGTTGGATCAGGATAGTTATCCCTTTGGCCTTCTAGATGGGTACTGTGGTCAAGGGTCAGGAAAGTTGCGGAAATGAAGACTGGTTGTTGGGGCATAGCTAAAATTTACAAGTCAATGCTTGCCACAGGTCTCATCACCACTGCACAATGGTAACTTTGATTATAGGTTCATGCGATTTTGAGCAGAGAGGAAGAAGAGGGGAAGGTCTTTGCATTTAGTCTTGTCTCCTGATGTGGGTGGTGCTGTGGGTTAAACCACAGAGCCTAGGGCTTGCCGATCGGAAGATCAGTGGTTCGAATCCCCACGACGCTGTGAGCTCCCGTTGCTCGGTCCCAGCTCCTGCCAACCTAGCAGTTCGAAAGCACGTCAAAGTGCATGTAGATAAA
The DNA here is from genome assembly GCF_951804945.1 of Podarcis cretensis. Lineage (NCBI taxonomy): Eukaryota > Metazoa > Chordata > Lepidosauria > Squamata > Lacertidae > Podarcis > Podarcis cretensis. The sequence goes on along the minus strand of NC_137172.1, from coordinate 115,985,682 downwards.
TAGGAACCGCTCCGGCGGGAAAGTGAATGGCGTTTCTGTGGGCTGCTCTGGTTCGCCAGAAGCAGCTTAGTCATGCTGGCCACATGACCTGGAAGCTGTACGCCAGCTCCCTCGGTCAGTAAAGCGAGATGAGCACCGCAACCCCAGAGTCAGCCACGACTGGACCTAATGGTCAGGGGTCACTTTACCTTTACCTTACCTGACCATTACTTTACGGTGGCAGCTCTTCCCACATTTCTTTCCCTCCTCCAGGAGTTCTGGATGGGCTCTTTCCCTGCCAAAGACACATACGGACGACCTTTGAATTTTGCAGAGAACCTTGGAATTGTTTTGCTCACACAACCCGAAAGTGCCAAAACTTTATATGACACCTTTTCAGGAAAGAGGAAGACGTTTTTCTGCAAAGTCAAAGTTCAGACAGCAGCAATATGGGGTTGAGTTATATAGACTCTTCTTGAAAACTTTGCTATATGTAACTGCATCTCTGTAATTTGTTTTTTTAATACTCAGTATACCCCATACGTGGTTCTGTAGGGGCTGCCATATGTCCTCTTTTTCCAGGACACATCCTCTTTTTCATGGGAATGTAAAATGAGAATCATCATAGTAATCCATAGTTAAAAGTTTGTTGCTGTTTAGTCGTTTAGTCGTGTCCGACTCTTCGTGACCCCATGGACCAGAGCACGCCAGGCACTCCTGTCTTCCACTGCCTCCCGCAGTTTGGTCAAACTGGTGGTAGCTTCGAGAACACTGTCCAACCATCTCGTCCTCTGTCGTCCCCTTCTCCTTGTGTAGTTAAAAGTAGAAGTCAGCAAATTGGTCCTCTTTTTTGCTCTTCAAAATATGGCAACCCTACCCACGGTTATGTCTTAGTTTGCACACATCTTTAAAACACACACACACACACTGCTTTTTTCTGGGGGTATGCAGGGGTACGCATAAAAAGTAAAGATAAAGGGACCCCTGACTATTAGGTCCAGTCGTGACCGACTCTGGGGTTGCATCGCTCATCTCGCTTTATTGGCCGAGGGAGATGGCGTACACCTTCTGGGTCATGTGGCCAGCATGACTAAGCCGCTTCTGATGAACCAGAGCAGCGCACGGAAATGCCATTTATCTTCCTGCTGGAGCGGTACCTATTTATCTACTTGCACTGGTGTGCTTTCGAACTGCTAGGTTGGCAGGAGCAGGGACCGAGCAACGGGAGCTCACCCCATCACGGGGATTCAAACCGCTGACTTTCTGATCGACAAGTCCTAGGCTCTATGGTTTACCCCTCAGTGCCACCCGCGTCCCTCTGCAGGGGTACGCATACCCCTAAACATTTTGCGAATCTTTGTACTTTTGTCCATTTACTGTATTTATTTTCCCCAATTTGAACTATAAAATGGTGATTTTCTTGAGTCAAAATGAGAGTACCCCTAAAAGTGTGTTTTTTTTTTAAATAGAAAAAAGCACTATGTGTGTTTATACCTTCCACAGAGAAATGAGTATAGGAGAAACACACATGCTCCCTTAGAAGAATTGACAAGGAGTATTTCTTCCCCAGTTTTTACAGTACCATTTGGAGCAATGGTATCGGCCTTGTGGGCAGCATGAATTGAGAAGAGGCTTTCAACACTGTCAACTGAAAAAAAAGTCTTGTTGCAGCATGCAATTGCCCCCTGCTGCCATTTTGCCAGCCTTTCAGATCAAAACAGAGAACTTCTAATACGTTTGAGGTTTGCGCATCACTGCTTAATACTTCCCAAGAACATAGATGTTCATTATAAAATATAACCAGACATGTTCCTGACTACATGATGGTTAGTTTATAAGGCTGTGTCCAAAATTGCTGGGAGTGTGCTCTTGGAAAGTGGCTTTTGCAGAGATGGGGAAACCTCAGACGTTTTGGAGGTTTGTTCTGGAAACCTTTCTTGGCTTGGAAATTGGACAAGAGTTTGCCACAGGATGGTTAGAGGTCTGGGCGGGGTTGATGTATGGGGATAAATTGCAGAGGCTAAGGATTGTTTTGCTTGGGAAGAGAGAGGCTTCGATGGGAAGTTATGGACTGCTTAAAGCTAGCAGCGAAAAAGTGTAAACCATCAAATCCCTTTGTTTTAAAACTGTCCGAAAGTGGCACCCAACACCATCAATTCGTCAAGGAATCTCTCTCGAGTCAGGAAAGAAGTTGGGGGGGGGGAAATGGTTGAACTAATATGTGGGATGCTTAAGTAAGGGACAATCTTCTGTACCTATTAACTGGGGTCTGAGGAGTTGTTGTTGTTTAGTCGTTTAGTCGTGTCCGACTCTTCGTGACCCCATGGACCAGAGCACACCAGGCACTCCTGTCTTCCACTGCCTCCCGCAGTTTGGTCAAACTCACATTCGTAGCTTCGAGAACACTGTCCAACCATCTCGTCCTCTGTCGTCCCCTTCTCCTTGTGCCCTTCATCTTTCCCAACATCAGGGTCTTTTCCAGGGAGTCTTCTCTTCTCATGAGGTGGCCAAAGTACTGGAGCCTCAGCTTCAGGATCTGTCCTTCCAGTGAGCACTCAGGGATGATTTCCTTCAGGATGGAGAGGTTTGATCTTCTTGAAGTCCATGGGACTCTCAAGAGTCTCCTCCAGCACCAGAATTCAAAAGTCTGAGGAGTTAGGAAACTGCAAATAATGTACACAAGAGGAGCCCTAAGGTTCATACAGTAGAGGCCACCATCCTATTTTCACAGAGGTCAATTTGGTGCTTATGGGAGGCCGTCATGCAGAACCTAATTGCCCCATCTGTGATTCCCAGTAACTAGTATTCAGAGGCATACGGCTCTGAGACTGGACAATGGCTAGCAGCCATCGATAGTCTTACCCTCTATGAATCTACCTAATTCTCCTTTAAAGCCATGTACATTTATGGCCATCATTAGATCTTGTGGGAGCAAATTTCACAGTTCAAACCGTGTGCTGTGTGAAAAAGTACATCCAAGGTTTCTGGGGGAATGACATGGAAGTTGTGAATAATGTTATGTAATAATAATAATAATAATAATAATAATAATAATAATAATAATAATAATAATAATTTATTATTTATACCTCGCCCATCTGGCCGAGTTTCCCCAGCCACTCTGGGCGGCTCCCAATCGAGTGGAAAGCTGGATTGCAATTTTCATTCAAGATCAAATCAATATTATTTTGATCCATTGTCACGGGGGCCCTAAAATGCACAGGGCCTACTCTGCCTAGTTGGTAATCTGCCACTGTTCTGAATCTGCCTTTGTGAGGGTGACAAGAAACATGACTTCCTCCTTGTTCAATTATTTGTCAGTATGGATGATTCAATATCAGAGGTGTAACTATGGAGAGGAGGGAAATCAGAATGGATGACCTCCCTTTGCTTAAAGGATAAGTAAATGAGAGAATTGGTGGCTCAACGTGGCCCCCTCAACCCCGGTGATGAAGCTGTCTGGAGGGTGAAGCCAGTTTTACTTCCTCTGAGCTGCAAACCAGGTCAAAAGCTGTTTATGCTACTTGTTTTGTTAATTTAAACCCGCCCTTTTGGCTCATACCAGGCCCTCAAGGCTGTTTCCTCCATAAAAATAGCCATAAATACCATAAACTTAAAGCATTAAAAAAAAAAAAAAGAACCCCAAGAAGGACAATAAAACCATCAGTGTAAAACAACAATAAAATTAAAAAGTTGGAAATATAAAATAAGCCCAGCAGCAGCACAGTAGAGTTAACCAATGTTTTAAAAGTCTCTACCAGATGTCTAAAAGCAGATGCAAAATGGGCCTGATGTGCCTCACTAGGGAGTGAGTTCCATGTACCACCACAACAAAGAGTTGCAACGTGGAGCGCACTGGCTCCCTGTTCCAGTCTGCCAGCCATGTTGTCCTGCAGGATACTCCATTTCAGTCCAACACAACCACCTGGTTTTTCATATTCCTGATCCAATGTTTAGTCCTCGGTTCCCCAAACTTGGGTTTGCAGCTGTTTTTGGACTACAACTCCCATCATGCCTAGCTATCGGGACCAGTGGTCAGGGATGATGGCAGCAGTAGTCCCAAAACAGCTGCAGACCCAAGTTTGCGAAATTCTGATTTAGCCTGTAAGCATTCCATGCATGGTGAATTCTATGGAAGGGGACATTAAGATAGGAACTGAAAAGTGTTAGCCACTGTTTTTGTCGTTTTGTTTTTTCTGAGCCTGCTGATCGTTGCGTGTTAGTGGCGCTGTTTTATAACAACAACAACAACAACAACAACAACAACTTTATTGTCAATGTACAATCTGTGTACAATGAAATTAACCGAGCATCCCTCCCCCCCAAACACTCAGTCTCATTGCACTCTGTGTGTTTGTCGCACAACACTGTCAGTTGCACTATATTATTTTCCATTCAGCAGCATAACAGCTCACGGATAGAAACTGTTTTTTAGCCTGTTGGTACAACTGATTATAGGGACGCAGGTGGCGCTGTGGGTAAAAGCCTCAGCGCCTAGGGCTTACCGATCGAAAGGTCGGCGGTTCGAATCCCTGCGGCGGGGTGCGCTCCCATCGTTCGGTCCCAGCGCCTGCCAACCTAGCAGTTCGAAAGCACCTCTGGGTGCAAGTAGATAAATAGGGACCGCTTACCAGCGGGAAGGTAAACGGCGTTTCCGTGTGCGGCTCTGGCTCGCCAGAGCAGCGATGTCACGCTGGCCACGTGACCCGGAAGTGTCTCCGGACAGCGCTGGCCCCTGGCCTCTTGAGTGAGATGGGCGCACAACCCCAGAGTCTGTCAAGACTGGCCCGTACGGGCAGGGGTACCTTTACCTTTACCTTTACCTTACAACTGATTATACTTCTATATCTCCTGCCCGAGGGTAGAAGATTAAAGAGGAGCTGGCCGGGGTATGAATCGTCCCTGAGCATTTCCCTCACTCTCCTAAGGCAACGATCCCTTGCGATGTCATCTAGCGGGCTCAGGGGACAGCCCATGATATCATGTGCTGTGTTCACCACCCTCTGTAAAGACTTTCTGTCTGTGGCTGTTAAGCCAACGTACCACATTGTGATACAATATGAGAGGACACTTTCTATTGTGGACTGGTAGAAGGAGGTCAGCAATTGTTGTTTGACATTGTTCTTTCGCAAGACCCTAGAAAATGGAGTCTCTGTTGGGCCTTCCTAACCACCTGAGTTATATTGTTTTTCCAAGTGAGGTCTTCACTAAGGTAAACTCCCAGGAATTTAAAGGAAGAGACTCTCTCCACACAACCCCCCTGATATACAATGGGGCTAGTTCCCCTATCTTCCTCCGAAAGTCCACACCATCTCCTTTGTCTTGCTAATATTTAAAGGTAAAGACCCCTGACTATTAGGTCCAGTCGTGGCCGACTCTGGGGTTGCAGTGCTCATCTCGCTTTATTGGCCAAGGGAGCCGGCGTACAGCTTCCGGGTCATGTGGCCAGCTTAATTAAGCCACTTCTGGTGAACCAGAGCAGTGCACGGAAACACCGTTTACCTTCCTGCTGGAGTGGTACCTATTTATCTACTTGCACTTTGACGTGCTTTCGAACTGCTAGGTTGGCAGGAGCAGGGACCGAGCAGGGGATTCGAACCGCCAACCTTATGATCAGCAAGTCCTAGGCTCTGTGGTTTAACCCACAGCGCCACCCGCATCCCTTAATATTTAGGTGCAAGTTATTCTCTAAGCAGCGTGTAGATACTTTTTGAACCTCCCGCTGTACGCTGATTCATCTCCACCTGTAATTGGACCCATTATGGCAGTATCATCTGCAAACTTAATAATTGCAGTGGATGGATCAGATGAAATACAGTCATATGTATACGGCGAGTACAGGTAAGTACAGGCAACCACGTAAGAAATGGCACTCACCTCCAAACATTGGAAATAGAGGACTATGATGACAGCTAAATGAAAAAGCTTTGTGTTCAGGGGTCCAGCTGCACCTAGTTGGCTACCATCAGAAACAGATGACTGGACTAGATGGTCATCTGTATCAAGGCAATTTGGCTATTTAGGGCTTTAAGGTGAGGAAGAATTAGAATTGCAGCTTGGAGCTAACCGGCAACTGAGGACAAAGCTCTTTAAATGTGAGTTTAGTGGTGCTCCCTGTGTTAGTTAACCACCCAGCTGACAAAATAATAATAGGAAAGGGGGGGGGATATTTCTTAAAGAGTCGACTTTGGGCAGCGTGAAAGTCTTAAAGTTTTGCAAGGGATGGAGCAGAGCTGGGAATGGGTGGAAACTTCCTTTTCGGGAACAGGATTAGGTGGGGCTATTTTTTTATTTTATAATTAGAAGGCATTCATCAACGCCACCCCCCGCCTTCTGCAACACCCCTGTGATTAACAGAACTGTCCACTGAATGTCATTGTTCCGCTACTGAAAAGGGGCCAAGGAGTTTTACCGGCAATATGTTTGGCTTGACGAAGGCATATTATTAGCTCGGTATTTAACACATGGCATTTTCAGGTGTTTGGCACCTTTTCCACTTGGCTGAAGCCAGCTCAGGAAACAGGTTATGGTGCTTGTTTGCTTAGGGTGGGGAAGGGGGTTGCAGTCTTGACATTACTGAAGTTCTATCACTTGGCCCAAATCCTCAGCAGGTGTAAACCCAGGATTAAGCGGCACTGCAGCTGTGCCTGTTGGTTCCAGACGAACAGATTTTTTTGGTTTTTGTGTGTATTCCTTCCTCATCCTTCCGAAAACATGCTTCACCCTCTCCCTTTTCCTTCCTAGCATGTGACTTACTGTCTCCTCCATTCCATATGCCATAGAACAGGGCTGGCCAACTCCCAAGAGACTGCGATCTACTCACAGAATTAAAGACTGGCAGTGGTCAAAGGTCAAAGTTGTTGAACTTTTTTTTTTCTTTCTAAAAATTTTATTCCTTTTCAACATTTATCACAAAAATAACATAACAAAATACAGAACAAAGAGGGAAAAAAACCACACCACACTGCAACAAACTAAACACAGAAGAGAAAGACAGAAAGAAAATATTATCTCTTCTAATATCCAACTTTCATCACATTGGTAACTGACTTACTCAAATCCCCTCTAACTGAATTTCATTATATCACCTTTATAACAGTTCTCCAAGTTCATATTTCTAATAATATTAATTCCTTTCATTTACTAACCTCTTCTCCTTTATTAATATTCTATTCCTTAATATTTACTACCACGTATCGCTGTGGGTTAAAGCCTCAGCGCCTAGGACTTGCCGATCGAAAGGTCGGCGGTTCGAATCCCTGTGGCGGGGTGCGCTCCCGCTGCTCGGTCCCAGCGCCTGCCAACCTAGCAGTTCGAAAGCACCTCTGGGTGCAAGTAGATAAATAGGGACCGCTTACCAGCGGGAAGGTAAGCGGCGTTTCCGTGTGTGGCTCTGGCTCTGGCTCTGGCCAGAGCAGCGATGTCACGCTGGCCACGTGACCCGGAAGTGTCTCCGGACAGCGCTGGCCCCTGGCCTCTTAAGTGAGATGGGCGCACAACCCCAGAGTCTGTCAAGACTGGCCCGTACGGGCAGGGGTACCTTTACCTTTACCTTTATCCTTATTCTACCCCTAAGCCTATTTGTTACTTCCAAGGATTTTCTGTTTATCTTATATTACAATATTTTGCTAAATATTATTTGAATTTCTTCCAATCCTCTTGTGTCTCCTCTTCTTTCTGGTCGAGGAGTCTTCCAGTCAGGTCGGCCAGCTCCAAAAAGTCCAACATCTTCATCTGCCATTCTTCTATTGTTGGTATTTCTTGCAATTTCCAATTTTTCGCTAATAAAAGTCTTGCTGTAGTGGCATACAAAAACAGTCTAGCATCTTTTTTTGGCAATTCCAGTCCTAGTATTCCAAGTAGAAAGGCTTCTGGTTTCTTAATAAATGTATTTTTCAACATTTTTTCCCAGTTCATTATAAATCTTTTCCCAGAAGTCTTTCACCTTGGGATACATCCACCACATATGAAAAAAGTACCTTCTTTTTCTTTGCTTTTCCAACATAGTTATCGTTAGTATGATAGATCTTTGCTAGTTTCACAGGGGTTGAGTACCATCTATACATCATTTTCACAATATTTTCTTTTAATACAGTACATGCAGTGAACTTAACCCCTTTCTTCCAACATTATATTGCGTCCTACATCTCTTGCCCAATCAATCATCACAGATTTAACTTGTTCCTCCTTTGTATGCCATTCCAACATGTTGAGCTTTTCTTAGGGAAGAGGGAAGCCCATTTCTTGGGGGGTGGGTGAAGGGCCAAAATGTTGAGCTTTTTTTAGGGGAGCCAAAGTTGTTCAACTTCTTTGGGGGGAGCCACTGATCTGCCAGTGATCTACCACAGATGTCCAGTGATCTACCGGTAGATCACAGTCTACCTGTTGGACTTGCCTGCCATAGAATCATAGATTGGAAGGGACCACAAAGGTTCTTTAGTCCAACCCTCTGCAACGCAGGAATCTCAACTAAAGCATCCATGACAGATTGCCACCCAACCTCTGCTTAAAAACCTCCAAGGAGGGAGAGTCCACAACTTCCTGAGGGAGACCATTCCTCTCTCAAACAGCTCTTATGGTCAAAAAGTTCTTCCTGATCTTTAGCTGGAGTCTCCTTTCTTGTAACTTGAAGCCATTGGTTTGAGTCCTACCCTCTAGAGCAGAAGAAGACAAGCTTGTTCCCTCTTCCACGTGACAGCCCTTGAGATATTTGAAGATGGCTATCATATCTCCTTTCACTTTCCCCTTTTCCATACATATCCCTGTATCCCTGAATCTGTCCTACTACTACTACTACTACTAATTCATAGGTTCATAGAGAATGGATAGGTTTGATCTTCTTGAAGTCCATGGGACTCTCAAGAGTCTCCTCCAGCACCAGAATTCAAAAGTCTGAGGAGTTAGGCAACTGCAAATAATGTACACAAGAGGAGCCCTAAGGTTCATACAGTAGAGGCCACCATCCTATTTTCACAGAGGTCAACTAGGTGCTCATGGGAGGCCATCAAGCAGAACCTAATTGCCCCATCTGTGATTCCCAGCAACTAGTATTCAGAGGCATACGGCTCTGAAACTGGACAATGGCTAGCAGCCGTAGATAGTCTTACCCAACATGAATCTACCTAATTCTCATTTAAAGCCATCTACATTTATGGCCATCATTAGATATCGTGGGAGCAAATTTCACAGTTCAACTGTGTGCTGTGTGAAAAGGTACAGCCAAGGATTCTGGGGGAATGACATGGAATTTGTGGATAATGTTATGTAGTAGTAGTAGTAGTAGTAATAATAATAATAATAATAATAATAATAATAATAATAATAATAATTTATTTTTTATACCCCACCCATCTGGCTGAGTTTCCCCAGCCACTCTGGCGGCTCCCGATCGAATATTACAAACAATACAGCATCAGACATTAAAAACTTCCCTAAACAGGGCTGCCTTCAGTTGTCTTTTAAAAGTAAAATAGTTGTTTATTGCCTTGACATCTGCTGTGATGGTGTTCCACAGGGCAGGCACCACTACCGAGAAGGCCCTCTGCCTGGTTCCCTGTAACCTCACTTCCTGCAGCAAGGTAACTGCCAGAAGGCCCTCGGCGCTGGACCTTAGTGTCCGGGCTGAACGATGGGGGTAGAGACGCTCCTTCAGGTATACAGGACCGAGGCCGTTTGGGGCTTTAAAGGTCAGCAACAACACTTTGAATTGTGTTCGGAAATGTACTGGGAGCCAATGAAGATCTTTCAGGACCGGCGTTATATAGTCTTGGCGGCCACACCCAGTCACCAGTCTAGCTGCCGCATTCTGGATTAATTGCAGTTTCTGAGTCACCTTGAAAGGTAGCCCCACGTAGAGCGCATTGCAGTAGTCCAAGCAGGAGATAACTAGAGCATGCACCACTCTGGCAAGACAGTCTGCGGGCAGGTAGGGTCTCAGCCTGTGTTCCAGATGGAGCTCTTAAACAGCTGCCCTGGACACAGAATAAACCTGTGCCTCCATGGACAGCTGTGAGTCCAAAATGACTCCCAGGCTGCGCATCTGGTCCTTCAGGGGCACAGTTACCCCATTCAGGATCAGGGAGTCCTCCACACCAGCCCACCCCCTGTCCCCCAAGAACAATACGTCTGTCTTGTTAGGATTCAGCCTCAATCCATTAGCTGCCATCCATCCTCCAACCGCCTCCAGACACTCATGGCAGCCATGTTGGCAACCCCCAAATCGCACCATTCCCTCAGAAGCTTCACCACATGGATAATTAATTTCTGTCATGCTGAACTGTGGTGAAAGCAATATATACCGTCTAGGATCTAGCAGGTTTTCAGTTATTTTTAGCATCTATTTCCTTTTGTTGTATCTGTTCATCTCCAGAAGGTTTGTGTATTTTTACATCTGCTTTGGTCGATCCAGAAAGGATTGTCTTGGGCCTGAGCCGTGATCCAAATTAAAAATGGGCAAAAGGCACAAGTGCACGATGTCCTTCAGAGTTTTCTTTTCTCGGTGACACTGGCTATCTAGACCTGGCAAAGCTCCAGGAAGGCTCCTGAAGGGTTGTTGAGAGAGGCTGAGATCAGCTACGGTGTCAGGCTCCAAATTGGCTGTATATTTTTCCCTGGCTGAGGACAGTGTTTGGCATTTAGCGAAGTTCTCTTTGTATCTGGAAACTGCTGAATAAGTACAAGATCAGAAAGCAGCTGAAAACATCCCTGCTGCAGAGGCAATCTGCAAATGGAATAGATATCCTGGGACAGTTGCCCCGCTTAGGATTAACGCTCCAGATGTAATCTAAACAACTGGTGCGATGGGGCTGCTTTGTCGAGCCCGTCACACGAACAAATAAAAGAAATCTGAAGAGCAAAAAACAAGCACCCGCCGCCCTTTGCTAAAAAGGTTTTTATTAAGCGCTGTTACAGAGCCAAGATACTGTGACTGGTGTTTGTTATGGTAAGACTCAATAGAATAATTCACGTCTCTTTTCCCTTCACGTTACCCTTTCCCCTTCTCTTTGGCTTAATGAAGCCACTCTATTACTTCAGCTGTTGCCATGTCACTCCCTGCTACAATTTTCCCTTGATTTCTGGTGAGCTTTTCAATACTTGGCATCTTTTCTTCAAAAAAACCCCAGCAGCTCAGGTGATGTAACGTATGCTTCTCATTCCAGAATTGCTAACATATGGACGTAGAAGGCTGCCTTGCACTGCGTCAGGCTATCAAGACATCTAAGCTCAGTGTTGCTGTATGATTCCAGTCTCCGAGCAGAGCGAGATTCCAGGGGTTCCAGGCATTCACCCAGGGGTCATGTTTTCTTCGGAATGAGGAACAGCAGAGACTGTGGTGTCTTTAGGATATATGGTTTATTTACACATATATACAAGCTGAGCCTGCGATGGAGGGGTTCACAGCACTAACACCCCAAGAGGGTCTTGCTTCTCCCATAGCCAGAGCCTTGAATTCCAACAGCTCAACTCTCCTGTAACTCAACTCTCAGCTCTGGACTTTGCAAGGCACATACCACTACTGAGCTATGGCTCTTCTCCAATAATAATAATAATAATAATAATAATAATAATAATAAATAAAATTTTATTTATATCCCACCCTCCCCAGCTGAAGCTGGGCTCAGAGTGGCTAACAACAGTAAAATGATACAACATTCTAAAATCATTTCATTCTAAAATCAGTTCAAATCAGATTAATGGCAACCATTGGGCTAGAGTTCTGTGAGGATTGCCAAACGAGCGGGTCAGGCTGTGCCTTGGCCAAAGGTCTGGTGGAACAGTTCTGTCTTGCAGGCCGTGCAGAAAGATGTCAAGTCCCGCAGGGCCCTAGTGTCTTGTGACAGAGCGTACCACCAGATTGGGGTCACGGCCGAAAAAGCTCTGGCTCTGGTTGAGGCCAGCCTAACTTCTCTGTGGCCCAGGACCTCCAAGATGTTTTTGTTTGAAGACCGTAAGGTCCTCCATGGGACATACCTGGAGAGGAGGTCCTGTACAAGTGCAATACTTGGTTACACCTTAATGGACCGCTTTTATCAAAATTTATACCCCTACAACATTATTTGGAATCCTCCCCCGAAATTCTACGAAAATACCTTCTGGAAGATTCCTCAAGCTCAATATCATATGAGGTGGCCAAATGTTGCACTTTAGCAATCAGAAAGCGTAAATCTCTTTTGTTGAATGGCACACTGCAAGTTCCCTTGTGTAATTTTTTTTGATGTTGTTGTTGATTTTCTTTTGTTTGATCTTGTGGTGTTCTGTGTCGCTGGCTTTTGCCGCAATAAAACTAACTTGACTTAATGGACAGGATTCAGCTCACGGATCCAACCTACGGCAGCCCTGCATGAGGATTTCCACTTGATCAATGGTCTTTCCTCCACTTCCTCCCTCCCACACCCCCAAAATTGGCTCGGGTGCATCTGTCAGAAGAACCCCTGGGACAGCATGCTGGGGGAAAGCATTTCTCTAGTGCAGCACTGAATTTCTCCCAATGGTATTAAACAAGAAATAACCGGGGGGGGGGGGGGCGTTCCCTTTTTTAAAAAGAAAAGAGGATATAAGTCAGGGGTCTGCAACCTTTAAGACAAAAAGAGCCACTTGGACCCATTTCCGAAGGAAAAAAAACCTGGGAGCCGCAAAACTCGTCATTATAAAAATAACTTTTTTGTCACTTTTTTATTATTTCTTTGTTTGACCCCTCAGAATTACTCCTCCTCATAGAAATAAATGTTAAATTAACAAGTTACCTTTTTGTGTGTGTGTGTGTTCTTCACTCCCCTTCAAAACAGTGACCAGCGTACATGCCCCTTACAATGTATTGGGTGGGCGGGTGGGAAGGTGACGTCAGGACAGTGCGTGACTAACGCACACACCGGCCCCATGCGACGTCACAGCCAGTACAGCGCCTGCCACAGTGGGGAGTGTCAGGCGCACAATGCGCCTCCTCCCCTCGCAAGTATCCGCCCCGGAGCCGCGGCAAAGGTGTAAAAGAGCCACATGCGGCTCCGGAGCCGTGGGTTGCTGACCCCTGATATAAGTAAAGGGAACCCCGTTTGAATGACGCTTGAAATCTAATTGGTTGAAGCTCTGTTTTGAAAATGTTTGGTTATCTCAAATCCTCCAGTGCGCCCATGAACTTGATAAGATGCCTGCATCAGCACATTGGTTGGTTCAGAAACATGTTGGGTACCACTGATGCTAAGGTCCCAAAGGGGTTGTGTTACATTCAAACCATAGGCTGCTCACGACCTTTCAAGGGCAGCATCAGAAGTGTGCCTTTCTTTGCACTTGGTTTTAAGAATAATGAGTCTGTTACTTACTATGTGGTTTGCAAAAGATTGATGATGACACTGGTAATTATTCATTTCCTTTCTTTTAAGTGCCTGGACGTTGTAAATGCATCATTGTCACTTAGCAGCTGAGCCTATTGATTTATAACTATATAGATTAAACGAAGACAGCTAGTTTGGGAGAGAAAAATAGAAAGGTGCCGATTTGCATTTGCGATAAAAAATAAACCCGGGCAGCACAAACAATTTGCTCATGGTAGCAAGCCTGTTCCGAGGGAGGAAAATGTCTCTAATAGACCAGATCCTTTGAGTTTAGTTTTTCTAATCTCTGTGTCTATACAGTTGGGGGCAGGATTTGGCCATGCTGACAGTGAGTATGATTAAGTGAGCCAAGACAGGTTTGGTTTTTCTAAGTGCTACATTTCTGCTAACTGCACAAATGTTGGTGTCCCCTCCTGCTGAAATCACCCATCTCTGTTCCTGAACTGGAAGTAACCCTTTACTGCTACAAAATGTAAGAAATTCTTCAGAAAGAGAACTTCTTTGAAGGATCAAAGTCTTCATAGCCATGCTGGTCCCAGACAGAGCAAGAAATAAACAATAAGAAAGGCAACAACTGTTATTAGACCAAGAGGTGTTTAAATCTAGGCTGCATCGGGAGCACCAATCTGAGCAAGTTGGAGTCAACTCTTTATTAACAAAAACATGATCTGCTGATTGTTGGGCCTAATGAACACAGGCACTCCTCCCTGATAAGTCTGGTCCCTATGAAACAGTTGCTGAGACTGAAGGTCCTCACCTCCCTAGAGCTGTCTAACTCTCCTCCTAAATCTCTCCTCCATCCTTCTCATGCCTCTTCTGGTTTTGGGAGACCAGCGGGGAGAGAAGCTTGCCTCTTCACCAGTCTGACCCATCTCTGCCTCTTGGCCTCTCTCCTTTCCTGCTTCAGCTTCAGCTTCTACTTCTGATTCTGGGCTCCTCTCTGCCTAGACCAGGCATAGGCAAACCCTGGCCCTCCAGATGTTTGGGACTACAATTCCCACCATCCCTGACCACTGGTCCTGTTGGCTAGGGATGATGGGAATTGTAGTCCCAAACATCTGGAGGGCCGGAGTTTGCATGTGCCTGGCCTAGACACTCCCAGCTCACCAAGCCCTGTTACCTCTTCAGCTTCCAACATCTCCCAGTCTTCTCCCTCTTCTTCTGACCACTCATGATTGTCCCACCACCATTCCCCAGGCTCTGAGCCTTCTTCCCTTGGGGGTTCCCCAGCTGGTTCCTCTCACCACTCCTCTGAATATATTTGAGGCCCAGCCTCCTCAAATATTTTATTGGGGTTAAGGGGAGATGGGACCTTGGCCCCTAGGAGTTTACTCCGATGGTGGCAGAACACTAGTTTGTTTCACCCTCTGTTTTCTTGAGCTCATTTGAGTTTCCCACTCAGCATTTCTTAAAACACACAACAATTTTGCAGGATACAGTTCTCGTTCTCTCTCTCTCTCTCTCTCTCTGTGTGTGTGTGTATGTGTGCACACATGTACAAATAATACAGCACAAAGTGGGGCTTGGGTTGTCATTGAAGGAGTTGTGAAACCTAAGGAGTACTGCTGCTTCCTTTTTACCAGCCATCTTCTCCAAATGCATACATGGTTATTTGCATTATAAGAAATCCTTATGTAATAATAATAATAATAATAAAAACAATAATAATAATTTTTATTTATGCCCCGCCCTCCCCAGCCAAGGCCGGGCTCAGGGCGGCTAACAAGCAATAATGAAAACAAGCTGAATGAATACAACTTAAAAACAAAATTAAAATACAGCATTAAAATATTGAAACATTAAAATATTAAAATGTAGCCTCATCGCAGGAGGAGAAAGGAAAAGAAAAAAAGAAAGAGGGGGAGGGAATCAAATTGGCACCATGCCAAAGGCCAGGCGGAACAACTCTGTCTTACAGGCCATGTGGGAAGAAATCAGATCCTGCAGGGCCCTGGTCTCGGGAGACAGAGCGTTCCACCAGGCCGGGGCCAGTGTTGAAAAGGCCCTGCCTCTGGTTGAGGCTACTCTAACTTCCTTAGGGCCCGGGACCACTAGGGTGTTGCTATTTATGGACCTTGAGGATCTCCGTGGGGCATACCGGGAGAGGCTGTCCCGTAGGTATGTGGGTCCTAGGCTGTAGTGGCTACTCCCTTCTGTGGGATCTAGGTTTGTCTACATTGCAAATGAAGATGGCCAAGCTGCTTGATCTGCCACCTCCAGTCTCCTTTTCATCCCGGCTGAGCTACAAGTGTATGAGGCAGCCCTCCTTTCATATTCCTCCCTTGCTTAATATCCCCAGATTTTGCTGACTCTGCTTTCCTTGTTTTGCTTCTTCTGCTGACACAATGTTCTCCCTTTCCTCCTCCTCCTCTTTCCTCTGTTCCTCCTCTGTACCCGACACTCTTGTAATTTAATCTCTCAGTCAATGTCTTGCTTTAATCAAGTCTCTGTCATGCCAATTATATCACACGTCTTCCCTGCCACATGTGCTTCTAATTCAGCCACATTATTAATGCTCGGCTAGCATTTCTATGAAATGCATTGTGGGACTAATCCCTCCTTGGCCGAAGCTGGCAAAGAGTAGCCAGGAATTGCCCTGTCCCCTTTTGCAGATGGATCTTCTGTTAAAGGAGGCCCGATGGCCACCGGGAACTCCCTCAGCACTTTCTTTGCGGGCAGGATTCGATCCTCAGCTATCCGTAGACACATACATTTTAACCTGCTGGGTGATTGTGTTGGAGCATGCTACATTTGTGTGGTTTCCTCTACTGAGGATAAGAAACATGCAGCATTTAAATCAATGAAACTGAGGAGGTCAGGTTATCCCAGTGTTCCTTCTCTTTTACTGCTCTCTACCGTCGCCGAAGAATTGATGCTTTTGAATTATGGTGCTGGAGGAGACTCTTGAGAGTCCCATGGACTGCAAGAAGATCAAACCTCTCCATTCTGAAGGAAATCAGCCCTGAGTGCTCACTGGAAGGACAGATCCTGAAGCTGAGGCTCCAAGACTTTGGCCACCTCATGAGAAGAGAAGACTCCCTGGAAAAAACCCAGATGTTGGGAAAGATGGAGGGCACAAGGAGAAGGGGACGACAGAGGACAAGATGGTTGGACAGTGTTCTCGAAGCTACAAACATGAGTCTGACCAAACTGCGGGAGGCAGTGGAAGACAGGAGTGCCTGGTGTGCTCTGGTCCATGGGGTCACAAAGAGTCGGACACGACTAAACGACTAAACGACTAAACAACAACAACAACCGTCGCTTCCGGAGACAGATGCAGGCAGAAGCTGTGGGTCCATTCCAGCCTTTTTACGCTGGCTCTGCCTCTCTCCATCTGCTTACCTTGGTCGCCTTTTTTTTTGGGGGGGGGGGGACAGTAGGGTGTATCTGGGAATATCTGGCACAGTCCCTGCATGTGCATATGCTTCTGGATGTTAGGGCTCATCTGATATGGGTTAGGGAGTTGCCTTTATGTCATGGCCAGATTGGAAGTTTTGTAAGTCCATTCTACAGTTCTGAAATTGGCAGCTGAAAAAGTCCTTCTCTCTTAATGGTTCTCTTTGATCATTAAGGGAGGAATTCAATATAACACTCTTTTGACCGTTCTGTCAGTGCGAGGATTTCTGCCACTCCTTTGCCCGGAGGTGGGAACTTTCAGTCTTGGCAACTGATTTTCCTGGAGTAGGCCCCACCAGGCATGAGCTGCTCTGCTCATTAGGCCTGACAACCAAGTCTCTGGAGATGATGTTTTTATTAATAAAGAGTTAGCTCCAACTCTGAACTGTGTGATTACTGACTGGCACACTCCTGTGACAGCTAGGGAGTGGTGGACTTTCTACTAAGATTTGTTGTTGTTGATGAAGCGCTATATAAATCTTCTTCAGTCAAGAAATAAAACAAAAATAACCAAGTGCCGTTGACTCTCAGAGCAGCTTTTTGTGATCTCAGCCAGAGACTGTTCCCTGTTCTGCTACCACAGAACCTTGAAAGATGTGCTAGGATTTGAACCCAGGGCCTTCTGTGTGCAAAGGAATGTGCTCTCTGCCACTGAGCAATGGGCCCCCTCTGAGTTGCGGGTAAGAACGTCGGGAAGTAGCAAAGAGGCGAAAATGCTGCCGGATCACTCAGACATCGCTGACAATGCGTGTTGTGCGACTGAAGTAATGACAGACTTATCTGTAGGCTTCAAATCCCAGTGCCATGTTGCATTTACCATTTTACGCAAGCTAGCAAAATTTCCCTGTGCCTTGGTGAATTAGTGTAATTGCTGGCAGATGTGGGCTCTCGATTAGTATTCCCAAATTACTCACCATTTCAAGGGGTCCCCTGAAACCCAGCTAGAACACATAGCTGAGAGATGGGAGAAGAAAGGTTGCACTCCTGGTTAATGGGAGCTGGCAGGTGGGAGGGACTTTCCTGCCCCTTGGAAGAGGCCAAAATCTGTAATACTTTTTAATGCCTCACCAAGAAAAAAGGGGAAAAAACCCCCCAAAACAAAAAACCTGGCAAGCATCTAGCTGTTCCTTGTGAAATGACACCAGTCTGACAGCTTCTCTTACAACTTGATCTCCAGATGTTAGGCTGGTTTCAAATATATGCCACAATGGTGTTTTTAATAGTTGAGGATTAGTGTTGAATTTGCAGCCTGTCACTCTGCTATTCCATGACCTTGTTGTTTATGCAAAGATGCATCTCGTATTATGGCAGGCGCATATGAGTGCAGTCACACGGCAAAAGCTTTTGAGACTCTTGAGAGTCCCATTGAAAGACGCCTGCTTCTTGGGAGAAAAGCGATGACAAACCTAGACAGCATCTTAAAAAGCAGAGGCATCACCTTGCCAACAAAGGTCCATATAGTCAAAGCTATGGTTCTCCCAGTAGTGATGGATGGAAGTGAGAGCTGGACCATAAAGAAGGCTGATCGCCAAAGAATTGGTGCTTTTGAATTATGGTGCTGGAGGAGACTCTTGAGAGTCCCATGGACTGCAAGAAGATCAAACCTCTCCATTCTGAAGGAAATCAGCCCTGAGTGCTCACTGGAAGGACAGATCCTGAAGCTGAGGCTCCAATACTTTGGCCACCTCATGAGAAGAAGAAGACTCCCTGGAAAAGACCCTGATGTTGGGAAAGATGGAGGGCAGAAGGAGAAGGGGATGGCAGAGGACGAGATGGTTGGATAGTGTTCTCGAAGCTACCAGCATGAGTTTGACCAAAGTGCGGGATGCAGTGGAAGACAGAAGTGCCTGGTGTGCTCTGGTCCATGGAATCACAAAGAGTCGGACACGACTAAACGACTAAACAACAACAACAACATGGTTCCCACCCCCCTTCATGGATCACCGTCTTATCGTGGCGACGGGGCTTGAATATCTCAGAGAAGCTATGAACTATGCCGAACAGGGCACCCAAGATGGACAGGTCATAGTGGAGAGTTTTGACCAAACATGATCCACCTGGAGCAGGAACCGGCAAGCCACTCCAGTATCCCTGCCCAGAAAACTCCATGGACAAAGACAACAGGCATATAAAAGTTATGACACTGGAAGATGAGCCCCTCAGGTCGGAAGGCGTCCAACATGGTACTGAGGAAGAGCGGAGGACAAGTACAAGTAGATTCAGAGCTGATGAAGTGGCTGGGCCAAGGCCGAAAGGTTGTTCAGTTGCGGATATGCCTGGAAGCGAAAGGAAAATCCAATGCTGTAAAGAGCCACCAGCATGAGTTTGACCAAACTGTGGGAGGCAGTGGAAGACAGGAGTGTCTGGCATGCTCTGGTCCATGGGGTCACGAAGAGTCGGACACGACTAAACGACTAAACAACAACAACTTGGTTCCCACCAAACTTTTCCATCCCAGGTTGTTGTTGGGAACTGCTGGGTCCCTCTGTGGCTATCCAGTGTAGTGTGCCACCAAACTTTAAATGGTAAGCGTAATGCTGGTGGTCAACAAAAGGGGTTCAAAGACTCTCTCAAGGCAAATCTAAAAAAATGTAGCATAAACACTGACAACTAGGAAACACTGGCCTGTGAGCGCTCCAGTTGAAGAACAACCTTTACCAAATGTGTCATGGGTTTTGAAGACATCCAAACTCAGGACGAAAGGGAGAAAAGTGCTAAGAGGAAGGCACGCTTGGCAAACCCTCACCGTGATCAACTCCTGCCTGGAAACCTATGTCCCCACTGTGGAAGGACGTGTGGATCCAGAATTGGCCTCCACAGTCACTTACGGACTCACTGTTAAAACCATGTTTACGGAAGACAATCTTACTCAGCTACGAGTGACCGCCAAAGAAGAACCACTGAACTGCAGGGGTCAACTTCTCAGTTAAGTATTTCTTCAGTTCCCAAACTGACTCGTCCCACCTGACCTCAGGCAAGAAAGGTGTGCAAGGCCTTACTCTCCCAGCCAAGCCTTGCTCCAGTAACAAGATATCCCTGAGCTTTGTCATGTTCCTTGCTTATCCTTGGGTCCTGAATCCTGGCTTGCTTCTTTCTCCTGCCTCCTGCCTTGGTCCTGGCTGGCTCTTCAGTCCTGACTACTGGCTGGTCTCATGGTTTCCAGTTCACCTCCAGCTGCTGCCCAGAACCTAATTTTGACGACAGTCTGGCTCATGACTAGGGATGGGCGAAAATGTCAGTTTTGGTTTCTCTCCGTTTTCATATCTCAAATTCAGATCTCCACATTTCCACATCAGTTTGCATTTTTTAGAAAAGTCTCCAATGAAAATTCACCAGCACCTGAGTGCAAGTCCAAAATGTGTGCAATCTTGCCTAATGTACAGCATTGTTGCATGTTCTTTTTCACCAACAGATGAATTTTTATCCACATCTTCTTACACGATTCTTGGCTGGAGAAATGCACTGCAGAAAATACAGTGAAGTGAGAATTTCAAAGGAAGGACATGTTTTGGTTCACGTATTGTTTCGGAAAAAATGTGAATTAGGTAAGCACACCTTTAAATGGAACCTGAATCTAATTGGTTTCCCATCTGTACTGGTGAATGATGCTGCGAGTTTATAGGAATCGATGTTAGAGATCAAATCAGAAACAAAAGGATGGCTTTTGTAAATTTGGGACTGTTCCTGGAAAATAAGGACACTTGGAGTATCTGTCATACCCTCCAACATTTCTCCGATGCAAATAGGGATGTCCTCGACCATCTAACTGGGTTGCCCCAGCCACTATGGGCAGCTTCCAACACACACACACACACACACACACACACACACACACACACACACACAATAAACATTTTAAAAACTTCCCTATACAGGGCTGCCTTCAGATGTCTTTTAAAGGTTGTATAGTTCCTTATCTCCTTGGCTCGGGGGGTCGCAAAACTCCATCCCCTCCAACATTTCTCTGATGAAAATAGGGACGTCCCAGGGAAAAGCCGGACATTCTGGGATGAAATCAGAAACCGGGATGGCTTCTGTAAATCTGGGACTGTCCCTGGAAAATAGGGACACTTGGAGGGTCTGTGGAAAAGGTCTTTAAGACATGCATTTCATTTGCTAACCTGGTCCTGTTTAGCATTGAGTGGAGTGAATATTCACAGAAATCAGGTCTTTGTGTGGTCCAAAGCATAATGAAGCCTAGGTCAGATGCTTGTGTGCCTTGCTTTTGTTTCTGTGCAAAGTGTAGCCACCAGATCCAGCATTCCAAAACCAGAATCCTAAACAGGGATGAATAGAGCAATCCACAAACATTGTTATCCGTGGGATTAATGTAATATGGATTCTGCTCAAGCACACGAAAGAGTAACAGACACAGCATTGTGGGACATTTTGGGACCACAAATGGAAATATTTTTTCAGGCTGCTGGGCCGTAACTCACTGGTTACCATATAACACCGGTCTTGTAGGACCTACACTGGCTCCCAGTACGTTTCCGAGCACAATTCAAAGTGTTGGTGCTGACCTTTAAAGCCCTAAATGGCCTCGGTCCTGTATACCTAAAGGAGTGTCTCCACCTCCATCGTTCTGCCCGGACACTGAGGTCCAGTGCCGAGGGCCTTCTGGCGGTTCCCTCACTGCGAGAAGCCAAGTTACAGGGAACCAGGCAGACGGCCTTCTCGGTAGTGGCACCCACCCTGTGGAACGCCCTCCCACCAGATATCAAAGAGAACAACAACTACCAAACTTTTAGAAGACATCTGAAGGCAGCCCTGTTTAGGGAAGCTTTCAATGTTTAATAGGTTATTGTATTTTAGTGTTTTATTGGAAGCCGCCCAGAGTGGCTGGGGAAACCCAGCCAGAGGGGTGGGGTATAAATAATATATTATTATTATTATTATTAGGGTAGAGCAACTGCTTTCTCTGCAAAAGGAACCTGAGTTCAACTCCTTCTAAAGGTAAAGGTAAAGGTACCCCTGCCCGTACGGGCCAGTCTTGACAGACTCTGGGGTTGTGCGCCCATCTCACTTAAGAGGCCAGGGGCCAGCGCTGTCCGGAGACACTTCCGGGTCACGTGGCCAGCGTGACATCGCTGCTCTGGCGAGCCAGAGCCGCACACGGAAACGCCGTTTACCTTCCCGCTGGTAAGCGGTCCCTATTTATCTACTTGCACCCGGAGGTGCTTTCGAACTGCTAGGTTAGCAGGCGCTGGGACCGAGCAGCGGGAGCGCACCCCGCCGCAGGGATTCGAACCGCCGACCTTTCGATCGGCAAGCCCTAGGCGCTGAGGCTTTAACCCACAGCGCCACCTGCGTCCCTTTCAACTCCTTCTAGGGCTGAGGAATTCTGAGGAGTGGCTGCCAATCAGTGCAGACAACACTGGCCTAGACGAACCCAGCGGCCTGACTCAGAATCAAGCTGCTTCCTAGGTTCCTACTTGTGGCAGAATGGAAATGAAAGAAAGTGAAATGTAGTTGCCGTTTCGTCTGAACCCACACCTATAAATCCAATGTTCTACTGCCACAAGGACACTTAAGATGCCTCAGGGTGAGTTTTCGCAGCTTAAGCTTCCATACAAGTGATTATTCACAGCAAATTACGATATTTCTTTTCTGGAGTTCCTTTAATCTGCCGTCTTTTCTGTTCTCCTACTGCTTGCTGTTAAGTGCTGAGTGGTAACTTTTATGACTTTATAGGAACCTAGAGCTCATGGTGTGTTTTTTTTGAGCTGGCTGACACATGCCTGGAAAGATTTAAATGTATCAAGCTCTGATCCCACTGCTGGGAGTTTAACAAATTCTTCTCTGACTTAAAAAGGGTCAGATCCGTTTGGTATCGTTGTACTGCCTGGTTAGGAAGCAAATATAATCTCTGGGAGCATTTCCTCCCCCCCTCCAAAAGAAGACGATTATATGAGACTTTTGGCCTGCAGGTTAGCATTTTCTGCCTCCTCCTCTTCCTAATTGTTGTAGAGCCATTATTACATCACTGACATTTGGGCCCAAAGGAAGAATTTGATGTAAATACCTCCAGTCAACAAGCCATTGTGTCATAGGGCTCTCTTTTTTTTTTATAAAATTTTTATTGGATTTTCACATTTTATAAACACAGACACACACAAACAAAAACAACACATATAAGGTTTCATGTCCTTACTTTCCTAACCCCAGTTCTTGACCTCCCCCCACCCCCCCTTCATACATCCTAATTTAATTGAATTAACTCAGCAAGCTCATATCTCTCATCCTTTACATATTGTTGTTATATAAGTATATATTTTTTTTTTAAAAAAAATACTTGATTCATATTACTTGGCCAAATTTTACTTATCCAATTTTCTTATAAATATTAAATCCTTTTCTAAGGTCGACCCAAATTCCTTCCACGAATTTCCCTTATATCTTAAAAATAGGTCATAATAATCAAACACAAAGATCATAAACATTTTTAAAATTCTTTCTCCCCCCCCCCGCCCCGGTTTCTGTCCCTTCCCAAATGAATGTCCACAAAAACAGTTTTTAGCCTGGATTCCTCACATCTGAGGCCTTCAAGTCTCTGTCAGTCTCTCTCTGCCAATTTTGTTGGTAGCCCTCTTTGTTGGTCCTCGGGTCTCGAAGGAGTTCTAGCTCAGTCTCATCAGATTTTCTTCCATCCAAAATACTTGGTAACAGCTGCTGCGAAAGGTCAACTGATCTTCCATTCTCAAAGAGGAAGCCCCAATCATATTTCTTGTTTCTTTTAAATTCAAGTATTCCAAGTGTTCCGGGGGCTTCTCAAAGATGTTCAGCGCCGTAATTAGCAATGCCAGCCTGGAACAAATGCCCATGATTTATAAGTGACAACCATGAAGTCTTTAGGAAAAAATGGTGAAGTATTTAATGGGTCCCCTTTATTATTTTTCCTAGCATAGATACCCTTGACTCAGAAGTTATGTCACTCTGCCTGTATGCCTTGGTATTATTTACACGGAATAAAAATGTCACTGTGCAATTGGCTGACTAGCATTCTTGAATCTGTTTTCTGGTTCTCAGTCTCAAAGGAGGCAAACTGAAGAAGCAACCAGGGAAAAGAAATTCAGCAGTGATGAGGGCACCAGAAAGTATTTACTCAAAGGTACCTGGAAATGGATAAAGGTCAAGGGCCAGCCCTTATTCCCTTTGAGGGCAATCCAACATTCAGGAGGGATGCATCTTGTAATGTAGTTGGGTGACTACTCATAAACCAGAAGTACACTACTTCTCCACAATATTCTGCGCAAAAGATGGTTTGAAGCTCAACATCAAAAACATCAAAAAAACGAAGATCATGGCCACTGGTCTCATCACCTCCTGGCAAATAGAAGGGGAAGAAATGGAGGCAGTGAGAGGTTTTACTTTCTTGGGCTCCATGATCACTGCAGATGGTGACAGCAGTCACGAAATTAAAAGACACCTGCTCCTTGGGAGAAAGGAGATGGCAAACCTAGATAGCATCTTAAAAAGCAGAGACATCACCTTGCCAACAAAGGTCCGTATAGTTAAAGCTATGGTTTTCCCAGTGGTGATGTATGGAAGTGAGAGCTGGACCATAAAGAAGGCTGATCGCCAAAGAATTGATGCTTTTGAATTATGGTGCTGGAGGAGACTCTTGAGAGTCCCATGGACTGCAAGAAGATCAAACCTATCCATTCTGAAGGAAATCAGCCCTGAGTGCTCACTGGAAGGACAGATTGTGAAGCTGAGACTCCAATACTTTGGCCACCTCATGAGAAGAGAAGACTCCCTGGAAAAGACCCTGATGTTGGGAAAGATGGAGGGCAGAAGGAGAAGGGGACAGCAGAAGATGAGATGGTTGGACAGTGTTCTCGGAGCTACCAGCATGAGTTTGAGCAAACTGCGGGATGCAGTGGAAGATAGGAGTGCCTGGTGTGCTCTGGTCCATGGGGTCACGAAGAGTCGGACACGACTAAATGATTAAACAACAACAACAACATTCTCCAAACATTGAATTCACGGAAGTCCCAACGGTGGAGGAATGGCAGATGAAGATGATGGACTTTTCGGAGCTAGTCAACCTGATTGGGTCGTGACCAGAGGGAGGAGGAGTACCAGGACGATCGGATGAAATTTAAAGACTATTTAGTTAAATATGTAAAGATAACTTAATTGGAAAAACTTGCAAATACCAGATAGGCTTAGGTTTAGGACTGAAATATGTGATGGTAGAGAATAATATGTTTAAAGTTAAAATGAAAAGGAAGAAAGATGTTAAGTGACTAAGTTAATTTTATGAGAAAATTGGTTTTGGAAAACTGTTACAATGATATACAATGAAACTCAGCCAGGAGGATTCAAGGAAGTCATTTAACAATGTCACTAAGATTGGATTAAGTATAGTTAAGATGTTTGTTTGTTTAAAATTCTGGAAAATCATCAATTTTTTTTAAAAAAACCCCAAAACTATTGAATTCACTCAGGCCCAGGGTTAGCAGCTGGCACCGTAGAGCCTTAATATAACACAGGCCCCACACACAGTGCTGATGTTTGTCCTGACCCCACACTGCAGGCCAGGGATTTGGGTCTGCAACCTTTTATTTAAAGTTTCACAAAGTGCTCTGGTTGCACCCATGAGGAGCAGTGTTAAAGTCACAAAGTTTCATAAAATGTGATGTCTGTATGCACTGAAGTTAAAAATTGTGTACAGGTTTGCATTTGCAAAGTGGAGAAGTTTGCATCGAGAGAGAGGTTCCACTCTAGGTGAAAGCGGAAATCTAGCATTTCTCCATTTCAGGGGTAATATTTCAAAAGCTTGCTGGACCCATTTGACCAGAGGCTACACAGTAGGACAAAGGAGATCTGCATATACCATGGGGCAGGCACCCCCAACCTGCGGCCCTCCAGATGTTTTGGCCTACAACTCCCATGACCCCTAGCTAACAGAACTAGTGGTCAGGGATGATGGGAATTGTAGTCCAAAACATCTGGAGGGCCGAAGGTTGGGGATGCCTGCCATGGGGGAAGCAAAGCAGCTCTCAGCTGTCTAAAAAGATTGTCTGTCTCCAGCTTCTTACAAATAAGCACCTGTATCAAATATAGGCTGCGTATGTTTGGCAGAATATTCATGGAATTTCTGCAAATCCCTCTTTTAATACAATAATCTGCAGTAATCTTTTTTTTAAAAAATGAAAAGCTCTTACTGTGGAAAGATGTAAAGGAAATTTGCCACATGGTGTTCCGCCCCCTACTGGATTGTTTTTCAGACGTGAAGGAAACAGTAAAATGTTAAGCCAATGAACACCAAAAGAAGTGTTGCAAAATGATGGGAGATGATAATAAATAGCTTTAGGAAAATAAACTAATGATAGCAATCTTTGGGTCTGATTCATTTTAGAGATTGTTTGCTATAACCCTCCTGCTCCCTCTGTTCCAACGTGAGTGGCACAGTCAAAATTGTACATCGAGCACACCACCCATGTGCTCGATGGATGCTTCCTTCCTTTAATGCTGTCATTGGTCGCTTCCTTCCGTCGACATTCCTGAACCGCTCCCCACATGCAGCTCATCTGTTGCAGCGTCATCAAAACCCATTGTGACACCTTGCCCCTTCTCAAACAGTTGAAAGTTTTCAAAAGAGAGGTAGCCAACAGGAGGCCATTGAGATGGGTGGCTTGAGGCCTTTCTCCTGGACATGGTCGGCCAATTGGTGTTAAAGAAGGATAGAACTTTCTTTATGTATGCTGCAACAGCAGCAAGAATACTTATTGCAAAGTACTGGAAGACACAAGATTTACCCACCCGGGAAGAATGGCAGATGAAGGTGATGGACTATATGGAACTGGCGGAAATGACTGGCAGAATCCGAGACCAAGGAGAAGAGTTGGTGGAAGAAGATTGGAAGAAATTTAAAGTTTATCTACAGAAACATTGTAAAATTAAGGAATGTTAGAAGGATGTTGGAATGAAGTAATGTGGTTTTAGCAGAAATGATATAAAGGATTAAGTAAAAATGGATTGTTAATTGGTGAAAGAACAGAATGTAAAATTATAGTATATTAAGATAAATTATTAGGATAAAAATAAAGATGGAAAGGATTTGCTGAAATATCTAATTGAATTAGAATACAAAAAAGGGAGGTGTGAGGAGGTCAAGGAAATAAGCAAAGGAAAGAAAGTTATGTGAAGGATTGATTTGTTTTTTTTTAATTAACTGCATCTTTTTTGTGTTTTTTTCCTTTGTTCTTGTATTGTTCTGTATTTTTCTTTTTTTATTTTTTTTTCTGTTTAAATATGTTCTTTATTTTTTCTTTTTGTAACCTTTAAAATCTCAATAAAAATCTATTGAAAAAAAAAAAAAGAGAGATGGGTGGCTTGAAGCTATGCAGGCAGCAGTTTGGAAGCCAAGACCAGATCTACATGGACCTGACTTCCAGGTTTTTGCTCTCTTGATTTCCTGTTTGGTCAACCCATCCACTGGAGCACATCCAACCAATACTCTGGGGCCTCTCCATGTCTCACTCTGGCCATCCTCTTGACAGTCTTAGTGCTAGCAGAGACATGGAAATGTGGTCAGCCTCCATCACTGTGCTATTGGCAAGTAAGTGACAATACTTACATCACCTCTTCTCTGATTTTTTCACTTCCTGTGTTTAGTTTAATGTGACATGCCCAGAGTCAATTTCAGATGAGAAGAACCAACTTTTTAAACATTTCCTAGTTCTCTCTTTCTCTCCCCCCCCCAATTTTTTTATTCATTTTATAACGCAAATAAAAAAACACAAACAGAAAAGACAAACAATACAAACAAATACTTGTCATATCCTTGTTTTTCTAAACATTGTTAAGTGGGCTTCCCCAAGTCCCACCTATCTGATTTTCATTTTACTTCATCTTTAGCAGTTTACATATATTATAATTTCTAACCATCTTTTTTTTTTAATCACACTTAAAATAACTTCACATTTTATCACTTACAAATAATACTATTTTAAAATACCCTATCTTCTACTTCTAACCCTACAGCCTATATCCACTTCCAAAGCTATTCTAAGGTTTAAATATTAACATATTTTTTCAAATATTCCTTAAACTTCTCCCAATCTTCTTCCACCGTTTTTTCTCTCTGGTCTCGGAGTTTCCCGGTCAGTTCGGCAAGTTCCATATAGTCCATCATCTTCATTCTCTTTCTCTTTCTCTCCCAATCTCTCCATCTCTCTCTCCTGCCATGACTAGGGATGAGGGAGCAAATTTGACTTGAAGTCAAATTGACCGAATTCACAGTTTCCAAAACAACATATGAAATGATCACACAGCTATCCTTCAAAATGTGCACTTACCCAAATTTTGCTGTTTGCTTTGCCAGCTAAACCATCTTTACAAAAATGTAATGTATGTATGGGGTTGCTCGTGCATAGGTTTGCCACCACACCTGGCTAGGTAGCCTGGTTAAACCTTTCCTGACTGGACAGCCCTTCACTTCGTGGTTGTTCAGTCGCTAGCAGAATCCGTCAGTGGGCGTTTCTTAAACTTCTTCCAGCACAGAAGCTCTTTGACGCCAAGTCTACGCCTACTTTCCCTGCGCGGAAGTCTTCTGCGCAGGGTGGGTGTGGGCAGAGGAGGACCTGTGCTCTCCCCGCTGGTCTCCAGCGAAGAGTCCTGGAGACCCCTCTCCGATTCCCCCAACCACCCCCCTTTATCCCTAGTGTTACGCTGATTTCCTTCCCCAGCCGATGAGCTCCCTCTCTCCCTGCTTGGCCCTTCTCCGGCATCACTTGGGAGCCCTGACTCCACTTCTGGCTCCGATGTCAGTTCCCTGACAAAAAAGAAACCAAGCACAAACAGTTCTTCAGAATTCAGAACATCTCAAAACCATATTACATCTTGGGAAGAAGGATGTTCCTTTTGACCTCAAAAAGTATGCCAACTAATAGCACACTCCTTAACCAAGTCTACTTAGAAGCTAACCCTACTGATTTCAGTGGGGAATACTCTCATGTAAGTGGGATTAAGGTAAAGGTAAAGGGACCCTTGACCATTCGGTCCAGTCGTGACTGACTCTGGGGTTGCAGCGCTCATCTCGCTTTACTGGCCGAGGGAGCCGGCGTACAGTTTCCGGGTCATGTGGCCAGCATAACTAAGCCACTTCTGGAGAACCAGAGCAGCGCACGGAAACGCCCTTTACCTTCCCGCTGGAGCGGTACCTATTTATCTACTTGCACTTTGACGTGCTTTTGAACTGCTAGGTTGGCAGGAGCAGGGACCGAGCAACGAGAGCTCACCCCGTCATGGGGATTCAAACTGCCGACCTTCTGATCGGCAAGTCCTAGGCTCTGTGGTTTAACCCACAGTGCCTCCCATGTCCCTGTAAGTGGGATTAGGACTGTGATATTAAAGCAAAAGCCCCTATGTTCTTTCTCCAGCCATTAATACTTGGTGGTCCCTGAGACCTCTGTTTTTTTTGCAAGCAATATGCCGGTGGCAGCTGCTATATCAGAAAATAATTATCTGCATCCTTTGTTTATTAAATCACCCATAGAGTTTAATACTACTAATGCTACTAATAATTTTTTATTCAGGTATAATTTCATATCCCATTTTTTTATATTAAATCTATAACCTTTCCTCGTAATTCCTTTAGCACTTCCACCACATATGTTAATAATCTCATTCTTTCCAACACGATTTTGAGTAATTCTTATTTATTCTACTTACCATGTCAGGAGTTATATGTCACCTCAGGGTTATTTTAGACCAGTTTCCCTTTATATTTTTGGGGAGCCTGCAAGCTTTATTCCAAAGATCCTCCAAGGTTGCAATGAGGATATTATTTCTGACATCTCGTGTTTCTCGATCATGTATTCTTTCTCCTTTTCAGGCTCCTAACCATATTTCAAAAGCAGACAATAAATTCCAAATAATAAATGTCGGATTTTATAACCAGTACCTTGAATTCTGTTAATTCTCTAATAAGATTAGCTGTTATATGAAGCTATTCAAACTATGGTGGATTTTCTGAGTGTATATATTTTCTAATTTCAGAATAGGCAATCATATAATTTCTTTTAAAATAGTCTGAATAGTTTATAACTGATTAGTTTATATTTGAATACAGTGGTACCTCTAGATATGAACGGGATCCGTTCCGGAGCCCCATTCGCATCTAGAAGCAAACGTAACTAGCGATGGCACGTCTGCGCACGCGTGCGTCGCTTTTCGCAGCTTCTGCACATGCGCGTAATGCCATTTTGAGCGTCTGCGCATGCGCAAGCGGCGAAACCCGGAAGTAATGCACTCCGTTACTTCTGGGTTGCCGCGGAGCGCAACTCGCACACGCTGAACCCGAAGCGCATTCAACCCGAGGTATGACTGCAGTTTCTTCTTTCTCTGTGTTCTCTTTATCAGAATCCAAACCTTCCAGGTCAGATTTTAAGAGGGATCTATGTGGGCTTAATAAGTCTATAGAAGAATCAAATATATTTAGCCAATTTGAGATGATCTTTTACTGACTTTATCTTAATGACATTATAACCTCAAAGCAGTTTGTGTAATGGAGTTCTTATCAAATCTCTCTCAAACTGAGATACTGGATTGGGATCGAGTATCCATTTCACCATTTTATGTACCTCGTGATATAATACAAACTCAGATTTGTGATTGCCAGAACTCTCCCTCTTTCTTTCTTTCTTTCTTTCTTTCTTTCTTTCTTCCTCTCTTTCTTTCTTTCTTTCTTTCTTTCTTTCTTTCTTTCTTTCTCTCTCTCTCTCTCTCTCTCTCTCTCTCTCTCTCTCTCTCCATTCAGGGTATTTGATTTAACCCTTCTGCTTTTGTTATTCCAGAGATATTTCTATGAGTTAGAGCACTGCTTAATTTTCTGAGCATATACCCAGCTCCCAAGAGGAGAAAATTCCTGAACAAATGGGGTTGGGGGAGGAGAGGAAATGGAAGTTCTGATATTTTAATTTCAATGAAATGTAAATTTTAGTTCTTTTGCAGGAGCACAATGTCTTGCATGAATAGGACAACTTTGTTGGATACAGCCCAATATTTAAGGGCAATGCCAAAACTCAAAATAAGGAGCTGATGTCTTCCCCAATCCACTCTCTTCGCCATATGGCCAACTATGTTACTCTCCAGGGCTACAAATCCCAGGGATATTGATTGACTCTGACTCCCATCAGCCAATGGTCAGGGATGATTGGACTTTCAGTTCAACATCATCTGGGGGGGGGCACAGGTTCCCCATCCCTGCACTAATCTGTAGGTTTATTTATGACCTGTCAAAGTTAATTGAAAAAAACAAGCCATTTCTGTCGGAATCACCTCCTTCTGGTGTCAACCATACTGGAAAGCACCGAGAGATTACAGGCCAAGTTCATCTATCACTGCGTGGTTCTGTGAAATTACATCAGGCTTCAGATTGGTCCTTTAAACGCCACAAGCCATGAGTCAGATGTTACAGATGTGGTCAAGGACTTGGCAAATGGCGCAAAGCTCTTGGCGGATACATCGTTAACATCATGAAGCATTTAGCAGGCATTATTAAACATTATGTGAGATGTATGGCGGATGTTATGAATGCTGTCAAGAACTTGGCAAAAGATGCGGACCTTGTGAAGCTCATGAGAGGCACTATAAATGTCACCAGGCATCAGGCAGACATTTAAACATCACAGTAACTACTTGACAAACACTATTACGTACATAATGGGGCTTTTGTAACATAATTGTAAATGGCAGTTTCTAAGCAGAAAGTGGCTTACCTGGTGATCAGCAGGTGGGATCACAATCTCGGTGGAGACCATTGGCTTTTCAGCCTGTGAATACCTAGTTCACAAATGTTATACTTAGCTCCATCATTCAGCCTGGACACTGAGGTCCAGCTCCAAGGGCCTTCTGGTGGTTCCCTCCCTGCGAGAAGTGAAGTTACAGGGAGCCAGGCAAAGGGCCTTCTCGGTGGTGGCGCCCGCCCTGTGGAATGCCCTCCCATCAGATGTCAAGGAAACAAACAACTATCTGACTTTTAGAAGGCATCTGAAGGCAGCCCTGTTGAGGGGCGTTTGATGTTTTATTGTGTTTTTAATATTCTGTTGGGAGCTGCTCAGAGTGGCTGGGGAAACCCAGCCAGATGGGCAGGGTATAAATAAACTATTATTATTATCCTCCCCCTACTTAAAAATAAATAAATCAATTTTTTGCTTCCTTTGCTACATTACTGAAAATGTGACATAAACATAGGTCATTTTTCATAAAAAAAATACTTTTTGTTAAGAAAATTCACACCCAATTGCCCCCAAAAGATGTTAGACTATTTTTGTATGCCCCCACAACGGCAAGACTGCTATTAGCTAAAAATTGGAAATCTCAAGAAATACTAACGGTAGAAGAATGGCAGATGAAGATGTTGGAGTTTTTGGAGCTGGCCAACCTGACTGCAAGAATCCGTGATCAGAAAGAGGAGGAATACCAAGAAGACTGGATGAAATATAAAGACTATTTAGCTAAATATTGTAATATAAGATAATTAGAAGGTACTTGAAAGTATCAAATAGGCCTAGGATTAGAATAAGAATGCTGTATAGCAATATGGATTTAAGTCAATAAGAAAAGAGATGAAGATAGCAAATTGAAGGAGTAAATTGTAGTAGAAAGATGATTTTGGAGAACTGCTACAAGGTGATACAGTGAAATTCAGTTAGGGGGGATTTGAGGAAGTCAGTTAATAATTGAATTTAAAATGAACTTCAGAAGGAATATGTGTTTTTATTTTTATTTTTTTGTTTTCTTCTTTTAGTATTGTAATGTTCTTTCTTTTGTATGTCATATATGTTATATCTATTAAAATCAATAAAAAAAATTTTGAAAAAAAGAAAAGAAAATTCACACAGAGCATTCAACTAAACGGCTATCGAATCAGAGTAAAGTTGCACTGTGAACAGGGTCATGGTCTGAGTGAGTATAGGATTGGCATTAGCATGTTCGGACACGGGTGGCGCTGTGGGTTAAACCACAGAACCTAGGGCTTGCCGATCAGAAGGTCGGCGGTTCGAATCCCCGTGACGGGGTGAGCTACCATTGCTCAGTCCCTGCTCCTGCCAACCTAGCAGTTCGAAAGCACGTCCAAGTGCAAGTAGATAAATAGGTACCGCTCCGGTGGGAAGGTAAACGGTGTTTCCGTGCGCTGCTCTGGTTCTCCAGAAGCGGCTTGGTCACGCTGGCCACATGACCCGGAAGCTGTATGCCGGCTCCCTCAGCCAATAAAGCAAGATGAGCGCCGCAACCCCAGAGTCGGTCACGACTGGACCTAATGGTCAGGGATCCCTTTACCTTTACTTTTCATGTGCTGCCATAATCCCACCCAGAACCCCACACCCTTTGTGTATGTGTGTGTTGTTCTGTCGGTGCATTTTTGCCGTCTGAGCAGTTGTACCAAGCTACCCTTTGTGGCAGCCTCATCTTGCTTGCCTCAGCTCAGCCAACCCAATTTGAATACAGAATTTGTGTTTTTTTAGTCTGTCTCCAACCCAAGGGTCCCGTTCCCGCCCCCCGTTAAAATCCACCTGACATTTTCACTTTACTTTTGCTAGTGTTTTCACCATTCCTTAAACTGTTCAATACTCCCGTTACCCTCTGTGGATGTTTCAAATATGTCAGGCAGGTGTTTCAAAAGACCTTCTGCTGCAGGGAAATATACTCTGATGTAATCTGTCTAATTTGGCTCTTTGAGTTACTTTCAAGAACACTTGCTGTTTTGCAATGGAAATAGCTCCCAACCACTTCAGAGAGGCCTTTGTAATGTGAGCTGGTAAAACTCTGCAGGTGTAGCCATCTCCCTTCCTCCCCCCACTTTAAAAAAAAAAAAAATCTTTTTTTTTTGCTTGCTTTACTGCATTACTGAAAACGTGACATCAAAGTAGGTTTAGGTCATTTTTTCATTTGAAAAAATAGTTTTTGTTAAGAAAATTCACATCCAGCATTCAAATAAATGACTATCGAATCCAGGAAACCATGCATTACCCACAAGAATATATTCCGTCAGGCTTAAATTCCCTCAATTTGTGCAGATTTTTGAGGGATTTGGACAAAGCTGAGGTGTGTAAGTGGTGCATAAGTGGCAACTGGAAAACAGGAAACAGTGCATTCCTCGCTTAATTCTTAAGGTTTGGTGTTTTGGTGCAATTCTAACCAGGTCTACTCAGAAGTAAGTCCCACTGAGTGAAATGAAATTCATTTTAAATGGTTCTAATTTTGGTTCCTCTGTGTCATTTTCGTCGGGTTGGTGTTGGTTAAATGTTCAGTTGGGGTTGGTGGTTATTTTAATTTGGGTATAACTGTATTGTTGTTATTATTCAAAACAAAATAAAAAAATTCCTTCCAGTAGCACCTTAAAGACCAACTAAGTTAGTTCTTGGTATGAGCTTTCGTGTGCATGCACACTTCTTCAGATACACACGAAAGCTCATACCAAGAACTAACTTAGTTGGTCTTTAAGGTGCTACTGGAAGGAATTTTTTTATTTTGTTTTGACTATGGCAGACCAACACGGCTACCTATCTGTAACTGTTGTTATTATTGTTGTTTTTGGTTTTTATTGATTTATTGGTTTGTTTGTTGCTTATATAGGATATCTTGTTTTTTAATGGTTGATGGAGTGCTTTATGCATTGTAAGCCGCCCAGAGTGGCTGGGGAAACCCAGCCAGATGGGCGGAATATAATTATTATAATTATTATAATTATTATAATTATTAGTATCCAAGCATGGCAAGGAGTTGCTCCTCTACAGAAGTGGTGATCTCTCACAGGAATATGGGAAAAGGTCACACTGGAGAACTATTGGATATTATTATCTTGTGCTGAAGTCCCTCCAAAAGGATGGAGGCTGGCAGGAGAAGGAAGGAAAGAAAGAAATGTAGGCCAGTTCAGGTTGAGTCCTTGGCCAGACCTATATGCTGAGGCTATTTGTACAGCAGGAAATGGAAAAGCAAATGACTTCCTCTCACCTTTGGAGAGGGAAGGCAGAAGACGAACAGTTTATTTTCATAGTGTCCGAAGCTCTCGCTGCCCTGCAAAAACACGTTTTGGAGCATTCGAAGTCATCAATTACTTTCCATCTCCTCTAAACAAGTACTGGCCATCTTACCTCACAAAAGGGAAATAGCAAAGCTTGAAGCTTTAAATCAAAGCCGTTGCTGAGTTATCCAAACACCAAAATGAAGGTGGAGGGGGGGGGCTTTTTTATGACAGCTGAAATATTTTTCCACAGAAAAGGCTTAGAATCATGCAAAACTTTCTAAAAATATTTCCTTCTGGCACGGGAATTTTCCAATCTGCTGCTTGATTCTTCTTCTTCTCTTGCCCTTTTCATTGTTATGTTATGAACCTTTTGCACGGACAGGACATTTGTTGCAGGGAGTGGCGCTTCTTCATCAAAAAGGACATGAAAAGGCTATTTAGTATGTGCTATTTATGATACTCCTATTTTTAAATGTTTGCTCTTCAGCCAGTAATCACAAGGAACCCTCATATGACTTAGTTGACCTATTACACAATATCAATAAATTTCTAGACGACTGCATACCTGCCAACACTTCAAAAGTGAAAATATCTTCTAGACTCCTTCCCTAAATATTAAAAGGCCTCATCCCAGTCACACCTAGCACCTATATGGCTTACTCACATAGATTTTTCAGCCAATAAAATTAGATCAGATATTTTAATATTTGGAATATTTTTTGGGAGTGGAAAAGTAAGGGCTGAGAGAGTGAGCAGGTATACATTTGGAATCTCATGTTGGATAATCTATGCTTTCTCTCTGATTTATTATTATTTATTTAACTTGTACGTTGCTTTCTGTTTCAGCAGAAATCTCTAAGCCATTTACACATCTCAGCAAAAATCTAATTTGTAAAACACAATGCAGAATGGTAGTGACAGAGGTCACATCTGCCACACACATAATACTCTGTTATACCACTTCAATGGTAATGGCTTCGCTCAAAGAATCATGGGAAATGTAGTTTATTAATGGAGCTGACAGTTGTTAGGAGAACCCCCATTCTCCTCACAGAGCTGCAATTCCTAGAGTTCCCTGGGAAGAGGGATTGATTACTAAACCACTCTGGGAATTGAGAGATTCATGCATCTGTGGCCTCAAGCAGCTGTTTTAAATTTTCCAGAATTTCCATCTACTTCAGGTACTCTGTGGGGTTGGAAAGACCTGTCAGTTTCACTTCTCTAAGTTTCTCATTTTTCTAATCTTTAATTCAATTAATTTTGCAGCAATTTGCATTTTTTAAAAAAATCCCCATGAAAATTCACAGTTTATATGCAGTTTTGACTAATGTACACAGTTTTGCAAGCAGTTTCCTCTAATACCATGCCTTTGTCCATGTTATCTTCACCAATGTATTTTTTAAAAATACAAACCTTTCCCCTAATGTATACATTTTTTTTTTTTTGCAAACATTGGTTGGAGAACTTCATTGCAAATTTCAGGTAAATGCAAATCTCTAAGGACTGCTGTGTGTCGGTTTGAATAATGTTTCAGAAAGGGTGTACAGTGGTACCTCGGGTTAAGTACTTAATTCGTTCTGGAAGTCTGTTCTTAACCTGAAACTGTTCTCAACCTGAAGCACCACTTTAGCTAATGGGGCCTCCTGTTGCTGCCGCGCTGCCGGAGCACAATTTCTGTTCTCATCCTGGAGCAAAGTTCTTAACCTGAGGTACTATTTCTGGGTGAGCGGAGTCTGTAACCTGAAGCATATGTAACCTGAAGCGTATGTAACCCGAGGTACCAATGCATTTGATAGGTTCCTCTTTAAATGCGAACTAAATTGAAATCCTCCTTCATTTATAACGCTTTGAGATGCTTTGGTAAACTTACAGTGGTGCTGATAAGATGCCTCCAGACTGTTTATTTTTTTGTGTGTAGGTGAATTCTGGCATATGTCACTGATGCAATAACAGTGCATTTATACTGGACCATCCACACATTAAAAAACCCCAAAACATTTATTAGTTGTTCTGTGATACTTCCCCAACGTTACTGTGTTGTTGCCATCTGGAGGCGCATTCTTGAGCAAAACTCAAGAAGGGAAACCCCTCTTCCTCTCTCTCCTGCTGGTGTGTTACAACTTTATCAGCCATCCTAATAACTCACCTTTTCTCCTCTGCAATTGGAACTCAACTACCTGGATCTCAGGTGTGTGTTGTCACCCTCACCCACCACCATCCGCTACTGACCATGATAAGGGGGGAAAAAATAACAATGAAACAATGAAATTTATGGCCCTGTTGTACTTTGAAAGAGAATTATATGAAAATGATGTACTGCTGGTATTTGACTCCTGCTAAGCTGGCTCCTGCTAAGCTGGCATCTTAAAAAGCAGAGACATCACCTTGCCAACAAAGGTCCATAAATCTATGGTTTTCCCAGTAGTGATGTATGGAAGTGAGAGTTGGACCATGGTGAGAGTCCCATGGACTGCAAGAAGATCAAACCTCTCCATTCTGAAGGAAATCAGCCCTGAATGCTCACTGGAAGGACAGATCCTGAAGCTAAGGCTCCAATACTTTGGCCACCTCATGAGAAGAGAAGACTCCCTGGAAAAGACCCAGATGTTGGGAAAGATGCAGGGCACAAGGAGAAGGGGATGACAGAGGACGAGATGGTTGGACAGTGTTCTCGAAGCTACCAGCATGAGTTTGACCAAACTGCGGGAGGCAGTGGAAGACTGGTGTGCTCTGGACCATGGGGTCACAAAGAGTCAGACACGACTAAATGACTAAACAACAACAACAAGCTGGCTAAAGTTGGGACGCGGGTAGCACTGTGGTGTAAACCACCGAGCCTCTTGGGCTTGCCGATTGGAAGGTTGGCGGTTTGAATCCCTGTGATGGGGTGAGCTCCCGTTGCTCAGTCCCAGCTCTTGCCAACCTAGCAGTTCGAAAGCATGTCAAAGTGCAAGTAGATAAATAGGTACCACTCCAATGGGAAGGTAAATGGCGTTTCCGTGCGCTGCTCTGGTTTTGCCAGAAGCGGCTTAGTCATGCTGGCCACATGACCCGGAAAAACTGTCTGGGGACAAATGTCGGCTCCCTCGGCCAGTAAAGCGAGATGAGCACCGCAACCCCAGAGTCGGCTGGACTTAACTGTCAGGGGTCTTTTGCCTTTACCTAAGCTGGCTAAACTGTATAGGACAAATACCTGCTGGAAATGTAAAGAAAAAGAAGGTACTTTTTTATCATATGTGGTGGTCCTGTAAGGTGGTAAAAGCTTTCTGGGAGATGATATATAATGAAATGAAAAAAAAATGTTTAAAATAAGTTTGTTAAAAAAACAGAAGCATTTGTTAGGAATTACAGGTAAAAGGTAAAGGTAAAGGTACCCCTGCCCGTACGGGCCAGTCTTGACAGACTCTGGGGTTGTGCGCCCATCTCACTTAAGAGGCCAGGGGCCAGCGCTGTCCGGAGACACTTCCGGGTCACGTGGCCAGCGTGACATCGCTGCTCTGGCGAGCCAGAGCCGCACACGGAAACGCCGTTTACCTTCCCGCTGGTAAGCGGTCCCTATTTATCTACTTGCACCCGGAGGTGCTTTCGAACTGCTAGGTTGGCAGGCGCTGGGACCGAGCAGCGGGAGCGCACCCCGCCGCAGGGATTCGAACCGCCGACCTTTTGATCGGCAAGTCCTAGGTGCTGAGGCTTTAACCCACAGCGCCACCTGCGTCCCAAGGTACTGGAATTACAGGTACTGGCATCCTAAATGACCAGAAAAGACTTTTTACGTATGGCACAACAGCCACCCGGATGCTATTAGCCCAGAGATGGAAAGATGATAAAGTTCCTACCAGAAAAGAATGGCAAACCAATCTGATGGACTATGCCGAAATAGCTCAGACTGGAAAACTTTACAAAAGAATGAGAAGAATTTATAAATTATTTAAGCAGATGGAAACGCTGGCAGGATTTTGATTTCTTTTGTAGTGTAATAATTACCATGGGAAATATGGATTGATATAATAGGTCAAGTTTGGAAAGAGACGCAGTTTTAAATGTTTAAAATGGGACTCCAGGGAAGGGGTGAGGGGAAGTCCTGAGATTTGAAGGAATCTTTGTATATGGATATGTATTTGAATTTTTAAAATAATTTTGAATTGGAAAATCAAATAAAAATGATTTTTTAAAAAAGAAAAGAAAAAATAACCTTGATGAAAATGATGTCTGGGGAGTCCCATAATTTCCCACAGCCTGTTGATGGGGGGCAGTGCTGGGGGGCCATGGGGTAGGGAATCCTGGCCAATGCCCAGATAAGGTGGGCTTTGATGGTGCAAATGTGTTAGTAATAATGCAAACATGTGGATGGAGACAAGCGTGCCGTGCACATATTTGCCATAGACTCGGGTTGAACGAAACAATTGCTTTCCTTGATTCTACTGGCCGATGCAAGAAAATGTGAATCTGTCGGACTTCCCCCTAGTTCCACCAGACAGGAATATCTCCTCTTCTCCCAGCTTCATTGCATTCACAGTAAACACATTCCAGACATGCTTGTGGCTCACACCTATAGCCAAGCAAAAAATAAAATAAAATAATAGAGCACTGCCACTTCCTTGGGATTGATATAAACATTTAGAATATTTTTTCCATCTGTCGGAGCATAGAAAGGCATTGGCATTTGCCAGTCTCAAAGAAGGTTTTTTTAAAAGGATTTTTACTGTCTTCTTATCATGTTTCCTAACGTTGACCAAGACAAGCCAGGCTGGGTTTGGAAACAGAAGGTCAAACTTGCCCAACCTAGTGTCTCCCAGATGTTTTGGACTTCAGCTATGTACCGTCAACCCAGCCAGCCAGCACAGGGACATTGTCTAGGGGGGAATGGATGTTGCTGTTCAAAAATCTGGAGGACACCAGGTTGGCTGCAGTAAAGCCTTTGGGTCTCACCCCACCAGAGTGAGATGATACCATTGCTGAAATTGATTATATATATTTGTTGTCTTGTCTGACTCTTTGTGACCCCATGGTCCAGAGCATGCCAGGCACTCCTGTCTTCCACTGCCTCCCGCAGTTTGGTCAAACTCATGTTCGTAGCTTCGAGAACACTGTCTAACCATCTCGTCCTCTGTCGTCCCCTTCTTCTTGTGCTCTCCATCTTTCCCAACATCAGGGTCTTTTCCAGGGAGTCTTCTTTTCCCATGAGGTAGCCAAAGTATTAGAGCCTCAGCTTCACGATCTGTCCTTCCAGTGAGCACTCAGGGCTGATTTCCTTCACAAAGGATAGGTTTGATCTTCTTGCAGTCCATGGGACTCTCAAGAGTCTCCTCCAGCACCATAATTCAAAAGCATCAATTCTTCAGCAATCAGCCTTCTTTATGGTCCAGCTCTCACTTCCATACATCACTACTGGGAGAACCATAGCTTTGACTATACGGACCTTTGTCAGCAAGGTGATGTCTCTGCTTTTTAATATGCTGTCTAGGTTTGTCATTGCTTTTCTCCCAAGAAGCAGGCGTCTTTTAATTTCGTGACTGCTGTCACCATCTGCAGTGATCATGGAGCCCAAGAAAGTAAAATCTCTCACTGCCTCCATTTCTTCCCCTTCTATTTGCCAGGAGGTGATGGGCCCAGTGGCCATGATCTTCGTTTTTTTGATATTGAGCTTCAGACCATATTTTGCGCTCTCCTCTTTCACCCTCCCCAATTTCTGCCATCAAAGTTGTGTCATCTGCATATCTGAGGTTGTTGATATTTCTTCTGGCAATCTTAATTCTGGCTTGGGATTCATCCAGTCCAGCCTTTCGCATCATGAATTCTGCATATAATAAGCAGGGAGACGATATAAAGCCTTGTCGTACTCCTTTCCCAAAGGATTACATGTATAGGCTCTGAATTAAGCTGTAGCTGTAACTGCAAACCTACACAAACAGTATCTTTCTTGCTATATTCTGGGCGGAATACACAGCCTGCCCCAAGGACTCTGCTGCAAGGATTCTGGGAATTGTACTTCACTTTTTACAGAGTTGGAACATGGATGGCGCTGTGGGTTAATAAATATATTATTATTATTACAGTGGTGCCTCGCAAGACGAAATTAATCCGTTCTGTGAGGCTCTTCGTATAGCGGTTTTTTCGTCTTGCGAAGCAAGCCCATTGACAGCTTAGCGGATTAGCGCTATTAGCGGTTTAGCGGCTTTTAGTGGATCAGCTGATAAGCGGCTTAGGGCTTAGGAAAAGGGGGGAAAAGGGGAAAAAACCCCGCAGGAACTCGCAAGACATTTTCGTCTTGCGAAGCAAGCCCATAGGGAAATTCGTTTTGCGAAGCGCCTCCAAAACGGAAAACCCTTTCGTCTAGCGGGTTTTCCGTCTTGCGAGGCGTTCGTCTTGCGGGGCACCACTGTATTATTATTATTATTATTATTATTATTATTATTATTATTAGTCCACTTGCAGACACTGGATGTCGCCCTCAGCCCACAGCAGTTTTTTAATACAGGTTTGTAGTAATGTTTATTTCACCATAGTAATGGCATCTTGAAGGGGTGGGGGTGAGGTCACAGCTCAGGGCTAGGCCCATATCTTGCATGCAAAATGTTCTATGGCCAATCCCTGCCATAAAAAACAGAATTGCGGAATTGGAAAAGACCCCAAGGGTCATCTAGTCCAACCCCTATTAGGTAGGAATCTCAACTAAAGCATCCACGACAGATGGCCATCTAACCTCTGCCTAAAAACCTCCAAGGAAGGAAAATCGACCACCTTCTGAGGGAGTTTGTTCCATGGTCAAACAGCTCCTACCACAAGAAAGTTCTCCTTGATGTTTAGTTGGGATCTCCTTTTTTCTTTTTTAAATATATTTTTATTAGTTTTTTAACGTATCATTTTCAACGATTATAAAACATACTTTTATATCTTTACAATTTTTTGAATCCATCAATCACATCTGAAAATTTTCCAATCTTTTCCACTTAATTTACATTTCTTAATTTCACTATTACATTTAAGTATCATAACTAATGTCTCTCTTCTTCATCTTCTTTGCGATATTTCATATATTTCTCCTTACAAAACTTCTTGTAGTCCTACTAGTGTAATTTGTTGATAACAATTGCTCTTCAGATAGTTTGTAGATTTCTTCCAATCTTCTGTGAATCTCTGGTCCTGCAGGTTTCGAATCCTTCCTGTCATCTTATCCAATTCTGCATAGTCCATTAATTTCATCTGCCATTCTTCTTTCGTCGGTATTTCTTCTTGTTTCCATTTCTGGGCCAACAATACCCTTGCCGCTGTTGTTGCATATAAAAACAGTTTAATGTCCTGTCTATTCATGTTCTCACTTATAATACCAAGTAAAAATGCTTCTGGTTTTTTAAAAAATGTATATGTCAACATCTTTTTCATCTCATTATATATCATTTCCCAGAAGTTTTTTACTTTTTTACATTCCCACCACATATGATAAAAACATCCTTCTTTTTCTTTACATTTCAGGCATTTATTACTTGTCTTATACATTTTAGCTAATTTCACAGGTGTGATATACCATCTATACATCATTTTCATCATATTCCCTTTCAAAGCATTGCATGCTGTGAATTTTATTCTTTCCACAACCTCTCCCATTCTTTTAGCTGTATATTATATCCAAAATCTTTGGCCCAGTATGTTAAGTTGTGGGTGAACATATCAGACGACACAGTGATTCTCCAAACAGCTCTTGTTTATTCACAGGCCAGAACAGAACTGAACTGAAGGGTTCAGCCAGCCTGCTTATATAGAGCTCCAGTACAACGTAACTGTAACAACTTTCTGTAACTATCCAATCACTGAATGTCACTTTCGATCCCTTATTTGCATATGTGGACCTGAACTATCTACAGTATCCCCCTGCTGGCCCAGGGTGAGAACTTCAGTACATAACACAGTATATCATGGGATCTCCTTTCTTGTAACTTGAAGCCATTGGTTTTGGTCCTGCCCTTCGGAGCAGGGGAGAACAAGCTGGCTCCAACTTCCACATGAAAGACCTTAAGATATTGGAAGATATCTCCATTTGAGGAGTTGTTGCTGCACTCAACAACCTTCACCACTAGCCATGTGAGAACTTCAGTACATAACACAGTATATCATGGGATCTCCTTTCTTGTAACTTGAAGCCATTGGTTTTGGTCCTGCCCTTCAGAGCAGGGGAGAACAAGCTGGCTCCAACTTCCACATGAAAGACCTTAAGATATTGGAAGATATCTCCATTTGAGGAGTTGTTGCTGCACTCAACAACCTTCACCACTAGCCATGTGAACCGGAGCTGATAGGAGCTGGGAGTTCAACAACATCTAGAGGGCTACTCATTTCCCATTCCTGATTTGAAGGTTCTTGGGTACCAGGTAGCTCAGTTTGAGGTCCTGGACTGCTATTGCCTTTCAAATAAGACATAACTGGACCAGGAGGATCAATGATGTGTGTTAGTATAAACCTCCTTTCCTGTTGGCTTTCTCCTCAATGGAGGGACAATGGAGGCCCTTTTCCATCCTGTGAAGTTGTGTGTCCTG
Source organism: Podarcis cretensis (assembly GCF_951804945.1). Lineage (NCBI taxonomy): Eukaryota > Metazoa > Chordata > Lepidosauria > Squamata > Lacertidae > Podarcis > Podarcis cretensis. Next base: position 115,942,465 of record NC_137172.1, on the reverse strand, counting down.
GTTTTTGTCTACTTCTGAGTCCACTTGGCAAACTGACTCAGAGGATCTGTTGTATCCCAGCATGTTGAGATCTTATAATCTATGTACAGAGTGGGAAACATTTTCCAGGTGCAACTACAGAACATTTGCTGTGTCCCTCAGGATTCCACCTTTGATGTGCTGATAACTTGGTTTGTGGACCTTTCTCAGGACACTTATTTGTCCTGGAGATTTCAGAGTTGAGCAAGGAATAATTAACCAAGGAAGATCAGAGTGGATAAAGTTACTACTTGTTACACACCCTGCCAAAATTCCAGGGGTCTGAAATAAAATAAGTCTAAAACATTATGGTATTGGATTAAGGCCATAGTTAGCTTAGTCCAGGCGTCTGCAAATTCAAGTTTTCTCGCCAGCACAATCTGAGTGATTAACATTGTATTAAAATCCAAAGCATTGTTTGGAAGTATATGAACCTCTGTTTCCTCCGATCCTGCTGTAATTAATGTGCATAAAGACTTTATTGCTTGCATCAGATGAAACTTCCAGAATCTTAAATTGTTCTTTTTAAGAATTCTGGGCTTCCCACATGCAGGCGAATATGCGTTTTGCACTATACTTCCACTTCCAGTGTGGTAAAGTTGCCATATTTCAAAAAGTTTTTGAGTTGTTTTTTAGGAAACCATTGAAACTGTGGTTTTTAAAAAGGTATAGGTCATCATAAAACATCATAAAGAAACAGCCATGTAAAATACATAATGGAAAAAAATTCAAAGACATGATTTTTCGATTGACTTGCCTATGATCCAGGACAAAGCGCCGTCTTTCGGACCCCCCCCCCCGATGTTAATTCCGCCTTTGAAATCCCGGTAATGTCTGGGAAAATCTGGACATACGGCAGGCCCTACATTGCGGTATTCCAAAATACATCCCAGATGAGGTGTTAAATGTGCCTTTGCATTTGATGTGTAGTTGGTTGGGTGTTTTTTAAATGCAAATAGTATCAGCTGGGGAGGGGGAGGTACAATAATTATTGAGATTTCAACAAGTGTGGAGGGGATTATGATGATGATGATGATTAAAATTACATGATCCAGAAGGAAATCCATCTCTGAAGTGGTTAATTTGCCTGGGGCGGAAATCTCCCATTTGGTGTCATGGGGGATTTCCTCCACATACAATTTAACCCCTCCATTCCCCTCAGGAATGAAGCAGGGGAGGAAAGGGTTAAATTCCCACTGCCTTCCCAATTATATAGCAAGACCTCCCAGCGAGTTCAATTTGCATTTAAAAAGAACAACCTTATGCATTAAATGCAACAACACATTGAATGTTGCACATCGTTTGGCCTTCAAGCAGAAGAAATGATTTAACAATTTCATCTGTCAGGGAGTTGAGATAACATTACAACAGCCTGATAAGGTTTCCTGGATGACTTTTCTCATTGTGCCTCTCTTTGTTTTTCTCAGGGTGGGGAATCCCTATCTAAGCCAATCGTCATATCCTCCAAGGCCTTTAGATGCTATGCACATCTAAGCAGCTCATTTTTATGTATTTACTATATTCATAATTGCCTTTCAGCCATAATGGCTCCCGAGGTGGTTCACCATAAGAGCAAATTAAAAACAGTTCATACTTAGAAAGAACTCAAGTCTGACAAAAATAAATCCAAGCACTAACAAGGAAGGAGCCCACAAAAAAGCAACACTAGGTGGAAAACAAAATCCGGAATAAGCAAGCAAAGAAACCCACCCACCCACCCACCCACCAACCAACCAACCAACCGACTGAGCAACCACAAAGCAAAAATAGAGAGAGAGAAAACCCAATTGTCCCTAATCTAATATCTGGAGGCATAGTAGGAAAGGTAATTCAATTCTTTGGTCAGGTGGCAGGATTCAAGTTGAACAAAACAAAAAACTAAAGTTTTGGAAAAAAATTTAACAAATGTCGAAAGAGAGAGATTCCAAAATGAAACTGGGTTAATGGTGGCAAAGAAAGTAAAATATTTGGGGATTAACATGACATCTAAAAATGTGAATTTATTTAAAGACAATTATGATAAATGCTGGACAGAGGTAAAGAAAGATCTAGAAATATGGTCGAATCTGAAGCTTTCCTTGTTAGGCCGAATCGCAGTGATTAAAATGAATGTATTGCCTAGAATGTTATTTTTGTTTCAGACATTACAAATCGTGGATAAACTAGATTGTTTCAAGAAGTGGCAGAAAGATATATCTAAATTTATCTGGCAGGGCAAAAAGCCCAGAATAAAATTTAAGATACTTACTGATGCAAAAGAAAGAGGGGGGTTTGCCCTGCCGGATTTAAGACTGTACTATGAATCGGCAGCTTTCTGCTGGTTGAAAGATTGGCTACTTCTTGAGAATGCAGACATTCTGGATTTGGAAGGGTTTGATAATAGGTTTGGCTGGCATGCATATTTATGGTATGACAAGGTTAAAGTTCACAAGGGTTTTAAAAACCATATTGTTAGGAAAGCACTATATAATGTTTGGATTCGATACAAGGATTTGTTGGAAAATAAAACTCCTAGGTGGTTATCACCTATGGAGGCTAAGGAGGTGAAGAAACTTAACATAGAATCCAAATGGCCAAAATACTCTGAAATTTTAGAACAAGAAAGTGGTGAGTTTAAATTACAGAGTTTTGAGAAAATAAAGTCCAAGGTACGAGATTGGCTCCATTACTACCAAATAATGGAAACCTTCAAACAAGACAGGAAAATTGGCTTCCAGGTGGAGAAATCGAAATTGGAAACAGAATTGTTAGAATCCAATACTAAGAATGTATCAAGAATGTATAATTTGTTGCTGAAGTGGAATACAATAGATGAGACAGTTAAATCAGCCATGATTAAATGGGCACAGGATATTGGTCATGACATTATGTTTGCTGACCGGGAACAGTTATGGACCACCGGTATTAAATTCACGGCATGTAATGCCTTAAGAGAAAATATTATGAAAATGATTTATAGGTGGTACATGACCCCAGTCAAGCTTGCGAAGATTTATCATCTGCCCAATAATAAATGCTGGAAATGTAATGAGACTGAAGGTACCTTCTTTCACCTTTGGTGGACCTGCCCAAAGATTAAAGCCTTTTGGGAAATGATCTATAATGAAATTAAGAAGGTACTTAAATGTACCTTTCACAAGAAACCAGAGGCATTTCTCTTGGGCATGGTCGGCCAATTGGTGTCAAGGAAGGATAGGACTTTTTTATGTACGCCACTACAGCAGCAAGGATCCTTCTAGCAAAGTATTGGAAGACACAAGAACTTCCCACACTGGAAGAATGGCAGACGAAAGTGATTGACTTTATGGGACTGGCGAAGATGACTGGCAGAATCTGTGACCAGGGGAGGGAGACGGTGGAGGAAGACTGGAAGAAGTTCAAAGCTTATCTTAAGAACTGTTATAATATTGATGAGTGCTAAAATGTCAAGGGAAAGGAAGATACAGAATTGCAGAGGAAATTGTTTGTTGAAATAAGATGAAATCGAGAAAGATAATAAGATAATAAGTTTTAATTAATTGGAGTAAAGGGTTGCTGAAAAACTGTAAAATAAGGATGCAAAAAGGGGGAGGTATGGGGAAGTCCGAGAAAGAAGGCTTATGAAAATGAGGTTATGAAATCATATCTGTGTGTTTGTTTTTGTTTGTCGATGTATGTTGTTTTGTCTTAAAATTGGAAAATTAATAAAAATTTTATATATATATATAAAAAAACCTCCGTGGTGCCCTGCATCTGGGAGGGGCCTGAAGCAGGGCCGTACGTCACAGGCTTTGTCTGTGAGAGTTACTTTCAGTTCTACCGAGAGATGCTGAGAGACACAGCTCAACGGACAGGCTGTGTCTGTGTGCTTTTGGGAAGCACGGAGGAATGCCTTTGGAATGACGGAGGTTTCCGATGGACTGATTTATGGCTTGTAAATAAACGCTAGAGATAAGAACTGATCTGTCTTTTGGACTTGATTTATCCCTTTCTCACATGGACTCAGGACCGCTGCATTACTCTGCTATTCTACCAGGTCAGAGCTTCCTAGCAGAGAAGGCTCAGAGGAAGCGTGACTGGACGGTGAATTTATATTCAATTTCCGCAAAGGTTATGGAAGTTACGTGTTTCCTGACAAGTGTGAGAAGGGAGGAACAACGCCAGCTTTGAGTTGCTGTGATCTCCTGCCAGGAAGGGCAGTGGGAGATGCTGGAGAGCGGAGCCAAGAGCCAAGAGAGACGGCTGCTTCGGACGTCCAGCTTGCTGGCAGAGTGAGTACGCTTTAAGCCCCGGTGGGAGGAGATGGCTGCTCAGGCACAGGGCCATGAGAGCTTCAATATCCCCTTCGAAAGGCTCAATGGCACCAACTGGGAGGCCTGGAATAAGCACATGCACTACTGGCTGAAGGGAAAGCAGCTATGGGAATGCACGCAAGCTGATCCAGTCCAGGCCCAGCCCAAAGCAGACGTGGCTGATGCTCTAGAGAGAGAGCAGAGGGTGCTAGCCATTTTAAAGGGCAGCGTTGATGCTTGACTGTTGCCAGAGCTCCAAGGGAAGAAGCCCTGGGTCGCGTGGCAGGCACTGGAGGCAGCATGTCAGGCTGCGGTGGGAGCCAGACCAGAGGGGGCTAGGGGATGCCCAAAGGGAGCTGCAAGCCCAGAAGAAGCTGGGGCTGTTTTGGGAAGCTGTTTTTATGCTTCAACACATCTGTGTGATGGACTGTGTACTAGGGAAAGGCTGGGAGCTGGAAAGAGGAAGGCAGTTGCAAGCTGTTCCTTAGGCGACATTGCACCCAGGAGTGGGGGTGCAGGCCATTCCAAGAGCTCTGAGAAAGCGAAAGTCTCCAAGAGTTGTTTGTGCTTTGCTGCGACGTCCAACAGTGCTGGGAAGCATCCGCTAGAGGCCCAGGCTGACAAGGACACCAGCTGGAGTGGAATGTCAACAAAGCAGGTTCCCAGAGCCAGACGTGGGAAAGCTGCTGGCAAGGAGCTTATCACCTCACAGCTGCGACAGTGTCTCTGGGAAAAGGCAAAAGCCTTGGTCGGGGGGAGGCTGTGTCCATGGCAACCAGGCAGGACACTGACTTTGACACTTGCAGAGGCCCCGGTGGGGGTGCGAGCATTGCCATGGCAGCTTTGGAAGACAGCCAGAGAGACACTTTATCTCTAATTATCAATACGGGAGCGACTCACAGTCTTGTGCCATCTGGTGGGCTCCTGAGGAACTGCAAGACAGTTAAAACTGGACGTTATGTCAAATTGGCAATGGGTCTAAGAGACCATTGACTGAATCTGGGTTTTTATTTTGTTCCTTTTTGGATCATTGGGTGCAAGCTTATGTTGTCCCAGAGCTTGCGCACTCTCTTTTAAGTGTAACAGCCTTAAATGATGCTGGGTTCGATGTTCATTTTTCTAATACCTGTTGTTCCTTTTACAGGGATGGAAAGAAGGTCTACAGCGTTGAGAGGACAGACAGGCTCTTTCTGGTGCAGATGCCTGTTGAAAATGGGGCTAGTGGAAAAATGGGACTAGTGGAAAATGGGGCTGGTGGAAAAATGGGGCTGGTGGAAAATGGGGCTAGTGGAGAGTCCATTCAAGATGCCCATGTGCAGTGTGCAAACATTCCACCACACGATGGTTGTATTCATTTGTGGCATAGAAAATTCGGGCACGCTGGGTGGTCACTTGTGAGAAAAGCCGCAGAGAACACCATTGGGTGTAGGTTCAAGGCTTGTGACAAATACCTAGATTGTCAAGCCTGTAAGCAATCGAAAGTCACAACTTGCCCCTATCCCAGATCAGAGAGGAGAACCAGCAAACCCTTTGAACTTGTCCATGCAGATTTGTCAGGTCCCATGCCGACACCTTCTTTAGCTGGGTCTAAGTGGGTTCTGGTTCTGATTGACGATTTTTTGAAATTTAGTTGGGTTTTTGCGCTTAAATGCAAGTCAGAAGCGGCTACACTGATCAGGGATAGGATCACAGCAATAGAGCTACAGTTCTCTACCAGGGTGATTTCCTTTCAATCTGATCGCGGGGGGGAGTTCACAGGTTCTGCGCTGCAATCGTTTTTCAGGCAGAAGGGTATCAATCATCGATTGTCTGCCCCCTACAGTCCGCAACAGAATGGAGTTGCAGAGAGAAAGTTTTGCACATTACAGGAATCTGCGAATGATATGTTGGCAGACTCAGGTTTGCCACAGCGCTTTTGGGCTGAGAGTTATAAGACAGCGTGTTTTGTGCAAAATCGAGTGTACAATTCCAGTGTAGGCAACACACCGTATTACTTGTTGCATCAGAAGAAGCCGAAGGTGGGGTTTCTCCATGTTTTTGGTTCTGAGGCTTGGGTCCTCATTCCAAAGGCCATGCGCAGAAAGGGTGAGCCAAGGTCTAGGAAGATGATCTTTGTGGGCTATGAGCCGGGTTCAAAGGCGTGGCGTTTCGCATACCCTACTGGCAACCAGTCTAAGCTGCTTATTAGTGGCAGTGCTGAGTTTTGCGAGCAGAGTGGGTGGAAACGTCTTCACGGGAACCCAGATGTTCTATCAGACTCAGATGAGGAAGAGGAAGGTGAGGCTGAACCTGTTGCTGATGTGCACGGTCCACAGCCACAGGGTCCAGCGCCAGTTTCTCCAAAAGGGAGTCCCAGGACCCCTCAACAGGTCACTGTCAAATCTGAGCTAAGGAGTGCACCATCCTCACCAGCAGAACCAGCTGTACGCCCGAAACGGCGCAGCAGGTCAGAGGGGGATGTGTCTGACACAGAAGATAGTAGGGTTGATCCAGGTGAATCAGGCGCAGTTCCAGAATTCACGCTGAGGAGGTCAGCAAGATCAACCAAGGGCAAGCCACCTGAAAGGTATGAAGCCACTAGTGTCTGGGTTGGTGTGGCTAGATGTGAGCCTGAATCCTTTGAGGATGTTCAGAAGTTGCCTCAGGAAGAAGCTAGCAAATGGCATGAGGCGATGCAGAAGGAGATGAACTCAATGGAGTCTCTAGGTGTGTTCTCACTCACGAAGTTGCCGATGGGCGAAAAAGCTGTTAGCTGCAGATGGGTTTACCGTTTGAAACCCACAGAAGCAGGAGAACCACAGTATAAAGCGAGATTAGTGGCCCGAGGATTCACACAGAAAAAGGGTGTCCACTTCACAGAGGTATATTCGCCAACCTCGAGAGCGGAGACTCTGAGAATGCTCTTGGCGATAGCAGCACAGAGAGGTTGGAAGGTGAACCATTTTGATGTAGATGTCGCCTATCTGAACTCAGATCTCAAGGAGGAGTTGTACATGCTTCCTCCTCCAGGGTTTGAAGTCAGTGAGCCAGGCGTTGTATGGCGATTGCACAAATCCATCTATGGATTACGTCAATCTGCCAGGAATTGGAATATGTGCCTACATGAAGCCTTAGAAGAGCTAGGTTTTAAGAGATCTCTTGCAGACAGTTGTCTTTACATTAAAGAGTCAGGCTTAAAACAGGAAGTGATCCAGGTGTTTGTTGACGACCTTTTGATCATGGCACAGACAGGTAAACAGGTGGAAAAGTTTGCTAGAGAGCTTGGAAAGCGGTTCAAGCTGAAGCAGCTTGGAGATGTCAAATCCTATTTAGGCGTGCAGATCACAAGAGCAAGTGATGGAAGCTTCTTGCTTTGCCAGAAAGGTAAGATTGAACAGTTGCTTGAGAAGTTCAGGATGTCTGAGTGTGCAGGTGCCAGATCACCCATGGAGGCTGGTTTTGTAAAGGAGTGTCAGCAAGTAGAACGTATGGTGTTCGAAAACACTGAGCTCTTTCAGTCAGCTCTGGGTAGTCTGTTGTATCTGTCACAGTGGAGCAGACCAGATATAGCGTTTGCTGTCAATCTGCTCAGTAGAGAGGCCTCAAGTCCTAGTGTGCAGGCCTGGAATGGTATAAAGCGGGTGCTGCGTTACCTGCAAGATACCAAAGACTTTTGTCTTAAGATGTCAGCTCAAGGAGAAGTCAAACTGACTTGCTTTGTGGACGCAGATTGGGCTAATCTTGAGGACCGCAAATCGGTGTCCGGTCTAGTGGTGAAGTTTGGGGACTCAGTAGTTGGGTGGAGGTCCCGGAAGCAAAGTCTCATAGCGCTTTCGTCTACTGAAGCTGAGTCCAGTGCGCTATCAGATGCTTGCAGAGAGTTGGAGTTCTATGTGTGTTTGGTCGAGGAAATCTGTGGGGAGAATTGTCTGCCCGTTGTGGTGCATGAAGACAATCAACCGTGTCTAAAACTGGCTGAGACAGGGCAGTTCAAGGCGAGGACCAAACATTTGGACATACGTTTTCAAAATGTGTGTCAGAGCGTTCGTGAGGGGCTAGTTGCTCTGAAATACTGTCCCTCAACCAAGAACCTCGCTGATGGTTTCACAAAACCATTAACCTTCCAGAAGCACAAGGAGTTCTGTGAGGGTTTGTGTATGGGGAAAGCATTGTTGGCTATTGTCCCCAGATGCAGGACAAGAGGGGGTGTGGAGTTTGGAACAGACAGGGTTAAAACTCCATGGTGCCCTGCATCTGGGAGGGGCCTGAAGCAGGGCCGTACGTCACAGGCTTTGTCTGTGAGAGTTACTTTCAGTTCTACCGAGAGACGCTGAGAGACACAGCTCAACGGACAGGCTGTGTCTGTGTGCTTTTGGGAAGCACGGAGGAATGCCTTTGGAATGGCGGAGGTTTCCGATGGACTGATTTATGGCTTGCAAATAAACACTAGAGATAAGAACCGATCTGTCTTTTGGACTTGATTTATCCCTTTCTCACATGGACTCAGGACCGCTGCATTACTCTGCTATCCTACCAGGTCAGAGCTTCCTAGCAGAGAAGGCTCAGAGGAAGCGTGACTGGACGGTGAATTTATATTCAATTTCTGCAAACTTTTAATTTCGTGGCTGCTGTCACCATCTGCAGTGATCATGGAGCCCAAGAAAGTAAAATCTCTCACTGCCTCCATTTCTTCCCCTTCTATTTGCCAGTTTCACAGGGCACTCTCAAGAGCCCTTGAGATTTTCACAGCGACACCACTTTGCGGCATGAATGGAAGGGGAAATGCAACAGGTCTTTTAAGAGAGCTGCTTCATTCCTGGATGGTATCTGGGTGGTTTGCAACAGATGAGCAACAACTGTGTATCTATTTCTTCATCTGGAAATTATTCCACTGGTACCAAAGATACCTCACCGCCACTCTTGAGATGACAGTTTCTAGAAAGCATTCAATATTGTTGTATATGCGGAGGAGAGAGTTCGTTTTCATGTCATAAAGGCATTGATTTTGGGTGACCTTAAGTTTCTCTTACATTTCTTGTGTCAGTATGGGTCTTTGTACAAGTCTGTTAGGTGGCGAAAGCCTTTGGCTTGCCATGTTTTTGGGTCTGGGTCTGGGGACAGACCTGCAACTTCCAGAATCTTAAGTTGTTCTTTTTAAGAATTCTGGGCTTCCTACCCTTGTCCCACATGCAGGCAAATAAGTTGTTGAGTTGTTTTTTAGGATACCACTGAAATTGTGGTTTATTATTATTATTATTATTATTATTATTATTATTATTTTGTATATTTATATATTTTATTGAACAATTTTAACAAACAAATTATCAATCAGTATAACCATTTACATTTTTTCTCCTCTGTTCTTTCGTTGGGATTTCCTCATTCTTCCATCCTTGTGCTAACAAGACTCTTGGCGCTGTTGTAGCATACATAAATTCTTTGTTTTCTTGGCAGGTCTTGTCCTACAATGCCTAACAAAAATGCTTCTGGTTTTGTTTTGTTTTTTTACAAATGTCATTTTAAACATTTTTTTCAATTCATTGTAAATCATTTCCCAAAATTTTTTAACTTCTCTGCATTCCCACCACATATGATACATAGTACCTTCTTTTTCTTTACATTTCCAGCATATGTTTGACCCGGTTTTGTACATTTTTGCTATTTGTACTGGTGCAACGTAGTAATCTATACATCATTTTCATATAGTTTTCTTTCAAAAGAGAACAATCTGTAAATTTCAAATCTACTGTGAAATTGTGGGTTTTTTAAAAAGGTATAGGTCATCATAAAGCATCATAAAACAGCCATGTAAAATACAGAATGAAAAAAATTACAAAAACGCCCCGAAAACACATTTTTTCGATTGACTTGCCTATGATCCAGGACAAAGCACTGCCTTTCAGAAATTCTCCCCGGACATCAATTCTGCCTTTGAAATCCTAGTAACGTCCAGGAAAATCCAGACTTATGGCAGCCCTACAGGGTGGTATTCCAAAATAAATCCCAGATGGACTGTGTGAACCTGTTTAGCATTGTGGGGATTTTTTTAATTTGTTTTGGAGGAATTGGTTTGTACACCATGGTGGGGATATTTCCCATTGTATCCATTTCCATGTGCACCCATTGTTTTGTTGCATCCTCTAGAATGTATGGGATTGTGTGGCGTACTTGGTTGGCGAATGTAACTGACTCACACCGAATGTAACTGACCTGTAGAAAAGACTCTATGAATCGTAAACAGAGATGTTGCATGCACCCTTGTTAACTAAGAAAATCCTTTAATAAAAACTAATAATAATAATAATGGCATCAATTTTGTGCAGATGCTTTTAGGTTCTTTGTGTGCACACATGAATGCATGCGCAGTGCACATTTGCACCCACAGTAGGATGGATGCAAAAGACCCTGTCTTAATAAAGCCATCAATGTAGATAAATAGAATTTAAGATGGTTGGGGGAGTTTAAAAAACAACAACACAACTTAAGAGGAATAAGCTATAATGTCATTAATATCTATCTCACTCTGGCTGTGTCAGTGTGTGTTTTTATCCAAAGCACTGCATTAAAAAAAGATTACCCTTTTCTGACCTCCTGCTCTTCCTTTTCCACCCAAGAGAAAAAGAGGAAAGTGAGCCAACAGGCTGGAGCTCAAATATAAACAGACATGCTTTGAAGGCCTTGCGGTATGCTTTGTGTTTCTTCAGCAAGAATTAGATTTCAGAGTAATGCGTCTGAGGGACTCTGTGACATTAAGGGAAGCGTAAGTCTAATCCAAGATATCCCAGGCCTTGGAGAGGCAACGAGCCGCACTCATGAAACTCATAACTAACTTGAAGAATAGTTCGCTACAGCAGGCAAAGGCCAAGAAACACCTGGGATCTCGATCTGAACCACTGGAAATTCAGGAATGCTGGCGTCCAAGTCTGTGATTCAGACCCACAGCAATATGTTTGAAATAGCTCAGACCAAATGTGTCCGCCTGCATTTACATTGGTCTGAATATCAGAAGAGTGAGGCTGAAGCCATCAGTCACACACAAGGCTAGTCCTATGAGACATGACTGTGGTGGCTTAACTATAGATGGGTCACAGTTGACCTGTGGACAGACTCCACTGAGAACTTGAAGCATGGTGTTTATGGTGAGGAGATATGGAAGCTGCTTCTGGGCACTGTTCTAAGTAGCTTATTGGTCACAGCAAACCAAGTGAAAAAATGTGTGGACGAAGCCTTTGGACTACACTAAATAAGTATAGCTCTTCCTGGGATTGCATGTGCCATGTCCCTGAGATGCCCAAATGAGAAGCTCAAGCAATAATAATAATAATAATAATAATAATAATAATAATAATAATAATAATAATTTATTATTTATACCCCGCCCATCTGGCTGGGCTTCCCCAGCCACTCTGGGCAGCTTCCAAAAAAATATTAAAATACTGTAATACATCAAACATTAAAAGCTTCCCTAAACAGGGCTGCCTTCAGATGTCTTCTAAAAGTCTGGTAGTTGTTGTTCTCTTTGACATCTGGTGGGAGGGCGTTCCACAGGGAGGGCGCCACTACCGAGAAGGCCCTCTGCCTGGTTCCCTGTAACTTGGCTTCTCGCAGTGAGGGAACCGCCAGAAGGCCCTCGGCGCTGGACCTCAGTGTCCGGGTAGAACGATGGGGGTGAAGACGCTCCAGATATACTGGACTGAGGCCGTTTAGGGCTTTAAAGGTCAGCACCAACACTTTGAACTGTGCTCAGAAACGCAATAAACGGAAAATAAAATCTAGAGAGGAAGATTGGTAGGGGGTTCGTTGGAAGGGTAGAAAAGAAGGAGCAAATTATATGCCAAAATAATAAAAAAATGAATGCAGGAAATATTTGCTTAGGTTTTATTCATGTTGGAATATTACAGCCTGCAAGTTCATAGACTGTAGAAATCCACAGTCTAACTTTCATAAGTCCTGGTGGGAGATATCTCATGCAGAACTCATTCAAATACATCTGACAGTGCTTAGACAATGATCTTTCGTTTCTTTTGCCAGTTCACGGAATCCAACAGCCACTGTTCCAAGGCATCAACATGCTCTTCTAGCCATTTCATGACACTGAGGCACTTAACCCCCAGTGCTGTTGCTTGTGCTCTTCCTAGCTTTGGGGCAGATTTCTGAGAAGATGCTTCTCTCAGTGTGTTGCTCCCCTCTAGCCACTTAGTGGCAATTGCTGTGTAGTCGGCCAATAACTGTTCTAGGATTTTAACATGGTCTTCTGGGTGCTGGATATGAATCTTTGTTGACTCTTGCCATGAATTGCCCACACTGTTGCCCGGGATCTCCAATGCTTTGTTGAAGGTCATGAGATCCTCCTCCAACCACTTGTATAGGGTAGTATTTGGGTGTTTCAACCACATGTCTGCTTTGCTGATGTTTTCTTCCCAACATTTGTCATGAAGAAGGATTTATTTGCCCAGCCTGTAGTCAGAACCTTCCATATACCTATTATGCAGCTCTTGGATGGTCCACAAGTACATATTGAGCCATGCGGTGAGATCCTTGCTATGTTGCTGCAGCCATTCCCATAGGTTTATGACATGTTCTTTCACCAACTGGTCTAAAGCCCCCAAGTGATCTTCCGTCCAGTTGTCAAGTTTCTGCAGAAGAAGATTTATGGTCTTAACATGGTCCTCAAATCTTTCTCCCATTGTCTGAAGAACACAACAGATTTAAAAGAAATGACAGTGATACAGTTGACTATATTGTGTATGCAGCATAAACCTACCCACACATATAAAGGGTAAAGGGACCTCTGACCATTAGGTCCAGTCGTGACCGACTCTCAGGTTGTGGCGCTCATCTCACTTTACTGACTGAGGGAGCCAGCGTACAGCTTCTGGGTCATGTGGCCAGCATGACTAAGCCACTTCTAGCGAAACCAGAGCAGTGCACGGAAACACCGTTTACTTTCCCACCGGAGTGGTACTTATTTATCTACTTTGACGTGCTTTCGAACTGCTAGGTTGGCAGGAGCAGGGACTGAGCAACAGGAGCTCACCCCATCATGGGGATTCGAACCGCCAACCTTCTGATCGGCAACCCCTAGGCTCTGTGGTTTAGACCACAGCACCACCCACACATATGCTGTCTTGTAAATGAAAACTACTCTTTTTAGTAGCTGACCTATTAATTGAGCAAGAACTCAGGGACAGAGCATATGTACAGCTTGCAGGAGGTCCCAGATTCAATTTCCAGTTAAATGATCCTCTAGTGTCACTGTTCTCCTTGATCCTCACATTTCAACCCCCGACTTCTACAACCAATGGTTTGGATCCAGAGTACATTAACCACACTTACATAGGTCCTATAAAAATCCGTGGGACTTCAGCTGGTAATGACTAACTTTTCACATTTATTTCAATGTGAAATGACACTTAAATAAGTGTGATTACCTTGGTTTGGATCCAGTCCAAATGTTTGGTTGTACTAGAAGCAGATCTTTTGAGGAAAACAAGGATTTTGGAGTGGGTTGTTGGACATCAGACTTATAAAGTTTCAGACTACGCATTTTGTGATTTGTTCCTCCATTTTGTTTTAAGTAACACAAAGCATTCTCTGGCCAATTGCCTGAGTGCGAAACAGGGCAGGTGGGAAGAGACTTATTAACTGATAAGAACATAGTATGAGCCCTACTAAATCAGGCAAGAGGCCTATAATCTCGTATAGTATCCCGTTTATCAACATGGCTACCCAGAACCCTCTTTGACCACATGTGATCTCTTCAGGTGGAGAGATCCCTCTCTTACATGCATGCATTGCTGGGCACCCACAATCTGGGGCCCAAATCACACCACTTCTGTTGTGGACAGAGAGAGGAAGATCACCTGCCTCTTCAGCCATGTATTCCATAAATCTATGCAAATCAATATATTTGGAACACTGTAATGCTTATACAAAACCAAGACATAAACATCTATTGCCCTGTATGTTCTAACAAGCCATACCTGCAGAGACTGGTACCATGAGTATCAGGAGGATCTTTCCAGCTTCTCCCTGGCTCTGGGAATGAATATAATAAATAAATAAATGCATTTTTATTTATACCCCGCCCTTCCCGGTTCAAAAACTGGGCTCAGGGCGGCTAACAACAAATTGAAAACACTTTTTAAATGACCAGGCACTTGTTGTGTCTCCTTTTCTTACAGCACTGAAAGTAACTTTCAATAGCATACTAAAAAGAATCGGTTGTCGTTTTCTGTATGAATCCTGTTCTGATTCATGGAAATTACTCTGCAGTTTTCCGTAAAGAGACGTTGATTGTGCAACTTCAGTTCAAGGTGTGTTGAAATGGAGCCACCTAAGCTGTTTTGCGCAAATGGAGAGATGCCCAAGAGATCTCGACAGCTGCGTTTGCGTTCTTTATTTACAGCTTTACCGCTTTTGCCAGATACGAAACACATATAAAAATAACACTCTAAAAATAAACATGGCGCATACAATTTCTACATGGGAGGCGCCAACTATGGAATTCTTTCTCCCATTCACTGAGCGTATAAAGCAAACATCCCAGTTGAGCATAATGCAATGATAAATCACTGCTTCACAGCCAGAACACATTTTATCCTGAGCAAGCTATCAACACAATCCACTCCATGCCCTGTTCCTGAACAGTCACTATGCAAACACTATTCTCTGCGCATAGGAATGGGGCTGTTGGGTTCAGCAGTAGGAGAATCTTCAAAGAACACCATGCTGGGATGGAAATTAAGGGATCATCTCCTATGCCTTTAAAGTGGTACTTTGGGTTAAGAACTTAATTCGTTCTGGATGTCCATTCTTAACCTGAAACTGTTCTTAACCTATGGTACCACTTTAGCTAATGGGGCCTCCCGCTGCTGCTGCCACCGTGCCGCTGCCGCGCAATTTCTGTTCTCATCCTGAAGTAAAGTTCTTAACTCAAAGTATTATTTCTGGGTTAGCAGAGTCTGTAACCTGAAGCGTCTGTAACCCGAGGAACCGTTGTAATGCTTTACAGTCCAATCCTGTACATGTTTATGCAGATATAAACCCCACTGAGCTCACTGAAACCTTCCCTGATGCAATTACAGTGGTGCCTCGCAAGACGAAATTAATCCGTTCCGCGAGTCTCTTTGTCTAGCGGTTTTTTCGTCTTGCGAAGCAAGCCCATTGACAGCTTAGCGGATTAGCGCTATTAGCGGTTTAGCGGCTTTTAGCGGATCAGCTGATAAGCGGCTTAGGGCTTAGGAAAAGGGGGGGGGGAGGGAAAAAACCCCGCAGGAACTCGCAAGATATTTTCGTCTTGCGAAGCAAGCCCATAGGGAAATTCGTTTTGCGAAGTGCCTCCAAAACGGAAAACCCTTTCGTCTAGCGGGTTTTCCGTCTTGCGAGGCGTTCGTCTTGCGGGGCACCACTGTATGTGTGGGACAGCAGCCCTCTTCCCCACTGTGGTCCCAAGGAAGTACCCTCCTTCCCCAGTGCTCTATCTGCTGTTAGTCCCAGAAGGAAGCTTCCGTTGGCCCTGCGATCTAATAATTTTAGCAGGCGGAGTTAACTTTCAAGACTTGGCTGCAGCAAAGTAAATGACACTCACCAGGAATGAGCATAATGAAATGCAGCGCCAGAAGTAGTGGCAGGAGCATGACGAATGAATGTGCACCTGTAAGTTGTGGGGAGAGAGAAAGAATTTAGCATGAACAAGACCTAGAATGCGGCCGAAAAGTTGAATGTTCCATTCTGATCACTTCAGATTCATCAACCGTCATTTTCTGGAAAGGCAGTGCAAGCTGTCAGGCAAACTACAGCCAAAATTAATGTCTCCCTGGCTGAAAGATCAATATATTTATTTGTTTCGTGACTGCTTTACATGAAAGCAAAGCAAAGCAAAAGCACCTCTAAGCTGCTGGCAACCTATATTAAAGTATCAAATAGAACATTCAAAAAATTTCAAAACATTACAAAGAAAAAACAGGCATCTCATAGACATCTGGTTGGTCACTGAGAGAAGAGGATGCTGGAAGAGATGGACCATCAGCCTGATCCACCAGGATTTGGCAGGGATGCTGTGCTGGTCCTGTGAGTTACCCGACAGGCGAGGTCCAAGTCCAGTCTGTGGTCAAAAGTGCAACATGGAGGCAGTCCGTAGTTGTACTGTTTTATTGTTGTTAGTCGCCCTGAGCCCGGCTTCGGCTGGGGAGGGCGGGATATAAATAAAATTTATTATTATTATTATTAGCTGTAGCTGGTCAGGGCAGGGAGCTGGGTGAAGTCAGGAACAGGCTTGCAAGCAGGGAGCCAGGGCGGGTCAGGAGCTCAGGCAGGAAAGCAGGACAGGGCTCAGGCAGGAACTAGCAACCAACAATGTTGCTCCTGCAACTTGGGACTGGGGCTGGCCAGCTTTTATCTGCCCCAAGGCATAGGGCGGCCCCGATCCTGTGGTGACTCGCCTCTCCTGGCCTGGAGGCGAGCACTCCTCCTGCGGGAACTTAGTTCCCTCCGCCTCTCTGCCCTGAGCCTCTGCAGCTCAGGAGAGGCTGGAGGGTTACCGGACCCAGAGGCAACCTCAGCTTCCTCTGACAGGGCTGAAGGTGGAGCACCTGCAGGCAACGGGTCCTCCATCACCTCAGGAGCCAGAGAAGACTCAGCTGATGCCTGCACCTGAGGATCCAGCACAGGTGAGGCTCAAGCCCCAGCCCCGGCTCAGCTGGTTCTGGAGGCGAGGACTCCTGTGCAGGCTGGGATCCCTCAGGTTCAGCATCCGAGTCCGAATCCCAGGCCATCACAGATGCAGACTCTGCCGCTTTTGGCAGGGATCGAATCCACCACCATGTGATGCTAGGTGGCCTTGCTCACATGCCAAATAGCTCAGTGGTAGAGCACCTGCTGCTTTTGTAGATGGTCCCCAGTTCAAAACCCGGTATCTCCAGATAGGACCCAAATTTGAAACCCTGTAGAGCCACTGCACTGGTCTCACTTGGTTTAAGGCAGATTCCTATGTTCCTATTTTCCTAAAACCTTTTCCTAGACCAACCCTTACATTTTTGATGTACGCTCTTATTAGGTAAGAAAAATCAGAGCCTCTGTTCTATTCCTAATTGAAAAACAATAATCTTTTATCTATACTGGATGTATTCAATTTGGCCCAGAGTCTTACATGTGAAATTGAATCAAAGGCAGCCTTCAAATCAATGAAGGCTGATTATATGACCCCATGGGTTTTCTTGGCGTATTTGTCAATAAGATGTGCTAAGACAAAACAGTGATCTATGGTAGATCTGCCTTGCCAAAATCCAGTTTGCTCCTCTGCCAAGATAGCCTCAGCGTCCATCCAACTAGTTAATTTTATATAGAGGTGTTTTGCATATAATTTTTTTTTTGGCCATTTGTGGAGGATCTTACGTACAGCACAGTACAGTGGTGCCCCGCAAGACGAATGCCTCGCAAGACGAAAAACTCGCTAGACGAAAGGGTTTTCCGTCTTTTGAGGTGCTTTGCAAGATGAATTTCCCTATGGGCTTGCTTCGCAAGACGAAAACGTCTTGCGAGTCTTGCGAGTTTTTTCTTTCCCCCCCTTTTTCTAAGCCGCTAAGCCGCTAATAGCTGCTTAGCCGCTAAGCTGCTAAGCCGCTAATAGCCGCTAAGCTGCTAATAGCGCTAATCCGCTAAGCCGCTAATAGGGGTGCTTCGCAAGACGAAAAAACCGCTAGACGAAGAGACTCGCGGAACGGATTAATTTCGTCTTGCGAGGCACCACTGTATCTTTATATAGGCCATTAATAAAAAATAATAATCTTTTATTTATACTGGATGTATGTCTATTCCAAATGATTGTCTCCTGTTTGGAATATGATTCAGTGGTCAACCTTTATATTTAATTTTCCCCCCAAGGAGCATACAACCTGCTCCCACTCAGTCCATTAGGAATCCCATGGCCTGAAGATGCAGAACAGTTACTCCTCCCAAACCTTAACACTAAAACCAATCCACTCAATGCCCGAGATAGCCAAGGTGGTATATTCCTGGTATTGTTGGACTCCAACTCCCAACAGCCTCAGCCAATATGGCCAGCGGCAAGGGATGATGGGAGTTGTAGTCAAACAACATTTGCAGACTCTCCAAGTATTCCTATTTTCCAAGGACACTCCTGGATTTTCCCCAGTTTCTGATCTGATCCTAGAAGGTTCTGCTTTCCCTTAGGACGTCTCTATTTTCATTGGAGAAATGTTGGCGGGTATGGAGTTATGCGACCCCCTGAACCACTTGAAGACAGCCCTGTATAGGAAAGGTTTATAAAAAAATGTTTAATGTTTTATTATGTTTTTATATATGTTGGCCAGCCCTGAGTGCTCACTGGAAGGACAGACCCTGAAGCTGAGGCTCCAATACTTTGGCCACCTCATGGGAAGAGAAGACTCCCTGGAAAAGACCCTGATGTTGGGAAAGATGGAGGGCACAAGGAGAAGGGGACGACAGAGGACGAGATGGTTGGACAGTGTTCTTGAAGCTACCAGCATGAATCTGACCAAACTGTGGGAGGCAGTGGAAGACAGGAGTGCCTGGCGTGCTCTGGTCCATGGGGTCATGAAGAGTCGGACACGACTAAACGACTAAACAACAACAAATATATGTTGGAAGCGACCCAGAGTGGCTGTGCCAACCCAGTCAGATAAGTGGGGTAGAATCATCATCATCATCATCATCATTGACTAGAATGTCCCTATTTTCATCAGAGAAATGTTGGAGGGTATACATTTGGAGGTCCCCATATTGACTTCCCCTGATATATGTCATATTATATATGCTCCCTATCATCTTACTATCAAGCTGGGGGAATAGAAATTCATTTCGATATAGTTCCTCAGCATTAGAGTGGCACCAAAAAGGTCCTTACCAATTTGTGACTGCTATTAACTGAGAAATCAGGTCCTCCCTTCCTCTTTCTCTGGGTGGCCTGTTGGCCCTTGTAATGGTTATAAGGGGTTACTTGTGCGTAAGTTGCCGTTACTTTCAGCTAGATTGCCTGGCTAACCATGCCTCGGCTGACAGCCCTTCACTCTGTGGCCGTTCAGTCGCTTGCAGAATCCATCAGTGGGCGTTTCTTGAACCTCTTCCAGCATAGAAGTTGTTTGACGCCAGGTCTCCGCCTACTCTCCCTGCGCGGAACTCTTCTGCGCAAGGAAGGAGTGGGCAGAGGTGTGCCTGTGCTCTCTCCACTAGTTTCGGGCGAAGAGTCTTGGAGACCCCTCTCCGAATGCTCCATCTCCCTCCCTTCTCTACTGGTGTTGCGCTGAATTCCTTCCCCTCTGCTGGTCCCCTCTCCTGCATCGCTCGGGAGCCCTGCCTCCACCTCTCGCTCCGATGTCAGTTCCCTGACAGCCCTCTTGCCTCCTACTGCAAATCTCCAGCCTGTGCCAGTATAACTACTTGATGTGTTTCTTCCATTGTCTGAAGAAAACAACAGATTTTTGTTTTGTTTTGTTTGCTTTTTGCAAAAATTTTAGTTTTTACAATATCAATGACAAACAAAAACATAAAACAAACAAAACATAACAAACATAAATCATAACCTTATTGAAAATAACAGTTATTTACTTTGTAAAACAACTTCCTCATTCCCCCTTAGTTGAATTTCATTGCATATCCTTATAACGGTTTTCCAAATCCCAATTTTAATACCTTTTAATTAAACATTAACATCTTTAAATCTTCTCCTTCTTATATTAGACATATTATTTTATCAGTTAACATAAATACAATCCTAAGCCCATTAAGTATCTGGACGCTATTTCCAGTTATTTTAGCTTAACAAATTTAGCTAAATAATCATTAAATTTATTCCATTCTTTGTGGTGTAACTCTTCTGGTTAGATCGGCTAGCTCCATAAAATCCATCATCTTCATCTGCCATTCTTCTACTGTTGGTAATTCTTGAGTTTTCCACTTTTTAGCTTTTTTTTAAAAAAATATTTTTTATTCATTTTACAAGACAAAAATATAAAAACACATAACACAATTTTTCACAAATATGTTTTTTGGAGTTCCCTCAGCTCTTCTGCAAATCCTCCGTTTTAGTCCTTCTTCCGCATTTCTTAATCTAATATTGCCTTTTATTAAAAACCTCCTCCCTCTTATTCCCTTTTTTACAATATTTCTAATATTATTTTCACACAACCTCTTGCAAACCTACAAACGTTAATTGTTCATCACAAATACTTTTCAAATAGTCTACAAATTTACTCCAGTCTTCAGTGAATCTGTGGTCTCGTAGGCCTCGGATCCTTCCTGTTAGTTTATCAAGTTCTGCGTATTCCATTAACTTCATTCTCCATTCTTCCATCGATGGTAATTCTTCCTGTTTCCATTTTTGGGCTAGCAGTATTCTTGCCACTGTTACTGCGTATAGAAAAAGCTTGTAATCTTTTCTGTTTATTTCATTTCCTACCATTCCTAACAAAAATGCCTCTGGTTTCTTAACAAATGTATATTTCACCATTTTTTTCAATTCGTTATATATCATTTCCCAGAAGCCTTTCACCTTCTTATTTTCCCACCACATATGATAAAAAGTCCCTTCCTTTTCTATACATTTCCAACATTTATTACACACTTTATACATTCTTGCTAACTTCACTGGTGTTATATACCATCTATATACCATTTTCATACCATTTTCTTTTAATGCAGTACAGGCCGTAAATTTTAATCTTTCGTTCCATAGTTTTATCCATTCACATAACTGTATATTATATCCAAAATCTCTAGCCCAATGAATCATAACCGATTTAATTTCTTCATCTTTCGTATACCATTCTAGCAGCAATTTATACATCTTCGATAAAATTTTAAAATCATTATTCAATATCTCTATTTGAAATTTCGATTCTTTTTCAACATAACCTTTTTCTTTTAATTCTTTTTTAAACATTTCATTAACCTGATAATAATGCAACCAATCATTAACATATTCTTTAACCTCCTCGTAGGGTTTCAATTTCTATTTACCTCCTTCTTTAACAATCAAGTTCCCATATGTTACCCAATTCCCGCTCATATTGATCTTCTTTACACTCATCACCTCTAATGGAGACAACCAGTGTGGTATCCTTGGTTCTAATAGGTTTTTATACCTATCCCAAACTTCTATAAGAGATCTTCTGAAGATGTGGTTTTCAAAGCCTTTGTGAATTTTTTTCTTATCACACCATAAATATGCGTGCCAACCAAATCTGTTATCAAATCCTTCCAAGTCTAACAATTCTCCATTTTCTAATCTCATCCACTCCTTCAACCAACAGAGGCATGATGCTTCATAATACAATTTCAGGTCTGGTAGGGTGAAGCCTCCTCTTTCTTTCGCATCTGTTAACAACTTAAACTGTATTCTTGGCTTCTTACCCTGCCAGATATACCTTGAAATTGTTCTTTGCCATTCTTTAAATATTACTGCCCCTTTGATTATCGGGATTGTCTGAAATAAAAATAGCATCTTTGGTAACACGCTCATCTTTATCGTTGAAATTCTTCCCCAAAATGATAACTTCATCCTCTCCCACACCTCCAGGTCCCTTTTAATTCCATTCCACATTGGTATATAGTTGTTTTGTAACAGATCAATATTTTGGGGGGTTAACCAAATTCCGAAATATTTAACCTTCTTAACCACTTCTATTCCTATTTGTTGTTGCATTGTTTCTATCAAACCTTGTTCCATGTTTTTAGCAATTATTTTAGTTTTTTTCTTATTTAGTATGAATCCTGGGCATGCTGTGAATTTAAAATAAGTTGTATTCGATATTCTTAAAGAACAAAAGACAACAATTAATATGATGATGATCTTATTTAGTTTACCGTAGGGGCAAAGGAACCTGTGGCTTTTGAGGTGTTGTGGTCAGGAATTATGGGAGATGTAGTTTGGTAATACTTGGAGGGCTGCAGGCCCCTCGCCACTCCAGTTTTATGGACTTATGTTCATGGAAGCTATGGAGCACTTCTTCTGGTGTTACCTACAAGAGCAATTGCAATTGACTTTACATCTTACCAGGAAGCCTGGATTCCCACCCCCACCCTCCGTTCTCCCCCCTATGCAACCCACAGCAACATGACATTTGTTCTCTTTCTAAATGTTAATTTTGCATATCATTCTATATCACGAAAATATATATAATGATATATAATGAGATGAAAAAGATTCTGAAATACACATTCTTTAAAAAACCAGAAGCATTTTTACTTGGTATTATAGGTCAGGACATTAATAGGCAAGATGTTAAACAACTGCGGCAAGAGTATTATTAGCCAAGAAATGGAAACAAGAAGAAATTCTGACGAAAGAAGAATGGCAGACAAAATTAATGGACTATGCAGAATTGGACAAAATGACAGGAAGGATTCAAAACCTGCGGGACCAGAGATTTACAGAAGATTGGAAGAAGTATATGAATTATTTGAAGAGCAACTGTAATCAACAATTTATGCTAGTAGGACTACAAGAAGTTTTGTAAGGAGAAATATACAAAGTGTTAGAAAGTAGCAAAAGATAGAGATATTGATTGTGAGTTTGAAATGTAATAGGGAAGATAAGAAATGCATACTGAGAGATTAGATTGGAAAATTTTCAGACAGGATTGATGGAAGTCAAAAATTTGAATAAGATGTAAAAGTATGTTTAATTACTGTTGAAAATGATATCTTAAAAAAACTAATAAAAATTATATTAAAAAAGTTAATTTTGCAACCATTTTTGCCCCCACGAAAAGCATCACTTGTTTTTCACAGCTTTTCACAACCTTTAGCCAAAGGATGCAAAGTAATTTTGGAGGGAGGCAGAAAGAAAGAAAGAATTTTGCAGGAGGGATTTAACTGCATACTTTGGTTCTCAAATGCCGAAAACCTGGAAGTAAGTGTTCCGGTTTTCGAACGTTTTTCGGAAGCTGAACATCTGATGTGGCTGTCGGCTATTGTTTTCGGAGCACCTGCACCAATCAGAAGCTGTGCCTTAGTCTTTGAACATTTTGGACGTCAAACGAAGGGGGAAGAGCTCAGTTGAAGCAACACCATTAACTTAAGAGGAAGCGTACAGAGGCCGCTCGCTGTGAGTATTGAATCAAGACTCTCTAAGAGCTACGAACATGAGTTTGACCAAACTGCGGGAGGCAGTGGAAGATAGGAGGGCCTGGCGTGCTCTGGTCCATGGGGTCATGAAGAGTCGGACACGACTAAACAACTAAACAACAACAAGAAGAGCTTCCTTGTCTACTTCCTTGCCTGTCTGCCATGAGAGGGGGGAGGGTCAGAATTCAATGAACCTGACACCAAATGATAATGAACATTCAATACAGACATTGTCTAACCTCCATATTAGCTTAGGCAGGGAAAACTGGATGACTGCTCAGTAAAAAGGTCATCTGGAGAAGCCTCTAGTGTGGAAGCAGAACATACATGCTTTGCACTTGAACAGGGATTTGAATGTGGGTCTACCAGGTCTAAGGTCTAGTTAACCAGCCTTGGTCCAGTATACCTGAAGGAGCATCTCCACCCCCATCATTCTGCCCGGACACTGACGTCCAGCGCCGAGGGCCTTCTGGCGGTTCCCTCGCTGCGAGAAGCCAAGTTACAGGGAACCAGGCAGAGGGCCTTCTCGGTAGTGGCACCCGCCCTGTGGGACGCCCTCCCACCAGATGTCAAAGAGAAAAACAACTACCAGACTTTCAGAAGACATCTGAAGGCAGACCTGTTTAGGGAAGCTTTTAATGTTTAACATATTATTGTATTTTAATATTCTGTTGGAAGCCACCCAGAGTGGCTGAGGAAACCCAGCCAGATGGGCGGGGTATAAATAATAAATTATTTTTATTTTTATTATTGTTATCCCCCCTCCAAAAGATTTCACCTTGTTCTGCTGTTTTGCTTTATAAACCTCCTGGTTATGCACATCCCCACTTGCTAATTCAACACCACCTACAACTTGAGAAGGACTTCTGCCTGGGAGTGGGAGAGCAGCTGTCAATCAGAGTTGACGATACGAGGCTAGACAGATCCGTATGTCTCACAGTAAGAGGCCATATCATCATAACCTAGATATAGCGCAGCCTGCTAAACCTCAGACTTGAAAGCCTAGGCAGAGTTGCGGGAGCCATGCTGCCAGAATAAACCACCAGCATCTGTTCCCAATCCCAACACTCCCAAATTTCCACAACACCCTTGCATGTCTTGCCTCTAATGAGCCTTGCAGAGGCCTTCGTGCCTCATTCACTGAGGATGAAGAATGCACTTTGCATCTGCTCTCTGGCTTGTGAAGACAAGTTCACTGAAGTTCTTTGTGGGAAGAGGCAGTCATGCACATTGTTCTCTTGGCCCCCAATGCAGTCATTCCACATACTTGTTATGAGAGAGGGAGAAAAACTTTTCTCTAACCACCTTCTCCACACCGGGCTTCATTTTATACACTTCGGTTGTGTACTTGCTTTTTCTTTTCTTTTTTTTTAAATAATATTTATTAAAATGTTAAAGGTTACAGAAAGAAAAAAATAAAAATACCACATTAAACAAAAACAAAACAACATGTCACAATATGAAAAAACAAAAAAAATCTATTAAACAAAACAAAAAGGCAAAGAAAAATAGAGCAAATCTTCTCATTACTTATCTTTCATTAGCTTATTTCCTTGACCTCCTCACACCTCCCTTTTTTGTATTCTAAATCAAATATCCATTTCAGCAAATCCTTTCCCTCTTTTCAAATTTTAGTCCTGTAAATTATCTTAATATGATGTAACTTTACTTTTCCTCCTTTCACCAATTAACAGTCAGTTATTCCCAAATCCTTTATATCATTCTTGCTAAAATCATATAATATTATTCCAACATCCTTCTAACAGTTATTAATTTTACAATGTTTCTGTAAATAGTCTTTAAATTTCTTCCAATCTTCCTCCACCGACTCTTCTCCCTGGTCTCGGATTCTGCCAGTCATTTCCGCCAGTTCCATGTAGTCCATCACCTTCATCTGCCATTCTTCCCGGGCTTACTTGCTTTTTCTTGTCAGAATTTTTCCAATGCCTTGAAGGTCGCAAGCTTTTCTTGTCAGGAATTGCTACATTCTGGAGTTGGGTGAGAAAGTAGGTACTCATTGTACCCCTTCTCTGTACAGTGGTACCTCGGGTTACATACGCTTCAGGTTACATACACTTCAGGTTGCAGACTCCGCTAACCCGGAAATAGTACCTTGGGTTAAGAACTTTGCTTCAGGATGAGAACAGAAATCGTGCTTCGTCGGCGCGGCAGCAGCAGGAGGCCCCATTAGCTAAAGCGGTGCTTCAGGTTAAGAACAGTTTCAGGTTAAGAACGGACCTCCGGAATGAATTAAATACTTAACCCGAGGTACCACTGTACAGCCTTTTTGATGTTACTCTTTCTTAATGGTGCCTTCAGGCAGTGGTACCTAACATGCCTCTGGTCCGGTCTGGATTTAGGTTTGATGAGGCCCTAAGCTACTGAAGGTAAAGGGTAAAGGGACCCCTGACCATTAGGTCCAGTCGCGGACTACTCGGGTTGCGGTGCTCATCTTGCTTTATTGGCCGAGGGAGCTGGAGTACAGCTTCCGGGTCATGTGGTGAACCAGAGCAGCGCACGGAAACGCTGAAAGCCCTTTATATGTCCAGCTGTCCTTGTCACTGTTTTTTGTGTTGCATATATGCTATATGGCATGGGTAGGCAAACTAAGGCCCGGGGGCCGGATCTGACCCAATCGCCTTCTCAATCCGGCCTGCGGATGGTCCGGCAATCAGCGTGTTTTTACATGAGTAGAATGTGTCCTTTTATTTAAAATACATCTCTGGGTTATTTGTGGGACATAGGAATTTGTTTGTTCCCTTTCCCCCCAATAAAGATATAGTCCCCCCCCCAAGGTCTGAGGGACAGTGGACCGGCCCCCTGCTGAAAAATTTTGCTGACCCCTTCTATATGGTAATTTATGGCCCTAATAGGTATCTATAGCCATTTGCACATAACAAATATGTATTTTATCAAAATAATTGTTGAACTGAAATACAATTAAGAAGAAGTATATTAATAGTGCAATTTTTTGGGGGGGCCCAAGAGAGTGGGGCCCTAAGCTATAGCTTGTTTAGCTTATACGTAAATCCGGCAGTGCCTCTGGTCTTCCCCAAAGGGGTAGCATGCATTTGCTGCCCAAAGCAGGAGAGGCCAGTTCAGATGGGAGAAGTTGTTCTTTTGCCCTTGCATGGCTATGGTCCTTTCAGTGTCTTCGCCACTCAGCTCCCAAGAAACGCCTCCATCTTCCTCCTGACGTCAAAGCTGAGTTGGTGATGGGACTCACCACACAACCACTCATAAAGCCCCATCCATCTCTGTGGCTTCAAAGTTGGGAAGAAAGATTTCTGCTCATTACACTCACCAGAGAGTGGTGTTGAGTGTAAGAGTAGTGAGTAGCTAAGAACATCAGTTCATATATATATGACTGACACCCTTCTTAGGAAATTAAACCAGTGTCCAGACTTTAGCATTCAAAAGCTTTACTTGCATAAAGTTATGGTTGTAGATGAATTAAAGCATCTTATTTACAGTCATGGGACGCGGGTGGCACAGAGCCTAGGACTTGCCGATCAGAAGGTTGGCGGTTCGAATCCCTGTGATGGGGTGAGCTCCCATTGCTCGGTCCCTACTCCTGTCAACCTAGCAGTTCGAAAGCACCTCAAAGTGCAAGTAGATAAATAGGTACCGCTCCAGCGGGAAGGTAAATGGTGTTTCCATGCACTGCTCTGGTTCGCCAGAAGCGGCTTAGTCATGCTGGTCACATGACCCGGAAGCTGTACACTGGCTCCCTCGGCCAGTAAAGCGAAATGAGCACTGCAACCCCAGAGTCGGTCACGACTGGACCTAATGGTCAGGGGTCCCTTTATCTATTTACAGTCATATGCTTCTCCAAGCATGGGCTTACAATCTCTTCTAACTTCCAAACAACTATATTTCTCTCCCTTTCCAGAGCTCAGCACTCAGCCTTCCGTATCTCCATTAGCAGCTCCTATGAGAGATTTCAACTTTCACCCATTCTTGCAGCTTTGCTCTCTTTCTTTCAAGCAGAGAAGAAACACTCCAACGCTCTGTTCAACTTGGCAGTGTTCACAGTGGATTCTAAAACACAGTCCTCTTGCTTCATATAAAATGGAACCTCTCCTTCACTAGATACTTACCATGTGACCAATGTTGGCCAATCACACGAAAACCACTAGAGAACTCTCTAGAATTCAGTTACCAACCAATCAAATTTAAACACATATTAATGCATACAAGCATTTACAGTTTCAGTGATTTAAAGTACTATACTTGACAAGTGGTTGCCCACTTGCCATGGTGAACACGGTGAATGTGTTTGCTTGAACTTTGTCCACCATGTTCTGTTCATTCTTGACGAGAGCAGACCAATCCATTTTATTCAACAGTCCAAAGCCGGGCATCACCTTTCGTATTAAAATCTGATTTTCAAAATCCTGGCCAGGTTTGTTTGATACCAGTCCAATATGTGTCATTAAATTATCCACTGAAGGTTCATACAGTGCTGACATTTCATCTCAATCACACCTTTTTATGATCACTTTATTCCTCATATTAAGTTTCCCCCAAAAGAATATTGACGATAGCAGTATGGGATTTCATTCCATATGGCAAAGCATACTGGATTACGTCCTTGAGAAACACTTTATTCTGGTTATCAGTGCCTCTGCATGAGTTCTGTCAGGAGCATCATTCAAGATGGAGCTATAACTTCATCTCACCATGAAAGAAGCTTCAGTACCAGAAAGCAGGTTTTAGAATTGCATCCAAGGCAATGAGAAAAAAGAAGGCAATAGGTAGATTTTGCAACCTTGCAAGAGTTCTGTGACAAACTCTGTAAAAACAGCAAAATATATATTTTTTTAATATAATATTTATTCCAGTTTTAAAGGTTACAAAAAGAAAACACTAAATTAAGCAAGAAAAAACAAAACAATGCATCACAATAGATATAAACAGACAAAAAAACAACAGAAAAATACAAACAATTAAGGAAAAAAAAACCAAATCAAACCTTTACATAACTTTCTTTCCTTTGCTTATTTCCCTGACCTCCTCACACCTCCCTTTTTTGTATTCTAGTTCAATTAGATATTTCAGCAAATCCTTTCCAGCTTTGTTTTTATCCTATTAACATCTTAATATACTGTAATTTTACATTCTCGACCTTCACCAATTAACAAATCCATTTTTACCTAATCCTTTATATCATTTCTGCTAAAACCACATTACTTCATTCCAACATCCTTCTAACATTCCTTAATTTTGCAATGTTTCTGTAGATAAACTTTAAATTTCTTCCAATCTTCTTCCACCAACTCTTCACCTTGGTTCTCAGATTCTGCCAGTCATTTCCGCCAGTTCCATATAGTCCATCAGTAAAAACAGCAAAATAGAATCTGTGATCACATTGATTTCTAAATCCTAAGAATGGAGATTTGTTTTCCTTTGTTCTTGTGAACCCCAGTTTATTACTGTAGCTGTCTTAAGATGTAGAGCACGACGTTAACTACAATTGTAAAGACATACAGTGGTACCTCGGGTTACAGACGCTTCAGGTTACAGACTCCGCTCAGAAATAGTACCTTGGGTTAAGAACTTTGCTTCAGGATGAGAACAGAAATCACGTGGTGACGGTGGGAGGCCCCATTAGCTAAAGTGGTACTTCAGGTTAAGAACAGTTTCAGGTTAAGAATGGACCTCCAGAACGAATTAAGTTCTTAACCCGAAGTACCATTGAATTGATGTTTCCGAAAAGTCACTCAGGATTTCCACCCTGACTTAATATTATGTTGATGCCTAAAAGAAATTTATTGCTCATGTCAGTCCAAAGGAATCAATCACCTGCACATATAGTAGAATAAAATAAACTCCTGTTCTTAGTTCATCCTAATGGTTTTTAGTTTTAATGTTGGTATGCATAAAAGAAGATCCCGAAACCCTAACAGGTAGCATATAATAATACAAATGATATTCTTATAGCTTTATATAAATTCTCCATATTTGATGGTTAAGTCCATTATACTGCCACATTCTCCCTCCCATACGCATTCCTACATGAGTTAAAAGAATACCTAAATACACCTTGATTCGCGGAGTGTAGGACTATCAGCTATGACAGATCAATGGGACTTTCTTATTATGGATTTTATGGTTGCATTTCATACATTACTCCTCTGATGTTTTGAGGTATATCTATCATCTATCTATCTATCTATCTATCTATCTATCATCTATCTATCTATATCTATCATCTATCTATCTATCTATCTATCTATCTATCTATCTATCTATCATCTATCTATCTATCTATCTATCTATCTATCTATCTATCTATCATCTATCATCTATCTATCATCTATATCCATATCTATATCTATATCCATATCTATATTTCTATTTCTATCTATCATCTATCTATTGCTCATATTTTACATCCATAAGAAGCTGCCTTCCACCAAGCGAGAACATTGGTCCATTTATCTCAGTGGTGCTGTCTACACACTTGACTGACAGTGGCTCTCCAGAAAAAGTATTTCCTGGAGATGCTGGGGACTGAACCATTTCCAGTCAAAGTATGGGTTGTGTCAGGAATGTAGCTCACCAGAGCTCAGGGGAACAGTCAGACTCAGAAATTGAGCTAAGTGAAAAGGGGACCGACTCTGCAGATGAGAGCTGGCTGACAGAGCTGAGAAGGGGCAGTTCGACCCCCCATCCCATAGAGGATGCTGTTAGCTCTCAAGAAGTGGGAGAGTTGGGAGGTAGCCAGAGAGTTGCTAGGCAATCAGCAGATAAGCAGAATACTGAGACTGCGTCAAGTGAAAGTGGGGAGGGAGAAGGCTAGCCTCTCAGTCCCTGTTCTAGGAGACTGGATAAGATCAGAGGACAACGGAAAGGCAAGAGGGGAAGGACGGGAATTTGGTGTCTTCCTGCTGCACAAGGGATGGAGATTCAGACTGACCAACTATCATCAATGTGAGCAGGTGAGGAGCCGTGCTCTGGATGTGGTTTTTTTGGTAAATAAATGTACATAAAGCTGTCGGAGAGTCATTACTTCTTATCGGGACTTGCTTGCCTGCCTGAGATCATTACAGGTTGGACCATTGAGTCATGGTCCTTCACATTATCATATAAGCCACCCCAAAGCTTCCTGTGAGCCATTCTTTGTGAGAGGCATGAATTTAGTAAACACACCAATATTCCGAAGCATTAGACTTCAGAATGCAAGATACCGGGGAGGAACAAGGGACTTCGAAACAGCGGCAGTCTTCATGTTTGGCTTGTGAGCATACGAGAAACATCTGGCTGACCTTGTTGGAACGGTGGAAGAGATAGGCCTTTGGTTTGATCCAGCCAGCCCCTTATGGTTTTCGGTAAATATATAAACCAGCTGCTCACCATTAGGCTTAATCCTGCACATTAGACTAATTCAATTTGAGGACGCTTCCTCTTCCCTCCCCACCACTTCAAAAAATATCAGCTGCTGCTACCACACCAGTTCCATCCAGGGGCAGCAGCACAACAACCTTCTTGTTGTGTCTCTGAGCAAGTAATCTTTGGGGAGGAGTAGGCAGGCTAAAGATGCTTTGTCGTGTGGCCAGCAGTATTGGTAGGGCTGTGTGCCTAGACAAGGCGTACCTTGATAGCCAATTCTGCTCTTTTTGAGGCTGCCAAATGTTCTTTCTCTCTCTCTGTCGGTTATTGTTTTGGGCAAGCAGACGTCATTGGCATTGGTGAATTATTTCGATTAGAATTTCAAGATCAGACATAAAGGTCATTTTCCACTTCAAGGAAAAACACAAAGACACACAGGGGTGGGGTGGGGTGGGGTAAGGATGTGTGTGTGTGGGTAGGCTAGGTGGGGGGAAGTGGAAACAGAATTGATATTTGGAAAGTGGGGAAATATGTTTAGAATGTTTTGTTGGGGTATGGGGAAGGGAAAAGCAGGATTTTTTTTGCCAGAGAGTCCTTCCACTTTGCTGCTGGCATGTCTCAAAGGCTTCTATTCCAGAATGTCTGCAACTGAATGAATCACACCATGCTCTCGGGAAGTCTTGCAACTTTTTGTTATTCTATACAGGGCATCAGACATCACCTGGAAATGCAGGGAGTGGAAAACTTTGCCATTCCTAAAGCTCACCTCATTATACCACAGCATGCAATTAGCCATGTGTATGCGTTTAATAGCTCCCTGGACACCATGTGTGCATGAGAGAGGAAAACTCAAGTACGCTTGTACAATTCACAACATTACTCGCTGTTGACAGTGTGGCTGTTTTGGAGATTAACATACTAACTAGATTTTTTTTTTTTAAGGGGTCACGGCCAACAAGATCGGTTTCTTGAAGGAAAAAGCAATGCAGGCTAGCTCATTGTTTCTTTATTAAAAAAAATATTCTGGAAGAAAAGCATTTATTTTTTATTTTATTTCAGATAAATCTTTACGAAGGCAGAACCTTGAAACTCTGCTGCTCCTTTACCACAATCTATTATTACTTCTTCGTTCTCTTTATAATATTGTGGGATGGGACCTTTAGGTGAATATGCTGTTTTAAACTTCTGTTTACACTTGCAAGTTACTCTGAGATGTTTTATAGATTATGCAACAAATAAACGTGGTTGTTATTAATCATGCTAATATTAAACATAATAAATTATTTTGCATTTCTTATATTAGCAGGAGATTGAGTTACATTGATTAAGATACATTTTGATTTAATTTTTTTTTGTGTGTGGGGGGGGGGTTGGGGTTGCATTAACAATATTATAATGCAATCCATTGACCTTATTTCCGGGTGTGTATAGGATTGCAACCCAAAATGTGTTCTTGACATATAGTTCATTCATATATTTGCGGTGGAAGAAAAAACCCATAGCTGCTGCATCATGCAGTACAGTTCTGTTCTTTCACTTCACCATGGCAGGGATGCGGGTGGCGCTGTGGTCTAAACCACTGAGCCTCTTGGGCTTGCCAATCAGAAGGTTGGCAGTTCGAATCCCCACGACAGGGTGAGCTCCTGTTGCTCTGTCCCAGCTCCTGCCAACCTAGCAGTTCAAAAGCAAGTAGAAGTTCAAGTAGATAAATAGGTACCACTGCGGTAGGAAGATAAACGGCATTTCTGTGCGCTCTAGTTTCCGTCACTGTGTCCTGTTGCGCCAGAAGCAGTTTAGTCATGCTGGCCGCATGACCCAGAAAGCTGTCTATGGACAAACGCCGGCTCCCTTGGCCTGAAAGCGAGATGAGCGCCGCAATTTGACTTTGACTGGACTTAACTGTCTGGGGTCCTTTACCTTTTAGGTAAAGGTACCCCTGCTCGTACGGGCCAGTCTTGACAGACTCTAGGGTTGTGCACTCATCTCACTCTAGAGGCTGGGAGCCAGCGCTGTCCGCAGACACTTCCGGGTCACGTGGCCAGCGTGACGAAGCTGCTCCAGCGACCAGCACCAGAGCAGCACACGGAAACACCGTTTACCTTCCCGCTATAAAGCGGTACCTATTTATCTACTTGCAGTTAAGGGTGCTTTCGAACTGCTAGGTGGGCAGGAGCTGGGACCGAACGACGGGAGCTCACCCCGCTGCGGGGATTCGAACCGCCGACCATGCGATCGGCAAGTCCTAGGCACTGAGATTTTACCCACAGCGCCACCCACGTCCCGCTCCTTTACCTTTTACCTTTCCCTTTTTCCTTCACCATGCATGTGATATGTTCTTCCTGGTTTCCCCCCCCACCCAAATCCTAAACGTTAAAAGGTTGTAACCCACTCTGGGACTCATGGGTGAAGAGCAGATAATAAATATAATATCAATAACAGCAACAGCCATAATACATCCACCAGAACTAGTTTTCTTGAGAATGGCCTCTCTGAAATCTCTTACACAATCCTGGCTGTGGTGGTCGCTCAGAGATTTATTGTGTTGATTCCTTAAAAAAATAAAAAAATTCAAAACCTAAATAATTACAAACATCAAATTCAAAATCCATATTCATTTTCTAACATAAGCCTATTACATAGATTACCTAAATTGAAATATATCTGATTGCTCTAGGCTTCCCTTTGCTATATGTAAATACAATGCAATTAACAAATTATATTATAAATGATATTATAGGTTCCCATATACCCCCCACTCCCCTCAATATTTTACTTCTTTCATCTTGTTGTGTTGTTATAATTTAATAATTATTCAATGGATTCTATTATTATTTTCTTGCTTACCCCTGCACACTTTACACATTCTCTATTGATATTTCAATTCCGGAACCATATTTTTTCATGTATTCCTTCACTCCATCCCACTCTCTAATTATTCTCTGATTTGCCTGGCCTCTAATAATTGCTGTCAATTTTGCCATTTCTACAAAGTCACAGTTTGTTTTACCATTCTAGTAGTGATGGGATTTTCTTCCCCTTCCAGTTTTTTTAAAATCAATATTCTGGCAGCTGCTGTTGCATAAAGGAATACATTTTTCTTATTATTGTGTTAATTCCATGTCACCTATCAGCCTCACTGTCCAAAAATGGGGAGCTCAATGTCTGCAGCAAGGAGCCTGCTCAGTAAATGCAGGCTCCCTGAGCAGTTTCGAACCCTAACTATGCAGGCTGTAAACTGTTTGGAAAGCCAAGGGTGGAGAAACCTCTGAGCTGCAGGCATTTAGCCCCCCTCCCCCAATATATGGCCTCTTTCTGGTGCACTCCACTCCTGCGATGGACACCTGTCCACATTGGACCATTTTAAACCGTGATATACAGCCATGGAGAGGGAGGAAGGTGAAGGCTACCAGTTCTGCCGCTTTTTCCTGATCAGAATCCTTCCACCCCCTAGCTGCTGCTTGCCTCAAAGGAGGAAAAATAACTATGGAGGAAATGGTGTGGTTGTGAAAGAGATAATAGAAACCTGTTTGCTAGTCTGAAGATATTCCCACCCAACTGTAGCTGCATATCAGTACAGTGGTACCTCGGGTTACATACGCTTCAGGTTACAGACTCCGCTAACCCAGAAATAGTGCTTCAGGTTAAGAACTTTGCTTCAGGATGAGAACAGAAATCGTGCTCTGGCGGTGCGGCAGCAGCAGGAGGCCCCATTAGCTAAAGTGGTGCTTCAGGTTAAGTACAGTTTCAGGTTAAGAACAGACCTCCAGAATGAATTAAGTACTTAACCTGAGGTATCACTGTAAAATGAAAACAATGACGTGTGGTTCTGCTGTCAGTGTTCCAGATGTGGTGAAATTTGTAACCACGCTTTTGGTATTTAATAAAGGACCATCCACAGCAGCAGTCTCAGTTACCATCAAGATTGAGTCAATAAGAGAGCCAGAGCCACAGCTACTTCAACTCACTGTTTGGTATTAGTTCTTTTCCTTTTGGATGGTTCAAGGCCATGGGTAGGCAAACCATGGCCCGGGGGCCTGATCCGGCCCAATCGCCTTCTAAATTCAGCCCACGGATGGTCCAGGAATCAGCGTGTTTTTACATGAGTAGAATGTGTGCTTTTATTTAAAATGCATCTCGGGGTGATTTGTGGGGCATAGGAATTCGTTCATTCCCCTGCCCCCCCAATATAGTCTGGCCCCCCACAAGGTCTGAAGGACAGTGGACCGGCCCCCTGCTGAAAAAGTTTGCTGACCCCTGTTCAAGGCAGTGTTCTTCACCTGAGACTACAAGTCCCATCATTCTTGGCCGTTGGCTAAGCTTGCTAACATCTGGGGACCCAAGATTGAGGAATGCTGGTGTAAGGCAAATCACTCCTGTCACTGTGCCATCTTCTAATACAGTGCAGTTTTCATTTCAGTATCATAAATGTGCCTTATTAAGTACATACAGCCTGAACCTTCTGAACATGTAAATGTTGTTGTTGTTGTTTAGTCATTTAGTCGTGTCCGACTCTTCGTGACCCCATGGACCAGAGCACGCCAGGCACTCCTGTCTTCCACTGCCTCCCGCAGTTTGGTCAAACTCATGCTGGTAGCTTCGAGAACACTGTCCAACCACCTCGTCCTCTGTCGTCCCCTTCTCCTTGTGCCCTCCATCTTTCCCAACATCAGGGTCTTTTCCAGGGAGTCTTCTCTTCTCATGAGGTGGCCAAAGTACTGGAGCCTCAGCTTCAGGATCTGTCCTTCCAGTGAGCACTCAGGGCTGATTTCCTTCAGAATGGATAGGTTTGATCTTCTTGCATTCCATGGGACTCTCAAGAGTCTCCTCCAGTACCATAATTCAAAAGCATCGATTCTTTGGAGATCAGCCTTCTTTATGGTCCAGCTTTCGCTTCCATACATCTCTACTGGGAGAACCATAGCTTTTACTATACAGAACATGTAAATGGCCTTTCCTAAATGTTGGCTTGAAGGCTTGAATAGAGTGGGCCTGTATTGCGTGCAAAAGGATCTGAAGCACACATCAGCAACAATATATGCTTGCCTCTTCCAAAGGGATTTGATCAGCGCTGGATTAACTTTTGGACTAGAACACACACACACACAAAAAAAAATTGGATGTTTATCAGTCGCTAATTTTCTGAGGAATTACTTTACTATGACTCCCGTTGGAAGGGATATCGTTTTAAAAATAGATTAGCGGAAGAATGAATCGGGAGGGGAAATACAGTTAAAAGTACAGGGCTCTATTAAAAAGCAAAGTGACCTTTAAAAAAATACCACACATGCCATGGCCTTCAAATATGATTTCCTGTGTACTGCGCTTTGTAAAAACCTGACAATGTTACAACACAGCCTCACATGAGAGGCCCAACCAAGGGAAAGGTAAGTTTTAGTTAGACTCATCGCTGTCAACTGTCCCTTATTTGGTGGGAAAGTCCCTTATCCCAGCGCCGTGTCCCGCTGCTGTCCCTTATTGATGATGTCCCTTAAAATCCCCGGGTTTCAAAGGAAGCAGCTCCTCTCCCTCCCTCCCTGCTGGCCAGGGAGGAGGGAAGCTCCAACTGTGTTGCTTGGCTGCGTTGCTCACCCAATAAGAAGTCTAAGAACGACTGGGGGGGTGGAGCTTGCATGCCTTGTGCCAATCAAATTGGCCGCGTTGCCTGGGGACTCGCCTTTGCTCAGCGCTTCCCAGTGGAGAGGTGACGGTGGTTTTCCTTGCTGCATCCCCTTTGCCGGGCTGCTGCGCTGTGGGAACCACCGCTTGAGGGTTCGTTTGGCTGCTGGCTGGGCTTTCTACCTTTGGCTCGGAGGGGCTCGGAAGTTGAACATACCTGTGCCCAAAAAATCCCTTATTTTGGCTGCTGATCTCTTATTTTCGAGGCTGCTTGTCCCTTATTTTCAAATCTGTAAGTTGACAGCTATGGTTAGACTTGGGGGCTGAATGAGCATCATCTGGTCGTGCCCGTTTGTAGTTCTCATACTTAAGATGCCTATTTTTCATTTTGCCGGTTCCTTCACCACACTCCCTTCCCTCTTTGTCTCCCAAGTTTGTGAAAGGGCGCTGCTGCTACACTCTTCCAGTTATGAGCTTCTTGGGGCAGGTCTTGAACATCCCAATACTCAAAGGATTGGGTTGGGCCGAGAACTTCAAAGAACTTCAAAGCAAGTTCGTACATGGAAAAAGAAGAAGAAATAAAATGTGTCATGGAAGACTGAGAGGTCACTCCAAGTCGAGAGAACATAGACAAGAAGTTTATTGTCTATCTTAAATGAAAGTACAACAGACACAGGAAACTCCTGACTCCACCTAGGTGTAGCTAAGCCCAGCGACATCTTGTGACTAACCCATTTAATGGTCCTATCCTCACAAAAGGCCATGCAATTGGTTGTTCCCAAAGCAAACTATTCAGTGCAGGCACGTCAAAAATAAAGCTGATACCATCTCATCTGAAAGATACAGATCTTTTATTTTACACATACCAGAAACTGGTGAAATCCTGTTTGCTGCCAAAATGTAATCATTGCTGGCAATTTTAAAAAGGGCAAGACTATGATGCAAAAATACCAGTTCCAGATTGCCTGAGGACGGGTAGAATTGTAATGGCATCATTTTAACTTGGCAGAAACTTTTTGATTTGTAACATAAAAGGTTACTATGAAGGCCCGTGATTGCTATTGGCCACTGGTGGGTGTCGCCATTTTCTGACTCCTCTTGCAAATGTCTGAGAATGTTGACAGAGTCAGAGATACACCTGGAAATGTTAACAACACACTCTCAAATGGTCTGGTGAATGTTGGAAAAATCTGCTACTGTGTCAGCTTTTGGTGGTTAGTGTTGAAAACCACTCCCTCCTTTGCACGTTTCCTGCTTGGGATTGTGACCCTCACCGGCATGTCTCCATAAAATATATACAGTAATATGATTTATTGGGACATTTGCAGGATGGTTCTGACCTGGCCCCAGATGTCAACACAACAACAGGTGTTTTCAATAGGGGTATGCACTGGAGTGGTTTGAGAGAGCCCCAGAACAGGTCAGGTCCACCAAGGACTGGGTAACTGTCAGGAGTTCAGCCTACACTTGAGTAGAACCCTGGCAGAGACACATGCCCGACTGGCATGTTCTCTCCCTCCTGGTCGATCGGCAGCTTCATAAGTTTTCTTCAAGCCGAACATCACAGCGACCGATGCCAACTGACACCGGCACACTTAGGGATCTGCAGAGTTTGTGCAACTTGCGTGACAGACCTCAGCGACTCAGCATTTTGGCTAATCTACTTTATTTACATATAAACACACACGGAGCACTGCAACATGGCTCCCTCTCTCTCTCTCTCTAGCATCAGACAGCAAAGAGAAAAAGAACAAAGGACAATAGTCCCACTTCACGGAACACAGTAACACAAACATCCTGTCTCTGTCACTTCCCACTCTGTGGAGTCAAAACATACACTGTCATGTGATAGACAACAATCCCATGACTGCAATCATAGATCAGTAATTCTAACAGTAACTGCATGTTTAATCAGGTTTTTAACCCTAATTAAATACAGTGGTGCCCCGCAAGATGAACGCCTCGCAAGATGGAAAACCCGCTAGACGAAAGGGTTTTCCGTTTTGGAGGCGCTTCGCAAAACGAATTTCCCTATGGGCTTGCTTCGCAAGACGAAAATGTATTGCGAGTTCCTGCGGGTTTTTTCCCCTTCCCTCCCTTTTCCTAAGCCGCTAAGCCGCTTATCAGCTGATCCGCTGATAACCCGCTTAACAGCTGATCGCTAAAAGCCGCTAAACCACTAATAGCGCTAATCCGCTAAGCTGTCAATGGGCTTGCTTCACAAGACGAAAAAACCGCTATACGAAGAGCCTCACGGAATGGATTAATTTCGTCTTGCGGGGCACCACTGTACAGTATGTGACCAATAGCATGGAGCAGAAGAAGGAGACTGTCACCTGTCTTTATTTCCCCCTTCCTTGAAACCAACCACACAGAACCATAGAGTTGAAAGGAACCACGAGAATCATCTAGTCCAAACCTCTGCAATGCAGGAATCTATTAAACATGTGGGGTGGGGAGAAGGAGACACAGGCAAGAGTCTCTGCCTGCACCTCCTTCTTTCCCCTTCACACCAACCACATTTCATTAGGATTTAAAATCTTAATTAAACCTAAGGCTCTGCAAGGCTCCCAGTTGGGTTTAAGGCTCAGGTCGGGACCGGACTGTCCCAGACAGGGCCGGATTTAGGTCTGATGAGGCCCTAAGCTACTGAAGGTAATGGGGCCCTTTATATGTCCAGCTGTCCTTTGTCAACAACAATTTGTCTCTGTTTTTTGTGTTGAATATATGCTATACGGTAATTTATGGACCTAATAGGTATCTAAAGCCATTTGCACATAACAAAATATGTATTTTATCAAAGTAAATGAGCAAACCAGTGATATTTTAGGGAGCAGACTAGCAGGTGGGGCCCATTACTTACATCATAGGAGCCTACACAACACAAAACACCGTTGCTGTATGCAGGTTTTCTATGTTTTGTTTTTTATCTTATATTTTGGAAATGTACATCCAGGTTTTTTTTCTTTTAATTTTTTTTTTTGGGGGGGGCCAAGAGAGTGGGGCCCTAAGCTATAGCTTGTTTAGCTTTTACGTTAATTTGACACTGGTCCCAGATTAGATTGGGCCTGATCCACTATGCCAAATCAGTCTCTGAACTGGATCAGGGAATGAGGAATGGGGACTGTGCACGGGCCTAGTTTTCAGCTTCCTTCTAGATATATTTTGGAATATGTCATCTCGGGCAGCCATATTATTTTATTGATTAATGAATGAAATATTCCTGAATGTCCCTTATCAATTGGGCCCCTGCATGCAAAGCCCATGAACACTGAGCCAGACTGGGCTCATTAGAAGGCTTCTGACTCTATCCCTTTCTCTCTGGAGTTGACACCTTGACCAACTTAGCCAGATGTCAACTTCAGCTTAAGGCCAGAGTAGAAGCTGAGATTTGGACCCATGCAGAGGTGAGGAATAATACCAGAAACAAGATGATGGAGCTGTGGCTGCAATAGTTACCTCCTCCTGAGGTTCTTAGCCCAGCCACTCAAGGAGATAGAAAATTGGGCCAGGGCTAGGATGAAGAAAAGGAAGGGCAGTGGGCTTCCAATAATAATAATAATAATAATAATAATAATAATAATAATAATATTATTACTTATACCCCACCCATTAAAAGTCATTAAAAAACTTCCCTTAGCAGGGCTGCCTTCAGATGTCTTCTAAATGTCAGATAGTTGTTTATTCCTTTGACATCTGATAGGAGGGTGTTCCACAGGGTGGGCGCCACTACCAAGAAGGTCCTCTGCTTGGTTCCCTGTAATTTTGCTTCTCGCAGTGAGGGAACCACCAGAAGGCCCTCGGCTCTGGACCTCAGTGTCTGGTCAGAACGATGGGGGTGGAGATGCTCCTTCAGGTATACTGGGCCGAGGCTGTTTAGGGCTTTAAAGGTCAGCACCAACACCTTGAATTTTGCTCGGAAACGTGCTGAGAACCAATGTAGGTCTTTCAAGACCAGTCTAGCTTCCACATTCTGGATTAATTGTAGTTTCTGGGTCACCTTCAAAGGTAGCCCCACATAGAGTGTGTTGCAGTAGTCCATGCCGGAGATAAGTATAGCATGCACCACTCTGGTGAGACAGTCCACGGGCAGGTAGGGTCTCAGCCTGTGTACCAGGTGGAGCTGGTAGACAGCTGCCTTGGATACAGAATTGACCTGCACCTGCATGGACAGCTGTGAGTCCAAAATGACTCCCAGACTGCGCACCTCCTCCTTCAGGGGTACAGTTACCCCATTCAGCACCAGGGAGTCCTCCACACCTGCCTGCCCCCTGTCCCCCCAAAACAGTACTTCCGTCTTGTCAGGATTCAACCTCAATCCATTAGCCGCCATCCATCCTCCAACCACCTCCAGGCACTCACACTTCTTCCAGTTCTTC
The DNA here is from genome assembly GCF_951804945.1 of Podarcis cretensis. NCBI lineage: Eukaryota > Metazoa > Chordata > Lepidosauria > Squamata > Lacertidae > Podarcis > Podarcis cretensis. Next base: position 115,901,760 of record NC_137172.1, on the reverse strand, counting down.
TCATTTCTGTCCTCTGATTCGTAAGCCCAGCCAGTGGAGAGCGCTGGAGATTACTGCTTTAGATCCGCCTTCCTCAACTTGCTCCCTGCAGATGCTGTTGGACTCCACTCCCATCATCTCTCGCCATTGACTGTGTTGGCTAGGGCTGATGGGAGCTGTAGTCTGAGCTGTAGTCCAATAAACTCTGGAGAGCACTGTGCTGGTTACGTCTGCTATATAGGCACTTGCACAGTGATGGTTCTCTTTGAATGGACAGCTTGCGCTTTTATGACTGCTCAGCTTTTCACAGCTGCCTTCAAGTCACCTGCTTGGTTTCAACTACAAATTCCAACTTCGGCAGTGGTGGGGAGAGTTAGCTTAGTGCTGTGAGCTGCCTGATTGTCCAGAAGGTCAGATGATGGAGAGGTGAGATGTGTCAGCTCCACACATGGGCTAATGAAGTGTCATTGAGAAAAGTCCAGGAGCTGGGATAGTTCTCAGGAGCAACCAGAAAATGGTTTATGAGCCTGAGCAAGTTCAGTTGGAACCAGATACCTTCCACTGTTTCCCTCTGTTTTTAGAGTGTCAGTACAAAACACTGGAGACCAGGGAGAAGAGTCGGTGGAAGAAGATTGGAAAAAAGTTTAAAGACTATTTATAGAAATATTGTAAAATTAATGAATGTTAGAAAAATGTTGGAATGAAGTTATATGGCTTTAGTAGAAATCTTATAAGGAATCAGGTATAAATAGATTATTAGAGTATTAAAGGAAAAATAAGGTTAGAATATGTTAAGATAATTATAGGTCAGAAAATAGAGGAAGATGGAAAGGAATTGCTGAAACAATTAATAGAAGTGGAATACAAAAAGGGAGGTGTGAGGAGGTCGTTGAAACAAGTGAATGAAAGACAAGATACTGAAATTGTATGATGTGTGTTAAACTGTTTTTGTTTTGTTTTGTTTAGTTTATTGCGTTAGTGTTGTGTAATCTTTTTTTATTGTATTGTATTGTCTTCTTTTCTTCTTTTCTTTTTTCTTTTTTCTTTCCTTTTTTGTAGTGTTTAAAAGTAATAAATATTATTTTAAAAAACAAAACAAAACACTGGACTGGAAATGTGACAGAAAGGGGATCTCAGACTCTTAGGAAAGGGTATTCAAAAACACTGTGTGAACAAAAGGCAAAAGATGTGTGTTGGTTTGTTTTTAGAAGCTAACAGCCTGGAGTATCACTCATAGGAGCCAACTCCTAGGAGGCCAAGGTCCGCTGTGCTCCCCCAAAGTTGATGGGCATTGCTATTCAAATGGTGTACATGCACTGCATCGTGTGATTGAATATGCAGGGCAGGCCCCCCCCCCCATATTTACTCAAGTTGGCACCCCTGGTATCACCAGTGTTTGGGGTTGAGAAGATGGATTGAAGGAGAGCTGTCAAATGGATGGGATGTTTTGGGACTCAAGAGAGCCAGATTTTACGTAGCAAGTGTTGAATGCCAAGGCAGAGTGAAACTGGTTTCGAAAGTGGTTGGTGTGGACCCAGGGTGTCAGATGCACTGTAAAGTGGTTCCGCTCCTTTCTCCTGGGCTGTGTTCAGAAAGTGGTGGGGGGGGATGAATGTTCAGACCCCTGGGCTCTCACTTGTGGGGTGCCTCAGGGTTCTGTCCTCTCCCCCATGCTTTTCAACATCTACATGCAGCCGCTGGGAGAGATCATCAGCGGGTTTGGGCTGGGTGTTTATCAGTATGTGGATGATACCCAGCTCTACCTCTCTTTCAAATCGCAACCAGTGAAGGCGGTGAAGGTCCTGTGTGAGGTGGTTGGAGGATGGATGGCAGCTAACAGATTGAGGCTGAATCCTGACAAGACAGAAGTACTGTTTTTGGGGGGACAGGAGGCGGGCGGGTGTGGAGGACTCCCTGGTCCTGAATGGGGTAACTGTGCCACTGAAGGACAAGGTGCATAGCCTGGGAACGCCCTCCCACCAGATGTCAAAGAGAAAAATAACCACCAAACTTTTAGAAGACATCTGAAGGCAGCACTGTTTAGGGAAGCTTTTAATGTTTAATAGGTTATTCTATTTTAATGTTTTGTTGGAAGCTGCCCAGAGTGGCTGGGGTATAAATAATGAATTATTATTATTATTATTATTATTATTATTATTATTATTCCAGGGGTTAGCAAGGTTTATCTTGCTGGGGCCAGATCGGTCCCATGGAGATCCCTCCTTGGGCCAGATTGTGTGTGTGAGTGATTGCGCACGCCCGTGATTTTCAGCGTCTGTGCATGCGCGCCCACCATTTTCTGCATCTTAGTCTGCGCAGACGCGTTTTTCAGCACGGCGGAAGCGAGTCCCTGTTCTGCGCCGCACCAGTTTAGTGCAGCGTGTGAGCAGGCAGCTTTGTTCGAGGGTGTCTCGTGGGCCGGTCAAACGACCTCCGCGGGCTGCTTCCAGGCCATGACCTTAGGCTGCTGATCCCCTGCTCTGTACTAACAAACAGCACTCTGGCACAGAGGGGGAGAGGATGACTATATGGACATACAGTTAAGTGCTTAATTCGTTCCAGAGGTCCGTTCTTAACCTGAAACTGTTCTTAACCCAAAGCACCACTTTAGCTAATGGGGCCATCCGCTGCCACTGTGCGATTTCTGTTCTCATCCTGAAGCAAAGTTCTTAACCCGAGCTACTATTTCTGGGTTAGGAGAGTCTGTAACCTGAAGCGTCTGTAACCTGAAGTGTATGTAACCCGAGGTACTACTGTACATGCAAGGTGAAAGGATTGGGACGAGGCCACAAAAAGTTACAAGATGGACCTGCAAGAAAATGTTGTCCTTAACTTCTAGGAAGAGCTTTAAAGAAAAATTGTATTGCTGCAAACCTCAGGGTTCTCTGAGCCCTCTAATACTGCCCTCTATTTTGCCTCCAACCCAGAGAGATGCTGTTAAAGGTGAAGGGACCCCTGATTACTAGGTCCAGTCGTGACCGACTCTGGGGTTGTGCCGCTCATCTCGCTTTATTGGCCGAGGGAGCCGGCGTACAGGTCATGTGGCCAACATGACCAAGCCACTTTTGGTGAACCAGAGCAGCACACGGAAACACCGTTTACCTTTCTGCCGGAGCGGTACCTATTTATCTACTTGCCCTTTGACGTGCTTTCAAACTGCTAGGTTGGCAGGAGCAGGGACCGAGCAATGGGAGCTCACCCCGTCGCGGGGATTCAAACCACCGACCTTCTGATTGGCAAGCCCTAGGTTCTGTGGTTTAACCCATAGTGCCACCTGTTGTGCAAAAGATGCTATAGTGTTCCTGAGGTTTAATGCATGTTCACTATGGCCCAGGCCTTTAGTGTGCTGGTACCTGCCCTCTGGAATGCATTCCCAACGGCACATATAGTGCAACATTGGGATTTACTTTTAAAGAAATCAGTGCAGAAATAGTTGTGTTTTCTTTTTAAAAAGGTAGATAGAAAGAACAGAAGAAGAAGAAGAAGAAGAAGAAGAAGAAGAAGAAGAAGAGTTTGATATCCCGTTTTATCACTACCCGAAGGAGTCTCAAAGTGGCTAACATTCTCCTTTCCCTTCCTCCCCCACAACAAACACTCTGTGAGGTGAGTGGGGCTGAGAGACTTCAGAGAAGTGTGACTGGCCCAAGGTCACCCAGCAGCTGCATGTGGAGGAGTGGGGAAGCGAATCCGGTTCACCAGATTACAAGTCTTCCGCTCTTAACCACTACACCACACTGGCTCTCAAAACTCAGCATGTGACCATTTCCAGGTTCTAGGATAGCCAGCCTTCCTGATTTCCCATGCCTCATATAAAATCCAGGAGAAGTTGTCAGGAGGTAAATCCTCTCACGGGACATTGACATATCGGGAAGCACGGACAGCCAGGGAGACTGCGGGGTGCTGGAGAAGCATTTATTGGAAAGAAGTCCACCCAAACCCACAACCGCTACCTTATCTAGAGATGGGGGGAAATACATTTTATTCATTTTGCATGCAAAAATGAACCTACCTCATTTTCACTTTCCCAAAGTGTATGCGAGCCGAAACACAGCTGTCTTTCGAAATTCACAATGCAGCCCTCCATAAAAACGCCTGCATTGCTGAAAGTAATATACAGAAAATATATAGATGTTAGGGGGAAATGTGCTTTTCAAAATCAGCAAGGAAAATACGCCTTGCAAAAATAAAATAAAATCGTATTTTAGGCAAGATGGTGTACAACAATGACAGAAAACTGAGGGGGTGGGAACAGAATACAGTGGTACCTCGGGTTAAGTACTTAATTCGTTCCGGAGGTCCATTCTTAACCTGAAACTGTTCTTAACCTGAAGCAACACTTTAGCCAATGGGGCCTCCTGCTGCCGCCACGCCGCCGGAGCACTATTTCTGTTCTCATCCTGAAGCAAAGTTCTTAACCTAAAGCACTACAGTGGTGCCTCGCAAGACGAAAAGAATCTGTTCCGCGAGTCTCTTCGTCTAGCGGTTTTTTCGTCTTGCGAAGCAAGCCCATTGACAGCTTAGCGGATTAGCGCTATTAACTGTTTAGCGGCTTTTAGCGGCTTTTAGCGGCTTTGCGGCTTAGCGGATAAGCGGATAAGCGGTTTAGCGGCTTAGAAAAAGGGGGGGGGGGGAAGGAAAAAAACCCCGCAGGAACTCGCAAGACATTTTCATCTTGCGAAGCAAGCCTATAGGGAATTCGCTTTGCGAAGCACCTCCAAAACGGAAAACTCTTTCATCTAGCGAGTTTTCCGTCTTGCGAGGCATTCGTCTTGCGGGGCACCACTGTATTTCTGGGTTAGCAGAGTCTGTAACCTGAAGCGGATGTAACCTGAGGTACCACTGTATCATTCAAGAATGGACAAGAGCAATTCATACTGCAACATTTTGCTGCAGGGCTTCGCTGGTTAAGATTACTGTTCTTTAGAGCACCTCTCACTTAAGAGAGAGAGAGAGAGAGAGAGAGAGAGAGAGAGGAATAGTTGCTGCTATGAGCAACCCCACACTTGCTGCACTTAGTTCCCATACAAAGATTCCCATTGGTTGAAGATAATGTTGTGCTGCAAGCATTCCCTAAAGTACTTTTCACAGAAATGCACTTACAAGCTATGAGAGAGCTGACAGGCCCTGCTGTTTCGACATATGGTCATTATTAAGATGATGAAGGTGCTTGGTTGTGGCTAAACTGCAACGATGGAGCAGAGTTTTCTGTTTACATTGTAGAAACAACTTTGCCTTAAACAAAATTACTTCTGCAAGATGTAGCCAAGCACCTTGGATCCAGCAACTTCTGGGTGGCCGTAACAATGCTAACGAGGCCTTCCTGTCAAATTAGTTTATGGCTTCTGATTGTTGTTGAAGGGCTGTTCCTGAGAGTTTGAAATTCTACCGTGGACTGCTGGGGAAAAGGCATTCAAAAAGGGTTAATTAAAAAGCTGGGATTAAGGAGGCCACAGACTTATTAAAGGCAAAGCATGCTAGCTATTTGGACCAGTGAGGAGGGAATGGGGTCGTGTCTCATTCTGTGAAGATGTCCAGAAAGACTGGCATGGTTAGCCAGCCGTGGCACAAGTTAACTTGTTCTGAAACTTCAGCTAAATTGTTGCCCCACCCCCCCAAATCTGCTATGAAGGATTGAGGAGAAACCTAGAACAGGTTTAGGGGGTGCATTATATTCCTGTTTGGGGGAGGTATTAATATCTTATTGAAAAGTTGTCAATTATAAAGAAATAAAGTGGTAAAAAGAGAAGAAGAAGAAAACCAAAAGGCACAAAAATGTGTAGAGAAAAACAACAACATATGAATGCATACGAACAATATCCCAACCCATACATTCTTTTTAAAATTTGATATTATTATCGTAATACATATGTAAATATTAAAAGCCTACTACGTTTTGTATAAACTCATTCCAAATATTGCCATATTTATCCATGCAAAGACTACGTCTTTGAGCCCTGTTCATAAGTTGCGAGTGTTATCATATTGTCGATCAATTCATTAAAGGGGATCATATATTTATTCTTCGAGTTCATCAATATGAGTCTCTTGGCTACCATGAGAGCGCATAGAAACCATTTTCCCAATGTTAACTTCCATACAATAGGTATCTAGTGTGGAATATGAAACATATGGCAGTCAAGTACAACATTCCTAGAATGGACATGCTAGGCTAGGGGATGCTTTGTACCAGCCAGGAGAAAACTTCCTGTTTCCTCCTGCGCTGGGACAAACTTCCTCTGCATGTGACTAGAGGGGGTGTGGCCTAATCTGGGGCAGACGAACACACCATCTTCCTTTGCTCCTCTCTTCTTCATTTTTATTTTTCCCTATGTATGAGCAGGAGTGACTGCCTGTCTGCAGTCACTTGGGACTAACTCCCTTATGGGATAGTCCCACATGTATGTATACTTTTGTAACCTAAGTCTGCCTTCAGGGATCTAACTGTGAACTGAATGAATGTGAGTAAACTGCTTTTATATTCACTTTAATAAGATTACCGTGTATATTCTTTTTAAGAAGGACAAGAAGGGTTCTTACCAGGAATATTATATAGAGAGGTTCAGACGAACATGCAACAAGCAAATCGCTGAGCGTTTAAAGGGGAATGTTTAAACTGCTAAGACATAGAACTTGCTAACACAAGTTTGGAAGGATATCATTAAATGATATATCCTCTCCTGCCGCCCTGAACAGGGCCATGGTGCAAAGATCCCTCCGGCACGCCAACCCCCCCCCCCCGTTTCCCAGAGTTGTTGACCTTTTCCCAAGCCTCTGTGGGGACCGCTCTCCTCCTGCGTAGGCTTGGGAGGCAAGCTGCCCACCCAGCCGCCATATGGTTGATGGGGCACAGCTGGCAGGTGTGTAGGAGGGAAAGGGGAGGCCGCCGGCAAAGCCATGCAGCTCCCCCACTCACTGGGGCGCTCCTGAGAGGCTGGCGCCCTGGTGCAACGTGCCAGTAAACCCAATGGGAAAGACGGCTCTGTCCCTGAACATTCCCACATATAGTTCAGAAGAATGCTCTCTGCTGAAATTTTTTTAGCTTCTTCCAAATGGTCACAATTATACAACCCAACGCTTTCTCCCAAAACTTAGTAAGTATAGGAAAAGGTAAAGGGACTCCTGACCATTAGGTCCAGTCGTGACCCACTCTGGGGTTGCAGCGCTCATCTCGCTTTATTGGCCGAGGGAGCTGGCATACAGCTTCCGGGTCATGTGGCCAGCATGACTAAGCAGCTTCTGGCAAACCAGAGCAGTGCACGGAATTGCCGTTTACCTTTCCGCCGGAGCGGTACCTATTTGTCTACTTGCACTTTGACGTGCTTTCGAACTGCTAGGTTGGCAGGAGCAGGGACTGAGCAATGGGAGCTCACCCCGTCGCAGGGATTTGAACTGCCAACCTTCTGATCGGCAAGTCCTAGGCTCTGTGGTTTAACCCACAGCGCCACCGCGTCCCTAGTAAGTATAGAACACCGTACAAGCCTATGTAGTATTATATCCTTTAGACTCTAAACCAACTGCAACCCTGCCCCTCTTCATCCTAATTTTAGACCTCTGAAGTCCTTCTCTGACTCCTCTAAATAATGGTCAGCTATGATCCAGTGTATTCCTTCTCCCATTCGCCGTGTGGGGAGGCAGCTGCAGGGCCTTCATAGGTGCTATCCCAGCCTCCCCCAACTTGGTACTCTTCAGATATTTTGGCCTACAACTCCCATCACTCCTCACATTGAGGCATGTGACTGGGGCTGATGGAAGCTGAAGTCCAACAACATCTGGTGGGCACTGGGTTAGCAATGGAGGCTCTTTTCCTTCTTCCAGGGGGGCCATAGTTTCAATCCTATGGATGATGTAAGCCTAGTCTGTTCCCAAGCTGCATCTTTCCCCCACACATTGCCATCTCCCCATCTCCCCACAGGCTTAGATGTGGAGGACAGAAGAAACTTTTTCACTTTGGCTGCGTATGAATAATATATATCTGGACCATCAGTGCAAAGTTGGGAGAAAATATACAGGCGGATTTTTTTTATTAAGACATACCACACAGTCCAAAATGAGGTAAATTATATCTAATTGATATGCTGTCTCCTTACTGAGGTATGACCTTGATAACCCCTTGTTATAAATTTTGGCTCAAACGCAAAAGGGGGGGGGGGAGAGAGAGAAAGGAAAAGCCACAGAACAAGTGCCAAAATGTTTATTGCAAACACACTCTGACTGATAGCTCCCTTAGACAAATAAAACAAGCAATCTGATCCATGGACTCATGATAGATACTCTGCAGTTATAACTTTTAGCTCAAACGCCTGGCTAACAGCCAGCAAAGATGATCTCATGCATTTTTGCCATGTTCGTCTTATGATCCAAGAAAATGGGAATTGGGCTTTTCTTTTGCCCTACAACTGTGATTTTCAAATTTTATTCCAGGACAACCTTGGCTACCTTGGAAACTTATCAGAGATCGCTTTCTGAGAATACCAGTAATAACTGAAAAGCATCGCTACACACCACTGCCTGTGTCCCCCTGCATTGCACAGTCACAGGAGAAGGTGGAAACACAACACAGAAAATGGAAACCCCCAAAATCAGGGATTGGGAACCTCTGGTACCCTAAATGTTGGTACTGTATCACCCATCATTTCTAACCGTGGGCCTAGCTGGTTGGGGAGAATGGGAGCTAGGATAGGGTTACCAGACGTCCCCGTTCCCAAGGAAAAGTCCCCAGATTTGCGAATAAGTCCCCGGACAAATTCCATCCCCGGAATGTCCCCGGATTTCATCTAATGTCCCCAGGAAATGCAGCAGCGGCAGTCTCAGCAGACCGGAGCAGTTGGCTCTGGCTGGCTTCAGGAGCTGCTCAGAAGTCCCCATAGGATGGTGGTGCAGGAGCTCTAAGATGCAGCTTCCGGGCTGCCTCCACCTTCCCTGACCCCAGCAACCAAGCTGTGAAGGGAGGATTCATGCTGCCTATTGGAGCAGCCTCCCAACTCCTACTTGTGTGCAAGCAGGAGGGGGCAGGGATCTCTCAGTTAGGCAACGGGCAGCCTCCCTTCCCAGCTGAGGGATCCCCGCCCCCTCCTGCTTGCACGCAAGTAGGAATGGGATTGGAGCTGCTCCAATGAGAAGGGAGGCATTGCGCTGCCTGGGAGATCCCTGCCCCCTCCTGCTTGCACGCAAGTAGGAGTTGGGATGGGGCTGCTCCGAAAGGCTGTGTGAAGCCTCCCTTCCCAGTTGAGGGATCCCCACCCCCTCCTGCTTGCACGCAAGTAGGAATGGGATTGGGGCTGCTCCAATGGGAAGGGAGGCATTGCGCTGGCCGAGCCTTGCCACCACTGCTGCTCTCGGCCCTCCTTCTCCGCCTTCCATGCCTGACTGCTACCCCACCACCACCACCACTGAAGAACCAACAACTCAGGGGCTGCCCAGGCTCATGGAGAAAGGAGAAGTAAGCCTCAGAGGAAGGGGAAATGTGGAGGTTGAGGTCAAGGCGGTGGCCGCCCTTCTGCCACCGCCATCGCTGCAGCATCAACATCCAAGTACATCAATATACAAGTACTGGGGCAGGATTGAAATAAAGAAATAAAGAATTAGAGATCTCAGTTTTGACCACACAGTGGAAAACTGTTTTAACAGCTATAGCCAGGGTGTCTCTGGACCTTAAACTGAGGCTCATACAACAAAGAATACTAATACAACAAAGAACATACTGGAGCCCATTACATTTGTTTTTAAAAGGGCTATCTAAGGTACCATATTTTTTGCTCTATAAGACGCACCAGACCACAAGACGTGCCTAGTTTTTGGAGGAGGAAAACAAGAAAAAAAATATTCTGAATCTCGGAAGCCAGAACAACAAGAGGGATTGCTGCGCAGCGATCGCTCTTGCTGTTCTGGCTTCTGGGATAGCTGCGCAGCCTGCATTCGCTCCATAAGACGCACACACATTTCCCCTTACTTTTTAGGAGGGAAAAAGTGAGTCTTATAGAGCAAAAAATACGGTATCTAACTGTTGGAGATGCAATAGCGATAATGCTTCTCTAAAACATATGTTTTTTTCATTGTCCTATATTGAAATATTTTTGGCTGAAGGTAACTGAAACTATCAACAGGACTGTATGGAACAACCTTACATTTACAGAGCAAAACATCCTCTTGAATTATATACTCAGCACATGGACGATACGAATGGACTCTCCGTGCCCTTACCGCAGCAAAAGGACTGATACTGAGGAACTGGAAAAATAAAAATGTGGCTCCCTTCTGCGATTGGATTGAAGACTTAAAGAAACTTTCAACATATGAACAACTTGCATATAAATGCAGACTTGCCATGGGCAAATTCAATGATATTTGGAATGTATTTTTACCAATGGGATGCGGGTGGCGCTGTGGGTTAAACCACAGAGCCTAGGACTTGCCGATCAGAATGTCGGCTGTTTGAATCCCCGTGACGGGGAAAGCAATAATCAGTGTACTGTACTATAAAATAAATAAGACAGTACTGTAGAAGAAGAAAAAATTAATTCCCCCCCTTACCTGCGCTGATGATAGTCATTGTTTGGATAGGGGGCTTTTATCCATTTCTACAGTCACACAATCAATCAATCAATCAATCAATCAATTAGTAGCTGAACTGGGTTCCACACAGTCACAAACAAATTAACTGAAAAAGCCTCAAAAACAAAAACGTGAAATAAATAGCAAAAGCAAAAGCACCAAACTTAATCCATTCCCAGAAGTTTGTTTGACTTCTGAAATGTTTGAAAGCCAAGGCACGGCTCCCGATTGGTGCAGGCGCCCTGGACACAATAGCCGACAGCCGCATCAGACGTTCAGCTTCCGAAAAATGTTCGAAAACTGGAACACTTACTTCCGGGTTTTTGGCGTTTGAGAACCAAGGTACCACTGTATACTTAACCATTTCTCCAAGCTCTTGATATTGGGGATTGAACCTGCATGGAATACATTTGCTCTGCTACTAGCTAATACTGAGCTTGATGGACCAATTATGTTCTTAGTTACTACATGATGCTTCTTTGTGAGCACCAATGGGCTGCAAGTTTATTGATAGCCCTGCACACTCCCAAAGCCCTTGCATGTGGTCTACCAGCTCCGGTGAGCCAATACACTCAGTCACTAAAGGACTTAATCAGGGTCGGCCAATTGGTGTCAAAGAAGGATAGAACTTTCTTTATGTATGCTACAGCAGCGGCAAGAATACTCATCACAAAGTATTGGAAGACACAAGATCCACCCACCCGGGAAGAATGGCAGATGAAAGTAATGGACTATATGGAATTGGCGGAAATGACTGGCAGAATCCGAGACCAGGGAGAAGAGTTGGTGGAAGAAGACTAGAAGAAGTTTAAAGATTATTTACAGAAACACTGTAAAATTATTGAATGTTAATGATGTTGGAATGAAATGAAGTGGTTTTAGCAATAAGGCAAGATAGGAATATGTAAAATTGGACTGATATTAAATGAAAATTTGAAGTTATAATACGTGAAGATAAAGAACTAAGAGTAAACAAAGAGGGTATGGATTTGCTGAACCAACTATTAACTGGAATACAAAAAAGGGAGGTGTGAGGAAGTCATTAAAATAAGTAAATGAGTGATAAGATATCAGAAAGAGGGATTTTCCCCCCTCATTTTTCTTTTTACGTTAAATTTTGGATGTATTTTCTTTGTGTGTTTTTTGTTTACTGTTTATTGTTTTGTAACCCTTTTTTGTTAAAAACTTAATAAATATGATTTAAAAAAAATAAAATAAAAATAAAGGACTTAATCAGATGCTAAGGGCAGTTAAACAGATGACTACTCAGGGGAAACAGCAGTTGGATGAACACAAAATCACAATAGGCCTATGTGAAGATGGAACACACAGGAAGAAAGGAGAAGTCTAGCAAATTCTGGATGGGTGACCTAGACTTGTTTTGCAGGTGGCTGTTAAACTGATTAATTTTTAAGCGCCCCTCTCCAAGCATGGAGAACAAGAGCTGTTGTAGGTCATTTGTTCCTTCTGTTGAGAATTTTGCGTGAATTTCTAAGTCTCTGTGAAGAAACTGAGGGAAATTCTGCCCCTGGTTTAATGATGCAAAGATTTCATGCCCTTTACTTGGTGTGTTTTGCTATGCATGACACAAACTAAACAGCAGCAATGCTAATACTGAAAAGCTTTGAAGCCTTTGCCATATATTACATAGAGAATCGCTGTGTAGGGGAAAAAGCATGTATTTTGTTTACTTACATAGAGTGACATGTGTACTTTCTACCACAAATACATATTTTGGGCAGGGTGGGGGTGATGTGGAGGTGCCTCCAAATAGGAAAAAGGAAATTTGAGCTTGCTGGGCACAAATATCTCTGGCCCACTCACCCCCAAAATACTCTGAAAGAGGCCATTTATAGAACTCCCATCAACACTAGGGGTGCTTTTGAAATTCTGGAGTTACTCCCTGGTAGCATATATATAATATTGTTTTGGCAAAAATAAGAAAACACCAGTTCACACACACACCCCAAACTGGTTTACACTTGCGTGAACTTGATGTCATTCATTACACTTACATGTGAGAAACATCTGGTCTGGTGTGTTTCTGTTTGTATGTGTGTGTGTGTGAGAGAGAGAGAGAGAGAGAGAGAGAATGGAATCGAACTGGAGAACATGTTCCTTGAATGCATTCCATCCCCTTTCCCATTATTTCTCGTGTCTCCTCCGCTGGGATAGGATTTGGAACCTAGGACGTATAGAGTCACTTTTGAAGAAGATTCTGTTATGGAAATAAAAATGCGTGCCTTCCAGAAGTCAAACACATCTGCCTCACGACATGACAAAGTTCAAAGCAGCCTGAGGAAGTTTATGGGAAGCAGCTGTTGGTTGTCGTGGCTAATTAAGAACAGGGCGAACTTGAGAATTTGACACAACAGGTTTACACAGTGTTATTAGGTAAAGAAAATTAATGTCTGTTTTTAATAACAGCAAGTAGCAGAGGTGGCAAAGTGTTTTGAATGACATCATACACCCAGCTGTTTTACACATCTGTAATGTGGAACATCATTCCTGTTGTATAACACTTTATCCTTGCTCTTCCACAGGCTTTGGATGAGAAGATGGGCAAACTTCCCTGAGAGATGGTTGTCTTCGTGGCTGGGTATCAGTGTGGTTAAAGTTAAACATGGATTACTTTTAGATAGTGTTCCACATCTCTCTCTCATATATATATTATATATATCTGCTAATTACTTCACTATGTTTTTGGCACTTTTGCAAGGTTCCTTGTCTTTCCAGCCAAGTTTACATCTACAAATCAAACATTTGCTACAGCTGCAAAAATGTTTTTACTTATTTATAGCATTATAATATTTTATAGCGATGAATAATGACAAGTGCATAAATCACCCGTTGATTTGTGTAATGTATATGTTTTTTTGCAGAGGACTCTTTACCCGGCAATGGCACAGAAATGATAATGGCACCGGGCGTTGTGTCACTGGCTGTGGGAATCATTTAAAGTGTCTGTCAGAAACCGAAATGTGAGCTCTTGTTTAAATAAGAAGCATAGAAAACACATTTATTCAGCGTTAATATGTGATAAAGCATGCACGTTCAGGGATGCGATGCAAGCAGTGGTAAACAGAGAACTTTCATCATAACGTGCTTCAAACAAAAGTACTGGGAATGGAGAAATGGGGCAGTCACAGCCTTCCCTGTTACATACTGAGTTGAGTAGGATCCAAAATGCAGCAGTCTGATTGGTCCTAGAACAATAGGATCCAGAATGCAGCAGTCTGATTGGTCCACAGAAGCCACCCAATCCAGCTCCAGGTGGAAGTGAATCCGCAACCTGATTGGCCTACAGGAGAATCCCTGAATTAGCCAATCACGTGGGGCCCATTGTGTAAATAATGTCTATATAAGGGATACTCTCATTTTGACTCAAGAAAATCACCACTTTATAGTTCAAATCGGGGGAAAATACAGTAAATGGGCAAAAGTACAAAGATTCACAAAAAGTTTTGGGGTGTGCACACCCCACCATACCCCCAGAAAAAAGCACTACCTGCACCTCACATCACCCCTAGTTTTGTTAGCTGAGGGTGAAGGGAGTTGGAGCCCGATAACACTGGGAAGAGCGATAGGTTCCCCATCTCTGTCCTAATGGATTATTTGCTGGTATTTAATAATACCATAAGGGATGCGGGTGGCGCTGTGGGTTAAACCACAGAGCCTAGGACTTGCCGATCAGAAGGTCGGCGGTTCGAAACCCCACGACGGGGTGAGCTCCCGTTGCTTGGTCCCAGCTCCTGCCCACCTAGCAGTTCGAAAGCACGTCAAAGTGCAAGTAGATAAAGAGGTACCACTCAAGCAGGAAGGTAAACGGCGTTTCCATGCGCTGCTCTGGTTCGCCAGAAGCGGCTTAGTCGTGCTGGCCACATGACCCGGAAGCTGCACGCCGGCTCCCTCGGCCAATAAAGCGAGATGAGCGCCACAACCCCAGAGTCGGTCACGACTGGACCTAATGGTCAGGGGTCCCTTTACCTTTACCTTAATAATACCATGTGTGCCCCAGGGCCCTGTGGTGTTTATGGAGTGAGCATAAAAACATGGCACTCTGGAAACGTTCTCATCCTGCTATGGCAAAAATGTGAAAGGGATCGCTTTGCCTGCGTTACTTTCTCTGCTCATAACCTCTGCGATTCCAGACATGAGCTCCCACACAAAGAGATACTGGTAGAGCAGTGTATTTTTAAAATGCAACATTGCATATTCCAAAGGATGGCAGGAGGCCAAGCAAGTTGGCGTCTTCTTCTTCTTCTTCTTCTTCTTCTTCTTCTTCTTCTTCTTCTTCTTCTTCTTCTTCTTCTTCCTCTTCCTCTTCTTCTTCTTCTTCTTCTTCCCCTTCCCCTTCCATTTCCCCCTCCTCCTCCTCCTTCTTTTTCTCCTCCTCCTCCTCCTCCTCCTCCTCCTCCTCCTCCTCCTACGGGAAAGACAATTTGAAAAGTTAAAACCACCTGATTTTTACACAAAAGCTGAAGGCAGGCAACTTAGCAATAGTTTTGGGCCATAATGAAAACCATGCCATAAGGAGTGGGGGAGAGAAACGAAGGTTTATGAGAAGAAACAGGTTCCCCTGGAATGTGGCTGATGTAGCAAAACATCTAAATGGAAACTGCTAATTTGCCTAATTGATTTAAATTAATGGGGAGATTGCAACAGTGCTTCTTTCTCAGCGTAAGCTATAAAACCGTGCGCTGCTGGCTTGCGACCCAGGTATGTGTGGCCTTGGAATGTCATTGTTCATCGGATAACTGTTACAAGCTGTAGCGCCGCATTCCAACACTTTGCTGTAACTGCTTGAGCACCGAAACTCATGTTCCTAGATTGGGTTGCAAGATTCTCTTCCCCCTTCCCTTCTCCACAGCAGTGCGACTCTTGACTAAATATCCCCTAGACTTGCATGAGGTTTGCAACACGTATGCCATTTGTTCCATGTGTGTAGCTTGCATGATGCAAACTGACAAAAAAACCTACTTCTAAACAAAACTTGAATCAACTAACAGTGCAGTAATAGTAGTAAGTATTATTATTATTATTATTATTTATACCCCACCCATCTGGGCGGCTCCCAACAGAATATTAAAAACACAATAAAACATCGAACATTAAAACCTTCCCTAAATAGGGTTGCCTATGAATATCAAAATAATTCCAATTACTGAGACCCCCGGGTATAGGGCGGTATATAAATTCAAATTCAAATTCAAATTCAAATTCAAATTCAAATTCAAATTCAAATTCAAATTCAAATTCAAATTCAAATTCAAATAATATCCAAATTTATACAATTTAATCAAAGTGGTTTCCCACGCTCCTTGATCAATGTTTTTTGTCCAGTTTTTTTACAGTGGAACCTCAGTTTTAGAATGTAATCTGTTCCGGAAGACCGTTCGACTTCCAAAATAATCGAAAACCGAAGCATCAATTTCTGGAAACATTTACGTCTGGAAAACTCAATACGGAAGCCACGTGGCGCATTCAGCTTCCGAAATGCATTCAAAAACTGAAGCAGTTACTTCTGGGTTTTCGACATTCGAAAGCCGAAACATTCGACTTCTGAGACGCTCAAAAACCAGGGTTCTACTGTATTGCTGTGGTTCATATTTGTTATTAACTTCTAATTACAGTACATTTCAGTTGGCACATTAATCATTAAGATAGCAGCTGCATTTTTAGCAATTACTATTTGTGTAAATACCTTATCTAACTTTCCATAGGATTTCAAATGAGGTGCTTTAATTATTTTCCTTTCCCCTGTGTGTGCCAATCCGAATATGTCCAATTATAAAGTCCTTGGCCTTTGTCTGCAGTCCAGTTCTTGAAATTCCTCCAATTGCTGTTTTCTCTCAGCGTAGCTGAGGTGGGGCTATAATCCTGGAGAATTCTCAAAATATCTCATTAGCTCCCTCCCATCGTGCTCTCATCTATTCTCACTATTCAGTCAACATCTAGAAATTTCCACAGCCCGAGAAGGAGGGATCCAGCTTGCCTACCTTGTCCATGGCTCCAAATTCCTTTCATCTTTACAACTGCATTTTGGCCAAAGTCCACTTAAGTTGTATCTCTTCTCTGTTGTTTTAAGGGAGGTAGAGATGGTATCCGCTCTAATTATTCAAGATAATCCATTCCAGCATTAGAGCTCTCCCCTCGGCTCTTTAAACCACACCCAGCTAACTGTCTTTTTAATCATAAATCTTATTCCATACTGCAATTCAACCTCATTTGTATCTTTTAAAATTTGTATCTGGAGATGGTTGCTGAATCATGAATAAAGAAACTCAAAGTAAACAGGGAACCAGAGGCTCCCATGTCCGCCATGCACCACCCACACTGAATAAAATCGTTTTATCAGTTCCAAACCTCAGATCAATGCAGCTGGGTAATTCCGCAGTTCTGAGTACACCTTTTCTGACTTTAAAGCCTATTAAAAATCCAATTAAAAGGAGAATCTCTGCTTCTGAATGGTGGTGTAGGAGGGTTTTTGCCAGGCGAAGTGCTTTTACCCTCAGCGCCTCCCTGCCCCCCACATTCCATGCCGGAGCGAGAGTCAGGTACTGAGATGGACTGCGAGTGAAGATTGAAGCCCGTTCCTCCCTTCCCTGGGAGGAAATTCCAAGAATAATTTACCCTCTATTGTTCTTGTTTTTCTTCGCCTTTGATCCCCGCAATGTTGTGAGGGCTGCTTCCATTAAGGCAGATAGGAACCAGAAACCTTGCCTTAGTTAATTACAGCACAAGTTTACAAAATAAAAAATAACAAGCAAACTTTATATGTAAATAGACATGGAAATTGCTTTGTACTGTACGTTGTTTCCTTATTCACTGGTTTATACTTGGTTCTGTCCCACAGATACCCCATTGTTTCCCTTCGTTCTTTGTTTGTTGACTGTGTAAGATGTTGGTTGTTAGAAACTGCCCATATACACTAAAGCTGCAGTGCTAACCATGTATACTCAGAAGTATTTCCCATTGAACTGAGTGCAGCTTACTCCCAGTTAATGATAATGATAATAATAATAATAATAATAATAATAATAATAATAATTTATTTATACCCCGCCCATCTGGCTGGGTTTCCCCAGCCACTCTGGGCAGCTTCCAAAAGAATATTAAAATACTGTGATACATCAAATATTAAAAGCTTCCCTAAACAGGGCTGCCTTCAGATGTCTTCTAAAAGTCTGGTAGTTGTTGTTCTCTTTGACATCTGGTGGGAGGGTGTTCCACAGGGAGGGCGCCACTACTGAGAAGGCCCTCTGCCTGGTTCCCTGTAACTTGGCTTCTCGCAGTGAGGGAACCGGCAGAAGGCCCTTGGTGCTGGACCTCAGTGTCCGGGTAGAACGATGGGGGTGGAGACGCTCCTTCAGGTATACGACCAAGGCCGTTTAGGGCTTTAAAGGTCAGCACCAACACTTTGAATTGAGCTCGGAAACATACTGGGAGCCAATGTAGGTCTTTCAAGACCGGTGTTATATGGTCTCGGCGGCCGCTCCCAGTCACCAGTCTGGCTGCTGTGTTCTGGATTAGTTGTAGTTTCTGGGTCACCTTCAAAGGTAGCCCCACGTAGAGCGCATTGCAGTAGTCCAAGCGGGAGATAACCAGAGCATGCACCACTCTGGCGAGGCAGTCCGCAGGCAGATAGGGCCTCAGCCTGCGTACCAGATGGAGCTGGTACACAGCTGCCCTGGACACGGATTTAACCTGTGCCTCCATGGACAGCTGTGAGTCCAAAATGACTCCCAGACTGCGCACCTGGTCCTTCAGGGGCACAGTCACCCCATTCAGGACCAGGGAATCCTCCACACCTGCCCGCCTCCTGTCACCCAGAAACAGTACTTCTGTCTTGTCAGGATTCAATCTCAATCTGTTAGCCGCCATCCATCCTCCAACCGCCTCCAGACACTAAGTGTGGTTAGGATTGCAGCCTCTGTCCACTTCCTACTTCAAATATTAAAAGCTAATGGAATGCATTGTTCAGAATTATTCTTTTCCTATGGAAAGTAGTGATCTCTTTTATTACCTGTAGACTTTATCTGTGCTCCTGAGTTTAAAGCCTGAGCTGCATTGCCAAATGGGGAGAACCATCTGGATTTGACTGCTCATTTGTTTACCATCTTTCCACCAAATCTTTGTTTCAAAAGTTTTGTTTTAAAAGTGTCCTTGCACTTCTCCCAGCCAAACCCTGATAGAATTGAAAAAAACAACCAATGGAACACATCATTCATTATTGTTGTTTTTCACATGGCAGGAATACATTGGAACAAAATAAGGATTTAAAACTGTCAAATACAAAATCATGTTTACCAGAAACATTTAAAACATAAATCAGCTTTAGTGTTTTGTTTCAACAGATGCACACATGACTATTTTCGGTATAAAATACAACTTTATGGCATAAAATGTTGCAATAAAAAGGACTTAAATGTGGTTATGTGAAATAGGCTGCAATTGAAACCCCACTTACTAGGGAGTGTGCCTTATTGAATGGGACTTATTTCTGATAGGCAAGGTTAGGATTGCAGCTATAGATGGCTTTGTAATGGGCAGTTGGACACTTTTTCTCTCTAGCATTATTTTTAAGATTCCATAAGACTCTTTGATGTTTTTCTTACACAGTCTAACAGGGCCACCCTTCTGGAAATCCATTGATTCTGAAAAGGAACACACAAAAACACAATTGAATCGTAAATATCTTTTGATGGATGAGATACGCATGTCTATTGTGTGTTTTGATATATGCAAAAAACCTGCTTCATGCTGATGAACACCTGCCCACCCGCCCTTTATTTTAGATGTCCTCTGGCCTTGCTTTGGACTTTGGCTGGTTGCCTGTCTTAGGACGGGGGCCAGGTAGGCATTTTTCCATTTGGGTGGCACTGTGGTCTAAACCACTGAGGCTTGGGCTTGCCGATCGGAAGGTTGGCGGTTCAAATCCCCATGACGGGGTGAGCTCCCATTGCTCGGTCCCTGCTCCTGCCAACCTAGCAGTTTGAAAGCACGTCGAAGTGCAAGTAGATAAATAGGTACCGCTCCAGTGGGAAGGTAAACAACGTTTCCGTGTGCTGCTCTGGTTCGCCAGAAGCGGCTTAGTCATGCTGGCCACATGACCTGGAAGTTGTACGCCGGCTCCCTCGGCCAATAAAGTGAGATAAGCGCCGCAACCCCAGAGTCGGTCATGACTGGACCTAATGGTCAGGGGTCCCGTTACCTTTACCTTTACCACTGGCCACTTGGTTTTTGCCTACCTCTTAGCAATCGTCACAACTTTGTAAGGTTTGGTGGTTAGGCACTGGTTCATTGCTTTGTGGGGGAGGGGAGGTCAGCCACCGCCCACCCCTCCATTGATGAAGAGTATTCCATTAAAGGAATCCAGGGCCTGGATCCTGTCCGAAGTCTGCTTGAGGGGCTAGGTCCATGCCATGCCTCTGGGGACACTGAGGAGAGCTACAGGTGGGTTCCCCCGATGTGGTTTTCTCTTTGGGTGGTTTACCTTTACTGACTTCCTGCAAAGGGGGCAGGAGTCCGATATAGTCCTTTGCCAATGCCTAAGCCAATACCGCTCACATTTCTGTAATCAATAAAGTTGTGGCCTAAAATTTGCCCAATAACCTTAAACCACAATTCTGTGTCAGTGTGAATTTTATTCTAATGAGGGGCTGGTTTGGGGGCCTTGTCACGCAAGACTCTGATTTTTTTTGTTACAGCAGTCTAACAGGGCTACCCTTCTGGAAATTTATTAATTCTGAAAAGGAAAACACAAGAACGCAATTGAATTGTAAATATCTTTTGATGGATGAGATACACATGTCTATGGTGTTTTTTGTGTATCTGTGTAAAAAAAAACAAAAAAAAAACACCATAGACATGTGTATCTCATCCATCAAAAGATATTTACAATTCAATTGCGTTCTTGTGTTTTCCTTTCCCCCCCCCCCTTCATGGATCACTGCCTTGCCGTGGCGAAGGGGCTTGAAGAACTCAGAGAAGCTATGAACTATGCCGAGCAGGGCACCCAAGATGAACAGGTCATAGTGGAGAGTTTTGACCAAACGTGATCCACCTGGAGGAGGAACCGGCAAGCCACTCCAGTATCCCTGCCAAGAAAACTCCATGGACAAAGACAACAGGCATATAAAAGTTATGACGCTGGAAGATGAGCCCCTCAGGTCAGAAGGCGTCCAACATGCTACTGGGGAAGAGCGGAGGGCAAGTACAAGTAGATCCAGAGCTGATGAAGCGGCTGGGCCAAAGCCGAAAGGACGCTCAGTTGCGGATATGCCTGGAAGCGAAAGGAAAGTCCAATGCTGTAAAGAAAAATATTGCATAGGAACCTGGAATGTAAGAACCATGAACATGGGTAAGTTGGAGGTGGTCAAAAATGAGATGGCAAGAATAAATATTGACATCCTGGGCATCAGTGAACTAAAATGGACGGGAATGGGTGAATTCAGTTCGGATGACCATCATATCTACTACTGTGGGCAAGAAACCCGTAAAAGAAATGGAGTGGCCCTCATAGTCAACAAAAGAGTGGCAAAAGCTGTACTGGGATGCAATCTCAAAAATGATAGAATGATCTCGATACGAATCCAAGGCAGACCTTTTAACATCACAGTAATCCAAGTTTATGCACCAACTACTGGTGCTGAAGAAACTGAAATTGACCAATTCTATGAAGACTTACAATACCTTATAGAAGTGACACCAAAGAAGGATGTTCTTCTCATTATAGGGGATTGGAATGCTAAAGTAGGGAGTCAAGAGATAAAAGGAACAACTGGCAAGTTTGGCCTTGGAGATCAAAACGAAGCAGGGCAAAGGCTAATAGAGTTCTGTCAAGAGAACAAGCTGGTCATCACAAACACGCTTTTCCAACAACACAAGAGACGACTCTACACATGGACATCACCAGATGGGCAGCATCGAAATCAGATTGATTATATTCTCTGCAGCCAAAGATGGAGAAGCTCTATACAGTCAGCAAAAACAAGACCTGGAGCTGACTGTGGCTCAGATCATCAGCTTCTTATAGCAAAATTCAAGCTTAAACTGAAGAAAGTAGGAAAAACCACTGGGCCGGTAAGATACAATCTAAGTCAAATCCCTTATGAATACACAGTGGAAGTGAGGAACAGGTTTAAGGATTTAGATTTGGTGGACAGAGTGCCTGAAGAACTATGGATGGAGGCTCGTAACATTATACAGGAGGCAGCAACGAAAACCATCCCAATGAAAAGGAAATGCAAGAAAGCAAAGTGGCTGTCCAATGAGGCCTTACAAATAGCGGGGGAGAGAAGGCAAGCAAAATGCAAGGGAGATCGTGAAACATACAGGAAATTGAATGCAGATTTCCAAAGAATAGCAAGGAGAGACAAGAAGACCTTCTTAAACAAGCAATGCAAAGAAATAGAGGAAAGCAATAGAATGGGAAGAACCAGAGATCTGTTCAAGAAAATTGGAGATATGAAAGGAACATTTCGTACAAAGATTTCCATAATAAAGGACAAAAGTGGAAAGGACCTAACAGAAGCAGAAGACATCAAGAAGAGGTGGCAAGAATACACAGAGGAATTATACCAGAAAGAAACGGATGTCTCATATACCCCAGGTAGTGTGGTTGCTGACCTTGAGCCAGACATCCTGGAGAGTGAAGTCAAATGGGCCTTAGAAAGCACTGCAAATAACAAGGCCAGTGGAAGTGATGGTATTCCAGCTGAACTATTTAAAATTTTAAAAGATGATGCTGTTAAGGTGCTACACTCAATATGCCAGCAAGTTTGGAAAACTCAGCAGTGGCCAGAGGATTGGAGAAGATCAGTCTACATTCCAATCCCAAAGAAGGGCAGTACCAAAGAATGCTCCAACTATCGCACAATTGCACTAATTTCTCACGCTAGCAAGGTTATGCTTAAAATTCTACAAGGAAGGCTCAAGCAGTATGTGGACCGAGAACTCCCAGAAGTGCAAGCTGGATTTAGAAGAGGCAGAGGAACCAGAGACCAAATTGCAAACATGCGCTGGATTATGGAGAAAGCTAGAGAGTTCCAGAAAGACATTTACTTCTGCTTCATTGACTATGCAAAAGCCTTTGACTGTGTTGACCATGGCAAACTATGGCAAGTTCTTAAAGAAATGGGAGTGCCTGATCACCTCATCTGTCTCCTGAGAAATCTCTATGTGGGACAAGAAGCTACAGTTAGAACTGGATATGGAACAACTGACTGGTTCAAAATTGGGAAAGGAGTACGACAAGGCTGCATTTTGTCTCCCTGCTTATTTAACTTATATGCAGAATTCATCATGCGAAAGGCTGGGCTGGATGAATCCCTAGCCGGAATTAAGATTGCCGGAAGAAATATCAACAACCTCAGATATGCAGATGACACAACCTTGATGGCAGAAAGTGAGGAGGAATTAAAGAACCTTTTATTGAGGGTGAAAAAGGAGAGTGCAAAATATGGTCTGAAGCTCAACATCAAAAAAACGAAGATCATGGCTACTGGTCCCATCACCTCCTGGCAAATAGAAGGGGAAGAAATGGAGGCAGTGAGAGATTTTACTTTCTTGGGCTCCATGATCACTGCAGATGGTGACAGCAGCCACGAAATTAAAAGACGCCTGCTTCTTGGGCGAAGGGCAATGACAGGCCTAGACAGCATCTTGAGAAGTAGAGACATCACCTTGCCAACAAAGGTCCGTATAGTTAAAGCTATGGTTTTCCCAGTAGTGATGTATGGAAGTGAGAGCTGGACCATAAAGAAGGCTGATCGCCGAAGAATTGATGCTTTTGAATTATGGTGCTGGAGGAGACTCTTGAGAGTCCCATGGACTGCAAGAAGATCAAACCTCTCCATTCTGAAGGAAATCAGCCCTGAGTGCTCACTGGAAGGAAAAATTGTGAAGCTGAGGCTCCAGTACTTTGGCCACCTCATGAGAAGAGAAGACTCCCTGGAGAAGACCCTGATGTTGGGAAAGATGGAGGGCACAAGGAGAAGGGGGCGACAGAGGACGAGATGGTTGGATAGTGTTTTCGAGGTTACCAGCATGAGTCTGACCAAGCTGCGGGGGGCAGTGGAGGACAGGAGTGCCTGGCGTTCTCTGGTCCATGGGGTCACGAAGAGTCGGACACGACTAAACGACTAAACAACAACAAATGGTGTTTTTTTGATATATGCAAAAAACCCAAAATATATATTTCCACATCAGTGAACAACAAAGCAAAGGGAAGACTTCTGCAAAATAAAGCAATTGTAGCAGAAAGTACAATACCCAAGTGGAAGTGTGAATCAATGTTAGCATGGATTGAAACACTTTTGCACATCCCTATAAAACTGTTAAAAAATTTTTTTTTTAACACACTGTGTATGTGGAGGAGGGAAGGAGTTGATTGTTGGGATGGAAAGTAAGGGAGAGACAACTAGAGTTGCAACTATTAAAAGCAGCAACTTTGAGACTTTGAAAAACTTTGCTGCCCATTTCCTAAAGTGCTTTGATCAGAGAAGCCCTTGTTTTCTTTGTTATGCCTAGGGCTTTTGTTCATATCAGAAAGCGAATTCTTAGTTCTCCACCAGCATTAAAGGAGCAGCATATTCAAATCTTGCTGCCAGACTTGACAAGATGGAAATGAAGGATTCCCACAACAAGTGTTTGAACAGCCTATTTGATCCAGTAGCGAGGTGGCATGGGCAGAGCATCATTGCTTACCTGGATATAGGGATGCAGGCGATGCTGTGGTCTAAACCACTGAGCCTCTTGGGCTTGCCGATCAGAAGGTTGGTGGTTCAAATCCACACAACGGGGTGAGCTCCTGTAGCTTTGTCCCAGCTCCTGCCTACCTAGAAGTTCGAAAGCATGCCAGTGCAAGTAGATAAGGGAAGGTAAGCAGCATTTTCATGCATTCTGGTTTCCATCACGATGTCTTGTTGCGCCAGAAGCGGTTTAGTCCTGCTGGCCACATGACCCAGAAAGCTGTCTACAGACAAACGCCAGCTCCCTCGGCCTGAAAGTGAAATGAGCGTCACAACCCCATAATTGCCTTTGACTGGACTTAACTGTCCAGGGATCCTTTACCTTTTACCTTTACCTACCTTTTGTGTACAAATAAATGTGTGTTGATGCATTACATTGTTATTATAGACCTCTGGTAAGGGAACCTAATATACAGGAACAGAAGAATAAAAGCAAGTTAAGAAACCCCAGTCTGGTCCAAGGTGCAAAGGACATAATTCTCATGAACATGGTGAGCAATGTGTTGGCGTGCCAGGCAGTGTCTCCTTGTTATTCAGGTGAACAGCAGTTGTGGGCTGGTACATTGGCCAGTTCCTCTCTCCTTCAGCATCAGCATGACATCACAATGGCCTGTGTCTCTCCTTCTGGTTGGACACATCCGTGTGAGAACACAGTGGCCAGTCTGTGAAATTGTCAGCATCAGCATGAGATCACAGTGGCCAGTTTTTCTCCCTCAGGTGGCTAGCATGGGCCACAGTGGGCAGCCCCTGTCCTTCAGGCAGGGAGCATCATCTTGTGGGGAGAGGCATTCATTCATCTTCATTCCTCTTCCACTCAGGCAGGGGAGTAGCATGTGGGCAGAATATTTATTGCTCTTGCGGAAGCTGCCAAAAGCAGGTACATGTCAACACAATCTCTTTCTCAGTGAGGTGGGCTTAGTTGGGAGCAGATGGTGGACCCTCTATGTTCTTCTCTTAGTGAGGTGGTCAGCGGAAGTTTGAGTGTAGTGGTCATCTCACCGAAATGGGCAGCAGCATTTGGACAGAGAAGCAGCAGGCAAGGCAAAGAGCTGGCAAGTAGGCAATCCATCTATTACAGGGCCTCTCTGCTTACAGGAAGTGGACGCGGGTGGTGCTGTGGTCTAAACCAGTGCAAGTAGATAAATAGGTACTGTTGCGGTGGGAAGGTAAAAAGTAATTCCATGCACTCTGGTTTCCATCACAGTGTTCCATTGCACCAGAGGCAGTTTAGTCCTGCTGGCCACATGACCCAGAAAGCTGTCTGTGGTCAAACGTTGGCTCCCTCAGCCTGAAAGTGAGATGAGCGCCGCAACCCCATAGTCGCCTTTGACTGGACTTAACTGTCCAGGGGTCCTTTACCTTTACCTTGTACCCTTAGCTGAGTTCTCAATGCCTCGTGTCACTTCTAGTTACCAAGAAGGAGAAAGAAGAAGCAGTGGGGAGTGGTAGGAACACTGGATAGGGTCCACTGCTCTGCTTGGACTGCAGCCATCTGCCCACTGCCTCAACTTTTCTCCACTCAGTAACTGGCAGCCATTTGCAGCATTGGCAGGTCAGGTAAGTAACACCAGCCTCTCAGGCCCTACTGATTTCAACCTCGGAAAGCACAGTAAGAGAAGGAAATTCTTGAGATAATTGCTTGAGTGGTGCATTTAATCCCAATGGCTGCAGCTCAATGTCTGTGCAAGCCCCCTGGCAGTGATGGGCCTTAAAGGTAAAGGTAAAGGTACCCCTGCCCGTACGGGCCAGTCTTGACAGACTCTGGGGTTGTGCGCCCATCTCACTTAAGAGGCCAGGGGCCAGCGCTGTCCGGAGACACTTCCGGGTCACGTGGCCAGCGTGACATCGCTGCTCTGGCAAGCCAGAGCCACACACGGAAACGCCGTTTACCTTCCCGCTGGTAAGCGGTCCCTATTTATCTACTTGCACCTGGAGGTGCTTTCGAACTGCTAGGTTGGCAGGCGCTGGGACCGAGCAGCGGGAGCGCACCCCGCCGCAGGGATTCGAACCGCCGACCTTTCGATCGGCAAGTCCTAGGCGCTGAGGCTTTAACCCACAGCGCCACCTGCGTCCCTTAATGACATTCAATCAATCGCAGAGATAATTGTATGGAAACAAACATGGTTGCCCCCATGGAAAAACCAGAGGCCACCATGTTTCTTTCCTACAGTTTCCTCAAAGTGCACAGCATCAAGGAGCCCCATATGTTGTAATAATAAATAATAATAATAATAATAATAATAATAATAATAATAATAATAATAATTTATTTATACCCCATCCATCTGGCTGCGTTTCCTCAGCCACTCTGGGCAGCTTAGAGCAAAATATTAAAATACAATAATTCATCAAATATTAAAAGCTTCCCTAAACAAGGTTGCCTTCAGATGTCTTTTAAAAGCCAGATATTTATTTCCCTGACATCTGAAGGGAGGGTGTTCCACAGGGCGGGTGCCACTACTGTGAAGGCCCTCTGCCTGGTTCCCTGTAACTTCGCTTCTCACAGTGAGGGAACCGCCAGAAGGTCCTTGGAGCTGGACTTCAGTGTCCGGACTGAACAATGGGGGAGGAGACGCTCCTTCAGGTATACTGGACCGAGGCCGTTTAGGGCTTTTAAATGTCAGCACCAGCACTTTGAATTGTGCCTGGAAGCGTACTGGGAGCCAATGTAGGTCTCTCAGGACCGGTGTTATGTGGTCTTGGCGGCCACCCCCAGTCACCAGTCTAGCTGCCGCATTCTGGATTAGTTGTTGCTTCCGGGTCACCTTCAAAGGTAGCCCTACATAGAGCACATTTCAGTAGTCCAAGCAGGAGATGACTAGAGCATGCACCACTCTGGTGAGACAGTCCACAGGTAGGTAGGGTCTCAGCCTGTGTGCCAGATGGAGCTGGTAGACAGCTGCCCTGGAAACAGAACGCTAGCCACTCCAGTTAACTGGATGACCTGTTTGGGTTTTTTTTAAAAAAAAGGCATGGGGGGGACCTGTTGCATGTGTAGAGGCAGTGCTGAAGCTCTTGGACCACTATTGCAATGTTTTAAAAACCTTCATAAAGGTAAAGGTAAAGGTACCCCTGCCCTTACGGGCCAGTCTTGACAGACTCTGGGGTTGTGCGCCCATCTCACTTAAGAGGCCAGGGGCCAGCGCTGTCCGGAGACACTTACGGGTCACGTGGCCAGCGTGACATCGCTGCTCTGGCCAGAGCCAGAGCCAGAGCCGCACACGGAAACGCCGTTTACCTTCCCGCTGGTAAGCGGTCCCTATTTATCTACTTGCACCCGGAGGTGCTTTCGAACTGCTAGGTTGGCAGGCGCTGGGACCGAGCAGCGGGAGCGCACCCCGCCGCAGGGATTCGAACCGCCGACCTTTCGATCGGCAAGCCCTAGGCGCTGAGGCTTTAACCCACAGCGCCACCTGCGTCCCTACAAAAAAAAACCTTCATATTCCCATGCAGATTTTAAAGGATTTTCTCTTGAAAAATCTCACATAAACAGGATCAACAATACCATCTCTAGAAGGGACTGCCTTTAATGGGTCCATCCACCCCTCCCCTTGGGAGTGTTTTTTCACAGAGCATTCATTTTAAGGGGCACGCTGTAAGGTGGACCCGGTGGTGTTGGCATTTAGTTTTTAAAGCAGACTCAGCAACAGCAAAATATAGGGAACTGTTTCTGTTCTGAATCACCACATTCATAGCAGTGGTGGCCAAACTTGGCCCTCCAGCTGTTTTGCGACTACAACTCCCATCACCCTTGACCACTGGTCCTGTTAGCTAGGGATGATGGGAGTTGTAGTCCCCAAACAGCTGGAGGGCCAAGTTTGGCCATGCCTGACCTAAAGCGACCGGCCCATCCTTTACATGAGATATACTGAGAAGATGAAACCATGAAACTTCATGAACAGAACCTGCAAAAGCAAGATGCCTGAGAAATATTTGGGTACAGATGTTTGTACCAGTCATCACACTCTTTGGATTTGATTAGTAATAACAAAAACAGCGTATCGTTTCACTCGATTGCTTGATTCAGTTCTAAAGTAATATTTGTCATCTTTACAAAGGTTAGAGATTTTATTTAAAAATTTATGTGGCAAAACCAGGGACTTTAAAAAATGCAACATGATGTTAAAAGGGCATAGCTGCAGAACCACTAATTTGCAAGTTGCTGTGAGAGATGTGCCCCTGGGGTATAACAATATCCCAGTACAGAAGAATAATTATGCAATATCCTGAACCACATTGATATGAAATAGTAAAATCTAAAAAAAAAAAAAAGCATTTAAAATGTTGTGATATTTTATGTCCACGTATGCCCTTATACTTTTTTATTTGTGTCATTGCCATTTCTATATTCTTTTTCATATATAGAAATATCATTTTTGAAATATTTACTTTTTTGGTAGTTTGATAGCACTGTGTAAAATTACTTTTTGTGAGCAAAGAAATGGACTGCCTTTGGTATGTTACTTACATGGCTGGTTATGCATGTTTGTTAAGTTTACGTTTATCTTCCCGTGTTTCGATAGAAAGCTTGATTTCATATCCATTTTCCTTGGTTATGAAGTGTCCGACTCCACACATCATAACTCACATTTATATTGGCTTCTATTGCACCTCATAATATGCTGAATTTCCTTCTCACTCTGGTTATAACGAGTCTCACATCACATCAGTGTATAATGCTTTTTGGTTTGTAAAATGTTAGTATCCCAGATTAACGAGTCTCTCATCACATTTTACATTAGCTCTACTGGTTTCAGTTATGCATTGTAATTCAATAAATTCCATGTTTTAAATCACTGTATGATTTTATTGCCTCCTTTTGCACACTGTAACATAATAGTGGGCTTTCATGTACGTGTGTGCATATACGCGCAGAATGTGGTATATTCCCAGCTCTTATATACTAAGGACAGTGAAGTTTTCAATGGCCAAACAACATGTTTGCTTGTTTTGCATGCCTTCGAACAACACTGCAAATCCTGTTGGCTTATCCTGGAGCAATAGTTGTGAAATCATATCATATTATACATATCATCATATTGTCAAACTTAGCAACTGATGATGGACATCATATCTCAGCAGAACTCTCATACTTTCTAATCCTTCTGCATGTTTCTGGAGTAAGTCCTCCATACGGACTACAATTCCCATTGTCCCTGATCCTTGGTCATGCCAGCAGGGAATTGGAATCTAACAACATCCAGAGGATCACATTATGAGTCATGTGACAAGTGGAGGTGCATGTGCAATTTGCATGGAAGACCGCTTAGGTCCATGGATCTCTCCTGCTGGAATGAGATACAAGTGCTTGCTTGGCAGAAATGACTGGCAGAATCCGAGACCAGGGAGAAGAGTTGGTGGAAGAAGATTGGAAGAAATTTAAAATCTATCTACAGAAACACTGTAAAATTTTTGAATGTTAATGACGTTGGAATGAAACGAAGTGGTTCTAGTAACAAGGTAAAATAAGAATATGTAAGAAGGGATGGATTTGGATGAAAATGTGAAACTAGAATTTGTGTGGAAAAATAATTAAGGATAAAACATGAGGTTATGAATTTGCTGAATTAATTTTTAACTGGAATACAAAAAAGGGAGGTGCGAGGAAGTCAGGAAAATAGGTAAATGAAGATAAGATATCATTAAAGAGGCATTTTTTTTAGTTTTGTATTTTTATTTTTATTTTTACTTTTTCTTTTTATGTTAAATTTTTGGTTTTGAATGTTTGTATTTTCTTTTTTGTGTGTGTTATGATTTTGTAACTCTTTTTTTGTCAAAAAATTCAATAAATATTAATTAAAAAAAATACAAGTGTTTGCTTGTGCAACTGGATATATGTTACTAGAGTTGTAACAACCTAGCCCTCATTTGCCTTCACAGATATGGACAAAGGGTTTAAGAACTAAGTTCATACCAAGGATCATAAAGACTAGTGGAATGGACTTCCTCAGGAGGTGGTGGGCTCTCCTTCCTCGGAGGTTTTTAAGCAGAGGTTGGATGGCCACCTGTCATGTATGATTTAGTTGAGATTCCTGCATAGCAGGGGGTTGGACTAGATGACCCTCGAGGTCCCTTCCAACTCCACAATTCTAGGATTCTATGGAGTTGTTGGAAGCAGCAGGAAGTTGTCCATTAAAAGCCACCCCTGCCTGATGGTGCAGCAAACAGCCTCTGCTTGAAGACCTCCAGCAACTAAGAGCCCACCACACATCTAGGTCAGATGTTCTCAAACTGTGCTCCGCCGACCACTTGTGGTCTACAAATGCCATTCAAGTGGTCCATGGAAAGGTTGCAGAATAGTTCATAAAACTTATTGGTCACAGTTTGTCAGTGATGCTTGTAAGGGCTTCAATGGGCGGAGCTGCCCATGGAGCAGATGCAAATTTGTAACTCTTAAGGAAAAGAAAATAACATTGTGTTTAGGGAAAATACTAGCCTGGTTGTATCCCTGCTAGTTGTGCAAATGGTCCTCAGCTCATATGACTTGTTTCTATCATTGTTACGTGTCTAAGGAGGAAGGAGTTTGAGAACCACTGCTCTAGGTTCTGTTGTTGAACTGTTCTTACCATTTAAAAGTTTCTCCTAATGTTCAACCATAATCTGCCTCCTGTAATGTACGCTCATTAGCTTCTTCTGACACTTCTTCAGGTATATGAAGAGTAGTAACATGTCTTCTCAACTCTGCTAAGAATACCCAGATCATACATGAACTTCATCTTCTATTATCTTTGTGATACTGCACTTAGTATATAAGTGCTAAGATGGATCATTGTTGCACTGATTGATATTATCATTTAGAAAAAAAAGTGCTGCTGATATTGATGATAAATAACAGTAACAATCAACACAAGGACCTTCCAAGGTAGGTCAGTATGATTGCACTGGCAGTACGGATGAGGAAGAAGGAGATAACTCACTTGTGAGTTCATAGTGGAGCTGAAATTCAAACCAGATAGTTATTGATTTGCGGTGTGATTTTTTAGCCATTCTGCTACACTCGGTTTCCATCAAAACTACTAAAAAAAGTTCCACATCTTTGGCTATCTTGGCAGTCATGTGAGCCAGAAGAGTTTACCCTGAGTAGAACCACTGGGAACAGTTCTAGTGATGTCTACTGCAGGTTTGTCTGTAAACCCTATGAGTGGAGTTGATTTCAAAGGAAAGTCGAAGAAAGCTTTTCTCCAGTGGTGCTGATGGACCATTTTGATGGAGGTGAATTTTTAGGCAACCTGATGAAGTTTTATTCAGACCAGGCGTGAACTGTGTGTGTGTTGGGGGGGGGGGGAGAGAGACACGACAAGGAAGCAGTTATCACTGTAAGTGTAAAGAAAAATAAAACATTCATCCTATTGTCATCAGGAGGAGAATGGTATTGGAATCAGTTCGAGGCTACAACATAGTTATAAGACCCAGAGAATCACTGAAAACTTTGAATCCTATACCCTGTGTGTTCTCCAGGGGACAAAGCATATGTGGTCATAACTGAGATGGGGATGGTTCAGGTTTTCACCTTTAAAGCCCTAAATGGCCTCAGCCCAGTATACCTGAAGGAGCGTCTCCACCCCCATCATTCTGCCTGGACACCGAGGTCCAGTGCTGAGGGCCTTCTGGCAGTTCCCTCCCTGCGAGAAGTGAGGTTACAGGGAACCAGGCAGAGGGCCTTCTCAGTAGTGGCACCCGCCCTGTGGAATGCCCTCCCATCAGATGTCAAGGAAATAAACAACTATCTGACTTTTAGAAGACATCTGAAGACAGCCTTGTTTAGGAAAGTTTTTAGCGGTTGATGTTTTATTGTGTTTTTAATATTTTGTTGAAAGCTGCCCAGAGTGGCTGGGGAAACCCAGAGGTAACAACAACAACAACAACAACTTCTAGCCATGCCCTCTCACCAATCCCCACACATTCCAAGGTCCAATTTACATCTTACAAAAAGGGAGTCTGTGTATATTGGGGAGCATGGACATTGGCTTCTTTGCAGGGCGTTTAAACACAACGAGTTCAGGCATGGCAAGGGACTGTGGCCAGCTGGTGAGATTTAGACTCCCCCCAGATGTGTACACAATAGCTTAGAGAGTTTCTATGTAGGGTCCATTCCCCTCGACTAGGACCCTCTTGGAAACTATATGCACACCAGTTCTATCAAAAGTTATGGAAGGAAATTTTTCCAACCGAGCATTATATCCCATTCATTTGTTTCAGTGTTTTCTAATTTGTAAACCACCTAGGGTGCTTTGGCAGAAAACCAATAAATAAATAAATAAATAAATAAATAAATAAATAAATACCCCACCTCCTGCCAATAATTACCGTATGTGCATATGTACTACTGTGACTGCTGCCTTGAACACTATTCCAAGTGTTGGTGCTGACCTTTAAAGCCCTAAATGGCCTCGGTCCAGTATACCTGAAGGAGCATCTCCACCCCCATCGTTCTGCCTGGACACTGAGGTCCAACTCTGAGGGCCTTCTGGCAGTTCCTTCACTGCGAGAAGCCAAGTTACAGGGAACCGGGCAGAGGGCCTTCTCGGTAGTGGCGCCCTCCCTGTGGAACACCCTCCCACCAGATGTCAAAGAGAAAAACAACAACCATACTTTGAGAAGACATCTGAAGGCAGCCCTGTTTAGGGAAGCTTTTAATGTTTGATGTATTACGGTATTTTAATATTTTTTTGGAAGCTGCCCAGAGTGGCTGGGGAAGCCCAACCAGATGGGTGGGGTATAAATAATAAAAATTGACCAAAACACAGAATGCCTAAATAGATTAACTGGTCAAGTATCACAGAACGTACAAGCAATTGGAGAACTGACGGAGGCCACAGTAGAAAATCGGAAATTGGCTGAGGATACTAGCCAAAGACTTGGAAATTTAGAACAAGAGGTAAGACCACTCTGCAAACAAGTAGGTGAACACCAGACCTATCTCTCTATGATAGAACTGCGGAATAGGGAGAGTAACCTAAGGATAAGGTCGATACCAGAAGCGGAAGAAGGCAACTTAGCTGAGTTTTTGACCAAAGAATTTTCCAAGTTTTGGAATTTAGAGGAAAAGGACTTTAAAATTGTATCAGCTTTCAGGCTTGGAAGACTGGCAAAGAAAGAGAAGCCCAGAGATTGTTTGATAACATTGAGATGAAAGGAGGAAAGGGATAAGATTTTGGGCCTACACTATGAAAAGTCACTGAACATTTTGGACAAAAGAATTGAAATTTATAAAGACATTCCTAAACAACTGTTGGATCTTAGATCTGCTTACTTGGAATTGGTCAGACTGTTGAGGAGCAACTCAATTATCTTCAGGTGGGAATTTCCTCAAGGATTATCCTTTACCTTCAGAGGGAAGAAGGTCAAAATCAGAACATTGGAAGATAGAGACAAATTTCTGATTGCACACAGAGAGGACCTTCAAAAAGGAATTGAACTACCTCCTGGGTCTGGAGCACCGGCGGTACCTGCACCTTCGGAACCGGAAGATCCAGTGAATAAGATACCACCCCCAGGAAATTAACCAGATTTATACAGGATGTCTCTGCAACTTTTGAGTTGGAATATAAATGGCTGTAACATCCCAGAAAAAAGGAGGAAAATATTTCATATATTAAAAAAAGAACAATTGGACATTATTTGTTTACAAGAAACACACGTGACTAGGCTCCATAGAAAAGTGTTAATAAATAAAAGACTTGGCCAGGAATTTATATCTTCAGACAGAGTAAAGAAGAGAGGTGTGGTGATATATGCAAAAGAGAGCCTGTCACCTAAATTTTTATTTAAAGATGAACATGGAAGAATTTTGGCAATTGAGATACAGCATCAAGGAGAGAAGCTTTTGATATTAGGAATTTATGCACCCAATGAGGGGAAATCGGAATTTTATAAGAAGTTGCATGAGACTATGTTGGATTATCTGGACTACAACAACATCATTATGATGGGAGATATGAATGGGGTCGTATCAACTAACATGGATAAGTCACAAAGCCAAAACGTCACAAAAGATGGCAGACTACCAAAGACTTTTTTTGAAATGACAGACAATATGGATCTGATTGACATCTGGAGAACAAAGAACCCCTTGGGAAGAGAGGGAACATTTTTCTCTGAAGCCCAGCTGACCTGGACAAGAATCGACCAAATATGGATATCTAGAGGTCTGGCACCCAAGGCCAGAAAGGTGGAAATCTGCCCAAAGACCTGTTCCGACCATAACGCAGTAAAGATGGATATGACACTATTACCAACTGGTTCCTTTAGATGGAGGATGAATGACAACTTGTTTAGAGATCAGGAGATTATTAAGAAGGCCCAAAAAGCCTTGAAGGATTACTTCGAGATAAACATAAACACTACGGTGGAAAAAAGAATTATCTGGGATGCAAGTAAGGCTGTGATGAGGGGGTTCTTGATACAACAGAATGCTGTAAAGAAAAAGATACAAAATGAGAGAAAAGATAAGATCTTGGAGAAAATCAAAGAATTAGAGAAGAAGTTAAGATCAAACCCGAAGTCACAGCCGATTCTGAGAGAAATTAAACTTTATCAAGCTCAATATTCTAAATTGATAAATCAGGAAATAGAGTGGAAGGTTAAACTAATGAAACAAAAAACTTTTGAATCGGTGAATAAATGTGGAAAACTGCTAGCTTGGCAGTTGAAGAGGAGACAAAAACTAAATACAGTTACAAATCTAGAGATTGAAGGAAGAAACATTCAGAACCCGGCAGACATTAGAAAGTGCTTCCAGAGATACTTCAAAAAATTATACACTCAAGGGCCGCAAGATGAGGTTGAGATTAAACAATTTTTGGAAAAAAATGGACTACCAAAATTGTCACAAGAAAATAGATTAATCCTGAACTGTAAAATAACACGACAAGAGATTGAACAAGCCATTCAGAACATGCAACTGGGCAAATCTCCAGGGCCAGATGGGTTGACCTCCAAGTATTATAAGACATTAAAAGACTACTTGATGCAACCATTGATGGAGGTTAGCAATGAAATTATGGAGGGGAAGAGGGCGCCGGAATCGTGGAAGGAAGCCTTTATCACATTGATACCAAAATCGGAAGCTGAAAAGACACAACTTAAGAACTATCGTCCCATCTCTCTTTTAAATGTGGATTACAAAATATTTGCAGACGTTTTGGCAAGTAGACTCAAAAAAGTTCTAAATGAAGTAATCCACAAGGACCAGGCAGGCTTTCTCCCAGGTAGACATTTGTTCGCCGATACAAGGAACATTATTGACATTTTGGAACTTCTGCAAACAGATATATATACAAAAGCAGTATTAATTTTTATAGATGCGGAGAAGGCCTTTGATAATATTTCCTGGAAATTTATGATGGGAAATTTAAAAGAAATGGGAGTGGGACGGGGTTTTGAGAATGGGATTGATGCAATATATTCAGAACAAAAGGCCAAATTGATAGTTAACAATGTGGTTACAGAAGAGTTTAAAATTGAAAAAGGAACACGACAAGGCTGCCCCATTTCCCCTTTGCTTTTTATTTCGGTCCTGGAGGTGCTCTTGAATATGATTAGAGAGGACCGGTTGGTGGAAGGAATTCAGGTCGGAGCGAAACAATATAAACTTAAAGCTTTTGCAGATGACCTAGTTTTGACTCTGCAGGAGCCAGAATCTAGTACGAAAAGAGTATTACAATTGATTCAAGACTTTGGTCGGGTGGCGGGTTTTAAATTAAACAAACAGAAAACTAAGGTGTTGGAAATTTTTTTGACAGATACAGAGTCAGAACGGTTTCAGAGAGAGACAGAATTAAAAGTGGTTAAAAAAGTAAAGTACCTAGGGGTAAACATAACAGCAAAAAATCTGAGTCTATTTAAGGATAACTATGAAAAATGTTGCTCAGAAATTAAGAGAGACTTAGATAGTTGGACAAAATTGAAACTTTCCTTGTTAGGCCGAATTGCTGCTATCAAGATGAATGTATTGCCAAAAATGTTGTTTTTGTTCCAAACACTGCAGATTGTGGACAAGACGGAGTGCTTCCGGAAGTGGCAGAGAGACATCTCTAAGTTTGTCTGGCAGGGCAAAAAGCCCAGAATTAAGTTTAAGATATTAACGGATGTGAAAGAAAGAGGGGGCTTTGCCCTGCCAGACCTAAAGTTGTATTATGAAGCCACAGCTTTCTGCTGGCTAAAAGATTGGCTACTTCTCGAAGACACTGACATATTGGACTTGGAAGGTTTCAATAACGCTTTTGGTTGGCATGCATACTTATGGTATGACAAGGTTAAGATAAATAAGGCCTTTAAGAACCATATTGTCAGAAAAGCAGTGTTTAATGTCTGGACAAAATATAAAGACTTATTGGAAAACAAAACTCCAAGGTGGCTTTCACCTCTGGAAGCTAAGGCCCGAAAAAGACCCAATATGGAGGCCAAATGGCCAAAATATTGGGAAATACTAGAAAAAGAAGGAGACAATTGGAAATTGCAGAGTTTGGAGAAATTAAAGGATAAAGTGCGAGACTGGTTACACTACGCTCAGATTAAAGAAGTTTTTAAAAATGACAAAAAGTTAGGGTTCCAGGTGGAGAAATCGAAATTGGAAACAGAACTGTTAGAACCTAAGACTAAGGTACTTTCAAGAATGTATAACATGCTGTTAAAATGGAACACACAAGACGAAACGGTTAAATCGGCTATGATAAAGTGGGCACAGGATATTGGGTATAATATCATGTTTGATGACTGGGAAAGGTTGTGGACCACTGGGTTGAAAATGATATATAGATGGTACATGACCCCAGTTAAACTTGCCAAAATATACCACTTGCAAAAAATATACGCTTGCAAAAATATATCACTTGCCCGATAATAAATGTTGGAAATGTAAAGAAAATGAAGGAACATTCTTTCACCTCTGGTGGACGTGCCCTAAAGTGAAGGCTTTCTGGGAAATGATATATAATGAGTTGAAAAAGGTATTTAAGTATACCTTCCTTAAGAAACCAGAGGCCTTTCTTTTGGGTATTGTCGGCCAGAGGGTGATAAAGAAGGACAGAACTTTTTTCTTGTATGCAACAATGGCAGCAAGGATACTCATCGCTAAATATTGGAAAACCCAAGATCTACCCACACTGGAAGAATGGCAGATGCAACTGATAGACTATATGGAACTGGCTGAGATGACCGGCAGAATCCGAGACCTGGGAGAGGAGAGGGTTGAAGAAGATTGGAAGAAATTCAAGATTTACCTACAAAAATATTGTAATTTGGTTGAATGTTAATAAGGATGCTAGATCACAAACAATTGAGCACCACTAAAATAGTTGGAATTAGGATGATAAGTGAGATTGAGGAAAATATAATTTTTTTGGAGAATTATTAATTATATTTAAACGAGCGGGACATAAGAACGCAAACAAGTTGATAAATTGCTGGCAAAAATTTATAATGATGTAAGTGGGAGTGGTGGCGCAGGTGGCGCTGTGGGTTAAAGCCTCAGCGCCTAGGACTTGCCGATCGAAAAGGTCGGCGGTTCGAATCCCTGCGGCGGGGTGTGCTCCGGCTGCTCGGTCCCAGCGCCTGCCAACCTAGCAGTTCGAAAGCACCTCCGGGTGCAAGTAGATAAATAGGGACCGCTTACCAGCGGGAAGGTAAACGGCGTTTCCGTGTGCGGCTCTGGCTTGCCAGAGCAGCGATGTCATGCTGGCCACGTGACCCGGAAGTGTCTCCGGACAGCACTGGCCCCTGGCCTCTTAAGTGAGATGGGCGCACAACCCCAGAGTCTGTCAAGACTGGCCCTTACGGGCAGGGGTACCTTTACCTTTACCTAAGTGGGAGTGGGAGACGTGAGGGAGTCCAAAGAAGTTATGAAACTATGTTATGAAATATGTTACATTGTTTACTAATTTTGCATTGGTATTTAAAAATCTCAATAAAATATTATTAAAAAAAAAAAAAGGTAGCAAACTGGTGCCTTTTTGAAATTCAATGGAGTTTTTATACCCTAAGTTAGAGGTGAGCTACAAATTGCACTCTTTGGCTACCAAACAGTTGACCGAGACATCTGAATGCCATCTTTTGGCTGAATTTGAACAGGTGACAGAATGGGATAATTGGCAGTTTGGAGAGCGCGTGCTCAGCTCAGCTCATCTAGAATAATGATGGCTTCTTACTGAAGCTGCCCCAAACATAGAAGGGAAAAGGACTGGAGGGGCATGAACCAGTTTCCTGGCTCCCTACGGTCCATGTACCTTTGGAAAGAAGGAATCTGTTATTTCCTGAATCTTCCTCAGCAGAGCAGCTATTTGCTACAGGGGAAGGAGTTATTGCAACTGGCTGGGCTACCTCTTCCCATTATTCCTTCTGATGTCATGGACTGGCTGGATGCGGAAGAGTGGAGGAACCAGCAGGAGAACCCCCAAAGGGAGAAGGCTCAAAGCTAGGGGATTGCTGGTGTGAAGATGACAAGTGGTCAGAGGGAGAAGACTGAAGAAGTAACAGGGCTTAGTGAGCAGGAGAGCAACCCAGAACCAGAGGCAGAAGAGGAGTCTGGAGAGGAGAGGGGCCAAAAGGCAGAGATGAATCAGGCTGGTGAGGAAACCAGCCTGTTACTCCCTCTTGCTGTGACCAACTCCCCTCCCAACTGGTGTCCTACAACCCAAAGAGGTATGAAGAGGACAGAGCAAAGACAAGCAAAATGATGGAGCTTCAGATTGCTTGGGAAGAAATCAGGGAAAGGGGAGACCTAGGGAGCTGTGGGAAGGCAGAGACCTTCAAACTGCCTCATAGGGGCAAGGTCTACCCAGAAGAATTGCTGTGCTCTCTAGGTTCTAGGCCTGAGCCGTCTTGTTCCTTTAAATACAGAGCTAATTTCACTGACACCATGTGAGTTATTGCTGACCTGTTCCTGGCACCTGCTCCTGAAACTTACAGCGAAGAAATGGACGTTGTGCTTTTCATTTGTTCTGACAAAATGTGGTTACGGCCACCATCTTGACTGGCCTTCAGAGGGATCAGAGAAACTAAAGGACGATGTGGCTATCAAGTCATGATGGCTACAGCCTGCTCCCAGGATCAGAGGCTCCATGACTCTGAATACAAGTTGCTGTGAAATGTCAGGAGAGGGCTGTTGACCTCATCTCCTGCTTATGGGCCACCCATGGCATCTGGTTGGCGACCCTGGGGAAGAAGATGCTGGACCAGAGAGGCCTTTGTTCTGATCCAGTGAGCTCCTCTTATGTTCTTATTGGGTCTAGCAGTTGGGAGGGATGGATCAGAGCTGTGTTTGCACAGGAAGAAGAAGAAGAAGAGTTTGGATTTGATATTCGCTTTATCACTACCCTAAGGAGTCTCAAAGCGGCTAACAATCTCCTTTCCCTTCCTCCCCCACAACAAACACTCTGTGAGGTGAGTGAGGTTGAGAGACTTCAGAGAAGTGTGATTAGCCCAAGGTCACCCAGCAGCTGCATGTGGAGGTGCAGGGAAGTGAACCCGGTTCACCAGATTACGAGTCCACCGCTCTTAACCACTACACCACCCACAAATCTTTTGGATACAGGGCAGGGATAGGCAGGTGGATGTAGCTTGCAGAAAAATCATTTCAATGTGAGCAGTCAGAAATCGTTTGAAAGGGCAGAAGACCTTGCAGAATGTACGAGGCCCATGGAAGTCCATGCAACGTGTTAGGGAACCAAATGCAAAGAATTGTTACAGAATCACCTATGTCCAGATGTGGAACTTGCTTATATCAAGGTTCTCATAACCACATCTACTGCCCTTCTTCCTGAGCAATGCATGGAATTTATTTTCCTGCTCCTGCAACCGTCTCTTGGCCACTCAGGTTGCTTGCTGGCATTTCCCAGATAACCTATCCATCCACTCTCTGGTTCTGCTTCAGCCTCACACTAGGTTTGCAAGCCGCTGGGGAACATCATCGTATGTCTGCAATTTGGCAGGCTACCAGCGCATCTGGATTCCACATTTCTCTTCAACATGAACAGGAGATAGAGTGAGATAATGGGCTGTTCAGGGGAGGGCATGCATGCCTCTAAAGCAATCTCGACATGGAAATGGGATTAGATGATTGGGAATAATGTAAATCAGTGATGTTCTGAAACCAGACTCGTATATTGCCGGGGCTTTGATGGATAGGGTGGAAAGGAGTCACTGACACCCCTCTCTTTGAACACCCTACTCATCAGCATACTGTGCAAACGGACTTTCCAGGAACATTCCACAGATAATATCAATCTCTCCTTCTGCCTTCAGTTAGTAGAGCCCAAAGGAGAAGAGTTGGCAAACAAAAGCGTTACCTCAGCTTAGAAGTCATGGTGAAAGTGGTAACCCACACCGTTTCATGGACCCTTAGGAATAGTGCCTCTTCACCTCTCCTTGTTCACTAACCCCCCCACAAAAAAAGTCTCTCAGCACAACAAACAAATACCTCTGGTTATGAACTTAATTTGTTCTGGAGGTCCATTCTTAAGCTGAAACCGTTCTTATCCTGAGGCGTGCTTTCGCTAATGGGGTCTCCCACTGCGCGTGCACCTCTGGTGCATGATTTCCGTTTGCAACCTGGGGCAAAGTTCACAACCAGGAGCAGCTACTTCCGGGTTAGCGGAGCTCGTAACCTGAAGCGTTCGTAACCAGATGCGTTCGTAAACAGAGGTACCACTGTAGTAACTTTGCCATACAGAAAGCAGTCCTTTGGAGAAGAAAAACAAAAGCCCTTTCGAAAGGAACCAGTGCACAATGCCATATTGACTGTGAAGATGGCAGGAAATACTATGGAAATGGTTCCATTGTGGGACTCTGAGGAGGAGCTAAAACTGTGACACAGATGTTCTGTCTCTATTTGGACATATTTGTGACATAGATTTGATAGTTGCTAGGTCACAACTCAATGGAGGAGGGGTAAAACAACAACAACTACTACTACTAAAAGGTAAAGGGAACTCTGACCATTAGGTCTAGTTGTGATCGACTCTGGAGTTGTGGCGCTCTTCTCGCTTTATTGGCTGAGGGAGCTGGCGTACAGCTTCCGGGTCATGTGGCCAGCATGACTAAGCTGCTTCTGGCGAACCAGAGCAGCACACGGAAACACCGTTTACCTTCCTGCCAGAGTGGTACCTATTTATCTACTTGCACTTTGACGTGCTTTTGAACTGCTAGGTTGGCAGGAGCAGGGACCGAGCAACGGGAGCTCACCCCGTAGCAGGGATTCGAACTGCCGACCTTCTGATCTGCAAGTCCTAGGCTCTGTGGTTTAACCCACAGCGCCACTACTACTACTACTACTACTACTTATTATTATTTATATGCCGTCCATCTGACTGGGTTACCTCAGCCACTCTGGGTAGATTCTAACAAATTAAACCTCAGTAAGACACCAGACATTCAATCTTCCCTATACAGGGCTGCCTTCAGATGTCTTCTATTGGCTTACACCACCGATATTTTTAAGACAAAATGAAGACGTAAAAGTTGGAGCATTTCAGCTGACAGCATCCAAAGCAGAACATTCTCTACATGACAATAAAGCTAAACACATGTTAGGAAAACCAGGAAAAGTCAGGAAAATCCCTCACGAGTATGGAAACTGTGTGGAGGGATGCCTTTACCCAGGGGTCACCCCACATCAAACGGAAGTCAAGCTCCTCACTTCCTGTATAAAGTGACCTATGTTTTCTTCAGTGGTGACCGGGATTCCCAAAGGCATTGAGAAGCACTGGGGGCCATATTTGACACCCCCCCCTGCATGAGGCTTCCCACCCATGGTCTACGAAAAGGAACACTGGCACACAGTCAATTAAAAATGGCCCATGGTCCAGCCCACGTTATGCACCTTTAAGTATCATTGATTTCAACGGGAGTGCCAAGAATATGCTTAAATTACTCCTACTGAAGTCAGTGGGGCTTAAAAGTGCTCAGATTTGACTAGGTGTTCCTCATGACATTTAATTTGTTCCTTTTGTCCTGAGAGTGACATATGTTGCTCATTTTGGCAGCAAATAACATGCATAAATAATACTGACGGGGTGGGGGGGGGAAGAACCTATATACATCAAGAAATTGGCATGTGGATGCATTTAAGAAGGGGATCTGTTCTATCTGTGTATTTGTAGCCACTCTTTAGAAGTAATTACAGTCACACTGGCATCTTGCATTTCAGATCTTTGCACGTTTTGATTATTTTGTTTTCAAGCTTTTCTCCTTTGCCAAACACACTTTCTGTCTCCTTATGTTGGAAATATCTCCTGATAATGCACTCAGATAAATCCCCGGGAATCAGAATTGGTGTGTTTAACTCTATGTTTAGATAAGAATGTGGCATGGTGAAGACTGACATTGGATAGATAATACTGATTGATTGATTGATTGATTGATTGATTGATTGACTGATTGATTAGGGACCAGCTGTGTCAGGTCACACAACAGCTTCCCATGCCACCTGAAACCGTATCATCAACCTTCTCCTGCTTCTTGCCCTGTTTCCTTTTATCTTGTCTTCTTATGCCATCTTCAGGTTTCCCCCATGATGCAGTTTGCCTTCTGAGGCTAACAGCAGCTTTGGCAGGGTTTGGTTTTCCTTGGGATTCCAGCAGCAGGGGAAGGGTTAAAAAAAAAAATCTCCCTGTGTCCCATTATCCTGATTGTTGCCCCGCCCTCAGTGGCTGTTATATGCATGCAAATAGATAATAGATACGTTAAATGCATTCACACATTTCACGCCTAGCTTGGCTGCAAGTTTCTCTTTTTAAAATAACTTGAGATAAAATTAAATGCAGTGCAAACATATAATCTCTTACAACCAAATTTATGGCCCTCTTATGAACTTACAAAAGGCTGCTTTTTGGCTACTTTTCTTTGCAAATAAAGAACTGCGGGGGAAGCATCTCCACCTGTCATCATATAATGCAATAGTTTATGTATTTATATTATGGCTTGATATCAGTGTTGGCCACGTTTTTCTCATTTTTATGCCTAGAGGCTAGCTTCCTGGTCTCTGCATATGGCTCAGAGTCAATATCCTAATTATTGATCACGAGCGGTTTATAAACTGCTTTGGGGTTGCTGTGGTAGGTTTTATGAAATTAACAAATTCATTACTAAATACCCACACCATATGTTTAAAGCATTCTTATACCATGTTCACAATCATGGAGAATCATGGGGACTGTTGATTGGGAACTGTAAGGTCCGTAAAGTTCACACCCTTAAGAAAATCCCAGGATTCCTTGGGGTTATTCCAAGCTTGTCGATATGTGCAGATGGTAGTGTTCTGATCAGGATCAGCATAGGAGAATTGACCACTGTTAACATATATCACATATATAACATATATAACACAGTGGGTGGCGCTGTGGGTTAAACTACAGAGCCTAGGACTTGCAGATCAGAAGGTCGGCAGTTCGAATCCCTGAGACGGGGTGAGCTCCCGTTGCTCGGTCCCAGCTCCTGCCCACCTAGCAGTTTGAAAGCACGTCAAAGTGCAAGTAGATAAATAGGTACCACTCCGGCAGGAAGGTAAACGGTGTTTCGGTGCGCTGCTCTGGTTCGCCAGAAGCAGCTTAGTCATGCTGGCCACATGACCCAGAAGCTGCACGCCGGCTCCTTCGGCCAATCAAGCGAGATGAGCGCCGCAACCCCAGAGTTGGCCACGACTGGACCTAATGGTTAGGGATCCCTTTACCTTTAGCGTTTAACCTGCAACCCCCAGGTGTTGTTGGCCTCCAACTCCCATCAGCCTCAGCCAGCAATAGGGGGGCCAACTTGAATAAAATTTTGGGGCCAGGTAAGCCATGCTCTACATAATCCACCACAATACACCATCTGAATAGCAGTTCCCATCAATTTAGGGGTCCTGCCCCTTCAAATATTGGCTCCGATGGCCAGCATGCTCAATGGTCAGAGATGGTTGAAGTTGGAGCTACAGGTATCCCTAGCTAGAGATGAGAAGGCCTGGAAAAAAACCTGGAAAATTTTGGGGGGGACCCAGTTTCCCCCCGTTTCCCACCAAAGCTGTTTTTTCCTTGGGGAAAAAGGGGGAAAAAGAGTGTGTGGAATAGTCAAACTATATCAAACCATTTTTTTCTCCTTTGATTTTTCTGGTGAAACAGGGAAAAACTGGTGTGTCTCTCCCCCCCCCCATTTTTCCTGTCCCCCCCCCCAAGCCTTCTCATCTCTAATCCCTACAGGTATGGCATATATAGGATGATAACAGCTGCTCATAGAGATGAATGTTGTGATCCCCATCTCCTTTGAAAGCTGGTTACCATTATCGTTCTATGGTGACATGTTTCACTCACTATTCACATGTTGTATGAAGAACGACTTTCTCTTGCATCTCCTGAATTAAAATCACACTTCTCCTACCCTTGCCTGATGCTTGCTTTGCATGGCCTGGCA
The DNA here is from genome assembly GCF_951804945.1 of Podarcis cretensis. Taxonomy (NCBI): domain Eukaryota; kingdom Metazoa; phylum Chordata; class Lepidosauria; order Squamata; family Lacertidae; genus Podarcis; species Podarcis cretensis. Next base: position 115,857,094 of record NC_137172.1, on the reverse strand, counting down.
AGCGTTTCCCAGATTGCTGGTTGTTTTCCGACTGAGGATATTCTGCAATGTGGCAAAAATTCTGCTTCTAATATTTTGGCTTAAGAACAAAAATCCTGCGTGGTGCCACATGCTTTCAATTTGGGCAGTGCGCTCCCGCATATGGTTTGTGTCTCGCACCAGAAGAATCCATACTACTTTGGCAAGATGCACTCTCAACTGATAAGCCACATCTCTCTCCCCCCCCCCCTTGTGCAGCTGGAAAACCAGAGCAGATCTACATATAAAAGTGTGACATGCCTCTTTAATAATCCAGAGCAGAGACATCATCTTGCCAACAAAGGTCCGTATAGTTAAAGCTATGGTTTTCCCAGTAGTGATGTATGGAAGTGAGAGCTGGACCATAAAGAAGGCTGATTGCTGAAGAAGTGATGCTTTTGAATTATGGTGCTGGAGGAGATTCTTGAGAGTCCCATAGACTGCAAGAAGATCAAACCTCTCCATTCTGAAGGAAATCAGCCCTGAGTGCTCACTGGAAGGACAGATCGTGAAGCTGAGGCTCCAATACTTTGGCCACCTCATGAGAAGAGAAGACTCCCTGGAAAAGACCCTGATGTTGGGAAAGATGGAGGGCACAAGGAGAAGGGGACGACAGAGGACGAGATGGCTGGACAGTGTTCTCGAAGCTACCAGCATGAGTTTGACCAAACTGCTGGAACCAGTAAAAGACAGGAGTGCCTGGTGTGCTCTGGTCCATGGGGTCATGAAGAGTCAGACACGACTAAACGACTAAACAACAACAATAATGATCCACCCTGGCATCGGAGAATCTTACAGGACCCTACTGATGTGTTTAGATCTCTTTGTGTAGACATAATAGAAAGATCTGTGCGATTGGATTCCCTTCTAAGGTTCATTACATGGAATAAAATGCAGAAGAACGATTTTGTAAAAGGTGAAAGATTTATATGATCTGAGAAGAAGGCTTTTCTTTTGGGAATTATAGGGACAGAACTACCTAGATTGTATAGAAATTTATTCGTGTATGTGACTACAGCAGCAAGAATGCTATTTACCCAAAAGTGGGAAGAAGCAGAATTCCCAGCAAAGCAAGAATGGATACAAAAATTTATGGAATATGCAGAAATGGTGAAACATACTGGAAGAATAAGAAATCAAGATAACAAACTTTTTTAAAAAAAGAATGGAAATGGTTTATTGAATATTTACAGATACAGTGGTACCTTGGGTTACATACGCTTCAGGTTACATATGCTTCAGGTTACAGACTCCGCTAACCCAGAAATAGTACCTCGGGTTAAGAACTTTGCTTCAGGATGAGAACAGAAATTGTGCTCCGGTGGTGCGGCGGCAGCAGGAGGCCTCAGGTGCTTCAGGTTAAGAACAGTTTCAGGTTAAGAACGGACCTCAGGAAAGAATTAAGTACTTAACCCGAGGTACCACTGTAACTTGCAAACAGATAAAAACATTAGCAGGATATTGTAGTAACCTGCAGTTTCAAGAGAGTATATATTTAAAGTAGTTAATTAAATAAGCAAATTAAATGAATTTGGATATGCAGAAGACATTAAAAAATAAATTTAAGGAACTGCATAAAGAGGGGTTGTAAAACTAGTGAAATGTATAAACCTGAAAAGCATAAATAAAGACTTAAAAAGAAGAAGGATTTTGACACTTCTGCATAAATGGCACAGATGTGCTGGCCTGAACTTCAGTAGCAGGTGAAGCAACCACGCCACAGACCAGGCTAGAGCACCATTTGGGAGGTCAGAAAATGACTGAAGAAGGTCTGTAGCCTAAAGGAAAACAATGCATTCAGCCACAGCTATAGGAAGAGTCCACTTGGGATAGCAGATAGCTTTGTTTTCAAGGTTGCAATCCATCTGAAAGGAAACTGTCCTTTTTATGGAGGTCATACCGTATTTTTCACACCATAAGATGCACCTGACCATAAGACACACCTAGTTTTTAGAGGAGGAGAGGGGGAAAGCCCCGGTTTTTTGAGGATCAGCTCACAGTTGTGCAACTTCTTTTGCAAAGGGGAAAAGCCCCGTTTTTTGAGGAATCAGCTCAAAGTTGTTGAGCTTACTTTGCAAAGGGGAAAAATCCTGTTTTTATGGGGTTCAACGCACAGTTCTGCAGCTTCTTTAGGAAAAGAAAGGGAGCCGTTTCTACAGTTTCCAGACAGATAATCTAATCAGCCAGTCGCTGGGGAAACAAACAGCCTCAATCTGCAGAACATTCAACAATGGAGGCCTGGGCAAGGGGGCAGGGCCAGAGAGGGAGCCAGCAATTGACCACACATTCATTCTATAAGACGCATAGACATTTCCCCTTACTTTTTAGGAGGAAAAAGGTGCATCTTATGGAGCGAAAAATACGGTAACTTTTATCGCCTGTTGACAGAATGCACCAACCCTGGATTAATGAGCCTAGCGGCTTGGTGGTGGTGGGCTATTGCATTAATCAGGGCTGGTGTGGCAAAGCTATTTCCCTCCTAAATGAGGAAAGGCTCCCTCAGGAGCCATCAAGGTACGATGTTAGCACCCGAACCCTGAAAGTAGCACTTCATTCACCAGATACTGATTATTCCTTATGTTGCCTGGGGAAAGAATTTCAGATTGGATATTTATTGCCATGCATTTAGCACTCCCATTACCAGGCAAAGTGCTTTAAAGTCCAGGTACCATTCATTAGCAAACACAATGAGAGGGATAACAATTAATCCTTTTCTTGTACAAGATGTCTAGCTGCGTAATCCTAGGCATGTCTACTCAGAAGTAAGTCCCACTGAGCTAGAGATGTTTGGGGAACTGGTTCTTTGTAAATTGTAATACCCACTTCATGGATCACTGCCTTGCTGTGGTGAAGGGGCTTGAATAACTCAGAGAAGCTATGAGCTATGCCATGCAGGGCCACCCAAGATGGACAGGTCATAGTGGAGAGTTTTGACCAAACGTGATCCACCTGGAGCAGGAACTGGCAAGCCACTCCAGTATCCCTGCCAAGAAAGCTCCATGGACAAAGACAACAGGAGTGCCTGGCGTGCTCTGGTCCACGGGGTCTCGAAGAGTAGGACACGACTAAACGACTAAACAACAACAAATTGTAATACAAACTGACCCAATTCCCATTGGTTGTGGATCTGAGTGCAATTATCCTTGCACTCCTTGATTTTGCAAGGTAGCTTTAAGCTCAGAAATGTAGGATTTTAGGATACGGTATGTTTCTAAAGGTGTGCTTTGTGGGGAAATATGGAAAGAGATGTGTGTTTTGTAAGAAAATGTATTCAAAAATAGTATCCATGTATGTGTTTAAGTACATTTTTGTGTGAGTTAAAAAATAATGGCAGATTAATGTGGAAAATGGAATAGATCAGACCTATGAATGAACATTAGGGACACGGGTGGCGCTGTGGGTAAAAGCCTCAGCGCCTAGGGCTTGCCGATCGGAACGTCGGCGGTTCGAATCCCTGCGGCGGGGTGCGCTCCCGCTGCTCGGTCCCAGCGCCTGCCAACCTAGCAGTTCGAAAGCACCCCCGGGTGCAAGTAGATAAATAGGGACCGCTTACTGGCGGGAAGGTAAACGGCGTTTCCGTGTGCTGCGCTGGCTCGCCAGATGCAGCTTTGTCACGCTGGCCACGTGACCCGGAAGTGTCTCCGGACAGCGCTGGCCCCCGGCCTCTTGAGTGAGATGGGCGCACCAACCCCAGAGTCTGTCAAGACTGGCCCGTACGGGCAGGGGTACCTTTACCTTTACCTTTATGAATGAACATGTCTGACTCAGACTGGAAACAGAGTTTATATCTATATACATGTATGCATGTATAAATGGCAGCCTGACTCTGGGAATCATTGACTTGGCTAAGATGCTCACAGACCCACCTCCAGAGTTTATGGCTAAGCCAAAACTGAAACACAGGTTCCAAGATCCCGTTCCAATATTGTCCAATAAACTACAGTACGTATGCAAAGAAGGAATGAGACAAATTCTGAATAACTCAAATATTGGTGAAATATGTTTTCATCAATAGAATTTCAACATCTCGTGTGAGACTGTAATTAGTTGATGTTGTGATTATCTCCCCTGTGGTAAAAAGAATGAAAAAGTGTAGAGGTAAAATGAAATGAACGGGCAGCTGACTAGTGTAAACTGTGCAGTGCTGCAGTCAGTAGCTGAGACTGATCAGCGGGGCTTGTTGTTAATGGAGCAGAAACGTGAGAAAAAAGCTGGAGGAGTAGGGAAATTGTTGAGAAACTGCATCAGTTTCTGAAATTTCCATCATTTATTTTGAAGTAGGACTGTTGTCTTAATTCCGAGAGAGAGAATTAAGATTGCCGGAAGAAATATCAACAACCTCAGATATGCAGATGACACAACCTTGATGGCAGAAAGTGAGGAGGAATTAAAGAACCTCTTAATGAGGGTGAAAGAGGAGAGCGCAAAATATGGTCTGAAGCTCAACGTCAAAAAAACCAAGATCATGGCCACTGGTCCCATCACCTCCTGGGAAATAGAAGGGGAAGAAATGGAGGCAGTGAGAGATTTTACTTTCTTGGGCTCCATGATCACTGCAGATGGTGACAGCAGTCACGAAATTAAAAGACGCCTGCTTCTTGGGAGAAAAGCAATGATAAACCTAGACAGCATTTTAAAAAGCAGAGACATCACCTTGCCAACAAAGGTCCGTATAGTTAAAGCTATGGTTTTCCCAGTAGTGATGTATGGAAGTGAGAGCTGGACCATAAAGAAGACTGATCGCTGAAGAATTGATGCTTTTGAGTTATGGTGCTGGAGGAGACTCTTGAGAGTCCCATGGACTGCAAGAAGATCAAACCTCTCCATTCTGAAGGAAACCAGCCCTGAGTGCTCACTGGAAGGACAGATCCTGAAGCTGAGACTCCAATACTTTGGCCACCTCATGAGAAGAGAAGACTCCCTGGAAAAGACCCTGATGTTGGGAAAGATGGAGGGCGCAAGGAGAAGGGGATGACAGAGGACGAGATGGTTGGACAGTGTTCTCAAAGCTACCAGCATGAGTTTGACCAAACTGTGGGAAGCAGTGGAAGACAGGAGTGCTTGGCGTGCTTTGGTCCATGGGGTCATGAAGAGTTGGACACAACTAAACGACTAAACAACAACAACAACAGGACTGTTGTCTCACCCAACCCCAAGTATCCATGCAAGATTTCAAGGGAGATCAAATGCAATTTGAGGTCATCAAGGGCCTTCTTCTGTCGTTTTACAGTACAATCCTATGCATGTTTACTCAGAAGTAAATTTGATGGCAGTTACTCCTGCATGACATTGTTAACAATGTCTCTCATTTTTCTCCTGTTCAGCTTCTGCTCTTTTTTGTTTTTCATAGCTAAGAAAATCCAACTTTTTTAACTGAATTGAAAGGTTTCAGAATTTCCCCAGCTGTAGAGGATCTACCACATTGCTATTCTGATCAGGGTATGGCCTGTACGTCTCAGCCATTTCCCAGACTGTGCTCTAGCTGTTTCCACCTTCTTTTAAAAATTAGTACCTACACATTTGAAAAGTTCGTATGTTGGCAAAAATAAGAGGAGATGAAAGATTTATAAATAGATAGGTATCAGTTCTGGGTTGACGCTGGCAATTGTAAAAATAAAAATAGTTCCGTCTATCTGTCCTTTTAACCTATAATTGATTTTGTGAGGCATGATGTAAGGTTTGGTGAAGGTTGTAGTTTACACAAAGGAAACTTGGTCAGAATTTTGAAACTGCTCATTTTAAGTGCTGAATGCAATGTGGCAGATTCAAATTTTCAGCACATGTGGTGGAGGTGCCCTTAGCTTAATACATTATAAGTAAGGGTTATAAAAGTTTTGCTACCTTAGAACTATATTAAGATTGGATCCTGTAGGGTCCCACCCATTCAATTTTCTGATGCACCACAAATCTTTCATTGAAAATGTGTTTGATGTCAGGCCATGGACTATTATTCTGCAACAGTGGCAATCCAAAGGGGAAAGGCCGCAGCCAAGCACTAGATTATGCGATTTACAGGCTCCAGGTTCAATTCCTGTTTTCTCCAGGTTGAGCTGGGTAAGAAACCCTTCTCTGAAAGACTAGAGGGTGCCTGCCAGTCAAAGGTGCTGACCTTTAAAGCCCTAAATGGTCTCGGTCCAGTATACCCGAAGGAGTGTCTCCACCCTCATCGTTCTGCCCGGACACTGAAGTCCAGCGCCAAGGGCCTTCTGGCAGTTTCCTCACTGCGAGAAGCCAAGTTACAGGGAACCAGGCAGAGGGCCTTCTCGGTAGTGGCACCCACCCTGTGGAATGCCCTCCCACCAGTTGTCAAAGAGAAAAACAACTACCAGACATTTAGAAGACATCTGAAGGCAGCCCTGTTTAGGGAAGCTTTTAATGTTTAATAGATTATTGTATTTTAATATTCTGTTGGAAGCCTCCCAGGGTGGCTGGGGAAACCCAGCCTGATGGGCGGGGTATAAATAATAAAATAAATAATACTGATCTACGTGGATCCACTGCAAAGTTTGGAAGTTGCATCATAAGAAAGCCTTTCTAATTGGTAATAATGGGATTTTGTCCCTTAATTTTGTTCCCTAACCCACATGTTTGTGTGGGTGTGAGTTTCATTGGGATCACAGATGGGGAGGGAAAGAGTGTTTTTTAAAAACCCTACACATGCACCTAGTATTAAATTAAAAAATGGAGGTGATGCTGTATTCTATATATTTAACATAACGTGCAGACTTAGGCCCTCATTCTGTGGGATGAATTTAACAAACGTCCTCCGCGCTGCAACTATCATAAACATTTCTACATCTGCAGAGAGTTTCTCACCAAAGTTCTTGAAAGTCTGAGCTGATGATATCTTTCTTTTGTGTGCTTTAGTCACAGAATCTTTGCTCCGGATCTCACTTGTATCATCTTACCTCCACAGTCCCTTACATTGTTCAAAGTCAATACAGCAACAACACGGTGCTTCCTCAAAGATGTGTTTTTTAACCTCAGCCCTGAAATGAATAAGCTGCTTGGTGCCTCAAAGAGATAATTATCTCTTGCCTTTGAGAGCGGAAGCTACCTGATCTGTGCAAAACACAGATGCTGCAAAGGTGCTGTGAAGATATCTGATCGCAAAGAGAGTCACCTTTGTCTCGCTTGCTGCAGTGAGCTTTCATTTAGAGGAGAAGGGAGCCATTACCTCATCACTGGTATGATTAATGAGGTACATTTTCTGGTCAAGATCCCCCAATTTAATTCCTGGCATTATGAAGCAATCTAGTCCATTTTTTATAGGTGACCTCCAAAGGTAAAGGTAAAGGTAAAGGTACCCCTGCCCGTACGGGCCAGTCTTGACAGACTCTGGGGTTGTGCGCCCATCTCACTTAAGAGGCCAGGGGCCAGCGCTGTCCGCAGACACTTCCGGGTCACGTGGCCAGCGTGATAAAGCTGCATCTGGCGAGCCAGAGCCGCACACGGAAACGCCGTTTACCTTCCCGCTGGTAAGCGGTCCCTATTTATCTACTTGCACCCGGAGGTGCTTTCGAACTGCTAGGTTGGCAGGCGCTGGGACCGAGCAGCAGGAGCGCACCCCGCTGCAGGAATTCGAACCGCCGACCTTTCGATCGGCAAGTCCTAGGCGCTGAGGCTTTAACCCACAGTGCCACCTGCGTCCCATGGTGACCTCCAAACTTGTTATTAAAAACAGCAGTTACCTAAACTTTGGGTTTCCGTGAACACTGGACACATGCTCTAGGTGTCTGTTGCTCCTTGACTTGAGTTAATACCATCTCTTAACACCATTCCGGAGCCTGCCTTGTAGCATTTTACCACTGTACTGTTGAGAGTGTATTAACTTATGGTCTCTGTGTGTGGTTTGGGAGCTGCACGGTCAGGGAAAAAACAATGCTGTCCAGGGTTGTAAAGACTGTGGAGAGAATAACTGGGTGCACACCTTGGATCAAATCTATGCTTCCAGGTGCCATAAGAAAGCTGCAGAGATAGTGCAGAATTGTGCGCACCCCGGAAATGATCTCTTTCAGCTTCTGCCTTCTGGAAGAAGTTAAAGGTAAAGTGACCCCTGACCATTAGGTCCAGCCGTGACCGACTCTGGGGTTGCGGCGCTCATCTCACTTTATTGGCCGAGGGAGCCGGTGTACAGCTTCCGGGTCATGTGGCCAGCATGACTAAGCCGCTTCTGGCGAACCAGAGCAGCGCACGGAAACGCCGTTTACCTTCCCGCCGGAGCAGTACCTATTTATCTACTTGCACTTTGCCGTGCTTTTGAACTGCTAGGTTGGCAGGAGCAGGGACTGAGCAACGGGAGCTCACCCCGTCCTGGGGATTCAAACCGCCGACCTTCTGATCAGTAAGTCCTAGGCTCTGTGGTTTAACCCACAGCGCCACCCGCGACCCTTCTGGAAGAAGGTACAGGGTTATAAAGACTAGGACTAGCCGTCTGAGAAACAGTTTCTATCCAAATGCGATTTTGGTTTTAAACGCAGTGTAAAGTAGTCTCTATGGGGGTATATTGTATTTAATTATGGGGTATCAGAGTTTTTAGGGGGCTAAACAGGCTGGGGTAGCTGGGTTAGCAGGCTTGTTGGTTTTTGAATGTCTGATGTAGATTTTTTCAACTTCGTTGTTCTGTATGGGACAATGACAATAAAGATTTGTATCGTATCATATCGTATCGTAGTGATCCACTGGTATGCAATTCTACAACCACCCTTTCCCTTAACAAAGTAGTCTAAACCCTGCAATTCTAGGGTTAGGCCTTTGCTGGGATCTTCTCCAGATCTTGTAGAAATGGCATCAACCTTGTGAAATTTCTTGCTCTCGAATGGCCCCAGCTTAGCCCCTTGTCAGCATAACCCTATGAAAACTGCATTCCCATGTTTAAAGGTTACTTCATTCACTGGGTGAGGGTTTCCCCTCCTCCCTTTTCTTTTCCTATATTCCTTTCATTTCCTTAGGATTAGCTGATGCCAGAGACAGATGTAACTGGCCTCAGCTAGACAGATGAAAACTGCAGGTTTTCAGCATGGGTCCTCCATCTCCCAAAGGCAGCAGAGGAAGGTTGATTCAGCTATTAAGGACACCAGAAGAGACCTGCAGGATCTGGCCAAAGGCCTGCCGAGTCCACCATCTTGTGCTCACAGTCACAAGCCAACCAGATGTTCATGGCAAGCCCTCAAGCAGATCTTGCGCACAAAAGCACTGTTCCCAGCAACATGCATTCAGAGTTATAGCACCTCTGTCAGTTGAGGAAGAGTGTATCCATCATGACTAGAAGTGTTTGTGCAACTTGATGAAAATAACATTTAAAAATGCACTATCTCAGCAGAAATTTGCTTTCAAAAATATGCATGTGCACTATAATTCTGGTGTATTTTCATGAGCATTGTTTACTTTTTTCCAGGGACAGTGCTGGATTTTAATAAATAATAATAGTAATAGTAATAATAATAATAATAATAATAATAATAATAATAATAATATTTGTACCCCACCCATCTGGCTGGGTTTCCCCAGTTACTCTGGACATTACAAAGATGATAAAAGATCAAACATTAAAAACTTCCCTAAACAGGGTTGCCTTCAGATGTCTTCTAAAAGTCAGATACAGTGACACCTCGGGTTAAGAACTAAATTCGTTCTGGTAGTCCGTTCTTAACCTGAAACTGTTCTTAACCTGAAGCACCACTTTAGCTAATGGGGCCTCCCACTGTCGCTGCACCGCCACTGCACGATTTCTGTTCTCATCCTGAAGCAAAGTTCTTAACCCGAGGTAATATTTCTGGGTTAGCAGAGTCTGTAACCTGAAGTGTATGTAACCTGAAGCGTATGTAACCCGAGGTACCACTGTATTAGGGCAGTGGTTTTCAGTGGGTGTGGCAGGAGAGGACGGCAGGCATGGTGGGAAGATTCAAGGACAATATATTTTGGGAATGATTCATATGCTTATGTAGCTGCATACGCTTCAGGTTACATACGCTTCAGGTTACAGACTCCGCTAACCCAGAAATAGTACCTTGGGTTAAGAACTTTGCTTCAGGATGAGAACAGAAATTGTGCAGCGGCGGCGCGACAGCAGTGGGAGGCCCCATTAGCTAAAGTGGTTTTGTTGTTGTTGTTGTTTAGTCGTTTAGTCGTGTCCGACTCTTCGTGACCCCATGGACCAGACAACGCCAGGCACTCCTGTCCTCCACTGCCCCCCGCAGCTTGGTCAGACTCATGCTGGTAACCTCGAAAACACTATCCAACCATCTCGTCCTCTGTCGCCCCCTTCTCCTTGTGCCCTCCATCTTTCCCAACATCAGGGTCTTCTCCAGGGAGTCTTCTCTTCTCATGAGGTGGCCAAAGTACTGGAGCCTCAGCTTCACAATCTGTCCTTCCAGTGAGCACTCAGGGCTGATTTCCTTCAAAATGGAGAGGTTTGATCTTCTTGCAGTCCATGGGACTCTCAAGAGTCTCCTCCAGCACCATAATTCAAAAGCATCAATTCTTCGGTGATCAGCCTTCTTTATGGTCCAGCTCTCACTTCCATACATCACTACTGGGAAAACCATAGCTTTAACTATACGGACCTTTGTTGGCAAGGTGATATCTCTACTTCTCAAGATGCTGTCTAGGCCTGTCATTGCCCTTCTCCCAAGAAGCAGGCGTCTTTTAATTTCGTGGCTGCTGTCACCATCTGCAGTGATCATGGAGCCCAAGAAAGTAAAATCTCTCACTGCCTCCATTTCTTCCCCTTCTATTTGCCAGGAGGTGATGGGACCAGTAGCCATGATAAAGTGGTACCTCAGGTTAAAAACGGTTTCAGGTTAAGAACGGACCTACGGAACGAATTAAGTTCTTAACCCGAGGTACCTGTATTTTCAGAGAAATGTTGGGCACAAATGCACACAGACATTACACATATGCACATAGACATGTGCCTCTTATACTGTGCAATGCCCCCCCCTCACCCGCCACCATAACCCCCAACAGTTCAACACTATCTTCTCCCAGTTTTCATGGCGCAAAGTGAGTTTCCCTTCTTCACAGCTAGAATTAACACAGACCTGTGCATTTTGTCAAGTTCAGGGCTGCTCACCGGGCATGTGTGGCTGCCTAACAGGGAAAGACGTCGTTCCTAAAGAGAGGATTTTTACATCATCCCACCTGCCTCAAGGAACCTGCTCCCCAGGCCCGGCTTTGAAAAGGCTGCCCTCTTCCCTCCCCTCAGATTTGTTGCACTTAGTTTTAGGAACTGCTACAGTGCACACAGGTTGTAGTGATTTTCTAATATACTGAATAATATGTCAGCAAGACTATTGTGGATTTAGACCAATATATACAGTTTCTCGTCTAAGGAGAACCATATGGCTGCAGGAGAAATCGTTTTATTTTACTTGGACGGACAGTAAGTAGAAACACATTCCATATTTCATGGGGGGCCTTTTCTCTCCTCCCTCTGCAACAGCTGGAGTATTCCTAATACTTGGCCTCCAGCTTTTTGATAAGAGCGTATATACAGTTCTAACACACCAGCCCTCGGAGCTCAAAGCTACATTATAATGCCTGTTGAGCTATATGACTAATGACACCTCCTCAAGCTAGTTCAGCAGGTCACTCCTGCTGTTGCTCTAACTATTAGTAGGAAAGAGATTCAAAAGGAGACAAAACATGTCCCAGCAAAAGCCACTTGCAGCTTCTTGCGAATTGAGAATGGGCTTTTATGCACTCAAAATCTGATGTCATCCACATTCTTTCAGAGAGAGAGAGAGGGGGGGGTGAGTGTGGGAGGGGGGACAGGGAGAAAGAATTAGAAGCACGTGTCATAATTAGAAACCAACCACTATTATTTTCTCAGCCTCTAAGCAAGGTGAGAAACTTGAGACTCAACTACATTAGCTAAAAAACAGCACTTTGAATGCGTTATAAATATGCAACAGCCAACAGCAGCTGTCGCTGGAGAACAAACAAAATGTGTGATTTTACATAGCGTTTTCTCTCTCTTTTGTTATAACGATTTAATTTCTGACTTATTTATAGTGGATTTTCTTTTTTTTTTTTTTAATAAAGATTTTTATTGGTTTCCAATTTTTTAACAAAAACAGAAAACAACATAAAAACAAACAAACAAAAAAGTCATATTTTCTTAACCTTATTTCCATAACCCTCTTTTCCCGGACTTCCCCATACCTTTCCCTTTTTGCATCCTTAATTTAGTACCATTATTCAGCAACCTTTCTTGCCCAATTAAATATAAATTCATCCTCTTTTTCTATTCCACCATAAAATTTAAACCCAATTATCGCTGCAATTCTACGTCTTCTTTTCCCTCAGCATTTTAACACTCCTCAGTTTTATAATAATTCTTAAGATACATCTTAAATTTCTTCCAATCTTCTTCCACAGTCTCTTTCTCTTGGTCGCGGATTCTGCCGGTCATTTCTGCCAGTCCCATAAAGTCGATCACTTTCGCCTGCCATTCCTCCAACGTGGGTAGTTCTTGTGTCTTCCTATAGTGGATTTTCCCCCATGTGTAGATCCACCCCCGGACTACAACTCCCATCATCTCTGTCAATGCTGGCTGGGGATGATGGGAGTTGGAGTCCATCAGCAACACGTTCTCCACCCCCTGCTGTAACTATCGCAGTGTTTCTGACCCCCCATTATAAACAACTCCCATTTAGTTTACAGTCCTCTCCAGTCAATTATCCAAGCCCCTAAATGTGTCTCTAATGCAGCCCTGCGACTGCAGACAGGCCTATTGAGATGGCCTGGGAATCTGATTCAGAGGCTGAACCTGAGGAATCCCAGCCTGCACAGGAATCCCAGCCTCCAGGGCCAGCTGAACCGGGGCAGGGACTTGAACCTGAAGGGCCCTCACCTGTGCCAGATCCTCAGGTGCAGGCACCAGCTGAGTCTGCTCTGGCTCCTGAGGTGATGGAGGACCCATTGCCTGCAGGTGCTCCACTCTCAGCCCTGTCAGGGGAAGGTGAGGTTGCCCCTGGGTCCAGTAACCCTCCAGCCTCTCCTGAGCTGCAGGGGCTCAGGGCAGAGAGGCGGAGGGAACTAAGTTCCCGCAGGAGGAGTGCTCGCCTCCAGGCGAGTCACCTGTGGACCGGGGCCACCCTATGCCTGAGAGGAGATAAAGGGCAGCCCGCCCAGTCCCAAGTTGCGGGAGCAACATCGTTGGTTACCTGATCCTGCTGGCACCCTGTCCTGCTTTCTGCCAGAGTTCCTGACTACACCCAACTCCCTGCCTTGGACCCCGCTTCAGCCTCGGACAGGACACGGACCACGCCGCACGGTACCCCCCCCCCCGGAACAGCACACCTATACAGGATTGAAGCCAAAGTGTTGCTAGTTACTCTGTAAACGTGGCTAAGAATAAGACCCCAACTGGGCTGCTCCCCTTGATTCTGGTTGATAACTATCAAACAAAATGGTGGAAGAGCATTACAAGAAAGCTGTCCTTTTTCTCTCGAATATCTTTTAAGTCTGGAAATGGGAAGGGCCAGAAATATAATCAAAGAATGAATCTGGGACACAGAATTCCAAACTGATTTTTACCCGATAGTCTAAAATATATAAATCTCTACACGAACCCCAAAGATCCCATCCAGCAAATTACTTAAGTGCACTGGATAACCCTAAAGACTGTTGGGCATTTTCCAGAGCCCATTTTAATGCTCTCCCTTCAGCACAACTAGAGGGCAGATATCATGACATCCCAGCTGAACAAAGATTATGTCCATGCAACTCTAATGAGATCGAATCCATTGGGCACATTCTTCTATGCTGCCCGTTGTACCATGATACCCGAAGAAAGCTAATATTACCATTATTAAGGAAATTACCTGGCCGCTCAGAGGAATCTTATGTTAAATACCTTCTTGCTGATAAAGGTCTGGATATCATCAGGCCTGTTGTGAAATTCTGTTTTATAGCAACGAGGACAAGACAGGCTGTGGTGACAGTGATGGCTGGAGAATGAGTACTGATATTAATCTCAGAAATACAGATTTAAGCTGAAGAAGTGTTATTTTTAATGTAAATAAGTTTATAGGTAATTTTTCACTTCTTTATGTGGTTGTGGCATATGTTGTTGTTAACTTTGCTGTCTGGTCTTTGACCGCAATAAAGATTGATTGATTTATTGATTGATTGATTGATTGATTGAGCCCTATTCCAGCAGCAGATCTGCTTGTGGCTCACAAGACACAGTGCGACAGAGAAAAATATGGGCCTCTTATTTGCTCACCTTTAAGTTTTGCACTCACAAATCCTATATAGCTCTGTTGCACAAAGATGTCTGGGGTTCACGTTGTGGAATGTGGAAGGCCTTCTTCACTTCCACCCTTCTTGTTTGGGTCCTTTGGGTCCCATACCAAATGACCATGGTAATGAGTGGGGAATATTCAGTTGGTAGCACTAAGGACTTTCCAGATTTAGGAAAGGTGGGCCAAGATCGAGTCACAGAGAAGTAGCTCAGTAATAACTTCTAACCGTCTGTCTTAGATTATAGAGTCCATTAAGGAAGGGCCTCAGTTTTGTTTCATGTGTTGCAAAGCTCCATGTCAGCTCCAATTATGTCATCAATCATCTAGAAATAACATTGCTGTGGTCTTTATTTTTTAGAAAAAGCTTTCTTATTTTTTGCTCAAATATAAAGCTGCGCCTACCTGCAAAGTTATACAGTGATCCAAATGAAATAATAAAATGTCAGTGGAACACTTAGCCAAGTGAACCCAAGAATTTAGGTGATGGCCTGCAAGTGTGTTGGCAAACATTATTGTTGTCAGGACATTCTGCCTAAAGTGGAACTCCAGCTGGTTTGTGGAGATCCTCTTGGCTAGAAACTAGCCTGTGTGGGGGCAGGGGTGGTGGAACTTAATCTGAAGCAGGGTCCTGGCTATGGAACAGGTCTACAGGGTTGGTAGATTCAAACATACACCAATGATGTCATCAGTTTGCTCTGGTACCTAGAAACCACCACACAGGCTGCAGCCTAAACACATGGACCAGGCGCTCCTTGCCAACCCTATATCTTTTGCTGAATCGGCAAATTAGCAAGATAACAAGGCACCAGTCTTGCATGTCTGCTATTAAGTACAACACTGATCAACTGAGGGCAGACAATAGAGATCTTTCCTATGGCTTCCTCTGCCTCCATTTGTCACAGACCAGCTTTGGATTTGCAATTAGAACCATGTCTACTAAGAAAGAAGCCCCAATTATTTAGTGAGCGTTTACTGTCAGGTATCATCCATGTGACCATTACAGAAAATAAACTTGCTTTGTTACATTTGTCATGGCGGACTGCCAGGACTTTTGTAAATTGAGTGAATATCTGTCCACTTATATTCCACATCATCACAAATATTAGCAAAAGACAGAAGGAAAAACCTGTACCAGCAGAAACAAGGCATTTTATAGTCTGTATACAAGGTAATTAATTCACTGTAGCTGAAGGATTTTTGTACATGCCACCAGTGGAAACTGGTCCATTAAGGATGCTGTCCTATATCAAGATCAGTCTGCCTTCAGCTAGCTCCCATTTGCATAAAGGTAAAGGTAAAGGTACCCCTGCCCGTACGGGCCAGTCTTGACAGACTCTGGGGTTGTGCGCCCATCTCACTTAAGAGGCCAGGGGCCAGCGCTGTCCGGAGACACTTCCGGGTCACGTGGCCAGCGTGACATCGCTGCTCTGGCGAGCCAGAGCCGCACACGGAAACGCCGTTTACCTTCCCGCTGGTAAGCGGTCCCTATTTATCTACTTGCACCCGGAGGTGCTTTCGAACTGCTAGGTTGGCAGGCGCTGGGACCGAGCAGCGGGAGCGCACCCCGCCGCAGGGATTCGAACCGCCGACCTTTCGATCGGCAAGCCCTAGGCACTGAGGCTTTAACCCACAGCGCCACCTGCGTCCCCATTTGCATACCTTCTTACTTATAACCAGTCTGGGGTGGGGGTACTGACACAGCCCGTCAGCCCCTCTTCCTGGGTCTCAGTGTTAGGAGGAGGTTTGTGGCAAAACTAGGTTTCTGGAGCAAGAGTCAGGAGCAGGTTGCAATAAATCACACGGCACTAGTGAAGTTAACTCTTTGTTCAAGCAAACTCTGGAGAACCAGGTCTAGTGAGCACAGCAACTTGTCTTGGTTGTTGTTGTTATTGTTTAGTTGTTTAGTCATGTCCGACTCTTCATGACCCCCTGGACCAGAGCACGCCAGGCACTCCTGTCTTCCACTGCCTCCCGCAGTTTGGTCAGACTCATGCTGGTAGCTTTGAGAACACTGTCCAACCATCTCGTCCTCTGTCGTCCCCTTCTCCTTGTGCCCTCCATCTTTCCCAACATCAGGGTCTTTTCCAAGGAGTCTTCTCTTCTCATGAGGTGGCCAAAGTATTGGTGCCTCAGCTTCAGGATCTGTCCTTCTAGTGAGCACTCAGGGCTGATTTCCTTCAGAATGGAGAGGTTTGATCTTCTTGCAGTCCATGGGACTCTCAAGAGTCTCCTCCAGCACCATAATTCAAAAGCATCAATTCTTCGGCGATCAGCCTTCTTTATGGTTCAGCTCTCATTTCCATACATCACTACTGGGAAAACCATAGCTTTAAGTATACGGACCTTTGTTGGCAAGGTGATGTCTCTACGTTTTAAGATGCTGTCTAGGTTTGTCATTGCTTTTCTCCCAAGAAGCAGGTGCCTTTTAATTTCATGACTGCTGTCACCATCTGCAGTGATCATGGAGCCCAAGAAAGTAAAATCTCTCACTGCCTCCATTTCTTCCCCTTCTATTTGCCAGGAGGTGATGGGACCAGTGGCCATGATCTTCTTTTTTTGATGTTGAGCTTCAGACCATATTTTGTGCTCTCCTCTTTCACCCTCAGTAAAAGGTTCTTTAATTCCTCCTCATGTTCTGCCATCAAGGTTGTGTCATCTGCATATCTGAGGTTGTTGATATTTCTTCTGGCAATCTTAATTCCGGCTAGGGATTCATCCAGCCCAGCCTTTCCTGGTACAACTTGTTAAAACTCTGAAGGCTGTGAGCACTTTCTGAAGTCCTTTCGCATGCTACTAGGAGCTGCCTCTTCACCTCTGAACTTCTTCAGTGATGCACAACTTAGCAGAGCAGTGCAGCTTTTTCTAGGCAATGATCAAGACTGCTCAGTCAGGACGACGATCAGGAACAAAGCTGACGACTATTAACTTGATTTTCTAGTTTATTATATACGGCAGTAAACTCACAAGCTATATACAAGTTACTATATAAGGACACAAACTTCATCACTCTCCACGCACTCCAGAATACTCCTAACTAGCCAAACAATGTCATAGGTCATGCTGCCTATATGAGAGACCTCAGCCAATCACCGAGCTGTTACTAGGCCCTTCTTATCTCCAGGCAAATTTCTCCCGTGCTCTGTCTCCCTAGTCTGTAGTCAAAACACTAATTGCTCACTTGCCAAGCCACACGTAGACTATGAACTCCAACACATCTTGCCCCTATGAGGCAGTTGTGGAGACTGACGTTCCCTGCCTTCCCATAGTTGCCTAAGCCTCCTTCTCCCCCAGGTACTTCCCAAGCAATCTGAGACCACGCCAGTGCATATGTCTCTACTCTGCCCTCTTCATACCTCTTCTGGTCCTGGGAGACCAGGGTGGAGGGGAGCTGTGCTGGTCCCGAGGGTCAATCGTGTGGCGAGGTCCGAGTCCAGTTCGAGGTCGAGGGTGCGGTATAGAGGCTGTCCATCAAAGCTGAAGCTGGGTCCAAGGCAGGGAGTCGGGTGAGGTCAGGAACTGTGGCAGAAGAGCCGGACAGGGTGCAGGCAGGAACAGGCTACCAACAATGTTGTTCCCACAACCTGGGACTGGGGCTGGCCGGCTTTTATCTGCCCCGAGGCACAGGGCGGCCCCGGTCCACAGGTGACTCACCTCTCCTGGCCTGGAGGCAAGCACTCCTCCTGCAGGAACTTAGTTCCCTCCGCCTCTCTGCCCTGAGCCTCTGCAGCTCAGGAGAGGCTGGAGGGTTACTAGACCCAGAGGCAACCTCAGCTTCCCCTGGCGGGGCTGAGAGTGGAGCCCCTGCAGGCAATGGGTCCTCCATCACCTCAGGAGCCAGAGCAGACTCAGCTGGTGCCTGCACCTGAGGACCCAGCACAGGTGAGGACCCTTCAGGCTCATGCCCCAGCCCCGGCTCAGCTGGTTCTGGAGGCGGGGACTCCTGTGCAGGCTGGGATTCCTCAGTTTCAGCCTCCGAGTCCGAATCCCAGGCCATCACAGGAGCTGGTTGCAGCAGGAGATGGAGACACCCTGGCTTCTTCAGCAGCCTGCCTCATCTCTGTGTCTTGGCCCTCCTCCAGCTTTCGCTTCTGCCTCTGAATCTGGACTGCTCTCTGCCACAGCCTCTTCCTGCTCACTAAACCCTGTTACCTCTTCAGCTTCTGGCACCTCCTCCCAGTCTGATCCCTCCTTTCTCTCTAACCATTCATCGTCGTCCCATCAATCCCCTGGCTCTGAACCTTCCTCCCTTGGGGGTTCCCCAGCTAGTGCCTCTCACTACTGTTCTTTGTCCAGCAGCGGCGTAGCGTGGGTTGTCAGCACCCGGGGCAAGGCAAGTAATTTGCGCCCCCTAACCCCTAACCTGCCGCCGCTGCCAGCTTCTTCTTGCTGCTGCCTGGGATATTTACGGTAAGGTAGCCACGGCGGCGGCGGCGGGTCCGTGTCAGGTGATCTGAGGCGAGTTGCCGCTGGCGCTGGCGCCCAAACGACGCCGCTTGCCCGGAGGAGGAGGAGGGCAGAGAGGCAAGGAAAATGCAACATGGCCCAGCAGCTGCAGCAGCAGCAGCGGCGGCGGGGCTGTGAGGAGGGGCTGCCTGGTGCGCCCTCCGCGGCCCTGACACGCGGGGACCGTGGCGAGCGCTGAGAACCGCTGCCTGCCGGACGCCTTCAGCCCGGACGCGCGCACAGCTCGTCGGTTCCGCGAGACATGGAGCTCTGCTACAGCCTGTGCCCGAGGCTCTTCGGTGACTCCGGAGGCGGCAAGCGCGCCCCCCCAGATGTTGCGCCCGGTGCGGCCGGCCCCCCTGCACCCCCCACGCTACGCCACTGTTGTCCAGCCAGTCCATGACACTAGGGTTAGTTACCTCTGCTTATATTTGATTCTGGCTTCTCCTGCCTTCCACTTCCCCAATCCCATTGGGCAGCAGCCTCACACTGTATGCCACATACTTGGAAAAAAGTATGGTGTATTTAGACAGGATGTCAAAATATGTGATCGTATCAATCTGCTGCCCTGTGAAAATTTCAACCTACAGCCTCCCTGATTTTTGAACTCATGCATCTGTTTTGGAAATAGAGATTTGATAAGTCATATCAAGTGGTGAACTTATACACAAGCATAAACGCTACACTAATAATTAGTTCCAGAAAAGTTCCCATCCTGGGGAAGGTCTTGCACACACACACACACACACACACATATACAATCACAATGGCATGTTCTGTACAGGGAAAAGATTTCTGTTTATTCAAACATGATATACTGCCGTTTGTTGTGGTGAGGACCTGCCTTTTATTGCATTATTGAAACATCATCAAAGTCTGGAAACCCTAATGGCACTCCAATGAAAACCCAATGCTTCAGTTGAGAAACCCAAATTCAAAGCAGCTCTGTGGACTTGGCAGCCCACATAATAACAATACAATATGTGCTGAAAGCCCGTTTGAAAGCAAAATGGAAAAGGCATCAATGCTTCTGGTGATGGAGAGGGGGGGGGGCTGTTCTAATGATTTATTCAGTTCTAGAGAGAGGGAGGGAATTTATCCAAAGCCAAATATTACCACAGATTGCAATTTGTTTGATTTTTAACCAGTGTTCTGCCCAGCTCTCCTCACAGGTGTTTGACACAAAGCCCTCTCAGGTAATTGGTCCCCCCTTTCCCTCCAGAACAATTATGACCAGTGGCTTTGCCATGAATGTGTGCCGCCACAGGTAAGTGCCAAAAGGGTGTCCTCAGGGGAAGAGACTATGGGTTTTTAGTTTTATATTCTTGTCGGTGCTCTGGTGAAGCAATCACCTCTCTCTCCCCTTTTGAAATATTGAGGAGGAGGAAAGAGAGCGAGATTTTGCAAGAGGTTAACGCTGCAAACCTACACACAATTGCTTGGGAACAGCTACTGGTGAAATCGAGGGGGCTTCTGATTAAACATGCTAAGGATTGTACTGTAAACTACTTGGCAGCAGCAGTCAGAAAGCCTTTTTTAATTAAAACACAGTCGTACCTTGGATCCCAAACGCCATGCGAGTCGAACGTTTTGGTTCCCGAACGCCACAAACCCGGAAGTGACACCTCTGGTTTGTGAACGTTCTTTGGAAGCCAAATGTCAGACGTGACTTCCGCAGCTTCCGATTGGCTGCCGGAGCTTCCTGCAGCCAATCAGAAGCCATGCCTTGGTTACCGAATGTTTTGGAAGTCGAACGGACTTCCAGAACGGATTCCATTTGGCTTCAGAGGTACCACTGTACTAATATTTCACTCCGTTTATGAGAACGATTTTGCATTGGGTTGCTAACATGTAATATTGAATATACCTGAATATTCAGACAATAAGGACCACATTGAACCAGAAGCGTACCTAGAGGTGAAGCTGGCTTTCACCAGGGGTGCAGGCTGGGGACACTCACACATGTATGACAATATGATGTGTGTGGCAATGCACCACTGTTGTTGTGGTGAGATCAAACGCAAGAGAAGCTTCCCATCCTTCTCTCACCGCAGTATGAAGGCGAGCGGTAAAGTGATTATTATTATTATTATTATTATTATTATTATTATTATGTTGAAGCAGGGAAAATCAGAAAGAAATGGGGGAGGATGTGGGACAGTGACAGGAGGAGAAAGAAAGTCACCCATGAAAAGGAAGGAAGGAAGGAAGGAAGGAAGGAAGGAAGGAAGGAAGGAAGGAAGGAAATGGAAAATGCCATAAGGCAGAGAACCGGGTCATTATCTCCCCACCCTTTGTGGGCCAAGCCTGAAAGGTGGACAGACCTGCCCACCTGCCAGTCATATGATGTGACAATGATGTCAAGTGACATTTAGAAGCCCCTCCCAAGTGGTATCTTGCACAGCCCAAATCGTTACTTTGCTTGCTATTGTTATTATTATTATTTTTTCAAAGTCTCTTCCCTGCCTTAATTCCCCAGCCTCTTTCTATCTGTATTTTCTTTTTCTATTATTTGTTTTAACCGATGGTGATGATTTCCATCCAAAGTCTGTCTGTAACCCGTTGGCTGCAACCAGTGTTAGCTGTATTCAGATTAGACCTATTGAAATTGCTGGAGCTGGTTCTCTTGGTTGATTCATTTCAATGAGGTTACTCTGAGTAGAACTTAGATGGAGTATTCTTCCTCCTTCCATCCAAGTCAGTCTTGACCCTTCCTTAACCGTCCGCAACTCATACAGTGGTGCCCCACAAGACAAATGCCTCGCAAGACGGAAAACCCGCTAGACGAAAGGGTTTTCCGTTTTGGAGGCACTTCGCAAAACGAATTTCCCTATGGGCTTGCTTCGCAAGACGAAAATGTCTTGCGAGTTCCTGTGGGGTTTTTCCCTTTCCCCCCCCTTTCCTAAGCCCTAAGCCGCTTATCAGCTGATCTGCTAAAAGCCACTAAACCGCTAATAGCGCTAATCCGCTAAGCTGTCAATGGGCTTGCTTCGCAAGATGAAAAAACCGCTATACGAAGAGCCTCACTGAATGGATTAATTCCGTCTTGCGAGGCACCACTGTATTTCTTTTCTAATTTTTATTTTATTTTATTTTAAATTGATTATTTTTTCCTTTTTAATATTCCTTCTGAGACAAAATCCTCCAAGGGCCATCCTTCCCCGCCCGAAATATATTACATTTGCTCACCAATGCAATGAATAGGTGTTGCTAACTTCATTAATTCTATTTAAGTGTATTGTCTCTATTGACATCACATGTATTCACTGCTGGTTTCATTGTCTCTCCTTCTTGGATGCCTTCAGCAGCACATGGTAAATGATCATTAATCACTGGCTGCCAAAGGCCTCACAGAAATAGTGCAGCCAGCCATAAAACAGAAGAGAAGTCAATAGGCTGCTAATGAGTAGTCCTATTAATAGTGCACCCGGTAGCAGCAACAGGAAATTATCAATTAGATGTTTGACTAAAAAGTAGTGAAAATTACCCAAGGGCACTTGGTTCAGTCCAATGACGGTAATTAATTACAGGAGAGAAAAATGGGGAAAACTTGTGGGTGGAGAGTGTCAGGAGTGCATGCAGGAGCCAGACCCTGTGACCAGTAGGACTTTGCAGGGCTGTGGCCTTCCTAAGTTTGTTCTGAAGAGGCAAGGCGTTGCCGCACAGGTGAGGCCAATTGGTAACTCACAGCACCTGGTGGCAAGAGCCAGGAAGGGATATAAGGTCAGCATTTCCCTTTGGCTCTTTGCCACAGCAACACGTTCCCTGCCTGGCTGTGTTTGGCTCCTTGACTCCTTGCTTCTTGATCCTCGGACCCCTGACTTCGTGACTCCTTGCTTCTTGATCCTCGGACCCCTGACTTTGTGACTCCTTGCTTCTCGACCCTCGGACCCTTGACTTCGTGACTCCTTGCTTCCTGACTCCCTTTCCTGCTCCCACCCTTCCATCTTGCCCCCAGTCCTGACGTCCCCAGCCGGGACTTTGATCGCCCATGAACTGGACCGTGACAGAGAATCACAAAGAATACTTCCAAAAAAAGAGACACAGTCAAAGAATTTCAACAGAATTGTTGGGAGTTGCTGGAGGCCACCCAAAACCCCTTGGTGGGCCCTATGTATAATCATGAAAGGGCAAAAAGAAGACCTTAAGGGAGTATCCTTATGATGGATACCATGGGTCATGGACTATGGGGGAGCCACTCATGGTCCAATATCAGGGACTGTGCTGAGGAGGACTGCACTGAGGAGGAATGGTGGGAGCCGCCCCCCTTTCCCTGAAGCTTCCCAGGAGCAGGAGGACAGTATAGATTTAGAACAGTGGTTTGCAGAGGGGCATAGTCCAGAAGGCAGAAGTTGGGAAATACTGGATGGGGAACATCTAGAAGAAGAAACACTGGAAGATAGGGGGTTAACAGATTCACGCTCTTTGGACCGCATCCCAACGCCCCTCCAAGGACAAGGAGAGCTCAGAGAGTGTTAGAACAGAAAGCGCGCGGCAACAAGCTCAGATTACAAGGCGCAGAAGTGACATAGATTAATAGGGACGTGGGAAAACCTTAATTGGGAGCACCGCCATTCTAGAGAGATGCATTCTTTTGTCTCTCGCTGTGTTTATTAAAGAAACTAACTGGTAAGGCGTTCTTTTCGTTTGATCTGCTTATTTACTGCCACGAGGAAGCCAATCCCCCGAAGCCTGACATCCAATCCCTAAAATGATGGTCATTGCAACATTGCAACATTCAGTAGCAATGAAATTTAAAAAATCTTGCTACATCATTCAGTCACCTATTCCTGCCTTCCTCTAACCCATCCTCATGATGCTGCCTGATGCAAATTGCTGCACCTTGCTAAATGGTGGGGCTGGACCCAGGGAATTAGCAACAAATTTACCGGTTGATGGAGGTTTACCCTTCTCATTCTAAAACAAGTAGGCTGTGGATGAAAAATGGCGGCAAGCAAAACAGGTGTGCGCCATTCATAAACCATCAAAAGGATTAGCCCTCACAGTCCTTTCCTTGCCCTTGTACAATTACAGTTTCAGTTCCTTTATTTTGGCCTAATATACAAGAATGGCAGAAGCTAATGCACCTTCTTCCATGTTCAGCATTAGCTTAAATTGAAGATTTTGTCTCTGTGTTAAGAAACTTAGGTCCATTTGTCCCAGTAATCTCCTAGCCCAGGGTTTGAAGTCTTCTGAAGGGCTCCAATATGCGTGATGAGGCCTACATGGCGTATGACCAATGGCCAACCATCTCTATGGTGGGTGTAAATGTAATATTAATCCCCACTGCACTGGAGAGAGAATGTTGGAGTTTGCCGGATGCCCCAAGGGATGAATTTGGCATGGGGAGGATGTCTACTCACAAGTAACCGGATTATCCCCCAGCTTTTGGCTCTGGGTTATTGCAGCCTCGCAAGACTGGCAAGCCTGAAAGCCAAAAAAATAAAATAATCTAGCAAAAAAAAAAAAAATCATTCCACTACCAAGATTAAAGCAAAGCCAAGGTTTCTGTACAACTGCCAGGCAAATCATAGCAGGGCATAGCGCATTGTAAGGGGAGACACAGTGTAGTTCTTTAACACACTCCAAAACACTGCCTCACAGTTTCCAAGCTCTGTCGCAAAAAGGACCCTGCAGGAGGGAAGATACATAAGGACCAGATGTACAAGCGTGATGAAGATGTGCTGTTCTGCGGGCTTCTTTCTGACACAGAGCTTGGCTCTTTCGAAACACACTGCAGGCTCATACCTTCGGCGCAACATCAAGCGGAAAGAGAAACCGTAGCCCGAGTGAGAAAGGGAAACCGTAGCCCAATATTGATTGGGACCTTTAATCCCCACACTGGATGTCATGTAATCCAGGATACCTTTCAAACGCAGGAGGCGAGGAACAGAGAGGGGAGGGGAGGATGGTTTTAATTTTCCTTCCCCTCCCTCTTCTTTCCTCCCCTTTTCTTCTTCTTCTTCTTCCTCCTCTTCTCTCGATTGCTCATGCATTCTTAAAAGTCGGGATAATATCTTGGCTCCGGCCCAGCCGCAGAGGAGATGTGTTCTCTGCTTGGCCCGCTGCCTGTTCACCCTCATGAAACCAAACACACGTATTGGGATGGAAACATAACAGGCCCCGGTGCCAAGGAATAGGTCATATGTACTGCAGCCCTATGGAGTGAAGATTTATGGCAGTGTGGAGAAAAATGTCGAGCAAACAGAACTGGGGGAACTGAACTCCCTGTCAATGTGCGATGTTTTGGAGAGCACCGGATATAGTTTGGGGGGCAGGCGGGATGGGGAGGGGAGATCTTTTGAATTGCCTACAATTCACAGAGCTACCTGTCAGAGAATCTTTGGAAGGAGCTCATCTATTGGTATGGACACAGGGAAAGCAAGCATGAGTTTTGGCCTTCGGTTAAAATTCAGCATGATCTAGATTAGCACGGTTCTGATTGGCTTTCGCCTGTTGAGTTGACACAATGCTATGCCTTCTGCTTATGGGTTTGCCCCATTCTTTCTGGGATGGACTAGAGGCATGGGTCTACCAATGGCACCCATGGCACCGGCTAGCCAATAAACAGGGGAGGGACAGGCTGCCTTAAAATGCAGGTGCCCCCCTCTTATCAGCAGTGAGCTGTGAAACCTCACCGTGGGACGCGACCTGAAAATGCATAACCTGAAGCAAACGTAACATGAGGTATGACTGTACTGTACATGTTGAAATACCGTATTTTTCGCTCTATAAGACACACCAGTCCACAAGATGCACCTAGTTTTTGGAGGAGGAAAACAAGAAAAAAAAAATATTCTGAATCTCAGAAGCCAGAACAGCAAGAGAGATCGCTGCGCAGTGAAAGCAGCAATCCCTCTTGCTGTTCTGGCTTCTGGGATAGCTGTGCAGCCTGCATTCACTCCATAAGACGCACACACATTTCCCCTTACTTTTTAGGGGGGGAAGAGTGAGTCATAGAGCAAAAAATACGGTATATATGTTTGGGTAGGGCCTCCCTAAACAAAAGAGTTTTTAGCAGGCAGTGGAAACAATACAGCAAAGTTTCCTGTCTTTATATCAATGGACAAGAAGTTCCAATGTGTAGGTGCCATCACAGTGAAAGATGGATTTCTTGCAAGCGTGGGAACTATGCCCCTCTCCATTCTCGGGTATAGCTATGGGGGCAGAGGGGAGCCTGATGTTTATCTCATTTGGCCTCTGAAGCTTAGGCCCCCCCCCACCTGTGCTCTAATAGTTGGGGGGGTGGGTAGAAAATTACCAGAAAATAATTTTCTGAGAAATCTTAACTCATCTAATACTCTATTGTTAGTTCATACTTGTGGATAAGGGAAGCAATGGACTAAGAGAGGAAGATAGGATATTCATTGATGAGGGATGGGTGAGTGATATTCCCTAATAATTCAGGGGGAGCTTGACAAAGAAAGTTTTCAAGAAAATACCGTATTTTTTGCTCTATAAGACTCACTTTTTCCTTTCTAAAAAGTAAGGGGAAATGTGTGTGCGTCTTATGGAGCAAATGCAGGCTGCACAGCTATCACAGAAGCCAGAACAGCAAGAGGGATTGCTGCTTTCACTGTGCAGCGATCCCTCTTGCTGTTCTGGCTTCTGAGATTCAGAATTTTTTTTTTCTTGTTTTCCTCCTCCAAAAACTAGGTGCGTATTGTGGTCTGGTGCGTCTTATAGAGCGAAAAATACGGTATTTTATGAGAAATTTCAGCTGAGCTCACTCATCCTATCTCACCCTATTTTGGATAGACTCAACTGTGTGTGTGTGTGGGGGGGGAAATCCAAACAAAACGACAACACAAACGGTTCTTGTGGCTATAGTAATAGTAGACAGAAAGCCTCACTTCATAAACCGTTTATTCCCTTTTCTCTGCATTCCCTTTAGCTGGAGATTTCTCTCTTTCTAAAGCAACCCCCGAGGTTCAAATATCGAAAACCCAGCCTGAAAACAGTGGGAAATACAGCTCAATTGTTCTCACACCAACTTTGGCATTTCCTTTTTTGTCTTTTCACCCCACTTAACACTTCATTTCTAAAAAGATGCACTTACAGTTGTTTTTCATTAGTACAAAATAAGAGAGAAGGATGCATTTGGGCTCTGTCCAGATTCTCCTGTTGCTTCTTCCACTACAGATCTAAAGGGATTCTCGGTTTTCATTTCCCACCTCTGTTTCATTTTTTCCATTCTGTGTACATTGAGGAAAGACCATGGCTTCATGCTTCTCCTCACTTCAATCCTCACTTCAAAGGAATTAATCTCCCAGCTGACAGGATCTCAGGTAGCAGAGCCAGAGACGTCGGAGTGATGCCGAAAGTCAAAGTAGACAACCCTGGACTAGAACAGGGGTCAGCAAACTTTTTTTTTTAAAAAAAAAAAAATATTTAATCATTTTTTCAATACAGACATCAACCACAAGAAACACATACAACAAAAACCACAATAGCACTAATAATACAATTTAACAATTCAGATTTGAGTACCGATATACCTATAACTACACCCTTTTAACAATATTTCCCCACCTCTCCTCCCCCTACTTCCCACCACTTTCCGCCTTATCGCTTAGGTATTCCTTCCAGATTTCTTCATATTTATCCATTCTTCATTTGCGTCGATATGCAATTCGCTCGTATGTAACTAGTCTGTCCATATTGCCAATCCATCTGCTCAATGGAATCTTTTTGCGGCTCTTCCAATTCATCAAAACAAGTTTTTTTGCTTCTAATATGGCACGGTACATCCATTTTTTTTTTTTTTGACCCCTTGTAATCTCCCACGTTTCTGGTCAGCAAACTTTTTCAGCAGGGGGCCGGTCCACTGTGCCTCAGAACTTATGGGGGGCCAGACTATTTTTTTTTTGGGGGGGGATGAACAAATTCCTATGCCCCACAAATAACCCAGAGAGGCATTTTAAATAAAAGCACACATTCTACTCATGTAAAAACATGCTGATTCCCAGACCATCTGCGAGCCGGATTTAGAAGACGATTGGGCCAGATCCGGCCCCCAAGCCTTAGTTTGCCTACCCATGAACTAGAAGGACCAATGTTTGATTCAGATAGACAGCTTGTAGTGTTCAAGAGGGAAGCCAAAGCCATTGACTTATGAGATGCGATGGAGACATTGATGGGAGGGTTAGGGTGACTGAGGATGACTGATATTGTTGGGTGTTGAGGATGGGGGTGAAGCTCCAGTGAAAAGCTGTATCCTGAACTTCCCATTTTAAAATGTGTTGCCCTGGTCTAGTAATCCTAAAAACTGATGAAGTTCATTACAGTTTCAGCAAGGCAAGCACTTAATTTATGGAGTTATTGGGACCACAGACCACAGAAGCCTGAGTGGATTTTCATATCCCAATAAATCAACAAGGAAAGCCTGAAAAAGTTGTTGGGAACCTATTCAGAAATTCCAGATATCCCAAACATGGTGTAGTGCAATAGACCTTCACCAAAGTCGCTGTCACTCGAACTGAGAATTGGGAGGAAAACCTGACCATGTTTGCTGCTGGTTTGGGTAGGTTTACTTTTCTTTTCTGTGGCAGCGGCAGGAGTCAATTTGTGCTTTCTGAGGCTGCAGGAAGCTGCCTTTCCTTCTCATGCAGCTGGCTTCCTTTTTGCATGGATACTAGATAATTTGCAGACATCATCATCACTGAACAGGGCTAATGTTAGTACAGAAGGAATTGCTCTCTGGAAGCACCTAGTGCATAATAATAATAATAATAATAATAATAATAATTTATACCCCGCCCATCTGGCTGGGTTTCCCCAGCCACTCTGGGTGGCTTCCAACTGAATATCAAAAACAACACAGCGTCAGACATTAAAAACTTCCCTAAACAGAGCTGCCTTCGGTTGTCTTTTAAAAGTAAAATAGTTGTTTATTGCCTTGACATCTGCTGGGAGGGCGTTCCACAGGGCAGGCGCCACCACCAAGAAGGCCCTCTGCCTGGTTCCTTGTAACCTCACTTCTCGCAGGGAGGGAACTGCCAGAAGGCCCTCAAAGCTGGACCTCAGTGTCCGGGCTGGATGATGGGGGGTGGAGACGCTCCTTCAGGAGACGCTTAAGACTAAGAAATAGAATAAAATACCTCAAGTGATTTTGAAATCCTTTTTTAAAAAAAAATATAAAAATATTTATTACTTTTTTAGAAAGGAAAAAGAGACAAGAGAGAGAAAAAAAGAACAAGAACAAGAAAAAATAAAACAATACAATACAATATATAAACCATACAAAACACAATCTTAGCACCTTATCTAACACAATGAAGTAAACAAAACAAAACAAAAACAATTTAAAAACACACATCACACCTTTTCCATATTCTAACTTTCATTCCCTTAGATCATCGACCTCCTCTCACCTCCCTCTTTGTATTCCACTTCCATTAATTGTTTCAGCAATTCCTTTCCATCTTTCTCCATTTTCTGTCATATAAATGTCTTAACATATTTTTAATCTTATTTCCATTAAAGTTAGTATACTTATTTAAGCTTAACTCCTTATAGCATTTCTACTAAGGCCATAAAATTTCATTCCAGCATTTTCCTGTCACTCATTAATTTTACAATATTTCTATATATAAACTTTAAATCTTCCAATCTTCTTCCACCATCTCCTCTCCCCGGTCTCGGGCTCTGCCAGACACTTCTGTCCACTCCATACAGTCCATCAACCTGTGATTTTGAAATCCTGTTTGATTCAGCTGCCATGGAACTCCATACATGGTTTGATATGGAGGACACACTACCAGACTGTCACTATTTTGGGGTGGGATTCAATCAAATTCAGTTTGTGCAATGAAAGCTGATTTTGAGCTCTTGCACAACAAGCCCACTTTCCCATAGGATCAGACTTATTGCGATAAGGAAACTGACAATTCACTAGAAGGGGTAGGATAGCAGTTGCTTGACACAGTGTCACCTAATCTCCCTGCAGAAAAATGAATGCTCCAGAAAGAGGTCATCGGGAAATGGCCACTATCTGTGCTGAATAGTTTGAGCCTGGTTGTGTTTTTAAATAAGCGAAACAACAACAATAATAATTTAATAATAATTTCTTATTTATACCCTGCCAATCTGGCTGGGTTTCCCCAGCCACTCTGGGCAGCACCCAATCGAATATTAAAAACATAATACAGCATTAAACATTAAAAACTTCCTTAAACAGTGCTGCCTTCAGATGTCTTTTAAAAGTAGGATCGTTGCTTATTTCCCTGACATCTGAAGGGAGGGCGTTCCACAGGGCAGGCGCCATAACCAGGAAGGCCCTCTGCCTGGTTCCCTGTAACCTCACTTCTCTCAGTGAGGGAACCGGCAGAAGGCCCTCGGCGCTGGATCTCAGTGTCCAGGCTGAATGATGGGGGTGGAGACGCTCCTTCAGGTATACAGGACGGAGGCCGTTTAGGGCTTTAAAGTTCAGCACCAACACTTTGAATTGTGCTTGGAAATGTACTGGGAGCCAATGCAGGTCTCTCAGGACTGGTGTTATATGGTCCCAGCAGCCACTCCCAGTTACCAGTTTAGCTGCTGCATTCTGGATTAATTGCAGTTTCCAAGTTATCTTCAAAGGTAGCCCCACATAGAGCGCATTGCAATAGTCCAAGCGGGAGATAACTAGAGTGTGCACCACTCTGACGAGACAATCTGTGGGCAGGTAGGGTCTCAGCCTGCGTACCAGATGGAGCTGGTAAACAGCTGCCCTGGACACAGAATTGACCTGCGCCTCCATGGACAACTGTGAGTCCAAAATGGCTCCCAGGCTGCACACCTGGTCCTTCAGGGGCACAGTTATCCCATTCAGGACCAGGGAGTCCTCCACACCTGCCCACCCCCTGTCCTCCAAAAACAATACTTCTGTCTTGTCAGGATTCAACCTCAGTTAGCCACCATCCATCCTCCAACCACCTCCAGGCACTCACACAGGACCTTCACCACCTTTACTGGTTCTGATTTAAAAGAGAGGTAGAGCTGGAGACTGCAATGTATACTTCATCTCTTCACTTTCTTATACTCTTCTCTTTTTTTATCTTTCACTTCCATGCTGCATATTTATTTATTTCCCAGTTAACATTTAAAGCCCACCCTGTGCCGCTCAGGGCAATTTCCAGAACAACAACAACAACAACCCTTCAACAAAATATGTATCTATTGGCAACTTTGTAATAAAATGGGTAAATGTATCTGGCTAGGCCTCTCCCTTTGCAGATGATCTTAGCAAAGATAAATCATAACAAGACGACGACTACTTGGCACACCCCTTGGACAAATTGTGAGTAGCTTCATGTGCCACCTGCTGAGAGAAAGCTAGGAAGGGAATGATTTGTGATTCCCAGTGCCGATGGGTTTGGGAAGACCATGGGACATAAACAGCTCCACCTATTCCAGAAATAGCAAGGACAAACCTAGACAGCATCTTAAAAAGTAGAGACATCACCTTGCCAACAAAGGTCCGTATAGTAAAAGCTATGGTTTTCCCAGTAGTGATGTATGGAAGTGAGAGCTGGACCATAAAGAAGGCCAGTGGCGTAGCGTGGGGGGTGCAGGGGGGGCCAGCCGCACCGGGCGCAACATCTGGGGGTTAGGGTTAGGGGGCGCAAATCCACGGGTTAGGGGGCGCAAATCCACGGGTTAGGGGGCGCAAATTACTTGCCTTGCCCCGGGTGCTGACAACCCACGCTACGCCACTGAAGAAGGCTGATCGCCAAAGAATTGATGCTTTTGAATTATGGTGCTGGAGGAAACTCTTGATAGCCCTTTAACTACCCTCCCTCCTGCTTCCTGGTTTTCTAATTTTCATCTTTATATCCTAGCATTTATAAATCTTCCCCTTTACATTTTTTCTTTCCACATCTCTTAATTTTTAAATAAAAGGGTACAAATCATTGCCATTACATGTCTTCTTACAACCCTGCAAGTCTTGTTAATTGATTACAATGTTCTTTCAAATATAGTATAAGTTTATTCCAGTCCTTTTGGAAAGCTTGATCCTGTTGGTTTCAGATTTTCTCAGTCAGTTTTGCCAAATCGTGTCCTCCCTAAAAGAGGGCACGTGTTGCGGTAAGACCTGGAGACTGAGCGCCTGGTTGTGGGCGGGTATATTGGAAAGCCACAACACCCGATTGGTAAGTCCCTCGTTGCTGGATTTAATCTGGCCAATGGGGTGCAGTCTAGACGGATCGAGGGACCTATATATACCTATGCACATGACCCAGAGCTTCTTCTTTTGGCTCGTGCATTGGAACGCCCGCCCACCTCTCCCTACTTTTAGGGCATTTTGCGATTGACCTTGCTATTCCATCATGTGTCCTCTGTCGTTGGGACAGGGGCATGGCAGGAATTTTCCCCACTTGGCTGATTGGCTGTTGCCATTTGGGTTTCGCCTGCTGCATAGCAAATCATCACAACTTGTAAGGTTGCGAATAGGCACTGGTTCAGGTGATAGGAATGGGAGAATGGTCTCACTGTCCCTATGTGAAGGGTATTCCGTTAAAGGAATCCAGGGTCTCAACTTGGTTTGGTCAACCCCCGAGAGGGGGTTGTGCCCGTGCCTGAGTCCAGGGGAGCATCTGGGGAGTGAACAGAGTCTGTTCCCAGACTTTTCACCTATCTCAGGTGTTCACCCTTGGCTGACCTATGCTGGAGCCCTGGGTCAGCGTTACCTGCAAGGCTGCAGAGAACTAGTCAAACCAGAGCCTATGCAACCACTCACTTTTCTGTAATCAATAAAGTTGTGGCCTAAATTCTGCCAAAAACCAAAACTAAAATTTGAGTCAAATGTGTGTTTATTTAGGGGGGAGGTCTCTGGGTCTGAACACATAATTGTGCATAGTCCATCATTTTCATCTGCCACTCTTCTAAGGTTGGTATCTCTTGCTGTTTCCATTTTTGGGCTAAAAGAGTCCTTGCTGCAGTAGTTGCATACATAAACAGTTTTTTATCTCCCTTTGGTATCTCCTCCCCAACTAACCCCATCAAGAAAGTTTCCGGGGTTTTTAACAAAGGTATTATTGTACATTTTCTTTAATTCATTATATATCATTTCCCAATATGCCTTTACCTTATCACAGGTCCACCACATGTGATAAAAACTCCCTTCTTTTTCTTTACATTCCCAACATTCCTTGCTTCTTGTCCTATAAAAAGGTAAAGGGACCTCTGACCATTCGGTCCAGTCGTGGCCGACTCTGGGGTTGTGGCGCTCATCTCGCTTTATTGGCCGAGGGAGCCAGCGTACAGCTTCTGGGTCATGTGGCCAGCATGACTAAGCCGCTTCTGGCGAACCAGAGCAGCGCACGGAAACGCCGTTTACCTTCCCGCCAGAGTGGTACCTATTTATCTACTTGCACTTTGACGTGCTTTCGAACTGCTAGGTTGGCAGGAGCAGGGACCGAGCAACGGGAGCTCACCCCATCGTGGGGATTCGAACCGCCGACCTTCTGATCAGCAAGTCCTAGTTTCTGTGGTTTATCCCACAGCGCCACCCGCTCCCTTGTTTCTTGTCCTATACATTTTGTCAAATACCAGGCCACACCAAACATTCAATGCTACTTTAATGCACATTTAAATCCCCCAAAGAGTTTTGTGAACTGTAGTTTGCTAAGGGTGCTGGGGGAATGTAGCCCTGTGGAGGGTGGCCTACAGTTCCCAGGGTTGCTTAGAAGAAGGCCTGCACTCTAAATGCACACTAGATGCGCAGTGTGAATATGACCTGGATGACATCTTGCAAAGAAGCAACCTAAAGTTGCCAGCTCCAGGGATGAAAAGGTTGTGGTTTAGCAACATCCGTGGGTCATTTGGGTTGGGGCAGAGGTCCACTCACTCTTGCCATAGTGGAGACCCACTCATCAGTGGCATAGCAGATCCTTCTCAGTGTTCTGTGCAAGGCTCATGTTTTTTGTTTTAAGGCAAACGTGTGATGCTGTGCTGACTCAAGCTTGCCTTCCGTGTCCCTGACGCAGAGTACTTTCACGATGGATTTTTAAAAATGAAAACTGATGTGGAAAGGTGGAATACTGAATTCAAGGCCGGAAAAATGAGAAAACTCCACAGCCTGTATGCCCCCTCAGTTAATAGCACTGGGTTCAACCTGTCTGGAGATTAAAACCGAAACAGCAACTGGAACTGAATTGAAGCCTAAAATAACTTTTGTAGTTCATGCACCAAGCCAAACCTCTTAAACTCCATGGCAATGGATAACTAGGGGACCTTACTATGCACTTTTTAAAAAGCTTTTCAGTTCTGATTTATTTAAATGCTCAAAGTGTACTGCAAAAACCATGGGCCTGTCAGCATCGCCCTTGAGCCAGTGCCACCGACTGGACTCATTTATTCTATCTACACTTCAGCCCCGACTGCACCAGGCGAGCTGGGGTAGCACTTCCAGAGACCACCTTCTGCACAGGAACAGGTCAAAGTGCTGTGGACTCACAACTCAGAGTTGTGAGCACCAGATTCACTTCCGAAGACAGTCGTTGCACAGCAGAGTAAAGCAGAGCATAAACCACTCAGAGAACAGCTCTGTAGAATAACTACTTTTATTCTATCTACAACTATCATACAAACTATATACAGAGCTAAATGGAGAAGCTAGACTGCACTGAGTGTAACAGCTGCTCTTAGCAACAACCTTATCTATACAGAGATAACACACTCTCTCTCTAACACTCAGACTCTCTTTTTGATGTGAGGCTGGAGCAGAATAAGTAGTGAGCAGAAACTGCCCCCCTCCTCTCTGGAGAACCAGCAGAGAACATCAGCAGATTCTTGGAATGGGAGGGGTGAAATCTCCTCAGGGCCCGTAAGAGCAGTCGACCTGTAGACTTCACTAGGGTTGCCCATCTCAGCAAGACTTAAATACATAAAGCCTTTTGCATTCAATTCTGACTTCAAAACTTTGTGCATTAATCCCTAAACTGAAGCCTGACCTGAGCACATAAAACCAACCCTTGAGGGATATATATGACCTTTATGTTAGGAAAGCCCTGAGATAGGCAAGTTTACCATCAATTTATTTTTGTCAAATCCCCACCCCCCCAAAAAAAAAGAAGTTCCAAAACTTAGGTTTCCAGATTTTCACCTTTTGAAATATAGCAACCCTACCTGAGAAATTCTGCAAAAATCCTCTAGGCTACAGAAGCATGCAGGGGCGCTTGGACAATTAGGTTTGAAATTACACAGCTGTCTAATCATATGCTGGGAAGGAAAAGGGATTGTGAAATGGCATTATAATTTGTTCTTTTAGTGAAAACTATTATATGGCTATATATATATTTTTATTAGTGAAGTTCGCAGAAATCAAAATCCCAAATTGCATAGTTTTCTGCTCATTTGACTTTTCCTACTTAATATTCACACAGAGAGACAGTAGTGTGTGCTGTTTTTTTCTTCTTCCTTTTCTACATCACTTTAGTACAACCAGGGTCCCCCCCCCATAAACATTGATTAAACAACTTTTACTGGTTTAGCTTTCTGTAAAGGTCCAATTATTTCATCTAGCAGTGGGTAAGCGGTACCGAAACTGCAAAACTGTAAATGGCAGAAATTCTCCATCCAGTCCTATTAACTGCTCCAAGTAGAAATCCCACTATCAACTCACTTCTCCAACCCACTTGTTCTGTTTTCAAATACAGTGGTACCTCGGGTTACAAACACCTTGGGTTACAGACTCCGCTAACCCGGAAGTAGTACCTCGGGTTAAGAACTTTACCTCAGGATGAGAACAGAAATCGTGTGACGGCGGTGCGACGGCAGCAGGAGGCCCCATTAGCTAAAGTGGTACCTCAGGTTAAGAACGGTTTCAGGTTAAGAACGGACATCCAGAATGAATTAAGTTCGTAAGCAGAAGTACCACTGTATGGATTACCAACACAAGCAGATCCTGTGTGGATCAGGAGGTTTGATTTCAACAACAAAAACTATAAGATGTTTCCTGTAGAGATTCTGCCATGTTTCTTCTTCCTGTGGGGAGAAACCTCCGACCAAGATGGGGCCAGAGTGGTGCTGACCATAGTGGGTTATCATCATCAGGCTCAGAGAAACCCCAAGGTTTGTTGAAACACACACACACACACACACACACACACACACACACACCTTTTGGGGTAGAAAGCCCCTGAATGGGGTATTCCAAACCATCTCAATGGGGACTAACTGTGAGCAGTGGCAACAGAATTCTGACTGATTTGGGTGGTAGAATGGAAGGGGGAATGTACAGTGGTACCTCAGGTTAAGTACTTAATTTGTTCTGGAGGTCCGTTCTTATCCTGAAACTGTTCTTAACCTGAAGCACCACTTTAGCTAATGGGGCCTCCTGCTGCCGCCGCACCACCGGAGCACGATTTCTGTTCTCATCCTGAAGAAAAGTTCTTAACCTGAAGCACTATTTCTGGGTTAGCGGAGTCTGTAACCTGAAGCGTATGTAACCTGAAGCGTATGTAACCTGAGGTACCACTGTAATGGAGTACTGAAATATACTCGGAGTCGAGAGTGGATTTCATGCTCTTTATTCAGCTCAGAGTAGTGTGGAATGAAAGTTTCCCCAGAATGTCTGCTTTATATACATTATTTACACAATGGGCCCCATGTGATTGGCTAATTCCGGGATTCACCTGTAGGCCAATCAGGTTGCGGATTCACTTCTACCTGAAGCTGGATTGGGTGGCTCCTATGGACCAATCAGACTGCTGCATTCTGAATCCTACTGTTCTAGGACCAATCAGACTGCTGCATTCTGAATCCTATTGTTCTAGGACCAATCAGACCACTGCCTTTTGGATCCTATTCAACTCAGTACATAACAAGTACATTGAATGGAGCCCATGGCTGGCTGGCTGGAGCCCTGAAGATGAGGAAGCCACATTGCAACATTTCATTGCAATTCCTGTGCATGGCTATTCCACGCAGAGGCTGCTGGTGAGATACCCACTGGCTCTGAGCATTTGCTGTGAGTCAGAGGAAGGTGACTGAATGTTGTCCCTGTTCATGGCATGTTTTTGGAAAGAAGTCTTGGAAGAACTGAGGCGACTTTCCCCCAAGCTTCCAACATTCTGTATACTTAGAACAAATCCAGTGATTTTCCAGCCGTGTGTCTTCCTTTGACTCTGTCCATCTCATCTCCAAATGCAACTCAGCGCGGCGTGATTTACTCTCCCTGCCTGCGGCGACCTGGCAAGCCTCCAGAAATTCCAGCTCAGTCTCTTCTCTCCCAG
Organism: Podarcis cretensis; assembly: GCF_951804945.1. NCBI lineage: Eukaryota > Metazoa > Chordata > Lepidosauria > Squamata > Lacertidae > Podarcis > Podarcis cretensis. Next base: position 115,820,163 of record NC_137172.1, on the reverse strand, counting down.
GGTTTGCCTCACCCCAGCTTCTAGTCAAGCTACTCGGGCTGGATCTGGGCCTAAGAACAATTATACTAAACATGGCAGCATCACTTCCAGAAAACACACCCGACTCCGGGGAACGGGCTTGTAATTATAGCCACGGCTTGGATGGGGAGGGTAGTAGCATAACTTCGTTTGGGCAGCAGGCCACCATAACCATTTATGTCTTGTTTCCGACTAGACTCTGGTTTTTTCAAGTCCTCTTCTTTCGTTAGGGTTGATGTTACTCACCTGCTAGGCAGATGCAAGGCTAGAGTAAAAAAGCAGTGCTGTACCAGTCTCCTCCTTCCAGCTGCTGCATTTCATAGAGTAGGTTTTGTCTCAGCATGACAAAGATGGGCATGGATGTAAACTTTACACTGGAAATGTGATATAAGGTAAAGGTAAAGGGACCCCTGACCATTAGGTCCACTTGTGGCTGACTCTGGGGTTGTGGAGCTCATCTCGCTTTATTGGCCGAGGGAGCCGGCGTACAGCTTCCGGGTCATGTGGCCAGCATGACTAAGCCGCTTCTGGCGAACCAGAGCAGCGCACGGAAGCGCCGTTTACCTTCCTGCCGGAGTGGTACCTATTTATCTACTTGCACTTTGACGTGCTTTTGAACTGCTAGGTTGGCAGGAGCAGGGACCGAGCAACGGGAGCTCACCCCATTGTGGGGATTCGAACTTCCGACCTTCTGATTGGCAAGTCTTAGGCTCTGTGGTTTAACCCACAGCGCAACCCACGTCCCACAATATCATATATATATCTCTCATATATATATATATATATATATATATATATATATATATATATATATAAAATATAGTGGGAGGTTATTACGTTGTTCTTGTTTTCCTTGTTAATATGTATTTTGTGCCTTTATATTGTGATTTTAAGTTGTGAGCTGCCCTGAAACCTGTGGGTATTGGGCAGTACAGTGGTACCTCAGGTTAAGAACTTAATTCGTTCTGGAGGTCCATTCTTAACCTGAAACTGTTCTTAACCTGAGGTACCGCTTTAGCTAATGGGGCCTCCTGCTGCCACCGCGTGACTTCTGTTCTCATCCTGAAGCAAAGTTCTTAACCCGAGGTACTATTTCTGGGTTAGTGGAGTCTGTAACCTGTAGTGTCTGTAACTTGAAGCTTCTGTAATCCAAGGTACCACTGTATACAAAACAAACAAACAAAATGTTTGACTTACTGTTATCAGGCAGGTAAAGGTAAAAGGTAAAGGACCTCTGGGTGATTAAGTCCAGTCAAAGGCGACTATGGGGTTGCGGCACTCATCTCGCTTTCAGGCCGAGGGAGCCAGCGTTTGTCCACATACAGCTTTCCGGGTCATGTGGCCAGCAGGACTAAGCTGCTTCTGGTGCATCTGAACACCATGACGGAAACCAGAGCGCACGGAAATGCCGTTTACCTTCCTGCCACAGCAGTACCTGTTTATCTACTTGCACTGGCGTGCTTTCAAACTGCTAGGTTGGCAGGAGGTGGGACAGAGCAATGGGAGCTCACTCCGTCGCGGGGATTCGAACCGTCGACTTTCTGATCAGCAAGCCCAAGATGCTCAGCGATTTGGACCACAGCGCCACCTGCATGTTATCAGGCACTACAAAAGCAAACAGGAAAGGTGACCGCGAAACTGAAACCAGGCAACTCAGCAAGGGCACTTAGCTTTATATCCCTATTTACATTAACCATCTAGTGACTTTCTTCTCTCAATATGGTGGGCGTTAATTAAGGACCCAATCTACACTATACATTTAAAGCAGTATCATACTACTTTAAGCAGTCAGGGCTCCTTCCCCAAAGATTTCTGGGAGCTGTAGTTAGTCAAGGTTGCTGAGAGTTGTTGCTGAGAGATCCCCTTGTTTCCCCAACAGAGCTACAATTCTTAGTGTTCCCTGAGCAGGGCCAGACTTCGGTCTTTCAAATTTCAGTAGGCGTCCCTCACCTCTCGCCTTCTTTTCTGCTCAATTCACGGCATTATATTTGTGGCACCCTGCGGTGCCCCCTAGGCTTGGCACCCAGTGTGGTGGAGCCATTCCACACTCTGGGAATTGTAGCTCTGTGAGGGGCTTCCATATGGTGCCATCTCACCACTGAGGTATGTTTGCAAATATTCTGATTGCATGTGCAGAACAGATCACATGTTCTGCTCACATACATATGCATAGCTGTCAACTTCCAGATTTGAAAATAAGGGACCAGCAGCCTCGAAAATAAGGGATCAGCAGCCAAAATAAGGGATTTTAGTCAACCAGCGATGTATCCATCCGATTCCAAACACAGGTATGTTCAACTTCTGAGCCCCTCAGAGCCAAAGGCAGAAAGCCCAGCCAGCAGCCAAACGAAGCCTCAAGCGGTGGTTCCCACAGCGCAGCAGCCTGGCAAAGGGGATGCAGCAAGGAAAAACACCGTCGCCTCTCCGCTGGGAAGCGCTGAGCAAAGGCGATTCCCCAGGCAACGCAGCTGATTTGATCGGCACAAGGTATGCAAGCTCCACCCCCCCCAGTCATTCTTAGACTCCTTATTGGGTGAGCAACGCAGCCAAACAACACAGTTGGAGACTTTCTCCTCCCTGGCCGGCAGGGAGGGAGGGGGAGGAGATGCTACCTTTGAAACCCAGGAAATTTAAGGGACATCATCAATAAGGGACAGCAGCGGGACACAGCGGTGGGATAAGGGACTTTCCTGCCAAATAAGGGACGGTTGACAGCTATGTACATATGTACTCTAGGGGTGTGAGATCACACCGTGGAGAAACAGCTCCACCTCTTTCTCCCTCCACATTCTCACTGTATAGACACAAACATACAGATGGCCAATTATTGCAATAGTGCAATTGCACCGGAATAACTATGAACTCTACAAAATACTGCATAAAGGTAAACTTGAAACGCAATCCGCATTTCTTTTGTTGATCTTGTTGTATTCGTCAAATGTACGGTCTTGTTAATTCTTTTGATACATGGCTGTCTTTAAATGATTAAGAAAAAGAAATCCTGGAATGCTGTGTACTATTTATTATTCCAAGCAAATTAAATATGTCAGGTTTCAGATGTTTCTTGACACACTGGCTTACGACATAAAATCCAATTATTATTTTTTTTTTTTCAGAGCTCTCCGGCTTACTCTTCATTTAGTTGCATTTTGCCTGTAACATAATCAACAGCAATGCACAAGGGGTCCTTTCCAAGCCGCAAGAAGAGCCATCTGGGAATAGCTAAACCCCTCTCTGCTTGAAAGCTATGGTTTTAATTGCAGAATAGAAGCCTGCATAGATCTTTGATTCTAGCTAGATATGTTGTGAACTATTGATGCTTAAAAAGAATCGGACAGTTTTTCCATCTATAAAGTGTGCTCCTGGGATGATTTTTCACCTGTCTTGAGCAACATCTTATGGAGGTTTATGGGACATCTTTTCACACTATGTAGCAGATATTAAACATTGTGCAGTTCGAAGCAACTGTATGCATAAGAACGGACTCCTTCGAAAATGAAACATTGCCCAGCCCCATAGAAATATTATTCCAACTTTTACTGGCAGAACTTTATTCAAAACAGAATTAAAACATCAAAAAAACAACAACAAACATCTTGGAGAATCCGGGCCACAGGGAGGTTAGGCTGGCCTCAACCAGAGCCAGGGCTTTTTTGGTCGTGGCCCCGATCTGGTGGAATGCTCTGTCACAAGAGACTATGGTCCTGCGGGACTTGACATCTTTCCACAGGGCCTGCAAGACAGAGCTGTTCCACCAGGCCATTGGCCAAGGCACAGTCTGACCCCCTCTCTCCTTCTGTAATCCTCACGGAACTCTAGCCCAATGGTTGCCATAAATTTGATTCTGAATTGATTTTAGAATGTATTTTAATTAATTGACTGTGATTTTATGTAAACTGTGCTATTTTTACTGTTGTTAGCTGCTCTGAGCCCAGCTTTGGCTGGGGAGGGCGGGATATAAATAAAAGTTATTATTATTATTATTATTATTATTATTATTATTATTATTATTATTAAAATATCCTTACTATATTTTGTGTTGTCCAGCACAGGCTCAGCATCATACAAAATATGAAATAATCCAAACAGACCTATAAGCAAAGGCCTGCTTTCCAGCCCTTTGGGACAACCATTTACTCACATTGTTCTCCCTGTGTTATTCAGAGAGTTTGGGAGGTAAAAACCCAAAGGCAACGCCTTTCCAAAAATAGAAAATGGAGATTGCAACTCAATACCTCTCACATGATCCCAGGTTGCAACCCTCACATGTTCGCTACCAGAGAAAAACAATCAGTTAGTTAATCATTAAATCAACAAGAGCTCAGAGTCCTTTAGAAAAACTTGCGGAAAACCCCCCATCTTCCATTTTAAGCCTTCATTAATACATATACATTTTTCATTTCTGTGTAAATAGAAATGAAATGAATATCTATTTTTACTGTTGTAAGCCGCTCTGAGCCCGGCTTTGGCTGGGGAGGGCAGGATATATAATAATAATAATAATAATAATAATAATAATAATAATAATAATAATAGTGTCACACAGTAGATTCTCTGAATGTAATGCAAACTGCAAAACTGATTCCCCCCCATTTTTTTTGTTTTGAAATTTAAGAAAAAAAGAAGAAGAGAAAGATGACATAAAAATTAAAGAGAAAAGAAAATAAGAATAGTGATAAATAATAATAGACCACTATCGGTTCACACTGCACATACAGTAACCATGAGTGCACAGATCTTGAATTAAACTTATAATATAAGCCGAATAGGTATCCAGAATAAATCGATGCCTATCCAAAATATGTTTGGATGCAGCCAGGGCAGTGAGGTCTTTAGACCATTCTGCAATAGTACACTCATAAAGGCTCATGAAATCTACTTTTGTTTTTCATCCATTAATCCCTACACTACCATGGTACAATTTAAAAGTACTCGAACATCTGCAGATAGAAAGGATTTTGCAGCACAAAACTGAGTGACAGCTTCAGACCAAAAGGAATCCATCAAGCGACAAGCCCAGTTCATAAGCTTCAAAGAGGTGTTCTCAGTGCCACACCTCTAATTTGTATTAGACAGTGCTTTCCTATACAAACGTGATGGAGAACAATATACTAAAAATATTATTTTCTTTTAGCTCAATCTCAATTTCAGGTCCAAACAGGTATAAAACAGTTTAGTACATTTGATTTTCCTGTTCCACATCTCTCTAATTTCCTGCAAAATTGATCTTGAATGTGTGTGAAGAGTTTTCTTTTACATCAACATGATTGGGAGAATATATAAAAGAATAGTGAAAGGATTTAATGCAGATAGATTGCCGGAAGAAATATCAACAACCTCAGATATGCAGATGACACAACCTTGATGGCCGAAAGTGAGGAGGAATTAAATAACCTTTTAATAAGGGTGAAAGAAGAGAGCGCAAAATATGGTCTGAAGCTAGTAGTAGTGATGCATGGAAGTGAGAGCTGGACCATAAAGAAGGCTGATCGCCGAAGAATTGATGCTTTTGAATTATGGTGCTGGAGGAGACTCTTGAGAGTCCCATGGACTGCAAGAAGATCAAACCTCTCCATTCTGAAGGAAATCAGCCCTGAGTGCTCACTGGAAGGACAGATCCTGAAACTGAGGCTCCAATACTTTGGCCACCTCATGAGAAGAGAAGACTCCCTGGAAGAGACCCTGATGTTGGGAAAGATGGAGGGCACAAGGAGAAGGGGACGACAGAGGACAAGATGGTTGGACAGTGTTCTCGAAGCTACCAGCATGAGTTTGACCCAACTGTGGGAGGCAGGGGAAGACAGGAGTGCCTGGCGTGCTCTCGTCCATGGGGTCACGAAGAGTCGGACATGACTAAATGACTTAACAGCAACAATATAGCATGGTATTACAGGATACCATTTGCCTGGAGAAGGCCTAACATTCATTCCCTGTTATTTCCAAGGCTGGTGGTCGAAGGCAGCTTCCTATGATTGCTATTGTAATATATATGTTCAATATTTTTATTTTGAGATGGAAAATATAAATATAAAACAAGAATACATTTATTGTTTTTTTTCCAGCAAGACTTTAAATACAGCCCTGCACATAAAGTAAAATGACCTCATTTTATAGTATGCATTACAGACAACTGCGTACAGTAGGCAAAAATATTGGTACTCCTCTTACACTGAACATATGGGTCAGGATAATTTTGTCTAGTAAAAGACGTGGCTGATGTAAATCAGTCAGTCATTGGCAGACGCAGCCAAATTTTACTTAGGAGGCCACAAAGAGTCATCGTTTTTCACTTCCAAAGCAAAAATTGCATATTCACGGCTGCAGCTGTGTCCTGAACAAGCAAGATTTATGAAATTATTATCAGATCTATCGATTGCTTGTGTGAAGCAGAGAAGGAAATACAACCTGACACTCTCTGCAATACTGTACCTACTTGGGCTCCTTGTTCTGTGTTGTTCTGTAGACAGTAGTTGTGCCAGTACAAAATAATATGAGTGTGCCAAAATGGCCCATTCATTTTCTCCAGAGACATTTGCTTATTTTTATTTTACTAATTATGGGCAACATCCAAGGCTAGCCTACTCTGAGTGTGACTTAGTTGGGTATCAACATTTAAGTATTATCGAATCATTATTTCTATTACTGGGGTGATTTTCAAAAAAAGCAGCTGTCCTGTACATGTTTACCTGGCAGCAAGCCATACTGAACTCTCTGAGATTGACTTCTGGGTAGACAAGTGGAGGCTTGCACTGTTTAATAATAATAATAATAATAATAATAATAATAATAATAATACAGTGGTATCTCGGGTTAAGAACTTAATTCGTTCCGGAGGTCCGTTCTTAACCTGAAACTGTTCTTAACCTGAAGCACCACTTTAGTTAATGGGGCCTCCTGCTGCCGCTGCGCCGCCAGAGCACGATTTCTGTTCTCATCCTGAAGCAAAGTTCTTAACCCGAGGTACTATTTCTGGGTTAGCGGCGTCTGTAACCTAAAGTGTATGTAACCTGAAGCGTATGTAACCCGAGGTACCACTGTAGTAATTTATTTATACCCCGCCCATCTGGCTGGTTTTCCCCAGCCACTCTGGGCAACTCCCAATCGAATATTAAAAGCACAATACAGCATTAAACGTTAAAAACTTCCCTAAACAGGGCTGCCTTCAGATGTCTTCTAACAGTCAGATAGTTGTTGATTTCCTTGACATCTGATGGGAGGGCGTTCCATAGGGCAGGCGCCACTACCGAGAAGGCCCTCTGCCTGGTTGCCTGTAACTTCACTTCTCTCAGTGAGGGAACCGCCAGAAGGCCCTCAGCGCTGGACCTCAGTGTCCGGGCAGAACGATGGGGGTGGAGACGCTCCTTCAAGTATACTGGACCGAGGCCGTTTAGGGCTTTAAAGTTCAGCACCAACACTTCGAATTGTGCTCGGAAACGTACTGGGAGCCAGTGTAGGTCTTTCAGGACCGGTGTTATGTGGTCTCAGCGGCCACTCCCAGTTACCAGTCTAGCTGCTGCATTCTGGATTAGTTGTAGTTTCTGGGTCACCTTCACAGATAGCCCCACGTTGTATAATGCATATACAACGCATATACAACGCTTTTCTTTGCCAGTGTAGCTGAGTCCCTTGTCTCCACTTTGAAGTGGAATAGCCCAGAAAGAAATAAGCGTCAAACCCCCTCTGTTTGTGTATTTCTCCAGTGTCCCCCCATCTCCATCCTCCCCTGAACCATACGTATGAGCAGCATGATAATTTATCATTTTGGTTTTGTCAAGGATCTTGCGGTCATGGCAGAACCTTGTCATATGCAGCTGCTCGTGGTTTTATGCTGCCTTACAGACAGATAGATGGAGATTTATGTAAGAGTGTACAACTTTTAGTCTTAGACGTAAATAACATATTTGTTTGTGTGACGTTGTCCATTGATAATAGGGCCCAAATCAAAATGGAAACCAGCCCTCGACTATGAAATCAGTTCCTGTATTTGAAATATTTGCAGTCAGCTGCAATAAAAATCATACACAAGGTCCTCATAAATATCTGGGTCTTTTTTTTATTACTAGCAGAAAGGGATTGGCCATGGCATGCCACCACTCTATTAAAGGCAGATTAAATACACACAACCAAGATTGTCACCGGGATCAAAAATCAAGAAGACTTAATAATAATAATAATAATAATACCTTTATTGTCAATGTACAACCTGTATACAATGAAATTAACCGACGTATGGGAGACCCTGCAGAGGTTGGCAGAATTGTTATAGAAGACATTATTTTGGCAACTCCCTCCTCCCCCCACAACATTTTGATGCTGACCTCAGATTATGGGTCCAGGATGAGGGGTTTGATAGCTTCACACCAACAACACTTGCAGGTCCAGAGCAATTGTTCCCCACCCCTCTCTTAGAGTATTATTACTACTATTACTCCCATTATGACGGAGACACTTCGGGTTTCATTCTGACAATACTTTATTCTGCTTTCCCGACATTTCCTCACTTGATAGTTTCTGCGTTTCGTGTGGTCTTTTTACCTGATGCAAAAGCCCCTTGTGGGAATATAACTGAATCCAGCAGAATTTTGGCGCTCGTTCCCATGTGAATTGCTTCAGGAAAAAATCCCTTTGCAAACCTGCTCACCTGGGAAATGATGGGAGTTTTGCAGTGTAATTTTCCTGGCATTTTTATAGATTATGCCATGTGACAAAATTGATGGGCCGTAGATCTAGGACAGTCAAAAGAAATGTCTTTCTCTCTTACGGAATTGCACTGGCCCAATGGTCAGTGCAATTAGCCTAGATGGTCTTAAACAGGGAGGATTAAGCAAATTCACAGCAGTAGTATAGGTCTTGTACGCGGGTGGCGCTGTGGGTTAAACCACAGAACCTAGGACTTGCCGATCAGAAGGTCGGAGGTTCGAATCCCCGCAACGGGGTGAGCTCCCGTTGCTCGGTCCCTGCTCCTGCCAACCTAGCAGTTCGAAAGCACATCAAAGTGCAAGTAGATAAATAGGTACCGCTCCGGCGGGAAGGTAAACGGTGTTTCCGTGCGCTGCTCTGGTTTGCCAGAAGGGGCTTAGTCATGCTGGCCACATGACCCGGAAGCTGTATGCCGGCTCCCTCGGCCAATAAAGCAAGATGAGCGCCGCCACCCCAGAGTCGGTCACGACTGGACCTAATGGTCAGGGGTCCCTTTACCTTACCAGCCCCAGTAGCTAAATGGAGGTCCTCTGGCTGGGACGGGACGACATGGGACTGAGGGGGCAACTCCCATCTCTTGCGGGGGTGCAATTAGTGCCAGCACCATCCGTTAAGAGTTTGGGTGTAATCTTCGATACCTCCCTCTCCATGGAGGCGCAGATTGCAGCTACAACAAAGGCGGCATTTTTTCATCTCCGCCAAGCTAAGCAGTTGGCTCCTTACCTCTCTCGCCCTGACCTAGCCACTGTGATCCATGCGACGGTCACCTCCAGACTGGATTATTGTAACTCGCTCTACGTGGGGCTGCCCTTGAGACTGACCCAGAAACTCCAGCGGGTGCAGAATGCCGCAGCGAGACTCCTTACGGGGTCCTCGCTTAGAGATCACATTCATCCGGTGCTATACCAGCTGCACTGGCTCCCGGTGGAGTACAGGATCAGGTTTAAGGTGCTGGTTTTAACCTTCAAAGCCCTATACGGCCTAGGGCCCTCGTACCTACGGGACCGCCTTTCCTGGTATGCCCCACAGAGGAACTTACGATCTTCAAATAAAAACACCTTGAGGGTCCCAGGCCTCAGAGAGGTTAGGCTGGCCTCAACTAGAGCCAGGGCTTTTTCGGCTGCGGCTCCAACCTGGTGGAACGCTCTGTCACAAGAGACAAGGGCCCTGCAGGACTTGACATCTTTCCGCAGGGCCTGCAAGACAGAGCTGTTCCACCTGGCATTTGGTCAGGGCGCAGCCTGACCCCCTCCTCTGGCAATCTTTACAAAGTTTTAGTTTATGGTTGCCATCAATTTTGATTTTAATTCATTTTTATAATGTTTTATAATGTCACACTGTTTTAATGTTGTTAGCCGCCCTGAGCCCGGCTTCGGCTGGGGAGGGCGGGATATAAATAAAATTTATTATTATTATTATTATTATTATTATTATTATTATTATTATTAACTGCCAAGTGCATTACCATTCCTGTTTCCAGCCCCCCAATTCAATGTGTGGTTTTCAGTCCTAATGTAATGACTAGATCTCAGTTGACTTGACCACTTCCTGCTTCTCCTCCAGCCTCCCTCCCTCTCGGGTCACTTTTGGCTGTGTGCTGGCATGGTTGTGACAAGAGCTGAAGCAACAGCTCTCAAGTGAGAAGTTCTCAAGTGAGAAGGTCTCCTGAAATTCTGGGGAGGGAGAGCAGGACGTATGAAATTCCTGGAAGGGTTCATGGAAATCTTTCCATTGTTGGCAGTAGCAGATTAGCGATCCTTGTTCAAATTTCCTTTTAAACACTTAATTTCACTGCCCTCAATTGGCAGCTGCTATCGCTTCATTGCAAGGCATTTTGGGGTGGTGGAGAGCATGGCGGCTTCCAGCAGGCGGAAGTGGTAAAACAATGTTTACACGGACAGGCGGAGTCCCCCAGACCCCGGGCGGCCCCCCCGTCATGTGGAATAACGACTCAAGACAACGTGCTATGGGATTAAATTGGCCACAACTTTATTAAATTTCAAATGTGGGTAGACCTTGGCTCAGGCATTGGGCGTTCTCCCTCCCCAGTCCCCAGCCAGGGACCTAGGGAGCATCAGGGTTATCCAGTGTGTGTGTGGGGGGATGGGCTGGCTCTGGAGAACATATGTTCAAGCAGAGATAGCCGCCCCCATTACGCCGCCGCCGCAGAGGAGAGCAATGACGACCTCTCGGTGTCCGGTCAAAGCCTCCCCTCAGAAACCCCTTTAACGGGGAACCCTGGTATCGCAGCTGCAAAGAGGAAGATAGACTAAAGGATTCTGCCCAAGGCCTGATACCGCCAAAGTTGTGACGTTTTGCTACAGGAAAGGCAAAACCTGCCAATGCAGGGGAATTCCTTTCTGGCCCTACAACAGCGACCTTGACATAGCAGCGCCCGCGTAGCTGTGGAGAAAAGTTAACCTGAAAAATAAGACTTAACTGAGGGTGGGTAGGGTGGGAGAAGCTCTGGAGCCAACTGAAGATTCCCAGGTAAGATCCTTCCTCTATTGTGTGGGCAGGTAGTCCCTCCCCTACCTGGCCTGGTCTCATTGGCAACGCTTCCCCAGGCGGGATGGGACAACTGACTGAGGTAGGCGGAGACCTCCAGGTATCCCACCTGGGGGAAGGTGAAGCCGAGCCTGTGCTGATGGAGCCGTTCCAGATACAGGGGCTGCGCGCGTCCATGCAAAGGGCGCCCCCTGTTTTATGCAGGGGGTGGTCATTTTGAAAGGAGCACCAGTCCAGGGACACCATCAGTGATGAGTCTCCAAAGCCTTTGGAAGAACGTTTTTCTCACACACCGCCCCAAATCCCTGGATTTTCCACCCAAATTTTCCAGCCGTGAATTTTCTAGGGATGGGGCGGGTGGCTGATCAGGCATTTTGACACCCTTCCCACAGTGCCATTGCCATGATGTGAGGGTTTCTGCAAAGATTTGCAGTGGCAGCCAAACACGTTGATTTCTGTGGGACCAGATTCAACCAGAACCCAAACAGTCTGCAGACCCAGAGGGGTGTTTTGCCCCATCCTGGGTGAAGACAGCACAGTCCAGATGGCAGTGGATTGAATTGCCAGGGGAAGGCATCATCTTGGAAGAAAATTAGCCAAATACATATCTGTAAAAACAACCAGAGAGGCACACGTGGCTATGAATCAAACCTCTCTCTCTTTTTTTAGTTGGGTGCATCCAAAATATTGCTGAGGAAAAGTGATCAGATCTGGTGCATTCCTTTTTTCCCTTTTATTTTCCAGGCACATTTCTGGAAAAAATCAAATTTTGTGTGTGTGATGGAGTTGACCCTATGTACCTCTTGCCCAAGAAACTACCTTTTTGTTACTCACAAGAGATCTCTAAGTGCCAAAAACAGAGGCAAAGATAGCCAAGAAGTTTCTGGCTGCTGAGCTTCACACACATGACATTGTACTTTCTGTGTATTCCTTGCCATGGTTTTCTTAAAAAGCATCTGTAATCAGGAGGAGAAGATGGAAAAGATGTTTATAGAAGCTATGAAATACTGTTTATGGTTACCCTATTCTAGTAGGAAGAGAGAAAGAGATTTACTTAAAGAAGATATTATGGACATGGACATTTCATTCACAGGGCAGCAGCGAGGAGCTGTTTTGCAGTTGGATTCGATGCATCTAGTAAGCTAGCTGTTTTGCACTTGGATTTTATGCATAAAGGGATGCGGGTGGCGCTGTGGGTTAAACTACAGAGCCTAGGACTTGCCGATCAGAAGGTCAGCGGTTCGAATCCCCGTGACAGGGTGAGCTCCCGTTGCTCGGTCCCTGCTCCTGCCAACCTAGCAGTTTGAAAGCACGTCAAAGTGCAAGTAGATAAATAGGTACCGCTCTGGCGGGAAGGTAAACGGCATTTCCGTGCGCTGCTCTGGTTCGCCAGAAGCGGCTTAGTGATGCTGGCCACATGACCTGGAAGATGTACGCTGGCTCCCTGAGCCAATAAAGTGAGATGAGCGCCGCAACCCCAGAGTCGATCACGACTGGACCTAATGGTCAGGGGTCCAATAATAATAATAACAATAATAATAATAATAATAATAATAATAATAATAATAATAATAATAATTTATTATTTATACCCCACCCTGCTGGCTGGGCCTCCCCAGCCACTCTGGGCGGCTTCCAAAAAGAAAATATTAAAATACTGTACTACATCAAACATTAAAAGCCTCCCTAAACAGGGCCGCCTTCAGATGTCTTCTAAAAGTCTAGTAGTTGTTGTTCTCTTTAACATCTGGTGGGAGGGCATTCCACAGGGAAGGCGCCACTACTGAGAAGGCCCTCTCCCTGGTTCCCTGTAACTTGGCTTCTCACAGTGAGGGAACCGCCAGAAGGCTCTCGGCGCTGGACTTCAGTGTCCGGGCAGAACGAGGGAGGTGGAGATGCTCCTTCAGGTATACTGGACATTTAGGGCTTTAAAGGCCAGCACCAACACTTTGAATTGTGCTCGGAAATGTACTGGGAGCCAATGTAGGTATTTCAAGACTGGTGTTATGTGGTCTCAGCGGCCGCTCCCAGTCACCAGTCTAGCTGCCGCATCTGGCTGTTCAACACCCTTCTTTCCACTCTGTGAATGCATCAGGACAGGGAACCAATGGGACAGTTTACCATTTCCCAGCCTCTGCCCTCTCTGGCTGCTCCCTGCCAAGGACATCTTCCACACCCTCCTCCTTTGACAGCTTATCTGACAGCATTTGCCATCCCAGCCCTGAACCAGGTTGAATTGCGAGGCCCACAACAAAACTATTAATTGGCTCTCCTCCACCTGTCAATGGATCTGGCATCTTTGCATCGTGAAAGCTATAGGCTTGTTCACATGTTTCACAGAAGGCAGGTACAAGCTGTCTTCCCACATGTACGTGTATTTGCTTGAAAGCGTGTGTGGCTTTTGATTTGCACAGCAGGTACACAGACTGTACATTCATGGAATGCTGTCCACCAGCAACTGTTTGAGTGTATAGCTCAACTACTTGTGAACACAAATCCGCAGGTCATGCAGTTAAATAACACTCCTACTGGCTTTAAAAAGTAACAATTCATGCACAATTAACACTGGCAAGTTAACATGTAAGGGCAAACACACACACTTTTGATTTATTATGAATGCACATACTCCTTAGTCACATAAGTTTTGAAATATGGTGCTGGAGGAGGCTCTTGAGAGTCCCATGGACTGCAAGAAGATCAAACCTCTCCATTCTGAAGGAAATCAGCCCTGAGTGCTCACTGGAAGGACAGATCGTGAAGCTGAGGCTCCAATACTTTGGCCACCTCATGAGAAGAGAAGACTCCCTGGAAAAGACCCTGATGCTGGGAAAGATGGAGGGCACAAGGAGAAGGGGACGACAGAGGACAAGATGGTTGGACAGCGTTCTTGAAGCTACCAGCATGAGTTTGACCAAACTGCGGGAGGCAGTGGAAGACAGAAGTGCCTGGCGTGCTCTGGTCCATGGGGTCACGAAGAGTCCGACACAACTAAATGGCTAAACAACAAAACACTCCTTAGTCACTCAGCAAATTGCTATTATATAATCTGTCCCCAGCGGTCAAGAAACTGGCTTTGCTGTTGCACATGATAGCACCAGTATATTCACTTATATGTACTCCCTTTCCCCACACTGAAAGAATGTTTGTTTCTTTTCCCTTCATTGTTCCCTCTGGTATTGCGTAAAGCCCTCTCATCACTGTCGGAACGATTTTCAGTTTGGGAGGGCAACATGCCTAGAAACTCGGCAGAACTTTCAGAGTCCAAAGAGACTGTCATTGGAACATTCGTCTCATTTGTTGCTGATGTGCGCTGATTTCCTGCCAATCACAAAATGATTGTGTGGAATGCAGGAGTGCAGTCAGTGTAGATACTAGGATTCTAGTTCCTTGCTCAATCTAAGCCAGGCTAGTCAACAGGGTGCCCTCTAGATGCCGTTGACTAGAATGCCCATCAACCTCTGCTACCATGGCCAATGGTCAGAGCATGATGGGAGTTGTAGTCCAACAACATCTGGAGGGAACTACATTGACTACCCCTGGTCTATGTTGTTCCTCTCCCCCTTGACACTCATGGACGATATATTACTGTTGTTGTTGTTTAGTCGTATCCAACTCTTCATGACCCCATGAGGTGGCCAAAGTATTGGAGCCTCAGCTTCACGATCTATCCTTCCAGTGAGCACTCAGGGCTGATTTCCTTCAGAATGGAGAGGTTTGATCTTCTTGCAGTCCATGGGACTCTCAAGAGTCTCCTCCAGCACCAGAATTCAAAAGCATCCATTCTTCGGAGATCAGCCTTCTTTATGGTCCAACTCTCACTTCCACACATCACTACTGGGAAAAGCTACCATAGCTTTAACTATACGGCCCTTTGTCGGCAAGGTGATGTCTCTGCTTTTTAAGATGCTGTCTAGGTTTGTCATTGCTTTTCTCCCAAGAAGCAGGCGTTTTTTAATTTCATGACTGCTGTCACCATCTGCAGTGATCATGGAGCCCAAGAAAGTAAAATCTCTCACTGCCTCCATTTCTTCCCCTTCTATTTGCCAGGAGGTGATGGGACCAGTGGCCATGATGTTGAGCTTCAGACCATATTTTGCACTCTCTTCTTTCACCCTCATTAAAAGGTTCTTTAATTCCTCCTCACTTCCTGCCATCACTGTTGTGTCATCTGCATATCTGAGGTTGTTGATAATTCTTCCGGCACTCTTAAGATACATTACTAGAGGGGTGAAATTCCACTTTCAGCTCATCCAATGCTCTGTTCAATGTCATGCCTTTAGAACAACAACATCTGGAGGGCCACAGGTTCCTCATCCCCATCTGAACCTGCTTTTCTCAGATCATGTCATCCAAGGCTCTGCTCCAAGTGCCCTGTCTCCAGAGGTCAGGCTGGTGGTTACCAAGGGTTCCAGAAGGAGGTGATGTGAAAGATCACTTCCTGAGACCTGCCAATCAGTGGGGAGAATACTGGGCTAGAATGGACAAAGATTCTGATTTCAAACTGGGTAACTGCCAATGAATGGCCTTCCCAGAAACATTTTCATGCTCATTCTGGCAAAACGTTAAATCTGCTATTTGAAAGAGCTTTTAATGACAGGGAACTCAAGGGTCCTTCAGCTGTTGCTTATATTTGTTAGATGCTTGCTGGTGTTTATTGAGACCTAGTTATTTTTAATGTGTTTTTAGCGTGTTTTAATTTCATTGAATATAAATGGTGTTTTAGATATTTATGTTAGCTGCCTTGTAGGCCGTCATGTGTAAGCCATAATGTGGAAAAGGCGGGCTGTAAATGTTCTAAATAAAGTAAAAACCAATCTGACATGGTAACAACAAGAATTGCTGTATGAGAAATACTGGAGAGGATGGAAAGTGCCTACAATGGAAGAAGAGGAGAATTTAAAAAGTGCAGATGTAAAGGTTTTTGTTGTTGTTTAGTCGTTTAGTCGTGTCCATCTCTTCATGACCCCATGGACCAGAGCACGCCAGGCACTCCTGTCTTCCACTGCCTCCCGCAGTTTGGTCAAACGCATGCTGGTAGCTTCAAGAACACTGTCCAACCATCTCGTCCTCTGTCGTCCCCTTCTCCTTGTGCCCTCCATCTTTCCCAGCATCAGGGTCTTTTCCAGGGAGTCTTCTCTTCTCATGGGGTGGCCAAAGTATTGGAGCCTCAGCTTCAGGATCTGTCCTTCCAGTGAGCACTCAGGGCTGATTTCCTTCAGAATGGAGAGGTTTGATCTTCTTGCAGTCCATGGGACTCTCAAGAGTCTCCTCCAGCACCATAATTCAAAAGAATCAATTATTCGGCGATCAGCCTTCTTTATGGCCCAGCTCTCACTTCCATACATCACTACTGGGAAAACCATAGCTTTTCCTTACCTTTTTACCTTTTGATGGGGCAGAACTGCTAGAAATAAATTAAGAATGGTTTGGGGATTCCAATTGGTGTGAAGCTGGTTTGAGAAACAACACGTCAGTCAGCAGGATGCTGTAACACAGTACAGGATCTACCGTATTTTTTGCTCACTTTTTCCTTTCTAAAAAGTAAGGGGGAATGTGTGTGCGTCTTATGGAGCGAATGCAGGCTGCACAGCTATCACAGAAGCCAGAACAGCAAGAGGGATTGCTGTTTTCACTGCACAGCGATCCCTCTTGCTGTTCTGGCTTCTGAGATTCAGAATTTTTTTTCTTGTTTTCCTTCTCCAAAAACTAGGTGTGTCTTGTGGTCTGGTGCGTCTTATAGAGCGAAAAATACGGTATATGCATTTTGGAGAACATGGCGTGAACATGGATTAAAAACTCAGCACAGTGAGTACACAATATATGGGAGTGTGAACACAACCGTAGTCTCTTCAGTATTACACCACATCAGTGCAAAGACATACAATTGAATGTGGCAACTCTCTACCCCACAGTCCAGAACAACTTTAAACACTTGTGGTTACACCTGGGAAAAAGATGATCACTTGAAAATAGCTCAATGCTTGTTTTTCATTCCTGCATGATAAGCATGGTTTCAAATTAAAGGTAAATATGGACTATGCGGATTTTCATACAAAACTGGTTTCGCTTGAGTGCCCCCATTAACTTTTCCACCCTTTCCGCAGAAATTGCTTCTCTTGTTGATCTTTCACTTGCAACCCAGCTGAACAAGAGGGGGGTGGGGACTAGATTCTCTCTGGTAGATAGATGGCTGTCAGCAAAATGGCGGCTGCACATGGCTATCAGCAGTGGCCATGCCAAGATACACAGCTTCTCCAAACTATCACACGGGCTTCAAGAACAGAGAGCTGTCATGTGGGATAGAGGATATCATATGTAAGAATCTAGATGCCTGCTGGGTGCTGACAGTGTGTATTTAGACTCCTGTGGGTTTCCTTACATATTCCACACATATAGGAGAAATAATAAACACCAAAAAGACCTATTAGAGAGTATACGTTTGGGTGGGTGGTATGGTGAACAATTTTGGGGGTGAGGTGAGTGAGATTAGGAGCTCCTTCAGATGACCTATTTGTTGAAGATTCATCATGATTAGCTTGTGCAACGTTTACAGGGGGGTTATATCATTATATCTATCTATCATCTATCTATCTATCATCTATCTATCTATCTATCTATCTATCTATCTATCTATCTATTTATCTATCATCTATCATCTATCATCTATCTATATCTATCATCTATCATCTATCTATCTATCTATCTATCTATCTATCATCTATCTATCTAATCTAAACAATTTCCTTCTAAATCCATACATAAAATGAAATAAAAAAATAAAGAATTCTCTGCATTCTTGGACTTACTTCCTCCCCTCCGTGGAGTCCATTGGTAGTCGTTTTTCACTGCATATCATAACGTTCTCTATTTGTCCATAAAACTCTAATTATATCCATAGTTCACTTCACATTGCAAGTGTTATGGTATTCCTGCCAATGTGTTTAGCTGCTTACAGTGTTCCAGTGTTCTCTCAAATAAGTTACAAATTTACCCCAGTCCTTTTTGAAGTTTTTCTCATCCTGGTTCCTGATTTTTCCGGTCAATTTGGCCATCTCAGCATAGTACATCAATTTTATTGTCCACTCTTCTCTTGTAGGAATCTTGTATTCCTTCCATCTCTGGGCTAGGAGTATCTGGGCTGCCATCGTCATGTACATGAAAAGTCTTTTCTGCTCCCTTGGTATCTCGGTCCCTATAATTTCTAATAAAAAGGCTTCTGGTTTTTTAACAAAAGTTATTTTAAACATTTTAAAAAATTCATTATAAATCATTTCCCAATAGGCTTTTATCGCCTTCAAGTCTACCACATATGATAAAAGGTGCAGAGGGGTTAGATTATAGCTGGTCTTCTTTGAGCATTTGTTCTGATTTGTTTGCTGGGGAAGAACAATGAATATTCATTGGAGCAGAGCTGGCCTCTGGAGTTGGCATTATTGGGCATCTGCTGAGGCTTGCGCTCCAAAAGGAGGAGTGCTGGTGCTTTTGTTGTTGTTGTTGTTTAGTCATTTAGTCGTGTCCGACTCTTCATGACCCCATGGACCAGAGCACACCAGGCACTCCTGTCTTCCACTGCCTCCCGCAGTTTGGTCAAACTCATGTTAGTAGCTTTGAGAACACTGTCCAACCATCTCGTCCTCTGTCGTCCCCTTCTCCTTGTGCCCTCCATCTTTCCCAACATCAGGGTCTTTTCCAGGGAGTCTTCTCTTCTCATGATGTGGCCAAAGTACTGGAGCCTCAGCTTCAGGATCTGTCCTTCCAGTGAGCACTCAGCACCTTAAGAATAGATAGGTTTGATCTTCTTACAGTCCATGTTGCTTAGTAAAGGTAAAGAGATCCCTGACCATTAGGTCCAGTCATGGCCAACTCTGGGGTTGAGGCGCTCATCTCGCTTTACTGGCCGAGGGAGCCGGCGTACAGCTTCCAGGCCATGTGGCCAGCATGACTAAGCCGCTTCTGGCGAACCAGAGCAGTGCACGGAAATGCCGTTTATCTTCCTGCCGGAGCGGTACCTATTTATCTACTTGCACTTTGACATGCTTTCGAACGGCTAGGTTGGCAGGAGCTGGGACCGAGCAACGAGAGCTCACCCCGTCATGGGGATTCGAACTGCCGACCTTCTGATCGGCAAGTCCTAGGCTCTGTGGTTTAACCCACAGCGCCACCCCATAAACCTGTTCTTCCTTGCTGTTAAAATCATAGAATTGTAGAGCTGGAGGAGACCCCAGGGGTCATCTAGTCCAGCCTCCTGTAATGCGATGCACTGCTGCTGTACAGCAGAGCAGAGACAAGAAAAAAGAGAATCACCACCCTCATTCATTTGTATGCCACTGTTCCATGGTAAACCGTGCTTAAAGCTGCTCACAACACCCAAGAGCTGAAGGAATTCCTCGCGATAGCCCCTTGCCCAACGGGGTCCCAAAATCTGAAGCCAACATGGCAGAGAAAGAAGCAACACAATCGTACACCTCCTCTAAATTGTTGGCAGCGCTGGCCGTAGTTTAATGTTTCACCGAAAGAGCTGTTACATTACACAACTTAAATTGCGTTGTCCGTTTTCAGACAGAGAAAATAGTCCGAGGGGAGAGATAGAACCCCTGGGAGGGCAAAGAAGGCGCGCGGATCGTAGAAATTGTTAAATTGATACAACATAGCCATGCCGGTTAAAGTGACAAAGAGGCAAAATAGAGGCTGTTATACATTTTACTGGACAAAAGCGGGCAAGACGCTACTTAGAAAGCAAGAGGCGGCTTGCGGCTGATGTTGAGCACATATGTAAAACCAAGGAAGGGAAATTAGCACTGCGATTAGTGTAGTCAGGTGACAATAATACGTCTCTTGCACATGAAACCAGATGAGGTGTGTATTAAAACATTGCATTCCCTCACCAGCCATAGCGGATTCAATAAAACTTCTTGTGCTCCCTGAGTCCCCATATTGAGTTTCTCAACGAGAACAATTAGAAGTCCGTGCAAAACCTAAGAGATGGGATTGTACTTCCTCTTGAAAAAAAATCCTCAACTTCTTCATTAGGATCAACAGGGTGATAGATGTGTGATGTACATAGCTGTCAACTTACAGATTTGAAAATAAGGGACCAGCAGCCTCAAAAATAAGGGATCAGCAGCCAAAATAAGGGATTTTCCAGGCACAGGTATGTTCAACTTCTGAGCCCCTCCGAGCCAAGGGCAGAAAGCCCAGCCAGCAGCCCAACGAAGCCTCAAGCGGTGGTTCCAACAGCGCAGCAACCCGGCGAAAGGGATGCAGCAAGGAAAACCACCATCACCTCTCCACTGGGAAGCGCTGAGCAAGGGCGAGTCCCCAGGCAATGTGGCCAATTTGATTGGCGCAAGGCATGCAAGCTCCACCCCCCCAGTTGTTCTTAGACTTCTTATTGGGTGAGCAACGCAGCCAAGCAACACAGTTGGAGCCTCCCTCCTCCCTGGCCGGCAGGGAGGGAGGGAGGGAGAGGAGCTGCTCCTGGAGAATTTAAGGGACATCATCAATAAGGGACAGCAGCACTGGGATAAGGGACTTTCCCGCCAAATAAGGGACGGTTGACAGCTATGGATGTATTTGCACGGCCATTGTCTCTAACCGAAATGCACTTCTGTATCCCTCTGCAATTGTTGTTAGTGTAAAGGGTTTTCTACTGCCCCATTTTTTGGTTGAGGCTAGTGGTGCCTTCATTGGAGAATACAGTCTGGTTTACCATATTTTGAAGTATTTGAAGTAATATATATTGTCATCTTAAGAGGGAATTCCCTGAAATTCGAAGACTAAAACAACCTAACCACCCTGTGATCTTCAGTTGATTTTAATCATCATCATCAACGGCATCACTGGCCAAGCCTAAAAGCTAGCCAAACTGTCCATAGAGAATTATCAGTAGAAAAGACAGGGGAGCTGTGTGTCTGGCTGTTAACCAGAAGGTTGCTGGTTCGAGCCCACCCAGGGACACCTGTGGGAAGGATTCCTGCATTTCAAGGGGTTGGACTAGATGACCCTCAGGGTCCCTTCCAACTCTACCGTTCTATGATTCTACACCAGGGATGGGGAAGCAATAGCCCTCCAGATGTTGCTACTCCCTACTCTTGATGAAGGTCTACCGTACACACTTCGTTTTGTTGTTGTTGTTGTTTAGTCGTTTAGTCGTATCTGACTCTTTGTGACCCCATGGACCAGAGCACACCAGGCACTCCTGTCTTCCACTGCCTCCCGCAGTTTGGTCAAACTCATGTTAGTAGCTTTGAGAACACTGTCCAACCATCTCGTCCTCTGTCGTCCCCTTCTCCATGTGCCCTCCATCTTTCCCAACATCAGGGTCTTTTCCAGGGAGTCTTCTCTTCTCATGATGTGGCCAAAGTATTGGAGCCTCAGCTTCAGGATCTGTCCTTCCAGGGAGCACTCAGGGCTGGTTTCCTTAAGAATGGATAGGTTTGATCATCTTGCAGTCCATGGGACTCTCAAGAGTCTCCTCCAGCACCAGAATTCAAAAGCATCAATTATTTGGCCTTCTTTATTTCCCTACATCACTACTGGGAAAACCATAGCTTTAACTATACGGACCTTTGTCGGCAAGGTGATGTCTCTGCTTTTTAAGATGCTGTCTAGGTTTGTCGTCGCTTTTCTCCCAAGAAGCAGGAATCTTTTAATTTCGTGACTACTGTCACCAGCAAGCCACTCCAGTGGACAAAAGCACACTTCATACTTATAACAAATAGGTTTTCTTTGTCTCATACATTCTCCCATGAGCCTTGTCAGTTAAATGGCTCGTTCCCATTTTACAGACAGAGGGATTGTAAACTGAGGTATCATGACTTGCCCACTGACTACATACCAAGTTGTGTTCGATCCTGGCTCATCCACATTGCTTTTTATCCCCGTGGCGCTGTGGGTTGAACACAGAGCCTAGGACTTGCTGATCAGAAGATCGGCAGTTCAAATCCCCACGACGGGGTGAGCTCCCATTGCTCGTTCCCTGCTCCTGCCAACCTAGCAGTTCGAAAGCACATCAAAGTGCAAGTAGATAAATAGGTACCACTCCAGCAGGAAGGTAAACGGTGTTTCCGTGCGCCGCTCTGGTTCGCCAGAAGCGGCTTAGTCATGCTGGCCGGCTCCCTCGGCCAATAAAGCGAGGTGAGCGCCGCAACCCCAGAGTCGGCCACGACTGGACCTAATGGTCAGGGGTCCCTTTACCTTTACATGCAGAAAAAGGACATAGTTAGCCCAGCTTGGGCATTGCCACTTCTAATCCTCCTGCAGTCAGTGCCGCAAGGTTGTCTTGCAGAAAAATGGGGAAAACATTCGTACAAATAAACAACCTACGAAGGAACACCACACGGGTGATGACAGAGGAGAGTAGAGCCAGCCTCTTCATTTCTATGTGCAATGCTTTTGTGCCAGCTGACACACAAATGGTGCATGACAGAAACAGATCATGTCCAAGAATGCATACTTTCAAACTAAAATCATTGAATTGTCACTGGCAGATGGTGTATGGGGGATTGGTTTTGGTTACACACATCTATGAACAGTTTATCCTCGCTTTTTAAATTCCAGACGTCCTGTTATCCCACTCATCCCATGTTACAAAATATATGATAGGGAAGTTAAAAACCCTTTTGCACCAGAAGGGTTCAGCTAGTCCAAGACTAAGGCTGAAATCTCATGCATCCTCCCTTCAGAGTAATTCCCAGAGAGCTCAGGATTTGCTTCCAAGTAAATGACCACAGAGCCTAGGGCTTGCCGATCAGAAGGTCAGCAGTTTGAATCCCCATGACAGGGTGAGCTCCCATTGCTCGGTCCCAGCTCCTGCCAACCTAGCAGTCTGAAAGCATGTCAAAGTGCAAGTAGATAAATAGGTACCACTCCGGCGGGAAGGTAAACGGCGTTTCCATGTGCTGCTCTGGTTCGCCAGAAGCAGCTCAGTCATGCTGGCCACATGACCCGGAAGCTGTACGCCGGCTCCCTCAGCCAGTAAAGCAAGATGAGCGCCACAACCCCAGAGTTGGCCACGACTGGACCTAATGGTCAGGGGTCCCTTTACCCTTTACCTTTAAATGTTCACAGGGGGCAACATACTGTGAAAGTTAGAACTGGAACGGTCCAACCTACTTCAAGGCCAAAAAGTTGATCTGAGTGGCATGCATATTTGTGGTATGATAAGGTCAAAGCACATAAAGCATTTAAAAACCATATTGTCAGGAAAGCATTGTTTAATGTTTGGATAAGATATAAAGATCTACTTGAATGTAAAACCCCAAGATGGTTGTCACCGATGGAAGCGAAGGCTCTGAAAAAGCTCAATATGGATGCCAAATGGCCGAAATATTGGGAGATTTTGGAACAAGAAGGAGATAAATTGAAATTGCAGAGCTTTGAGAAATTAAAAGATAAAGTGCGAGATTGGCTTCACTATTATCAAATAAGGGAGGCTTATTATTTGGACAAGAAAATTGGCTTTCAGGTGGAAAAATCAAAATTGGAAACAGAATTGTTAGATCCTAAAACTAAGAATTTGTCAAGAATGTATAACTTGCTGCTGAAATGGAATACTCAGGATGAAATGGTGAAATCTGCTATGATAAAATGGGCACAAGATGTTGGACACAACATTATGTTTGCTGACTGGGAACAGTTATGGACCACAGGTATGAAATTTACGGCATGTAATACCTTAAGAGAGAATATTATGAAAATGATATACAGGTGGTACATGACACCAGTCAAGCTTGCAAAAATATATCACTTGCCCGATAATAAATGTTGGAAATGTAAAGAAAATGAAGGTACATTCTTCCACCTTTGGTGGACGTGCCCAAGGATTAAGGCTTTCTGGGAGATGATTTATAACAAAATGAAAAAGGTACTTAAATATACTTTCTTGAAAAAACCAGAGGCCTTTGATTCCCTCCTTCAGAAAACCTGATTTGGCTACATTGAATTCATTAGTGAAAACCTGATTGTGATGTTTTAAAAATTAAAAAACAACAACCCTGAGATTGAATGGCTGCCCAGCCCATAGCTGTCAACTTTTCCCTCTTCTTGCGAGGAATCCTATTTGTAATAAGGGAATTTCCCTTAATAAAAGGGAAACGTTGGCAGCTATGGCCCAGCCACCAGCCATTTTGTACTTCGAAGGAGTCAAAGGTAGCCTTGATGTAAGAGTCTTTTGAGCTAATATGGCTTAGAGGTGGCGCATCTTAGCAAGCAAAGCATGTTCTCTTTGTCCTGCTGTTGACTCAGGCCAGTTAGAGACATCAGATATGGACGACAAAGGACTCATACAACCAAAGGAGCTGTTTTGTTTGCATCTACAAAAGACGCCTACACAATAAAGGCCCTGGACAAAGTCAACTAGATCCTGCTGGGCCCATCGCAGTCCGATGGCTAGCAAATTAACGCTACCAGACATGACAGATGTATTCCACCCCTGGTGATGCCCTCATTCAAATGCCGAATGTTCAGCCACTTTTTCCTGGCAGCCAGACCTTGACACTAGTTCAGGAAACCTACTGTACTTGTGAGAAAAAGTGAGGTAAGTGTTTCCAGTTGCTCTCCGAAAGAAAACACAAACAAATGCTTCTACTGAATGTACTTTTTATGTATAAAAAAGCAAATCACCAGGCGCATCCTAATTTATGTTGCGTTAATGATTCCTTGAAATGGTTCAGAAGAAGAAAGGTCCGTCTCTAGCGCTAACTGGGAAGCACAAAGTGGATTGGGGGAAGTGGTTCCTCCTGATATTGGTACTGGAGATGTGGCCCAACTTGGTTCTTTGGAAGATAGGCCATAAATTAATCAGTATACCTACACCAGGGATGGGGAACACATGACCCTACAGATGCTGTTGGACTCCAACTCCCATCAGGCCTACACAGCATGGCTAATGATCAAAGATTATGGAAGTTGTAGTCAACCAACACCTGGAACTTTCCTTGGGTCTATGAGGGCCTCCTTTGGAGGCTAAGTGTTATCATCTGGGTGGGCCTCTTCTCTGCCAATAAAATAATACTTATCTACTCCCTACGGCTGGCTGTAGGTTTGTGTCCTAAACATCTGTTGATGAATATCAATGCAGATGTAAACATGCTAAGTCCATTTGCTGCCACAACCTGGCTTCTCTCTTTCACTCTAAACGCTTTGGCTATGGATCTGGTTTTACCCTGTTGCAGAGTAAGATAAATAGGACATCCAGAATAATGTGTGGGAGGTGTTTGAAAGAGAGAGAGAGGGAGAAAGAGAGACTGTGTGGAGCCATGGGAAACATGCTGATGCCAAAGACTGACTTCATGGCCTTGGATCACAGCGATGAGGGGGATGAGCTGAGGAATGCTGATGATCATTGCAGCCCCAAGAGTGGCGAAGCGAAGAAAGGGGTTGCTTGGATCAAAACCCCAAAAATGAAAACTGTGTAAAAAATAATAAAAAAGGCTTGCGGACATTTTGTCAACTAACTCACAAATTTTATTATTATTTTTTAAAATAACTCATTTGCAAACTGTGAGTTCCAACCCAATGTGTGTAAAAGATGCAATAAAAGGCAGCAGCGTCTGCAAATATACAAGAGGGCTTAGTGGATGATGGTGCAATGAGATTCCCAATGTGATGTTTTTGCTTTGTCTGAAAAATTCAACACAACACAGAGAAAGGGCAGTGGGGTTCTGGGTTTCCAAATCGTGCATATACCTCTCATTTGCACTTCCAATGTCTTTCTCCCAGGTCAATTTAAGCATAGGATGGTAATCATAGTAACCATGCAACATCTCATGAAATCACATGGGTTATGTGCCCAACAATCAGTTTCATTAGAGTCAGATTAAGACCTTTAAATCTATGAAAACAAATTGTAAACAATTAAAAACATTAGCAGGATATAAGCACAAGCAGTAAGAAATAATTTAAATGAAGTATAAAGGATAAACTTTGAATTGACTATGCAGTAAGAATCTGATATAAAATAAGCAACCGTGGGGATGGTTAAGTTCACTCAAAGGTGACTATGGGATCGTGGTGCTCATCTTGCTTTCAGGCTGAGGGAGCCGGCGTTTGTACACAGACAGCTTCCGGGTCATGTGGCCACCATGACTAAGCCGCTTCTGGCACAATGGAACACTGTGATGGAACCCAGAGTGCATGCACGGAAATGCCGTTTACCTTCCCGCCGTAGTGGTGCCTATTTATCTACTTGCACTGGCATGATTTCAAACTGTTAGGTTGACAGGAGCTGGGACAGAGCAACGGGAGCTCACTCCGTCACAGGGATTCGAACCGCCAACCTTCTGATCAGCAAGCCCAAGCGGCTCAGTGGTTTAGACCACAGCACCACCCGCAAACATATATGTGACCAAATCTAGTGGTGGTGGGCAGGGCCAGATTTAGGTTTGATGAGGCCTTAAGCTACTGAAGGTAATGGGGCCCCTTATAAGTCCAGCTGTCCTTTGTCAACAACAAATTGTCGCTGTTTTTTGTTGTTGAATATATGCTATATGGTCATTTATGGACCTAATAGGTATCTAAAGCCATTTGCACATAACAAAATATGTATTTTATCAAAGTAATCGTTGAACTGAAATACAGTGGTGCCCCGCAAGACGAATGCCTCGCAAGACGGAAAACCCGCTAGACGAAAGGGTTTTCCGTTTTGGAGGTGCTTCGCAAAACGAATTTCCTATGGGCTTGCTTCGCAAGATGAAAATGTATTGCGAGTTCCTGCGGGTTTCCCCCCCTCCCCCCCTTTTTCTAAGCCGCTAAGCCGCTTATCTGCTTATCCGCTAAGCCGATAAGCCGCTAAAAGCCGCTAAAAGCCGCTAAAAGCCGCCAATAGTGCTAATAGCGCTAATCGGCTAAGCCGTCAATGGGCTTGCTTCGCAAGACGAAAAAACCGCTAGACGAAGAGACTTGCGGAACGGATTAATTTCGTCTTGTGAGGACAATTAAACTGTACAATTAAGAAGAAGTATATTAATAGTGAAATAATTGATAAGCTCTAACTGTATGTGGGTTTTATTTTATTTGTTTTTTATCTTATATTTTGGAAATGTACATCCAGCGGGGGGTTTTTCTTTAAAAAAATTTTGGGGGCACCAAGAGAGTCGGGCCCTAAGCTATAGCTTGTTTAACTTATTATTATTTATTATTATTTATTATTATACGTAAATCCAGCACTGGTGGTGGGGAACATTTGCCATTGTTGTTTAGTCGTTTAGTCGTGTCCGACTCTTCGTGACCCAATGGACCAGAGCACGCCAGGCACTCCTGCAGTTTGGTCAAACTCATGCTGGTAGCTTCGAGAACACTGTCCAACCATCTCGTCCTCTGTCGTCCCCTTCTCCTTGTGCCCTCCATCTTTCCCAACATCAGGGTCTTTTCCAGGGAGTCTTCTCTTCTCATGAGGTGGCCAAAGTCATTCTATACCAGCAAGTTTCTTCAACCCTAATTAAATCTGCCCTTAAGTTACTGTTCCCTTAAGTCAAAGTCTTCCTTGCATGCACATGAATGCTAGATACTTGGTTCTGAACCCAAAGAGCTCATAACACGAAGTCCTGCTAAATTCAACCAGCTGGGGTAAGAAATTTGTTGTCGGATCATAGAATCATAGAATGGTATAGTTTGAAAGGACCCGAGGGTAATCTAGTTCAGCTTCCTGCAATGCAGGAATCCTGTCCACAGGCATCCCTGGGTGGGCTCAAACCACCAACCTTCACCTTAACAGTGAGATACACTGACACACTGCACCATCTGAGGGAGATCAGAAGCCTCATATTTCGGAATGCCTGAGTGCAGCAGAAATTCCCCATCACAATAGGCGTTGCTGTTCTAGGCTTCAATTCACACAATTAAAGACTACAGCACAAAAGAAGTCACTATTAAGAAGATGGAACAGTGAGCTCATTTAAGAAGGTCCATGATGATGATGATGATGATGATGATGATTTATTATTTATACCCCGCCCATCTAGCTGAGTTTCCCCAGCCACTCTGGACGGCTCCCAATCGAGCGTTAAAAACAATACAGCATTAAATATTAAAAACTTCCCTAAACAGGGCTGCCTTTAGATGTCTTTTAAAAATAAGATAACCTGCTCAGAAGCAGGGAGAATTAGCTCAAATGGTAGAGCACTCGCTTAGCATGCGAGAGGTAGCGGGATCGATGCACGCATTCTCCAATTTTCTTCTAGGGACGTGGGTGGCGCTGTGGGTTAAACCACAGAGCCTAGGACTTTCCAATCACAAGGTCGGCGGTTCGAATCCCCGCGACGGGGTGAGCTCCCATTGCTCGGTCCCTGCTCCTGCCAACCTAGCAGTTCGAAAGCACGTCAAAGTGCAAGTAGATAAATAGGTACTGCTCCAGCAGGAAGGTAAACGGCGTTTCCGTGCGCTTTTCTGGATCGCCAGAAGTGGCTTAGTCATGCTGGCCACATGACCCGGAAGCTGTATGCCGGCTCCCTTGGCCAATAAAGCGAGATGAGCGCTGCAACCCCAGAGTCGGTCACGACTGGACCTAACGGTCAGGGGTCCCTTTACCTTTTTTAAGATAAGATAGCTGCTTATTTCCTTGACATCTGATGGGAGGGCATGCGCCACTACCGAGAAGGCCCTCTGTCTGGTTCCCTGTAACCTCACTTCTCGCAATGAGGGAACCGCCAGAAGGCCCTCGGCACTGGAACTCATTGTCTGGGCTGAATGATGGGGGTGGAGATGCTCCTTCAGGTATACAGGACCGAGGCTGTTTAGGGCTTCTGGGCTGAGCAGCAGTCTTCTGATCTTCTGGGCTAAGCAGCAATACAACTCTGTAGGTCAGGAGTAGCCAATATGGCCAATATTTTGGACTCCCATCAGCCAAAGCCTGTATGGCCAACATACCTCCAACATTTCTCAGATGAAAATAGAGGTGTCCCCTCCAACATTTCTCCAATGAAAATAGGGACATCCTAAGGAAAAGTGAGACAAATCTGAAACTCCTGTAAATCCTGGATTGTCCCAGGAAAATAAGGACAATTTTAGGGCCCAGAGCCATGCTTAGGGATGATGTGGAGACCTAGCGCAAAACATCCAAAAGGAGGCACTGCTTTTATTACCTCCGAGACCTGCAGGTGACTGAGCCCAGCAAAGTAGGGCATGGTTTCGTGTGTTTTTTAGTCCATTTCATTTCATTAAGATACGGTAAAACGCTCTGAGCCTCAGGAAAAGGGTGGGACATAAATTTAGCTGACTAACTAAATACACTTTGGCTCATGTTAAGTATGGAACACCTATTCTTGTCTGTTCTGGTGGTCACATTCCACTGAACTCAAAGGAACATTCCATCATAGAGGAGGAATGGGGGTGGGATTGTGAGAAGTGGCAATCGCCGCAACAGAAAATGACAGCAGCAGAGTCAATTTACACCCCTGCAATCTCCTTTGTTTTAACTTGGAGCTGTAGCTAAGAGAAGAAATCACAACACCCCTCTCCGCTTTTTTTTTTTTTTCTGCTTATTATTAAAATGGGACATCTGGATTTCCATTTCTCTCCTTAAAAGCTATGTGTGAGTTGTGGTTGCCAGAGAAGCACACCTGGGAGTATAATGGGGGTAAGATATAAATGTCTTTCCATATGGCTGACTGATAAACAGCTCGTTCTACACAGTTCAACGTTTAGGATAAATCGAGTGCTATTAAGACGTTCAGAGCGAGCAGTGTGAGGGCATAGTAGGCCAACGGTGATTTCATCCTGTTTTTAGTTACCCCACTCTTGCATAATTTGGGACAAACATTTATTGATGATGATTCGGTATATATTTATAAATATACCTGTGGAGATCTGGGAGAAGACTGCAGGACAAGGTGATACCAGTGATCCCAGCTCTGACAAATAAGAAAAGATCAACACTATCCCTTGTTATGTTGGGAATGTCAGGAAATGAGAGGAGAATTCTATCATATATGGTGGGAATATGTCAAGGATGTATTGGGTGGGGGAAAACAGCAGGAGATTGGCCAAGCCATACTCAGAGTAGAACCGTAAAACTCAAGTCAATAAACCTATTGACTTCTATAGGTCTCCTCTGAGTATGACTTAGTTGATACCACCCAATATTTCCTTGGTAAAGAGTTTGGGATACATAGTTTTATTTAGCTCAACACATTTGCTCTGGCATAATACAGATTAGTTAATCAAGATCCTTGTTGGGTCAGATCCTTGCTCTCTAACAGGAGTGCTCCAGTTCAGGATTCTAACCAGTCAGTCTTGCCTTCCTCCTAGATATTGTAAGCCATTAGGGGCTCAGATAAGCTCATTCACCATTCCAATTCAGCATCCCTTTATATGGAAGCCAATTTGGTTTCCATTTTCCTTTTTCAGTTGACTCTCAGCATTCCACAATTCCATTCTGCTCTCACATTGTGAGGGAGAAGCAGGGGATTGTTCCCTTTGATCTTAAGCTTCTTTATACTTTTCCAAACCACAGGGTTCTCCCAAACATGCAGCTACTTCACTCTTGCTTTTCAGTTTTTCACTGCTATTTCCCAATTTCTGTGGTCATGCGGGCACTAAGTTTTCTGTTAGAGCAGTGGTTCCCAAACATCTCCCCTACCTCTGGACCCCTTGAAAGTTGCTGAGGTTCCTGGCGGAACACGTAATGGTTTGAGGAGGGGGGTTGCCTGTTGTAAGTCCATATAATTCAAATTGTAATTCGTTGGAATTCAAATTGCAATACAATAAAGTACCTCATAAGAAATAAAAGAAACAATAGCAAGAAACAATAATTATACAATTAAAAATCAATGTGATGGATGTACTGTCTCCTGTTTTTTGCCAAAAATCCACAACATGTTGCAGAATATCCGAATGAAGTTTATGGACCACTTGTAGTCCACAGACCACAGTCTGGGAAACCCTGTGTTATAGGGAATGATGTACAATAACCCAAATGCTTGTTTACAAAGCTATCGTACTACCAACTTTACTGTACGCTTGTGAAACATGGACCACTTTTAAAGTCATCTCCAGCTCCTTGAAAGATTCCATTAACGGTGTCTCCGAAAAAATGTACACATCACTTGGGAAGACAGGCAAACTAATGTCAGTGTCAGGGCCATCTTACCCATAGGTGCTAGGGGTGCAGGGCACCTGGGCGCTGGGCTCTCAGGGGTGCCAGGCTGAGAGTCCGGGGCCCGAGTTGAATCCGTGGAAGAGCCCGCCTGTTTGTCAGAGTGCCGCGGCAGGCTCTTCTGCTGTGGGCAGCTCTGCACCGTGAGTCTGGGGGCGACTGAGCCAGTAAGACACTGAGGCAGCTGGCCGGCTCTGCTGTCCTGTGTGCCTGGGACTGGGCAACCTGGGGGGGCAGGCGCCGGGCAGATCTTTGCACCCCAGTGCCGCATATGCTTAAGACAGCCCTGGTCAGTGTGCTGGAAGAAGTTCACCAGTGTTGAAGCAATGATTCTTCAACATCAACTTTGTTGGAGTGGTCATGTTGTTCGGATGCCTGATTATTGTCTTCCAAAGCAACTACCCTATTCCCAGCTCAAGAATGGAAAGTGAAATACCGGTGGACAACAAAAAAGGTTTAAAGATGCACTCAAGGCAAATCTAAAAAAATGTAGTATAGGCACTGATAACTGGGAAACACTGGCCTGTGAGTGCTCCAATTGGAGAACAGCCTTTCCCAAAGGTGTCATGGACTTTGAAGGAGCATTGAACTCAGGGCGAAAAGGAGAAATGAGCTAAGAAGAAGGCACGTTTGGCAAACCCTCACCATGATCAACTCCCATCTGGAAACTTATGTGGAAGGATGTGTGGATCCAGAATTGGCCTTCAGCATCACTTACGGACTCACTATTAAGCCCGTGTTCATAGAAGACCATCCTACTCGGCTACGAGTGATCGCAAATGAAGATACAACAATGAATTGCAATGGAAACTAGTGTGGTCTGCAGAGGTTGGATTCTGTCCCCCACTTTCAAATTCCTTCTCAAAACCCACCTTTCCTATGAGGCAATTGGCTTAACATCTTGGTCTTCCTCCCCCACTGAAACTAAGCCAAAGTATGAGGAACTGAACGGAAAGCATATTCTTCCACCGTTTACCCCCACTTCCACCTTTCTCTGGGGATGGATGGATGAGTCTATTTCCTGTCCACATCAGTTTTGCATGTGTTCATTTCATAAATCCTTTCCATCCTGTTTCTGCATTAATCGGATTTTTTTTAAAAAAAAATCTGTATGGAAATTCATAGTTCAGCATATATTTTATCTCAATGTACATATTTGTAAAAGTATTGTCACCTAAAACACATATTTTTAATGTACTTTGGTACTTTTTTGAGCTGAGAACTGCATTGTCAAATTGAAAGTAGTGTGAAATCTGAAGATGGACTGTGATCCAGTCTGCGCAGTGGTTTCAATGGTGTGAATGAGGTCAGTTTGCTTAAAAATCCAGACCAAACAAACTTCTCTTCTATGTCTCTCTTTAATCGCTTCCCCCACCCAGACCACTAACTCCTTTCCATTGACTTTTAGACTGTAAGCTTCTCATTGCAGAGATGTTATATGTAATGTACTATGTAATAGTAGCACCCAGTGAGTAGCACCTGGCGGGAAAGCTCAGATCTGCAGGCCCTGTTAGATGGTAGGTTTGATGTGTTCACGTTATTTCACTTGTAGCTGGGGATGGATGAAGCTGTCAGTTTTGGTTTCTCACTGCTTCTTAGTTTTCTACTGTTCAGTTCATCCCATTTCCCCATTAGTTTGCAACTGGAAAAAGGCCTTACAAAAAATCCCCAGCATTTCAGTGTCCATTTCTCCAACTATGCCCATTTTTGCAGGCAGTTGTACCTAGCATAATGCATTTTATATGTTATTTTTCACACACATATGCATTGTTATGCATAAAGGTAAAGGTAAAGGTACCCCTGCCCGTACGGGCCAGTCATGTCCGACTCTAGGGTTGCGTGCTCATCTCGCTCTAGAGGCCGTGAGCCGGTGCCGTCCGAGGACACTTCCGGGTCACATGGCCAGCGTGACGAAGCTGCAGCTGGCGAGCCAGCACCAGCGCAGCACACGGAAACGCCGTTTACCTTCCCACTATAAAGCGGTACCTATTTATTTACTTGCACTCTGACATGCTTTCAAACTGCTAGGTGGGCAGGAGCAGGGACCGAACGACAGGAGCTCACCCCACCGCGGGGATTCGAACAGCCGACCATACGATCGGCAAGTCCTAGGCACTGAGGTTTTACCCACAGCGCCACCCGCGTCCTTTTACCCACAGCGCCACCTGCATTCTGCCCCCTAATATATGACTTTTAAAACACATTTTTGGAGTGTTTGCAAAATTCAGAGAAGCACAAATTCTGAAGGATTGACTGGGTTTCTGTTCAAGTATTATTCCAGTAAGTGTAAATCAGGTAGATTTTTTAAAAACCCTGAATTTTCCCCTTATCGTTGAATTTTCCTATTGATTCCCACTTGGCCCACATTGGAGCAGATTGTAGAAGGAGTGGTTCTGAACAAGGTGAACATGTCGAGCAGCTCTGAAGCAGGAACTTCTTATACTTCAGGTGCCCCTTTCATTTCCCCCTATCTGGGGAGATCATGCCTGTACAAAAATAGAGCTCTGATCGCAAACAAAACCCTTCCAAGGTGCTGTCTAGCAAGTTAGAAAATACAGACTCAAGAAACAGCTCTATGCATAGACTTATCCACCTTCAGAGACAGACGACTGAGAAATACGACCTGGATAAAGTTCCATATTCAATTCCAGGTGCAATCTACTGATCTTACAAAGCGGGTTTTCTTTCTTTTAATTCCTTTTCAATATGAGGAAAATCCCAGCTGAGCAAGGGAGATTGCATATGACATAATAATTCTAATAATATTAATAATAATAATTTTTAAAGGCTTGCGCTGGATTCCAAACAGCTGTCTGGCTCCTTTTTCGATCCACCGAAATTTATTGTTGCTGAAAGTCCCAAGTATTTTAAAGCCTGCCAAAATGTAAGGCAAGTTGTTCACAGGTGACCAGTAACAGCTCTGAGCCAAGTTAAGCACTCATGAGAAAAATTAAAGAAGGAAACCCTGTAAAGGACAAGCTGTTTCTGCCACTAGTTACGGTGACACAAGGAACTCATAGTTTCAGCCAAGGATAGCAAAAGCAGGCAGATGAAATCCCCTTGTTATATTGGCTGGATCCCCACAGAAAAGCCAAGTGCTTCCCTGTTAGTCTTCGACTGCCATTTCACCTGAGTTTGTGGTATTTTATGTTCAGTGTTATACAAGGTCATTGAGGGGCTGGACTAATCTCAAAGACAAACTGGGCATTTGTACCATCCAACATTCCTCAGATGAAAACAGAGACATTTCTCACTCCCCCTGCAACTCGGCCAGCCCCACTAAGATTTGTTTTTACTGGGCTGCATTTTCAAGCTATGCCTTCCGCCATCCTTTTGTTGTTTAGTCATTTAGTCGT
This sequence comes from Podarcis cretensis, assembly GCF_951804945.1. Taxonomy (NCBI): domain Eukaryota; kingdom Metazoa; phylum Chordata; class Lepidosauria; order Squamata; family Lacertidae; genus Podarcis; species Podarcis cretensis. The sequence continues at coordinate 115,785,489 of NC_137172.1, read as the reverse complement.
GTCCGACTCTTCGTGACCCCATGGACCAGAGCACGCCAGGCACTTCTGTCTTCCACTGCCTCCCACAGTTTGGTCAAACTTATGCTGGTAGCTTCGAGAACACTGTCCAACCATCTCGTCCTCTGTCGTCCCCTTCTCCTTGTGCCCTCCATCTTTCCCAACATCAGGGTCTTTTCCAGGGAGTCTTCTCTTCTCATGGGGTGGCCAAAGTATTGGAGCCTCAGCTTCAGGATCTGCCCTTCCAGGGAGCACTCAGGGCTGATTTCCTTCAGAATGGATAGGTTTGATCTTCTTGCAGTCCATGGGACTCTCAAGAGTCTCCTCCAGCACCATAATTCAAAAGCATCAATTCTTCGGCGATCAGCCTTCTTTATGGTCCAGCTCTCACTTCCATACATCACTACTGGGAAAACCATAGCTTTAACTATACGGACCTTTGTTGGCAAGGTGATGTCTTTTTAAGATGCTGTCTAGGTTTGCATTGCTTTTCTCCCAAGAAGCAGGCGTCTTTTAATTTCATGACTGCTGTCACCAACTGCAGTGATCATGGAGCCCAAGGAAGTAAAATCTCTCACTGCCTCCATCCTAGATGGACGATATAACAGGGTACCATACGAAGACAGACTCTGTATATGTGGACAACCACAGGTTGAAGACATCTTGCACTATTTAATATTTGGCCCACTCTACAATGGACCCAGGTGGCGATTTCTCACCTTGCCGTTCATACAGGAAAGATGTCTCTCCCAGGCAGAGAAGGTCCTATGGCTTCTCAGTGATGTAAACATTTCAGTGACTCATAAAGTCACCCTTTTTGTTTTGGCGGCCAAAAAGATAAGAAAGAAGACCCTGGACAATATAGCAGGGAACTGTAAGGGATACACAGAGATCTAAATAGAGACTCTTATTTGTGGTGTGGCACCCCTTTTGCTTGTATTTATTTTTCTTTCAGATATGTCATGGCCAATGGCTAGTACAATAAAGTTATTTGGATTGGATTTGACCCCTCCCCCGCAGCTGACCTTCCTCAACCCCCATTTTTTATGTGTGTGCGGCCCCCCCCACTGTCGGGGACTGGGCCGAGGAGGAATAGTGGGGCCCGCCTCCCTATCCTGACCCTTCCAGGGAGGAGGAGGAAGAAGAAGACAGTATAGATTTATAACAGGGGTTTGAGGGCGGTAGCAGCTCTGAGGCAGATGAGGGGGGAAGTTGGGAAATCATGGGAGAGTCAGAGCAACACCGGGCTGACATGTTGCCATTAGAAAGCATCCCACACCCTCCATCTCCCAGAACCCGGCGAGCCTTAAAAGTAGGAGAGCAAAGAGCTCGAAGACAGAGGGCACGTAGCAGCACCCGTAGAGGAGATAATGAAGATGACGAATGAGGAAGTGGGAGAGATGGGGGTGGAGATTCACTTGGGACAACGCCATTATCCAAGAGGCTGGGTTCTATAGCCTCTCTCTGTGAAGTTTGAAATAAAAAAGGATGGTAAGAATATTTACCTTTTTAAAAAAAACATAATTTTTATTAACAGGCCAATCCAATCACATTATTTCCAAATCACAATTCCAAATTATATAGCCAAATTTTTAAATTTTGTTGGGGGTACCCATATATCATGCTCCGAACGAGGATCAAAACATCACTTCTGTTCCTGCTTTTATCAAACAGTTCTATCCAGATCTTTCCAGATAGTCTCTTTATTACTTTCTTCATCTTCTTGTTGTTATCATATATTCCTTTCTTTGCGATCTCTGATAGTCTTCACAAGCAGTTTAGAAGCAAACAACATCTGCGTGGGTTTTGCACACTGCAAAAGTCATGTCTCATAAGGACAGCCGCCATTCCTCCCCTTCTTCAAGAATTTATCCTCGGTCTGTCCTATTAATTTTCCCAAGCTTGCCATGTATATCCCAAAGGGGCTCTGCCAGGTTATCACATTTCAACCCATCATTCACATTCCAATGACCCTGGTCCTCCTCCTCTTGCCTTTCTTTGACAAGCCTGTCTTAGCAAGACACCATTAAAAACTGCGTCATAGAATTTTTCCTCCGCTCTCCGATATTTACCAGTCCTCTCTTCAATCAATAATTCACTCCACACAGCTCTTAAATTCTTGCTTGCGATTAGTAAAAGGCAACAATTCGTCTCTTTGGGGTGGAGGTTTATGAATACTCACAAAGGCAAAGAAAATAAAAGTTTTTTCCTCCACCCCCCCTCTTTTTTCGCTCCACGGATACCAGTCACGTAATGGCGGTTCATCGCTTGATCTATTTGTCTCCTCCCGTCGCTCCAATCACAGAGATGCATTAATCAGCAGCCTTATCTCTCGAACTTTGCTTGATGTATGTGCTTCAGCTTCTTTCGAATTATATATTTCCAATTATTTTTCCGAGCTGAAGCAAACCGGGGCGCTGATTCGAGACAGCTTCAGAAAGAGCCAACTTCACAGAGGGCTTGTGCCAAGTGATCCTCACCCCCGTCTTTCGAATCGGGGGGTGCATTGTGACCACCGCTGGCAAGGCAGCCCCCTCATATCCTTGGGGGGGGTAGGAAGACTGCATACTTCCCATAGCAGCCTCTTAATTACCTTGTGTGGGTCGGAGAGATGTTATTGTCGGCCATCTTCCAATGCGCCACCTGGTGGCCCCTGGTAAGAATCTTTTCCATGTCTTTGGAAACCGCTGACAGCATCCTGACACCCACAGAGCATTTCCTATCCACAGAAGGGCGAGTGTGACCACCATAGCACCAATGGGGCACAGCGCACATGCCCTCCACTGTCCCAAGAAAACTCCTCAATCCCGATTTTATTTTATTTTATTCATTGGTAGATTTCCAAACACACACACACCAATAAATAAATTTTTAGAAAGCATTAAAAAAAAAAAAACTCCTTATGTTCCACTACCTCTTTTCCCCCACCCAGAATGGCCCTGTCCTCTGCCTGGACCTCACTGTCTGCGCTTCATGCGTTCCTACGAGTGAAGGTCCAAAAGAGGAAAAGATGTGTACGAACACTCCACTGGAAATGATAAATAACGAAATGAACAAACAGTGTAGACATGCTTATACAGGTCCAAGTCAGACACATTCTTAGCTCCTTGACTGGCTAGACAAAGCTCATGCACATGGCTGGAGTAACCAGACATGATGTATCATAGCAAGGAAGAAATCAGATCTTCAAAGAAGCTGCTCTTAAAATCTGCCAGTAGCAGCCTTCAAAAATGGGTTCAAGAGGCCGCTGGCAAGATTGTTTCATTTTTTCCATGGCTGAGAGTAGAACTTAAATTTGTGGCGATCACACACAGGGCCCCACGGACGTTTGAGGGTCTATTGACCCTGTGCTGCCACTGCGATTGCTTTTTCCGCTGCCACCACCCCGTATCTCACGGGAACACACGGAATCCAGTCAGTTGCTAACATAAACAAATAATCAAGTTTATTTTTAAATGCAGGAACAAGCTTATGGTTTCAGTTAATTTTTCTCTTGTCAGTTTCTTATTCTTAGTTCCTAACAACTCCAAACTGATTATTCCAACTATCTATCTGACTCCACCTAACAATTCCTCTCTCTCTCACACACAATACAACTCTACCAACCCACACCTAAACCTCCCTCTTCCTTCTTCAACTCCCAAACCTCAACTCCCAACTCCCAAACCTCAACTCAACTCCCAAACCTCAACTCAACTGCCTTTCAAAACCTCTCACTCTAACTTTTATTCCCCCTTGCATTCCCACTGGCCAATCACATCACACCTATTTTAACCCTTTCCTTATGACCCATCCTAGGAGGCAAACGCCACAACCACCTTAGGCAAAAACACTTGAGGACACGGAACAGGGCTGGCTGGGGGTATGGCCTGAGGGGAGAGGTGTCTGGATAGAGGAGGGCATATGGTGGGCTGAGGAGAACCCCAAGGCCTGGAGGGGCACATGTGGTCCCTGAGCCTGATGTACCCAACCCTTGATCTACAAAACAGAGAAGAACTCTTGATCACAATAAGGTATGAACACGAGTCAATACATTTCGGACGACCATCCAAGTGCACTTTCTCAAATTGCATGCTTCTTTGTTTGTTTGTTTCAGCTCCCTCCGTCTAAGCAAGCTCTGGGCTGGGAAGCACAGCGCACGGAAAGCGTCGCCCTGAGAGTGTGTTTTCAGAAATGCGTCATTTCTCGCTCCTCTCACAATTACATATCACGCCTGTGGTTAAGGCATTCTTACATTTCGTGACTCAGGATCAGGCGGGTTCGTACAGTATCCCGCCTGGGTCAGCTACAGTTTCAAGGCCTACCCCGGGCTGACACACTCTGGGATCCTTGCCCAAACATCTCCCAAGTGGTTAGCATGTTATTTGAAAGGAGCCTTCCAATTTGATTTGTACATGGTGTAATGAGTGACAGAGCAAGGAAGCTGGGGTGGGGGTTAGTAGATGAGTAGGAACTACATACGCAGCTGTGTCAGAGACAGCCTAAAAGAAATCTCTCTCTCTCTCTCTCAATATCTGGCTACACTTCAGCACAACATCGAGCTATTAAATAATCTCTTTCTGGTGCCAGTTTTCCTGTATGCATGAATTATCGCTACTAACAATCCCATTGCATTGTCTTTCTTGACAATGCAAGCCTCACTTGGGTTTACTCAAGCGGTAGGGATGGGGAAGAAATTCAGTACGAGTTTAAAGGTGCGTCTACCTAATCCGCAAGATGTAAATCGAAATGCAGTGAAAGGCATTACATTTGGAGAAATTGCTTTGCTTGTTGTTTGTTGTTTAGACGTTTAGTCGTGTCCGACTCTTCGTGACCCCATGGACCAGAGCACACCAGGCACTCCTGTCTTCCACTGCCTCCCAGTTTGGTCAAACTCATGCTGGTAGCTTCAAGAACACTGTCCAACCATCTCGTCCTCTGTCGTCCCCTTCTCCTTGTGCCCTCCATCTTTCCCAACATCAGGGTCTTTTCCAGGGAGTCTTCTCTTCTCATGAGATGGCCAAAGTATTGGAGCCTCAGCTTCAGGATCTGCCCTTCCAGTGAGCACTCAGGGCTGATTTCCTTCAGAATGGATAGGTTTGATCTTCTTGCAGTCCATGGGACTCTCAAGAGTCTCCTCCAGCACCATAATTCAAAAGCATCAGTTCTTCGGCGATCAGCCTTCTTTATGGTCCAGCTCTCACTTCCATGCATCACTACTGGGAAAACCATAGCTTTAACTACATGGACCTTTGTTGGCAAGGTGAAACGCATGCATATTAGTGAAGATAGCCGGCAAAAAAGCGTACATTGGGGCGGGGGGAATTGCACTAAAGCACAGACAAATGTTCATAGTGTCTTTCTTAAAATAAAATCTGATGTAGAAATGTGGAGAACTGAATTTAAACTTGGAAAAATGATAAACAGAGAGGAACATTAAGCCCCACTGTGTCCAAACTGGGCACACTCTCTGGTAAGTACATTTAGGGGCGTAACCTGAAAAATATTTGATGTCTTGACACATCTGATTCATCTGCATTTTTTGTGGGGAGAATAAATTCCCTGCACACCTTTAAACAAAGAAAGATGGGACTCAATGCCAGGATATGTGGAATTCCAATTCAGGAACTCAACAATTTGCTGACTAACGTATATCTCTGCTTGAAATTTCCCAGAACACACTGGAAAACATACGATTTAAGCCCTCATGGGGGCCTTCTCTCCTACTAATGCAATTTACTGAAACACTAACAGGGCAAAAGTATGTTGCAGGAAGAAATAACTCATTTCCCCAGGACATCTCAAACAGCTAGATAGAGCCTTTGTATTGATCGTTCCTTCAGCCAACTAATGCGAGCGAATGTGGCTTCCATAGCTTCATTTACCCCTCAGTTTCCTATGACCTACATTCATTCAGAGCAGAGGGGATCTCTGATCTGTTTTGCAGCACTTAGGCTGCCAGCCTTTGGTTTTCTGAAACGACATGATCCATTTTGCAAATTTTCACAAAGTTACATGGTACTGCCATATGGAACAAAGAAAGGCATTCAGTATTATTGATCGCTCATTTATCTGCTTAAGTCCTGAAAACAGCAAATCTTATTAAAGCAACCTTTGTTGTTGTTTAGTTGTTTAGTTGTGTCCGACTCTTTGTGACCCCATGGACCAGAGCACGCCAGGCACTCCTGTCTTCCACTGCCTCCCGCAGTTTGGTCAAAATCATGCTGGTAGCTTTGAGAACACTGTCCAACCATCTCGTCCTCTGTCATCCCCCTCTCCTTGTGCCCTCAATCTTTCCCAGCATCAGGGTCTTTTCCAGGGAGTCTTCTCTTCTCATGAGGTGCCAAATAGCCTTTCAAAAACAAGTCACAATTATTTGCTTAATTTCAGGAGTGGAGGGAGCAATTCAAAGTGTTGATGTTGACCTTTAAAGCCCTAAATGGCTTTGGCCCTGTATACGCGAAGGAGCGTCTCAGCCCCCATTGTTCAGTCCAGACCCTGAGGTCCTCATCCGAGGGCCTTCTGGTAGTTCCCTCACTGCAAGACATGAAGCTACGGAGAACTAGGCAGAGGGCCTTCTCAGCAGTGGCGCCCTCCCTGTGGAACACCCACCCATCAGATATCAAGGAGAGAAAGAACTACACAATTTTTAGAAGACATCTGAAGGCAGCCCTGTACAGGGAAGTTTTTAATGTTTGATGTTTGATTATGTTTTTACATATGTGTTGGAAGCTGCCGCCCAGAGTGGCTGGGGCAGATATGTGGGGTAATAATAATAATAATAATATTGTGACCAAAGCAATTGTGATGGAGCATTTTATACTCCAAGTAAGTGTATCACAGCATGGGCTTCTTCTGAGACCCACACTCAATATCTAGCTTCTGCGCTCAGGGACAACTGAGTATTTTCAGCTAGCTTAGACCTCAAGCCAGTCACTGGAGCAAGTCTCACTAGACCAAAAGGGAAAAATTAAACAATGCTAAGCATTTGTATAGTAAGGGCTGCAGCTCAGTGGTAGAGCCCCTGCTTTTCAGGGAGTGCTGAGAATGTCCTCTTCCTGAAACCTCCCATGAAATTGCTGCTACCTGATAGGTAAAGGTAAAGGGACCCCTGACCATTAGGTTCATTTGTGGCCGACTCTGGGGTTGCAGCACTCATCTCGCTTTATTGGCCGAGGGAGCCGGGGTACAGCTTCCGGGTCATGTGGCCAGCATGACTAAGCCGCTTCTGGCGAACCAGAGCAGCGCACGGAAACGCCGCTTACCTTCCCACTGGAGCGGTACCTATTTATCTACTTGCACTTTGACGTGCTTTTGAACTGCTAGGTTGGCAGGAGCAGGGACCGAGCAATGGGAGCACACCCCGTCGTGGGGGTTCAAACCGCTGACCTTCTGATCGGCAAGTCCTAGGCTCTGTGGTTTGACCCACAGCGCCACCTGTGTCCTGATAGGTCCCTCTTTTTTCTGGTTCCTCCTTCTTCATTTTCATGCCTGCCTCTCTTTCCGTCCTGACGCCCTGCCCCCTGACAGCTCCTGACGGCTCTGAGCCACTCAGCTCGATCTATGGAGATCTGGGACTGTTTCAGTTTGGTTCAGGATTCAGCCCTCAGCCAAATCCAGTGCACAGCTATGCTTTTTGCACAGCAGAACTTCTCCATTCATGTTTAGATACTTCCCCCATTCCCTTTCCATTCACTCTGTGACAGTAATTTGTTGCAGGTTTTGTCATTTAAAATGGTTATTTGCATGGTTAGTTCATTTGATAATTTCTGACTTGCACACTAATCTCGTCACTTTCAATTATTTCTATACAAAACATTTAACCACTGAAAAGGCAGATATCCCCCCCCCCAAAAAAAACCCCACCAAGAACAGCTTCAGCACAATGGCATACAACGATTTCACGAAATCTCTTCAAAAAGGTTTGAGTGGTCTGTGGCAAGCTAATGCTGCTTCCATCATCCCTTTAAAACTATAGTTTGTGAGCTTTGCACAAACAAAAGCAAACACACCCTTTTGAACATGTCAGTTTTCTTGCTCATGAGGACACAAGATTCCAAACAAGACAACTATTTCAGGTGCACAGATTCTGGAAAGCTATTTTGTAATTCACCCAGACAGTGCCTCCCATGCGAAGCTGAAGGCCAGAGAAAGACACACAATAGGAAGCTTGCTCCCCTGCTCCCAGAAAGTTTTTGCCTCCAAGGCTTGCTTTCCTTTTCTTTCCCCATTGCTTTTTCCTTTTGCACCACATCTGCAAGGGGCAAGCTACATGTTAGGCTAATCTTGTAGTTCGCTCTTGCAGGAAATGCTTTTCTTTCACAAATAGCCAAAGCAAGGGAGCTGTCACCCAACAACATCCGACATCAGGTTTATGAAAATGATGTATAGATGGTATTTAACTCCTGCAAAATTAGCAAAGATTTATCATAATAGTGATAACTTATGTTGGAAATGTAAAGAAAAAGAAGGTACCTTTTATCGTATGTGCTGGACTTGCCCCAAGGTGAAAGACTTCTGGGAGAAGATTTATAATGAATTGAAAAAAATGTTGAAATATACATTTATTAAGAAACCAAAAGCCTTTCTTCTTGGAATAAAAGGTTTGGAATTGCCCAAGAAAGATGTTAGACTGTTTTTGTATGCCACAACTGCTGCTAGAATTTTGTTAGCCAAGAATTGGAAATCACAAGAAGTCCCAACAATAGAGGAATGGCAGATGAAGATGATGGATTTTTCAGAGCTAGCCGACCTGACTGGAAGAGTCCGTGACCAGAAGGAGGAGGAGTCCCAGGAAGAATGGATGAAATTCAAATACTATTTACTTAAATACGTTAAGACAACTTAATTGGAAAAACTTGCAAATATCAGATAGGCTTAGGATTTAAATATGTGATGTTAGAGAATAATATGTTTAAAGTTAAAATGAAAAGAAAGAAAGATGTTAAGTGATATTATGAGAAAAATTGGTTTTGGAAAACTGTTACAGTGATATACACTGAAATTTAGCTAGGGGGATTTGAGGAAGTCATTTAACAATGTCGTTAAGATTAGATTAAGTTCAGTTATGATTTATGTTTGTCTGTTTGTTTAAAATTTTGGAAAACCAATAAAAAATTGTAGAGTGCTGAGGTGCTTTAAAGGTCAGACAACAATGGCAATAATACTGTCTGCACACTAACAGTGCACCAAGGGAGGCAAGGAGAGATGTGTTAATGAGGCACCCTCCACCCACAGACCCACGCCCGAATCCAGACCATTCCTGGCAAGTGGGAAGAAAGCTTGACAAGCAGGACACATATGTGAGTCAGGTAGAGCTCGTGGAGAAAAGGGGGGATATGGGAACCCATTTGGATAAAAGGAAATTGAGCCTGCCCTTAGAGGAAATGGGATTTAGCCTCCTCAGGATGCTCCATAACTCAAGCATGCCTTCAAATCTTGAGCGAGATTTTTTTGGTGTTCAGTCAGATATTAAAACACAGGAAGAATGCTCTCCAAATAATCCCGCCACCTGAGATACTTAATCCAGTTTGACATCCCGGAGGAGAATTTAATTTATGATAAATACCGCAGGACTGATGAGTCAAACTACTTGTTACCAGATGGCTAGCATGCCAGAAGCAGGAGAGGTTAAGCGATAACTGCCGCCTGCAATTCTATAGGGCAGAGATGGGGCTGGCACACTTCATTTGCTCTGCTGCTTTTCTGGGCCAGCAGTTTCCTGACCCTACACTTGCAAGGCCCCCTACGATGTCAGAGGTGACACGGCTACTCATGGATCCCATTGGCTCCAATTCTAGGGTCAGGTGGTTGATTGATTAAGAGCAATGGGGAGGCAACTGAAGGTGATGCAAATAGCAATGGAACATAGGTCACTATCTTACATCAGAACATTGCTCTATCTATCTCCATATTGTTTGCATGGCAAGACCTTCAAGCCGACCCCCCATTAGAGTAAAGAAATTCATATTTTGTTTAAGGTTTTGGGGCAAAATTTTTGGCCACAACTTTATTGATTACAGGAATGAGAGCGGTATTGGCTTAGGCATTGGCAAAACTATTTCTGACTCCTGCCCCCTTTGCAGGAAGTCTGTAAGGGTAAACCACCCAAAGGGAAATTGCTTCGGGGGAACCCACCTACCTCTCCCCTGGTGTTCCCAGAGGCCTGGCATTGCCCTAGCCCCTCAAGCGGACTTCAGACAGGATCCAGGCCCCAGATTCCTTTAACGGAATACCCTTGAAAATGGAGGGGCAGGCGATGGCCGACCTCCCCTCTCCCATTCAACCATAAGCCAATGCCTAACCGCCAAACCTTACAAAGTTGTGACGATTGCTAAGAGGTAGGCAAAAACCAAGTGGCCCGTGCCAGTTTGCCAAATGGAAAAAAATCTTACCTGGTCCCTGACTCAAGATGGGCAACCAACCGAAGTCCAAAGCAAGGCCAAAGGACACTTAAATTAAAGGGAGGGAGGGAGGGTGTTCGGCAGCATGGAGCAGGAGCCTGGCACACATCGTGCTGCCGCTTTTATACTTTCCTCCACTATCACCCTTCGACATGATTGCACAATAGCCCTGGATGATTGTGGTGCCACCCCGGCGTGAGGGCAATAACTCCACCCACGCTAGGGTGGGGGGAACCAGGTTGAGAGCCTGCCCGCAACCAGGATCATCTATTAAGATGATCCCATCAACATGACTGGTAGCTGCTCTCCAGGGTTTCAGACAGGAGCTCTCCCAACCCTTCTGGGAGATGCTGGGGATTGAATTTAGGACCTTCTGGGTGCAAATCAGAGGCTCTGCCACTGAGCTACATAACACTGCATATAATTTTCATGGTGTTCGACATAAAAGGCACCAGAGGAAAGAAGAAGAAGAGTTTGGATTTGATATCCCGCTTTATCACTACCCGAAGGAGTCTCAAAGCGGCTAACATTCTCCTTTCCCTTCCTTCCCCACAACAAACACTCTGTGAAGTGAGTGGGGCTGAGAAACCTCAAAGAAGTGTGACTGGCCCAAGGTCACCCAGCAGCTGCATGTGGAGGAGCAGAGACGCGAACCCGGTTCACCAGATTACGAGTCTACTGCTCTTAACCACTGCACCACACTGGCTCTGGGTTTTAGAAGAGCCCGCAAAATGCAAACAAAACCCACTCTCTGCTATTCTGCAAATGTCTTCATGCCTGCTGACAGCCAAAATGGATGCTATCTCTGTGCAATTGTATTTAGCCATTTCTTAGATTTATTTCCTGCCCTTTGTTTTTTGTGGTCCCAAGGAGGGTAAAACAACAGTTTCAAAAGCCACAACAAGCGTTCAAGTACAGTGGTACCTCGGGTTACAGACGCTTCAGGTTACAGACTCCCCTAACCCAGAAATAGTACCTTGGGTTAAGAACTTTGCTTCAGGATGGGAACAGAAATCGTGATCCAGCGGCGCGGCAGCAGCGGGAGGCCCCCTTAGCTAAAGTGGTACCTTAGGTTAAGAACAGTTTCAGGTTAAGAACGGACCTTCAGAATGAATTAAGTTCTTAACCCAAGGTACCAGTGTAGACAGATTTAAAGTGCAACACAATATGAAACAGCATGGGACGGTAGCTATCAAGGCCTTCCCCAACAAAACCACAGCAACATTTACCAAGACCTTTTCCAAGAACATTGTAGCAGGGGCGGAGGAAGGGGGGCAGTGGGGGCAGACCGCTCGGGGTGTCAAAACTGAGGGGGGTGACAAAATGGCAGGAGGCACTCACCGCGGGGCCTGCAGCGCACCTAAGCCATGCGTCTCTCCTGGGAGTGATGCGGTAGCTTGGGTGCCGGCAGGCTCTGCGCTGCCCCAAAGGGTCCGCCCACTCCCTCCCCCTCACATGTAGGGAGGCTGAGTGGGAGGAGGCAGGCAGACTCCTCAGAGGCTCTGTGGAGTGTCTTGCCCTGGCTCACCCCGCCCTGCAGGTGGCTAGCACTGCCCCTGGGTGCAGGGCACACGCGCCGCCCCAGGCGCCCGATTGGCTTGCTCTACCACTGCTTTGTAGGGACGCAGGTGGCGCTGTGGGTTAAAGCCTCAGCACCTAGGGCTTGCCGATCGAAAGGTCGGCGGTTCGAATCCCTGCGGCGGGGTGCGCTCCCGCTGCTCGGTCCCAGCGCCTGCCAACCTAGCAGTTCGAAAGCACCTCCGGGTGCAAGTAGATAAATAGGGACCGCTTACCGGCGGGAAGGTAAACGGCGTTTCCGTGTGCGGCTCTGGCTCGCCAGAGCAGCGATGTCACGCTGGCCACGTGACCCGGAAGTGTCTCCGGACAGCGCTGGCCCCTGGCCTCTTAAGTGAGATGGGCGCACAACCCCAGAGTCTGTCAAGACTGGCCCGTACGGGCAGGGGTACCTTTACCTTTACCTTACCACTGCTTTGTAGCAATAGGTACAGGCAAAAGATATATCTCCTGGTAGTCCACCCTGGAAACAGTAAAATTCTGCGTACCGGTTGAACTGGTCATTTCTGAGCACGTTTCCGAGCACAGTTCAAAGTGATGGTGCTGACCTTTAAAGCCCTAAATGGCCTTGGTCCAGTATACCTGATGGAGCGTCTCCATCCCCATCGTTCTGCCTGGACACTGAGGTCCAGTGCCGAGGGCCTTCTGACTGTTCCCTCATTGCAAGAAGCAAAGCTACAGGGAACCAGGCAGAGGGCCTTCTCGCTAGTGGCATCCGCCCTCCTACCAGATGTCAAAGAGAACAACAACTACCAGACTTTTAGAAGACATCTGAAGGCAGCCCTGTTTAGGGAAGCTTTTAATGTTTAATAGATTATTGTATTTTAATATTCTGTTGGAAGCCGCCCAGAGTGGCTGGGGAAACCCAGCCAGATGGGCAGTGTAAATAATAAATTGTTGTTGTTGTTATTCCAAAACTTAGATCTGGAATGGAGAGGCATAATGTATACCAGTGGACAGATCTTTTGCCTATTCAAATGCCTACTGGTGCAAGGCTTCCTCTTAAGTAATCTGATGAAGCCCTTCAGATATGGGCATCAAAGGAGTGGCTGGTTGAAATTGTGCAAGCCAACGCACAACTTCCTGCAGAAGCAGGTGGCAACAAGCATTAGTGAAACAAAGCCAAACAAAAGTGCACAACTGCAAAAGTGCACAACTGCAAGCAAAGAGTGTTCTAGAAATCGACATGCCAAACAGTCCCTCCTGACTTTTGTTAGTGCTGATGGAAAGTGGCAACATATAAAAACAAAGTTTACAGCTGACCAGGTTTTTTGCAGTAAGTCGAACAGATGGCAAATTCATCCCCACCAAACTTGGCACTGCTAACAAAAGGAACAATATGCACTGTGCTCCCCTAATTTTCCCCTTAGGTATCCTAGCAGGTGACTGGAAAGTCTGATGACAGGAATGACTGGACTGGAGGTCCCTAAGGTCCAGAACAGGTCTTTTGCATGGTATTACCATTGTTTTAGCCCATTACCTGCTCCCAAGCAGCACCTGCTATTATTATTTTTTGGAAACACCCTCCCTTCTCCCCCAGTAGATATTGACACTATTTGAAAAATGAGAGGCCTTAAGAATGATCCCTGCTACTTAAAAAAAGCAGCAGCAGTTGTACATAGATACCCTACTGAAAGCACTTGTTTATCTGCCAGCCTTTCTGGCAATGTGCATCAAAGAACATCTTCCCTGTGTGGATGTGCATGCTTACAAATAATATCCAGGCAGCTAGAAATGTTTCACACACACACAAATGGATGGACATCCTTGTCTATTTCACAAGGATGAGGCCTTTGGATGTGGCTGGACTCCAACTGCCATCAGTCCCAACCAGCAAAGTCCGTGATCAAGCATGACTCCAACAATATCTGGAGGGCTGAAGGCTTCCCACCTCTGGTTCAAAACCAAGAAAGCAATGACTGAATCCTGCATTTCTCCATTGAGGAAATGTTCCATGAAGGAATTGTTCTTCATTCTTCCATAAGCAGGACTGGCAAACTGGGCACGTTGGTATTAAACAGCACCCCTGATTCCCCTTAGCAGGACACAAGCAGAGCAAAGGCAGCTCCCTTGACTTAATCACTAATTGTAATTATAATTTATTATTTATACGCCACCCATCTGACTGGGTTGCTCCAGCCACTCTGGGCAGCTTCCAACAAATTAAATTGACATTGACATTGAAATTGAAATTGAAATACTTTATTGTCACTTGTACAACTTGTATACAGTGAAATTACATGAGCACCCCCCACTCAGCTCTCTTAGTCTTAATTCCCCTCGTTTACTGACACACACACACACACACACACACACACACACACACCAAACCCGAAAGTCAGTTGCCTTGTTGTTATCTTTTCATTCAGCGGCCTAACAACCCACAGATAGAAGCTGTTCTTTACCCTGTTGGTGCTACTAAGCATGCGTCTATATCTTCTGCCTGAGGGCAGCAGATTATGAAAGTGCCTGCCAGGGTGTGAATGATCCCTGAGAATTTTCCTCACTCTCCTGAGGCAACGTTCTTCCGGTAGAAGGAGATCATCAAATGTTGATTGACATCGTTCTTTCGCAATACTCTGAGAAGATGGAGTCTCTGTTGGGCTTTCTTAACCACCTGGGTTGTATTTATTTTCCAAGTAAGGTCGTCACTGACATTTTAACATCAAATGTCAAAAACTTTCCTATGCAGGGCTGCCTTCAGATATCTTCAAATAGTCAAATAGATGTTTATTTCCTTGACATCTGAAGGCAGGGCATTCCACAGGGAGGGTGCCACTACCAAGAAGGCCCTCTGCCTGGTTCCCTGTAACCTCACTTATTGCAGGGAGGGAACCGCCAGAAGGCGATGGGGGTGGAGACGCTCCTTCAGGTATACTGGGCCGAGGCCGTTGAGGGCTTTAAAGGTCAGCACCAACACTCTGAATTGTGCTCGGGAACGTACTGGGAGCCAATGCAGATCCTTTAGGACCAGTGTTATATGGTCCCAGTGGCTGCTCCCAGTCACCAGTCTGGCAGCCGCATTCTGGATTAGTTGTAGTTTCTGAGTCACCTTCAAAGGTACCCCCTCGTAGAGTGCATTGCAGTAGTCCAAGCGGGAGATAACAGAGCATGCATGTAGAGGGCTGTCTGACAGAAACCTGTTTTTTATTTTGTGTAGTTCATTCACGTAAGTGAACTGCGCAAGAGGCACCATACTACAACCAGCACGGCTGCTTACTTCGACTCTTCATCGTGTTTCAACAATCTGTGTGTATCTCTCTACGGACCTTCCTCTGCCTCCCTCAACCCGGCTTAATAAACTGAGCTTGAAATGTACTGTAAGAAATTAGGGACGTTCTGATGTAAATGTGTATTTCAGCTCTGGCAACAATTTTCTAGTCTCTGTCATAAAATAGTGGCCATTGAGGAGGTATCTGGGTGATACAGTATGTGGCTGCGGTAGCAAATACAGACAATAGCTGGAATCTATTCCCACCTGGGTGCATGGAAACCCTGGGACATTCATCATCATATCATCGCAAGAACAGGCTTCCATTGTTCAGATGGCAAGAGTGTATCCCAAACTCATAAAACCAAGCGAATTCCCCTTGCCTGACCAGAGACACAGACTTGTAATGTTATTAGTTGCTGTATTCGTAGCAAATGTTTCATATGCTTTGCCTTCTGCGGGCAGACAGATTGACATTGAACTGCATGTTATTGGGGAACCT
Organism: Podarcis cretensis; assembly: GCF_951804945.1. Lineage (NCBI taxonomy): Eukaryota > Metazoa > Chordata > Lepidosauria > Squamata > Lacertidae > Podarcis > Podarcis cretensis. The sequence continues at coordinate 115,769,822 of NC_137172.1, read as the reverse complement.
GCATGCTTTCAAAATACAGGGGAACTTTAGAATGAATTGTAACGGGGAGGTAGAGGAAAGAAGGGGGAAATCCTTATTGAATGAGTCATACAAAATCTTATTCACAGGAGGTAAATAACATATGCTGACATAGCACTATCTGACCCAAGCTGTGCAGGGTATACATGTCTCAGATCATACTCTGCTTCTTATATAATCTTGTCATTAGGCCTCAGTGGCGGCATTTTTCCATAATGCGCAGAGCATAATTTTGCAAGAGGAAATGACTCACATAACTGCCCCATGGACTAGATCGTAAAAATATTGGCAGGAAAGATGATACTATGGACAGGATTCATATCATCATCAGCAACAGCAACACACTTTTCCGTGGAGTTGTCCTTTCCTATGGGCATAAAAACCCCTTCGCTATAAAGTAGGCTTGCACAGCGTTTTCAGCTAAGGTTGAGCACAGCGGCCGGCGTGCATCTTTATGTATTTAATATTTTTGCCATTGCCCCACCCCACCATATCTGCTCCAAACCATATACCTCCCAAGTATCAGCTAGAGTAGACCTGTGCCCTGCTACATATAGGACAGTCCTCTATTTGAAGCGCTGTACAGTGGTGCCCCGCAAGACGAATGCCTCGCAAGACGAAAAACTCGCTAGACGAAAGAGTTTTCCGTTTTTCGAGGTGCTTCGCAAGACGAATTTCCCTATGGGCTTGCTTTCCGTCTTGCGGATTTGCTTCCTTTTTCGTAAAACCGTTAATACCCTGGCAATCCGCGCTTCGCAAGACGAAAAAATCGCAAGACGAAGCGACTCGCGGAACGAATTAATTTTGTCTTGCGAGGCACCACTGTATAGTTCAAGGATTTAGCGACCTTACTAAAGAAAAAGTGTTTTATATGCGTTATAACACCGTGACACCAGATGGCGCTGTGGAGTTCCGTCTTTCGCCAATGGGATTTCCCACTTGGAGGTTTACAACGTGTTTTCCTGAAATGCTTTTTTGATCCAGTTTAAAGATAATGAGTCGTGAGAAGGAAAAGCAGGAGGGTCTTGAAGTTGCATATGAATACCGGTAGTTATCACCTGGACAGCAGATTGATCACAGTTACAGTTTCCCATTCCCACGATGATTTGCATTGTTCTTCTGTTTACATTAGAGTCGTGGGGTCTAAATCTGCATCTTCCTATATACTTTATGCACCTTTTCTGCATAATGGTGTCCTCTTTTTTGGAGATATGTATGCAGTCATGCTAGTGTCAGCTTCGGGGGTATTTAAAATAACAACAACAACAACAACCCACAAGCTTTCACATAGCATAGCATGGAATTCTGTTCTAGGCTTTGATAATAATAATAATAATAATAATAATAATAATAATAATATATTATTTATACACCGCCCATCTGGCTGGGTTTCCCCAGCCACCCTGGGTGGCTTCGTGCTGCATGGCCAATGTGATCTAGGCAAGAGGGCTGTGTCCGGGGTTCAGCAGAAGGCCAACTCCTGAACTGAATTGGGTCAATTTGGTGGGATCTGGACTTTGCCCACATTGGGTGAAAACAGTATCAGATAGCTGAGCATCAGACGAGAACAAGAGACAGGCATAATGTGGTAAGAAGGAGAAGCAACAAAAAGGACTAGGAGCGGAAGAACCTCTCTGTCTTCCTGGAAGACGTTGTGGGGTGGGTACCATTAGAAGTGGGCTGCAGAATAGGGTCAGTTGCTCTGTCGTATGTGTCTTTCCCACCTGACCTCTCCTTCTTGCCTGCCTCTCTTTCCTGCCCAATGCCCCACCCCTGAAGCTGAACCCCACTGGATAATAATAATAATAATAATAATAATAATAATAATAATATTTTGTTTATATCCCGCCCTCCCCAGCCGAAGCTGGGCTCAGAGTGGCTAACAACATTAAAATGATACAACATTCTAAAATCATTTTATTATAAAATCAATTCAAATCAGATTAATGGCAACCATTGGGCTAGAGTTCTGTGAGGATTGTGCCAAAAGGATTGTGAGGATTGTGCCAAAGGCCTGGTGGAACAGCTCTGTCTTGCAGGCCCTGTGGAAAGATGTCAAGTCCCGCAGAGCCCTAGTCTCTTGTGACAGAGTTTTCCACCAGATTGGAGCCGTGGCTCTGGTCGAGGCCAGCCTAACCTCTCTGTGGCCTGGGACCTCCAAGATGTTTTTGTTTGAAGACCATAAGGTCCTCTGTGGGACATCAGGAGAGGCGGTCCCATAGGTACGAGAATAAAGGTAAGAAAAGGTAAAGGACCCCTGGACAGTTAAGTCCAGTCAAATGCAACTATGGGGTTGCGATGCTTATCTCGCTTTCAGGCCGAGGGAGCCAGCGTTTGTTCACAAACAACTTTCCGGGTCATGTGGCCAGCAGGACTAAACCGCTTTTGGCGCAACAGAACACAATGACAGAAACCAGAGCGCACAGAAACACTGTTTACCTCCCTGCCACAGCAGTACCTATTTATCTACTTGCACTGGTGTGCTTTCGAACTGCTAGGTTGGCAGGAGCTGGGACAGAGCAATAGGAGCTCACCCTGTCGTGGGGATTCGAACCGCCAACCTTCTGATTGGCAAGCCCAGGAACCCTCCTCTCAACTGCTGTTGATATAGTGGAGTGCAGGTCCACAAGCCTCTTCCTTCCTGTTTGTTTGGGGGAGGAAAGGAGACAGATCATCTCATTTTTCTTCCCAACCATCTCCCACACACACTCCCTTGGGATTTTTTTAAGTGTTCTCCATATGAGTATTTTATAGCATGTGATATGGCCTGTGGCTTAGAAGCTATTGTGATACTCCTAGGTTCTAGACAATGCCAACACAATCCTGAAACTAAATAGATGTTAAATAGATGTTAGAGTATACACTGATAACAAATGGAGCTTTTGCTCCAGTTTCAAAACATCCATTGCAGTGCTCCAGGACTTAAAACGTAAGCCTGGGCTGCCCTTGGATGTGAACTATGGCAGAAAAATCCCAAGAAAGGGTTTATGTCACACGGAAAAGTCAAGACAGCATGTAACTCTCTAACTAAATATCTTCATTAGCAACATTTAAATCACTTATAGAAACTGGAAAGGGATCAGACAGAGCATAAGGCTGCAGCTGTGCTGAACAGCTGCTTTAGAAATGGAAAAATATGTTTGAGTTGCGGGAAGGGGAGACATAATGGATTATACTAATGGTACTTTGCACTCTGGAGCTCACATCAGTGTTAGCTATGAACCTTGTTTTGCAGCTAATTTAATAAACTCGTGGATGCAAATCGTCCAATGCATAGTAAAATTTTGTCCCACCGCATCTTAAATAAATTTAAAAAGAATTGTCCAAACCAGAGGCACCACTCCTTAACCACTGGACCATACTAGGTCTTTTTATAATGGTTTAAGGCAGGCTTCCTCAACCTCGGCCCTCCAGATGTTTTGAGACTACAATTCCCATCATCCCTGACCACTGGTCCTGCTAGCTAGGGATCATGGGAGTTGTAGGCCAAAAACATCTGGAGGGCTGAGGTTGAGGAAGCCTGGTTTAAGATAACACCACACCTTTAAAGTCTAACAAGAGTAATCATCAACTTGTGTGGGGCTTTGCACCAGATTTAGCCAAATGTTGAGCCAAACTGAGCTACAGTGGTGCCTCGCAAGACGAAATTAATCCGTTCCGCGAGTCTCTTCGTCTAGCAGTTTTTTCGTCTTGCGAAGCAAGCCCATTGACGGCTTAGCGGATTAGCGCTATTAGCGGCTTAGCGGCTTTTAGCGGCTAATCAGCTTAGTGGATCAGCTGATAAGCGGCTTAGTGGCTTAGAAAAGGGGGGGGGGAAGGAAAAAAACCCCGCAGGAACTCGCAAGACATTTTCGTCTTGCGAAGCAAGCCCATAGGGAAATTCGTTTTGCGAAGCGCCTCCAAAACGGAAAACCCTTTCATCTAGCGGGTTTTCCGTCTTGCGAGGCGTTCGTCTTGCGGGGCACCACTGTAATTCAGGTCAATCTGTGCCCTCTCCAGATCAGTTTGAAGCAGCTACAAATCACTGCAGTGAGGACCAAGTTATCCCAAATCGATTTGTAGTGATTTGTACCAATTTGTAATTAAAACCTCTCAGGAAACCAGACGGACTGTCTCCAAACTGTTGCAATTACTAATCACAATGCCAAAGAAGGAGAACACTAGGATGGAGAGACGGACTGGAGGAAGAGGTGAGCTGGTGGAGGGCTAGAATGCTGTCACCCCACCCAACACTGGTGCTTGGTGGGAAGGTGGTGAAACCTTAAAATGCGGACCACTTTTGTAAGTTCTGTCACTTAGAAAGTGCTTGGTGGAGTTGGGTAGCATTTGTTCAGTGTGTAATTGTTTCCTACCCTTTCCCAATCAATCCTAATCCCACCCTTTAAATAATAATAAAAAAGTTTGTTGTCTGATTCACAGAATCCCTCTTTAAAAAGTTTACATTTTATGTAAGGTTTATTTACAGCTGTGTTCAGTTTTCTGTGCCTGTTTTTATTAGTACCTTGATGTGTGTGTTTGTTTGTGTGAGGGAGTACAGTGGTGCCTCGCAAGACGAAAAGAATCCGTTCTGCGAGTCTCTTCGTCTTGCAGTTTTTTCGTTTTGCGAAGCAACCCTATTAGCGGCTTAGCGGATTAGCGCTATTAGCGGCTTAGCGGCTATTAGCGGCTTAGTGGCTTAGCAGCTAAGCGGCTATTAGCGGCTTAGCGGCTTAGAAAAAGGGAGAAAAAAACGAAAAAAATCGCAAGACTCGCAAGACGTTTTCGTCTTGCAAAGCAAGCCCATAGGGAAATTCGTCTTGCGAAGCACCTCGAAAAACGGAAAACCCTTTCGTCTAGCGGGTTTTTCGTCTTGCGAGGCATTCGTCTTGCGGGGCACCACTGTACATTGCACACAGTCCCATACTTTATCAATATAGTAGCCACTTGAACCGTATTGCTGTTGCTTCCAATTGGTAAGCAGTCACCAGCCATCCAGCAGTACTATTTGTGTCATACACATTTCCCTCCTCTTCTCATTAATAACAACAACCCACCATTCTGACATAACAATTATTATTAATATTATTATTTTCCAGTTGCTAACAACAAACATTAAGAAGCAGTCAGTTTGTGTGGAATAACCTAGTGAGATTACACTATTATTATTATTACTATTATTATTACTATTATTATTATTATTAGCTAGGCTTCTGAATTCAGTATCATCATCATCATTATGGTCCAGTTGCTATCCACGGTGAATATTATTAATATTAAAAAATATTTTTTATTTCCCTCTCACTCCTGGCTGCTGCTGGCAATCTACCTCCTATATGTCAGGGTCTCTTCTGTGGCTTCAGTGAATACATTACTTATTTAATGGATGACAACCGGCCCCTTGAAAGACTCCTGTACCTGTATTATTTTCTCCCTATGCATATCTCCAGGTTGCTGCCTGTCCGTGTCTGCTTGATATAGCCTGCCTGGGCTTAGTATCTCAAGCCTAATTAAAACAAGCTCAAATGTTTTCAAAATCTTTTTTTTTAAAAAAATTTTTTATTAAAAGTTTTGTTAATACAATTGAGAAAAGACAGAATAAACAGATAATAGACAGAAAAAGGAACAAACATAAAATTTAACATCTTATAATACCCATCTTTTCTTCATCCTTTAGACTTTCTCACATCTCCCACTCTTGCGTTCCAAATTATAAAACTTTAACAAGCAACTTATCACCTTGTTTCAATTCTTATTGCGTGGACAGGCGGAGTCCCCAGATCCCGAGTGGTCCCCCCCGTCATGTGGAATAACGACTCTAGACAACGCGCTATGGGATTAAATTGGCCACAACTTTATTAAATTTCAAATGTGGGTAGACCTTGGCTCAGGCATTGGGCGTTCTCCCTCCCTAGTCCCCAGCCGGGGACCTAGGGAGCATCAGGGTTATCCAGTGTGTGTGGGGGGGATGGGCCGGCTCTGGAGAACATATGTTCAAGCAGAGATAGCCGCCCCCGTTACGCCGCCGCAGGGGAGAGCAATGACGACCTTTCGGCGTACGGCCAAAGCCTCCCTTCAAAAACCCCTTTAACGGGGAACCCTGGTATCGCCGCCGCAAAGAGGAAGATGGACTAAAGGATTCTGCCCAAGGCCTGATACCGCCAAAGTTGTGACGTTTTGCTACGGGAAAGGCGAAACCTGCCAATGCAGGGAAATTCCTTTCCGGCCCTTTAACAGCGACCTTATCATAGCAGCGCCCGCATACCTGTGGAGACAGGTTAACCTGCAAAACCTATGAAGAAAAGTTAACCTGCAAAAGAAGACATTAACTGAGGGTGGGTAGGGTGGGAGCAGCTCTGGAGCCAAGTGAGGATTAACAATTAAGATCCACCCTCTATTGTGTGGGCAGGTAATCCCTCCCCCTACCTGGCCTGGTTTCCCTGGCAACGCTTCCCCCAGGTGGGATGGGACAACTCACTGGGGTAGGCGGGGACCTCCAGGTATCCCACCTGAGGGAAGGCAAAGCCTATGCTGATGGGGCCACTCCAGATCCAGGGCTGCACGCGTCCCCGCAAAGGGCGCCCCCCGTTTTAAGTGGGGAGCGGTCATTGTGCACATTTCCAATGTTTTGTCCCTAACTTTGAATACTTTTATCTAGGTCTTACATACCTAACTTTAACACAATGTTCATTCAAAATTTGTTTTTCTCATAAAATTCACTCATTCTCATAATCTTATCTACTAACTTTATGGGCCCTGTTATTTTCAAATCTCTCATCCTTCTTAGCACTCATACAGTTTACAACGTTTTTATAGATAGATAGTCCTTGAATTTCTTCCAGTCCTCTTCCACGGCTTCCTCTCCCAGGTCTCGGATTCTGCCGGTCATTTCTGCAAGCTCCAAATGTTTTCAAAATCTTGATGGAATGATCAGGGAACACACATGAGCATGGGAACTGGCATGACTGAGCACCCACAGAAAGAAATGTCGGAAAAAGCACATATTTAAGGTGGCTAGCATGAATACCCCTGCATCTACCCATCTGAAAGCTGGCAGAGTTAATCCACTCTGTAGGGACTACCATGTCTCCAATTTTCATGCCTCTATGTGGAGAGAGACAAACCTAGACAGCATCTTAAAAAGCAGAGACATCACCTTGCCAACAAAGGCCCGTATAGTTAAAGCTCTGGTTTTCCCAGTAGTGATGTATGGAAGTGAGAGCCGAAGAATTGATGCTTTGGAATTATGGTGCTGGAGGAGACTCTTGAGAGTCCCATGAACTGCAAGAAGATCAAACCTCTCCATTCTGAAGGAAATCAGCCCTGAGTGCTCACTGGAAGGACAGATCCTGAAGCTGAGGCTCCAATACTTTGGCCACCTCATGAGAAGAAAAGACTCCCTGGAAAAGAACCAGATGTTGGGAAAGATGGAGGGCACAAGGAGAAGGGGATGACAGAGGACGAGATGGTTGGACAATGTTCTCAAAGCTACCAGCATGAGATTGACCAAACTGCGGGAGGCAGTGGAAGACAGGAGTGCCTGGGGTGCTCTGGTCCATGGGGTCATGAAGAGTCGGACACAACTAAACGACTAAACAACACCAATGTGGAGAGACAAAAACCAATCAAGAAACGTATAAGCATTTTGGTTTTGCAATGCGTATTTGCTTATGTCCAGTGCCTTTCCCTGTTTCTGTCTCCTTTCACCAGGCACTTGTGATCTGAAGTGGCCAAATCCAGGCTTGTGGATTGGTCTCTTTTTAGGAATGGCATACAAACCTCAATATACTGTATCAGTAGCCTCTTACGCAAACTATTTATGTAGACGTAAGTATCTATGGCAAGCATCATGACACTAGTATCCTAAATAAATCGTTCTGAAAAGTTGTTGACAAGATTGTATTGTTTAATATTTTTCATATCCATCAGGGGGAGCTTGTGGCTAGAGGATTACTGACTGGGAAGTCTCCGACCCTGAAGAATTCGTACAAAATTTGTGTAAATTTAATCAACCATGAATCTGAAAGACACAGCACAGGTGCTGAATATTAAAATGTTGGCATCCTCAACTCACTCAAGAATCATAATCAGAAGCCTGGGAATTAGAGTTGGAAATATTTTGAATTTCCCAAAGATTTGTGCCTAACAATCAAGTCCTAAAATCATGGCAGCCTTTATTATTCACACAGAATTCTTACATGCAAATAAATCCATATCATCTTGTGGTGTATTGACCAGAAGACAAAGGCTCCTGTTCTTTAACAGCTGACACAGACAACAGTATTTTATGGCCTCCATGATGAGCAGCATCTGACAAAATCTCCTGGCAGACGTGTCCTTGTTCAGCTCCCCCAAAATAGGGAAGAGTCATAGTTCAGTTGTAGACCATCTGCTTTGCACCCAGAAGGTCCCAAGTTCAAGCTCTGGCATCTCTAGATAAAGCAGAAAGAGACTCTTTGTCTGAGGACTGCAGAGCTGCTGAAACCCTGGAGCTGCTGCTGAGCTAGATGGATTTGATATAAGGAAGTCACCTCATAGTTTCCATCTGTCCCCAAAATGCTGGGAACATCACAAAAGGGGGCCCTGTTAGGATATAGTTCCGTTCCACCACTGTTGTGTGTCACATGCCTGTTTACTTCCAGCACGGGCTTGCTGGGAACTTCCGTTTGTATATTGCTATTGCTGTTTTGCTGGAGACGAAGGGAAGCAGACATGTTTTTCCTTTGTTCCTGAACTATGCTGAATAAACACCTGTAAATAATGCTTACACATGTCTCTGTCTGCCACTTCCGTTGTGAGGATTTATTCACTCTGCTGATAAGAGCGTGCACAGCTTCTAAAGGTTTCGGAGGCTCGTGTCGCTGATTGATGCTGCTCCAGGAAGAGGAGATCACCCAGCTGCCGGCCGGCGGCTGGAGCCAGCTGGGGGACTGCCTGATGCCCCCGTCTCCCTGGCAGCATCCCAACAGGCCCAACCCATGAAGGTGCACAAGGGCCCTTCAGTGGTCCCAGCCACCAACCATGGAGACTACTTTGCAGATGTAGAGGCTAAGCCTCTGAAGGAATCGCTCACCTTATGTGGAGGCTTGGGAAAGAAGCTGCACGCCAGCCAGCCATATAGTTTGCGGTGCACAGCTGGCGGGCGTGCAGGGAAAGGGGAGGCTGCTGACAAAGCCGCGCAGCTCCCCCAATCGCTAGGGCTCCCCTGAGAGGCCGGCGCCCTGGCGCAACGAACCACTGACACCAATGGGAAAGACGGCTCTGACTTTGCAAGCACAGAACTGCTGCCTTGCAAACATCTGGTGCCTCCTCTGACCCACAAGGCGGGATGATGGAAGCCTCGTGGTTTTACCACATGGTTTTACCTCATGCTTTTACCATGGTTACATCCCCGTGGACTCGCCATATATCATCTAAGGCTTCCGCATATAACCATGACATTTGCCGGTACAGTATGGATACATGCTCTTCTTGGTAACAACCATTGGGCAGCTCAGCCAGCCCTGTATTCCATTGGCAGTGTGTATATATAGGGGGCATGGTGGGCATTGATGTAGAAGAGAATGTCCCTGTTTCCATCTGAGAAATGTTGGAGCGTATGTGTTCATTGTTCCGAAGTGCTTTCTACATGGAAGTTTTGGGCTTTTTCTAGAACTTACATCAGCTGGAATGTACCATCACATTCTTTCCCACAGTAACAATGGCGCATCTGTCACAAGAGAGGCTTTTAACCATGTCCCCGTGTGAAAGCGCTCACAGCCTGAAGATCTGCAGCTGAAACCAATCTGCATGATCAGGCTGCCAATAATGTGGGAAAGATCTACGCTGATGTCTGCGCTGAGCAGCTACCTCCATCAAACAGAAAAAATAAAAGATGTATCAAAGATAGACAAGTAGATATGAAGACAAAATACGCTGGGATTATGTCAGGGAAAACCTAGCAGCTATGAGGTTAGTTTGTTGTTATAATAATTATAATAATAATTTATTATTTATACCTCGTCCATCTGGCTGGGTTTTCCCAGCCACTCTGGGCGGCTTCTAACAGAATATTAAAATACAATTGTCTATTAAATATTAAAAGCTTCCCTAAACAGGGCTGCCTTCAGACGTCTTCTAAAAGTCTGGTAGGTGTTGTTCTCTTTGACATCTGGTGGGCGGGTGTTCCATAGGACGGGTGCCACTACCGAGGAGGCCCTCTGCCTGGTTCCCTATAACTTGGCTTCTTGCAGTGAGGGAACCGCCAGAAGGCTCTCAGCACTGGACCTCAGTGTTCGGCCAGAATGATGGGTGGTGGTGGTGTTTTAAAGAAAAAAGAAATGAGAAATCTAACCTGTTGTATCTGTTATGTGCAAGCACTTAATTAACTGATTGATTGATTGATTGATTGATTGATTGATTGATTACATGTGTTTATCTAGCACCCTTATATATACACAGCAATATCAAAACATTAGAAAAAAAATTAAAAGTGCTACAAAACAATCAAAACAATGACTAACAAGTCAAGAAAATGTTAGACAACTGCAGAGGCCTATCACCATACAAAAATCTTCAAGCGTCAAAAGTGAGGGTACCCTCCTGGAAGAGTGGTCCATTGCATGGGACCAGACGCACTAAATGCTCAGCTTCTGATTGAGACCAGTCAGGCCTCTGTAATACAGCAGGCAAGTATCATTGCTTCTCCAGATGATCTCAGCAATTTAGCTGGGATATAAGGGTTCAGGTGGTCCTTAATGTATCCTGTGTGGGGTGTATCTTCACGGAAGCAGTCAAATACAACATTTCCCTGTTGCCTAGAGTGGATACACAGGGGAATGTAGCTCCAGTCAGAGAGGACTTCCTGTCATACCTGCTCTGGAGCCTCCTCTCCCTGTGTGTGACCAGGTAGATGGGCGTGACCCTGGCAGACCTTATAAAAGGGCCGTCTTCCTCTTTTGCCTCTTTTGCTCTTTTGCTCTCTGCTGGTTCTTAGCCAGCAGCACATGGCTGATCCTTACAAAGGATGGAAGCCACACGGTCCATTTCTCTACAAATGTAACTGTGTCCAGGGCAGCTGTTTACCAGCTCCATCTGGTACGTAGGCTGAGACCCTATCTGCCTGCGGACTGTCTCGCCAGAGTGGTGCATGCTCTGGTTATCTCCCGCTTGGACTACTGCAATGCACTCTACGTGGGGCTACCTTTGAAGGTGACTCGGAAACTACAACTAATCCAGAATGCGGCAGCTAGACTGGTGACTGGGAGCGGCCGCCGAGACCATATAACACCGGTCTTGAAAGACCTACATTGGCTCCCAGTATGTTTCCGAGCACAATTCAAAGTGTTGGTGCTGACCTTTAAAGCCCTAAACGGCCTCGGTCCAGTATACCTGAAGGAGCGTCTCCACCCCCATCATTTTGCCCGGACGCTGAGGTCCAGCGCCGAGGGCCTTCTGGCGGTTCCCTCATTGCGAGAAGCAAAGCTACAGGGAACCAGGCAGAGGGCCTTCTCAGTAGTGGCGCCCACCCTGTGGAATGCCCTTCCAGCAGATGTCAAAGCGATAAACAACTACCTGACATTCAGAAGACATCTTAAGGCAGCCCTGTTCAGGGAAGTTTTTAACGTGTGATTTTACTGTATTTTTGGTTTTTATGGAAGCCGCCCAGAGTTGCTGGGAAGGCCCAGCCAGATGGGCGGGATATAAATAATAAATTATTATTATTATTATTATTATTATTATTATTATTATTAACCAAAAGATAAAGCCTGCCTTCAGAATACTGCTGTGAACTGAATGTCAGTAAACTTTCCTCTTACTTTTAAATAAGACTGTTGTGTTATTACTATTTCAAGGGGGAAATAAAGGGGAAACTTACCAGGAACAAGCCAGACTGGATTGCTTAACTTAAATGATTCTAATGAATCCATCAACTTGTTTCCAGTAATCTACAAGAGAATGTGCTCTGTTGCTTGCTGAGGGATAATATTCAATCAATATATCCTCTCCTACTTTCCTCAACATTCCCACATCCTGGACCCAAGTTTTGTATATTACTTTTATTCTGTGTGTTGTGTGAACATTTCCCCAAATATATATGTTGTTGTACATATTGTTTGGTCGGGGAGGTGCTCTGTGGAGGCATGCCCAACTTCCAAGAGAGTGTGATCTACTCCCACTTAAAAGAGAGCTAGTGTGGTGTAGTGGTTAAGAGCGGTGGACTCGTAATCTGGTGAACCAGGTTCAATTCCCCACTCCTCCACATGCAGCTGCTGGGTGACACTTCTCTGACGTCTCTCAGCCTCACTGACCTCACAGTGTTTCTTGTGGGGGAGGAAGGGAAAGGAGAATGTTAGCCACTTTGAGACTACTTCAGGTAGTGATAAAGCGGGATATCAAATCCAAACTCTTCTTCTTTTATTAGGGAGCAAAACGTTGCAGAGCTTTTTTTGGGGGGAACATCAGCTAAAGTTGTTGAATTTTTGGGGGGAGGGCTAGGGGCCCACAATCGACCAGGGACACCCCACAATCGACCGGTAGATCGCGATCGACCTGTTGGATCTCCCTGCTCTATGGGAAGCTGGCTTCAAGCACCAGGACTGTTTGCAGACCAACTCCATGTTACAAAGTCGTCTGCAAATGCAACCTGAAGCTTGGCAACATCAATCCCATGTGGGAATCTGTTGCAGATGACCACAGTGCCTGGAGACAGACAGTTATGTATCCATAGCAGTGACCATAGGAGGAATGACTGCTGGGAGGAGCACAGAGAGAAGAAATGCCATGGTGCATCTGCAGCAATGAGATCTGCCCCAGCTGCAACAAAACATGTCTCTCCCATATCAGTCTCTACAGCCACAGCTGGCGCTGTAACGTTCCAAACACCTTGATTTAATCCCTAAAGGTACACTTCTCCATTGTTTCCCAAGACAGATGCCAACTAACCAAGTTCAGTTGAGGAACCAGGTTACAATGTTTTGGGTTTTGAAGGATAGCTGTGTTTTGGTTCATGTGGTAGTCCAAGAAGTCTCCTTGCCAACAAAGGTCTGTATAGTTAAAGCTCTGGTTTTCCCAGTAGTGATGTATGGAAGTGAGAGCTGGACCATAATGAAGGCTGATCGCCGAAGCATTGATGCTTTGGAATTATGGTGTTGGAGGAGACTCTTGAGAGTCCCATGGACTGCAAGAAGATCAAACCTCTCCATTCTGAAGGAAATCAGCCCTGAGTGCTCACTGGAAGGACAGATCATGAAGCTGAGCTCCAGTACTTTGGCCACCTCATGAGAAGAGAAGACTCCCTGGAAAAGACCCTGATGTTGGGAAAGATAGAGGGCAGAAGGAGAAGGGGACGACAGAGGACGAGATGGTTGGACAGTGTTCTTGAAGCTACCAGCATGAGTTTGACCAAACTGCAGGAGGCAGTGGAGGACAGGAGTGCCTGGGGTCACGAAGAGTCAGACACAACTAAATGACTAAACAACAACAACATTAGTCCAAGAAGTGTGAATGAAATAGTTTCTCAATAGGCAAGCAAATTCAAATTTCTTCCCCATCTCTAAGGGCAAGTCATAATGGCTTCTAGCACAGTCTCACCTTGTGGTGTGTTCTAAAGAGTGTCCCATCTCTTCCTTGGGAGCTGATCCTGTCTAGGTCTGCTGTCTTCCACCTTTGCATCCCCAGATGTTGTTGGGCTATAACTTCCATTAGCCCTAGTCAATTGTCAGGGATGACAAGTGTCTAGAGAATCAAGGCTGAACAATTCTGGTTTAGGTGAAGGAACATAGCCTATATAAGTGAAAATGTGTAGCTATATTTGAAACGAGTGCTTAATGTAATGTTTGTTAACAAAAGGTTGGTTAATGCGTTGCTTTTTTTGTAACTGAAAAAGCACTAATTAATTTTCTTTTTTTTTTTAAAAAAAAAGTAATGTCTGCTTGCAAAGGGCTTGGCATTCCCAGACAACAGTGCTTTCTCGTTCGTAAACCATAACTATGGTAGCAATTGATTGAGTTGCGTTAGCCTTGTATCAACCAGGAGCTTTCCTGACTTATAAAACAAGAGAAAGCTCCATCTGGAAACGAAGGCGACAGATAATGATGAGATACAGTATCAAATCGCAGTTGTGTTTTTGCTTTGGTCGAAGGCTCAAGGAACGGTTGATCCAAAGAAAACTACTTAGCGGATTCAAGCAGCATGGGGGGAAAGTACATTTACTTGTTAATGTCTAATAGTCTCACATTTCTGTAGTACAAAGGAAAGTATTTGAACAGCTTAAAAGTTTTATGTTTAAAATAACATTCAGTTTAAAAAAAAAAAAGCATTTTTGTGAGACTCGTTAAGAAACCGCATAGTTCAAGGTGGGAATTCCGGGAAAGCCCCTAGAGAAGCCTTTTTCTTTTCTTTTTTTGAGAAAGGAAAGGGGCAAGGGTAATGAAAGGTCTTTCCCCTGCTTAGGAAGCAGGCTTCCCTCCAGAATGATGGAAGGGTGAAGGGCTTTTTCTCACAGAAACAAGGAAGTTTCATTCTGGAGTGCTTCCACACTAGAGACCCTTAGTGCTGCTGAGACATTGTCCACTCATTCCTGAAACCGGAAGTAATAAAACAGGCTAAACTTGCAAAGAGGAAGCATTTAATCTGAACGAGCAAGAGGACTAATAAGTCTTAATATCACTGTTAAAAAGGTAATGGGACTCCTGACCATTAGGTCCAGTCGTGACCGACTCTGGGGTTGCGGCGCTCATCTCACTTTATTGGCCGAGGGAGCCAGCATACAGCTTCCAGGTCATGTGGCCAGCATGACTAAACCGCTTCTGGCAAAGCAGAGCAGCGCACGGAAATGCTGTTTACCTTCCTGCTGGAGCGGTACCTATTTATCTACTTGCACTTTGACGTGCTTTCAAACTGCTAGGTTGGCAGGAGCAAGGACCGAGCAACGGGAGCTCACCCCGTCGTGGGGATTCGAACCGCCGAACTTCTGATCGGCAAGTCCTAGGATCGGTGGTTTATTATTATTTTTTAAATAATATTTATTACTTTTAAACACTACAAAAAAGGAAAGAAAAAAAGAAAAAAGAAACAAAAAAAAAGAAAAAAAGAAAAGAAAAAAGACAATACAATACAATATAAAAAAATTACACAACACTAACACAATAAACTAAACAAAACAAAACAAAAACAGTTTAGCACACATCATACAATTTCAGTATCTTATCTTTCATTCACTTGTTTCAATGACCTCCTCACACCTCCCTTTTTGTATTCCACTTCTATTAATTGTTTCAGCAATTCCTTTCCATCTTCCTCTATTTTCTGTCCTATAATTATCTTAACATATTCTAACCTTATTTTTCCTTTAATACTCTAATAATCTATTTATACCTAATTCCTTATAACATTTCTACTAAAGCCATATAACTTCATTCCAACATTTTTCTAACATTCAATAATTTTACAATATTTCTATAAATAGTCTTTAAACTTTTTTCCAATCTTCTTCCACCGACTCTTCTCCCTGGTCTCGGATTCTGCCAGTCATTTCCGCCAATTCCATATAGTCCATCAACCTGGTGATCTTCTGTCCGATGCTCTTAGCTCTTTTCCAAGTCCCTTCTGCAAATCTTCTTCGTATTTATACAAAAACTTTACTTTGTCTTCTACTGATCTTATTTTTATTTTCCTTCCTTTAAAGCTGAAGAATAGACCTTGGGGAAACTCCCACCTAAAGATGGTTTTATTCCTTCTCAGCAGGGCAACCAAATCTCCGTAGTTAGACCTAAGATCCAAAAGGTATTTCGGGACGTCTTTAAAAATTTCCACTCTTGGCTGTTGTACTTCTAGGTTCTTCTGGTAGTGCCAACAGCCTCTTATTCTGTTCTTCTCTTTTTTCCCTCCTCTTCCAAATCTGAAGGCCCTCACAGTTTTAAACTCTTCTTGACCCAGATCCAAGTCCCAAAAATCAGCAAATTCCTGTGTGAAGAAGTCTATCAAACTTTCCTTCTCCAATTCAGGTAGTGCTCTGATCCTCAAATTTGTCTGTTTTTCTTTAAATTCAATAATAGCAAGCGTCGACTTATGGTCATCAAGTTGCCTCTGTAAGGCTGGGACTCTCTCTCTCACCAATTGTGTTACTTTACATTCAGCAGCAACGGCTTTCTTCCTAGCTTCCTCCACAATCTGCCGTATCAAAGGAGATTCCTGTATCAATTTCTTGATTGTTTCTGTATTGATATTCACCTTTTGTCCCAGATTATTTATACTTTCTGTATTTAAGTCAATTTTAATAGTTGCAGCGTCCCTTTCGCATTTGTCACATCTATTTTCTTGTTAAGCTGTTCCAGTGAATCACTTATCTTACTTAATGCAACCGCTAAGGCCTCTTCTGTCGACATTCCTCTTGATTTTAAATACACTGTTACAAAAGCAATAGCAGAAGAAGCAGGGGGGCCTGATATTGAGGCTCTCCTAGATTGCTGCCAAGTCCTCCCAGACCTTAATGTTTTTTCAGGAATTGACTAGTCCGTTTTTTCCTTTCCATTTGCCATAACACTTAACCGATTCAAGGTCAGTCCCAGAGTCTCACAGCTTTTTATCTTGCAGCTGGAGGTGGTTTAACCCACAGCGCCACCTGTGTCCCGATAATATCACTGTTGGCATTGTGCTTTATTACATATTTTTTCAAAAAAAACTACCTGTAATCTGATCACCACGAAACAATACAAGCATCAGCAAGCATCCTTCCTTCAAGCTATTTCAGAGGCATTCTTTGGTGAATTCTCAAATTTGCTCTGCTATAAAAGAAGCAAAGATTTTAAAAGCTAGCATGCTCCTTTGGTGTGTTTGTATACGTGCAGAATTTTGAAAGGCCCCCTCCCTGCTTATTAAATCAAGTGCTTTTGTAACATCATTGTAATTGAAATTGAAATTGAAATAATTTGTCACCTGTACAACTTGTATACAGTGAGATTACACCCCCCCCACTCAGCTCTCTTAGTCTTAATTCCCTTCGTTTATTGATGCACACCCACCAAACCCAAAAGTCAGTTGCCCTGTTGTTGTCTTTTCATTCAGCAGCCTAACAGCCCACAGATAGAAGCTGTTCTTTACCCTGTTGGTGCAACTAATCATGCTTCTATATCTTCTGTCTGAGGGCAGGAGATCAAGAAAGTGCCGGCCAGGGTGTGAATCATCCCTGAGAATTTTCCTCACTCTCCTGAGGCAATGTTCTTCCACTATTTCATCCAGCGGATTCACTAGACAGTCCATAATATCTTGTGCTGTATTCACCACCCTCAGTAGGCACTTCCTATCAGTTGATGTCAAACCAGCGTATCACACTGTGCTGCAGTATGAAAGGACACTTTCTATTGTTGCGCGGTAGAAGGAGAACATCAAATGTTGATTGACATCGTTCTTTCACATTATTCTGAGGAGATGGAGTCTCTGTTGGGCTTTCTTAACCACTTGGGTTGTATTTATTTTCCAAGTAAGGTCTTCACTGAGATAAACTTTTACGAATTTAAAGGAAGAGACTCTCTCCACACAGCCCTCCCCGATGTACAGCGGAGCTAGTTCTCCTCTCTTCCTCCAAAAGTCCAACACCATCTCCTTTGTCTTTCTTTCTGTCTTTGTTTTTCTGAATTGTATTTTCGTTCACTGCTTAGAGATTTTAAATATTAAGGGCCGGATTCAACTAAATTGTTATGCAAGCGGAAGTGCCACTAGCACAATAGGACCTTCCCCTCTCCTGCCTCTACAGTATGGCTTTTGACAAAGTCCCCCATGATATTCTTGTGAAGGTTGAATCAAGGTAACTGTTAGATGGATTTGTAGCTGGTTGACTGACTGAACCCAAAGCTGAGCCCATTAATGGTTCTTTGTCATCCTGAAAAAACATGATAAGCAGGGTGCCACAGGGTTTTGTTCTGGGCCCATTGTTGTCCAATGTCTTTACTAATGAATTGGATGAAGGAATTGAGGGGATGCTCATCAAATTTGCAGATGACCCCAAACAGGGAGGGGTAGCTAATGCCTAAGAAGACAGAATCAGGATTCAAAATGACCTTAGTACCACAGTTAGACCACACTTGGAATACTGTGTCCAATTCTGGGCACCACAATCTAAGAAGGATATCAACAAGCTGAAATGTGTGCAGAAGAGGGCAATCAAGATGATCAATGGTCTAGAAACCAGACCTTATGAAGGAGCTGGGTACGTTTAGCCTGGTAAAGAGGAGACTGAGAGGAAATGTGTTAGCCATCTTCAGATATCTAAAGAGCTGTCACATAGAGGATGAAGCAAGCTTGTTTTCTCCTGCTCTGGAGGCTAGGACCCAAGCCAATGGCTTCAAACTACAAGAAAGGAGATTCTAACTAAACATCAGGAAGAACTTTCTGACAGTAAGAGCTGTTTGACAGTGGAACAGATTCCTACGAATCTGGAGGTGGTGGTCTCTCCTTCCCTGGAGGTTTTCAAGCAGAGGTTGGATGGCCGTCTGTCACGTACGATCTAGTCGAGATTCCTGCATTGCAGGGGGTTGGACGAAATGACCCTTAGGACCCCTCAGGTAATATTGTTGAGGAGACACTGCTGTGGATGGTGTTGACAGTCACATACCACGTCCTGCCATGTCAGAACAGAAACCAGCACTTCCAGAATCTGAAAGGAATTCCATAATGGGATGGGAAAGGAGAAGTTCAACAGACATCAAGCAAAAATTTATCTAATTTATCTATCTGCATTTTATTGCACAAATTTTATATATATTTATTCTCCCCTTGTCCATTTCATCCTACCAACAAACACGTGTGGTAGCTTCGGTTGAGAAACAATGAGCTTCATGGCTGAGTTGGTGGAATCAGGTGGTTCTGTCTCTCTCAATCAATACTATGTTTGGATTAGAAAAGCACCATTTACTGGCCAGGGACACAGCTGCTGTTGGCATTCACTGCCTCCTGCAATTGATCCCTGTGTTGGGGGCTTAATTTCCATCCATAACCCATGGACACCTTCAGTAGCAGCCAACTCCGGAGTGAGGGAGGGAAGATTTTTAATCTGTGTTTATTAGACTTCTAAACATCAGGTGTCGACCTTGCTTTGAAGAATAATAGGTTCTCCCTAGGAAATTAAATTATGAAAAGTTTATTTTAATATTGGTATCAAGCTACTACAGTTGTGTTGACATAAATGCCCATTGCGTCTGACATATCCTTGCCTTGTTCGTTGTTTTAAGAGATGTGAAAAGAAAGGGGGAGGTTGGCTGAAGGAGTTTTATCCATGCTAAGCAAACGCTGTCATTTTAATCTGAAGCCCGCCTGATTTCTTTTTGCCCTTCGGTTGACATTTATTGTTTTTAAAACTTCTACGAAAGTGCACTGATGAATTGCTCATTCCCATCGTATTAAGTATGAAATGTTTAAAAGTATATAATATTTCATCTGGTGCCAGCACCAGGATCACAGCCAGCACTCGTTTGACAACCAGATGACTAACACAAAGGGGTTCCCCCTATGAAAATGCTCAGATTATGTGAATTGGCACATGTAAGTAACTCACAACATCCCCTGTGGAAGGCTGATTGTAGTCATATGTGGGGCATATGGACAGCCATGCTGAGAACCAAAGTGCCACACAGACCTGTGGAAAGACTGGACGAAGTAATTGGGCCGGCTGATTGTCAAGTCGCTTTTATGATTCATCACCACACATTTCTGGAGTTAAATCAGAACAAATGATAAAGATTGAAGAGCAATTCTCTCTCTGCTGTTATTTCCACTCAATATACAGATCCGTCTTAGGGTTGTTTTCCACCCTAGTTGTGGGATATTTACAATGCAGTCAAACCATCAAGGCATGTTTGCCAGATAGGCACATGACAGGAGCTGAAGCTTGACATATTATCCCTGCAAACCTTTCTCTTTTAAACTCCTGTTCCTTTCAGAAATGTCCTCTGATAAACTCCAACAAAATGTACATCAATTGCTTCACCCACTCTTGTTTGTGGCCCTGACCGCTACTGGCATGTGGCCTGCCCAGAAGAGATGTAGCTCTTGGTTAGAAAAACCTCATCAACAGTTATGAAGGACCATGTTGAAGTCAATGCCTTGCCGCACCTACACCATCTGTTGCCTTGTAGGACTCTAGTAGTATTTTCCCTGGAGACCCACTGGCCATATACCTGAAGGAGCATCTCCACACCCATCATTCTGCCCGGACACTGAGGTCCAGTGCTGAGGGCATTCTGGCGGTTCCCTCACTGCGAGAAGCCAATTTACAGGGAATCAGGCAGAGGGCCTTCTCGGTAGTGGCACCCGCCCTGTGGAACGCCCTCCTACCAGATGTCAAATAGAAAAACAACTATCTGACGTTTAGAAGACATCTGAAGGCAGTCCTGTTTAGTCAAGATTTTAATATTTAATAGACTATTGTATTTTAATATTCTGTTGGAAGCCAGCTGGGGAAACCCATCTAGATGGATAGGTTCTTCTTCTTCTTCTTCTTCTTCTTCTTCTTCTTCTTCTTCTTCTTCTTCTTCTTCTTCTTCTTCTTCTTCATACCCTCCACATCTGAGGATTTCATCTTATAGGACACCATCATTTAAGAATGGAACAGCACTTGCTACCTTCTTATTCTCTATGGGTTTGATTAATCAGCTACTTGCAAATAGAACTTTATTTTTATTTTTATTTGTTTTTAAAATAAAGTAACTGTTTTGCAACATTTGGAGTAAAGCTTCAACGGCTCTGAAATAAATGATAATGGAACCATTGACATGATCAGAGCTGAAGGTCTCCCTTGGCTTCAGAGATGCAAGATCTTCATTTCATGTATTAGGGAAAGGGTGAGATTATAATGAAGAAAAGCATCATGGGGATATTCTATTGATTGAGATCGGAGATAGGGCTCCTTGGCCCTCCAGATACTGTTCAGCACAGTACACCTGAAGGAGCATCTCCACCCCCATCACTCAGCCCGGACACTGAGGTCCAGTTCTGAGGGCCTTCTGGCGGTTCTCTCACTGCAAGAAGCCAAGTTACAGGGAACCAGGCAGAGGGCCTTCTCGGTTGTGGCGCCCACCCTGTGGAACGCCCTATCTGACTTTTAGAAGCAGCTACCTGACTTTTAGAAGACATCTGAAGGCAGCCCTGTTTAGGGAAGTTTTTAATGTTTGGTGTTTTATTGTGTTTTTAATATTATATTGGGACGCAGGTGGCACTGTGGGTTAAACCGCAGAGCCTAGGACTTGCCGATCAGAAGGTCGGCGGTTCGAATCCCCGTGATGGGGTGAGCTCCCGTTGCTCGGTCCCTGCTCCTGCCAACCGAGCAGTTCGAAAGCACGTCAAAGTGCAAGTAGATAAATAGGTACCGCTCCAGCGGGAAGGTAAATGGCGTCTCCGTGTGCTGCTCTGGTTCGCCAGAAGCGGCTCAGTTATGCTGGCCACATGACCCGGAAGCTGTACGCCAGCTCCCTTAGCCAGTAAAGCGAGATGAGCGCTGCAACCCCAGAGTCGGCCATGACTGGACCTAATGGTCAGGGGTTCCTTTACCTTAATATTATGTTGGGAGCTGCCCATAGCGGCTGGGGAAACTGAGTGGCTGGCTGGCTGTGGTTTTAATAAATTATTGATGATGATGATGATGATGATGATGATGATTACTGTTCCATCTGCTAGCCAGCAGAGCCAATGATCAGGAATGATGAGAATTGTAGTCCGCAACATCTAGGTGGCCACAGGTTTCCCTTGCCTGATCTTGGGATATGCCATTCCACTCCTGGATAATATTTTTCCTCACAACATTTCACCTGTGCAACAGAACAATACGCACGGGGACTGTGGCTGGGTGAAGGGGCACTCAGCAGACTAGACTAAGGGGCATGATGGATCTCATTTGGCTTAGTAAAGACTAGGGCTGTAAATGAAATATATTCTTATTATATTGTCATGAAACATAAACATATGATTAGAGTTGATGCCAACAATAGGACCACAGACTCTCCATCTCTGATGTAGATGAATCTTTAGATGATCCTCAGAAGGTTTAACACAACTCGTCTGCATCTGATTCCATTCCTCACCCTTCTCTTACCACCACGAACTCTATGGCTAGAAATAATAACCAGAGTTTGTTGATATCTCTTAGCTAGATCCATTTGATGATACAGAAATAGAAGCAGTTGAAGACATGATGCCCCATCCGCTTGTCCATAATTCCAGTGAAAGCCTCATGTTGTTATGAATAATTGTTGTTGTTGGTTAGTCGTTTAGTCATGTCCGACTCTTCGTGACCTTCTATTTGCCAGGAGGTGATGGGACAAGTAGCCATGATCTTCGTTTTTTTGATGTTGAGCTTCAGACCATATTTTGCACCCTCCACTTTCACCCTCAATAAAAGGTTCTTTAATTCCTCCTCACGTTCTGCCATCAAGGTTGTGTCATATCTGCATATCTGAGGTTGTTGATATTTCTTCCGGCAATCTTAATTCCGGCTAGGGATTCATCCAGCCCAGCCTTTCGCAATTAGCAGAATGAAAATGCTTATGTATCTACCAACTGGGAAATCAGCTCACAGGAGGTTAAGTATCTGTACTGCACTTGTAGTTTGTAAGTCACAGGAGAGTTCTATTAAATTGTTTGTACAAATTGAGCAAATGTCACTGGGCACTCTTACACTTTATGTTTCATTAATCTTCATAACTACCGGTTGTGGGGAAAGTAAAGTTAACCTTTCCAACTCTTTTGTATGCATTCCTGCTTCTTACACCTGGCTCTGACTTCAGGGGAGTTATGTTACACAGGAAAATGAACTGTCACGTAGATAGCAATATCAATAAACAAGCAAATTGGACACCCACACCCAAATTGGAAACATCATGAAAATGAACCCAACAACATCCTAATCAGCTGCCCTGATAAATTCATAAGAAGTCCTTTATGGATATGAATGTGAAAATTATTATTATTATTATTTCTGTGATGGGGACCGGGGTCATTCCAGTTCCAGGGATTCTTTGGGATTGTTAAAGCAATATAAAAATCAGTATAAATATTTAGTGTGAATGGGACCTAGATCAGGTGGCTGGTGTTTGGGAGAAGCATTTGTTTGGGAGAAGCATATGATCCTAGGAAACCACGGCCCATTGGAACATACGATATTGAGCTAAAGTACGTTTCCGAGCACAATTCAAAGTGTTGGTGCTGACCTTTAAAGCCCTAAACGGCCTCGGTCCAGTATACCTGAAGGAGCGTCTCCACCTCCATCGTTCTGCCCAGACACTGAGGTCCAGCGCCGAGGGCCTTCTGACTGTTCCCTCAATGCGAGATGCAAAGCTACAGGGAACCAGGCAGAGGGCCTTCTCGGTAGTGGCGCCCGCCCTGTGGAACGCCCTCCCATCAGATGTCAAAGCGATAAACAACTACCTGACATTCAGAAGACATCTTAAGGCAGCCCTGTTTAGGGAAGTTTTTAATGTGTGACATTTTAGTGTATTTTTGGTCTCTGTGGAAGCCGCCCAGAGTGGCTGGGGAGGCCCAGCCAGCAGGGCGGGGTATAAATAATACATTATTATTATTATTATTATTATTATTATTATTATTATTAAAAACAGCTTCCTGTTTTCCAATGAAGAACAAAACTCTAAAACAGATGAGAAAAGTCAGTAAATTCTAGATTCCATTGGTAACTCTAAGGTCACGAGATGACAATTCTGGACCTGCCACCATAGACTTTGTCTCTTTTCACCCTCTTGAATAAACTAGTTAATTCATTTGCTCCATCACACAACCTGGTCGTACAGCAGGATTGCGTAAATCCTTTTTCCATCTCCTTCTTTTGTCTCTCCTTGATCACATTTCTAGTAGGTAACTGTAAGCCACCTGCCTGGTTTGTTTCAAACCCTGATTAAAACATCGCAGAGCATAATTGCTTTACCAGCATGGCCCCTGTGTACAAAGCAGTCAGCAGCAGTTAAGACGCCCAGAGACCAGGTTTTAATCAGTCTTGACTGAAGGCTGAAAATGATTCACTCCTGTCAGCACTGGGCAGCACAACAAACAGCTTTCCAGAAAACCACTTAAGCAGAAATATGTTGGGATATTTCTATAGTAACAGGGGGAAAATATTTCACACTGAAGTCCATCTGCTGTAGCATATAGAAGAGCGATCTGGCGAAGGATCACATTGCCAATTAATCTTAATTTGCAAACTTCATTTTGCAATTTCACATGCAGACACGCACACAAAATTGCAGCGAAGGAAAGAGGTGGAATGCAAGTGGTCCTGGGTTAATCACAGAATTGTAGAGTCAGAAGGGAACCTGGTGATCATCTAGCCCAACCCACTGCAGTGCAGGAACATGCAGCAGTCCTGTACGGGGATCGAAGCTGCAACCTTGGCGTTATCAGCACCAACTGATTCGAATTGCAGCGATGTTCGGTGGGCAAATTGCTTGCTGAAAACCAATAGAAGGAAATAAGAGGAACCATTCTGGACCAGAGTCCAGCTAGTCTAACAACCTGTTTTCCACCATGGGCAAACCTCAAACAGAAAGGCCACGTAGGACAGGATGACGATCATTCTATCCCACTGTTGTTCCTTTGCAACTGGGATTCATACTAAAGACAGGAACAGGCAGCCTAATAATAATAATAATAATAATAATAATAATAATAATAATAATAATTTATTTATACCCTGCCTATCTGGCTGGGCTTCCCCAGCCACTCAACAAAATATTAAAATGCAATAGTTTATTAAATATTAAAAGCTTCCCTAAACAGGGCTGCCTTCAGATGTCTTCTAAATGTCTGGTACTTGTTGTTCTCTTTGACATCTGGTGGGAGGGCATTCCACAGGGTGGGTGCCTTCATGGAGAAGGCCCTCTGCCTGGTTCCCTGTAACTTGGCTTCTCGCAGTGAGGAAACCACCAGAAGGCCCTCGGCGCTGGACCTCAGTGTCTGGGTAGAACTATGGGAGTAGAGATGCTCCTTCAGATATACTGGACCAAGGCTGTTTAGGGCTTTAAAGGTCAGCACCAACACTTTGAATTGTGCTCGGAAATGTACTGGGAGCCAATGTAGGTCTTTTAAGACCAGTGTTATGTGGTCTCGGCGGCCGCTTCCAGTCACCAGTCTAGCTGCTGCATTCTGGATTAGTTGTAGTTTCCGGGTCACCTTCAAAGGTAGCCCCACGTAGAGTGCATTGCAGTAGTCCAAGCGAGAGATAACCGGAGCATGCACCACTCTGGCGAGGCAGTCCGCAGGCAGGTAGGGTCTCAGCCTGCGTACCAGATGGAGCTGGTAAACAGCTGCCCTGGATACAGAATTGACCTGTGCCTGCATGGACAGCTGTGAGTCCAAAATGACTCCCAGGCTGAGCACCTGGTCCTTCATTTCTCCAATTTAAATAGGGACATCCTATTCAGTTGTTGTTGTTGTTGTTGTTGTTATACTCTGCCCATTTGACTGGGTTGCCCCAGCCACTCTGGGCGGCTTCCAACATATATAAAAACATAACAAAGTGTTAAACATTAAAAACTTCCCTATACAGGGCTGCATTCAGATGTCTTCTAAATGTTGCATAGTTACTTATCTCCTTGGCTCTGGGAATCACATAACTCCATAGACTCCAACATTTCTCCAAAGAAAACAGGGACATCCTAAAGAAAAGAGGGACATTCCGGGATCAAATCAGAAACTGGGATGGCTTCTGTAAATCCGGAACTGTGCCTGGAAAATAAGGACACTTGAAGGGTCTGCAACCTGCAGTTCACTGGATGCTATTAGACTCCAACTTCCATAGCATAGCAAATGGTTGGGGATTATGGGAGTTGTAGTTCAACATCTGTAGAGCCAAAGGCTTCCTATCCCTGTTGTAGGAGATAGTTCTGTTTATTTGCCTTGTCTAATTGTCACCAAGAAAGCCATCCTCTCTGCATGTATCGAAATCAAGTGTCTAAACCATCCAGTTTTTTCAGGCTAAGCAAGTTGAATGCCTGGCCCAGATGGACAGCCAAGTGACTGAACTAAAGGCTGCACTAAATAAACCCACAATGTTTTCTTGGCCTCTAAAACAGGGGTGGCAAATCTGCAGGGGCGATTTGCTGGACTACAACCCCTATCAGCCCTAGCCGGCATGACCAATGATCAGGAATGATAGGAATTGAAGTCAATAACATCTACGGGGGCCACATATTTCACATCCCTATTCTAAATTATGCTTTTTTATGGAATCACAAAATATAGAGCCATATAAGGTGCACGAGGCCCTAACTACTAACTGGGCAAAATATCCACTTCTATGTGTTGTTGTTGTTTAGTCATTTAGTCGTGTCCGACTCTTCGTGACCCCATGGACCAGAGCACGCCAGGTACTCCTGTCTTCCACTGCCTCCCGCAGTTTGGTCAGACTCATGCTGGTAGCTTCGAGAACACTGTCCAACCATCTTGTCCTCTGTCGTCCCCTTCTCCTTGTGCCCTCCATCTTTCCCAACATCAGGGTCTTTTCCAGGGAGTCTTCTCTTCTCATGAGGTGGCCAAAGTCTTGGAGCCTCAGCTTCAGGATCTGTCCATCCAGTGAGCACTCAGGGCTGATTTCCTTCAGAATGGATAGGTTTGCAGTCCATGGGACTCTCAAGAGTCTCCTCCAACACCATAATTCAAAAGCATCAATTCTTCGGTGATCAGCTTTCTTTATGGTCCAGCTTTCGCTTCTATGTAGCAAGTGGATATTTAGCAATTTCTTCATGGTTTGTGAGAGATTAACTTCTTCATGGACTGTGACAGAGATCCCATTTTGGCTCTGGAGGGGACCTAAAAAGGAGGGCAATATGTTTGCCCATTGTATGGGGCTAAGGAAATGGTATTCATCCGGGACCAGCCCATTCACACCGTTTTCAAGACCGCTGTGGATATTCAGACGCTTCTCTTAGCACATTTCCCTAACATTTTCATGTGCCTATTTGATTTGCCTTCTACGTTTGGCAGCAGAGAATGAAGGTCTTTCTTTCCAAAGAGAGAAATACCCCCTTATAAATACATGCATGCACATGCACACCACATTCCACGTCCTATTGAAACATCATGGAGCTGATAATAACTCATTTAGCAATGGTGAGTGTAGCTGAAGGAACGATCCAAGGATTACACACACTCCCTTTGCATGCTCTTTGTTTACTCTGGGTCTAGGCGAGTAATTAGAGGTCAAGAAGTTTAATTTTGCTCATTTTTGAGGATTGAGAATTGGAATCGAAAAGAAAAGAAAAGAAAAAAGAAAAGAAAAGAAAAACCCGCTCACATACTAATGTGTGTGGAATGTAATGAAGTTCCAAAGTCTAGCTGGTATTTCAGAGTTTTTTAGATCTATCTGTTAGCATAAATGAAAATACAGTGGTAGCTCTGGTTACGTACTTAATTTGTTCCGGAGGTCTGTTCTTATCCTGAAGCACCACTTTAGCTAATGGGGCCTCCTGCTGCCGTTGTGCCGCCGGAGCACGGTTTCTGTTCTCATCCTGACGCAAAGTTCTTAACCCGAGGTACTACCGGTATTTCTGGGTTAGCGGAGTCTGTAACCTGAAGCGTATGTAACCTGAAGGATATGTAACCCGAGGTACCACTGTATCAAATGCAAATGCATTTTGTTTGCAATTACTGTATGGGGAATGAGGCAAAAGTCATTCTTAGAGCATTTATGTATTTATGTATTTATTTGCCCTAGCTGATGCCACTTACTAAACAGCATAGTGGCTACATGCAATGAACAGTGTTTGTATTTAAATTATAATCTTGCTTGCAACCTAATCCTATGGGTTCTATTAAGCTGGAGGTAGCCAACACAGGACGTGGGTGGTGCTGTGGGTTAAACAACAGAGCCTAGGAGTTGCCAATCAGAAGGTCGGCAGTTCGAATCCCCGCGACAGGGTGAGCTCCCGTTGCTCTGTCCCTGCTCCTGCCAACCTAGCAGTTTGAAAACACGTCAAAGTGCAAGTAGATAAATAGGTACCACTCCGGCGGGAAGGTAAACGACATTTCCGTGCGCTGCTCTGGTTCGCCAGAAACGGCTTAGTCATGCTGGCCACATGACCCGGAAGCTGTACGCAGGCTCCCTCGGCCAATAAAGCCAGATGAGTGCCGCAACCCCAGAGTCAGTCACGACTGGACCTAATGGTCAGGGGTCCCTTTGCCTTACCTTTACTAGCCAACACAGGGTCCTTAATATGTTGCTGGACTCCAAAACCCATCATTCCTCACCATTGGCAGTGCTAGCTAGACCTGATGGAATGCAATCACATAATCACAGAATTGTAAAAGAGACCCCAATTGGAAGGGACCCCAGTTGTCATTTATTTCCCCCCCCCCTTGCAAAGTAATCTCAACACACAGCCCTCCATCCAATTTTCAAATGTTCTAGCAGCTTTATTGCTGCTTTTGCCCAGTCTTGTATCTGATCCAAAGCAGCAGCACCACCATGCGTGTAATTTCCTGTAATAGACAAAGCTGGGGAGGAAGTCACCCCATAGCTGCTAAGACACGATGGGAATGGAGAAACAGCCTTTCTGTACCAGATTTGGGACTTGGAGAGGGAAGAGTTGGGAAAAGAGAGGAGTGTTCCACAAGAAGACATGGAACAGGTGCAAACTTCCATAGTGCACTCCTCAAATATAATAATAATATTTCGTCAAATGTGGAACTGCCACATCTGACTTGCCTTAAAAAAAAAAATCACTAAGGTTGTTTGCTTTGTCATGAAACTTTCTCTTTTTTCCAAAGGTAATTCTTCACCGATATATATTTCCAGCGTCCAACCACAAGTATTCATTTGGCTGAAATAATTAGTTGAACATGCTTTCAAACGGGGCAGACAGGATTCATTCTTCCTCCGCCCCCCTTTCTTTCTTTCCACAGGGTTAAGTCAAGTCTGGTAAGGAAGAGGAGCCAGAGGGAAAGTTTTTGTATAATATAGATAAAAGGATGGGCAAGTCCAACTAAACCCGAGAAGGCTCGGGGTGTGTCTGACCCACATCCCTGCAATTTGTGAGGCGGCACACAGGACATAACTTCGCCCGGGACACACCTGCAATCCTTTTTTTCCTAGTCCAGCAATCCCAAGCAAGCCGTGCTCTCAGATAGCTGGGTTTCATTCCCCTTTCTCTCTCCCTGCTCCCAGTTTTCCAAAAGTGGATAAGGGATTGGCTCACATTTTAATTTAAACCATTCATCCATTGCTAATTTTGTGCAGAAGCAAAAATGTCGGACTTTATGAAATGTTGCTCATCTTGGGAACTAGAACTACAAATATAGTCAGAGCTGGTAGCTAAACACACACACACACACCCCTCCCCAAATATTTTTTATCTCCACTGCATGAGGACAGGCAATCCCTTCAGGGTAGGTAGAGGAGACTCTTGAGAGTCCCATGGACTTCAAGAAGATCAAACCTATCTATTCTGAAGGAAATCGGCCCTGAGTGCTCACTGGAAGGACAGATCCTGAAGCTGAGGCTCCAAGACTTTGGCCACCTCATGAGAAGAGAAGACTCCCTGGAAAAGACCCTGATGTTGGGAAAGATGGAGGGCACAAGGAGAAGGGGACAACAGAGGACAAGATGGTTGGACAGTGTTCTCGAGGCTAGCAGCATGAGTTTGACCAAACTGCGGGAGGCAGTGGAAGACAGGAGTGCCTGGTGTGCTCTGGTCCATGGGGTCACGAAGAGACGGACACGACTAAACAACTAAACAACAACAACTTGGGCTTTGTTTGCTTCATTTCTGCTCTAATGCAGGGGTGAGGAACTTGGAGCCCATCCACCTCTGGATGGCCACAACTCCCATCAGTACCAACCAGCCTGACCAATGGTGTAGCATGATGGGTTATGTAGTCCAATATCTCATGGACCAGACATTCCCCAGCGTTGCTCCAAAGTTACAATGAGAACAGCCTTATACTAGGCCTTTGTGGTTCAGTGTAGCCCCCCATAGCGTCAGACAGAGGAGTCTTTCCCATCACCTAATGAGCCCAGAAATGGGAAAGAAATCCAGTTTTGATTGCATTCAAATATGGAACTAACTAACCTGAGCTTCTCAGACTACTATGCAAAGCAAAGCACAACTATCCTTCAGAATTCGCACTTTTCTGAATTTTGCAATGCAGTTCTCCAACCAAATGCAGCGCACAACAAGATTGCTAAGTGTGGACTTGAAGTCTTAGAGCCATCCATTAAAATTTGACATGCACCTATTAAAACAGGCTCCTGTGAATTACTAACTGCTTCAGGGGGGAAACCTTAAATTGCACAAGTAGAAATCATTGTGCTGCTGGAACAGTTGCCTTGGTAATAATAATAATAATAATAATAATAATAATAATAATAATAATAATAATAATAATAATAATATCTTTATTGTCATTGCCCCCTCTCAGGGACAACGAAATTTGCTTGGCTGCTCCATCCACCCAGGTAGGGCACTCCACACAAAATCAGAACAACTATAAAAACACTAATTAAAACAATACAATATAATACAGCAAGGAAGATTAGATGACTTTCAAAGTCCAGGTTTCCCATTCAGGGCTGAGATGGCTCTGGAGAAGAAGCTGTTCTTGAGAAGGCTCGTTCTTGTCTTCATCGTCCTGTATCTCCGTCCCGACGGCAGGAGCTCGAAGAGACAGTGACCAGGATGCGATGGATCTTTTACTATGTCCAGTGCCTTCCTATGGCACCTTGTGGCATAAATCTGCTCTAAGGTGGAAAGTGGGCAGCCAACAATGCTCTCTGCTGCCTTCGCAACTCTGCACAACCCCATCCTGTCCTGGGTAGTACAGCTTCCGTACCAGACACATAAGCCATAAGTGAGCACACTCTCAATGGCACAGTGATAGAAGGCAAGCAGCAGTTTCTGCGGAAGATGGTTTTTCCTTAGGATTCTCAAAAAGTACAGTCTCTGCTGCGCCTTCTTCACAAGCCCCCTTGTGTTGACACCCCAGGACAGATCCTCTTGTAATTCAATACCCAAAAATCTGAACGTTGTTACCCTCTCCACACAGACCCCATCAATCAAAAGTGGCTGGACATTGCTCTTCTGTCTCCTGAAGTCCACCACAAGCTCCTTTGTCTTCCTTGTATTTATGAGCAAGTTGTTAGCTCTGCACCACTCTATCAGCCGCTCCACCTCATCTCTATGTGTTGGATTCCACCCACCCACTAAGACTGGACAGTTGAAGGAAGGTCAAATGTAGATTTGGGACTCTTCATATAAGAAGAGATGGATGAACTCATAAGACTGAAACCGGATAAGTGCCTGGCCCAACAGCTATGCATGTTTAATCAGCAACACATATCTAGCTGCAGCTGAAGTTCAATTCTAGCTGACTCCCCAATAAATCATTTGAAGTTCACTAAGAGCTACATTTTATATGGGTGGCTTTTCCCTCCTTGTTAACATACGTTAGCCTATTCTGATTTTTCACATTCCACAGGAGCTACATCATTCAGGTCATGAATATTCCGGGATTATTTAATAGTTTCTTGAAGCCAGAAAAAAAAATATCCTATATCTTAAATAGAGAGTTTTTGTTTCTTTCTTGAATCCATTTTCTCTCCACCCCCAAAATTTTTTTTTATTAGTTTTCTCTTATAAAACATAGACATTAACACAAAAGAAAAACATTACACTTAACACAACATAAAAACATAACAACAACAAAGACAAAAAATAAAAGAAGAATTGTTTCTTCTTATTTCCTGATACATTTACATTGCTAAAAGACTTCCTCGACACCCTCCAATCTGAATTTCATTATATCACATATTTAGCAGTTTCCAATTTCATATTTATAACACCAATATCTTCTTTCAGTTACAGACTTCTTATCTTTACTTCCTATTCTAGTCTAAAATATTCACTATTACTAATCTTTTTCTATCCCTAGGCCTAATCTGTTACTTCTAGGAGTTCCGTAATTATCTTATGTTACAATATCTAGCTAAATATTCTTTAAATTTCTTCCAGTCTTCTTGTATTTCCTCCTCTTTCTGGTTGCAGATTCTTCCAGTCAGGTCAGCCAGCTCCAAAAAGTCCATCATCTTCATCTGCCATTCTTCCATTGTCTCTTGAATCCATTTTCTCAAGTATCATATGGGATGTTTTTTCTTTTATTATGGGAAATTCAGAGGTGTTTATTTAATGCACTAACCTAGTATTCTTCAACCTCAGGTTCCTAGGTTTTCTGGGCTACAATTCCCATCATCCCAAATCATTGGTTAAACTGGTTGGGGTTGATGGTAGTTTGAATCCAACAACATCTGGAGACACAAGGCTGATGAACTCTGTAATAAGATTCCATATCACAAAAATACGGAATCTGTAACAACATTTGGAAACCTCAGATTTTTGAAGAAAATCATTTGAAATCTGATGCTATTATGGTCTTATGTTACCTTGAAAGGGTGGTAAGGTTTTTTCTAACTTCTGGAAAAACAAGATTCCAAAGTTGGTTGTAAAGGTAAAGGGACCCCTGACCATTAGGTCCAGTCGTGGCCGATTCTGGGGTTGCGGTGCTCATCTCGCTTTATTGGCCAAGGGAGCCAGCGTACAGCTTCCGGGTCATGTGGCCAGCATGACTAAGCCACTTATGGCGAACCAGAGCACCGCACGGAAACGCCGTTTACCTTCCCGCCGGAGCAGTACCTATTTATCTACTTGCACTTTGACGTGCTTTCAAACTGCTAGGTTGACAGGAGCAGGGACCAAGCAACGGGAGCTCACCCCGTCGCGGGGATTCGAACTGCTGACCTTCTGATCGGCAAGTCCTAGGCTCTGTGGTTTAACCCACAGCGCCACCCGTGTCCCTCCAAAGTTGGTTAGCAGCTCCTAAGAACACCTGCCTATGTCCTTTCATCGTTGAGATGCAATAATACCAAGAAGAAAGCCATCTTGAACTTATGTAGAGTTATGGCTTTGGCACTCAATAGCAAGTACGATAACAATGAAATGCTTTCAAGATGGCCCAAACAAAGGAGGAGTCTTCAGCCACAGGTAGTTCCTAGTTCATTCATAAATCGCAAGCCTGCAGATGGCAGCATATGACAGCAAAAAGGCCCCTTAGCTCTTCCTGTGGTTTCCTCACCAACCTCAGGGATGAATTGCCTTAGGGTCAAATGAGACATGAATTTAAAACACATGGTTCAAAAATGTGCTTAGGTGGCACATGCCTCTAGGTTAACACAGAAAAACAACAACCATGGGACCACCCCGATTCTAAAGATGCCACAAGGGATGTGAATTTAATCGTTTCTCCTTTCCTAGAGAAAAACTGCTCCCCCCCCGAAGCTGCTATTTGCCCCAGGTTTTTTTTTTTTTTTATAAATATTTATTAAAATTTTCAGGGTTAATACATAACAACAGAAAAAAGAAGAAAAAACAGGAATACAAGAATATAGAAAATTAAAAACAATTTAAAAAACAAACAAAAAACAAAAAAAAACATGAGAGCAGTACATGTGAAAAGGATCTAGGAGTCTTGGTTGACCACAAACTTGACATGAGCCAACAGTGTGACGCGGCAGCTAAAAAAGCCAATGCAATTCTGGGCTGCATCAATAGGAGTATTGCATCTAGATCAAGGGAAGTAATAGTGCCACTGTATTCTGCTCTGGTCAGACCTCACCTGGAGTACTGTGTCCAGTTCTGGGCACCACAGTTCAAGAAGGACACTGACAAACTGGAACGTGTCCAGAGGAGGGCAACCAAAATGGTCAAAGGCCTGGAAACGATGCCTTATGAGGAATGGCTAAGGGAGCTGGGCATGTTTAGCCTGGAGAAGAGGAGGTTAAGGGGTGATATGATAGCCATGTTCAAATATATAAAAGGATGTCACATAGAGGAGGGAGAAAGGTTGTTTTCTGCTGCTCAAGAGAAGCGGACACGGAGCAATGGTTCCAAACTACAAGAAAGAAGATTCCACCTAAACATTAGGAAGAACTTCCTGACAGTAAGAGCTGTTTGACAGTGGAATTTGCTGCCAAGGAGTGTGGTGGAGTCTCCTTCTTTGGAGGTCTTTAAGCAGAGGCTTGACAACCATATGTCAGGAGTGCTCTGATGGTGTTTCCTGCTTGGCAGGGGGTTGGACTCGATGGCCCTTATGGTCTCTTCCAACTCTATGATTCTATGATTCTATGATTCTATGTATAAATTCCATTTACATATTTTCTTTTACCTTACTTTCAAGACCTCCTCATACCACCCTTTCTTATATTCCAGTTCAAAATTGTTTGTTCAGCAAGTCCTCACCATTAAATCTTTTACTTATTTCAAGTTCTTATTTTCTATCTCGTAAACATTACAGCTGAAAACCACTTAGTTACTATCCAACATCCCTCTAGCATTCCTTAATTTTACAGTGTTTCTGCAAATAGTCTTTAAAATTCCTCCAGTCTTCTTCCACCGACTCTTTTCCCTGATCTCGGATTCTGCCGGTCATTTCTGCCAGTCCCATGTAGTCAATCATCTTCATCTGCGATTCTTCCAGAGTGGGTAGATCTTGTGTCTTCCAATATTTTGCGATGAGTATTCTTGCTGCTGTTGTCGCATACAAAAAGAGAGTTCTGTCCTTCTTTGGCACCAATTGGCCGACCATGCCCAGGAGAAAGGCCTCTGGTTTCTTCAAGAAGGTATATTTAAATACCTTTTTCATTTCATTATAAATCATTTCCCAAAAAGTCTTAATCCTTGGGCACGTCCACCAAAGGTGAAAGAATGTACCTTCAGTTGCCCCAGGTTTTTAAAATCGGCATTAGGGAAAATAGCAGCTGGTGGTGGTGTGTGTGTGGGGGGGGGATACTTTCTGCAATTTTAAAACATGAAACTGTGGTTTCAATTCCGGTAGGGCTCCCACATTTATTTTCACTAGTACATGTGCTTCTGTACCCTTTCTCATTGTGTATGAATTTTTGCACACCATCTTTGAGCTGGAGAACTGCATTGCGAAATTTGGGGAAGTGCGAGTTTCAAAAGATGGCTGCGTTTCAAGCTTGCATATTGTCTTAGAAAGTGCAAATGATGTAGGCTCATCTTTTGAGTGTGGATCACATTTCCCCCCATCCCTACATCATACTGAGTCAGACCATTAGTCTATTTAGCTCAGCATTGATTTCAATACTGGCAGCAGGTCTCTAGGGTTTCTTATCTCCCAGCCCAACATGGAGATGCTGGTTCTGCTGTATAGAAGCCATATGTTCTACCACTGAGCTCTTCAGCCCTCAGGAGGTCGTGGACTCTCCTTCCTTTGAGGTTTTTTAAACAGAGGTTGGATGGTCATCTATCATGGATGCTTTAGTTGAAATTCTTGCAAATAACAACAACAACAACAACAACAATAACAATAATTTATTATTTATACCCTGCCCAACTGGCTGGGTTTCCCCAGCCACTCTGGGCGGCTTCCAACAAAATATTAAAATACAATAATCTATTAAACATTAAAAGCTTCCCTAAACAGGGCTGCCTTCAGATGTCTTCTAAAAGTCTGGTAATTGTTATTCTCCTTGACATCTGGTGGGAGGGTGTTCCACAGGGCAGGTGCCACTACCGAGAAGGCCCTCTGCCTGGTTCCCTGTAATGGCTTCTTGCAGTGAGGGAACACCAGAAGGCCCTCGGTGCTGGACTTCAGTGTCCGGGTAGAACGAAGTGGGTGGAGACACTCCTTCAGATATACTGGACCGAGGCTGTTGAGGGCTTTAAAGGTCAGCACCAACACCTTTAATTGTGCTCAGAAACGTACTGGGAGCCAATGTAGATCTTTGAAGACCAGTGTTATGTGGTCTCAGCAGCCGCTCCCAGTCACCAGTCTGGCAGCCGCATTCTGGATTAGTTGTAGTTTCCGGGTCACCTTCAAAGAGCACATTGCAGTAGTCCAAGCGAGAGATAACTAGAGCATGCACCATTCTGCGGGCAGGTAGGGTCTCAGCCTGCATACCAGATGGAGCTGGTAAACAGCTGCCCTGGACACAAAATTGATCTGGGCCTCCATGGACAGCTGTGAGTCCAAAATGACTCCCAGGCCACACACCTGCTCCTTCAGTGGCACAGTTACCCCATTCTGGACCAGGACTTGTCCATTTATGAGCCATCCATGGTGGGTCAGGATCTACTGCCTAGTCTGGTGTCAATTAACAGCACTCAGCAAACACCTGGGAAGACTGCAGATGACTGAGTTTGTATAACTGCTTTTCTCTTTCTACAAAATATTACACTAGGCAAAGAAGCTTTTGGACCTGAATGAAAGTAATGGATCTAATTTTAGACAGTACGTATGAATGAAACTTGAAACAAGCTGTGCAGGAAATTCCTTCCACTAGGTCACTGCCAGCAAGTATGTGATTTAATGCTAAATTAGGCAGTGCCTGAGAAAAGGTTGCCACAAGAAGTTATTTAAAAGCTAAAGTTGTTTTTTAAAACAATATTTGCTCTAAATATACATTCTAAATATTCCAATTTGGATGGGGAGTAGGGTGTGAATCAGCTTTCCAGATCCTGAGAGTTAAGACACTTGTTTGGTTTCCAAATAATGTCTTTGCCTTGATTCCACCACTGCTTCATGTTGCTCTGGTTGACTATATAACAATGGGTAGAGCGCCATTCTTAAAAGGTGGAACATCCTCCATCACAGCAGCAACCCAAGCTGTGTGGTGGAGATGAGGAGCTAGAGCCCTCTGAATCCTATTGGACTGCAGCTCCTATGACCTTTGACCTTTGACCATGCTGACCAGGGCTGATGGGAGTTGGAGGCCAACAACACCTGGAAAGCCAAAGTTTCCCCATTCCTGCGTAAGGTCAAGTTGGTGAAGGTGGACCAATGAAGAATGAATGAAGGCTGTCTTATACCAAGTCAAGCCTACTACATCAGGTGACTGCTCCCTTGAGCCCAGATTTCCTTACTGAAGTGAGATGTTTTAAACCAGATCTGCCACTGATGGGGTTCGAAACCTTGTTACCAAAGTACACACACCTTTGAGCTCTGACTCCTCACTCAACTGTACAGTAGGTCATCTGTAGCTAGGCTCCCATACCTACGGGATCACCTCTCCTGGTATGCCCCACGGAGGACCTTAAGGTCCATAAATAGCAACACCCTAGAGGTCCTGGGCCCTAAGGATGGTAGGCTAGCCTCAACTAAAGCCAGGGTCTTTTCAACACTGGCTCCGGCCAGGTGGAACGCTCTGCCTCATGAGACCAGGGCCCTGCGGGATCTGATTTCTTTCCGCAGGGCCTGTAAGAGAGTTGTTCCACCTGGCCTTTGGCTTAGAATCAGTTTGATTCCCTCCCCCTCTTTCTTTTTCCTTTCTCCTCCTGTGAAGAGGAACATGCTGCGTCTTAATGTTTTAATATTGTATTTTAATCTTGTTTTATTTTTTTAATTGTATTTTAATCAACTTGTTTTTATTATTGGTTGTTAGCTGCCCTGAGCCCGGTCTTAGTAATAATAATAATAATAATAAATTTTATTTATATCCCGCCCTCCCCAGCCGAAGCCGGGCTCAGGGCGGCTAACAACATTAAAACAGTGTGACATTATAAAACATTATAAAGATGAATTAAAATCAAAATTAGCTGGGGAGGGCGGGGTATAAATAAAATTTATTATTATTATTATTATTTTCACTTCCTCGTTGGAAAAGGCATGATTGTGCCCACCTTCTTCAGCCTGCACTGATGAAAAGCTTCTAAGGAAAGGCCTAGATTTCCATGGGCTTTTGACCACAATCCAGGATGAGATTTCAGGGTTGTGATATGGAAGCTACTCTAGGTGCTCTACAATAACAATCAGTGCTATTTTTTTAAAAAATAGAAAATGAGGTGCCAGAACTACTATGAACACCTCCCTTGTTCTCTTATAGAGGCAATGGCACCCACTTGAGACGGGCTGGAACAGAGCTCTGGCGAGTTCCAGCTGAAAAAAGTAATAATAATAATAATAATACAGTGGTACCTCAGGTTAAGTACTTAATTCATTCCGGAGGTCCGTTCTTAACCTGAAGCACCACTTTAGCTAAGGGGGCCTCCCGCTGCTGCCACACAATTTCTGTTCTCATCCTGAAGCAAAATTCTTAACCTGAGGTACTATTTCTGGGTTAGCGGAGTCTGTAACCTGAAGCGTATGTAACCCGAGGTACCACTGTAATAATAATAGTCAGTCCAGCCTCGTGCTTTTAGCCCAAGCATATGCACTTAATAAGGTGGTTTTCAGAGATGTTGATTAGGAAAAGGAATGGAATCAATAAAATAAAAAAAAAATTGGGAAATAAGGGAATGGATTTGCTGATTGGATAATGAAATTTGAATACAGAACGGGGAGGTATGAGGAAGTCGGGGAAAATAGGTTGAGAAAATAAGGTTTGAAATTATACTTGTTGTTTTTTGTTAATGTATGTTTTCTTTTCTTTTCTTCTTTTTTCTTTATTGTTGTTATATGTTGTTATTGGAAATTTAAATAAAGGTAAAGGTAAAGGTACCCCTGCCCATACGGGCCAGTCTTGACAGACTCTGGGGTTGTGCGCCCATCTCACTTAAGAGGCCAGGGGCCAGCGCTGTCCGCAGACACTTCCGGGTCACGTGGCCAGCGTGACATCGCTGCTCTGGCCAGAGCCAGAGCCAGAGCCAGAGCCGCACACGGAAACGCCGTTTACCTTCCCGCTGGTAAGCGGTCCCTATTTATCTACTTGCACCCGGAGGTGCTTTCGAACTGCTAGGTTGGCAGGCGCTGGAAATTTAAATAAATATCATTAAAAAAAAAAAAGCATATTCACTTGGCATCTTGACACTCTAATGGGATGGGGCCTTCCATGTCATGCATTTTCTGCACTCACATAATGCACAAAATGGTATTGGGTCCAGAATGTAGCATCCTGAGAATCTCACGCTTCTAGCCCTTAATACTGCAAATGCAGCTGGGAAATGTTTGTGAAATCTTTGAAGGCAGGGTAAGGGTCCACAATACCGATCCACAATAGAAAGTGTCCTCTCATATTGTATCACAGTGTGGTACGTTGGCTTGACAGCCACGGACAGAAAGTCTTTACAGAGGGTAGTGAACACAGCACATGATATTGTGGGCTGTCCCCTGAGCCCGCTAGATGACATCGAAAGGGATCATTGCCTTAAGAGAGCGAGAAAAATCCTCAGGGACGATTCACACCCCGGCCAGCTCTTGTTTAATCTTCTACGCTTGGGCAGAGATATAGAAGTATAATCAGTCATAAAGGTAAAGGTAAAGGGACCCCTGACCATTAGGTCTAGTCATGACCAACTCTGGGGTTGCGGTACTCATCTCGCTTTATTGGCCGAGGGAGCCGGCATACAGCTTCCGGGTCATGTGGTCAGCATGACTAAGCCACTTCTGGCAAACCAGAGCAGCGCACGGAAATGCCGTTTACCTGCCCGCCGGAGCAGTACCTATTTATCTACTTGCACTTTGACGTGCTTTCGAACTGCTAGGTTGGCAGGAGCAGGGACCAAGCAACGGGAGCTCACCCCGTCGTGGGGATTCGAACCCCTGACCTTCTGATCGGCAAGTCCTAGGCTCTGTGGTTTAACCCACAGTGCCACCTGTGTCCCTATAATAATACAATATATTATAATAATAATCAGTCATACCAACAGGCTAAAAACCAGTTTCTATCCATGGGCTGTTAGGCTGCTGAACGGAAAATAATATAGTGCAACTGACTTTTGGGGTTGGTGTGTTGTGCGACAAGCACACAGAGTGCAATGAGACTGAGTGTTTGTGGTGGGGGAGGCTCGGTTAATTTCATTGTACACAGGTTGTACATTGACAATAAAGGTATTATTATTATTATTATTATTATTATTATTATTATTATTATTATTATTGGCTGGATAAGATTTCAATTGCCTGGGGTTGGGGCTTCAGCACTCTGGATAGCTCTTTCTCCCTAGCCTGGACTAGCAAAAGCGAATCAAGGAAAGCAAGCCTTACCTCTGTAGCTCACCAAATTTAGCTTCTCTGCATAGAGAATTTGGGTTAACTCGGGTCAGAGTGCTGTGCGCCCTTTGCCGAGAGAGATATGCCAATCAAGACAACCTTTTCTTTTGCTTCAGTCGTCCCTTTTACCCACCTGTCCCTTTCCGGACTGGAAGTACTCATTGATAAATATGAAAAGTTGTTTAAATATGTAAGTCAATGAGTGACATGAGCCAGGCCTGCTTCTTAGGTTCAGAAAATGTTCAGCCATTATTTTTTCTCTCTGCATCAGGGTAGTGGAACTGGTGGCCCTCCAGATTTTATTGGACTGCAGCTCCCATGATCCTTGGCCCTTGGCTGAGGTTGATGGGAGTTGATGGGAGTCCAGCAATGTGTGCTGGTCCTGGGGGAAAGGTTACCGTTGGCGTGGTCAAAGTCCGGTCCTGGGTCACGAGTCTGGAAACAGTTCACAAAGAGCGAGGCGGGGTCCGAAGCAGGAAGCTGGGTGGGGACAGGAACTCTGGAAGGACAGGTCTGGGTCCGGGCAGAAGCAGGTATTCAACGACGTTGCTCCCGCAACCTGGGACTGGGCTGACTGGCCTTTATCTTCTCTGAGGCCAGGGGTGGTCCCGGCCCCCAGGAGACCCGCCTCTCCTGGCCTTAAGGCGAGCACTCCTCCTGGGAGAAACCAATTCCCTCCGCCTCTCTGCCCTGAGCCTCTGCAGCTCAGGAGAGGCTGGAGGGTTACTGGACCCAGGGGGAGACTCACCTTCCCCTGACAGGGCTGGGAGAGGCACACCTGTAGGCACTGTGTCCTCAATCACCTCCGGAGCCAGAGTGGATTCATCTGGTGTCTGCTCCTGAGGATCCAGCACAGGTGCAGGCGCTTCAGATGCAAGGCCCTGATCCAGCTCAGCTGGCCCTGGAGACGGGGACTCCTGTGCAGGCTGGGGTTCCTCCAGTTCAGCCTCTGAATTGGATTCCCAGGCCATCACACAATATCTGGAGGGTTGCATATTCCCCATCACTGCTCTATATCCTTCTTTTAGTTAAATTGGGGCTGCCAGCATCGGTAAACCCCATCTGTTAGCTCCAGCACCATTAATTATGACTATTTCTGTACTAGCTTGGTTTTTGTGATGCGCTCCCACTTCTGCAACTGTTTCCAATTGTTTTTTGGAATGCAGGGTGTGAAAGCAAAGTTTGTAAATCAATGAGACCATATCCTAATGAAATAATTATTAATAATTCTCACTGAGTTTGAACCATTTGCAAGGTCCATATGGGAACTCTAAAGGTAAAAATGACATCCTATAATTTTAACAACACTGGAAAAGCACCTATTACTACACCTTATCATTGGTTGTATAAACTGAGTATCAATTGCAATATTTTCTGATACTGAACATATGTTTTCTGATATTGAACATATATTTTCTGATAATTTCAGTGAAAAGCAATCTGGATGCATTTGAAACCTTTGCTCATCACAAATCAATCCTAAATCTTTATAATATCTAAATTCTTCTACATTGATTTCCCAGACATGCCGTTTAAATTGTGCCCAGTGGTATACTTCTTGTGCATACATAGCCGTTGTTGTTCCTTCGCTGGCCTCCACAGTTATGATAAACAGTCTGAACGTTCTGTTGTATTCTGCTCTTCCTCATAAGTAGTGTTTTCAGTTTGCAATTTAATAATAATAATAATAATAATAATAATAATAATAATAATAATATCTTTATTGTCATTGCCCCCTCTCAGGGACAACGAAATTTACTTGGCTGCTCCATCCACCCTGGTAGGGCACTCCACACAAAATCAGAACAACTATAAAAACACTAATTAAAACAATATAGTATAAAACAGCAAGGAAGATTAGATAACTTTCAAAGTCCAGGTTTCCCATTCAGGGCCGAGATTGCTCTGGAGAAGGAGCTGTTCTTGAGACGGCTCGTTCTTGTCTTCATCGTCCTGTATCTCCGTCCCGACGGCAGGAGCTCGAAGAGACAGTGACCAGGATGCGATGGATCTTTTACTATGTCCAGTGCCTTCCTATGGCACCTTGTGGCATAAATCTGCTCTAAGGTGGAGAGTGGGCAGCCAACAATGCTCTCTGCTGCCTTCACAACTCTGCACAACCCCATCCTGTCCTGGGTAGTACAGCTTCCGTACCACACACATAAGACATAAGTGAGCACGCTCTCAATGGCACAATTTATTCATTTAACCAGTTCTGAGGCACCAGGATGGTAAGCAATAGGAAGCCTTTGCTTGATCCTTAGTGCCTTGCATAGTTTCTGCATGTCCTTACACACAAAATGAGAACCTTGATCAATTTTATTAAAATATTTATTTAAAATGTAAGGTAAAGGTAAAGGTAGCCCTGCCCGTACGGGCCAGTCTTGACAGACTCTGGGGTAGTGCGCCCATCTCACTTAAGAGGCCAGGGGCCAGCGCTGTCCGGAGACACTTCCGGGTCACGTGGCCAGCGTGACATCGCTGCTCTGGCGAGCCAGAGCCGCACACGGAAACGCCGTTTACCTTCCCGCTGGTAAGCGGTCCCTATTTATCTACTTGCACCCGGAGGTGCTTTCGAACTGCTAGGTTGGCAGGCGCTGGGACCGAGCAGCGGGAGCGCACCCCACCGCAGGGATTCGAACCGCCGACCTTTCGATCGGCAAGCCCTAGGCGCTGAGGCTTTTACCCACAGCGCCACCCGCGTCCCTATTTAAAATGTAGCCTCATTTTAATAGTAGCCCATAGTTTTAAACCATAAGGGGAGGGAAACATAAGGGTCAGACTGAGTCCAAACCAAAGGCCAGGCAGAACAGTTCTGTCTTGCAGGCCCTGCGGAAAGATGTCAAGTCCCGCAGGGCCCTAGTCTCCTGTGACAGAGCATTCCACCAAGTTGGGGCCAGTGCTGAAAAAGCCCTGGCCCTAGTTGAGACCAATCTAACCACCTTGTGACTTGGGACCTCCAAAGTGTTGTCATTTGTGGACCTTAAGGTCCTCCGCAGGGCATACCACGAGAAGCAGTCCCGTTGGTAAGTGGGTCCTGTGATTGGTTCTGCAAAACCTCTTTAAGAAGAGAGCAAACGAGAAACAAAATGAGCTACAAAATTGTCAAAATGAAACAGAGAACATGCTTTCTAAAGGGAACAAGGCAGCCAGACAGCTCTGCAGCAGCCTAAACACTTGACTTGACAGATCCCGGCAGCTCCCGGCATTGCCAGCACAATGGACTCAGGCATCTGCCAAGAAGCCAGATGCTCTGCTCTTGGAAAAATATATATAGATCCTCCACAGTTTGGCACCCACTTTGTGATTGCCATCCAAATGGCAGTGGATGGAGTGGCCGAATGCGAGGTTACCATTTAGCAAATGTTCCTGTGCACACACTCATATACACAGACTCAGCAGCCTTGGAAGTTAGAAGGAAAAGTTTGAGCAAACTATTTTTGCTTAGTTATGCTCACAAATTTGACGGCCTCTTAAGTAAATTAAAAGGAAACACAAACTTATTTAAAAGCATGGGGTGGTATTTTACTCAGAGTAAACCCACTGACATTTCCTGTTCATAGCATGACATTTAAACAAATAATAATAATAATAATAATAATAATAATAATAATAATTTTTATTTATACCCCGCCCTCCCCAGCCAAGGCCGGGCTCAGGGCAGATAACAAGCAGTAATAAAAACAAGTTGAATGAATACAACTTAAAAACAAGATTAAAATACATTAAAATATTGAAACATTAAAATATTAAAATGCAGCCTCATCACAGGAGGAGAAAGGAAAAAGAAAAAAGGAAGAGGGGGAGGGAATCAAATTGGCTCCAAGCCAAAGGCCAGGCAGAACAACTCTGTCTTACAGGCCCTGCGGAAAGAAATCAGATCCTGCAGGGCCCTGGTCTCATGAGGCAGAGCGTTCCACCAGGCTGGAGCCAGTGTTGAAAAGGCCCTGGCTCTGGTTGAAGCTAATCTAACTTCCTCAGGGCCCAGGACATTTAGGGTGTTTCTATTTATAGACCTTAAGGTCCTCCGTGGGGCATACTGGGAGAGCTGGTCCTGTGGTCCTAACACTGAGTAAAATTGATAAAATGTACAAAACAAGTTCAAAATTGTGTTGGAAATGTAAAGAGAAGGAAGGTACATTTTGCCATTTGTGATGGACATGTATATTGGTAAAGGCTTTCTGGGGAAATGATATATAATGAACTAAAGAAAATCTTTAAAAATACATTTGTTAAAAAACCAGAAGCCTTCTTACTAGGTATAATAGGTGAAGAGTTACCAAGAGAAGATAAAAGACTTTTTAGGTATGCAAGGACGGCAGCGAGAATGCTACTTGCCCAGAGATGGAAGGAAGGAGAAATACCAACAAAAGAAGAATAGCA
Source organism: Podarcis cretensis (assembly GCF_951804945.1). Classification (NCBI taxonomy): domain Eukaryota; kingdom Metazoa; phylum Chordata; class Lepidosauria; order Squamata; family Lacertidae; genus Podarcis; species Podarcis cretensis. The sequence continues at coordinate 115,725,476 of NC_137172.1, read as the reverse complement.
GATAATACTGACAGAGTATGCAGAGAAGGCAAAGTTGATGGGGAAGATCCGAAACCAGGAAGATCAAGCATTTTCTAAAGACTGGAATAAATTTGTAATTTATTTAAAAGACCCCTGTTAACAATTAAAATCTTTGGCAGGGATGTAATGACACTAGTAATGTGGAATTATTTATGGTAATTATGGTTATATAATAGATGGATAAGGGTAAAAGATGCAGCAAATTTAAACTTAAACACGGAACCCACGGAGGGAGGGAAGGAAGTCCGAAGGTTTAAAAGAACCTTGTATTTTAATGTTTGAAATGGTTATGTTTTATACGTATAAAATTATCAAAAACCCAATAAAAAAATTATGAAAAAAGAACAGAAGAAGAATTCAGACTATCAGAGGTCACAAAGAGGAAGGAAAAATATATGAAAATAACAACAAGAGATGTGGAAAAATAATAAGTATTTTTATTTTTATTTTGTTTTGTTTTATTTTGGGTTGGGTTGGGGTGGGATGGTTTTTGAGTGGGGTGGAGATTGGTTTTGTTTTGGTGTAATTGTTTTTTGTTTGCTTGCTTTTATATTTTGTAAATGGAGGCGAGTATGAGGCTTGGGATTCCTACTGTGGAGGGGCGAGGGAGGTATAGCGGTGCGGGCAGATGTCATAGGCGAAGGGGATCGAGATACGGATATGCTCGTACCCCTTCCAGTCTGTGCCCCATCCCGAGAGATGAGGGTAAGGTGAGCAAGGATTACTCACCTCCGTCACTGGTGTTGTGCAATGCCAGGTCTATAGGCAACAAAACCGCCACCCTGCGAGATTTCTTCATCTTGCAGGGGGCGACCTGGCTTGTGTGACGGAGACCTGGGTGCACAAAGGGGATACTGTTACCTTATGAGAGATGGCGCCCCCGGGTTTCTCCGTCCTCCACCAGTCGCGGACTGTGGGCCGGGGGGGAGGGGTGGCATTATTAATCTGGGAAGATTGTTCTTTCAGGGCTCTACCATCGCCATCGATCCCCGGCATTGAATGTGTTGGCCTAGTGTGGGGCTCCGGGGTGAGCTTGGCTGTCTGGCTGGTGTACTGGCCACCTAGCGCACCAGCAGCCACCCTGTCAGGCCTGCTGGAGGCGGTGGCCGGCTGGGCCTTGGAGTTCCCTAACCTATTGGTATTGAGGGACTTCAACATCCATGCTGATGCCACTCCCTCCTCACAGGCTCTGGACCTGGTGTCTTCCATGGCGACACTAGGGCTCTCCCAGTTTGTTTCGGGCCCCACACATCAAGCAGGCCACACGCTGGATTTGATCTTCGGTGTTGGTATAGATGTGATCATGTTTCCTTCGATGAAGGTGCCATGGTCTGATCACTACGCTCTGAAAGCCAGGATTGACGTTCCACCCCCACCCTGCTTAGGTGGCGAGCCGATTTGGGCTCGCCCGCAGAGGCTGATGGACCCTGATAGATTCCGTCAAGCCTTGCAGGACCTTTCTCCCCCTGGCGACTCATTGACTGAGCTTGTTGAGGGCTGGAATACCCAGCTCCTGGCAGCCATCAATGAGATCGCACCTAAGCGCCCTCTGCGACCCCGCAGAAACCGGGCTCCCTGGTTTACCGAGGAGCTCCGGAAAATGAAGCGGGACCTCAGACGGCTAGAGCGAGTATGGCGGGGTGCCCGTGACGGAGCTTCAAGAACATCTTATAGGGTTTTTATGAAAACCTACGAGATGGCAGTGAAGGCCGCTAAGAAGTCCTACTTCTCGGCCTCCATTGCATCTGCTAGCTTTCGCCTGGCGCAATTATTTAGCATAATTCAGTCTTTAACGTCCCTTGAAGGACAGCCAAATTTAAATAACAATTTGACACACAGCTGTGAGGCATTTGCGAGCTTTTTGTGGAGAAGGTCCTGTTGCTCCGCTATGACCTCCCTGCCAATTTGGATACTATAAAGGAACTGGAGGCCCCTCGACTGTCCAGTATTGGACCACTTTGACCGGATATCCCCTGTGGACAGACTCCTCCGAGCTGGAAAGCCCACCACTTGTCCTCTCGACCTGTGCCCGTCCTGGCTGATTAGAGCATGTCCAGACGAGGTGCGGGCCCCCCTGGGGGATATCATCAATTTGTCCCTTGGCACTGGGACATTCCCAGGGGAACTGAAGGAGGCAGTGGTGCGCCCGCTTTTAAAGAAAACATCATTAGATCCCTTAGATCTATCCAATTACCGCCCGGTTTCGAATCTTCCATTCCTGGGTAAGGTGATTGAGAGAGCGGTTGCTGAACAGCTTGGTAGGTTTCTGGATGAAACATCGGCTCTGGATCCATTCCAGTCCAGCTTCCATGCTGGTCATGGGACTGAGACGGCTCTGGTCGCCCTAACAGATAATCTCCGCAGGCAGCTGGATTGAGGTGGGTCGGGGCTGCTGATTCTTCTAGACCTGTCAGCAGCCTTCGACATGGTCGATCACGAACTCCTGGACCACCGCCTTGCCGATGTGGGGATCCAGGGCACAGTCCTTCAATGGCTGCGCTCATTTCTCTCTGGTCAGGGACAGAGGGTGGCGCTTGGGGGGGGGATTGTCATCCCGCCACTCCTTGGTGTGTGGAGTGCCCCAGGGTGCGATACTCTCCCCGATGCTTTTTAACATCTTTATCCGCCCCCTCGCCCAGCTTGTCCGGAGTTTTGGGCTGGGCTGCCATCAGTATGCTGATGACACCCAACTCTATCTGTTGATGGATGGCCATCCTGACTCAGACACACTGATCAGATGCTTGGAAGCTGTGGCTGGATGGTTACGTGGGAGCCGGTTGAAGTTAAATCCTTCGAAGACAGAGGTCCTCTGGCTGGGATGGGACGATATGGGATTAAGGGGGCAACTCCCATCTCTTGCAGGGGTGCAATTAGTGCCAGCACCGTCCGTTAAGAGTTTGGGTGTAATCTTCGATACCTCCCTCTCCATGGAGGCGCAGATTGCAGCTATAACAAAGGCGGCATTTTTTCATCTCCGCCAAGCTAAGCACTTGACTCCTTACCTCTCTCGCCCTGACCTAGCCACTGTGATCCACGTGACGGTCACCTCCAGACTGGATTGTTGTAAATCGCTCTACGTGGGGCTGCCCCTGAGACTGACCCAGAAACTCCAGCGGGTGCAGAATGCCGCAGCGAGACTCCTTACGGGGTCTTCGCTGCGAGATCACATTCATCCGGTGCTATACCAGCTGCACTGGCTCCTGGTGGAGTATAGGATCAGGTTTAAGGTGCTGGTTTTAACCTTCAAAGCCCTATACGGCCTAGGACCCTCATACCTACAGGACTGCCTCTCCTGGTATGCCCCACAGAGGAACTTACGGTCTTCAAATAAAAACATCTTGAAGGTCCCAGGCCACAGAGAGGTTAGGTTGGCCTCAACTAGAGCCAGGGCTTTTTCGGCTGCGGCTCCAACCTGGTGGAACGCTCTGTCACAAGAGACAAGGGCCCTGCAGGACTTGACATCTTTCCGCAGGGCCTGCAAGACAGAGCTGTTCCACCAGGCCTTTGGTCAGGGCGCAGCCTGACTCCCTCCTTTGGCAATCTTTACAAAACGTTAGTTTATGGTTGCCATCAATTTTGATTTTAATTAATTTTTATAATGTTTTTATAAAGTTGCACTGTTTTAGTGTTGTTAGCCGCCCTGAGCCCGGCTTTGGCTGGGGAGGGCGGGATATAAATAAAATTTATTATTATTATTATTATTATTATTATTATTATTATTATTAAGAAAGGACTGGATAGTACTGTGAACATCATAAGGTTAGATTTGTGGACATTAAAACAGCAGTAAGAAGCAAGAAGTTGATTGGATCCCTTCGGAACTTGAAATATGGGTACCCCCAACAAAAATTTAAAATTCGGCTGTGTAATTTTGAATTTATGTAATTTGGTTTGATTTGATGTGATTGGTCGGTTAATAAAAAATTATTCTTAAAAAAGAAGAATTCAGCTGGCAAAGGCCAAAAGGCCCATCTCATCCAACATCCTGTTCTCAAACTGGCCAACCCTCCTCCTCCTCCTCCTCCTCCTCCTCTTCCTCCTCCTCCTCCTCCTCCTCCTCCTCCTCCTCCTCCTCCTGCTTCGGTGATCACTCGTAGCCGAGTAAAATTGTCTTCCATAAACACGGTTTTAACAATGAGTCCATAAGTGACTGTGGAGGCCAATTCTGGACCCACACGTCCTGCCACAGTGGGGACATTGGTTTCTGGGCAGGAGCTGATCACGGTGTGGATTTGCCAGGCGCGCCTTCCTCTTAGCATGTTTCTCCCTTGCGTTCTGAGTTCGAGTGTCTTCAAAGCCCATGACACCTTTGGTAAAGGCTGTTCTCCAACTAGAGCGTTCACAGGCCAGTGTTCCCCAGTTGTCAGTGTTTATACTACATTGTTTTTAGATTTTCCTTGAAACAGTCTTTAAACCTCTTTCGTTGACCAGCATTACACTTTCCATTTTTAAGTTCAGAATAGAGTATTTGCTTTGGAAGACAATCATCAGGCATCCACACAACATGACCAGTCCAACAAGTTGATGTTGAAGAATCATTGCCTCAACACTGGTGATCTTTGCTTCATCCAGTACACCGATATTAGTTCGCCTGTCTTCCCAAGTGATGTGTAAATTTTTTCAGACAGCCCTCTTTTTCTGACGTGCACAAAAGCACAATGAACATGTTGATGGAACAACCTGCTGATGGAACTCGCCATTGCCCAAGGGGAGTTCCAACGATCACTGAAGGTCAGAGTGCCTCCAACATTGAAAAAAATGAGCTTACCAATCTTGCAAATTAAGTACAACAAATTTACTGACCTGACCAATCTGGAGTTATGCCAAGATGTGACATCCCGTTTTTTCTGAAAGAGAAAAACAGCCCAGCTCTCTTGTGGTCTGTTAGAATAATAAACAACCTCTAGAAACCCACCCACCTGCTTTTAGGAATCTTGATGTGACAAACCTCTGACTCAGACAATTGGGGGCTACCATCCACCTCTTCCTTTTCTCCCCACTGATATTTTATTTAGAATATTTTTAAAACAACAGCAACATTCCCCTGCCTTGTCAAACATGCTACACTTAGACTCAACTCTAATTAATTTAGAACTGAAAACAAGCAACAGAAATTAAGCCGGTTTGAAGCAACCACTGGCTTCATTCCCAGGAACATGAAAACGCCTCATTGCTCCTAGAGAGCCTCTTCTCCAGCCCCCATCTCTGCAATTAAACACTAGCAATGAGGTTGTAATTGGAACTCCAACACACTGTTGGCAAAAGGGACTAACAACGTGAAAGCAAGTGAGAAGACGAAGCAAGAATTTTGTTTTCCTTGAGAAATGTGACAAAGGGGTGACTTTGTAGAAGGCAAAATGAGTGGCCTAAGGAGGTGGGCCGTGTGAGCCTATGCATATTGACTCAGAAGTAAATATCAGTCTGTCCCTGGCCTCTGTCAGTCTTGCATATCTTCATTCATCAGGTTGTTTTGTCCCTGTTTTGTTTTGTTTTTGTCCATGGAGGTGCAGGTCAATTCTGTGTCCAGGGCAGCTGTCTACCAGCTCCATCTGGTACACAGGCTGAGACCCTACCTGCCCACAGATTGTTTCGCCAGAGTGGTACATGCTCTGGTTATCTCTCGCTTGGACTACTGCAATGCGCTCTGCGTGGAGCTACCTTTGAAAGTGAACTGGAAACTACAACTAATCCAGAATGCAGCTGCTAGACTGGTGACTGGGAGCGGCCGCCAAGACCATATGACACCCGTCCTGAGTGACCTACATTGGCTTCCAGTATGTTTCCGAACACGATTCAAAGTGTTGGTGCTGACCTTTAAAGCCCTAAACGGCCTCAGCCCAGTATACTTGAAGGAGCGTCTCCACCCTCATTGTTCAGCCCAGATACTAAGTTCCAGCTCTGAGGGCCTCAGTGTGAGAAGTGAGGTTACAGGGAACCAAGCAGAGGGCCTTCTCAGTAGTGGCACCCCCTTGTGGAATGCCCTCCCATCAGATGTCAAGGAAATAAACAACCATCTGACTTTTAGAAGACATCTGAAGGCAACCGTGTATTGGGAATTTTTTGATGTCTAATGTTTTACAATTTTTTATGTGCTGTAAGCTGCCCAGAGTGGCTGGGGAAACCCAGCCAGATAGACAGTGTATACATAATAAAATTATTATTATTATTATTATTATTATTATTATTATTATTATTATTATTATCATCATTGCAATACCTGTGGTTTTAAGTGGCTCTTTTAAAAAAGAAAGACTTGAATCTGTGTGCAACACATCTGCAACCAGTCCAGCTATAGAAATTAAAATATTTGAAACAGGGAAAGCAGTAGCAGACAGGGTTGCAGAAGACAGAAAGGTAGATGTCCCACAGAAAGTATAGAGTGATTATTCATCAGATATGAATTTATCTCACTTATTTCTCAACATTCCACTTGTCCAGGTTGAAGCCCCTTAAGGTGTAAAGTACTCATATCCTGAGTGGTGTGCAGAAAGTTTATGATTTCCATGATTTATGGACCTTACGCTCTCGGAATAGGAGGTGATTTTTCATTCAGATTGTTTTTCCAGCAGTGACAGTGATGGTGCCAAAATTTGAAATTGGTATGGTCTGAAATAAATTACCCCAGTTTGGAAGGCCCCAAGACCTGCTCTGGAATTCAGGCTGTGGCTCGTGCTGCTTTTGGGTCAGTGATAACCTTCACAAATCCAACCATCTCCTCCCCTTTTCCATCCCGAACTTAGCAGGCTACTTTGACCTTATTCATTGAACCGCTCTAACCTGCAGCTCTGCCACAGTACCATCCCAACCACAAGGAGATGTTGTGCTCAAACATACATTATCTCAGCAATTGTGACAAATCTGACATATAGGCCAATATTATTGTTATGAGTTGCTTAATGCTGTTGGGCTGAGGAGGAGAGATTTATCTGAGGCCCACCCAGTAACTTCATAATGAAATTTGAAGCAAGGACTTCCTGGATCACATTTGATTTTCATTTTCATTTTATACCACTATGTTACTCTCCAATAGCAGTTCTGTGAAGATTTTTTGCCAGATAAAATTCAGAAGTGCTGTAATATTCCAATCCAAAATGTATATTTTACCTCCCTTTTGGGGGTGGGAGAAGGACCTGTTATATACATGCCCACAGAGAAGTGGACACATTAATCTCAGGGAATAAAGGTAAAGGTACCCCTGACCATTAGGTCCAGTCGAAGACGACTCTGGGGTTGTGTGCTCATCTCGCTCTATATGCCGAGGAGCCAGCGTTTGTCTGCAGACAGCTTCTGGGTCATGTGGCCAGCATGACTAAGCCACATCTGGCGAACCAGAGCAGCGCACGGAAACACCGTTTATCTTCCCGTCAGAGAAGATTTATCTACTTGCACTTTGATGTGCTTTCGAACTGCTAGGTGGGCAGGTGCTGGGACTGCACAACGGGAACTCACCCCATCACGGGGATTCAAACTGCCGACCTTCCAATCGGCAAGCCCTAGGCTCTGTGGTTTAGATTCAGGGAATACATCTGATCAAAAATGATATTTTAACTATCTTGAAAGCAGGTTGAAAGCAGATTTGGGGAACAGATAGGCAGAGAAGAAGAAACGGGCATTCTGTTTCATGAGCAACATTCATTCATGCAGTGTGGGACACAACCCTTTGTAGTCCGCCTTTCCTCCATATGGCAGCTTAGCATAAACCAGAAACTATATCCATCATCAGTTGGCATCTGTCTGTCCCGAGAGACAATGGAGAGCACATCTGGGGGTGAAGCCAAGCCTCTTTGTTAACAGCACCAAAATGACCTCTCCGGGGCACAAGCCTGGCAGACAGGACCTGCCCAGATGACAAGACAAGACTGTAGGCCTCACTGAGGTGGTCTAAAGGAAAGCAGAGCAATACATTTGGCATGAGCTTGGCTGCAGGAGTTGCAAGGAGTCATTGAATCGTCCTAGGGTTTGTGTAGGGTTTACTCCTTAGGCTTTTCTTCTCCTGAAGAAATCCCTGCAAGGAGTGGAGGTTTAGGACCAGAGTTTTCCTTCTCCTAGATGGGCTGCCTTCTCAAGCTGGCCAGCCCCATCAGCCCCTCACTTCCCAACATACAATACAAATAAAATATCAAGAAAATCAGAGAAAGCCACTCCCGAACTAAGGAGGGGGCGCCAGCTCCGCGGGACTCAGGGATTGGATCTCCAGGTGTGGTTGCAATTCTTAGACGGCTATAATGGTATTTCACTTTGGCAAGATAACATGGCCCTGCAGGCTGATTTCCAGGTGCATTCAGACGTGGCAGGTTCCTTGGGATTCGGTGTCTACTTCAGAGGTCAGTGGTGTGCACAACGATGGCCCTCATCCTGGCAGGGTAAACCCACACTACGTGATTTAACATTCTTAGAATTCTTCCCTATCGTAGTCGCAATTCACATATGGGCTGAGCAATTTAAAGACCATAGGGTCTGCTTTTGGACAGACAATCAAGCAGTGGTGTCTGTCTTAAATAAGCAATCTTCACATTCCCCCAGAGTAGCGTCGCTGCTGCGGTATTTTGTCCTTTCCTGCCTCCGGCTAAACTATATGCCTCTGCCAGATTTGTTCCGGGTATTGATAACAACATTGCGGATGCTCTATCTCGTTTCCAGATGGATCGCTTTCGCTCATTGGCGTCGGATGCACAGCAGCTGCCACAGCCGTTTCCCGAGCACCTCTGGAGTATTGGCAACGAGAAGCAATAGAGGGAGTATTGTCAGCAGTTGCACCGTCAACCTTAAGATCCTATAACAAGGCGTGGTTAGATTTCACATCTTTTCGCCAGAAAAAAGAGTGGTTTAAACCAGGCAGGCCCCCGTCTAAGTCAGAGGTCATAGAATACCTTGTGCACCTCCACGATCTAGGTCGGGCCCCCAAAACCCTCAATATTCATTCAGCGGCAATATCGTTCTTTTCCAAAGCCCTGTTCTCAGTCGACCCCTGTGCACACTTCATGGTGCGGAAGATGCTGGAGGGCTGGAGCAGGTCTCGGCCTCCTAGCTCCGACAGCAGAAGGCCCATAACTTATGACATACTCATGCAAATTCGTAAGAAGCTCAGGGTCATCTGCTGGTCCAGGTACGAAGCCAGGTTATTTTCCACAGCATTTTCCTTCGCCTTCTTTGGTGCCTTACGCATAGGCGAGGTGGTCTGTGAGGACCAACCATCTAGTAACAGTAGGGGGCTCCTGTTAGAGGATATAACCTTGTCAAGCTCAGATGTAATATTAAAAATCCGCAGCTCTAAGACCGATCAACTTGGTAGAGGGGCTCTAATCCGCCTGCAGGCAACTCAGAAGGCTGGCCCTTGTCCAGTAAAGGACGCTAGAAAGTTTCTGTGCTTAAGACCAAAAGCAAGTGGCCCTTTCTTCATACACGCTGATGGCTCTCACCTGTCAAAACACCAGTTCATGAGGGTTATGCGCAAGGCGATCGCGGCCATTGGACTTCCACCTGAGGAGTATGCCGCGCACTCTTTCCGCATTGGGGCTGTGACCACCGCTGTCCACATGGGTTTACCGGCTGAGAGGATAATGGACATGGGGCGGTGGAAGTCTAACGCGTACAGGGGATACATCCGGAAACCACGTTAACTCCCCCTTCCCCCATCAATCCCCCTGACCCGGCTCTCTTACTCTCTTATTTCAGGTATCAGGGCAGTGCGTCTCTGGATCATTGGCCGCAGTATTGTACACTGGGCAAGGCTGCGTGCAGTTACCAGGGGCTGGTGCGATGACCTGGTGCAACTCCCTAGCAATGTCGAAGTGTCCTGGATTGCACGGCATGGAATGCGTTGGGAAGAATTCTTCCCGGCAGTAACAAAAAGAATTGCAGCCGAAGGCCCACCCGATGCGCTGGTCATCCAACTGGGCAAGAACGACCTGGCTTATAGAAAGGGGGTGGACTTAATGTGGAATATTTTCAATGACCTGGAGGAGTTGCGGGCTTTGTATTCAAATATAACAATAATCTGGTCATCTTTGTTTGAGAGGCGCTGTTGGCGGGACGCCGCAAATCCCGTGGCTGTGAATAGAGCCAGGAGGATCCTGGAGCGCTCGGTAGCGCGTAGAGTGGCTGCAATGGGTGGGCAGGTCATTGAACACCCATGCATCCAGTTTAGCAAGGAAGCACTCTATCGCGGGGATGGCGTGCATCTCTCTGATGTGGGTAACGATATCTGGCTGGCCGACATTTTTCGGGGAATCAGGGATTGGTTACAGGTCTGAGGGTATTGGCGGCGAGCCTGGCTCATGTGGCAGTTAGGCATTGGCTGGGGTATTGTTATGCAAATGAGGTTGGGGGGGAGGATCGCCATCACCTCCCCCAATTCTTGAAGGGTAGTTCGTTAAAGGACTCCGGGGGGCATCGCCTTGTCCGAAACCTACGGAGGCTAGGGCCTAAAGCGCGCTCCCGAGCGGTAACCCCTTGGGGAGCGCCTAGGGATGTGCATCTCTGGGGCTCCCCCTGTTGGTGCTTAACCCTTCCCGGTTAGACCGGATAGTCTGGTAGGGCCAATGCCTAAGGCCAATACCGCTCTTACCTGTAATCAATAAAGTTGTGGCCATTTTTCGCCCATTAATCTAAATTCTGGTGTCCGGTGTCTTTATTTATTCCATCTGTGGGAGGGGGCGAGTATCACCACGCAGCCACAATAAAAGAATACAGTGGTACCTTGGTTCTCGAACTTAATCCGCTCTGGAAGTCCATTCAACTCCCAAAACGTTTGAAAACCAAGGCTTCCGATTGTCACAGGCACCTCAGAAACAATAGCCAACAGCCACATCAAACGTTCAGCTTCGAAAAAATGTTTGAAAACTGGAACACTGACATCTGGGTTTTCAGCGTTCGGGGGCCAATTTGTTCGTGAACTAAGCCATTCGAGAACCAAGGTTCCACTATACAGCAACATATTTAATTAATAAATAAAGGTATTTGGCTCGTGCTTGGCACAAAATTACCCATGAGGCATGATAGAGCGGATCAGGGACATACAGAGCACCTTATGGTGCTTCATGGCTTGGACGTTTTTTGTTTTTTTATTTCATTTTCTTTTATTATTTTCTTTTATTTTATTATTAAAAAGCTACATGAAGTGAACATAGGGACACAGATGGCACTGTGGGTTAAACCACAGAGCGTAGGACTTGACCTCAGAAGGTCGCTGGTTTGAATCCCTGCAACGGGGTGAGCTCCCATTGCTCGGTCCCTGCTCCTGCCAACCTAGCAGTTCAAAAGCACATCAAAGTGCAAGTAGATAAATAGGTACCGCTCCAGCGGGAAGGTAAACGGCGTTTCCGTGTGCTGCTCTGGTTCACCAGAATCGGCTTAGTCATGCTGGCCACATGACCTGGAAGCTGTACGCCGGCTCCCTCAGCCAATAAAGCGAGATGAGTGCTGCAACCCCAGAGTCGGTCACGACTGGACCTAATGGTCAGGGGTCCCTTTACCTTTACTTAAAGTGAGCATATCCTGAGTTGTCAGAATAAACCATTGTCTCATTCTCATAAGGAAAACACCAGGGTAGATGGAGCAAGTTGTAAAAAATGGCTGTTTGATCATCCCAAACAGGGCTGAGGATCCTTTGTCCCTCCAGAGTTCTTGGGTTGCACCTCCCATTATTGATCATTGGCAATGCTGGCTGGAGCTGAGGGCGTCAGATTCCCCACTTTCCATTTTCAAGTATCAGCAAGGGCAAACTTTAAGCTGGGATAAAACCTGGGCCTGGCACACTCCGCAGTGAACGGACTGCGGATGGCTCCTTAAGATGTTCTCATATGCGCACAAACATCCTTGAATACACATGAAAATCCAAAAATAGCAAGGGTTGGAACGGTTTAGTGCTGAGGTATAATAAAACATGGTGTCTCGGTGCATTAGAAGCCATAGCCATCAAATTATCATTCATCCATATCATAATCGGACGCTTTTTAAGCCTCTTCAGCAATTCTCATACATTACCCATCATGCTACAGAGGCCTTTGGCTGAGCTCAATTATGTTTGGCCAGGGTCAGGCTAAGGGATGTGTGACACTGCTGTTCAGATTTGTCTCCCACTGCCACTGAGACAGCCAAGCGCTGTTGGCCCTCGATGGACATTGCTCAGCAGATTTTTATCTAGACTTGTTAAAACAAAATCTGCTACCACTGACCTCCAAGCAATGAGTTCATTCTTCTCATTTAAAGATCCCAAGTTGTGGCAAAAAAATTTTTTACGGGGAGGGGGGAATATTAGATACACTGCATTTATTTTTTGGAAAGATTTGACCCTGATGCGATTTGTCACCCACTGGAGAATTTAATAATTCTTAATAAAACAATGGATGCAGTTTTGACACCTCGTGTTCCAAGCACAATTTCTCTGGGTACAAATAAAGACGTAGCAATATTTCGGAGACCAGGGTGGCGATGGCTCTACTCTAGGGAAAGTGGAAAATAACTGAGTGTTTGCAGATCTTCTTAAGTAAAAGGGACAAAGCGCATAGGATTAAGCTGTGGCTTTCACTGATGCCAACTCACCTGTTCCAGGAGATATGAGTGAGACGGCCAAATGTATCTCTTGGTAGAAGCCAAAACCACATTATACATAGCCAGGACCAGCTTCCCATCATCTTCACAAAGCAAAAATTCAGCTTCTGGAAATTTTACTGGGCAATGACTGTGTTCACAACACAGTTCTGTTTGATCTAGTGGTATGGTTTTGGGCGCAAAAGGCTCTGGATCAGCTTCCCAGGCCAGATCATGCTCTGGGGGCAGCAGCAGCCACAGAGCAATGAGTAGACCACATGATCTGCATGCAGAAGGTCCAAAGTTCACCTCCAGTCGGGCTTTAAGGTTGTGCATGGAGGGTTTAGATATTCAGTGGTTTTCAGTAAATCCCCGAGGCCTTCTGACTGCCACTTCTTTCAAAAATAACTACAGCTCCCTAGTTAAAACAGGCCGCTGAAATGAAGAGCACTAACAAGGAGTGTTGGTGCTGGAGGAGATTCTTGAAAGTCCCACGGACTGCAAGAAGATCAAACCTAACCATTCTCAGTGAGTGCTCACTGGAAGGACAGATCGTGAAGCTGAGGCTCCAATACTTTGGCCACCTCATGAGAACAGAAGACCCTGATGTTGGAAAAGATGGAGGGCACAAGGAGAAGGGGACGACAGAGGACGAGATGGTTGGACAGTGTTCTCGAAGCTACCAGCATGAGTTTGACCAAACTGCGGAAGGCAGTGGAAGACAGGAGTGCCTGGCGTGCTCTGGTCCATGGGGTCACAAAGAGTCGGACATGACTAAAGAAAAGCAACAAAACAAGGTGTGTTATGAGAAACAGCAGTGGGTTCGGTTCAGGACAATAGGCTCTTGGCTCCCACTAGTAGATATTGGGGATCTAGTAATAGAGGAAGAAGAAAAAGATCCATAAAGCCTGAAGTCTGCCCATCCTTTAAGTAAGTCACCTCTAAACTCTCCCCAGTCACACTCAATATCAATATCCATGTACTGATATCTACTGATGGGCTGTTAAAACTGGGATGGGGTGAGACAGGGAACGAACGAATGTTTTCCCTCTGTTCATCTTTGTTTCCAATGTTGCATCCCTAAATATCCATGTACTGATATCTACTGATGGGCTGTTAAAACTGGGATGGGGCGAGACAGGGAACAAACGAATGTTTTCCCTCTGTTCATCTTTGTTTCCAATGTTGCATCCCTAAATAAAAACACATTCAAAACTAGTCCATGTTTTTTTTGAATTAAAAATAAATAAATAAATAAATAAAAGCAGCAATCTTAAAACTGGTATATGTAATAAAATCGCAGATTTGTCACATGACACGCTTGAGCAGTGCAGCTTGGACAGACGATACTGTTTTTCACTTAGGGCGGGAAGGAGCTGACTGCCTTGCGCAGAAACAGCAAGGGGCCGAGCTCGCTGTACCCTCGCAGAGAAGGAAAAATACAGATGTAGAAACAGGTGTTCAGGATATATCTTTCCTACCTCACATCCCCGTCCAAACTAATCTACATTTGAGGGCACAAAGTGCTGTGAGCATTCCTTCTTCTCCTCGTACAACTTGCTTTCATTCCCCCAGCCCACAGCTTTTAGCACCAGGCGTATTCCATCCACGCAGAACATAACTTGCATACCTCGCTCGACCACAAATACACATCCTACTCCCAGTCGCCCATGTTTATGGGCACAGCTTTGGTTAGAGAGTGTTAGACCTCACTTAAGGATTTTGGCTGGCTCTCAAGGACGCGTGGATCAAAAGGGAGACCCTCTTTGTCTTGGTGGCCCCAATTACCTCAGGGTTTCAGATGTTCAGGCATTTCCCAGCCTCCCCTCCCTACACACTGTTGTTGTTGTTGTTAGTTAGTTAGTTAGTTAGTTACTGCTAGACACACATGCTCACACACAGAGAGCTGTTTTTGCGAAAAGGATAGAATTACGGTACTGATGGAATAAAAGGAGGGACTCCTCAATATTTATACCCCAGGCTGGCACCAATCAGCTTTTGTCAGCTCATGTGAAACTGCTAACACAAACCTGGCGGTGTGTCCTAACTCCTCAAATACACAGAGAACAACTTGTCCTTTTCCCCTTGCATTCCTCCCCACCCCCCACCTCCATGGATTTTTCAGCATAACATGTGAACAGATCTGGCAAGGGGAGAACTATGCCCATAGCTTCGGGGAATCCCAGTGGGGAGGCAAACTGAGTGCTTGGGGGAAGCTGGCCAACAAACGTCTGTCAACTTTTGCCCACCTTGGCTGACTGGTTGTGTGTATTAGGGAGATGGTTGATACTTCCCTGCGTGAGGGTATGATTTTATTTTATTTTTCATTCAAAGAGGCAGTGTTTAAGCCCCAAGTGTTTGTTTTTCTAAGTGTCAGTATTTAATGTAAGGTTTTTCATTAGCTATAACAATGACCACAAATAGAATCTAGAAATTGTAGATTCAAAACCTCCACTTCAAGAGAGGAATTAGCAGGCTTACAAATTCAGTTGTGCAATGAAAAGCATGGAAGTAGTAAATTAAGGCCAGTGCATCTGGCTGTTAACCAAAAGGTTGGTGGTTCAAGCCCAGGGATTGATGTGAGAAGGATTCCAGCATTTTATGGGGTTGGACTGAATGACTCTTGTTGCCCCTTCCAACTCTACAGGTACCTGCCTTTGACCCTGACCATGTAAAATCAAAACCTGCCTTTTGCACCCTGGCAAAGGTAAAGGGACCCCTGACCATTAGGTCCAGTCGTGACCGACTCTGGGGTTGTGGCACTCATCTCGCTTTATTGGCCGAGGGAGCTGGCGTACAGCTTCCGGATCATGTGGCCAGCATGACTAAGCCGCTTCTGGTGAACCAGAGCAGAGCACGGAAATGCCGTTTACCTTCCCGCTGGAGTCTGCTAGGTTGGCAGGAGCTGGTACTGAACAACGGGAGCTCACCCCATCGCGGGGATTGGCAAATCCTAGGCTCTGTGGTTTAGCCCGTAGGGCCACCCGTGTCCCATTTGCAGCCTGGTGCCCTCCAGAATTTCAGACTACAACTCCCATCATCCCTGAACATTGGCCATGCTATTTGGGGCTGGTGGCATCTAAGAACATCTGAAAGCTACAAAGTTTGGAGGGCTGCACAATGCACTGCATGCCTGTTGTCTTTGCTTACCATTTAACCTCCATAAACCCCCCACATTTTCTTTTGGTTTTTCTGTCCCAGTCCTGCTTTCTTTCTTTCTTCTTTCTTTCTTTCTTTCTTTCTTTCTTTCTTTCTTTCTTTCTTTCTTTCGTAGCCCAACTTTTTCTCCAAAGAGCTCAAGCCAGCAAAACACAATCATCTCCTTCCTCATTTAATCCCCACAATAACCAAGAACAACCAGCGAGCTCCGAGGCTGAGGAGGGATTTGAACCCTGGTCTCCCCTGTCCTAGTCTGACACTCTAACCACTATACCACTCTCGCTGCATTTTGCAGGAAACACTGAAGTGGAAATACACAATCATATTGTTAACAGCACGTTTACCGGCAACCACTATGTGAGCTGGTGAGAAGTTTGCTTTGTCCCAGCCCTCAGAATGTCATAATTTGTGAGCTGGCAAAACACAGTGTCCTAGAAACACATCTTCTAGCTAAGGGAAAGGTATTTGGCTCCCGTGGAATTGCTGAGTTACAGCCATACATCATTGCCCATTGATGCAATACTCTGGAACAGCGTTTCCCAATCTATGGGTCATGAAGTCATTGCAAGTGGGCCACGATGGACTTGGTAAGTGAACCCAAAATATCCATAATTTCTAATCCTTAGCTGGTACAATGACAACCTCTTACAAGTTGTTTCATCGGCTTGTTAGTACAGCTCTATTCCCCACACAGAGCCAGAATTCCCTGAGAAGGATTGTGAGGGGAATAGGTCCACTTAACAAGTCCACTTTTGGTGCGACAGCATTGCAGGAAGGTGAGGGCTCCACTGGGGCCCCTACAGGGGAATCATCACCTGAATGTCCCTTCCTGATAGGTGTTGTTGTTGTTGTTGTTGTTGTTGTTGTTGTTGTTGTTGTTGTTGTTAATACCCCGCCCATTTGGCTGGGTTTCCACAGCAACTCTGGGTGGCTACCAACAGAATATTAAAAACATCCAACATTAAAAAAATTCCCTTCAGATGTCTTCACTTGTTTATTTCCTTGGCATCTGATGGGAGGGCGTTCCACAGGGCGGGCGCCACCACCGAGAAGACCCTCTGCCTGGTTCCTTGTACCTTTGCTTCTCCCAGTGAGGAAACTGCCAGAAGGCCTTCGGAGCTGGATCTCAGTGTCTGGGTTGAACAATGGGGATGGAAACGCTCCTTCAAGTATACTGGACTGAGGCCGTTTAGGGCTTTAAAGGTCAGCACCAACACTTTGAATTGTGCTCGGAAATGTACTGGGAGCCAATGTAGGTCTTTAAAGACTGGTGTTATGTGCTCTGAAACATACTGCCCCCGGTGCCTATCAGGAGCTGGACACTGGCCTGCATCCTGCTTTGGCGAATGGGGATGCTGGCCTCAACTTGGACTATGCCAAGGGGCGGAGCCAACAGAGCTGGAAAGCATCCCTTGACCATTTAAGCATCCCTCACCTGGGGCCCTACCTGGTTTTCCTCTGTCAGGTTCCCAGCACCGTTAACCAGCTACCCTGAACAAACTGCACACTTCTGCAACCATATGTTTTTAGAATACATTTTTACAGTTTATGAAGCAATATCCTGCAATCCGACGGTTGGTGTTCCGACATTTCCATAAGCAAAACCATGAATAGCTTTGTAAGTACTATAAATATTTCCCCCAAAAATATTCCACATTAATAGGGGTGTAAAGTAAATTTTTGCTTGGATGGCTCAAGCGATGGTTATGAAATAGGCAAGCTTGCCACGGAGATGCAAGAAACCAAAGACTGCCAAAGCCCTAAGGTGCAAAATTCATACGTGGTTCACCATGCCAGAAAATTTTGGACTTGTGGGAAGGCATAGCAAAATGGTTCGGAATCACTGCTCAAGAACAGAGGTAGATAGCCTTGGTCTTGAGGGATGAAGGTTATGTCTCCCCAGGTTATATCTCACCTCTCACTGGTCCAGCTCTGTAATAATAATAATAATAATAATAATAATAATAATAATAATAATAATAAAATTATTTATACCCTGCTCTCCCCAGCCAAGACCAGGCTCAGGGCAGCTAACAACCAATATAAAAACAAATTGATTGAAATACAACTTAAAAACAAAATTAAAAGACAACATTAAAACATTAAAACATTAAAATGTACCTTCTTTGTACCTCTAAAACAATTTGGTTAGGGACCCAAGAAGTTACTGAGAGAGGAAACTGTGAGAAACTTCCATTCCACAAACTTCCTTAACTAATCTTAGGATTCGAACCATTGTCCTGGACCATAGCTACCTGGATTATGTTTTTTATAAAGGTGGGATAGAAATTATAGTAATAAACGCACTGCTACATTAATAAAACTTTGGGAGGAACTTTGGCTTATGTCGTGAAAAAAAATGGATTAAATAGACCCACTTTGGCAAACCCAGAGATATTTTTAAAAATGGCCATCAGACTTTTTACCTTATTTCCCCTCTCCCTCCCCCCGCACGCCACTTGTTCCTCATTTCAGTACTCAGTGGTTAGATTGTTTAAGAGCTTTCTCCCCTATAAATATTTTTTAAAATTCAATAAAACAGGAATAAAAATTACCAGCACAATGCACCCTGTGTGTACGATTATAAAAAGGCAAGGAGCTTTTGAAGGAGGACTTTTTTTAAAAAAAGACATGGACAGCCTGTCTGAAGTAAGGCAGTATTTGATTTATACACTTTCCAGAAAATAACGCTTACCAGTTAATTCAGGGTAGGGGATCTTTTGCAGCCTGGGGGGGGGGGGGAGGTTGGATCCCCTTCTGGGCAAAATTCTGGGGGCAACATTCTGATCGTGAGCAGGGCCAGTGGGAAAAAGTGGGTGGGACAAAGAGTGTAAATTTTACCTTTGTACAGTCAGCTACTTTGCGCATGCGCATGCGTGCGCGCACACAAACACAAATACTCCATCCAAGCAAGCAAGAAGGGACAAATTTCAGCTAGGGGGGAAAAAACCACTGTGGCTTGGCAGATTAGATGTGGCTAGCAGGGTTTTCTAAGGAGAATCCCAAGGGCCAGACAGAGAGACTCAGGCTCATCAAGTGTCCCTATTCTCCAGGGAATGTTCCAGATTTACAGAAGCCATCCCAGTTTCTGATTTGATCCTGGAATGTCCCGCTTTTCCTTAGGACGCCCCTATTTCATTGGAGAAGTGTTGGAAGGTATGGAGTTATGCGATCCCCAAGCCAAGGAGATCAGCAACTATAGAACCTATAGAAGACATCTGACACCTGTATAGGGAAATTCTTTTCTGTCAGATGGATGGGCTATAAAAAGAGAATATATATTATTATTATTATTATTATTATTATTATTATTATTATTATTATTATTACCATTAAATAAGATGTCCCATTTTCATTGGAGAAATATTGGAGGTTATGGAGTTATGTGACCCCGAGCCAAGGCAATGACATCTTTAGGTAAAGGTAAAGGGACCCCTGACCATTAGGTCCGGTCGTGACCGACTCTGGGGTTGCGACACTCATCTCGCTTTATTGGCTGAGGGAGCCGGCGTACAGCTTAGCATGACTAAGCCGCTTCTGGAGAACCAGAGCAGCACACGGAAATGCTGTTTACCTTCCCACCGGAGCGGTACCTATTTATCTACTTGCACTTTGACGTGCTTTTGAACTGCTAGGTTGGCAGGAGCAGGGACTAAGCAACGGGAGCTCACCCTGTCACAGATATTCGAACCACCGACCTTCTGATCAGCAAGTCCTAGGCTCTGTAGTTTAACCCACAGCGCCACCCACATCCCGCTAATGACATCTTTAGAAGACGTCTAAAGACAGCCCTGAATAGGGAAGCTTTTTAATGTTTAATGTTTTTATATACTGTATGTTGGAAGCTGCACAGATTGGCTGGAGCAACCCAGTCAGATGGATGAGGTATAAATAATGACATTATTATTATTATTATTATTATTATTATTATTATTATTATTGAATAGGATGTCCCTATTTTAATCAGAGAAATGTTGAAGGATATAGAGTTCTAGGGGCCACATTGGCCTGAAGTAATAATAATAATAATAATAATAATAATAATAATAATAATAATAATTTATACCCCACCCATCTCGCTGGGTTTCCTCAGCCACTCTGGGCGGCTACCAACAGAATATTACAAATACGGTAAAACATCAAACATTAAAAACTTCCCTAAACAGAGCTGCCTTCAGATGTCTTCTAAAAGTCAGATAGTTGTTTATTTCCTTGACATCTGATGGGAGGGCATTCCACAGGGCAGGTGCCACTGCCAAGAAGGCCCTCTCCCGGGTCCATGTAACCTCACTTCTCACATGTGAGGGACCTGCCAGAAGGCCCACAGCGCTGGACCTCAGTGTCCTGGCTGAACGATGGGGATGGAGACACTCCTTCAGGTATACTGGTTCCCTTTGTCTGAGCTAATTGGATGCATAAGCAGGGTCATGCCAGCTTTGTTGTTGTTGTTTAGTTGTTTAGTCGTGTCCGACTCTTCGTGACCCCATGGACCAGAGCACTCCTGTCTTCCACTGCCTCCCGCAGTTTGGTCAAACTCATGCTGGTAGCTTCGAGAACACTGTCCAACCATCTCGTCTTCCGTCGTCCCCTTCTCCTTTTGCCCTCAGTCTTTCCCAGCATCAGGGTCTTTTCCAGGGAGTCTTCTCTTCTCATGAGGTGGCCAAAGTATTGGCGCCTCAGCTTCAGGATCTGTCCTTCCAGTCAGCACTCAGGGCTGATTTCCTTCAGAATGGATAGGTTTGATCTTCTTGCAGTCCATGGGACTCTCAAGAGTCTCCTCTAGCACCATAATTCAAAAGCATCAATTCTTCCGCGATCAGCCTTCTTTATGGTCCAGCTCTCACTTCCGTACATCACTACTGGGAAAACCATAGCTTTCACTATTTGTTGGCAAGGTGATGTCTCTGCTTTTTAAGATGCTGTCTAGGTTTGTCATGCCAGCTAGCCCCCCCCCCCCATGTTGACATGCTCCTTGGACCACAGCATCTGCCACTCACACATTCAGCTGTTAGAATGAAAGGGACCCTTATGGATTTCGCAGGTGGCCTTTTCAGGCATTCGACTGGATGTACCGAATGTGCGGTCAGTGTCAATGGGAAAGGGAAGGGCTACCTGGTGTACCTCTGATTTGTGCTCTTGCACATTCAGTTAAAAGGGTGAACGCTGCAGTGTTGTCTGAAGAGGGCTTTGCTGCATCTTACCGCTTCAGGCATGCCAAATGCTAGAAAAAGCTGGGCACACCCTTCTGGGTAAATATGCATTGTCGCAATTCCCTTTTTCTTTCTTTTAGTACCTCTGTGCACACCCTAAAGGGCCAGGAAATTATTATGGACATCTGTGAAGGTCTGCCCAACCTCAGGTTTCCATTTTTATTTAGGAATGTGCATGCACTATTAAATCCTTCTCTGGCTTGCCTACTTTGTACTACTATAGATGGAATTTGCTGCTTCCATGTATCTCTGAAAGTCAGGGAAGTCTCCACCAAGTACATCTATCTCTGGTTTACTCAAATTTCACCCCGTTTTTACTTCATTGTGCTTCATCTTATTGGGCAGGGACTGTAGCTCAGTGACAAAAGCGTGTGCGCTGTGAATGAAAAATATCCCACTTCATTTCCTTTCTGTGCAACTCTAGTTAAAGGCTGCAATTTTAAGCCTTCTTAGCTAGGATAAAGCTCCTCTAGCCATGCAGCAACTAACTGCCAAGGAAACATGCATGGGATCATGTGGGTTAAGAACACAGGACCTTATACTGAGTCCAACCATTGTTCCATCAAGCTCAGTGTTATGTACTGAGCTGAATCCTAGAACAATAGGATTCAGAATGCAGCAGTCTGATTGGTCTGCAGGAGCCACCCAATCCAGCTCCAGGTGGAAGTGAATCAGCAACCTGATTGGCCTGCAGGAGCAGCCAATCAGGCTCCTGGCTTAAGTGAATCAGCAACCTGATTGGCCTATAGGAGCAGCCAATCAGGCTCCTGGAAGAAATGAATCAGCGACCTGACTGGTCTGCAGGAGCAGCCAATCAGGCTTCTGGAGGAGGTGAATCCACAACCTGATTGGCCTACATGGGCAGTCTGGAATTAGCCAATCACAAGGGGCCCGTTGTGTAAATAATGTATATATAGCTAGACGTTTTGGGGAAAGATTCGTTCATTGCTACTATGAGCTGAATAGAGAGCATGAAATTCACACTTGACTCCGAGTATATTTCACTCAGTATTGTTTATGGTGACAAGCTTTCTCCAGGATTTCAAACAAAGGTCTCTTCTAGCTCTACCTGCAAATGCATGGAGTTGAATCTGGAACCTTTTGCATCAAATCAGATGTGCTAACCATAAGTGTAAGGACACGATGGATAGGAAGCATCAACATGAGCTTATAGTGGTCTCTCTCTCTCTCTCCTTTAAGCAGATAGCATCAGCATGAAGTTGAAATACAGTGGGACCTCCGGTTACGAACTTAATTCGTTCCAGATATCCGTTTGTAACCCGAAGCCGTTCTTAACATGAGGCACACTTTCGCTAATGACACATCCCGCTGCTGCCATGCCGCCAACGCGCAACTTCCGCTTACATCCTGGGGCCAAGTTCACAACAAGGGGCATCTACATCTGGGTTAGTGGAGCTTGTAACTCACAGCGTTCTCAAGGAGGACGGTACGTAACACAAGGTAGCCACTGTCTCTCCTTCAGCAATGCAGCTTCAGCAAAAGGTCTCAATGGCCTGTTGACGTAAGGGTAGTGAAATCGCAACTAAGAAGCTCAACTCATATATATGACTGACACCCTTCTTTGAAAATTAAACCAATGTCCAGACTTTAACATTCAAAAACTATACTTGCAGAAACTGATAGTTGTAGATGAATTAAAACATAATACAGTGGTACCTCGGGTTACATATGCTTCAGGTTACATACGCTTCAGGTTACAGACTCCGCTAACCCAGAAGTAGTGCTTCAGGTTAAGAACTTTGCTTCAGGATGAGAACAGAAATCGTGCTTCAGCGGCGCAGCGGCAGCAGGAGGCCCCATTAGCTAAAGCGGTGCTTCAGGTTAAGAACAGTTTCAGGTTAAGAACGGACCTCCGGAACGAATTAAGTACTTAACCTGAGGTACCACTGTATTTAAAGTCACATGCTTGTCCAAGTATTGGCTTAGAGTCTCTTCTTCTAACTCCCCCAAAACTGTATTTTCCTCTTGTTCCAGAGCTTAGTACTCAGCCTTCTGTATCTCCATTAGGTCATACCATGCAGCTCCTAGGAGAAATTTCCATTTTCACCTTCTCCTGCAGCTTTGCTCTCTTTTCAGTCAGAGAAGCACTCCAACACTCTATTCAACTTGGCAGTGTTCACAGTGGATTCTAAAACACAATCATCTCGCTTCACATGAAACGGAATCTCTCTTTCACTAGATACCTCCCATGTGACCAATGGTTTTCCCAAAAATTTTTTTTATTCATTTTATAAAGACTCTCCTCCCTGAAAGAGAGGGGAGTGGTTGTGGGCGGGAGCCTGAACAACGCCCCTAGCAGGGGGCGTAGCCCCCTGCCTCTAGCTCACCTGGCTGGCGCTCATGCCCCCCCGGTGGCCGTCCAACCAGGTGCCGTGGGGGGGCGTGTCCAGCGGCCTTGATGCTGCAGCGTCAGCCTCTCCCCGGCCTCATTTCTCTTTGTCGTCCTGTGCGAGTCAGGAGTCATCGTAGGGAAGAGCTCAGCCACGAGGTTTGGAGTCGGGGGGGGTGGTGTTTGTGTGTGTGGAGGCTGTCTGGTTCCTGGCTTGCCTTTTTAAATTTAGGAGGCTTGCGTGCACTCATTGCTTTACTGCTTTTAAAAACCTACGCACCCAAGTTTGCCTTGCTGTCTTGCTGTGTCCTCTTTTCTGTGTAAAAACTTGTCGTGGCACATAAAGAGAGATTTGGATGAGGTGGCTGCCTTGTGTCCCGGAACAACGGTGTTCTGGTCCTCCTTCCTGAAGAGAATTGTGTGACGCAGTGTGCAGAACTGTATGGCCATTGAAAAATCCAGGAAACTCTTAAATCGTGCAATAGCCCGTTGGGTGCACTTTTTGTATGGCCGAGTCATTTATCATGACCGTATCCAGATCGGCGACCAAGCTTTATACCGGAATGACGGTGTCCACCTATCGGATCTGGGGAACGACAGTTGGTTAGCTAGTGTCAGCAAATGCATCTGGGATTGGTTACAGCTTTGAGGGTATTGGCGGCGAGCCTTTCGGCTCGGGTGGCGGTTAGGCATTGGAATAATGTGCTGTGGTGTGTCGAAGTGCTAGGTGTGGCCATCGCCTATGCCTTCAATGTTTAGGGGTATTCCGTTAAAGGAATCTGGCGGTCGTGTATTCTGTCCGATGCCTGCTTGGCGGGAGGCCATGGCACGACCCTCGGTGACAGCAGGGGTGAGCCTATAGTTGGATTAGCATCAACAGGTGATGAACCCCTGGTGAATAAACCCACTTGTTTCGCGATCCAATGCCTAAGCCAATACCTTTTCATTGCTGTAATCAATAAAGTTGTGGCCTTTTCTAGCCCATTAACCTTATATCACGTGTCCCTGTGTCTTCTTTTCACATCGCGGTGGTCGGGTCCTCGAACCACAACACAAATAAACAACACAAACAGAAAAACAAACAATACAAACAAATTCTTGTCTTATCCTTATTTTTTTATAAACATTGTTAGGTGGGTTTCCCCAAGTCCCCCCATCTGATTTTCATTTTACCTCATCTTTAGCAGTTACATATATCATAATTTCTAACCATTTTTGTTATCACGCTTTCTTTAACCATAAAAATCTTCACATTTTATTACTTACAAATAATACTATTTTAAAATGCACTATCTTCTACTTCTAACCCTACAGCCTATATCCACTTCCAAAGCTATTCTAAGATTTAAATATTAACAATTTTTTTCAAATATTCCTTAAACTTCTTCCAATCTTCTTCCACAGTCTCTTCTCTCTGGTCTCGGAGTCTCCCGGTCAGTTCGGCAAGTTCCATATAGTCCATCATCTTCATCTGCCATTCTTCGATAGTTGATAAATCTTGTTTCTTCCAATTCTTCTCTAGCTATATTCTCGCAGCTGTTGTGGCATGCAGAAAAAAAAAATAACATTCTTTTTGGGGATTTCCCCCCCCCACAATACCAAGTAAAAAGCCTTCTGGTTTTTTAATAAATGTGTTTTTCAACACTTTTTTCAATTCATTATAAATCCTTTCCCAGTAGTCTTTTACCTTGGAGCACGTCTCCATGTGACCAATGTTAGCCAATCACATGAGAACCACTAGAGAACTCTCTAGAATTCAGTTACCAACCAATCAAATCTATTTTTTTTAATAATAATATTTATTAAATTTTTGTATAACCAATAAAAAACATACATAATAACAAAATATTTTCCATTATCCACATTTCATTCTCAACTTTGGACTTCCTCACATCTCTTGTTCCTGCTTTCTAAACATAGATTTTACCAGCAAATTATTAACTTAATTCATATAATATAATTTTCCAATATTTAATGTCTCAAATTTTGGGATTTAACATACTCTTATTGAAGCTTAATCATAAAATATTACTTATCCAAAATTTATCTTTTCATCTACCAATTAAATTTAAATTTATATTCTTTATAACTAGTTTGTTGGAGCCGTGTTTTTGCTAATCAAATCTAAACACGAACTAATGCATACAGGCACTTACAATTTCAGTGAGTTAAATTACTATATTTAACATGGCCAGCCTCATCTCTTCAGGAATGTAGCATTGCTGTGAGGTCACAATGGCAAGTGTATCTCATTTGGATAGAAAGCATCAGCATGCGGCCAGTCTCTTCCCTTCAGGTAGGCAGCTTCAGCAAGAGATCACAACAGTCAGTCTTCATCTAAGTGTTATGAACATAGGACCTCTCTCTCTCTCTCTCTCTCTCCACTGAAGCTGTTAACAAGGTGTGGACATCTTGTGTCTTGGAAGCAGATAGAAGCAAGAAAATGTGGACATAATCGCTCCCAATGAGGTGGGCATACTCTAGAGCATACTCTTTATCTTACTGAAGTGAGTAGCCAAAGTAATGTGTGGGCACAGGGACAACTAATGTCTCTTTCACTGCACTGGACAGCAGTGTCTCAACAAAACGTCAGATTCTACCTTATACTTGGTCAGACCATTAGTCCATCTAGCTCAGGATTTCTGACACTGGCTCAGGATTTCAGTGTTTGATCTAGGGAAGGGTTTGTACCAACACCTGGCCAACGAGGAGTTAGTCAGAAAATGGCAGAAAACCATGGCTAGAAAAGCCACCTCTATTGGTCTGTCACCCCCCCCCCAACTTTATTACCTGGGTTATGAAGGTGCCCCTAAAGCCGTTAAAGCAAAGATTATGGGATAATACACACAGTGACTTGCGATCTCGATCACACGCAGTCTGTAGTCCGCTGGCAGTAGGAGTACAATATGGGCATGTCTTTAAGTTAACATCTTACATTAAAAACCTGACAGTACCAAATTATTGAAGGTTTTTCACCAAAGCTAGACTAAACGTCTTTCCTTCTGCAGTGTTGGATGGCAGGTTGAGAGGAGTTCCCTACCAGGACAGACTTTGCTCGTGTGCTCAAGACGTCGATTCCATAAAGCATATTTTGCTGCACTATGCGAAATATGAGCAAGCCATATTTCTGATATTACCCTTGCTGGTACCTTTCCTGGGAAAATCAGAGGCTCACTATGTCAGGTTCCTATTGGAAGACCGGACAAACGCTAGAACATTAGCAGTGGCGAAGTTTTTATCGGTGGTTGCAAGAACCAATGATCCCTATCTTTAAGTTTGAACAAAATGCTTGTTTCACCTGGAGGTAAAAGGTAAAGGGTAAAGGGACCCCTGATCATTAGGTCCAGTCGTGGCCAACTCTGGGGTTGCGGCGCTCACCTTGCTTTACTGGCCTGCGGAGCCAGCGTACAGCTTCCGGGTCATGTGGCCAGCGTGACTAAGCTGCTTCTGGCAAAACCAGAGCAGCGCACGGAAACACTGTTTACCTTCCCACCTATTTATCTACTTGCACTTTGACGTGCTTTCAAACTGCTAGGTTGGCAGGAGCAGGGACCGAGCAATGGGAGCTCACCCCATCGCGGGGATTCAAACCGCCAACCTTCTGATTGGCAAATCCTAGGCTCTGTGGTTTAACCCACAGCGCCACCCACGTCCCTATAACCTGGAGGTAGGCTGCCTGAATTGTGCATTGCTTTGTAACGATTTGTCTGGACCGCGATAAAGATTGATTGCTTTTTGACACTGACTGGAAGCAGCTCTGCAGGGTTTTGGACCACAGTGTCTCCCAGCCCTACCTGAAGACGGCGGGGATTGAACCTGGAACCGTCTGCATGCAAGGTGAGTGCTTCACCACTAGGCTATGGACTTCCACTTCCCAGGTTCCAGATGCTGGGAAATAGCCTCTACTTGAGCCCCTGGATGCCAGTACAAATACTGGGCTGGATGGTCCCATGACTCTGTATAAGCTTCAGATGATGTTAATCAATCTGGAGTATACAGCATTTAAATTGTTCTCCCAAGGTAAAGAGCATGTTGCTCACACTGTGGGTGGGGAAGTGATTTCAGCTATGCGCCTAATTCCTAAACAATTGAGGTTTAACATTTTAATAACTATTTGGATTTTTCCAGCGCTTTACCGCTGCTGTGGTAACATTTCTAAAGGCATCGTAGCCTTTCCTACTCCGCTGAAGGCATTCAGTTTTCTTTAAACATTGTGCACAAAAACAAAATCTGGATTACTTTCCAACTACCAGCTGAATTTAAGGAGACATTCTGGCCCTTCATGGGTGAATATATATATATGTATATATATAAAGAATGTTCATCCCTGCTGCGCCAGGAAAAAGTACGGCATTGAGAAATCAAACGAAGAGCTTATTAATCTTCTTAAGGGCAAGAATTTAGGAACTGGAAAACGATGTGTATATAACATGTACATGTTGCAACTTGCAGACCCTTTTGAATTCAGACCAGGCCTGTTCATTGTGCAACCTCCTCCGGCTGTTTTGCGGCCTGCTAAAGGCTTGGTTGCAGTTATCCTGCCCACACAGTGAGCATGACCGGCTTTAGGTCATGGTGCCCTCTGTTATAAATAACCGTATTTTTAAAATATGTAATTCTTGAGTGCTTAAAGCACATCACACACATTATCTGAGGCATCCATTGCAGACCCACCCACAGTGACACACACACACACATACCAGGAGCGAGGCCAGAGCCAAGAAGGCGGACAAACTGGACAGGACAACGTTCTGGGGTTTTAGAAATTGGCTACAACTTTATTGATTCCAGGTGTTAGGTTGGACTTGGCTTAGGCACTGAGTGTATATTCCTCACAGCACCCCTGGTGGAGGGCAGTTGCATGACAGAGTCAAGCCCAGAATATAAATATAATTATTATTGTTATTGTTGTTATTGTTGTTATTGTTGTTATTGTTGTTATTGTTGTTGTTGTTGTTGTTGTTGTTGTTGTTATTATTATTATTATTATTATTATTATCATTATTCCTCCCAAGGCAATGAAGGAAGCTCTATGGCCCACCGGCCACATGCCTTGGCTTACTAGTCCCTGATTCAGAGGCTGCCCAGTTTGGCTCAGGAGTGAATCTGAATCCTGATTCAGGAAAAGTATTCATCAGTATGGAGAAAATTTAAAAGAGAAAGAAAAATTTAAAACTCAACAAAATGAAAAATGAATTCGGCCTAACACAACCTGCCCTGCAGACGTATTTGTCAATAACTGGGCAGATTGCTTACCTCAGGTACCCCTATGATATACACTGCCTTGATACAAATTGTCCACAAAACAATACAGAAGATTAAGTGGATCTTTTTTAACCTCACCATAATTTTAATGGCTGTACTTGCAAGAAATCCACAGCAGCTACCCTATGAAATTTTGCCATATTCATTCCTTCATAACTACTATGCCTGCATATTTCATCCAATTCAGATCCCCCAAAAGACATTTTTGATGGTTCTGTTTAAATAATAACCATAAACAAACAAACAAAATCTGGACCTATTTGCATGGGATTTTGAAAGGTTTATTCATTTAGGAGGAGCCGTGCCTGCAATTTTCATTCAGTTCTGTCAAAAGCAATAGAAAAATACCACACACACACACACACACTG
Source organism: Podarcis cretensis (assembly GCF_951804945.1). Lineage (NCBI taxonomy): Eukaryota > Metazoa > Chordata > Lepidosauria > Squamata > Lacertidae > Podarcis > Podarcis cretensis. The sequence goes on along the minus strand of NC_137172.1, from coordinate 115,696,571 downwards.
GTACCTTGGTTCTCAAACTTAATTCGTTCTGGAAGTCCATTCCAAAACCAAAGCGTTCCAAAACCAATACACGCTTTCCCATAGAAAGTAGTGCAAAACGGATTAATCCGTTCCAGACTTTTAAAAACAACTCCTAAAACAGCAATTTAACATGAATTTTACTATCTAACGGTACAATTTATCCATAAAATGAAAGCAATAATCAATATAAAGGTAAAGGTAAAGGGACCCCTGACCATTAGGTCCAGTTGTGACCGACTCAGGTTGTGGCACTCATCTTGCTTTATTGGCCGAGGGAGCTGGCGTACAGTCATGTGGCGTACAGTCATGTGGCCAGCATGACTAAGCCGCTTCTGGCAAACTAGAGCAGCACACAGAAATGCCGTTTACCTTCCCGCCAGAGTGGTACCTATTTATCTACTTGCACTCTGATGTGCTTTCGAACTGCTAGGTCGGCAGGAGCAGGGACCGAGCAACGGGAGCTCACCCCATCATGGGGATTCCAACTGCCGACCTTCTGATCGGCAAGTCCTAGGCTCTGTGGTTTAACCCACAGCGCCCCCCGCGTCCCTACCTTTACATTACTTCAGATCAAATGTGGATGTGATCAAATCACATATCGGCAAGCTATTTTCCTGTCTGTACTAGATCAATTAACGGAAAAGTACACCTGATGAGTTTTATACTAAAAAGGATTCCTGGGTGTGACATCTCCTTATTTGGAAGTTTGCGTAAGCATACAAAGCTTTTCACAATTGCGTCCAAAACTTCAAACATTGAATCTGTGATTATGAGTATGATCTGAAGCATTAACTGATGTTGAACTTCTGTTTCTATTTGGGGTTGTTTACCCAAGCAGGGATTCCCAAGAATGTTTCAGGGATGAGTAGTTCAAGATCGTTATCCTGAATCACTAAACCTTCTTCATCTAAGAAGATGTTTTGAACTGCAGATGTTTTGAACTGCAGTTCCCATCATCCCTAGCCAATTGGGGAAGGTTTCTTCAAACATCTTACCCATGCAACCTGCTTAGTTTCTCCATAACCTATAAGACATGATGTGTCCTTGCTGTGGAGCACAACCTCCTCATATCTGACATGCTGCACATTCCGTTTTTCATAGATTTGCTTGTCCTACAATTTGCTTATCCTCTACCTATGAAGGGACTTTTTTAGCTCTATCACTTGTATCCTGGTCCTTTCATTCCCTCTTTCACAGAGACTCTCCTCCCTGGAAGAGAGGGGAGTGGTTGTGGGCGGGAGCCCGAGCACCGCCCCTAGCAGGGGGCATTAGCCCCCTGCCTCCACCTCACCTGGCTGGCGCCCACGCCCCCCGGTAGGCATCCAACCAGGTGCCACAGAGGGGGCGTGTTCAGCAGCCTTTTGCTGCAGCGCCAGCCTCTCCCCGGCCTCATTCTTCGCCGTCGTCTCGTCGCGAGTCACCCACCCTCCACTCCCTTTGAGTTAGGGCTTAGGTCATTGGCCTTGCTATGGACCTTAGGTTGGTCGCCCTGGTTGTCCTGGGGGCCTGGTAGGAGTTTTTCCATTTGGCATTAGGCTTTTTGGTTTTTTCGCCTACCTCGTAGCAATCGTCACAACTTTTGTGGTATTGGTGGGTAGGTTAGGCATTGGAATAATGTGTTGTGGTGTGTCGAAGGGCTAGGTGTGGCCATCGCCTATGCCTTCAATTTTTGGGTATTCCGTTAAAGGAATCTGGCGGTCGTGTATTCTGTCCGATGCCTGCTTGGCGGGAGGCCATGGCACGACCCTCAGTGACATCAGGGGAGAGCCTATAGTTGGATTAGCATCAACAGGTGATGAACCACTGGTGAATAAACCCACTTGTTTTAGAGATCCAATGCCTAAGCCAATACCTTTTCACTGCGGTAATCAATAAAGTTGTGGCCTTTCCTTGCCCATTAACCTTATATCACGTGTCCTTGTGTATTCATTTTACATTGCGGGGGTCGGGTCCTCGAACCACAATGAAAGGGCCATAAGATAAAGAGACAGAATTTCTATGCAGAAGGTTTCTGTCCACTTCATTTAATGACAACATGAGAGGAAAAGGCTAAATGAAAAGACAGGTAAATAATCCATAAAAGAAAAGGGCTTGCTCTGGTTATAGCGGTGCCCTGCTTCTCACCACCACTCTCAGCCAGAGCAAGAGACAGATGAGCAAAAAAGCGAGTTGTGATGGGGAGGTTGGTCTGGGATAATAAGGATGGAAGGATCTGTTCCACCACTTTCTCATTTCTCCAATCTTAATTTCAGTTCTCTGCATTTCTGCAATTGTTTGCGAATTTTTTATTTAAAAAGTAATCATGAAAAACCATCAGCATTTAGTGCAAATTTCTCCTAATAAACAAATTTTTATACATATGTAGTTTTGAGTAATGTACACATTCACAAGCAATTTCCCATAACCAGTGCTTTTTTTCCTTAAAAAAAAAGTTTAGGGGTATTCTCATTTTGACTCAAGAAAATCACCATTTTATAGTCCAAATCAGGAAAAATAAATCCATGAAGGGGATTACTTTTAATAGTCCTTCACTAATAATTTTCTTCATACTTTCCTCTGCAATATTTCACATAGTCCTTACAAAACTTCTTGCAATCCTACTAGCGTAATCTGTTGATTACAATTGCTTTTCAAATAATTCACATATTTACTCCAGTCCTCTGAGAATCTCTGATCCTGCAGGTTTCGAATCCTTCCTGTCATCTTATCTAATTCTGCATAGTCCATTAATTTCGTCTGCTATTCTTATTTCAACGGTAGTTCTTCTTGTTTCCAGGTTCCACTGGATATATATCAGTTTATCTAATCCAAAATAGCACCCAACAAAGCCACTTTCCATAATAATAATAATAATAATAAAGCATTATCTTCAACCATTTTGGGCAGTGCGGAGCCTGCGGGCACCCAAGCCACTGGGTCGCTCCCAGGAGAGACAGGTGGCTCAGGCGCGCTGCAAGCCCCGTGGTGAGTGCCGCCCGCCATTTTGTCACCCCATTCAGTGGTGACACCCGGAGCGACCCACTCCCACTGCCCCCCTTCCTCCGTCCCTGCAGTCAGGCTTCTTCTGAACTCAGTCCTGAAATAGACGGTTGTATGTAAGAACAAAACAAAGAAAGCCTTGCTCAAATTATCGTGGTCCAGATGCACTCTAGGATGGGAAAGTTTATAAACTACTGATTTGGAGTGAAATGAAAGATGACCAACCCCACATTTCTGTTGTCATTTCGGCTTCTTGTAGGCTGAAGGATGTATGAACATCTTGTCCCAGCTACTGTTTTTCAATTTATTGTCGTCAGTAAAGAAAACGAGAAACACATGTGGGACTGTATCTTCCAAGCAATGTATTCCTATCATGGCAATGAAACGAGTGGTTCTTCACATGCAATTAGATGTGCAGCTGTGGTCAAGCACACGCACAAATGCGCACTCACCCTTTTTATTAAGTGTTTATGCAGCATCACATATGCTACACATGCAAACATTTGTGCATGGCAAATAGGCATGGGAAAGTATTTACATGCATGGCTTTAAACTTCCCACAGCAATGGCTGGGAATGTGTTAGCGCTAATTTAGTCAATATTGTGCATGTCAAAAAAATCTGATGACTTTGCCGTTTGGATATTGCTGGCTGCACTTTTGGCTATTAGTAGTTGTTATTTGCTTACAGAGCAAGTAAAAATGCCGCAATCATTTTAAAGCTCCAGAAGCCAATAGGTTTTAATTAATCTGGATCCCTAAATAGTAATCCAGATCCAAATTTTACAGTTAGAATAATGTGGTAATGTAAAAGCATCCTGAGTTGTTACAAAGCAAATGATTTCTGACCACATATTTTAAAGTTTGTTTCATTGGATGAGGTTTTGGAAGTGCATTTGATGCCAATATTTTTTTTGTTTGGTTATATTCTTAAGTTGCAAGCAATTTCCTGCTGTTGCCATGACAAATTCACAGCTCCCGGGTCTATGCAGCACCCACAGGACCCAGTCTAAGGGCAAAGCATGTCAAAGTGCAAGTAGATAAATAGGTACTGCTCCAGCGGGAAGGTAAATGGCGTCTCCGTGCGCTGCTCTGGTTCGCCAGAAGTGGCTTAGTCATGCTGGCCACATGACCCGGAAGCTGTACGCCGGCTCCCTCGGCCAATAAAGCGAGATGAGTGCCGCAACCCCAGAGTCAGCCACAACTGGACCTAATGGTCAGGGGTCCCTTTACTTTTTACAGCAGTATTCTCTTTGCTCCTTACAGAGAGCTGCTGCAACATTTTGGGATCTTCCTCTGTCTGTTTCACTTCAGACAGATCACACTGACACAACACTGTCCCCAGTAGTATGCTGAGAAGCCAATCTCAGCAGCCGTTCTCCCTCACACAAAAAGAGAGAAGCAGAAAGACAGTTAAAAACGACAGTTACTGGAATAATAGTCACAACTGAATAGAATGTCTCTCTCATGTAACTCACAATCAGCCAATCACATGAGAGCTATGTGGGGGGGCATGTTAAAAGTACACAGTTAACATAAGTAAACATTTCCATTGCCCCTCCTTATTTTATCTTCATTTAAACCCAGGATTGGGAATCTGTGACCTCCAGATGTTTCTGAGTAACAGCTCCTGTTATCCCTGACCATTGGGCCTGCAGACTGGGGTTGATGGGACTTGGAGTCTCATGACATCTGGAGGACCACTGACTCCACATCCCTCTTTTAGAACTCTCTTTCTTTATATGTGAAAAAAGTGTTTTTGTAATTCTTTGGCAAAATGAAGCACAGCTCAAAGACCTACAATAGAAAGTTGTTGGTTTTGTTGCTGGGGTTTTTTTAAAAAATCTTTTAACTGGAGGGGAACTAAAGGGCCATCAGTGAGACACTTCTTTGGCTTTCTTGCTAATGTAGATTTCAACCCATCCAAATAGAATTCTGATTCTAAGGCCAAATATAACATCAAATAATGAAAAACTTCAATCACAAACATTAACACAAACAGGCATCAAGGATATTAAACAATTCTCAGAATGCAACAGGCCAAATCTGCAAATTGGGAACAGGTCCTTTAATTGGCAGACTATTAAAGACAGCTTTCGATTGCCATGCCCGGGATCTGTACATGAAGTACACATTGTGCATATCTTCATTAAGTGTTTACATTAAGCCCTTTGTGTGTCATGCCAGAGTCAGGTGTTTGTTTTGGCTACGAGAGCCTAGTTTTCAGTCATGGATGCCTTAAAGCGATGCTTAGATTTGGATAGTTACATCGGCACCAAGAGCACTAGATTCTCATATTGCATGCCCAGCTATTGAGAGCATCCTGCAACAGAATTTGTTTTTCGAAAATCAGCTTTTTTATTACCAAAAATAAAATAAAAATCCAGAGGCTAAGGAGACATGCACAATGGCCGAATCCTAACTAGAAGCAGGGCAAGCTTTCCCCAAATTGCCCAGTGGCGTAGCATGGAGGGGGGACAGGGGTGCGAAATTGTTAGCAGCGCAAAATTTCAATAGCCAGTGCTGCTTCAGTAGAGCTGCATGTTTCCATTGCTGGACTCGGTTGAAACTGGCTTCTCCAGAGCCAGTGTGGTGTAGTGGTTCAGAGTGATAGACTCGTAATCTGGTGAACCGGGTTCGCGTCTCCACTCCTCCACTTGCAACTGCTGGGTGACCTTCGGCCAGTCACACTTCTTTGAAGTCCCTCAGTCCCACTCACCTCACAGAGTGTTTGTTGTGGGGGAGGAAGGGAAAGGAGAATGTTAGCTGCTTTGAGACACCTTCGGGTAGTGATTAAGCGGGATATCAAATCCAAACTCTTCTTCTTCTTCCATGCGAACCAGGAAGTCACTTCTCCAGACAATGGAATGACTCTTCTTTTCCTATCTCTGCAGCTGTGGTCTCCTGGGTGAAATGGACACCGTTAGGCAGTAGAATGGACGTGGGTGGCGCTGTGGGTTAAACCACAGAGCCTAGGACTTGCTGATCAGAAGGTCGGCGGTTCGGATCCCAGCAACGGGGTGAGCTCCCGTTGCTCTGTCCCTGCTCCTGCCAACCTAGCAGTTCGAAAGCACGTCAAAGTGCAAGTAGATAAATAGGTACAGCTCCAGCAGGAAGGTAAATGGACTTTCCGTGCGCTGCTCTGGTTCGCTAGAAGCGGCTTAGTCATGCTGGCCACATGACCCGGAAGCTGTACACCAGCTCCCTCGGCCAATAAAGCGAGATGAGCGCCGCAACATCTATTTATCTACTTGCACTTTGACATGCTTTTGAACTGCTAAGTTGGCAGGAGCTGGGACAGAGCAACGGGAGCTCACCTTGTTGCAGGGATTCGAACCACCGACCTTCTGATTGGCAAGCCCTAGGCTCTGTGGTTTAACCCATAGCGCCACTCGCTTATACAGTACCAAATCAGAATTTCCTTCTATTGCTTCAGCGTCCAGGTCAAATATTGTATGGAGAGCTAGAGGAGCAGGGGAAAGACAACATTTTGCTTACAGCCTTTGCCAGTGAGTTATGTTTTAATGCAATTTAGCTGTGATCTCAGAGTATTTTTGTTAACTTTAATTAATAAAATGTGTCTTGTTTTCTCCATGCCTGAAAGGCGTCTGAACGAGAGCCAGCTCCCTATGCTTTTTCTGACATGTGGTGTAACAAGTAGACCACCAAAATCTATTTACCAATAACTGTTTGTTTACATTCCACGAAATCTAATAACGCTTGCTCCCTTCATTCTGAATAAATGCCGGCCATAGTGGAAAGCATGAGAAAACAAACATGGACTTAATTTCTAGCCTAGGCAAAAGAATTTGTTTTGTTTTGTACCCAATTTGCCCAGTCTATTAGGCTTTTGGCATTTCCCCTATTTCAAACCTTGGCCAAGACAATAAGAAAGGAGGGGGGTGAGGTATCTCCCTTTGTAGTTCAAAACCACAGAAAAATTCCACGGTCATGATTCATTTGTAGGAGGATTGGCTTTCTTGTATTTGGGTTCCCTTCAGTGTTAGTCATACACAAAGTAGACCCACTGAATTTAAGGGATAGGTAAAGGTAAAGGGAGCCCTGACCATTAGGTCCAGTCGTGACTGACTCTGGGGTTGTGGTGCTCATCTCGCTTTATTGGCCGAGGGAGCTGGGGTACAGCTTCTGCGTCATTTGGCCAGCATGACTAAGTCGCTTCTGGTGAACCAGAGCAGCGCACAGAAACGCCGTTTACCTTTCCGCCGGAGTGGTACCTATTTATCTACTTGCACTTTAACGTGCTTTCGAACTGCTAGGTTGACAGGAGCTGGGACCGAGCAACGGGAGCTCACCCTGTCACGGGGATTCGAACCGCCGACCTTCTGATTGGCAAGTCCTAACCCATAGCGCCACCCACATCCCCAATTTAAGGGATAAGATCCATTAATTTCCATAGGTCCTATCTGAGCAGAACTTTGTTGGCTACAACCCTCTGTGTTTGGATGCAGTGAGAAGAATCATAGAGAAATAGACAAATTCATGGAGGAGTGATCTTTCTGTGAGTGACTATACCCCTTTGTCCCTTGCCTTTAACCCCCAAAAATATAATAACAATGACAATGGCAATGGCAATGACAATAACTTATTATTTGTACCCACCCATCTGGCTGGGTTTCCCCAGCCACTTTGGGTGGCTTCCAACAAAGATTAAAAATACATTAAAATGTCACACATTAAAAACTTCCCTGAACAGGGCTGCCTTCAGATGTCTACTAAATATCATGTAGTTGTCTATCTCTTTGACATCTGATGGGAGGGCGTTCCACAGGGCGGGCAACACTACCGAGAAGGCCCTCTGCCTGGTTCCCTGTGGCTTTGCTTCTTGCAATGAGGGAACAGCCAGAAGGTCCTCAGCGCTGGACCTCAACGTCCGGGCAGAACAATGGGAGTGGAGACACTCCTTCATGCATACTGGTCCGAGGCCGTTTAGGGCTTTAAAGGTCAACACCAACACTTTGAATTGTGCTTAGAAATGTACTTGGAGCCAATGTATGTCTTTCAAGACCAGAGTTATGTGGTCTCAGCAGCTTCTCCCAGTCACCAGTCTTGCTGCTGCATTCTGGATTAGTTGTAGTTTCTGGGTCACCTTCAAAGGTAGCCCCACGTAGAGTGCATTGCAGTAGTCCAAGCGGAAGATAGCTAGAGCATGCACCACTCTGGCGAGACAGTCCGTGGGCAGGTAGGGTCTCAGCCTGCGTATCAGATGGAGCTGGTAGACAGCTGCCCTAGACACAGAATTGACCTGTGCCTGCATGGACAGCTGTGAGTCCAAAATGACTCCCCGGCTGTGCACCTGGTCCTTCAGGGGCACAGTTACCCCATTCAGGACCAGGGAACCCCCCAAAAAAAGCTTTTTTATAACCTCTAAAAAACGGGGCTTTTCTCACTATAAAGGCTGAACAACTTTGAGCTGAACCCAAAAAACCAGGGGTAGATCACTGCCAGTTTTTAATTCTGAAAGTAGATCACAGTCTCTTGAGAGTTGGCCACCCCTGATAATAATAATAATAATAACAACAACAACAACAACAACAACAACAACAACAACAATATTTTATTTATATCCCGCCCTCCCCAGCCGAAGCCGGGCTCAGGGCGGCTAACAACAATAAAACAGTACAACAGTACAACACAACACTCTAAAATCATTCATTATAAAATTAATTCAAAACAAACCACTGGCAACCATTGGGCCAGAACTCCGCGAAGATTGCCGAAGGAGGGAGTCAGGCTGTGCCCTGGCCAAAGGCCTGGTGGAACAGCTCTGTCTTGCAGGCCCTGCGGAAAGATGATCTAGTCCAACCCTCTGGAATGCAGGAATATGCAGCTGTTCCATACGGGAATCGAACCTGCAACCTTGATATTATCAGCCCCAAGCTCTGGCCAAGTGAGGTATCTTTGTGATATGTCTGCATGTTGATTCCCTCCCCACCTGCACCCGCCAAAAATAAATGAATGTGTGTTGGCTCAAAAGCCCTTTCAGGCCTTTGAGGGCAAGCCTCAGTTATTCTAGCTGGCTCCTAGAACATTTGCATTGCACCTGCCGGCACTCCAGCTGGTCCGTGAATTAAGCTACATTTAATTTGTCTTTCCGATTCCGAGCCATTTACCCTTTGTGGGTCCTGGAACATATCATTTACAATTAAAAAATAATGAAACGAAATTGTGAGATCATTGCCGTTACTAACCCCAAGGTTTAGCAGGTTGCAAATGTTTTTACTAAAGCCAAGTTGGGGCTATCCCCCTCCGCAATATTCCGAATCCTTTAGAGATCTCAGAGTAATAAACAATCAAGCCAGATTCAAATGAACTTCAAAAAGCATGAATCCTGTTTTATTAGGTGTCCAATTCACAGCTTTTCTCTCTGAAACCTAACCCCTGAGAGGCAAGCTACAAAGCAGGCAAGCTACAAAGAACCTTGGAGCCACTAAGCAAAAACGTGGAAGGAGAATTTGCTGCTGATTCTCACTTTACAACTTCTAGGATTATGCAGCGAGCTTCCCTAGACCAGCACTCATGCAGACATATTTAATTTCAGTTTTGCAATTCCATGTCCCAAAACAAATCTTTATGTGTGTGCTTCCTTATTCTAGAATGATAGGATCCTTCTTCTTCATCATCTTTTTAAAAAAAGATAAAATATTTAATTTGTGTTTCTATATATAAAGGTAAAGGTAAAGGACCCCTGGACTGTTGAGTCCAGTCAAAGGTGACTCTGGGGTGTGGCGCTCATCTTGCTTTTCAGGCCGAGGGAGCTGGCATTTGTCCAAAGACAGCTTTCCGGGTCATGTGGCCAGCATGACTAAACTGCTTCTGGCACAACAGAACACTGTGATGGAAGCCAGAGTGCACGGAAACGGTGTTTACCTTCCCGCTGTGGTGGTACCTATTTATCTACTTGCACTGGAGTGTTTTTGAACTGCTAGGTTGGCAGAAGCTGGCACAGAGCAACGGGAGCTCACTCCATCGCGGGGATTCAAATAGCCAACCTTCTGATCAGCAAGCCCAAGAGGCTCAGTGGTTTAGACCACAGCGCCACCCACATCCCTTTTGTTCATAGATTTACCCACCTCCTGATAGATTTAATCCATGCATGCACGATTTCAGAATCCGCTCAAGCAATTTTATCCCATGTGGCTCCTTTCAGAAGAGTCATTTGTCATATTTATAGTAGGAGTAACTTATCTGCTAAACTGTTCTTTAAACTGACCCAAAGTGATAAAATACTAGAAAGAGTGGACAAATACAATCATACGCTATACAGTCATACCTCATGTTACGTTTGCTTCATGTTACATTCTTTCAGGTTACGTCCCGCGGCGACCTGGAAGTACCAGAAAGGGTTACTTCCGGGTTTTGCCACTTGCGCATGCGCAGAAGCTTAAAATGATGTCATGCGCATGAGCAGAAGCGACGTATCACAACCCGCGCGTGCGCAGATGCGGCACTGCTGGTTGCACTCTTTTCATGTTGCGAACAGGCCTCCAGAATGGATCCCGAGGTACCACTGTATATCATAAGATCATAAGAACTTCATTAAATAATATCTGCAACCACATTAAAACAGTAGGGCAGGCAATTCCTATTGAGAATCAGAGAAATGTGATAGGAGAAATAAAGTTTCTTGTGGAGTCCTAACTCCATTTACCTCAGAGTAACAAGCAGCAAGCAGAGCGCTCTGAATCGGCCCCAGTTGCTGACAGGCACCCTTTGAATTCTCCCCACAGGTAGACTCTACTCTGTGCAAAATGAAAATGGTGACTCAGGGGGGCTGAATGGGGTGCAGGTCAGTGAACTGACCTCTTTGTTTTTAAGGATCCTCCAGGAAGCCAGCAGTTGTGCCCTGAGAGGATGTGCACGGTGTCAGCAGTGATGCTTGGCCACTGGGGAGCCAGGCACAACCCCAGCCTTCCTTCTTCGTTCTGATGACAACTGCTGAAATTACTCCAAGAGAATCTTGAAATGGCAGTGAGTAAGATCACAAGGGACATGGGTGACGCTGTGGGTTAAACCACAGAGCCTAGGACTTGCTGATAAGAAGGTCAGTGCTTTGAATCCCCGCAACAGGGTGAGCTCCCGTTGCTCGATCCCTGTTCTTACCAACCTAGCAGTTCAAAAGCACGTCAAAGTGCAAGTAGATAAATAGGTACCACTCCGGCGGGAAGGTAAACGGCGTTTCTGTGCGCTGCTCTGGTTCGCCAGAAGTGGCTTAGTCATGCTGACCACATGACCCGGAAGCTGTACGCCAGCTCCCTCGGCCAGTAAAGTGAGATAAGTGCCGCAACCCCAGAGTTGGTCACAACTGGACCTAATGGTCAGTGAAATTACTTCTGTTTCTGCAATGAGACTTCTCCACTCCCCTCCCCACCTCCGTCCATCACATGCCACTCCCAAATCTGCTCCTCTTTAAAGTAATAAAACAGTGTAAACCATCTTTTACTTTCGAATAACGGTTAATAAAAGCTATGATACCTTGAAAGTTTTCTATATATTAAACCTAACCTAGCTACCATTTATTTAAATCTGAAAGCTTATTTTAGTAGTATAATTGATTTGAGAAGACAGTGCTGTGTGATTCCTCCCGCTATATAATGATGATGATGATGACGATGACGACGACGACAACGACGAAAATGATAATGATAATGATAATGATAATGATAATGATAATGATAATGATAATGATAATGATAATGATAATGATAATTTATTACTTACACCCCACCCATCTGGCCCGGTCTTCCCAGTCACTCTGGGCGGCTACCAACAGAATATTAAAAGCATGATAAAACATCAAACATTTAAAACTACCCTAAACAGGGCTGCCTTCAGATGTCTTCTAAAAGTCAGATAGTTGTTTATCTCCTTGACATCTGATGGGAAGGCGTTCCACAGGGTGGGCGCCACTACCAAGAAGGTCCTCTGTCTGATTCCCTGTAACCTCACTTCTTGCAGGGAGGGAACCGCCAGAAGGCCCTTGGCGTTGGACCTCAGTGTCTGGGTTGAATGATGGGGGTGGAGACACTCCTTCAGGTATACTGGGCCAAGGCTGTTTAGGGCTTTAAAGGTCAGCAGCAACACTTTGAATTGTGCTCAGAAAAGTACTTAAATCAATACCCAATTACTCTGTGCTACTCCCCACAGTTAATACTCAACAACTACCGGTAGGTACTGAGGACCATACTTGCAGTCTTCAGTCTGGCCCACAGGCCCTGGAAATTATTTGGCTTCTCTTTGGACCCATACTGAAGTCTTCATTTTGCTATAACAACATTTACTGCCTTGGGCACTCAGCAACACTCTTGATTCTTGGTTCCCCAGCTCCCTTGAAGGCTGCCTCTGGGGACATTTGGTTTCTCCCATTTGGTTTCTCCCATACACCTCCTTCAGCCCTAGCCAATGATCTCAGCTCTTGGCTTCTCTTGGTTTCCCCAAGCCTCTTAAGCTATAATGTCCCGCTCCTGGTTCCAGCTTCTTCAGTTGATCCATCACTTCTTTTATGGCGCTGTTGGTGCTGTTACCACTCACCATAGGTCAGACAGCTGTGGCCCACAAATTGATACTGATAGAGCAGTTGAAAACCAATACTGTAAAGAAGTGGCCATCAATATTTCCAGACTCAGAACCCACCTTTGACCCAAACATGCATCTTCTTATTTATTTATTTTTACCATATATTTATATGGTGGCCATGTTGCTACTACAACAGACGTTAGATCAGGCTGCGACCTGGATCCCAACTCACCAGTTGAACATCATATCCCACATAGCTTAGGACATGGAAATGTCAATATAACAAGCATGCTTCTATTTCCCATCACAAAGTTATCAGCAGTGACGACATACATTGAGGAATGTGGAGGGATAAGGAATTTGGAGTTTGGTGTTTTGTTTTGTTTTTCAAAAACCCTGTATCTTAAGTCCCTGCTGATTTAATTATAACCAGGCATTGGTGTGGGTACAGTGTGGTTATTTTGTATATGTGTTTGTGGCGTTGTGGTCAATCTGTATGCAAATGTGTCTGGGTGAGCTGTTCTCAGTAGAGACGCAGAGCAGTGCCCCAAATCATGCGGTCTCTCTTGGGCTTGCAACCTCGTTCCCTCCTCCAACATGAGGGCTGCTCCTCTTTCATCTCTTGGATCCAAATGCACCATAATAAATAAAATTCTTCCTGTCTGAAAGATACATTAATTTTGGTGGTCTCAAAAGTAATGAAAATAAATACTTGACTTGGCATGCAGAGTCCCTGACTTGACGGAAGACCAGAATGTGTGTACTTGGAGCTGTTTTTACAAGAACATAAGCTTTAAGAAAATCTTGGCTTATGAGCCCGTGTGCCTTGTCTGCCGTAGGGTGGCGGGGAAGGAAAGGCGAGATGTGGACAGTAAAGTCTAATTGCAGAGGTCAGATGTTTTCTCACTGGAACGCAAGAGTGGAGTAAGGAAGCATTGCCCAAAAGGTATATTGGAAACCTGGGTCCCACCCCTGGACACCAGTGATAGGTAAAGGTAAAGGTAAAGGGAGCCCTGACCATTAGGTCCAGTCATGGCCAACTCTGGGGTTGCGGCGCTCATCTCGCTTTATTGGCCGAGGGAGCAATCCGGGTCATGTGGCCAGCATGGCTAAGCCGTGTACAGCTTCCGGGTCATGTGGCCAGCATGGCTAAGCCACTTCTGGTGAACCAGAGCAGCACACGGAAACACCATTTACCCGCCGGAGCGGTACCTATTTATCTACTTGCACTTTAATGTGCTTTCGAACTGCTAGGTGGACAGGAGCAGGGACCGAGCAATGGGAGCTCACCCTGTCGTGGGGATTTGAACCGCCAACCTTCTGATCAGCAAGTCCTAGGCTCTGTGGTTTAGCCCACAGCGCCACCCGCGTCCCGACGGACACCAGTGATAGGGCTTGCCAAACAAAGCCACAACAGCCCACCACAAATGGTGGTATTAGCCAGCAGCGATGCATTTGTGACATTTGTTAGTCTGCCTGGCAGCCGGCTGTGCCATTGCGTGTATGCCAGTTCTCGTAGATTTCCGTGGAACTTGATTTCCAAATTATTGGCATAGTTGAACCACAGCAAAGCAATTTCAGGCAAGATTCCTAAACGTGCTTGTTGGAAACAGGTTGGTTTCGACTGCAATTCCATCTCCCAATCTGTTCTTCTTGGTGTGGGTTAAGAATTTAGCAGATGCACCTGTCCTTTGGCATCACTGTGGGTGGCGGCGGCTGCAGTCAGAGAAAGATTTGCGCTTCCTGAAACAATTGACAGAACTGAGGTGCAAGTATTCTGAAATGCACAATTCTGTGAATTTTGCAATGCAGTTCTCCTATGCACCCACCCCAAAATCTGTGGGGAATGTATGCATGCAAGTGCATATGTTAGATGGAAATAACATACAAAATTGCACACAAAACATGTCTACCAGGAGAATTCAGACTAAACTGTTGATCAATTTTTATCAGGACTTCTTTTTTAAAAAAGGAAATTTGCAAACAGATGTGGAAGGGCGAAAGAGCAGTTCTGGTGTGCACCACAAAAGACTTGAGTCTCAGCCCCTCTAGGCCACTTCCAACACTCCATGCTTACCACCAGAAAATGTATTTAGGATCACAGTTGTGCTACCCTTTGACCTCTGTATCCTTTCCTAAGAAGAAACCGCAGGGATTAAAGAAATGCCATCTACACTGGCTGTTACATACAATGAGCGATATCCCCTAGTAAGGTAAAGGTAAAGGGAACCCTGACCATTAGGTCCAGTCGTGACCAACTCTGGGGTTGCGGCGCTCATCTCGCTGTATTGGCCGAGGGAGCCGGCGTACAGCTTCCGAGTCATGTGGCCAGCATGACTAAGCCGCTTCTGGCGAACCAGAGCAGTGCACTTAAACGCCGTTTACCTTCCCACTGGAGCGGTACCTATTTATCTACTTGCATTTTGACGTGCTTTCGAACTGCTAGGTTGGCAGGAGCAGGGACCGAGCAACGGGAGCTCACCCCGTCACAGGGATTCGAACCGCCAACCTTCTGATCGGCAAGTCCTAGGCTCTGTGGTTTAACCAACAGTGCCACCTGCGTCCCTTGTATCCCCTAGTAAACAGGCCCAAAAAAATACAACAGATGGGGAAATATAATAAATACATTTTTATGATGCACATGGAAATGGCAGGAGATAAAAAACAAAATTACAGAATTTCAGCATTGCTAACTCGTTTCCCTGGCAGAAGTTTGGGATGAAATTAGGCTAGCAACAAGTCAGACCATCATTTGGGGGAAATCTACGTGGACAGATAAGATTGCCTTGTAGAGGTTAGAGAATAAGGAGCATCCAATAGAAATCTGCCCTCAGATGGCTTCCAAGTGTAGCAGAGTCAAGGTATCGTTTTTATTTCCTGTGTTGTCATTTTTTTATTTCCTGTTGCTAACAGCAGCCTTGTTGACTCTCCCACCCTTTGGTAAATGAAACACCTCTGGCTTTGTTTTGTTCAGAACCAGAGAATATAATATGAAAGAGATATTCTGATGCCACTTTCAAAAGTTTGTCCTGATCAAACAGTCTTGATTCACTGAAGCCAGAGGATGCCTGTACATGATGCAAGACCTCTGACATAAGTCAGGGGTCACAAACAGGTGGCTCTCCAGGTGTTACTTGACTCCCATCAGCTCAGACAGCATGGGCAATGGTCAGGAATGGTGGGAATTGCAGTTCAGCAGCACTGAAGGGCACAACACTGGCCACCCCTGATCTGGAATAAGGTTCTTTATTTAAAGTGAAGTGCTTTGAACAAACATTCAAACTTTCACTCTGAATAAAAAAAAATGCATAAAGGACTGTTGGGCTTAGAAAATACCCAGAGGTGTATAAATTGCTGCTGGAATGGCATTTGAAAGACGAAGAGGTAAAGTCGGTTATGATACACTGGGCCAAGGATTTTGGGTATAATATACAGTTAAAAGATTGGGGGAAACTGTGGAAGGAAGGATTAAAATTTACAGCATGCAATGCCTTGAAAGAAAATGTGATGAAAATGATAATAGATGGTATATTACACCAGTGAAATTAGCCTAAATGTATAAAACAAGTAATAAATGTTGGAAATGTAAAGGAAAATAACGATCTTTTTATCACATGTGGTGGGAATGTAAGAAAGTGAAAAGCTTCTGGGAAATGATATATAATGAGATGAAAAATATAAATATACATTTATAAAAAAAAAAAAACAGAAGCATTATTACTTGGCATTGTAGGGGAGGATATTAACAGACAGGATAGTAAATTGTTTTTATATGCAGCAACGGCAGCAAGAATATTATTGGCACAGAAATCGAAACAAGAAGAATTCCCGACGAAAGAAGAATGGCAGACGAAATTAATGGACTATGCAGAATTAGATAAATTAACAGGACGGATTTGAAATCTGCGAGATCAGAGATTCTTAGAAGACTGTAGTAAATATCTGAACTATTTGAAATGCAAATGTAATAAACAGATAACGCTAGTAGGACTGCAAGAAGTTTTGTAAGGAGGATTATGTAAAATATTGCAGAGAAGATTATGAAGAGAGTTATTAGTTAAGGACAATTAAAAGTAATAGGGAAATTAAGAAATGTAGATTAAGTGATAAAGATTGAAAATCTTCAGATGCAGTTGATGGAAGTCCAAAACATTGTATAAGAAAATATGTTATATGATTGTTGGGAATGATATTATATATATATATATATATATATATATATATATATATTCCACCCTCCGATGCATAGCAAATGATATGGTCTATCCAGAAGGCACTCTCATATTTAATGTAGAATGTGATAAACATATATTCCTGTAATATTTTCATTTGAGTCTCCTGTTTCAATTGCTGTTTTTATTTTAATTTTTATTGTTTTTATTTTAATGGGATTGTTTTATTGTACAGTGGTACCTCGGGTTACATACGCTTCAGGTTACAGACTCCGCTAACCCAGAAATAGTGCTTCAGGTTAAGAACTTTGCTTCAGGTTGAGAACAGAAATCATGCTCTGGTGGCGCGGCGGCAGCAGGAGGCCCCATTAGCTAAAGTGGTGCTTCAGGTTAAGAACAGTTTCAGGTTAAGTACGGACCTCTGGAACGAATTAAGTACTTAACCTGAGGTACTACTGTATATTTTAATTGTGGATTTGTATCTCTCTGTGTGTAATGAAAATGTAAGACTATCATAACACAGCCTTCGTTGAAGGATTTGGAGTGCTGCCTCATAATCCTGGATTTGCATGAAATCAGGAAAGGGTAGGGTAACAAAAATGGAGGCAGCACACACAATGGCAGTGATGGTGGTGTTGCGGGGAGAAGAGAGGAACACTGAGTGGTGAAAGTGGAAGTTGAAAACAACAGCAGAAGCTTGAATAAAGCAGGTATGGAGAAACTGAGAAGAAAATGGCAGTTTTAAACAATAGAAGAGATTTGAGTCGAGGGCTGTGCATTCTTTATCCCTCTCATGAGGCGGCTGAAGAATGGAAGAGGGAGAAATTGTGAGTACAGTGGTACCTCGGGTTAAGTACTTAATTCGTTCCGGAGGTCCGTACTTAACCTGAAACTGTTCTTAACCTGAAGCACCACTTTAGCTAATGGGGCCTCCCGCTGCCACTGCGCCACTGGAGCACGATTTCTGTTCTCATCCTGAAGCAAAGTTCTTAACCCGAGGTACTATTTCTGGGTTAGCAGAGTCTGTAACCTGAAGCGTCTGTAACCCGAGGTACCACTGTACAGTGGTACCTCGGGTTACAGACACTGCAGGTTACAGATGCTTCAGGTTACAGACTCCGCTAACCCAGAAATAGTACCTCGGGTTAAGAACTTTGCTTCAGGATGAGAACAGAAATCGTGCTCCGGTGACGCGGCGGCAGCAGGAGACCCCATTAGCTATAGTGGTGCTTCAGGTCAAGAACAGTTTCAGGTTAAGAATGGACTTCCGAAACGAATTAAGTACCCGAGATACCACTGTATATGCATTTCTGCAAGCAATGTATTATATTTTTGTACATTATTTTTGGGATCTCTGAATTAGGTTAAAAAGGTAAAGGTAAAGGGACTACTGACCATTAGGTCCAGTCGTGGACGACTCTGGGGTTGCGGTGCTCATCTCGCTTTATTGGTCGAGGGAGCCGGCGTACAGCTTCCGGGTCATGTGGCCAGCATGACTAAGCCGCTTCTGGCGAACCAGAGCAGTGCACGGAAACGCCATTTACCTTCCAACAGGAGCAGTACCTGTTTATCTGGCGAACCAGAGCAGCGCACGGAAACGCCATTTACCTTCCCGCCGGAGCGGTACCTATTTATCTACTTGCACTTGATGTGCTTTCAAACTGCTATGTTATTATGTGGCCAGCATGACTAAGCCACTTCTGGCGAACCAGAGCAGTGCACGTAAACGCCGTTTACCTTCCCACTAGAGCGGTACCTATTTATCTACTTGCATTTTGATGTGCTTTCGAACTGCTAGGTTAGCAGATGCAGGGACCGAGCAACGGGAGCTCACCCTGTCGCAGGGATTCAAACCACTGACCTTCTGATCAGCAAGTCCTAGGCTCTGTGGTTTAACCCACAGTGCCACTCGTGTCCGTGAATTAGGTTAGTTTGTATTAAAATGCAAAATGAACGAATTTCTCCCTCATCCTAGCATAACTTCAATGAAGAATGAGCACTTTCAATGAGATATACAGATTTATTAGCAGCCTGTTAGCTACACTAAGAATCTGCCCTTATCCATCTAGTCTTATTCACATTGTATGTTATTCTCAACCTCTCCATCTTTAAATTTGTATATCGAAACACAGACATCCTTCAAAACTCACAATTCAATGTTTTGCAGGGCAGTTCTCCAGACAAGTAATGTGTACAAAATTGCATATACTTGGGCAAAGTATGCATACAAATGCATATATTTGTGAAAATGCCATGCAAAAATGTACCACATATGGGGCAATTGCTTTGCAAAAATGTGTACATTAGGATAAATTCACACTAAAATGCTGATGAAGTTTCATGAGGACTTTTTTAAAAAAAACACACCCACAAATTGGTGTGAAAATGTGGAGAAATGATCTCAATGTGGTGTAGTGGTTAAGAGCGGTAGTTTCGTAATCTGGGGAACCAGGTTCACGTCTCCACTCCTCGACAAGCAGCTGCTGGGTGACCTTGGGCCAGTCACACTTCTCTGAAGTCTCTCAGCCCCACTCACCTCACAGAGTGTTTGTTGTGGGGGAGGAAAGCAAAGGAGAATGTTAGCCGCTTTGAGACTCCTTAGGGTAGTGATAAAGCGGGATATAAAAATCCAAACTTTTCTTCTTCTTCAATATTGGAAAAATGAGAAACCAAAACTGAGATTGACAAGTTTGTCCATCTCTACTTGCTCCTAGAAAGGAAAACTGATCATTAAAGCAAAATCTTATATGTGTCTACTTAAGCATATCTCCTTTCCAATGTGGTGTTTGGGCAAAATTGTATACTGGACCCCTGAGAAATATGGAATTCTTTTCTCTGAACCATTTCCAAATGCCATCCCAGCAAACAGAACCATGTAACCTTTCAGGCCTTCTATTTCTCTTTCTCCTCCTCCTCCCTTCCTCAAGCTGCCAGGGAGTTATATTACCTGCAACAGCTGAATCTAATTAGTACCATAATCACAACAAATATTTTAAAGGTCTAGAAAGTTGCGAAGGGAAATTTGCCTCCCTTGGGGAACTGCTTTGGTGGAAGTTGTGTCATAAATGACTCATTCTCGAGAACTGTCACATGACTCTGTATTTTGTTTTCATTAAATGAATAATATGAATCAAGGGGATGAGCAGTTGGAGAATGTTGGCTCAGAGTCAAAACGTCTAAACTCACCCCCCTCCTTTTCCTGACATCACCAAGCATCGGTCCATTTGTACTGTCAATCCTACACTGGACTGAAGGGTTGAAGGTAACCTGGTGGCCTCTAGATGTTGTTGGACCATAATTCCCATCATCCCCAACCCTGCTCGCTGGGGCTTATAGGAGTTTGGGTCCAACATTAATCTGGAGGGCACAAGGTTGGGGAAGGCTCTGATCCAGTCATAGGCAAACTCGGCCCTCCAGAAGTTTTGGAACTACAACTCCCATCATCCCTGACCACCGGTCCTGTTAGCTAGGGATGATGGGAGTTGTAGTCCCAAAACATCTGGAGGGCTGAGTTTACCTATGCCTGCTCTGATCTGTCCCACCTGGGTGACACTGTAGCGCAGGTGATACTATCAGGCTTATAGCTGATCAACAGTGACAGCAACCCTCCTTCACCAAGAACAGTGGGAGAGTCAGTGTGGTGTAGTGGTTAAGAGCGGTGGACTCGTAATCTGGTGAACCGGGTTTGCGTCCCTGCTCCTCCACATGCAGCTGCTGGTGGCCTTGGACTAGTCACACGTCTCTCAGCCCCACTCACCTCACAGAGTGTTTGTTGTGGGGGAGGAAGGCAAAGGAGAATGTGAGCCGCTTTGAGACTCCTTCAGGTAGTGATAAAGTGGGATATCAAATCCAAACTCCTCCTCCTCTTCTTCTTCTTCTTCAATCACTCGTAGCCAAGTAAGATTGTCTTCCATAAACACAGTTTTTAACAATGACTCTGTAAGTGACTGTGGAGGCCAATTCTGGACCCACCCATCCTTCCACAGTGGGGACATTGGTTTCCAGGCAGGAGTTGATCACGGTGTGGATTTGCCAAGTGTGCCTTCCTCTTAGCACGTTTCTCCCTTGCGTCCTGAGTTCGAGTGTCTTCAAAGCCCATGACACCTTTGGTGAAGGCTGTTCTCCAACTGGAGTGCTTGCATGCCAGTGTTTCCCAATTGTCGGTGTTTATACTACTTTCTTTTTTTTAGATTTGCCTTGAGACACTCTTTAAACCTCTTTTGTTGACAACCAGCATTACGCTTTCCATTTTTAAGTTCAGAATCGAGTAGTTGCTTTGGAAGACGATCATCAGGCACAACATGACGAGTCCAGTGAAGTTGATGTTAAAGAATCATTGCCTCAACACTGGTGATATCTTTGCTTCATCCACTACACAGATATTAGTTCGCCTGTCTTCCTGTCACCTTTTTTTAAAGGAGATTGATAATTTTGGCATCCCTAAATGGGCAGCTCCCCATTAAAGCTTCCAATGGCTCATTGGCATCTGCGCTGCTCCAAACCTGATGTCACATATGATATCAGTTGTGGTGCAAGTGAGCATGGTTTTGAGAATACAGCCTCAACGGTCACACTAGGCCCTCTGTTGGGCCTAATAAGGCTCACAGGTTCCCTGCCACTAACTGGGTTGATACTGTATTGTTGGCGGTGCAAGCCTGGGCAGTGTAATAATAATAATAATAATAATAATAATAATAATAATAATAATCTGGGATGCAGGTGGTGCTGTGGGTTAAACCACAGAGCCTAGGGCTTGCGGATCACAAGGTCGGTGGTTCGAATCCCCGTGATGGGGTGAGCTCCCGTTGCTTGGTCCCTGCTCCTGCCAACCTAGCAGTTCAAAAGCACATCAAAGTGCAAGTAGATAAATAGGTACCACTCCAGCGGGAAGGTAAACGGCATTTTCATGCACTGCTCTGGTTCACCAGAAGCGGCTTAGTCATGCTGGCCACATGACCCGGAAGCTGTACACTGGCTCCCTCGGCCAATAAAGCGAGATGAGCACTGCAACCCCAGAGTCGGTCACGACTGGACCTAATGGTCAAGGGTCCCATACCTTAATAATAATAATAATAATAATAAATTTCTAGCCCACCCATCTGGCTGGGTTTCCCCAGCCACTCTGGGCAGCTTCCGATAAAAGATTAAAAATACATGAAAACATCAGTCATTAAAAACTTCCCTAAACAGGGTTGTCTTCAGATGTCTTCTAAATGTCATATAGTTGTTTATTTCTTTGACACCTGATTGAAGGGCGTTCCATGGGGAGGCCACCACTAGTGTGTGTGGAGGTCCTGCGCTGATCAGATGACCTGCCTCGCTGATGTACCCCAAAGGAAAGCAGAATAATACACCAGCTTGGCTGCAGAAGCTGCTGGAAGGACACGTACCAGTGTCTTAGGGACTCCACTCCTGATTTATGTAGGGTTAACTCCTGAGCCTTTTCTTCTCCCCAAGATATCCTGTAAGGCAGTGGAGGTTTAGGACCAGAGTTTTCCTTCTCCTACATGGGTTATCTTCCCAGGTTGACAAGCCTCATCTGCCCCTCGCTTCCATCTACGGCACATTCGAAAACCACCTTATTGAACATTGGACCCACAATTGGTCTCATCCATTCAATCTGCTAGAACTTGCCTTTGCATACAGGGGAAGTCCCTAACGCTCCACAGGTTTGAAACCCATTGGCAAGAAAAGGAGGGGACATTTTACCATTTGTGGTGGGATTGTAATGAAATAAAAAATAAATAAATGGGAAATGATATACAGTGGTACCTCGGGTTAAGTACTAAATTCGTTCCGGAGGTCCTTTCTTAACCTGAAACTGTTCTTAACCTGAAGCACCACTTTAGCTAACGGGGCCTGCTGCTGCCGCCACACCGCAGGAGCACAATTTCTGTTCTCATCCTGAAGCAAAGTTCTTCACCTGAAGCACTATTTCTGGGTTAGCGGAGTCTGTAACCTGAAGCGTATGTAACCCGAGGTACCACTGTACAATGAATTGAAGAAAATGTTCCATCTAACATTTGTTTAAAAAAACCTGAAGCATTTCTGTTAGGGATTGTAGGAAAAGATTTGCCAAAGAAGTTGAAAAATATCTTCATGTATGCGACAACAGCAGTGAGAGTCTTAACAGCCCAAGGATGGAAGACCGAGGAAACCCCAACTAAAGAAGCATGGCAAGAGAAATTAATGGACTATGCAGAATTGGCACAATTGACACATAAACTAGGATAACTGTGACTTTAAACATGAATGGGAACCTTTTACAAAGTATTTAAAGATGCAACAAAGTGAATTGGACTCCTTGGCAGGTTTCGAATAAACACAATTTTTTTATTGACAATAACCAGTTAGACAAATTAAGGATTTATACAACTTTGTAACATGCTGAGAACAGCATTTACAGAGAAACCAGAGATTGGAACTGAGGGAAGTCAGGGGGTGGGGAGGGGGGGTTGTTTCATGGGAGGGAGGGAGAAAAATGGGGGGAAATTAAGGATGATATGTTTTAAGATAATATGTTTTGTTTAAATTAAAAAAAAAATTTTTTTTAAAGAAACCCATTGGCTACCCTCACCTTGTTTAGCCAACCCGTCAAAGCCGTTCCTGGGATGTGGCCGCTGTTCCATGCTGACAGCTTCTAAGAGTCCCAGGTGAAAGCTGAGTGCAGGGTGAGGACCAAAGGTGGACCACCAGAGATACTCCTCCCCTAACACTTAGCTACTTAAATCAAGATTGAAGTTCATGGGTAATCCTGATTATCAGTACCAATGCGCTCTAGCGCATTTGGCTCCATGTGGCCTGATGTGGAGGACTTGGTATCAGAGTTGATGGCAGAAAATGCTTGGTCTTTAGGAAATCCCCTTTGTTTCTGAAGACCTGTCGTTGGCTTCAGTATGCCACAACAGCTGCAAGAATATTGTTAGCGAAGAATTGGAAGAAGCAAGATTTACCAACTATCGAAGAATGGCAGATGAAGATGATGGACTATATGGAACTTGCCAAACTGACCGGGAGACTCCGAGACCAGAGAGAAGAGACGGTGGAAGAAGATTGGAAGAAGTTTAAGGAATATTTTAAAAAATATGTTAATATTTAAACCCTAGAAAAGCTTTGGAAGTGGATATAGGCTGTAGGGTTGGAAGTAGAAGATAGGGTATTTTAAAATAGTATTATTTGTAAGTGATAAAATGTGAAGTTATTTTAAGTGTGATTATAAAAAAAAGATGGCTAGAAATTATGATATATGTAAACTGCTAAAGATGAAGTAAAATGAAAATCAGATAGGTGGGACTTGGGGAAGCCAACTTAACAATGTTTAGAAAAATAATATTGCAGTCGTTAAGAGTCGTCAACAGGCTCATCACAGCTATCTGCCAATCACCCAATCCCACCACCCTTCTGAGTAATACCCCTCCCCACCTTCTCACTATATAGAAGGGTCTGGTGACTTCTGTTTCAGTGTATCTGAAGAAGTGTGCATGCACACGAAAGCTCATACCAAGAACTAACTTAGTTGGTCTTTAAGGTGCTACTGGAAGGTATTTTTTTTATTTTGTATTGTCTTTTCTGTCTGTGCTTTTTATTTGTGTTATAAAATGAATAAAAAAATTGGGGGGGGGGAGAAGACCTGTGATTGGCCTCCATCTGTCTCAGGAAGAGTGCACCTTCAGGTGTAAGGTCAAACCATTGGAGAGTTACAGAGACCGATGTGGTTGTAGAGACTGAAAGTGGAGAGAGATGTTTTGTTGCACCTGGGGCAGATGAAGATGCCCAGTTTTGTTGCTACAGATGCAACATGCCGTTTCTTCTCTCTGCGCTCCTCCCAGTGGTCACTGCTCCTCTGGCCACTGCTGTAGATACATAACCAATCTGTCTTTCTCCAAACATGCTAATATGTTAGTACTATGTCTGTGCCCTTAATTGCAGGATACACACACACACACACAAACACAAACTGCCAGTGTGGGGGACCCAGTCCTTTGCCCCAAGTAGGTCTGTGGTCTGGATCAGGCTCCACATCTGTGATTTGCACATTGAGGAAAGCTCCCACTGAAGAAGAAGAGTTTGGATTTGAAATCCCACTTTATCACTACCCGAAGGAGTCTCAAGGGACGCGGGTGACGCTGTGGGTTAAACCACAGAGCCTAGGACTTGCCGATCAGAAGGTCAGCGGTTTGAATCCCCGTGACAGGGTGAGCTCCCATTGCTCGGCCCCTACTCCTGCCAACCTAGCAGTTCAAAAGCACGTAAAGTGCAAGTAGATAAATAGGTACCGCTCCGGCGGGAAGGTAAACGGCGTTTCCGTGCGCTGCTCTGGTTCGCCAGAAGTGGCTTAGTCATGCTGGCCACATGACCCGGAAGCTGTACACCGGCGAGATGAGCGCTGCAAACCCCGAGTCGGCGACGACTGGACCTAATGGTTAGTGCTCCCTTTACCTTTAAGGACTCTCAAAGCAGCTAACAATCTCCTTTCCCTTCCTCCCCCACAACAAACACTCTGTGAAGTGAGTGGGGCTGAGACACTTCAGAGAAGTGTGATTAGCCCAAGGTCACCCAGCAGCTGCATGTGGAGGAGTGGGGAAGCAAACCCGATTCACCAGATTACAAGTCCATTGCTCCTAACCACTACACCACTACACAACAAATATTAGTTGCTTCCCTCGATGCAAGCCACAAAAGCAGTGAAGTCTGTTTGGGACCTCTAGTAGGGTGTAAAGGTTTAAAAGCCCCTCCCACGATGCTGGTATCCCAATTCAAATGGGATCCCCCACACTGGTTATCCAGGCAAAAAAACCCCCAAAACAACAACCCAATACCCCACACATAAGGGCCCAAGTATGTAGCTAACATAGCATCAATTCTGGCCCTGAGGGAACTCAGTTTTCACTCCCAGAAAAATCTCCTCAGCTATCACAGTTATGGAATAAAACTTGAAACAGGGCAGTGTGGACCTTGAGGTCTGAAGCTAAAAAAGCAAATAGAGATATTTACTATGTAATGAATGTTCCAACCCGAAACATGTTTACTTAGAAACAAATCCCACTTATTTCAACAGAAAAGTCTTAGGATTGGAGCCACGAAGCCCCATCCTAAACATGTTTACTTAGAAATAAATCCACTCTGTTTAACCAGACTTACCTCATGGTAAGCAGCGCTTTTAGGATTTCTGTGTTGTAAGTCTCCCCTCATTTATTTTCCTTTTTGACGTTTACGGCATTGTTTTGGGCGGGATAATGCAATGCTGTGCCTTTGCAAATTATCTAAATTGCCTCAGCTGGTAAGAGAGCACAGGTGCATCACAGAGACAAAGTGTCTTGCTAGCAGTGGTGTGGATGGGCTTTGGGAAGGTGGCGGGAAGGCTCCTAGACGCATCAGAGCATCTTGTCTCCCTCCCTAAGCCAGGCAGAAGATTCCCGGGCTTCCCCCTAGTCCATCAACCACACACTACTGCTTGCTAGAATTTTTGTGACTGATGCTGCCTATTTGATAGACAGAAGTGGGTTCTTTCATCCCTTTGAGGGTGGCATTCATGTGAAGGAGAGAAAGAGAGAGACTGATCCTCAGGCTCACACATCCCACTTGCGTGCATGAGATAGATTCCATTTGCTTCGTTTGGTACAATCAATGCACATTTTCACATGCATGCTTCCTAATACTTGTTGTTGTTTAGTCGTTTAGTCGTGTCCGACTCTTCGTGACCCCATAGACGAGAGCATGCCAGGCACTTCTGTCTTCCACTGCCTCCTGCAGTTTGGTCAAACTCATGCTGGTAGCTTCAAGAACACTGTCCAACCAACTCGTCCTCTGTCGTCCCCTTCTCCTTGTGCCCTCCATCTTTCCCAACATCAGGGTCTTTTCCAGGGAGTCTTCTCTTCTCATGAGGTGGCCAAAGCATTGGAGCCTCAGCTTCAGGATCTGTCCTTCCAGTGAGCACTCAGGGCTGATTTCCTTAAGAATGGATAGGTTTGATCTTCTTGCAGTCCATGGGACTCTCAAGAGTCTCCTTCAACACCATAATTCAAAAGCATTAATTCTTCGGCGATCAGGCTTCTTTATGGTCCAGCTCTCACTTCCACACATCACTATCCTAATACTTGCATCGCATCCTAATGTGCACATTTTTACAAATAACTCCCCCCCCCATGTAACACGTACCCTCGCTCAGCCCTGTTGCAAGGATAAAATGGACAAGGGATAGACCATCTAAACTGGGGGGTGGGGGGTGGCCTATGGTCTATAGGCTGGCTGTGGCTCTTCCTGGCACTTGGAATCCCACCCCATCACCCCATCCCTCAACAACCCGGCTTGACAATCCAAGTGTTTTTGCCTGGCAAAACATATTCTTAATCTAGGATAATGTCAGAGGTGAGCCAGCAGTAAATCACACTGTGCAAGGTGGCGTTAACTCTTTATTAGCTGTTGCTGAAACTGAAGGTCCCTTCCTCTCCAGCGTTTTTTCCCCTGAGCAATCAGAGACTGTGCCTGCGTGCAGCCAACCTCTCCTCTGCCCTTTTCACGCCTCTTCTGGTTCTGTGAGACAAGGAGGAAGGGGAGCTTGTCGCAGCCAGAGGAGGAGACACCAATGACTCTTCACCAGCCCTACACATCTCTGCCTCTTGGCATCTCTCCCACCCTCCTGCTTCAGCTTCTGCCTCTGATTCTTGACTTCTCTCTGCCACAAACTCTCCCAGCTCACTAAGCCCTGTTACCTTTTCAGCTTCTGATGCCTCCTAGTCTTCTCCCTCTTCTCCCACTGGCCACTCATCATTGTCCTACCACCACTCCCCAGGCTCTGAGCCTTCTGCCTTTGGAGTTTCTCTGGCTGGTTCCTCTCACCATTCCTCTGCTTCCAGTTAGTCCATGATAGGTAAAGCTTTTCACTTGTCTGGATGGAGCTCAGGGGCAGGGGGCGTAGAAACTAGACTACTGTAGAAAGGCACAACTTTAGATTTGTTGCTTCTCCCAGTTTTGACTCTGTCCCTGCCCATCCCTGGCCTGTAGCCTTTTGGATGTTTCCCAGAAGGGAATGTGGCCCTTTGTAGACTATCCTGGCTTATTAGAGAGGGGAGGGTGAATGAAAATAAATAGATATCTATTTAATAGAAACTGTATTTAATGCAAGAAAATAGTTCTGTGCTACTGAATGCAGACAGGAAAATGTGTTAGTTTTCATGCACCCCTAGTTGAAAACCAATAGCTTTCATGTCTTTACGTAGACAAAGCCTTTAAAAGGAGCACAACTTTGGGAGACTTGCATATTTGTCCCATCTATTTCCTTTAAAGCGCAATTGCTGATTTTTAGAGGGACGTTTGGGTATCCACAGTATTTGACTTGTTCCTAATCCTCAGACCTGTCAAAATACCACAGCGTCTCGTAGTACCAAAACCCTGAATTGTCTCATCATCCTTATAGGGCTTAGCTATATTGTCAATGCAAACATGTTTCTTTTAGCGCATTAGTAACTAAGGGCTCCCTCTGCTGGTTTATTAAACGCATGAACCATTGGGGAATGCCCAATGTCTTTTCTTTCCAACAAACTCAAGAAATCTTCCGGAGACTATTGGCCTAGCAGCTGATGCTATTGGTAATAGAATTACAAGTTTAGGAGTCAACATGGCACCTTTTATAAAGGTAAAGGTAAAGGTACCCCTGCCCGTACGGGCCAGTCTTGACAGACTCTGGGGTTGTGCGCCCATCTCACTTAAGAGGCCAGGGGCCAGCGCTGTCCGGAGACACTTCCGGGTCACGTGGCCAGCGTGACATCGCTGCTCTGGCGAGCCAGAGCCGCACACGGAAACGCCGTTTACCTTCCCGCTGGTAAGCGGTCCCTATTTATCTACTTGCACCCGGAGGTGCTTTCGAACTGCTAGGTTGGCAGGCGCTGGGACCGAGCAGCGGGAGCGCACCCCGCCGCAGGGATTCGAACCGCCGACCTTTCGATCGGCAAGCCCTAGGCGCTGAGGCTTTAACCCACAGCGCCACCTGCGTCCCTTTGGCACCTTTTATAGAGTGCTGCAAAAAGGAAATCAGATGCTTTCAAAGAGCTAGCAATGGGGAAAGTGTATTATTACCTGGTACAGGCAAGCAGTCCAGGAAAGCTTGATTATATATATATTTGATGGGGGTGTCTGCTCAGATAGCATCTTTTCATCAGACTGTTACAAGGTAGTGTTCATTATTAATACCTGCCACGCATCTCAGGATTTTGGAACAATGGGTGATATATTCTAAGAGATTGAAATCTTTTTTTCTTTTTTCTTTTTTGTCCCTTGGTAGGGCTGTGGCGCTGTGGGTTAAACCACAGAGCCTAGGACTTGCCGATCAGAAGGTCGGCGGTTCGAATCCCCGCAACGGAGTGAGCTCCCGTTGCTCGGTCCCTGCTCCTGCCAACCTAGCAGTTCAAAAGCACGTAAAGTGCAAGTAGATAAATAGGTACCACTCCAGAGGGAAGGTAAACAGCGTTTCCGTGTGCTGCTCTGGTTCACCAGAAGCGGCTTAGACATGCTGGCCA
This sequence comes from Podarcis cretensis, assembly GCF_951804945.1. Classification (NCBI taxonomy): domain Eukaryota; kingdom Metazoa; phylum Chordata; class Lepidosauria; order Squamata; family Lacertidae; genus Podarcis; species Podarcis cretensis. The sequence continues at coordinate 115,667,352 of NC_137172.1, read as the reverse complement.
CATGACCCAGAAGCTGTACGCCGGCTCCCTCGGCCAGTAAAGCAAGATGAATGCCGCAACCCCAGAGTCAGCCACGACTGGACCTAACGGTCAGGGGTCCCTTCACCTTTAGGGCTGTTTCCTCCCTCCCCCTTTAAACCCATTATTTCTTTTAGAAATTCTCACCTTGAAAGGCTGCTGTGTTTTGATCATCAGTTGCAAGACAGATGAGATGGATAAAGAGAAGGTGACTTGAAATGGGATGGAAAGGGGAGAGAGAATGAGGATGAACGACAAGAAAGGGAACATGACCCCATTTTGGGGGGTTAACAGGAGGGAGGAACAGGGCCTTGGGGTAGATGATACAGAAAAGGATAAAAGGTCAGAAAAATACTAGTGGGTGGAGTGAATCTCCAGGCATAGCTGTCAACTTTTCCCTTTTCCTGCGAGGAATCCTATTCGGAATAAGGGAATTTTCCTTTTAAAAAAAGGGGGAAAGTTGACAGCTATGTCTCCAGGGGATTTTTTAAAATAATACACGTAAAAAGCCAGGAATGGATGCTAGTGTGATTCAAATAACGGAGGAGTCGTCCCTTAAGATGAATCATTTTAAGGATTTTAAATAGTACTTTCTCTGCCATCACAGTTCTCGTTATCTAATCTAAGCTAACTGAGCAGGTCAGAAGCTTCATTGAGTTTAATGGGGCTCACTCTCAGGTAAGTTGGTGTAGGATTTCAGCTTATATGCATTTATTTGGGAGTTGGCAGTAAGTCCCATGGAATTCACTGGGACTTACTTCTGAGTAGACACCTATAGGTTTGCGCTGTGAACCTCAGCAGTGTCCTTCCATATTTCCATCTCCCAAATCCATCACTGGAACGGACTTCAGGGTTTTGTTTAGCTATAAAACTCCGATCTAGAGCTAGGGCCAATTCTGAATGGACAGAATGTTGCCAAGGATTTCATGCGGCACTTGTAACTGAGCTATAAAATGTTGCATTCCATTTTTACACAGGAGTTCTCTAAGGGAAGCTGGTGCTGGCCATTAAGAGTTCACCAGAAGTTGCTTTTCTCCTCTGGGAGCGAGACATCTCTTTTGCTAGCAGGACGTCATTGGTGACTTACATCAGTGGAGGCCTGGCCCGGCCAATGGGTACCAATTGGCCAAATAGCTGCCAGGATGCTTTAGCTGCCAGATGTTGAGACTGTGATTCTTTGGCCCCAGGCAGATGCTCTATATGATCAAGAGAAAATGCCGACAAAGTGGATAAACTATTGCGGTACCAGTCGCAGTGGCACCCTCCTGCAGACAGCGAGTCCTAAGTGGTGTGAGAGAACAAACTCAGACAACGATGGAGATTAAAAATTTACTGATTACAGGTGTAGGTGGAATATAGGCTCAGGTATTTGGTGTATATAAGGGATGAGGGTGGCACTGTGTTTTAAACCACAGAGCCTAGGGCTTGCCGATCAGAAGGTCGGCGGTTCGAATCTCCACAACGGGGTGAGCTCCCGTTGCTCAGTCCCTGCTCCTGCCAACCTAGCAGTTCGAAAGCACGTCAAAGTGCAAGTAGATAAATAGGTACTGCTCTGGCAGGAAGGTAAATGGCGTTTCCGTGCGCTGCTCTGGTTCGCCAGAAGTGGCTTAGTCATGCTGGCCACATGACCCAGAAGCTGTACGCCAGCTCCCTTAGCCAATAAAGCAAGATGAGCTCCGCAACCCCAGAGTCGGTCACGACTGGACCTAATGGTCAGGGGTCCCTTTACCTTTACCTTTATTCAGCATAGTTCAGGAACAAAGGAAAAACATGCCTGCTTCCCTTCATCTCCAGCAAACAGGAGTAATGCAAAACAATATACAAACGGAAGTTCCCAGCAGACTGTGCTGGAAGTAAACAGGCATGTGACACACAACAGTCATGTCTGTCCCTCTTAAGGTGGAACGGAACTATATCCTAACAGGTTCTTCCCTTCCGCATTTAATCCCCACAGTGACCCTGTGAGGTAGGCTAGGTTGAGAGGCAGTGAATGGCCCAAGGTCACCCAGTGAGCTTCATGGGCAAGTGGGGATTTGAACCCTGGTTTCCCAGGTTGTACTCTGACACTCTAACCTAGGACCCTCATACCTACGGGACCGCCTCTCCCGGTATGCCCCATGGAGAGCCTCAAGGTCCATAAATAGCAACACCCTAGTGGTCCCGGGCCCTAAGGAAGTTAGAGTAGCCTCAACCAGAGCCAGGGCCTTTTCAACTCTGGCTCCAGCCTGGTGGGACGCTCTGCCTCATGAGACCAGGGCCCTGCAGGATCTGATTTCTTTCCGCAGGGCCTGTAAGACAGAGTTGTTCCGCCTGGCCAATTTGATTCCCTCCCCCTCTTTCTTTTTTCTTTTTCCTTTCTCCTCCTGTGATGAGGCTGCATTTTTTTATATTTTAATGTTTCAATATTTTAATGTTGTATTTTAATCTTGTTTTTAAGTTGTATTCATTCAACTTGTTTTTATTATTGCTTGTTAGCAGCCCTGAGCCCGGCCTTGGCTGGGGAGGGCGGGGTATAAATAAAAATAATAATTATTATTATTATTATTATTATTATTATTATTATTATTATTACCGCTACTCCACACGGGATCTCAGCCTAGTCTATAGAAACATATCAGTACAGGGCAAACTGAGACAATTCTAAAGCTAGTTGTGGAGAACCACCGCCACCCCTTCCATTGTAGAACATTACCTATCGCCACTTGGCATACAGCTCCTGCCCATGTAAGGTTTTCAGCCTTGTTGCTGGAAGATGCATAAACCAGACCCTCCAAGTGTCCCTATTTTCCAGGGACAGTCCCAGATTTTCAGAAGCTGTCCTGGTTTCTGATTTGGTCCCAGAATGTCCCGCTTTTGCTTAGGACGTCCCTATTTCCATCAGAAAAATGTTGGAGGGTATGGAGATATGCAACCCCTGAGTCTAGGCAGTACCTATACAACCTTTAGAAGACATCTGGAGGCAGCCTTGCAAAGGGACGTTTTTAGATGTGCGCTGTGGTCTAAACAACTGAGCCTCTTGGGCTTGCTGCTCAGAAGGTCGGCAGTTCGAATCCCCGCGACGGGGTGAGCTCCCGTTGCTCGGTCCCAGCTCCTGCCAACCTAGCAGCTCGAAAACACGCCCCAAAAAAGTGCAAGTGGATAAATAGGCGGGAAGGTAAATGGTGTTACTGTGCGCTTCTCTGGTTTCGCCAGAAGCAGCTTAGTCATGCTGGCCACATGACCTGGAAAAACTGTCCGAGGACAAACACCAGCTCCCTCGGCCTGTAAAGTGAGATGAGCGCTGCAACCCCAGAGTCCTCTGTGACTGGACTTAACTGTCAGGGGGTCCTTTACCTTTACCTTTAATGTTTTATTATGTTTCTATATGTTTCTATATGGGTGGGGTATAATAACAACAACAACAACAACAACAACAACAACAACAACAACAACAACAACAATAGTAATAATTTATTTATACCCTGCCCATCTGGCTGAGTTTCCCCAGCCACTCTGGGCGGCTCCCAATCGAGCGTTAAAAAACAATACAGTGGTACCTCTGGTTACGTACTTAATTCGTTCTGGAGGTCCGTTCTTAACCTGAAACTGTTCTTAACCTGAAGCAGCACTTCAGCTAATGGGGCCTCCTTCTGCTGCCGCACCACCGGAGCATGATTTCTGTTCTCATCCTGAAGCAAAGTTCTTAACCTGCGGTACTATTTCTGGGTTAGCAGAGTCTGTAACCTGAAGCGTATGTAACCCGAGGTACCACTGTACAGCATTAAACATTAGAAACTTCCCTAACCAGGGCTGCCTTCAGATCATCATCATCATGGAACAGGACATCCCTATTTTCATCGGAGACATGCTGGAGGGTATTCATAAACCGCCCCAAAAATCAGCAAGGAAATGGCTAGCTTGTTGTTTTTAAAAACTGTAGGAAAACCTACATGATGAAATATGTTATCAAGCCTCCAAAGAATGTCTAGAGTAGAAGACTTTGGATTGGGAGTTTGAATGGAATTTTCTTCCTTTCTCCACCCCCCCCTTCCCTCAATTTCAGGACAAAGAAATTAGGACAACTCTCCTCAGACCCAAAGCACAGTTTGGTGGGACCCCGTCTGAGAGAAGACACAATGCCACAGATACAATCTCTAGAAATCACAAAGTGACAGATGAATGGTTCAGGAGCCCTAAATAACTAAATAAAGTCTGCCGTGTTTTCCTTAGCAAGTAAAGAAAATACTTTTAGCATTTCACGGTCACTTTTGGGGTCAAGGAAAATCTCGAATCCAAATACAACAAACCCAGAAAGAAGGGTGATACTGCCAAGCGTCTGATGGTTAGGGTAAGGAGCTCTGCTGAGGAGGGTGAGGAAGGAGCTTATTGATGATGGACTTAATTTGAGCTTTGCTTGGATCCTGGGAAACAGAGAGCTGTTTCCTTTTAAACAGACTTGATTGCATCTAAGCATATATAAGCAAACACCAGCCAGATAGGCTGATAGCAGCTTGTTGAGCTGGGAAAGAAGGAGCTGCCATTTAAAAGCCATTGGGAGGTTGTTGGCTGTGTGTGTTTTTTATTTAAATGATGTCTTTTGTCCCCCACCCCACCCCCCGTTTTTTTTACAAATATATATTTAGTTTTGGTTGTTTTAAAGATTGACTTTTCTGTTTGCCGGGTTGTGATAGGCGCACATTTATGAGTTGACAGTGTTTGTTTTCTCTTTGTTCTGTGTACCAATGAAAATATTTAAATCCAGCCTGCCATTTTGCTATTTTCAGGAAGTGCACAGAAATAAAAAATGAAAATAGAAAATGTTCAGATAAAAATAAAATTCTAGAATATCCATCACAGTAAGAAGCTGAAAAATAGCCTAGTATAGGGTTTCCATATTTCAAAAAGTGAAAATCTGGACTGAGCTTTTTCCGTGTGTGAAATCTCCCAACATTTGAAGTTTTTGAGCTGTTTTTGAGGGAAATCGGCTAAAAATCAACACTTTCTACCTGGGTTGCCGTACGCCTGTGTTTCCCTGGAGATTATAACTGATCTTCAGCAATTCCACCCAGACACTATTTTCAATGGACAAATACCATAAAGGCTGCCATCACATGTTCATAGAATCATAGAATCATAGAATTGGAAGAGACCACAAGGGCCATCGAGTCCAACCCCCTGCCAAGCAGGAAAGCTGATGTCAAGTAAGGAGGAAAATTCTGTAGCATACATTGGAACCATAATTGGAGTGGTGGGGGGAGAGAAGCTTTTAAATATGGATTTCTTCTAACAAACACATTCTTGTATGTAGTTTTGACCAACATACTTATTTTTTGCAAATGATTTTTCCCAATATCATGCATTTTCACTAATGTTTTTCTGCTGAGTTTTCCCAAGTGTAATGCATTCTTTGCTACAAGTTTTGGGATTGGAGAACTACACTGTGAGATTTGTAAGAAGCCTGGATTTCAAAAGGGTAGTGGTTTGTGTATCGGTTGTGTTGTGTTTTGGTTTGTGTATCGGTTCAAGAAGTGCAAATTAGATTGTTGTTGTTTAGTCGTTTAGTCATGTCCGACTCTTCATTTCCCCATGGACCAGAGCACACCAGGCACTCCTGTCTTCCCCTGCCTCCTGCAGTTTGGTCAAACTCATGCTGGTAGGTTCGAGAACACTGTCCAACCATCTCATCCTCTGTCGTCCCCTTCTCCTTGTGTCCTCCATCTTTCCCAACATCAGGGTCTTTTCCAGGGAGTCTTCTCTTCTCATGAGGTGGCCACAGTATTGGAGCCTCAGCTTCAGGATCTGTCCTTCCAGTGAGCACTCAGGGCTGATTTCCTTAAGAATGAATAGGTTTGATCTTCTTGCAGTCCATGGGACTCTCAAGAGTCTCCTCCAACACCATAATTCAAAAGCATCAATGGACAACATTCCCTTCATGGATCACTGCCTGCCATGGCGAAGGGGCTTGAATAACTCAGAGAAGGTATGAACTATGCCGAGCAGGGCACCCAAGATGAACAGGTCATAGTGGAGAGTTTTGACCAAACGTGATCCACCTGGAGGAGGAACCGGCAAGCCACTCCAGTATCCCTGCCAAGAAAACTCCATGGACAAAGACAACAGGCAAATTAGGTAGTTTCTCATAAAAATGCAGACAAAAATGATTTTTTCCTCCCATGCCTAGTACCGTTCCTGGCTGTTGCCTGACACACACCTGCAAGTTCTGCTCAAGTAGGAGGCCCTCTGAAGATGACATCAACAGAGGAACACAGTGGGTATATAACTTTCCCCCTGAATTTCTACCTTTCCTTTGGGCAAGCAGGTCCGAAAGGTGGCCTGTAATTAAAATACATGGCAGCAGTATCAACTTCAGCCAATAAAACAACCAGATTGCTTCCACCAGGAGCCTCTGAGTTCAGTATTGACAGCCCAATTGTTTGTGCAACTCTTTTCCAGCTGGGATCAGACACTGGACTTTCATCCCCTGGTGAAGCCTTTTTCAACTCTGCTAGCGTTTTAAGACATCTCTGATTTTATACTGAGTTCTTAACTGGTTCTGTCTCTATTGTATTTGTTCAGCTTACAGTACAGTTACAATTTTCAGAGGAAAATATCGTTTTGAATGACATACCTACTACCGTATTTTTCGCTCTATAACATGCACCTGACCATAACACGCACATCGCTTTTAGAGGAGGAAAACAAGGGAAAAAACATTCTGAATTAAACAGTGGATGTATCATTTTTGTGCTTCATGCTGTGGCCACAGACATGTGATCTGATGGTGAATTTGGGGTGACCTAATGCAAAAATCCTGAGGATCCATGTGGATCCATGTTTTGTAACCACGTTTTTGCACCATTGCAGCCCCAGGCAACAGTGGGTGCGTGATTTTGGGGGGGAGGCTGTAACCATGGACATGCTATGTGATCTGATGGTGAATTTGGGGTGACTGAATGCAAAGATCCTGAGGATCCATGTAGATCCATGCTTTTTAACCATGTTTTTGCACCATTGCAGCCCCAGGCAACAGTGGGTGCATGATTTTTGGGGGGCAGGCTGTAGCCATGGACATGCTATGTGCTCTGATGGTGAATTTGGGCTGACCCAATGCAAAGATCCTGAGGATCCATGTGGATCCATGCTTTTTAACCACATTTTAAGTGGGGAGGGAAGGAAAAACACAGAAGGGACAAGGAGCAGGAGAGGGGTGTGCAGAGAAGCAGCTGGCTAAGAATGCAGGAGAGGGGTATAGGGAGGAAAGGAAGGCAAAAGTTTTCCGTCACCTACCCACCCAAGCCAGCCAGCTCGCTCTCGCTCTCTCTCTCTCCCTCCTGCATGTTTTCACTCTGCTTTCCCCTCTGCTTGCCTGGAGGGGAGGGGCTTTCCCTGCTCTTTGTTCCGTTTGAGCAAACACAGCAAGGAAACAGAGGTGGGTGGGCAGTAAGACCCTGAGGCAGAATGCCGGAAAGCAGCCGCTTCGTCTTTTCAGGTTTCCCTTCTAGGAGACACGCGGTTTGATTTTTGCCTGCTTTTTTTTGCCTCCCCTCGCGCCATTTGGCTCCAGGGACCACACATTCGCTCAATAACACGCACAGACATTTCCCCTTCCTTTTTAGGAGAAAAAATCTGCGTGTTATAGAAGGAAAAATACGGTATATGAAATTTGGCAACTGGACAACATGAATGGATTCTTCGTACCCTTACTACGGTCGGAAAGATAATAATTCAGTCAAAGGATGAAGATATGGCTAGACTCACAACATATGAATGCATTGCTTGTAGACGTAGACTTTGTATGGACAAGTATAATTATATTTGGAATTCTAGATTCAGGTAGGTCGCCGGGTTGGTCTGACGCCGTCGAAATAAATTTTAAAATTGTCCAGTAGCACCTTAGGTAAAGGGACCCCTGACCATTAGGTCCAGTCAAGGCCGACTCTGGGGTTGCGGCGCTCATCTCGCTTTATTGGCCGAGGGAGCTGGCGTACAGCTTCCGGGTCATGTGGCCAGCATGACTAAGCCACTTCTGGCGAACCAGAGCAGCGCATAGAAACGCCGTTTACCTTCCCGCTGGAGCAGTACCTATTCGTCTACTTGCACTTTGATGTGCTTTCAAACTGCTAGGTTGGCAGGAGCAGGGACCGAGCAATGGGAGCTCATCCAGTCGCGGGGGTTCGAACCGCCGACCTTCTGATCGGCAAGCCCTAGGCTCTATGGTTTAACCCACAGCGCCACCCACGTCCCAGTAGCACCTTGGAGACCAACTAAGTTTGTTCTGGGTATAAGCTTTCATGTGCATGCACACTTCTTCAGATACACTGAAACAGAAGTCACTAGACCCCACCCTCCCACTATATATAAGGGTCTGGTGACTTCTGTTTCAGTGTATCTGAAGAAATGTGCATGCACATGAAAGCTTATAGCAGAACAAACTTAGTTGGTCTCTAAGATGCTACTGGACAATTTTTTAATTTTTTATATTTTGAATGTGTTTATAAAAAACATAATAGGTTATAAATAATCATATATGTATTTGGATAATAATATTTATATACCTCTATGGTAGACAAGCATAGAGGGTATTGTTGCTTTTGTTGTTTAATTGTTTAGTCGTGTCTGACTCTTCGTGACCCCAGTTGTTTGTATATACAGTGGTACCTCGGGTTAAGTACTTAATTCGTTCCGGAGGTCCATTCTTAACCTGAAACTGTTCTTTACCTGAAGCACCACTTTAGCTAATGGGGCCTACCGCTGCCACCACCAGAACACAATTTCTGTTCTCATCCTGAAGCAAAGTTCTTAACCCAATGTACTATTTCGGGGTCTGTAACCTGAAGCGTATGTAACCTAAAGCGTATGTAACCCAAGGTACCAATGTAGTGATATATAATATACCTTTTTAAATTTTATTTTTGTTTTTGCTTTTTAAAAACTTTCTATTTCTATTTTATTTTGTTCAGTTGAAATATTTTAAATAATTAATAAGTAAATAAACATAGCTTACGGTAAAGACCATTTTAATTAAATCATTTATAAATTGTCAAAACAAATAAATAATTTTCCTTCTTTTAAAACATTTTTAATAATTCTAGGAAAAAATATACAGTGGTGCCTCGCAAGACGAAAAGAATCCGTTCCGCGAGTCTCTTCGTCTAGCGGTTTTTTCGTCTTGCGAAGCAAGCCCATTGACGGCTTAGTGGATTAGCGCTATTAGCGGTTTAGCGGCTTTTAGCAGCTTAGCGGCTTAGCGGATAAGCGGCTTAGCGGCTTAGCGGCTTAGAAAAAGGGGGGGGAAGGGGAAAAAACCCGCCGGAACTCACAAGACATTTTCGTCTTGCGAAGCAAGCCCATAGGAAATTCGTTTTGCGAAGCACCTCCGAAACGGAAAACTCTTTCGTCTAGCGAGTTTTCCATCTTGCGAGGCATTCGTCTTGCGGGGCACCACTGTATATTAACCATTTCAGCTGCATCAAACGATCTCATCTTCCATCAAAAGTATATGTGCAAAAGTGAATCAGCTGAATACTCCTGATCCTGTTAAACTGCCTTTTCAAAGCCTGCAATGAGCACATGATACCATGCAGAGCTTCGGATGACATTCATTTCCCAGCCACCTGAGGTTTGGCTGCATCTCCTCTTCCTAACCCAAATACATATGTTGGTTTAATGACACCATAGACTTGTGTATTTATCGTTTAAGAAATGTACATCCCACCCTCTGCCACATGTCCACAGGGCGGGTATGGAAAAACACAAAACCAACATATGCAAATCACTAGAGCTGCAATTAAAATTAGAAGTGTATAATTCAGTCCTTTCCCTGATAACAATTCACATCAGAAGTCCCTGCTATTGTTCAAAAGCCCTTCAACCAGAAATGTCTCATCCTGACATTTCCAAGGAAGAGACTGGCCTGATTTGGGGAGTTCAGGTGTTCCATAACTAGAGCACTCCAGCCATGAAAACTCCTATGATCCCTAACAGAAATTCTTCATGCCTTTTTTGGTATACTTGTTTTAAAGATCTTTTCTATCTGGTCATGTATCATTTCCCAAAATACCCTCACTTTCTTGCAAATCCAACACACACACACACACAATGGTACCTTGGTTTAAGAACAGCCCTATTTACGAACTATTTGGTCTATGAACTCCGCAAAACCAGAAGTAGTGTCCTGGTTTGTGAACTTTACCTTGGTCTAAGAACAGAATCCAAATGGTGAAAGGGCACCAGTGGAGGGAGGCCTCATTAGGGAAAGCACGCCTCAGTTTAAGAATGGTTTCGGTTTAAGAACGGACTTCCGGAACGGATTAAGTTCATAAACCGAGGTACCACTGTATTTTTCCATCTATAAGACGCGCCCGTGTATAAGACACTCCCTATTTTTGGGGACTCCGATTTAAGAAAATGGGGGAAGATGACCCCATGAATAAGACACCCCCAAATTTTGGACATTATTTTTTTTGGGGGGGACCTAGTATTATACACAGAAAAATACAGTATATATAAAAGATCCACCCACCTTGTTTACACTTCCAGCAACTGTTAGGAACTTCTTATACATTTTAGATAGTCATACCTTGGATCCTGAACGCCTTGCGAGTCAAACGTTTTGGCTCCTGAACGCCACAAACCCAAAAGTGAGTGTTCCGGTTTGCGAACGTTCCTTGGAACCCAAACATCTGACGCGACTTCCGCAGCTTCCGATTGGCTACAGGAGTTCCTGCAGCTGATCGGAAGCCTGGCCTTGGTTTCCGAAGGTTTTGGAAGTTGAAAGGACTTCCAGAACAGATTTCGTTCGACTTCCGATGTACCACTGTAATTTGTTTTGTGTTAAGAATAACACAGCACCAGGCTACACACATTTGTTTTAAGGCCCTAAAATGTTGCTACAACACTGTCCTATAGGTTACCATCCTATATGTACCCACTGGGGACTAACGGCACAAGCCTAACCATTTCTACTCAAGAGTAAATCCTATTGAATTCAGGGAGGCTCACAGGACCTTACTTCTCAGGTGTCCTGTACAGGATTGTAGCACTATCCTGTTTTCATTGATTGGCAGGGGGCTAATCATATCTAAAGGGACACGGGTGGTGCTGTGGGTTAAACCACAGAGCCTAGGACTTGCCGATCAGAAGGTCAGCGGTTTGAATCCCCGTGACGGGGTGAGCTCCCGTTGCTCGGTCCCTGCTCCTCCCAACCTAGCAGTTCGAAAGCACACCAGTGCAAGTAGATAAATAGTTACTGCTCCGGCGGGAAGGTAAACACCGTTTCCGTGCACTGCCAGAAGCAGCTTAGTCATGCAGGCCACATGACCCGGAAGCTGTACACCGGTTCCCTCAGCCAGTAAAGCGAGATGAGCACCACAACCCCAGAGTCAGTCACGACTGGACCTAATGGTCAGGGGTCCCTTTACCTTTAATCATATCTAACCACACTGAATAGTGCTTGATCTAGATATCACCTCATCATTATTTTTGTTCTAATGAAGAGAACAACTTTGAGTCAGGCCAAGAGACGACAAGTTAAATGCATCTTTCGAGCAGTGCCCTTAGATTTACAGAGTGGATTAATCTGTTTGCACGTCACTCACAAAGACCCGAGAGTGCTGTAGAAGGCCGGTTGTTATCTTCCTGGTTGCCATTGCAGGGCCATTTAGGGCATTTCCTTACTGTAGCAAACTCCCGGCGCAATTTGGAGTTGAAGGACAGCACTTGAAAGGATCAAGGGAAATCCTCATAATTGTGTTTACTGTTTCCGACAGATAAAATGCCAGGATTCTGACACTAAATGGAAACCAATCTTGTCTTTTGAGCTTGCTTGCAACTCATGTAGTAGTTCTCTTTCTCTCCTTAAATGCTCCAACTCTGTGAAAAGACGAAAATAAATACGTTGTAAAAGTATCTAGAGAAAGATCTCTCTGTTCAACTAACTTGGTTTTGTCTCTTACAACACCAGTCGGAAATACTCTCTGTGGAGAGAGGCAGTGAGAAACTTTACTTTCTTTGGCTCGATGATCACTGCAGATGGTGACAGCAGTCACGAAATTAAAAGACACCTGCTTCTTGGGAGAAAAGTGATGACAAACCTAGACAGCATCTTAAAAAGCAGAGACACTACCTTACCGACAAAGGTCCGTACAGTTAAAGCTATGGTTTTCCCAGTAGTGATGTATGGAAGTGAGAGCTGGGCCATAAAGAAGGCTGATCGCCGAAGAATTGATGCTTTTGAATTATGGTGCTGGAGGAGACTCTTGAGAGTCCCATGGACTGCAAGAAGATCAAACCTATTCATTCTTAAGGAAATCAGCCCTGAGTGCTCACTGGAAGGACAGATCGTGAAGCTGAGGCTCCAAGACTTTGGCCACCTCATGAGAAGAGAAGACTCCCTGGAAAAGACCCTGATGTTGGGAAAGATGGAGCGCACAAGGAGAAGGGGACGACAGAGGATGAGATGGTTGGATAGTGTTCTCGAAGCTACCAGCATGAGTTTGACCAAACTGTGGGAGGCAGTGGAAGACAGGAGTGCCTGGCGTGCTCTGGTCCAGGGGGTCACGAAGAGTCAGACACAACTAAATGACTAAACAACAACAGTCCCACTTTAACCATTCTGACCTGTTCCGCAGCACAAGTGGGATTGCAGAGAGGAGAGAAATTTACACTTCCCTTTCAGCTCCTGTGATTTTAATGGAAATCCCTATTAAGCACAGGAGAGTAGCAGCATGGATCAATCATCACAGGGGAGGAGAGATTTGACCAGCTAAATAAGGGCCACCCAGCAGGAAAAAGGGGCCTGGAAGAGAGAGAGAGTGGGATAGCTCAGTTGGTAGAACACGAGACTCTTAATCTCAGGGTTGTGAGTTTGAGCCCCACAAAGATTGCAGGGGGTTGGACTACAGGTCCCTTGTTGTCCTTTCCAGCTCTCCAGTTCCATGATTCTATACCTTTGATCCTAAGTAAAAGTAAAGGTAAAGGGACCCCTGACCATTAGGTCCAGTTGCGGACAACTCTGGGGTTGCGGCGCTCATCTCGCTTTATTGGCCGAGGTAGCTTCCGGGTCATTTGGCCAGCATGACTAAGCTGCTTCTGGCGAACCAGAGCAGTGCATGGGAAACGCTGTTTACCTTCCCGCCGGAGTGTTACCAGTTTATCTACTTGTACTCTGACGTCCTTTCGAACTGCTAGGTTGTCAGGAGCAGGGACCGAGCAAAGGGAGCTCACCCTTCTGATCGGCAAGCCCTAGGCTCTGTGGATTAACCCACAGCGCCACCCGTGTCCCTTGTGATCCTACTCACTGCCATTTCAAGATTCTCTTGGAGTAATTTCAGCAGTTGTCATCAGAACGAAGAAGGAAGGCTGGGGTTGTGCCTGGCTCCCCAGTGGCCAAGCATCACTGCTGACACCGTGCACATCCTCTCAGGGCACAACTGCTGGCTTCCTGGAGGATCCTTAAAAACAAAGAGGTCAATTCACTGACCTGCACCCCATTCAGCCCCCCTGAGTCGCCATTTTCATTTTGCACAGAGTAGAGTCTACCTGTGGGGAGAATTCAAAGGGTGCCTGTCAGCAACTGAGGCTGATTCAGAGCGCTCTGCTTGCTGCTTGTTACTGCTGACCCCACCCCCCCAAAAAAAAACCCCACTGAGAAATAGGAGGGAGCCCACCAGAGGACACTGCACAAAGGCACCCCCCTTCAAGCCTGGAACTGGCTCTGACACTACTGCTCCTCTGATCTAAATTGCCCACCCCCTCCAGTGTGCTGTTTTTAAGGCTGCTTGGGATTTTATTGCAAGCATCTGTATGTAACATTGCACTAGGCCCTGATGTAGACACGACATTCAAGTTCTGGCTGAAGTGGAGAACTTTAGAGAGGCAAGCCCAGAAGAGTGTTATGTCCACTGTCTGAGAGCAGAATCCCATGGAGGGGTGGAAACAGCAATCTAGGACAGCTGTGAGTATGCTTAGTATTAATATCAAATACGACGGTAATTCAAAACAGAATCTTCTGGGTACAGATCTGAGCTGTGGAAGCCAAGTTATGAAATGATATTAGCATCTGGATCTTAGAGGCAACGGAGGAACAGCCTGCCAGCATTTGCCATATGTCCCATCTGTAGAGAATATTTAAAATACGTAAACACAACGAGTTAATAAAGAGAGTTGCAAGATAAATACTTCTCCCTGTTCTAGTGGCATGGCAAATTATCAAAACAGCCAAGTCCAAATGGAAAGTCTGAAACGGAGAAAAGCAGATGTAAAATGGCAGAAGTCTCTCCTTTTTATACCCCTTATCTGATTTCGAGATGCCAGCAAACATTTGTGATATGCTTATCTTGTGATAAAGGGTTTTTAAAAAGATGTTGTCGGATTGTTCCTAAAAAGTGTGGGGTGGCATTATCTTATTGTGAATTGAATTCTTTTCCTGGGCCATTTCTTTGCTTTCCAACGCAAGCGATGCTCGTCTTAACAGCTGCCTTGATTATCTTTATAGAAAGGCAGGACATAAATGCAAGAGAGAGAGAGGTAGAAACTTGTCATGCTAGATGCTTTTCAATGAGTTTAAAAGTTAATGATTTTAATGTCTATCTCTTATTGAATTTATGTTGTTTCTACTTCACTTTCCTAAGGCTCATGGTGGCTTCCAGAAAACTTAAACAATAAAAGTATCAATAAAAACAAATGTACAACAAGAATCAGTCAGCACAATCGAGTCAACAGATGGACGACAGCAGCCATGCAGCAATCATGGGAATTTTGGAAGAGGAAGATTTTGTAAGCTTTCCAAAAAGTCAGAAGACCCCTTCTACTCAATTTGGCTCTTGCCTTGTTATCATTAGACTCAAATTTAAACAATAACCTTAAATGCAGAGATTTTAGTATTTTTTTCCTATTGTCAGCAGCCCAAATAACAATAGCCAAATTCTGGAAACAACCTATAGAAATCCCCATTGAAATCTGGGTAAATAATATTTGGAATGTGGCTCTATTCGCCACAGAAAGGCACTTCAAGGTTAAACACTTGACCTCCATTCTTTTCCTATATAAATGAGACAGAAGATACTTTTATTCCACCCACAACACAAGAATCTCTGTGGAGAGGTTCCTTGAATTGATAATGCATAAATAAACTTATTACTTGTGTACTGCATATGAAACTTAATGTACCATTGGACAAGCTACTGCAGTTATATATTGTTCTAGTATTTACATGAAAACCAACAAAAAGTTGAAAGACTCAAGCAGTCCTGATCCACCCAGCCAGGTCATTCCCACAGCTTTGAGGAACCTGTGATCCTTGTGATGTTGGACCAACTCCATCATCAGTCCCAGTTGTCAGTCCCAGACTTGCCCTTCCCATGACTGTCCACATGTTATGGGCAAACATCTGCAGAGGAGATCCTGCTGTATGTACGTAGGCTGTCCTCCTGACTGGGAACCCGAACCATACAGGTTTCCCATCTTGGGGGTGAGCCTGCTACACATGGGTGGGCTGGCAAAGACCTAGAGAACAAGCCAACCCTCCGAGGCAGATTTGGGGGTTCTGAGAAAGAGAAGTCATGTTGTCTTTGCATGCACCGACTTGCATTACTTTGGATTGCAGCCTGGTGCCCTTTCTACAATATATAGCAGGCGTAGGCAACCTAAGGCCCAATCACCGCCTCAGTCCAGCCCGCGGACGGTCCAGGAATCAACGTGTTTTTACATGAGTAGAATGTGTCCTTTTATTTAAAATGCATCTCTGGGTTATTTGTGGGGCCTGCCTGGGGTTTTTACATGAGTAGATGTGTGCTTTTATTTAAAATGAATCTCTGGGTTATTTGTAGGGCATAGGAATTGGTGTCTGTTTGTTTTTTCCAAAATATAGTCCGGCCCACCACATGGTCTGAGGGACGGTGGACCGGCCCACGGCTGAAAAAGGTTGCTGGACCCTGATATATAGGCTCCATTTACTGATGCCCACCCTGATCTGGGAGCTGCTTCAGAACCCATATTGCTGCAGTGTGAATACTGGGATCGCTTGGTGATGGTGATAGTGGAGCAGTTGGCTCCTTATCTCTCTTGCCCTGACCTAGCCACTGTGATCCACGCGATGGTCACCTCCAGACTGGATTATTGTAACTCGCTCTACGTGGGGCTACCCTTGAGACTGACCCAGAAACTCCAGCGGGTGCAGAATGCCGCAGCGAGACTCCTTATGGGGTCTTCGCTGTGAGATCACATTCATCCGGTACTATACCAGCTGCACTGGCTCCCGGTGGAGTACAGGATCAGGTTTAAGGTGCTGGTTTTAACCTTTAAAGCCCTATACGGCCTAGGACCCTCGTACCTACGGGACCGCCTCTCCTGGTATGTCCCACAGAGGAACTTACGGTCTGCAAATAAAAACACCTTGAAGATCCCAGGCCACAGAGAGGTTAGGCTGGCCTCAACTAGAGCCAGGGCCTTTTCGGCCGTGGCTCCAATCTGGTGGAACGCTCTGTCACAAGAGACCAGGGCCCTGCGGGACTTGACATCTTTCCGCAGGGCCTGCAAAACAGAGCTGTTCCACCAGGCCTTTGGTCAGGGCACAGCCTGACCCCCCTCCTCTGGCAATCTGCACAGAATTTTGCTTATTGGTTGCCATAAATTTGATTTTAATTACTTTTTATAATGAAATGTTTTTAGAATCGTTGGATTGTTTTGATTGTTGTTAGCCGCCCTGAGCCCAGCATCAGCTGGGGAGGGCGGGATATAAATAAAATTTATTATTATTATTATTATTATTATTATTATTATTATTCGTGGTGGAATGGCATGGACCCTTCTCATTAGATCTTTACCTGGCAAGGACAGAAAGTGGCGAACAGGTGGGGAGAACCCACACAACCGACCCCATCCTGTATTGAAAAACAGAACATAGCAGCATGTAAAATTGGCTTCTGAGCCACCATCAGCATGTGGAGTGACTTGAAAAGTTGGGCTGGACAATTCATCTGTCAGTCATCTAATGTCATAATGCTGTCAGGTGATTGACAGCTGCTAAAAGCCCAGGTGGCTGTTTGGCATTTGGGAGGTTCTGAATAAAGCATTTTGCAAGTCCCATAGGGCTGGCAAAGCACTTTGCACAGCAGTTGCTAAGTACCTGATGGTCGGATGCTTGGGAAGTTCTGAATAAAGGGGCTTTCCAGCTACTATCAATTGGCCCCCGTTTAGACAAGCTTTGCCACACCTCATGATAACAATTATGCCCAAATATGACAACAAATATGCCCAAAACCGCCTCACACCAAATGGGGGAGTCTGTCAGCTCAGATTAGGCCCACGGACCAGAGGTTCCTCCCTCCTGACTTACAGGGATGAATGGTCATTATGAATCTTAGGGAACCAGGATAATGAATCCTAAACTGTTTCTAAGACACCTTATAAAGTACAGTGGTGCCCCGCAAGACGAAGGCCTCGCAAGACAGGAAACCCGCTAGACGAAAGGGTTTTCCGTTTTGGAGGCGCTTCACAAAACGAATTTCCCTATGGGCTTGCTTCGCAAGACGAAAATGTCTTGCGAGTTTTTCCGACTTCCCCCCCCTTTTTCTAAGCTGCTAAGCCGCTTATCAGCTGATCCGCTAAGCTGCTAAGCTGCTAAAAGCCGCTAAAAGCCGCTAAAAGCCGCTAAAAGCCGCTAAGCCGCTAATAGCACTAATCCGCTAAGCCGTCAATGGGCTTGCTTCGCAAGACGAAAAAACCGCTAGACGAAGAGAATCACGGAATGGATTCTTTTCGTCTTGCGAGGCACCACTGTATATTTTTTCCTAGAATTATTAAAAATTAAAAAAACCAGCAGGAGACAAATAGCCACACCATTTTTATTTCCAGAGCTCTTTGTAAGCTTCTGGCTGCAAATTGTTGCGAGGGGGGCAGTTTTGCTTGGGGTCATGAAATCATAGATTCAAAGAGCCGTAGAGTTAGAAGGGACCCCAATGGTCAGCTGGTCCGACCCCCTGCAATGCAAGAATCTCAGCAGACACATCTCTGACAGATGGCCATCCAGCCTCTGCTTAAAAACCTCCAAGGAAGAAGAGTCCACAACTTCCCAAGGGTCGAATAGCTTGTACTGTATTCATCAGCTGAGCATTTGAATGCAGAAAAGCAGTAGCAAGGGTAGGCCTAAATAAGACAAACAGGGAGGTGAGAAGGAGGCCTGTTTCCAATTTTGTGTCAAATCTGAGATGGAGCAAGAATCCAGTGAGATGCGAAAGAGGAGCAGTTCATTTAACCACGTTTTGTTCTAAAAAGGTAAAGGTACCCCTGCCCATACGGGCCAGTCTTGCCAGACTCTAGGGTTGTGCGCTCATCTCAGTCTAGAGGCCGGGAGTCAGCGCTGTCCGCAGACACTTCCGGGTCACATGGCCAGCGTGACCAGCTGCATCTGGCGAGCCAGCGCAGCACACGGAACGCCGTTTACCTTCCCTCTGGTGAGCGGTCCCTATTTATCTACTTGCACCCGGAGGTGCTTTCAAACTGCTAGGTTGGCAGGCGCTGGGACCGAACGATGGGAGCGAACCCCGCCGCGGGGATTCGAACCGCCGACCATGCGATCGGCAAGTCCTAGGTGCTGAGGTTTTACCCACAGTGCCACCCGCGTCCCTACATTTTGTTCTGGTTAGTCTTAAATAAGCAGAAACATGGATGTTCTTGAGATGGGGTTATAACCGGGGTGTGGGCAGAGCCTCATAGCTCAGTTTTATGCCCTCGATTGGGGTCCCAGTACAAAATCTGGTGGGTCTTCTTCAACCAGGGCCGTCTTTACCTGGGGGTGCAAGGGGTGCAGGGCACCCGGGCGCCAAATTCTGGGCAGCGCCAAATGTATACCTACTGTATACATTTCTGTATACTCTCTCAATTGGTGGCAGCGAAAAACAATGGAGCAAATATCTCTGCCCCCCTCCTCCGTCACTCTGTTACTCTGTAGAGTCAAATATTTCTGCCGAGTCAGGAAACAAAAGCAGTGTTTCCGCTGTATTGTTGTTACAGGTGAGCGACCCCCCCAAAAAAACTTTGAGTTAGCCCCCCCCCCCCTAAAAAGGTCAACAACTTTGGCTTTTCTCCCTCCCAAAAACGCTGAATAAAAGTTAATTTGGGGGTGGCTAAACTAAATTTTGGGACATGGGTGACGCTGTGGGTTAAACCACAGAGTCTAGGACTTGCCGATCAGAAGGTTGGCGGTTTGAATCCCCGCGACAGGGTGAGCTCCCTTTGCTCGGTCCCTGCTCCTGCCAACCTAGCGGTTCAAAAGCACACCAGTGCAAGTAGATAAATAGGTACTGCTCCAGTGGGAAGGTAAACGGTGTTTTGGTGCGCTGCTCTGGTTCGCCAGAAGCGGCTTAGTCATGCTGGCCACATGACCTGGAAGCTGTACGCCGGCTCCCTCGGCCAGTCAAGCGAGATGAGCGCCACAACCCCAGAGTTGTTCACGACTGGGCCTGATGGTCAGGAGTCCCCTTACCTTTACCTAAACTAAATTTTGGGGTCCAAAATATGCACCTTTAAAGTATGGCCCATACTTGGTCTGATTGCAGGAAGCGTGTGGTTCCAGCCTCTGGTTTAGCAACACCACAGTTGCTGGATCGGCAAGAGGTTTGCCCTTTTCCTCTTAGGCATGACTTGAACAGCAGACTCTGCCAATAAATAACATTTCACGATGCTGAAGTAATAGTGAAAAGAGAATGATTCAAGATGGATCTGCAGGGCAATCTGATACTGGCTTGGGGTTTTGCTTATTGCCAAGTCACTACTTTGCGCTTTTTAACCACTTGGAAGCAAGTTTTGCTAAGCAAGGTTGATGAGCCAATGAGGCATCTTAAATTTGCAGCTTCTTGGAGCAAAGGAGATCACTGAGCGATGTGATAACATTGGCAGCGGAAAGTAGGGTTCTCAAATTTTCGGCCAGCTTCCAAATGAATGAGCTGTTAATAAGGCAGAAAGGCTTCAGGGCTCGCAGCAGGATCATCAAATGTTTTGCAGACCTTAACAAGATATTGAAACCATTGGGTATTATTATTAGTATATATTTAAACAAAGATTATACTTTAAAAGTCTTGATTAGTCACCTTCAGAGTAATGGTACATTTTATTTTATGAAAAATATTCAGTGGTGGCCTTTGTTAAATCATGATGTTCTTTTCAGAATGGGGGAGCTACCTGAAGTTTCTTATGCTCCTAAAGAGCCAAGTAGTATAAGCAAATATAATAATTAGCAGCATGCATTTCTTTCTCTTTTTTTCTTTTAAAAAAAATCTTTATTAATTTAAATTACACACATATACAAAGAATTTACAATCTCATACTACAAAAAGAAAATTAAAGGGAAAAAATTAAGAAAAAAGAAAAGAAGAAAATACAGAAAGAAGAAAAAGCAGATTTACGTGCATAAAAAGACTTAATCTTCCTAATTAATACTTAAACAAACACTTAAATAAAAAAGACTTCTGACAAAATGAGTCTTCCAATCATTCTCATTGTACTGTTTATACTGTCGGTTTTTTCGCACAGTTTTATATTCTTTAATACTGTTCCCGTCTACTCCACAAACGGTATTTGTTGTGTTTACAAGTATCACTCAAGTTCTGCTGCAGCATGCATTTCTACTGAGTATTAAATAAATCTCTAGATTTAAAAAAAATGACTTTTTTAAAATTGCTTTTACAGTAATGTAAACCATATTGTACATTTTATATCTCTGGGATTTTTAATAAGACTCAATGAAATGGGAGTAGATCCACTGAAATCAATATCACTATTGTTGGCATCCGCCTGTCTCGGGAGACAATGGAGATGTGCACCTTTGGGTGTGAAGTCAAACCACTAGAGAATTATAGGGCCTGCTGGGGCTGTAGAAATGGGAGATACCATATTTTTTGCTCTATAGGACACACCCGACCATAGGATGCACCTTGTTTTAGAGGGGGAGAACAAGAAAAGAAAAATTCTCCCCCTCTCTGCTCAGCGCCCCTTCAGCAAAGCGGCAGGAGAAATGGAGCCCCTTCCATTTCTCCTCCCGCTTCGCTGAAGGGGCGCTGCGCAGCTCTCCCTCTCTGCTGAAGCCAGGAGAGTCTTGATTTCCTGGCTTCAGCGAAAGCAACCCGAAGCCTTCGGAGCACCGCCGGACCTCCCACTGCGCTCCGAAGGCTTCAGGCGGCTATCCCTGAAGCCTTCGGAGTGCAGCGCAAGTTCCCGCTGCACTCCGCAGGCTTCAGGTTCCTTTCGCTGAAGCCAGGAGAGTCTATCCCTGAAGCCTGGAGAGCAAGAGGGGTCGGTGCGCACCGACCCTCTCGTTCTCCAGGCTTCAGTGAAAGCAACACGAAGCCTCCAGAGTGCGGAGGGAGCGCTCCCTCTGCGCTTCGGAGGCTTTGCGTTGCTATTGCTGAAGCCAAGGAGCCTGCATTTGCTCCATAAGACGCACACACATTTCCCATTAATTTTTGGAGGGGGAAAAATGCGTCCTATAGAGCGAAAAATACGGTGCATTTTTTTGTTGCAGCTGGGGCAGATGTATCGTAGTGTTTCTTCTGTCTCTGCTCCTCCCAGTGGTCATTCCTCCACTGGTCACTACTGTGGACATATCACCTGTATGTCTCCAGGTACCGTGATTGTTTGCAAAGGATTCCCTCCCACAAAGTGGAAAAAGGCACTCAGGGGTGATCGTGTCAATAGCCCGAGCCATTCGGGTGTTCCAGAGGTCAGTGAGGGCTTTGACAGTGGTGCCAGTCATATCACCCATAAAATCCCCCAGAGCTGTTTGGAATCCCACTGGATCCATCAGCCTCCAAGAGCGGACCTTCCTAATAGGTCCCCCAGTCTCTGCGGAGAGGAAAAGATGCTGACAGCCTAAATTTCAACAGGAAGTGATCTGACCATGGCATGGGACTGGTGTCACTGTCTTCCACCTTCAGATCACCCACTTCCAGGTCCAGAGTGCGGCTTGCCGTGTGCATTGGGCCGGTGACATATTGGAACAGCCCCATGGTTGTCATGGCGGCCATGAAGTCCTGAGCCGCTCCAGAGCCAGCTGTCTCGGCATGGATGTTGAAGTCTCCCAGAACCGGCAGTCTGGAATGGCAGTTCAAGTTGTGCAAGTACCTCGAACTTGCCAAAATGACTGAGTTCATAAGAAATCGCTCAGGTGACAAGGTTAAAAAAAGAATGGGATTGCTTCAAAAACTACCTGATAAAACATGGTTCCAAAAGCAACACTTGGTTGTGTCTAGATTAATTTCGCAGATATAAGGGGATTTTCTCGTTTAAGACTTGAATACAGATTACGCAAAGGTAATAGTTGTGTTGTAGCCACAAAGTGATAGAGGGAGGTCAATAAACATATAAGGGACTCAGACCAGTTTAGTAGAACAGGAAGAAAGTGACTGTAAGGGGGGGCAAGAAAAGAAGAAATATAAAGGTAACTTCTTTCTAGGAATTTTTTGTACAGAATACTCAAATTATGGTGTATACTCCTTAAATAACTTTGTGTATTTGACAAATACCTTTTTTTCTTTAATTTTTAATTTTTTAGTATTTTTATTTTCTATTCTTTTTTCTTGTAAATTTTAAAAATGCAATAAATATTGATTAAAAAAAAACCAGAACCAGCAGTCTGGAAGTCCTCAGCACTGCCTCCAAGACCAGCTCTGTCACTTCAGGCAGAGAGACTACTGGGTAGCGAGGCGGGCAGTAAACCAGCAGAATCCCTATTCTGTCCCTATGCCCGACGTCAGGAACAAGCACTCTAGATTCTCCCCACCCCCAAACTGGACAGAGAGCCTGGAGATAGGGAGAGAGAATTTCTATAGATCACAGCAACTCCTCCTCCCAGATCCTCAAGTCTGGCCTAATGCTGCATTCGATTCGATTCGATACGATACGATATGATACGATACGATACGAAACGAAACGAAACGATAATCTTTACAGTGGTACCTTGGGTTAAGTACTTAATTCGTTCCGGAAATCTGTTCTTAACCTGAAACTGTTCTTAACCTGAAGCACCACTTTAGCTAATGGGGCCTCCTGCTCCTGTCGTGCTGCCAGAGCACGATTTCTGTTCTCATCCTGAAGCAAAGTTCTTAACCTGAGGTACTATTTCTGGGATAGCAGAGTCTGTAACCTGAAGCGTATGTAACCTGAAGCGTATGTAACCTGAGGTACCACTGTATTGTCATTGTCCCATACAGAACAACGAAATTGAAAAAATCTACATCAGACATTCAGAAACCATCAAGCCTGCTATCCCAGCTATCCCAGCCTGGTTGGCCACCTAAAAACTCTGATATCCCATAATTGAATACAATATACTCCCACAGAGACTACCTTACACTGCGTTTAAAACCAAAATTGCATATGGATAGAAACTGTTTCTCAGGCGGCTAGTCCTAGTCCTTATAACCCTGTACCTTCTTCCAGAAGGCAGAAGCTGAAAGAGATCATTTCCGCGGTGCGCACTATCCTGTGCTATCTCTGCAGCTTTCTTATGGCACCTGGCAGCATAGATTTGATCCAAGGTTGGAAGAGTGCACCTAATTATTCTCTCTGCAGTCTTTACAGCATTGGACAGCATTGTTTTTCCCCTGACCGTGCAGCTCCTAAACCACACACACAGACCATAAGTTAATACACTCTCAACAGTACAATGGTAAAATGCCAGCATCCAGGTGGGCCCAGTTGGGTGAGACCAACTCCACCCTGTTCACTGTTGGAAAAACGCCCGGGAATAATCCACCTTACAAAACTTCTTGCAGTCCTACTAGCGTGATCTGTTCATCACAATTACTTTTCAAATAGTCCATATATTTACGTCAGTCTTCTAAGAATCTCTGATCTCGCAGGTTTCACACACACAATTTTTTTTAGAGGATATAAATACAATTTAAAAGCAATTTAAAAGAAGAAGCCCTCTCTGCTGAGCAGCAGAAGCAGTCCTTATTAAACCTGTCAGGTCCTGCCCTGGCCCAGGTGGAGAGAGGCAGGAGCAGGGCCCTCAGGCTCTCAGCACTATCTTTACAGTCAATTTTTTAACAGTATGTTTACTCTTTGTTGCTCTGCTCATTTTCATTTATTTTAGCTGAGAATTACCATCCAAGTCCTGCAGTTCTTCATTAGGGTTATTTGAGCCGCTTGATACCTCTTTGAGCCACAAGGACTACAAGAATATTGCCAAAGCAATGTTGTCTTCATACTTCTCTCTAGAGCAGAAAACTATGAACTGCTAAGCATCAGCCTTGATCTTGCTCAGTCCTGGTTTTCTGGATTTGTAACCTACCTCGACATTGGGCGGTGGAACAAACGCACATGAGAGAACAAAAATGTTTCTCTATATCAAATTCAAATCTCAAACTGAGACTGTTCTGCCCTTTGGCGCCTCTTAAAATACAGAGATGGCTTCCAACACATGTCCCATGGGGCTAGCTGAGCAGTAGAAAAAACATAGGTGTCGCTCAGAAACAGCTACAGACATTTATGGCTTCCCTGTTGGATTCCCAGGATCTGTCCACCATTTGCTAATTTTTACAGGTTTGAAATGATAGAGTTGGCACCTAGTTGGTGGTCAGGTGCCACTTTGGAAACAGGGAGCAGATGGCGCCTGGAGGGAACCGAGGAAGACGAAGGCCGCTTGAGAGATTAAGACATCTGTCAAAATACAGGTTGGGGGCTAGAGAGAGAGTTGGTGCTGATGTTTAGATCACAAGGCATTCGGCACTTCACACCTCTGTTGCCTAAATAAGGTCAGACACAGACCTTACTTTAGGGATGGGTGACTGTCAATTTTCGTTACTCATTTTCCCAGACTTAAGTTTGGTTCCCCACATTTCCACATTCCTTTGCAGCATTTTTTTTTATTTTTTAAGAAAAACTTTCGTGATAATTCAACATCATTTAGTCTGAATTTCTCCCCTTCATGCAATTTTCCTAATACACACGTTTTTGCAACGCATTTCCCCCCAATATACTGCATTTTTGGCATGTTATTTTCTCTAATATATGTGTATCTGTGCATATGTTACCCTAATAAGTGCCTTTTCATGAGCATTACTTGAATGCTTCGGATAATTCGGAGAAGTGCAAATTTGCAGTTATTGTATTGGAAAGTGCAAATTTGGAAATCCAAACTAAAGCAAATTTCTCTGAGATTTTATTGTTCCTACACAACCTTTGCTGGCTTTCTCTGGCATTCGTACTGTAAATCTACAAATTCCAAGGGCACATTGTCCAGAGAAAGAAAAAGGAAAGGGGAGAGGTGGTTAACACCAGGAAACTGAAATTAAAAGTAAAGTCTCCAAACTGATTCTCAATGGGAATTGATTGTTTTGCATCATCTGGACAATGGGATTTGAGTCCCCAAAATCTTCATCAGGGTCACTGAAAGAAAGAGAAAGAATAACATAAGATGTTGAAATGAATGCAAATTCTAAAACAAATCATAAACTGAATTGTTTATGTATTACCATACTGTCATGACTAATTTCTACTTGAATATGAACATCTATTCATGTACCGTATTTTTTGCACCATAACACTCACTTTTTTCCTCCTAGAAAGTAAGGGGAAATGTCTGTGCGTGTTATGTAGCGAATGCCTGCGGGTGGTGGTGGGGATCTGCTGCAGTCGTGAGCAGAGGATCCATGGTTCCCCTTCCTTCCCTCCTCCGTGGTTACAAAGCATGGATCCACATGGATCCTTAGGATTTTTGCATTGGGCTACTCCAAACTCACTGTCAGATCACATGTCTGTGGCCACAGCATGAACCACAAAAATCATATATCCACTATTTCGTTTAGAATATATATATTTTTTTGTTTTCCTCCTCTAAAAACTAAGTGCGTGTTACGGTCTGGTGCGTGTTATAGAGCGAAAAATACGGTATTTAGCATCTTGCATGCATCTTAACATCTATTTTTAAGTTATCTATGATGTTTATCAGCAGTCACGAAATTTAAAGACGCCTGCTTCTTGAGAGAAAAGCAGTCACGAAATTAAAAGACGCCTGCTTCTTGGGAGAAAAGCAATGACAAACCTAGACAGCATCTAAAAAAGCAGAGACATCACCTTGCTAACAAAGGCCCGTATAGTTTACCTTCCTGCCGGAGTGGTACCTATTTATCTACTTGCACTTTGACATGCTTTCGAACTGCTAGGTTGGCAGGAGCAGGGACCGAGCAACAGGAGCTCACCCCGTTGCGGGGATTCAAACCACCGACCTTCTGATCAGCAAGTCCTAGGCTCTGTGGTTTAACCCACAGCGCCACTCGCGTCCCCAATTACCTGTTGGGGGGGACAGAGGGGAAGGCTGTTGCCTTCATGCATTGCTTCTGGGCTTCCCAGAAGTATTTGGTTTGATCGCTGTTGAAGTCAGGATCTTTGGCCAGATCCTGCAGGGTTTCTCGTATGGACTTAATTACCGTGCCCCTCGGTAAGACTGCTATCAAAATGCATCGAGCAAATTGCATGTAGTAATAAATTACTACTTTTGAAACACCAGTTTGAGGCTTTGTGTCTGCATTTTTCTGAAACCTAGAGAACACTACATCTGTTCCTTGTTTCTTTCCAGGGCAAAT
Organism: Podarcis cretensis; assembly: GCF_951804945.1. Lineage (NCBI taxonomy): Eukaryota > Metazoa > Chordata > Lepidosauria > Squamata > Lacertidae > Podarcis > Podarcis cretensis. The sequence goes on along the minus strand of NC_137172.1, from coordinate 115,640,773 downwards.
GTCCTGAGCGGCAAAGTGGGTCTGGTTGATGAAGTCTGAATTTATGACTCATACATGGTGGTCCATGACTTCTGACTGATCCTCAGCTATCTTAGCTCACTTGCCCGTAACTATGAGGGTCAGGGATTAACTAAATTTGATTTCTGTTAATATTATTACCGTGAGCTCTGCCATGTCAGGCTGAATGTCAAAAATCACATCCCATGCCAATCTTGAGGTGTGGTAACTGCACAGTTGTGGAATTCCCTCCCTAGTGAAGACTCCTCTCTGCCAGTCTTTGCACTCAGTTTTAAACAAATGGTCTCACTTCATAAGGCCTTAAGGGACTTACTTCAATTCTGAGAGCCAGTGTGGTGTAGTGGTTAAGAGTCTCGTAATCTGGGGAACCGGGTTTGCGTCTCCGCTCCTCCACATGCAGCTGCTGGGTGACCTTGGGCCAGTCACACTTCTTTGAAGTCTCTCAGCCTCACTCACCTCACAGAGTGTTTGTTGTGGGGGAGGAAGGGAAAGGAGAATGTTAGCCGCTTTGAGACTCCTTAAAGGGAGTGAAAGGCGGGATATCAAATCCAAACTCCCCTTCTTCTTCTTCTTCTTCTTCTTCTTCTTCTTCTTCTTCTTTAAAAAATTCCATTTTCCATTTTACAATATTCAACAATAAATATAAATCACACACAAATCCAATAATGTTCTTTGTGACTTCCCTCCCTCCTCTTCTGCAGTTTCTTATTTTTCTATCAGATTCTTACTGCATATTTTAATTTATCATTTTTACCCATTTATCCCTTTAGAATCTTTACTGCCCATGTTTATATCAATCCTGCTAAGGTTTTTAATTGCTTAAACAAAAAGTTTGTTTTCATATTAAAAAAAAAAATTCCCCGTTCTGCCAGAAAGAGTTTTTCACCCTGCTCTCTTAATCTTCCTTTTCACCATCTCTGCATATTCCATCAATTTTTGTTGCCAGTCGTCTCATTTTGGGGTCAGTTCCTCTTTCCAGTTTTGTGCATATATCATTCAGGCAGCTGTGGTAGCATGCATGGTATAGTCTTAAGTCTGGTAAGAGGAAGCCAACTCTTTCTTTTGCATCAATCAAAATTTTATATTTTATTCTTGGTTTCTTCCCTTGCCAGATAAATTTTATTATGTCTCTTTGCCGTTCCTTAAAGCACCCTGCATTACTGACCACTGGAGCTGTCTGAAACTTAAAAAGTCATTCTCCGCAGAACATTCTTTTTTTATTATGGGCTGCATTTTTGTAATTTCATATTATCATAGAATTGTAGAGTCGGAAGGGACCACAAGGATAAATTTTGTTGTGTGTGTTTTATCCTCTTAGTTGTGAGCTGCCTTGGGAGAATTTGTTCTTGCAGGTGGAATAGGAACAATATATATATCTAGACAGTGCTATTTTTCTAGAAAAGAGGTGCCAGAACTCACCACGAACATCTCCCTTGTTCTCTTATAATGGCAATGGCACCCACCTGAGTTCAAGCGAGTTCCAGCTGAAAAAAGCCCTGTATATATCTAGCAGAGTGCAGCACAGCAAGCTATGTACAGTGGTACCTCGGGTTACAGATGTTTCAGGTTACAGATGCTTCAGGTTACAGACTCCGCTAACCCAGAAATAGTACCTCAGGTTAAGAACTTTGCTTCAGGATGAGAACAGAAATTGCAAGGCAGTGGAAGACCCCATTAGCTAAAGTGGTACCTCAGATTAAGAACAGTTTCAGGTTAAGAACGGACCTCCAGAAAAAATTAAGTTCTTAACCCGAGGTACCACTGTACTCCCAACCTCCTCATCCAGCACCCACCAAAAGCAGCTATTGCTCATTCTCACTGGAACAGCTTCTGTTTCTTCTTAAAACACTCTGCCCACAATTTTGTCTAGGTTAAGGGTAAAGGGACCCCTGACCATTAGGTCCAGTCGTGGCCAACTCTGGGATTGCGGCGCCCATCTCGCTTTATTGGCCGAGAGAGCTGGCATACAGCTTCCAGGTCATGTGGCCAGCATGACTAAGCCGCTTCTGGCGAACCAGAGCAGCGCATGGAAACGCCGTTTACCTTCCCGCCAGAGCGGTACCTATTTATCTACTTGCCCTTTGACGTGCTTTCGAACTGCTAGGTTGGCAGGAGCAGGGACCGAGCAACGGGAGCTCACCCTTTTGCGGGGATTCGAACTGCCGACCTTCTGATCGGCAAGTCCTAGGCTCTGTGGTTTAACCCACAGCGCCATCCACGTCCCTTTTTGTCTAGGTTAGCAAATGACAAACCTCCCCTTTTTAAGGAGCTAGATTTGGCCCAAGGTCAGCCAGCTGCTATTCTCTGGAATACAAGGACAAGGGGAAACCTCTGGCAACAGCTCCAGTGCTAAATCAATGATAAAAACTATGTCCATGCATAAATGAATTGCTAAGCCAGCCGCACAGCGAAGAGGTAAATGTTTAAAGATTCTTTTAGCCAAAGAGAGTTTAAAGTTGAGCAGGATTTTAAATCAACACAGCTCCGTATAAAAACATGCTTCCACCACTACCCCCCTCCTTCGTAAAGACAAGCACAGAAGTGTTAAGCTTGCTTCTTCAATCCTTTCAGATTCACATCTAAAGGGCGTTGGGAAGAACAGAGTCAATATTCCTGTTACTCTGTTCGTTTGAATTTGCGCATATTTGTGCAGCTGTCGCTGGAAATCTTAATTTGAGCAGAAGTCCAATACAACACCACAGTGGCCAGCTAGGAAGGTTCGGCCCTGCAAAAATAAACACAGGGGCTAACTAAAATCAACAACAACAACAGGAGCAGCAGCAAGCAGCAGCAGTGGCGGCCTGGGGAGAAAGAGGTTTGATGCCGCTGCCAAGCCAATCTCTCATCATTCTTGATCTGCAGATAATAAAGTGGAACTTGGAAAAGAGCTTTGCTCTCAAAGCAGACCGGCAAATTATCAACTACCTCTCTGCTCCTCTGATAGAGTTTTTAAGGATTTTGCTAGGCAGATAAACAGTGAATGCTGGTGACAGATAACCATTGCATCTACCACATAGCCATGGGGTGTTCTCCCCCCATCCCATTCCTGATCCATACAATTCAAAAATTTAGATTTGATTCAAATCTCTTTGCTTATTTTTAATCACTCTGTAGTGTCCTAGAGAGCTGGAGAGTGAGTGAGTGGGTGCCTTAACAGAATGTTTGTTCTGGACTACTTTTTATTGAGGGTTTAATTTGGGTATTATTTTTTTCTACATTCTGATTTATTCCCCAGATTTGGGGTTCTGAAAATATTATTTTTAATGCTGGTCAAATTTGCCCTTCCCGTGGGTGTGGCAAGTTGCTGTTGGGCGGTGAGCCTGCTTTTTGCAAAGTTTGTGTGCACGCCTTACCTTTAAAACACATTATTTCCCTCAAAGGAATTATGGGAAATGTCACTCTGGGATGGGTAAACTACAGCCTTAGTAACTGTTTGCGACTTTTTGAACCAGAATAGTTACTTACTCTTTGTACTGTCATATCTTGGGTTACAGATGCTTGAGGTTACGTTTTTTCGGGTTGCGGACTGCCGAAACCCGGAAGTACCAGAACTGGTTACTTCCGGGTTTCGGCAGTTGCGCATGCACAGAAGACCTAAATTGCGCTTTGCGCATGCACAGAAGCACCAAATCGCAACTTGCAAGCGTGCAGATGTGCCACTGTCGGTTGCGGACACGGCGGGTTGCGAATGTGCATCCCACACAGATCACGTTTGCAACCCGAGAGTCCACTGTATTTTTTAAAAATATGTATTTTCATTTACAGGTATATCATTGTGACACAATTACAATATCTTGCACATTATAACCTATGAGGCTTGGTTCATCTTGTCCATATCCATATGTATATGTGAGACCTTCTGTTTTATTTCATTATACCACTGAAGAAGGCCAGTGTTTGGTCAAAGCTCTCTTTTTTAGTTATGTATTGCCAACAAAGGTCCGTATAATTAAAGCTCCAGTTTTCCCAGTAGTGATGTATGGAAGTGAGAGTTGGACGATAAAGAAAGCTGATCGCCAAAGAATTGATGCTTTTGAATTATAGTGCTCTTGAGAGTCCCATGGACTGCAAGAAGATCAAACCTATCCATTCTTAAGGAAATCAGCCCTGAGTGCTCATTGGAAGGACAGATCCTGAAGCTCCAATACTTTGGCCACCTCATGAGAAGAGAAGACTCCCTGGGAAAGACCCTGATGTTGGGAAAGATGGAGGGCACAAGGAGAAGGGGACGACAGAGGACGAGATGGTTGGACAGTGTTCTCGAAGCTACCAGCATGAGTTTGACTAAACTGCGGGAGGCGGTGGAAGATAGGAGTGCCTGGCGTGCTCTGGTCCATGGGGTCACGAAGAGTCAGACACAACTAAATGACTAAACAACAACAACAACAAATTGATGTTCTCTTGGAAGTCTACAGTGGTGAAGCTGTAGATCCCTGAAGGGAGTTCAACCACAGAAAACACCCAGTGCTTGGTACCAGCTTGTCTAACCACTTGGACTGGTGGGCCCAAGGAGAGGGAGGCAGTAGTTGGTCTTAATATTTGGGCAAATGGGTGGTGGATAGTATCCAGGCTTCTCTGAAATACCGTATTTTTCGCACCATAGGGCGCACCGGACCATAGGGCGCACCTAGTTTTCAGACGGGGAAATCAATAAAAAAAATCTTCCCCTCCAGCCCCAAAGAGCAGCGTACAGGCTGTGCACAACCTCTCCCTGCCGGAGGGGTTGTGTGCGGCTATGGCACAAGCCAAGGCAGCGAACGGGATGGATCCCGCTGGCTGCTTTGGCTTCCTCTTTAGCCCCACGCAATTTCTCCCTGCCAGGAGAGGCTGCGTGAAGCTAAAGAAGCCATAGCCCCGTGCAGCCTCTCCTTGCCGGAGGGGCTGCGCGCAGCTATGGCAGAAGCCTGCATTCGCTCCATAGGACGCACACACATCTCCCCTCAATTTTTGGAGGGGGAAAACTGTGTCCAATGGAGCGAAAAATACGGTAAATATGGAAATAGGGGTGGGGGGAGTGAGAGTAAGAATGGGGAAGAAATTTGACTTAATTCACATTTAAAGGTGAATTTACCTAATCCATACTTTCTGAAACTATATGCAAACCAAAACAAAGCCATCCTCTGAAATTCGCATTTGTCTGAACTTTGCAATGCAGTTCTCTAACCAAGAAATGCGTTTTTTTAAAAAATACATATCCAAGAATAAGGTGTGCATATAGAGTTCTGAGGAACAGTCAGTAGATGCTGCAAGGGAGAAGGAGTACTGGTGTTTTTGAGTTTTGACAATAGTGTGCTTTTACTCTGTATGCTCTTTATGTTTGTTTTAAAACTAAATAAGAAATAGATTTTAAAAGGTAAAGTGCATATCAGGGGAAATTGGGTTTGTAAAAAATGTGCATACTATGGAAAATAGAACATAAAATGTGCATAGTAAGAGAAATTCGTGTAAAAATACTGAAAAAAATTGTGAGAAGCAAAAATTCATAAACGGATGTGCAAATGTGGATAACTGAATTTAAGATTGGGAAAATGTAAAAATCAGAGAAGCCAAATTTGTTGAATTCATTCATCCAGAGGAGAGAGAATCCTGTCACAACTGACAGTCTAGCAACCTCACTGAGGTGACTCAACTGTGCTTGGATGGTACCATCTCAGGCGGAAGGTCTGAAAGTCACATGATGAAATAAATGCAGCAGTATTTTAAAAACAACCTCTACATAATTAGGAACAAGGGTCCCAACCTAGCTTTCTCCCCATTGTGCTCGTTTTCTATTTGCAGGGGTGTGTGTGTGTGTGTGTGTGTTCTTTTTCAAATGATCCCCTACTTAAATTTTGAAGGGGCACTGAGTGTGAAACAGGTTTCCTACATCAGTGAGAAGCGGGCTATAGATGTGGCAATTAGTCGAGGACTGCCTGGATGAAGGACAGAGAAGTTTGTGAGAATGTGAATAGAAACTAGCCTACTGTACAAAAGTCACATTTATTGCTCGGGTGCCTTTTGCTTCTCCCCACCTCTGACACAAAGGATTCAAAAGGGTCTCCCACTGCCGGCACACAAATAAAAGAAATTATTCTGTTCACAGAAGGGTACCGTAAATCTAGATCCAGCCCAAAATGTGCTCCTTAACATGATCGTGTTCGGTGATCATGAACACATGGCACTCATGTTGATCAAGGTTGCTGGGGTTTGTTTTTTTCATGATACCTATGTGTGTTCTCCATCCTGACTCCATCCTGAGGCAAAAAAATTGACCCAGGGCATATTCTGCTCCAGATTAATGAGTATGTGAGATAAATATATTGTACCGATTGTTTGCTTCCTCTTGATTGTGAGAAAGTACATCACAGCCTAGGACCCTCGTACCTACGGGACCGCCTCTCCCGGTATGCCCCATGGAGGACCTTAAGGTCCATAAATAGCTACACCCGAGAGGTCCCAGGCCCTAAGGAAGTTAGATTAGCCTCAACCAGAGCCAGGGCCTTTTCCACACTGGCTCCAGCCAGGTGGAACGCTCTGCCTCATGAGACCAGGGCCCTGCAGGATCTGATTTCTTTCCGCAGGGCCTATAAGACAGAGTTGTTCCGCCTGGCCTTTGGCTTAGAATCAGTTTGATTCCTTCCCCCTCTTTCTTTTTTCCTTTCTCCTCCTGTGAAGAGGCTGCATTTTAATGTTTTAATGTTGTATTTTAATCTTGCTTTTAAGTTGTATTTTAATCAACTTGTTTTTATTATTGATTGTTAGCCGCCCTGCGCCCGGTCTTGGCTGGGGAGGGCAGGGTATAATATTATTATTATTATTATTATTATTATTATTATTATTATTATTATGTGTGTTGTTCTCTAAGGCTGGATTCAGGTGTTGGGCAAATAGAAATGGAACCCATACCTGCAGATTTCAAAAAAGAGGGGGGGGGGTGATATCTTGAAAGACACCTGTTGTGAACCAAACCTTTCTGCAAACATTTGCTTTCCCTACTTTAAAATTAAAGCAAAGTTTGTGTATATAATTTTTAGGGCAACCTACAGTTTCCGCTTGATTACCCTGTCATGTTTAATGCAACAATATATCAGCTGCTAATAATAAAAAAAAAATTAGCTCAGTCCTTCTCTCTGGAGAGCTGGTCTGAACCATGGGGCCCTAAACCGTAATGTCTGCAACAGACATGCTACCCAATTAAATTGTTAGGGAACAGGCTTTTATATCCTTAACACCTAATTTGCTATTGTTTCTTTTAAAGTGTTTGGCTTCCCTGTGGCTTTTGTGCTCCTTCTTCTGTTTTATGGCTCTCTCTGTGTGTTGTGTTGCATTGCATGCAAGTATTCTTGAGGCCTACTTAAGAGTCCCCTCAAAAATTCGGTACAAGGGAAAACATAGGACCTGATCTCTTCCCGTCGAGCAAGATAACACCACTGTGCCAATGGGGCAATTAGACCCTTTGAGCAGCAATTTTTGTAGCACTTTATTAGTGACAGAAGTCCAATTTCCCCCTTATTTTCTTCCTTTGAAGGAGATTGAACATGAAGACAAGCAATGAAATACTGACTGCGAACCTTTCAAGTTGCAGGAGAGATGGCCAGATTCCTGATACTATGTCAATAACTCGTATTGCTGAGTTTTTGTAGAGAGTAGTATATTTGTTCCGAATTTGAAAGAGGGAGAAATGAAATATGGTCAAAGTACAAAGCCGGATTTAGGTTTGATGAGGCCCTAAGCTACTGGAGATAATGGGGCACTTTATATGTCCAGCTGTCCTTTGTCAACAACAAATTGTTGCTGTTTTTTGTGTTGAATATATGCTGTATGGTAATTTATGGACCTAATAGGTATCTAAAGCCATTTGCACATAACAAAATAGGTATTTTATCAAAGTAATTGTTGAAAAGTCCATGCAGTATTCAAAGTCCATGCAGAATGTAGGCACCCTATATATGTTGTTGTTGTTTAGTCGTTTAGTCGTGTCCAACTCTTCGTGACCCCATGGACCAGAGCACGCCAGGCACTCCTGTCTTCCACTGTCTCCCCCAGTTTCGTCAAACTCTTTCTGGTAGCTTAGAGAACACTGTCCAACCATCTCGTCCTCTGTTGTCCCCTTCTCCTTGTGCCCTCCATCTTTCCCAACATCAGGGCCTTTTCCAGGGAGTCCAGGGAATCTTTTCTTCTCATGAGGTGGCCAAAGTATTGGAGCCTCAGCTTCAGGATCTGTCCTTCCAGTGAGCACTCAGGGCTGATTTCCTCCAGAATGGATAGGTTTGATCTTCTTGCAGTCCATGGGACTCTCAAGAGTCTCCTCCAGCACCATAATTCAAAAGCATCAATTCTTCGGCGATCAGCCTTCTTTATGGTCCATCTCTCACTTCCATACATCACTACTGGGAAAACCATAGCCTTAACTATACAGACCTTTGTCAGCAAGGTAATGTCTCTACTTTTTAAGATGCTGTCTAGGTTTGTCATCACTTTTCTCCCAAGCTTCCTATATATAGAAATGAGCAAACCAGTGATATTTTAGGGAGCAGGCTAGCAGGCGGGGCCCATTACTTACATCATAGGAACCTACACAACACAAAACACTGTTGCTGTATGTAGGTTTTATTTTATTTATTTTTTATCTTATATTTTGGAAATGTACATCCAGTTATTTTTTTTTCCTTTAATTTTTTTGGGGGCCCCCAAGAGAGTGGGGCCCTAAGCTATAGCTTGTTTAGCTTATACATAAATCCGGCACTGACTGAAAGGGGAATGAACCGAATCAGGCACATTTGGTTTAATTTTCAGTTATTCCAAAATGAAGGCACAAATGGCATTTCCATTCAAGACTCCCATACACTCTCATTTTGGGGGGGCTGACCTGGCGACAGGAGCAAGACATCAGTGGAACCTGCACAAAAACGGAACTTTTACTTGCACCAGCAGTGTAACATGGGAGCAGTGAGCCAACATGAGCTCATCCTCTTCCATTTGGAGAACTGAGAAACTGCAACTTGTAGCTTTCTAGCTCATGGAAGAAAACAGGCAATCTTGGAAGACTTTGCCGCTCCCATATTTGTATAAGTCGCCCTGTGATGTCTACTCAGAACTGACTTCAATCAGAAGCTCTGTATGGCCAAACCTATAGAGAGGATAGGGAGACAAGTTTCCTTGCATTAGGGACAGTTGTTTTCTTAAAATGTTTAGCATGTTGTGCATTTCATATGGGAGAAGATGAGTCTTTGAAGAGAAATAACCCAACAAAAATAAGGAGAGAGAGAAAAGGTTACTAAATAAATTTAAAAAATCACATAATGAATTTATTTGTAAGCACAAAGGAAAGGTGTCAAAGATGGGGTGATTTTATAGAAAACTGGACTCCATTGGTTGAACTTTACATATTGAATTTACTCAGGGCTTTTTTTCATCCAGAACTCTCCGGCCCCATCAGCATAGGCTTTGCCTTCCCTCAGGTGGGATACCTGGAGGTCCCCGCCTACCCCAGTGAGTTGTCCAATCCCACCTGGGGGAAGCATTGCCAGGGAAACCAGGCCAGGTAGGGGGAGGGATTACCTGCCCACACAATAGAGGGTGGATCTTAATTGGTAATCCTCACTTGGCTCCAGAGCTTCTCCCACCCTACCCACCCTCGGTTAATGTCTTCTTTTGCAGGTTAACTTTTCTTCATAGGTTTTGCAGGTTAACCTGTCTTCACAGGTATGTGGGCGCTGCTACGATAAGACAATGCAGCAGTCTTTACGATAGACAGTTTTCAGTGGAGGGAAGTAAGCAGGGAACTCTGGAAGAGGTGTACATTGGTTCTGTGCGCAGCCTGAATTAAGTAGGGGTGATCTGGATGAGGTTATGTTATGTACTGAGTTGAATAGAATCCCAAATGCAGCAGTCTGATTGGTCCTAGAACAATAGGATCCCAAATGCAGCAGTCTGATTGGTCCTAGAACAATGCAGCAGTATGATTGGTCTGCAGGAGCCACCCAATCCAGCTCCAGGTGGAAGTGAACCCACAACCTGATTGGCCTACAGGAGAATTCCGGAATTAGCCATTCACATGCAGCCCATTGTGTAAATAATGTATATAAAGCAGATACTTTGGGGAAACTTTCATTCCTCCTCACCACTATGAGCTGAATAAAGAGCATGAAATCCACTCTCGACTCTGAGTATATTTCAGGTTATCACATTCCCAAGTTAGCTCGCACTGTGAGCAAGGCATCTCAAATTAGATCAGGGATTCCTTAAATTCCTAAGTCACTCACCTCAGTACAATTTCCCTCTCTCACACTCCATTTGCAGAGTTCTTCTTGTGACTCCTTGCTGTCCAATTTGTTTAATTAATGTTTATTTTCCCTTTGCCTCCCTTAAAGTAAGTTCTCAGGTGTGCTGCTCATTGTCAGCCTAATTATTACCCATTTACCCATGGGTTCCTCCTTCATGTTTTCAGACAAATTGCCCACCAGACACTAGGTGCTGGGTGATTTCGATTTCACCCACCTCAAAATGGTAAAGTCTGTCATTCTTAAAGTCATCATTCTTAAAGCTGGCTGGATCCATCTTCTCAGATTGGACAACCATGTCTGAAAATTGCACCCAGTTCTGGAGGAGGAGGAGGAGGAGGAGGAGGAGGAGGAGGAGGAGGAGGAGGAGGAAGAAGAAGAAGAAGAAGAAGAAGAAGAAGAAGAAGAAGAAGAAGAAGAAGGGACTTTCTTCTTCTTAAAAATAAATAAATATATTCAGCTAGTTTCAGCTAGTTCTGTGAAAAGAGGGGTGGAAGAGTGATAGTCATTTTTTGGTTCCACTAAACTAGGACTGTGTTCTGCAACAGTTAAAAACAAAACAAAATCAGTCTGTAATCCCATGCCCACTTATTTGGTAGCAAGTCCCTCTGAATTCAGTAAGGCTTACCCCTGAGTAAACATGCATAGGATCAGACTGTCAGTGTTCAGAAACATGAAGAAAGACACAATTGTAATTAAATTCAGGGTTGCCCTATTTTGAAGAGCAAAAAAGAGGACACATTTGCCGACTTCTGCTTTTAACTATGGATCGCTGTGATGACTCTCATTTTACATACCCATGAAAACGAGGATGTGTTCTGGAAAAAGAGGACATATGGCAACCATCGGAGACTTTCAGGACATCAGCAGCTACTCTTTGAACAAAAGAAAGTTTTTTCCTTGGACTAACTGTTAATTAACTTGAAAACAGAGTGCTCTGAAATGCTGACACCCATTCTTTCAATAGGTCTACTCTGAGTAAAACTTGAGTCCCAACCAAAACTTGAATTCCCCACCACTACTGCTGCTTCTTTGGAGAATGGCTGCAAAGCAACCGGTTAATGTAATGACAATACTTGTTGATACTAAAGGTAAAGGTAAAGGGACCCCTGACCATTAGGTCCAGTCGTGGCCGACTCTGGGGTTGCGGCGCTCATCTCGCTTTATTGGCCGAGGGAACCGGCGTAGAGCTTCTGGGTCATGTGGCCAGCATGACTAAGCCACTTCTGGTGAACCAGAGCAGCGCGTGGAAACGCCGTTTACCTTCCCACCTGATGGGTACCTATTTATCTACTTGCACTTTGACGTCCTTTCGAACTGCTAGGTTGGCAGGAGCAGGGACCGAGCAATGGAAGCTCACCCCATCGCGGGGATTCGGACCGCTGACCTTCTGATCCGCAAGTCCTAGGCTCCGTGGTTTAACCCACAGCGCCACCCGCGTCCCTACTTGTTGATACTAACTGAGGGCAAATTGTGCTAAACAATCCAAAGGTCTTGCCAAGTGTGCCTGTGTTTTTACCTGAGAGAAGGGTCATATTTACTCTATATCTGAATAGCGTCGGACTAATTTTATTACCAGGGTTCAGAAAACTAACTGGAAGGGAAACTGTGTCCTCCATCTAGCAAAATATCCGGCATGGTGTAGTGGTTAGAGTGATTGGACTAGGATCTGGGAGACCAGGGTTCAAATTCCAACTCGGCCATGAAGCTTGCTGGGCGACCTGGGTCTAGTCACTGCCTCTCAGCCTTACCTACTTAATAATAATAATAAAATTTTATTTATATCCCACCCTCCCCAGCCGAAGCCAGGCTCAGAGCGGCTAACAATAATAAAAGTAACACTGCTTACATAAAATCACAATCAATTAATTGAAATGCATTCTAAAACCAATTCATTCTAAAATCAATTCAGAATCAAATTAATGGCAACCATTGGGCTAAGGTTCTGTGAGGATTACCAAAGGAGGGGGTTACACTATGCCTTGGCCAAAGGCTTGGTGGAACAACTCTGTCTTGCAGGCCCTGCGGAAAGATGTCAAGTTCTGCAGGGCCCTAGTCTCTTGTGACAGAGCGCTCCACCAATGTTGATGGGATGAAATGGAAAGCGGGAAAACCACTTGGCCACCTGGAGCTCCTCGGAGGATTTGCGTCAAATAATAATTAAATAATAAAATGGGGGCGTTGAGGGGGCTGCTAGCCAATTCACACAATCAACCGAGGCCTGGTACCCAACGTGCAGTGTACTTCTTTAAATCTAAGCCTTCCATCCCAGCGACCAGGGAGGATGCTAAGAAACAACTGGAAACCAAACACAGACATAGGATTAATGTTGCTCTCAGCAGCAGACTTCTTTCCTGCATTAAAGTCAACACATCACCGAACACTTACTTCACATTCTCCCTGGGGTGGCCCATGAATTCCCTTTATAAGATTAAGGCAGGCTCCATCTCTTCCCCACCCACCACCCACCCCGCCCCCCAAAATAATTTGCATTTCTTTAATTTTCGCATCAATAGACTCATTACGGGCCTTTTTGGCCTTGCGGTTTCCTCCTTAACGTCTCCATCATTTTCCTTCTTTTCATTCACGCTCGTTTTGCATTCATCCCTTGTCCCAAATTCCTCTCTTTGCAGTTAAAAATAACAGAGTTGCCAATGTTTTGGAAGCTGCTGGGATGATTTTTCTTTTCCCTGGAAAAGGTTTTCCCCTCTCTCTTTTTTTGCCCTCCCAGCCTCGGAGTTCAAAGGGACAAGTTTCCAGGCATACACAAGCACCCTTGCCACCAGGAGGGGAGGAGGTGGGGCGAGGAAATATACTGTTTTTTCCTGCAAATATTCATTTTGGTGTCAGCTAAGGCTATGATATTGCTGCCATTAGGCCAGAAAAGAGCAAACGAGTTACGCAGACAGCAAACATGAAGGTGATTTTTTAAAAAATAAGAGCCTAAAAGATCAGGAAAATTGAAAGGAGCGATGAGAAGCTACAGGATGGATCCAGTAGTGCGACTCATGCAACACATTGGCGATTAATATACACAGAATAATAATTATACATGCTTTATCAACCTTCTGAGAAAAATACAAAACATTAAACAAAGCCACAAAGACTTGCGAACTACCCAGCTTAAAATGAACTTACAATGTCTGGTTTCCATAGATTGTTCAAATGCTTAACTCAGTCTATTGGATAAGTTCATGAAGATACCAACAAAAGGTAAGTTTGGTGATATTCACAATACCGAGAGATGCTAGTAGAGTTGTAAGGTAAAGGTAAAGGGGCCCCTGACCATTAGGTCCAGTCGTGGCCGACTCTGGGGTTGCGGCGCTAATCTCGCTTTATTGGCCGAGGGAGCCGGCGTACAGCTTCCGGGTCATGTGGCCAGCATGACTAAGCCGCTTCTGGTGAACCAGAGCAGCGCATGGAAACGCCATTTACCTTCCCGCCAGAGTGGTACCTATTTATCTACTTGCACTTTGATGTGAATTCTGCATATAAGTTAAATAAGCAGGGAGTTGTAGAGTTGTAGATAGATGTTAATAAAGTTGTAGACAATGAAGTTGTAGACGACAGGGTGCTGGTGCTTTGCACCTTTCTTAGTTTAAGCTTAAGAGACTGATTTGCTTAGCTTAATAATAATAATAATAATAATAATAATTTATTATTTGTACCCCGCCCATCTGGCTGGGTTTCCCCAGCCACTCTGGGCGGCTTCCAACAGAGATGTAAAATACACTAAAATGTCACATATTAAAAACTTCCCTGAACAGGGCTGCCTTCAGATGTTTTCTGAATGTCAGGTAGTTGTCCATCGCCTTGACATCCGATGGGAGGGCATTCCACAGGGCGGGCGCCACCACCGAGAAGGCCCTCTGCCTGGTTCCCTGCAACTTGGCCTCTCGCAGTGAGGGAACCGCCAGAAGGCCCTCGGCGCTGGACCTCAGTGTCCGGGCAGACCGATGGGGGAGGAGACGCTCCTTCAGATATACTGGACCGAGGCCATTTAGGGCTTTAAAGGTCAGCACCAACACTTTGAATAGTGCTCGGAAACGTACTGGGAGCCAATGTAGGTCTTTCAAGACCGGTGTTATATGGTCTCGGCGGCCGCTCCCAGTCACCAGTCTAGCTGCCGCATTCTGGATTAGTTGTAGTTTCCGGGTCACCTTCAAAGGTAGCCCCACGTAGAGCGCATTGCAGTAGTCCAAGCGGGAGATAACCAGAGCATGTGCCACTCTGGCGAGACAGTCTGCAGGCAGATAGGGTCTCAGCCTACGTACCAGATGGAGCTGGTAAACAGCTGCCCTGGATACAGATTTGACCTGTGCCTCCATGGACAGCTGTGAGTCCAAAATGACTCCCAGGCTGCGCACCTGGTCCTTCAGGGGCACAGTTACCCCATTCAGGACCAGGGAATCCTCCACACCTGCCCGCCTCCTGTCCCCCAAAAACAGTACTTCTGTCTTGTCAGGATTCAACCTCAATCTGTTAGCTTAAGCCAAGAAAGAGTATTCTTTATAAGATTGAATATCAATATACATATCAAGACTTTGTGATTAGACCACTGAAGAAGCCCGGAAAACTATCTTGGGAGTGTGCTGCTTGCAAGCCCCAGTTAAAGGGCCCCATCAGGGGCAAACAGCGGCCTTTTGATTACTTGGACTGCCAGGGCAAAACAGGTGCAAAACCTGTCATCTACAAATTCATTGTCTAGGTTCACCTCACTTCCTGCTGAAAGCAATGGTTCTTAAGTCACCGTGATGATGTATCCACACTGATTTCACCAGGACCTAATTTAGGCTGCATTCCCAACCATGCCTCTTGTCATGGGCTGCTTGGACACAGGGGAATGGTGGAAGGAATCAGCTAGGGAACCACCAAAAGGAAGACGGCTCAGACCCTAGGGAGTGGTAATGGGATGACGATGACTGGCCAGAGGGAGAAGACTGGGAAGAGAAGGTGTCAGAAGCTGAAGAGGTAACAGGATTTATTGAGCTGTGAGAGTCCGCAACAGAGAGGAGTCCAGAAGCTGAAGCTGGAGAGTGGAAGAGAGATGTCAAGAGACAGAGATGAGTCAGGCTGATGAAGAATCATGGGTGTCTCCTCCTTCTGTTGAGGTCCCCCGCTGAGGGCCTTCTGGCCATTCCCTCACTGCGAAAAGCCAAGTTACAGGGAACCAAGCAGAGGGCCTTCTCGGTAGTGGCACCCGCCCTGTGGAACGCCCTCCCACCAGATGTCAAAGAGAGAAACAACTACCAAGCTTTTAGAAGACATCTGAAGGCAGCCCTGTTTAGGGAAGCTTTTAATGTTTAATAGGTTATTGTATTGTAGTGTTTTGTTGGAAGCTGCCCAGAGTGGCTGGGGAAACCCAGCCAGATGGGCAGGGTATAAATAATAAATTATTATTATTATTATTATTATTATTATTATTATTATTATTAGCTCCCCACCGCCTTGTCTCCCAGAACCAGAAGAGGGATGAAAAGGGCAGAGGAGAGGTTGGCTACATGCAGGCACAGTCTCTGATTGCTTGGGGAAAGCCCTGGAGAGGAGAAGGCACAGACAGCTGTGGGGAGGAAGGGGCCTTTAGTCCCGGCAACCGATTTCATGGAGTAAGACCCACCAGGAATGAGCTGCCATGCTCATTAGGCCTGACACACAGCCAGGTCTGTGGAGATCATGGTTTTGCTAACCAAGAGTTCTCCAATCCAGAACTGTCTGATTTTCTGATGCTTGTGCATTTATCTTATTCAACTCGCAGTAGCTGTATTCCATCTCCTGGGAGGTCAGGAACACTTCTTGTCACCAAACGTAATACAGTGGTACCTCAGGTTAAGTACTTAATTCGTCCCGGAGGTCCGTACTTCACCCAAAACTGTTCTTAACCTGAAGCACCACTTTAGCTAATGGGGCCTCCTGCTGCCGCCACACCACCGGAGCACGATTTCTGTTCTCATCCTGAAGCAAAGTTCTTAACCTGAAGCACTATTTCTGGGTCTGTAACCTGGAGCATCTGTAACCTGAAGCATATGTAACCCGAGGTACCATTGTAATGGCAAAGAGTTGGCACTTCGTTTTTGTTAGTGGTGGTGATTATCTCTTTCTCTCAGAGTTAAAGTATTCAATAGGGATGCCCTATTGATTTTATCTATGCCCATTCCGCAGATTTTCTTAGGTGTGGATCTGGCTGCATGAAGTTGGTTTTTCCTCTGCAGTTGACAGACCATCACTTCAGACTTAAGAGACACTCCAGAGCTGTGGTGTCTGAAATCTTGAAGCATCCAGGATGCTCAGCTGAAGTATGGAAAGAAAGGACTTCTCACATGTTTGATGGGCTTAAAAGCAGGGTTGCTTACCTTTAAATGTTATTCTTTAGCTGGGCTTCTGTGTAGTCACTGTGTTGGGACTGCTGCAGCTAAATTTAGTTTAGCTTTGCTTAGTTCAGTTTAATATTTGTACCCTGCTTCTCTGTTCAGACCATCAAAGCAGCTGAAGTATATCTGAATAGCTACTCAATAAGCTCCCACTGATCGCACTAATAGTTTTAAAATGGCAGGTCATACACTAAAAGTTTATTGGTTCTTTTAAAAATATTAATATTTTATTGAAAGAATTTCAATTATAAAGAAATAAAGGGTACAGGAAAAAGACAGAGAAACCAGTAGGAGAACACTTCAATCTCCCAGGACATTCTATACAAGATCTCAAAGTAGCTGTTCTATTACAAAGGAATTTCAGAAATAGACTGGAAAGAGAAGCTGCTGAATTGCAACTTATTACCAAACTTAAAACCATGGAGAGACCTGGTCTGAACAAAGACATTGGATTCTTATCTCATTATACATGACAAAGCCATTTTTCACCTTCTCACCCCTTGCTTTTTCCTTTAAGACCTATTGCAGTCGTTAAGAGTCGTCAACAGGCTCATCACAGCTATCTGCCAATCACCCAATCCCACCACCCTTCTGAGTAATACCCCTCCCCACCTTCTCACTATATAGAAGGGTCTGGTGACTTCTGTTTCAGTGTATCTGAAGAAGTGTGCATGCACACGAAAGCTCATACCAAGAACTAACTTAGTTGGTCTTTAAGGTGCTACTGGAAGGAAAAATTTTTTTATTTTGTTTTGACTATGGCAGACCAACACGGCTACCTATCTGTAATTGAGATTTTTAGTTATTTCTAAGGTTATTTTCCCAGCACTGTACAGTGGTACCTCGCGTTACAGATGTTTCAGGTTACGCGATTTCGGGTGGCGCACCATGCCAAACCCGGAAGTACCGGAACGGGTTACTTCTGGGTTTCAGCGCTTGCGCATGTGCAGAAGCACTAAATCATGCTTTGCACTTGTGCAGAAGCACCGAATCGCAACCCGCGTGTGCGTAGACGTGGCACTGCGGCTTACGAACATGCCTCCCACACAGATCACATTTGCAACCCGAGGTTCCACTGTAATTAAAAAAATACGCAACCTATCTGGCATCAGGTAAGTCTCCCTAAAAGAAGCATTCCACAGACAGGATGCTATCTCACCTGATAGGTGTTCTCTAGATACCACCTGCCTCACCTGAGATGGCAGGGGCACCCAGAAGTAAGCCCTCAGAGATTACCTCAGTGCAAGAGATGCTTCAGGCAACTGGGTCTCACACCTTGTAGAGCAGCGGTTCTCAACCTCTGGGTCCCCAGATGTTGTTGGACTACAACTCCCATCAGCTGTGGCCTTGCTAGCTAGGGGAGATGGAAGTTGTAGTTCAGCAACATCTGGGGACCCACAGGTTGAGAAAGGCTGTTGTAGAGCATGAATGGGGATACTGGGGCCTCCAAATGTTGTTGAAATCCAACGCCCATCAGACCATGGCCATTAGTCAGAGATGGAGCCACTCACCACAGACGTGTGACAAAAACCCAAGAAGGTTACCCAGAAAGGAAGGCAACCCTTACTATTTGAATTATATCTGGTCACCCAGATTGATTGTTGGTCTTGGAACAATAAAAAGGTTCATATACATCTCCAAACACATGTTCCGGATCCATATGTAATTCTATAATAGCTTTAATGAAGTCCAAATATTGGACCCTGGTGTGTGTGTGTGTTTAGGGGTTATCAGAATCAATCGTATGCTCACTCATAAACTCAGAAAGTGCTCACATGGTAATGTAAAACCCTTTTCATCTCGAGCTTTCCCTATAAAGGAACCGGGCTGCATTAATCTGTGTCAGCTGCAAAAAAGCTAGGCCTGACCCAAAAGGATTTTTATAAGGATAAATACGAAATGTACAGAAGCTTACTAGTTACAAAGCAAGCTGTGCAGCTGGCTTCCAAAGAGGCTCTCAGCAAGAGTCAGGATGACACAACAAGCTGTAGGAAGTTTTCAGTCCATGTGCCAGTTCCATGGGGTCAGTAGGTGGTAATCATGAAAAGGTTTGTCATTCATAATTAGTGATGAACTCAAATGCCCCCTCCTCCAAAAAATATCCCACCCTGACTTTACCACTTTGGTTGCAGACTGCAGAGTTGGGAGGGGGAGTTTGGTAATATTTCTGGTGGTCATGGAACTCCACGTTACTGCTGGACACCACTATAATCAGAACAAGGGAAGAAGTGGAACGTTCATGGGAAACAAGGAAATAAATGGCTTATTGTAACTCGCTCTATGTGGGGCTGCCCTTGAGACTGACCCAGATACTCCAGCGGGTGCAGAATGCTGCGGCGAGACTCCTTACAGGGTCCTCGCTGTGGCATCACACTCACCCGGTGCTATACCAGCTGCACTGGCTCCCGGTGGAGTACAGGATCAGGTTTAAGGTGCTGGTTTTAACCTTCAAAGCCCTATACGGCCTAGGACCCTCGTACCTACGGGACCACCTCTCCTGGTATGTCCCACAGAGGACCTTACGGTCTTCAAACAAAAACATCCTGGAGGTCCCGGGCCACAGACAGGTTAGGCTGGCCTCAACCAGAGCCAGGGCTTTTTGGCTGTGGCTCCAATCTGGTGGAACACTCTTTCACAAGAGACTAGGGCCCTGTGGGACTTGACATCTTTCCGCAGGGCCTGCAAGACAGAGCTGTTCCACCAGGCCTTTGGCCAGGGCACAGCCTGACTCCCTCCTTCGGCAATCCTCACAGAACTCTAGCCCAATGGTTGCCATTAATCAGATTTGAACTGATTTTATAATGAAATGATTTTAGAATGGTGTATCGTTTTACTGTTGTTAGCCGCTCTGAGCCTGGCTTTGGCTGGGGAGGGCGGGATATAAATAAAAAATTATTATTATTATTATTATTATTATTATTATTACTAAACATAAGGGCTCTGTTCTTCCGCTATCGCCGGCAGTATGGCTCTGAATGTTAGCTGATGGAAAACACAAGTGGAGAGAGAATGCTGTTAAACTCAGGTCAGTGGTATAGCGTGGGTTGCCAGTGCCCGGGACCACACAGAGGGGTGGGGTAGGAGGAACGGAAACCGAGTATGCATGTGCATTCAACTGCCTAATCGCATCTGCATCACCCAGGAGATCACAAGCCGCAGAGATAAGTAAAGAAGGGATGTTCTGTTGTCTGGAGAGGTCAACTTCCTGGTTCTCATAGAGAAGCAGTTTTCATCAGAGCCCAGCAAAGGAAGCTCATAGCTGTATTGAGGAAGCAACGGGTGTTGAAAGTCCTTCTTAAGGACTTTGCACAGGCAAGTGCTTGGCTAGTGTGAGAACAGGATGCTGCACTAAACTGGAGTTCAGCCCAGAGCCGGATTACCAAATAGGCAAAGTAGACACCAGTCTATGGGACTCTACACATTTTAGGGCCCCACGACAACAGATATTGATTTGATCTTGGGGAGGAATTACAATCAAGTATTAGGAGATAATTGGGGTGGGTGGGTGGGTGAGATTTTGACTGCCTAGGAGCCTCCATGAGGTTTAATCTGACACTGCTTTGGGTTGATCCAGCAGAGCTCCACTTATGCTCTTATGTTAACAAGGAAGACAGAAGAGCACAGCTGGATCAGACCAAGGGAAGGGAAGGATTATCCAGCCCAATATCCTGTTTCCAGCAGTGTTCAACCAGAAAAAGCCATCATTAACACCAATATCACATTTCTGCCCTGGGGTGCAAATGTCGATAATGACCCACATAGAGATAAACAATACTATATCAAAAAATGGAAGGGTCAAATGATCAGAAATTCATAGCAGAACAAATGTATAGATGAACGGTACTGATCCCAAATGAAAACATCAACATGTATATTAGGGTTGCCATACGTCCAGAATTTATAGATTTTGGTAAGTTTCCTTAAACTACTTCTTCTTCTCAACAAATTTTGTGTCTGGATTTTCACTTTTTGAAATATGGCAACCCTACATACATGATAATTGCACAGTCTCAATAAATCACCTATATATCTGCAGTATAAAAAAGTATGTCCGAATGGATTTTTCTTCTTTTCTTCTTCCATAAAGGATTTAAACAATGCCACCCATAGCTCTCTCCCTTTTTCTTTTTCTTTTAAAAAGATCCTTGAAACTGAAATAAGACCCACCCATTCCCGTATCACCTAAATCTAATAAAAATATGTAGGTGACTGTTGTTCATTATGTAGTTCCATTATCTGCAGTAAAATCCCATCTGGTCTCATCATGTAGCGTATCAGTATACAGAGAAGAATTATCCGGCATAAGAACTCCTGAATCCTCGTTCCCCTATCTTGTTTATGAAGGTTGGGATCCAAAGAAAAGTGAGCGGATCTCTGCTCATGCAGATACAAGCTATATCCCATTTACCACTTGCCACATTCAGTGGTGAATTCATTTGAAATCTCAAATACATAAAGGCTACCTTAGGACTACTGAAATATACTCGGAGTCATGAAGTGGATTTCATGCTCTTTATTCAGCTCATGGTGGTGAGGAGGAATGGAAGTTCCCCCAGAATGTCTGCTATATATACATTATTTACACAATGGGCCCCACGTGATTGGCTAATTTCGGGATTCTCCTGTAGGCCAATCAGGTTGCGGATTCACTTCCACCTGGAGGTGGATTGGGTGGCTCCTGTGGACCAATCAGGCTGCTGCATTCTGAATCCTATTGTTCTAGGACCAATCAGACTGCTGCATTCTGAATCCTATTGTTCTAGGACCAATCAGACTGCTGCATTCTGAATCCTATTCAACTCAGTACATAACAACAACACATTTATTTTTTAAGATATTGAATACCTGGTCCTGAAATAATGGGGCAGTTTCTGGTTCCAACTTGCTTTCGTTGTCACGAGATTCATCCAGAAAAGGGTTTCTTTCTGTTTTAATTTCCCAAATAATTCTCTTCTTCCCTCTCTTGCCAGTATTAAGGAGTGCGTCCTGTTGCTTTTATTTTGTGAAAGCAGCCGCAGCCACACTTAAGAGAGATGAATCAGCAGGCTTGAGGAACCTCCAAGATTTGCTGAGATATAATCTGAAAGAAACCGGCGGGCCCCACCCTGAAATGTCCTGGACTGAACATGCTCAGTGCCCACAGAGTGTTGACTGACGTTTGGAGTTGGGGGGGTGGTATTTGGTGGGAGGGCTAATGGAATGGAGTGTTCTGGAGGCAGGAGCACTGCAGGCGCAAACATTTTGCTTTAGGTTTCACCCATCTGCAACCAAAGCTGAAATCCTTCACACATTTTTCTGAGAGAAAGTCCCACTCAGCACAGTGGGGCTTCTATCTCAATAAGCATTCACAGGAATTGCACTATAAAACTTCAATCTGACACCAGCCCACCTGAGCAGAGATGTTCAAATCTGTCAGTTTTGGTTTTTCTCTGCTTCTCTGTTTTCCATTCTTAAATTCTCTCCATTTCCACATCTGCCTGTGAATCTTTTTTAAAAGTCCTCTCTCATCAGCATATTGGTGCAAATTTCTTCTAATAGAAACATTATTGTATCCAATTTTGTCTGATACACACATTTTAGGGTGTTATTTCAATAATGCATACATTCATATGCACATGTTACACACATTACTTGCCTAGAGTATATATGGAAAAGCGCAAATTTCAAAGGATGGCTATATTTCAATTCCTGCATTATTTGAGAAAGCGAAAATTAGGCAGCTTCACCATTAAATTTTGCACCCCTGGCAATTTTGTGCTCGGGGCGATAGCCCCTGCCCCCCTCCACACACACTATACCACTGATGTGGAGAAGCCCTCTCATAGAGCACATTAAAAAGGCTAAAAGGTATGGTTCAAATGCCAATCATTTTCTTTTTATTCTAGGGCTAAATGAAAATGCCCCCCCATGCCACTCCATTGAGTCTGAGAGGAGCATTTAGGAATTTTTCAGGGAGTGAACATTCTGAAAAGAGGAATATCATTTGAAGGGATCTCAGTATTCCCTTTTCTTCTTTTATACCAACTTCCAAGACACTGTGATCTACTCACACAATTAAAAACTGGCAGTGATCTACCCCTTTTGGGGGGGTTCAGGTAAAAGTTACAGTGGTACCTTGGGTTACATATGCTTCAGGTTACAGACGCTTCAGGTAACAGACTCTGCTAACCCAGAAATATTACCTCAGGTTAAGAACGTTGCTTCAGGATGAGAACAGAAATTGTGCTGCAGTGGCGCGGTGGCAGCAGGAGGCCCCATTAGCTAAAGTGGTCTTCAGGTTAAGAACGGACCTCCAGAACGAATTCAGTACTTAACCCGAGGTACCACTGTACTGAGCTTTTTTAGGGAGTAAAGCCCTATACCCGTATTTTTGGGGTTCAGATCAAAGTTTTTGAGCTTTTTTTAGGAAGGAAATACAACAGATCACTAATGAAACAGTCAACTCTATCTTCCATTCTACCACACTAGAGGACAGGGCGGGGCTGAATGGAGGAGCCAGCGATCAACCACATTCTACAAAAACCTTCTGGGTACCGACCAGTTGATCGCCATCGACCTGTTGGACATCCCTGTTTTATACCATTTTAGTGCTGCTACCCATGAGATAAAATAAAGGTAAAGGGACCCCTGACCATTAGGTCCAGTCATGGCTGACTCTGGGGTTGCAGCGCTCATCTCGCTTTATTGGCCGAGGGAGCCGGCGCACAGCTTCCGGGTCATGTGGCCAGCATGACTAAGCCACTTCTGGTGAACCAGAGCAGCGCACGGAAAAGCCGTTTACCTTCCTACTAGAGTGGTACCTATTTATCTACTTGCACTTTGACGTGCTTTCAAACTGCCAGGTTGGCAGGAGCTGGGACCAAGCAACGGGAGCTCACCCTTTTGTGGGGATTCGAACCGCCGACCTTCTGATTGTGCTAGGTTGGCCATGAGGACAGGCCTTCTTTTCGCAACCGCCATCTAATAGCTGCCATTTCCCCAAGAATGCCCTGACAGGGGAGGAAGACAATAGCAACCAAGAGGAGCTCTGTGGCCCCCACTGCAAATAAACAAAGGGAGCCAGGCTACTACCAGAGACCCTCAGTGCTTTCTGAAGAATCCCCCTCCTGTGTCACTCCCATTTGTGAGGTGAGGGAATTTAATCCTCCTTGAATTTCGAGCTTAAATTTCGCTCCGCAATAGCATTGTTTGGCTCAGCCCTATTTGTACACAGGGAAGTGAGCGTTACTTTGGCCTTTTGCTTTCGACAGAACCAAAATAATGATAAGCGTGAGACCCCGAGGCCAGAGAAAGAACCGGCGTCTTTCTGAATGCCTTCACGCACACGCATGTTCATTTCGGCATTGACAGGTCTGCAAACAGGAACCATTCAATGGACTGGACTTTTGCTCTCCCCAATTAAGAGCAGCTTCATTGCTCCCTCCTGTGGATATGTCCAAAGATGGAAATGTACCATCTGGGGCACTTAACCTCTCTGCCATTCATGCTGCCTTTGCTAACTCTCCAGGGCCCAGTAAGTTCAGTCCCCTTCTTTTAAGGCAGTCCCTCTTTTCTTAAAGTAAGCTTCTGAGTAGACTTGAATGAGTCTTTTTTATTATTATTAATATGTACCTCTGGAAACACTCATAAGGTTAAGCTAGGAGCAACACCTGTTAGAAATGTTCAGCTATCTATAATTACCGTATTTTTCTCCCTATAGGACGCACTTTTTCCCCTCCAAAAATGAAGGGGAAATCTGTGTGCGTCCTATGGGGCGAATACAGGCTTTCGCTGAAGCTTAGAGAGCGAGAGGGGTCGGTGCGCACCGACCCCTCTCGCTCTCCAGGCTTCAGGAAGCTATCAGCAAGCCTGGGGAGCTCGCAGGAGTTCCCGCGGGGCTCCCCACGCTGCGGATAGCAGCCTGCCGCCCGGCGCGCGAGATGCCCTGAAGCAGAGTGCCCCGCGCACCGGGCAGACATTGGCCAGCCCCACAAGCTCGGGGGACAGCGGGGAGGCACAACGCCGCCATCCCGCTGTTCCCCGACCTGGCTTTGGGGGGGGGGAATAAAGGAAAAAAAGTTTTCCTTTATTTCCCCCCAAAAAAATTATGTGCGTCCTATGGGACGGAGCATCCTATGGGACGAAAAATACGGTAAATCATTTCTTACAGCTCGGGAAATTTCTGGGAAGGCGTAACAGTTAAAGGAATCAATCCCCATTCATTTGTTTAGAAAGGGGTTTGGGGAATTAAGGGCAAGCAACACAGCCAGTGGTTACGTCTCTGGAATAAAAGCAACTGGAGAAGACTAATTGTACTTTCCCTCTTGGTTTTATTATTGCCAGATACTAAATATAGCTGAACAAGTTTTAAGAAAGTCACACTCTCTCACAGAAGATCCTTTACATATACATTGCTGATCAAAGGCCCAATATGCTAGGGTTGCCATACATTTGGAATTTCACAGACATACCCGGAATTCGGCTGTTGGGAACAGCATCCAGGCAGAAATCGCCGAAATGTCTGGGAAAATCCAGACGTATGGCAACTCATATTGGAACTGGTGATTTTGGCGATTTCTAGGGGAAATAGCTCTAAAACTTTAAAAAGCTAAGCAATTTTTGTGTCTGGATTTTCACCTTTTGAAATATGGCAACCCTACAATCTGCACCATACATTTAAAGCAGTATCATACTACTTTAAACAGTCATGGCTTCCCCCAAAGAATCCTGGGAGGTGTAGTTTTTGTTAGGAGTGCTGAGAGTTGTTTGGAGACCCCATTCCCCTCACAGAACTACAATTTACAGGGTTCTCTGGGAAGAGGGCAACAGGGATTGTCTTAAGCATATGAGGTCTGGGGTGCAAAGATCTGCCCAGCGGCCGCCGCCCCAGGTTACCCAGTCCTAGGCGTGCAGGAAGGAGGAGCTGGCCGGCCGCCTCAGTGTCTCACTGGCTCGGCCGCCCCAAACTCGAAGTGCAGAGCCGCCCGCAGCAGAAGAGCCCACCACAGCGCTCCATCTGATGGGTGGGCTCTTCCCCGGACTCAACTTTCGGGCCCCGGACTTTTGGCCTGGTGCCCCTGAGAGCCCGGCGCTCGGGTGCCCCACACCCCTAGCACCTATGGGTAAGACGGCCCTGGAGGGCCTGATAGTTAAACCTGTTGGTTTCTGCTCTCTTCACTGTGCAGCGAAATGCTTGTCACAAGACAATGTTTACATTCCACACTCAGAGTTGCTGTTGGGTTTTCCCACGGGAAAGGAGACTGGATGTGACGTACACTGGTTTCCTGTTTTTCACAGTTCTCTCCGTGCTTCAGAGGGAGAGGATGCCTCTCTGCTCCTTGCAGAAGCAAGATGCTTGTTTATAAGCTCTTAGCATTGAAGTGTAAATAAAGTAAAATAATGTAGAGTATGTGGCACGTACTGCTCATCATTCCGCTGTGCTCGGGACTCTGCAAATTCAACAAAACCACACTGAGAACTGTTGCTCTCTTTAAAATATATATATATATATATATATATTTATTAAGAGTTTAAAGATTACGAAAAGAAAGAAAAAGAATTAAACATGACAATATAATAAAATACAAAAAACAAAAACAAAAACACTACATGAAACATTGAATTAACAAAACTAAACAAAAACAATTAAAAACACTTCCAATATTTTCAATCTTAACTTTCATTCACTTGTTTCATTTACTTCCTCACGCCTCCCTTTTTTGTATTCCACTTCAGTTAACTGTTTCAGCAATTCCTTTCCATCTTCATCTGCTTTCTGTCCTGTAATTAACCTTAACATATTCTAACCTTATTTTTTCCCTTTAATACATTAACAATCTATCTATATCTAGTTCCTTATAACATTTCTGCCAAAGCCATATAACTTCACTCCACCATTTTTCTATAGCTCATTAATTTTACAATATTTCTGTAAATAATCTTTAAATTTTTTCCAGTCTTCTTCCACCAACTCTTCTCCCTGATCTCGGATTCTGCCAGTCATTTCCGCCAATTCCATATAGTCCATCAACTTCATCTGCCATTCTTCCCGGGTGGGTAAATCTTGTGTCTTCCAGTACTTCGCGATGAGTATTCTTGCTGCTGTTGTTGCATACATAAAGAAAGTTCTGTCCTTCTTTGGCACCAATTGGCCGATCATGCCCAGGAGGAAGGCCTCTGGTTTCTTCAGAAAGGTATACTTAAATACCTTTTTCAATTCATTATAAATCATCTCCCAGAATGTCTTAATCCTTGGGCATGTCCACCAAAGGTGAAAGAATGTACCTTCAGTCTCATTGCATTTCCAACATTTATTTCCAGGCAAATGGTAAATTTTTGCAAGCTTGACTGGTGTCATGTACCACCTGTAAATCATTTTCATTAAATTCTCTCTTAGGGCATTACATGCCAAAATTTCATACCTGTGCTCCATAACTGTGTTCCCAGTCAGCCATCATTATGTTATGTCCAGAGAACTGTTGCTCTCTGGGGGATATAGGCAATCTTCTAACAGCTCTCAGCCTCCTTAACACAGTTCAGCCCCCAAAATTCTTTGGGAGAAGCCATGACTATTTAAAGTGGTATGGTGCTGCTTTAAATCTATATGTGATGGCCGGGGATTTGGACTCAGAGACTGAACCTTAGGAATCCCAGCCTGCACAGGAGTCCCCGCCTCCAGAACCATCTGAGCCGGGGCTGGGGCCTGAACTTGAACGGTCCTCACCTGTGCTGGATTCTCAGGTGCAGGCACCAGCTGAGTCTGCTCTGGCTCCTGAGGTGATGGAGGACCCATTGCCTGCAGGTGCTCCACTCTCAGCCCCGTCAGAGGAAGCTGAGGTTGCCTCTGGGTCCGGTAACCCTCCAGCCTCTCCTGAGCTGCAGAGGCTCAGGGCAAAGAGGCGGAGGGAACTAAGTTCCTGTAGGAGGAGTGCTTGCCTCCAGGCCAGGAGAGGCGAGTCACCTGTGGACCGGGGCCGCCCTATGCCTCGGGGCAGATAAAAGCCAGCCAGCCCCAGTCCCAGGTTGTGGGAGCAACGTTGTTGCTAGCCTGTTCCTGCCTGCACCCTGTCCTGCTCTCTGCCAGAGTTCCTGACCCCACCCGACTCCCTGCCTTGGACCCAGCTACAGCTTTGACAGACAGCTTCCATACTGTACCCTCAACCTCGGACCGGACTTGGGCCTCGCCGCACGGATAACCCTCAGGACCAGCACACTATAGTGCAGTTGGGCCAAAGAGCCAGATTTATCCATCACAATGGGACTTCTCCCCTCCTTCTCTGTGTACCCCCCCACCCTTCCCGTATCTGCCCTGGAAGGTTGGGAGACACCCCCCCTCCAGAATAGTGCACAGGGGGAGGAGAGGGGATATTGTTCCATTTGGCAAGTGGAAATGTTAGCACAGACCTTCCTCTCTCTCTCAGAGGCAGCCCATCCCATTCTGCCACCTGAGGTGAAATGGAAAGATGTCACCTCCACTGAAGCCTCACTGACTATGGTCACATCACAGCAGCTTCCGGGCAGATCTTCCAAGATCTTGTCACTAGGGCTCTCCCAGTTTGTTTCGGGCCCCACACATCAAGCAGGCCACACGCTGGATCTGATCTTTGGCGTCGGTATAGATGTGATCATGTTTCCTTCGATGAAGGTGCCATGGTCTGATCACTATGCTCTGAAAGCCAGGATTGACGTTCCACCCCCACCCTGCTTAGGTGGCGAGCCGATTTGGGCTCGCCCGCAGAGGCTGATGGACCCTGATAGATTCCGTCAAGCCTTGCGGGACCTTTCTCCCCCTGGCGACTCATTGACTGAGCTTGTTGAGGCCTGGAATACCCAGCTCCTGGCAGCCATCAATGAGATCGCACCTAAGCGCCCTCTGCGATCCCGCAGAAACCGGGCTCCCTGGTTTACCGAGGAGCTCCGGAAAATGAAGCGGGACCTCAGACGGCTAGAGCGAGTATGGCAGGGTGCCCGTGACGGAGCTTCAAGAACATCTTATAGGGTTTTTATGAAAACCTACGAGATGGCAGTGAAGGCCGCTAAGAAGTCCTACTTCTCGGCCTCCATTGCATCCGCTAGCTCTCGCCCGGCGCAATTATTTAGTATAATTCGGTCTTTAACGTCCCTCGAAGGACAGCCAAATTTAAATAATAATTTGACACACAGCTGTGAGGCATTTGCGAGCTTTTTTGCGGAGAAGGTCCTGTTGCTCCGCCATGACCTCCCTGCCAATTTGGATACAATAAAGGAACTGGAGGCCCCTCAACTGTCCTCGGGTTCAGTATTGGACCACTTTGACCGGATATCCCCAGCCGATGTGGACAGACTCCTCCGAGCTGGAAAGCCCACCACTTGTCCTCTCGACCCGTGCCCGTCCTGGCTGATTAGAGCGTGTCCAGACGAGGTGCGGGCCCCCCTGGGGGATATCATCAATCTGTCCCTTGGCACTGGGACATTCCCAGGGGAACTGAAGGAGGCAGTGGTGCGCCCGCTCTTAAAGAAAACATCATTAGATCCCTTAGATCTATCCAATTACCGCCCGGTTTCGAATCTTCCATTCCTGGGTAAGGTGATTGAGAGAGCGGTTGCTGAACAGCTTGGTAGGTTTCTGGATGAAACATCGGCTCTGGATCCATTCCAGTCCGGCTTCCGCGCTGGTCATATGACCGAGACGGCTCTGGTCGCCCTAACAGATGATCTCCGCAGGCAGCTGGATTGAGGCGGGTCGGGGCTGCTGATCCTTCTAGACCTGTCAGCAGCCTTCGACATGGTCGATCACGAACTCCTGGACCACCGCCTTGCCGACGTGAGGATCCAGGGCACAGTCCTTCAATGGCTGCGCTCGTTTCTCTCTGGTCGGGGACAGAGGGTGGTGCTTGGGGGGGGAATTGTCATCCCGCCACTCCTTGGTGTGTGGTGTGCCCCAGGGTGCGATACTCTCCCTGATGCTTTTTAGCATCTTTATGCGCCCCCTCGCCCAGCTTGTCCGGAGTTTTGGGCTGGGCTGCCATCAGTATGCTGATGACACCCAACTCTATCTGTTGATGGACGGCCACCCTGACTCGGCCCCAGACACACTGATCAGATGCTTGGAGGCTGTGGCTGGATGGTTACGTGGGAGCCGGTTGAAGTTAAATCCTTCGAAGACAGAGGTCCTCTGGCTGGGACGGGACGACATGGGACTGAGGGGGCAACTCCCATCTCTTGCGGGGGTGCAATTAGTGCCAGCACCGTCCATTAAGAGTTTGGGTGTAATCTTCGATACCTCCCTCTCCATGGAGGCGCAGATTGCAGCTATAACAAAGGCGGCATTTTTTCATCTCTGCCAAGCTAAGCAGTTGGCTCCTTACCTCTCTCGCCCTGACCTAGCCACTGTGATCCACGCGACGGTCACCTCCAGACTGGATTATTGTAACTCGCTCTACGTGGGGCTGCCTTTGAGACTGACCCAGAAACTCCAGCGGGTGCAGAATGCCGCAGCGAGACTCCTTACGGGGTCTTCGCTTAGAGATCACATTCATCCGGTGCTATACCAGCTGCACTGGCTCCCGGTGGAGTACAGGATCAGGCTTAAGGTGCTGGTTTTAACCTTCAAAGCCCTATACGGCCTAGGGCCCTCGTACCTACGGGACCGCCTCTCCTGGTATGCCCCACAGAGGAACTTACGGTCTTCAAATAAAAACACCTTGAAGGTCCCAGGCCTCAGAGAGGTTAGGCTGGCCTCAACCAGAGCCAGGGCCTTTTCAGTACTGGCCCCGACTTGGTGGAACGCTCTGTCACAAGAGACAAGGGCCCTGCAGGACTTGACATCTTTCCGCAGGGCCTGCAAGACAGAGCTGTTCCACCTGGCCTTTGGTCGGGGCGCAGCCTGACTCCCTCCTTTGGCAATCTTTACAAAACTTTAGTTTATGGTTGCCATCAATTTTGATTTTAATTAATTTTTATAATGTTTTTAATGTTGTACTGTTTTAGTGTTGTTAGCCGCCCTGAGCCCGGCTTCGGCTGGGGAGGGCGGGATATAATTAAAATTTATTATTATTATTATTATTATTATTATTATTATTATTATTATTAGCTGTTGCCACACAACCCCACCAGCTGCCCAATGTGGTGGCTTCAGTTCACCACATGGCCAGTCCTGCTCTCTCTCTTATCTATCCTCATTCCTCACCCTGGTGGATAAAACTTGATAAAATCAACACTTTCATATATACAGGTACATGTTCCCGAAAATCATATAAGAAAGCAGACTTGAACTAAAATAATTTTTTTAGAAAACAGGATTGACCTGAATAAACAAACTCTGTTCTGCTCACGGACAAGCATAAATACGATTCACAATGTTTCCAGAAAGTTTGATGTCAGATGATTCTAGAGCCTTCTCCTAAGTTTAGGAGAGCGACATGCAAGGTTTGCTGGCATGGATGCGTTTGTGGTACTGTGGTTTTTGTTTTTTGTTTTTTTTTAAAAAGTAGAATTCAGTCTACTCGCTAATAAAATGTAGCCTCCTCTTTGATGAAACTGTGTTCCAAAAGAGCAGCTGGAGCTAAACCGTGGTACACTTGATACTGCTAGTGGAACGTAACAGAGGTAGAATGTGAAACTTATTCCAAGAAGGATTTGGCTTGGGCTCCCAGGCTAACCTCCCTGTGGAGCCTTCCATTATCTTGAGTGACAAGGACCCTGACATTATAGCTCACTGTGGAGATGCCCCCCTCCTCGGGCATCAAAGTTGAACAACATTAGCAGAGCACAGAATCTGGAACTCTTTCAGCCACTCTGATCCCCACAATTCCCACAGCATCTGGTAACTGCAGCTTATTAATTGTTTACCAGAATGTTTGCCACTTAAAATGAAGCCATTCCAGGTACTTTGAGCTTAACTGACACTCGGCCCATGGGTTGCCAGAAGTTTTCCAAGTTTGTTTTCTTCTGTGTGTTGAGAGACAGCACAGCCCTTTCTCGTCTGGCTGCAAAGCAGCCAAAAAGGGCTTTTGATTTCCGTTCTGGTTTGCAGAGCTCTTGGCTTCGATGGAAAGGTGTTTAATGAAGCACGTACCGTAAAGGTATGTGCCCCGTCACAAAGTCCCTACTCCTGGCTCCTTCACAATGCCCTGTTACACAGAAGCCTTATATACATGGAGGAGGCAAAGCAACCTGTGTGGAAACAGAACCTGCAGATGAAAGCTTCCCATTGATGAAATGTCCCAAAGAATGGGCTGAATCCTTAATTTGACTCTGCCTTTGTACAAAGCCCATTTTCCCATTGATTTCAGAGTTAAGAGGGAACAGGCTTCAAAACTTGACTGCAGATCTTGGTGGGTTTGTCATGGACATTTGTAACTCCTCCTCGTGAAATTGTTACGCCAAGTGCTCCAGTTCACTGCGTTTGCCGTCTCTAGGAAGGCTGGCATCTTAGGACAGCATCTTAAAAAAGCAGAGTCATCACCTTGCCAACAAAGGTCCGTATAGTTAAAGCTATGGTTTTCCCAGTAGTGATGTATAGAAGTGAGAGCTGGACCATAAAGAAGGCTGATCGCCGAAGAATTGATGCTTTTGAATTATGGTGCTGGAGGAGACTCTTGAGAGTCCCATGGACTGCAAGAAGATCAGACCTCTCCATTCTGAAGGAAATCAGCCCTGAGTGCTCACTGGAAGGACTGGAAGGACAACAAGAAATCAAACATTAAAAACTTCCCTATGCAGGACTCCCTTCAGATGTATTCTAAAAGTCAGATACTTGTTTATCTCCTTGACATCTGATGGGAGGGCATTCCACAGGGCGGGTGCCACTACCGAGAAGACCCTCTGCCTGGTTCCCTGTAACCTCACTTCTCGCAGGGAGGGAACCACCAGAAGGCCCTCAGAGTTGGACCTCAGTGTCCAGGCTGAACGATGGTGGTGGAGACACTCCTTCAGTTATACTGGGCTGAGGTCATTGAGGGCTTTAAAGGTCAGCACCAACACTTTGAATTGTGCTTAGAAACGTACTGAGACAATGGTACAATGAGGGTGCCATATGCACCTCTGTGGGGAGGGAATTCCACAACTTAGAGGCTGCCACAGAAAACTCCCTCTCGGGGTTCACCACTGCTGTACCTATGTAGGTAATGGAACTGCTAAGAGGAGCACTGCTGCTGATCTTAATAATACCTGGGAGGGTCTGGAGGGAAGGAGGTGGCACTTGTTATGCAAGTAACAAAGGGCTACACTCATGACTAAGGTCCCATCCACAGCATACCCTTAAATCACATTTAACACACACAAATCCCAGAAACTGATTTGTTATGGGAATTTAACTATGAGGGGGGTAAACTGCTTGTGGTAAAGATGTATGAAATTATGCCTGGTATGAAAAAAAGCGAATTGAGAGAAGTAGTGATGGCCACCAACTTGGATGGCTTTTATAAAAGGATTAGACGAATTCATGGAAGGTAAAAGGTAAAGGTAAAGGACCCCTGGACGGTTAAGTCCAGTTAAAGGCAACTATGGAGCTGCTTCTCTGTCCACATGCTGCTGCCCATTTCGGTGAGATGACAACATCACTCATACTTCTGCTGACCACCTCACTAAGCGAAGAACATACAGGGTCCACCATCTCCCAACTAAGCCCACCTCACTGAAAAATTATTGCATTGACATGTACCTGCTTTTGGCAGCTTCCGGAAGAGAAATAAATATTCTGCCCACATGCTACTGCCTGCCTGAGTGGAAGAGGAATGCAGACAAATGAATGCCTCCCCCCACAAGATGATGCTCCCGCCTGAAGGACAGGGGCTGCCCACTGTGGCCCATGCTAGCCACCTGAGGGAGAAAAACTGGCCACTGTGATCTCACGCGGATGCTGCCTATTTCACAGACTGGCCACTGTGTTCTCACACGGATGCGTCCAACCAGAAGGAGAGACACAGACCATTGTGATGTCATGCTGATGCTGAAGGAGAGAGAAACTGGCCAATGTACCAGCCCACAACGGCTGTTCACCTGAATAACAAGGAGACACTGCCTGGCACGCCAACACATTGCTCATCATGCTCATGAGAATTATGTCCTTTGCACCTTGGACCAGACTGGGGTTACTTAACTTGCTTTTACTCTCCTGTTCCTACATATTAGGTTCCCTTACCAGAGTTAAACAACTTCTCCTTCCTCAAAAGTATGAAACTAATACAGATTTTGGAGATTTTGGAGATCTATGGAGGAATCTAACATCACAATATTATGAACATTCTGTCAGTACAAGAATTCTTGCTTGCGAGATAGAATTGGTTTCCCTCTCCACCACCAATACACTGCTCTGGGGCTTCTTTCAACTCCCCTTAGCTGATTTGGGGAGCGGGGAGCTCACAGGGGAATGAGAGCAGGAAGCCTACTGCACTAAAGGGATTTGTTGCTCTGGCTTCTGTAAGCACAACTGTTTAGTTGAACCCAATCCATAGTTTGTATAATAATAATTGCCCTAACGTGGAATATAGAGGAAAGTGATTGCCTTCCTCATAGAAGCCCCTGACCATGCAATCTGGCAGGCTTAATTCACCCTGGAAGTTCTCCTGTGCCTTCAAATTTCAGCCGCTTCTGCCAAGAAGGGGTGAAAGTTATAACCCTTTCTAGATTCCCCATAAGAGTAAACCTGGAACACAGAGTTTTGTTTTATACAGAGCACCTTGGGACACAAATCTTCATGTGGGTTTTAACCCTTGTCCTTCAGCATATCTGAGCTCCAGCATCAGCCTATATATGGAGGAGATCACTCCCCTTGCTCCTCTTGAGTCCTCCCTACATAGGTTTTTTAAATAATAATAATACTCGGAGAACAATGAGCCCCTTCTGTCCATAACATACTTGCAGAAAATGATTGATCCTGTATTTTCTGAAACCAGCTAATTCTTTTTCTAAAAAAAGTTTTTTTAAAATTAATGCAAAATCACAAGTACAAACAAGCAGAAATAATCAAAGTTAGAAAACATGGGAGCAGTACAGAAGTTGCATTCTCCAAATAGAGAGCAGATAACGTGGAAAAACAAAGCTGCTAAACACATCATGAGAGCCACATTTCACACATAAGAAATGGTATCTTACCAAATGGCATAGAAACGTTCTGGGTCTTCCTTAGAAATGTGGTAATCTGTGAGTTATTTTCCCTGCAATAGCCAGAGCCCACGTATTCTTGCACCACAACGCGAGGTTTAAATCCTGTGTGTGTTGTCTTCCATTTCTGGGCCAAAGAAGTTCTCACTGTAGCCAGCATCCATGTAAAAAGTTTCTTAGATTGGAAAACCACTGTTTGATCGTCCCACAAGTTCAAAAGGGCAAGTTGTGGGAAGACTTGAATGGGCTATTTAATTTTTTTTTAAAAAAAAAAAAATACATCTTCAAAAACACCAGTCCAAAATTTGGATGCCAGAGGGCATTCCCAGCATAAGTGGGAAAATGTCCCCCTGCTACCGCAACCATGCCAGGAATCCTGTGGGGTATTTGATGTCATAGGAGAAAACAGCACAGGCGTGTGGTGCCACCGGTGCAGGTTTTTTAAAGGAATATTCCCTTACAATAAGCAGAGGTTGATTTATAGAGCTTATATGTCCATATTGCATCCCAATTAAAGTCAAGTTTTCCTTCTCCCAGGTGAGTTTGAGACCTTGTAATGGGCCCATAGAGGTATCAAAAGTTCCTTATAAAAAACAGATGCTGATCCTCTGTCCCTGGTTTAATAAAAGTCCTTCAGTAGTCAGCTAATTCTGAAACCCCGAAGAAATGTGTCCAGCTTCTCCTCCACGAGAGGTTAACCTTGCTCAGAGAAACCACAAACTCTTCTATAAAGCCAGGACTCCTACTCGTTATATTGCTTGCATTTGTTTCAATCTGCAAACCTATCAATATTTTGATCAACATTCATATGGTCTTCTCTTCTTACCATTTCACCCCACCACCATTACCAATATTTCCCCAATATCTGAATGTGAAATATCTGAATTTGAGAAATGTAGAGCCCAAATTTGCCAGCCTTCCTGTTGTTGTTGTTGTTGTTGTTTAGTTGTGTCCGACTCTTCGTGACCCCATGGACCAGAGCACGCCAGGCACTCCTGTCTTCCACTGCCTCCCGCAGTTTGATCAAACTCACGCTGGTAGCTTTGAGAACACTGTCTAGCCATCTCGTCCTCTGCCGTCCCCTTCTCCTTGTGCCCTCCATCTTTCCCAACATCAGGATCTTTTCCAGGGAGTCTTCTCTTCTCATGAGGTGGCCAAAGTATTGGAGCCTCAGCTTCAGGATCAGTCCTTCCAGTGAGCACTCAGGGCTGATTTCCTTCAGAATGGATAGGTTTGATCTTCTTGCAGTCCATGGGTCTCTCAAGAGTCTCCTTCAGCACCATAATTCGAAAGCATCAATTCTTCGGCGATCAGCTTTCTCTATGGTCCAGCTCTCACTTCCGTACATCACTACTGGGATGATTTCTTACTGTGTTTTAATTTGTGGGAAGTTGCTCAGAGTGGCTGGGGTAACCCAGCCAGATGGGCGGGGTATAAGTAATAAATACTACTATTTATTAATTCTAATAATAAAAAAATATAATTATGCAATGTTCATCATATGTTGAAGATGCTCCTCTTTATCCTGGCCTTTTACACACACACACACACACACACACACACACACACACACTTTAATGCTGTATTTTATAATGTTGTAACCTGCCTTTGGAACTTCTTTCTGGTGGTGGGTAACAGCAGCAGCTGTAACATGGTGTTTTTGTTCGAGGGTGATAGGAGAGCAAGACATTGTTTTCTTCCCAGTGAAGTAAATGGTCTTAAACCCAGGTGCTCTGGGCTTAACCGGTTTGCGCGCCATAAGCTAGGAGAGCAATTAACAGTGCCCTTTTAACGTTGCCTCTCAATACCTTGTCGGCTCCCCTCCCCACATGGCTCCTGGCCGAGGGGGCGGGGAGGGAAGGAGGAAGGTTGTCAAAAGCTCTTCTCCTTGTTCAGCAGTTTTCTGGAAAACAGGATAAGTGCCCGGCCCGTCTCCCATCAGCAAAAAATTAGCCGACTGAATGTAAAGTTCAGCCCCCTCCCCATGAACTCTAAGCCTCCAGACTATTCACTTTCCCAGCTGCTGAATAATAAATACCAACACTTACACATGCAGGGCAGGAGAACATGCTGATGTAATCCTACAAAAGAACAGGCTACAGCTCTGCTCAGACAGGATTTCTTTTTCTTTAGAATTTAAAAAGTCACATGCAGAGTCCTTCGAGGCTGACCCTTTACATGTGCTCCGAGCTTGAGGTACGTGATTATTTTGCCAGTCATGTCATATCTGGATAAATCTGCTCCCTTGTTTTTCCTACTCACAGCCAGCTAAGGATAGGAGGGGAAATTTGGTTCACTTCACATTTTAATGCCAACCTTTCTAATTTGAACTTCTCGCAACGAGACACGAACGAAAAAACACACCTACCTTTTGAAGTTCTTCAGCTTTTGAGAGGCGGTTCTCTAACCAAAATTGTGCATCATTATTATTATTATTATTATTATTATTATTATTATTATTATTATAAAAATGAGTATATTATGGGAAAGTGGGCACAAAAATGTGTGTATTAGTGGGACTGACATACAAGCCTGCATTGTATTAGCGAAGATTGATTGAAAATCTTCGTGTGCAAAATTTATGAATTTTCAGGCAAACTTGCTTTAAAACAATTGCGAAATGCATTATATGAGCAAAAATTGTAGCACTGTGAAACTGCTTTGTTCTGGGCCAAATTACAAGGCAAATCAGGTGCTTATGTCTCTCCCCAAGTCAACCAACAAAGTGCTCTGTGTCAGATGAGGCCCCTCACAAAGTCTTGTGCTGTTCTGGGGTGTTCTTTTTTTGTACTACCTCATTTTCTGTTGCTATGTCTCTATGTTTCTCTATTGCCTGTCAAGGTCTCAAACCCAGGAAGCGGAATAAAGACACATGAAACGGTATTTTAGGTTAATGGGTGAAAAAGGCCACAACTTTACAGTGGTGCCTCGCAAGACGAAAAGAATCCGTTCCGCGATTCTCTTCGTCTAGCGGTTTTTTCATCTTGCGAAGCAAGCCCATTGACAGCTTAGCGGATTAGCGCTATTAGCGGCTTAGCGGCTTTTAGCGGCTTTTAGCAACTTAGCGGCTTAGCAGATAAGCGGCTTAGAAAAAGGGGGGAAAACCCGCAGGAACTCGCAAGACATTTTCGTCTTGCGAAGCAAGCCCATAGGAAATTCGTTTTGCGAAGCACCTCCAAAACGGAAAACTCTTTCGTCTAGCGAGTTTTCCGTCTTGTGAGGCATTCATCTTGCGGGCACCACTGTATTGGTTACAAAATGTGAGTGGTATCGGCTTAGGCATTGGAAACCGTACGACTATATCTGACTCCTGCCCGTCTGCAGGAGTCTTGGAAGGGTTAACCACCAGAAGGGGGAGCCCTGCTGATGCACATCAACTAGGAACTCCCCAAGGGTCATCGCTAGGGGTTGTGCCATGGCCCTATCCCCCGTCTGGGGCTTCGGACAGAGAACAGGCCCCTCGGATTCCTTTAACAGAATACCCTTGAAAAGGAAGGGGTAGGTGACGGCCACTACATCCCCTCACCTTCAACCTAATACTCCAGTGCCTAATTGCCTAACCTTACAAAGTTGTGACGAATTGCTGTGAGGTAGGCGAAAAACCAAATGTTGTTGTTGTTTAGTCATTTAGTGATGTCCGACTCTTCGTGACCCCATGGACCAGAGCACGCCAGGCACTCCTGTCTTCCACTGCCTCCCGCAGTTTGGTCAAACTCATGCTGGTAGCTTTGAGAACACTGTCCAACCATCTCATCCTCTGTCGTCCCCTTCTCCTTGTGCCCTCCATCTTTCCCAACATCAGGGTCTTTTCCAGGGAGTCTTCTCTTCTCATGAGATGGCCAAAGTCTTGGAGCCTCAGCTTCAGGATCTGTCCTTCCAGTGAGCACTCAGGGCTGATTTCCTTCAGAATGATAGCTTTGATCTTCTTGCAGTCCATGGGACTCTCAAGAGTCACCTCCAGCACCATAATTCAAAGGCATCAATTCTTCGGCGATCAGCCTTCTTTATGGTCCAGCTCTCACTTCCATACATCACGAATGGGATGGGTTTCATAGCCAAATGTTTATTTTAACCTGGGCCACTCCACACAGGCTGATGATGAACCACAACTGGGATGGTGTTCTGTTTATACAGCTACCCTTGCAGCTGGACCAGAACTGGAAGTGTGAAAGCAGCACTCAGCATCCATGATAAGCTTCCTCTTCTTTGTATTGCTTAGCATGTTGTGTCCTTTGGAGCTGTAACATCAAACCGAGTAGGAATTTCCCTTTTCTTCTCCTGGAGCTGGCTGCCGTAGTTCTCTCCCTTCCTACTCCCACTGCCTTTATCCTTAAGTAGTTACAGTTAATTTGAAGCAGCATGTTGTGTATGGGATACTTCAAATGACTCTTTCCAGTGCATTTTGCCTTTGTTAGCAGTGGATTTCACCCCCATTGTGTGTAGCCAGCCCAGTTGCTTAGCTTTTGTGTGGTCCAGCCGCATCACACCCCAAGGTGGTATGGTTGCAGGCAATGCCATTCCCCTGTTATTTACAATGGCTAATTAAGATCCCACTTGCAACTCTTCACCCCACCCTTAATTCTTATACGAAGCAGCCAACGAAAGGTTTTGATTTCCTTTTTGGCTGGAAGACCTTTTGGCTTCTGTGAGCAAAGGGGGATTAGGAAGGGAAAGCACATAAAGGTATGTGCAAAATCACCGCGTCAAAACTGCTCTCAGAACGCTGTCTCCAAGGGATGAAAAATGTTATGAGCAGAGAGGGCTAATTGGAAGCTGGTTCAGAGATTGCACACTGGGTGGTAAAGGCCAGGCAGGCAGGCACACGGTTTGATCAGCCACACAGCACAGACACGTCTAGCATTCCTCCCTTTTTGCAATTGTGGCTGACACCCTGGGAAAAATCCTTTTTTTCCATCTAGCCCCCGCAGCAGCCCAGATGCAGGAATCAACTGTAGCACAAACAAAATGTCACATCTTCCTCCTTTTGGAGGGGTTGGAACAAATTCTGGGCCAAAATCTGTTCTGGCCCCGTCCTATGCATGCTGAGAAGTTCCACTGGGTTCCGTGAGACATACTCCCAAGCAAGCATGCATAGGATCACAACTAGGAGGTCACGGACATTTTCCTCCCCATGGTCTATGGGCAGAAATCAACCAACCCACCTTGGCCAAATTTAGCACGTACTGATCGTGATCTGATTCAAAGATCTAGGAACTGAAGGTCACCACTGCTCTGAATTCACAGCAAAATATTTATGCAATCTTAAGAGAAACAAAAGTGTGGATCCATAGCGCTGAAGGATGGAGACAAAGCCTGAGTTGCTGTCCAAAGACAAAGAATTCTGGTTCCTTCTCTACCACCTATCATTCAGTAATCCCATGCTCTACTGATGGGGCCTGCCTGGTGTAACCCTACCCAGGGTTGGCCACCCTCCTATCACCCTTGGTTTCTGTAAGACTCAGCTCCTTCCCCTTCCTTCTCAGATCTCACATAGAAGGTTGACACGTTTTAATTTGGCACATTATGGACAGACGAACCAGCTTTACATCCTATCAGGGTGGCAAAATGAGTAGGAAAGAACATATATGGTAGTATGATAGGTATATCTAATCACATTCTTTCAATTGTCAGATGTACAGCCAAAACACAGGGCAGTCCTGGATGTATGAATTACTCCTTCAATCAGTACAGTGCTATTTAATCACATCTAAGGGTGGCGCTGTGGGTTAAACCACAGAGCCTAGGACTTGCTAATCTGAAGGTCGCGGTTCAAATCCCTGTAATGGGGTGAGCTCCCGCTGCTCGGTCCCTGCTCCTGCCAACCTAGCAGTTTGAAATCATGTCAAGTGCAAGTTGATAAATAGGTACCGCTCCGGCAGGAAGATAAATGGCATTTCCATGCGCTGCTCTAGTTCGCCAGAAGCGGCTTAGTCATGCTGGCCACATCACCCAGAAGCTGTACGCCGGCTCCCTCGGCCAATAAAGCGAGATGAGCGCCGCAACCCCAGAATCGTCCGCGACTGGACCTAATATTCAGGGGTCCCTTTACCCTTTACTTTTACTAAGTCCTATATACTGCAACATTTTTTTCATAACTGTATCATTTAGATATATTACCAATGCACCTCCCTAGCTAAGCAGTCCCTGGTCGTTGTTGCTAGGTGGATGTATTTATTGTGTTTGTGAATTTTCTCTCTTAACACAAAATAAGTTGTTGCACACTACACTATAATTGTTGTGGTTGTGTTAAAGTGCCGTTGTATAATTTTGTACTGTATGACGCTGTGATGCCGTGGACTTATAAATAAAATGAAGAAGAAGCATGAGGATGCGATGTGCATTTTATTTAGAAAATTGTTACGTGTGCATCTGCTGAAACTCAAATTTGAGCTAATTAATATTTTTAATATTGGGCTTTGGGCAGGAGTGGAGTGAGATTTTAAAGCAACAGTTTAGGAGATGGATGCAAATCCGGATATTTCTCCTCATTTTACAAAGAGGCCCAGACTTCAGCTGAGGAGCACAGTTACAGTCCACACACAGGTAACAAAAGAGCCCATTTCTTTCCATGTGAAAAGGACAACAATGTGGTTAGAATTGCCGCCTTGGTGCACAGTGGCTGCTTCTAAGCAACGAAACAACAGTAAATAAACCAAACAGTAAATAAACCAAACTGCACTTCAGGGGGGGAAGAAATGAAATGAGGCATTTGTTGGGTCAGTAGCAATTATATACCAGCGCATGTGCAAATAATAGATATCACAAAGCAATTTATGTATTTATCTACGTACAATATGTGCATGTTTAAAAAAGCAACACTAAGGCAGGAAACATTCACAGCAAGGGGTCTGTGCCAGGGGTAGGCAAACTAAGGCTTGGGGGCCGGATCCGGCCCAATCTCCTTCTAAATCCGGCCCACGGACAGTCCAGGAATCAGCGTGTTTTTACATGAGTAGAATGTGTCCTTTTATTTAAAATGCATCTCTGGGTTATTTGTGGGGCATAGGAATTCGTTCACATATTTTTTTCAAAATGTAGTCCGGCCCCCCCACAAGGTCTGAGGGACAGTGGACTGGCCCCCTGCTGAAAAAGGTTGCTGACCCCTGGTCTATGCCATGATGGAGGGAGGGCTAGAGCTTTCTATGTCTATAACATCCCACTTGCAGTCCAAAGTGATTCGCTCCAGGAACAGGTGGGCTACCTAAGGGAGAATTGAACCCTAGCTGAGAAAATAGTGCTATAGTCACAACCTGCACGGTCTGCTTCAGCCTGATGTTTGGCTTCTGAGTCACTCTGTACAAGCTCTATGTAGCCTCACTCAAGGCAGTCGATCGTGGATCTAAAAATAGCTATATTTACACACACACACACACACACACACACCTTTAGGGGCAAAAGTGGGTTACATTAACAGGCACAGGAGCTCCTCCGGACTGGATTAAGCCTGCAAAAATCACAAATAGGTCTGTGGGCTCTTTGTGGGGGGAGTAAAACCAGTGCTTTTTTCCTGGGGAGATGCAGGGGTATGCATAAAGGTAAAGGTAAAGGTACCCCTGCCCATACGGGCCAGTCTTGACAGACTCTGGGGTTGTGCGCCCATCTCACTTAAGAGGCCAGGGGCCAGCGCTGTCCGGAGACACTTCCGGGTCACGTGGCCAGCGTGACATCGCTGCTCTGGCCAGAGCCAGAGCCAGAGCCAGAGCCGCACACGGAAACGCCGTTTACCTTCCCGCTGGTAAGCGGTCCCTATTTATCTACTTGCACCCGGAGGTGCTTTCGAACTGCTAGGTTGGCAGGCGCTGGGACCGAGCAGCGGGAGCGCACCCCGCTGCAGGGATTCGAACCGCCGACCTTTCGATCGGCAAGCCCTAGGCGCTGAGGCTTTAACCCACAGCGCCACCTGCGTCCCAAATAGGTCTGTGGGCTCTTTGTGGGGGGAGTAAAACCAGTGCTTTTTTCCCCCTGGGGGGACGCAGGGGTACGCATACCCCTAAACATTTTGTGAATCTTTATACTTTTGTCCATTTACTGTATTTATTTTCCCCAATTTGAACTATAAAATGGTGATTTTCTTGAGTCGAAAGGAGAGTACCCTTAAACATTATTTTTCTGAGAAAAAGAAGCACCGGGTAAAACAGGTTCACTTTACTCCATCATTCCTTACAAGGCATGGGAAATGGGGGTCCATCACTTTCTTAAAGGTAAGGGGACCCCTGATCATTAGATCCAGTCGTGACCGACTTTGGGGTTGCGGTGCTCATCTCGCTTTATTGGCCAAGGGAGCCAGCGTACAGCTTCTGGGTCATGTGGCCAGCATGACTAAACCGCTTCTGGCGAACCAGAGCAGCACACGGAAACGCCGTTTACCTTCCCGCCTATTTATCTACTTGCACTTTGACATGCTTTTGAACTGCTAGGTTGGCAGGAACAGGGACCAA
Organism: Podarcis cretensis; assembly: GCF_951804945.1. Classification (NCBI taxonomy): domain Eukaryota; kingdom Metazoa; phylum Chordata; class Lepidosauria; order Squamata; family Lacertidae; genus Podarcis; species Podarcis cretensis. Next base: position 115,597,624 of record NC_137172.1, on the reverse strand, counting down.
GCGACAGGAGCTCACCCCGTCATGAGGATTCGAACTGCCGACCTCCTGATCGGCAAGTCCTAGACTCTGTGGTTTAACCCACAGCGCCACCCGCATCCCTCCATCACTTTCTTACCTTGAAATAATTAAAAGGTGGTCAAGTGGTGGTGTATTCCTGCTTCCACATTTACAACTTGATAGGCTTACTGTTTCTTTGTGGTGGTTGTTTGTGGCAGCTGATATACTTCGCAGGCTTCCTGACTGGGCTTTGCGGGTCTCCGATGGGCCTTACAATTTGAGGCTGTCAAGAAGCCTGCCTGCAGAGTTATGAAGAACTGGGTTTTTTTTTTCTTGACTTTTGCTAAAGCAGAGGAATGTAGGATTTTTAAAAAACTGAAAGTATTATTTTAACTTATAACAAACAAACGACCCATCCACTGCTGTGTTTTAACCAGTGCTTTTTTTCCCTAAAAAATAAATAAATAATGTTTAGGGGTACTCTCATTTTGACTCAAGAAAATCACAACTTTATCGTTCAAATCGGCGGAAATAAAAACAATAAATCTACAAAAGTACAAAGATTCACAAAATGTTTAGGGGTATGCGTACCCCTGCGTCCCCCCAGGGGAAAAAAAGCACTGGTTTTAACAATCAGCTATGCCAAGTTGTTCTGTACTATCTGCTGGAAACATTTTTGAGTGTTCACTTTTTGCAAAGAAACATAGAAATATTATATAGGGAAAATAGAGCTGTGTCGGCCCTGAAAAGCACAGCAACTGTGTGCTCTGTAGCTTTATGAAAACCCCATTCTACCTGGCAGGTGGAAATATTGGCATTGTGGAAGCCTTTGCATTTCTCAAACTTTATCGCCCTACATCGCCTCTTGTTCTTCATGGAAGGATTGACTACTTACCCACGGTCTTCATCTGTTGTGAGAAGAGGAAAGGCTTTGGGGGCTTCTTGTGAACTAGAATATAAATCAAGCTGTCACATCTACAGAGGTTCTCCTGAATGCCATTCCAACCGGTAATCTGAGCTGTGGATTCTTCCTATCTCATGAGAAATCTCCCTTTTCAAAGAGTGTACCACTCAGCTCTAGTCAAGACAATGATATAACCAAGGGAATAATCCTTGGTGGTTTCCTTCCAGCATTTTTGTGTCCATTTGCCAGAGCATAATGCCTAATTCAGAATCATTTAAAGGTGATTAGCAACATCACCTTGCCAACAAAGGTCCGTATAGTAAAAGCTATGGTTTTCCCAGTAGTGATGTATGGAAGTGAGAGATGGACCATAAAGAAGGCTGATAGCCAAATAATTGATGCTTTTGAATTATGGTCCTGGAGGAGACTCTTGAGAGTCCCATGGACTGCAAGAAGATCAAACCTATCCATTCTGAAGGAAATCAGCCCTGAATGCTCACTGGAAGGACAGATTGTGAAGCTGAGGCTCCCTGGAAAAGACCCTGATGTTGGGAAAGATGGAGGGCACAAGGAGAAGGGGACGACAGAGGACGAGATGGTTGGATAGTGTTCTCGAAGCTACCAGCATGAGTTTGATCAAACTGCGGGAGGCAGTGGAAGACAGGAGTGCCTGGCGTGCTTTGGTCCATGGGGTCACAAAGAGTTGGACACGACTAAACGACTAAACAACAACAGCAACATCCTTACACCCATTCTGTTGTACACACGATCAAGATAGTTAATGAATTATGAGGAGCTGGGCTTATTTTATGCTGTAAATGCTCGTTCACTAGTTTTCAAGCTCCAGATTAATTGACAATGGTGTGAAAACCTGTGTATGTAGGCAGTCTCGGTCATATGTGGATGCTAAGTAAGTGATTTGATAGCAGACACTGCATACCAAATAAGCATCTAATCACAAACTGAAGCTGCGGAAGAGGCATGAGTTAACTTTGGAAGCTGAACAGGGAACCATTACCCAAGCAATGCTGTCATGACACTCATGAATCAATGGAAAAATAATAACCAGGACATTCTTTGTTTGTATATGCCAAGCATAGCAGCAGCTCATATATATGCCTGTAAAGGTTTCAAGTGTGTAGTTAATTTGATTAGATTTTTTTCCCGCCCTTATAATGGGACACTGCATTTATACTTTTAAGCCTTTGAGCTTATTAATTGGAGCCCTAAAGCTCTGTCTGGCCTGTGAAAGTACACTGTAGCTCAGCAGGCAGCTTTCCATCAGGAAAGAGAGCTGCAAGAGAGAATGAAGACTGACAACATGGCTGCAACAACAAAAAAGGAGTGAAAGGGATCAAAACCTGTGACAGGACCCTCCTTGGAAAGTACATCTTCTGAATACAACATGGGTGCCAAAGCACTGTAGAACATTTTAAATTTGGGAGGATGGGAGCTCGTTGCCAAGAGATGCCTTCGGAAGCCATTTCTCCTCCATGCATTCATGGGAATCATACTAACTTACCTTAGGGACGCGGGTGGCGATGTGGGTTAAACCACTGAGCCTAGGGCTTGCCGATCAGAAGGTCGGCAGTTCGAATCCCCTCGACGGGGTGAGCTCCCGTTGCTTGGAACCTTCTCCTGCCAACCTAGCAGTTTGAAAGCACGTCAAAGTACAAGTAGAGAAATAGGTACTGCTCCGGCGGGAAGGTAAACGGCGTTTCCATGCACTGCTCTGGTTCACCAGAAGCGGCTTAGTCATGCTGGCCACATGACCCAAAAGCTGTACGTTGGCTCCCTCGGCCAGTAAAGCGAGATGAGCGCCGCAACCCCAGAGTCGGCCGTGACTGGACCTAATGGTCAGGGGTCCCTTTACCTTTACCTTTACCTTAGAGGGTTAGCCAATGACCCTCTAGATGTTTCTGGACTTCAACTCCCATCATCACTCAAGGTTGCTCGTGATGTTCGGGGCTGCTGGGAGTGGGAGTCCAACCACATCTGGAGGACACCTGGCTACAGCAGCTGTATCATGACCTACTTCGAAACAGGGCTTTTTTGTGATGGTACTCACCAGTACAGCATAACATCACCTCTTCATTTTGCTGTCCCTGCCAACCATGTTGTGCTGGCATCTCCAGCACAGCTATGTATTTCTGAGAAGATTTGCTGGTTTCGTTCCTGCCATGTTCTATTCTTAGGAATGCTTGAAGCATAGGTGTCAGGGGCTGGGCTGCCTCCCCGTCCTGATCCTTCCAGGGCAGAGGAAGAGGAAGAGTGCCTGAAGGCGGTTGGAAGATGGATGGTGGCTAACAGATTGAGGTTGAATCCTGACAAGACAGAAGTACTGATTTGGGGGGACAGGGGGCGGGTGGGTGTGGAGGACTCCCTGGTCCTGAATGGCGTAACTGTGTCCCTGAAGGACCAGGTGCGCAGCCTGGGAGTAATTTTGGACTCACAGCTGTCCATGGAGGCACAGGTCAATTCTGTGTCCAGGGCAGCTGTTTACCAGTTCCATCTGGTACGCAAGCTGAGACCCTACCTGCCCGTGGACTGCCTCGCCAGAGTAGTGCATGCTCTGGTTATCTCCCGCTTGGACTACTGCAATGCTCTCTATGTGGGCCTACCTTTGAAGGTGACCCAGAAACTGCAATTAATCCAGAATGTGGCAGCTAGACTGGTGACTGGGAGTGGCCACTGGGACCACATAACACCGGTCCTGAGAGATCTGCATTGGCTCCCAGAACGTTTAAAGCCCTAAACGGCCTCGGTCCTGTATACCTGAAGGAGCGTCTCCACCCCCATCGTTTAGCCTGGACACTGAGATCTAGCTCCGAGGGCCTTCTGGCGGTTCCTTCATTGCGAGAAGTGAGGTTACAGGGAACCAGGCAGAGGGCTTTCTCGGTAGTGGCGCCCGCCCTGTGGAACGCCCTCCCTTCAGATGTGAAGGAAATAAGCAGCTATCTTCTCTTTAAAAGACATCTGAAGGCAGCCCTGTTTAGGGAAGTTTTTAATATTTAATGCTGTATTGTTTTTAACACTCGATTGGAAGGTGCCCAGAGTGGCTGGAGGGACCCAGCCACATGGGTGGGGTATAAATAAATAATAATAATAATAATAATAATAATAATAATAATAATAATAATAATAATAATAATTATTATTATTATTATTATTATTAGACAGCATAGATTTACAACAGGGGTTTGAGGGAGGTCACAGCTCAGAGGCAGATGAGAGGAGAATTTGGGAAATCATGGGAGAGGAGCAGGCTGAGCTGGAGCAGTAGCTGAATGACATGTTGTCACTAGAAAGCAATCCAGACCTACCATCTCTTAGAACCCAGTGAGCCTTAAAGGTAGGAGAGCAAAGAGCTCATAGACAGAGGGCACCTAGCAGCACCCGTAGAAGAGATAATAATATCATAAATAATAAATTTTATTTATACCCCGCCCTCCCCAGCCCAAACCGGGCTGAGGACGGCCAAGACCAGGTATAAAACCATTGATTAAAATACAACTTAAAAACAAGATTAAAATACAACATTAAAATGCAGCCTCATTTCAGAAGAAACTTTTTTGGGGATGAAAACGTCAAATCTTCACGAAGGCCAACTATCCAGACTGATCCTACTTGGGCCAGAAAAAAAAACCCAAATAGGAGTTCCATCACAGAAGGAGAAAGGAAAAAGGATAGAGGGGGAGGGGATACAGTTGATTCCAAGCCAAAGGCCAGGCGGAACAACTCTGTCTTACAGGCCCTGCAGAAAGAAATCTGATCCTGCAGGGCCTTGGTCTCGTGAGACAAAGCGTTCCACCAGGCTGGAGCCAGTGTTGAAAAGGCCCTGGCTCTGGTTGAGGCTAATCTGTCTTCCTTAGGGCCCAGGATCTCTAGGGTATTGCTATCTATGGGCCTTAAGGTCCTCCGTGGGGCATACCGGGAGAGGTGGTCCCGTAGGTGATGATGTTGGAGACAATGGGGATGGAGGTTCACTCAGAACAACGCCATTATCCAAGAGGCTGGGTTTTATAGCCTCTCTCTGTAAAGTCTGAAATAAAAAAAGACAATACGAAACTTTTCCTTGTCTTCATACTTTCCTGGGCAACCAGCTGGGAACTGCTGACGGCATCCTGACAATAGGTGTCCAACTGCAGGGTGGGATGATAAGGGTATCATATGGTTGGAAATGACCTCAACGGTCAGCCCTTTGCTAATCCAGGACACCTACTGGTCTCAGCAGCTCAGCTAGGTGGGCATTGTAAAACTTCTGTTTTAAAACCCCTAACCAAGGAGTGTTTGCCGCCTTCCCAGGCAGTTTGCTCCACCGTCAAACAGCCTGTATCATCTGGAAATTCTTGCTCATGTTTAGCTGAAATCCCCTTCCTTGCAATTTGAACCTCTCTGGAGCATCAGAGAACAAATTCGCTTTGTCTTTTATGTGACAGCCCATCAAACATTCTCACCCACTCCTGTTGTTTCTTTTCTTTAGAATGGGTTGCATCCAATGTTGTACAAGCAGAGTTGTTCTGGAATAACTGGATGGTCTTGCTTTTCCCACCCCAGTCCAGCATCTTGTGTCTTCCTCCCCCCCCCCCCAAAAAAAAACCCACTCCCTTGGAGGTCAGAGGACCTAGAGGAAAATCCTGGGGTTGGGTGCTGGATCAGGATGGAGGAACTGCAGGAAATTTTTTTTGGGGGGGGGGCTGTCTCACATAGTCGAAATGTCTGTCCATTCACACCGGGCTCCTTTAGATACAACCAAATGTTTTCCTGCCAAAATGCTTCAAATTCACCCAAGCCAAGGAATCGGAACAGAGAAGAAAGCTCTGCCCATTCTGCTGCACTCACAGAACCTAAGGACACACCTTACACACCTCACTTTCTCCTCTGCCCTGTCAGCGTCAATCGATTCATATTTGTTTTCAGCACAATAACTGCTTCAGTTCCAAGCCACTCTGCTAATGCCACCTTTATTTTACTGAATCTAGTTGGGGAAATCAGCATTGGAGAGTCTAGTCTCTTTTTTGAATATCTCCCCCACCCCTTCAGATTATTGCAGTGGCAGATGGTCCATTTTTCTGTATTAACATCTACCTCCCTCCAGAGGCATAGGTGGTACCCAGTGCAGAAAAGTTATTGTCACCCCCCCCCACTGATTTTTATCTTTTAATTTTTTTTGGCCTTCAAAAATGGTTTTACGTTATTTCATATTTTCTTACAAAGGCATGTGGATTCTGAGCCTCTGATAACAAGTAGGTGACTATGGACAAGATACTTAAATCTACAGGATGGATTCTGTTTTTGCTTGTGTTATTTTATTTATGTTTATTGTTTATTTATTTAATAATTTTTTTAAAAAGAGTCTAGCAAAGGCACGTGCTTTGTTGAAATTTCAGCCTTCACGATGTAGGAAAATGGCCAAGCAAACAGCTATTTTCGTGGAGGAGGGTCAAGTTATTAACAGATATGCATGAAATTTCATATGTAGCTATATAATCCCTAGTGTAGTAAGAAAAGACCTTTGGAGCAACATTTTTTATGAACCGCCCTAGTAGGGCAGTAATTGTTCCTTGATCATTTGTCACCCCCCCCTCCATGATGGCACCTGGGGCGACCCACCCCCCTGCTCCCCCTTTCCTACACCCCTGCCTCCCTCTGGCAACCTAGCTGTGGTTGTTAGGATTTGGATGGACCTAATAAGTAAATGGAAGAACCACATGAGACAGGGAGGGAGGTGATGGCTATTGCCCACCTAGCTCAAGAGGAAGGTGAAATAGCAGCTACCTATAAAGATAGACCATTGGTCTGTTTTCCCCAGTGTTGTCTAGTCCAAACTGACAGCAACACTCCATGGTCTAGGGCAGAGGTCTTTTCCATTCAATCAGAGATGCCTAGTCAACCTCAGACATTGACTTTGCCTTCAAAGCATGAGCTCTGCAACCAAGCTATGGCCCATGTCACTGCAACAGTATCATCACAAAGGCAACGTATGAGTCCCAGTTTCCCTTTCTTCCTCACCCCCTTCTCCTTTGACCCCTGATTAGTCATCCTGAAGTTTCCAATGTAATTATTCTTCTGCCACGTAGGTGACCAAGCAACTCTACCTCTTCCACTATTGCAGCAGTACCACCATGCATGGACCACCTTCTGGGTGTGGACTTCCCACCAAACCCGCAGCCCTTACATTGGTGGTTTTGGGGCTTGCATTATAGACAAATCATGTACAGAAACCTTTTTTTACATATTGATTGCCGCTGTTGCATCGGTGTGAAGAGAGGGAAACCATAATTTGGGGTGGGAAATCACCTGAAGACCTTGGAAAAGAGAGGTGGGAATATGAGACAGGAAGGAAGTAACTGTGGTCTAACCCACTGAGCCTCTTGGGCTCACCAATCAGAAGGTTGACAGTTCAAATCCCCGTGATGGGGTGAGCTCCCGTTGCTCTGTTCCACCTTCTGCCAACCTAGCAGTTCAGAATCACACCAATGCAAGTAGATAAATAGGTACTGCTGTGGCGGGAAGATAAATGGCGTTTCCGTGTGCTCTGGTTTCTGTCACAGTGTTCCGTTGCGCCAGAAGCAGTTTAGTCATGCTGGCCACATGACCCAGAAAGCTGTCTGTGGACAAACACCGGCTCCCTCGGCCTGAAAGTGAGATGAGCGCCACAACCCCATAGTCACCTTTGATTGGACTTAACCATCTTTACCTTTACACAAGTGAATAGTTTCCCTGATACAACTTTTCTCTCTTTGCTAGAATTGCTAACGCCATATATGTATTCTGAACAATCACAAATATCTTTTTTTATTCTTATTTAAGGAAAATAAAGTTTATTTTAAAAGGCTTTTGACTAAGAGTGCATTTCAAACAAAGTACATAAACTTCCAAAGGTAAGCACAATAGCTTTCCCGGCCCCTTTGTCACCTAGTCTGGCTGTCCCTTTGCCCCCATCTTAGGGACACGGCTGGTTCTAGTGCACTCCCCATTATAGCTTACATATGGACTATACAGCTTACGCTGGACTTTCGCGTCAATCCTAAATACATTTACACTCAGAGGCAAGTGATTTGCCCCACCCACCCCCAATGGCGCTTATATCCCCGTAAATGTCTTCCCAGAATGGGGTGGAGAACTGGCAGCCATTTGCAGAAGGTGGCAACGACTGACACGCTGAGCATCCTAACACACATTTAGTCGGCGGAGTCGATTTAACACAACCCTCCAACAGCGTCTCCTGTTCTTTATGGCAGTTCTTCCCAACACTGGTTGGCTCCAGCTCAGACAGAGGAATCAGGCCACCTCTGGCTGCCCAAGAACCCACCTAGGGCAACTGAAGGAATGCCATATGAGTGAATCCCACAACCCTGCTTAGCATTTAATACCATGTTGCGCCCAGGGCAGCTTGGCACAGGCAAAACAAGGTGTCTGCGAGAGCAAATTCACAAAACAAGAATCCTTCGCATGCCGCATTTTTAAACTCCGCCCATACTTCGACAAGGCAGGACATTTTGCAGGAAGTCAAAATTACAGAATTTGAAAATGAAAAATAAAAAACCCATTCTACAATCCAGGAAAAGAGCAACTGAGCTCCTGGCACGTCTGATAATAAATTCTGAACTCTAGTCTGGATAACCTAATCCCCGTGAACTCAACCCCAGGTGGCAAGTGTCGTTCAGTGAAAAGCTGAGGTTGCGGGAGGGAGAGGTGAACAGCAGTAATGCATGTATGTGTTTTAAATAATTCTTTTTTTAATTGTTGAGGCAGTAATACTTGGTTCATGGAACTGCAATATACAGAGAGGTGAAATAAATAGCTTATATATATAATATATATTTATATATATAATAGAGCTGGTTTTAAAATATTCCCTTATCATTGGTGTATTAGGTTATTTTACTTAGTCACTTGAAGGTCGATAGCAGCATTCTCCAGAAGTGAGCGAAACAATTGCAGGATCACAGAGCCGTGACACCTTATGTCGTCAGAAAGGGTTACAAAGGACTGAGGTACTGAGCCCTCTACGGAAGCTCAATGACTGATTTGCAGACCATCTTGTCTCGTTCAAGATCGCAGCAGACAATAAAAAGAGATCACCGCAACACCAGAGAATTATCCAAGTTGTTTCGGGGACTTTGGGAAAGGTGAGCGTTGGTTTTCTTTGGTTTGTGGTTTTGGTTTCTACTCTTATTTTAAGGTGAACTCGTTCCCCTCTAGGGATTGGCTTGGAAAAGTCACCCATTCCAAAAAGAGAATTAAGCACCTATATGTCAATCCACAGAAGGGGGAGGGGAAGGGGGGAAGTCAGTTTAAATAGAGCCATTCATTTTTGTTTGTCTTCAAGTCACAATAAATCTTTTACAGCTCCCCCAGTGGGTTTTTCTTTTCTTTTCTTTTTCAATCCAGTCTTTAAAAAAAAAATCAACACAATGTACAAAAATAGAGCTTCTCCCTTATTTTTAGTGTAAAAATATTTCTCTGGAACAGTCTATCTTTTGTAGTTCATTTGCATGACACTGTCTTTGTCTATCTTTTAACTGGGGTTGGTGGGTCGTATTCTCCTAGTCCTCTTGGTCACTGTCGTATACTTGAAAGGTTTCTGTAATTCCACTTGACCCTTTGGGTATCTTTTCATAAAATGAACGTCTTGCTGGTTCTCCCGTGTCTTGGGCCCTTTTCGGGGCCTCCCCTTTTTAGTGAAGCCGACGTACCAGCCCGTGTACTTTGCCGACATCAGCGCCGTATAGTTGTTCTCTAGGACCTTCTCGATGAAGACACACTCTTTGCTGGTGCCGTCCGGCTGAAAATGAAATAGGAAGAGAAAGTCAACAAAAATGGCAAATGGTTCACACAGCCAGTTGACCAAAGTACACTTCATTCTGGGAACATCAATGGCCGTGCCCATTCCTATAGCTGGTTCTATAGAAGGAGAGGAAGATAAGGACGATTTGGTCTTGCTTATTACGTTATTATCTTTTTCCTTATTAAAATTTGTATACTGCCCTATACTCGCAGGTCTCAGGACAGTTCACAGCATGAAATCAAAATGCAAAATACATGATAAAAACAAAAACAAGAGCAACCAAATAACTCCCCACCTCCCCAACACATTTTAAAAGGGCATTGGATGTCAATTAGCCAAAGACCTAGTTGAAGAAGAACAGTTTTGCCTGGTGCCTAAAGGTATATATATAACTTCCCTGGGGAGAGCATTCCACAAATGGGGAGCCACTGTAGAGAAGACCCTATTCTTGTGTTGCCACCCTCCGGACCGCTCATGGAGGAGGCACACGAAGAAGGGCCTCAGAAGATGATCTCAGGTTCTGAGTAGGTTCATATGGAGAGAGGAGGTCATTGAGGTATTGCCATCCTGAGCCATTTATTCTAATAAGAAGGGCTGCTTGTATGCCATGATTGCGTGTTAAGATCCCAAGACCTCCCCCAATAAATAAAGACACAATTGACACAGAATTTAGTTTAAGGTTGTTGACATAATTTTGGCCACAACTTTATTGATTACAGATTGTGAGTGGTTTGTTTAGGCATTGGTTCCCGACTAGCTGCCCCTGACCTCAGCAGGGCAGCACTGACAACTGGACACCAGCAGAGGTCAGTACAGTGGTACCTCGGGTTAAGTACTTAATTCGTTCCGGAGGTCCGTTCTTAACCTGAAACTGTTCTCAACCTGAAGCACCACTTTAGCTAATGGGGCCTCCCGCTGCTGCCGCACCGCCGGAGCTCGATTTCTGTTCTCATCCTGAAGCAAAGTTCTTAACCCGAGGTAATATTTCTGGGTTAGCAGAGTCTGTAACCTGAAGCGTATGTAACCTGAAGCGTCTGTAACCCGAGGTACCACTGTACAGGTAAACATTGTCGGGGGGGGGGCATTGAAGCAGGCGCAGTCTCAAGCTTACCCTCAAGTGCTCCCAGGGGCTCTGGTGTGGCCCTAACCCCTGGAAGGGGATCAGACAAAAACATTGTGCATTGGAGTGGCAGGTGTGACAACCTCTCCTCCCCTCCACATTGAACCAATGTCTAACCGCCAAACCTTACAAAGGTGTGGTGATTTGCTACGCGGCAAGTGGCACCAGCCAATCCGCCAAATGGGGAAATTCCTACTGGGCCCCTGTCCCAAAAACAGACGACCCACAATGGCATAGCAAGGTCAAAATGGACCATAAATATAGGGAGGGTGAGCGGGTGATCCAATGCACAAGGTGAAAAGAGGAAGCTCAACGCAATGTGCAGCGGTACATATAGGTCCCTCGGCTAATGCATGGACAATCCCAATGGCCAGAATTACCCCAGCAACCGAGGGACCACCAATTGGGTTGTTGTGGCTATCCAATCGCTCCCACCCACACAAGCGGTGAGATCCTGATGATCTCACTGCAACACGTTCTCTCTGTGAGGAGGACACAATTTCTGTGGGAGTGCAGAATAAATTAAGCCTCTTCCTAATTTTTTTTTCTTGTTGAAAAGTAAGTTTGTGGCCTTTACAGCTATGAAAGAATGCTTAAAGGTGTTAGGGTGAAATGCCAACTGAAATATTAAGAGGTCAAAGAAGGAGCCAGGTGTGTTTTTTGGGGGGTGGGGTCTCAGTAGTTGGGGAGGTTCATTGGCCTGGCTCATTTATGACTAGCAAAACTATATTTATGCAAAAAAAATAAAAAAATTGCACCACTATATGGGAGCACAGAGCAGCTAGCGATACACTTTTGCATACTCAGCAGTAAAGGGATCCCTGACCATTAGGTCCAGTCGTGGCTGACTCTGGGGTTGCGGCGCTCATCTCGCTTTATTGGCCAAGGGAGCCGGCGTACAGCTTCCGGGTCATGTGGCCAGCATGACTAAGCCGCTTCTGGCGAACCAGAGCAGCGCACGGAAACGCCGTTTACCTTCCCGCCGGAGCGGTACCTATTTATCTACTTGCACTTTGATGTGCTTTCAAACTGCTAGGTTGGCAGGAGCAGGGACCGAGCAACAGGAGCTCACCCCGTCGCGGGGATTCGAACCGCCGACCTTCCGATCAGCAAGTCCTAGGCTCTGTGGTTTAACCCACAGCGCCACCCGCGTCCCTATACTCAGCAGTAGAACTCTGTAAAAATAAAAAGATCACAAAATCAGATGTAAAAGCAATAAAAGAGACTGCAAAAGCTGTAAAACCATTTTTAAAAATGCCAGTTATACTCAAAAGGCCCAATCAAATAGAAAATAGCAACAAGAACAAAATGCAGAATATATTTTGTGAACAATGGAAAATTCATGCAACTGTCCATAACATACACAGGTTGCAGAATCTAGCTGTTCTTCAAGCAGAATTTTGATTGCCTGGCCACATAATGTACCTGGCTTGTCTCTTTGTTTAGCACAGAGTATACACAACCCTGTATATAAGACTGTTACAATATGTATAATATAGTCAAACGCAAAGGCTCCTTTTGACTGTTATTTGAAAATCAGTCCAGCACATCATGCATGAAATTGTAACTGCATCAGGGCTGCCAACCATGGCTGGAGAGACAGCCAAACATTTTAGGCCTGTAAGGATCTGCTTCCACGGCTGGCTGTTTCCTCCTCTGCTTAAATTTCATCAAATCCTAAGTGGTTGTAATCATATGTGAAGTTAAGCTTGAAATAAAAAGTCTCCTGATGTGTCTTGCTTTTTAAAAAATAACAAAACTGTGTATTTTCTGCTAAATATCTGGGTTTGGAGGCAATGAGCGAAGAGTTCTGCAACCCCAATGATAAGAGGTTGAAGTACTGGAATCAGGCAAGGTTAGGGTCTGAGCCTGGGAAATGGTATTAGCCACCAAACATATGCATTGAAGGATTTGTATACACTGAGTGAAGAGATCAAAGTCAATCATGTATTTGAGGAGCAAATGTTGGACTTGCTTCAGATAAACGTAATAATTGTCTTGCTTTGTGCTGAATAGCACAAATGGATTTCAGGATTTGTTTCTGCCAAATTGGAGCCAAGAAAAAAAAATATTCAGCATGCCTCTGGAATGGATCGATTGCTTCTCTGCCGGAAATATACAGGGGAACCATAGTGTTATGATTCCAGAGATCTGGAGCAATCTGTCATCTCTCCTTTGGTCTGACAACTTAGCACAGTCAAGCTTTTCCTAATACTGCCAAATCAGCAAACTTCAAAACTATGAAAACACTACCATTGCTGACATGATTGCTATCTTTTGAGTCCTGGATTAAATGAGGTTTTTTAAAAAAGAAAGAAAACAGAATAGAAGAATTGAGTCAGATCTCCGTACAAATATAACCAAAATGCAAATTCAATCAAATACTGGTCTAGGACAAATGCTTAGTACCTTTACTGGAAATGAAGGATGTCTCAAATCAGGCTTGTTCAAGGATTATGCCCTTAGCACTTCCGCTTTTAGAAGGAAGTTCAGTAGAAAAAGTGTTCTTGATTTCTCCTAGAACCAGTCTCTGGTTTATAACTCAACTCTCCTACCCATTAAGAAATTTTAGACTGCAATGTTGCCTGGGAAGCAATCCTGTTGAACTCAATGGGGTGAACTTCTCAGTAGACATGTATAGGATTGCCCCGTGCAATCCTTAATTAGTATATAATAAGATTGTAGGGACGTGGTCATGCTGCAGTCCCCACGGCCACCAACAGGCGGTCACGTGGACTGCTGCATGATGGCAGAGCAGCAGGCAGGTTTTGTAGACATGCAGGTGAGCAAGGAAGCAGGTGGTTTAGGCAAGTCACAGAAGAGCAGCAAGGACAGGCTGGGGCAGGAAGGTTACTGGTGAGCTGCCCTCTACTGCCCCGCTTGTTCCTCTGATGTTCGCCTGAGCTATGATTTGGCCAAGCTGGCGGGGGGCAGGGGGCAAACAAGCAGGTTGGTGGATGAGCTCAGAGGAGGGAACCAGAGGCAGATGGAGGTAGGCAGGCTCGCAGGTGGAGTGAAAAGGTTCAGTATGAGGTAGGCTTGCAAGTATGAGGGGAACAACAGGGAGAAGATCTTCCCTCCAACCTCCCTCATGCTCTTAACCATGGTGGCAGCTGCATATTTTCTGAGAATCATCCGGAAAAAAATCTCTCAAAGGACCTGGCATTTTGCCATTGTACTGTTGAGAGTCTATTAACTTATGGTCTGTGTGTGTGGTTTGGGAGCTGCACGGTAAGGGGGAAAACAATGCTGTCCAGGGTTGTAAAGACTCCGGAGAGAATAATTGGGTGCACTCTTCCCACCTTGGATCAAATCTATGCTTCCGGGTGCCATAAGAAAGCTGCAGAGATAGTGCAGGATAGTGCACAACCCGGAAATGATATCTTTCAGCTTCTGCCTTCTGGAAGAAAGTACAGGGTTATGAAGACTAGGAGGTCCGTTCTTAACCTGAAACTGTTCTTAACCTGAAGCACCACTTTAACTAATGGGGCCTCTAACTGCTGCCGTGCCACCAGAGCATGATTTCTGTTCTCATTCTGAAGCAAAGTTCTTAACCCGAGGTACTATTTCTGGGTTAGTGGAGTCTGTAACCTGAAGTGTATGTAACCTGAAGTGTATGTAACCCGAGGTACCACTGTATCTGACTTTTAGAAGACATCTGAAGGCAGCCCTGTTTAGGGAATTTTTTAATGTTTGATGTTTTAATTGTATTTTTAATATTCTGTCAGAAGCCGCCCACAGTGGCTGGGGAAACCCAGCCAGATGGGCGGGGTATAAATAATGAATTATATCATCATCATCATCATCATCATCATCATCCTATAAATACTATCTCGTTCTTTACTTAGGTGAGGGAAATCCAGCCGAAGTGGTTTTGAATCAGTTCAGAATGTTGAATGGTTTCTTTAAATGTAAAGGTTCATCATTGTTCCACTCGATGTGTATGTCTTTAAGGGGCCAGAGCAAGGGCCAGAGCAAAATAACGAGACCCAGCTTTACAGCTGTGAAACATAGCAGGTGCTGCTGAGTTGTATTGATTAAGCAGTGTCAGCAATTGGGTGTAGTATATAAGGAGCAGCACCTAGCTCTCCCATTACCCTGGGGGATGGGTTGGTGGTTGGGTCTGGTTTGTTGATGTATTTAGTGTAAATGGAGTTTTTGTTTTTCTTATTAAAACCTTGTTTAAGTTATTTTTGAGTCCCTTTTTAATACATGGTCTACCCAGCAAGCTCTCTGCAGCGCTACCATACTGCAAATAGCCAACACAGAACTGTGATAAACTGTAACTTGACCCCCTAAAAAAATTAATCAATGATTATACCGTATTTTTCGCCCTATAGGACGCACTTTTCCCCCTCCAAAAATGAAGGGGAAATGTGTGTGCGTCCTCTGGGGTGAATGCAGGCTTTCGCTGAAGCCTAGAGAGCGAGAGGGGTCGGTGCCGCAGCGCCAGCCCCACAAGGTCGGGGGACAGCGGGGAGGCGGAACGCCACCATCCCACTGTCTCCCGATGTGGTTTGGAGGCTGACGGCGGGGAGACGCATGCTTCTCCCTGCCGCCAGCCCCGCAAGCTGCGGGGACAGCTGGGAGGCGCAGCGTGTCTTCCCGCTGTCCCCGGACCTGGTCTCCAGGCGGGCAGCGGGGAGAAGAGCGCTGCTGGCCCCACAATCGCCTGGGGGGGAAATAATTTTTTTTCCCCTTTATTTCCCCCCAAAAAAACTTGGTGCGTCCTATGGGCCGGTGCGTCCTATGGGGCGAAAAATACGGTATGTAATTTGAAGGAGGAAATGGCACATCCTTTAATGATGTCAGTTGTCTTTGTCAAATGAGAAGGTAGAATGAATTTCAGTTCTCGAACATTCGTTTTGCAATGATTAGCATAGCAAGAGCTGGAGGGAACAGTTTTAGGGCACTTTTCCCTGGTGATGAAAACAACAAGCTCAATGTCAATACGTACACCTGTGGTGCGGCCACATTTCGACATTGCTGAGCATGCTCACAGCAGCTTCCTAAGTACAAAGAGCTCTGGGTCAAGTAGTTTACAGATAGACACTTGGCATCCGTATTCTGAGCCACATTTTCTGGGAAACGGCATTTCCCTGAGGAGATTTCACCCTTCCCATATCCAAGAATCTCCTGACGAGTCTGCTGATTCTCCAGAGAGGAGGAGCAGTGTTCTGCTTTCTACTTATTCAGCTCCAGCACCAAGTCAGTCAGTCAGTCAGTCAGTCAGTCAGTCAGTCAGTCAGTGTGTCGGAGAGAGAGAGAGACTGAGTGTTAGAGATTGTGTGTAGAGATAAGGTTGCTGCTAAGAGCAGCTGCAGACACTCAGTGCAGCATTCATTTATGCTTAGACCTATTTAGCTCTGTATATAGTTTTGTATTATAGTTGTAGTTATAGAATAAAAGAAGATATTCTACAGAGCTGCTCTCCGAGTCGTTTATACACTGCTAGACTCTGCTATACTCTGCTGTGCGACGACTGTATTGTAGAAGTGAATCCAGTGCTCACAACTCTAAGCTGTGAGTCCACAGCACTTTGACCTGTTCCTGTGCAGAAGGTGGTCTCTGGAAGTGCTACCCAGCTCACCTAGCCCAGTCGGGGTTGAAGTGCATGAGTCCAGTTGGTGACACTGGCTCAAGGGCGATGCTGATATTCCCTAGGGTCCTGGTGGCTTGGATGCTGCCACTGCAACATCCTCCCTTAAAGAGGGCACATACTGCGGTGAGACCTGGAAAACCGACACCCTGTGTTGTGGGTGGTTACGATTGGTCAGCCACAACACCCCATTGGCAGGTCCCTCGTAGCTGGGTGCAATGTGGCCAATGGGACGCAGTCCAAACGGTTCAAGGGACCTATTTATGCCCATGCATGTGACCCAGAGCTTCCTCTTTCAGCATGTGCATTCAGAATATCCGCCCACCTCTCCCTACTTTAAGGGCTTTGTGCTTGACCTTGCTATGCCGTTGTGTGTCGTCTGTCGTTAGGACAGAGGCACAGCAGGGATTTTCCCCACTTAGCTGATTGGCTGGTGCCATTTGGGTTTCGCCTGCCACGTAGCAAATCATCACAACTTGTAAGGTTGTGGATAGGCTCTGGTTCAGGTGATAGGGATGGGAGAATGCTCTCGCCATCCCTATGTGAAGGGTATTCCGTTAAAGGAATCCAGGGACTCATTGATTTTGGTCAACCCCTGAGAGGGGGTTGTGCCCGTGCCTGAGTCCAGGGGAACATTTGGGTGGCGGAGATAGCCAGTTCCTGGCTTTCCGCTTATCCAGGTGTTCACCCTTGACTGACCTATGCTGGAACCCTGGGTCAGTGCTACCTGCATGGCAGGGCGCTAGTTGAACCAGAGCCTATGCAACCAGTCAGTTTCTGAAATCAATAAAGTTGTGGCCTAAATTCTGCCAAAAACCAAACCCAAAATTTGAGTCAAGTGTGAATTTATTTAGGGGGCAGATTTCTGGGTCTGAACATGCAAAATGGCGCTCAATTTGTAATGTTAAGCATATTATGTTCAGCATAGGTTCATCTTCTGAGACAGGGAATTAAGAACTTTGGTACCATCCCGTAAGATGGTAGCAACCGCTTGCCCAGGATATGATATCTGAAAAGAGAATAAAGCGGTATTTACCATGAACCATGCTGGATGTTGCTAAAAGGAATAACAGTGATGAGAGAAGAAAGCATTTGACAGTCCTTGTGCACCTTGGTGAGCCTGCCATGGGTGGTTTTACTCGGTATTTCAATTATGGGGAGAAAGCTTAGGAGATCCTTCCTGAAAGCCATAAACTCTGCTCCTGACCCCCTCCAACTAAAGCCAAACTATGCCTCTGTAACCTACTAAAAGCAGCAGCTAGGAGGGCACATCACAAAGGGTAGGGGTACAGCCTTTTGGCCAGGGCCCTGCAGGATCTGATTTCTTTTCACACGGCCTGTAAGACAGAGTTGTGTAAGACAGAAGGAGAAAGGAAAAAAAGAAAGAGGGGGAGGGGATCAAGTTGATTCCAGGCACTGGACTTTGGCTTGGAATCAACTTTGGCTTGGAATCAAGACTTTGGCTTGGAATCAACTTGATCCCCTCCCTTCCTTCCTTCCTTCCTTCCTTCCTTCCTTCCTTCCTTCCTTCCTTCCTTCCTTTCTTTCTTTCTTTCTTTCTTTCTTTCTTTCCTTTCTCCTTCTGTGATGGAACTCCTATGTGGGGACTTCCCTGGCTTTTTCCTGGCCCACGTAGGACCAGTCTTCATAGTTAGCCTTGGTGAAGACTTGACGTTTTCACCCCCCAAAAAGTTTTTGATCTGAGTTTCCACTGAAATGAGGCTGCATTTTAATGTTGTATTTTAATCTTGTTTTTTAAGTTGAATTTCAATCAATTGTTTTTATGCCTGGTGTTAGCCGCCCTGAGCCCAGTCTTGGCTGGGGAGGGCGGGGTATAAATAAAACTTATTATTATTATTATTATTATTATTATTATTATTATTATTTTATTATTCCCTATAATTTGAACACGGCCAATCTGTATTAGGGGAGGTGCCATCACATCTCTCTGACACCTCTTATATATTTATTGTTTCAGAACAACCTTAATGCCGGCAGAGAATGAAGTCTTGGTTCTTGTTATTGTTTTTGGAAAGGGGTTATTTTTTCAATTGCTACCGGGCAATGAGGTGATAAGTCTGTACGGCTGCCACTTTTTTTAAAAAAAGAAAAGCAAGATAACATTGACTTTATGTTACAACATTGTAATGAGGGATATCTATAATGGGGATAAAGTACACACATTGATGGGTCATATCCGACAGGAAGGAAACAGAGTTGAAAAAGAGCGAGTGCCCTTTGAGAAGTCCCCTGGAACACTTACTGGATTGTTTGTCCGAAGCATTTGGTTAATTATCTCTCCGGTAGTAAACAAGGAACATCTTGAACCGAGACTAGGCAAACCTGCTGAAACATTTGCTACTCTTATATTGACATTCCGCAAATCGGCCAGCTCCTCTCCTCACCTTTTATAGTCCAATTTGGCCTACTTGGAGCTTTGCTTTCACGTTTTTAGGTTCTCTAATCTGGAGGATCAAAGGACAGGCTGTTGTGACTGCACAAATGCTCTCTTCTAAGCAATGCCTTGAGTTGAGGACACTCGGCAGAATTTCTCTTAAACTATGGGGCCATCCGAAGGTTATCCACATTTACTCTGAAGGCAGTCGTGTAGATTTCACGAGGAATTACTCCCAAGTTGAGGGGTTGTTGTTTTTTTGGTGGGTGGGGTAAGTTCATTTTTAAAAAAAAGTAATTTTTATTTGCGTTTTTACATACAATTCAAAAAGAATAGGTAAAGAATATAAGGAATGTAAAAACAAAACCACAACAAACTAAGGAAACAAAACAAAACAAAACACCTAAAGACTTCCTCTCCTTCTCTGTTATCTTTTCTTTTCCCTCTCCTCCATGTATTCCAAGTTACAAAGTTCTACTCTTCTTACTAGTTATCTCCTACTCCCTCATATACTGCTAAATTTATTCAAGTCCTGCTAATCTGTTCACTTCTTTATACTGGTTTTTAAAAAGGGTGGGTGGTAAATTCAGTTCAGTTCACTTTTTAATATCAACCTGCTCCAATTAAAACTTCTCGAAACAGTATGCAAAGCAAAGCATAACAATCCTTCGAAATGTGCGCTTCTCCAAATTTTGAGATGCAGCTGTCTAGCCAGATAAATCATTCACAAAAATGCAAATACGTGAGGGAAATGCATATATTAGTGAAAATAATATATGAAAACGTGTTACATGAAGAAAAATTCATTGCAGAATGTGCATGTTAGGCAAAACTGCATACACAAAAGTGTTTATTAGGAGATAAAGCTAAAGGGACCCCTGACCATTAGGTCCAGTCGTGGCTGACTCTGGGGTTGCGGCCCTCATCTCACTTTATTGGACGAGGGAGCCGGCGTACAGCTTCCAGGTCAGGTGGCCAGCATGACTAAGCCACTTCTGGCGAACCAGAGCAGCGCACAGAAACGCCGTTTACCTTCTTGCCGGAGAGGTACTTATTTATCTACTTGCACTTTGACGTGCTTTCGAACTGCTAGGTTGGCAGGAGCAGGGACCGAGCAACGGGAGCTCACCCCGTCGCGGGGATTCGAACCGCCGACCTTCTGATCGGCAAGTCCTAGGCTCTGTGGTTTAACCCACAGCGCCACCCATGTCCCTTATTAGGAGATATGCACACTTAAAATGCTGGTGGATTTTCATGAGGGTTTTTGTTTGAAAAAAAGAAAAGAATTGCATACTTATGTACACCTTCCTCCCAACTAAGTGTACATGAAATACCAGCTTGTCAACACAGAGGAAATGCAGCAGTGACAATGTTGTACTGACTTATTATTAAAAATAATGTAAACATTCAGCCATCTTAGAAGGTGTTTTTTAAAAAAAAATTCGAAGAAAAAGGGCTCAGCCAAATTTGGCATGTGTGTGTCATGTAGCTGTTTTAAAAGATACAGAAAAGGACAGGGTAAACAATGCAAAACAAATCTTCATCCTTGCAGCAGAAGCAAACAAGCATGGGTGGTTTGGGTTCAGGCTGGGCCAAACTTTCTCAGAAAATAACCTTCAAACAAGTTTTTGGTTGTGGTTTTCTTTATCAAACTCCCCCTGAACCATTGGACAGTTTTAGTCCTCCCCTGGGGAATGTTCAGTGAAATGGCAATCCTAGTATCCCCACTTGAACATAGGTAATATAATAATAATAATAATAATAATAATAATAATAATAATAATAATATTTATACCCCGCCCATCTGGCTGAGTTTCTCCAGCCACTCTGGGCAGCTTCCAACAAAGAATTAAAAATACATTAAAACATCAGTCATTAAAAACTTCCCTAAACAGGACTGCCTTCAGATGTCTTCTAAAGGTCAGATAGTTGTTTATTTCCTTGGCATCTGATGGGAGCGTGTTCCACAGGGCAGGCGCCACTACCGAGAAGGCCCTCTGCCTGGTTTCCTGTAACCTCACTTCTCACAGGGAGGGAACCGCCAGAAGGCCCTCGGAGCTGGACCTCAGTGTCCGGGCTGAGCGATGGGGGTGGAGATGCTCCTTCAGGTATACTGATATTTTAATATCAGGTTCTAATATTGCATTTTAATTATGTTGAAGGAAACTGTGGGCTTGATCCCTTCTCCTTTCATTCCTCTCCTCCTCTGCCAAGATGAATAACAGAGCTTCATTCAATTATGAGTGACCCAAAATTTCCAAGAAGAGGGGTGTATGAGAAGGGAATTTCACTTTCCATCCCTCAGGAATTATCTGTGAAATCTTCCACCCTCCCCTGCAACTTTGCGACTTGCAAACAATGTGGAGAATTGTAGCAGACTGTCTTCATGTAACCCTAGTTTGGATCATATGCTCTATTTCCAGGGGATAGGACCAGGGTTTCTAAGAAAACAATCAGTTAACCAGTATACTTTTACAAACTCACCTAAACAGTTGCATGAAACCTCAAATCACCAAGCCTTATGCCCATGCTATGATTTCCAGTAATCTTTCGAACAGCCCTGTAAGGTAGTCAAATGCTGATATTGCAATATTGTAGATGATGGGGATAGCAATGACAAACCTAGATAGCATCTTAAAAAGCAGAGACATCACTTTGCCAACAAAGGTCCGCATAGTTAAAGCTATGGTTTTCCCAGTAGTGATATATGGAAGTGAGAGCTGGACCATAAAGAAGGCTGATCGCCGAAGAATTGATGCTTTTGAATTCTGGTGCTGGAGGAGACTCTTGAGAGTCCCATGAACTGCAAGATCAAACCTATCCATTCTGAAGGAAATCAGCCCTGAGTGCTCACTGGAAGGACAGATCCTGAAGCTAAGGCTCTAATACTTTCACCACCTCATGAGAAGAGAAGACTCCCTGGAAAAGACCCAGATGTTGGGAAAGATGGAGGGCACAAGGAGAAGGGGACGACAGAGGATGAGATGGTTGGACAGTGTTGTCAAAGCTACCAGCATGAGTTTGTCCAAACTGCGGGAGGCAGTGGAAGACAGGAGTGACTGGCGTGCTCTGGTCCATGGGGTCACGAAGAGTCGGACATGACTAAACGACTAAACAACAACAAAGACGATAGGGATAATGGACTGTCATAAGCTGTTTAGCAAGTTGAAATTTGAACTTCCTGCCTTATTCCCTCCAACAGCGTACTCTCCACTTGCTCTCAGAATGCTCTGTTTGGTGAAAAAACAGAGGTCCATCTGTGCTGTTTGTTTTTTAAGAAACTACCTCAGAGAACAGTGAATTCGCCCCTGACACTTAATAGCGTTTCTGTCTTCACCCTTATCTCCATTACTTCGTTAATGGGTGTTGCTTACATTCTTCTCCACTTTAGCCTGACTTGCTACTATGGGGATGATATGGCCTGGTTTGCGCATGGGCCAGAATGAGATGCCAAAAACTGCAGTGGTAGAATGGACCCAACTACTTGAAGCTGTGGTGAAGGAATCATGTTTTTAATCCCCCACATACTGGAGTAAATATTTGAACTATTTGAAAAGCAAATGTAATAAACAGATAACGCTAGTAGGACCGCAAGAAGTTCTGTAAGGAGAACTATTTGAAATATTGCAAGAAAGACTATGATGAGAATTATCAGTTAAGGATAATTAAAAGTAATAGAGAAATTAAGAAACACAGAACAAGTGATAAAGAACGGAAAATCTTCAGAAGTTGTTGATGGAAGTCTAAAATAGTGTATAAGATAAGAAGTTACGTTAAATGGTTGTTGGAAATGATATGTTAAAAAAAACCCCAATAAAAATGTATTTTTAAAAAAGAAAATTGCTGAGGCCCGCTAGTGACAAAATGGTGGTTCAGGGACACAAAATGGTGGCAGATGGAGACCTAATCAGTTGGCAGTTGCTGAAATCATTCTCTGCTGATATCTAACCAATCTTTGGAAATGGCTATGTTCTTTGTCACTGCATTTTCCTTGTTGTAAGGGGTTCCAAAACTCAGCTTTCCTCAAGCTAAGTAGATGCCTGCCCTTTCCTGAATTTAGGCAGAAATTGCTGATCGAAAGACTAAGTTGTTTCATAATTCTTCCTTCCCACCCTCACCTGCCTCTCAAAGTATTTTTACCTATCTTCTGTAATTTCTTCTCCTACTCTTCTTTCACACTCAACTTGCATCTAATTCCCCATCACACACACACACACACATGAAAAAAAAAATCCTGCTATTTTATTTCATTCCTCCTCCCTGGTCCTTTTGCATTCCTTTCTTCCTCTTATAATAGCTTGACGCTCTTATTCCTTTAATTGTAATTATCACTTTTTAATTTGTTTATTAGCAACAACAGTGGCAGCAACAACCTTTCATCTCATTTCTTTCAACACTTCCTCAGCCCCTTCCTTCCTTCCGTCCCTTCCCTTAATTCAGCATGCAATTTGCTGATGCTTGCAGTGGTCCAGTCAAAGGTGATGACATGTCTAGGAGGTCGATAAGGCAAGTGAGGAAGCCCTGGGCAGGATGTGTCACTAAAACCCACCTGAAAGGTTGGATCCCAGCCCTCTGTGTTGGCTTTTAATCATAAGGTGCTTTTTTAAAAACAAGGAAAAAGATGGCTTCCTCAACTGTAGCCTAACGTTTTGCAGTCTATTCAACCCTCTCAAGTTTCTACCACCACATTCTGCTACACATATAGGCCAGAAAGCAGGAGAAGGGCTGGCTCCACCATTAGGCAGAGTGAAGCAGTGGCCTCAGGCAGCTGATTTGGGCTGACATGAAAGGACAGCAAACTAATTTATTTATATTGTATCTGGACTCCCAAGGAGAAGTGCTTGTGGGATTTTTCTGCTAGACTTGCATACTGTGCATCTTGACTGAGGGGGAAAGTGAGAGAGGGAACATTTGCTGCTTTGGGCAGCAAACTGTACTGAGCCAGCCCTGAGAGGAAAAACGAAATTGGATCTAGTTTCCCTTTCCTCACATGACGCTCTCATGAAAAGAACCAAAAAAAGCTCTTCCTTGAGCAGATGTTACCTCCTGGGTCCAGAAGGGTACCTATGGATCAAAGCCTAAAATTCTCTGTGCATTACACCAGCACCAGTATGTTCTGTGTACCATTATCAGATATTTCAGGGGAAAGGAAGCGATTTTTAAAAAATATATATTTTTTAAAAAACCCAGCTCACTACGGCATCAGGGTAATAACAACTAATAAATCTCTCGAAAATCTTGGCAGATTGTTGTGGGTGTCAGGGAAGATTGTTGATCTGGAGCTACATCTTTTGCATAATGAAGCCATTGCATCAAACTGTCATAAGAATATTCCATTCTCAGCTGTCTGACTCCATGCCAAGAAAATCCTGAAAATATTACCATCGAGATTCCCTATGGCCTATGCATTTTCAGCTGCTTCATAGCACTGAAGGGCCAGGCCATCCCTAACAGTGAATGAACGCCAAGTGTTACTCATTACATGCATTCATCCTCCAGCATGCTGGCCTCTGAACCTGAAGAATCCTCCGAGCTGCATACTCTGAAGTCTTGGCAGAAAACTCAGCAAAGATGTCGGAGGGGCACGCAACAGCTACGCAGGCACAGAATATGCATTTGAACGGGAAACAAGGGAAGTCCTACAATGATGGCGTTTGACACCATCTTCATTTGTGCACAATATCCATCTGTTTGCACAAAACTTTGCACAAGAAGAAGAGTTTGGATTTGATATCCCGCTTTATCACTACCCGAAGGAGTCTCAAAGCGGCTAACAATCTACTTTCCCTTCCTCCCCCACAACAAACACTCTGTGAGTTTAGTGAGGCTGAGAGACTTCAGAGAAGTGTGACTAGCCCAAGGTCACCCAGCAGCTGCATGTGGAGGAGCTGAGAGGCGAACCTGGTTCCCCAGATTACGAGTCTACTGCTCTGAACCACTACACCACACTGGCACAACAAAACAACTCCACGTTTTCTAACAAAAATGGGGGGAAACAGAGGGAATAACTAAATGAACAGATGCCAGCATGGTGTAGTGGTTCAGAGTGGTGGACTTGTAATCTGGTGAACTGGGTTTGATTCCCCGCTCCTCCACATGTAGCTGCTGGGTGACCTTGGGCTAGTCACACTTCTCTCAAGTCTCTCAGCCTCACTAAACTCACAGAGTGTTTGTTGTGGGGGAGGAAGGGAAAGGATATTCTTAGCCGCTTTGAGACTCCTTTGAGTAGAGATAAAGCGGGATATCAAATCCAAACTCTCTCTCTAATGGCCAGTTGAATGGGAGGCAGAAATCAGGGAAATGGGATCTGTGCCGAATCTATGTGCTGATTACAATCAGACTGAAGAATATCCCCCAGATGCTTATAATCATCAACTCATAGAATCATAGTCTTGGAAGGGACCCCAAATTTCATCTAGCCCAACCCCCTGGCAATGCAGGAATCTCAACTAAAGCCAGCCAACCTCTGCTTAAACACCTCCGATGAAGGAGAGGGCACCACTTCCCGAGAGAGTCCATTCAACTGTCAAACAGCTCTTAGAAAAACTTGGTACAACTGTGTCCCACCACTGAAAAATGCTACTCTTAATCTGTACTCAAATTGCTCTGTCGATGAATGTAGAATGAGGAAGAGGCAGAGAGGAGGGCAAAGGAAGTGCAATCTTCTCAAACCCCAAGATAGGAAGTACCGTATTTTTCGCTCCATAAGACACACTTTTTTCCTCCTAAAAAGTAAGGGGAAATGTCTGTGCATCTTATGGAGCAAATGTGTGGTCCCTGGAGCCGAATTGCCTAGGGGTGAAAAGCAGATTGTGCCTCTTTTTTTGCTCTTTTTTTAGAAAGAGGGAAGGGGGTGTTGAAACGAACTGCTGAGCAGCTGATCGGCAAGCGATCGGGAGGGAGATAAGGGACGCTAGCGATAAAGGAGGCTGCCTGGGGGGGAGGTAAAAGCACATGAATCCTCTGGATTTTTGCATTGGGTCACCCCAAATTCACCATCAGATCACATAGCATGTCCATGGCTGCAGCCTGCACAAAAAAAAATATGCATCCACTGTTTCATGGGGCCGCAATGGTGCAAAAACGTGTTTACAAAGCACGGATCCACATGGATCCTCAGGATTTTTGCATTGGGTCACCCCAAATTCACCATCAGATCACATAGCATGTCCATGGCTATGCCTGCACCAAAAAAATTATGCATCCATTGTTTTGTGGGGCCGCAATGGTGCAAAAACGTGGTTACAAAACACGGATCCACAAGGATCCTCAGGATTTTTGCATTGGGCTACCCCAAACTCACTGTAAAATCACATATCATGTCTGTGGCCACAGCATGAACCACAAAAATCATACATCCACTGTTTCGTTCAGAATATTTTTTTTCTTGGTTTCCTCCTCTAAAAACTAGGTGCGTCTTATGGTCAGGTGCGTCTTATGGGGCGAAAAATATGATATAAAAAGTCTTATTCAGGCACTACCACTCTAAGGCAAAACATGTACAGCAGATGTTTAGCCCCATTTTTGAGGTCACACAACTGAGGCCTCATTTGGACCTCTTACTGTTAGTTCTCCTAAATGTAGATCGAAATCAACTCAGGGAGGTCTTCAGCTGATCAGCAAGGGTTCCTAACTCCCAACAGTTTAACAACAAAATGACTTCTCCCCCAGTTGAGTGCTGAAATGAGGGCAGCTAACCAAAAACAGACTTCTGTGTGCAATGACAATGAGCTCAGTTCAGTTCTGGTACTGAAAACAAATTCCTAAGGCTCAGGATATACTCCAAGGCATCCTGTTCATTAATTCTAGCTTTTATGCCTGGTCCTTATTGGTAGATCTTGTGGTTCTGGTAAAAAACAACAACAAAAACCCCAAAGCAGATCTGGAAAGCCTGAAGTCTGCCCACTTCACTTCTGTGTCCCTTGTGATCTGCTCCTTCTATTGCCTCCAGTAATCTGATGTGAAAAGCTGCCCCTGATATCATTAAAAGTCCTGTTCATTGAAGATGGAGCTCAGATAAGGACCGTGAGATGTCGGAATGGGAAGAGAAGTGTGTTCATGGTTTTGCTGAGTTAGCGAAATTCCTACCCTCAGTAAACCTGCCACCAGTATCTTTCGGCGAAATCTGAAGCGCTTTGAAGGCAGCACAAACTGAAGATAATATAAAACAGCTTAGCAGAAATCTTAAATATTTACTTTTTTGTTGTTGTTGTTCTACTGCATGTCAGATTGACATTTTGTAGCATTTTAAAAATTACCTACCTGGCAGAGTAATCAAATTGGAATTCAACCACAACAGAAAGGTGTCATTGTTTATATACATTAATAACTTCCATTTTTAAAATACGCGATCAAAATCCCGCTCAACTAACAGAGGAAACATATGCCCTGAAAGAATGGATGCCTTCACTGAATTTTACAGTCACCGATAGAATGATTTGCAGCTTTTCAAATCTCAGCAGTGGAGTGTGTGAAAAATCCTATTACCTTTACTTGCTCCATATGTTTCCTTTAGTGATGCTGCAATAAACTGAACAAGTTCAAATTTTGATCTTGGTATTGGGGGGGTGCACTGGCTCTGTCTCACCCCAAATAACGAGGCAAATCTGAGATATTCAGGGTAGTCTTCCATAGTACCTAGTTAGACAATTGGGGTGGTCTACTTCTTTGTCCGGACTTTGGAAGGTTTCCTACCCAGAAATCCCACATATCCTCAGCTGCCCCCCCCAAAAAAAAAACCTAGGGAGAGAATGTGATTTCTGTTTTCCCTAAAATGGTAAAGTTTGCCCTATCTTTTTGAAATATGCCAGGTTTCATCCCCTCAGACGGGGTGACCATGCCTGCAATTTGCACCAAATCCTGGCCAAAAATAAAAAATAGAGGTAAAGGTAAAGGGAAACCGGACCATTAGGTCCAGTCGTGACCGACTCTGGAGTTGCGGCGCTCATCTCGCTTTATTAGCCGAGGGAGCCAGTGTACAGATAAATAGGTACCTCTCCCGCAGGAAGGTAAACAGTGTTTCCGTGCGCTGCTCTGCTTCGCCAGAAGCGGCTTAGTCATGCTGGCCACATGACCCGGAAGCTGTACGCCAAATCCCTCGGCCAATAAAGCGAGATGAGCGCCGCAACTACAGAGTCGTCCGAGACTTGACCTAATGATCAGGGGTCCCTTTACCTTTACCTTTTAATTTGATGTGCACAGACATGGCAGTAGACCCAACCATGTTAAGCAGGAGATCATGCTCATTCCTTTCCAAGGGATGATTGCTCTTTGGGTTTCCATAATGAAAGCTTTCTGTATTAATACACACACACTGCAAAATAGCCTCCATTTTAAAGCTGCAATGTAAACAATCTCAAATCCCTACTACCCTTCGACGAACGCTTCTGGCAGGAGTCAGTGTTAAAGTTTAGCCAGCGTAGTCTTTGGCATCAAGCAACAATTTGTTTGTGGTCCTCCAAAACTACAGAGATCCCCACCATCTGGTATTACTGTAGCAACTCTCTGGTAACTTTAAATGTATATTGGCTTGGAAAGCAGTTATCTCACCAGAAAATCTGAAAGTTTCCCAGTCAAAAACCTTGCTTCATCTGTTTTCATTGTATAGTGAGTTCAAGTTCAGACCATGCAAAGTGAGTGACTTATGTGCTTCAGGCCTTGATGTGAGCAGGGGAAAAACTGCTCATGAAAGATGCAGGGAAGGGTGGAAAGAATAAAACATTTAAAATTCCAAAGTTATCTCAAAAAATAATGAAAATATTAAGGTGATTTCCTGGATGGTTTGAATTTCAAGTCCTTGTGGCTTCTAAAGAAATCTTGAACAGATATGGGAAAAGTTAGGGAGCTAATTTGGCGTGGGAACAGTGTGCTGCATAATGTAAGCGCAATTCCTTCATATATATTAGCATTATATTTTAAAATAGATGGGTGAAAGAAGTTAGCAAGACCAAAAAAAACCAAAACCCTACAACCAGAATACTAGAAGAAAAGTCTGTAAGTTCCTTGATACAGTCATTCCAATGGAAATGATTGTGCTGGAAAGGGAACCCTTTTATTTATTCCCCGCCCCCAAATCACTTACTTGCCACCTATGAAAGCACCAGTATTTGGGGTGTTTTTATTCCATTTAGTAAATTTGGAGAGCTAGCCAGTAAAGGTCCATTGTCCAAGTAATCCACTAGTATCTTTGAGAGATATCCAAGGTCTGATTTCTAGTTTTTCAGCCAACAATGCTTCACCTTCTGGATCTCAAGCTGCTTACCTAAAATATAGTGGTGAAATTGGTACTAGTACTACTACTACTAAACCTGTTACTATTTATTACATTTCTATTCCACCATTCCTCCCAAAGGAACCCAGTGTATTGTCACAGCCTACTGACTGTATTTGCTACAGAGCTACTGAAGGTTTCCTAGTGTCCTTTCTTGGCCATTTGATGCCTGCAGGAGCAAGAACAAAGTCCTCTGGGGACCAAGTGGAGCTACATGGGACACACAATTTGTAGTAAGCAGCAGCAATTCAGAGCTGATTAGCTGTGAGGGAGTCAAGGAAGGGCAGCTGGAGACAGAAGGTTTCATATGAAATTAGATATCAGAACAGGAGATAAACTGCAGCACCACGGACAGCTCCAAGGCAGACAACTTGCTCCTACCACCCACCACCAGATCCAAACTGATGGTATCACAGTGCAGGTTCTGATGCACCATCAAACCTTATCTTTCCTTGGAGCCTAGCATTCTGGTCTGCTATAGTTTCCAGGGAACTATATATTTCCCAGAATCATTCAGATGAGTCGTAAGTAAGCTTTGCAATCCTCTGGCATCTCAGAAAAAGAGGAATAAGTGCCCCTTGCATCCTGGCTGGTTGGTGAGATTGTTCCTTAGGAGAGCTCCAGCTGCCTGCTCCACTGAGCTGTTGAACCTGGATCTGTGTTGCTTCCTTCCTGGTCTGCTTCTCCCTTGCCTTGAATAAGGGCAATCTGGACTTATCTAGTACAGTGCTTTCCAAGCTGCTGTTGGAGTCTCTCCAAGCTTCCTAGACCAGGCATAGGCAAACTCAGCCCTCCAGATGTTTTGGGACTACAATTCCCATCATCCCTGACAACTGTTACTGTTAGGTAGGGATCATGGGAGTTGTAGTCCCAAAACATCTGGGGGCCCGAGTTTGCCTATGCCTCTCCTAGACAAATCGATGGCCCCTAGCAATTGAACATGGCCTGTTAGCCTATCATAGGGTTGATGGCATTCTTAGCTAAACAGGAGCTCTGCTTTAAAAAGAAAGGGGGGGAGGAATTAGTCTCCTGTCCCAAAATTCTAGGAAGGCCATAGCTTCTATGATATTTGAATACTGTAGATTATTAGCAGAGGGTGTGGATCATATAAATCTGATTAGCAGCTCATCATTCCAGGATAGCTCCCACCTAGTTAACCAATGATGGTCAAGTC
The DNA here is from genome assembly GCF_951804945.1 of Podarcis cretensis. NCBI lineage: Eukaryota > Metazoa > Chordata > Lepidosauria > Squamata > Lacertidae > Podarcis > Podarcis cretensis. The sequence continues at coordinate 115,567,371 of NC_137172.1, read as the reverse complement.
CTACAGAGAAGCAGACACAACTTGCTAGAAATAAGAAGTATATTATTCCTCACCATCCAGCTGGATATTCCTGAAAACCCTCCATACAGACCGACCACAGGGACTGTGCAGCCTTAAAAACAGCCCTTGGGGGCCTATGCCCGGTTTTTTTCTGAGCATAGGACCTCTGGGTAACAATTATTCCAGCAATTTTCCTGTATTTTGCATGTGTGTTGAAAGATTACTTTTTTAAAAAAAATGCAAAATTCGACATGAAAATCAAAACTTAAGAGGGTTGGGTTAAATGTATGTTTTCAATATTGGAGAGAGAGGGAATGGGCAGTGAAGACAGGCTTGCCTCCATTTAAACTGGAATAAACGAAATGATATATAGCCTTGACCTTGAGTAGCCCGCTCATGTTTAAAACTATTAGCCTTGTCTACACTAGCTACATTTGCTACGTTGGCTGATTTGGCTACATTTTTCCGTTAATGTAGACCAGCTGTGTGTATGCACGGAACACAAACATACAATAAACAGATTTAGAATCCTGTTCATAATATTATAGCCAAATCGAGCTGCAAAGTGACAAACAATAATGAACGGGGGGGGGGGGAGAGGGAGACTCCAAGGAGATTACATTCCAGGATCCTGAGACGGCTCCATTGGAAGGCTTGGCACAGAAGAGCGAGCTGGTGGAGATGTAAATTAGCTTCGACAAAGGAAAGATGGAAAGAAAGAAAGAAAGAAAGAAAGAAAGAAAGAAAGAAAGAAAGAAAGAAAGAAAGAAAGAAAGAAAGAATTCACACCTGGGTAGTCAGTCTAGCAAGCTTCAAGATAGGTAGCACCCCCTGTTTCTGAAACGGTTAACTTTCATCAGACGTCCCAAATTGAGGATAGCAACAACCTGCTCTCATTTGTAATACCCTTTGTAGATGATTATACGAAACAAAGATTTTAAACTCAAACCAGGTTTTCCACTGGGGGAGCGTCCAAAGATGTTCGCTGAGAAGGAGAAGAAAGCCAGATGGCATGTGTTGGTATATAGTTAAGAGTTACACAGAGTAAGTCGATAGGAAATGCGAGGGAGGGGAAGGGAAATCACAGCCCGCAGTTTTTCATTATTGGCAAGCGAACACTCCGGGGTGATTGCAAAAGAGCTTTATGGGTTTCTTTCGCTCCCAGGGTAGACTTAAATATTTGTATCATAACACAGGCACAAACTTGCATCCAGGGGTTTACTGGCTGTTTAGAAAGCATTTGGTATATTAAAAATGCAGTTACTCAAGCTTATTGCCACAAAAAGAACTGAAACCATGATACTAATTAAAAACATAACCTTTGGTATCGCTAATATTTGTTTCTCTTTTTTCTTCTTCTTTTAAAAAAAGCTGTTAATAATGGGCAATGCATCTGGAAGGAGAGATTTTCCTTCCAAAATGGAATGTTCACACAGTAACCCTCTTCCTCAAGCCAATGTGTTTTATGAACTTGTCAGCAATTGCGGTAGGATAAGGGGGGTGTGGAGGAAAAATAATCTAATGTGATACACACACACACACACACACACACCAAAAAAAAAATATTCAGGCTTATAATTTTATAATTTGACACCGTTAAAAAGTCACATGGAAGGAACAAAACCTTCCACTTATATTAAAAACTAGAATTACATCCTGGCTGGGGTTCGAATAATGAAATTAAAAGATTTCACTTTGGAGACTTTGAACTAAAATGTTGTAATTCCTTCCATTTCTAAAGCCACGTGTCCTGCATTTCGCAACAGCTAACCTATACTAACACCAGCTGTTATTCCACTAGTTTGTAACTGAGTATGCTACCCCTGGACACTTCATACAGCACCCCATTTTCAATTTTAAGCTTGGAAACAAGTATTTCAATTATACAAGTAACTTGAAAACATCATGAGACCATCGGGCATATGGAAATCTGGCCATTCCCAAACTTTTATTCATCTGTGCAAAATATTTAACCTCCCTTCACCGAAAGACCCCAGGGCGGTGGACAAAAGTGTGGCTAAAATCCTGTTTTTCATTTGTTTGGATGGAGGGTGTTTTCTGACCTTTGCCCAACATGCAAACAGCAGCAGCAGCAGAGGTGCCCCCGCAAAACCAGATTCGAATCAAAGGTACCCCGGATGTTAAGGCAATAACAGCAGCGGTACAAGCCAGCGGAGATTTGTGCATTAACAATGGATAATGCATCACCAGTAAAATCCTATGGCCACTGCTGGTCACTGATTGTACATATCATCTCTAAAGCCCATAGCTAGTCCAGCTGGCATGAGAATAGGCCGCTGGGTTCAATACTGTGAGACACATCTCACACAGCTGTCTCCTCAGAAGCCAATAACATCCCACTGCAACAGCTCTGGCACCTGGTTTCTATTTGGGAATGTAGTTTGCAGTCCGAGGCCTTTCTTGATTCAAAAATAAATTCACTCCTACCCCTGCCCTTTTATTTTTCTCACCATGGTGGCAATGTTAAAAGTTTTAATTCCGTGCACAGTGGTACCTCGGGTTACAGACTCTTCAGGTTACAGACGCTTCAGGTTACAGACTCTGCTAACCCATAAATAGTACCTCGGGTTAAGAACTTTGCTTCAGGATGAGAACAGAAATTGTGCGGCAGCAGCGGGAGGCCCCATTAGCTAAAGTGGTACCTCAGGTTAAGAATGGTTTCAGGTTAAGAACAGACCTCCAGAATGAATTAAGTTCTTAACCCGAGGTACCACTGTAGTAGCCAAGGAGGGCATTTTTTAAAATTCCCCCCTCCTCTGTTTGTGTCAAATTCCAGGCTTGCCAACAATGCCGGTGTGTGGGAAACAGTGAAACTGACGAAAACAAGTGAATTCGTTAAAATCTAATACAAGCAAAGATGCTCAGCTCTGTAGGCAAATGCTACATCATTTGTTACATGCATCTGCTGTCGGCAGGATCAAAGGTAACAAAATATTTCTGTAACGCTAGAACCACGAAGCCCATCCTTAAGAAGATCTCAAGATTACAATATTAACTTTATGGCATTTTATTTTTACTCTTCACTCAGGGATCGCCAAAAAAACCCCTGCGACTACAGTTCCTTTTATGTATTCCTGTGTGCATTTTTATTTATTTATTTAAACCACCAAGGTAGGAGAGATTTATATCATGTAACGCAAGCTCTCAATTGTTTTGGAGAGATACACACATCTTTTATCAATTTATGCAACTGTAAAATGGAAACCTGTGTGTACCCAAAGAAATCAGTAATAAAACCCCAGTGGTTAGCCACAGTACTTAATTTTATGGGTTAGGGGGGTTTCTTTTTCTCTCCCTCCCCCCTTTTTTTAAAGTAAAGACTTGAATGCTTTAAGAATTCCACATTCCTCAAGTCCTGCTTTTCATTTGGGGTTGACAGGCAAAGTTCAGAACACATCATTATGGGGTTCGCAGTCACTGCTAAAGGTAACGCTCATATTACAAATGAATTAATAGAAAACACTTACCTTCCCTACTAGCTTGCCTTTCCTGTTCATGCAAAGGTAAAAGTCTGTCTCTTTCCCTTTGATCCGGACTTGACTGCCAAATGTGTCTGTTTCCACTAGAAGCTGGGCTTGGAAAGGAAGAAGAAGAAAACAGGCATTTACCAGACGGGTCATAGAGTGAATGAGTGAAGAAGAAGATACCTGTTTTCACATAATCTTGTGAGGTGAGACAGAGCATCTATGTTGCGCCCTGAGGCCCCCAAGTAAATAACTTCAAACAGACACATAATTTTAGCTTAAGTTTTTGGGCAAAATTTAGGCCACAACTTTATTGATTACAAAACAAATTGAGCGGTATTGGCCTAGGCATTGGTCAGGGACTATAACTGACTCCTGCCTCTCTGGCAGGCAGTCTGAAAGGGTAAACACCAAATGAGAGAGCAACACCGGTGAAGATCAATTGAAGCTCACCCCAGGGTTCCTGTGCTCCTGGCATGGCCCTAGCCCTTGATCCCAGGGCCAACAGACAAGGCTTAGGCCACACCTAGCAACAACACACCCCATGGGGACGGCTTAAGGGTCCCAAGCGCAACCAGGACCCTCGATTTAGGAGGATCCCATCTGTATCCCTGGGGCAGAGGAGAAGACAAGGGGGGGAGAGAGGCACGATAGCCCTCATGAGCTACCCATTACATGACTGCTTATGCTGCATTAAAGGTAAAGGGACCCTGACCATTAGGTCCAGTCATGGCCAACTCTGGGGTTGCAGCGCTCATCTTGCTTTACCGGCCGAGGGAGCCGGCGTACAGCTTCCGGGTCATGTGGCCAGCATGACTAAGCCGCCTCTGGCGAACCAGAGCAGCACACGGAAACGCCGTTTACCTTCCCGCCGGAGTGGTACCTATTTATCTACTTGCACTTTGACGTGCTTTTCGAACTGCTAGGTTGGCAGGAGCAGGGACCCAGCAACAGGAGCTCACCCCGTCGCGTGGATTTGAACCGCTGACCTGATCGGCAAGCCCTAGGCTCTGTAGTTTAACCCACGGTGCCACCCGTGTCCCATATGCTGCGTTAGAAAGCTGGAATTTTATAGGCTATAAGGCTGCCACAACAGTCAACAGAACCCTGTAGAGTTTGGAATATGTTGCATTATTTCTATAAAAAGAACCACACCTCTGTCTGGCAAACGTTGCCTTCAGGTTCCACATCACAAAAGCAAGTCCTACTGACTATAGATCCTGTTGGAAGGAACTAAATAAAAGGGGGGAAGCTTGGTGGGCAAAACCAGTGCTGTTTTTCTGGGGGTACTTTATTTTGTTTAAAAAAAGAAACAAGTTACTGGAGAAACCTTGTTATACTGCTGTTCTAACACTGCTTGGCACAGTGTAATGTGAACCACCATAAGATCTACGGATGAAGGACGCTATATAAATGTAATAAATAATAAGAATACAGTGGGACCTCAGATTACATACGCTTCAGGTTACATACGTTTCAGGTTAAAGACTCCGCTAACCCAGAAATAGTACCTCAGGTTAAGAACTTTGCTTCAGGATGAGAACAGAAATCGTGCACCGGCAGCGCGGCAGCAGCAGGAGGCCCCATTAGCTAAAGCGGTGCTTCAGGTTAAGAACAGTTTAAGAACGGACCTCCGGAACGAATTAACTAACCCGAGGTACAGTTGTACCTTGGATCCCAAACGCCCTGGAACTCGGACGTTTTGGCTCCCGGACGCCGCAAACCCAGCAGTGATTGTTCCTGTTTGCAAACGTTCCTTTGGAACCTGGACGTCCGACAGGGCTCCCACGGCTTCTGATTGGCTGCAGGAGCTTCCCGCAGCCAATCAGAAGCCGTGATTTGGTTTTTGAACGTTTTGAAAGTCAAACAGACTTCCTGAACGTATTCCATTCGACTTCCAAGGTAAAGGGTAAAGGGACCCCTGACCATTAGGTCCAGTCGGGACTCTGGGGTTGCGGCGCTCATCTTGCTTTATTGGCCGAGGGAGTCGGAGTACAGCTTCCGGGTCATGTGGCCAGCATGACTAAGCCGCTTCTGGAGAACCAGAGCAGCGCACAGAAATGCTGTTTACCTTCCCACCGGAGTGGTACCTATTTATCTACTTGCACTTTGACATGCTTTCGAACTGCTAGGTTGGCAGGAGCAGGGACCGAGCAACCGGAGCTCACCCCGTCGCAGGGATTAGAACTGCTGACCTTCTGATCGGCAAGTCCTAGGGTCTGTGGTTTAACCAACAGCGCCACCCGCGTCACAACTGTACTAATAAGAAAGAACAAGGTTAGAAGCAGCAGGGTACTGCTACCTGCCTCAGGTGGCACCTTGGTTGGGATAGGATAGATCAGGGGACACATTTCTCACGCACACCCTGCAGACCAAGGTTGTCGGGTGGGTGGGGTTATGCACCTGTCAATCACCCAACACCTCAGGCATCAAAATGTCTTGTTGCAGCCCTAGTAAGAGGGCAGAGAGTGGGAGCCACAGGCCTGTGGCAGAGCAGGTGGTGTGCTTCCAGGTGATCCCATGTTCTCTTGACCCCCAGAATTTCCTGTTAAAAGTTCTCAGGGAGCAGGAAAAGACCTTTGCCTAAGAGAAAGACATCTCCCAGAGGTCCAGGGGAGCTTCTGCCAGCCAGAGTAGACAGTATAAGGCAGTTTTGTATTCTCGTTATTCTCATGGCTTCTGTCCTCTCATGTTTCTGTATTCATATGTCAAGGGGGGAGGAGGGAATACAGTCTTTGTGCTATGCATAATGTTGATTGTCAGATAAAAACAACTTTCATTGAACTTTGTCCTAGGGATTCAACAACAAAGCATAACGACAAAAAGGTTTCCCATCGCCCATTGCCTCCTGAGCCAAATGGTGGATTTCAATCATGTATGTAAAGCAGGTCTGCATCTTTTAAAATTCACATTTGTCTCCCTTTTCCAAAACATTCCCATGAAAGCTGGGTAGTTTCAAAACTACAAGATACATCACCTCACCCTCAAACTAAAACAAGTATGAGTAATACCCAGGCTGATTTTAATTTGAAAAATATCACCTTAAAAAGATGTCGGTTCCCTGCTGTGAAAATTAAAACCATCTGGATGGCGTTATTTCCAATAATTAATCTAGCTCTCTTTTGACACTGTTACTAATTAAAATACGATACCCCCTTTTTTCAAGTAAAGAATTTAAATAAATTTTAAAGAGCTAATAAAATAATGTAATAATTTTTTTGGAAATAAATGAAAATTACCTTTCCTCCTACTTGCGCAGGCTAAAAAAAATGCTGTGGCTGTACCTTTTCTGCTAACAAGAACTAATTTAGTCAAGGCAAGGCTCAAGGTAGCAACAGCAAACAGCTTTCATTCACACAAAAACCAAGGACTAGCAGACACCGTGCAATGGGTCTTAAAGGCAAAATGCAAGGTATTTAAAGGGAAAGATTTAGAATAACATTTCCAAGACCACAACTATGAACTTGCTTGCATAGAAGGAAAGACAACTGAGTTCACCGTATTGAATCATGGCGCCAACTTGTTCCTACGCACCCAAATAACTAAGCATAATAATGATAATGGGGCGTAACAAGAGCCAGGCTGTCACATGGGTTAGAGATCCAATCCTGTGATCTATTGAAACCCATTAGGAACAGGACAAAAGGAAGAAACCAACAATGGAAACATTTGCTGGGGTTAGAGTAATTGCAGATAAATTATTTGTCAATTACAGCCATGCCTCAGGTTACAGACGCTTCAAATTGCACGATTTCGGGTTCCGCACTGCGCCAAACCCAGAAGTACTGGAACAGGTTATTTCTGGGTTTCAGTGCTTGCGCATGTGCATGCACAGAAGTGCCAAATTGCGACCCGCACATGCGCAGACGCAACGCTGCGGGTTGCAAACGTGCTTCCTGCACAGATCACGTTTGCAACCTGAGCGTCCACTGTATTCTGCATTTTACATGGCGTGAAATTGGGCCCAAGCTTTGGATCCCCTCAAAGCTGGTATAATTTCATATCAGTTGTGTAAGTCCATTCGACTTCTAAAACGTTCGAGAACCAAATCGCTCCTGCAGCCAATCAGAAGCCATGGAAGCCCTGTTGGATGTTCGGGTTCCAAAAGAATGTTCGCAAACCGGGACAATCACTTCCGGGTTTGCGGCATTCGGGAGCCAAAATGTCCGAGTTCCAGGGTGTTCAGGATCCAAGGTACGACTGAAGAAGAAGAAGGAGAAGAAGAAAAAGAAGAGTTTGGACTTGATATCCCACCTTTCACTCCCCTTAAGGAGTCTCAAAGCGGCTAACAATCTCCTTTCCCTTCCTCCCCCACAACAAACACTCTGTGAGGTGAGTGAGGCTGAGACTTCAGAGAAGTGTGACTGGCCCAAGGTCACCCAGCAGCTGCATGTGGAGGAGCGGGGAAGCGAACCTGGTTCACCAGATTACGAGTCCACCACTCTTAACCATCACACCATGCTATAGAACCATAGTATCATAGAATTGTAGTTCTGGAAGGGACCATCATCTAGTCACAGTGAAGCCAGTGTGGTGTAGTGGTTAAGAGAGGTAGTCTCGTAATCTGGGGAACCAGGTTCGCTTCCCCGCTCCTCCACACGCAACTGTTGGGTGACCTTGGGCCAGTCACACTTCTCGGAAGTCTCTCAGCCCCACTCACCTCACAGAGTGTTTGTTGTGTCAGTGACGCAGGAAGCCCTAGTGAGGCTGGCAATGGCACAGGGACCCGGTAGGGAAGGGGTCAGATCTGCTGCGTGAGGCAAAAGGCTTTGCTTCGTGCACACAGGCCGTCCCTGCTTATAAGATAACATGAGGGCCTCAAACCAGCTGAGGTAAAAGTAGCGGAGAGGTGAAGCTTTGAGGGACGTGCTATGTGCCTTTTCCTAATGCAAAAATCAACCCCTCCTGAGGGAACATTTCATTGGATGAAGGGGTTGGCCATGTTTGGTTCTATGTGACTGTAATGATATGTTTCATTTTGCCCTGAAATCATCTTCTATTAAAGAACATAAACAACTGCAAATCGCTCCTTCTAACAACAAGCTCAGGTGGGGCATGTCAACAGATACACTCCATCTCCTCAGAGTATTGCGAAAGAACGATGTCAATCAACATTTCATGATCTCCTTCTACCGGTCCACAATAGAAAGTGTCCTTTCATACTGCATCACGGTGTGGTACGCTGGTTTGGCATCATCTGATAGGAAGTGCCTACAGAGGGTGGTGAATACAGCACAAGATATTATGCGCTGTCCCGTGAATCCGCTGGATGAAATAGCGGAAGAACGTTACCTTAGGAGAGTGAGGAAAATTCCTCAGGGATGATTCACACCCTGGCCGGCACTTTCTTGATCTCCTGTCCTCAGGCAGAAGATATAGAAGCATGATTAGTTGCACCAACAGAGTAAAGAACAGCTTCTATCCATGGGCTGTTAGGCTGGTGAATGAAAAGACAACAACAGGGCAACTGAGTTTCGGGTTTGGTGGGTGTGCATCAGTAAACGAGGGGAATTAAAACTAAGAGAGCTGAGTGGGGGCTGCTCGTGTAATCTCACTGTATACAAGTTGTACAAGTGACAATCAAGTATTTCAATTGTAGCCAGAATGGTACCATCAAGAAGTCAGGCGGAGGCATCAGCAATGCTCAGGGAAACTCTGAAGCAGGCAGATATGCAAAAAGAGTCTTTTAAAAAAGAAAATCTAATGGAGGCCACACACAGAAAACCCGCCCTAAAAAGCAGTCCAGTGAAGTCTGCGTGAGCAGTAGCCACGGACCGTTAACTGTCAGTTGGTGGAAACAACGGGAAACTTGGCAGGGTGGGTGGGTGTTGAATGGAGAATTGTGGAGGAATAAATGGTTGGCTGGCTACGAACCTGAACAGGAATACTCCTCTTAGGAAGTGAGGGGACACTTCTAAGATTTCCCGCAGCTCCTACTTACGCATTGTAATCCACCACTCAGCACTCAGCCACAAAGCCTTGATGCACCAGGCAAGAAGCAGCTAGACTAGGAGGTGGCACTACAAAATGATAGAGCCACAAGAGTGCTGAAGTGATACTCTTTCAACACTCGAGCCAGGCATTTAAACCCTGTGTAGACAAGTAAGGCTATGGAGGACTCTTCCTTTGCACTTGTCCCACCCCTTTGTGTTTCCATATAAGCACTTTCTCGTTCGGCAGATTATTTTTCTGAGAAGCCAGCCTCTGTTTTATGGGACTTAGTTGCAACAAATTGAGTAATGCTAACCATATGGGATACTGTGCTAAGTGCAAAGTGGTGATGTCACGCAGAGACTTTACCTGGTGTTAGGAAAGCAGCATTAGGGCTATCCTTTCATGCTCTATTCTAGAGGCAGTTGGAAAATGGAGGTAGATGCAAGGGTAAGCATTGGTTTCGTAGCAAATGGGGCCTGTTCAGTTCAATCTTTTGGGAAACTGTGTATGTGCAGCTACTCACACAGAGTCAGTTAAGGTTTGGCAGACAGCCAGAAGGCAATCTGAAGGAGTAAGTCTGCCGGGTGATAACAGAGGCATGGAGACCGCTCCCTGATTGGTCAAGCTCTCTCAAGGGAGTGATAATTAATGGCCTACTAACTGGTAGTTCAGGAGTTCAGTGTTTCAGTAGTTCAGTGTGGGAGTTGAGAGTCGTGTCAGAGAGAGCTAGCATAAGATCCGTACTCTGTTCCTGTAAATAGGTAAAAAGGTAAAGGTACCCCTGCCCGTACGGGCCAGTCTTGACAGACTCTGGGGTTGTGCGCCCATCTCACTTAAGAGGCCAGGGGCCAGCGCTGTCCGGAGACACTTCCGGGTCACGTGGCCAGCGTGACATCGCTGCTCTGGCCAGAGCCAGAGCCAGAGCCGCACACGGAAACGCCGTTTACCTTCCCGCTGGTAAGCGGTCCCTATTTATCTACTTGCTCCCGGAGGTGCTTTCGAACTGCTAGGTTGGCAGGCGCTGGGACCGAGCAGCGGGAGCGCACCCCGCCGCAAGGATTCGAACCGCCGACCTTTCGATCGGCAAGCCCTAGGCGCTGAGGCTTTAACCCACAGCGCCACCTGCGTCCCACCGTTCCTGTAAATAGTCCACTGTATATAATAAACACCTAAGTACAAGTTCCTGGTTCCTGCTTCGTCTATCCTGTCTGCAGCCAAGTCGCCAATTGCTTCCGTGGATTCTGCGTGTACTCTGCTAGGTCTGGCTAAGGTCTTGCAACTAGTCAGAAAGTTGTGAAACACCAATAGGTTTTCCCATTACAAACTTCAGTCATTAGTCAGGGTGCAATCCTATCCCCACTAACCTGGGAGTAAGCCCTATAGAATTCCATAGGACTTACTTCTGAGTAGACATGGTTAGGGTGGTGCTGTAAATGAGTGCCAAGAGTAAAAAAGGTGTAGGGTAAGAATGGGCCCTAATTTTAACCCTATTCCTAGAAATAGAGTTGGAATGGACCCACGGGTCATCTAGTCCAACCCCCTGGCAATGCAGGAATCTCAGCTAAAGCACCCATGAAATGCCCATCCATCACTAATTTTGGAGGAGTTCTCTCATGTTGCATTTTCCGTTGTAGGGGCAGTGGATCCTATACTGGATTTATAGCCCAGCTGTACCACCTTCTGGCGCCAGCAAGCTATGGCTCACTGCATTTCTGAACCAATGACATAACCAGGTCACATGTCTGGTTATTTTTTCTTAATTTAAGAAAACAGCTCATCAGCCTATTCTCCATGTAGGTAGTTATCTTAATTAGATTCCCGGTGGGGGATCTTGTAGAAGAAATACCATCTCTTTAACTGGGGTTCTGCCCTTACAAGGGAAAATCTTCTGCTGGCAAGCTTTCCTCATATTTGGTCCATTTTACCTCAACTTCATTGAGAACTCCCACTGGAGAAGGAGAAAAGGGCAATTCCTTAAACATCTAGGTGAAAGGGATTATACGTATATGGATGTCTATATGAGTGCTGAAAAGCGATAGTCCAGCTATGAAAACATTAAGTCAGAGGAAGACCTGATGGTGGTGATGCCAATTATCTTTCAAAGATTTCCCTGGAGTGAGAGGATGGGAACCAGAAAGCTAATGAAAAGATATTAGGAGGGAGTAACAGGAAACTGCAAAACAAAATGACTTGAGATTTGTCTGTATCAAATAACTCCATCTCGCCTCTTTGGGCTAAATCAAAAGGGATGCCTCGATACGTCTGGCTAGATAGAAAAACGGGCTCCATGAAAACACATTTCCCAGCCGAATCTAAGCGCCGCATCGCCATCCAATTATTCTGGTCTCTGCTGGGTCGCATGTTCCATCCCAAGAGGGTGTAATTCTGCACCCGCCCAGAGGAGGGTGTGGTATGCTTCCCACAGAGCCCTATTATTTGCTTATTTATACAATTTCTGTCCCGCCTTTCATCGTAGATGATCTCAGGGTGGGTCACAACAATTTAAAACACAATAAAAACCGGGGAAACGCATTCAAATAAAACAGTGCAGCACAATCTACCTTCCATCTTTCCCAGCACAGCCCAATAAAATACATAACTTGAAATGCCTGGCAGAAGAGAAAGGTCTTGAACCAGTAACCGGAAGGTGGATAATATCGGTGCCAGACCAGCTTTAGGGTTCTGCCAAGGTGTGTGGCACGTCGCTGCTCTTCCAAGTGATACATGACTCAGCAGGGCCATTCAGTTGCAACCAGGGTGTTCCTTCACCTTAAAAGATCACATGCCATTTAGGTTGCCTGCGTTCACCACTCCTTCTGCACCATGGGGCCTTGGGGAAGGGTGAGGTACTGGGTGCTAGCAATAGGGTGCAGACGGGCCTCCTCACTCACCCAACTGAATGGCGGTGCCATGCTGTGGTACATTCAGAAGAGGAGCAGCTGGAAAGAGTAGGGCTATGAAAGGGCTGTGTGGAAACCACTATGCTTGCCTGCTCGCCATGAGTGCAGGACTGAGCCCACCATCAAAAACACTTTTACTGTTAGCTATAAAGGATGGACGCGGGTGGTGCTGTGGGTTAAACCACAGAGCCTAGGACTTGCCGATCAGAAGGTCGGCGGTTTGAATCCCCGCAACAGGGTGAGCTCCCGTTGCTCGTTCCCAGCTCCTGCCAACCTAGCAGTTCGAAAGCACGTCAAAGTGCAAATAGATAAATAGGTACCACTCTGGCAGGAAGGTAAACGGCGTTTCTGTGCGCTGCTCTGGTTTGCCAGAAGCGGCTTAGTCACGCTGGCCACATGACCCGGAAGCTCGACGCCAGCTCCCTCGGCCAATAAAGCAAAATGAGTGCCGCAACCCCAGAGTCGGTCACGACTCCACCTAATGGTCAGGGGTCCCTTTACCTTTATAAAGGATGAAAGGCGGGATGCGGGGGGCACTGTGGCTTAAACCACAGAGCCTAGGACTTGCTGATCAGAAGGTCGGCGGTTTGAATCCCCACGATGGGGTGAGCTCCCGTTGCTCAGTCCCTGCTCCTGCCAACCTAGCAGTTCAAAAGCACGTCAAAGTGCAAGTAGATAAATAGGTACCGCTCCGGTGGGAAGGTAAACGGTGTTTCTGTGCGCTGCTCTGGTTCGACAGAAGCGGCTTAGTCATGCCGGCAACATGACCCGGAAGCTGTACGCTGGCTCCCTCGGCCAATAAAGCAAGATGAGTGCCGCAACCCCAGAGTCGGTCACGACTGGACCTAATGGTCAGGGGTCCCTTTACCTTTTATAAAGGATGAAAGAGCAAGCTAAAGTACATGCTTTGGCCTTGCTCGCCTCTGGCCTCACTCCCGCCCACCGCCAGCATGCCACCAACGGCTTACTCCTGAGGAAACATGGCACTTGAGAGAAACTTCTCCGCCCCTGCTGTTTATGAACCATCAACTCGTTCTCCGAGGGTTAGTCTCCGAGGGTTAGTCTGAGCATCATAGTCTGTTTTCAGATGGCAACTGGTCAGCTCTAGGTCTAGAAATAATTTACTGCTTCTTATTTCCCATCATTCTTTCCTATATCACTTGCAATATCCAAAGTACTTTACAATCCTCTTCTCTTATATCCTCACAACACAAACCACCACAACTTTTGGTGCCGTTGTGGAAGATGGTTTTGTTCTACTTCCGCTCCCGGAGATACCATTTCGCCGAATACCAGATGTTGGGAATCGCAAGAGGACAGAGTGCTATCACGCTTCTGGGTTTCCCATACAGAATGACTTGGGGTGATATCTGGCCACGGGTACATAAATACCATATTGATTTGTTAATAATATAATACGAATTTTGCTTTAATTGTGATGCTTTAGCTTATTTTTTATTTGTGGCTTTATTAGCAGTGTTTTGTAGATTATAATTGTTTCACTGCTGATTTGTTGATCATTTCGTATCATTTAGGCTGTATTTGTGCTGCTCTATCATGTTGTTTTTTTATTGCATGTAAGCGGCACAGAAATATAATCAAGTCCAAACAAATCAAACAGCTACGTCAAAAAATGGCTGGATTTTAAAGCAGGTGTGGTTAACCTGCAAGGTCCCAGATGTTACTGAACTCCAAATAATAATAATAATAATAATAATAATAATAATAATAATAATAATTTATTGACACCCCGCCCATCTGGCTGAGTTTCCCCAGCCACTCTGGGTGGCTTCCAATCGAGTGTTAAAAACAATACAGCATTAAATATTAAAAACTTCCCTAAACAGGGTTGCCTTCAGATGTCTTTTAAAGAGAAGATAGCAGCTTATTTCCTTCACATCTGAAGTCAGGGCATTCCACAGGGTGGGTGCCACTACCAAGAAGGCCCTCTGTCTGGTTCCCTGTAACCTCACTTCTCGCAATGAGGGAACCGCCAGAAGGCCCTCGGCACTGGATCTCAGTGTCCGGGCTGAATGATGGGGGTGGAGACGCTCCTTCAGGTATACAGAACCAAGGCCATTTAGGGCTTTAAAGGTCAGCACCAGCACTTTGAATTGTGCTCAGAAACATCCTGGAAGCCAATGCAGATCTCTCAGGACAGGTGTTATGTGGTCCCGGCGGCCACTCCCAGTCACCAGTCTAGCTGCCGCATTCTGGATTAATTGCAGTTTCCGGGTCACCTTCAAAGGTAGGCCCACATAGAGTGCATTGCAGTAGTCCAAGCGGGAGATGACTAGAGCATGCACCACTCTGGAAATACAGTCTGCAGGCACACAACCCCACAACCCCATCAGATCCAGCAATCATAACCAATGTGGTGGTGGGGGTTGTAATACAGCAACATCTGGAGTGCCAAAGGTATGCCACCTTTGTTGTGAAGCATATACAGACTTTCTGGGTGTAGAAAATGCCTAAGGTGCAAAACAGCCCATAGAACTGCTGAAATATATCCAAACACAGCTCCCCTTTTTTTTTTACAATCCAAACATTGACTCCAACGATACATGATAGAATGACCTTGCATCCACTCCTTAATCATGACATAATGAAGAGGGAGCTATGCCAAAATTATGTAAAGTCTGTGGGGAGTAATAAAACCTGCAGGCTATGAACAAGTGAGAGAATCTATATTGCCTACATATTGAAATCTTATCCATATAAACATATAGCTCCATCGTCTGATATTTCAGTTGCTCGCTCTAGTATACATAAGATGTTGTTGACGTTCTTGAAGAGAAGGAAGCTACTTGCAGCATGAAATGGATGTAAGAGAAGATGCAGGGACTAGGGATGGGGGAACAGGAATTTAGTTCACATTTGTAGATGATCTTACTTAATGCACACTTTACAAGACAATATGCAAACCAAAACCCAACCGCCCTTCAAAATTAACACGTCTCTGAATTTTGCAATGCATTTCTCCAGTTCTGTAATGCGTACAAAAATGCATATGGTAGAGTAAATTCTGCATATAAATGCATCTTAGTGGAAATACCATACACAAATTCATTATATTAAAAAAATTGCTTTGCAAAGATGTGTACATCAGGTAAAATTGCATACAAACATGTGAATATTAGAAGCCTGGTTTATTTTGTGTCTGTTTTGAAGAGGTACGATTTGGTCCAGAGTTTGTTGTTCCATATGTTCTGCTCAGACCAGACACATTAAACATTGCTCCATTTTAATTTGCCTTGATTTGCTAGATTTTGAGGGCCTGATTCTCATTTCAAAGTCATAATCTCTTCCTTTTTTTAGTTTTTCCTTTATTATATCTTTACATCATAACATTACATCTTGCATTTATACATATTCTTGCTTTCAGAGTTTGTTCGTAATTATTATGATCATAGATCGACAAGTATTACTGTACACACAAAAAAGAAAAAAGATGTAATTTTAAAATCATAATATTCCTCATAAATGAATGACTTCCCATCTCTTCCATTTTGTACTAATAAACTTATTGCCTATATTTGTCCATTGTCTTAGATAAGGAAAATATTAGAAAGTCATAATCTCTGGGGATAGAGACCTCAAGGTCAGGTCTTATCCTGACCAAGCCCTTTCAGAAGCAACATGGATCATTTGGGGCATCCATGGCCTGCAGAATACAAGCAGAAAATCCAGACACATCTAGAATATTCCAGAACTTCTACTAAATAACATGTCTTTTATAGATTCATTGCTAGAGGGAAAGCCAAAGAAGAAGCGTGATATATGAGAAAACAATAAATAACGAAAACGGAGAAACCCGAATGATAGGAACATATTGACTTTCCATCTTCAAAATGGTCCTACTCCTGGCCAGCGGTTCGGTTGATTTGTATTTACTCAAAATCACGTTGCCAATCCATCTTTGGAGCTTCAGTGACTGGCTGCTCTTCTCCAGTGGCCAAGAAGGAGAGATTTCAGCACTACTGTATTCTCTTCCCACATCAATCTCTCCAGGTTCGACACTGTCCACAAGTGAGCCTCTTCAAGGTCACACTGTTGTGCTTGTGAGCTCTCCAAGTAGAAGTTAATCTGGAGGAATTTGTTGAACATTAAAAAGCACTGGTTGAATTCAGATTACAAGCTGTGCCTAATATAAAAAGATGTTATTTGCTCTGTATGGTGAGCAGGTTTTATTACTCTGTGCCCTCCAATAAAAGTTGAAATTATGATGATTCATTTTACGAGTGGGAATATGCGTGTTTGTATATTTGCTCAAAGGAGCTCATTGTAACTTCTTCTTCTTCCCCCAGCAAAGTGAGAAATATCCTGAAATGAAGGTTGCACCATGTTGCAGTATCCAGCAGGAAAGATTCTTGTGGATCTGGAATTCAGGTACGCATGGTTGCAGGGTGGGAGACAGACAGTAACAAACTATGCACGATGAAGGGTGAGTATATTTGCTACCTCCTTAAAAATGAGAAACAGCTTTTGTTTATGACAAGCAGATGCAAAAGTAAATTAAAATACAGGCCTTTGGGTTCAGTGGAGGCTTCCTTAGGAGGGTGGGCAAGTTTTGCTGCTCCTTCCTCCCATCTTCAGATCGTACGACCTGCGACAGTGTTCCAGAGGATATCTCCATCTTCCAGGGCAAATTTGGGGAAGAACGCAGAGCAGTGTAGCTCTACCCCTCCCATTAATATAGTCTGTTGTGTAATTTTATTTTACTTTTGCTTACATTTTTCTGAGGAGGTGAAGGAGATATTTAAGTTCTAGCACATCACAATCTCATTCCTAAACAGACACACAACCAGAATTATTTGTGTGTCTGTATGTATGCATGTATGTAGTATATGTCCACAGCTGTAATGGTAGCAACTTCAACATCTGCAGGACAGTTGATGCATGCCTACTCAGGAGCAAGCCCCATTGACTTCAATGGAGCTTACTCTCCCAGGTAAGTGTATACAGGATTGCAGCCTTAGAGTCTTAAGAGTTGGAAAACAGCCTTAGAGTTGAAAAACTCCCACCTCCCCAAAAAGGACCTCCTACACATAGCTGTCAGGGACGCAGGTGACGCTGTGGGTTAAACCACAGAGCCTAGGACTTGTCGATCAGAAGGTCGGTGGTTCGAATCCCCACAACGGGGTGAGCTCCTGTTGCTCGGTCCCTGCTCCTGCCAACCTAGCAGTTCAAAAGCACATCAAAGTGCAAGTAGATAAATAGCTACCGCTCCAGCGGGAAGGTAAACGGCGTTTCCGTGCGCTGCTCTGGTTCGCCAGAAGCGGCTTAGTCATGCTGGCCACATGACCCGGAAGCTGTATGCCGGCTCCCTCAGCCAATAAAGCGAGATGAGTGCTGCAACCCCAGAGTCATCCACGACTGGACCTAATGGTCAGGCGTCCCTTTACCTTTACCTTACACATAGCTGTCAACTTTTCCCTTTTCTTGCGAGGAATCCTATTCGGAATAAGGGAATTTCCCTTAAAAAAGGGAAAATGTTGGCAGCTATGCTCCTACAGCCTACAGCTCCCTTATGCAATTGTGGATATGGACCCAAGCATGGCAATACATGCAGGTTTGTAGCTAAAACCAGATCCACTGACTTTATCATATTCTCATCATACGCAGTTATGTCAGCACAATGTGCGCTTCATGCTACAGTATTTTCCGCTGCTTCAGGGGGAGGAGGGGAAAAATCTTGATATAATGACATCATCTCATGTGCTTTAATCCGTGCCAGATTTACGTATAAGCTAAACAAGCTATAGCTTAGGGCCCCACTCTCTTGGGGCCCCCCAAAAAATTAAAGGAAAAAAACCACTGGATGTACATTTCCAAAAGATAAGATAAAAAACAAATAAAATTAAAACTACATACCGCAACAGTGTTTTGTGTTGTGTAGGCTCCCATGATGTAAGTAATGGGCCCCGCCTGCAAGCCTGCTCCTTAAAATATCACTGGTTTGCTCATTTCTATATATAGGGTGCCTACATTCTGCATGGACCGGTTGCATGGCAACATGTGCAAATGGCTTTAGATACCTATTGGGTCCATAAATTACCATGTAAAAGGTAAAGGTAAAGGTACCCCTGCCCGTACGGGCCAGTCTTGACAGACTCTGGGGTTGTGCGCCCATCTCACTTAAGAGGCCAGGGGCCAGCGCTGTCCGGAGACACTTCCGGGTCACATGGCCAGCGTGACATCGCTGCTCTGGCCAGAGCCAGAGCCAGAGCCAGAGCCAGAGCCAGAGCCGCACACGGAAACGCCGTTTACCTTCCCGCTGGTAAGCGGTCCCTATTTATCTACTTGCACCCGGAGGTGCTTTCGGACTGCTAGGTTGGCAGGCGCTGGGACCGAGCAGCGGGAGCGCACCCCGCCACAGGGATTCGAACCGCCGACCTTTCGATCGGCAAGTCCTAGGCGCTGAGGCTTTAACCCACAGCGCCACCTGCGTCCCAAAATTACCATGTAGCATACCATATTTTTCTGTCCATAAGATGCCCCCATGTATAAGACACTCCCTATTTGGGGGGCAACAACCAATCGCCAGTCCACCCTCTGCACTATCCGTGTATAAGACACCCAATGATTTTTGGCATTTGGGGGGGGGGTAGTCTTATACACTGAAAAATACGGTATATTCAACACAAAAAACAGCGACAATTTGTTGTTGACAAAGGACAGCTGGACATATAAAGGGCCCCATTACCTTCAGTAGCTTAGGGCCTGAATCAAACCTAAATCCAGCTGAATTAGGGGGAGAGGAGAAGGACCTCAGTGTGGGGGTTACTGTTTGGGGGGAAAAGTTGTGTTTGTTATTATGCCCAGTCCTGCCCTAAAAAGCACACGCATAGGAATCATTTTAGCAGTGCACACTTTTTCTTATTATTATTATTATTACTACTACTATTATTCCTGCAGTTCTAAGGTTCTCCATGCTGCGGGCCTCACACATTCAGAAGCATTACCAGCTTCTTTCCCTCTTAATTGCAGCTTATCCAAGAACTAAATCGCAGATCATAGAATTGTAGAGTTGGAAGGGACCATAGGGGTCATCTAGTCCGACCCCGTACAATGCAAGAACCTTTTGTCCAACATGGGACTCGAACCCACAACCCAGAGATCAGGAGTCTCATGTTCCACCTACTGAGCTATCCCTTGGATACTGGTTGGGGAACGAACTGGCTCATAGGCACAGGTGGCATTCTAGAGTGCTGCTAATGTGCTTCCTATTAGTGCTTGGGGTCAGGAAATGGCAATTTGCAGGGCAAAAAGGTCAGTTCTAATTTGTATAGGGACATCCGGCAATGTTGGGTTCCCTGCTTCCCTTGCAGCTAATTCAGTTGCAGCTAGGGTGGCCATGTAGCCTTCTTTACAGAGGACAGCCTTCTATCTAAAGGGCTGTTAGAGGACAGTCCTATGAAGGACTGCATGGTCCAAGCGTGGTTGGAGGATAAAGGGTCAGGAGAGCAGGGAGTCTGAAGATGGCCATCAGCTGTTAGGACCTAGATACCAGATTAAGCAGGGACGCGGGTGGTGCTGTGGGTTAAATCACAGAGCCTTGGGCTTGCCTATCAGAAGGTCGGCGGTTCGAATCCCCGTGTTCCCGTTGCTCAGTCCCTGCTCCTGCCAACCTAGCAGTCTGAAAACACGTCAAAGTGCAAGTAGATAAATAGGTACCGCTCCGGTGAGAAGGTAATCGGCGTTTCCGTGAGCTGCTCTGGTTTGCCAGAAGCGGCTTAGTCATGCTGGCCACATGACCTGGAAGCTGTACGCCGGCTCCCTCAGCCAATAAAGCGAGATGAGCGCCGCAACCCCAGAGTCGGCCATGACTGGACCTAACAGTCAGGGGTCCCTTTACCTTTAATTTACCAGATTAAGCAACCACACTGGGAGTTTTCCAATGTAGTGCTGATGAGATTTCTGCTTGCCTGATGGAATGACCTCTGTCTTCCTGCTCTGCTCTGTTTTGTATTGCTCTGGGGTTTCTCCTGACCCTATAGAGCCAATTTGTGGGCATGTGGGGCACAAGGAGGAGGAGGAAGAAAGCCCTTGAGGAACCTGTTAGTTGAATACAGCCTACTATGTTTAAATCTATACCTATAAATTAGCATATGCAAATATTATACAAATTTGTGTCCTTTTTATGACACATTAAGTGGCCACCTATAAATTAGCCGATGCAAATATTATGCAAAACTGTGTCCACCTTTCTATAATGCATAAGTAGCTACACTTTGGACACGAGTGGCGCTGTGGGTTAAACCACAGAGCCTAGGACTTGCCAATCAGAAGGTCAGCGGTTCGAATCCCCGCGACGGGGTGAGCTCCTGTTGCTCGGTCCCTGCTCCTGCCAACGTAGCAGTTCGAAAGCACGTCAAAGTGCAAGTAGATAAATAGGTACCACTCCGGCGGGAAGGTAAACAGCGTTTCCGTGCGCTGCTCTGCTTTGCCAGAAGCGGATTAGTCATGCTGGCCACATGACCCGGAAGCTGTACGCCGGCTCCCTCAGCCAATAAAGCGAGATGAGCGCCACAACCCCAGAGTCGGCCACGACTGGACCTAATGGTTAGAGGTCCCTTTACCTTTACCTAGCTACTCTATTACAACCAGTGGTGCTTACAAATGATCACTTTACCAAGTTATAACTTACTGGTATAGACGCAACTGAAATAGTAAGCCGGTTGGACGCAGGGATGATTGAGAAATTCACTTTAGTTCTCATTTAAAGGCAACTCTGACTAATTTGCACTTTCCAAAACAATATGTAAACCAAAACATGGCCGTCTTTCAAAATTTGCACTTCTCAGGATTTTGCAAAGTGGTTCTCCAGCCAACGAATGAATGTAAAAATGCGTATATCAGGGTAAAGTACCGTATTTTTCCATGAATAAGTCTAGGGTTTTTCCCTAAAAAATAATGTCAAAAATGAGGGGGCGTCTTAAACACGGATACATCTCCCCCCCCCCATTTTCTTAAATATGAGTCCCCAAAAATAGAGGGCGTCTTATACATGGGGGCGTCTTATAGATGGAAAATATATTAGCAAAGATGTGTCAGGGGAAATTATTTTGAAAAAATGTATATATTATGCAAAATTGTATGCAAGTCTGTATTTTAGGAGTGGCAGTAAAGTGCTGGGTGACTTGCATTTTCAGGATGACTTGCAAAAGGAAAAATACTGCAAACCGACGTGGACATGGGAAAAACCGAGCTTAACGTTGGAAAACAGAGAAAGAGAGAGAAAGCAAAAATGATAGATTCACCCCTTCTCACTTTTAAAAACCTTGCTAGTGGTGAGGAGGGTGGGTTGGAAGTTCTGGAATTTCAGCCCCTGGAGATTATCTGCATGGTGGCTGCTATAATTAGGCAGTAATGTCACTTCAAGCTGGCTACGCCGGATATAAGCAGAGGGTGCAAATTTGCCTCTTAAAGAGAATCGTAGGCAGGGATTTTTTTTCTGCCGAAACTGGTCGGAACTCAGTTCTGGCAGGTGGGCGCCATTGCCTTTATAAGAGAACAAGAGAGAGGTTCATGGTGAGTTCCAGCACCTCTTTCTAGAAAAATAGCACTGATCCTAGGACATACCGCATTTTTCGCTCTATAGGACGCACTTTCCCCCCTCCAAAAATGAAGGGGAAATGTGTGTGCGTCCTATGGAGCGAATGCAGGCTCCTTGGCTTCAGCGATAGCAACGCGAAGCCTCCAAAGCGCAGAGGGAGCGCTCCCTCCGCACTCCGGAGGCTTTGCGTTGCTTTCGCTGAAGCCTGGAGAGTGAGAGGGGTCGGTGCGCACCGACCCCTCTCGCTCTCCAGGCTTCAGGGATAACCGCCTGAAGCCTTTGGAGCACAGGGGGGGGGACTCACGCTGCGCTCCAAAGGCTTCGGGTTCCTTTAGCTGAAGCTGGGAGAGCAAGACTCTCTCGGCTTCAGCAGAGAGGGAGAGCTGCGCAGCGCCCCTTCAGTGAAACAGGAGGAGAAATGGAAGGGGCTCCATTTCTCCTGCCGCTCCGCTGAAGGGGCACTGATCAGAGATGGGGAGAACAAGAAAAAGAATTCTCCCCCTCTCTGCTCAGCACCCCTTCAGCGTCCTACGGTCGGGTGCATCCTATAGAGCAAAAAATATGGTACCTGGCAACATTAGGAATAAGGATGCTTGAAGAGTTCTGTTTCTGTGACTATCAGTGTGAACTGAACTGGTACTTACCTCTTAGACCAGGCATGCCCAACTCAGTAGACTGCGATCTACTCCCACTATAAAAACTGGCAGTGATTTATCCATTGGATTGACCAAAGTTGTTGAGCTATTTTTTGGGAGGAACATCCAAAGCTGTTGAGCTTTCTTTAAAAAAAAATGGGGGGGGGTGTCAATAGATCAGGGTCACATGATCGACCAGGATCGACCAGAGACACCCTGCAATCGACTGGTAGATCATGATCGACCGGTTGGACACGCCTGTTCTAGACTAATGTGCAGATCAGAACAAAATCCTTCCAATTTTGCACTGCTTCCAATGTTGTGACACACTGCCAGAATGAGTTAAAAATGCATAGCTTACAGTAAAATATGCTTGGGCATGTGAACCCTGAGATGATAGGTATATTGAAATTTGAATTTTCATGCAGACTGTTTGCAGATAAATGCAGGAATGGAATGAGCTGATGAGCACGCACATATGACATTAAGATGCACCAGAAATAAGATGTCCATCTCTATTGAGGAGGTTGGCTTCACGTGTCCCTATTGTGTCCGATGTACAAGCAAGCACTGAAAACACAGTACCTTCAATGTTCAGCGGTTCTCAACCTGTGGGTCCCCAGATGTTGTTGGACTACAACTCCCATCATCCCTGAGCTCTGGCCTTGCTAGCTAGGGGTGATGGGAGTTGTAGTTCAACAACATCTGGGGACCCACAGGTTGAGAAAGGCTGTGCTAGATGCTGACCCCACTTAGACTTCCGGTAAGATGCAACTTCAAATGCCCCGATCCTGTTTAGCGAGGCCAGCAGGCACCTTGCCCACAACACGAGGGGCTTGGAGCAGGCAAAGCAGGACCACCTTGTATGTCTCACTTCTCTGGCACAGACACTAGGCAGAAGCCTGGAGCAGACAACATGGTTTCCTAGGCAGCCACACTTTGCACGCTCCAAAAAGGGCATGTGCAACAGAGAGAGAGAGACCTGCTTTGCTTCTCTTTGCACATGTCCAGAGAGAACGGCAGAAGGAGTTTTGGCAGAGCTGAATGGAAGCACATCGCTCCCTGCCAAAACTTTGCAGAGCTGAACCACTTGGTTCCATGCGACTGAGGTAATTTGGCTTTTGTTCTTCGGAAGGTCGACTCTAGTTGCTCTCCAGCTAGACCTATTGGGGATTGGAAAGTAGTCTGCTTGTAAGTGATATAGGCGATTGGCCATATAATGTTTTTGGAGCCCTCTCCCCTCAACACACACACACACACACACACACACACACCACAGCTCCAGCAGGATAGATCTCCACTAGTTTACTTGTGCATAGCTGTCAAGTGTCCCTTATTTGAAGGGACAGTCCCTTATTCCAGCGCCATGTTCCGCTGCTGTCCCTTATTGATGGATGTCCCTTAAATGTCCCTTAAATGATGTCCCTTAAATTTCAAAGGAAGCAGCTCCTCTCCCTCCCTCCCTGCTGGCCAGGGAGGAGGGAGGCTCCAACTGTGTTGCTTGGCTGTGTTGCTCACCCAATAAGAAGTCTAAGAACAACTGGGGGGTGGAGCTTGCATGCCTTGTGTGTGGCTAGTTAATGCAAGCTGGGGGTTTTTGAATGCTGAGTGCCATTTTGTTGCACGTGCTGCTGCAAACTTTGCAGTGCAAAGGCAGGCCGGGGAGCCATCTTAAGTTGAGGCTGCATAGGCCTTGTGGTGCATGTGATTCAGATTCTGTTCAGTTGAACCTCTGGTTACAAAGTTGGTTGGACACTGTTCTCAAAGCTAGCAGCATGAGTTTGACCAGACTGCAGGAGGACAGGAAGACTGGAGTGCCTGGAACAGGTGAGGCTGCAGGTCCCTTATTTTCAAGGCTGCTGGTCCCTTATTTTCAAATCTGTAAGTTGACAGCTATGCTTGTGGCATCTAGCCTTGTCTTGCTTCTTTCCTCCATCTGCTTTTGCCAGCCTATAATGATCATGGATTAATCCAGCCGTCTCAATATGGTACCTTGCAGTTGTTTCAGACTACAACTCCTATCAGCCCCACCCAACAGAGCCAATAGTCATGGACAGTGGAAATTGTAGCCTAAAACGTCTGGAAGGCACGAGATTGGGGGAAGCCATTGTAGTCTCTTAGAGTTGCTGGGCCTGACTGCAAGATCTTTCCTCAGTGCAAGGATGCCAAGGATCAGACTGTTACCTTCAGCTTCCTTGCAACTCAATGGTTCTATGGGTGTACTCAGGCGGTGCAGGGGGACGCATACCCCTAAGCATTTTGTGAATCTAATGGGAGAAGAAACTTTGAAAAAATAAAAATTTTAGTTTCTTCTCTAGCATGGTGAATCGTCAGTTCCATTGCTACCCCCGATGGCAGCCTCATTTCCTCTCATGGTGTTTCCTGAGTCTCAGATAGAAAAAGAAGAAGAGGAGGAGGAGGAGGAGGAGGAGGAGGAGGAGGAGTTTGGATTTGATATCCCGCTTTATCACTACCCTAAGGAGTCTCAAGGGACGCGGGTGGCGCTGTGGGTTAAACCACAGAGCCTAGGACTTGCCGATCAGTAGGTTGGCGGTTCAAATCCCCGTGACGGGGTGAGCTCCCGTTGCTCGGTCCCTGCTCCTGCCAACCTAGCAGTTCGAAAGCACGTCAAAGTGCAAGTAGATAAATAGGTACCACTCTGGCGGGAAGGTAAACCCCGTTTCCATATGCTGCTCTGGTTCGCCAGAAGCTGTATGCCGGCTCCCTCGGCCAATAAAGCGAGATGAGTGCCACAACCCCAGAGTCAGTCACGACTGGACCTAATACTCAGGGGTCCCTTTACCTTCTGATCGGCAAGTCCTAGGCTCTGTGGTTTAACCCACAGCGCCACCCGCGTCCCAAAAGCCTTCATGAGTGTAAGCTAATTGTTATCTTGTGTTGCACTGTTATATTTTGCCTTTATAGCTATGAAGGAAATGAAAAGGAAACCACAAACAGTTGTTGCGATATCAGGCCCTCCAAGTGTCCCTATTTTCCAGCGACAGTCCCAGAATCTGTCCCAGTTTCCAATTTAATCCCAGAATGTCCCGCTTTTCCAGAATGTCCTGCTTAGGACGTCCCTATTTTCATCAGAGAAATGTTGGAGGGTATGGATTTATGTGACCCCTGAGCCAAGGAGACAAATAACTACAAAACCTTTAGAAGACATCTGAAGGCAGCCCTGTATAGAGAATTTTAAAAAGTATTTAATGTTTCATTATGTGGCTGGGGCAACCCAGTCAGATGGGCAGGGTATGATGATGATGATACAGTACGATAATCTTTATTGTCATTGTCCCATACAGAACAACGAAACTGAAAAATCTACATAAGACATTCAGAAACCAGCAAGCCTGCTATCCCAGCTATCCCAACCTGGTTAGCCCCCTAAAAACTCTGATACCCCATTTTTAAATACAATATACTCCCATGCAGATGTTGAACTCCCTGCCACATTTGTTTAGTATCATGATTTCTCAGATAGTGCTCCCCCATTTTTAAACCACCCTTTCAATAAGCAATGGATAAATGTGATCATACTACTGAAATCTCTCTCTGTCTCTGTCTCTTTGTAGCGATCCAATATACCATAGAAGTTTTTTTAAAAAAATAATGATGATGATATGATAATGCCTGGATTAATTGCAGGATACTAAGCGCAAATTGCAAAACATTTCCCAGTTAAAGCTGAGTCTCAGGGGGAGTTTAATAAGACCGGGAGTGGATCCTGGGAGGGTTATTGTACACAGGAAAGGGATAATCATGGGAGGGGGAGGGAAAAGGTAAAGATACCAGGTCTATCATGTAGCAAGCTCCAGTGAGTATTTCCTAAAAGCAAAAAAGCAAAGAGCAGGTTTTCACCCAACTGATTTTGTAAAAAGCACAAGCCCTTGACAGTTGCATTCCCAGGTGCTGGTTGAGAAGAAGAGGGTTGTACTCTTGTGTTGTGCTTTGTTTTCTGCATGATAGCAGCCTGGCATGAGTTTGGAAAAGACTATCGGCACAATGTCATGCACTTTCATTAGGCAAACTGTACTGGGGGCACTGTGGGTTAAACCACAGAGCCTAGGACTTGCCAATCAGAAGGTTGGTGGTTCGAATCCCCGCGACGGGGTGAGCTCCCGTTGCTCGGTCCCTGCTCCTGCCAACCTAGCAGTTCAAAAGCACATCAAAGTGCAAGTAGATAAATATGTACTGCTCTGGTGGGAAAGTAAATGGCATTTCCGTGTGCTGATGACCCGGAAGCTGTACACCGGCTCCCTCGGCCAATAAAGCAAGATGAGCGCCACAACCCCAGTGTCGGTCACGACTGGACCTAATGGTCAGGGGTCTCTTTACCTTTACCTTTACTGGGGGCTTCGCTAAGAATCGGCATCATAATTATCCACTTATATTTCACATCCCTCCCTCTGTAGTGAACTAAAGTGGCCCAGGTTGATCCGAAAAACACGGGGGGAAAGAACCATTTCACAGGGTGTTCCAGTAAGACAATTTTCCTGCAGCCTAACGTTATTTTTTTACTGAAGAAGCAAAATCTTCAGGGCCTCTGAATCACCCCCAACAGGGAAAACACCATACTGACTGCAGCGTGCTTGGAGGTCAAACAAAATCAATAGAGCGCTCTCTTAAACTGTCTTTATGCTAACCCTCTTTTCAGAGGCATCTGGGGGGGAAATGGACCTTTTATCATTCTCGTGGCGAGCGTCTTAACCACTAAAGGAGAGCAAAACAAATCCCGCCGTTCTTTCCGCCAGACACCTCAGCTCAGAGGCTTACTTTGTCAAGTCATCCTATCTGTTTCGTTGCATGAGGCCATTGCTGGCCGGGAAGAAGCGAGGGTGCTCAGGGTTTGGAAAGGATGGGAGGAGATCGGGAAATAAATCAATGCCCCCGATTGATCAGAAATTATATTTAAAGCAGGCCATTGATAAGTTTAACACAGGTCACAGCTTAAAGGGCATGGCAATTTAGCCCCCTGAGATGAAATGTGAAGGGCTTCCTCAGTCATTTCCTGCCAAGAAACAAAATATTGGCTGCAAACTGGATTTGGGGGGAAAGGTTCCTTTTGCATGAGTGAGGCATCAATCCTTTATTGACATCAGGCAGGTGCCTTCCTGGTACAGTTTTAGATAAAATAAAATAATGATAATTGTTTGGGCAAGCTACCCAGACATGTAAATTTATTATGTATACTTGTTTTTCAACTATTTGTTCTTCTATATCCATCAATAATAGATCCACTCCATGCTAATAATAATAATAATAATATTTTATTTATACCCCGCCCTCCCCAGCCAAGAGTGGGCTCAGGGCGGCTAACACCGAATATAGGTGAAGCTAAAGGGACCCCTGACCATTAGGTCCAGTCGTGGCCGACTCTGGGGTTGCGGTGCTCATCTCGCTTTATTGGCTGAGGGAGCCGGCGTACAGCTTCTGGGTCATGTGGCCAGCATGACTAAGCCGCTTCTGGCGAACCAGAGCAGCGCACGGAAATGCCGTTTACCTTCCCGCCGGAATGGTACCTATTTATCTACTTGCACTTTGACGTGCTTTCGAACTGCTAGGTTGACAGGAGCAGGGACCGAGCAACGGGAGCTCACCCCGTCACGGGGATTTGAACCGCCAACCTACTGATTGGCAAGTCCTAGGCTCTGTGGTTTAACCCACAGTGCCACCTGCATCCCTAACCCCGAATAAAGGTAAAGGTAAAGGTACCCCTGCCCGTACGGGCCACTCGTGTCCAACTCTGGGGTTGCGCGCCCATCTCGCTTAAGAGGCCGGGGGCCAGTGCTGTCCGGAGACACTTCGGGGTCACGTGGCTAGCGTGACGAAGCTGCTCTGGCGAGCCAGCACCAGCGCAGCACACGGAAACGCTGTTTACCTTCCCACTATAAAGTGGTACCTATTTATCTACTTGCACTTAAGAGTGCTTTCGAACTGCTAGGTTGGCAGGAGCAGGGACTGAGCAATGGGAGCTCACCCCGTCGCGGGGATTCGAACCGCCAACCATACGATCGGCAAGTCCTAAGCACTGAGGTTTTACCCACAGTGCCACCCGCGTCCACCGAATATAAATACAGTAAAAACATTTAAAACAAAACCAAACAAACAGTTGATTAAAATGTAAGTTAGAATACAGTTTAAAATGCAGCTTAAAATGCAACTTTGTTTTAGTGGTAGCCTATAGATCAAAGCCATAAGGGGAGAAAACGTCAAATATTCTCCGGGGCCAATTATCCATGCGGGTCCTACATGGGCCAGCAAAAAGAGCCAAGAAAAATTCATATACAAAATCCCATATAAGGGGTTCCATCAAACAAAACAAAAAATGAGAGGGGGGGTTAGACTGAGTCCAGCCCAAAGGCCAGGCGGAACAGCTCTGTCTTGCAGGCCCTGCGGAAAGATATGAAATCCCGCAAGCCCTGATCTCCTGCGGTAGGACGTTCCACCAGGCTGAAAAGGCCCTGGCCCTGGTTGAGGCCAATCTAACCTCCTTGGGGTTCGGGACTTCCTAAGTGTTGTTATTTATGGACCTTAAGGTCCTCCGTAGGGCATACCAGGAGAGGCAGTCCCGTAGGCACGAGGGTCCTAGGCCGCATAATAATACACATATTAGACATGAATCAACACCAATTACAGTGGTGCCCCGCAAGACGAATGCCTCGCAAGACGGAAAACTCGCTAGACGAAAGAGTTTTTCGTTTTGGAGGTGCTTCGCAAAACGAATTTCCTATGGGCTTGCTTCGCAAGACGAAAATGTCTTGCGAGTTCCTGCGTGGGTTTTTTTCCTCCCCCCCCCCTTTTCTAAGCCGCTAAGCTGCTTATCCGCTAAGCCGCTAAAAGCCGCTAAACCGCTAATAGCGCTAATCCACTAAGCCGTCAATGGACTTGCTTCGCAAGACGAAAAAACCGCTAGACGGAGAGAATCGCGGAACGGATTTTTTTCATCTTGCGAGGCACCACTGTACCCAATGCTGAAGTTTCATAGAATTATAGAGTTGGAATGTATAACTAGGATCATCTCATACAACCCCCTGCAATGCAGGAATATTTTGCCTAAGGTGGGGCTTGAAACTAGGACCCTGTTTACTTTACTGACTGAGCTATCACAGCAACAATTTAGCTGAACTTTTATGTTTGCTTTTTTAAAAACAAAACAAAACACTGCACTAGTGTGAGCCCGTTCTTGGAGCCAAAGCAGCTTCTTGGCTCCTACGCATTGTGTAAGGATAACTAACAACAACAACAACAACTTATTTTTGAACTCAGAAAGATGATAGCAGTTCTATGGGGGGAGAGCCCAAGAGGGAAAGCTTAGGGAACTGAATATGTTTAGCCTAAATAAAAGGGGATTAGGGGTTGTATCTATGTTCTCTTCTCCAGAGAAGATTTTCAGGGTGCTTGGGGGACTGCAGGGCAGAGGAGAGGAGGGGAAAGTTTCACTGAGCATGCAGGAGTCTGTTGCAGAAGCGGAACCACCATGTTGGATGCAGCACTCCATGATTGCAATCCTATACCCACTTACAGTGGCATAGCGTGGGTTGCCAGTGCCCGGGGCCATGCAGAGGGAGGGAAATGGACATGTGCATTCAACTGCCTGTCAGTGCTTCTGTCACCCAGGAGATCGCAACCGCAGAGATAAGAAAAGAAGAGTTGTTCTTATGCATGTGGAGGTCACTTCCGGGTTCTCATGGAGAAGCGATTTTCAACAGCAGTTGAAGCGCATAGCTGTAATGAGGTAGTATCGGGTGTTTAAATTTTGCGCCCCATACCATTTCGCGTAGCCACATGCTGCACCACTGCCTACTTACGTGGGAGTAAATCCCATTGAACTCAATGAAGCTTTCATTGGATTCCACAAGCCTAGGATTCCACTGTAAAATAAACCTAAAATTCCCCTAGTACAAGAGACTAACAGCCTCCTGGAACACTGACAGCCACCAGGAAAGCCTTTAGTAAATCAGTATGACAAAAATGATGTGTAAGGGAAGCATCTGGGGAAATAAATGCAATTAAATCCCAGCACTACTTCCCCCACCCTCCCCCACCCTGGTTTGGATTGATTTTTCCAGTGGCTACAGAGCTTTAAATTTAGTTGTCAATAGAATAGGTGAAAATTCAATACCACCATGGCTATTGGCCAGCTAATGTGTTACCCATGAAAAATTAAAAGTTGTAAAGTCAGTTGCAAATGCAATTGTAATCTCCAATAATATATAACACAAAACTACCATATTTTTCTGTCTATAAGACGCCCCCGTGTATAAGATGCCCCTATTTTGGGGGACTCAGATTTAAGAAAATGGCCTCGGCACTATCTGTGTACCTCTAGTTACAGACTCAATCCATTCCAAGGTGCTGTCCGCACCCCAAAAAGTTTGTAATTAGAGCGCCGCTTCTGCACACGCAGGCGATGTGATAGAGCGCTTCTGCGCATGCGCATGCGGCGAAACCCAGAAGTATACACTTCCGGGTTTGCTGCGTTTGCAAGCCGAAAAGACACAACATGAACCTAACGCAACATGAGGTATGACTGTATAAGACGCCCCCTAATTTTTGACATACCGTATTTTTTGCTCTATAAGACTCACTTTTCCCCTCCTAAAAAGTAAGGGGAAACGTGTGTGTGTCTTAAGGAGTGAATGCAGGCTGTGCAGCTATCCCAGAAGCCAGAACAGCAAGAGGGATTGCTGCTTTCACTGCGCAGCGATCCCTCTTGCTGTTCTGACTTCTGAGATTCAGAATGTTTTTTTTCTTGTTTTCCTCCTCCAAAAACTAGGTGCGTCTTGTGGTCTGGTGCATCTTATAGAGCGAAAAATGCGGTAATTTATTGGGGGGGACTAGTCTTATACACGGGAAAATACGGTAACTGCTAATCAGACTGCACCAAGTGTTTCATATAAGATGGCTATATGCAAAAGAGTAAAAGTGGTTTCTTGCACCTTTTCCCTGTGGCAGAACGAAATTTCAGGAGGAGTAGCTTGCGTGACAAAGGTGTTCCTGCTATAAAAAAACCCCTCTATTTCACAGCTTTGACAAGATGCAGCAATCTTGTGTTCTCTTTCAGCTGCCCCCCCCCCCAGCTATGCACCACATTTGTGCCCTTATCAAAATGGCGAGAGAGCCTATTTTGAGCTTCAAAAAAATATAGCAAGTTGCTAGCCCTTGTGGTTACAC
Organism: Podarcis cretensis; assembly: GCF_951804945.1. Taxonomy (NCBI): domain Eukaryota; kingdom Metazoa; phylum Chordata; class Lepidosauria; order Squamata; family Lacertidae; genus Podarcis; species Podarcis cretensis. The sequence continues at coordinate 115,535,681 of NC_137172.1, read as the reverse complement.
TTTAAAAAGTGTGTGGGGCCACCGTTAAATCTAAAGGTTCTGAAAAACGGACACAAGGTTAAAAATGACATGCAGCCAAATCTTAGGCATCTTTACTTAGAAGTAAGCCTTTCTGACATCAGTTAGTTTAACAGTGCAACTCTATACAGTGGTGCCCCACAAGATGAACGCCTCGCAAGACGGAAAACCCGCTAGACGAAAGGGTTTTCCGTTTTGGAGGCACTTCGCAAAACAAATTTCCCTATGGGCTTGCTTCGCAAGACGAAAATGTCTTGCGAGTTCCTGCGGGGTTTTTCCCCTCCCCCTCCCCTTTTCCTAAGCCCTAAGCCGCTTATCAGCTGATCCGCTGATAAGCCGCTTATCAGCTGATCCGCTAAAAGCCGCTAAACCGCTAATAGCGCTAATCCGCTAAGCTGTCAATGGGCTTGCTTCTCAAGACGAAAAAACCGCTATACGAAGAGCCTCACAGAACGGATTAATTTCATCTTGCGAGGCACCACTGTACATGTTTACTCAAAGATCTGATTTCAATTCTACTCAAAGGCTTACTCCTAGGTAATTTGGGAGGTAGACAGTTGCAGTCCTACTCTCTAATAAGTGTACAGAGGACTGCAACCATGTATCCCAAACCTATTGCTGTCTACCTAGAAGTAAGGAAGGCTCACTATACTTACAGAACTAGCCATTGATAAATATCACATACTTCCTCCCTTACAGTGTAGTCCTACAGATGTCCCACAGAGCCAAAGGGATCTTATTTCCATTGAAATGTGTGCAAGATTGCAAACTAAATTGCTTTTTTCAAAGCTCCATGACCTCCAAGTCCACTCCAGAGTTCTCAAAACATTTGGGCTGAAATCCTATACAGTAGAACCTCTATTTGCGACCATAATCCATTCCAGAGGTCTATCCGGAGGTCAAAATGGGTCGCTGGGAGAGGCACCATTGTGCGTAGGCACGGGCGGTGATTGCCCACTTCTCCGCATGTGCAAATGGCAGTCGCCGCATCTGCCCATGCGTGAACGGCGATTGCTGCTCCTGCGCATGTGCGAACGGCGGCAAACCCACCGGTTACTTCCGGGTTTGCAGCGGTCGTGACTTGGAACAACTGTAAGAAGAGGCGGTGCTAAGTAGAGGTTCGACTGTATACGGTTACAGTGGTACCTCGGGTTACATACGCTTCAGGTTACATACGCTTCAGGTTACAGACTCTGCTAACCCAGAAATAGTACCTCAGGTTAAGAACTTTGCTTCAGGATGAGAACAGAAATTGTGCTCCGGCGGCGCAGCAGCAGCAGCAGGCCCCATTAGCTAAAATGGTGCTTCAGGTTAAGAACAGTTTCAGGTTAAGAACGGACCTCTGGAACGAATTAAGTACTTAACCCGAGGTACCACTGCACTAGGGTCAGGATTTACTATGTTCATCTATTGAACACAGCACAACTTACTTCTGAGCAAATAGGCAGAAGACTTACAGTAAATAGCTCCAACATGAGTATCACACCAATAGGTAAATGCACCATACTTATCAGTGTTTGTCCGACCAGGAAGGCCTTGTGTGTGATATTAAAGAGATGTCACTAAAACGCGCATTTCAGCTGCTCCCCTCAGGGGGCATTACACATCTCTGAGGCGGCCTTCAAGGCTGAACAAGCCGACCATCCCATTTCCTGTTCTAGTGCAATGAAAAATACCATTAAGACAAATAGCCCAAACCAATGATCTAAGGATGTGCAGATCTCCCACATCGTTTCCAAGAAATTTCACCACTCCTATAGAAACTCCTTTTGCTTCCCTGGAGAACAGCAGTGAGGAAACCTGTGGCCTTCTGTTTAATGATGGACTACATCTCCCATCATCCCTGATCTTAGGTTCATAGTGGCTGGAGCTGATGAGTGTTGATGTCTAACAACATCTGGAGAAACTAACTTGCACGTTCATGCTTATGTTTTGATACTTCTACTGATCAAGAACCAGTGCAAATCCACCTTGAAGTTTGACTTTTGACAACATTTGGAGACTGCTGCTCCAGTCAGTCAGTACTGGAATAGAGCATAGCTTCCAGACGGCCTCTATTTTTGGGTGGGATTCAATCACGTACTGGCAAATTCAGGTTGCACAATTATAGTTCATTGAGAGGTCTTGCACAACAAACCTGATTCCCCAAAAGACTGGACTTCTTGCAATGGGGAAACACATTGTAAAGTGTGGGTGACGCCAAGGATGGAAGAATGAGGGAATCCCAACAAAAGAACAGTGGCAAGGGAAACTGATGGATTATGCGGAACTGGAGAAATTGACATACAAACTGCGAGACAAGGACAACTGTGGCTTTAAAGAAGAATGGGAACTTTTTACAAATTACTTTAAAAAACCCCAAAATGAACTGGACTCCTTGGCAGGTTTTGAATAAACATACGCAAATTTATTATTGTTAACGTAATAGACAGATAATTTAAGGATCTTTACAATTTTATAATATGCAGAGAATAACATGTGTTGAAAAATCAGAGAGAGAAGCTGAGAGAAGTCTTGTGGGGGAGGGAGGGTTTTTCTTGGGGAGGGAGGAAGGGAAAAAATTGGGGGGGAATGAAGATGATAATTTGTTATGTGGAAATTCTTAATAAAAATTATATTATTATTTGTTTTTTTAAAAAGTAAAGTTTGGGTGACGCTTGCTTTGACGCAACATCATCCAACCTCCCCACAAATGAATCAGGTTGAATGCTCAACAAACAGGAGGTCAAGAAGCACTCACAATTGTCACTGCACCGGCACAACAAAATGGCGGGCAACAGAGTTGTCTTGGCATTGTGAGCTGACCCAGAGCATTGTGCTGGCACAGCAGCTGGAGTCAGCATTGCCAAACTGGCTCTAGCCACAACTGCCCTGCCAGATAGGATTTGTCAGGGACTGGCTGGGATGAGGAAGAATGGATGAGGAGCCACCTGCCCAACAGCCCCACAGGGAGGACGCAGAAGATGACGACTTAGATCAGTGGCAGATCTGCCGCCTGAGGCAACTGCCTCACCTTGCCTCATGGACTGGCCGGCCCTGATTCACCTACAAAAGGATTTTGACCATTACAGAGCCAGCTATACAGCATCCTGAGAGTACAGTGGTACCTCGGGTTACATACGCTTCAGGTTACAGACTCTGCTAACCCAGAAATATTACCTCAGGTTAAGAACTTTGCTTCAGGATGAGAACAGAAATTGTGCGGCAGCAGCGGGAGGCCTCATTAGCTAAAGTGGTGCTTCAGGTTAAGAACAGTTTCAGGTTAGGAACGGACCTCCAGAACGAATTAAGTACTTAACCCAAGGTAGCACTGTACTCAGAAGAGCAGCTGCATAAGGCAGGCTCAGCCATAGTAAAGTTAAGGCTGGACGATGTTATATTATTGACTTGTCTTCAGGGGATTGGTATTCACATTTTTATAAAATAAAAAAAACCTTGCAAGATAAATCACGACGCTAACAATATTTGTATTGATTATCTAACTGGAGTTGCAATTGAATCCATTGTCTCACTTCCTCTCAAATTGCTCGCAGATGGGATCCTATTTCTAACGCTGCAATTCTAGAGGGAACACTTAAATCGCTGCCTCAAACTGTACACACAGTCGCAGACTCAAAACTCTTCCTCAGAAGGGCTTCAATTATCTTCAAGGCATTTCCATTCATAATTTCCTCCGTTAAAAGGTTTAACAAGCAAAATTAGCGTTATGCCTCAAACTTGGCATCCCCCTGCCATGCTTGTTACATGAAAATAAGATGTTAGGATTTCCCAGAGAAATCCGTCTGCTCAGGGGGAACAAATGGGAGTTTGTGGGAGGATGGAAGACAGGAGACACGTCAGAACACCTGATCTACCTGCACATCCTCCAACATTTCTCACAGGTTGTAACAGGGACACATTTGTCTACTCCTAGCATTACACCACGGATCACTGCCATAGCCACCTCCCCATGCAAATGATTACTCATTGCTGAAGGCACCACTGGAGATCAGGGCATTGCAAAGTAAATGAATGCAGCAATGATCTGATGTTCATTTACTTTGCAATGCCCTGATCTCCACTGGTTTGAAACATCAAACATAATGGTGAAGGTGGTGAAGGTGGTGAAGGTCCTGGGTGAGTGTCGGGAGGCAGTTGGAGGATGGATGTTGGCTAACTGAGGTTGAATCCTGACAAGACAGAAGTACCATAGGCGCCGACTCCATGGGGCCTGAGGGGGCCCGAGCCCCCTCAAAAATTCGTTGGGGGGGGCTCTGCCCCCCCAATAATTTAAGAAAATTATTAGTTATATTATGCTTTGTAAAATCACAAAATTATGTTGGTATTTTTTATTTTCCTTGTTTGACGATAGTTACCTTTTAAAATACATTCAGTAACGAGTTAAAACAAAGCCACTCCCGATCTAGAGAGGGGGTGGGGTTGCGGGCTCTCGACCCATCAACAATCTCGCGGGGCTGGTGTCAGCCCCGCGAGAAGCGGGGATTCCCCCTAGCTCATTAATATTCACCGCCCACGGCGGCAGCCAATCGGCTGCCGCAAAGGGCGGGCCCTCACAGGTTCACTTAAGGTCGGGGCAGCCCGGGGCTCGCCCCTTTCGTTCCCCCAGCAGCAGCGGTTTGGAGGTCTTGGGCCCCCCCAATATTTTTTATAAGTCGGTATGGGCCCCTGCCCCCCAATATTTTTTATAAGTCGGCGCCCCTGAGAAGTACTGTTTTTGGGGGACAGGAGGCGCGCAGGTGTGGAGGACTCTCTGGTCCTGAGTGGGGTAACTGTGCCCCTGAAGGACCATTTGCACAGCCTGGGAGTCATTCTGGACTCACAACTGTCCATGGAGGCACAGGTCAATTCTGTGTCCAGGGCAGCTGTTTACCAGCTCCATCTGGTACGCAGGCTGAGACCCTACCTGCCCGTGGACTGCCTCGCCAGAGTTGTACATGCTCTGGTTATCTCCCGCTTGGACTACTGCAATGCTCTCTATGTGGGCCTACCTTTGAAGGTGACCCAGAAACTGCAATTAATCCAGAATGTGGCAGCTAGACTGGTGACTGGGAGTGGCCACTGGGACCACATAACACCGGTCCTGAGAGATCTGCATTGGCTCCCAGAACGTTTAAAGCCCTAAACAGCCTCGGTCCTGTATACCTGAAGGAGCGTCTCCACCCCCATCGTTTAGCCCGGACACTGAGATCTAGCTCCGAGGGCCTTCTGGAGGTTCCTTCATTGCGAGAAGTGAGGTTACAGGGAACCATGCAGAGGGCTTTCTCGGTAGTGACTTGGAAGTCCTGATGGGGGAAGAGAGCTGGACAACTCTAGCACCTCATACGGACCATGTTCAAACAAGCTATTCCCAAAAGGAGGAATGGTGATTTGCCAGAGACATGGACTGGAAAAGACAGACTGTTCCCAGTCGACAGGGACAGTTGGAGCATACAAAACGTCTGCTGGATGCATTCTGCAGGTGCAGAAGGCAATTAAAGTTAGGAGAAAGTGAGCTGTGATTTATTTATTTTTTAAGCCCTGGGGAGGGGGGCGTGTCTCACATTTTTCACTCACATGCCTATACATGTCTACTCGGAAGTAATCTCCATGAACTACAAGGGGGCTTACTTTGGACAGCGTATAGGACAGCAGCCTTAGATGACTGAACTGTGTCACACCCCATTACGTTGGTGGAAGTCCATTAGTTGATTCCAGCTTAATGGACACATCTAATTTAGGTCCCTTAATATCAATAGGTCTACTCTGAGTAGAACTTACCTGGGGACAACTCACACAAAAAACACATTTCCTCAAGTATCCCTAGCTGGAATCCTGCCACAACAGTCTTCCTCATAACTCAGTCTGGCACCATAACTAATAATTGTATTGATTTTTTTTAAAAAAATCATATTACAGTATTTATTAATTGTTCTGTTTTGCTTACCTATAGCGCTTTTTTGACCCAAAGACCCCCAGAGAGAGAGACACCATATTAAGAGATATTACACAGAACAATGAAATGCCACAGATCATCATATATGATGCGAGCCAGCAAAATCATAGCGTCAGTAAAGAGCCACGTTCAAATGTCACAGTGGGGGCAATTGTGGGTAATTTTCTGTTATGTGCCATTCCTACTATAAAAAAAATTAGAAGGCAATGCATGCAAGCACATTTTTAAGACATCTGCAGGGAGCCAACAGTAGTGGGGGCTGTTTTGTTTGTTTTTTTAAAAAATGAAATGTTGTCTCCCATTAGGCATCAAGCAGTTCTCTGGGTGTGCAATTTCTTATGTATGTGATATACATTGGGGGCAGGGGAGGTACACAAATATTGCAATCCAGGAGTTCATGTGCCCAAAAAAGTTGCTCAAAGTAGAAGGTCCCTTCTAGACCAGGGGTCAGCAAACATTTTCAGTAGGGGGCCAGTCCACTGTCCCTCAGACCTTGTGGAGGGCCGGAATAATTTTTTAAAAAAATGAACAAATTCCTATGCCCCACAAATAACGCAGAGATGCATTTTAAATAAATAACCCAGAGATGCATTTTAAATAAAAGCACACATTCTACTCATGTAAAAACACCAGGCAGGCCCCACAAATAACCCAGAGATGCATTTTAAATAAAAGTACACATTCTACTCATGTAAAAACACCAGGCAGGCCCCACAAATAACCCAGAGATGCATTTGAAATAAAAGGACACATTCGACTCATGTAAAAACACGCTGATTCCCTGACTGTCCGCGGGCCGGATTTAGAAGGTGATTGGGCCGGATCCGGCCCCTGGGCTTTAGTTTGTCTACCCATGTTCTAGACCAGCGGTTCTCAACCTGTGTGTCCCCAGATGTTGTTGGACTACAACTCCCATCATCCCTCAACTCCCATCATCCCTGAGCTCTGGCCTTGCTAGCTAGGGGCGATGGGAGTTGTAGTTCAACAACATCTGGGGACCCCCAGGTTGAGAAAGGCTGTTCTAGACAAACACGTTTTTCTCCCTGGAGTCTATCTGCCTCACAAAGGCAGAAACACGGCCGATGAAATAAAGAACGAAATCTGAAAAGCACAGATGTTTCAAATAAGACGATTACGGCACATTTTAAATGGTTGCTGAACCTTTCAGAACAGAATCCAAGGTGATGGTAATTGAGCCCTTCCCCTAACCCTGAGAATCCTGGGAGGTCCGGCTCACTTTGCTGTTTGTGGTTCAACAAAGCCAGCCTGGCCCATGCTTCTAATTCACGTCGCTGCACCGTCATTCCCGACATCTTTTTAGCCACCATACCCACTTGCCTGCCATACCCACCCACACCACCCAAATCTGGTGGGAGAGAATGAGATGGGTGGAGACAGTCAAATGTTGGGCAGAAGACAAACACGCAAGCAAGCAGCTGGCCCAAACGCAAGCTTTCTTGCCTCGGCCCAATCGCAGGTTCCCCCATATGACCGCACAGCTGCCACAGTGAGTGATCATCATTATGTTGAGGTCATCTCTGTCCTGAGGCTAAGTTTGTGAAAATAAATGGCTGTGAAGAAAACGGGGGGGGGGCGGTGAGAGAGAGAGGGGGGGAGACAGAGGGCTTTTTAAAGTTATTTGGTCTTCCTGCCATTCTCAGACTGCGAAGGGGAGGCGAACCTAAGCTGAAATATTTGGCTTAAAGAGAAAATAGCCATAGGACTGGTTCCACGCCAAATAAATTACAGATCAGAGTTGCAGCTCATAGAGGGCATTGACTGATCCACAACAGTCAGGCTGTTTGTGCGCACCCAGTTCTTAGGGAGAAGTACCAATTTCCAAATAGCATTCTTTAATTGATACTTGCCCAAAAAGAGGCTTGTGATTATCTAGACATGTCTTCGCTTCAGCTCTGTATTACCTTCCTGTAGTTCGTATTTCCACTTGTTTTCTGATGGCAGAAAAGAAAATATATGCTACCATTTGATTCCTCCCCTTCTCCTGAGTTTGTGATGGATTGTAGGTAGGTGATTATTAATCATCATCAAAATCATCATGATCATATCTATTTTTATCACACTTGTGACAGAATGCATAATAACAATAACAATAACAATAATAATTTATTTATACCCTGCCCATCTGGCTGAGTTTCCCCAGCCACTATGGGAGGCTTCGACAAAATATTAAAATATTGTAATACATCAAACATTAAAAGCTTCCCTAAACAGGGCTGCCTTCAGATGTCTTTTAAAAGTCTGGTAGTTGTTTTTCTCTTTGACATCTGGTGGGAGGGCGTCCCACAGGGCGGGTGCCACTACCGAGAAGGCCCTGGTTCCCTGTAACTTGGCTTCTCACAGTGAGGGAACTTCCAGAAGGCCCTTGGCGCTGGACCTCAGTGTCCAGGCAGAACGATGGGGGTGGAGAAACGCCTTTAGGTATACTGGACGGAGGCCATTTAGGGCTTTAAAGGTCAGCACCAACACGGAATTGTACTCGGAAATGGCATGCAGGGGATTTCCATCTCCTGCCCAGGGCACAGATCAGAACCAGATCTAGGCATCCATGTGGCTCTCCAGATTTTCAAAACATAGAGGATCTCCAGACTAAGGAAGGAGAAAGTGAGAGATAGCAGCCATTGGAGGAGAACACTGCATGGACAGAAGGGCATCAGAGGAGGTGAAATCCACATTAAATTGAAGCATGGATGTGTCTATTCTACTGCTGCTTTATAATATGAACCCAACAACCACAAGACTATAAGCACAAGTTCTAATGATGAAATGCAACCTAGGACAACAGATTATCCTAAAGCAGACCACTGGTCAGCTAGTTTCAGATGGTCTACACCAGGGGTCAGCAAACTTTTTCAGCAGGGGGCAAGTCCTCTGTCCCTCAAACCTTGTGGGGGACCGGACTATATCTTTTTTGGGGGGGAATAAAATGATGCAAGAGCACCACAAGCCCCAGTGGCTGCTTACCTGTGTCTTGTGAGCAGCAGGGGCTGGCAGCGGTGGAGGGACGATGAGCGCCACACGAAAGGGCTCCGGAGAGAGGCTACTTAAAATGGCAGCTGCTCGAGCGCTGCTGCTGCTGGCACCAACAAAGCCCAGCCCCCTCCCTCCTCTAGGCAGGGCAGGGAGAAGCCAGGAGGAGGAGGGAAGAGGAGGAGGCGCAGGTGCCGCCACCGCCACCACCGTGTGAGGGAGAGGAAGGGAGAGGGAAAGAACACAAGCACTGGCGATCCACGCGGCGATTCCCAGACCATCCGCGGACTGGATCCAGAAGGCAATTGAGCCTGATCCAGCCCGTAGGCCTTAGTTTGCTGACCCATGGTCTACACTGACTGGTAGTCAACCTTTTGGACGTCTATGTCTAGAGAAGCCCAGAATCAACCTATGACCTGTTTTACCATCTGAGCTCTGACCCACCCAACCCCATTATCCAAAAATTCCAGTTCATTCAACTTCAGCATGTCCTGTGCAGTATTATAGCCATGCAACCTCTGTATAATTTGTCATTTCCCCCAAATGTTTTGGCTCTCAGCAGACCATTCAGGTATGAAGTTGAACCATGCACAAAACAATACTGCCCAGCGTGGAGGAACTTTAAAATTACCTCTTCGCCAAACACTTAAGTCTGATACTTGGTAATACAATCTCTGAGCTGTGAAGTACAGATAAAGGCCTTTCCTACCCTAAGCAGTACCACCCCTGCAAGAGAACCACACACAAAGAGGGAACAAAGAGTATAGAATGTCTTCCCTCTTTTGTACGATGAAAATCTAGTGTTTCAAAATACATACTGCCTGGTCTCCTATCTGTACCATCAGTGTGAGATACTATGTAATGTGTATCTTTTCTCCTTTCCTCCTCCTGTCCTCCCCCCAACTTTTTTTTTTTTTTTAAGTCAAGGCATGAAAAAGAATTAGTAAACCATTTCACATTCTTATCCTGGATGTTGTGGGTAGGGACATCTTAGAGAATTAAAAGATGGAAATCTAATTAATGAACAGTCACATTTTAAGTAATCTGTCCAGGCGTAATCCTCCTCATGTTTCTCAATGATCTAAAAGCACTTCGGAAATATTAAGCATCCTGCCACTGTGAAATATCTCGAAAGTAGCTAGCATTTAGACTTAGCCTGATTAATATCTGATTAAATGGATCCCAGCTCCTTTCAGAAGCAATACATCAAAAGGATCATTACACAAATTCAGTTTCATCTATTTTTGGATGGTGTTTTCTGTTTGAGAATTTAATGCAAGTGGGTCTGTAAACACTGAATGCTTGGAAGTAGTATGGCAGTAGTCACCTTGTTAATGTCTCAAAACTCCTCAACTTTGAGGCTCAATTCTGGGGCACTAGAATTCTGGGACACAGGTGGCACTGTGGGTTAAACCACAGAGCCTAGGACTTGCCGATCAGAAGGTCGGCGGTACGAATCCCCACAATGGGGTGAGCTCCCATTGCTCGGTCCCTGCTCCTGCCAACCTAGCAGTTTGAAAGCACGTCAAAGTGCAAGTAGATAAATAGATACCGCTCCGGCGGGAAGGTAAATGGTGTTTCTGTGTGCTGCTCTGGTTTCTCCAGAAGCGGCTTGGTCATGCTAGCCACATGACCCGGAAGCTGTACGCCGGTTCCCTCAGCCAATAAAACGAGATGAGCACCGCAACCCCAGAGTCGGTCACAACTGGACCTAATGGTCAGGGGTCCCTTTACCTTTACCTTTACTAGGCTCAATAGAGCTACTGGAATGTTGATGAGACAGACTAAATCCCAAGAAACTCTCTTGACACAAGCAGAAGAGGGGGAGAAAAGGGTGTCACCTTAACTCCAGCAGCGACACGAAAGCTAATAAAGGCCATAGGAACCATCTCAGAAAGATTTTGGTGTCCGGTTGCCACTTTTCTCTGAAGAAAGCCATCATACATATACATGAAAAGTCGGTTCTCCAGTTCTGTCAAGCTATAGTCTTCCACTGGCTGCTTCTGCCCTGCTCTGAAGCCCAACAAGAGGTAAGCAAGGTTGCTTTCTTCTCTGTCTGGTTGTGCTAGGTATGGACTGATGCTATGAGCATGCCCACAGAGAGCATGGCACCAGCAGTTGCCATGTTGCTGCAATGGTCAACCCACTCTGAGCGGCTTCCAGCAGAATATAAAAGCATAATAAAACGCCAAACATTTAAAACTTCCCGATACAGGGCTGCCTTCAGATGCCTTCTAAAAGCTGTGTAATTCTTTATCTCCTCGACATCGGGTGGGAGGGTGTTCCACAGGGAAGGCACCATTGCCGAGAAGGCCTTCTGCCTTCTTGCAGTGAGGAAACTACCAGAAGACCCTCAGAGATGGACATTGCCTAAAGATTGACAGAGAAGAAGTGCAGTCGAGATATCCCCCGGAACACTGTTCCCAGAGAGACCCATCAGGTTTGCTCTATCCTTACCATGTGGAAAGCAGTTAAGGCTGCAATGCAGAACATACTTACTAGGGAGTAAGCCCCATTCAGCTCAATGGGACTTACTTCTGAATAAACACACTTAGGTTTGGACTGTAGGGCTTTCTTCTTCCACAATGCCACCAAAATTATCTACCCAAACAGCAGAAGGTTCATGCAAATCCTCAATTTCTTCAGCAATTTTACATGATCCTAGATTACACATTCTGCTCATGGTAAGGTTAGTGTAGACAAAGGAAACATCTTCGCTAGGGAATCAAAATGGTTAAGGGGGGGAACTGGGATTTGTTTACTTTGGGTCAAGCTTCTAGTTTATCAAAATCACTGATAGAGGATCAGAATACTAGAGATGTTTGCAGTCGAACAGTGTGTTACATAATTGTGTAATTATGCCTTATAAACACTGATTTTTGTTGTTTAGTCGTGTCCGACTCTTAGTGACCCCATGGACCAGAGCACGCCAGGCACTCCTGTCTTCCACTGCCTCCCTCAGTTTGGTCAGACTCATGTTTGTGGCTTCGAGAACACTGTCCAACCATCTCGTCCTCTGTCGTCCCCTTCTCCTTGTGCTCTCAGTCTTTCCCAACATCAGGGTCTTTTCCAGGGAGTCTTCCCTTCTCATGAGGTGGCCAAAGTATTGGAGCCTCAGCCGCCCTACTAAAACTGAATGTGATTCTGCAATTGCTTCCTTCTGTCTGCTGATGATGATGTTCCCCTGCCCCTTCATGGGCATTTCTCAATAAATTAATAAAATAGGTCCTTTCTTCAACCAGCATTCAGAAGCCAAAACAGATAGCTATTTTAACAGAATTCTCTTGTTAAATTTTAACAAGTTGCAATTTGTAATATTTAAGGCATTGTGTCATTATTGTTCTTGTGTATCGAGGCCCCATGACCACCCTGTTCCCTAAGGTGCAAATAACTAGACACAGTGGCATAGCGTGGGGGGTGCAGGGGGGGCCGGCCGCACCGGGCGCAACATCTGGGGGTTAGGGTTAGGGGGCGCAAATCCACGGGTTAGGGGGCGCAAATTACTTGCCTTGCCCCGGGTGCTGACAACCCACGCTATGCCACTGACTAGACAACACACGGCATATTGGTTTTGGGGATTAAATAAGGCCACAACTTTCTCAGTTACAAGTGTGAGGTTTGGCCATAGGCATTGTGGCAAGCAATGGCGCATGTCACTCCTGCCCGTCCCTGCAAGCCGGTCATTTGAACTTCCCCTGGGCACGGTGCCAAGTTGGTCAATTGGTCCTGCGCCCAGGGAAACGCCCACCAAACTCCTGCCGCCATTGACCCCTTTGGCAGCAGGAATAGGATCCAGCCTGCCATAGGCTGGTTTTCAACGGAGGCCCGGGACCCACCCGCAAAACTGCCTGCCCTAAAAGGGGGGTAAATGTACTTTTTATTTAAATTCATTAGCCACCCTTGGATGAAACATCTTTTGCGGCTATGTGACTGCATGCAATTTTAAAGGGAGAAAAATGCCCATGATCACTTGCACACGCATACACCCCAAGGATGCACATTTAATTTTAGCGAACACAATAATCACATTAAGGAAAGGTGTACTACAAAGGCACAGAATCTGATCAGAGGGATCAAGTAACATAACAGTTAATCCCACGTGTCCAGTTGACTAATCAGTCAGCTTCAAGGCATGAAAAAGCCTTTTCACTGCGGCTGTGTGGTATAGAGATTAGCCTTTTGAACTATGACCAGGGGGTGGAGATGGGTAGTATAGAGCATGCCTATCCATTTGAGTGCAGAATCATAGAATTGTAGAGTTGGAAGGGCTCCTGAGGGTTATCTAGTCCAACCCCTGCAATGCAGGAATCCTGGCCACAGCGGTCCCTGGGTGGGCTTGAACCACCAATCTCCCAGTTAACAGCGAAACACACTGACCCACTGAAGACACCATCTCTCTATATCTCACAACATACTAATGGCGCCATTTCCCACTGGCAGACCTTACCACACCCACAGTATCCATCATAATACACAACTTCTGTCTAACAGGAAGGGATGAGAAACATCCCCTATGTAATCACCTTTGAATTCTTCTGCCCTGTGTAAAAAATGGGTCAAAAGCTGGTCTCCTCCCAAGGCACCGGAAGTGAAACCTAACTGAGGATTTCCCTCCACCTGCCCAACTCCTTCCACCACCAGGATTCTGTGGGGATAATATTGGGTTGCCCCCCATATGATTTTTGTCTGACATTTCCCCACAAACAAAATGGTCACCAAAGATGATCACCTAAGCAATTGGCGTCCAGTTTGCCTCAGTTCTAACTGGCATCTGTTATTGGTTCAATAATATGTGTGTGTGTGTGTGTGTGTGTGTGTGTGTGTGTAGGCTAGGCCTAATATATTCCTCATTGTGCAGATGACACTGAAGGCAATGAAAGTACCTACCCCTGCCTCCCTCCCAGATTCACCCATTGGAAGCTGGCATAGCAAATAAACGGAAATCCTCTTACCATATTTGTCTCCATCTTCTCCTTTGGCACTGATCCGTCTACCTAGAACTTGAATATGCTTCCCACTCGTTCTGCTGTACAGCTGATAGAGTCTGAGCTGCTTCCTGCTCACATCGTCTCGTGCTCGTGTTTGATTTTCCACGTGTATCCGAAAATCCACATTTTCTTCGGCGACAAACATCTATTTTTATTTTTATTTTAAAGAAGGGGGAAAGCAGACAGTAAACTAAGGCAATGTTGTAGATTCACAAATGCAAACAACACTTAAAAATGCAAAAAAGGTAAAGGACCCTGGATGGTTAAGTCCAGTCAAAGGCGACTATGGGGTTGTGGCACTCATCTCGCTTTCAGGCCAAGGGAGCTGGTGTTTGTCCACAGACAGATTTCCGGGTCATGTGGCCAGCAGGATTAAACCGCTTCTGGACTAATGGAACACCGTGATGGAAGCAAGACCACACACAAGCGCCATTTACGTTCCCGCTGCAGCAGTACCTATTTATCTACTTGCACTGGTATGCTTTTGAACTGCTAGGTTGGCAGGAGCTGGGACAGAGCAATGGGAGCTCCCCATTCACGCAGACTTGAACTGCTGACCTCATGATCAGCAAGCACAAGAGGCTCGGTGGTTTAGACCACAGCGCCACCCGCATCCACTTTCTGTAAGCAGAGAGGCCCTGTCATAGATGGATTGCCTGCTCTTTGCCTTGCCTGCTGCTTCTCTGTCCACATGCTGCTGCCCATTTTGGTGAGATGACCACTACTCATACTTCTGCTGGTCACCTCACTAAGCAAAGAACATACAGGGTCCACCATCTGCTCCCAACTAAGCCCACCTCACTGAGAAAGAGATTGTGTTGACATGTACCTGCTTTTGGCAGCTTCCGCAAGAGAAATAAATATTCTGCTCACATGCTACTGCCTGCCTGAGTGGAAACGGAATGAAGATGAATGAATGCCTCTCCCCACAAGATGATGCTCCCTGCCTGAAGGACAGGGGCTGCCCACTGTGGCTCATGCTAGCCACCTGAGGGAGAAAAACTGGCCACTGTGATCTCACGCGGATGCTGCCTATTTCACAGACTGGCCACTGTGTTCTCACACGGATGTGTCCAACCAGAAGGAGAGACACAGGCCATTGTGATGCCATGCTGATGCTGAAGGAGAGAGAAACTTGCCAATGTACCAGCCCACAGCTGCTGTTCACCCGAATAACAAGGAGACACTGCCTGGCACGCCAACACATTGCTCACCATGTTCATGAGAATTATGTCCTTTGCACCTTGGACCAGACTGGGGTTTCTTAACTTGCTTTTACTCTCCTGTTCCTGCATATTAGGTTCCCTTACCAGAGGTCTATAATAACAAGGTAATGAATCAACCACATTTATTTGTACACAAAAGGTAGGTAAAGGTAAAAGGTAAAGGACCGCTGGACGGTCAAGTCCAGTCAAAGGCGACTATGGGGTTGCGGCGCTCGTCTCACTTTCAGGCCGAGGGAGCCGGCGTTTGTCCACAGCCAGCTTTCTGGGTCATGTGGCCAGCAGGACTAAACTGCTTCTGGTGCAACGGGACACAGTGACGGAAACCAGAGCACACGGAAATGCCCTTTACCTTTAACCTTTACCAAAAAGGTAGTAACCCCAAGGCAGAAGTCACCACAAAGGCAATACAAGCATAGTTATATACTATAGCAAAGTAAAATCACCCACCCCACCCCTTCATTGTGTTGGTTTAACACAGTCATAGAGCATTATTTCAAGGACACCAACCAATTAGCAGTTTACACCTCCAGTAAGGGAACCTATTATCCCCCTATATTTCCTCCCCTGGCTTCACGGCTGAATAGGCATTTTTAGGAGATGGCTGCCTTCTAACTTCTGCTGGCTGCTGGTGGGAGCAACTCTGCCTCATGAGTGCAAGCGCTGGAGATGAGAAATCATCCATGAGACAGACAGCTTGGTAGGGATTTCAGCAATTTGCACAGAGAATAAAAAATAAAAATGCTACCTCTTGCACACATCCCTTTTACATGTAACAGGCAAGTGTAGCTTGATTGTCGATTTCGGTGTCTAGATTTCTGCACCAACTTGAAAACTTCCTTTCTATAAGTCTGTATGGAAAGTCGTATGCATTTTTGCAAGGAATTCTGCACATTATTTCCACTGATATGTGTATTTTTTTTTTCTGCACACCAGTCCCTAATATATGCTTTTCGTATGCTTTTTTATTGGAGAACTGCATCACAAAATTTGAAGAAGTGCGAATTTTGGAAAGATAGCTGTGTTCCTATTGATGTCCAAATCAGGTAAAGTGGCATTAAAACAGAATAAAATTCTCCCTTGTTTCTAGCTCTACCGCCTCCATTTAAAAATGAAATGAAATGAAACCACAGGGGCTATAATCTCGACTCTAGAGCAAAGCATCAACATTGAAAGAGTGGCATCTTGACTCTTTCCCTTTTGTAGTTCTTCTACATACACACACACACACACAACCCCCACAGATTCCCGCCTTCCTCACACCCTCTAACAACAAAGTAACAGTCTGTTGGTATTTGTAGTTTGGCTCCTGAATATATAAATTTCTTCTGTAGGAATATACAGCCACCAAGTCCCCTTAAACACAAAATCGCACAATCTAAATGGTTGCCTGAATGTTCAGATACCATAACTTATTAAAGTACTGGTGGCACTGCACCAAATGCCACAGCAGAAACATGCATTTTAAACACTGGATATTTCCTTCATACTTCAGTAGAGCTGTTTCCCCTCCTTGAAGTTGAATCCGTAGCCACTCAACCCAGTTGCAGAGTTCAGAGCAATAGATGCTCTGAAATGCATTTAACACAGCCCATTGTTATGCACATGAGAAAATGTGCGGTTGAGGCACGGTGGCTTTTAGTGGATGGTTCTCAATTTATTTCAGAAGCCTCAAGCACATTTAAACGACAACAACTCCAGCGCAGTCTTTGAGGGTACGTCAGGTGCAAGTTGCTGCAAAACAGGCTGGTACAATGACTCAGATTGACAATATGGGGGGGGGGGTGTACACACACAAAACACCAAACCATCTATCTCACATGAAAAAAGAATACTGTTAATGGTGTGTGAATGCTACCCTTCCCACCTCACAAGGCATCTCAACAATTTAAAATTATGCCCTCTGAAACTCTTGTAGTTGTTTCGCTTAAAAAGGGATACTTGAAATTTACCTCAAGTTTCTCTTCTGGTGAAATTTAGCAGCTCCCTAGAGGCGTGCAGTATACCCTTTGATGATTTTATTTTTAAGCTTTCCTCAACATTCCCGCAAATTTCAGCTGAGCAGGGCATTCATTTTATATTCATGTCAAATGTCATCAAGGCCCAATTTGGTGGTAACCAAGAAATGCAGAAAAGGTCCCTGAGAGATGTCACTCATATTGTTTCTTTAAAAAGTTTTTTGTTTAATGAATTTATGCACTGCCCTTTAGCAGACATTTCCTAACTCATTTCTCTTAATTTCCCTGAGAAATCCTTCATTTGTTTGGCCGAAGCATATTCATCGTTAAGTTTCACTTTACACAAAATTTAGTGGCAAATTTAACTATTGGTAGAAATATCACCCTGCAGTGTTGAGCAGCTTCCAACAGAATAGTAAAAACATGATAAAACATCAAACATTGAAAACTTCCCTAAACAGGGTTGCCTTCAGGTGTCTTCTAAAAGTCGGATAGTTGTTTATCTCCTTGACATCTGATGGGAGGGCGTTCCACGGGACAGGTGCCACCACCGAGAAGGTCCTCTACCTGGTTCTCTGTAACCTCACTTCTTGTAGTGAGGGAACCACCAGAAGGCCCTCAGAACTGGACCTCAGTCTCTGGGCTGAATGATGGGTGTAGAGACGCTCCTTCAGGTATACTGGGCCAAGGCCATTTAGGGCTTTAAAGGTCAGCACCAACACTTTGAATTGTGCTCAGAAACGTACTGAGAGCCAATGAAGGATGCCAAAAGCAGCTTCCAATCTGGTCTCATCAGTTTCACAACACCACTGACTTCTGTGGCTCCAGGGCGGTAGTTCTTAAATGGGGGGGTCTATGAATGATCAGTGGTCCCTATTCTTTTCTCAGGGGAGAAGCAACAAAGAAAATAAAAGTCAAAAATATTGAACTACAGTTTTCTTTGAAATGTCAACTACATGCTGAGGAAGCAGCCCATTTTTCACTTTTAAACTGAAAGGTTGCTTGCCTCTTCAGCTGTATATATTGCTGCTGCTGCTGTTGTAATAATAATAAAAAGAAACCCCTGCTGTGTACATATATGTTTCCTCTTGTGCTTGCATATGCCTTGGTTGGATTGAGTCATCTATATTTGACCATAGGTGAGAATATGAAGAGGTGTACTACTACAGTGGTACCTCAGGTTACATACACTTCAGGTTACAGACTCCGCTAACCCAGAAATAGTGCTTCAGGTTAAGAACCTTGCTTCAGTTTGAGAACAGAAATCGTGCTCCGGCAGTGTGGCAGCAGCAGGAGGCCCCATTAGCTAAAGTGGTGCTTCAGGTTAAGAACAGTTTCAGGTTAAGTACACACCTCCGGAATGAATTAAGTACTTAACCCAAGGTACCACTGTACAGGAGAAGAGCCCTCAATTAGGAAAACAAAACAACTGGCAAACAGACTTTTCCCCTATAGCAAATCTCTGTCTTCTTGCTTTCTATATACCGTAATCGTCTTCCTTTTTTTAGAAGGAGATAAAGGTAAAGGTAAAGGGACCCCTGACCATTAGGTCCAGTCGTGGCCGACTCTGGGGTTGCGGCGCTCATCTCTCTTTATTGGCTGAGGTAGCCGGCATACAGCTTCCGGGTCATGTGGCCAGCATGACTAAGCCGCTCCTGGCGAAACCAGAGCAGCGCACGGAAACACCGTTTACCTTCCCACTGGAGCGGTACCTATTTATCTACTTGCACTTTGACGTGCTTTCGAACTGCTAGATTGGCAGGAGCAGGGACTGAGCAATGGGAGCTCACTCCGTCGCGGGGATTCGAACCGCCAACCTTCTGATCGGCACGTCCTAGGCTCTGTGGTTTAACCCACAGTGCCACCCGTGTCCCATAGAAGGAGTTACCAAGCAACTAATGCTTTTTCTCTTTCCCACCTCTTTTTTTGCCTATATTTTATTTACATAACCCAAGTTACATCAAAATTTGTGAATATTGTTATTTCATTTTTGCTATTCCCCTTGAGTCTTGAATGAAAGGGAGAAAATGAATGGCTTAAAAATCAATAATAAAAATATAAGATTAATTAGGTCCCATGCAGGACATGTGGATCATCTTACTTTAGCAAAAACAATTGTAAACAGGAGCATAGTATACACAGCATTTCTGAAGTCCCTGTGCTTTGAAAGGACATTCATTTGCAAGAATTAAATATTCCTCCATTTAGGGCCCTTATTGATTTCAAAAAGTAAACAAATGCAAGTCTCTTTGATACATTGAAACTACCTTTTTAAAAGAACCTTTCAGCCAGTGAACCAACCTCACAGTAATTATTTCCTTCATGACCTTCCAAACATATAAAATTATCTCGGCAAGATCAACAAGAAATATCTAAGATGTCGCTTTTCCAGGTCTGGAAAGAAGGCTAATCACTATTTTGTTTCTATGGTTTTGGCAAACTTCCACTTTGCCAATTAGAAAATTTGCAAGGCCACCCCCAGAGTGGTGTTTTTTTAGGCGTGTGTTGAAATGTAACACCCCATTATTTGCTGCCATTTCCTCTCCCAGCCTTGACGGCAAGACCCAAGCCATTAGGTTGAGACTACTGCATGGAGGATGACCAGGAAAGACATGCCCCCTTCAGAATTACAGCAGCACCCCCTCTCCCTCCCAAAAAAGGCTTATAAAAGGATACAAACTGTGTGTAACTGATTACCCAAGCTATCGATGAATGCCAATATACCCAGCCCCTTTTTGACATCACAGCCTGTAAGTATTTATTTCTTAACTATAATAGAACCAGTGGCAATTAACTAATAGAACTTCTGCAACTAACATAATCAGCAACACTTTTGAATCATAGAATTGTGGAGTTGGAGGAAGAAGAAGAAGAGGAGGAGGAGGAGGAGGAGGAGGAGGAGTTTGGACTTGATACCCCTCCTTCATGGATCACTGTCTTGTCGTGGCAAAGGGGCCTGAATAACTCAGAGAAGCTATGAGCTATGCCGTGCAGGGCCACCCAAGGCGGACAGGTCATAGTGGAGAGTTTTGACCAAACGTGATCCACCTGGAGTAGGAACTGGCAAGCCACTCCAGTATCCCTGTCAAGAAAACCCCATGGACAAAGACAACAGGCATGTAAAAGTTATGACACTGGAAGATGAGCCCCTCAGGTCGGAAGGCGTCCCACATGCTACTGAGGAAGAGCGGAGGACAAGTACAAGTAGATTCAGAGCTGATGAAGTGGCTGGGCCAAGGCTGAAAGGTCGCTCAGTTGCAAATATGTCTGGAAGCCAAAGGAAAGTCCAATGCTGTAAAGAAAAATATTGCATAGGAACTTGGAATGTAAGAACCATGGACCTTGGTAAGCTGGATGTGGTCAAAAATGAGATGGCAAGAATAAATATTGACATCCTGGGCGTCAGTGAACTAAAATGGACGGGAATGGGCGAATTCAGTTCGGATGACCATCATATCTACTACTGTGGGCAAGAATCCCGTAAAAGAAATGGAGTGGCCCTCATAGTCAACAAAAGAGTGGCAAAAGCTGTACTGGGATGCAATCTCAAAAATTATAGAATGATCTCGATACGAATGCAAGGCAGACCTTCTAACATCACAGTAATCCAAGTTTATGCACCAACTACCAGTGCTGAAGAAACTGAAATTAACCAATTCTATGAAGACTTACAACACCTTCTAGAAGTGACACCAAAGAAGGATATTCTTCTCATTATAGGTGATTGGAATGCTAAAGTAGGGAGTCAAGAGATAAAAGGAACAACTGGCAAGTTTGGCCTTGGAGTTCAAAACGAAGCAGGGCCAAGGCTAATAGAGTTCTGTTGAGAGAACAAGCTGGTCATCACAAACACTCTTTTCCAACAACACAAGGGATGACTCTACACACAACTAAACAACAACAATCCCGCCTTTCACTCCCCTTAAGGTGTCTCAAAGCGACTAGCAATCTCTTCCCTTCCTCCCCCACAACAAACACTCTGTGAGGTGAGTGGGGCTGAGAGACTTCCAAGAAGTGTGACTAGCCCAAGGTCACCCAGCAGCTGCATGTGGAGGAGCGGGGAAGTGAACCCGGTTCACCAGATTACGAGTCCACCGCTCTTAACCACTACACCACACTGGCTGGAAGGGACTCCAAGAGTCAACTAGAACAAACCCTTGCAATGCAGGCAATCTCAGCTAGATCATACATGATAGATGGTCCTCCAGCCTCTGCTTCTGAAGCTTACAAGGCCTCTCCGCTGACAGTGGAAATCACACTTGTATCCAGTTTCCTAATGGCTGCATTTATTATACTGGCATCTGCACATACCATATTTTTCCGTGTATAACACGCCCCCATGTATAAGACAACCACTATTTTTGGGGAGTCCAATTTAAGAAAATGGGGGGAGATGGCCCAGAGTTGTTGAGCTTTTTTGGGGGGAATGCATAGCATCACTCACCCGGCTTACAAACGCTGTCAATTGCATGCAACGCTGAAACCGCCCCAAGCTTCTGCCCGCTCACAACTAGCAGCCGGCAATTGCAAGAACATTTGTCACAGCAGCAGCCAAGAGGAAGAAGAGTTTGGATTTGATATCCCGCTTTATCACTACCCGAAGGAGTCTCAAAGCGACTAGCAATATCTTTTCCCTTCCTCCCCCACAACAAACACTCTGTGAGGTAAGTGGGGCTGAGAGACTTCAAAGAAGTGTGACTGGCCCAAGGTCACCCAGCAGCTGCATGTGGAGGAGCGGGGAAGCGAACCCAGTTCACCAGATTACGAGACTACCACTCTTAACCACTACACCACACTGGTGTAGCCAATCCAAAGCAGCCCTCGCCACAGTCACCACTCACCCACCCAATCGCCGCTGACAAGCTCCTGCTTGCGGCTCCAACCAATCACCCGTCCCCCCTCTGCAGTACCCATGTATAAGACGACCCCTGATTTTGAACATTATTTTATAGTAAAAAATAACAACTCATCTTATACACGGAAAAGTATGGTACTTCACAGCATTGAAGAAGAGGCTCCCTTGCCCTTTCAGACACTTGGGGGAAGGGGGTTTTGCACAGAAGATCTACTTATCTTCAGGCTTTAGAAGGGAATGGTCCTTGTCTGCTGGAACTTTTAAAGACATGTTCCTCTGTCTTAGGATCAAGAGTTATGTTGAGGATAGCTCAGCTGGGTAGAGTGTGGTGCTGATAACACCAAGGTTGCAGGTTCAATCCCCGTATGAGACAGCTGCATCTTCCTGCCTTGCAGGGAGTTAGACTAGATGATCCTCAGGGTCTCTTCCAACTCTAGTACTCTACAATTCTACCTTCTGCAAGGTAAAAAGGCAAAGGTAAAGGACCTCTGGACTGTTAAGTCCAGTCAAAGGCAACTATGGGGTTGCGGCGCTCGTCTTGCTTTCAGGCCGATGGAGCCAGCGTTTGTCCAGAGACAGTTTTCCGGATCATGTGGTCAGCATGACTAAACCACTACTGGCGCATGAAGGACCGTGACAAGTGCCAGAGCGCACAGAAACACCATTTACCTTCCCACTGGAGCGGTACCTATTTATCTACTTGCACTGGTGTGCTTTCGAACTGCTAGGTTGGCAGGAGCTGGGACAGAGCAATGGGAGCTTACCCCGTCACGGGGATTTGAACCGCCGACCTTCCAATCGGCAAGCCCAAGAGGCTCAGCTGTTTAGACCACAGCGCCACCCGTGTCCCCTCCCTCAGCAAGGACAGCATCCTGGTCAACAAACTGCAAGACTTCCTATGGTATTGAACTGTAAGTGTAATTGCTAAATCTTAAATCACTCTTAAGATAGCTTTATGGTTTCTGATTTTTGCTGCCATTGACAATATTTGCCACAATTCAAGGGTCTGAAGGGACATCAGCCTTACATCTGATGCTTCAACAGAGCAGTGAATAATGCAGTCCATATACTGTCGCTTTTGTGATAATATGCTTTCATTTTCCAGTGGATCCATCTTTACAACAGGTATTTCTGTATTTAACCTGTGCTTTTTTTCTGCAACTTGTTTCTATCTTTCCTCAGACTTCTTCCTTCCCTTCTTTGTTCCAGCAAACTCTTCTCCCTATCATCGTAGAAACCAGACTACAGTACCTTTAAAGGGACAAACTTATAAAAAGAATTATGGAAGCAGCAGCCGCTGAGGCTATTATGAATGCTAAAAAATATTGTATTATATTTTAAGAGTCATGAAGTGATAACACTGTACCATTTGTAAATAAAAACATATGCTTATTGAACAGTTGCTGAACTCACAAGAACACAATCCAAGGTTAATCAATCCTGGGCATCTCTGATTAATGGCTATTGAGTTACAGAGCTACAAAAGACCTCACCCTCAGTCAAAGCAGGCCAGGGCCACCACTACAGTGAAGCAGCTGCCTCAGGCGGCAGATGCTGAGGTGCAGGACAGGGCCAGAGTTTGTGAGTGCCATGTGCCCCGCCCTGTTCCTCCCATGCTAGCCTGCTAGCCTCAAGTGCAGTGAAAGACTCTGTCCTTTCACCAGCATTGGGGTGAGATTCAGCTACCAGTCCAATCATCTTCTGTATGTGCCTGGGGGAGAGTGCCATCTTGTCATTTGCCTCAGGCTGCAAAATGTATTGAGCCAGCCCTGAAGCAGACAGGGGGGTGGTTCAAAAAGTATCTACATGGTGCTTAGAGAATAACTTGCACCTAAATATTAGCAAGTCACTGCAGATGGTGACAGCAGTCATGAAATTAAAAGACGCCTGCTTCTTGGGAGAAAAGCAATGACAAACCTTAAAAAGCAGAGACATCACCTTGCCAACAAAGGTCCGTATAGTTAAAGCTATGGTTTTCCCTGTAGTGATGCATGGAAGTGAGAGCTGGACCATAAAGAAGGCTGATCGCAGAAGAATTGATGCTTTTGAATTACGGTGCTGGAGGAGACTGTTGAGAGTCCCATGGACTGCAAGAAGATCAAAGCTATCCATTCTGAAGGAAATCAGCCCTGAGTGCTCACTGGAAGGACAGATCCTGAAGCTGAGGCTCCAATACTTTGGCCACCTCATGAGAAGAGAAGACTCCCTGTTGGGAAAGATGGAGGGCACAAGGAGAAGGGGACGACAGAGGACGAGATGGTTGGACAGTGTTCTCGAAGCTACCAGCATGAGTTTGACCAAACTGCAGGACACAGTGGAAGACAGGAGGGCCTGGCGTGCTCTGGTCCATGGGGTCACGAAGAGTCGGACATGACTAAATGACTAAACAACAACAACAACAAATATTAGCAAGACAAAGGAGATGGTGTTGGACTTTCGGAGGAAGAGAGGAGAACTAGCCCTGTTGTATATCAAGGGGGTTGTCGGAAGAGAGTCTCTTCCTTTAAATTCACCTTAGTGAAGACCTCACTTGGAAAAACAATATAAGGCAGGTGGTTAGGAAGGCCCAAAAGAGACTCAATTTTCTCCGGGTCTTGCGAAAGAACAATGTCAAACAACAATTGCTGACCTCCTTCTACCGGTCCACAATAGAAAGTGTCCTCTCATATTGTATCACAGTGTGGTATGTTGGCTTGACAGCCACGGACAGAAAGTCTTTACAGAGGGTGGTGAACACAGCACATGATATCATGGGCTGTCCCCTGAGCCCGCTAGATGACATCGCAAGGGATTGTTGCCTTAGGAGAGTGAGGAAAATTCTCAGGGACGATTCACACCCCGGCCAGCACCTCTTTAATCTTCTACCCTCGGGCAGGAGATATAGAAGTATAATGAGTTGTACCAACAGGCTAAAAAACAGTTTCTATCCGTGAGCTGTTAGGCTGCTGAACGGAAAATAATATAGTGCAACTGACTTTCAGGGTTGGTGTGTTGTGCGACAAGCACACAGAGTGCAATGAGATTGAGTGTTTGTGGGGGGGGAGGGAGGCTCGGTTAATTTCATTGTACACAGGCTGTACATTGACAATAAAGGTATTGCTGTTATTATTATTACTTAGCTAGTTAGTTGAATTATGGTGCTGGAGGAGACTCTTGAGAGTCCCATGGACTGCAAGAAGATCAGACCTCTCCATTCTGAAGGAAATCAGCCCTGAGTGCTGACTGGAAGGACAGATCCTGAAGCTGAGGCTCCAATACTTTGGCCACCTCATGAGAAGAGAAGACTCCCTGGAAAAGACCCTGATGTTGGGAAAGATTGAGGGCACAAGGAGAAGGGGACGACAGAGGACGAGATGGTTGGACAGTGTTCTCGAAGCTACCAGCATGAGTTTGACCAAACTGCGGGAGGCAGTGGAAGGCAGGAGTGCCTGGCGTGCTCTGGTCCATGGGGTCACGAAGAGTCGGACACGACTAAACGAATAAACAACAACAACAGCTAGTTAGACCAGTGGTCAGACTCCATAAAAAGCGGATTGAAATGTTCCATATTTTCACCATCGTGGACTGTAAAATTTCCCCAGTGAATGTTGATGACAGGGGTCTAATGTGCATTGTATGGCCTTCTGGGGATTCTCCTGACAAGGACACTGGGGATATTGGAAAGAGTGTTACTGTTTGCATGGCATGCTATAAGCAGGCTCAGTTTTCCAGAGTCCCTAATGAGTCTTCTATGGTAAAATGCTGTCCCCTCAAAGACGGTTTGGGACTCTGATACGCAGTGTCATTCCACTTCGAGATCTCTCATCGCTGTTGATGGCTTTCTGAATCTATTCGGAGCCAATTTGGAATCTAATTTGAGTCTCTCCTGCTACATAATTGATTGGAGTGCTTTTGGATAAGTGAAATTCAATGATGTTCCCTTGAAAAGTCTTTGTTAATGCAGCCTAAGTAAAAAGCACTTAGGGGATGAAGCTGAAATT
Source organism: Podarcis cretensis (assembly GCF_951804945.1). Classification (NCBI taxonomy): domain Eukaryota; kingdom Metazoa; phylum Chordata; class Lepidosauria; order Squamata; family Lacertidae; genus Podarcis; species Podarcis cretensis. The sequence continues at coordinate 115,509,739 of NC_137172.1, read as the reverse complement.
GAACAGGAAGGAAAGGTTGACGATTGGGTCAAACTTCCCTCCAGCTGCCAGAATTCGGAAATATGAGATGGGACAGAAGCAGAAGGGGCACTCTGGAGTACAGAGAAGGTGATAGATCTCAGTAAGAACTGAACAACGCTCAAAAGAGTGATGTCATTCCAGCACTCACTGAACTTTATCACATTGGACCAAGAGCATATTTTGAAATGCCAAAAACTTAAGTAACACTAGGAATTTATTAAATCTTCTGTTCCCCAGCCATTAATAATAATTTTCTGGATATTAGAAGGAAAGCTCTCATGTCCCTAGATGTCAGTGACAGCATATTGTCTTCAGTTTTCTCTCTCTTCTTTTTATTTTACAAACTTTTTTTTTTTAAAAAAAAAATGCTTTCTCTAAAACCATGGGCCCGCTAAGATACACTGGACTGAATCATGCTAAAGGTAAAGGGACCCCTGACCATTAGGTCCAGTCGTGGCCAACTCTGGGGTTGCGGTGCTCATCTCGCTTTATTGGCCGAGGGAGCTGGCATACAGCTTCCGGGTCATGTGGCCAGCATGACTAAGCCGCTTCTGGCGAACCAGAGCAGCACACGGAAACGCTGTTTACCTTCCCGCCAGAGCAGTACCTATTTATCTACTTGCACTTTGACGTCCTTTCGAACTGCTAGGTTGGCAGGAGCAGGGACCAAACAACGGGAGCTCACCCCGTCACGGGGATTCGAACCGCTGACCTTCCGATCAGCAAGTCCTAGGCTCTGTGGTTTAACCCACAGCGTCACCCGCGTCCTGAATCATGCTTAGTTCCCACTAAAATGAATTATACTGATCTTGTCAAGACGTAACTTTTCATAATGTTTTCAATGAAACCTAGAACGTGTTGGTTAAGGTGTGGTGTTGATAATGCTAAGGTTGCAGGTTTGATCCCCATATGGGACAGCTGCATATTCATGCATTGCAGGGGGTTGGACTAGATGATCCTCAGGGTCCCTTCTGACTCTACAATTCCATGATGTCATGAAGAAGAGTCCTGCTGCCAGTGGCCCATCTAGTCCCCAATTCTGTTCTCACAGTTACCAACTAGATGCCTCTGGGATGCCCAAAAGCAGAACCTACCAGTACGTTTCTGAACACAATTCAAAGTGTTGGTGCTGACCTTTAAAGCCCTAAATGACCTCGGTCCAGTATACCTGAAGGAGCGTCTCCACCCCCATCACACTGAGGTCCAGCTCTGAAAGGCCTTCTGACAGTTCCCTCGCTGCGAGAAGCCAAGTTACAGGGAACCAGACAGAGGGCCTTCTCAGTGGTGGCACCCGCCTGTGGAATGCCCTCCCACCAGATGTCAAAGAGAAAAACAACTACCAGACTTTTAGAAGACACCTGAAGGCAGCCCTGTTTAGAGAAGCTTTTAATGTTTAATAGACTATCATATTTTAATATTCTGTTGAAAGCCACCCACAGTGGCTAGGGAAACCCAGCCAAATGGGTAGGGTATAAATATTACTACTACTACTACTACTATTATTATTATTATTATTATTATTATTATTATATAACCTGATTGCAACAGCACTCTCCTCCTGCAGTTTCCAACAACTGATAGATGAAATCTTTCCAGATGACTTCTTTACTGAGCACTGACTTCACTCTGACTTGCTTGCAGGGATGCTGGATGACATGACAAAGCAAGTATCATCCCACACTTTCCAACGCCTTTTCCTATCACTTTCCTTACTGCAAAAAGTCTGATTGTTTGAGGAAGTGAGTTTGTTGTTCAAGACCTCCCTATCAACCATAATTGTACAATCCAATTTTGCTGGTATGTGATTAAAGGTAAAGGTAAAGTGACCCCTGACCATTAGGTCCAGTCGTGGCCGACTGTGGGGTTGCAGCGCTCATCTCATGTGGCCAGCATGACTAAGCCACTTCTGGCAAACCAGAGCAGCGCATGGAAACGCCGTTTACCTTCCTGCCAGAGCGGTACCTATTTATCTACTTGCACTTTGACGTGCTTTAAAACTGCTAGGTTGGAAGGAGCAGGGACCGAGCAACAGGAGGTCACCCTATCGTGGGGATTCAAACCGCCGACCTTCTGATCAGCAAGTCCTAGGCTCTGTGGTTTAACCCACAGCGCCACCCGCGTCCCACCCAAATTAAATCCCACCCAAAAACAGGGACATTCTCGAAGCACCCTTAGTGGCAATGGGAATTTAATAGGGATCAAATCCATGGTTACTCTTTTAAGCGGCCCCCTACAGATATTCCCTTGATCCAGGATAAGAAATTAACTCAGCAGTGGAACGCCAAGTCAACCATGACAGGATTGCAATGCTGTGTAAAACTCAACGCTCCCAGCTTCCTTCAACCCACATTTGTCTTTTGAGGTAGTTTCGCCAAATTATGCTGAATGTTTGGAGCAACTGGGGTGGCCATATTATGGACAGGTCCAAAGGACCAGTCAACTGAGCAAAAGGGAGTGTTGCTCTGCAGTCCTGTTTGCAGCCCCTGAGAATGACAGCCTTCAGAAGGTCAAGGATTCCCATAAGCTGCTTTTCAGAGGTTTGCAGGGTTTCCGACAGGAGACGGAGTTTAGCAAGCCTTTCACTTCATGTAGAGGATCTTTGGATTCCAAACAATTGATTCTGGAAACCATTTTTGTTTTATACATAGTAATTGTATCCAGAAATTTGAGACCATCAGATTCTTGACAGAATTGGAAGAACAACAATTATTGACTCTGGCTCTTTCCTTTTCAGGTCTGGGGAACCTCAGGCCCAGAGTACAAATACCTCCAAGTTTTCCCCTCAGAGCTGTGCCTACCCCTTCATTCCACCCTCAAATGCTTTCACTTGGCTAGGAATGCGCTTTTGAATATATGGCCACGGCACTGTCGCCACCTGTTTACATGGTAAGAATGATGTATATCTTTCTCTGGTTGCAGATGCCAGCTGGAGAACTGTCTTCACAGAAACCTTGTGACCTTTTCCCAATAAGTAAGTATTTTTATGCTGCAGACACCAATTAAGGTTATGGGGTGAAAGTCCGGAAACACCGGTCTTGAAAGACCTACATTGGCTCCCAGTATGTTTCCGAAAACAATTCCAAATGTTGATGCTGACCTTTAAAGCCCAAACGGCTTCGGTCCAGTATACCTGAAGGAGCATCTCCACTCCCATTGTTCAGCCCAGACACTGAGGTCCAGCTCCGAGGGCCTTCTGGTGGTTTCCTCACTGGGAAAAGCAAAGTTATAGGGAACCAAGCAGAAAGTCTTCTCGGTGGTGGTGCCCGCCCTGTGGAATGCCCTCCCACCAGATGCCAAGGAAATAAACAAGTGTCTGACTTTTAGAAGACATCTGAAGGCAGCCCTGTTTAGGGAAGTTTTTAATTTTAATGCTGTATTGTGTTTTTAATATTCGGTTGGGAGCCGCCCAGAGTGGCTGGGAAAACCCAGCCAGATGGGCAGTGTATACATTATTATTATTATTATCATCATCATCATCATCATCATCATCATCATTATTTCTACACTACTTTGATAGAGTTGTGGTACACACATGGTGAACAAGCAAACCCAGTGAAGCCTAATGGTTTCTCTCTGTCCCAACTAAACAATTTTTGAAACATTCCGTTACCATCTAGAAATGCATTTATTTTATTTTATTTATTTATTTATTTATTTATTTATTTATTTATTTATTGCATTTGTTGAACAAATCTAGATCCTGAATACTATCAGTTTCAGAATTTCAAAACTTGGCAGGTTTGATGCAAAGTTGTCAGGATTCAGAAAAAAAAAGTTTGTAAATCATAAAACTACCAGATGGGGTCACCTGGAGCAATGGAGCCTCTTTGCGATGGGCGTGTTTGCTTATATGCCTTTTGCCAACAAAATTCAGCTGCCCTTCAGCACCTTATTGTGCAGGAAAGACTAAACCAATTTACAAGTGAAAAGGACAAGCAAAACAGTGGCCCAGGAATGAGACTCAATAAATGGCCACAAGAAGCCTCACTAAACCAGAGAAATTTGCCTGAGAGAAACCATTCTGAAAGCTGAGGAGGATGCAAAACTTTAAACACACTCTGAAGTGTGTTCCCTCTAGAAAAAGCCATTGCTTTGTCATTTACAGGCAGTGCTTAATTGGATTACCCTTGATCTTAGCCAAACTAAAATAAGATTTTTTCCTTATTTTGAAAGCCAAGAAATCTTGACATTTGGATTAACACCTTCTCCTTCTTATTGTACCCCGAGGAACATGGAATTGATAACTTTAAAAAGGGGGGTGTATATATATATATCTGATCTAGCCATGTTATACAAAGGAGCTGTAAGTGGGTTTGACTCTACTGAGGTGCAAATTCAGCCCATCCATTAACTGGTACCCAGAATGAAAAAACAAGTACCGTACCTGCTAAATAGGTACAGTTGGAAGGTATGAAATAAGGGGAGGCAGCACTGGAAAGGCAGCACAGGGTGCCTTGGGGTAGCTTGGAGACAAGAAAAGGCACTAGTGGCTCCCTATAATAAAGAAAGAGAAAGAGCTCACATCAACTTCTGCTTCTTGCAAGGGATCATAACTTAAAGACAGAAAAAAATCCCCCTCAAGTTACAAATAGAGCTGTTATGTACTGAGTTGAATAGGATCCAAAATGCAGCAGTCTGATTGGTCCTAGAACAATGCAGCAGTATGATTGGTCCACAGGAGCCACCCAATCCAGCTCCAGGTGGAAGTGAATCCGCAACCTGATTGGCCTACAGGAGAATCCCGGAATTAGCCAATCACGTGCGGCCCATTGTGTAAATAAGGTATATAAAGCAGATATTTTGGGGGAACTTTCATTCCTCGCTACTATGAGCTGAATAAAGAGCATGAAATCCACACTCAACTCTGAGTATATTTCAACAGTGGTACCTCTGGTTGCGAACGGGATCCGTTCCGGAGGCCCGTTCGCAACATGAAAAGAGTGCAACCTGAAGTGCCGTATCTGCACAGGTGCACGGTGCGATTTGGGGATTGTGCTCATGCGCGAAGTGCGATTTAGCACTTCTGCGCATGCGTGAGCGGTGAAACCCAGAAGTTACCCTTTCTGGTACTTCCAGGTTACCGCAGGACATGAAAGAACGTAACATGAGGTATGACTATATAACAAGCATCTATAAATCGGCTCTAGCGGTGTGAATTTATACTACAGTGGTACCTCAGGTTACATACGCTTCAGGTTACAGACTCCACTAACGCAGAAATAGTACCTCGGGTTAAGAACTTTGCTTCAGGATGAGAGCAGAAATCATGTAGTGGCGACGCGGCAGCAGCAGGAGGCCCCATTAGCTAAAGTGGTGCTTCAGGTTAAGAACAGTTTCAGGTTAAGAACGGACCTCTGGAACAAATTAAGTACTTAACCTGAGGCACCACTGTAATGAAGAACACCCGATCAGCTTTGCAATTCCTCGAAATTAATCCGAGACCTCATTTGCGGGAAAGAGATTGAAGGAAGCTCAAGGAAAACACCTTAAATAATGTTAGGTGGGAATCAAGGAAGCAATGTTCTGTGGACAAGAGCAAGAATAAAGCTGATACGAAGCAGTGAAAGATTGCCTTTTTATTTTATTTTTTTATTTTTTAAAGTAATAAACCCTCCAAAGAAACAGAAATCCCTCTTGTTTACTGGAGAGGATTAAATCCCTGCGATAGTTTCACAAGGTCATTTCAGGATTACATGCTTACTGGCACATGCATGCTTTTGAGAGACACCAAGGGAGAGAGCCTGCAAGCCCTCTGTATTTCAGAGCGCCGCAAAGAGTTAATTGTGTAGCTTCACATTGGCCAGACAGAATGTGAATAGTCTAATGTTAAGAGCTCCAAGTCCACTCCAAAATTCCACATGAAATTCTCCCCAATATACAAAGTGCCTATTTATTACGGCGCTAATATTTCTCTCTCTAAAAAAAAATAAAAAATAAAAAATCTGGAAAGCACATAAGAATAAACTGGATTGGAGAAGTCGCACTGTTTATTCATTTCTGCAGCATGCCCAGCCTAGACCCCTCCTCTGAAAGGAGGTAATGGGATGCTCCCCCCCAAGAGTCTACACAGCCACCCACAGAGGTTGTTCTTTCCTGCAGTATCCCTCCAAGCTCTCGTTGCTCTTTGCCAACCCTTAACCATGTACAAATCACCAGCTGAAAAATGCAAGGACACACCCCCTTTAAAAAAAGAAAATCATTTGCTCAGATACTGAAGCAACAGCTGCGGAGTGGCCATGTATCCTTCTTTATGGAAGATAGTCCTCTGTTTGAAGGGAGAGCAGGTGCCGTGAAGTTGTCCGTCAACAGTTAGCAGTACTTAGGGGGACCATAGGTAAAGGGTAAAGGGGACCCCTGACCATTAGGTCCAGTCGTGACCGACGCTGGGGTTGCGGCCCTCATCTCACTTTATTGGCCGAGGGAGCCAGCGTACAGCTTCCGGGTCATGTGGCCAGCATGACCAGAGCAGCACATGGAAATGCCGTTTACCTTCCCGCAGGAGTGGTACCTATTTATCTACTTGTACTTTGACATGCTTTCGAACTGCTAGGTTGGGAGGAGCAGGGACTGAGCAACGGGAGCTCACCCCGACGCGGGGATTCAAACCGCCAACCTTCTGATCGGCAAGTCCTAGGCTCTGTGGTTTAACCCACAGCGCCATAGCCTAGGCCTTTTAAGCAGAAGGTCGCAGGTTCAGAATCCTTGCTAGCATCTCCAGGAAAGGCTGGGAGAGAGTTCGCAGTAGCTGGACAACAGACCGAGCAGGAATATATGGGTCACCCGGTCAGTCTTCTGCACTATGGTGAAATGTATTGCATGGTTTTGACCTATAAAACCTTAAACGGCTCAGGACCACAATACCTCAAGGACTGCCTCTTTCTGTATGAACCTACCTGGACCCTTCTGAGCCCTCCTCGAGAAGTCCGGAGGGTGGCAACATGAGAACGGGGCTTTCTCTGCAGTGGCTCCCCGTCTGTGGAATGTTCTCCCCAGGGAAGTTCACCTGGTGCCTTCATTATACACCTTTAGGCAAAAACATCCCCTTTAACCAGGCCTTTGGTTGATCTGATTTATATCCTGTGTCCTTTTAAAATGTGTTTTTTTTTGGGGGGGGGCTGCTGGGTTGTAGTTGTTATTCTGATTATGTATTTTGTGGTTTTATATCTTGATTTTATTCTGTGAGCCGCTCTGAGACACCCTGATATACGGCAGTATATAGATTCAATAAATAGCAATAATAATAATAATTTCTACTTAAATTCTAGTTGTTGTTGTTGTTTAGTCATTTAGTCGTGTCCGACTCTTCATGACCCCATGGACCAGAGCACGCCAGGCACTCCTGTCTTCCACTGCCTCCCGCAGTTTGGTCAGAAAATTCTAGTAAAGATGTGTAAATCTGCAGCATTACATATAAATTAGCATACTGAAAAATTAATGCAAATCAGAATCCTGTTCTATTTTGCCTTTGCTGATGCATTTTTTGGGGGGGTCCCTCCTCATCCCTTGTATAGTTGTTGCGTTTGTTTGTCTGTTTGTTTGTTTTTTGATAAGTCTAACAAGGCCTCCTGAGAGTTGCTCTTCACTTTTACCAAAATTATACTAGCAACTTTACAAACAACAACAAAAACTATGCAGCTAAACAATACTGTAGATTTGGGGGATTAACTGATAAATGGCATTCCAGGCCCATACATCTGTCTGCTGAAAGCTTGCAAATAACAGTGCAGTACAGGGGTACCTCGGGTTACATAGAATCATAGAGTTGGAAGAGACCACAAAGGCCATCAAGTCCAACCCCCTGCCAAGCAGGAAACACCATCAGAGCACTCCTGACATATGGTTGTCAAGCCTCTGCTTAAAGACCTCCAAAGAAGGAGACTCCACCACACTCCTTGGCAGCAAATTCCACTGTCAAACAGCTCTTACTGTCAGGAAGTTCTTCCTAATGTTTAGGTGGAATCTTCTTTCTTGTAGTTTGGAACCATTGCTCCGTGTCCGCTTCTCTGGAGCAGCAGAAAACAACCTTTCTCCCTCCTCTATGTGACATCCTTTTATATATTTGAACATGGCTATCATATCACCCCTTAACCTCCTCTTCTCCAGGCTAAACATGCCCAGCTCCCTTAGCCGTTCCTCATAAGGCATCGTTTCCAGGCCTTTGACCATTTTGGTTGCCCTCCTCCGCTTCAGGTTACAGACGCTTCAGGTTACAGACTCCGCTAACCCAGAAATAGTACCTCGGGTTAAGAACTTTGCTTCAGGATGAGAACAGAAATCGTGCAGCGGCAGCAGGAGGCCCCATTAGCTAAAGTGGTACCTCAGGTTAAGAACAGTTTCGGGTTAAGAACGGACCTCCAGAACAAATTAAGTTCTTAACCAGAGGTACCACTGTACATCAGAAATCAAAGAATCATTGAATTGTAGAGTTAGAAGGGAATCTAAGGATCATCTCATCCAACCCCCTGCAATACAGAGATATGCTGCTGTCCCATACGGGGATCACACCTACAACTTTGGTGTTATCAGCACTAGGTTCTAACCAACTGAGCTATCCAGAAATACAAAGCCCATGACTATTATTATCTGGAAATCAAGCATGATTTCCTAAATCTCACATTCCTGCTATGATGTGGAGAGCCAGAATGGAGAGCCAGTGTGGTGTAGTGGTTAAGAGTGGTAGACTCGTAATCTGGTGAACCAGGTTCGATTCCCTGCTCCTCCACATGCAGCTGCTGGGTGACCTTGGGCCAGTCACACTTTTTTGAAGTCTCTCAGCCCTACTCACCTCACAGAGTTTGTTGTGAGGGAGGAAGAGAAAGGAGAATGTTAGCTGCTTTGAGACTCCTTCGGGTATCAAATCCAAACTCTTCTTCTTCTTTTCTTCTGAATGTGACTGGGACTGGAGACCTACATACAGTTATGAGTAGGCCCCACTGGACTTCTGGATAAATCTCCATAGACTCAACATCTGTGAGGAGTTGCTGGCAGAGTCTTCAGGAGGGAGAAAGGAGGAGTGGAAGGTGAAGAAAAGCTCCTTTAAAAGTTCCTTTAAAAATGAGAAAGGGGGGTTTTCAGGACGAGTGGTGCAGCGATAAAATTGCTACCACATTTGCAAAGCTAAGCAGGCTCCGCCGTGGTTCCAAATTGGATGGGGCACCATTTGTTGAGATTTCTGCAGTGCAGGGGGGTTGGACTAGATGATCCTTCCAACTCTACAATTCTGTAACTGGTTTGATTAAGGAGAAGCACATTCTTTATTCTGTCTTAAGACTATGAACAGATACAGCCAACCTTTCTTTTCCACACTACACTGCTCTGTTTACCATCTAGCCTGATGAAGAGTACTGGGGAAATGGAAAGCTTGCACACCATTTTGTGACATTTTGGTTGGCCAAATAAAGGTATCGCCCTAATATTGACCTTGGAATTTTTCTTAATTTTTCAGCATAGCTACCTTGACTTTTCACGTTCAGCAATTTATTCATATGATATCCTGTCCTACCGGTTTGCCATTTTCTTTTTTCTTTTCTTTTTAAAATCCTTGCAGCAATTTTTCCTATTAATCATCAAGTAAATAAATCCTGTGAGGCAACTTAGGCCACTCACTGTCTACTAAGCTAAATCCACCCAGTGGGTTTCCTAGTTATACCCAGTGCTTTTTCTCTATTAAAAAAAATGTTTAGGGGTACTCTCATTTTGACTCAAGAAAATCACCATTTTATAGTTCACGTCGGGGGAAATAAATACACTAAATAAAACAAAACTGACCAATCACCATGCTAGATTCCAACTCCTACTTCACACATTAAACGCTCGCTTCTGTCTGAGACTCAGGAAACATTGTGACAGGAAATAAGGCTGCCATCGGGGGTAGCAGTAGAACTGAGGATTCACCGTGCTAGAGAAGAAACTAATTTGTCTTAGATTTTTAGTTCCTTCTCCCATTAGATTCACAGAATGTTTAGGGGTATGCGTACTCCTGCGTACCCCCAGAAAAAAAGCACTGGTTATACCAGGATTTGGAACTGGGTTTCCTGCATCCAAACATAAGATGTCATAACATCACACACTCCCAGATCCTTAACCCGTGCTTTCATCTGCAAGCATTTACAGTGGTACCTCAGGTTACAGACGCTTCAGGTTACAGACTCTGCTAACCCAGAAATAGTATCTTGGGTTAAGAACTTTCCTTCAGGATGAGAACAGAAATTGCATGGTGACGGCATGGCGGGAGTGGGAGGCCCCATTACCTCAGGTTAAGAACAGTTTCAGGTTAAGAACAGACCTCCAAAACGAATTAAGTTCTTAACCTGAGGTAGTACTATATATTAGAAGGTAAAAAGGTAAAGGGACCCCTTACCATTAGGTCCAGTCATGACCGACTCTGGGGTTGCAGTGCTCATCTCGCTTTATTGGCCGAGGGAGCAGGTGTACAGCTTCCAGCTCATGTGGCCAGCATGACTAAGCCGCTTCTGGCGAAACCAGAGCAGCGCACGGAAACGCCATTTACCTTCCCACCGGAGTGGTACCTATTTATCTACTTGCACTTTGTGCTTTCGAACTGCTAGGTTGGCAGGAGCTGGGACCGAGCAACGGGAGCTCACCCTGTTGCGGGGATTTGAACCGCCGACCTTCTGATCAGCAAGTCCTAGGCTCCGTGAAGATATGAAGGTAAGCAGAGACAAAGACATACAGATACAAAAAGCAAGAGGGTTGTAGCAGGGATCCTATAAGAGTATCCTGAACTTCCCCATCTCAGAAGAACAGAAGAAGAACCTGCTATATTAGGCCAATGTCCCATCTTGTTCGGCATCTTGTTCTCACAATAGACAACCAGATACTTACAGGAACCTCACAATCAGCATCCAATCACAATAGCACTCTCCCTGCCCCTGCCCTCTGCTGGGATCTCATCATGCATGATGTCACAAGCACTGTCCAACAGGGACTCACGACTCTCATACAGCCACATACCACAGAACACTTGCAGTGGTAACAGGTTTGCTGGTAGGGTACAGATATATACAGTGGTATCTCGGGTTAAGTACTTAATTCGTTCCAGAGGTCCGTACTTAACCAGAAACTGTTCTTAACCTGAAGCACCACTTTAGCTAATGGGGCCTCCTGCTGCCGCCGCGTCGCCAGAACACGATTTCTGTTCTCATCCTGAAGCAAAGTTCTTAACCCGAGGTACTATTTCTGGATTAGTGGAGTCTGTAACCTGAAGCGTATGTAACCCGAGGTACCACTGTATTGTGATGAGTTTGTGGGTGCCAGACTCCTATAATCCTAGCAAGTGTTAAAATCAGCTCATCAAGACAGGCTATCTTTCTGATAAGGGAATCGCCTGGGCCATTAAGAGAATAAAGAAAAGGTGAGGGGCCATTAAGAGAGCAAATGAAAGGGCGCTCTGTGTCAGATGGCAAATGGGTGGGCTTCCTCCAGCTCGGAGATGGTTAGAAGGTTAAAGCCCGAGTTGGAAGCAGAATTTAGTGTGAGTGGCCTAGAGAAAAAAGCTGCAGGCTGTAAAGGGGGGGAGAGAGAGAGAGAGAGAGAGAGAGAGAGAGAGAGAGAGAGAGAGAGAGAGCCATGGCTGATTTCTGCTTGAATCCAAGGCTGCAGCTATGGGAGAAACAAGACCATTTGGGGATGTTAAGGCTGTGAACCCCACCATTGTAAAGGTAAATGTACCCCTGACTGTTAAATCCAGTCACGGACGACTCTGGGGTTGCGGCGCTCATCTCGCTCTATAGGCCGAGGGAGCAGGCGTTTGTCCACAGACAGCTTCTGGCGAACCAGAGCAGTGCACGGAAATGCCGTTTACCTTCCCGCCAGAGTGGTACCTATTTATCTACTTGCACTTTGATGTGCTTTCGAACTGCTAGGTGGGCAAGAGCAGGGACTGAGCAACAGGAGCTCACTCCGTCACGGGGATTCGAACCACCAACCTTCCGATTGGCAAGCCCTAGGCTCTGTGGCCACCTGCATTGTAGACTCAGGTTATATATGCATGTGTAAATAAGCCATATGTCCTAAAGACGCCACAGTGTCTGCTGTGCCTCATTCCCAAAAGGAAACACAAACCCGGTGTAAGCTCCTGGAACCCCTGGAATTTTGCACCGCTCGGGGGTTGGGGTGGCATCCAACAATATGATCTTTGAGTGTTCAGAAAACACACTGTGCTCTCATCACACGTGCCACTTAGTAGGAAGACATCCAGGTCGTGTGCAGCAAGTGAGTAACCATGGTGCATTTATTGCATGAAAAAAATATATGGAAAAGCAATAGAAGTATAAGCTATCACATGCCAAGATCAGACTCTGGCAGCCAGTGTGGTGTAGTGGTTAAGAGCGGTAGTCTTGTAATCTGGGGAACCGGGTTCGAGTCTCCGCTCCTCCACATGCAGCTGCTGGGTGACCTTGGGCCAGTCACACTTCTTTGAAGTCTCTCAGCCTCACTCACCTCACAGAGTGTTTGTTGTGGGGGAGGAAGGGAAAGGAGAATGTTAGCCGCTTTGAGACTCCTGAAGGGGAGTGAAAGGCAGGATATCAAATCCAAACTCTTCTTCTTCTCTTCTTACAGAGCAGAAAGCAGTTATAGGGGAGAAGAGGAGTGTGCCAAGTTCCATAGTGGGGTTTCTTGGCTCTAGAATTTTGAGCCAGCATGACTAAGCCGCTTCTGGCGAAACCAGAGCAGCGCACGGAAACACCGTTTACCTTCCCACCAGAGCGGTACCTATTTATCTACTTGCACTTTGATGTGCTTTCGAACTGCTAGGTTGGAAGGAGCTGGGACCGAGCAACGGGAGCTCACCCCGTCGCAGGGATTTGAACCGCCAACCTTCTGATTGGCAAACCCTAGGCTCTGGTTTAACCCACAGCGCCACCCGTGTCCCAAGATTCCCAATAAAATGTGGAATTGCTCCCACAGAACCCTCCTTGTAGTTACCACCATTCAAGACTCGCAGAAATAACTTCCTGAAGGCAGGAGGTGCACAATGCACAGAGTTAAATATCCTTGGGTTTACATGAAACCATACAGGTCAATGTACATCCATCAAGAATCTGCTTTCCTGGAGTTATTCCCAGTGCTGGGCAAGTTAAAATATGTGAACTTGATGCAATATTCTCCTGAAGCTAACTTCTCCTTTTGACAGTTAGCACATTTATGAGCAAACACATTCCTTACTGAACTTTAAACGGTGTGAGCTGAGATATTCATTAACTGATTGTGATTTCCAAAACTTCTTGAGAAATGCCAATTTTTATCTTTTGCTGGGAACTGCCTAATTGGCATCATTGAAGTATGTGGCTGTGGCCTGGGCATTATAATTCCTTTGTTGCAGAAGGCAGAAAACTGAGATTGAGGGATAGTGATTTGCTCAACGCCACACAGCAAAATCAAAATCAGAGGTTGGATGGTGATTTGTCAGGGATGCTTCAGCTGAGATTCCTGCATTGCAGAGGGCTGGATTAGATGACCCTTGCATTATATAATAATAATAATAATAATAATAATAATAATAATAATAATTATTATTATTATTATTATTATTATTATTATTATTATTATTATTATTTATTTGTACCCCGCCCATCTGCCTGGGTTTGGGTTCCCCCAGCCACTCTGGGCGGCTTCCAACAAAGACCAAAAATACACTAAGATGTCACACATTAAAAAGTTCCCTGCCAACTCTAAAATTCAATGATTCTAGGATTTTTGCAACCAGTTAGAAAATGGCCCACCCTATTCCCACAACCAGGAACCCAGTAAGCATACTTAGGAACATAATAAACATGTCTCTTTTTCCAGAGGTAGCCCAGGTCTGGCAAGTCCAAACTTATGTGTTGCCTGCCTGATATTTTTTAAAGCTCCGGTTGTGCAAGGTGCTAAACACAACACCAGGCAAACGGCAAGCCCTGTGCATTAATCAAACAGCTTGATCCCTGAAGACCACCCCAACCCACGGCGTCTTACCAGAATGTTCTGCATTGCGAGCCAGCTGTACAAGTTGGATGTTGTTAAACTCATCCAAGGGAGAGCACCTGGTTTGCATTATTGGCAAAGGCATCTACAAGCAATGCGCTCTCGACAGGCGTGAGGGAGCTGGAAAAGTGCAAGGGGAAGTCCCCACATAAATACATTATTGTGCATGCCTGACCTGATAATATATGAAAAGAACCAGGAATAAATATATCAGGGACTACCTACTCTGGAAGAATGGCAGACGAAGGTGATTGAATATATGGGACTGGCAGAGATGACCGGCAGAATTCGTGACCAAGGGAAAGAGACAGTGGAAGAAGATTGGAAGAAATTCAAGATATATCTTAAAAATTATTGCAAAATTGAGGAGTGTTAGATGTCAGGGAATAAGAAATAGAGAATTGCAGCTGTAACTAATAAGCTAAAGAAAAAGGAACGTAATGAAAGTGAATTAAATAATTAATTATTGGAGAATTGCTAAAAAAAAAATTAAGGATGCAGCAAAAGGGAGGTATGGGGAAGTCGGAGAAACAAGGGGTATGAAAACAGGATTATGAAATTATACATGTTTATATGTTTCTGTTTGTGTATATGAGTGTGTTGTTTGTTTTTATTTGTGTTGGAAAATCAATAAAAATTATATATATATATATATATATATATATATATATATATATATCAGGGACAGAGATGGTTCATGACCAAGGCATTTTTGCAACACAAGCAGGGAGGGAAGAATCCTTCCTTGTGTTACCTGCCGCCTCCCCCAACATTCACACACACACACACACCAGAATAGTTCAGTACAGACGCAGCTTCTCTGCCAAACTAATATCTCGAGGGCAGATCTCTCTGAAGCCTTTCTTTGCTGTTCTTTCACCCATAGGTCCTGGCGCTACGGGACAAGGGTTTGAACCCCACAAAAGTCAGCAGCCTTCATTTCTGGGTGCAAAACTGCCCTAGCTTCTAGAAATAGATTTGTGGGAGGGGAAGAGAGTATGGTAAAATGCTGCAACCCCATCTCGAGGGAAGGTGGAAACAGAGAGGGGGTGGACCCAAATTGCAAGGGTCTGTTAGGCGGCAGAAACCTCCCCCAAATATCTGACACAAGATCACCCAAATCATGTGTTCTACCTTAAATAAATTCTGAAAATGGGTGCAATGATGGTAGCGGTGCGTCTTTTCTGCATGGATTTGCAAGAGGTGTACATTCTTTTGTATTCTGCGCAACTGTGATCTGACAGGATTTGGAATGCTTCACATGGAGTGGTGCATGCTGGGAGAAGTAGAAGTGTGATTAACAAGGATCAAGGGATGGGGGCTGTTATGTACTGAAGTTCTCACCCTGGGCCAGCAGGGGGATACCGTAGATAGTTATGCAAATAAGGGATCAAAAGTGACGTTCAGTGATTGGATAGTTCTAGAAAATTGTTACAGTTACGTTGTACTGGAGCTCTATATAAGCAGGCTGGCTGAACCCTTCAGTTCAGTTCTGTCCTGGCCTGTGAATAAACAAGAGCTGTTTGAAGAATTGCTGTGTCGTCTGATATGTTCACCCACAACTTAACAGGGGCGGTTGTTTGGCATGTATCTTAATGCAACCCCTTCCCAGTTTGTAACCTCCAAAACAATGCACGGACTGAAATGCAGCTATCGTTCGAGAGTCACTTCTTCGTGTTTAGGAGTGCCGTTCTCCAGCCGCCATTTTTTAAAAAAAATTACAACAATGCACACATTAGGCGACGTGTGTCTTAAAAAGCACAGATTAACGAAAGCAACCTACAGTATGCACTAAATCAAGCAAAACTGCGTACAAAGAATGTTATACGGGGAGAAATGCTCACCTTACTGCAGACAAATTTCCACAAGGAATTGAAAAAAAGAAGAAGAAGAAGAGAAGAAGAGCTTGGATTTGATATCCTGCTTTATCACTACCCGAAGGAGTCTCAAAGCGGCTAACAATCTCCTTTCCCTTCCTCCCCCACAACAAACACTCTGTGAGGTGAGTGGGGCTGAGAGACTTCAGAGAAGTGTGACTGGCCCAAGGTCACCCAGCAGCTGCTTGTGGAGGAGCGGGGAAGCGAACCCGGTTCACCAGATTACAAGAATACCACTCTTAACCACTACACCACACTGGCGTAACTGTGGCGAAGTGAACTTATGGTTGGAAAAATGAGAAAATGAGAAATGTCCATCTCTCCAAGCTTCAGTGCTGTTCTGCATGCAATAAAACAGACATGTGAGCCCACATTGCCATCTCCAATGGCTTTCAGGCTTCTTCCTGCACAGAATAATACCCATAGCCAGGGCCGGATTTAGGTTTGATGAGGCCCTAAGCTACTGAAGGTAATGGGGCCCTTTATATGTCCAGCTGTCCTTTGTCAACAACAAATTGCCGCTGTTTTTTGTGTTGAATATATGCTACATGGTAACTTATGGACCTAATAGGTACCTAATAGGTATCTGCATGTACATTCTGCACATGCAGAATGTAGGCACCCCTATATATAGAAATAAGCAAACCAGTGATATACAGTGGTGCCTCGGGTTAAGTACTTAATTCATTCCTGAGATCTGTTCTTAACCTGAAACTGTTCTTTACCTGAAGCACCACTTTAGCTAATGGGGCCTCCCGCTGCCACTACACCGCCGGAGCACTATTTCTATTCTCATCCTGAAGCAAAGTTCTGAGGTAATATTTCTGGGTTAGCAGAGTCTGTAACCTGAAGCGTATGTATCCTGAAGGGTATGTAACCCGAGGTACAACTGTATTAGGGAGCAGGCTAGCAGGTGGGGCCCATCATAAGAGCCTACACAACACAAAACACTGTTGCTGTGTGTAGGTTTTATTTTATTTGTTTTTTATCTTATATTTTGGAAATGTACATCAAGTTTTTTTCCCTTTAATTTTTTTTTTGGGGGGGGGGCCAAGAGAGGGGGCCTAAGCTATAGCTTGTTTAGCTTATACGTAAATCCGGCAGTTCCCATAGCACTGAAACCAGCCGTGTTTGAAGAGGTCACAAGAGAAAGGGGATGCAAACGGAGACCAGGAGTGAGGAAAAGGTCAGAAGAGTGCACAGGATACCAACCCCCTTAATGCTGGGAGACACTGCCTGTAGGTTTTTACTTCATCTCCAAAACTATTGGGGGCTATGAACTTCCTCCTTATTTAAAATAAATGCCGATGTTCTTAGGAATCCAAATTATGTGCCAGACACCAAATTCTTTGCAGGATCGGAGAAGATGAACAGCCCTGCGCGAGAGAGATAAAGACAGTGCAGGGCAGGTGGGTGTAACACAGACGTTTGATCTGTGTGCCACAGTTTTGGACCTTAATGGTGCTTCCTTTCAACGCACTCCAACTGAATCAAACCACATAATCCATGCTTTGTTGCACGTGGCTAACTATCATGGGACGCGGGTGGCGCTGTGGTCTAAACCACTGAGCCTCTTGGGCTTGCTGATCAGAAGGTCGGCGGTTCGAATCCCCACGACGCGGTGAGCTCCCGTTGCTCGGTCCCTGCTCCTGCCAACCTAGCAGTTCAAAAGCACGTCAAAGCACAAGTAGATAAATAGGTACTGCTGCGGCGGGAAGGTAAACGGCATTTCCGTGAGCTCTGGGTTCCGTCACGGTGTCCCGTTGTGCCAGAAGCAGCTTAGTCCTGCTGGCCACATGACCCAGAAAGCTGTCTGTGGATAAACACCGGCTCCCTCAGCCTGAAAGGTGAGATGGTAAATGACGTTTCCGTGCGCTGCTCTGGTTTCGCCAGAAGCAGCTTAGTCATGACCCGGAAGCTGTACGCCGGGCTCCGTCGGCCAATAAAGCGAGATGAGCGCCGCAACCCCAGAGTTGTCCGCAACTGGACCTAATGGTCAGGGGTCACTTTACCTTTTAACCATCAGCAACCTAGACATCTGTTCAGTATGTGTTTAGCAAATGGATCCCTGAGCCTGCATTTTGCACAGAGCCAGTAGCAAGGAGGTTTTTGGAGCAAGATCCCTGTGGCAATAAACAGAATCAGATGAACAAGGTTGTGTGCACACAGAGAGAGGGAGAGAGAGCAGGAGGGAGGGAGAGTTGAACCTTGGCCAATGTCTAACCTAATTTTCATCCTTTGATCAGATCACATTCTGATAAAATAGCCTCTGCAGTAGCCTCACACACCAATTTATTCATTTCATTTGTTCTGGCGTATATATTCCCCAACTAAAAATGGAAGTTATCAAGGTGGCTTGCAAAGAAACAGGGTGAAATAGACAAATGATGCCATTGTTACTAGAGTGGAGCAAAAGCATGACGAGACTACATAACACCGGTCTTGAAAGACCTACATTGGCTCCCAGTACGTTTCCAAAAACAATTCCAAGTGTTGGTGCTGACGTTTAAAGCCCTAAATGGTCTCAGCCCAGTATACCTGAAGGAGCGTCTCCACCCCCATCGTCCAGCCCAGACACTGAGGTCCAGGGCCGAGGGCCTTCTGGTAGTTCCATCCCTGTGAGAATTCAAGTTACAGGGAACCAGGCAGAGGGCCTTCTCAGTAGTGGCACCTGCCCTGTGGAATGCCCTCCCATCAGATGTCAAGGAAATAAACAACTATATGACATTTAGAAGACATCTGAAGGCAGCCCTGTTTAGAGAAGTTTTTAATGACTGATGTTTTAATGTATTTTTAATCTTTTGTTGGAAGCTGCTCAGAGTGGCTGGGGAAACCCAGCCAGATGGGAGGTATAAATTATTATTATTATTATTATTATTATTATTATTATTATTATTATATTCCCCCGCCCCCGAGCTTTGATGCTGCAGCAACAAGCACTATTCTGCAGCTGAATCTTCCGATCTGGGACTGATTGTGCCGATCCAAAGGCGCTGTGTTTCTGCAGGTGCAAATTATGAGTGGCTTTCTCTTCAGATGCACCAACGTCGCCCAAACACACATTGCTACTACAGTGCCCTTCTGGAAAAAGCTTCAGGGTGCACAGCCCTTGAGAGGGATGACCAGAAACCAGCAGTCCTCTGAGAGATTCAGGCACATGCTCCCAGAGGCCGCCTTCTTTGTTCCTTTCCCAAGCCATGTCTGAACCTTGGCCATGCCAACTGTGGCATGAGCTAGAGTCCAGGGCTGTCTTAAGCATATGCGGTGCTGGGGTGCAAAGATCTGCCTGGCGTGGTGCCCCACCCCCCACCCCAGGTTGCCCAGTCCCAGGCATACAGGAGGGCATCTCGCTGGCTTGGTCGCCCCTGAACTTGCGGGGCAGAGCCGCCCACAGCAGAAGAGCCCGCCACAGCGCTCTGACCAACAGGCGAGCTCTTCCATGGACTCAACTCTTGGGCCCTGGACTCTCGGCCTGGTGCCCCTGAGAGCCTGGCGCCCAGGTGCCCTGCACTCCTATCACCTATGGGTAAGATGGCCCTGCTAGAGTCCAACCCTGTGTTGAAGAACTCTGGTCTACTCTGGCTGTCAGAGGCTCTCTAGAATCTCCAAGGGAGTTTCTCACAACGGCTACTGGTGATCCATTCCTAAACTGGATATTCCAGAGATTTGAAACTGGGAAGATCAGCCTGCAAACCCAGCATTCTTGCCACCGAGTCGCAATATGCCTTCCCTCTCTCTATTGCCTCCTCTGCATTGAATTTTGAAGTGTAAGCTCTTCGAGGCAGAGGCCTGTCTTTTTGTTATTACCCTCTAAAACAGCCTTTCTCAACCTGTGGGTCCCCAGATATTGTTGAACTACAATTCCCAACACCCCTAGCTAGCAAGGCCAGAGCTCAGGGGTGATGGGAGTTGTAGTCCAACAACATCTGGGGACCCACAGGTTGAGAACCACTGCTCTAAAGCATATGATACATTTGTGACACTAGAAAATCTGTTTCATTGTTCTGTCCTGAAAGGGAATGTTGCCCCAGAGCAGTCATCGTGGCCGATGAGAGTGCGCTGGCAACAACCACCACTTTGACGCCACATCCAACAAAAGAAAAGCATTAAACAACTTCTAGTACCTTGCTGCCTTGGAAGGTACCATTTTGTCTTGACTTCATAAGAATCATCAGCACATCATACCAACTTTGCACTTTCAAGCAGTGCTTTTTTTTCCTAAAAAAATGTTTAGGGGTACTCTCATTTTCCTACTCATATTGAAATACTGCTCCTCAATGAAGCCAAACTTAGGTTAGGGGTATGCGTACTTGCCAACAAAGGTCCGTATAGTAAAAGCTATGGTTTTCCCAGTAGTGATGTATGGAAGTGAGAGCTGGACCATAAAGAAGTCTGATCACCAAAGAATTGATGCTTTTGAATTCTGGTGCTGGAGGAAACTCTTGAGAGTCCCATGGACTGCAAGAAGATCAAACCTCTCCATTCTGAAGGAAATCAGCCCTGAGTGCTCACTGAAAGGACAGATCCTGAAACTGAGGCTCCAATACTTTGGCCACCTCATGAGAAGAGAAGACTCCCTAGAAAAGACCCTGATGTTGGGAAAGATGGAGGGCACAAGGAGAAGGGGACAACAGAGGACAAGATGGTTTTATAGTGTTCTCGAAGCTACCAGCATGAGTTTGACCAAACTGCAGGAGGCAGTGGAAGACAGGAGTGCCTGGTGTGCTGTGGTCCATGGGGTCACGAAGAGTCGGACACGACTAAACGACTAAACAACAACAAAATGCGTACCCCTGTGTACAGAAAGAAAGAAAGAAAGAAAGAAAGAAAGAAAGAAAGAAAGAAAGAAAGTCTGTGAATCTGTGCCGACTGTCCGCTGGAAGCCGGAAAAGGCACAGTTGGTAGAATTGTTATAAATTAACATGTAAAAGTTGTGTGTGCGTTTTCCTTCTTCTGAATTATTTTCACAAGGTTTCCCAGCCCCCTTCATGGTATTCTGCTTTTTGCTGTCCCCATCCGTCATGCTAGATAGCCAGAAGTCGCAAAGAGGAAATTCATGACATCACTGCTTCGGTGAGACTAATGGAATCAATGATGTCAAAGAATGATACATTCCGCTCTGTGTTTCTTTATGCAAGGAAATCCTAGAGGATTTCACAGTGGGGGAAAAGAATCCGAAACAGTTACTTATGATTGATTTCTGTACGGAACACGACCCCGCCTCTCCACCACAAGCATGTTAACTGGGGAAATCAGCGCATATTTTCAGGCTTACCTCAATTTTCTTTTTAAGGTCAGAGTTCAGCTTTGCAAGCCCTCGATACCTAATGGGCTAATGATGTGTCCCTCTGTGTCTTTATGCGCCGGGTTTCTCGCCAGATGGTATGGCGATGCCGTGAACTACATTTCAAATGCACCAACCCACAGAAAGCATTGTGTACCAGGGCAAGCCCTCAGGACGGAGCTATTTATTAGCCCTGTGAGTGCTTCGCTCCTGGCGTACGAAACTCCATCCCCTCTTTATATCGGTTGTCCTGCCCTGTTCCCCCTCCCTCACGAGATTAGCACCCACCGTGCAGGAAAATGGCGAATGCTGAGATAATGCCACAGGGGAACGCTTGTCAGCTCGCTGGAAAAATGATCCGCAAACGCCAAATGCTATAAAAAACGAATGAATCTTCCCTCCTTCCTTCGTATGGAATCATTTACATATACCCCAAAATGCACAGAGAACGAGGAGGGCTTGCGTTCACCGAGGCCAGCTCTTTTTTCAAACGACCGAAGTCAACGAGCCTCTCCTGAGGTCTTTTCCTTGTGAAAATGAAACCCTCCCAGGAGAGGCTTGGAAGCCTGTGAGCTCCCACACATGAGAAAACTATCAATCATATTTATATACTAGATCGCCTACAGTACAGAGCATGTTAGCCACCCCTTTCCATCATGCTCCCTTACTGTGAACTAAGTGGAGTAGCGCTAAATACAGTAAGAAGCAGAGAAGCAGAGAAGCCTGTGTTTGCGTACGTCCGACATCCGAAATCTCCCTGCCAGACAGCACAAATGATTCTGTACAGTTGGAACCTCGGTTTTCAAACATACAGTGGTACCTTGGGTTACATATGCTTCAGGTTACATACACTTCAGGTTACAGACTCAGCTAACCCAGAAATAGTGCTTCAGGTTAAGAACTTTGCTTCAGGATGAGAACAGAAATTGTGCTCCGGCGGCGCGGCAGCAGCAGGAGGCCCCATTAGCTAAAGTAGTGCTTCAGGTTAAGAACGGTTTCAGGTTAAGTACAGACCTCTGGAACAAATCAGGTACTTAACCTGTTACCACTATAATCCGTTCCGGAAGATCGTTCGGCTTCTGAAACGTTCGAAAACCGAGGATCAATCGGCTGGCTGCAAAGTCAATGAGGGAAAAATGCACCTCAGAAGCCATTCAATTTCCAGGGCATGTTCGAAAACGGAAGCAATTACTTCCGGGTTTTCGGCATCCGAGTTCCAAATTGTTTGGCTTCCAAAACGCTTGAAAACCGAAGTCCCACTGTACAGTGGTACCTCGGGTTAAGTACTTAATTTGTTCCGTTTACCTTCCCGCCACAGCGGTACCTATTTATCTACTTACACTGGTATGCTTTCGAACTGCTAGGTTGGGAGGAGCTAGGACTGAGCAATGGGAGCTCACCCTGTCGCAGGGATTTGAACCACCGACCTTCGAATCTGCAATCCCAAGAGGCTCAGTTGTTTAGACCACAGCGCCACCCGTGTCCCCTCCCTCAGCAAGGACAGCATCCTTGTCAACAGGCTGCCAGACTTCCTATGGTATTGCACTGTAAGTATTTCTGTCTCTGCTAAATCTTCAGTCACTCTTAAGATAGCTTTATGGTTTCTGATTTTTGCTGCCTTTGACAATATTTGCCACAATTCAAGGGTCTGAAAGGACACCAGCCTTACATCTGATGCTTCAACAGAGCAGTGAATAGTGCAATCCATATACTGTCACTTTTGTGATAATATGCTTTCATTTTCTGGTGGAACCACCGACCTTCCAATCGACCCTCCCGCCGCAGCGGTACCTATTTATCTACTTGCACTGGTGTGCTTCCAAACTGCTAGGTAGGGAGGAGCTGGGACCGAGCAACGGGAGTTCACCCTGTCACAGGGATTCGAACCGCTGACCTTCCAATCGGCAAGTCCAAGAGGCTCCGTGGCTTAGACCACAGCGCCACCCACATCCCATAATAATAATATTTATACCCCACCCACCTGACTGGGTTGCCCTAGCCACTCTGGGTGGCTTCCAACAAAAATGAAAACATAAAAAAATTAAACACAAAATAATTCCTTACACAGGGCTGCCTTCGGACACCTACTAAGGATTGAATAGTTACTTATCTCCTTAGCTCAGGAGTTGCATAACTCCATACCCTCCAACATTTCTCCAATGAAAATAGGGATGCCCTAAAATACACTGGGCTCAAAGATATTCTATGCCTGCCTAACGGAACCTCCTTTAAGGATCTGAAAATCCACCTTTCTAAAAACAAACACAGCTATGAAGAAGGTGTATTTGTCCCTATCTCAAGCCCCAAGCAGGGTGTTCTCCATCTAACAAAAATCTTAAATGGCTCGTGACCTTGTTGTTGTTGTTGTTGTTGTGTGGGGGTTGTTGTTTTTTCTAGGTTCCTCCCGGTGCTGAGAGTTGGCATGCCAGTTTTTATTCTACTACACTTCTAGGAAGAAAATCCCTCAAAAACAAACATGGAAGTGCTGACACATCCTTAACTGCAGCATCTTGAACATGATGCTATAATAAGGAAGCTCCTTGTGTGGCCCAGCGCAGAGATAAATAAAAGCCCTCTTGGCAGCTGCTTCCGACAAATCATAAGCCTTCAAATGCATAAATGCTAATGACAACCCCAATGATTAGAGGTCTTTTTTTAAAAAAAAAAAAAAATTATTAAAAATTTTTCATTTACAGTAAAAAAAAAAAAGAACATAACATTGCATATCACATATTTTCTTATCACTTCTGGACTTCCTCACATCTCCTGCTCCTACGTTCTAGTTTAATACACTTAGAACAACAATTTATTCCCTTATCTCCATCCTTACTGTCAAATTTCGAATATATTTCAAATTTTAGATACGTTTATTCCAATCCTTACAAAAGAAAATTTAATTTAGCCTAATAATTATCTAAAAAAAATAATAATAGGTTTTTCATCTTATATTTAAATTATCTTCATGATTTACTTCATCTATTTTGATGGTGCCAATTTGTCTAAAATCAAGCATCCTGCTTAACATTCATACAGTTTACAATATTTTTGCAGATAAAGCTTAAATTTTTTCCAGTCCTCTTCAACGATTTCTTCTCCCAGGTCTCGGATTCTGCCCAATGATTAGAGGTCTTAATGGTGCACCAAGCTAAGATAATTCAGAGCAGAAGCAGGGTCATCCCTTCTGAATAGGCAGGGGTGAGCAAGTTAAAGAAATCAATAGACACTCCTGATTTCTTCCAGGAGAAGAAGGGGCCCTGGTTAATTGTACAAACACTGGCTAACCATGATTAATTTCGGTATTGAATTTTCAAATAATTCAGCCGAGCTGAGGACTGGCTCTACACCACTTCCCTTAACCAGAGAATGTCCTAGCATAAGGCACAATTTTCTCATAATAGCGTAGGACGCAACTCCAGCTCTTTGGAGAAGCAAAATAAATGTCACTTTAATCAACACTCCATGCACCACAAAGGCTGTGGCTTGGTTCTCAATCAAAATATCTTATTTGTCAGTCTCGCAAGAGGCAGGGACATGTGAACACCAGCAGAGTCAACCCAGAATGGCATTTGGCGTTGGACGGATTTTGTGCTGCATTACTTATTTTTCCCCTTCCCTCCCCCTGCTCTCTCTTCTCTGTTTTCACCATGTCTGGCCATGGTATGGGAACAGTTCCTCAAGAGACAATGGAGTGCGCCTTCAGGGGTGAAGCCAAACCGCTGCATTAGCAGGCAGCAATAATAATAATAATTTATTATTTGTACCCCGCCCATCTGGCTGGGTTTCCCCAGCCACTCTGGGTGGCTTCCAACAAAGATTAAAAATCCATTAAAGTGTCACACATTAAAAACTTCCCTGAACAGGGCTGCCTTCAGATGTTTTCTAAATGTCAGGTAGTTGTTTTTCTCTTTGGCATCTGGTGGAAGGGCGTTCCACAGGGCAGGGGCCACTACCGAGAAGGCTCTCTGCCTTGTTCCCTGTAGCTTTGCTTCTCACAATGAGGGAACCGCCAGAAGGCCCTTGGCGCTGGACCTCAGCATCTGGGCAGAATGATGGGGGTGGAGATGCTCCTTCAGGTATACTGAAGCAAAATGACCTCCCTCAGGAACACAAACCTGGGCAGTATGTATGGGGGTCCTGGACTGCCCAGATGGCAAGACCCCCCTCTCGGCCTCACTGATATGGTCCACATGAAAGCAGAGTGTTAAGTTGTGGGTGAACATATCAGACGACACAGCGATTCTTCAAACAGCTCTTGTTTATTCACAGGCCCAGAACTGGGCTGAAGCGTTCAGCCAACCTGCTTATATAGAGCTCAACTACAAAGCAACAGTAACAACTTTCTGTAACTATCCAATCACTGAATGTCACTTTCAATTCCTTATTTGCATATGTGGTCCTGAGTGAAAACTATCTACAGTATCCCCCTGCTGGCGCAGGGTGAGAACTTCAGTACATAACACCGAGCTATACATTTGGCACCAGCTTGGCTGCAGGAATTCCCGGAAGGAGGCGTACAAGATGCCATCCAACCATCTTTGGGATTCCCACTCCAGATTTGTGGGGACAGTAATGGAGTAAGTAATAAGACCCAAGCTATGTCATCTCTTCCTCCTGTTCCCCAACAATGTACACACTCTGCCAATTGAGGCACACAGAGGCACACAGGCTAGCCCTGCCAGGCTCTGTGACAACAGTGAACATGATCAAAGTGTCCTTGTAATATTTGCCTTCTCCTGAGGAGGAAAGTTGAACATGCAGAAGCAGACAGCTCTCCTGGTGGACAGTGTTGATCCTTTGCTGGCTGCTTGCATTCAAAACTCCACTATTTTTCTCCAGCCCACAAGTGACTTTAAGGCGGTTGGTCAACAGCTAGGAGCCACCAGCCATTAATGGTCATTCAAAAAGTGCATTTATCTTTAAAAGGCCTATACAACAGTCTTAAAGGATTGTTCCATATAACTAAAGAGGCATTTTCTAGCTATATAGCTGTTCATGGGATGATTAGAAGTTGGAAAATAGGATGAAACAGGGATAGGTAGATGAATAGATAGATAGATAGATAGATAGATAGATAGATAGATAGATGATAGATAGAGATGATAGATGATAGATAGATAGATAGATAGATAGATAGATAGATAGATAGATAGATGAGTCGATCATATAAACACTCATATATATCCAAAAACAGCAAGTAAAGACTAGAATGGCTGGAAAATCTTGTCTCCCCTTATTTTCAC
Organism: Podarcis cretensis; assembly: GCF_951804945.1. Lineage (NCBI taxonomy): Eukaryota > Metazoa > Chordata > Lepidosauria > Squamata > Lacertidae > Podarcis > Podarcis cretensis. Next base: position 115,483,331 of record NC_137172.1, on the reverse strand, counting down.
CTTTTAAATTTGATTTATTATATTTTACTGGGCTTGACACAGATGATGTCAAGGTCAAGGTTTCTTCATATGAAGGAACTGTGTGCATTTGGGTTACAGCCAACTAAGCTGAGACTAGAATCAGCTTTATAGTGTGGGGCCATCAACGGACTGGCTACTCAGCCACAAACAACAAAGAGTCCTATGGCACCCTAAACACTAGGGTAAGTGGTTAAGGGGCCCCTGACCATTAGGTCCAGTTGTGACCGACTCTGGGGTTGCAGCGCTCATCTCGCTTTATTGGCCGAGGGAGCCGGCGTACAGCTTCCGGGTCATGTGGCCAGCATGACTAAGCCACTTCTGGCGAACCAGAACAGTGCACGGAAACGCCGTTTACCTTCCTGTCGGAGTGGTAGCTATTTATCTACTTGCACTTTGACATACTTTCGAACTGCTAGGTTGGCAGGAGCAGGGACCGAGCAACGGGAGCTCACTCCATCGCGGGGATTCGAACTGCCGACCTTTTGATCAGAAAGTCCTAGGCTCTGTGGTTTAACCCAGAGCGCCACCCGCGTCCCCAAACATTAGGGTATAATGACATAAAAAGATTTCCTGGAGAAAAGCACGTCTTTCACACATTCAAAAGAATCTAGTTACTCCTTGCTAAAATATTAAGAGCCGTACATTTTTTTGTGGTGAAGCCACAGTCTCATGCCAAGCCTAGCAAAGTGAAACAAAGTCATGTCTCACTGAAATATTTGCACCACCTTGGGTTGAATTTTACTACATACCACCATGTACCAAGTGATCATTCACAGCTGCTGTCACTGAGCATCTTCTCTGTGATACAGGGCACAGGAAGAGAGGTCTGTCGTTATCTAATAAAGGAGTGGGGAACCTCAAGCCCAGGAGCCAAGATCTCTTGCTTCGCCCACTTTTAGCTCTGGCCCCACCCACACTGGTATGCGGTTGTAGCCTGGAGAGTAGCCCAGTTGCCTCTGGCTGCAAAAGTTGCCCCACAGCTCCTGAGAAAGCTTGCAATTCATTAGGAGATTTGTTATGTACTGAGTTGAATAGGATCCAAAATGCAGCAGTCTGATTGGTCCTAGAACAATAGGATTCAGAATGCAGCAGTCTGACTGGTCCTAGAACAATAGGATTCAGAATGCAGCAGTCTGATTGGTGCACAGGAGCCACCCAATCCAGCTCCAGGTGGAAGTGAATCCGCAACCTGATTGGCCTACAGGAGAAACCCGAAATTAGCCAATCACGTGGGGCCCATTGTGTAAATAATGTATATAAAGCAGACATTCTGGGGGAACTTCCATTCCTCCTCACCACTATGAGCTGAATAAAGAGCATGAAATCCACTCTCGACTCTGAGTATATTTCAAGATTGCAGTTCTTTTCCATTTATTTCTTCAGAATAAATCCCGCCAACAATCTTTGTAAACAAACAACGATATGCAAAACTAAGCAACTAATATTTTAAAAATTAAAAAAAATAATGCTTGGTCTGGACCTTAACTTTGATCCTCAGTCTGGCTGACTGGCTGTGGATCTGATGCAGTTAGCTCAGGGAGTTAAAGCCGGCATAGACCCTGATTCAGAGCTGGCACAGATTTCTTCAGAAGTGAAAACCCGCTACCTGGCCTCGGTGTTGCTCAGATTCTTGGCACAGACTAGATTCTGCTGCATGCTGGGGAATCAGACTCCTGGAAAGAAATGAAAACCGACGGGTGTTGTTGTTTTTCCCCCCTCCCTTCCAAAAATATATTAAAAAATAAAATTCTATATATATGCAGGTCCTTTGCTAGTAGGACACACAAACTCTTCTCCAAATATCGTAGCAATAAAGCATCAAGAGGCAGATTCTGACTCAATAATAATAATAATAATAATAATAATAATAATAATAATTTATTATTTATTATTTATACCCCACCCATCTGGCTGGGTCCCTCCAGCCACTGTAGGCAGCTTCCAACAAAACACTAAAATACGATAACCTATTAAACATTAAAAGCTTCCCTAAAGAGGGCTGCCTTCAGAAGTCTTCTAAAAGTCTGGTAGTTGTTCTTCTCTTTGACATCTGATAGGAGGGCGTTCCACAGGGCGGGTGCCACTACCGAGAAGGCCCTCTGCCTGGTTCCCTGTAACTTGGCTTCTTGTAGTGAGGGAACCGCCAGAAGGCCCTTGGCGCTGGACCTCAGTGTCCGGGCAGAACGATGGAGGTGGAGACGCTCCTTCAGGTATACTGGACCGAGGCCGTTTAGGGCTTTAAAGGTCAGCACCAACACTTTGAATTGTGCTCAGAAACGTACTGGGAGCCAGTGTAGGTCTTTCAAGACTGGTGTTATATGGTCTCAGCAGCCGCTCCCAGTCATCAGTCTAGCTGCCGCATTCTGGATTAATTGTAGTTACTGGGTCACCTTCAATGGTAGCCCCACGTAGAGCGTATTGCAGTAGTCCAAGCGAGAGATAACCAGAGTATGCACCACTCTGGCAAGACAGTCCACGGGCAGGTAGAGTCTCAGCCTGCATACCAGATGGAGCTGATAAACAGCTGTCCTGGACACAGAATTGACCTGTGCCTCCATGGACAGCTGTGAGTCCAAAATTACTCCCAGGCTGCGCACCTGGTCCTTCAGGGGCACAGTTACCCCATTCAGGACCAGGGAGTCTTCCACACCTGCCTGCCTCCTGTCCCCCCAAAACAGTACTTCTGTCTTGTCAGGATTCAACCTCACTCTGTTAGCCGCCATCCATCCTCCAACCGCCTCCAGACAATGGGTCGACCATCACCAGCTGGACAAAGGTCACCATGGTAGGATTTGCAGATTGCTGTAGCTACCGGGGGGGGGCTAGGCAGGTTCCCCCCCCCCAGTTGAAGCTTCCAGAGGGGCACCACTGAGGCTCCCAGCGTGTATATATATGCAAATGCATTGGGTGGGAGCCAAACTGGGTCTTTGACCCGGTGAAATAAAGTCTAGTTTCGCCCCTGGATTTGCACGCACAGCTTCTGCGTGAGTTGCCTAGCTTGAATAGTGATATTGATGGAGAAATCAATCGTGCAACCCAGTTAGCCCACCATACTGCTGCCCTACAGAAAATCTGGCCACCAAACAGGTGTCTTTTTTGATGTCAACAGTGGCCATGCAAGAACTGAGTCTGAGCACAGACTCTGGCAAGCTGAACGGCAGTGGCAAGCCTGGGCAAGGAGACTTAAGTTACTAGCTCTCTGCCCTTGCCAACTTCTCCTGGCAAAGTGCGGCCAGGCTCTCACCCAAGTCTTTAAAGTGATGGAGCAAGGCAGGCCAAGCTAAACAAACCTTTAGCCTCTGGTGGGTTGCAAATGGCTGAAACGTATATGAGTGGAAGGAGTGCAGCACAAGTCATCCTTGTCCGGGTGCAAAGCCACAGCTCACAATGCTCCATCCTATCCATTTTGGTCATGCACTGCAGACCATAGGATTGGACGCTTGGGCTCTCTGATTCCAAATGAACTGAATCACAGGGGATTGCAAGCCACATTTTGTATTTAAAAAAATTAATTTACTGATGCCATTCAAAGCTGGGGAAAAAACAGAATAAAAGTGAACTGGGTAAATAATAATAATAACTTTTTAAATGACATCTTGGAAGGCTGCCTCAGTTTTAATAGGATAGGGGTAGGCAAACTAAGGCCCAATCGCCTTCTAAATCCGGTCCGGAATCAGCATGTTTTTACATGAGTAGAATGTGTCCTTTTATTTAAAATGCATCTGTGCTTTTAAGATTTCATTCTTTATTTCATCGGCTGTGTTTCTGCCTTTGTGAGGCAGATAGACTCCAGGAAGAAAAATGTGTTTGTCTAGAACAGTGTTTCCCAACCTTGTGCCTCCAGCTGTTTTTGAACTACAACTCCCATCATCCCTGACTAGCAAGACCAGTGGCAAGGGATGATGGGAATTGTAGTCCAAAAACAGCTGGAGACACAAGGTTGGGAAACACTGGTCTAGAACAACCTTTCTCAACCTGGGGGTCCCCAGATGTTGTTGAACTACAACTCCCATCGCCCCTAGCTAGCAAGGCCAGAGCTCAGGGATGATGGGAGTTGAGGGATGGTGGGAGTTGTAGTCCGACAACATCTGGGGACCCACAGGTTGAGAACCGCTGGTCTAGAACATGGGTAGACAAACTAAGGCACGGGGGCCGGATCCAACCCAATCACCTTCTAAATCCGACCTGCGGACAATCAGTGTGTTTTTACATGAGCAGAACATGTCTTTTTATTTACAATGCATCTCTGGATTATTTGTGGGGCCTGCCTGGTGTTTTTACATGAGTAGAATGCGTGCTTTTATTTAAAATGCATCTCTGGGTTATTTGTGGGGCAGAGGAATCCAGGATAGTGAATTGTCTACGCTCTCCAGGCTTACAGGAAGGGGTTATCCAGCTTCAGTTCCCTGGATCTGTGACAAACTACAATTCCCAGGTCTCTTTGGGAGACATCATGTGCTCTAAATGTGCGGATGTGCGAACACAGCCTGAGACTTGGGGAGTCGCACTGTAGGCAATATTGAACTAGATGAACTAACAGTCTGATTAAGGAACCTTTCTATTTGCGCATAATAACCACACTAGTTTTACACCCGTGCCGTCTAACATTACTGATGGCTGGCGTGTTGGAAGCACAGAATATTTATTTTTTAATAAAAATAATAATAATGCAATAAAAAACTATCCCAGAGCAAAGTCTGCATTTGGAAAATTCTCAGCCTTTTTTGCTTTGTTTTTGTTTTTTTAACTTCTTACTATCAGAATAAAACAGCAGAGCAGGCGAAGAGGGAAATCCTTCCTTTGCTTGGTTAATTTTTAAATGCCAGTTACCTTGAACTGAGCCTAAACAAGCAACTGTGAATGGAAACAGGTGGCAAAGCTTCCCATTATTCTCAGCTTTTTTCGCTCCCTCCGGACACTGCATCCCCTAAGTGTGCATTAGACTAATCGCTTTTATCCCAACAGGCTACCATCTATTTTAGGCGATATTTATGTTATCCTGTTTTCACAAAGGACAGGGGGAAAATACATCCAGCCAGTTTTGATGCTACAGACTTAGGTGCAGAGCATGCACAGAGGTAGTTACTGATGCTCAGAGTCAGGTGCCGCGTTTAATTGCTTTCATTTGGCAACATCCCTGTGCAATTACAAGGCAACATGGGTACACAGTGCAGAAGGAGTCTGGAATCTTGCACTGAAAACCACCAAAGGTGGTGGATCTCTGTAGGACTCGAACCAATGGCTTCAAGTTACAAGAAATGAGATTCTGACTAAACATCAGGAAAAACATCAGGGTCTTTTCCAGGGAGTCTTCTCTTCTCATGAGGTGGCCAAAGTATTGGAGCCTCAGCTTCAGGATCTGTCCTTCCAGTGAGCACTCAGGGCTGATTTCCTTCAGAATGGAGAGGTTTGATCTTCTTGCAGTCCATGGGACTCTCAAGAGTCTCCTCCAGCACCATAATTCAAAAGCATCAATTCTTTGGCAATCAGCCTCCTTTATGGTCCAGCTCTCACTTCCATACCTCACTACTGGGAAAACAATGAGCTTAGGGGGAGCAATTCATGCCTTGCCCCGGGCACCGGCAATGCACACTACGCCACTGAAGGCAAGGGATCCTTTTCCTTTAGATGAGGACATTTGAACAGACACAGCACACGGGGGGTGCTGCACTGTTCAAAATTCCCTCCGCTGACAAAATTAGGGGAAAGACAGGAACCCAGACTTCATTTCCTTCTGGTCCCCCTAATGCAGCTAGAGTGATTTCCTCCACTCCTTCAACTGCTCCAGTTCACATCTTATACCTCAACGCGTCAAACTATACCGGGCGTCAGGGCAAGCCATTGCACCAACATGTAGAATATCGGGTTTATCAATCTATTGATTGCAGTGAGGCTGTTTATTATTCTGATCTCACCTAGAAGGAAGTCTAGCCAATCGAAGTAAGGTCATGACCACAGGGTAATAAACCGGTACTACATTAATCATAATTTACTTTACAGAGGATCAATACTAAATTGTGCTCTGTAGCACACAATACTGTACAACGTTGCACCCGGCGATTAAGGCCACCCAAAGACAGTTCTGTATCTTATGCAGCAAAGCACAAATTCAAGCATAACACCTAATGAAATTTGTTAACTAGCTCACTGATGCAATCTGCAATTTTCTTTTATATCTGTCACAGAAAGCTGGCTTATCCTTGCTTTCCCATTTAGCAGCTATATCTGTTTTACCAGCTGTTTCATTTTTTAAAGAGTCCTAGACCACATAATTAAATTTTCCTTTATGACAACTGACAGGACAGTTATTGGAACTAATGGAATTCCATATCCTGTTATCTCCTTGATTGCACCAGCGATTTAAGATGCAAGATTTCAGGACTGTGGAGACAGCAATCCCAGCTGTATCCAGATACAGGCACAGTCAGCGTTTGACAATGCTGTTATATATAGCTGATGGAACCTCAAGTTGCAATATAGTGAACAGAAAACAATCACAGCGCCTTAACTTCTCAATTCACACTGAAACAAAAGTGATGTACAGCCATATCCTATCAGGATTAACATAATACATTTTGCATGCATGCCTACAATAATTAACTTACTTTTTAGGAATGCATGTGAATATTCACCGGAATACAATCTGAATGCTCGTGGCTTATGCAATTTATTGATGTATTCGTTATTGCTTTCATTTTAACTAATATCCTAGCAATACTATCATTAGTAGGAATAGTCGCTGAACTGTATATTAGCTTATAGATGGGAATACTTTGCAGTTACAGTCAGAATAGATCTGATGAAAGCATGCATCCCATTGATTTCAATGGGTCTTCTGCTCCATATATGACTATGCCTGGATTCATCCAATTCAATAGTAATAACAATTAGGTTGTATTAATGGTGGCTGTTCACTAGCAGTAAACACTTCCGCTTCTGAAAGGGAGAGCTCCTAATCTTCCCCAATCTTCCTTTCCATTACAACCCTACTCCACATCTCCTTCCCATCTTTTTTTCCCTTTTCTTTTTTAAGTAAAACACCATCACTGGGAGAAAAATCCCTAAACCAGTAGGGTCTTCACCAGTTAGGCCAATGCCTTCCTATGCTGTCTAAGATTCCTGCTTAGACTTTTCTCTTTCAGCAAGCCTCTTAGTTACATTTGTTTTAAATGCTTTAATTCTGTTTTCAGTGACAGCTTTGTGCATATTTGCTTTTAATTTCTTTTGTGCATTTTAGTCATGTTTATAATTCAGCTTGGAGACTATACAGCATTTTATTTTATTTTTGAGCAGGTGGTTTATAAATTTTCTGAATAAATAAATAATTTTTGCCCCTGCCAATTAAAATGTGCACCTTGCCAATTAAAGCTATGGTTGGTTAATCTAACACTCAAATCAACATAGCTATAATACTTAGCCAACCTTTATTTCAGAATGGGTAGTTTGGTGCCATATTGGGAGTGGATTTACGAGATCATTGTCTATTTCTTTTGGATTTTAAAAATCTCTCAGATTTTCCTACATGTGGGATAAACAACACGCTTGCTTAAGTCTAATTAGTGCATGAAGGGGTTAATACCATAGGAGTAAGCTGTCCTGTCAAGCTTACCTCACCTTGGGAGGAACTGAATATCAGGCCTCTTGTTCTCTTCCAGTCTACCTGAAATGCTCAGCCTATAAAGAAGTTTGAGATGGTTGCTCCAAGCTCAAACCACATGGCTCTAACAAGCCTTTCTTTAGTTCCTACACCAGTAATTTAGGAACTTTCATCACTGTAACTAAGGCAGGTTTTACTGACTATGCAACATTTTCTGAATGTTGTATGGAAACGCACATGAATCTGACCTTTAGAGAGTTTGTAAGCAAACCATTTTTAACTTACCAAACATGTAGTCTTTTTCTATCCAGTGGTACCTCAGTTTAAGAACAGTCCGGTTTAAGAACAATTCGGTTTACAAACTCCGCAAGACCAGAAATAGTGTCTAAGAACAGAATCCGAACAGTGGAAGGGCACTGGCGGCGGGAGGCCTCATTAGGGAAAGTGAGCCTCAAACTAAGAACAGACTTCCAGAACGGATTAAGTTCGGAAACCAAGCTCCCACTGTATTAGCAGAAGAGGGAAACTTTGGAACGAGCTTAGAAGGGCATATGTTAAAGGTCTAACAGCCTGTATTTCCACACTTTGCCTTGCTGCATGTTTAGTGATTCAAAATATTTGCTGAGGTTCTCTCACCAAAGAATCGTTGACCCTAACTTGGATCTTGGCATCCAGGAATTCTCCTTTTATATCTATTCCCCCCCCCCTTGCAACCAACACATATTCACCCTTTTCACAGGGCCATCTGTCCCAGTGGTGCCTTATATTATGGGATGTTATAGCAGGGCTTTCCAGTCCCCCGAAATCAGTGAGCTGTAGTGACCATGGCTGTCTGGCGATGCTTTCAACTCTCTCTAGCCTCTGAGGGAACAGGTTTAGCGCAGCCCTAATCCATCCAAACTTACAATATTGAAAACATTCCATACTGTTACTATGGCGCAGGAACCCTTCCGAGTGGTTAAGTAGAGCTAAAAGGCTTCTAGTCTGTAACACCTGTGGCTGGTTCAAAGCCTTCGTCAGCCCTTCACAACAGTCGAGAGTATAAGAAACACGGCATTGGACACGACGCAGAACAAAAAGGTCAGAATATATATTTATATCTCTTTCGAAGAAGCAACCTGAAGTCTCAGAGCTCAATAGCCTATATGAGGAAAGGATTATGGGGGCAGCCATCCTTTTTTACCTCGTGTGCTTTACAGGGACACTGTATGGGAAAATAAGATGGCTGCCCTCATAAGTATGAAGGGGGAGCCATTTTTTCTCTCTACTCATTTACCCAAGCACATAGCTGTCAACCTTCCCTTTTTTTTGCAAGAAATTCCCTTATTTCAGTGCCGTTTCCCGCTGCTATCCCGGATTGTCAGATATCCCTAGACTGTCCCCGGGACAGGTGAGGCTGCTGATCCCTTATTTTTGAGGCTGCTGATGATCCCTTATTTTCAAATCCGAAAGTTGACAGCTATACCCAAGAGCCAGTGGCATTTTCAAAATGCTTCTTACGCAAATCATTTCAAAGAGTGCAGCAACCACCGAGCTGCTCCAGGCAGCCCCAAACTGTGAAGAAAGAAAACAACAGGATCCTGCGTCGCTTTTCCTGATCCTGTCACCCGAGGTCCCAGGGATCTTTAGTAAACAAAGGATGTGTTCTGTCGATAGGCCATGTCCCCTCCCTCAGTTTATTCAGCTGAACCATGCCATATAGCCTGCCAGTACAGATGTCTGGCGCATATTACCATTACTGTAATAATTATTTATTGATAAGGATTTTCAACGTCTAATTCATTATTCATTGTTTACCTGGAGATGCTTCTTTAATACCATTACAGGCCATGCCAGCAAGTAAAATAATCTAAAGCACTTTGTTGCTGCGCTGCCATCAGATTGGTAGCATATTCCCCACTGGAAAACACCGCAGATCATCAGCATAAAAGCATTGGGAGAAAACACCCTCATTGATCCAGCCCTTCCTTTCAAGGCCTAGAACTACCCCATTTTCAAGGCTTCATAGAATCATGGAGATGGAAAGAACCAGAAGGGTCAAAAAAATACAACACTCGGCAATGAGGGTGTTATGTACTGAGTTGAATAGGATCCAAAATGCAGCAGTCTGATTGGTCCTAGAACAATAGGATTCAGAATGCAGCAGTCTGATTGGTCCTAGAACAATAGGATTCAGAATGCAGCAGTCTGATTGGTCCTAGAACAATAGGATCCAAAATGCAGCAGTCTGATTGGTCCTAGAACAATGCAGCAGTATGATTGGTCCGCAGGAGCCACCCAATCCAGTTCCAGGTGGAAGTGAATCTACAACCTGATTGGCCTACAGGAGAATCCCAGAATTAGCCAATCACGTGCAGCCCATTGTATAAATAATGTATATAAAGCAGATATTGTGGGGGAAATTCCATTCCACCTCACCACTATGAGCTGAATAAAGAGCATGAAGTCCACTCTCAACTCCGAGTATATTTCAGAGGGAATTTTTTTGCCCAATTCAGGGTTCGAACCCACAGCCCCGAGATTAAAAGTCTTGTGCTCTACCAATTGAGCTACCCAAGCAATGGTGGTGGAGCAGGTCTATAAACAGGAAGAGTGGAGGCTGGTCCATTGGGGCAAATGGGGCACTGCCCTTCCCAACCTCACTCTGACTTCAGCCAGCCCCAACCCGTCTGTCTTCTGATTTACTCCCATTTCAAGGGGGGGGGCTCTGCCTGTCAATTAGCTCTGGCTCCACCCACTATTGGTCTTCCGCCCTACCAGTCGGCACCAGCCCCCAGCACCGAGCACAAAGAGTTACCTATAGACAGAGGTGGATTTTGGGCAGCATGACCAGTTCTGACGCACTGGGCAGCACTGAGCCTGGGGGGGCGCCATAGAGCATCGCAACCTTGGATCTAGTGGATTGAGCAGAATGTAAGGCGAGAGGTGGGGGCACATAATTTTGGCCTTGCACAGTTTTAAGTTGTGGGTGAACATATCAGATGACACAGCGATTCTTCAAACAGCTCTTGTTTATTCACAGGCCCAGAACAGAACTGGGCTGAAGCGTTCAGCCAACCTGCTTATATAGAGCTCAACTACAAAGCAACAGTAACAACTTTCTGTAACTATCCAATCACTGAACGTCACTTTCAATTCCTTATTTGCATATGTGGACCTGAGTGAAAACTATCCACAGTGTCCCCCTGCTGGCCCAGGGTGAGAACTTCAATACATAACACACAGGGTGCCAATGAAGTTTGAAACACCCTGCCCCCTTTCACTCAAGAGAATTGAGTCTCTCGCTAAGGCCACTTAGATTTACATACTTTTCACGTGCACACATGAACATATAACTCCATGTGTATCATATATAATATGGGAGGAATTCAACAGCATTCTAAGGCGTTCGTTTTATCAGGGCAAATATTTCAGCTTGCCAGACAAAATTATCTCAAAGCAGAAGTCTTCCTCGCACAGGGCTTCTGTTGATGGGATTCATTTGCTGAATCCTACCCTATTTATTAGGAACGGGGGTGGCACTGTGGGTTAAACCACAGAACCTAGGACTTGCCGATCAGAAGGTCGGTGGTTCAAATCCCCGCAATGGGGTGAGCTCCCGTTGCTGGGTCCCTGCTCCTGCCAACCTAGCAGTTCAAAAGCACCTCAAAGTGCAAGTAGATAAATAGGTACCGCTCCGGCGGGAAGGTAAACGGTGTTTCCGTGCGCTGCTCTGGTTTGCCAGAAGTGGCTTAGTCATGCTGGCCACATGACCCAGAAGCTGTACACCGGCTCCCTCGGCCAATATAGCGAGATGAGCGCCGCAACCCCAGAGTCGGCCACAACTGGACCTAATGGTCAGGGGTCCCTTTACCCTTTACCTTATTTATTTATTAAAGGATGGCCAGAGAACACTGGGGTGGTATTCAACTGTTGCTCAGAGTAGACCCATTGAAATTAGTCAAAAAAAATTCAGGCGAAGTCGTTGTGATATTTTTAAAATACTTTTCAAAACCAATTAATCTGATAAAATTGTCTGTAGCCCACACAAGTTTGTGCTGTGGTTAAAAAATAAATAAAGTCTTCAAGGTGCCTCAAGGCTCTTTGGTTCCATCTCTAAGTTTTTTAATCAGTTATTTCTGTGAGCAAATGGGGAAGGTCCTCAGATGTAATGGTTCAAAACAGGAGGGAGGGGATGATTCCACAAACATTTATTTCTTGCCCAGCATATGAAGCTGTTGTGGATTAATGCCTGCAAAAGCTCTGCATTTTCATGACTATTCCAAATCCCCATGAAATGTGTCAAATCCTGCAAAAATTCTCCGCACCAAAATCTGATTTTTTGAGAAGTGGAAAAGTGCGTTGATTTGGTTTCTCTTCCCTGTCTGATTCACAGATTTTTCTCCCCTCGGGTTAATTTCATATTCCTAGACATGGAACGTGTCTGAGATTTGCGTTGTAAAATGTTTAAAGAGGCAACGTGCAGCAGTGGCAAAAGAACTTTCTTTTTTAAAATGTGTGTGGAAGGGAGGGCGGCGGAATACTGCTCACATAATAGAAGAAAAAGTAGGATTTGCCTCTGGAGCCCTGAAAATTGGGAGCCTCCTTCCTGAACAAGGAAGAAAGGTATGCCCCCCCCCCACCTCCACCCAGACTCTGATCACTGGAAGGAACTATCACAAAGAGAATACCCAGACCATGACAGCCCTTCCTCTTCGCTTTTATGCTACTCTCCATCCTAAAGTGATGCCATTGAATGCCAATAAGGAAGTCGTTTGCAGCCTCAGACAGTCTGTAATTTCTTTAGATATTGGGTCTCCTGCACATGTCGGGAGAGAGGGGGCCGTCAGGTAGGCTGGGAGCTGGCCTGTGTTCTGGCTGCACCTGGTCAGCTAGGAAACATGACCAAATCTCGCATGCATGTGTTTACAGCAGGAGAAATGAGCGTACAATAGACCTTTGTTGCGGCTGCTAATCAACGTGTGAGTCTCACATTGGGTTTAGTGGAGTGCAGCGCAAGATAAGTTCGACCTGAAAGCAGGGATCCGCTGCCTTTAAGCTAGCCAGCCTCCTTGAAGGCAAAAGGGGGGGAGGCAGGGTGTCAGAGGCTCCCCAGCAACAACAAAGCAACACTTTTTTAAAAGGGGGGGACGAGGAGCCTTTGACTAGCTAGGTGTGAGTTCAGCTCCCTTTCCTTAAGAAGGGACATGCATTAATCAGCGGATGCTCCAATCAAAAATTCTATACAGAATGGGAATGCATAGGGGAATATATGAAGAAATATGGTGTTAAAGCAGAACTCCTAATAGGCCATTGTTAAGCGTGTAAGGACAAAAGTAGTAATTGTAATTTAACAGTTTTCCTGTTGCTCTATTTTATCAAAGCAAAAATATAATGATGGGAAGATCTCACACAGGTGAAGGGAAGCAGTGGGGAGGAGAGGAGGGTTAGGTCAAAATTGGGAAATAAAATAATATCTGGGACAGCAAAGGATATAATAGATTCTTATAGAATAGTAATATATTGTAACCAGAACAGAAGTTTAAAAGGGGAAGTAAATGTACTTTTAGTATTTTCATTATTGTAATAGTTATTATTATTTCTTATCGGTAGAAGGCAATGTTAATTTAGGCTTCTTCATTTTGCTGTCTGTATAAAAAAATTTAAGCCAATAAAAAGAAGTGACACGCACAGTATTTTTAACAAACCTTGGTAACCCAAACACTGCCATACAAATTAATTGAGCGACTCAAAAACAATGCACACTCTTTAACACAAACATTGTTAGACGTTCTCCCTTCCCACGAGTGTGCCAGACTCGTTCACTTTTCTGTTTCACGCATATCCCGTGTTTTGACTGAACAATTGGAGGTGCCGTTTTCCTGAGCTCAGCCACGATGATGTTTGCTGCCTTCGAAAGGTTTGCTATGAAATGTTTATTTTTAGATTGGCTCAAGGCAACCACTGCTAGACAATGATGTGGTCATGTCTCAGTCTATAGCCGCTTTGTGCATTAATTTTAGGAAGGCAGTCCTACACGTTTTTTCAAAAAGAGAGAGAGAGAGAGAGACATCATTTCATAGACTATTTCTATGACAAACCTCTTGTCTCTTCCGTTCATAGCATAGTCTTATCGTGCATAGATATAATTGCAATAAACACTGTATCTCTGGCATGGTGTTCTGAACAGTACAGTGGTACCTCGGGTTAAGTACTTAATTCGTTCCGGAGGTCCGTTCTTAACCTGAAGCACCACTTTAGCTAATGGGGCCTCCTGCTGCTGCCGTGCCACCGGAGCACAATTTCTGTTCTCATCCTGAAGCAAAGTTCTTCACCTGAAGCACTATTTCTGGGTTAGCGGAGTCTGTAACCTGAAGCGTATGTAACCTGAAGTGTATGTCACCTGAGGTACCACTGTAAATGTTACTGAATCTATACCAAGTTTTTCGTAGATGATGCCCAAAGATTTTACTCACTAAAAGTAAGTCCATTGATTTCAATGGGTCTAATCTGAATATGATCTACTTCATTATCACCCAATAATAATAGCAACACCTGTTGGCTGTCTTCTTGTGAATTTCTGCCAGATTCATCCAACGAGAGAAAATATTACCATGCCTATTGACATACTCTCAAAAAAACACACCTGATGGAACAATGCTCTCAAAGTTAGCCCATTTATTGTTAAATGGCTCTCTCCCTATGCTGCTGGCAAAGGCACATTATGTTTGTGTCTGTGTGCACATTCTGTTCACAGATCTGCACACCTGGAAACAGGAGGGGCAAATCTCACATCTGGAGCCCCAGTCCATTGGTGCACAAATTTGTAGACACTTATGCAAATCAGACGCCTAAATTTTGGATGCCAGGCTTTGTGGGGAGCCAGACCAGTGTCCAGCAATCCTCACATACTTGCACACCATGTGTTACACGGCATATGAGCTTCAGTGTCTCTACTGAGTCATACCCCAAAACAATGAAATATACTTTGAAGTCTTGAGATCCTTTTACAAAACTGTACTGCGATCCTGTCATTTTAACACGGGTCATTAAAATGCAGGTAGTTTATTGGAAAATTCTATAAATGATATCACTTTGGCAGGCTCAGCTCTGCTGAGAGAGAGAGAGAGAGAGAGAGAGAGAGAGAGCGCTAAAATAAATAAATAAGCCATTATTTACTATGCGGTAACCAACTCTACATCAGGGACGCAGGTGGCGCTGTGGGTTAAAGCCTCAGCGCCTAGGGCTTGCCGATCGAAAGGTCGGCGGTTTGAATCCCTGCGGCGGGGTGCGCTCCCGCTGCTCGGTCCCAGCGCCTGCCAACCTAGCAGTTCGAAAGCACCTCCGGGTGCAAGTAGATAAATAGGGACCGCTTACCAGCGGGAAGGTAAACGGCGTTTCCGTGTGCGGCTCTGGCTCGCCAGAGCAGCGATGTCACGCTGGCCACGTGACCCGGAAGTGTCTCCGGACAGCGCTGGCCCCTGGCCTCTTAAGTGAGATGGGCGCACAACCCCAGAGTCTGTCAAGACTGGCCCGTACGGGCAGGGGTACCTTTACCTTTACCTTTAACCAACTCTACTACCAAAGCATTTAATTTGTTGTGGTATTTTGTGGCTTATTTTCAGCTTGTCCTTCTGTTTTCACTCATTAGCGTTTAAAATCTGGCACTCTGTACTGTAATTAAGTCTTCCAAGCAGGAGGAGCAACAAGTTCTGCAGGAGGCAACTGTCGTCCAAATAAATCCTTCTTGATATATAAAAAAAGGAATGCTGAGCAGATGTCCCAGCAAAAGTGCAAGAGACTTGTCCAATATTCTTAAAGCACTGGGTTTGCTCCTCATCTGCACTTGTAACGAGACATCTTATAATTCACTGCATTATAAGACTCAGTGCAATTCCTCCTCTTTCTGTGACTGCAAACGGGGATTTTGTGGAATTAACAAAAAAAGATTGTGTAGACATTTCACCATTCAATTAACCACGCTTCCCTGGAAAGGGACCCCTGACCATTAGGTCCAGTCATGGCCGACTCTGGGGTTGCGGCGCTCATCTCGCTTTACTGGCCGAGGGAGCCGGCGTACAGCTTCCGGGTCATGTGGCCAGCATGACGAAGCCGCTTCTGGCGAACCAGAGATATCTCCAAAAAGACAGGGTAGAGTTGGAAAAGGGATAACCAAAATGATCAGGGGGCTAGAGCAACTCTGCGCCCCCCCCCCATGGAAAGCTTACAACTGTGGCAGCTTAGGGAAACGGTGAGTAAGTGGTTGGGGAATATGACAGAGGTGTACGGTGGAACCTCGGGTTTCAAATGTAATCCGTTCCAGAAAACCATTCGAGTTCCGAAAAGTTCAAAAACCGAAGACTCCGTATGTAAGCATCAATACAATAGGGAAACTCATTGGTGCCAAAGAAGGACAGAACTTTTTTTATGTATGCAACAACAGCAGCAAGAATACTCATCGCAAAGTATTTGAAGACACAAGATTTACCCACCCGAGAAGAATGGCAGATGAAAGTGATGGACTATATGGAATTGGCGGAAATGACTGGCAGAATCCGAGACCAAGGTGAAGAGTCGGTGGAAGAAGATTGGAAAAAATTTAAAGTTTATTTACAGAAACATTGCAAAATTAAGGAATGGTAGAAGGTTGTTGGAATGAAGTAATGTGGTTTTAGCAGAAATGTTATAAAGGATTAGGTTAAAATTGATTTATTAATTGGTGAAAGACGAGAATTATAGTATATTAAGATAAATTATTAGGATAAAAACAAAGCTGGAAATGATTTGCTGAAACATCTAACTGAACTAGAATACAAAAAAGGGAGGTGTGAGGTGGTCAAGGAAATAAGTAAAGGAAAGAAAGTTATGCAAAGGTCTGATTTTTTTTTTTAATTGTTTGTTTGTATTTCTTACGTTTTTTCTTATTTTTCTTTTTTATTGTTTCTCTTTGTAATCTTTAAAATTTGAATAAATATTATTTTAAAAAAAATACAATAGGGAAACTCAAAACAGAAGCCGCCTCAGAAGTTCGACCTCCGAGGCGTGATCAAAAATGGAAGCATTTACTTCTGGGTTACGGCATTTGGGTTCCAAAACATTCGTCAACGGAGACGTTCGAAAACCGAGGTTCCACTGTATTAGATTATAAACTGTGAGGAGAAAGGGGATAGATAGTCATTTTCCTCCCTCTCTCATAATATTAGAACATGGGTGAGGGACGTGGGTGGCGCTGTGATCTAAACCACAGAGCCTCTTGGGCTTGCTGATCGTAAGGTCGGCAGTTCAGATCTTCTCTTTTTTTTCTGATAAATGTTTATTAAGATTTTTTAAATACAAATTCAAAAATAATCACCAATATAGCATATATCATAGCATATTTTCAAAACCTCTTTGGACTCCCTCACATCTCCCGCTCCCACTTACATCGTCTTAAGTTGTAACCAGCAAATTATCGTCTTATTTCAATTCTTAAATCCCATTCTTTTAAACATAATCTAATCGTTCTCCCAATGGTTCAGATCTTCTCAATGGAGTGAGCTCCCATTGCTCTGTCCCAGCTCCTGCCAACCTAGCAGTTCGAAAGCACACCATTGCAAGTAGATAAATAGGTACCGCTGCGGCGGGAAGGTAAATGACATTTCCGTGCACTCTGGCTTCCGTCACGGTGTTATGCCATGCCAGAAGTGGTTTAGACCTGCTGGCCACATGACCCAGAAAAGCCATCTGTGGGCAAACGCTGGCTCCCTCGGCCTGAAAGCGAGATGAGCGCCACAACCCCATAGTTGCCTTTGGCTGGACTTAACCATCCACGGGTCCTTTACCTTTTACCTTTTGTGTAGAAATAAATGCGGTTGATTCATTACCTTGTTATTATAGACCTCTGGTAAGGGAACCTAATATGCAGGAACAGGAGAGTAAAAGCAAGTTAAGAAACCCGGTTTGGTCCAAGGTGCAAAGGACATAATTCTCATGAACATGGTGAGCAATGTGTTGGCGTGCCGGGCAGTGTCTCCTTGTTATTCAGGTGAACAGCAGTTGTGGGCTGGTACATTGGCCAGCTTATCTCTCCTTCAGCATCAGCATCACATCACAATGGCCTGTGTCTCTCCTTCTGATTGGACACATCCGTGTGAGAACACAGTGGCCAGTCTGGGAAAAAGGCAGCATCAGCATGAGATCACAGTGGCCAGTTTTTCTCCCGCAGGTGGCTAGCATGGGACACAGTGAGCAGCCCTTGAGACTATCCAATGAAGTTGAATGATGGGAGATTCAGGACAGCCAAAAAGAATGTAATTTTTTACACAGCACATATTTAAAGTATGGAATTCACTCCCAGAAGATAATAGTGATGGCTAACAAGATGGACAGGTTCCAATATCATGGAAGATAAGGCCTAGGGCTTGCAGATCAGAAGGTCGGCAGTTTGAATCCTCATGACCGGGTAAGCTCCCGTTGCTCGGTCCCTGCTCCTGCCAACCTAACAGTTCAAAAGCATGTCAAAGCGCAAGTAGATAAATAGGTACCACTCCAGTGGGAAGGTAGTCGGCGTTTCCATGCGCAGCTCTGGTTTCGCCAAGAGCGGCTTAGTCATGCTGGCCACATAACCTAGAAAAAATGTCTGCGGACAAACGTCCGCTCCCTTGGCCAGTAAAGTGAGATGAGCGCCACAACCCCAGAGTCGTCCGCAACTGGACTTAACGGTCAGGGGTCCCTTTACCTTTACCCTTAAGGCTCTCAATGACTTAACTAGCCACAATGCCTATGTTCACCCTGCCTTGTTGGAGACAGTATGCCTTTGAATACCAGTTGCCGCAAATCACAGGTGGAAAGGATGCGACTGAGGCCCTGCATCCAATCAGCCTTGGGCTGACCACTGTGAGAACAGGACAATGGATTAGAGGAGCCTTTGCTCTGACCCAGCAGAGCTCTGCTTATGTTCTTGGGGACAGGAAACCTTTTTCTGACAAGGGCCCCTTTTCCTCAGGGTAATCGGTCAGGGGCCACATGCCAGAAGGCCAGAATCAAAAGTAAGTGGAATAGAATCGTAGACTTGTACAGTTGGAAGGGACCTCTGAGGATCATCTAGTCCAACCCCCAGCAATGCAGAAATATGCAACTGCCCCATATGGGGATTGTATTGGCAAACTTGGTGTTATCAGCATCATGCTCCAACTGAGCTATCCATAGGCAATATTTCAGGATTGTGTAGCCCTCTCTGTGCCACCTTATTCCTCTCTCTGCAATCTCCCCACCCTCTAGCAGTCCGTCTATTTTTAGCTTCCCCCCATCCTCCCCACCTCCAGTAACACTGTTGGGGTTGATTCCTTGCAGAGGGCTTGCCCTACTTCTCTTCCATGACCCTATCCATTTCTGCTCTGCCCATTTCTGTGGGCATTTCCTCTCCCACCATCCTCATCTCCCTCTCGGCTTTCCAGTCTCCTCACTATAAGGCTTCCTTCCCTCCAACACTTTTGCCACCCCAGGCTCACTGCACAACAGCCGCATCTAAAGAAGGGCCCTAAGGAAGTCAGATTATCCTCCACCAGGGCCAGGGCCTTCTCAGTGATGGCTCCGACCTGGTAGAATGCTCTGTCCCACAAGACCAGGGGCCTGCAGGATTTAACTTCCATCCGCAGGGCCTGTAAGACAGAACTATTCAGCCTGGCTTTCAATTTGAACTTAGCCTGATCTTTTATTCCCCTTCCTTCCCTCCCCTTCCCCTTTTTATGAAGATTACCCGCTCTGGGATCCCACAGCTAATTCTCCCAGGTCTCCTCGCTGGCCCAAATAGGACTAATTTAGCCAGCTAGCCCTGGTGATCATCTAATGTTTATTGGATGGATTTCCCCCCTAAATTGATTTTTGAATTCTGAATTTATTGTTATTCACGTTTTATACTGTATTTTAAGTTGCTTTTGTCGCATCAATTAAGTGTTTTAAATTTGTTGTTAGCTGCCCTGAGCCCGGTTTTCTGAACAGGGAAGGGTGGGGTATAAATAAAAATTTATTATTATTATTATTATCTCTTCCCCCCAACCCACCCATCCTTACACACACACAATGCAGAAGAGGAAACAATTCTCAAAGGGGAGACCCAGAATGAAGCTGCCAAGTCAGAGGGCCACGTGGAATTAGACCGGAAGCTGAAATGTGCCTGCAGAGACACCTGTTCCTCACAACTGAGCCATGCAATTCACATCATCTTATTAAAGGTAAAGGGACCCCTGACCATTAGGTCCAGTCACGGACGACTCTGGGGTTGCGGCGCTCATCTCGCTTTTACAGCTTCCGGGTCATGTGGCCAGCATGACTAAGCAGCTTCTGGCGAACCAGAGCAGCGCACAGAAGCACTGTTTACCTTCCCACCAGAGTGGTACCTATTTATCTACTTGTGCTTTGACATGCTTTCAAACTGCTAGGTTGGCAGGAGCTGGGACGGAGCAACGGGAGCTCACCCTGTCGCAGGGATTCGAACTGCCGACCTTCTGATCGGCAAGCCCTAGGCTCTGTGGGTTAATTAATTAATTAATTAATTAATGGAATAACAAGCCTCGTTCCCAGTTATGCTTGTCTAGACACTAACTTAATCACTTTTTCTCTCATACACAAATTCACACAGAGGCCTGGGTTTATGGACAGTGTGACTTCTGGGAAAGTTTGAGATCAGACTTTCCTAATACAAATTAGCCACGGGCAATCTCATCTCTATCCAAACCATCGTTACCAAAATATGTTTAACAAACATTTTAAAATTCCCTTCCAATGGAAATCTAGCCATTCATAGAAGAGCGGTTATATCTTGCACTTTCTCCTGTTGTGTGTTTGCATGAAACGTTCAGTCACATAAAGCTGGGGAGATGGCCTGGTTATGGGAAGATGGGCAGTTTAGTAGCAGAGAGGCATGCTGGGTGTGCATTGCTCTCCAATCCACTTAGGAGTGGCACCCATTTGCACGCTCTATACATATGAAAGTGCCACAATAGCAGAAGTTGCATCTATTTAAATTGGGCTCACCACATAGTTGTTAAACGTACAGACCCCCTTCCCTGTATTATTTACTTAAAAGCATTGCAAATCTCTAAGCAGTATACGAAAACACAACAAAAACACAACAGAACAACAGTGAATAAGTAACATCCGAAACAACCTACACAACCAGCCTCCTAGAGTGGATTTCAGTTTCACATTTGCATCAGTACATCGCCCAGACCTAGTAGCAATGGCCACTAATTTGGATTGTTGTTGTTGCTGCTGTTATTTATACCCCGCCTATCTGCCGCTCCGGACGTGGGTGGCACTGTGGGTTAAACCACAGAGCCTAGGACTCACCAATCAGAAGATCAGCGGTTTGAATCCCCGCGATGGGGTGAGCTCCTATTGTTCAGTCCCTGCTCTTGCCAACCTAGTAGTTCGAAAGCACACCAAAGTGCAAGTAGATAAATAGGTACCACTCCAGCGGGAACGTAAATGGCGTTTCCATGTGCTGCTCTGGTTCGCCAGAAGCAGCTCAGTCATGCTGGCCACATAACCCGGAAGCTGTACGCCGGCTCCCTCAGCCAATAAAGCAAGATGAGCGCCACAACCCCAGAGTCGGCCATGACTGGACCTAATGGTCAGGGGTCCCTTTAACCTTTACCTTTATCTGCCACTCTGGGCAGCTCCCAACAGAAAATTAAAAACACAATAAAACATTAAAAACTTCCCTAAACAGGGCTGCCTTCAGATGTCTTCTAAAAGTCAGATAGTTGTTTATTTCCTTGACATCTGATGGGAGGGCGTTCGACAGGGCGGGCGCCACCACTGAGAAGGCCCTCTGCCTGGTTCCTTGTAACCTCACTTCTCTCCGTGAGGGAACCACCAGAAGGCCCTCAGAGCTGAACCTTTAAAGGGCCATTAAACAAATTCATGGAGGATAAGGTTTTCAATGACCTAGCTACCCATGGAGGCTACTGTACGTTCTCCCTCAACTATCAGAGGGAGAATGCCTCTGATTATCCGTTGCTGGGGAACACAAGTGGGGAGAGGGCTGTTGCCTTCAAGCCCTGCTTGCAGATTTCCCATGAGCATCTCGTTGGCCACTGTGAGAGAAGAGGGGTTCTTCCTAATTTCTTAATTGTTCTAGACCAGGAATAAAGGTAAAGGGACCCCTGACCGTTAGGTCCAGTCATGGCTGACTCTGGGGTTGCAGCGCTCATCTCGCTTTATTGGCCGAGGGAGCCGGCATACAGCTTCCGGGTCATGTGGCCAGCATGACGAAGCCGCTTCTGGCGAACCAGAGCAGTGCACGGAAACGCTGTTTACCTTCCTGCCAGAGCGGTATCTATTTATCTACTTGCACTTTGACGTGCTTTCGAACTGCTAGGTTGGCAGGAGCAGGGACTGAGCAACGGGAGCTCACTCCGTCACGGGGATTCGAACTGTCGACCTTCTGATCGGCAAGTCCTAGGCTCAGTGGTTTAACCCACAGCGCCACCCGCGTCCCAGACCAGGAATCTCCTCAGCCAAAACAAGAAGCAGAGTCAGTTAGGAGGCTCCTTCTCTCTTCAAACACATGCTCCTATCTGCTTTGCCCATGGCGCTCGACAGAACCAACAAGGCCATCTCTTTCAGCATGTAGCTGGGATGAGCTCTTCCCTCTCGCAAAGCATTTGCTGTTGGAATTACTTAACGGAATATGGCCTTTGGCCCATCCCCACACGCAGAAGTCCCAAAGGCTGCAAGAATACAAGCTGATCTTTGCTCACTCACACTCTTTGCTCTGTCCAGCATGCAGCTGTTTGGGCAGGCTAAATCATCTGTCTGGCTGGATGTGCAGCCGTCATTCCCGTTGCTACGTCTGACGAAAACCAAAACCAGCCGCTCTAGCGATACGAGAAACTGATGCAGGAGAGCAGGAGAGACAAACCAGCAAGCGAAACAAGGGTGTTTGCCAGGGGGGGAGCTGGCACTGCCCTGTGCCAGCCCTTTCACCAATCCACCCATGAGGGTCTCTGTCTCCAGCAACATTGCCATTGTATCCTCCCTAATTGCACAAAACACGTGCAGGAGAGAAAAAACACTAGATTTCTCCCTCATTTTTCAAGACATCCTCCTCATATGTGCGCACAGGACAGGCCCTGTTCCCAGTATTACTGGACTTCCAATTCCTATCATCTCTAATGCTGGGGCAGATGGGAATTGGGAGTATAACAAGTTAGGGAGAGCCACAGGTACTCTCTCCCTGACAAAGGATCATAGAAGAGAGTATTATTCTACCCAGGTCCTTTTCCTGCGGCACTGTTATTCTCTTATCTTCTCTATAGCAGCCTTGAGAGCCTGAAAGTGAGGTTTGTCTTCTGTTGTCTTCTCTAAACCTGCTTAGCCTGCTGGAAGTCTTTGTGTTTCTCCTGTCCTCAGAGCCATCTCTTCTATTTCCACAGCCTTCGTGGAAAGTAGTGATCAAAACGGAACACCATCCTCCAGCTGAGGCCTAGACACTGCCAAGTGAAGCAGGGCTGTTCTTTCTCAGACCACCCCCAATGGACATTCCCAGGGATTTGGCGCCAGTATCCAAGCTCAAGTGGGACTGATGGAATAAAGAATCCAACTTATTATTTTTGAAAAGAGAAGAAAAGAGAATTACTGGAAGGAAGTCTGGTCACATAATTTCCCCCCAAACCATCATCCCCGCCCACTGGCCATGCAGGCTAGGACTGATAAGAACTGGTGTCCAACAAGACACTCTCTTGAAGGTCACAGGTTCCCTGCCATGGATATAGGGTCATAGATGAGCCTGGATAGCTCAGTTGGTTAGACCATGGTGCTGATAACACCAAGGTTGCAGGTTCGATCCCTGTATGGACCAGCTGCATATTCCTGCATTCCAGAGGGTTGGACTAGATGATCCTCAGGGTCCCTTCCTTTTTTTATATATATATATAAATATTTTATTAAATTTTCAAAATACATAATACAAGATCCCTACACCAAAAAACCAAAACAAATACACCAAGAAACCATATAGAAAGAAAGAAATAAAAAATAAGAAAAAATAAAGAAGAAAAAAGAGAAAAATATAACCAACCATTCAATATAACTTTTCTTATATAACTAACTGGACTTCCTCGCATCTCCTTACCCTGCATTATTTATAATCAGAATGTCAGCAAATTATTACCTTATTTCATACCTTATTTTGTACTTTCCACATATTATACTTCTAAGATAATTTTTATCAATTGCTCATACCTTAAAATTAAACAAAATATTGCCTTAAATTTTGACCTTTTCTTACTTATAACTTAATTTTCTATTTTACAAAGCCTATTCGCTGGAGCTGGTATTTTCTGAATCGTGCAAATACTTAACATTCATACAACTTATAATATTTTTGTAAATAATCCTTAAACTTCTTCCAGTCCTCTTCCGTTGTTTCTTCTCCCAAGTCTCAGATTCTGCCAGTCATTTCAGCCAGTTCCATATAGTCTATCAATTGTGTCTGCCACTCTTCCAGTGTGGGCAAGTCTTGTGTCTTCCAGTACTTTGCAATAAGTATTCTTGCTGCTGTTGTCGCATACATAAAGAAGCTTCTGTCCTTCTTTAACACTTTCTGGCCGACAATGCCCAAGAGGAAGGCCTCCGGTTTCTTAATCCTCAGGGTCCCTTCCAACTCTACAGTTCTATGATTCTAGGAGAGAGGGGGAACTCTAGGATGATTCAATTCAAAGCCCTTCCCAGTGCCATAATTCTCTTATCTTCTCTGTAGCTGCCTGAAGAGAGAGGGACTGCCAAAATGTTTCCATTTTTGCCGTTGGGATAACCCAGCGTCAGAGCAATGAAGGTCAACAGGAACAGGTTGTCATGGACGGACTGTATGCAGATGAGCCACCGGCCGGGGAACCCACTAGGGAACCGCCAGGGGAAGAAAACTCAGAGCCAGGGGAGTTGTGGCGGGACAACGATGAGAGAGGTGTGGGGGAAGGAGGTGTCGGAAGCTGGAGTGGAAACAGGGGTTAGTGAGCAGGAAGACTCTCTGGCAGACAGCAGTCCAGAATCAGAGGCAGAATAATAATAATAATTTATTATTTGTACCCCACCCATCTGGATGAGTTTCCCCAGCCACTCTGGGCGGCTTCCACAAAGACCAAAAATACACTAAGATGTCACACATTAAAAACTTCCCTGAACAGGGCTGCCTTAAGATGTCTTCTGAATGCCAGGTAGTTGTTGTTCTCTTTGACATCTGGAGGGACAGGGCGGGTGTCACTACCGAGAAGGCCCTCTGCCTGGTTCCCTGTAGCTTTGCTTCTCGCAATGAGGTGAACTGCCAGAAGGCCCTCGGCGCTGGACCTCAGCGTCCGGGCAGAACGATGGGGGTGGAGACACTCCTTCAGGTATACTGGGAGTGGAGGTAGGAGAACTGGAGGCAGGAGAGGAGGGGAGTCAGAAAGTTGAGATCAAGGGAGTCTCCCCCTCCTGCTGCGACCTCCTGCTTCCCCTGGTCTCCAAGAATGCGCAGAGAAATGAAAAGAGCAGAACAGAGAGTGGTTGTGCACAGACACAGTTTCAAACTGTGTGGGGAAATTCCAGAAGCAGGGTGAGAAGGCGGGGACCTTCAGTCCTCGCAACTGTGTCATCGGGGTAAGACCTACCAGGGTGGGTTGCTTAGACCACTAGGCATGAGCTGTGTTTTGGTTTACTTGAATAAAAAGTTAACTTCACTGGTTTATTACTTGAGTGTTGACTCCAGCCCTGGCACAGATTAAGGCTCCTGACCCCTTGCCCACCACACCTCACATTCACTTTTGCCCTGTGCAACATACATAATTTTACTTGTGAGCCACCTTTCCACAGTTGTAACCATGCTCAAAGCGGCTGACAACATGCCAAAGAACAGCAAAAAATGAGTCAGTCTCAGATGGCAAGGAGAATGACGTCTTGCAACAACAAAAAAACACCTCACAACATATTTTACTGTTTGCATAATATCAAGAGTCCTGGCAATGGCTAAGAGACTCTGGCTAAGACAACACGATGGTGAATGCTCAAGGCCCGTATGCTTGGCAAATGGCTACTAGTACCAGAAAGAATGTCTAATGGCTGTGGAAATCCCACAAGAGATCTAATTGCAGATCTAGATGCAGGTCATGTCAAGATTTCACCAGGCTACCTAAGTAAGTTCTCTTCCTGCGTGTTCTAGGACTGTTGGACCAAGCACTGAGGACATGAGGAGAGTGATGAAACTGCAGAGTCAAAGCCATCCTTTATCTCGTCACTGCAGCAAGCACAGCCAATTATGTGGCTCTTTTCTAATCTCCCCCCCCCCCCCACTTTAACCCAACTGGAAGAGAATTAATTATGGCTTTCAGCGTCAAGATGTACAAAGCAACGTTCTAGCTATGCTTAATGCTGACCTTGTTTCCACTGCATGAATGCATGTCTAACTTTCATTGTTTTTCATCTGATACACTTATCCCCTGCCTTTCCTTCCAAGGAGTTCAAGATGATTGACCATATGTTCCTCACGCTCACCTCACTCTTTTAATCAAAACAACCACTCTCAGGTGGATTAAGCTGAGAGATAGTCACTGGCCCAGGGTCACCCAGTGAACTTAGACGAGTTGGATTTGAATCAGGGTCCCCTAGTCTGACCTATTTGCTGAACCTCTTCTCTGAGGATCATTGGTACCACTTTTACTCGCATCCTCTTCTTAAAACCTCTCAACTCTACAAAGGGATGGATGAAGGAAGGCCTCTGTGTGTGATTCTGCTCTGCACAGAGAATAGTCATGAGTTAATTCCTTCCTTGACTCCACCCCTCTAATTATAGAACATGAAACCATTTAGAGGAGCATTCCAGACGGCGTAACTGTTATCACAGTTAGAAGCTTAAAGCAACACTGGAGTAGCACCATAGGGTAACAGCTGCAAGCTTTTGCCTTCTTGTGGGCTTTCTGGAAAAACCTGGCTGGCCATGGCTGGAAAAGGATGCTAGTCTAGACTGGTCCTCAGAGTGGGATGGGATAGCTTGGGCTGACCTCCAGGGAAAGCCGTTCCATGAGAAAAGAGGAGCCTCTTTTTTCAAGCAACGGTTTGGGAGTAGGAGTGGATTCACCCCACTGCCCACCTGCCACTGCTATTAATTTGTCCACTGCTGCCAGTCTGCCCTCTCCTCTACCACTGCTATAACATGGCCCCCTGCCTGGTAGAGAAAGCCACATGTATCTGCTGGCCATGGAACAGCCGCAACCAGCCACTGCAAGGAGGACCATTGCCGCTCTGCCAGGGCTTCCAAAAACGGTCTACCTACAGCATTGCCCAAGGCCATCTCACCCCGATGCCTCACACACAGAGTCACAACACAGAGTCTTTCCTCAGCGTGAGGTGTTGTGGAGCAAGGTGTCCCTGGAGAGCGCCTTCACTACTGCCGCTTTGACACAAGAGCAAAAGCATTTCCAAGGTTTACATTTCAAACAGTATTTGTCATTTCAGCAAAGCAACTGGCGTGCTTAGTGTTCCTGTGGACTCTCCAATAATAATAATAAAACAATAAAAATTTATTTATATCCCGCCCTCCCCAGCCGAAGCCAGGCTCCGAGCAGCTAACAACAGTAAAAATAACACAGTTTACATAAAATCACAATCAATTAATTGAAATACATTCTAAAATCAATTCAGAGTCAAATTAATGGCAACCACTGGGCTAGAGTTCTGTGAGGATTACAGAAGGAGGGGGTCAGACTGTGCTTTGGCCAAAGGCCTGGTGGAACAGCTCTGTCTTGCGGGCCCTGCTGAAAGATGTCAAGTCCTGCAGGGCCCTAGTCTCTTGTGACAGAGCGTTCCACCAGATCAGGGCCACGGCCGAAAAAGCCCTGGCTCTGGTTGAGGCCAGCCTAACCTCCCTGTGGCCTGGGACCTCCGAGATGTTTTTATTTGAAGACCGCAAGGTCCTCCGTGGGACATACCAGGAGAGGCGGTCCCGTAGGTACAAGGGTCCTAGGCCGCATAGGGCTTTGAAGGTTAAAACCAGCACCTTAAACCTGATCCTGTACTCCACCGGGAGCCAGTGCAGCTGGTATAGCACCGGGTGAATGTGATCCCATGGCGAGGACCCCGTAAGGAGTCTCACTGCGGCATTCTGCACCCGCTGGAGTTTCTGGGTCAGTCTCAAGGGCAGCCCCACATAGAGTGAGTTACAATAAGGCCATCTCACCTGGTCATCCTAATGCTTTAGTCTGAGGAAGGATGCCCCCCACCACCACATATTTTCAGGCAGATATCCTTGAGCCCGGTCTACTGTGTTCCTATACATTGAGTGTGGCGTGCACAGGAGTGGATTGGGTGCATTGTCATTTGCTCACCTGGTATATTTGGTAAAGACAGGGAGGGCTTTCCGCAGGTTAACAATGACAAATCCCAGCCATGATAAATACTGCAACAGCTAACTGATGCCAACCCTCCTAAGATGTTGGGAAAGTTTAATTCCTGAACTGCCAAGTAACATGCAATGAGTGGGCTGAAATCCTTTGCCTGAATATTTAAATTTGGTGGGAGCAGACTTGCAGGACTGAATCCATTCCTTATAGACTTCTAAAGGCAACAATTTCCTCTAAATAAATATTAAGCCTAAGTGATGCTTTAAATGAAAGCCAAAGGTTAATTCCTACCAAAGATGATCACTATAATCAAAAGCTTCTAATCCTCCTCTCTCTCCCTCTCTTTTTCTCTCATTCCAGCTCCACACATGTAACCCAGCCCAAATCAATCCAGATGCGCTGGATAGCAAAGTGGTCAATAAACAAAAACTCCCTGTGTGTGCACCTTTTCATATATTTTTTTATTAACACTGTACCAGTGGTGTAGCGTGGGTTGTCAGCACCCGGGGCAAGGCAAGTAATTTGCACCCCCTAACCCTGGATTTGCGCCCCCTAACCCTATCCCTAACCCTAACGCCCAGATGTTGCGCCTGGTGCGGCCGGCACCCCCTGCATCCCACCACGCTACACCACTGCACTGTACACATGCGCTTGAAAGTCCTGAAGATAACTAATCAAGAGTTTGGCTTTTTGCTATGATACCCATATTAGTGGACCCTCTCTAAAAAGGCCCTCCCAGCAGATTGGAGGGAGAGGAAGACATCACCTTTACTTATCATTGATTGATTGATTGATTGATTGATTGATATCCCACTCTATCCCATGGGCTCGGAACAGCACACATACAACAGTTTTTTCCCCTCCCCATTCCCTTCAAACCCATCCTTAATAATGTGTATTTTTAAAGACTCTGGCTTAAGCTTGCCCCACCCCTCAGTCCTCACCCCCTGCTAAAACTAAGCCTGACACCACAATCCTATTGCACATAATACTTGTGGGACTAAGCCAGGCATAGGCAAACTCGGCCCTCCAGATGTTTTGGGACTACAACTCCCATCATCCCTGACCACTGGTCCTGTTAGCTAGGGATGATGGGAGTTGTAGTCCTAAAACAGCTGGAGGGCCGAGTTTGCCTATGCCTGGACTAAGCCACCAACAAAACTCAAGGGGACCTGCTTTTGAGGATGCATGCAGAGGACTGTGCTGGTAAGCATGTGACAATGCAACTTTAAAGGTAAAGGTAAAGGGACCCCTGACCATTAGGTCCAGTCGTGGCCGACTCTGGGGTTGTGGCCCTCATCTTGCTTTATTGGCCAAGGGAGCCAGTGTACAGCTTCCGGGTCATGTGGCCAGCAGGACAAAGTCGCTTCTGGCGAACCAGAGCAGCACATGGAAACACCATTTACTTTCCTGCCGGAGCGGTACCTATTTATCTACTTGCACTTTGACGTGCTTTCAAACTGCTAGGTTGGCAGGAGCAGGGACCGAGCAACAGGAGCTCACCCCGTCGTGGGGATTCGAACCGCCGACCTTCTGATTGGCAAGTCCTAGGCTCTGTGGTTTAACCCACAACTCAACTTTACATAGGAATTAAACCCAGAGCCAGAGCTAGGGTGGGTGGGCTAGCCAGGTTTTTTGCCCCAAGTGAAGCCCCCGGAGTGTGTACCCAAAAATGCACATGGGAGTGCCAACATGGGTGAAGCCGGGGGGGCAGGGAGGGGCAGCTGCCACCCCAAATAAATAAAAATCAATAAAAATACATCACTAACTTAGGTTCCAAACCCCGCCGCCAACAAAAGGCCTGCCCCCCCCCCAAAAAAAAATCCTGGCTACACCCATGGGTGCCAAACTAGGTGAAATAAAGCCAAGCTTTGCCCCTGATTAAACCCCATTCAGTTCAATGGGGATCACTTCCCAAGTGAGCGGGTGCAAGATTGCATCCTGAAACTGAACGGCACATACTCTTCTCTGCTTTAACCTCTCCTCAATCTTCCTCTATTAGAGTGGCACAGAACCTCCATCCCGTCCCGTGGGTCTAATTGCCCCTCCCCCGTGTTGTTTCAACCAAGCCGCGCCCACCTGCTCTGCACCTGACATCGCTTGCCGGTTGCTTCCCCTGCGTCTTTTTTTTTTTAGATTGCAATCTCCTCGGGGCAGAGACCCTTCTTTTTTTATCTTTAGGCTATGAAGCGCCCTGTGCGCTGATGGCACAAGTAGAAGAGCCTCTTACAAGCTTTCATTCGCTCTGCAGCAAATCCTGCCGTCAGATTCCCCCCGGAGCACAAGAAATGTTGCATAATCAGCACTAAAGTGAAGTATGGTTCTAATACTGGGAGAGTACAGAAAGTATTTTTTTCTCTCTCTTCTCCCTTCTTCTTCATTATTTTATTGCTTTGGAAAGCCTGAGAGCTCCAACTGTATAGATGCCAATAACTTCCCAAAGTTTTGGTGTGTTTTTTTAAAAAAAGGCTGCTGCTGCTGAAGTAAGAGATCGGATTTTTTAGCAAGTGCTTTAGAGGCATCACGCCAAAAGTCTTCTGATTCCCTAAAAGCAACGAGGGGATGGGAGCGCGGTGGGGAGCGGGACAGATAAGGGGGTGGGATAGGAGTTGATTAACTTCAGTTACTGCACAAATGGGGGTGGGGGGGAGAGAAAGGAGCTTTCTCCCTCCCGCCCTGTGTCTGTCTGTTTCTGCCAAGGGTGCCCGTTTCGCTGTGAGCAAACGCCTTTTTCTTCCAACCGCAAAGTAATTTACAGCTGAAGATTTCGGAGTCTTTTTCTCTCTCCCGGTCCTTCTGAGTCCCCCTTTCCTTGTTGTTTTTTCCTACTCTCTCTCTCTCTCTCTCTTGCTGGGTTGGGGATTTTTAAAGACTTCTCTTTTTTTTCAAAGGAGGTAAGGCTATGGCACGGCTCTCGGCGCTTGGCTTTCGGAGGAGGCTCGGATTTCAGAGGCTTTAATCCGTTTGTACAGGATCAGTTCCTACCCAACATGAAACAACCGCAACAGAAACCCTGGCAGACAGGTGCATTCCGGGCGGAGAGAGAGCGAGAGGAGCGAGAGGAGCGAGGCGGCTGGAGCGAGAGCGAGCGAGCGACCTTGGGAAGAAGGTGAGGGCGCCGGCGGAGAGAAAAGAAAGGGGGGGAGCAGGTTGGAGGAAGAGGTGTTGTAGGGCGCCTGGGGCTCCTTAGGACGCGCGCGGGAAGCTTGCCCAAAGCAACAAACAGCGAAGCGCGGCGAGGCCAAGGCGAGAGCGCGAGACGGAGCCGGTCTCCAAAGCACCTGCCTTGCCAACTCTGAAATATTCAAGATCGCGGGCGGGTCTGTCTCCGGACGCACGTGCTGCCTCGACACCAGCTCCAGCTACGCACCAGAAATCCTTCTTTTCTCGCTCGCTTCTTTCCCAGCTCCTTCCCGCCGCCTCCCACCTTCCTCACAAAAAACGGTAGAATGTCATGGAAAACCATGCGATCCACTCCACCCAACACCACGCCAGTTTTACTATAGTATAATCAGGCAGAGAGGTAGATGTTTGGAGAGGCATCTCCAAGTTGCAGAGCGTTCCTTTCCTAATTCTTCCCCCCCCCCACCAACCCGATTGGATCCGGGTGCGTTTCTCCTCAAGGAGAGGGGAGGCTCTCCACGTTAGATGAAGGATCTCACGCGTCTTCAAAGCATGGGATCTATTTTCTTTCCTTTTCCAAGTCCTCCTGAGAGCCAGAGAGCTCCAAGAGCAGAACCTCCTGCCCGTGCCCTGCAAGTGCATCAATCAACATTTTTTGCAAAGCGGAGGCCAACATCTCCTCCTCACATCATTAGCCAGACTAATGCGCTCCAGAGAATACCTTCTTAATGCAGGGCTCCTGGCACCTTGCAGCAGAAACAGCCATTTGGGAACAGGCGTTGGGGGGGGGGAGGGAAGGGTCTGATCAGAGGGAATCCTTGAAGTTGAAGACCGTTTGATTCATCCGGTGGATGAAGTCCACTCTCTCGCTCTGGCTCTCTCTGAGCTGGAAAGTTCGGCAAGGCGGGAGATGCCGGTTTGGAGAGCAAGTGGATTCTCTCTCTACAGCTATAATAAACTGGCTCGTAAAGGTGACGGGGCCGGGGGGTGGGGGCGGAGAGAGAAAGAATCAAACGGGGAAAGAGGTTTGCGAGGGGGAGGGTTACTTACCTGTACCTGGATGCACAGCAGCAGGAAGTGTAAACATCTGGGGAGAGGGAGAAGAGAAAAGCAACAAAAGATCAGAAGGATGCGATGGAAAGTTCACCAAAAGACAATCAACACGCGCGCGCCGGTGGTTTTGTTGGAGAAAGAGCGCAGTTAGGATATCCAATATTGGGGCGAGGAAACTCTCTTTTGGGGGGAAGGGGAGGGTGTCACGGGGCGGGGGGAGCTAAAAAGATCCCGAAGTGACACTTTAAAAAAGAAAGAAAGAACGAAAAAGCCGGTGGCGGGGAGGGGGGTTTGGTGAAGAAATGCGCCAAGCGGCGCAATGTCAGCATGATCCTTACAGGCAAGTGCAGGCGGAGAGCAGGGAATAATACATCGCTGAGCGCGGCGGCGGCGGAGGAGGCGGCGGCGGCGAGGTCCAGTGGCTTCCCGGGAGCGGCCGAGCGGTCAAACCTCGAGCCGCAGCCTGGCCATGGGAGGAAGGAGGGTCCCGTCTTGTCAAGTCCGGCGGCGGCGGCGGCGGCGGCGGCAGCGTCCGGTTTCCAGCGGTGGCGCTTGGCGCTGAGCAGCAAGGCGGAGAAGTTGAGCGCCCGGCTGCTTTGCCTCCTCCGAGTGACTCCCTTAGACATCAGCTCTCCTCTTTCCCCCCCGTCTCTCCTCCTCCTCCTCCTCCGGGCTCGCTGGATGCGAGTGAGGGAGCGCGCGCGCGCGCCTGTGTGTGGTGTGTCTGCTGCGCGCGCGCGCCTGTGTGTGGTGTGTCTGCGCGTCTCTCTCTCTCTCTCTCGCTCTCTCACTCTGTCTCTCCGCCTTTGGAGAGAGGAGAAGGTGCTGCCCGGTTGTCAGCAACTTCCGATCATCAGCAACAACCCCTCCTTTCCCCCCCTCCTCCGTCTCGCCGCCGCCACCTTCCCCCCACCCCTCTCCTCTCCTCCCCTCTCCCTGGCTCTTCCCTGGATCAGACTGCCCAGACAGATGCCCAAGGATGTCTCAGGTCCCTGATCTCCTTCTCCTCTCTGTCTCTCTCTCTTTCCGTCTTTCCCTCCCCACCGATGGGTTGTGTGGCGGCGGCAGCAGCGCGACGAGCCTCCGGGTCTCTCCCTCGCTCCCTCCCAGTCGCTGGGCAGGTTCCTTACGAGGTCATCGGAGGGGAGGGCCGGGCTCCCTCGGGGTCGCTTTGGCCCAGGGCCACCTGCAAGCGGGCAAGGAGCCCCTTCTTCTTCTCCTCCTCCTCCTCCCGCCTCTGCGCTCTCCCGCCCGGCTTCTCTCGGCATCCTCCCCACCTGGAGGAGAAGGGGTGCGAGGCGGGTGGGGTAGAACGAGGTGGAGAGGGAGCGCGGCGCACAGAGAGAGAAAGAAGATCGTGGGCCAGCGGAGGGAGGCGCTTTGCACTTGCTGGAGACGAAGGGCGCTCGGGAAGCCAGCTGGCGGCTGGGCCTCCGCCTCTCCGCCAGTCCCGTTGCGCTGGGAGAGCCTCGGTACCTGCGCGGCAGCCAGAGACCGCAGCGACGCGGCGACACAAAAGCGGGCGAGGGAGGCGCGAGAGAGCGCCTTTTGGAGCGGAGGGGCAAGGGAAGGACGCGCGGAACCGGGGGAGGCAGGCAGGCAGGCGGGCGGGCAGGCAGAGATCATGGCAACTCCATGGAGCCTCCAGACTCAGGGGCAGTCTATCCCCACCCCCACCCCGAATGGGAGTGCGGGGAGGGGGGGAGCACTTAGCTGGAGAAGGCTGGGCTTCCCGGAAGTATCTGGTTGGGCGCTGCTCAAAACAGGAATTTGGAGCGGAATGCAGGTTCTGATCCAACAGGGCTGTCCTGAACTGAGAGCCTCCAGGGTTCAAGTAGCGCTGCAGCTCTGGATAAAAGTTGCTGGGCGTGTGCGGGTGGGAGCTGGGCAGCAGGGGGCGCTGTTACCTCCGTGCGTTGCTTGCCGGGGTGGTTGGTGTCCGCTCGGCGACTGGAAGATAGGAGAGTCAGCAGTTAAGCAGGAGCCAATGACAGGCACAGCCAACCCCTGGCTGGTTGTAAGGAGGCAGGCAGGTGGGGGCAGGTGGAGGTGCGTGGGGCAGCACTTCATTCGCCCTAATGGAGGACTGCTTGCTTGTGGGCATCCCTGAAGGCATTTGGCCGGATGCTGTTGGAAACTGGGTGGTCTGATCCAACAAGGTTCCTCTGGCATTCCTAGAAGCCCACCACCACCTCAAAAGAAGAACTGGGAGCAGCAGCAGCAGCGAGGAGGATGTGCCTGCTCAGAGTTAAGATGGCTCTTTGCATAAGCGGCGAAGGTCCAACCCTTCTTGGCCAGCTGGCTTTGGGAAGGCCAGCTGGAGAAGCCAAGCACTTTCTGAAGGACTGACTGGAAGCCCATAATGGTCAGCCTTTAGTTAGGACAGGCATAGGCAAACTCAGCCCTCCAGATGTTTTGGGACTACAACTCCCATCATCCCTGTCCTGACCACTGTTAGCTAGGGATGATGGGAGTTGTAGTCCCAAAACATCTGGAGGGCCGAGTTTGCCTATGCCTGTGATAGGAGGTACAAGGCCTCCTGCCTGAGCACCTAAAGGAAGGTCTGCAGCTAGCCTGGTTTTCTTGACCTACCTAGCAATTCAAAAGTCTTGGAGGAGCTATGAGCCATGCAGGAGGCAGCTTCCTTTCACACAGGGCCATTGATTGCATCGGATCCAGACCTATCCCTTTCTACCCCACCTCACCCCCTTCTCCCTTCTCTTGGCCCACTCTAACTCCTCCTCTGCTCAGAAACACTTGGTCCTGTCCGTGAAGCAAACCCCCTTGCAAGGTGCTAGCTCAACTTCCCTGACCCCTGCTCATTTTAAGGCTCTCCTCCACCTCGCCCTCCCAACTCAACTGGCCTGTTGGCTTGCTTGCAACTGAATCAGCCCACAAAGCAAAAAATGTAGGGCATCCTCCATCCTGTAGCACCTGCCTGACCAACACACCACATTGATGGTTGGGGGCAGGAGCAGCCCAGGGTGGTAGGACCACGCCAGAAAGCTGCCCTCCTTGACAGCTCCACCTGGCTGCTGCTGCAGAGTCAGGACAGGGTGGCAGCAAAGTTGGGGCTGCGTGGCCATACTGGCAGAGCCAACCCAACTCTCCTGCCAGCGTGCCCACAGTACGAATCTTGCTACCACTCAACCATCTAGGTAAGCAGTATCAATGCAGCCACGAGGAAGGCGAGTCCATGAGCCTGTCCTCCATTCCTGGTTCTGAGCTGCTGATGGGATTAGCTGGCAACTCTCAGTTGGTGTGATCCAGTGGATGTTTGGATATGGCCTTGGTTTTCAACCCTTGCCTTGGCCTCAACATTGTCTTTCAACTTTAGCTCAGATCCCTGTTTGTTTTGGGGTGAGAGAGTGGATTTTTCACCTCTGCCACAGTTGTTAAGAGCTGCAACACCACTTTATATTAACAAGCGCTTTGGACAGAAAGGAAGTCTTTTGTGGTTTTCACGTGCATGAGAATATTTCTGCGGGTTATGATTCTCTGCAAGTGTTGATAGAGACCATCTCCCAAAGTCAACCCAATTCCTGTTGGGTTTTGACCTCACGAAATGTCTTCTTCTCTGGACTCACCCAAAGCGGCACTGTGTCCTTAGGCGAGTGAGAAATATCTTTGAGGGCTTTTGCACTGGGAAGCATGCTTCAGCCTCCCTTTTGAGTCTCCCTTGCACAACGCATTTGCTGCCCGTGAAAATCGTTACCGCCAGCGGCCTTGGCAAAATGGGTGGGCAGCACGTGGAGAAAATATGTATTGCCCCAGAAAAGAAAATGTGGGGGGCTGCTAGGTTATAAAGAAGGCCAGGGCAGCAATGAGAAGTCGGGGGCCTCTCCTTGACTGCTCTTCTCCTTGGCTCCTTGAGGGCTTGGAGGATGGAAGAAGGACAGAAGACCAGATTGAGAACCTTTCAGCCCAATCGCTGAAAGTGTGCAAGTGTCTTCATTTTGCTATGCCAAGGGTAGTCAGCCTGGATGTTGCTGGACTACCATTCCCATCATTCCTGGACGTTGGCCATGCTAGCTGGGGCTGATGGGAGTTGTAGTCCATCAACATCTGGAGGAGGCCAGGTTGGCTACCCTTGGGCTGTACATACATTCCTTCTTTTCTGTGTGTGATATCCACTAGCATAACTGATGGGGAGGGCAAGACTTGTGGGTATAGGGCGGTATACAAATTTAATAATAATAATAATAATAATAATAATAATAATAATGACTTACCAAAGGGAAACCGTACTGCTGCTGTCTTCCTGCACCTCTTCGCATTTCCAGCAAAGCTCAAAGGAGAGTCCACTCTCGAAGGATGCTTGTTGCTGCTTCCTTTTTTAAAAATTCCTAGAAATAAATAAATGAAGCCGAAGATCGCAAAACAGGGCATGGTCTGCCACTATTGATAAAATAAAACTAAAGGTTCACAGAGTGGAAAGTTCAGTCACCTGGCACCAATTCCACCACAAATCACCGCCCCTTGTGAAACCTACAAATCACAGTTCCAAAGAATGCAATATGTGAGGTATAAATTGCATCCCTCTCTGTACCAAATGCAGACCCCTGGCCTATCTTAAGTGTTGTCTGCAATGACTGAATTTCAGTCAGGAGCCTTTTCCATCTGTGTCTGGAGATTCCGGGGATTGAGAGCCAGTGTGGTGTAGTGGTTAAGAGCGGTAGACTTGTAATCTGGTGAACCAGGTTTGCATCTCCGCTCCTCCACATGCAGCTGCTGGGTGACCTTGGGCTAGTCACACTTCTCTGAAGTGTCTCAGCCTCACTCACCTCACAGAGTGTTTGTTGTGGGGGAGAAAGGGAAAGGAGAATGTTAGCTGCTTTGAGACTCCTTTGGGTAGTGATAAAGCGGGATATCAAATCCAAACTCTTCTTCTTCTTCTTCTAGAACCTGGGACCTTTGGCCATGCCCTCTGCGCTACTGAGTTTATGACCCTAAGCTTATATGCAGTGAAAACCTGGAGGTAGCTGTAGCCTAGGACTCTCCATGGAAGTCAACTTGTGTCTGAGAAGCACATCTTCAGACTGCAAGCAGGGAGC
The DNA here is from genome assembly GCF_951804945.1 of Podarcis cretensis. Lineage (NCBI taxonomy): Eukaryota > Metazoa > Chordata > Lepidosauria > Squamata > Lacertidae > Podarcis > Podarcis cretensis. The sequence continues at coordinate 115,446,150 of NC_137172.1, read as the reverse complement.
TCGCACGATTCCTGACCCTACATATTAAAAACGTTCCCTCCACACCGTTAGAAAGTTGGCGTGTCAGAGGTCAGATTTCTAGCCCAGTTCTTCTGCCTGACCTGCTAGTTTTCAATTACTTTTGACACAAGGTTGTTTAATCATTTAACTCCACTTGCAGCCGGAAGCGGTCCACCGCAGTTGCAGCGAGAACTAGACTTACCTGTGTATATGTAAGAGAAAGGAGGCGGCAGGTGCAGAAAGCTGGCTGCCGTTCGCCCGTGAGGAGCAAGCCAGGAGGCCTCCTGCTCTCCATTGCTTCAAAGGCCAGAAAGGCACCTTCAGATTCGTGTTCTCAGCCAAGGAGAAAAAGCTTCCTTTGGAAGCTGACCGTCTGCTTAACCCTGCAGAGCCTGTGTTTATTCAACTGCGATCTGAAAATTATCAGAAGAAGACATAAGGCAGCTGAATGTTGCCCTATCCTTACGACAGTTGGCAGACCAACAGCCAGTGGATGACGGATCATCTGGGGTCAAGGTATGGCTTGCCTACCCAAAGCCTCCCAGAGGCTCGTTCCAGTTCAGAGTGAAGTCCTAGGAGAAGGAGGCAGTTGTGTATCTCAAAGTGTGTTTCAATCACATTCTGCTTGCTGCGTTCATCCAAACCAGATTGTGAGCGACTGAGTAAGTAAGTCATGTTGGGAGCAGACCCACTGAAAAGAATGAACTTAAGTGACTCAAAGTCCAGTGATTCCAATGGAACTATTCCAAGCATCAAAAACATGGAATATCGCCCAATTGGTTGGGTCACAGCTATTATCAGCAGGCCCTGTCAATGTGGAATGACCGCTCTAACTTTTACCTCAGGCTACCAGCACTTCTCTCTGGACAAAGTTTACTTTAACTGGCTGCTTAACATTCTTATGACTGTTTATTGTATTTTTATTTGCTGTGTGTAGACGTATATAATATACTGTTGTTGTAAGCTGGTTTGAACCCGTGTCGGAAAGCAGCAGAGAGAAATGCTTCAAACGAATATTTGGGATATTATTTACGTCTGAGCTCAAGTTGACTTTTTCTTTTTCTAGCAAAGTTTCTTTAAAGAAAAAAGAAATCAAATAGATTTTTCCCACACCCCAGCTGTTTTCCACCGGCTGCCAGTCTCAAAGAGTTTCCAAACACTTCGCTTGCCATCTAGTGGGAAAACAACGTAGCTGCAAATTCTGGAGCGACTGCCTTGCCGCAGTCCTTTACTTGAGATGGGGGAAGGGATCAGCCGTGTGTTCTCTTACTGAGCCTGCAACTCTTCTATGAGAGCAGAGTTTGGGGAGAATTATATTCCACCGAATGTGTGGAAGTGAGAGCTGGACCATAAAGAAGGCTGATCGCCGAAGAATAGATGCTTTTGAATTATGGTGCTGGAGGAGACTCTTGAGAGTCCCATGGACTGCAAGAAGATCAAACCTCTCCATTCTGAAGGAAATCAGCCCTGAGTGCTCACTGGAAGGACAGATCCTGAAGCTGAGGCTCCAATACTTTGGCCACCTCATGAGAAGAGAAGACTCCCTGGAAAAGACCCTGATGTTGGGAAAGATGGAGGGCACAAGGAGAAGGGGACGACAGAGGACGAGATGGTTGGACATTGTTCATGAAGCTACCAGCATGAGTTTGACCAAACTGCGGGAGGCAGTGGAAGGCAGGAGTGCCTGGCGTGCTCTGGTCCAGGGGGTCATGAAGAGTCGGACACGACTAAACGACTAAACAACAACAACAACATATTCCACTGAGAGCAAAGGCTTCTCAGACAACATTGGTTCTACTTCTCAGAACTCGAGATATGGAATAAAGATAGTAATAGGTTGCTCTCTCTCTCTCTCTCTCTCTCTCTCTCTCTTTCTCTCTGTGTGTAATTTTTATTACATTTTCTGTTTTACAATTTAGAACACTCATTTAAACATCTTTAAAATATCAATGACTTCCTTTCTTCTCTTTACATGGTTCATTTTGCATATCATAAATCCCTGCATATATTTTCTTGTTGTTTAGTCGCTTAGTCATGTCCGACTCTTTGTGACTCCATGGACCAGAGCATGCCAGGCACTCCTGTCTTCCACTGCCTCCCACAGTTTGGTCAAACTCATGCTGGTAGCCTCGAGAACACCATCCAACCATCTCGTCCTATGTCGTCCCCTTCTCCTTTTGCCCTCCATCTTTCCCAACATCAGGGTCTTTTCCAGGGAATCTTCTCTTCTCATGAGGTGGCCAAAGTATTGGAACCTCATATTTTACATAAACTAAAACCATTCAGTATTCCATTATTACATCCATCAAAACTTATTTACAGTGTTAAATTTATCTTAATGCTGCCAACATTTTCAAGTGCACATAATTTCCCCCCGTATATTCAATAAACATTTTCCAATCTCCTCTAAACGTATGTTCTTCTTGTTCTCTTATTATTATTATTATAGGGAAGGGATGTTTAAGCTCTTGGTTTTTACAGTCTAATGAAATCGCGGGCAGGATTTGAGATAAAAAGCAGTGGAAGAAAAAGTAATCATAATAGAGAATCTTTTGTAATAGAAAAAGATATGATTTGTATTGGGATTTTATGTTGGAACCACCCCGAGACCTGCAGGTAAATGGCAGTATAATAAACAAACAAACAAACAAACAAACAAATAAAATTTTATTTATGCCCCGCCCTTCCCGGTTTAAAAACCAGGCTCAGGGTGGCAAACAGCAAATATAAAACATTGATTAAATGCAACTTAAAAACAGCATAAAATACAACATAGAATGCAGCATCAATATCAATAAAATTCAAAAATTCAGGGGTCATGGGGGGGCAGCCAGTAGACATCAAATGATCACCAGGGCTAAGTGGCCAAGTTGGTCCTACTAGGGCCAGCAAGGAGACCAGGGAAGAATTTAAATGTGGGGTCCCAGAAAGGGTTTCTTCATAGAAGAGGAAAGGGGAAAAGGGAATAGAGGATCAGGCTAATTCAAATTGAAGGCCAGGCGGAATAGGCCCTGCGGAAGAAGATCAAGTCCTGCAGGGCCCTATTCTAGTGGGACAGAGCGTTCCACCAGGTCGGAGCCGTCACTGAAAAAGCCCTGGCCCTGGTGGAGGATAGTCTGGAGGATAAGCAAGTAGAAAAGGTGTGAGTAAAAACACTGCGGAGGTGAGGGTGGGAAATCAACTTAGGAAGCAATATGTTTGATTTGAAGTTTACCTCTTCAGCTTCTGATACCCCCTCTTCCAAAGGCTTCTCCAACTGACCACGCATAATCTCACCACCATTCCCCAGCCTCTGAGCCTTCTTCCCTTGCCGGTTCCCCAGTGGGTTCCTTCCATCATTCCTCTGCATCCAACCAGTCCATGACAATGGGTGGGTGTTTAAAAACATGTTTGGCCTAAAGGTGCGTCCTGGGTCTCAAGGGGTTGAAGACCTTTGGTGCAGACAATGCTGAACATAATGGAACAACCATTATTAACGCCGAACAACCGTCTGACTCATTGCAAGGCAACTTCCTATGTTCCTATGCTGGCAGCAGCGCAAAATACAAGGGTTTTTTTTTCCAGATCCAAACATATGACAAATTCAAGCACAGGCTCTGGAATGGGTAAGTCATTCATCCTCTAGGGCACCAACCAAACGTCTGTGGTTTTCAACTCTCACATCAGCCACTGATGTTATTCAGCAGGGGGAAAGCAAGTCTGCCTCAACTCCCATTTATATTTTTAAAAAACAACTCTTTAAAAAGAATCAATAAGAACAATGATCACATCTCACTGGGCGTAATATGGGAACAATTGCCCATTCCTGGAAAACTCACATACAGCAGACGAAAATGCCAGGAACTACCCAAATTACATTCCTATTTTAATTTTCAGAAGTGCATTGATCAATATTGTCTGCATGGCAACATTATATTTCATTCCTGGTGCTTGTGATTTGTCAACAAGGGAACATTAGAATTTGCCATTCTTTGGCGATCACTCGTAGCCGAGTAAGATTGTCTTCCATAAACACGGTTCTAACAGCGAGTCCATAAGTGACTGTGGAGGCCAATTCTGGACCCAACCGTCCTTCCACAGTGGGGACATTGGTTTCCGGGCAGGAGTTGATCACGGTGTGGATTTGCCAAGTGTGCACATTTCTCCCTTGCGTCCTGAGTTCGAGTGTCTTCAAAGCCCATGACACCTTTGGTAAAGGCCGTTCTCCAACTGGAGTGCTCACAGGCCAGTGTTCCCCAGTTGTCAGTGTTTATACTACATTTTTTTAGATTTGCCTTGAAACAGTCTTTAAGCCTCTTTTGTTGACCACCAGCATTACGCTTTCCATTTTTAAATTTGGAATAGAGATCAAAAGAAAGCCATACTTGCGATGCTGGATTTCGGCATCACTGTTGACCCTTGTGGAAAGATAACTGCCTAGGTAGGAGAAGTGATTGACATTTTCCAACATTACACCATCGAGTTGGATTTGTGGTGTGTCAGAGGGGTTATTTTGTACTTGTTGGTGCAGCACTTTGGTTTTTTGGAAGTCGAGCGACAGGCCGAGCTTTTCGTAAGCTTCTGCGAAGATATTTAGGATGGTTTGGAGGTCATCCTCTGAGCGTGCACACATATCCAACCCATCCAGCTAAATGAAGTCTACACTGACTGACAGCCGCTCTCCAGATTTTCAGAAAGAAGCCTTTTCTTGCCCTTATCTGAAGATACCAGGGACTGAACCTGGGACTTTCTACATGCGAGGCAGATGTTCCAGCCCTGGGCAATGACCTTTCCCAAAGTATTCTCACGTTTAAAAGCTCTGAAGGCCTTCTAGCAGTTCCCTCACTACAAGAAGAGAAGTAATAGGGAACCAGGCAGAGGGCCTTCTCGGTAGTGGCACCTGCCCTGTGGAATGCCCTCCCATCAGATGTCAAGGAAATAAACAACTATCCGACTTTTAGAAGACACCTGAAGCTTTTAACATTTGAGGTTTTATTGTGTTTTTAATATTTTGTTGGGAGCCGCCCAGAATGGCTGGGGCAATCCAGTCAGATGGGTGGCGTATAAATAATAAAATTATTATTACAATTAATTTTTTAAAAGGGGGGAGAAATTTGAGGAAGCAAAATTCTTCATTTTTAAGAATATCATTATCATCATCATCATTATAGATTTATTGATTGATTGATTGATTGATTGATTGATTTATACCTCGCCTTTTTTTGTCTGAGAGAGAGAGAATACCCTTTAATCTAAAGTGAAGAGCACTATAGTCATCTCAGACTTCCCTAGATCATTCTAAAGCATTCGTGTTGTGCAGGGTTCAGCAGGGGGCCGGTCCACTGTCCCTCAGACCTTGAAGAGGGCCGGACTATATTGGGGGGGGGGGTGGACGAATTCCTATGCCCCACAAATTACCCAGAGATTCATTTTAAATAAAAGGACACATTCTACTCATGTAAAAACACGCTGATTCCTGGACTGTCCGTGGGCCGGATTTAGAAGGCGATTGGGCCGGATCCGGCCCCCAGGCCTTAGTTTGCCTACCCATGGTGCTGTGTGGCTGTTTCTGAAAGATCTGGTAGAAGGGACTTTGTGTTTGGAATCTGGATCTGTGGATAGTCGTATTTAGGGGTATTGCTGGAGGGGGGGACAACATTTGTTTTGGTGTAGATGTATTGTTTTTGTTGCTATTTGGTTTACGTTCTTATATTTCTGTCATTAAGCCTTGTTAGGAATTATTGGACGATTGCTTAATCTTAGCAGGAGCCGCTGATGTGGTGTGGTGCCAAAAATATTATCATCTTTGATATGCCACAGGATTCTTTAGGTTTCTGGGATGTGTGTGGCTCTGTAGTCTAAACCACTGAGCCTCTTGGGCTTGCCGATCAGAAGGTCGGCGGTTAGAATCCCCACGACAGGGTGAGCTCCCGTTGCTCTGTCCCAGCTCCTGCCAACCTAGCAGTTCGAAAGCAAGCCAGTGCAAGTAGACAAATACTGTAGGTACAGCTGCGACGGGAACGTAAATAGCGTTTCCATGCACTTTGGCTTCTGTCACGGTGTTCCAATGTGCCAGAAGCGGTTGAGCCCTGCTGGCCACATGACCTGGAACGCTATCTGTGGACAAACACCAGCTCCCTCAGCCTGAAAGTGAGATGAGCGCCGCAACCCCATAGCCGCCTTTGACTGATCTTAACCGTCCAGGGGTCCTTTACCTTTCTTACTGTTTAGGTTTCTATAATACAGCAGGTGGCACTGTGGTCTAAACCACAGAGCCTAGGACTTGCTGATCAGAAGGTCGGTGGTTCAAATCCCCGTGACGGGGTGAGCTCCCGTTGTTCAGTCCCCGTTCCTGCCCACCTAGCAGTTCAAAAGCACATCAAAGTGCAAGTAGATAAATAGGTACCTCTCCGGCGGGAAGGTAAATGGTGTTTACGGGCGCTGCTCTGGTTCGCTAGAAGCGGTTTAGTCATGCTGGCCACATGACCCGGAAGCTGTCTGCAGACAAAGGCCGGCTCCCTCGGCCTGTAGAGCAAGATGAGCGCCACAACCCCGGAGTCATTCACGACTGGACCTAACGGTCAGGGTTACCTTTACATTTCAATGCAGTGACATGATGCAATGTTTTCAGTTTGCAGGGAAATATCAAATCTATTTTTTTAACAGTCTTCACTGTGAGATTTTTTATTATTTATATTTTTAAAGAAAAGGTTATAAGGAGACATTGGTCTTCTACTTTTGCGTATGAAATGGAAGCTCTTTCCGTCAGGTCGAGCTGCCAATTAACTTGCTATCTTAAATATCTTGCTTTCTAAATTCTGAGGACGGTGTCCGTGTAATACCATCTAACACTCCCCATTTATCCAGATATTTTTAATCTGCCCTCCCAGGCTCTTGAGATCACATCATCACATAGTTTCGTTATGAAAATAGCCCTGTTTTCATCAATAGCCTACGCAGAAGTAGTCCCTCCAACACTGAACAACGCCAGTTATGCAAAGCCATTGGGAAAATGCAAAGTAGAAGGAATTAATAATATCACCTGAACTAGTACTCCCTACTGACTTTGAAGTGTGAGATTTGATTACTTGGTCTCACCCTGCATAGCTGGCATTGTAACGAATGATCATAACATTACCCAGACTTGGCTAGAAGACCAGCCAAAATCTATTGACGTCAATCTTGCATCCATTGACATCAACAAGAAAACCTCTGCCAACATATGCAGGAAGAACATTAGTAATCTCCTGCAGATCTGAAGAAGGTTCACTGTTCATCAGGATGAAGGGCAAAGGCTGGAGGGAAACAAAAAAAGCGTATCCTTCCATTAAGCATACCTCTGTAAAACCATACTAAATATACTAGACCAGCCTTTCTCATCCTGGTGTATACCAGATGATTTGGGCTACAACAACCATTAGCACCAGTCAGCAGTGTTGGATGGAGCTGGTGGGAGTTGTAAAGGTAAAGGTAAAGGGAGCCCTGGCCATTAGGTCCAGTCGTGGCCAACTCTCGGGTTGCGGCGCTCATCTCACTTTATTGGCCGAGGGAGCCGGCATACAGCTTCCGGGTCATGTGGCCAGCATGACTAAGCCGCTTCTGGCGAACCAGAGCAGTGCACGGAAACGCCGTTTACCTTCCCACTGGAGCGGTACCTATTTATCTACTTGCACTTTGACGTGCTTTCGAACTGCTAGGTTGGCCGGAGCAGGGACGGAGCAATGGGAGCTCACCCCGTTGCGGGGATTCGAACCACCGACCTTCTGATCGGCAAGCCCAAGGCTCTGTGGTTTAACCCACAGCGCCACCTGCGTCCCAATGGGAGTTGTAGTCTGAAGCTTATGGAGGGCACCAGTTTGGCAAAGGCTGCACTAGATTTATTATCAATATGAGTGTCAGCCTTGCAGAAAAGCTTGGGCTCATTTAGGGCTGGCAGAATAGATGACATTTCTAGTGCAAGAGGAATGATGGTTTGGCATGCCTTTTTAATATTGAAGGAAACCGTCAAGACCTGACACTCTCTCTTGGCAGAGAAATCATCTATGAAATGCAGTATTGCTGGTCAAGCAGCAGATTGTTCTCTTTTGTCCTCTTTTTCTGTACCTTTGGTTTATTCTTGTTTTCTTTATCCAGCCCACCTTTCAATATTTGATTCTTGCTAAGAGGCCTTCTGGCTGTAAGCCAGAGAATTAGGCTGGATGGGAACTTGAAATTCACATTTTTAAGTTTTGTGGAGAAAGGGTAAGATAATAAATATGGAATATCAGCTGTCCTGGTAATAATATAATATATAATATGGAATATCAGCTGTCCTTCTTTTTTCCTGGGTTTGCAGTGAGCAGTTGCCTCCCTCTGTTAAACCGTGGAGTTTCCTCCCACCAGATGTAGAGATGGGCACAAGCTTTAAAATAGGATCAAAGACTTTCCTTTTTCGAAAGGTCTCCCACATGAAAACCACGCGATGGATCTGCCTGAGATTTGGCACGCTTAGTCTACTCTGGAGGGACTTCTGTGCCTGAAAATTGCATCCACTTATACGAAAGTCGAAAAATTCCACATTATAGTCAACAGGGGTGAAAGAGCACTTCGGATCTAACAGATCAAAATTGGGCCTGAATAATGCAAGTTAACAATTCTCTCCCACCAACTGCTCAAACTTGTTTGTGGAGAGGCTACATTAACCATTGATTTCTTAAGTATATGCTTGAAATGACACTACAAACTCAATGTAAAGTTTTTGTGGGGATTCTATTATATAACCAGACTCGTACTCAGTTACTCTTTATTATTTGGGGAAATAACAATTTTACAGTGGTACCTCGGGTTACATACGCTTCGGGTTAAATACGCTTCAGGTTACAGACTCCGCTAATCCAGAAATAGTGCTTCAGGTTAAGAACTTTGCTTCAGGATGAGAACAGAAACCATGCTATGGCGGCGCGGCGGCAGCAGGAGGCCCCATTAGCTAAAGTGGTGCTTCAGGTTAAGAACAGTTTCAGGTTAAGTACGGACCTCCGGAACGAATTAAGTACTTAACCCGAGGTACCACTGTATTGGAAGGGGGGAATTTATTGAATCAGAATGACACAGAGCAGAACCAAAACAGATCAGGCTGCCCCCAAACACTACAGATACAAGGCACGCCATCTTGTTGCTGCACACCTCTAGCTCTACAGAGGGTGGTGAACACAGCGCATGATATAATGGGCTGTCCCCTGAGCCCGCTAGATGACATCGCAAGGGATCGTTGCCTTAGGAGAGCGAGGAAAATTCTCAGGGACGATTCACACCCTGGCCAGCACCTCGGGCAGGAGATATAGGAGTATAATCAGTCATACCAACAGGCTAAAAAACAGTTTCTATCATGGGCTGTTAGGTTGCTGAACAGAAAATAATATAGCGCAACTGACTTTCAGGGTTAGTGTGTTGTGCAACAAGCACAGAGTGCAATGAGATTGAGTGTTTGGGGGAGGGAGGGTAAAGGTAAAGCGACCCCTGACCATTAGGTCCAGTCGTGACCGACTCTGGGGTTGCGGCACTCATCTCGCTTTATTGGCCGAAGGAGCCGGCGTACAGCTTCCGGGTCATGTGGCCAGCATGACTAAGCCGCTTCTGGCGAACCAGAGCAGCACACGGAAACGCTGTTTACCTTCCCGCCGGAGTGATACCTATTTATCTACTTGCACTTTGATGTGCTTTCGAACTGCTAGGTTGACAGGAGCAGGGACCGAGCAACAGGAGCTCACCCCGTCGTGGGGATTCGAACCGCCGACCTTCTGATTGGCAAGTCCTAGGCTTTGTGGTTTAACCCACAGCGCCAGGCTTGGTTAATTTCATTGTACACAGGTTGTACATTGACAATAAAGGTATTCTTATTCTTATTCTTATTCTTATTCTTATTATTTCCAAGTAAATGTGTTTATCATCAGGACAGGAGAAGCAAATTTTATTTTGCTCCTGTAATCATGCTGTGATTTAAATGAGCTTAAAATCAGAAGCTGCATGTCTTGCCCAGAGGATTTTTTCTTTCTTTTTTATTCAAAGTTAGCAAAGTACTTTGTTGCCCTGGTGCATCAGGAACAAGCCGTTCTAAGGCACGGAGTAACATGGAGAAAAAGGAAATACTAGTCATGTGCTTCACAACTGGAATGTTGCACATGGCCATCTGAAATCTCTCCACTGCCATCGTCTATAGGCCTCCAAACCCACTGGTAGCCATTAGGCAGAGTAAGGCAGCTTAGTCAGGCGGAAGATGGAAGGGGCAGGCAGTATGTGGAATTGGAGAGGCAGAAAAGGGTATTTGACTGGTCCTAATAATACAGCGGCTGCAGCACTGGTTGGAGATTGTTTTCACCAGGGTTTCAGGCAGCGATCCTTGTGTGTTCAGAGCCAGAAACCTCCCCCCTAAAGAAATTCACATATGACTCAAATTTTGGTTTTTGGCAAAATTTAGGCCACAACTTTATTGACTACAGAAAGTGAATGGTTGCATAGGCTCTGGTTCGACTAGCTCCCTGCCATGCAAATAGTGCTAACCCAGGGCACCAGCATAGGTCAGCCAAGGATGAACACCTGGATAAGCGGAAAGCCAGGAACAGGCTATCTCCGCCACCCAAATGTCCCCCTGGACTCAGGCACAACCGCCTCTCAGGGGTTGATTATTTATTTGTACCCCACCCATCTGGCTGGGTTTCCCCAGCCACTCCAGGTGGCTTCCAACAAAGATTAAAAATACATTAAAATGTCACACATTAAAAGCTTCCTGGAACAGGGCTGCCTTCAGATGTCTTCTAAATGTCAGGTAATTCTTTATCTCTTTGACATCTGATGAGAGGGTGCTCCACAGGGCAGGCGCCACTACCGAGAAGGCCCTCTGCCTGGTTCCCTGTAGCTTGGCTTCTCGCAGTGAGGGAACCGCCAGAAGGCCTTCGGCGCTGGACCTCAGCATCCGGGCAGAACGATGGGGGTGGAGACACTCCTTCAGGTATACTGGGCCGAGGCCGTTTAATGTCAACACCACTTTAAATGTCAACACCAACACTTTGAATTGTGCTCAGAAATGTACTGGTTGACCAAACCATTGAGTCCCTGGTTTCCTTTAACGGAATACCCTTCACATAGGGATGGCGAGAGCCTTCTCCCATCCCTATCACCTGAACCAGAGCTTATCCGCAACCTTACAAGTTGTGATGATTTGCTACGCGGCAGGCGAAACCCAAATGGCAACAGCCAATCAGCCAAGTGGGGAAAATTCCTGCCGTGCCCCTGTCCCAACGACAGACAACACACGATGGCATAGTCAAGCACAACGCCCTAAAAGTAGGGAGAGGTGGGCGGGTGTTCTGATGCACGCACCAAAAGAGGAAGCTCTGGGTCACATGCATGGGTATAAATAGGTCCCTCAAACCGTTTGGAGTGCATCCCATTGGCCAGATCGCACCCAGCTTCAAGGGACCTACCAACTGAAACACGGTTTTTAAAAATGGTGTCCACACACACAGTACCTGTATTCCCAGGCCTTTGTAAATGTGCATCAGGACATCGCAGAAAATGCACGGCAGAGAGCTTGGAACTTACAGTAGCCCGTAAAATTTCACCCAGGGCCAAGGCTTCGGCAGCAGAACTCTCTTAATGGTGTTAATTTGTTTCAGCCGCTTGAAAAGTCCCGATTTAATACTGTGTTCAAAGGGGGGTTTTTCGGAGGCATGTTGGATTAGTAACCCTTCTTCGACAAATTCAAATCCAAGCCTGACCCACGGCATCTTCTGCTTACATGGCCGTTAAGGAATCCCCCTGCTAAAAGTGAAAAGGAGAAAAAAAGCAATTCACTTTCTCTGCTCCACTGGTCCGCAGCGTCACTTGAACTACCAGACGTTTCACACAGTATGAAATGTATTCAATAGGCCCAAGGAATTAATAGCATGCTTGAGTGAAAAAGCCTTCACATCCACTGGATGCCCCATCGCATCAGGGCTTAGGAATGTGAATGAGAAGTACAGAAAAGGATTCCATCTCCTTCCACCCTTCCTGCACCTGACATCATTCAGCAGGGCAGGCAGCTGTTTGCTCTTTGTACTACCAAGTTCACAATTTTAAAAAGCATGTTCTCTTCTTCTTTTTTAACTTGTTATTTAAAAATAAATAAGTTACATCCCACTTCCATAGCATAATTAAAGTAGAATGCTATCTGTGGATTTATTTACTTTTAAGCCATAAAACGTAAAACAAGCATACCTTGGTATTAGCCAGAGTAAATATTGCTTAGCAAATTCCAAAGAGCTATAGGAAAAGTCTTCATGATGTATCTGAGAGTACCAAGCTCACAGGTGTGACAGATTTCTAATGGGAGGGCAGCCAAGGGGCCACCACAAACAAAGCCCTGCACCTGGGTAGGAACATTCTGACTTCTGGCTGTGGGGGGGAAGTCCCAAGTTGCTGGTTTCCAAAGTCAGGGAGGTAAATATGGAAGAAGGCGTTCCTTCAGGTATTCCAGCCCTAAACTTTGTGGACTCTAAAGGTGAAAACCAGTGACTGGATTACAGCCTCTCCAAACCAACTGGTAGCCAGTAGAAGGACTCTGGTAGCATAGCAATGCATGCAGTTTTCTTGACTTAGATGTTTTGTCTCTGCATTCTAGACAAGCTAACACGCAGATATCTGAGGGCAGCACCATGTGAGGTGCATTACAGCAGTCAAGTTACGAGACATTGCGCAAAACATTGTCTAGATCTTATTTTGGCAGGAGAGGGCACAATTCGCATATCTCCCAAAGCCTGCACAGTCAAGAAGTGTCCCAGAAGACCTGGATCTATGAACATCCCAATCTTTTATTGCCTTTGGCCAGATAGGGCAGCTTTTTGTTTTCAGAATAATTGAAAAGTAGTGCTCCCATAAAAAGTAGACGCGGGTGGCGCTGTGGTCTAAACCACTGAGCCTAGGGCTTGCCGATCGGAAGGTTGGCAGTTCGAATCCCCGCAATGGGGTGAGCTCCCATTGCTCGGTCCCAGCTCCTGCCAACCTAGCAGTTCGAAAGCACGTCAAAGTGCAAGTAGATAAATAGGTACTTCTCCAGCAGGAAGGTAAACGGCGTTTACGTGCGCTGCTCTGGTTCGCCAGATGCAGCTTAGTCATCCTGGCCACATGACCCGGAAGCTGTCTGTGGACAAATGCCAGCTCCCTTGGCCTATAGAGTGAGATGAGTGCACAACCCCAGAGTCGTCCACTACTGGACCTAAAGGTCAGGGGTCCCTTTACCTTTAGCACTCCCATAAACAAGCATTTGTTCATCCTTGCCATGATGTACAGGGATCAAATGAGCATCTCCTGGCATGCACTGAGGATCTGGATTCTCAAATGTCAACTTCTGAAATTAATCCAACCAGTTATGACCAAAGTTCCTAGATGCTGCTGCTGTAAATCTCACGGGAGGCTATGATGAAATGGAAGTGTGTGGTTTTTATTTGCAAACATTCTTCCACCCAATTGCTTAGCAAGAAGCAAAATTGCTCCTGTCTTGCCGTTTTCTGGCCAGGGAGAATTGAGCATTTGTTTTTAAATTTTGTATAAATAAATAAATAAGCATTGTATCAGTATCTAATACAAATAATGCTACAATCCTAACAGTGTCTACTCAGGAACAAGTTCCATTTAATTCAGTTGGACTTACTGTCAGCTAAAAAGGGTCAAGATTGCAGCCTTGCTTATTAGATGACGATGCATATTTGAGTTTTGACTATTCTGCATGAATTTCGCCTCTCAGCAATCCCCTACAAGGACACTCAACATAAATTGTTCAGCGCCTGTCTGAGCCGGTGTGGCATCCTGGGAACTGAGGATCCGGAAGGTGGAAGAGCCTTGAAGGGGTCTCATCCAATCCTGCCATCTCTTTCTCCTCCTCCCCTAGCACCAGTTTAAACTTTATTTCCTCCTCCTAGCCTTACAGACCTATCTTCCATCTTTTCAGCCATATTACTGAGCATATTACTTAGCCATATTAAAGGTAGGAGCCCCTGACCATTAGGTCCAGCCGTGACCGACTCTGGGGTTGCGGCGCTCATCTCGCTTTATTGGCCGAGGGAGCCGGCGTACAGCTTCCGGGTCATGTGGCCAGCATGACTAAGCCGCTTCTGGCGAACCAGAGCAGCGCACGGAAACGCCGTTTACCTTCCCACCAGAGTGGTACCTATTTATCTACTTGCACTTTGACGTGCTTTTGAACTGCTAGGTTGGCAGGAGCAGGGACCGAGCAACGGGAGCTCACCCCGTCATGGGGATTCGAACCGCCGACCTTCTGATTGGCAAGTCCTAGGTCTGTGGTTGAACCCACAGCGCCACCCACATCCCTTCCTTAGCCATATTACCTTCCCCCCAAAAACCATCAAATCAAATCAGGAAGGTCTCGCCCTCACCTCAACCTCTGCCAGCAAAATGATTAATTAATGTCTACCAAACCAAATTTAAAATTTAAAAATTTCAATGATAGTATTGAATCTATAAGATAAGGAAGTCGAGATGTTGTGGGGGGGGGGTCAAAGGGTGTGGATGGTGAGAGATGGATTTGTGTGTGTGTGTGTGTGTGTGTGTGTGTATGTATAATATATATATGTGTGTGTGTGTGTGTAAATAGTAGCCTTATTTTTTTATGTCTTTGCACCAGCAGGGTGCATTTCTTTTTCTTTTTCTGTATTGCTAAAATTTAATTAAAAATTTAAAAATAATGTCTACCAAACCAAGAAAACTCAATTGTCTATTGAAGCAGTGTTGCCTGAAGTAACATCGAGCATTTCACCACTGCTCCATTTCTGCCCCACCCAAAATTAAAATTGTGTTCCCTTTACGCAGAGCATTCTAAAAGATGCCACTGGTTTGAGTCATAAATGAAAGCATTTTAGTCTTTCATATCAGCCTTCCTATGAGCAAGGCATAGGAACCCATGCAGATAAATATTGTTGTTTAGTCGTTTAGTCATGTCCGACTCTTTGTGACCCCCTGGACCAGAGCACGCCAGGCACTCCTGTCTTCCACTGCCTCCCGCAGTTTGGTCAAACTCATGCTGGTAGCTTCGAGAACACTGTCCAACCATCTCGTCCTCTGTCGTCCCCTTCTCCTTGTGCCCTCCATCTTTCCCAACATCAGGGTCTTTTCCAGGGAGTCTTTTCTTCTCATGAGGTGGCCAAAGTATTGGAGCCTCAGCTTCACGATCCATCCTTCCAGTGAGCACTCAGGGCTGATTTCCTACAGAATGGAGAGGTTTGATCTTCTTGCAGTCCATGGGACTCTCAAGAGTCTCCTCCAGCACCAGAATTCAAAAGCATCAATTCTTCGGTGATCAGCCTTCTTTATGGTCCAGCTCTCACTTCCATACATCACTACTACATATGTATGTATAAAGAATATTCCCCAAGCTTTTAAACATTACTAACTTTTGAAGTTTGTAACTCTTTTACATTGCAGCCCTTATAATATCTACTCAGAAGTGGTTCCTATTGAATGGAATGGGACTTCCTTGGCAATTCTAAACATGGATGAGCCTGATTTTTTTTTTTTAAAAAAAGTAGTGCTTCTAATTATTGACCAGAAGGGCTTCACTTGAAGAGTTCATTAAAACGTATAAACACACAGAGACACAGGCTTTCTCACTTTAATGCCCGCCTTGGCTTTGTTTATTTAAATATATCAAAAGAATGCTATACAAATCCGCTCCACTTCCCAGTGGGAAGGAGTTGCGGTGGACTGCGTGGCGTCTAACTCCCCACCGGGGGCAGGGGACTCTGTCCCCTATTGCCTGAGGGATCCCAGCCACGTCCGACCCCAGCCAGCCAATCCGCTGGCCAGGGGGTGTGTGTGGCCGGGGCCGTTTAAACGGAGGAGTGAGCCAGAAGACTTCCTCTTTAGCTCGCTTCCTCAATCTCCCTCCCTCCCTCCCTATTTTGCAGGTTAGGCAATAGCCTTGCTATGGACTTCAGTTGGTCACCTTGGTTGTCTGAGGGGCCTGGTAGGAATTTTTCCACTTGGCAAATTGGCACTGGCCACTTGGTTTTCGTCTACCTCATAGCAATCGTCACAACTTTGTTAGGGTTGTGGTTAGGCATTGTTTGACCTTGTGTGGGGGAGGGGGAGGTATGGCCATCACCTGCCCCTCCATGCTTAAGGGTATTCCGTTAAAGGAACCCGGTGGTGTTGATCTAGTCTGAAGCCCGGCTGGGGGGCTAAGGCCTTGACACGACCCCGACAGGAACGCCAGGGGGAGCTTGAGTTGGTTCGCTTACCCTTACTGGACTTCCTGCAAAATGGGCAGGAGTCAGATATAGTCAGGTCCAATCAATGCCTAAGCCAATGCCGCTCACATTCTGTAATTTCAATAAAGTTGTGGCCCAAATTTGCCCAATAACATAAACCTAATATCCGTGTCCTTGTGTGAGTTATTTCCAACGAGGGGGTGGCTGCGGGGTCTCGACACGCAACTAATTCGTTTCATTTCAAACATTTGTGCACTGTATTTCCACCTTTAAATAATAATAAAAACAACCACAAGGTGGCTCGCATCAGATCAAAGTAGAGAAACAATGGAAAACAAAGGAACAAGTGCAAAAAGGCTGATAAAAGAGCAAAGCAAGAGACAGAAAAACGAAGCAGAAAAAGAGAGATTGTTCCCCGAGGTTGCGGTACACACTGTACCTCTAAAGCACCTTCAGAGCACCTTCTTTCCCTCAAAGAATTCTGGGAACTGTAGTTTGCAAAGGGCTGCTGGGTATGTAACTCTGCAAGGGGTTCACTACAGTGCCCAAAGTGGATGGATAGAAAGGAATAGTCTTGAACTTCTGTTGCCTAAAACTTTAAAGGGAAAAATCCAGAAGAGGATTTTTTTGAAGAGAGCTCCCAAAACACTTTTAAAAAATCAGTAAGGGAGTTCTTGACACCTTCGTGCTTTACCAGATGCAGGGAGGGTTGTTGTTGTTGCTCTTGTTTGTTTGCAAGGACCTAGAGATCTCACTGTTTACAATCCCTCCCCTCCATCTTAACCTTTCCCCTCCGTGTGAATGTATACCAGCAACTCAAGAGTAACGCTTCATGCATTTGGTGTAACCCATCTAAAGTTTATTACATAATATTTGTTTCACTTTGTAAGGTTAAATAAGTTGGAGTTCTTGTTATTAAATATACCAAGAAAAAAAACACACCAAGAACTCAGGCCAATGTAAGTTTCAATAGTGGGAGTCGTCCCTACTCAATAGTCAATAGCAACAAAAATTAATCCATTCAAAAGTATGTATTCTGACAAGGATTACAAACTCTAACAGAGATTACAAACACATACTCATAAAGATATGTATAACACAGTAAGTCGTTACAAAGATTTTCTCTTGACAGGGCCCTGTTTCAATGTATTCACCTTCATCAGCTAATTTTTAAAGGGTCGTGTAAGTTTGAAGACTTTCGGATAAATATATCCTGTTTTTTTCTATGTTTCTTAGGGATAGGATAACAACTATGTGTGGGGGTTTTTTAAGGGCTCACCTTTGTAACTACAGAAGTACATCTGGTACTAGGGGCATGCATTCAAAGCGGGGGAAGTTAACAGCTACTTGGATAGAGACTGAAGTTAAATAGTGCTACTTACGTATTTGCCCCACACTGACCCCAGATCTGCTCTGGAGGCTTGGGAGAAAACCCAAAACATATTTAGGGTGTGCAAGGGCGATGTTTTGCTCAGCACTACGTTGAATACGACCCTTGTCCCGCCAGTTGAGGGCAAAGGAAGCAAATTTCAATCATTCTTCTTTGTCGCCTCTTGCACCTTCTGAAAATCTGCTAGAGGGTGGCACAAATCAGAGACACAGGAATCAACCAAAATTTGTCTCCTTCCATGAGTTGTATTTTCAACTGGATCAAAAGCCTTCTTCTGACAGAGCCCTTCTGCTACCAAAAAGCAAAATACGATTTTGCTTGATTTTATTTTTTAATCCAAAGTGATTAGCTTCTATATCACTTACAGCCAGAAAAGAAAAAATTTGCCTCTATATTTACTACCAGTGTTTTTAAACTGCTTTTCTACTACCAAGCAAAATCCACATATCCTTTCAAGGGGTTATTCACAGCTACCTTCTGTCTTTAGGATCATTACCCATTAGTGACGTCAAACAATACAATTTCCCACATGATTATATGTGTATCTGTCCATTTCTTGTAGTTCCTTTTATTGTTGTAACTTGACATTTAAGAGGTGGGATCTTAGATTAACCTCATCCCCTTGTGGACTTACAATTAAGGTTTTTCAGACAGTACTAATTTACTAAGTGGCATGTTCCATCAACAGATTGATGAGATTGTGGTCAACGTCAACTAAGTAGCTCAATGAATGTGGGGAAAGGGAGTTTTCCATTTTGTAATGAGGTCACATGTATTCCTTTAAAAACTCTCCAACTCCCTCCCTGGCCCTTTCTATATTTTCATAGGTTTTTCTTTCTAAAACCATTAGTGTTTCACAAGGGAAAACCCATAATCAAAAAAGTGGAGCACTCAAAATATTTTCCTATTGCAATCTCCTGCTGTTTTCAAGAATGATATAGTACTTGAGGGAAGCGTGGCAGATAGCTCTAGCATAACTGATTTACATCCCACACAGATAGAAACAACTAGGGGCTCCAGTATTATCAAATTCAAGTTCTCAGGAACCTTCTGAACGAATGTGGGTAAAAACTAGTTAGGACTCTTCATAGCTGTATTTGGGTTACAGCTTATATTATCATTTGTTGAATTCATATACTGTCCTATACCCAGAGACTAGGACTGTACACGTCTCCAACATTTGTGTTCGGGATTATTGGAAAGAGCCCCACTGTGATATTCTTTTGGGCAGCATGATTAATTCCGCCCTCCCTGCATACACCTATTTTGGGTTTCCTTTGGCGAAAAGCACTGTGCAACTGAGAGTGCTCACTTCAGCAAGTGCAGGATAGGAAGACATCCATCCTAATGGTGTTGAACTACATGCTTGAGTGACACCTCAAGATGTACTGAACTGATATATTATACCCCATCCCTCAAAAAAAACCATCGCAGTGATCTTGTCACCCAAGTGCACTACAGTGGTGCCCCGCAAGACGAACGCCTCGCAAGACGGAAAACCCGCTAAACGAAAGGGTTTTCCGTTTTGGAGGCGCTTCGCAAAACGAATTTCCCTATGGGCTTGCTTCGCAAGACGAAAATGTCTTGCGAGTTCCTGCGGGGTTTTTTCCCTTTTTCCCCTTTTCCTAAGCCCTAAGCCGCTTATCAGCTGATCCGCTAAAAGCCGCTAAACCGCTAATCCGCTGAGCTGTCAATAGGCTTGCTTCGCAAGACGAAAAAACCGCTATACGAAGAGCCTCACGGAACGGATTAATTTCGTCTTGCGAGGCACCACTGTATTGTCTTCCCATGTTAACGTCATGGGATTTTCTTCCATTTCCATTCTGTGAGCTCTTCCCAGAGTATTTTTAATACAGATATCATCTGCCCGCTTTGTATCTCTGAACAGGGTGATAAAACAACACTTTACATTATGAAGGGCCAACCTGATAATAGTTGCCATTGCTTGGTCTACATTACAAGAGACTAAGCAATTGGTCTTTGTGTAGCTCTCATGGTGGTGAGAAATACCGTGGTACCTCGGGATGTGAACGGGATCCGTTGCGGAGCCCCGTTCGCATCCCGAACGGAACATAAGACGCGTCTGCGCGTGTCACTACCGCGCATGCACACGTCATTTTGAGTCTGCGCATGCGTAAGCTGCGAAACCCGGAAGTAACGCGCTCCGTTACTTCTGGGTTGCCACAGAGTGCAACTCCAACGCGCTCAACCCGAAGCACATTCAACTCAAGGTATGACTGTACCTGTTTACTTTGACCAATGCCCGAGATGTGGCTTCAAGTCACCACTCAACCACAGCAATGCATGGGGTGACCATGGTCCAATCATGACCTCCCCACCAACCTAGCTCATTGCAACTAAATGGGCTAGGGGCAAGGGCATGAATTCCTGCAGCTAAGCTCACATAAACATAAATTGATACGTGATTCCCTACTGACTAAAGCTTCAGAACGTATTAACAAACTCAGCTGTTGAGTACAGTACTGAGAATTTTCTCGTGGTCCCGTTTCTGTCACAATGGTATCAGCACAGCTGGAGGAATTCAAAGAAGTATACAAATATAGAGTGAACCTAAGGGGACAAAAAAACAAAACCAGAAACAGGCCAGAGGACTGGGCATGCTACTTGCCAAGAGGGCAGGGAAACAGAAAACCAGAGGAACGAAATGCAGGATCTTGGAAAGGGACATGGCTGGAACTGGAGTACTCAGAGTAAATCAAATCATGTTTTTTACAAGACAGTCAGGGATTGCACAAGTGGCAGAGGCTTCAAAGATCCATAGCTGGGTAGAGCGCCGTGAGCATATTTTCAAGAGGGACTAGCCAGCACTGAGCTCTGCAGGAGTTTGGTTCAGTAAAAAGAACAGAGACTTCATTTTGTGAAAATTCTCCTTCTAGGAGGTTAATTTGATGCCTTCAGTCCACCACCAAAGACAATCTAAATTTGCTTCCAAAGCAAGAAGCACTAGACAATGGTCACAATTAGGTTGTCGCATGGAATTGCTCAGTCACTGTAGCCTCCACCATCTGGCAGTTTTGGTCAGACAAGTTGACTGTACTTGATCAACTGTAACTGGCCCCATTTCCTCCATTACTACCACTAAATGTTATATTAAGAGGTATGTCCATAACATATTCCACTCTAGCTGCAGTTAAGCATGAACTTGAGACTCCTAGAAAGGCACAGCCAGGCATCTCCTTCTCCCTTCAACTCCCAATCGTACTTTCTGCTTACCGAAACACTCTGTACAAGTTATTCTCATCTTATGAGATGTTCTGCATTTACATTCAAGTTCTACATTGTCCCTCCTTGCACAAGAAACACAGAATGAGAAGTTTCAGTTTGCCAGGAAGACTTTGGGGCACTTTTACAAATACATGATAAACAGGAATGGATGAGTGCATAAAAGCCTGTACAGATTTATCAGCAGATATCCAACCTCCTAAGCAAACATTTAAGGAAGGATTTAAACCCCCCCCCAAAAAAAACTATGGTCTACATGTACATTGACCGTGCTATGTAGGAGAGCTGCAAACAAAAGCCAGTGTGGTGTAGTGGTTAAGAGCGGTGGACTCGTAATCTGGTGAACCAGGTTCGCTTCCCCGCTCCTCCACATGCAGCTGCTGGGTGACCTTGGGCTAGTCACGCTTCTCTGACATCTCTCAGCCCCACTCACCTCACAGAGTGTTTGTTGTGGGGAAAGGAGATTGTTAGCCGTTTTGAGACTCCTTAGGGTAGTGATAAAGCAGGATATCAAATCCAAACTCTTCTTCTTCAAAAAAAAACCCCTAACCTTCCTTGGTTCACATCGTGAGGCCTAGCCAGCTTCTAAGATGTTTTGGCATTCACTGGCATACAACTCAATACAGAATTTAGAAAACCCTTGCCAAAATATGGGAATCGAAAAGGCAACAGGGATCCTCCAGCAGTTTTGACTTCAACCCTAGAGGTGCACTCTTCATTGTCTCTCAAGGCAGACGGATGCCAACAATAAACAAATAAATAAAACCAGCAGGATCAGGAAGTGTCAAAATACCATTCTGAAAGGAATTCCATCTCTTGGGAAAATGTGATTAAGGAACCCTGTTTGTATGAGTGTACTGCCAACTTGTATGGGAGAAAAGCTCAATCCAACAAAAAAAGCAGCAAAGCTACTTAAAATACTAAACTTTATTTTCACATTTACATTTAAGTTTCCCCATTTCCATTTTTGACCACCACTACTATGCATTATCAAAACATTCCATACATATTTGAAATTAAAAGGGTGGAGTCCTGGTCTTAAAAACCGAACAGGCATTTTGGACAACACATTCTTGGCAAAACATTCTGGACGACATTAATCAAGACTCTGTAGGGAAAGCTTTAGCATTTATAAAAAGGACAGCCAGATATTAATGGTTATACACACAGAACTGAAACTTGAAAAGGAGTCATTTATTAACTTCTTGCTCACAGAGTCTGCCTCCACTGCCAGAGTGCTTGAATAACCTAAAACACACCAAAAATAAAAAAAGGTTACTTCCGTCTTGATCTTCCTTTAGAGTACAAATTGCATTAAGCACCAGAAAAGCTATTTAAAACAATAAATGATGTGCATAAAGTATTTATGGGCATGGAATTTTCCACTTAAAAGTTTCTTTCATCTAGGTACAGTTAACAGGACAAGTGTATATGAAATCCAAGTCTGTGCTAATTTTATAAAAAAATGCTTACCAAGTACACTAAGATTAAAATTACCCAATATATTTTGCCTTTTAAGACTGCTCACACCCTATAAAGCATAGTAAAGGAAAGCAAAAGGAAGGGTGTGTCTCAGCTAGGCAAATACCGTCTGAACTCTGCCTGCCCTGCCTTATGTCCAAATCTACTTCAGTAGCTGAACTAGCTGCTTTCAAACATTCTCGCTTAAATGGGCCACAATTTCCACACACACCCCTCCCTCCCGACAGCTTTGAACTGTTTGGGGGAAAGCAGAAAAGCATAACAATTTTGTTTAAGGAATTTTGATAGTGAAATTTAAGATTTACAGGTCTAATCCAATACAGCTTGCTTCCTGATACCAGCACCACCACCTCCTGGCATGCTGTCACACAGTAATTCCGTTGACTTTGGGAAAGGAAAGCATCAAGACTGCCAAAGGTTCTAGCGCAGTAGTTCTTCTCTGCAAAAAGGAAACTGAAGGGAAGGCTAGCCAAATTCAGCAGTAGAAAACCACAACACCATTTTACTTGGTCAAAATGGGGCTGGAGAATACTGTGGGTTTAAAAGTGAAGAGACACCGACCATCAAAATGGAGAAAAATGTTTCCTTTCCCACAAACAGCTCCCATTTATCTAGTCCAAGTACTGCTTGTAGCTGAAGCTCTAAAGTGTGTGGAAAGTGATTGGGAAAGGGGGCAACAATTTATTCTAGAGGACAGATTGTGAAGCTGAGGCTCCAGTACTTTGGCCACCTCATGAGAAGAGAAGACTCCCTGGAGAAGACCCTGATGTTGGGAAAGATGGAGGGCACAAGGAGAAGGGGACGACAGAGGACGAGATGGTTGGATAGTGTTTTCGAGGTTACCAGCATGAGTTTGACCAAACTGCGGGAGGCAGTGGAAGACAGGAGTGCCTGGCGTTCTCTGGTCCATGGGGTCATGAAGAGTCGGACACGACTAAACGACTAAACAACAACAACAACGATTGATTCCATTACCTTCTGGTCCTCTGTCCTGAAACAATTCTTAATGTAATTCACAAACTTGGCCTCCACCTTAGGCAAACTGGTTCCCTATTGCAAAAAGAAAATAACAGTGAAACGTAAGATTGACACAAGGAACTGAAAGACTTTTAGCCTGTGTGGTACATGGAAATAAATCACTACACAAATTTTAAGATAATCTGATTCACATGCAACATTCTGGAGGACCTTTGCTACTATCAGAGACAAAGCATGCCAATACCTGTTTCACAAGACAACATTTGTTCTAGTGAGATTGCAGGAATAGGGGAAATGTAGGATCTGAGTGCCTAGGGGATAATTTTTTTTCCTCAGCATTTTTTTTTTGCCCAGTTGGGGGGAAAAAATCAGAAATTGAGGTAGTGGTGCTTGTGACTATAGCATTTAGCTGCACAATGAAACAAGCAACTCGCCTGAATCCTGTTGCTTTTCATGTGCCTTAGATTCCTCCATCTTTTTGCATGTAATGAAATAACTGTATATGTAGAAGTACAGATACAATCAAGGGGATAACATGAAGTGAGAAGCTTAATGAAACAAAGCTTCTGAAGAACACAAAACTCAAAAGTTCGGAATCAGAATTTGTGGATATCTCACAAACAAGTCCAAGTTGCAAAATTAAGTTTGTATTTACTGACATGACTGCAACATGAAAGTTCAGGACTGTTAATCTTGCACCTACAGCAACTATGGTATTTTCAGCCTGTACATATTTACTCAAGCAGTTCCCAGTATTCAACCAGGCAGGACTGTATATAAGGTAAAGGTAAAGGTACCCCTGCCCGTACGGGCCAGTCTTGACAGACTCTGGGGTTGTGCGCCCATCTCACTTAAGAGGCCAGGGGCCAGCGCTGTCCGGAGACACTTCCAGGTCACGTGGCCAGCGTGACATCGCTGCTCTGGCCAGAGCCAGAGCCAGAGCCGCACACGGAAACGCCGTTTACCTTCCCGCTGGTAAGCGGTCCCTATTTATCTACTTGCACCCGGAGGTGCTTTCGAACTGCTAGGTTGGCAGGCGCTGGGACCGAGCAGCGGGAGCGCACCCCGCCACAGGGATTCGAACCGCCGACCTTTCGATCGGCAAGCCCTAGGCGCTGAGGCTTTAACCCACAGTGCCACCTGCGTCCCCTATAGGACTGTATATAGCTTGAGTATAATGATAACATGCAACAGATTGGCGTAGTTATTTACCACTAAAATGCATTATAGAAATTATTTTTTTGAGCTTTTTCTGCAAGGCATGTTTATTTCTGCTTAATGCTGAGGTCTTTGTGATATTTAAGTCCAGATAAACCCTTCCTTCATTTATTGCAATGCTGACAGTTTCAGTCTTCAACTTCACCACCTCCTCGCCAACACATACCAATTTATCCAACTGGTAAAAAGATACACTTTGTATGCAGCATTCTGCAGTCTGTTTATATCACTGGTACCTTTGCAATAATTGTACGACCAAAACAAACCCACACAGGGCAATACCCAATGAAGTCTGCCTGCTTATACAACAAAAATCCACTTGTACAATGGGACTTTGGGTTTTGCTTGTCTCCCTTCCCACCAAAGCTCCCCCATGTGCTTAACAGAAACCCCCAACCCACTGGATCAGATTTTGAAAGCATACAAACGGAAGGATAAACAAGCAGTTTCCCTCATATATTATGTTGGGGCTCACCCTTTAAACATTTTAATAAATATACTCCATGGTAAAACTGTGTGTGTTGACTAATTACACATTTATGTTCTTAAAACAGAAGCTTAGGTTCAAAAAGTATTTCATATTGCTATTTCCCCAGAACTCATTTTTTTCTTATAAAACAGATAGTCAGGTTTCCTGCAACTTTATATGTATCAGCAGATTTTTGTACATTCACCAAGCATTCCGTATAAAGGGCTTCTGCACCACTTATATTAAAATTCAAGCACATCCAAAATTTTACATTCAGTACCTGAACAAAGGGTTTACATCTTCCTTGCCACTATGAGCTCAGCAGCAATTAAATTTTTCAGTAAGGCAATCTCTACTAGCCAGGTAGCCAGTAAACTTACCTTTTGTACGCTTGCCTGCATTTTTGCTTTCATCTCATCTAGAGTGAAGGTTTTTGGTGTTTTTGGACTCTGTGGTTTCTTCTCTTTATGAGACTCCGGAGTCTAAAACAGAGCAACTTATTACATTTCTCAACAATATGACAACACATTATTTACTATCTGGTCATTGTGCCCAATGCCTTCTGTTTACACTATATGCTTTGGTTTCAGATTCAGATTATTAACACCAATTTATATTCTGCTGCGTAAGGCAAA
This sequence comes from Podarcis cretensis, assembly GCF_951804945.1. Taxonomy (NCBI): domain Eukaryota; kingdom Metazoa; phylum Chordata; class Lepidosauria; order Squamata; family Lacertidae; genus Podarcis; species Podarcis cretensis. Next base: position 115,420,518 of record NC_137172.1, on the reverse strand, counting down.
CGGTGTGTACAACCAAGTAGCAAATGTCTTTGTGCCAATACAGCGTTGCATCCACTAGACAGGGGTAACAGGTGTTAAGGTCTACAACCACAACTGTCTAGCTTGTACAAGAAGTCCAGATATACAGCCCTTCTAAAAACATGGTCATTTCATCAACTACATTAATGTGAATTCTAGTTTTTGTCTCCTGTTACATGTGAGAGCTATTTTAAATCAGGTATTGAAATTCCACAGCTAACTTCCATAAGTTTGTAGGGAACAGATGTTCAAATAATTCCCAATTCTTTTACAAATTTGCAGGCAAATTATGAATACCAGTGTATTAAGGAATTTATACCTACTTTTGACTTGGGTGTTCCCAGCTTGGAATCTTTCCCATTCTGGTTTGATTTTGGTGTGTTCTTTGCAGAAGAATCTCGGGCAGGCTAAAATAGGAATAAATGTAAGAATCTATCAGTGCTCCACTTTATGTGAATCTGCCAAAAGATTCCATTCTCTACTAGCCAAATACCACATTTGCAAATAGGGTGTCAAAATGACTAGGTGGAAAATAATCATACCATGGACAAAAATTCCTTATGGCCAGATTATTCTGTAGCTCGATATCATATAGGCACTGTCTAATTAAATTATTTGCTTTACTGAAGCTCAGTGTTAATAATAACTGTTGTGGTGATAACCTAGAAAAGTAAAGCTTTTGGTTGACACTACACCTTGCAGTGCTACAGACCTTTTGAAATAAACTGACATTACTTAAGTCCATTTATTTCAGTGGGCCTACTAAACACAACTTAGTTGGAGATCACCTTATTTTTTCTGAAAGAAACATGAATGCATTACAAACTTAATTAGTAACACACTACAAACACAAGTAAAAATTGGCAACTGGTACAAACAAAATAACTACAATCTTAGACTCTACTAACTTGTATTTAACCAATAATGTTATACTTGATTAAAACTTAGTACCCATAATTCATTTTTACCTTGATTCACAATTTTAAATTAAGATTCCCAGTAATGCAAATTAAATTGATTTTAATAGCCTTAATGGTTCTAAATCTCATAACACACAAAATCACAAATCCTATCTTTTAAAAATATTAACAAAATCCCCAACTCTTGTTCAGATCTTTTCTATTATTTTTCATAAGTTATACAGACATGTAATGAACTCAGATAAAGGAATTGTTAATGGAAAGTGAAAGCTACAACTGAAAAATCTCTAATCCAACTTAATCTTTAAGCCACAGTGCCACCTAGTGCCCCATGTCTGTAAAGTAACATAAAAATAGGGGATTTTTATCATTTTACTTCTCCAAAGAATAAGATCTTATTACTTGAATGTGAAAAGAAAAGACTATCCCGGCTGATAGCTTTACATAATCTAACTCAATTTACTGCAGTTGTTCCATACTAAAATTTTACTTTTAAAAATCATTTATTTTAAAAGGTCCTTCCTACTTCCACCTATCTATCCCAAAGCAAAAGCTACATTTCCCTCTGGAAGGGAATCTTCTGTCCCCACTTAGACAAGTGGATTTTGGTTACAGCCCAGGCCAAGGGAACAGAACAGGAAGTGCCATGACAGGGGAGCCATTCACACTCTCTCCTAATCCCAAAGCTAATCAAAAGGCATAAGCACAGATTCACTGAGAGTCAAGGCTGGTCAACTTCCCAGTCTAGCCCAGGCCTTGAAAAGGAGTCAATACAGTGCCGCAACTTGCTCCTGCCAATGTGCTTAAACAACCGTTTGCTGATTAATGAAAACAAAAGGCGATGGGGAGAGAAAAAATAAAATTGATTCAGGAACTATGGATACCCCACGTGACAGTTCTAGGAAGGGAAGAGCCAAATAGCAGTTGATCCTGGACTGTGCAATAGAGGGAGGGAGCCTCAGTTTCTTATTCAGAAGCTTCCTTCTGATTAGGCCAGTTCAGAGCCGACTCCCTTCAAACACTGACAAGCCAACAGCGCTTATCAGACATGTTTGCTTTTTAACTGGGCAATGCAACTGTTGTTGCCCTGAAGCATCAAGACACAGAGCTGAAACACAGAGGACTAAAAAATGTTTCAGAACCAGCATTTTGGGGAAGAGACCGTACAAGGGTAGGCAATGTTTGCATATGAACCAGCTAGTAATTATTAACCCTCAGAGACTGATTCAAACCCATGCTTGAAAGCATCCTTCTGTGCATTCAAAAAGTGAAATTTACAACTAGATTACTAGAGCATGAGCTCAACAAAGGTAGCAGAAACACAAACCCAGTCAACTAAAAAGAAACCCCCTTCTGAATTGGTGACAGGGTATAAGGAGGTTTTGACATGTAATCAATAGCAAATAGCAATTTTTTCACTATTTGCACCAACATGGCAGACGGGAACTCACAAAATAATTGTTTTAATGTTTTTAAATCACCTCGATCATTTCAGTGGGATAGAAATCATTCTGTTAAAAATAGCTCGGTTCTTTTTCAGCAATTGTTGTCACCAAATTGTGAGAACTGTGAGATGAGATACTGTTTTCTTTGCTATGAGGGTTGGGATACAATACTTAGACTTGACATGCTCACCTTTATATTCAACCACATCATTCCAATAGCATAAACAAACAACCTATAGAAATGTTAATAATCCCTTCTGTAAGTACAAATTTATACATTGTGAAGTGATTTTTGAATTGTACATAATTACTCACTTTTTTAGCTGGAGTCTTCTCTTCCTCCTCTTCATCATCCATGTCGTCATCGTCACTACAATTAAAAATTCCAATTAGTATCAACACCCAAAAGCATGGTAATTTAAGCATCTTTGAAGGCCCTCATCCAACTTGTTTTATACCTGTAAGACATAAACAGATGTGGAAACAACAACTACAACTTAATGTGAACTGGGTTGGCGGCGACACACACTAACTCAGAGCAATGCCAATTTCAGAGCATGTATAAGCATTCCTAATTTAATTCTGTTCTTTTTAAGGTGCTCTGGAGATCCTTTCTGAATTTAAAGCAGGGTAGGAAATCCAACTAAAAAACTGAAATTTTGCCATTAATGGCAACATTTTAACAAGGCACGTGTATCTTCACAAATATTTATAAATAAAACAAAAACCGATCAATCTAAATAACTACTTTTGAAAAAGACAATTTTTCTGGGTGCGAAGCTGACATTTACTGGCAAATTGTTAAAAACATTGAACATATTCCAAAAGGTAACATACTCATCATCATCATCTTCATCGTCGTCGTCTTCATCATCATCATCCTCTGTCAGCTTTACTTTTTTCTTTTAAAGAAAAAACGTATGGAAGGGATTACAAATATGCCCAATGTTTTGATTCTAAGTTTAGACCTGCTAGTGTAGGATTCACCACTGAAGTCTTCACTGGCACCTAGAAAGCCTCTGAGTTTCCTCCACTGACTATCCCTTTACTTATGAAATTGTGAGGATGATTACCTTTTTCTTCCTTGAAATGTAGAGCTGAAGAAGGAAGTTGAAGGTGACAATATGCCTTACTTCCTCTTTCAGTTCTTTATTCTTCCTTCCTAAGGCACAACAGCACTCCCTTAAAAATCAAAATGTACCCACCGATCCAAAAAGGGTGGCAACCAATTTAAAATAAAGTCTTTTTTGTCTTTTTTACACATACCACATGATAAGGCTTCATCTAATTTATATACAAAATTTGGTTTTATTTTATTCCTAAATCTAGATTCACAAAGACCTATGCAAAATTTCTCTTGCCAACCACACAAGCTAGAACACAGGTGAGTTGCTTGGTTTTTAAGAGCTTGTGTGAGGAAACCCATTCCTACAGACACACTATCAATTCCAAAGCAGCCATTCCCCCCCCATCAGCTTACCTGTGGAACTTTAGCCAATGTCACACCTGCAGGCCTTTTTGCTGTGTTGTGTAGTACCTTATCATCATCTTCATCTTCAGAAGATTCTGGTTCTTCTTCTAAAGCTGAAGATATGGGACAAGTCAAGTAAGACCACACACAACATTTCAACTTTATGGCAGGCCATAAGAGATGCATTCACTTTACCAAATTTATGTGTTCAGACAGAAATTAAGTGAAACAGAGAAGAGAGGTTACTTTCTTACCTACGAGATGTTGACCACTGACATAAACTGGTCCTGAGCCACTTTTCAACCTCAGAATTACTGGTGGTGTGATTTCAAAGCCACCTAATGAAACCTGAAGAGGGGAAACGTACAAAGCATAGTTGAAATATTTGCATCATATAGACAGTATTGCGAAGCTACATAACTCACAATTCCTAACAGGTCTAGAAAAGGCATTGGATTATCATACAACTCTACTCAAACCAGCAAAAGTGGTCTCTTTCCCATTTTCTTTGCTAGAGTCCAGACTAGTATTTAAAATGATAGAGCTTTATAAAAGCTAAACATATTTCAGCTGGCTGAAAGCCCTTTCTTAGTTGAACCTATGCATTTAATGGAGCTAATGGCCCAGGAAACTACAGTTTCAGCCAAGCTATTTAGCCTTTGAAGTGTTACAGAACTGACTTCTTGAAAAATGGGTCATTCAAAACTGAGGAAGACAGAAAATTGCAAGACATCTGACTAGCCATAACCTGTTATTCCCAAGGTTTCTACCAAAACAACTAATGTACAAAAACCTAAATGAGGGAATATTCTTTAACAAACTGAGAGAAAAATAATGCCAAAGGTTGTATAACGAATCACAGTAAAGGCATTTCATGTGTTTATCAACCTAACAAAAGCATGAATTATGTAACTTTGTCGACTTTATCTGTATTTATAAATGTGTATCTGTTTTTATTTACAAAGGTAATAATAGGCCATGGGGGGGGGGGCAAAGCCCACTTAAGGCAGCTTACAGACCATAAAAACATGACAGACATGCAAAACCTCAGGCCAGGAGGCCAAATGTGGCCCATAGAGCCTCTTAGCTAGCTTATGGTACTCTCCCCAGATAACACCCCCTCTTCCCAAAGCCACTCCCCTAAAAGTCCTTGCTCTGCACCCTCAAGAGCCAGGCTGAACTGTAATAAAGTTCTTGCTTGCCTGGGCAAAGAGCGGGGTAGAAATCTCAGATACTTGTATGAATTCAGTTCAGCCTGCTGTGTAGAGAGAGGAGCCGTATCTTTTGCTCTGCTCCCTTTTGCCTCTGGACCCACCTGCAACTGACATGCAGTCCACACGCCTATAAACCACCCTGAGATCTCCGGCATACAAATTTAATTAATAAATGCAGAAAAAGGTTGCCTGTGAGGATTCTAACAGCCATCAATACATCAGTTTGAGAAAAGCGTATGGCAGGAGCTGCTGTGTCCTCCTGTGCTGGGCACTTGTCACTAGCTCTGCTCACAGATCTGGGGAGAAGTGTGCTTCTGAAGAGAGCTGCCCTTAAGAGTAAGACAGTCACAACTGCCACTGACATTGGTGAAGACTTACTGCTGCTCTACACAGCCAGAATCTGCATGAACTGACCTATGTAACTGCACTGTAAGAACTGTAACAAAAAACCTGTGCCTCCTTGCCTTCTTCTGTTCCTTTTTCCAACTGTGTTATCATGTCATTACAGACTGAGCCCGAGGTCAGGGGTCATCTTAGTACAGTACTAATGAAAGCCACTCCGAGAGTCTTTTTGGCTAAAGGGTGTATATAAATTCTTTAAGTAAAATAAATACCATTAGGCTGAAAAAGGATCCCTATTCCTGTACAATAGATTCAAATTACAAAGTCATTTTAAAAACATAAGCCACTTAATACAGATAAAACAATGTGAATCTCAGCAGAAATAAGTATCTACTGTATGATAGCACTTTTTTAAAAAGCTGCAATGGTAAGACTACTTCACAGCTGGCGCCAAGAAACAAATGCTTGGCTACCAAGGCTGGCTGTATCTGCTAAGCCTTTGTCTATTCCCCATGCAAACAGATCAGAACATTAAATAATTCTACTTACAACTACAAAACACATTTTTTATAATGTCGCTTAATTAATTAATTTTTATAATGTAGCTTAATTAATTAATTAATCCCTAAACAAATAAATTCTATTGGGGGGACTGTTTTAACAGTGTCTTTCTCTTGTTTTTGTTTCCTAGATGTCAAACATTGAAATCAATTTAATTACCATTAAAAAAGTCCAATAAGCCCACATCACTATACAAAATAAAAAGACGAAAGCTAAGTCATGTAACCCAGTAAACGTGCTGACCAAATTAAGATGCAACACTAAACCACAAGTAAGAGCCAAGGTCACATGTTCAACCTTCCTTCAGCACAGGCATGAAGAGCTCTTAGGTATCCACTTTAGTTTTCAACTACATAGCTACTGTACAATCAAAATCCTGTGAAAATACAACTAGAAAAAATGTGTAAGGGACTAGCGTTATGTAGTATTTGTTTATTTAGATTTCATCCCACCAATTTTAATAGATAAGCGAAAAACTTACCGTAGGCTGCACTGACATCTTCAAGGATGCCAGAGTGACAGTAATCTGCTTGCCTTCGTAGTCCAATGCTTCTGCTTCAACAACATGCAACTCATCTTTCGCACCAGCCCCTAAGCTAACCTGTAGAACAAGGTACAGTGTTTGACAAGGAGAACAGCTGAGGCTTACAGCCTTAGTGCTACAACTACCCAACACAAAGAATGTGCAGCTTACTTTATTCTCAGTTGGTGCCATAACGTCTACTTGTTACTCCAAGTTTAATCGAGATGCCCAAGAACACCCCAGTTTTGACAACTGTCATAGTAAGTGAATGGTGGTGGGGTCCTCAGGAAATTGAGTCTTTGGAAGAGGAATAATTTAAGCCACCTTCTATATTTCATGCAGTGATATTTTAACAGGTCTTCCATGGTAGTCTCAGGTGAAGTCACAGAAAGTGTGGCCACAGCATGGCGGTACCAATACATGTCAAGCCAGTATCTAGACAGCTGCATCAAATACCCATTCTGGCCACATCAGTAAACTTTTCAGGTGCAATTGCCACAATGTTTTGCATCAGTACAATCTGCAATTATTTTGCAGCACTTGTTCCAGCACTTCTTCAGTATTTTCCAAGAATCAGCACTTACCGTTCTTAAAGAGAGTTGGTGATCATTTTCTTCATCATTCACCTTGAAATGATACTCCTTGTCTGCCTTTAGTTCACAACCTGCAAAAGCAGCAATGTGTTTGCTATTAAATAGCTTGAATATTTAGCTCCCTTTACAGGCCTAACAGAGAAGACACAATATGCTATCTTTTAAACTTCTACTAAGAAAAAAAAAAGGCCCACTGAACCGTCCTTACTTCCAAAAAAAGACTGCAGTCTGTGTGTCCTTTTTTAACGCACATGCAAATCAGAACAGATCTGCATCACTTCTACATCTACAAAAAACAAAAACCTTTGGAAGTTTACAGTGCTCATAGCTGTGTTGTCATCAGTCACAAGTTGGGATCAGATCCAATAGAGAAAAAATCCTGAGTACCATTTAAACATACAGGGGAAAGCTTTACAAGCACTGATCTTCCACTTACACCTCTAGTTAAAAGCACACAAACGCCATGCCGTTCTAGAGCACCGGTTAGCTTTTCAGGGCCAGCAGCACGGCGCACAATTCTACTTATATGCCTGCAGGTTACAAAGAACAGTTGCCATCTTGCGATTACAGGGTTCCTCCTCATTTTGCAAGGTGCTATCATGCTCCGCCTACTGAAGCACATGGCCATCCGAGGCCCTTCTTTCTCTCCTCCCCACCTGGTACCACACTGCAATACCAGCCTCTGCAGCAGCTCTCTGCGCTTTTCTCCCCCCCCCCCCCACAGCAGGCCTATAGGTCTGACATGAAGTGACCTGTGTCAACCCTAAACAGCACCGGCGGCAGAGAGGGAAACGTTATTTCCACGGGGAAGCGTCTCGGAGCCAGAAAAAAAATGAATTAACCATCGTAGTGTTTCCTTTCCCTGCCCTTTATTTTCGAAGTCGCATTTGCTTCTTGAACCTGACGAACCCCCCCCCCGCCCCCAAAGCTTCCAGGGCGGCCACGTGGCGAAGCGCATGGGGGGGAGACATGGAGCCAAAAGGCCCCTCACCCAACTCCCTCCTCCTCCTCCTCCAGCCACGTGAGAGGAAGGGGGGGAGGGGAGCGTCGCCAGGAATTGGTGGGCCCGGTGCCAAAGCGGCGGAGACGGCGTCCATTGAAGCAGGGAGGAGGTTGGAGGGGGTGGGAAAGGAGGACAAAGGAAGCAGCCGCCGCATTTCCAAACACACAGCAGGGCCGGGGGGGGGCGGAGGCGGCGGCGGCTGAGGGCCCCCTAATTCCCCCCCGAAGCGCCAGCCACGTGGGGAAGAAGCGCCCCCCCCACCTTCCTTCCTTCCTTCCAGGCGCTTCGACCCGGCCCCGCCCTCAAGGAAGGAACGCGGAGCGCGCGAGGGACGTTCGAAACGCGGGGCGAAGGGGAGGGGGGGGAGAGAGAGAGAAGCCGCGTGGGAAGGGGGAGGTGCGCATGCGCCAAAGAAAGGGGGGGAGATAACCCCGCGCCTCGTCTTTCCCTCACGCGGCGGGCGGGCGGGCGGCCTAGGCCCTTTTACCGAAGAGGAAGGTCTGCGGCCTGAGGGAGCCCATGTTGTCCATGTCCATGCTGCTGTCCTCCATCTTGTCTGCTGGCAGACCCTCACCACCGAACGCGGTCGTCGTCGTCGTCGTCGTCGGTATCACCTTTTCTCCCCCCACCCCCTCAAGTCACGTTAGTCGCAGGAGCCGCGCGGAACAGGACGGAGGGCACCTGTGGGGCGAACGGACGGACGGACAGACGCAGCAGCAGCAGCAGCGCGCACTGCGAGAAAAAGGGCCCGCCTCCTTCCCGCCTCCCTGCATTTATAGATCCGCAGGTCTCGCGAGAACTGCCGCCGGGCCTCCTTTCTCCTTTTTTTTTTTTTTGCGGCGCCGCCGGCTCCCTTCCAATCAACTTCAGCTGGCGGGAGCAGACGGCTTTGAGGGGCGCATGCGCCTGAGAGGATGGGCGGAGTGTTCCATAGACGCGAGTGGGTGGTCGCTGCGCGCGCGTGCGCTCTCGCCTTCCACTCTGTCATCCTTCCGCGCGGACCCGTTGAGGCGCTCTCGCGCATTACGCAGCTGTGCTGGGTCAATATCACTCAGCTGAGCCCTTTTTAAATATAAAAAAAAATTGTAATTAGTTGCTTTTTCCTTTTGTCATGAGGCTGGTCCCCAGCTGAGAATTCCGTTATGCTCCATATTAATGCCATAAAACCAATGCTTTTTTTTCTGGGGGGAACGCATACCCCTAAGCATTTTGTGAATTTGTATTTATTTTTCTTGATTTGAACTATAAAATGGTGGTTTTCTTGAGTCAAAGTGAGAGTACCCCTAAACATAAAAAAGCACTGCATAAAAATAAACCTATCAGGCTGACTGGTGTGTTGTTTTTTGAAAACTCAAAAGCCTTTAGAAACTTTGGGAAAGCATGCATTTTAAAAGAAGTAGAACGTAAATAAACAAAACTTGTTTTATTTGTGCTGGATGTCTTGATATACCGCTTTCCTAAAACTCGGACATCATCATCATCATAGGATCGGTCTAATTGTAGCACCCTGCTTGTGGTTAACGCTTAGCTGGAATGAAATATTCAACGCAGCAATAGAGAAATTAAAATAATAATTTGTCAGGTATCTGAAGAAGTGTGCATGCACACGAAAGCTCATACCAGAACTAACTTAGTTGGTCTTTAAGGTGCTACTGGAAGGAAAAAATTTTTGTTTTGACTATGGCAGACCAACACGGCTACCTATCTGTAAATAAATATGAGGCACAGTGGTATATGGTTACCAAGCTCTGGCCTGGCCTCCTGCCATTCTGGCCAGCACTTATATTTCCTTAATCTAGCCCCCTTGCTCCTCCTGTGGCTGCCTCTGTCCAATCAGCCTGGTTGAAATTCCTATTGGCTGTTTGCTAGAACCAATCACAAAAGATACACCCATTTCCTCTTGTCCTTTTATGGGAAACAAAAAGATATATATTCTTCTATCTATAAATGACAAATAAGTAGTAATATATCTTACATGTGTCTCAACAAGGAACCTTAATTACCAGCTCACCTCGCCATATTGCCCTCCAAAACAAATGGTTTAATCTTAAATTTTTATCTTAAACAGATGTCAAGGATCTTGAGTTCACATCATCATTGAAAGATCTCCTTCTCTTGAAGGTCTTTTAAACAGATAACCATATGTGTGCTCTAATGATGTTTCCTGCTTGGCAGGGGGGGCTGGGCTGGTGGCTGATGGCCCCTGTGATCTCTTCCAACTATATGAAATTAGAATCTAGCATAAGGATTTAACATTTCTTAGCTTCTAATTCCTTTGCATAATTACATTTAAGCCAATATATTTAATACATAACATAGATAGCTTTTTAGAAGAATAAACCTTTTCAAAGTAAAAAAAGGAAGGAACAGTTTCCAGCCTCAAAATAAGATAGAAAGAAAACCTCTTCTCCAGCCAAGCCAGTTGCCTTTTTCACTGCTCTTGACCTTTCAACCTTAGGAAAATATGGCTCAAGTTTAATGGGAGGCACATGGTTTTATTTTACTATTTACCCACTCTTAATTATGTTTATCTCTTTTTTTATCTTCTGTAATATGTAGGGTCAGTGTAACCTTGGCTGTCAGCCAGTAATTCCCTTTGACTTTGAGAATTGTTTTCTGCTATAAATCAGGGGGCCCCCTTGTCCAGGAGAATAAACATCTTGCCAAGGTTCTTAGGCAGCTGGTCTTCTGCCTGGCATGAACATTTGAAAATCTTTAAGCTCATTTTAAAATACAGGCCCTGATCAAGCCTCAATAAAAATGCAGGCTATGATTAGATGCCTCATAGTGACATAATTTGCTTCTTAAAGGAACCATAAAGCAGAGATGAGTGTAATATTAGGTGAAAAGAGAACCCCGGGGCAGTGATGGTTACAGATGCACAACCGTCCCCAGTGTCATTTGTGAAATGTTTGAATGTGGAGTTGTGTCCATTTCATTTGCTTTTCCTGTTTCTCTCATTCTCCCAACACTCAACCTGGACACTTGTAATAACAGGGTGGCAGGTGGGTCTACGCAATGCTTCAAGAGTGTGCTAAATGCACCTACAATATTTGCACATGATCCACTGAGCTACGAGCCATTATAAAATCTGGCATACCAAACATAAGCCGTTTTCATGTGTTTGCTTGTACAATTCGCTGGACAAATTGCTGGTCCTTGGGGCATATAAGCAGTATGCATAACTGTGACCGTATCAGCCTTCCCCCCCAAAAAAGATCAAATGGCCATTCGAAGGTTGGAGCTGAAGGATTTGGTGGAGAACAAATATACACAGAGAGTATTTCTCTCATGGACCTATTTCAGAAATATTTGGACTGCCGGACTTTAAGATACTGAGTTGCAAAAGTCATTATTATTTTGCCATTGTATAAATTATTTAAGATGTTATGTAATAGAAGGTGTGGAAATGCTGTACATTATTGTTAATAACTTTTGTAAATTACATACAGACTTGTTTGGTTTTTTATTCATCTCTCTGTATTCCCTGGGATTGATATTGCCACTCTCACTATGCTGGAGTTGGCTTGGTTGCAAATTGGCAGCCACATGACAACAGAGTGACAACAGCCTTTCGTTTTTATGTATATAGGGAGAAATTTTGTTAAACATATTTATGGACAACACAGCCATTAGATTTTGTGAATACAGAGACTGATTGTAAAGCTCATTTAAGTTTGTTATCCTTAACTTTTTGTTTTATGGTATTGCCTTATTAGCCAGGGATTATTTTTCCTTTTGGGGTTTCTATTTTCTCTCATTTGCAAATAATTGTATTCCATAGCTAACTATACTCCAATACACCTAACTTAGGCAGTTTATTTTTCCAAGCAATAGCATGGATAATATACCGTAAGTCTTGATCTCCATCATCTCTTTTATATGCAGGCCCATAATCTCCTGCATTCTTATTAAGATTATTGCCAAATATTTCACTGTTCTGTCTTATTATCTTTAATACCTCTTCCAGGGACATGGATATCGCCTCAGAGGGGAAACTATCATATTTTATCTGCAAAACTGAAAACTGCAACCAGTGTATGATTTACTGTGTTATGCAGGTTAACAGGTAGTGAGAGTATTCCTTCAAATCAAACAATGAAAATGTATTTCCTAAAGCACTGTGCAGTCTGCCTCTAATCAAAATATAGCTTCATTATTTCCTTCTTACTTGCGAATGAATATCTTGATTGCTATTTAAAAATAAAAATAAAAAGACCATACTGTGAGTAAATCAAGTTATAAAAGTTATTAAAAGAAACACCCAGATTCTCTACTTTTTCCAAAGCAGAAGCGATCATAGCAAATGTTTTAGAGAGTAATGTGTTTTTGCAGCACTTTACTTGTGGAGTCTGTTGCAATCTTTTTTTCATTAAAGAGGCAGCTGTTGTGGTTTCTTATCTGATAGTAGCTGGGGGCAACTGTGTCCAGGAATAGTGAAGAAGACCTTGGTGTTGGGATAGGACTGATGTACACAAGATGGGAATCACAAGACAGGCAAGCACATAGGGCATGATAAAAGTCTGACATTTTCTGAGGACAAGTTATCCGCTGCTTACTGTTGTAATAATTGTTTTCTCAAAATTTACTCTTCTGTACCTTGAAAATAAATAAAAACAGTATTCTTAAAAAGAAAAAAAGAAACTGCCTTACACCAAGCCAGGCTACTACAGTAGTCGGTCTGGCTTAGTATCGTCTAGCAGGGATCAGAAAACTTTTTCAGCAGGGGGCCGGTCCACTGTTCCGCAGACCTTGTGGGGGGCCAGACTATATTTTGAAGGGAGGAAAAGAATGAATTCCTATTGTTATGTACTGAAGTTCTCACCCTGGGCCAGCAGGGGGATACTGTAGATAGTTATGCAAATGAAGGATCGAAAGTGACGTTCATTGATTGGATAGTTTCTATGCAAATGAAGGATCAAAAGTAATGTTCAGTGATTGGATAGTTTTAGAAAGTTGCCACAGTAACATTGTACTGGAGCTCTATATAAGCAGGCTGACTGAGCTCTTCAGTTCAGTTCTGTTCCGGCCTCAGAATAAACAAGAGCTGTTTGAAGAATCGCTGTGTCGTCTGATATGTTCACCCACAACATAACACCTATGCCCCACAAATAACCCAGAGATGCATTTTAAATAGAAGGACACATTCTACTCATGTAAAAACACCAGGCAGGCCCCCATAAAAGGACACATTCTATCCCAACAAAAAAGGAATGGTCAAGTAAACTATGTGAGTATCTGGAGTTAGCAAAATTGACAGATATAATAAGGCATAAATCTAAAACTATGGTACAGAAACAATGGGAATGCTTAAATGAATATTTACACAAACGGGGATCAAACACAAAAGTTTGGTTGTGCTTAGACTAACCTTGTGAAGAATACAGAGAATACAAAGATTAGATGGACTATGAAAGAATTTAAGGAAAGGAAGTGACTGAAGAACAGATGTAAAGGTGAATTAGATAACCAAGAGACGTGTGGTGAATGCGGTGGAAGTCTTTTATAATATTTTAACTAGGGTTTAAATATTGTAATGTTTGAAGTATGAATTTGGAATAATTGATTATGAAAAGTATTTTTTCGCTTCATTCTTTTTCTTTCTTTTATCTTTTGTCTTTCTAGTCTGCATTCTGGAAAATTGTGTAGATAAAATGTTTTTATGTATGGTTATGTATTGTTTCTATTTCTTTTTTCTATTTTGGGGGGGGTAACATTTAATAAAATAATAATAATAATAAAGGACACATTCTACTCATGTAAAAACACACTGATTCCCAGACCGTCCGCGGGCCGGATTTAGAAGATGAATGGGCCGGATCCGGCCCCCGGGCCTTAGTTTGCCTATGCATGATCTACAGTACACTGACTTACAGTGGCTCTCCAGGGTGTCAGACAGGGAATCTTTCCCAGCCCAGTAAGAAGAAGAGAAAAAGAGTTTGGATTTGATATTCCGCTTTATCACTACCCTAAGGAGTCTCAAAGCGGCTAACAATCTCCTTTCCCCTCCTCCCCCACAACTCTGTGAGGTGAGGGGGGCTGAGAGAATTCAAATAAGTGTGACTAGCCCAAGGTCACCCAGCAGCTGCATGTGGAGGAGCGGGGAAGCGAACCCGGTTCACCAGATTACGAGTCTACCGCTCCTAACCACTACACCACACTGGCTCCCCATTGCGCGAACCCTACCCCTCATTGTTCACCTACATCCAATGTCCTGTTCAGTTGCAGAAGAAGGATAAAATTAACATTTGAAGTGAGAAGGACTCAGCAAGTGAAGACTGGTATGTGAAGGCTCTATTTGCAAGAGAACCAGGAGAGAAGAACAGAACAACATGTACGCAGGAGCTATTGCTATAACTGTTGGGGACAAAGGAGGGGAAGATAAGAACATTGCTATGCGTCATGATTAAACCAGTAGAAGCTAGTTGAATGAAGGATTGCCATAGATGGACATAACCTCTCCTTTGCTTGTAAGGGTATAAATGTTTGTGCTGCTTTCATATTTGGTGAAATTGTTTGCTATTTGAGGTTTGACTGAGAGTTGCAGTCTGGATCTTATTGGCCGTCCAGGCTGAAACAACAGAGTATAGCAAGCATAGGCAAACTTGGCTCTCCAGATGTTTTGGGACTACAACTCCCATGATCCTGTGGGCACCACAGTTCAAGAAGGACACTGACAAACTGGAACGTGTCCAGAGGAGGGCAACCAAAATGGTCAAAGGCCTGGAAACAATGCCTTATGAGGAACGGCTAAGGGAGCTGGGCATGTTTAGCCTGGAGAAGAGGAGGTTAAGGGGTGATATGATAGCCATGTTCAAATATATAAAAGGATGTCACATAGAGGAGGGAGAAAGGTTGTTTTCTGCTGCTCCAGAGAAGCGGACACGGAGCAATGGATCCAAACTACAAGAAAGAAGATTCCACCTAAACATTAGGAAGAACCTCCTGACAGTAAGAGCTGTTTGACAGTGGAATTTGCTGCCAAGGAGTGTGGTGGAGTCTCCTTCTTTGGAGGTCTTTAAGCAGAGGCTTGACAACCATATGTCAGGAGTGCTCTGATGGTGTTTCCTGCTTGGCAGGGGGTTGGACTCGATGGCCCTTGTGGTCTCTTCCAACTCTATGATTCTATGATTCTATGATCCCTAGCTAACAGAACCAGTGGTCAGGGATGATGGGAATTGTAGTCCCAAAACATCTGGAGGGCTGAGTTTGCCGATGCCTGGGGTATAGGGTGTTGAACCCCAATATTTCCCCAACAGTATAGGTGGAACTGGTGTTCCTGGAAGGCATTGTCAGTCTCTGGAGTCCTGAGGCAGAGTAAAAAGGTAAAGGAACCCATTGACTGTTAAGTCCAGTCAGAGGCGACTATGGGGTTGCGGTGCTCTTCTCGCTTTCAGGCGGAGATGTGGCATTTGTCCACAGACAACTTTCTGGGTCACGTGGCCAGCATGACCAAACCACTTCTGATGCAATGGAACACCATGATGGGAACCAGAGTGCGTGGAAACACCGTTTACCTTCCCACCACAGTGGTACCTATTCGTCTACTTGCACTGGCCTGCTTTCAAACTGCTAGGTTGGCAGGTGCTGGGACAGAGCAACGGGAGCTCACTCTGTCACAGGGATTTGAACCGCCAACCTTCTGATGAGCAAGACCAAGAGGCTCAGTGGTTTAGACCACAGCACCAGCCGCATGCCCAGAGTACCTGAGAGGTATACACAAGAGCAATCCATCCTTTGACATTATCCTTGGCTGATTGTTGTTTATGTGAACTGTTCCTTTTCGGCAAGTTCTTTGCAGGTCTTAGACAGGGGCAGACTGAGGAAGCCCCATGTTGTGATCCATATCCCCTCGCTGGTTCTTATATGCTGACCGTGCCATGATGAGCTTGTGGGTTACTTGAAATTCCACCCATCAACATAGCTAGGTGCTGATGTCTAGGGTTCAACATTGGCTCTAGACTGAAATGTTTTTATTCTATGTACATAAAACCAGCTGTTGTCTTCCTTGGCAGGGATACTGGAGTGGCTTGCCAGTTCCTGCTCCAGGTGGATCACGTTTGGATAAAACTCTCCACTATGACTTGTCCATCTTGGGTGCCCTGCTCGGCATAGTTCATAGCTTCTCTGAGTTATTTAAGCCCCTTCGCCATGGCAAGGCAGTGATCCATGAAGGGGCAGAGACATCACCTTGCCGACAAAGGTCCATATAGTTAAAGCTATGGTTTTCCTAGTAGTGATGTATGGAAGTGAGAGCTGGACCATAAAGAAGGCTGATAGCCGAAGAATTGATTCTTTTGAATTATGGTGCTGGAGGAGACTCTTGAGAGTCCCATGGACTGCAAGAAGATCAAACCTCTCCATTCTGAAGGAAATCAGCCCTGAGTGCTCACTGGAAGGACAGATCCTGAAGCTGAGGCTCCAATACTTTGGCCACCTCATGAGAAGAGAAGACTCCCTGGAAAAAACCCTGATGTTGGGAAAGATGGAGGGCACAAGGAGAAGGGGACGACAGAGGACGAGATGGCTCGACAGTGTTCTTGAAGCTACCAGCATGAGTTTGACCAAATTGCAGGAGGCAGTGGAATACAGGAGTGCCTGGAGTGCTCTGGTCCATGGGGTCACGAAGAGTCGGACACGACTAAATGACTAAACAGAAAACAGCAACAGAAAACTGCACCCAAGGCAGAATTGAGGCAATGTAGGGTGCGATAGCATAGGATTTTGATTACATTGATTGGTCAAACAACCTTTCCTCCTGCACGCCTCCCCTCCCTAGGTTCGCCCCATTTTCCCCTGTTGCACCAATATCATATGGCTAGCATGATGCTTCCACTATTAGTGAAATGCCTTTTACAAATCTGATCATTTACACACTAAAAGAAATAAATATTGCATGATGCATTAGTTTGAAAAATCAGAAGGAAAAGAGAAACAGATAATAGCAAAGTCATAAAACTTAAAAGTACAAAATTAAGCCCAGGGACGGGGCCCCAAAACTGGTGGTAGAATAGATAAAATACTGCGCACCTTCCAAGGACAGACTTGTGGAAGACTTCTTTAAATCAGGCCTAAAATCCCAGTTCAATAATGGAGACAGAGAGAGAGAGCACTAATAGCATTTGAACAATACCTTTCCCAATTCAATATAATTGATTTATTGCCTGTCCAATGAAGCCATCAAGTGTACAAAATGATTAATCTTATATTTCTGCTGCTGTCTTCTCTAAAGAATACAGCAGCAGCAGCAACCTGATTCAAATATAGACCACAGGGGAAAGGCAAACAAACAATGCAGAT
This sequence comes from Podarcis cretensis, assembly GCF_951804945.1. Classification (NCBI taxonomy): domain Eukaryota; kingdom Metazoa; phylum Chordata; class Lepidosauria; order Squamata; family Lacertidae; genus Podarcis; species Podarcis cretensis. The sequence continues at coordinate 115,403,128 of NC_137172.1, read as the reverse complement.
GCTATAATACAGGCCTGCAAAAGAGTTCACCATTTTTTAAAGGCTAGTACAGGGCCTTATTTTGACCAAAGTGCTCAACCTGTATCTGGACTCTACCGCTTCAGTTTTCTGGCTGTGGGCTCATATGATGGAATGTTCTTTGTCTAGAAGCGTTGCCTCAACACAGAAATCTAGAATGTCAGAGAGAAGTGTTATGTACTGAAGTTCTCACCCTGGGCCAGCAGGGGGATACTGTAGATAGTTTTCACTCAGGTCCACATATGCAAATAAGGAGTTGAAAGTGACATTCAGTGATTGGATAGTTGCAGAAAGTTGTTACTGTTGCTTTGTAGTTGAGCTCTATATAAGCAGGTTGGCTGAACCCTGCAGCCCAGTTCTGTTCTGGGCCTGTGAATAAACAAGAGCTGTTTGAAGAATCGCTGTGTCATCTGATATGTTCACCCACAACTTAACAAGAAGGATGAACTAGAGCAGCCACCAGGGGGCGCATTGGAAGATGGCCGACAATAACATCTCTCCGACCCACACGAGGTAATTAAGAGGCTGTGATGGGAGTATGCAGCTTCCCTGCCCCCCCAAGGGAATGGGGGGGACTGCCTTGCCAGCAGTGTCCATAATTCACCCCTGGATTCGAAAGAAGGGGGTGTGGGCACTTGGCACGAAGCCCTCGAGTGAGGCCGGCTCTCCCGGAAGCTGTCTCTAATTCGCGCACTGGTTCGCATTAGCTTGGAATATATAATTGGAAATATATAATTGGAAAGAAGCTAATGCACAAAAATTAAGTGAAGATCGGGAATAAAGACTGCAGATTAATGGATCTCTGTGAGCGGAGTGACGGGCTGAACAATAAATCAAGTGAAGAATCATCATTAAAAGACTGGTACGTTGGAATGAAACGGAAAGGGGGGGAGGAAAAAACTTTTCTTTTTTTTATCTTATGTGAGTACTAATAACCCTCCCCTCCAGAAAGAAGAATCGTTGCAAATTATTAATCACAAGCAGGAGATCAAGAACTGTGTGGAAATGATCAAAGAGAGGATTGGTAGAAACACCGGGGAATGGAAAGTTTTATGACGCAGTTGCAAATGGTGTTTCGCTAAGACAGGCTTGCCTACAGAAAGACGAGGGGGAGGAGGACCAGGGTTATCGGAATGTGAATGTATGGTTATCGGTATGTGATCTTGAACTGGCAGAGCCCCCGGAGATATGTTTGGCAAGCCTGGGGAAATTAACGGACAGATGGAGGGAATGTTCGGAGGTGTGGAAATGGCGTCTGTTCTTTATGTGATATGATTTTTGGAGAGTGTAAAACCCACACAGAGGATGTTTGTTTTCAACCCGCTTGTGAAGACTATCAGAGATCGCAAAGAAAAGGAATATTTGATAACAACAAGAAGATGAGGAAAGTAACAAAGAGACTATCTGGACAGAACTGGATAGAACTGTTTAATTAAAGCAGCAACATGAGTGATGTTTGGTCCCCTTTCGGAGCTTGATGTATGGGTACCCCCAACAAAAATTTAAAAATCTGGCTGTATAATTTGGAATTAATGTGATTTGGAATTAATGTGATTTGATTGGCCTGTTAATAAAAATTATATTTTTTTAAAAAAAGAAGGATGAACTAGAAAGAACCTTTCTTCCTGACAACCAGTTGTATGTGTTTGTGTGTGTTGGATGGAATAACATTCAGTCGTACATGCCCCACCAAAGCAGTGGTACGACTCAGATACAGCTTGACCAGTCCTCCATGAAAACTTACATGAACTGTAGCTGAAGGGCTGTTCTGACATAGGATAGCTAACTAGGAATCACCTAAAAAGAAAAGGAAATACATCATGCCAAAAAGGCAAAAAGGATATGTAGATCTGTATAACATTTGCATATATAAATATATACCGTATTTTTCGCTCTATAGGACGCACCCGACCATAGGACGCAGCTTGTTTTAGAGAGGGAGAACAAGAAAAAAAATCTCCCCCTCTCTGCGCAGCGCCCCTTCGGCGAAGCGGCAGGAGAAACGGAGCCCCTTCCATTTCTCCTGCCGCATCACAGAAGGGGCGCTGCGCAGAGAGGGGGATATTTTTTTTTCTTGTTCTCCCCCTCTAAAAAAAGGTGCGTTCAGTGCATTCAAGGTGCCTTCAGTCGCCTTCAGGCAGCTACCTTGGAAGCCTGGAGAGCGAGAGGGGTTAGTGCACACCAACCCCTTTCGCTCTCCAGGCTTCAGTGAAGGGAACCCGGAGCCTCCGGAGTGCAGCGGGAGTTCCTGCTCTGGAGGCTTCGGGTTCCTTTCAACCTGCTCTTTGGGGCTGGCAGGGGGAAGCCGGCTAGCCCCAAAGAGCAGGTTGGGGAGCAGCGGAAAGGCTGCTCGCAGCCTTCCCGCTGCTCCCCAGCTTGTGGGGCTGGCGGTGGGGGAAAGTGCGCTTTCCCCCACCGCTAGCCTCAAAGAGCAGGTTGGGGCTGGCGGGGGAAGCCGTCCGCCCCCCCAGCCCCATGGACCACACATTCGCTCCATAAGACACACAGACATTTCCCTTTAGATTTTAACAGGAAAAAAGTGTGTCTTATGGAGCGAAAAATACGGTAGATATGTGTTTTTATACTTTCAACTGCCCTGTGATCTATGGAGGAAGGGTGGTATATAAATTTCATTGATGGTGATGGTGATGATGTTTTATCTTTTTATCTTATTGCACACAGCATCGGTAGGTTTTGGTTGTGAAGCGGTTTACAAATCTGCAGATCAATAAAATAAATCGGCTTGCCTACTGGAAGAAGAAGAGTTTGAATTTGATATCCCGCTTTATCACTACCCGAAGGAGTCTCAAAGCGGCTAACATTCTCCTTTCCCTTCCTCCCCCACAACAAACACTCTGTGAGGTGAGTGGGGCTGAGAGACTTCAGAGAAGTCTGACTAGCCCAAGGTCACCCAGCAGCTGCATGTGGTGGAGCGGAGACACGAACCCGGTTCCCCAGATTACGAGTCTACCGCTCTTAACCACTACACCACACTGGCTCCTGGATCCTGTTGCTCTTCCTTTTCCTCCCTCTATGACTTCTGCTAGACTTTCACTTCTTGGGGGCCTCTCAGGCACTTAACGCAGCCCTCACCGCAATCATCTTTCCTTTTCTAGTTGTTTCCCTTCTCATTTTAAAGAGGCACTCGTTTCTCCGCTCCTAAAGAAATACATCCCTTGTTTCTTCTTCCTTCTCTTCCTATTTATCTTCTCCTTCTGCATCTAAGCTCCTACAGCACAAGGTTTTATTCTTGCAGCTAGGAGAATACCCTATTTTTTCTAGAAAAAGAGGTGTCGGAACTCACCATTCACAGCTCCCTTGTTCTCTTATAATGGCAATAGTGCCCCCTGGAGAGGTGCTGGAACTGAGTTTTTCCAGCTGAAAAAAAAGCCCTGAGGATACACGTGAGATGAGTGCGATATCATGGCCTGGGATTCACATTTGCTCTTTGACGGATCGTTCAGTTAATGTTGATGAAGAAAAGCAGAACGATACTGACAGCCTTCTGGTGGCCACTATTTACTAATCAAATATTTGCCGTGTTTTGTCAAAAGTCTGTTAGCTCTGAACTTCTCCTCCTCACGACCACAAAAAGCCTGTGGGGTCTTGCGAGGGAGGAGGAAAGCAGATTTGTTGCACAGTAAAGGGACAGATCCTGAAGCTGAGACTCTAATACTTTGGCCACCTCATGAGAAGAGAAGACTCCCTGGAAAAGACCCTGATGATGAGAAAGATGGAGGGCACAAGGAGAAGGGGACGACAGAGATGGTTGGACAGTGTTCTCGAAGCTACCAGCATGAGTTTGACCAAACTGCGGGAGGCAGTGGAAGACAGGAGTGCCTGGCATGCTCTGGTCCATGGGGTCACGAAGAGTCAGACATGACTAAACAACAACAACAAAGGGACGCGGGTGGCACTTCGGTCTAAACCACGGAGCCTAGGCTTGCTGATCAGAAGGTCGGCAGCTCGAATCCCCACGACGGGTTGAGCTCCCGTTGCTCAGTCCCTGCTCCTGCCGACCTAGCAGTTCAAAAGCATGTCAAAGTGCAAGTAGATAAATAGGTACCACTCTAGCGGGAAGGTAAACGGCGTTTCTGTGCGCTGCTCTGGTTCGCCAGGAGCAGCTTAGTCATGCTGGCCACATGACCTGGAAGCTGTACACCGGCTCTCTCGGCCAATAAAGCGAGATGAGCGCCGCAACCCCAGAGTCGGTCACGACTGGACCTAATGGTCAGGGGTCCCTTTACCTTTAATGTCCCTTTAATTGCACAGCCAGAATTTGGCAGGGGGTACTTAAATCCCACCCACAAAGCAGTGGCGCCAAATTGAATAAAATATTGGCGGAGGGGGACAGGTAAGCCCCGCACAACATAATTGATCACAAGACATGGTGCATGCCCACCATTTGAATTGCAATGCCCATCGATTATTCAGATCTGCCGCTTATGCCATTGTCCCCTGAGCATCATTGTGTTGTAGCAGTGATCAGAATAGGCTTTTTCCAATTGCCTTTTTCCAGGTTCAGGTCTGATGATCAACATTCCTAGCACCACCGTAGCGTGATGTGCACAGCATAAAGAACTCAGGGGCTGCCGCCGCAGCAACATGTTGCTGGGAGCATATTACAACACGCATATTCCGGGGCCTGCCACTGGCTTCCTGGAACCTGGTCACAATTCCAGATGGTGATCTTAAGCCCTAAACGGTTTGGCTCCTGTGTATCTAAGATACCGCATTCTCCGCTATAATGTCTACAATTGCCCAAAGGGGATAATCTATATTTAAAGACAAAGTCCCAAATCTCCCTTCCAACCAATGTGATGTTTTGTTTTTAAAAAATCGTTTGTGTGTTTGTTTATTCTGGAAATGGGCCATGTCGGAAAAGCTTAACACTTTCCAATTTTGAAAATTTGGCTTGTATTTTCATTGCTGGTAGCATGCAATTATAGGCACTTAGTAAGAATTCAAGCTTTTTATGCTGTGCCCTAGAGCTTAAAATTAAGAGGCCAGTGCTGGCTTAGTGCTGCTTTCAGATGCAGTTGGCTTCAGCATAGATCAACCCAGAGACTAGCTGCCGCCTCTCTATTGAATTAAGTCTATATTTTTGACAAGTGTGGCAGCAGTATTATCCCTTTAATCATCAACAATCCATTGTGTCTCTTTATGCTAATAAATAAAACATCCCATGTTAAATATTGCCCAGTAAGCACTCAAAAAACCTGCAGTCACCACCTGCCTGCATGTTAGAAAGGAGAATAATAGGATGGTAATAAAATAACATCAAATCATGTCCAGGGTCTGTATAGACACTATCAGCAGTTATTGCAAAGTGCAAATCAGATACCAATTGAAAGATACAATTCTCTTTAATACAACGGACCCATGCATATTTCACTAACTCGTCTCGAGATATAAAATGAATTTAACAAGATGATGATGGAGGTCAGAATACTTAGTAAATTCTTTAAGAAAGGCTTTTAAGCCCTTACTATCGCCGTTGCAGTTTGTTAAACTGTCTGTAGAAGCCTGCACAGGAAATGTCTGACCATAGAAAGGGGGATGGACTTTATTGTCCTGTAGGCTCAGAAGGAACAAACCATTGACTTGAGCTTGAGATGCTAAAGCTCTTTGACAATGCACAACATATGAGGATGTTTGCGATTAGTGATGGCAATATGCTAACACATATAAACTGGGTGCTGTATATAAAAAACTACTTTATGTTGAATGGAACCATGTTATGCTCAAAGTAAAAGGCATGGGGACCCCTGACCATTAGGTCCAGTCGTGATTGACTCTGGGGCTGCGGCGCTCATCTCGCTTTATTGGCCGAGGGAGCTGGCGTACAGCTTCCTGGTCATGTGGCCAGCATGACTGAGCCACTTCTGGCGAACCAGAGCAGCGCACGGAAACGCCGTTTACCTTCCCACCAGAGTGGTACCTATTTATCTACTTGCACTTTGACGTGTTTTCAAACTGCTAGGTTGGCAGGAGCAGAGACTGAACAACGGGAGCTCACCCCGTCGCGGGAATTCGAACCGCCGTCCTTCTGATTCGCAAGTCGCTCAAAGTAGACCTATTTAAAAGTAATGGATCCATTAGCCAAGCTCATGACACTTGGCCAGAAACCGCCATAAAGGTGGAAACAGTCGCACCCCATCTTTCCTGACGAAATGGATCCTGGACCAATTTCAAGTGAGAAAGGAGCAGTGGCGTCACAAGGGGGGGTGCGCCCGGGATGCCGTGTCTGGGGGGGTGACAAGAAGGCGCCCCACGGGGTGCTCGCCCCGCCAGCCCCGTGCGCGGCGGCGCAGGCAGCCTTCACACCGCCACAGCCACATGCGGAGGATCCTCCATTCACAGCTTTAGCCACTAGCAGAGGATCCCGCCACCGTCCGTACAGCGTTCGAGCAGCGCCAGCGGCAAACCGCTACGTACAACACATGCGCGGTGTTGCACACATGCGCTGTATGTAGCGACACAGCACATGCACCCTATGTAGTAACGCTGTGCATGCGTCGTACATAGCGGCGCAACACATGCACAGCCGGCAGTTTCCCCTGTCGGTTAGCCTTCGTTCGCCCCTGGAAGGGAGAAACCCCAGAAAAACAGTGATATGTTGGTGACATCTTTAACTATAAAAGCAGCTTAGAAATATTTTATCAATAGAATCTTAAAACATTAGGCTTCTTGATCCCAGCAGGGAAAATCCACCATTGGAAATACACCTTCCACATTTTGAGGTGACACAGACGCAAATGTGCTTCTCAGTCCATGAAGTTATCTGCCGCCACATCTGGGGACCACTAAGCATCAAACTTTCCTAGTTTCTTGTGACCAGTGGTAGGCTGGAGCCTAGAGGAACATAACAGAAAGGCTACAGAAGAAAAATGTCCATACTTGTGTTAGGATTTTTATCTGTCTGAGCTGCTCCAGCGAGTTGCACTATGATTGTACACATCATGTGAGTGTCTGAGAGAGCATGAGAAAGGAAGTCTGTATTATCCCTTCCTTTGAGTACTATTGGAAGTTAGTTTCACTTCTGTATGTGTCACAGTTTTTCTGTACTGGTGTTCAAAGAGCACAGGCATACTGATGGAGTCTCTGTATAAAAGGTAAAGGTAAAGGTACCCCTGCCCGCACGGGCCAGTTGTGTCCGACTCTAGGGTTGTGCGCCCATCTCACTTAAGAGGCCGGGGGCCAGCGCTGTCCGGAGACACTTCCGGGTCACGTGGCCAGTGTGACGAAGCTGCTCTGGCGAGCCGGCACTAGCGCAGCAAACGGAAACGCCGTTTACCTTCCTGCTAGAAAGCGGTACCTATTTATCTACTTGCACTTAAGGGTGCTTTCGAACTGCTAGGTGGGCAGGAGCTGGGACCAAAAGATGGGAGCTCACCCCGCCGTGGGGATTCGAACCACCGACCATGCGATCGGCAAGTCCTAGGCACTGAGGTTTTACCCACAGCGCCACCCGCGTCCCTTAGGAGTCTCTGTATATAAGACTGTAAATAAAATAGTTTTAGAACTACGATTGAGTCTCCCTTCTGCTATGACATGCCAGAAGACTAGCGTGCTCTGTTCAGGAGAGGAGGGTTGCCTATTACTGGTCTCTCTGGACTGAGGGGGGTTTATAGCCAGAGAGGACCACCAGAGAGACGGCCCGAAGACTTGGGAAGTTTGCAGCCTTCCCAGGGCATTTTTGCAACAACTTGAGACTAAACAGAAGGTACCGGAAAGCAAAGCAGGGAGTCAGGAGGAAACTCTGCCTTTAAAAGAGGCACGAGAAGAAAAAGATTGCAAAATACTATTTGCATGGTTGAAGGGCATGGAAGGAGGCTGTTAAGTTTTGGGTGAACATATCAGACGACACAGCGATTCTTCAAACAGCTCTTGTTTATTCACAGGCCCAGAACAGAACTGGGCTGCAGGGTTCAGCCAACCTGCTTATATAGAGCTCAACTACAAAACAACAGTAACAACTTTCTATAACTATCCAATCACTGAACGTCACTTTCAGTTCCTTATTTGCATATGTAGACCTGAGTGAAAACTATCTACAGTATCCCCCTGCTGGCCCAGGCTGAGAACTTCAGTACATAACAGATGCCTCTATCCTTTCCAGTGATGTTGTAGCTACTAACCAATAGCTGCCTATGACACAAAATCACATTCCAGGCTGCACTCAATGTCACAGTGGAACCGCTAGCTAGTGCAAGTGTTCATTTCCCCCATCAAACCAAAATAGCAGCGCATTGCTTGGAAAATGTGGTTTCCCCCAGGTGGAAGATGTCATTTGGCTGAATACTTTTGCAATGGAACCGCTGCATCTGAATTGCTGCAACTGGTTAAATGCTTTGCATACCTAGTTGTGCAATGAAATCTTACCTGGAAAGGCTCTTATTGGTCTCCCTATACCACTAGGCTGCTGCTTCCATAATCCCGGGACAAAACATAGCATAAATTCAGTCTCCTTTTATTTGGCCCTTGGGCATTTAACACTTGATCTGAGAAATCACATCCAGGTTTTCCTTCCCCTCCCCAATATTTCACTCAATTATGTTCCTGAACTAAAATCTTTAATTTCCTTCTTAAGGCTCCAAACCTCAAAGTCACCCCTAAATAAATCTCCACTAAATTTTTAGTTTCACTATCCAGGGAGTTTCCCCTCCCATTCCTAATACGCAAATATATATATATATATTTACCCCTATGGGCTCCATCTTGGTTGATGTGCTAGTAAACCTCCTCTCTAATTCCCCCAACAATACCATTTTCCCCGAGCCTTTTGCTAACTTAATTAGATATTCTAGCACTTTGGTTTAAAATAGTATTTAATTTCACTTAATGGATTTCAACCAAAATATTAGGATTCCCCAAACAGACATGTTCCTTCTCATTATTTTATCCAAAGGCTTCTGTTTCATCTTTTTCTTGCTTTGTCAAAATCTAGTTAATTGACTATACTTAAAGTACAATTTCAGCAATTTCCCTCAGTGAGGCATCATTGCCTCGCCTTATTAGCACTACCTAATTGAAGTTATAATCTCAAGCCAATCACTTCACCAACTTCACAGACCTGAAAAGCTGCAAATGGTAAATATTAATGTTCTGCTTAAATGTATGCTGACTCCTCCCAAATTAACTCTCTGCTCCTAGGAGTGTAATCTAATAAAACACTGGATTAATGGGATTTTTCTATGTGAATCGGAGGGAACAGAGAGTTCAGATATGCATTTTGTCATCTTGTTAATGCAAACGTTCTCCCTGGGGCCGCAAGAACCTGAAAGAGTCATGGAGGCCATTAGCAGGTTTTTACAGTTTATTTCAAAATCCAGGCTGGGTTACTAATCTCTCCAACTGCAAGCAAAAAAAAAAGCATACCCAAAAAAGCAAAGTAAGTTAGATAGACATCATAGAATGTAGGAACCCAGAAAGATGCCTTATAGCAGGCACCCCCAAACTCAGCCCTTAAGATGTTTTGGGAATACAACTCCCATCATCCCTAGCTAACAGGACCAGTGGTCAGGGATGATGGGAATTGTAGTCCCAAAAACATCTGGAGGGCCAAGTTTGGTGATGCCTTCCTTATACTGAGTCAGTCCATTGGTCCATCAAGCTCAGAATTTCTGGCCCATGAGCCTTATCAGGGCCACTGGACCTCTCTGTTTGGCCCCTCCACATCCACCTGCTTTGTAGCTGGTGTCATATAAGTTGACTATAGTAATTTAATTCCCTGAGATTGTCAATGCTTGTATGAATTCTATAGAGTTCTCATGTGATTGGCTAGCGTTGGTCACATGGGAGATTCCATTTTATGTGATGCAAGATGACTCTGTGCTTTAGAATCCACTGTGAACACTGCTGTGTTGAATAGAGTGTTGGAGTGCTTTTTCCCTAGTTGAAAGCAAGACAGCAAAGCTGCAGGAGACGGTAAAAGAGAAAATCTCTCCTCAGAGCTGCATGGCATGAGCTAAAGGAGATACAGAAGGCTGGGTGCTGAGCTCTGGAAAGAGAGGAAAATGCAGTTGTTTGGAAGTTAGAAGAAGAGGCTGTAAGCCCATGCTTGGACAATCATGTGACTGTAAATATTATGTTTCAATTCATCTATACGTAAAATTTTTGAATGTTAAAGTCTGGACATTGGTTTAATTTTCGAAGAAGGGTGTCAGTCATACACATGATTTGAGCTTCTTAGTTGCCATGTCGCAGCTCTGACTTCAACAATATACAGTGGTACCTCGGGTTAAGTACTTAATTCATTCCGGAGGTCCGTTCTTAACCTGAAACTGTTCTTAACCTGAAGCACCACTTTAGCTAATGGGGCCTCCTGCTGCTGCCGTGCCGCCGGAGCCCGATTTCTGTTCTTATCCTGAAGCAAAGTTCTTAATCTGAAGCACTATTTCTGGCTTAGTGGAGTGTGTAACTTGAAGCGTATGTAACCTGAAGCATATGTAACCCAAGGTACCACTGTATATGCGGTAAAGACACAGCTGAGTCAAAAGGAAGTTTGCAGCACTGCACTCTGCAAACCCCAAAGAACCACTCCTCAATGGGGCTTCTATTAACAGATTATTGCAAAAGCAGGCCACCTGAGGTCATTGTGTAATAATAATAATAATAATAATAATTAATTTATTATTTATACCCCGCCCATCTGGCTGGGTTTCCCCAGCCACTCTGGGCAGCTCCCAACAAAATATTAAAATACAATAGTCTGTTAAACATTCAAAGCTTCCCTAAACAGGGCTGCCTTCAGATGTCTTCTAAGAGTCAGATAGTTGTTTATTTCTTTGACATCTGATGGGAGGGCATTCCACAGGGCGAGCACCACTACCAAGAAGGCCCTCTGCCTGGTTCCCTGTAACTTGGCCTCTCGCAGTGAGGGAACCGCCAGAAGGCCCTCAGAGCTGGACCTCAATGTCTGAGTAGAACGATGGGGGTGGAGATGCTCCTTCAGGTATACTGGACCGAAGCCATTTAGGGCTTTAAAGGTCAGCACCAACACTTTGAATTGTGCTCGGAAACGTACTGGGAGCCAATGTAAGTCTTTCAAGACCGGTGTTACGTGGTCTTGGTGGCTGCTCCCAGTCACCAGTCTAGCTGCCACATTCTGGATTAGTTGTAGTTTCCGGGTCACCTCCAAAGGTAGCCCCACATAGAGTGCATTGCAGTAGTCCAAGCGGGAAATAACCAGAGCATGCACCACTCTGGCGAGGCAGTCCGCAGGCAGGTAGGGTCTCAGCCTGCGTACCAGATGGAGCTGGTAAACAGCTGCCCTGGACACAGAATTGACCTGCGCCTCCATGGACAGCTGTGAGTCCAAAATGACTCCCAGGCTGCGCACCTGGTCCTTCAGGGGCACAGTTACCCCATTCAGGACCAGGGAATCCCCCACACCCACCTGCCCCCTGTCCCCCAAAAACAGTACCTCTGTCTTGTCAGGATTCAACCTCAATCTATAATGTGAAAATGAAGCTGATCGGAATGCCCTGTTTTGTTTTTAAAGATGGTTATCTTCCACACTCGTACATATGTAGGGAATTCACACCGTGTGTTGGAGTCTAATGTTTTGCGGATTCAGGGGGACCTGAAAAGAGATATTTTGTTGCAACAGAGCATTGAATTAGGACTGGGGGCACCCCTCTCAGCCATAAAGTTCAATGGATGGTGATGGTGATAATAATCACTATCTCTTAGCCTAACCTCACAGGGTTGTTACAAGAATAGAAGTGAGGAAATCATGTTTATTGTTTTGTTTTGTTTTGTTTTGTTTTGTTTTGTTTTGTTTTGTTTTGTTTTGTTTTGTTTTGTTTTGTTTTGTTTTGTTTTGTTTTGTTTTGTTTTTAACCACTCTTTGGTTACAATCCTGTGCACACTTACTTGGAAATAAGTCCCAGTGAAATGAGTAGGACGTACTTCTAGGGATGCATGGAATCAGGTTACCCTTGTAGCTCAGGGGCCAAACATCCTCTTTGTTTTCGGACGCTCCCAGTTCAATATCCAGCACCTGGGAGAATTGCCTGTCTGAAGACCTGCTGCCAGTCACTGTGGCCCACAAGTGGGGAACCTTTGGCCCTCCAGATGTTTCTGAAACACAACTCCCATCAAAATGAGATATAATGAATTGGGGGGAAATGTTTAAAATGACATTTGTAAAAAATACAAAAACCAGAAGCCTTTTTGCTAGGTGTTTCAGGTCAAGAACTGCCAAAAGAAAAATGGATTTTTTTTATGTATGCTACAACAGCAGCAAGAATTCTGTTAGCTCAAGGTTGGAAGAGTGGAGAAGTACCAACAAAAGAACAATGGCAAGAAAAACTGATGAACTATGCAGAATGAGCAAAATTTGTTGCTGTTGTTTATTTCTTTAGTCGTGTCCGACTCTTTGTGAGCCCATGGACCAGAGCACACCAGGCACTCCTGTCTTCCACTGCCTCCCGCAGCTTGGTCAAAATCATGCTGGTAGCTTTGAGAACACTATCCCACCATCTCGCCCTCTGTCGTCCCCTTCTCCTTGTGCCCTCCATCTTTCCCAACATCAGGGTTTTTTCCAGGGAGTCCTCTCTTCTCATGAGGTGGCCAAAGTATTGGAGCCTCAGCTTCACGATCTGTCCTTCCAGTGAGCACTCAGGGCTGATTTCCTTAAGAATAGATAGGTTTGATCTTCTTGCAGTCCATGGGACTCTCAAGAGTCTCCTCCAGCACCATAATTCAAAAGCATCAATTCTTCGGCGATCAGCCTTCTTTATGGTCCAGCTCTCACTTCCATACATCACAACTGGGAAAATGAGCAAAATTAACCGATAAATTACATGAAAAGGACAATAGTGGCTTTGAAAAAGAATGGGAACCTTTTACAACTTATCTACAGAAACAACAAAAAGAGATGGACTCATTGGCAGGTTTTGAAGACACATTCACAATTTTATTTAAGTAAAATATGGAGAAAAACTATGCAATAACATTTAACATGCAGGAGGGGAAGATGAGGGAAGTCAATTGGGGGCGGGGGGGGGGGAGATTGAAAAATGTAAAATTGGATAATTGTTTTTGTAAACTGTTACAAAAAATACAATAGAATATTTTTTTAAAAAAATGAAACACAACTCCCATCAGCCCTAGGAAGGATGCCCAATGGCCACCTATGATAGGAACTGTAGTTCAGCCACACCTGGAGAGAGACCAATGGTCTGAATCAGAATAAGGCAAGTCTCTCTGTCCCCACGCTCTTGCTTTGCTTTGTGGAAGGCAGAATAGAAAAAGCCGAAAAGTGACCCAATCTTATAGCTTTCTACATTTCTGTCAGAATTTACCAACTCTGGTACAGGGAGTGAGAATGGCTTTTCATGTCAGATTTCCCACCCAGCGATTCCAGTCACACTAAATTTAGCGAGGTAAGAGCCTTAGCCTCTTAGACTTAATTGGTTTCAGTCGATTGATCAAACTGACAGTGAAGAATGCCAGCGACTTCAAAGAAAAGTCTCTTGTGTTTCTTCCTTACCTAGCTAAATTAAGTGCCATCGTGGCATCAACCTCTCACACTGGCTCTTTGGAAACGTGCTTCAGGAAGGAAGGTGGGTGTGGAATATGGCACCAGTGCTATATTGTCATTCATTTCAAGGATTTCCCTACATTGACGAGTGTAATGGTTGTAAGGGGTTACTTGTGCATAAATTGCCTTCAGTTCAATTAGATCGTTTGCTCGACTTGGTTTAGGGTTAGAGCTCACCCTCCGTGACCTGTTAGTCACTTGCAGAATCCGTCAATGGGCGTTTCTTGAATCTCTTCCAGCATAAAAGCTGTTTCACCCCAAGTCTCCTCCTATGTTCTCTGCGCGGAACGCGTCTGCGCAAGTAAGGGGAAGGCAGGGGCGTGCCAGCACTCTCTCCGCTAGTTTCGCTTGAAGGGTCTTGGAGCCCTGACACCGCCTCCTCCATCTCCCTCTCCTCTCCATTGGTGTCACGCTGAAATCCTTCCCCTCTGCTGGTTCCCTCCCCGGCATCGCTCTGGTGCCCTGCCTCCGTTTCTCCCTTTGATGTCAGTTCCCTGACAACGAGAAATGGGTAAACAACCCAGTCTCAGTGCTTAGGGCAGAAATTAACCAGACTGGGCTCTCTAACCCATGGGTAGGCAAACTAAGGCCCAGGGGCCAGATCCAGCCCAATCGCCTTCTAAATCTGGCCCGCGGATGGTCCGGGAATCAGCCTGTTTTTACATGAGCAGAATGTGTCCTTTTATTTAAAATGCATCTCTGGATTATTTGTGGGGCATAGGAATTTGTTCATTTGTTTATTTTTTCAAAATATAGTTCGGCCCCTCAGCAAGGTCTGAGGGACAGTGGACCGGCCCCCTGCTGAAAAAGTTTGATGGCCCCTGCCTAACCCAACCAGATTTTTCTAACTGAAAGACTGGAAATAGATCTTGGGCTGGGTTGTTTACCCAAGTAGAAATAGAATTCAAAAAGATAAACTTCAGGTAACTTGCAACTTATGTGTATTTCCTTGCTTGGCTTATTATTATTATTATTATTATTATTATTATTATTATTAAAAGGGCCAGAAATGGGGCAGTCATACAAGAAAAATAGACATGGACAATCCCACCCACCATCGAACCCAACGTGTTTTGACTATACGCGATTTTGGCTTTACATGCTATCCCCAGAGCGTAAACCCCATGTAAATTGAGAGTTGCCTGTGTGACTAGCTCCAAAGCAAAATAAATAAGAATAAACAGTTGCTCAAATCAGTTGTACCCTCCGTGTCCAAATGGTTGCACACAGGGGCGTCATACCCATAGAGGCTAGTGGTGCGGGGCACCAGGGCGCCAAGTTCTGGAGGGCGCCAGGGAAGAGGCGGAGGCTGGATGCGGCGCCACCCAGCATCAGCTCGTCGCCCTCGCCCGCCTCTGCCATGCCACGCCGAAGCAGCACCACGCCTGGAGCCTCCGTCTGCCATGGCCACCGCAGCACAAAGTGGCCAGCTGAGCTGCGTCCAGCCTCTGCCTCTTCCCCACCAGAGGAGCCACCCTCCAGCCACTGCCCGCCTCCTCCAGCCCCTCCAGCAGTGCCGTCCTCCCTAAAAAAACTCTGGGAAACGGGGGGGAGAGGTGCTGGAGGGAGCTTTGCACCACAGCGCTGGATATGCTTAAGACGGCCCTGATTGCACACCTACGATGGAACATGGGTTGTATTAAATCGCGGGTGGACATAGCAGATGACACAGAGATTTCTCCAAGTAGTTCTTTATAAGTTAGCTGGAACTGAACTGAACAGCAAACAGCTCAGCCGGCCTGCTTTTATGGGCAGCCGGCTGTCAACATTGTGACAACAACAACCCAGGGTTTCCCACCTAAATTAACTGACGTGGACCTGAGTGAAAACTACATACAGTGGTACCTCGGGTTAAGTACTTAATTCGTTCCAGAGGTCTGTTCTTAACCAGAAACTGTTCTTAAGCTGAAGCACCACTTTAGCTAATGGGGCCTCCACTGCCGCTGCACCACCGGAGCACAATTACTGTTCTCGTCCTGAAGCAAAGTTCTTAACCTGAAGCACTATTTCTGGGTTAGCGGAGTCTGTAACCTGAAGCGTATGTAACCTGAAGCATATGTAACCCAAGGTACCACTGTATACACAATACCCCTGGTGGCCAGGGTGAGAACTTCAATACATAATACATACAGGTTGCTTCCAGACTGTCATTATTTCACAGAGGAGATTCAGTCACATACCTGAAATTTAGGCTTGTGTAATTAAAATGTTCTGTTGTCCTGGTGCAGCAAGGTGACTTTAAAAAAGAGGACTTTTTTGATTAGGAAAGTGTATTGGAAAAGTGTGTGGTGATTAATAGGAGGACATATAACCATGGCACAAGTAGACCAGGACGAATGCAGGAAGAATACCTGCTGCCATATAACCTCCTCATAGACAAATTGGAACTAATGCTCAGTAAAAAAAACTGGCTATGATCCAAGCTCTGTGTAAGTTTCTTGCTAGCAAATCAGAATGGATGCTTCACAAGCTGGTTGCCTGGAGGAGCCCATAGTGGAATGTACACACACAAGAACAAGGGCTGTGTTGCTGTCACTCACCCACACTCACTGTGGAAAGGCAACAGCAACGGCGACTGGTAGCTTGCAGAAGAAAAAGCAATTATTGGGAAGCCGAAGGCATCACCTGTCTGGAAACACCCCTAGAAGGGAAACAGGGAGGTAAAATCTGACTGTCCTGTTCAAAAATAGACATAGTGGAATATTAAAACATAGCAGCTTTTGCTGACAGTTTTGCTGCTACAGAGTGAGGTACATCTTAATGTAAAGGAATAGATTCAGAAAGAATCTAAGGTAGCATATGGACAGCAAAACCCATGTAGGCAGCCAGAAAGACTTCTGGTTGTTACACCCAAGTAGGGAGGGACATCACCTTGCCAACAAAGGTCCGTATAGTTAAAGCTATGGTTTTCTCAGTAGTGATGTATGGAAGTGAAAGCTGGACCATAAAGAAGGCTGATTGCCAAAGAATTGATGCTTTTGAATTATGGTGCTGGAGGAGACTCTTGAGAGTCCCATGGACTGCAAGAAGATCAAACCTCTCCATTCTGAAGGAAATCAGCCCTGAGTGCTCACTGGAAGGACAGATCGTGAAGCTGAGGCTCCAATACTTTGGCCACCTCCTGAGAAGAGAAGACTCCCTGGAAAAAACCCTGATGTTGGGAAAGATGGAGGGCACAAGAAGGGGACGACAGAGGACGAGATGGTTGGACAGTATTCTCGAACCTACCAGCATGAGTCTGACCAAACTGCGGGAGGCAGTGGAAGACAGGAGTGCCTGGCGTGCTCTGGTCCATGGGGTCACAAAGAGTCGGACACAACTAAACAACTAAACAACAACAACAGGGAGAGACAGAGTGTAGAGGTTTCAAGGACAGGAAAAAGAGGCAAAGCCGCCTTCTCTCAGATTTTCAGGAGCTGACGCTCATGATCCCTGTCTTCATACTGAGAAAACATTCCTCCAGGTGTTGCTGGACTATAACTCCCATCATGCTTGACCATTGGGTGCGCTGGTTGGGTCTGATGGGAGCTGAAGTCCAATAACATCTTCTAGAGGGTTGCAGGTCTTCTTTCCCTCAAATGTGATGCTGAATAGCTGTGGAATTGCACCAATTCCTTCCAAATGACTGCAGGAATGCTCCCCATTTCTGACTGTCCATTGGAATGCCATAAATAAGGACTGCTTCATGGTAGTCTTCGGGGACTCTCCACAAATTATTTCAGGGTAGTCTTTAGGGATTATCACCAAACGGTTAAATGGAAAAAGTGTTTCTCTTCCAGGTGGCCATTGAGGTGACTGAGAATGACTGAATGATGATCTGTAAGGAACATCAGGAGCAACACAACCCACCAACCACTTAAACCTCCTTCCTGCCCCTGTTGACCCCAGCCATTAAGAATCAGGCCTGCCTTTTCATCTGCATCACTGCATGGGTCCGTTCTGGCTTCTGCCTCTTCATCACTCTAAAGTGCGATGGGATGTTTTTAACTGGCCTTGATTGATAGCCGTCGAGATCTGTCTGTCTATACTACCCATTACTGCACAATCACAACAAGCCATTCTTCACAGGGATGTCAAAAGTGCTCCGTAAATGAAAACCGTTTCGAAACAGACTTTTCTTTGGCGAACGGAGGCTTCATAAACGTTGACTTTTGATTGTACGAGTAACGTTTCCTGACACTGTGAGTAAAAAGCGCAATCTGTTTGGCTCCCTTTCTTGTTGTTAAGACACGGCTTTGTTTTTGCCTAGCTTCTCTTTTGAAGAAGCAGTTTTGAAATAGAAGCAGCAGAGGGTGCTATAGACTGCTAATAGGATCCTTCCACCTAAGAAAAGATGGGTAAGCAATGGGGAGATATTTTATTAACTTTCTGCGATACAACAGCAACCTTTTGTTTAGTCGCTACAAGCAACAATTCTAGATGGGGCTTGCTCCAATTGAGTGCTAAAGAGCAGGTTTTCATGGGGAAAGCTCCCAGGAAAAACAAAAACAAAAATAGCCCACACACTCAGACACAGAGCTTTTAAGTGTGGACCTGCACCTGGAAAGACTGGGGCAAAAAGTTAAGTGGAGGTAAGCCCTGTTGCAAGGTTGGTGTAAATCTAAAGGTTAAGGGACCCCTGACCATTAGGTCCAGTCGTGGATGACTCTGGAGTTGCGGAGCTCTTCTCGATTTACTGGCCGAGGGAGCCGGTGTACAGCTTCCGGGTCATGTGGCCAGCATGACTAAACTGCTTCTGGTGAACCAGAGCAGTGCACGGAAATGCCGTTTACCTTCCCGCCGGAGTGGTACCTGTTTATCTACTTGCACTTTGACATGCTTTTGAACTGCTAGGTTGGCAGGAGCAGGGACAGAGCAACGGGAGCTCACCCCGTGGTGAGGATTCGAACCCCCGACCTTCTGATCGGCAAGTCCTAGGCTCTGTGGTTTAACCCACAGCGCCACCCGCATCCCTAAGGTTGGTGTAGAGCTCTCCATTACAGAAGTTCACCACCCCCACTTGTTGAGGGTGAAAGGAATTACCACAAAGGGCAGGCCTTCACACACTCATACCCACTAGGCAGTGCCGATTTAAGTATATAAGCTAAACAAGCTATATCTTAGGGCCCCACTCTATTGGGGGGCCGCAAAAAAAAAATTAAAGGAAAAATCCCTGGATGTACATTTCTAAAATATAAGATAAAAAAATAAAATAAAACCTACATACAGCAACAGTGTTTTGTGTTGTGTAGGCACCTATGATGTAAGTAATGGGCCCCACCTGCTAGTCTGCTCCCTAAAATATCACTGGTTTGCTCATTTCTATATATAGGGCGCCTATATTCTGCATGGCAACATGTGCAAATGGCTTTAGATACCTGTCAGGTCCATAAATTACCATATAGCATATATTCAACACAAAAAACAGTAACAGTTTGTTGTTGACAAAGGTCAGCTGGACATATAAAGGGCCCCATTACCTTCAGTAGCTTAGGGTCTCATCAAACCTAAATCCGGCCTTGCCACTTGGTTTTACACACAAGCAAAGCATCTGAAAAAGGGCTGTTGTGGTGTAAAATGGGAAGTGTCCTACACGGAGACACAGACCATTGGTCCATCTCAACTACTGCTGTCTATTCTGACAGCTCTCCACAGACTTTAGGAAAGGTATCTCTCCCACCCGCCCCAGCTGCTTACCTGAACATTCAAGCAGAGATGCCAGAGACTTTGAGCTTTGGGACGTTCTGCATACACAGCAAATGATCTCCTCAAGCAGAGGATGAGGCAGCACAATAATAGCAGGGACAGAGAAGAGAGGAGGAGGAGGAGGAGTTTGGATTTGATATCCCGCTTTATCACTACCCTTGAGAGACAATGAAGAGTGCACCTCTAGGGTTGAAGTCAAAGTGCTGGAGGATCCCTGTTGCCCTTTCGATTCCCATGTTTTGGCAAGGGTTTTCTAAATTCTGCATTGAGCTGTATCCCAGTGAATGCCAAAACATCTTAGAAGCTGGCTAGGCCTCACGATGTGAACCAAGGAAGAGGGTAGGTTGTTGTTTTTTTGAAGAAGAGTTTGGATTTGATATCCTGCTTTATCACTACCCGAAGGACTCTGAAAGCATCTAACAATCTCTTTTCCCTTCCTCCCCCACAACAAACACTCTGTGAGGTGAGTGGGGTTGAGAGACTTCAGAGAAATGTGACTAGCCCAAGGTCACCCAGCAGCTGCATGTGGAGGAGCAGATGTGAACCTAGTTCACCAGATTACGAGTCTACCGCTCTTAACCACTACACCACACTGGCTCTGCAGTGACATGCAGTGAAATTTTTCACAGGGGAACAGTTAGGGCCAGAGGTGCAAGCTTGCGAAGGTTATGGGGGGGTGACATCTCAACATCACTCATGTAAGCATCATGCCTTCCTCCCTAAGTTGGGCAGAAGCCTCCCTGTGTTTGGGAAGGATGCGTCAGGGCTCTGACAGGATGCTGGAGCTGTTCTGACTCCTTTCCAAAGCCCCTAATCCACTGACCACCAGTGGCGTAGCGTGGGTTGTCAGCACCCGGGGCAAGGCAAGTAATTTGCGCCCCCTAACCTGTGGATTTGCGCCCCCTAACCCTAACCCCCAGATGTTGTGCCCGGTGCGGCCGGCCCCCCTGCATCCCCCACGCTATGCCACGGGGACAGAGGAAGAGATAGGCGAAAGCAGCATCTGGGATCTGAAAGGTGCAACAAGCCTTTATAACATATTGGCCTTTGTGGCAAGCAGGGGGCAGCATTTGGGTTCCAAATCAAGCAACTACATGTCTTGGGCTAGCACTGGGCCCTCTCCCATCAATGGCTGTCTGGATGTTCTGAGCCCCAGTAGGTGTGAAGAAGGTGTTGTGATGTGCAAAGGAAACCATTCAAAACCCACAAGATTTGTGTGCATGTAGAGAAAAATCTAGGGACATGGATGGCGCTGTGAGGTAAACCACAGAGCCTAGGACTTGCCGATCAGAAGGTCGGCCACGACTGGACCTAATGGTCAGGGGTCCCTTTACCTTTGCTAGAGAAAACTCTGCCTTTTCTTCTCATTGAAATCTAAAGCAGCTCACACAATACTGTGTCAAACCCTATCATGCCAGTACTTCCACCCATTGACAGCTTTACTTGCATGCCTACAACAGACTTTGTATATTGTGCTACATCATCCTTCCCCAACCTAGTCCCCTTCAGATGTCATCGGGCCACAACTCCCATCACCATTGGCCATTGGCCATGCTGGTTGGGGCTGATGGGAGTTGAAATCCAGCAACTTCTGGAGAAGGCTGTCCCTAAGCTAACAGAGCCACTCTTGCTTCCATGTATTCTGCTCATGTATTCATTGCATAAATGTATTGTTATAATGAAGAGATAATGCAATATAGAGTCGATGTAAATATACAGCTGTAGATGTCTGCAATGTCTCAAGCTCCCAGGATATAAACTATGTTTTACGACATGAATCAATAGAGCTTCATTAGTAAAAGGCAATGCAAAATATCCTCTTTGGGCACCGAGGGCAGATAAGTCATATTCCTGTATAGTCTCTGTATGCACATGTGTGGCCGATAAACACTTACTTTTGAGATGAAAACATACTTGCTTTGTGGTATCTTTACAATGTTGTAGGGTGTGGGTGTGGGTGTGGGTGTGTCAATCTCATCTCTTCAGGCACCTGTCACTCATTTCCTACCCCTCTGACCAACCTGGTGGGGCCTGATGGGAATTGGAGCCAGACACATCTGGTAGGCCAATGATTCTCCAGTCTTGGTTGAAATCTCTGCAGTGTTTGATCAGCCAGTTTCCAAAGTCAGCAGAATTTGAAAAAAGGCTTGCCGTGCAATGTGGAAAGCTGCTGTTAATGGGAGAGTAAGATTTTACAAGGCCTGTTGGGTGTGAGCAAGCAATTGTATGTACCCAAAGGGATTCATAGGCTCACAGCCCAGATAATCTTATAATGAACTTGGAGGTTCCTGCAAAACATTCCCCCCCAAAATTCCAAAAGACAACAAAAGAGTTCCAGTAAGTTTAACGCAATTTCTCGTGTACATTCCTCAACAAAATCATAACACATTGTCAACAAGTTATATGGAAATTCACCAGAATGATTTAATATATTTTCCTGTAGAAGTTCTGAGACAAACAATCGCATAAGTGAACCAATGAGTGAAGTTGGTGTTATGGAACTTGCTGCATTGATTAGAATGTCATGGGCCTAATTCTGTGATTTCATTCAGAATTAAAGTGCTCTCTCTGGACTACTCATTGCTCGGGTAAGTGAGACGCATTTAAACTGGAACAGTAACTTTAAGTATGTACCCAACTAAAGCAACTTACTCAGTCTACTCATATAATACTGTGAAAAGAAAAATGAAACATTTAAGTCATATCAGACCCTCCAAGTGTCCCTATTTTCCAGGGACGTCCCTGATTTAGAGAAGCCATCCTGGTTTCTGATTTGATCCTGAAATGTCCTGCTTTTCCTTAGGACGTCCCTATTTTCATTGGAGAAATGTTGTAGTGGAGTTATCTGACCCCCGAGCCGCCTGAAGGCAAACCTGAATAGGGAAGCCTTTTTAATGTATAATGTTTTATTATGTTTTTACACATGTTGGAAGCCGCCCAGAGTGGCTGGGGCAACCAGTAAGATGTGTGGGATATAAATAATATAATTACAGTGGTACCTCTGGATGCGAACGGGATCCGTTCTGCGCATGCGCGTGACATCATTTTGAGCGTCTGCGCATGCGTGAACAGCGAAACCCGGAAGTAACGCCTTCCATTACTTCTGGGTCGCTGCAGAGCACAACCCGAAAATGTTCAACCTGAAGCAACTTTAACCCGAGGTATGACTGTATCACTATGGAATGGGATGTCCCTATTTTCATCGGAGAAATGTTGGAGTGTATGCTATATCTTTAGGGATGTCTCCATACAGAAGAACAAAATGCTAAATGTTTGTTTCACTTGATAATTCAAGCATGTTTTAACAGCCGCAGCAACACCATATGTTTAAAGCAGGTTTCATGACTTCCTTCAAAGAAATCTAGGAACAGTAGTTTTTTTAGGAGTGCTAGGAAGTGCAGCTTTAAATGTGCAGCACGGATGTGTTTGCAATTTTGCATCAATAATGCTAATGCAATTGTCAAGCTCCCTTTAAGAATGAACATTTGACAAGGCTGGCTTTGAGACAGATGACTTGCTTGCCCTGTGTGTACACTGGTGTATCCAGAGGCATACCTTATAACACGTCCTAATGTCAAGGGACGCGGGTGGCACTGTGGTCTAAACCCTTGAGCCTAGGGCTTGCCGATCAGAAGGTCGGCGGTTCGAATCCCCGTGATGGGGTGAGCTCCCGTTGCTCGGTCCCAGCTCCTGCCCACCTAGCAGTTCAAAAGCACGTCAAAGTGCAAGTAGATAAATAGGTACTGCTCTGGCGGGAAGGTAAACGGTGTTTCCGTGCGCTGCTCTGGTTCGCCAGAAGCGGCTTAGTCATGCTGACCACATGACCCGGAAGCTGTACGCCGGCTCCCTTGGCCAATAAAGCGAGGTGAGCGCCGCAACCCCAGAGTTGTCCGCTACTGGACCTAATGTTCAGGGGTCCCTTTACCTTTAATGTCAAGGAACATTTTACAATTTCCTCAGCGGTTTTACATTTTATTTTTTAGTTGTCAATGTTTTAATTAAAATTTTAAAATCTTTACATATAAATTCCAGATTCCAAATTTGTTATACATTTCTCTTTCGACTTTGACTTCCCATCTTTCCCTAAAGGCACTTAAATTCAGTGGGGTGACGTGGAAATAATTAGTTTTACAGGTAGAGCTTCTCCTGATTGCACACCAGATACCTAGAACCCTAGATCTGTAGAGTTGGAAGGGACCACAAGGATCAACTGTCTAGTCCAGTGTCTCCCAAGCTTGGATCTCCAGCTATTTTTGGACTACAACGCCCATCATCCCCAGCTAGCAAGACCAGTGGTCAGGGATGATGGGAGTTGTAGTCCAACAACAGCTGGAAACCCAGGTTTGGGAAACACTGACCGAGTCCAACTCCCTGTAGTTCAGGAATATTTTTGTTATGTACTGAGTTGAATAGGATCCAAAAGGCAGCAGTCTGATTGGTCCTAGAACAATAGGATTCAGAGTGCAGCAGTCTGATTGGTCCTAGAACAATAGGATTCAGAATGCAGCAATCTGATTGGTCCTAGAACAATAGGATTCAGAATGCAGCAGTCTGATTGGTCCACAGGAGCCACCCAATCCAGCTCCAGGTGGAAGTGAATCCGCAACCTGATTGGCCCACAGGTGAATCCCGGAATTAGCCAATCTCGTGGGGCCCAATGTGTAAATAATGTATATAAAGCAGGCATTCTGGGGGAACTTCCATTCCTCCTCACCACTATGAGCTGAATAAAGAACATGAAATCCACTCTCGACTCCGAGTATATTTCAGTTTTGTTGAATGTGGGACTCCAACCCACGACCCTTAGATTCTCATGTTCTACCAACTAAGCTATCCCCCAGGGCATCACTGTTGTGGAAACGCAAACCTCTGATGAAACATTAGCTTATACTGCAAAGGGTCTCTTGAAAATAAGGAAGAGAGATCCAGTCATGTTTAAAGCTTGGTTAGTTTAGGGGGTAGGGGATACTTAAGATTCCAAGCATTGCCTCAGAAAAAATCATGACATGAAATCCCGCATTTTCTATAGTGCCCTGGAACTGATAAAAGCATGTTAGTGTTTTTCCAGAATGAGATCATCTAAAAACAACTGAGAAGTATTAGGTGATGGAGCCGAAAACACAGCTAAAGATCTTAAAATTGTCATTCCCAGCCTGGCAGTATCAAAAAATCACTATGACAGTGTTATAACCTGTAGATCACAAAGAACCGAGAAAATATCCAGCAAGCTGGCACAGTGGGATAGTCATCTCTACAGGCTATTCCGAAGAGCAGTCAAAAATACATAAAAATTGATTTCTGCTAGCCTGCGTTAGATAGAATTCTTGTTGAACTCGACGGATTATTCACCTCTAACACTAATTTGCTCTTTGGACCTCATGGGGGGCCTTGGAAAGAGAGGAACAGAGGGGGGAAAGTCAGTGAACAGAGAATCATATTCCTATTAGTGAAACTGGAAATTACGATGACTGTCTTATTTAAACATATGGATTTCAAAAACACTGCATGCTTGTATTAAGTGCGGATTATAACCCAATCCAACACATGTTTACTCAGAATTAAACCCCTCTAGAGCCAACAGGGCTTACTCCCAGGTAAGTATATTTAGGACTGCAGCCAAAGGAGGAGCAACACCAATCTTTCCAAATATTAGGGTAATATCATCCTGTTTGGCTTTGTGCAGTGGTTACTGTGTTGGACCAGGACCTAAAAGACAGCGCTTCATGAAGCTCGCTTGGTGACCTTAATAATAATAATAATAATAATAATAATAATAATAATAATAATAATAATAATTTATTATTTATACCCCGCCCATCTCGCTGGGTTTCCCCAGCCACTCTGGGCGGCTTCCAACAAAACACTAAAATACAATAACCTATTAAACATTAAAAGCTTCCCTAAACAGGGCTGCCTTCAGATGTCTTCTTGAGCCAGTCATTGTCTCCCAACCAACCTCACAAGGTTGTTGTGATGACAAAATGGAAGAGAACAACGTTCATCGTCTTGAGGTGCCTAGGGATTGCCGATCGGAAGGTCGGCGGTTCGAATCCCCGCGACGGGGTGAGCTCCCGTTGCTCGGTCCCTGCTCCTGCCAACCTAGCAGTTCGAAAGCACGTCAAAGTGCAAGTAGATAAATAGGTACTGCTCTGGCGGGAAGGTAATTGGCTTTTCCGTGTGCTGCGCTGGTTCGCCAGAAGCGGCTTAGTCATGCTGGCCATATGACCCGGAAGCTGTACGCCGGCTCCCTCGGCCAATAAAGCGAGATGAGCGCCGCAACCCCAGAGTCACGTGTCCCTTTACCTTTTACACGTAATAATAGAACAAAATTATTATTATTATTTCATTATTTTATTAAATACAGTATTACAAATACATCTACATATTGCGTAATCAAAAGAAAATTACAGAAAAAAGAAAGAGAAAAGAGAAGAAAAAAAGAAAAACATAAAAGGGGGGGAAAAGGGGGGAAAGGAAAGGAAAACTGAAAAATAAACATTTTCAATTATACATCTTTGTGGGGAATCCAAGCCTTCCTTTTACAACTTTTGGCTTGTCTCCCTGATTTGTATCTTGACTTCCCGCCTCCTTTAAACGGTTCCTAATAATTCATAATTTCTTGTTGTCTGTATTCGGTTAGTAAGTCTGTGGAGAACAATCAAATTACAGTGGTACCTCTAGTTACGTACTTAATTCGTTCCGGAGGTCCGTTCTTAACCTGAAACTGTTCTTAACCTGAAGCACCACTTTAGCTAATGGGGCCTCCTGCTGGACTGCAAGAAGATCAAAACTCTCCATTCTGAAGGAAATCAACCCTGAGTGCTCACTGGAAGGACAGATCCTGAAGTCGAGGCTCCAATACTTTGGCCACCTCATGAGAAGAGAAGACTCCCTGGAAAAGACCCTGATATTGGGAAAGATGGAAGGCACAAGGAGAAGGGGACAACAGAGGACGAGATGGTTGGACAGTGTTTTTGAAGCTACCAGCATGAGTTTGACCAAGCCGCGGGAGGCAGTGGAAGACAGGAGTGCCTGGTGTGCTCTGGTCCATGGGGTCACGAAGAGTCAGAAACGACTAAACGACTAAACAACAAGAACAACACCTCACAAGCTTTCAAAATTAAGCTCCAATTTCCATATTGCAGTGATAAGGGCAAATTGTCCTCACCCCACCTTCCAGCTTTCCTTCCCTTCCTGGGATCCAAATTTCATTCTTACTGGTGCTTCTGTTTCCAAAGAGAGCAAATGCATTCCATTCACTCTTCTCTCCCCAGAAGATCTTTATGTAAATTGAAATTTCAGCAATACAGTCTTAATGAAACCTAATTATGTGTCTGCTCGAACAAACTCCCTCAATTTTTCACACATAGGAGAGCAAGATAAAAAAATATCCTTTCTTCCTTTCTTTAACATCCAACCAAGCCCAGACTGAAGGGAGAGTGAGGGGGTATGCACCATGGGGAACAGATGGGGGGGGAGCAGAGAAACAGCATCCTGGCCCCTTACAA
This sequence comes from Podarcis cretensis, assembly GCF_951804945.1. Taxonomy (NCBI): domain Eukaryota; kingdom Metazoa; phylum Chordata; class Lepidosauria; order Squamata; family Lacertidae; genus Podarcis; species Podarcis cretensis. The sequence continues at coordinate 115,376,365 of NC_137172.1, read as the reverse complement.
ATCAGCTTTCTGCTTATAAGTCAAGGTGTGTGGGCCATAGATTGTCATGCTGCATCGTCTTCAGAGCTTCACTCCTCCTTTACGTTCCTGCTGGACCAAAAATAGAAGAAAAAGAGAGAGATAATCTCAGCCGCGATCCTCTGATTAGAAATTGCATTTAGTTCAGAAAACACCTCACACATAGCAAACGTTCTTTGCTGTTGAGGTGCTTCACATCACTTTATTCTTTTTTTTAAAAAAATATCATTTTCATTCGTAACGAAAAGACATTTCTAACATGTCCATACAAACATTATGTACTATCTCTTAACAGGTAAAAAAAAATAAATTGATATAAAATAGAAAATTTATAAAGAAAAAAAAGAAGTAAAGAAGTAACAAAGATAAGAAACGAAGACATGCAAATCTTTTAAACAATAAAGAATTGATATTAAAGAAAGAAAGAAAAGACATTTCTAACAATATGAAAGTCACTGTTAGATTTTAAACCTCTTTCTGCAGTTCCTTAACTTTATATCTTTTCCCCTGCATTTCCCAATTAAATCTATTTACGCTTTTTCTCATCTATTTCATATAAGTTTTAGCAACTGCACGTTTTGACAATAATCCTGCTAATGTCTTAATTTGTTTACAGTTTGTTTGCAAATATTCAATAAAAGATTTCCATTCCCTATTAAAGAGTTTGTTGTCTGGGTTTCTTATTCTTCCAGTAAATCTTGCCATTTCTGCATAGTCCTTTAATTTCTGTAGCCATTCTTGTCTCATCGGGACTTCTTCTTTCCATCTTGGGGCAAATACCATTCTAGCAGCCATTGTTGCATACATAAATAAATTTCTATATTTTTTAGGTACCTGTGATCCCATAATTCTCTAAAGAAAAGCTTCTGGTTTCTTTACAAATGTTATTTTAAACATCTTTCTCAATTCCTCATATATCGTTTCACAGTGGGCTTTAGCTTTAGTGCAAGGCCACCACATATGAAAAAAGTTACCTTCGTTCTCTTTGCATTTCCAACACTTATTCGATTTCAATTTATACATTTTTGCCAAGGTGTTAGATCCCATCTATATAACATTTTCATATAATTTTCTCTTAAACCATAACATGCTGTAAATTTAATATCTATATTCCACAATCGTTCCCATGCCTCTGTTTCTATATTGTGACCAATATCTATTGCCTAATGTATCATTGATGATTTCACTCATTCGTTTTTTGCCTCCCACTCAGATAGCAACTTACACATTTTAGACATTATCACTTTATTCTTTGGAGAGTAGCATCCTTTCATTTGCTCTTTTGGGGATTCAGTACGCTTGTCTCTCCCCGTATCACAAATATGTGATAAGTTGCCCTTTCTCTCCCTTCTTTCTGGGGTGATTAACCTGCAGCCCTCCAGTTACTGCTGGATTTCAATGCCTGAACATTGGCCATGAAGGTTGAGGCTGAAGCAAATCGAAGTCCAACAACATGGGTAGGCAAACTAAGGCTTGGGGGCCGGATCTGGCCCAATCGCCTTCTAAATCCGGCCCATGGACGGTCCAGGAATCAGTGTGTTTTTACAAGAGTCGAATGTGTGCTTTTATTTAAAGTGCATCTCTGGGTTATTTGTGGGGCATAGAAATTCGTTCATTATTTTTTTTCAAAATATAGTCTGCCCCCACTGTCTGAGGGACAGTGGACTGGACCCCTGCTGAAAAAGTTTGCTGACCCCTGTCCAACAACATCTGAGAGCCACAGGTTGCCCATCCCTACGGTAGACCGTGATTAGAGCTCCACCTCTGGAATTTTCTTCATTTATAACCCGACCAGAACCAGAACACAAAGCAGCTCACAAAAAATTAAAACAAATACAGATAAAACACACACACACACAGCTAAAAAAAATAACATACATAAAAAGGTTATTGCTCAAAAGTAATTAAACTATCTACGGAATTAAAGCAATGTTTTAAAAATGTAATAAAGTACAGATAATAAAAACACAAAACAAAAGCAGCACAGCACACTATTTCCTTAAAAGCAGTCAGTTCCCAGAAGCCTATTGGGATAAGAAAGTATTCTCCTGCCAGCAGGAGGGAGCAAATTTAGCCTCTCTGGGGAGGGAGTTCGAAAGCCTGGGAGCAGCCACCAAGAAGGCCCTGTCTCGCATCCCTGCCAAGCATGCCTGGGAAGAAGGCGGGGCTAAGATAAAGGCCTTCCCAGAAGACCTCAGAGACCAGGTAGGCTTGTGTGGGATAACACAGTCCTTCAGATAGCCTGGGAATTCCTCCTCTAGGTAATTATTAAAGGCGCAACCTCCAGATGCTGTTTGACTACAGCTCCCATCATCCCTGACCACTGGCCACGCTGGCTGAGGCTGATGGGAGTTGAAGTCCAGCAAAATCTGGAACCCAGCAGGTTTCCTTCCACACACACACACACACACACAAACACACACACACAAACACACCTGTTCTATCCAACCATGAAAGGTGTGCAGGCTTCATTCAATGCATTTCTTTTTAAAAACTTTCTTTTATCGCACTCATCATGCAGTATAAAAACTTGGCCTATTCTGTGGGCTCAGCTCTCCGAAGTTTTATTGCGTTTGCTCTTTCTGCCCATCTGTATGCAGCACTGCGGCTTACCCAAAGATGAACGGCAGTGATCCTGGCTTTACATGTGACTTAGGCTTCTTGTTACTGGGAGAGCTATCAGCTGTGTCTGGCAAGGGGCATCCATTTTAATTAGGGAGAGAGGCTTTTCTATCCATTATTTACTATCTGCAGAAAACAATAAAATCCTGATCAAAATGGAGGCGAACCCAAGAAGTATTTTTCACTCATCTTGTTAGCACAAATCACAAGAGGAGTAAAAACCAGCGCTAGGCACATCAGATCAGGATAGCCAACAAATTCAGACCTCAGGCTCCAAGTGCGGGTGATGGTGACATTTGGACCACATCTTTAAGCGCGGGTCCATCCCATTCGTCTCTCAAATGGGATTGATGAGTAATTTAAAGGGCCAAAGGGACGCCCAGGTGAGGGTGCTGAGCTGTCATCTTGCTGTTCTTTCTCCCTTCAGATATTCTGTTTTGTTTTCGTTCCTCCTGAAATTAAAGCACAGTGATGGGAATGAGACAGATAGACAGACACACACACACACACACACACACACACACTCCTCAATCCTTGTACATTTGTAGGCATGTGTGAAGAAGGACATCCTTTTTCTTGTCCTGAATCTTCCAACACTCATGCTATGAGATTAGATGCAGGCTGACTGGATCTGCTTACGGTGTTTCTAGCATGCTGCTTTTGTGCATAGAATCCTGAATACCAAGAAGTAATTATTACACTGGTCAACATCAAATTTGTTGTCTGCGTTTTTTCAGTTGATTTAGGACGAATCTGATGCGCTGAATCCAAAAATCACATTGGTTTTGCTCAATCAGGTCAAGTATTTGAGCTATGGCCACATGACGTTTTTTAATGTTTTTGTTCACATGTACGCTTGCGTGGAGCATTTTATAAGAAGTTGGTGGGGGTAAAATGCCATGTCAAATAATTGTTTTGATTGGAAATGATTATTTTAATGACAAGAAGTATTCAGGTCCGATAGTTCTGGGTGAATATGACGAAAAGGAATCAGTTTGAAGTCATAAAACCTCGAAATCTTCCATAAATTGGTGTGGCAAAGCATAAAGTTGGGGGATCAAAACTAAGTTAATCCTGATCTTCAATCAGCACGTCGTCCTGTAGCTCATTGTGATGAAATTTCAGTGCCTATCTTCAGAGAACTTCCTGACATTAGTGACGAAGATGCCTCCAGTGTTGAAGGACATGAAGAAGAAGAAGTGGTTCTTGAAGATGATGCTCCACATCCATTTTCCCAAAAGGAGTTGAATGATCTAGTTCGCGACCTCAGCTTGTCAAAGGACTCTGCCGAACTGTTGGCATCCAGATTGAAGGGGAAAAACCTCCTCTCTGACAGTGCTCGCATCAGCTTCTTCTGCAACAGGCATCAAGAGTACCTCCGTTTTTTCTCAGGAAGAGAAGGACTTGGTGTACTGTGCAGATATTGCGCAGCTTCTGCTCAAGCTTGGAGTGCCACAGTACGAACCCAAAGATGGAGACTGTTCATTGACAGCAGCAAGCGATCACTGAAATGTGTTCTGCTACACAACGGCAACCAGTTTGCCTCTATACCCCTGGCTCACTCGAGTACACTGAAGGAGAACTATGAAGCGGTGAAGTATGTGCTGGAGAAAATTGGTTATGATCAGCATAAGTGGTTTATTTGTGTTGACCTGAAGATGGTGAACTTTTTGTTGGGACAACAGTCTGGCTTCACCAAGTACCCATGTTTTCTGTGCATGTGGCATAGTAGGGACCATGCTCAGCATTACACGAAGAAGGACTGGCCTGTACGGGAGGAACTGGTGCCTTGCAAAGAAAGGAACGTCATCAATGACCCTCTGGTGGACAGAGACAGAATACTCTTCCCACCGCTGCACATCAAGCTCGGCTTAATCAAGCAGTTCACCAAGGCTCTGGACAAGGATGGTGACTGCTTCACTTATTTGTGCCAGGCTTTTCCAGGATTGACCATGGAGAAGTTGAAAGCTGGCATCTTTGACGGTCCTCAGATCCGTCAGCTCATCAGAGATCCAGAGTTCAGAAACTCAATGAACGAAGTGGAACTGGAAGCGTGGAAGGCATTTGTTCTGGTAGTGAAGAACTTTCTTGGCAACAATAAGGCCAGAAACTACGCAGAATTTGTCAACAACATGCTGACTGCTTTCAGAAATCTGGGCTGCAACATGAGTGTCAAGATGCACTACCTATTTTCACATATGGACCGGTTTCCTGAGAACCCGGGTTCAATGAGTGACGAGCAGGGGGAGAGATTCTATCAGGACGTGAAAGAGATGGAGACCTGGTATCAGGGTCGCTGGGACGCAGTCATGATGGCTGACTACTGTTGGACTCTGAAGAGAGACCTCTCTGCCGCTGAGCATTCCAGGAGTTCCAAGAAACGGAAGTTCAAGCCCTGAAGTTTGAAAAATGGTGAAGCAACATGCAATTTACGTGTACTTACCTTTATCAATGCCCACCATTCAGTTTACAGTAAACCTGACCTGATGGAGAGAAACGGAAGCCATTTCCTGATTCAGCAGTGCAAAAATACCCTAAATCAGTTGTAGAAATCTAGACAACATTCAAAAAGTAAAAAATTGTTACCCAGTGTATTAGTAGTAGTAGTAGTAGTTGTTGTTTAGTCGTTTAGTCGTGTCCGACTCTTCGTGACCCCATGGACCAGAGCACGCCAGGCACTCCTGTCTTCCACTGCCTCCTGCAGTTTGGTCAGAGTAGTAGTAGTAGTAGTAGTATTTATTACTTATACCCCGCCCATCTGGCTGGGTTTCCCCAGCCAGTCTGGGCGGCTCCCAACAGAATATTAAAAACCCAATAAAACACCAAACATTAAAAACATTAAAAGCTCCCCTAAACAGGGCTGCCTTCAGATGTCTTCTAAAAGTCAGAGAGTTGATTATTTCCTTGACATTTGATAGGAGGGCATTCCACAGGGCAGCGACACTAATGAGAAGGCTCTCTGCCTGGTTCTCTGTAACTTTGCTTCTCACAGAGAGGGAACCACCAGAAGGCCCTCGGAGCTGGACCTCAGTGTTCGGGCTGAACGATGGGGGTGAAGGTGCTCCTTCAGGTACACTGGGCCGAGGCCATTTGGGGCTTTGAAGATCAGCACCAACCCATTGAATTGTGCCCGGAAACACACTGGGAGCCAATGTAGGACTTTCAGGACTGGTGTTATATGGTCTCGGTGGTGGCCACTCCCAGAGCAGCAGAGTCTTCAGGGATTTCCTGCTTCCAGCTGACAGCTTCTTCCAGAGTCCTCAAGTTATGGGGGGAAATCCTCTCCCACACAATTCAAAGTAACAAAGGGTTTACCATCTCCAGACACAAAACAAAGCTAAACACTGCTATCTACTACAGTCATACCTTGGTTGTCGAATGCCCTGGAACTTGGACGTTTTGGCTCCTGAACTCCACAAACCCAGAAGTGATTGTTCCGGTTTGCAAACGTTCTTTTGGAACCTGAATGTCCGACAGGGCTTCCACGGCCAATCAGAAGCCACGATTTGGTTTCTGAGCATTTTGGAAGTCGAATGAACTTCCGGAACAGATTCCGTTTGACTTCCAGAGGATGACTGTACATACAGTTCTCTAGTCTTTGAAGTAAAAAGGTAAAGGGACCCCTGACCATTAGGTCCAGTCGTGGCCAACTCTGGGGTTGCAGAGCTCATCTCGCTTTATTGGCTAAGGGAGCCGGCGTATAGCTTCCAGGTCATGTGACAAGCATGACTAAGCCTCTTCTGGCGAACCAGAGCAGCGCACGGAAACACCGTTTCCCTTCCCGCCAGAGCGGTACCTATTTATCTACTTGCACTTTGACGTGCTTTCAAACTGCTAGGTTGGCAAGAGCAGGGACCAAGCAATAGGAGCTCACCCCGTCGCGGGGATTCGAACTGCCGACCTTCTGATCATCAAGTCCTCGGCTCTGTGGTTTAACAGCGCCACCTGCGTCCCTTGGTCTTTGAAGTAAAAATACATATATACAGAGAAATCCACTAACACTATCACCATGCTAGCAAACGCTGCTCTATAAAACCCACAACCTCTTCCCCTGACTCTTACAGATTCAGAGTAAGATCCTGACAGTGAACAGGACAGGATAGGGACAAGACATAACAAAAGCCATGCCCTAGAGAATATTATATCCGTCTCTACATGTAGACATATTTCCTGAACCAATGGGGAGGATGGACGACTCAGCAAATCATACATTTGAACTTACTGGTATTGCTATGGCAACCCGGCGCACCTGGCATCCTTTATCTCAGGAGATCCATACGTGGAGGATGTGCTCCTCATGACATGAGCCCAAGCACTGTGTAATTTAACCCGATTGTTCACATTGCACCAACAGTGGGAGTAAGGTCACTGCCCACTAGCTACCCCCTCAACACTGATGTGCTCACCAAAACTGAGGAGTGTTAAAATGCTGAGGGAAAAGAAGACGTAGAATTGCAGCGATAATTGGGTTTAAAAATTTAGGGTGGAATAGAGAAAGAGGACAAATTTATATTTAATTGGGTAAGATAGGTTGCTGAATAATGGTACTAAACTAAGGATGCAAAAAGGGAAAGGTATGGGGAAGTCCGGGAAAAGAGGGTTACGAAAATAAGGTTAAGAAAATATGAGTTTGTTGTTTGTTTGTTTTTATGTTGTTTTTTTGTTTGTGATAAAAAATTGGAAATTAATAAAAATCATTTAAAAAAAAAAAAAAAACAAACACTGATGTGCTCACTGGTCATGCCCCTCTGATGCATGCAGAAAAAGAGCCCTGTGCATGTTCAGCTGCCTTTTCTCTGGTGCAGAGTGGTGCATGCTCTGGTTATCTCTCACTTGGACTACTGCAATGCTCTCTACCTTTGAAGGTGACCCGGAAACTACAACTAATCCAGAATGCGGCAGCTAGACTGGTGACTGGGAGCGGCCGCCGAGACCACATAACACCGGTCTTGAAAGACCTACACTGGCTCCCAGTACGTTTCCGAGCACAATTCAAAGTGTTGACCTTTAAAGCCCTAAACGGCCTCAGCCCAGTATACCTGAAGGAGCGTCTCCACCCCCATCGTTCTACCCAGACACTGAGGTCCAGCGCCGAGGGCCTTCTGGCAGTTCCCTCGTTGCGAGAAGTGAGGTTACAGGGAACCAGACAGAGGGCCTTCTCAGTAGTGGAACCCGCCCTGTGGAACGCCTTCTCACCGGATGTCAAAGAGAACAAGAATTACCAGAGTTTTAGAAGACATCTGAAGGCAGCCCTGTTTAGGGAAGCTTTTAATGTTTGATGCATTACTTTATTTTAATATTTTGTTGGAAGCCACACAAAGTGGCTAGGGAAGCCCAGCCAGATGGGCAGGGTATAAATAATAATAATAATAATTGTTGTTGTTATATTTCTCATTAATTCCTTACATTTGGCACCGAGCTTTCCCAACTCTGATTGAGGTCTATGCACTTCTGTTGTATGTTGTGCAGCCAAGTGAAGAGCACATTTACTCAGAAGTAGCTACCACTGAGCTCAATAGGGCATCTTCCCAAGTAAGTATGCATAGAACTGCAGGCTCACAGGATATGATCCTCTGCAAGGTTTACTTGGGAATAAATCCCACAAAGGTTCAACAGGGCTTACTTCCAAGTAAGTGTGCCCAGCATAGCAGCCTCAGTCCTATAAATCTTTTATTAATGTTTGGTATTATACTAATTAAAACTGCCTTCTGTATGTATTATTAATTTTTGTAGCACTTCATGCTAGGGTGACATTTTTAGCTGGCTTAGCAGAATTTACCACAGTAAATAAGAAAAAAACTCATTTCCAGGCAATTAGGCTTACAGAAAAATAAGTCTGCTAATGGAGGGCATGATGATTACAAATTTTACCTAAGTAAACTGGGGTTTTTTAATGATAACTCCTCGTGCTAAGTAAACAGATTGCTGTAGTAATGTCCTAAGCAATACTTAAATGTAACTGTTTAATAAATTGGTAAATTACTCATTTCATCTTAGAACAAAATGGTAATCCTGCAGTAATAACATAGTATATATTCTGTAAATATGAAGCATCATCACTTTAGCTCTGAAGAAATCACCCGAGCAATATGTCAGCATTGATCTAAAACTGTAGCATTTTATCTCAAGTTTATTACCCATTTTTGAGAATCGCTGAGATTCTCAGAGCATAATGGCAATAAAAGAAGAATTTAAAAAGCACTTAAATGTGCATAAGTTAATCAGAGGTATCCTCGGGGGAAAAGGGAAATTTGGTAAAACATGAATTATCAGCATCATTTAAACTTACTTTGGACGCTAGAGATAATAAATGGCACCATAATTTAGAAATAGCTTTTAACATCAGTGACTGTAAGTAGCACTTTACCGTTCATAAGAATTGCAAAGCAATGGTGCTGCAGCCAATTTTATTACCCATTTTTTCCTTTATAAAAGCATTCAAACCATTTTCCAAACTGAGCAGACAGGAACAAGAATTACATGTTAATATGCAAAATGCATTTGTTTGCGCCCCCCCCCCCCCCAACTTCAAAGAGCCAGCAATAAATCTACCAAAAGATATGGTCTGCAAGCAATTGAATGATCATTTAGGAAGAATAAAGCACTTTCAGAGCTTACATATTTGGGTGAAAAACTATAGGTTGCGGGGGGGGGGTGGAGAGAGGAAAAGCAAGTTGTTCATTCATTTCTGATTTGACACAGAAAGTCTTGGCACTTCTGAGTGAGTGAAATGAGACGGTGCATTTCATTTCTAAGGTGCTTTACGCAAAAGTATTCCACTTTTTTAACTTTTCATCACTGCCAAGCAACGCACATACAGCATGACAGATAATATGCTGCGGTTGTCCATTTCCTCATGCAGACAAAATCCAAAATTTATTTAAAAACGAACCAACAGGCACAATGGAACTTCTTCTCCTGGGCTTCTTATCGTGGGTGTCATTTTGGGGAGGAAACGGGGAACTAGGCTACCCTGTGGGAAAACCATAGATGGCTTCCATGTGGCAGATTGCCAACTCTCCTCTTATGCCAGCACAGCCAAGGGCAATGCCATTGGTCTTTGCACAGTGTTCATCTGTGAGCTGTGTGAGCCTCAGGGTGCATGAGGCCCTGTTTTTGTGCACCTGTAGGCAGATGGCCAGGGCTGTCAGCTTGGATCGGCCTGGCAATTGCAGCTGGGAAAGATATCCTCACTAAACAATCTCTTTGTGGGAATGCACACCCAGACCTGATTGGGCATGTACCACTGTGTGCTCAGTCGTCCCTTTCAGATGCTCGATTTCTTAACCCTACTTAGCACCCTCTTTAATGCATGCACAAGACACAGCCTAGAGGCACTATCTTTGTCCACGATGACAATAACCCACCAACAGCATACAAATCAATATGGCTAACCTGATCCAAAACACCCACCCACCCCACTCACACACGAAAACAAAGATCACCACAGCCAATCACAAACAAACAACAACACCATAGGCCATCCCCAACCTCTCTCACCACCAAAGAAACACAAATGAACAGCACGAGCAACGCTGACACCAAACCCTACATACATTAAGCAAAATAGAAACATCGCCACCCGACCCCACCCCCACCCTCACCCATCTTCCCCCTAATGTCTCAACAAATGAAACGGATTTGTAAAAATGTTACATGGAAAAAATACGAGAGACATTACACATACTTCTGTAAAACAAGAAAATATTTAATAAAAAAAAGTTTTAAAAAAATCTGTCCCTTTATCCCCAGATCCCATAGATATGCATGCACATACCCCACTTTAGGGAAGCGGGTGATGCTGTGGGTTAAACCACAGAGCCTAGGACTTGCCGATCAGAAGGTCGGCAGTTCAAATCCCTGCAACGGGACAAGCTCCCGTTGCTCGGTCCCTGCTCCTGCCAACCTAGCAGTGCAAGTAGATAAATAGGTACCGCTCTGGCAGGAAGGTAAACGGCGTTTCCATGAGCTACTCTGGTTCACCAGAAGTGGCTTAGTCATGCTGGCCACATGACCCGGAAGCTGTACGCCGGCTCCCCCAGCCAATAAAGCGAGATGAGCGCCACAACCCCAGAGTTGGTCACGACTGGACCTAATGGTCAAGGGTCCCTTTACCTTTACCCCACTCAAATCGCTTTTAAAAATTGGGTTTTGTAAACAAGAATAATGTTATACAAACAAGTATACCGAGTTTTCTCATGTCATTTGTATATCACAAAAACAGCATAAGAAATGTGGAAAAAATATCTACAACATGTTTCGTTATTGGTGGTCAATGTATAAGTTCTTGGTTTATGAACTGGTTTAAACAATTCGGAAGAAGAAGGAAAAGGGGGTGAAGTTGGTCCTGATGGTTATGCTTCTATTATTCTACTTAGTGTATGTGTGGGGTTTTGTGTCAGCGTTACTTGTATGCGTTCTCTTACTATTTGCTTGTTGTATTTCCTTGGTGGTGAGAGAGATTGCGGCAGGCCTAGAGTATGTTTGGTTGTCTTTGGTTGGCTGTAGTGAGAATTGTTTTTGTGTGAGAGCGGGTGTGTGGGTGTGTGTGGATCAGGTTAGCCAGATTGATTTGTATGCTGTCGGGGGATTCTTGTCGTCTTGTTGGGCTGTGTATGTGATAAAGGGGAGCCATACCGGGGTGAAGGCATCTTATTCTATTTGTCCCCATGTCAGCTTCAGTTTATTGCTTAGTTTTCTAATAAGGCTGTTTCCCATACTATTTGATACCGTTGGTCCATGCTTACTCCTGACAGGTTTCTACAGTGTCTGCTTAAAAAACATTTAGTATCTAAACATGAGAGTCCCATGGACTGCAAGAAGATCAAACCGCTCCATTCTGAAGGAAATGAGCCCTGAGTGCTCACTGGAAGGACAGATCGTGAAGCTGAGGCTCCAATACTTTGGCCACCTCATGAGAAGAGAAGACTCCCTGGAAAAGACCCTGATGTTGGGAAAGATGGAGGGCACAAGGAGAAGGGGACAACAGAGGACAAGATGGCTGGACAGTGTTCTTGAAGCTACCAGCATGAGTTTGACCAAACTGCAGGAGGCAGTGGAAGACAGGAGTGCCTGGCGTGCTCTGGTCCATGGGGTCACGAAGAGTTGGACATGAATAAACGACTAAACAACAACAACAACATCCAAACAAACCCCTGTGTTGCAAAGAGAACGTCAGCAATGTCTAGGCAACACGATGACCATAAAGGTAAAGGTAAAGGTACCCCTGCCCGTACGGGCCAGTCTTGACAGACTCTGGGGTTGTGCGCCCATCTCACTTAAGAGGCCAGGGGCCAGCGCTGTCCGGAGACACTTCCGGGTCACGTGGCCAGTGTGACATCGCTGCTCTGGCCAGAACCAGAGCCAGAGCCGCACACGGAAACGCCGTTTACCTTCCCGCTGGTAAGCGGTCCCTATTTATCTACTTGCACCCGGAGGTGCTTTTGAACTGCTAGGTTGGCAGGCGCTGGGACCGAGCAGCGGGAGCGCACCCCGCCGCAGGGATTTGAACCGCCGACCTTTCGATCGGCAAGCCCTAGGCGCTGAGGCTTTAACCCACAGCGCCACCTGCGTCCCACGATGACCATATACATACGTAATAGACAACCTTTATAGAATTCCTTCAAATCATAAAAAGTTCAAAATGAAATCTTTAGTCTCAAAGTCTCTGAAAATCTTTAAATGAAGAGAGGTATCAAACTTTGTACGGTGGAAGACAGGCTGCGAAGCTTTGTGTATTCAAGAATGATATCAGTAATTCTGGATATTGACTACTGCTTCGTAGAATTCTTCATCAGCGTTGTGGGTGGATATAGAATGCTCCATAAACCCATCTTATTTCGAATGAATGTATATAAATGAAAATAGCAAATGCTGTGGAACTGTGCTCATGTAAAAATGTAGTCAAAACACATTTAGAGCACATTGCTTCCCTCAAAGAATACAGATTCTTAGGTTGCTGGGAATTGCAGCTCTGTGGACGATAAACTACATTGCCCAAGGTTCAAAGCGACAAGACTTAAATATATGGTGTGCGTGTAACCAAAGAACACTATAAGGCAGCATACTTAATGCATTTTGTCATATTAAGTCCCAAACATCAGTGTGGGATTCTAATAGGAGCATTTAAGCAGCAAAAACTGACTCAGTGGCTGCAGTTGGTCAAGGGAATGGCACTTTTTCTGCATCCACTTCTTCTGTGTCCTGTCAACACTTGAGTACATCTTCTGTCTCCTGCTTAGGTTCCTATAGCACTTTACTGTTATAAAGATGAGAGCTGAGAGCAAGTGGTAGTTTTTGGTGACTTCTTTTCCTCTTTAAAACCCAGGCACTAAAGCAGTCATTCCTTCCAGTCCTCCTGGCTACGAATCCTTCAGGAATCCAGCCACTGGGCATGTGCCAGTCTCCCTGGCACTTCCAGATACGCTTCTCCTCCTCTGCACATGTCTAATGGAGCATCGTCGGCTTCTTGCGACATGACCCTGATGGACAGGCAAACCAGCTGGGAAGCAGGGGGTGGTCCTCAGAGTCTCTCCAGGTGCAGCCAAGTGCCAAACGTGCAATTATATTGTGTCAGGTTGTGCTCTTATCACCTAGTGCAGATGTCGGCTTGGCAGCCTCAAGCCAAGACCAGAACATCTCTCTCCGCTAACCAGTCTGGGCAGAGTCTTACACAAGACTTTGCAACAGAACCGCTGCAGAGGGACCAAAGTCAAACTTTTCAGGCTCCCTTGATAGTTTTACTATTGCCAGGAGTGCCATGTTGGTGGTGTGATCCTGTTACGATTATAATACTGAAATGTTGTTGTCGTTTTTGTCTTGTTATACAGTGGTACCTCGGGTTAAGCACTTAATTCATTCCGGAGGTCCGTACTTATCCTGAAACTGTTCTTAACCTGAAGCACCACATTCGCTAATGGGGCCTCCTGCTGCTGCTGCCGTGCCACCGCTGCACAATTTCTGTTCTCATCCTGAAGCAAAGTTCTTAACCCAAGGTACTATTTCTGGGTTAGCGGAGTCTGTAACCTGAAGCGTATGTAACCCGAGGTACCACTGTATTTTATATGATGCTGTTTTACTATGTCATCATGAAATCATTCTGGCAATGGTTGATTCTGAGATGCATTCCTTTTTGAGCGTGACTTTTTGTGGAAAGGCTATGCACCAACAAAATTTCCCCTGGAGGAAATGCCTGACTAATTAGGGGCTTATTCAGAATGCTTATTCAGAATTCAGAATGGTCAGAGTGGCAAAAAAGTCCAAAATGGCTTTAAAGGAAAGGGCTTAGTAGGATACTGCTAAATAAAGGACCTCACTGTGGGAGATTTTATGCAGCCAAACATGACTGTACATAATTGCCAGTAAGAAAAGTTTAAGGACCAGAGAATGGTCAATTCCTAGAGAAGGTACAGCTAGGTCACACACCCTGACCTTTGAAAAGGTAAAGGTAAAGGGACCCCTGACCATTAGGTCCAGTCGTGGCTGACTCTGGGGTTGCAGCGCTCATCTCGCTTTATTGGCCGAGGGAGCCGGCGTACAGCTTCCGGGTCATGTGGCCAGCATGACTAAGCCACTTCTGGCAAACCAGAGCAGCGCACGGAAACGCCGTTTACCTTCCCGCCGGTGGTACCTATTTATCTACTTGCACTTTGATGTGCTTTCGAACTGCTAGGTTGGCAGGAGCAGGGACCGAGCAACGGGAGCTCACCCCGTCGCTGGGATTCGAACCGCCAACCTTCTGATCGGCAAGTCCTAGGCTCTGTGGTTTAACCCACAGCGCCACCCGTGTCCATACCAGTATAAGTCCTCAAATGCAGAAGGCACATGAGCTGCTAGCTTTGTTAAGGTTCAGACATGATAGGGGAGCATTCCTACAAACAGAAAAACATAGCATTTGACACTCATAAGAAGAGCTGGTGTAACATACTACCTAAAAGTCTGAGTGATGGATCAGGAAGCACAGGGTTGAAATATCTTCTCTGCCATGAACTCAGGCATTATTTGCAGGATATAAAATTGTCTTACCTTACATGGCTGTTATAGCACTTAGAACATTTAAAATCACTATAGTGTTGTAATTATAATAATTATCATTATTAGCAATGCTCACACTAAAAATATGACCCCTTTTGAAAAGACCAGAATGGTAAGAACTGAATTGACAAGCCGATCACACACAGGAGCTATTTCATTTGTTTGAGTCTGAAGGGCAAGACTGAAGAGAGATATTTGAAAAATCTCTGCCATTGTTCTTTAAGTAGCTGAATGGAAACCAGCATTTCATGGATCTGAAGAAAAGCTTAATAATCCTAGGAATAGGAACGTCTTAAGATGCATCAAGTGAATGGCTAAATTTGACCCTGCAATAAAAGAGCTGTGCTGGGAGAGCATTTTTATTTCTTTGCAAAAAAAAAAAAAAAAAAAGTATATGAAAGCAGCGCAAGAAAGTACTACAAAGTTTCTAGCAGGTGAAATTGAAAAATGGCCTAATAACCTGCTTTCAAACTATTAGAGGCATTATTACAATCAAGCGGTATATACATTTTGCTAAATAAACCATTCTGAGAAGTAGATGGGGGAGATCTAGCAGATGACAAAATATCTTATCTGAGGTAAACTACTTTGTCTCAAGGTTTCTCTGCTCAGAGAAAGTGGGATATCCCATTGTGTATCGGACTGATGCCTTCTCTATTCACTTCTTAAAAAAAAGGTAAAGGTACCCCTGCCCGTACGGGCCAGTCTTGACAGACTCTGGGGTTGTGCGCCCATCTCACTCAAGAGGCCAGGGGCCAGCACTGTCCGGAGACACTTCCGGGTCACGTGGCCAGCGTGACAAAGCTGCATCTGGCGAGCCAGAGCCACACACGGAAACGCCGTTTACCTTCCCGCTGGTAAGCGGTCCCTATTTATCTACTTGCACCCGGAGGTGCTTTTGAACTGCTAGGTTGGCAGGCGCTGGGACCGAGCAGCGGGAGCGCACCCCGCCGCAGGGATTCGAACCGCCGACCTTTCGATCGGCAAGTCCTAGGCGCTGAGGCTTTAACCCACAGCGCCACCTGCGTCCCATTCGCTTCTTAGCTTCTGGTAAAGATGTGTCTCTTTCAACAAGCTTTTTCAAACCTTTATCTCCAGTCTGTATCTGTAGAGATTTTTGTTAGGTTTTAAACTGTTTTTCACATTTATCGTTTTTTAAAAAAACTGTATTTATATGCAATTGGCTTGTTATTTTAAATGTCCTTTATGACTGTGTAGACCCTTCATGTAGACGTTAGGGCTGGGTGATGTATCAATACATCGTCCAAAACCGGTTTGAAGTCCACATTGTGGTAACAGTTTCGTAATACTGTATTTGACGAAGTATCGTGAATCACAGTGTGTTTGTGCGCTATGTAAAAAATTGTGATATGGGAAAAGCCAGGAAGCCAGTCATCACATCCCTTCTGATTCCTGCTCTCCCTGTTGCTCTGTGATAAAATAACAGTTGTAACAATATGTTAAAAGTAAGTAAAAATGTATTTGTTTTACTAAGTAGTAGCAGTTGCCAGGACATTACCCTGTTCACCTCTACATAGTTACATACTTATTTCAGACATCGTGATATACAGTGGAACCTTGGTTTATGAACTCAATCCATTCCAGAAGTCCGTTCTTAAACCAAAGCGTCCTTAAACCAAGACGTGCTTTCCCATAGCTGTGGGGGACTCGGTTTACAAATGGAACAGCCTGAAACAGGAAGTGAAACTTGTTCTGCTTCCAAGGTAAAGTTCACAAACCAAAACACCTACTTCCGGGATTGCGGCATTCTTAATCCAAGTTGTTCATAAGCTGTTCTTAAACCAAGGTTACCATTGTATTGGTATATCATGATTTTTAGCTGATGATATATCATATTGTTGGAAACCAGATATTGCCCATTCCTAGTGGACATCGCTCACTGTCACAGTTCTTCTTTAATTCTTCTTAATAAGTGGGGAATGGCCATAACTCAGTGACAGAGCACATGTTCTGCATGCAAAAAGAACTTGAGGTGAATCCTTGGCCCTTCTCAGCAGGGGTGCAAAAGACTCCTGTCCCAAATCCTGGACATTTGCTGCCAGCTACAGGTGGCGCTGTGGGTTAAACCACAGAGCCCAGGACTTGCCAATCAGAAGGTCGGTGGTTCGAATCCCCGCGACGGGGTGAGCTCCCGTTGCCCAGTCCCTGCTCCTGCCAACCTAGCAGTTCGAAAGCACATCAAAGTGCAAGTAGATAAATAGGTACCGCTCCGGCGGGAAGGCAAACAGCGTTTCTGTGCGCTGCTCTGGTTCGCCAGAAGTGGCTTAGTCATGCTGGCCACGTGACCCGGAAGCTGTATGCCGGCTCCCTTGGCCAGTAAAGCGAGATGAGCGCTGCAACCCCAGAGTCGGTCATGACTGGACCTAATGGTCAGGGGTCCCTTTACCTTTTAGTGTAGATAGACAATACTAGGTGAGCCAATGGTTCAACTCAGAAGGCAGCAGCCTTCCTATAATTAAGCATTCAGAAAGAAGACCGGCTAGCAGAAATCTCAGTTTCACTTGACTAACTCCACAGCTACTAGGAATGAACTCTCCCCCCCCCCCCCCCCCGACAACTGTTGCCGCATCAAGAGGTTTCCAATGTCAATAGCTGGGTCTTGCCCTGTTGATCTGCATCATTCTCTCAGCGTGAGGACTGGCCACCTGCTACCTGGACCCATTCCTATTTTGGCTGATGAATTCCAGCCAAGAGAGGCCAGGATCTTTGCTGGCTGCAGCGAATGTCTCATTTGGCAAAGGAGAAGAGAGTGCTGGATGCAGATTTGAAGAAACAGATTTCAGTTAAAAACAAAAACAAAAACCCTACCCTCAGAGATATCTAGAACAGCAACCAACTTTCTGCCCGTCTGCCCTGTGATGTGATGGTAGACTTGTGATGTGTTAGAAATACACTATATTGCCTAATGCCAGTTAGAATAGATAAATAAAATGTGCAATGAACGTAGACTGTGTATGTATTAGAAGTAGGCTAGACAAGTTAAAACTGGAGAAATTTACAACATGCAAAACTGAGTTGGAGCAGCTTACAATATATATATTTTGGTTTGGGGATATTTTATGACATTCATTGATATATCATAGACGAAGTTAGTAGGAACAGTAGGTGGCTTGCAGTTGTTGCATTCTGTGAATGGAAGGGCTCCTTCTCTACTAACAAAAGGAGTACCGTATTTTTCGCTCTATAAGACGCACCAGACCACAAAACGCATCTAGTTTTTGGAGGAGGAAAACAAGAAAAAAAATATTCTGAATCTCAGAAGCCAGAACAGCAAGAGGGATCGCTGCGCAGTGAAAGCAGCAATCCCTCTTGCTGTTCTGGCTTCTGGGATAGCTGCGCAGCCTGCATTCGTTCCATAAGACGCACACACATTTCCCCTTACTTTTTAGGAGGAAAAAAGTGAGTCTTATAGAGCAAAAAATACGGTAAGTCAAAGTCTGCCATTCCCTCCCCCACCACATCAATCACCAATCTCGGTATACTTGTTTGTATAACATTATTCTTGTTTACAAAACCCAATTTTTAAAAGCGATTTGAGTGGGGTAAAGGTAAAGGGACCCTTGACCATTAGGTCTAGTCGTGACCAACTCTGGGGTTGTGGCGCTCATCTCGCTTTATTGGCTGGGGGAGCCGGCGTACAGCTTCCGGGTCATGTGGCCAGCATGACTAAGCCGCTTCTGGCGAACCAGAGCAGCGCACGGAAACGCCGTTTACCTTCCCACCGGAGCTGTACCTATTTATCTACTTGCACTTTGACATGCTTTCGAACTGCTAGGTTGGCAGGAGCAGGGACCGAGCAACGGGAGCTCACTCCATTGCGGGGATTCGAACCGCCGACCTTCTGATCGGCAAGTCCTAGGCTCTGTGGTTTAACCCACAGCACCACCTGTGTCCCTAAACTCAGCAACGAGTGATCGCCAAAGAAAGAAGTGGACATCTCTCTTAGTCCCCACAGAATCTGATCCAGAGGGCTGGAGGATGTGAATGGCGTGGAGGAGGATGCAGTGGGAATCCAAAATAAAAGACCACTCTGCAGATGAAAGGACCCTTTCCATTTGCAGAAAGGCAGAGGTGGGCACAACCCATCTCATCCTACTTCCAAGGTGTACTCTGATCCAGTGGCGTAGCGTGGGGGTGCAGGGGGGGCTGGCCGCACCGGGCGCAACATCTGGGGGTTAGGGTTAGGGGGCGCAAATCTACAGGTTAGGGGGCGCAAATTACTTGCCTTGCCCCGGGTGCTGACAACCCACGCTACGCCGCTGCTCTGATCCATAGCTCAATATGTTTCTGCATGATGCATGTCTTTGCATGTTTCTGTGCAAGTGATTTGTGCTCATGTAGAGCAGATTTTGCTTTTTTTAAAAAAAAAATGGTTACAGTACTTAATTTTACTCTTACACTTCTGTCATTCAAAGGACTTCCTACATCTGCTACTTCTAAGAAGCCATTCATATTTCTAATGGCTCACCTCTTACATGGTTAGTGTTGTGTCAGGCGAAATATAACTGTAGGAAGTACCTTTCTCCGCTCATGGATTCATTAATTCACTTAAGCAAAAGATCTGTATGTTTTATCTACCTTTATATTATCTGGCCTGTCTGGATAAGTAAGCAATCCAGCCTTGTAGATCTTTGCAATCCAATGCCCCTCTTTAAACGATTTCCCACAGAGCATATAGAATTTGGCTAGTATTCATTGTTAGTCTACCTGCATGTTGAATTATGTATTTCATCTGGAAGGAAATAACATTTTGATAAATGATAGGCCCTAAGGCAGGGGTCAGGAACCTTTTTCAGCCATGGGCCAGTCCACTGTCCCTCAGACCATGTGGTGGGCCAGACTATATTTTGAGGGGGAAATGAATGAATTCCTATGCCCCACAAATAACCCAGATACATTTTAAATAAAAGGACACATTCTACTCATGTAAAAACACGCTGATTCCCAGACCATCCACAGGCCGGATTGAGGAGGTGATTGGGCCGCATCCAGTCCCTGGGCCTTAGGTTGCCTACCCCTGCCCTAAGGACAACAACGGCCTCACCAAACGTTGACCATAACTCTGAGAAAACACTTCGCTAGATGTGACTGTTGTTTGCTAGACACAGGCCCAAGTTTCTTCATAGATCCATGGTCCTCAGATGTAGTTATTCTAAGGCAGGAGCGAGGAAGCTCCATTCCATGGGACTAACATAGCTTGCCAGCCCTCCCCATTTGGCCCATGGGGCCATTTCAGCCAAGCCACACCCACCTACTCATGACATTAATTGTGGGGCAGGTTAAAGGCAGGGCTTGAGTGAAAGGAACCACTGGTAAATCCCATGGTTGCATGGGCGTAGCCAAGGGGGGGCAGCTGCCCCCACAGTTCAAGTAAAATGTTATGTACTGAGATGAATCCTAGAACAATAGGATCCAGAATGCAGCAGTCTGGTTGGTCCACAGGAGCCTCCCAATCCAGCTCCAGGTGGAAGTGAATCAGCGACCGGATTGGCCTGCAGGAGCAGCCAACCAGGCTTCTGGAGGAGGTGAATCCGCAACCTAATTGGCCTACAGGAGCAGCCCGGAATTAGCCAGTCACACAGGGCCCATTGTGTAAATAATGTATATATAGCTAGATGTTTTTGGGGGAAGTGTCATTCATTGCTACTATGAGCTGAATAAAGAGCATGAAATTCACACTCGACTCTTGTCAGGGAACTGACATCAGAGAGGAAAGCGGAGGCAGGGCTCCAGAGCGATGCCGGAGAGGGAACCAGTCGGGGGGAAGGAATTCAGCGTGACACCAATAGAGAGGAGAGGGAGATGGAGGAATCGGTGTCAGGGCTCCGAGACCCTTCAACCGAGACCAGCGGAGAAAGCGCTGGCACGCCCTTGCCATCCCCTTACCTGCGCAGACGTGTTCCACGCAGGGAACATAGGCGGAGACTTGGGGTCAAACAGCTTTTATGCTGGAAGAGATTCAAGAAACGCCCACTGACGGATTCTGCAAGTGACTAACAGGTCACGGAGAGCGAGCTCTAACCCTGAACATGGTTGAGCAAACGATCTAACTGAAGTGGAGGCAGTTTACACACGAGTAACCCACCCATAACCATCACAACTCTATTTCATAAAACATTGGTTCTGCCCCTGCCACAAAAGTCCTGCCCGCCCCCACAAAAATCCTGACTACATCCATGACGGGTTGCCAGCGACTGGGGCCACGTGGGGGGGGGGGGAGAGAGAGGAAGGGAAATGGAAATGTGCATTCAACTTCCTAACAGCTTCCGCATCACCCAGGAGATCACAGCCACAGAGATAATAATAATAATAATAATAATAATAATAATAATAATAATAATAAATTATTTATACCCCGCCCATCTGGCTGTTTCCCCAGCCACTCTGGGCGGCTCCCAATCAAGTGTTAAAAACAGTACAGCATTAAATATAAAAAAACTTCCCTAAACAGGGCTGCCTTCAGATGTCTTTTAAAGATAGGATAGCTGCTTATTTCCTTGACATGTGGTGGGAGGGCATTCCACAGGATGGGCGCCACTACCGAAAAGGCCCTCTGTCTGGTTCCCTGTAACCTCATTTCTCGCAATGAGGGAACCGCCAGAAGGCCCTCGGCGCTGGATCTCAGTGTCTGGGTTGAACAATGGGGGTGGAGACGCTCCTTCAGGTATACAGGACCGAGGCCGTTTAGGACTTTAAAGGTCAGCACCAACAC
This sequence comes from Podarcis cretensis, assembly GCF_951804945.1. NCBI lineage: Eukaryota > Metazoa > Chordata > Lepidosauria > Squamata > Lacertidae > Podarcis > Podarcis cretensis. Next base: position 115,354,959 of record NC_137172.1, on the reverse strand, counting down.
TTTGAATTGTGCTCAGAAACGTACTGGGAGCCAATGCAGATCTCTCAGGACCGGTGTCCTCAGGAAAATAAGAGCTGTTCCATTGTCTGGAGAGGCCACTTCCCTGTTTGCATGGAGAAGCTGTTTTCAACGGAGCCCAGTAACGAAGGAGCGCAGCTGGATTGAGGCAAATTTTGCAGCCCTAAGAAGGCTGATCGCCGAAGAATTGATGCTTTTGAATTATGGTGCTGGAGGAAACTCTTGAGAGTCCCATGGACTGCAAGAAGATCAAACCTCTCCATTCTGAAGGAAATCAGCCCTGAGTGCTCACTGGAAGGACAGATCCTGAAGCTGAGGCTCCAATACTTTGGCCACCTCATGAGAAGAGAAGACTCCCTGGAAAAGACCCTGATGTTGGGAAAGATGGAGGGCACAAGGAGAAGGGGACGACAGAGGACGAGATGGTTGGACAGTGTTCTCGAAGCTACCAGCATGAGTTTGACCAATCTGCGGGAGGCAGTGGAAGACAGGAGTGCCTGGCGTGCTCTGGTCCATGGGGTCACGAAGAGTCGGACACGACTAAATGACTAAACAACAACAAGAAGAAGAATTTTGTGCCTGGGGCAACCGCCCTTGTGCCCCATCCCATGCTACGCCACTGGTAAAACCCCTTGGGACAGCGTTTCCCAAACCCATCTCCGTTGGCTGAATCTAAGGCAGAGACTCCTGCAGCGAGAACAGGACTACCGCAGCTGCTGGAGGAGATGGCACCTCAGCAAGAAAGACCACATTATTTGCCACCTACTCTCAGTTTCACTCTTCCCACCATCTGTCTGATAAAAACTTCAGCTCAAAGCCCTGTAGGGCAATATTGCTAGAGCAAGCATTATATGGACACTTTAAAAATAGAATGGTCTCTGAGCCCCCACCTCAATCCAAGTAAAAGGCCTGAAGGCTCTTTAATTATTAACAGTTTGCTTTGCTTTCACACTTTAGATTACAAGATCCTTAGAGGCCGGAAACACACCTTAAACTCAAAAGAAAGCCCTGATGGAAGAGCCCCATGAGCTAAGTGCACTGCCCCTTGCCCACCGCTTTGCAGAATAATCTCATCCAGTTTGTGTGCACAGCTCCTGGTTGTGATAATGGGGAATGTCAGGGTAGACCAAAGAGATCAGAAGAGACCGTACTGATCTGGGTTATGATCTGGAATCATAGAGTTGGGACCCCAAGGGCACAGCCCCCTACTATGCAGGAATCTCAACTAATATATTCAATAGACACACAAGACGTAACCAGCTGTAAAAAGGTAAAGGGACCCCTGACCATTAGGTCCAGTCGTGGCCGACTCTGGGGTTGCGGCGCTCATCTCGCTTTACTGGCCGAAGGAGCCGGCGTACAGCTTCCGGGTCATGTGGCCAGCATGACTAAGCCGCTTCTGGCGAACCAGAGCAGCGCACGAAAACGCCGTTTACCTTCCCGCTGGAGCGGTGCCTATTTATCTACTTGCACTTTGACGTGCTTTCGAACTGCTAGGTTGGCAGGAGCAGGGACTGAGCAATGGGAGCTCACCCCGTCGCGGGGATTCGAACCACTGACCTTCTGATTGGCAAGTCCTAGGCTCTGTGGTTTAACCCACAGCACCACCCGCGTCCCTACCAGCTGTACGTTTGAATAAATAAGGTATACTGTTTATTCTCTAATCAGTTCGCGCATAAGGTCCATATATGTGTGTCTATTCCACCTGTCTGTTCATAGAGTCCAACAATCCACACAAAAGGTTGATACAGTTCCACAGAATCCTTTCACAGAGTCGTAAGACAAGGATTTCCAGAATATTAGCCTTGTTTCGCCGTCCTGGGCTTCATCAGTAGTACAAACTCTAGGTAATGCAAATAAATACAATATCATAATCTCTCACATTTTTACAACAAAGATAATATAAAAACCATCAATAACTGTACATACCATATAAGATATCACAGGACAATGGATCTTATAGCATAGTAATAGCTGGTGTAAGCAGCAGCTTTTACAAAGTAGAGTTATATGGACAAGCACAATATTGATTTGAGTAACAAGTGTTGGCAATCCACAGATACAAAATTTCTTTCTTAAAGTGACCCATATGATTAGAGAATGAACTGATCCCCTGGGTCTTCTGCTTTCTTCGTTGAACTTTATGAGCTACTTCTGTTGATATCTACAATTTAATACAATGAATAGTATACCTTATTTATTCAAACGTACAGCCGGTTAGGTCTTGTGTGTCTATTGAATATGTTTCACGTAACCAGAGGAATCTCAACTAAAGCATCCATGACAGTTGGCCAGCCAACCTCTGCTTAGAAACCTCCAAGGAAGGAGAGACCAGCACCTTCTGAAAGAGTCCATTCCACAGCCCTGTCAAAAAGTTCTTCCTGGTGTTTAGTAGGAGTCCCCTCTCTTGTAACTTGAAGCCATTGGTTCGAGTCCTACCCTCCAGAGCAGGAGAAAACAAGCTTGCTCCATCTTCCATGTGACAGCCCATGTGATATTTGAAGATGGCTATCGTATCTCCTCTCAGTCTTCTCTTTTCCAGGATAAACACACCCAATCCCTTCATCCTTTGCTCGTAAGGCCTGGTTTCCAAACGCTTGATCATCTTGGTTGCCCTCCTCTGCACACATTCCAGCTTGCTAGCACCCTTCTTAAATTGTGGCACCCAGAATTGGACACAGTATTCCAGGTGTGGTCTGGCCAAGGCAGAATCGAGTGGTACTATTACTTCCCTTGACAGTGGAGTTGTTCTCAAGCCATCTATTTCATATCCTTTGATTTGAGGCAAATGTCCATCACTTCAAGTGAGGTAGAAGACTGCCCAGGCACCATCTGCTGATGACGCCAGCCTTCCCCAGTCTGATGCCCTCCAAATGTTTTGGACTCCAACTCCCATCAGCCCCAGAGAGCACAGCCAATGGACAGGGGTGATGGGGGTTGTTGTAGTCCAACAACATCTGGAGAGCTACCAGCCTTCCATCAGAGGAACGAAGAGGAATGAATGCCTCTCCCTACAAGATGATGCTCCCTGCCTGAAGGACAGGGGCTGCCCACTGTGTCCCATGCTAGCCACCTGAGGGAGAAAAACTGGCCACTGTGATCTCATGCTGATGCTGCCTATTTCACAGACTGGCCACTGTGTTCTCACACGGATGTGTCCAATCAGAAGGAGAGACACAGGCCATTGTGATGCCATGCTGATGCTGAAGGAGACAGAAACTGGCCAGTGTACCAGCCCACAACTGCTGTTCAGCTGAATAACAAGGAGACACGGCCCGGCACGCCAACACATTGCTCACCATGTTCATGAGAATTATGTCCTTTGCACCTTGGACCAAACTGGGGTTTCTTAACTTGCTTTTAGTCTCCTGTTCCTGCATATTAAGTTCCCTTACCAGAGGTCTATAATAACAAGGTAATGAATCAACCACATTTATTTGTACACAAAAGGTAGGTAAAGGTAAAAGGTAAAGGACCCCTGGATGGTGTAAGTCCAGTCAAAGGCGACTATGGAGTTGTGGCACTCATCTCGCTTTCAGGCTGAGGGAGCCGGTGTTTGTTCACAGGCACCTTTCTCTGTCATGTGGCCAGCAGGACTAAACTGCTTCTGACGCAATGGAACACCATGACAGAGCACACAGAAATGCTGTTTACCTTCCCACCACAGTGTACCTATTTATCTACTTGCACTGGCATGCTTTCAAACTGCTAGGTTGGCAGGAGCTGGGACTGAGCAATGGGAGCTCACCCCGTCACGGGGATTCAAACCGCTGACCTTCTGATCAGCAAGCTCATGAGGCTCAGTGGTTTAGACCACAGCGCCACCCACATCCCTTTACTTTTCCATATGTGTGGGTGTGTGTGTGTGTGTGTGTGCGCGCCACCCATTTGACTGGGTTGCCCCAGCCACTCTGGGTGGCTCCCAACAAAAAATAGTGAAAACACAATACAGCATCAAACACTATAAACTTCCCTGAACAAGACTGCCTTCAAGTGTCTTCTTAAAATCACATACTGTAGCTCTTTATCTGTTTAGAATCTGCTGGACGATGGAGGTGGAAGCCTTTTAGGGCTTTCAGCAAAACCCTTTGAATTGTGCTTGGAAACCTACTGGGAGCCAATGTAATTCTTTTAGGACCAGCGTTATATGGTCCTGGCAGCCACTCTCAGTCACCAGTCTAGCTGCCACATTCTGGATTAGTTGTAGTTTCCAAGTCACCTTCAAAGGTAGCCCCACGTAGAACGCATTGCAGTCCAAGTGGGAGATAACCAGAGCATTTGCCACTCTGATGAGACAAGTGGGGTCTCAGCCTGTGTACCAGATGGAGCTGGTAGACAGATGCCCTGGACACAGAATTGACTTGTGCCTCTACACTAGTGATGGCCAAAACTTGGCCCTCCAGCTGTTTTGGGACTGCAATTCCCATCATCCCTGACCACTGGTCCTGTTAGCCAGGGATGGTGGGAGTTGTAGTCCCAAAACAGCTGGAGGGCCAAGTTTGGCTCTACACATTGATGGCACACTCAGAAGACCCCCAGCCAACTCAAGAAAATCTTCAAACAGCCTTTTTGAGTTTCTATTCTATCTTACAAAGTAAGCACTAGGAAGAAATAAAAGCAGAACAAGACAGAGAATTGGAGGGGGGGAGAGAGAGAGAAGCTAACACTAAAAGAAATGTTTGAAACAAGGAATGTAATATACACCGTATTTTCAGACGCAGCCCTAGTGCAATAACTTAAACAGCACAGATTACTACTTGGGGAAATAAAAGGAGCATAACTTTTAAACTTGAAAAAGCTCTCTTTGCTTGTTGTAATCAATCGCAATAATCCGTGACAGTGATTTAGATGAAGATCAACTTTACCTTTCTTTGCTGATGACACAGAACTAGAAGCAATAAAAACTTAAGTGCATTTGAATGCACACAGCTAATGGATTGGATGTGGCATATGCCAACATACAATGGCTGCGAAATGAATGGGATCAATCAAAAGAAGTTTGACATTCTGGAAGACCTGAGGATTCTACCTCCAGTTACCTAATGGCTAAGAGGCTTGGCAGAGGTTGGAGCTCTGCAATATTTCAGCAGCTTGCTTGCTGACCCCATAAAATGTATTACACACACAACCCTAACATGACCCTCGCAGTTGGCAGCTGCGGCATTTAGCCAGCACAGGCGATGGAGATTGATATTCTCTTTCTAAATACTTCAGAGCAGAATGCTATCCAGGCCCATGTGTCTGATGCCTGGCTTTTGACAACATAAAATACCATCCTGCCCAGATAATTGGACACCTCAGGGAACATGAAATTTGTTGGCAAATAGAAGGGCATTCAAAGGTCCAGCGCCGAGGGCCTTCTGGCAGTTCCCTCCCTGCGAGAAGCAAGGTTACAGGGAACGAGGCAGAGGGCCTTCTCAGTGGTGGCACCTGCCCCGTGGAATGCCCTCCCATCAGATGTCAAAGGAATATCATCATCATCATTTTTAATTTGTATACCGTCTTTCTATCTTACAATACTCAAGGTGGTTTACAAGCTGAAGAAACAAAAAATGTACATCTTATAACAATCTAATGCAATAGAAAAATGTGATAATAAAACATAACTTTAAAATAGGCAACCTCCATCAAAAAAAGTAACATTCGACAGTCACTAGAATAGTATAAAATAATAATATCACCATATAAAAGTTAAACAAAAATCCACTCAACACTTACAATAATATCTAAACTATAATCAATAAAACAACGGCAAGCCACAGTACATAAAACAATACAATACACATTGAGAAGCAGAGAGTGGGGCAAGGCAGGTGGAAGGAGACCTTGCCTGGTGTAGTCTCTCCCCTCACAACAATCTGACTTTTAGAAGACATCTGAAGGCAGCCCTGTTTAGGGAAGTCTTTAATGACAGATGCTTTAATGTATTTTTAAGCTTCTGTTGGAAGCTGCCCAGAGTGGCTGTGGAAACCCAGCCAGATGGGCGAGGAAGAATTAATTAATTAATTAATTGGAAGGCAATAGTAGAAGACACATGATAATGATGCAGATTAGAGCAGGATAGGGCCAGTGTCAATGCTCAGCAACCTTGGGCTGTGGCGCCCCCACTTAGCTTTATTTTAAAATTTCCTACCATGTGCCTGACATGGCATCGTTCTGGGGCAGAGGTCACCCACATTTGTAGGTCCATGGGCACATCTGGGTTTTTGGGTGCTGCATGATGCCCTCTCCCAGGGAAGCATCAGCCGCCACCAAGAAACAGAGAGGAAAGCACATAACCGCACACTTTCCTATATTCAGTAGTCACAATTTGAGCATGTGTGACACTAAAATTTGGTGCCTCTACCTGCCTCTCTCACTCCCTCTTACAGCACACACCAGGTATAAATTATTATTATTATTATTATTATTATTATTATTATTATTATTATTATTATTTTGTGAACAGGGATTTTCAACTCTAACAAATGAAAAATCAGAAAAGAGAAAGGCTTCTTTGTGCTGGTGAGATGAGAGTTGTTTGACTCGGATTAAATCTAATATAAATGAGATTAGGGGAGGCGGGTGGTGCTGTGGGTTAAACCACAGAGCCTAGGACTTGCTGATCAGAAGGTCGGCGGTTCAAATCCCCGCAACGGGGTGAGCTCCCGTTGCTCAGTCCCTGCTCCTGCCAACCTAGCAGTTCGAAAGCACATCAAAGTGCAAGTAGATAAATAGGTACCACTCTGGTGGGAAGGTAAACAGCGTTTCTGTGCGCTGCTCTGGTTCGCAAGAAGCGGCTTGGTCATGCTGGCCACATGACCTGGAAGCTGTATGCCAGCTCCCTCGGCCAATAAAGTGAGATGAGCGCTGCAACCCCAGAGTTGGCTACGACTGGACCTAATGGTCAGGGGTCCCTTTACCTTTACCTTTTTACTACTACTACATCTTTGTGTTGGTGTAAGTCAGCTTTCCCCAACCTCAGATATTTGGGACTACAACTCCCATGAGCTCCTCTGCTGGCTGGAGCCTGATAGGAGTTGTGGTCCCAAATCTGCAGAGGAAAGTGGAACTGGTGCTACCTGAAAAGCCTTCTGCTGCATTTGCTTTTCCTCCACCCACCTTCCTCCGCATTTATTTGGAACTTCTTAGGCAGGGATGTGAGCCAAAGGTCAAGAGTTAAAGACTACTTGGCCTTCAGCTTTTATCTTGTGACTCACAGCTAGAGGGGTGCACTTGGACGTGAGAAAGTTTTGTGCCTCGAGGCCCCAAGACCCACCCCCAAAATAAATACACACAGACACTTATATTAGTTTTAGTTTTGGGGCAAATTTTGGCCAGAACTTTATTGAAATACAATCATGTGAGCGGTATTGGCTTAGGCATTGACTCCCCACTATAACTGGCTCCACCTCTCAGGGTGATCATCCAATGGGGTAAACCAAACGAAAGAGCTAGGTTGATCAGGACCAACCTAAGCTCACCCTGGGGTTCCTGTGGTCCTGTGGCCCTAGCCCCTCAAGCAGATGTCAGGCAAGATCCAGGACCCCCCAATTACTTTAACGGAATACCCAGTTCCTGGAGGGGCAGGTGATGGTCGCACCTCCCCTCCCCACAGTCCAACTGAGCCAATGCCTAACCGCCACCTTACAAGTTGTGAGGATTTGCTAAGGGGTAGGTGAAAACCTAATGGCTAAAGCCAATCTGCCAAATGGAAAAGTTCCTACTCAGCCCCTGTTCCAAAACAGGCGACCCAAACCAAAGCAAGGCCAAGCGACTCTACCTAAACTAGGGAGGGTGGGCGGGTGTTCAACAGTGTGAAGCAAGTGCCCCTGCTTATGTCACACTGCCGTTTGTAAAGCCCCATGGATCATGCCACCCACTGGGTATTGGCTAAAATCGCCTGGCGTGATCCCAGGGGAACGGCCAGGACTTCTTGCTCCTCCGCCCCCATTTTAACCCTGTCAGGTGAGCTCTTGGGTCCCGAGTGCAACCAGGACTCTCTGTTATGAGGATCCCATCTGCCAGAACCTACCACATCTCACATATGGGTGATAAAAATTTATATTTCTTCTCTCTTTGGTGATCACTCGTAGCCGAGTAAGATTGTCTTCCATTAACACGGTTTTAACAATGAGTCCGTAAGTGACTGTGGAGGCCAATTCTGGATCCACGCATCCTTCCACAGTGGAGACATTGGTTCCTGGGTGGGAGCTGATCACGGTGTGGATTTGCCAAACACGCCTTCCTCTTAGCATGTTTCTCCCTTGCGTGCTGAGTTTGAGTGTCTTCAAAGCCCATGACACCTTTGGTAAAGGCTGTTCTCCAGCTGGAGCGCTCGCAGGCCAGTGTTTCCCAGTTGTCAGTGTTTATACTACATTTTTTTAGATTCAGCAAGTGAGGATAAAAACTTATAGCACTGGGAACAGGGGGACAGTCTTTTGCAACCCCTGCTGATGGTTTGCGACTTCCATATTCACCAATTAGGACTAAGGATCCCAATCTGGAACATTGAATCAGCCGAAGGGTGGTTCTAGCTGGTCTGAGTTCGATGAGGCACCCAAAACTGGAACAGAGCCATAAAACTGCCTGCCGCTGAGAGTGCTGTGTGCCAGGCCCATGAAGGATTGCTTTAATTATTTGAATTTAATTTTAATTAAGGATTTTATTTGATTTTTTACTAGGAATTGGTGTTTTTGACTAGGAAGCAATTCCGGAATCTTTATCTTCTGGGACCATTAACTAAAGGCAAAAAACAATTTATGCTGCAAAATATTGCAGTGAATCTTCATCACCTACAGAGACGCTGCTCCTGTTTGGGGTTCTAGTCAGGCAGCCCTCATTCTCTTATTTTCTTTTTTTGCCCAAGTGATACGCTCCATTCTTCACTGGCTGTTTTGTTTTTAAAATATTTCTGAATGCTTAAAAAAATTTAAGGATTTTCGTACTTCTTTAAACTTTGAGATTTCCCCAAGAATGCCGTTTCGTCTCGGTGGCTTTGTTCTGGATAGATATCCATCATCACTCTCTGCCTGAGTTCACTGTTAGAAGGTCAGATTAAAGATGACATCTCAGCTTTTCTTTACCGGCAACCACAATCGCCCAGCACAGACTAGAAACAAGGTTTCCTAAGACAACCCAAAGCAGACCTGAATCCTCCAGTGCACCTTATAAGGCAGTGGTTTTCAAATTTTTCTCTCTGGGCCACATTTTCAGAATACAAATTTGCATGTGCCACATGCAATTTTTTTTAATTGATAAGAAATACATTGGAAAACAAAAAGAGCCAACTCCTAGCAGTGTTTGATTTATAACAAAGAACACAACTACTTTATACTATGTTCATGGGACGTCCAGAAAGTATAAAACAATGCAGCTACATAAGTACACAAACCATTCCCAAAATATAACTATAAATGAGCCTTTTACATATGTACGTTATGTATAGAAACTCAGCGAGAGCTGTAAACTTGCTTTTCCTGGATAATCTCATTTAAAGCTAAAGGTAAAGGGACCGCTGACCATTAGGTCCAGTTGCGACAACTCTGGGGTTGCGGCACTCATCTCACTTTATTGGCTGAGGGAGCCAGCGTACAGCTTCCGGGTCATGTGGCCAGCATGACTAAGCTGCTTCTGGCGAACCAGAGCAGCGCACAGAAACACCATTTACCTTCCTGCTGGAGTGGTACCTATTTATCTACTTGCACTTTGACGTGCTTTCAAACTGCTGGGTTGGCAAGATCAGGGACCGAGCAATGGGAGCTCACCCCATCACGGGGATTCAAACCGCTGACCTTCTGATTGACAAGCCCTAGGCTCTGTGGTTTAACCCACAGTGCCACCCGCGTCCCTAGTAGTAGTAGTAGTAGTTTTGTCATTATCATTATTATCATCATCATCATTTTGTTTGTTTGTTTTGTATACCACCCTTTGCCTGCAAGTCTCAGAGCGGTTACAACATAAAATCAGAATATAAAAACACAAAATACATAATAAAAAACGAAAGCAACCCAATAACCGCCCCCCCCCCCCATTTTGATCATTTTCTGGACTTTGTAAAGTTTAGCTCTCAAACAGATGTTCCTTTCTAGCTTTCGAAGGCATGTTAGATATGTATGTGCGCTGAAAATGTACATGGATTTGATGCTCATTGCGGCTATTGCGGCTTTGCCTAAAGAATCCTGAGAACCATAGTTCGGCAAATGACCGAAAGATCAGTGTTACAGGTCTCTAGCCTGCAGTTCTCCAGTTCCCTGGAAGTGGGAGGGAGAATGGCTGATAAACCAATTCCACGTCTTAGATCCAGCCTGGAACTGAATAAAACTTTCTTTGCACTTTGCCCTACTGCAAACATTCAGCCTTCGTCTCTTTCTGATGGATCCTGGGAAGAAGAAGCTCGTATGTGGCAAGTTCTCCTTTTAAGAGTGCAGGTTTTTTAAAGATGTTCAGAGTCAGAAGCATCCTGCCTGAGATGGATCGGGTGGCAGAGATCCAGCAATCGATGCCACAAAATAAATGCAGCTTATTGAAAGAGGCTTGGAGAGTTCAGGCCAGCAGAGAAGAGCTCACATTACAAATGACGGAAAGGCAAGACCCCTTGATATTGGTAAAGGACCCCATTTTCACATGGAATTGGGGTGTGGAGAGAAGCTTCTAAATATTGGTCTGTATTTGGTTTCCTTAGCTCCACCCAGCTGGGACGTGGGTGGCGCTGTGGGTTAAAAAACAGAGCCTAGGACTTGATGATCAGAAGGTCAGTGGTTCGAATCCCCGCGACGGGGTGAGCTCCTGTTGCTCGGTCCCTGCTCCTGTCAACCTAGCAGTTCGAAAGCACGTCAAAATGCAAGTAGATAAATAGGTACCACTCCGGCGGGAAGGTAAACGGCGTTTCCGTGCGCTGCTCTGGTTTGTCAGAAGCGGCTTAGTCATGCTGGCCACATGACCCGGAAGCTGTACTCCGGCTCCCTCGGCCAATAAAGCAAGATGAGCGCCGCAACCCCAGAGTCCGTCACGACTGGACCTAATGGTCAGGGGTCCCTTTACCTTCAACCTAGCTCCACCCTCCCTGCCACACGCAAACACACTCAACTTGTAGCCTCAGTAGATTGGCAAATTCTAAGGGAAGAGCAATAATGTGTTTGTAAATAAATTCGTTGGAGAAGGTATGTTTTGCACACTGCATAGTTATGACGTGTGCACTTTTTGCACACAAACCTGAAATTCTCGCACGCAATCCAACACTCCGTCTTGTGGATCCTTCGTCATCGAGACCTGGATACGCTCCAGAGTTTGGCACCCAAAAAGTTAACTCAGAGGGCAGAGATAAATCAGAAGTAAACGTTATGCTATCAGTGGGAATTAGTACATTGACTACAATAGAAAACAAACAAAATAAGAAAACAGTAGGCAAATGTCAGCTTCAGTTTAGGAGAGTTAAAATGAGTACAAATGTTATTCTTAGAAGCTTTCCTAGAATCACACAGGAAAACTAGGATGTAGTCAGAGAAAGGGGAGTGAGGGTGCTGGATGAAGAGGTAAAGGTTGTACCACATGGGTAGGCAAACTAAAGCCCAGGGGCCGGATCCAGCCCAATCGCCTTCTAAATCTGGCCCATGGACGGTCCAGGAATCCACGTGTTTTTACATGAGTAGAATGTGTCCTTTTATTTAAAATGCATCTCTGGGTTATTTGTGGGGCATAGGAATTCGTTCATATTTTTTTCCCCAAAATATAGTCCGGCCCCCCACAAGGTCTGAGGGACAGTGAACTGGCCCCCTGCTGAAAAGGTTTGCCGACCCCTGTTGTACCATAAAGGCAGAGGAATGAGGGAGGTTTGGGATGTGGGGCTTTGGGGAGTTTTCAGATTAAAATCAGAAGAAAGGTGGGAGGCCGAGATGAGTGAGTGTATCAGGAGTCTGAGATTTTGGGTTGAGACAACTAAAGAGGAAGAAATAAGCAAAGCAGGGGAGGCAAGAGGGCAAGAAAAAGGGGCCTGACTGCATGGCCGTAGCCAGGGGGCAGGGAGGGGCAGCTGCCCCCCTAAATAAATAAAAATCAATTAAAAAATACATAGCAAACTGAAGTTCTGCCCCCCCAAGACAAAAGGCCTGCTCCCCCTAACAAAAATCCTGGCTACGCCCATGCCTGACTGAGATTCAAAGCAGAAGGTGAAAGGGTTGCAGAATAGGTTTCTGATAGGTTGCAGAAGGAGAGTTTAATATTGTTTTCCTCATTCTTTGGGGTTCCTGGTCTTGACGGTGAAGGTACCTCTTCAGCAACAAAAGGGATGAGGAACGGCGGGGGGGGGGGGAGAGAGTCCTCAAGAAAGTTCTTGACTGGAGAGAAAGAGAGAAATCTTGGATATCAAGATTCCTAGCTAGCAAGGTGGAAAACATCACCTCTCCTGCAATGGATGGATGCTGCCCGCTGGGAAGAGTTCGTCTAAAACATTTGCAAAATGGCTTCAATATTCAATATATATTCATTCATTCATTCTGTCTGTCTGTCTGTCTGTCTTACTCTGGTGTCTAGGTGACACGGGGGGAGATTAACATACCTCAGGATCACTACCCCTCCACACCTACAGAAATTAAATTGTCAACAAATATAATGAAAATGATGTACAGATGGTATTTGACTCCTGTAAAATTAGCAAAGATATATCGTAACTGTGACAATCTATGTTGGAAATGTAAAGAAAAGGAAGGAACCTTTTATCATATGTGGTGGACCTGTCCCAAGGTGAAAGATTTCTGGGAAAAGATTTATAATGAATTGAAAAAAAGTGTTGAAATATACATTTATAAAAAAACCAGAGGCCTTTCTTCTACGAATAACAGGTTTGGAATTGCCCAAGAAAGATGTTAAATTATTTTTGAATGCCACAACTGCTGTGAGTATTCTGTTAGCTAAAAAGTGGAAAACCCAAGAATTACCAACGATAGAAGAATGGCAGATGAAGATGATGGATTCTTCGGAGCTAGCTGACCTAACCGGAAGAGTCCCCGACCAGAAGGAGGAGGAGTATCAGGAAGAGTCGATTAAATTTAGTGATTACTTAGTTAAATATGTTAAGTTAAATTAACTGAAAACAGCTTGCAGACATTTCATTCGCTTAGGATTTTATTTATGTTAAGTGTCGAAATAATATGTTTAATTTCATAATGTGAAGATCTAAGGATGTTAATGTTTAAGTTAAATTTTACAAGAACTGTGATTTGGAAAACTGTTAAAAAGATATGCAATGAAATTCAACCAAGGGGAAGCGAGGAAGTCACTTAACAATGTTAATAAGTGTAATTTTCAATAAGGCTATGATTTATGTTGGTTTGTCTTATGTGTTTGTTTGTTTATAATGTTGTGAAAACCAGTAAAAAAAAATTGAAGGGGAAAAAAAAGAAATTACTGTATTTTTTGCTCTATAAGACTCACTTTTTCCCTCCTAAAATGTAAGGGGAAATGTGTGTGCGTCTTATGGAGCGAATGCAGGCTGCGCAGCTATCCAAGAAGTCAGAACAGCAAGAGGTATTGCTGCTTTCACTGCGCAGCGATCCCTCTTGCTGTTCTGGCTTCTGAGATTCAGAATATTTTTTTTCTTGTTTTCCTCCTCCAAAAACTAGGTGCGTCTTGTGGTCTGGTGCGTCTTATAGAGCAAAAAATATGGTAAATTGTCAACAGACTAGAAGGACCATCACTTCCTTAGCAGATTGCTGCTCCGTGCAAGACAGGTGAATGGAGGTGAATGAGAAGCTTCTCTTTTCTCCTCCACAGGCAAAAAGAAGAGGAAGGGGAGGAGTCATGAGCTCCCTGGAGAAAAGGTGTGTAGAAATTTAAGAAAAAGAAACATGCCCTTACTGCATCGCACCTCCTCTTTTGCTTACCCAACACCCCAGAGGGTGAGGCAGCTCAAGTCTGGCAGTTGAGAGCTGACCATGCAAGCCAGCGGCAAGTCCATCCCCATCTGCAGAAAGAAGACCACAGCTGAGGACAGCTGTGAGGGCTTCCCTTGCTGCAAGGACCAGGGGAAGGCGAAGCCCTGAGGTCTAGCCGGCTCCTTGACAGGCTAGTTTTCTAAGTGAGGGGAGAGAGACTTTCTGTTCCTCGTCAGGCAATGGAGTTTCCACCTGTGTTGCGCCACCTCACTTTTCCCAGATTATGACTTTGAGAACAGCAGTAGCAGCTGGGAAGAGAGGAGTTCAGGGATATATGTATATATTAATAGTTTTATAGGTTGTGCGTCTTTGTTTCTCATTTTGATCCTTTTACATGGTTTTGTGTGTTTTGTAGTATTTTATGCATTGTGATTTCCTTCTACTTTCATTGATTATATTGGTAATTCTTTATTGTGGTTGAACTGTTTAAGTACTATTTGCTGATGCTTAGTTTTACTGTTTACTATTAGATTCTGAATGTTGCTTTGTTTGATATAAGTTGTTTGTTTTAAAGTTATTTTGACTTTTATTTTGGATCAGATTGCTACTATTAATGTTTGATGTTTTATTATGTTCTTATGTTATTATGTTCCCAGAGTGGCTTGGGCAACCCAGCCAGATGGGCAGGGTATAAATGAAAAAGTATTTATTTTTTATTAAAGTGGTACCTCAGGTTAAGTACTTAATTCTTTCCGGAGGTCCGTTCTTAACCTGAAACTGTTCTTAACCTGAAGCACCACTTTAGCTAATGGGGCCTCCTGCTGCCGCTGCGCCGATGGAGCATGATTTCTGTTCTCATCCTGAAGCAAAGTTCTTAACCCAAGGTACTATTTCTGGGTTAGCGGAGTCTGTAACCTGAAGCGTATGTAACCTGAAACGTATGTAACCCGAGGTGCCACTGTATTGTTGTTGTTGTTGTTGTTGTTGTTGTTGTTGTTGTTGTTGTTGTTATTATTATTAGAGCTATCCCTGGCTCCCCATTTGGAGACGAATCCATCCAAAAAGAGAAGAGCTAATCTTGTCTCCATCCTTTCCCCGCCTATCCCTATTTTACTGCCGAATACTACTACAGTACTAATGATAATAATATTAATTGTGGTTTAAGGAGGCAGCAATAGGAAAATGTACGCCACCCACCTTAGGTCAGGTGTGGCCCAGTTGTGCATCACAGCCACCAGATCCATAACTGTAAACTTTTCCCTTTTCTTAAGAGAAATTCCCTTATTCCAAATAGGATTCTTCGCAAGGAAAGGGAATAGTTGTGTTTTCAGAAGACTTTTGGGAAAAGATTTATAATGAATTGAAAAAAATGTTGAAATATACATTTATAAAGAAACCAGAGGCCTTTCTTCTTGGAATAACAGGTTTGGAATTGCCCAAGAAAGATGTGAAATTATTTTTGTATGCCACAACTGCTGCTCGTATTTTGTTAACTAAAAAGTGGAAAACCAAACAATGACCAACAATAGAAGAATGGCAGATGAAGATGATGGATTTTTCAGAGCTAGCTGACCTAACCGGAAGAGTCCGCAACCAGAAGATGGAGGAGTATCAGGAAGAGTGGAATAAATTTAATGATTATCTATTTAAATTTGTTAAGTTAAATTAATTGAAAATAGCTTGCAGATACTTAATTGGCTTAGGATTTTATTTATGTTAAGTGATGAATTAATATGTTTAATTCCATAAGGTGAAGATTTAAGAATGTTAATGTTTAAGTTAAGTTTCGTAAGAATTGGGATTTGGAAAACCGTTAAAAGGACACGCAATGAAATTCAACCAAGGGGAAGCGAGGAAGTCACTTAACAAAGTTAATAAGTGTAATTTTCAGTAAGGCTATAATTTATGTTTGTTTGTCTTGTGTGTTTGTTAGCTTATAATATTGTGAAAACCAATAAAAAAATTGGGGGGGGGGAGGAAAGGGAAAAGTTGACAGCTAGGACCAGATCTGAGCAACCTTCAAGTTGCCCAGGTCTTGCTGAAGTCCCTCAGCCCCAGTCAGCATGGTCAAGGGTGATGGCAGCATTCAGCCGCAAAAAGTTTCCCCAGCCCTGCAAGTCAGCTTCAGACAACCCATGAGAGCTCTTGTGCCTGTAATAATCGCCCAGAAGAGGATTTCCTGGCAAGTAGCAGGAGGAGCTGTGCCTGCTGGCATTCCTTCTTCAAGGTACAGGATCCGGGCCCCATCTTGCATCACACCTCCTCCTGTGCCCCTGCCTGATGATGAGGGACCGGCTTTCGCATTCAGAAACCCCAAAGTGGATCACTGATCAGAGTCCACTGCTCTGACAAGGAGCCTGTGGATTCAGCTTGTTGTTGTTGTTGTTGTTGTTGTTTAGTCGTTTAGTCGTGTCCGACTCTTCGTGACCCCATGGACCAGAGAACGCCAGGCACTCCTGTCCTCCACTGCCCCCCGCAGCTTGGTCAGACTCATGCTGGTAACCTCAAAAACACTATCCAACCATCTCGTCCTCTGTCGCCCCCTTCTCCTTGTGCCCTCCATCTTTCCCAACATCAGGGTCTTCTCCAGGGAGTCTTCTCTTCTCATGAGGTGGCCAAAGTACTGGAGCCTCAGCTTCACAATCTGTCCTTCCAGTGAGCACTCAGGGCTGAGTTCCTTCAGAATGGAGAGGTTTGATCTTCTTGCAGTCCATGGGACTCTCAAGAGTCTCCTCCAGCACCATAATTCAAAAGCATCAATTCTTCGGCGATCAGCCTTCTTTATGGTCCAGCTCTCACTTCCATACATCACTACTGGGTGGATTCAGCTAGGTAAAGGTAAAGGAACCCCTGACCATTAGGTCCAGTTGTAGCCGACTCTGGGGTTGCGGTGCTCATCTCGCTTAATTGGCTGAGGGAGCCGACGTACAGCTTCCGGGTCATGTGGCCAGCATGACTAAGCCGCTTCTGGCGAACCAGAGCAGTGCATGGAAACGCCGTTTACCTTCCCGCCTGAGTGGTACCTATTTATCTACTTGCACTTCGTGCTTTCAAACTGCTAGGTTGGCAGGAGCAGGGACCGAGCAACGGGAGCTCACCCCGTCACGGGGATTCGAACCGTCGACCTTCTGATCGGCAAGCCCTAGGCTCTGTGGTTTAACCCACAGCGCCACCCGCGTCCCCGGGACTCAGCTATACAGCTGCAAATGTAACGTTTTAAGTGCATTTTGCAAATGTGACACAAGATGGCGATGGTGAGTGAATGGCAAAGTCAATATATATAAATTTAAACGTTTTTTAAAAGAGCATTTTCACACCGTTCTTTGTATGTGTCTAGATTCGACCTGGAGCTCTCCCAGTGTTGTGGGTCTCTGCAGCTCTCAGATCATGGGAGGAAGGAGACAAGCTCTTGCATAAAGCTTAGGGATTGGAGATCTCTCTCGCGCGCGCGCTCTCTCTCTCTCTAACACACACACACACACCCCTCTACGGGAGGAGACTTCCGCTAGGTGGGAGACCACCTGCTCTGCAGCTAGAAGGCCTGTCCAGGTTCAGTATCCATCATCAATGTCAATCAACATCTGATGACCTCCTTCTACCGGTCCACAATAGAAAGTGTCCTTTCATACTGCATCACGGTGTGTGGTACGCTGGTTTGTCATCAACTGATAGGAAGTGCCTACAGAGGGTGGTGAATACAGCACAAGATATTATGGGCTGTCCCGTGAATCCCTGGATGACATCGTGGAAGAAGGTTGCCTCAGAAGAGTGAGGAAAATTCCTCAGGAATGATTCACACCCTGGCCGACACTTTCCTGATCTCCTGCCCTCGGGCAGAAGATATAGAAGCATGATTAGTAGCACCAACAGGGTAAAGAACAGCTTCTATCCATGGGCTGTTAGGCTGCTGAATGAAAAGATAACAACAGGGCAACTGAGTTTCGGGTTTGGTGGGTGTGCATCAGTAAACGAGGGGAATTAAGACTAAGAGAGCCGAGTGGGGGCTGCTCCAGTAATATACAAGTTGTATACACTGTATACAAGTTGTACAAGTGACAATCAAGTATTTCAAATTCAAAAATTCAAATCTTCAGCTAAAAGGACCAGCAGGTGATGGTGGAGGTAGATGATTCTCGGGCTGCGGATGCTGAAGGGGAAGAGTCAGCTGCGCGGGAGAAAACACTGAGCCCCTCAGTCCGCCTTAGCCGTTCAAAATCCAGGTTTCAGGCTCCCTTAATCACAGCTCAGACCAGAACCATTTTTAAAGAAAACGTTTATTTACACCTTTCAGCAAGTACAAAGTATTATACACGGTCTGGATCAACCTCCGCTCTTCCTTCGTAGTTTTATTATGAAACATAAGGCGCTTTCTCTCTACTTCGGTCGCGGGCAAAGGGCATCGGCTGCGCAATGGGGTTTGGGGGGGGGGACATGGGGAGGGAGGCTGCTTTATTTTCTTTTTTTGCTCCCCCCCACCACCCCCGCTCCAACCAGCCTCGCTCCGTCTTCGTAGCCTGCCAGAAAGGGGAGGCTGGGGCGGAAAATAATCATAATAAAGGCAACCGAAAGTCTGCGTGGCGTGAAAGGGGAGCCCTTATTACCGTGGCGAATAAATTACGGGTGGCGTTAGCTTCGCTTGGGAGACAGCTGGGGGCGGGCGGCTTCTCAGCTTAACAGGGTTCCTTAAGATAATGGATTTATTTTCCTTTGCTAAGTGGTTTTCGGGGTGGGAGGGCCGGCCTTCCAAGGTAAGAGCCGGAGGAAGAAGGAAAGCGCCCCCCCTATTATATTCTCCTTTCTCGAGCCAACCGAAAATATTTGTTCCGCTTTCCATAGAAATATCAAAGTCCTCTCTCTGCGTATTAACAGTGCTCGGCATCTCGAGGCATAAATAAATTAAATTATTCACATTTTCTTTTTACAGACACACACAGAGAAATGACCCCCTTTCCTTCTCTCCGCCCCCGCACCTTCTCCTGTCTCCGGGGCACCGCTTGGAGACTCCCGGTCCCTGTCGGGGCTGTTTTGTCTCGACGGCCACCATTAACCAACCATTAGGAACTGGGAGGCCTGGGCAACGGAAGGCACCCGGCAAGAGCTTTCCCAAAAAGACGGCATCCCCTCCCTCCCACCATCGACTCTTGCGGGTGAGTAGGGAAGCGGGTATCTAGCCCAGGGGAGGCAATGCGGGAAGAGGCGCACTGGTTTTCCTGGCGCAGTACCCAAGAGTTTATCGCTCACTCGCTCACTCGCTCACTCACTCACACACACACCGAGGCAAAGTTCTTGTTTGTTTTGTTGTTCGTTCGCTTGCTTGCTTGCCCTTGGAAAATTCAGATATATGGTGGGGCTCTTGCCTTTCGCCGGGGGAGGCGAGATCTGCGACCTTCTCTCTCGCTTCTGGGCCGCCGAGAGAGGCTTGGGGAAACTTCCAAGGCTGGAAGGAGCGTTGAACTGGCAAGAACCAGCCAAGTAGTTCTTGCTTGGTGGCGGCGGTGGGCAGGGTGGAGGGGTAGGAATATGGCTGGCGAGAGCATTCCTCATACAATAATCCATGCAGTCTCCTCCAGGGATACGGAGGGCCTCCGCGAGGGTCCATCGCCAGCAGCGGCAGCAACAGTGGTGTCAGAAGTGGGATCACCCCTCCCCGCGGCCAGCGCGCACTCGCGTCCTCGGACCGCTTCCCGTCCTCGGTCCTTTTCGCGGTTGTGGGTTTTTTTGGTCGGAGCACCTTCTTTGCTGAGTTTCGGCCTTCGGTTCATGCAGGGAGAGGTGGAGAAGGGTGTCTGCCTTTCCGAGGCCCGCCCGCCGGCCCGGGCCAAGATCCTTTTACACCAGGGAGGTGACGGGCGGGATCTTGGAGCCTTCCTCTTCCCAGGGCTGGAGGTTCTGCAGCGCGAAGAGCGAGGAGTTGTGCAGGCAGAGCGGGTCGGGCTGGATGGAGTCGTTCAGAGACTTCTGGAAGGCGTCGTGTTGGAGCTGCAGCATCAGCCGGCTGGCCTGTTGCCTCTCGGCTTCCCTCTCCTCCGCCGTCTGTCTCCTAAAGAGGAAAAAAGGCACAGCTCAGAAGGTCCCCTCGCTAGGCAGCCGACGACGCCCAAGCAAAGCCCGCGCTCGCCTTCCGTGGCCGTCGAGGGGAAACCGAAGGTTCCCTGCGCCACCGGCCGCCCGCTTCCTTCCAGCCCAAACGAAATACAGTGGTACCTCGGGTTACATACGCTTCAGGTTACATTCGCTTCAGGTTGCAGACTCCACTAACCCAGAAATAGTGCTTCAGGTTAAGAACTTTGCTTCAGCAGCAGCAGGAGGCCCCATTAGCTAAAGTGGTGCTTCAGGTTAAGAACAGTTTCAGGTTAAGTACGGACCTCCGGAACGAATTAAGTACTTAACCGAAGGTACCACTGTACTTTTCTTTCTCTCTCTCTCTCTCTCTCTCTCTCTCTCTTTGGACACCGCAAATTCCACCCGGGCTCACTCAGAAGGCCGCCCTCCACCCCCGAGTTCACAGAAAGACGGGCAGAGAGGATTTGCAGCCTGGAGAGAAGGCCCCAGGTTTACTCAGGAGGGGTTAAGTTTGCTCAACTCCCCCGGTCGAGCAGCAGCGCGATCCCCGGTCGAGCAGCGCGACTCAGGCCTCCTCGGGAGAAAAGAAGGGGTTCGGTGGAGCTTTACTCCCAAGCGGGCGCACAGTGGCAGCCCTTTTGGCTCGCCGGAACAGTTTCCACGGGCTCCGAATTAACAGGGTCCTTTTATTCGTTTAAATAATAACTCTGCCTTCTGCGAGGGGGATGCGGCTTTCAAAGAGCGCAGCTTGCTCAGATGGGGCTCAGATGGCGGCCGGCCCATCCCACCACGTCGAGGACTTTCCGTTCCCCCATCCTGGGCGCCCCAAGCGACAGGCGCGTCAAGGAATCGCCCCCGGCTGCTTTAACCGGATCGTGGCACAGACACCACCTCCTCCCTTTTCCGCCCCTCGGAAGAAGCAGGAAAGTGCCTCTTTTTCCGCGATTTATTCCAACTGCTACTGCTTCGCACCTGCCGCCCACAAATCAAGGCCGGGCGAGCGCCAGAAACTTGGCGCGAGAAAGCCAGGAGGGACGTTCAGTAAACACGAGAGCCGCACATCCCAACGTTTCCCAAACTGAACGACACCCCCCCCCGCCAAAAAAACCCTTATCTACGCTCTCCAAAGCAGAGCAATACCACCCCTAAAAGAGACGACACTCCCCCAATCCCATTCCTCCCTCCCGCAAAGTAAGCCAGCAAACTAGACCCGCGCGCACACCTGGGCATCCCCATAATTTAAGTGGGGCAGGAAAGGCCCGCTTTGTACGAGAATTTGTCAGAGGAATTCAAGGATAAATGGGCGGGAGAGGGCTGCAGGAGAGAAACTGAGGCATGGAGGTCAGGCCTGGGCGAGCCATGAACCCGTTAATTCGAAGGATTTCGTTTCTAGGCAGATTCAGCGCCCGATCCGCAGCCCGTGGATTTGAGATTCCTTGACCTCAATTAGCGCAGGCGTTAGCCTTGGTTTCCCGCACCCGTAACTTTCAGTCTCGCTTGTCCCTTGAAACAAGAAAGCGCGACGAAAAGGAAACCGCGATATGATGCGCCCGAGATGGAGACGCGGCGCGTCTACACAGGCGCGCGGACTTGCTCCGCTCTCCAAAAGCGATCTCTCCTGAATTTGGGCCAAATTTTGAGGCGCTCCCAGAGGTCACCTGCCCGGGAAGCCAGGTGGAAATGGCCTGCCCAATTTTAACCCCAAAAGGCGCAAATTCTCCTTGAAATGCCCGCGGATGGAACATCTCGGCGCCAAACGCCTTTCTTCGTTGGCCAAAGTCCTGGCGCTTTTCAGCGCCGCGGTGAAGCCCCTTGGAACTCACCGCCGTTTGGGAAAGTAGGAACGGGTTGACTGGGTGAGGACCGGAATCCCTGAACCGCTTTGACTCCTGTGGCCGCTCAAAAACGGAGTCGAAGAGGCACCGGGATGGAAAAACCCCTTTCTCCCGCATCCGCGCTCTGCTCAGCTAAGGCCAGTTTCCCCGGAAATCCGGGCCGCAGATTTCTACGCGGGGCGACTTCCTCGCGAGTAAGCCTCCTCCTTGCCCCGCAATCACCACCGGCATTCAACAAGGGTTTTCGCCTTCCAACGCATTTCCCCAGGAATCCCTCCGGATCCTGGTATTTTTTTAAACTGCGGGGCACCGATCCGGCGGCCGAGGCCTCTTGTTTGAGCCGCGGACAGCGGCGATCGCGGCCTCTGCAGCTGCTGGTCAGTTCTTGAAACGCCGGTTGCATTTCCATAGGAGGGGATCGGAATCGTCGTCATCGATTGCGGGGGCGGGGAACAAAAATAAACCCCGAGTTTTCGAAAAGAGGCGCATGATTTCTGACCGAGCCGCGGGGGACCGGGGAGAGCCGTGAATAACCGGCTGAATCCGGCAGGAGCCCTTCAAGTCATCTGGGGCGAGACTGGGGGAAATGGAACAGTGCTATGGTTTTTTCAAATGTGGAAAACAACCCTTTGCAATAACGGGAGAGGGGGGTTCTCTACCCTTTCCAAACAATTTCCAGCTACAAAACCTCTCTCACTTCTCCCCCTCCCAATGCCCAAATTTAGAACCAAAAAATAAAATAAAATTTAAACGTATTTCGCATTTTTCAGACCGAAAGGCTTCATTTTCAAAAGCTGAATTAAAAGGCTTTTGTTCTGGCGTGTGGATATTTGTTTTTAGAGAGACTGGAGGGGAAAGGTAGGAGCTTTTTTTTTTATTTATCAGTCCATCTATTCCAACCCATTTTCCCAGGAACTTTGCTCGCTTGTTTTGGTGGCCAAGCGACGCGAAACAGTCTCCGGACCTGCCTTTGCGCTGCTACAAATGAATAGGCGTAATGCGGACCCTGAATCAGCACTGCATAAAATGTCCAGAAGCAGTGGCGTAGCGTGGGGGGTGCAGGGGGGGCCCGGCCGCACCGGGCGCAACATCTGGGGGGGGGGGCGCTCGCTCGCACTAACTAATCTAGTGGAAGAGACTCGAGTGCTAAAATCCAAGGGTTAGCGGGCGCAAATTACTTGCCTTGCCCCTGGTGCTAACAACCCACGCTAAGCCACTGTCCAGAAGCATTTCAATGATGATTGTAGGCGGTCGAGGTTTTTGTTTTATTTTATTTTATTTTGGGTTTGTTTTTAGGCGCAGGGTGAGGAATGCGGGTAGGAAATCCGCGCCGAATCCCTGCTCTCGCCCAACCTCCGTCTGTTAAGGGTCGCAAACGAAGGAGCCTGACAGCTATTATGCGCCAAGATGCCAAAAGTGGGTCCCTATTGTGGGTTTTTTCAACCTACAAATGAGACCCTGTCCAACAGATTTCCAGAGGAAACAGAATCGGTTTTTCCTCTTGTAATGTTTCCAGTTTGTGACCCGGGACTTAGATCTCTTAATCCAAATGATGATAATATTTCATGTTATTTTCTTTTTTTACTTTTTGGATTGATCTGTTTTTATTGTAATCTATGCTGAAAGGTTTCAATAAAAAATATTTTTAAAAAGAATAGCTAATAATAATAATAATAATACTGTTATTGTTGTTTTTATAGCATTACTGTGAGCGTAGCATTCACGTTATCGTGCCGTTAACACAAATACAATAATTATATCGGCATTTTTGTCCGAGGGCCTAGGCGCTCATCGCAACCGCAAAACGATTCCATTTCCATTAATCGGATGTCCTACAGCGGAGGAGGACGAGGCGTAGTCAGCGTCGCTAATACAAAGAAAGCGTTGCAAGTAACAGCGGCCTTGGAGCGGTTTGCAGCCTCAAACGAGAGTGGAAACGATTCTGGACCGACAGGCGTCGAGCAAACCTCCCAGGAGAGCAGATCCGGCCTCCAAAGGCCGGAGCCTTCCGCGCCCTGCTTACTCGGAAAAGCAAGAACTGCTACGGAAGTCGGCAGAGTTTACTTCCGAGTAGCGTGTTGCCATTCAAAAGACACACACACACAAATATATACGTATATATAGGTGTGTCCAGTAGCTCTCAAGAACGCTTGAAGAGCAAATCTAGGAGTCTAAAGTTTGGGGGAAATAAAAGGGCGGGTATATTTTTTTACTGCGCTCCGAGCTCAGCCTTGCGCTTTGGTGTAAAGAGTAAATGGACGGTCTGCGCTCCGTTTGCGCCTCTGGGACAGCAGTTTCGGGGTGTTGCGAGGGTGTATTTCATTTTTCACTACGAGAGTCACAGGGTGATTTCTAAAGCAAGTTTGAACCCGGGGATTCTATAGGACAAGAAGAATCAGGGAAGGGGGGTCTGAATTGGAACCACGGAGCATAGGAAGGTAGTTAGCCCAACTCCATTTTCCCATTGACCCCTACCAAGGCGATGGGCCCTGGAAACGCTTTTCTCGGTGCCTCTGCGCGCCTGGAAGCCAAATAAATCAGAAGCGCCTAGCTGGATCAGTCCCGTATTTTACCTCCAGCAGCGATCATCCGGGCAGCACAAGCCAGAGGATAAAAGCGACAGCCCTTCTTGCTCCCACGTCTCAGCAGACGCCCGGCTTTCAGAGATAAATTGCCTCCGAACCTGGAAGTTCTGCTTAGTTTCCATAGCAAAAGGCAAGGAATGGGGGGGAGGGGCTGTTAGACTCCAACTCCCATCAGCTCCAGCCAGGTAGCCCATGGTCAGGGATGATGGGAGTCCTGGAACAACTGGGAGATCTCCAGCTCCCCATCGCTGGCACAGACAGGCCTTTTGTCCACGAAACAATCTCTAATCCTTTTTGAAATGCGTGTACACCCGTGTCCGTCCTCGCCTGACTATTAATTCCGCAAAGGAGCCACAATGTTGTACCGATCTCTTTGCAGATTCACCTTTGCTGTGAGAGCGAGTTCCTCTTTATTAACTCCCGGATTCGCGCTATATTATTAATTATTATTATTATTATTATTATTATTATTATTATTATTATTTATTGCCTCGTACTGTGGTCGCCTTCCTTAATTTCTACCAAAACAAACAAAAACTCCAGAAATACAATGTGATGCATTTATCGTGAACAGAATGTGAGCAACTGGTTTGTTTTTCCCTGTCATTACCTAGATCCTACCTTCCAAACCAGTGGGCCTGAGGTCGCTGGATGGAAGGGGACGTCTAGAACGGGCTCCATGTGTGCGTGCTCCGCTTTTCAGGATCAGGCGTTTAGGATGCCGGCGGAAGGAGGGCAAACGCCTCCTTTTCAGAGAGAGAGAGTCGGATGGGCCGAAAATAGCGCGGGATGCCTGTGGAAGGACTTTGGGATTTGGCGTTGGGCTCTGTAGTGTTTCATAATCACGGTGTGGGGAGAAAAGATTCTCACCCGCTCGCCGAATAAATTACGGCTCTATTTAATTTCGCTTCTGCCACTCTGTCTAGTAAAGGAGAAGTCACACGCCGCTAGAATTAGAGCGCCGCGCTCTTCCTCGGTCGCTGTCCATTTCAGCACCACTTCTTTCACCAACTCCATTTGTGGCGACAGAGAAAGGTGTCAGGGCGAAGGGTAGGCCCCGATCCCTAGGTATCCTGCTCCCTCCCCACCCTACCCATTTACTCCTTCGGTCCCCCACCCCACCCCACAGCCATCCACTGACCCACCGACTCACCGCCACTTGGTCCTGCGATTCTGGAACCAGGTCTTGACTTGCGCGTCGGTCATCTTGAGCGACTTGGCGAGCGCCGCCCTCTCGGCCGAGGCCAGGTACTTCTGCCGGTGGAAGCGCTTCTCCAGCTCGCAGATCTGCACCCGGGAGAAGGAGGTGCGCGGCTTCTTGCGCTTGGGCGGGGTGCGGTTCTGGTAAGGGTGCCCGATCCGCCGCGTCACCGTGAAAGGAGTGAGCGCCGCCGCCGCTAGGACAGAAGACGCGGGCAGGGTGAGAGAGACGCGCAAAGGAACGGGGGGCAGAGAGAGAAACAGACGGGAGCCCTGCCCCAACCAGGCTAGGGGCCCCCAGGGCAGCACAGGGAGGGAGGGGCAGAGGGGCGTCATTTCTCTTCCCTCTATAAGCCAACAGTGCTTTGATGGCCGATAAACTCCGCTTCGGAAGCATCTTAGCAGGCCTCGGGAGTTGGACACTTAGACATGGTAAGAGAAAGCAGCGCAGGAGAGCGCCTGGAGGCGCCCATTCAAGCGCGCTTAACATGGATTAGTTTAGTTCTCTTAGTGCTGTGTGACATTCCTCCCCAGTAACTAGGCGGGTGGCAAAAGTGGGTGGCTTGTCCCGCCCATGACCACCCTCCCCCATCCAGTCCATCCTTATGGGTGACGTGGGGATTCAAGCCCTCCCTAGAGAGACTTTGTGAAAGGGAATCGAAGTTATTCTGGACCCATTAATTTCGAATCACAGAGAAGGCGGGCGCGCAAGTTAAGGTATGTGGTGTAGAGACCAAAAAAAGCGCATCTCATCCACCCAAAACAGGGACGGGCTAAGTAAGAACAGCCTTGAAGAGAGAAAGAGAGATGGATGGATGGAGGCGAAGCTGTTAAGCAATAGTGGAAATAAGAGTTTTCGTTTTCAGGAACTGGCCAAATTGCGTACATTCCTGGCTAGGAAATATACTCATCAAGCCAGCAAGTGATGATGAAGATAATCACATTTAATATAGTGCCTCTCGAAGTTTAAAGGGTTATCACATTCATTTTCTCTGTCTGCTTATCCTAAGATTTGCTGATGGGCACCTCAGCTAAAGCCCCCCTCTCTCCACAATTAAATGCCTTCACCCCGAAGTGAAACACCACCACATTCATAAAGGGAGGGGGCTTATCTGAAAAGGGATTTTCTAACCTTGCCCATCTCACCGTTTCCTCGTCCTTCATCTAATCCGCGTTGGATTCGAAGATATTTAAATTACCACCCTAGCTTTCTCATTTAGTTTTTAGCTGCTTGTTCTCCGCCTCCAGCCCCGTCTCGTACATTCTGTAATCAGATTAGGCACGGCGATTCCCTCGCCTTCCCCTCTCTCCTTGTACACTGCGATTTAAACAAATCAGCCCCAGAAAACCATGAATTAGAATCGAGGCTTTGAATTCTGAGCGCGGGGGGTCGATTCAAATTAGTGGCGAGGGGACAGCTTTCCAGGCCGTCACTATTTACGGTGATTTTTATAGAAAAGAAAAGAAAATCCCTAAGAGACAAACATAAAAAGGGAATAAGTAGAATGTTTGCGTCTCAGTCCTGGCCGCCCAAATACTGAAACCACCATTTGGTACCACAAACGGATCAACCGCCTCCCTCACTTAGACACACGAACACATTCCACATCAGCAAAATGGGAATATTTATCTCTCCCTACAAAACTGAATTGCATTGGGGTTTGTTTTTTTTAAGGAGATTTCTTTCCCCCCTGTTGAAGCTGCATGATATTGAGGCTGAGTGCCTGTGTGCGCAATGTATGTATATTCACATACATCAGTATAATTTTTAGAAGCACGGACGCTTTGGAAACACGCTGCCAAAGGAACTTGCGGGCTGAAGTTCGCCCTCTTTCTCTCTCCTCTCTCTTTCTCCCGGGGTCGTGCCTCTGAGACACCCCCCCTCCCTCCTCCTCGCATCCCAACCACCCCTCCACTTACCTGTGAATCTGTCCTTGACGAAGCGTCTGCTGCTTTCCATCCAGGGGAAGTTGAGGCTGCCAAGACTGGGTACAGCTGGCATGGCTGGTATGGCACTAGAAATGGGAGGTGGCACTGCCCCAGGGATGGGTCTATGAGCTGGCACCCTGATCACGCCAGATGGAGCCAAGCTGAGATTCACACTGTAAGATCCAGAGTCCTCGAAGGGCGCCCCGATGCCAGGGAAGGCGCCTGGGAGAGAAGGGTACGGGGCGCCCGTCCGGCTGCCCACGGGGCTGCCCAGGTAATTCGCGCTGCCGCCGCCGCCGCCGACGTCTGATCCTCGCGGGGCGGGTTGCGAAGGGGTCTCCTGGTCGGAACTGTTTAAAATCTGATCAATCCCGAAGCTGATGGGTTCGTGTTGGTGCGGGGTCTGCGTGTTCGTTGGCTGATCCATCCTTGGTGAATTAGAAATATTGGCTCAAACGAAAGGAGAAGGGGTAAAAAAAAAAAAACCTAAAAAAAAACACACAACAACAACAACAACACCGTAAGAATTCCCCTATAAAAACGCTCCCCTTCCTTATTTCACAGTAGATCCATGTAAGGTCCTCTTGGTGTGTATGGATGTCACACTGAAACTTTGCCAAGACTGGTCCAGCTCGCCAGGCTCTCTGTCATCTTTTTTTGAACCAAACCTGGAGTTCCTGCTTCTAATTTCTCTCCCGCAGCTGCCATTGGCCACCCCAAACAAGCCTCTCTCCTCCCATTGGCTCCCGGGTTTCAATAAAGGCCTAATTCATTGGAATAGGAGCTTAGGGACTGTTCCGTGGTGACATCATTTTAACAAACGAACAATAGGTCAAATTTATTAGCTAAGATAATGCGGGGCGGATATTGCAATGAGCATCTGCGAGGGTTGCCTTTCGAAATTAGAGATATGAAATTGAACAAACCTGAGCAATTGCTGGGGGGGGGGAGCTCCCTTCCTCCCCTCCCCCCTCCCCTTCCCACCCTTTGGAATCATTAACAAATATGCTAGTTGAACAGAATTCCAGGCTGGCCGTTGCCGAGGCTGCTCCGTCCCTCCTCGGTGGATTAATTTGGGATCGATGCCCCTCTTTCCTATATATTGCTTTGTTTGCAAAAGGGAGGAAGGCGCGGGCTGACCGCAACTGGGCCGATTCCCCGCTCCGCGCCCCGTCTTAAGGGGTTGGGGAGATGTTTTTGTTTTTAAATGCAAATAAAGGGAAACCATTCTGGTTTGGGAAGTCCAGAGTTATCCCCATCTTTCCTCCTGCCCCCCCCCATTTAGTTTGAGGGATCCGAAGCCTTCAGACACCCCCCCCCCTACGAAGATTTACTGGGAAATAAGTCTCATTGGACCCAGTGGGACTTGAGGGCCGAGTCAAAAAATGCCTAAGGACAGTCAGCTAGGGGTATTTATACAGGGCAATTCTCCCTCTGATTAAGGATGGAAGTGGGTTTTCTGGAAAACAACCCCAGGCCAATGAAAAGGCGAGCATTTTGGTAAAATTCACATATCCAGAGGTATTTAGCAGCGCGCTCGATGGCGTGTTTATTTGGCGGGTGGGGTTTTAAAATAAAATAATAAAATAGAATATGTCAGACTGCAGCAATCCATAACAAATGTTCGACCCAGAAGCTGGGGTAGGGGGAAGGAACTCAACCCTCTTCCAATTTCTGCAAGTGGGAAAAGAGAATCGTCAAGTGCTTTTCCCTGGAGGAGGAAAGACTCTCAGATTTATCCAGATTCGAATCTGTTCTGCGGTATGTGCATGTAAAATATGTCAGTAACTAAAGTGGCCTTTCTTCGGCTCGATGCCTTTTAGATCTGTTGAAATACAGCGCATCGTTCTTTGTGGGGTGGTGGAGTTTCCCCAGTGTTTTATTTGCCTCAGTCTCCGTTTCTTTCCACCTCATGGCAAGAAATTGTTCGCCTCCCTCTTGGATGAGCCTGGCCGGTGTTTGCACGGCGCAGCCTCCGTCGCCGAGAGGGAGCCTCGGAAGAAGGGATTCCGTTTTGGATTAATTCCTGTCAGCGAAACTTATTGCCCCGCCTTCTGGTTCTGTGAGTTTGGAGACGCTCCCTAACGTCCAAATTGGACTAAAAGCGTTAAAAATTAAATAACGTTCAAATGCATTTACTTAGTTTCCCCTTTATAAAGGGAAATGAAAACAGGGAATAGAATTTTCCTTTTAATAGAATGTAATAGTATTTGATCAGCACCTGTTAGGGCTGATTTCGTGATTTCAGAAAGCGGTGACAAGGAGGGAGTATATTAGTTTTTAAAGCTTAGGATTCAATTACCGCAACACACTGAATAATTTAAATGGCAACAGTAAATGCAAAGAGACCTGCGGAGTTTTATTGGGCTTATTGCGCGGAAAGGCGGACGCGAAACAGGAGGCCCCGCGCGCTTCCCTCCGTCCTCCGCAAAACCAAGTCCCTTTCCTTCCTTCTCGGAAAGAGGGTCCAGCCTCCTCTCGAGGAGACTTCGAAACAGAAGGCGACTCCTGTCTCCTTCGGACCCTTGTCTCTTTCTAGTAAAGATTTTATATGTCTCTCTGCGTGTGCACGCACACATATATCTACGCGCTCTCGCTCTCTTTTTTCGTGCCACAGAATTTATTTTCCCACACCCAATTTTTCATATTTTCCCTGGTGTATTCGCGTCTAGACATGGACCCAGGTATATATATATACCTAATTCATTATACCGTATGTACATCATATATGTAACCTAATTCATTATACCGTATGTACATCATATATGTAACATAATAATATAAACACACACCTTATAATATCTATAATAACATTTCATAAACGGAAGTCTGCGTTTTGGGACTGAAACAGAGGAGGATGTCTGCATTTGGACGTGGCCAAGGGGTGGAGCACCCTTTGGGTTCCCGGCCTTCTTGGGGACTGATCCACACAGCCTGCCAGGCTGAGGCTCCGATGGCTTAGTCTGTTCCACTGAAATTAAGAGCAATTTCTTCCGATTCCACACCGGCGTTACCCCAGTACACCCGCTGTCGGTGGTTCGCAGAATGAAGCGTAGCACCTGGCTCCTCGACCCTTGTTTGCTCGCAAGGAAATCTTATGTCTGTTTGTCTCTGTGTGTTTCAGTTGTAGAGAGCGTGCTCAGGGTCTTAACTCCAAACGGATCTAACCCTCTGTTCTTAAATTCAAGGGAGGGAAGAGAATAGTGGACAACTCTGATCTCCGCCAAGGAAGATCTAAACCCTGCCATGGCGCATGGGCGCATTTTTCGCGGCTCCTCAGTAAAGTCAGGTTAGGAACCTGCGCCACAATCCTAGGAGGGGGTTCGGCCCCTCCAAGGCATTTTGCTCTTAAACCTCTCTATTAAGAGATAATCCTCAAAGGAGGGAAGCGCGAGGTCTCCCCAAGGGTTGGAACTTTTACGCACGCGAGACCGGCGTTTCCTTTTATATCCTATTTAAATGGCACTAAAATAGGGGCCAGTTCAACCCACGGTGGTTTGCGCGCTAGGAACCTAGCGATTAAAAATAATAATCCTGAAAACTTTCCCAAGCGGATGGAAAATTCTTATATCCACCGTTAAGGAAATGAGAACAGAAGCCTTGCTGATCCGATCTTAGCTACCCGGCAGAGGAGAATGGAAAGTAAAAAAGGGGGACTTTATTTCCAGAGGAACAGAGGAGGAACGCATCCGTTTAGCCGCGTCTTTGACATTAGCTGCGGGACTCTGACAGCCTTTTCAGATTTGCATGGGCGTTAAATGAAAGGGCGGGCCGAAGGCAGATCAGGTGAACTGAAGCCAGGGGAGGGATCCAGACGAGGCGCTAAGTCCAAGTCTCGCTACGCCCCTTTTTCAAAAGAGCAATCTAATGGATGTTAAAGACATCCGATTGCCTATGGAGTGTTTAAGAGGAATAATTAAAAAGCCAATAGATTCGCAATCCATTCCCCCACCCCACCCCCGCGCCGCTCTTTCTCAAGAAACAGGGAAATGGACAGCTAGCACAGAGGAAAGCATATACTTATAAATATATATAAATAAGTTCCTTGTGAAAATGACCTAACGTAATTTCGAGGCCGCTTGCCTGACGTGGAGAGCGCCTCTCAGTTCAGGCGCCGCTCTTTTCCAGGCGGACGTTTTTAAGAGTCTGCCCAGATGGAATGTGAAAGATATTCCTTTCACTGATAATCCGATTAAGGGAAGGGGAAGAGACCCACCGTCTCAGGCACAGCCAGCTCATTCCCCAGGCGCCTGGCTGCTCTTTCGGAGATGCTTCTACCGTCGTGGTAAACAGAAGAGGACCGCGTGAAGAAGGAGGAGATCGGCGCGAAAGAAGGAACTAAAAATGCGAAGGCGGTTGCAAATCAAAGGAAAAAGATATCCCCGTCTCAGGTCTATTTTCCGCCTCGCTTTCGTATTTATACGCACTTGCACTTGTTGCGAATAACCTGTTGACCTCTTCACGGAGTGGATCGGCTTGGGCTCTTAAGTTTCAGCCGGAGCTCCGCGTGCGCTTTCAGGAGCGCGCGTGGGGCTCCCAGGCAGGCTAAAAAGCTCCCCACGCCTCATTCACTTCCACGGCCGAGCCCTCGCCCCCTCTCGACTGGAGTGATCCAGCTCGTATATCCTTCGTCCGTATCCTTCGTATTTCCGTTCTCATTTTCTTTCATTCATATGCATGTTCTGTGCTTGATAACTTGTAGAACAGAGACAGAAGCACACGGTTTATTCCAAGGTGCGTATTAAAACACACATGCAAAGAGAACAGATAATATTTACGATTTAATGTAGACACATATGCTTTACTAAGCAATCCTATGCATATCTCCTCGGAAGTAAGGCCCGCTGATTTTCAGTGAGGTTCGCTTCCAGGAACGTGGATTGCAGTTTCAATGTATGCTGTGTGCGCGCGCGGCTATAGACAATATGTGTGTGACATAGAATTGATCATACATTATTTTAGTTTTAATGTTATTATGCGGGGCAGGGCTTACATGCCCCCCCCCAATATTTTATTCATGTTGGCACCCCTGCTGCTGCTACGCACTCAGCATGCGTGGGGCGTTACAAAATAAAAGGTCTCTGCCAGGAGCAGCTTACAATCTAAAAGTGATGCGCGACGGAATGGGAGCAGTCAGAGGGCCGGAAACTTGAAGCTGGACAGATTCCCTAGACAGGCGCAGACAGAAAGTTTTGGGCACACACCTCTTGCTAGAAACCGGCTCCGCCAGTGGCTGGCTGGGCCAGGTCCCGTGCCCCCCCCCCCTTTCTCACTGCTTCTCCGGCCACCCCCGGGCAGGCCTTCCTTCGCCCGCCTTGGGGTGGGGTGGGGGGGGGCCGGGAAGCTGCTGCCGCCGCCGTTACCGCCGCTGCCGTCTGGGAGGCTGAGCTAATTGGATTCTCTCCGCTTGCTCTCGCGGCGTGTCTAAGCGGCCTGATCATTAGTTTGAGTTTCCTATAGAGCGGAGCTAATTGGATTTACAGGATACCAGCAAGCTGCTCTGCCAGCTTCCCGGGAAAGAAGGAGGCGCCGAGTCCCAGCTCCGGCGAAGGGCGAAAGACCCCTCGAGGAGGAGAGGCGCCCCCCGAGGCGAGCTTTTTTTGCGCAGCAGAAAGCACCCTCCTCTTCTTTTTGGGGAGCCTCTCCGAGCCGGATCCTGACTTTTGCAAGAGAGGGGCGGGGGCGACACACACACACACACACACACACACACACTTGCGCGCAGGCACAGCAATAAATAAAGCGACACCGGTCCTGAATCAGGGCAGTCTTTGTTAGAGGAAATTGCAGCTTGATCTGCATAATGGAAGTTCTAGGT
Organism: Podarcis cretensis; assembly: GCF_951804945.1. Taxonomy (NCBI): domain Eukaryota; kingdom Metazoa; phylum Chordata; class Lepidosauria; order Squamata; family Lacertidae; genus Podarcis; species Podarcis cretensis. Next base: position 115,321,661 of record NC_137172.1, on the reverse strand, counting down.
GCCCAGGGCTATCTCTTTATTGCGTGTGTGTCTGCTGTTATCAATTTTGCGAACGATTTCACAGGGAGCCTGGCAGACTCGAGCTGGAATAATATGCAAAGATTAGCTTTGAATAATGAATGATGTGCTTTTAAACCAATTCCAAAGTGTCTCTGATAGTACAATATGAAAAGGGGTGGTAAGTAATAGTGGGTTTTAAAAGGCGCTAGTATGTTTTTATTACTATATTTAAAAAAAAAAGATATCTATATTATTTTGGCAAAATGGATAATATATCACGGAGTCTTTGATAATCATATAAACAATACATTTTTCTTTGGAAGATATCTCTCTCTCTCTCTCTCTCTCTCTCGGCTTCACCCAGTTGTGTAGGGCTTGGCTACCTTATTAAATATTAACTCTTTTTTAATATTAGCTTTTAAGTTTAATATGTTGACGTTCTGTACTTTTTACTTTAATTATATTTTATAATTAATAACTTAGCACCGGTGGTATTCTTAAACGCGACTTTATATTTGCACTCTTCCACCCCCGCCACGTCATAAAAAAAGCAACAACAACAAAACTTGTGAATTAATTTCCAGGGCGGGCTTTTAAAGGGTCACATCCTGTAAATAAATGTTTTCTGTTCCCGATCAGGTGAGTTTATTACCGGAGATGCCGTTTTATATCTCAATATAAATGTTCCAGAATATTTTATGGAGAGGCCCTGTAATATATCGTAGCCCATGCAGAAAACATGCATGTAAAATACCTAATTCTACAAACGGTATTTTACTAGCCTACGAAAGCCAGTGAAAACGTTCAATTAATTCGTTAAATTGCAGGCGATTTATGCATCACCATGTTCATATTTCATAGTGTTATTTAATTCATTTTAGTTACTTGGTTAAAAAAACAAAACATGAGCTTGTTATAATTTATTCATTTCGGAAAATCCATGCATTTTCAGCTAGTTCTTCTGTTTGCGAAGTTTTCCACTTGTTATCCTTTCCAACAATGAGAAAGGTGAAAGTGCCGCTAATCGTTTGAAGTGTGTACAGGGTGTGGGGGGAAAAGAAAGAAAGATTATTCTAATAAATGTAAGAAAATTCAGTTTAAGTTTTTTTAGGATGAGTGGTGGTGTTGTTTTTTAAGCATCAGGAATGAAAGGGGTGTGTGAGCACTGAAAAGACGGCCCTCGCCCTTTTGAGATGCTGCTGCTGCCAGGAGTGCGGCTACCTTACGCATTGGGAGACCCAGGCCGAAATAAATACTGTTAAATATCCCATTGATTCACTGTTTGCAGCAGTTTGGCGACGCCCAGCAGGAGTTCAGGGAATTGGTCCTCGTACAGGATTCCTTCAAGGGATGTGCTGGATCATCCGGATCATGCCCACACACCCACCCCGGCCCGCCCCCACCGACCGATTTCAACCCCTGAAGATGAGAAGGATCTGAATACAGGGCAGAATACTTTGGCATCAACACCCAGCGCCTTGCAGGCCAGGCAAGGGCGCGGAGACAGCAAGGCCGAGGCGCTCTCTCTCTCTCTCTCTCTCTCTCTCTCTCTCTCTCTCTCTCTCTCTCTCTGTGTGTGTGTGTGTGTGTGTGTGTGTGTGTGTGAGAGAGAGAGAGAGAGAGAGAGAGAGAGAGAGAGAGAGAGAGAGAGAGAGAGAGATTCGTCGTAGCCAACCCACAGGAAGAGAAAGAGAAAGCTGAGATGCAGGTGGAGCGGGAAAGGTCCCAGTCGCTTGCCGACGTTTCCTTCTGGCTAGCGGGCTTCTCCACGGCCTCCGGCTCCATCGCCACTTCCTTGGCTTCGGCGGAATTTGGCTTGTCTGGGGAATGAGTTGCTGGAGGAGCAGCCGTAGGAGAGAAGGAGAGCCGGGCGACAAATCTCCCCTGCCCAACCGAGCTGTGCTCCTGGGAGGGACACGTGCAGGCGTAAAAGCGAACGAAGGAGGCTGCTCCGCGTTTTGACGCTTACTTAGTGGAAGCGACTAGAATTCCCCGACTCTGGGTCCCACTCTGTGCTATACACGTAAAGCAGTATCATACCACTTTAAATGGCCATGCCCGCCTCCCCCCCCCCCGCCCCCGAGAATCCTGGGAAGTGTAGTTAGATATGGGTTGTTATGGGACCCACCTATTCCTCTCACAGAACTACAGTTTCCAGAGTGCCCTCGAAAAGGCGTGGGTGGTTGTTACACAGCTCTGTAAATTGTTGGGGGTCTCATCAGTTCCCAGGTCCCTTAAACAAACTACATCTCCCAGGATTCTCTGGGGGGGGGGGGAGAGCCATGACTGCTTAAAGATAAAGGTAAAGGGACCCCTGACCATTAGGTCCAGTCGTGACCGACTCTGGGGTTGTGGCGCTCATCTCGCTTTACTGGCTGAGGGAGCCAGCATACAGCTTCCGGGTCATGTGGCCAACAGGACTAAGCCGCTTCTGGCGAACCAGAGCAGCGCACGGAAACGCCGTTTACCTTCCTGTCGGAGTGGTACCTGTTTATCTACTTGCACTTTGACATGCTTTTGAACTGCTAGGTTGGTAGGAGCAAGGACCGAGCAACGGGAGCTCACCTTGTGGCTGGGATTCGAACCGCCGACCTTCTGATCAGCAACTCCTAGGCTCCGTGGTTTAACCCACAGTATAAGTCACCTGGGAATGCATCAAAGAGGTGTTTAAACACACACATTCCTGCCGCTCTTTCCAATGCCACCTCCTTCTTCCCTCAAATCAATCTGGGAATTCTTAATATTTTGAAATAGGCAACCCAGTAACTTGCCTGTTCTCATTTCCATCTACCAGGCTTCTTAACAGCACATTCCAGGTTAGGCTACCAATTCTGAGGATCTGGATTTGCTCCTGGGGGAAGGAAACAGAAGCAGGCAATGAGGGAGGGCAGAGGGAACCCTATCCATTGTATTCACTGTTGTTGTTTCCAGTAAAGTGCATGTCTAGGTGTGCAACCTAAAAACAAACAAATATTGAGGCCTGCAGAATCTCTCCACTTCCACCAAAGACACAGGATAGAAATGGCTTCATTCGACATTTCATGCCATCATATGGAACTAAATTTAAAAATAAGCACCACCACCAAAGACAGGAGTGCCTGGCGTGCTCTGGTCCATGGGGTCACGAAGAGTCGGACACGACTAAATGACTAAACAACAACAACCACCACATCCTACATAAATGTCACAAGACAACATGGACTGAATTGCCAATGCCTCTCCCCTGGGAGAGAGCAGCAAGGAGAAGGATAAAGTATACATTGCCAGGAGCTTTGGAGAGAAGTCTAGCAGGATGTCAAGTAGAACAAACAAGGGCCGCAGCAAATCAACAACAAAGATCTGGTTTGGACAATTACCTGTGCAGTAGCAACCTTGTATAGGTTGTGAACAGGCCCACCCTTTACTCCCTCCATCACACAATGTGCTATATGATGCAGCCACCTCTTCTTTTGTGGAGCAAAAATTGTACCAGTGGAGAGCCTGTGCAATTGGGCACCCAAGTAATATAGAGTGGTCCAAGTGTCCCTATTTTCCAGGGACTGTCCCAGATTTACAGAAGCCATCCTAGTTATGGATTTGATCCTAGAATGGCCTGCTTTTCCTTGTTGTTGTTGTTTAGTCGTTTAGTCGTGTCCGACTCGTGAACCCATGGACCAGAGCATGCCAGGCACTCCTGTCTTCCACTGCCTCCCACAGTTTGGTCAAACTCATGCTGGTAGCTTCGAGAACACTATCCAACCATATCGTCCTCTGTCGTCCCCTTCTCCTTGTGCCCTCCATCTTTCCCAGCATCAGGGTCTTTTCCAGGGAGTCTTCTCTTCTTATGAGGTGGCCAAAGTATTGGAGCCTCAGCTTCAGGATCTGTCCTTCCAGTGAGCACTCAGGGCTGATTTCCTTCAGAATGGAGAGGTTTGATCTTCTTGCAGTCCATGGGACTCTCAAGAGTCTCCTCCAGCACCATAATTCAAAAACATCAATTCTTCGGCGATCAGCCTTCTTTATGGTCCAGCTCTCACTTCCATGCATCACTAGGACACCCCTATTTTCATTGGAGAAATGTTGGAGGGTATGAAGTTATGTGACCCTTGAGCCAAGGAGATAAGTAACTATACAACCTTTAAAAGACATCTTAAGGCAACCATATATAGGGACGTTTTTTTTAATGTTTAATTATATATATATATAATGTTGGAAGCCACCCAGAGTGACTGAGGCAAAAATAATAAAATTGTTCTTCTTGTTGTTATGGAATAGGACGTCCCTATTTTCATTGGAGAAATGTTGGAGGGTATGGAAGGAGAGTGAGATACATTCTCCCTCTGCCTCACAAAGGACCAGAATTATTTTGCCTCAGGGAATTCTCATACTGTTATGTCTGGAGTCTACAGGTAAACTAGCTGTTATAAAGCATGGCGTTTTCCTTCTCTCAGACAATGTCCCTGCCCTCTCTCCCTGTTTTGCCTCTTTTGATGTCCTTGCCTCAGCTGATCTGATGTCACAGAGGGGGCTCTGAAGTCACAAAGGGGCTGGACCAGGTAACCAGAGCTGACCAGGAAAAGGACAAGATTATGCCTGTCTCCTTCCCTTCCTGCTCATCACATGTACTGATAGTTAAATCTTGGTTCAGCTCTGGTGATGAGACAGGACCCTCAGCTTTCACCTGAGAGAAGCCGGCTAGTTTAAGGGACGGAGGGCAGGTTATTTAGTGTTCAAAGCGATGTTCTGCAGTGGCTGGCTGCACCTGACACTTGACACGGATGCCTCACTCTGTTAAAACTGTGTTCATGGAAGACATCTTACCTGGCTGCGAGTGATCACCAAAGAAGACGACTCGAATGGTGCAGGTAAGAGAGGGACTGGAAAGAGAGATGTCAGGATATATGATCAAGAGCTGGTACACTAACCCCCCCCCCCCCAAGTTTGCATGTACCATAAGTTAGTCCTATGTCTTTTTCAGTGGAGTCATGTGTAGCCTCTTAATGGGAATCAGGCAGATGACATTGGGCCAGCAAACAGAAGAGCTGGACCAGCACAATGAGGCATCTATTCCAGCGTCCTGTTCTTACAGTGGCCAAACAGATGTTAGTAGGGTATCCACAAGCTAGATCTGAACACAAGTGCATATTAATGCAGCATTTTAATACCAATGTCATCTTCTGGAGGTTTGCCAGGAAAATTCATTTATAGTTTCAATTTTCTCTTTAATCTGGATTTGATGTTAATTATTCACTCTGTGCTAATTAATACTAATGAATGTTTCATACAATGTTGTAAGCTGCCCTGAGCCTCTGGGAGAAGGCAATATACACATTCCTATATACATTACTTGCCCTTTTGGAGGTCTTTCAGCACAATTATAACGGAAGGGGAACAGTAATAAAACAACAACCAAAAACAATTATTTATCAGTGTCTTAGGACAAAAGAGCAGGACTGTGCATGGAACCAACAATCCAATTTGTGGCCCCGCTTTGTAAATTCAGGTCAGACCTGATTTGGCCCAGACCAATCCAGACCAAATCCAAATTCTAATCTGTATGGCAATCCAGAAAATCAGACCAAATGAGTAATAATAATATTTATTATTTATACCCCGCCCATCTGGCTTGGTTTCCCCAGCCACTCTGGGCGGCTCCCAACATAATATTAAAAACATGATAAAACATCAGATATTAAAACTTCCCTAAACAGGGCTGCCTTCAGATGTCTTCTAAGTCAGATAGTTGTTTATTTCCTTGACACCTGAAGGGAGGGCGTTCCACAGGGCAGGTGCCACTACTAAGAAGGCCCTCTGCCTGGTTCTCTGTAACCTTACTTCTTGCAGGGAGGGAACCGCCAGAAGGCCCTCAGCGCTGGACCTCAGTGTCCGGGCTGAATGATGGGGCTGGAGACGCTCCTTCAGGTATACTGGGCCGAGGCCATTTAGGGTTTTAAAGGTCAGCAGCAACACTTTGAATTGTGCTCAGAAATGTACTAGGAGCCATTGTAGGTCTTTCAGGACCAGTGTTATGTGTCTCGGCGGCCGCTCCCAGTCACCAGTCTAGCTGCCGCATTCTGGAATAGTTGCAGTTGCCAGGTCACCTTCAAAGGTAGCCCCACGCAGAGCGCGTTGCAGTAGTCCAAGCAGGAGATGACTAGAGCATGCACCACTCTGGTGGGACAGTCTGCGGGCAGGTAGGGTGTCAGCCTGCGTACCAGGTGGAGCTGGTAAACAGCTGCCCTGGACACAGAATTATCCTGTACTTCCATGGACAGCTTGCCCCATTCAGGACCTATGAAAGCAACAGGGAAGTGGTTTCCTACACTGCTGGGGTGTCAGCTGAACCATCCCTTTCCCAGAGTTGTATAGTCTTTCATATTTTTTAAAGCTGTGCAAGTTTAAAAATGGATTTACGGATCTCTGAACTGGGCCATGTTTCTGTGAAAGCTAGTTTTCGATCTGGAGCATGGTGACGCTCACTACCGTCTTTGGCCCTAGTGCAAGTGGGCTACATCCAGAGCTTTAATGAAGTCCTTGGCTGTCCGTAAAGCAGATCCTTTTCAACGTTTGATAGAGCTCCAGTTGAAGCCATATAACCCATTATTATCTGCTTTGCTTGTCATGTTTATACTCCATTATTATTACTTTTTAAATGAAGAGGTGAGGCAAGGTGGACAGGCTTCTGGAAGGAGATCAAGAGAAAGCGATGCGATGAGAACCTTTTAAAAAGACAGGTAGCATTTTATAATAATGGAACATTAATTGATATTACATTACTCGGAAATTCCTATGGAGTTGCATATATTGCCTCCACAATAATACAAGGAGGACAGCAAGATGGATAGCATTGCACAATGAAGGAAGAATGGATTTCCACGTCATCGTATTAGAAGTACTGCCAGATATTCCTTTCTGGAGAAACGAAGCAGGTACCAAGAGGCAGATTAGCTTTGCTCTGTTGTCTTGCTATGGTTTTGCTGACACGACTTACCCAGTCTTTAAAAACAAAGTGTCATGCATGGCGGTGTATTAAATATGGGCTTAGTTAATGTGTGGCAAAATGCTAAACAAAACCTCTTTCCTGCACGTTATATTGATTGTAAGGTATCAGCTGCAGGTGGGGTTCTGGTAGGACTTTGTGACATTGCAACTGACTCTGGCTAACCAGTTTGTCATGTTCACCCTGTTGGCTAGAATAATCTTATATCGCCTTGTGCTTGTAATGAACCCTTGCTCCACGTACCAGATTTCAAAGCCTTGCTCCACGTACCAAATTTCAAAGCCTTCCTCCACGTACCAGATTTCGAGGAGCTTGTGGATGAGATGCTTGCAACAGATTCTCCCCCTTTCCCCAAGTGCTTCCTCCTCCTCCTCCTCCTCCTCCTCTTGCCAATACCCATTTGCTTGCCCTCCCTCTAGTCTTGAATCTACACTACTGTATTTTTCGCTCTATAAGACGCCCTTTTCGCCTCCTAAAAAGTAAGGGGAAATGTGTGTGCGTCTTATGGAGCGAATGCAGGCTGCGCAGCTATCGCTGAAGCCAGAAGATCAAGAGGGATCGGTGCGCAGTGATCCCTCTTGCTCTCCTGGCTTCAGCGATAGCCATGCAAAGCCTCTTGAGCGCAGCCAGAGCACTCCTGCCTCTTCGCTCAAGAGGCTTTGCATTGCTTTCTTGTTTCCCTCCTCTAAAAACTAGGTGCGTCTTATAGTCGGCTGCGTCTTATAGAGCAAAAAATACAGTATATCCCCAAGGGAGAGAATAAAGTAAGCTACAGTTACTGTTCCTCCTTTTCTCCTCTGCTCACTGTTTACTTGCATGGAAAGAGCAGGCAGAGAAGACAGCAACAACAAGGAGGTGGAGCAGGGCCAGGGGACTCTAGGGCCTGGCAACAGGCCCCAGTTTAGACATGGACCCTGGCAAGTCTCCAACAGTGCCAACCCCCTGATGCCAGTCTTTGTTGCCCCCTAACGGTACATGCATCAGCCTGAGAAGTAAGGTGACCACTTCTGCATTGCCAAAAGACAGGGTGCACATTTGCATGAAAAGGTAACTGATAATTGTTGTTGTTTAGTCGTTTAGTTGTGTCCGATTCTTCGTGACCCCATGGACCAGAGCACGCCAGGCACTCCTGCCTTCCACTGCCTCCCGCAGTTTGGTCAAACTCATGCTGGTAGCTTCGAGAACACTGTCCAACCATCTCGCGTCCTCTGTCGTCCCCTTCTCCTTGTGCCCTCCATCTTTCCCAACATCAGGGTCTTTTCCAGGGAGTTTTCTCTTCTCATGAGGTGGCCAAAGTATTGGACCCTCATCTTCAGGATCTGTCCTTCCAGTGAGCACTCAGGGCTGATTTCCTTCAGAATGGAGAGGTTTGATCTTCTTGCAGCCCACGGGACTCTCAAGAGTCTCCTCCAGCACCATAATTCAAAATTATTCAGCGATCACTCTTCTTTATGGTCCAGCTCTCACTTCCATACATCACTGCTGGGAAAACCATAACTTTAACTATACAGATCTTTTTTGGCAAGTGATGCCTCTGCTTTCACCAATGGTGTAAGGTGAATTTTTTTTTGTAGTGGGACAGTTAGGATCAGAGGACCAACTTGCAAGTGCAACTGGGAGCCCCCCCCCCAGACGTCACTCGTGTGAGCATCATGTGGCTCCCTCCCTAAGCTGGGCAGAAGCTTCTTGGGCTTTAGAAAGGAGGCACCAGGCCTCTGACAGGATGCTGGAGCTCTGATGCCTCCTTCCCAAAGCTGGGTGGGCTTTGGGAAGGTGGCAGGAGGGCTCTTGGACCATGTCAGAGCCTCACACCTGCCTTCCAAAGCCGGGCAGAAGCTTCCTGGGCTTTGGGAAGGAGGCATAAGACTTTAATACTCTAATTTACCTGGAACATTTAGGGACTATCCTAGCCTCCCTACACTGACCACATGCCACTGATATGCACCTCACCAAAGTGGGGAAAGTGGTGACATGTGTCCACTCATGTCTTGATGTCCGGTTGCTAACTGCTGATGGCCAACTTCAAGGCCTGCTTGAAAATTGCTTAAATCATTTTTTATTTTTTTGCCTGTTGTAGCAACTGTTCTGTGCCAGGGACGTGGGTGGCTCTGTGGTCTGAACCACTGAGCCTCTTGGGCTTGCTGATTGGAAGGCTGGCAGTTCAAATCTATGCGATGGGGTGAGCTCTCATTGGTTTGTTCTAGCTTCTGCCAGCCTTGCAGTTCAAAAACACAACAGTGCAAGTAGATAAATAGGTACCGCTACGGCAGGAAGGTAAATGGCATTTCTGTGTGCTCTGGCTTCCGTCATGGTGTTCTGTTATGCCATAAGCAGTTTAGTCATGCTGGCCACTTGACCTGGAAAGCTGTCCTTGGACAAATGCCAGCTCCCTCGGCCTGAAAGCGAGATGAGCGCCACAACCCCATAGTTGCCTTTGACTGGACTTAACAATCCAGGGGTCCTTTACCTTTTCCTGTGCTAGAAGCTGCATGCTTATTAATTGCTTCTTTTATTTCTTAATGTTGTATTTTATTGTATTACAATCTGCATTCCGTACAATTCAAACCTTAACACCATGGGTAAGCAAACTAAGGCCCGGGGGCCGGATCTGGCCCAATCGCCTTCTAAATCTGGCCGGCGGAAGGTCTGGGAATCAGCATGTTTTTGCATGTTTTACATGAAAAGGAATGTGTCCTTTTATTTAAAATGCACCTCTGGGTTATTTGTGGGGCACAGGAATTCGTTCATTTCCATTCCCCCCCAAAAAAGTCCGGCCCCCCACAAGGTCTGAGGGACAGTGGACCGGCCCCCTGCTGAAAAGGTTTGCTGACCCCTGCTTAACATAATGCAATGTAAGAGATTAAAAAAAAGCAGTAAAAATGCAATTAAAACCAATATGCCTATTTTACATGGACACGGCACGGACCACCTAAATGAAGCCTATAGGCCACTGGTTGTCCACAAACCACAGTTTGAGAAACTCTGCTGTAAGGTATGGATAGAGGCAGCATTCCATTTCTACATCTGCATGGGGAAAGCGTGGCATTTCTTGCACTGCCAATCATAACCGCAACCATTTCAATTCAAAACTATGGACAGCAGTGGACAGTATCCTCTCTGCTAGGCATGGCAAGCTCTGACAAGACTGTTGTGCGGTGGAAATGTACGGCAGCATTGCATGAAATGCAGATGGAGTGATTTGAAGGGAGAAGCGTGCCAAAGTACAGTGGTGCCCCGCAAGACGAACGCCTCGGAAGACGAAAAACTCGCTAGACGAAGGAGTTTTTCGTTTTCTTAGCCGCTTCGCAAGACGCATCTCCCGCAAGCTCCGGGGATAGCAGGGAAACGCAGCGCGCCTTCCCCTCTCTCTCCCCGGACCCCTTTTGAACCAAGGGGTGGCAACGGGGAGAAGCGATTCTCCCCGCTGCCCCTTCCCTTGCTTTAAAACAGGTCCGCGCCTTCCCCTCTGTCCCCGGAGATTGCGGGGCAGGCAACGGGGAGAAGCAATCTTCCCTCCACCGCCCCTTGCTTTAAACAGGTCCGGGGACAGAGGGGAAGGCGCGCGGCGCTTCCCCTCTGTCCCCGGACAGTCTCCATAGGAACGCATTGATTGATTTTCAATGCATTCCTATGTGAAAACGTGCTTCGCAAGACGAAAAACTCGCAAGAAGAAAAAACTTGCGGAACGAATTAATTTCGTCTTGCGAGGCACCACTGTACAAAATCGGCCAGCTTTTGTCATCTCTAGAATGAATCTTGGTTCACTGGTACCAAGCAAGGATGTCTTTCTGCCCTTCATAATTATTTGCATCCAACTGGAATCTACTTTAAGAGGAATAGCACATTACAGGTCGATATCAGTGCGCAGACCAGACACAGACCAGTTAGCCCACGAAGTCAGCATACTACTCTGTTCCATTTTATTCTTTATATTTTATCCAACAATACTCAAGTCCTTACCAGATTTCCCCCCCTCTACTAAATATAACTTTGTTTCAAAGACTTTTGTTGGGCAAATTACATTAGGGTGGATGGCGCAGGTATCCATTAGAGTTTATTTATCGTGATACAGTTTAGATCTCACGCTTATAAATAACTTATGTTATGGGGCTTTTGTTTGTAGAAATGTAACTTACATATTTTATTACGCTTTTCTGTAAACCTCAAAAACAAAGTTGTCAAAGCAGCACTCTTAAACTAAGGTACATAAAATCTGCACCACCATTATTTTTTAATACGGCAAGGAAGCCATGGTATTTCTCAATAGTTTGAAAGGTTTGCTGTCACCATAAACACACACCACAATAAAACATTAAAAAGTCGGAGGAATTATTTTATGAAGTGCATAGGCACCACAAACTGCATTCCTCCAAAGCATTCTTATGTAAGAGGAAAAGGAATATTTTTCTAAGAGAGCTAGATCTCCCTCTCTCCTTCTTTCCCCACACCTCTCATTTTTATTTATTTTTTTAAGACAAGCAACACAGCCTTCGCTGGGCTACAAAGCAATACACACTTGTTTACTTCTCTATGTAAAAGCCTGGTAGATGCTTGGTTTCATCTCGTGGCTATACAATGCTTTAGTGGGACGAATCAAACTGAAAATCCTAATTTGTTAAATTTATAGCTGCAATTTAAACTCCCACGTACTCAATTCAGAGGAAACTACTGTTGCCTACTTCTCGGATGCTTTTAGAATATTCCCCATCCCAATTATTTCCCCTCTATTATGTTCATGCCTGGCCCATAGCTATGGAGAAAATAGGGCACAGGAAAGAGGACTACGTAAAGTAGGGCAATTAAGAACACTTGAGGGAGGGGTGTTATTGAACAGATAAAAAAGCCATTTAAAGGATCAAATTCTGGACTTAACTAATTTTGGCAGGGTTCCCTGGAACAACGGATAGATTTAACAACAGCAGCTGGAACTGTAAAAACTCAAGGCCAAGTGCTATGGCACCCATTTCCATATCTAAAAGCGGGCCGGTTCATATGTCCATGTACTCCAATAAGTTTTTCAGCTCTTAACGGTGGTTGAGAAGCTGTTCAAAATATGTGTATCAAGTTTCAGGAGTGATCTTATTTATCTGGAAGTTTTGTATTAAACGTGAATCCGGCTTTGGATTTATATGCTCCAGGGAGCTTGAAGCCATATACGAGGAAACAGCACTAAATCCAGAGTCCTCAGTTACAAGGCTTCTCAAGTCCAGCTTTCAAGAGAGAAGCTGGTCCAGACCCAACAAAAAAACCCATGACTGATCTGAGGACAGAGACAGATTGCACCCAAACAGAATTTCCTCCCGCACAGTTAAGGAAAAGTCAGTTTGGATCTCAGCCTTTCAATACGGAGGTACAGGTTTTCAAGCTAACAAATTTGGCTTTGCGTGGAAGTCAGGTGTTGTTTACAGGGATGGAGAAAGGAAAAAGCACCTTGGACTGGAGCGCCTCACCTCTTGAAACAAATAATTTGACAGAATGACAGTTCCTTGCTTTTTTCGAGGGCTGAAGTGAGTTATGAGTGACAAGTCTCTCCTCCTGTATCAACAGCAGGAACAAAATGCCAACTTTAAACAGAATGCCAAATCTGGGCACCCACATGAAACAGACCGAGGCAAACCACAGGTTCATCTAGCCATTCTCCAAGGTCTCTGGAAGGGATTTTTCCCAGTTTGAGCCTAAATGATTGCAGGTTCAAGAAAGGTGCACCGTCGCCCGTATCCTATGTGGGATGCTGCCTGAATAATGAGTCTGAGGACCAGAGCAAAAAGCATTCCAGCACCAAGCATACTCATTTCCCCCCAGTGTTGATACTGAGTACTGTGCAGCTGTGGAGAGGACAAATGGCTGGCAACAGTTCCTTGCACAGAACCCTAATCCTAATAAAAGTGGATTCCCTGTGCCCCATGGACCCTTGGTGAGCAGGGCTAACTTCCAGGGTTCTCCTACTTGATCTATGTAGGGCCATTTAAGACGAATATGCCCTTTAGGTGCTGTGACAGGAGCAGTCTGTTTCTTTAAAAATATTAAAATTCATTTTAATCCTACGCACAGTTACAGGCAATCCTATACACAATTACCTGAAAGTAAGCCCAAATGAAAACAACAGGACTTTCTTCTGTGTAGACCTGTGTAGGATTGTACTGGTAATTCTTGCGCAAGGAATACTTTAGCAGTCAGATCACAAACTAAAGCTCTGTATTTTGTCCTAGAATGAAACATTCAAAATACGTGAGTGTGAAACGAACATTTATTCCTTCTCAATTAAAGAATGGATCATCACCTGTAAGCTTCAAAAAGTACGACTTTCTTACTTTAATCCAGAATTGTTAATTTGCATTCTGCCAATTTTCTGCTTGTCAACAGTGCACTTAAGACATAAAGCTTTTAAAAAATCTACATATCTACATATAGTCATATTGTTTACAAATTATGCTTTCTGTTACTGTTTAGATGAAGCCATGAGAGAAATAGATATGACATCGCTGTTTTTTTAAACTCTCTGATATTGGTCTAATCGCAGAACTGAAATTTCCCAGCAATGCAATTTCAGAAAGAAAATACACATTTTATTTTGTTCTTTGGTTAGATATTGTTTCTGCACCATTTAATTGTGAAAGGGGATAAGAAGTTTGGATACGGAAGTTCAAAATGGTTCTTAATGCCAAGTGTGATTTTACATTGTTTCCAGTGTTACAAATCCTTACATTTATGCCAGAGATATAAAAAGGCAGAAGTTATTTAAAAAAATATTTTCTATTAAAGTCAAACCCTATCTAACAATATTGTGGTTCCCCAACCTTCAAAGTCTGTCATTTATCAATCATCTTCCAAGTTCAGCATCAACTCATCATTTCTGAACTGCTTGATTCTGACGCCCCCTCGCAGCGCAGGGTTTCAGCCATGTCTCTGCGGAAGACCGACATATTCTGTGTGAATCTGGAACCAAGAAGACACCAAACATGTCAAATGTCCTTTCGGGCGAAGCATTTAGAGAAAGCTGCTAAGAATGCTGAAAACAAAACCAGTCCTTTGTTAGAATTGAATTGCTATTGTCAGAAATTAACTCCCATAGCTGCAAGAACTCCTACAAGTAAAATAAACACCTTTAAAAAATTTTAACAGATGATGATTATATTTGGATTATTTTAGTCCTTATTTGAGCTGGAAAGGAAAGCCCCCAAAGCATGTGAAGGTCAGAATTAAGGCATAGCTAAAACCTGAAAAAGTCTGGTTAATCAATGCAGATGAACTTTCCTTCTCTATTTAGTGGTGAGAGTGGAACAATTTATGCATATGAACAGTAATGCCTCTTTCAAACCATTATCAATTCTCTGAAAAGGCTATTAGCAATGACTATACCTTGGGCTTAGATTTCCATCAACATTGTTTTTAAAATGAGAAGCAAACTTTTAAATCCACCCCTCTGATTTGCCCAAGGGTGATAAACTTTTCTCTGCGGTTAATGATTTTGTTGTATTAGTTGAAGGCCTGTTCTTTGAGCCTTACAGATCCCTGCCTTACAAACAGCTCCAGACTGGTTTAGAATTGTGACAAGCCCAAATATTTAGGGTGAAGACACAGTCACTATCCCTCTATTTAGTCTACCCCGTAAGAATGCTGTGAAGGTAAAACAGGGGGAAATGTAACAAAAATTGATAAAAATAACAATAAAGATCATGTACATCTAAAATATAATTATTAGATGCTATTAAACTGCCCACAAGGTAGCAGTTATAATGCAGCACAGTGGAGCAGATCAGCACATATTTGGGGCAGATTTCTCTACACTAATTCAAGCCTCAAGGTAACAAATGGGCAAATCAAATGGGTCCTACAAGCCCTTATGACAGGAAAAAAAGAAAAATTATCCAACACTGGAAGGAAAGTTTTCCACCAGCTGTTGCACAAAGGGCTTTCCATATTAGACTGTGCAGCCTATCACAGGCCAGAGCTTCTAAATAAATATTTGGACATTTGGTCTGCAGATACTGAGCATGCCTTTGGGCATAGTACTTGTGTTGAGAATAACCAAATCTTTGTACCTGAAGCATTGCTGGGAGCTGTAATTGTACCTTGGCATTGGGGTGGGAAGACACATTGCATTCAGTGACTTTTAAATTTGCCACCAAATGCAAACCCCACTGGGATTAGCTACTGTATGGAGGGCAATTTCTCACTGCTGAAAGTTGCCGCCAATGAGTTGAATTCCTTGCAGGTCCTGCCAGTGGCTGCAAAATAGCTCACCTGAGGTCATGCACACATCCGGTGGCTGACAGATGGGAAGCGCCCATCGAACTGTCAAAGCGGCATGTGGGAAGTGAGGAGGCAAAGGACCAGGCCCACTGGACCCAATCCTGTGTCCTTGCTGGGATTATGGAAGTGAGAGCTGGACCATAAAGAAGGCTGATGGCCAAAGAATTGATGCTTTTGAATTCTGGTGCTGGAGGAGACTCTTGAGAGTCCCATGGACTGCAAGAAGATCAAACCTCTCCATTCTGAAGGAAATCAGCCCTGAGTGCTCACTGGAAGGACAGATCCTGAAGCTGAGGATCCAGTACTTTGGCCACCTCGTGAGAAGAGAAGACTCCCTGGAAAAGACCCTGATGTGAGGAAAGATGGAGGGCACAAGGAGAAGGGGACGACAGAGGACGAGATGGTGGGACAGTGTTCTCGAAGCTACCAGCATGAGTTTGACCAAACTGCGGGAGGCAGTAGAAGACAGGAGTGCCTGGCATGCTCTGGTCCATGGGGTCACGAAGAGTCGGACACAACTAATTGACTAAACAACAACAACAACACCGTGGTGAGAAGCAGACACACAAAAGTCATAGATCATGCCACTTCTGTGGCAACATCATGGATTTTATCCTTAGTTCTATGTTCATGGCTTTCTGAATCCACCAACACTAACAATAAATCTTGTTCCTGTGTAATGGCTCGGCTACATGTTCGCTATTGCCTTGGCACAAGATGACATTTCCATACATATACATGCACACACTGCTGTCTGAGCAACTGTGCATTTATGGTGTGTAACATACTTACCTGGAAAATCCCCTATTTTAAGGTTATTTTATCAGTCACAGATTCTATCTCAGGATATAGTGAAGCTTACCTGTCTCTGTTCTTTACTAGAAGGCTTTGTTCCACTCCTTCCATTAGGTTGCTAAAGCACTGATGAAGGACTTCTTGTTTGTTGGCAGGCTGACTGTTTATCAAGCTGGCTCTTAATTCACTGAAGTACTGAAAAAACAAAGAAGAAATAGTTATTAAAATGATGGAATGTAGCATACGGCTGAGTTTACAGGATCAAACTTTCTATTTATTTATTTAGTGCTACTGTCTCTCTCTCTCTGTGTATGTGTGTATACATATATATTTCAATAAAATATATTAGCTATATATATGCAGCGGTACCTCGGGTTAAGTACTTAATTCGTTCCAGAGGTCCGTTCTTAACCTGAAACTGTTCTTAACCTGAAGCACCACTTTAGCTAATGGGGCCTCCTGCTGCCGCTGCTGCGCGATTTCTGTACTCATCCTGAAGCAAAGTTCTTAACCCGAGGTACTATTTCTGGGTTAGCGGAGTCTGTAACCTGAAGCATATGTAACCTGAGGTACCACTGTATATGCAATAATGTACTGTGGAGTACAGTTTTTTCTGTTATGTAATGTAAAACTGACAGCATACAATGCCAAAGCGTAGTAAGATACCAAACCTCTCCATAAAGTGAGTAAGATTTATTAGCATTCGAAATGAACAGGAACCAGGTTGCATTCAACTTTTTTTAAAAAAATCACCTCTTACCACCCTGCTGTGCCGCATTAATCATTCTGTTAATGCTATCTCTCAAATCCTAAGACGCCAACAACTTTGTAGGGAAAGACCAGATCCAGCTTTCCAATTAGCAGCAATTTCCATCCTTGAAGCAGCCAACAAAAAGGCTACAAAGTTCCTGGTGTATAGAGCATTGAATTTTCAAACTCCAATGGTAAGTGAGCGACAAGGAGATGAGAAGATGGGACTGTGAACATCAAAGCAGCAGAAATATAAGATGATTGGACCCCTACCGTACTCGAAGCATGGGTACCCCCCCCACAAAAAAATTAAAATTTGGTTAAATATTTGGACTTTGTGATATGTATTGGTATAATTTGGAATAATTAATTGGTTTGGTTTGGTAAATGGAAATTTAATAAAAATTATTATTATTATTACTTTTAAAAAAGAAAGTCTTCATCAATGAATGCTGAGAGGTTAAACCTCATTGTAGTGGGTTGTACTGGACTAGGACTAGGTCTGGGAAGTTGAACCTAGAGAAGCTCACTGGCTGACCCTTGTCCCATCATTCCTGTAATGGTTGTAAGGGGGTTACTTGTGCGTAAGTTGCCTTCAGTTTTAGTTATATTGCCTGGCCAAGCATGCTTTTGCTGACAGCTCACACTCCGTGACCGGTCAGTCACTTGCAGAATCCGTCAGTGGGCGTTTCTTGAACCTCTTCCAGCATAAGAGCTGTTTGACGCCAAGTCTCCTCCTACTTTCCCTGCGCGGAACTCGTCTGCGCAAGTAAGGGGAAGGCAGGGGCGTGTCAGCGCTCTCTCCACTAGTCTCTGGTGAAGGGTCTTGGAGACCTGTCTCCAATTCCTCCATCTCCCTCTCTTCTCTACTGGTGTTACGCTGAATTCCTTCCCCCCTGCTGGTCCCCTCTCCGGCATCGCTCTGGAGCCCTGCCTCTGCCTCTCGCTCTGATGTCAGTTCCCTGACAATTCCCTTTTAGCCAACCAACCTCACAGGGTTGTTGTGATGATAAAGTGAAGGACTGGACCATGCACACTGCACTGAACACCTCGGAGAAAGAGAGGTAAAAATAAATTACACTGATGATAAGCATCATGCAATGGCGGGCTTGGAAACACTGATAGCACCAGCCTGCACATGTTTACTCAGATGTAAGTATAAGTGTGTTCAATGGGGCCTACTCGCAAGACAGAATTGCCACGCCAGATTGCATCCAAATTGATGTTGGAGCCGCAAACTGAAACAAACCACTGCTCAACGCTATATTTCTGGCTTCTCAGAAACCGGAGCAGCAAATGTTACGGATACTCAAAGCGCACAGATTATTTGCTGTTTTGTATCCTTTATATCAAAATATTTCCCAATAAACCTATTAAAAAAACCCACCCAACCCAGTACCTGCCTCCTTAATGCAGACGAGTCCTTAATGCAGAAGACCTACTGATAAATAATGACACGCATATATACATTCCACGGCTAACCAAGCTCCATGATCATTAGAATGCAATATTGTTCCAGAAGAAAGAAAATTGTGCTAGCCTCATATTTCTTACTATTCATGATTGCGTGGCTATATCTCCTTGTGAAATATTTAATTCCTTCTTACACTAAAGCTGCTAAAATCAAAACCACATAATTAATATAGAGTCAGGCTAATATTTAATACTATAAATCAGAGGCATTGGCTAAACAAAAATGTTGCCAAGAACAAGATTGGGAATGCATAAGACTACTTATTTCCGCCTTTTATAATGATGCACTGACTCAGGGCAGATAGAAAATGATTAGTTTTCCTCCCAAAGTAGGAAATATTGCTTCCATCTGTAAAGGATAATATTGTGATGTCATAAACTTTTTCTAAACACTGAATTTGCCCTTATTCCCTCTCAATCATTTTAAAAGAACTGCTCCTCGTATGGAGGTTGGATTTAAATCACAATAATACACCAAGAAGATGAATGACAGTGCTATTGGATATGGTTAAAATTGGATCCTTCAGCACAGGTGAATGATGAGACGGCGCTTCTATACTTGATATATTTTCTTCTTCTATTAGTTTCCTACCAGGGCTGGGATTTTGGTTTGAATTTTAATGTATGCGGCTGCTGCTAATCTTAGTGTCTTATTTTTTCACAGCACCATCTTATTGTATAGACAATTCATTCTCCAAAGCAGTAATGCACTGCCACTTGTGACTGCCCAGGAGATAAATGAATTTGGAATAAAGTCAGAACGCACACAGAAGTATGGAGAACGTTACAGGTCAATATCTCCAGGAACAATCCCTCAGTATCTGCAGCAAGCCTGTATATGTTCAGATGGGTTTGCATGGCTATACAGAAATGGTTTTCTTTTCAACCGGGTACCTGACCTTAGCCTCAAGTCCACAGACCCAAATTTGCATGCAAAAACCCTACAGGGGGTGATTTGTCTGAAAAATGACTCCTCTGTCCACCACAAAGCCTGGTGGTGAATATCAATGATGGGAAACCCCAGGATTCTAGCTGTTTACTGACAACAGTCAGTTCTTTGAGAGGCACTGGGTGCAATCACATTTTGGGCTGTGCTTGCACACCAGCATCATGAAAACTTTTGAGAAGGAGGAGGGCTCCCCTCGCCCCCAAAATTCTCCTCTGCTGCTTCAACAGATGCATCAGTGGAGGAGCAGACACTGCATGTGGTAAGTGTCAGGAGAACCCTCTCCTTCAACAGTGATAGAAGGAGGGCAGAGTGCAGGGATGGGGAACCTGGAGCTCTCCAGAAGTTGTTGGACTCCAACTCCCATAGCTCCAGCCAGCATGGTCAGTGGTCAGGGATGATGGGAGTTTCCTCCTTCCCACTGGTCTAGAAACACAAGTCAATTGTTGTGAGCTAAAGGTTTGAATTCCGGTGACGGGGTGAGCTCCTGCTGCTCTGTCCCAGCTCCTGCCAACCTAGCACTTCAAAAGCACACCAGTGCAAGTAGATAAATAGGTACCGCTGTGGCGGGAAGGTAAATGGCGTTTCCGTGCGCTCTGGCTTCCGTCACGGTGTCCCACTGCGACAGAAGCGGTTTAGTCATGCTGGCCACATGACCCGGAAAGCTGTCTGTGGACAAACGCCGGCTCCCTCGGCCTGAAAGTGAAACGAGCACCACAACCCCATAGTCACCTTTGACTGGACTTAACCGTCCAGGGGTCCTTTACCTTTACCTCACAGGAACCCCTGCACACACTGAAAGAATCTGCAGAGGGGGTTGTGGGGCATCATTATCTAGTCTCACCCACCACCCCCATACTCCTGTATGCCACCATGCATTTAAGGGAGAATGTCCTAAATTAGGCTGCTGAGGTTGACCAGGGCTAGAGACATGAGCTACATAATGGTTTGGGAATGTAGAGAAGATTCATTTTTGTTATGCAAAGAATATAGGGTTTCTTTTTGCAACATGAAGTGTCTCCAAACACCTCTGCCTGATCCAAGAGCCTTATTTCTTCCCTCTCCTCATTCTATTACACTCAGCAATGGGCTGTGAAAAGCAGCCTGTCAATACTAACACTGACTTGTCTCATTTTTAATCTAAACGAATGTACTAGTTCTGGAATACTTACTTTCTCATTGAGAAGTATAAGGCCCAAGAGGGGTCTCGAGACTGACCACTGGTTTCTGCAGTCCTCAAAAATTATGGTGTTCATGAGAATTGACATCATCTGAAAAGAAAGAAAATGACCAAGAGTGTAATTGGTGAATATACCACCATGAATGACTAATCCCAGCTCTGAAATAAATGAACAGAAGAAATAGAATTTCAAGTATTGCAGAAGTTACTTTTGACATAGCATGGTGTTTTAACCAGACAAGCTATTTTTTAAAATACAAATTAACCTATGCAATATATTAGTTATTTCCTTTGATTCCCAAATAGCAACCTTATCCGTAGCTTATTATAAAAACAGCAGAAGGGGGGGAGAGAAAACAGAAGTAAAAATAATTAAGGTAGACTTGTGTCCACCTGTTTTGAATACAGGCTTTAATGCAAACTTGTCAAACCCCTCGCTTGATGGAGATAATCTAGAGCCTCTGGACAGCTACTGATTGAAGACCTCAAGTGAGGGAGAGAGCATCACCCCTTTAGGTTAGAGTTTCCCAAACTTGGATCTCCAGTTGCTTTGGGACTACAACTCCTAACATCCCTAGCTAGCAGGACCAGTGCTCAGGGATGATGGGAATTGTAGTCCAAAAACCTCTAGGTAATTGGTTTCACTGTCAAACTGATCTTCTTCTTTTTTTATATAAATTTTTTATTAAGAGTTTTGTTAATACAATAAAGAAAAAAAGACAGAATAAACAGAGAACAAACAGAGAATAAAACAAACATAAAATTTTACATCTTGTAATAACCATCTTTTCTTCATTTTTTCTTTTTGGACTTCCTCACGTCTCTCGCTCCTACATTCCAAGTTTATAAAACTTTAGCCAGCAACTTATCACCTTATTTTCATTCTTATTGTACACAATTCCAATATTTTATCCCTAACTTTGAATATTTTTATCAAAATCTTAAATACCTAGTTTTAACATGATATTCATTCAGAATTTGTCTTTCTCATGAAATTCACTCATTCTCATAGTCTTTTCAGCTAACTTTATGGTGCCCTGTTATTTTCAAATCTCTCATCCTTCTTAATGTTGGAATTCTGCCTCGGTCAGAGGAATGTGCCTACCTCTCCAGGCACCGGCTGAATTCCTTTGACCTCCCCCTGCGACTCCCGGCAGGAAACATGCGAGGTCTGTATCGGCGATTTTTCCCAGACTGTGAGAAAAACACACCACTGCTTCTCCCTCCTCCCTGCTCCCCAGGGAGGGGAATCAGACTCAGACAGAAACGTATTTACATGTCTTTATTTCTGTCTCTAGCAGCCATACAGATAAACATGTCTGCACTCTTCACAAACAACAGAGAGAATCATCACTCCACCCATGTACATCCTGTACAGGTCATAAGTCACACACTGAGCTCACATCCTGTGCTCAATACGGAGAATGGACTGCCCCTTTATTGCCATGGTAACAGTCACAAACATCCTGTCTGGCTTTCCAGCCACCAGCAGCTGGTTTAGCTGCTGCTTCTTTCTTCTGCATTGCTTCTTTATAGTAACATCAACACGCATATAATTTACAGTGTTTTTGAAGATAGTCCTTAAATTTCTTCCAATCCTCCTCCACTGCTTCTTCTCCCAGGTCTCGGATTCTGCCGGTCATTTCTGCTAGCTCCATGTAGTCCATCAGTTGCATCTTCCATTCTTCCAGCGTGGGCAAATCTTGAGTTTTCCAATGTTTGGCGACAAGTATCCTTGCTGCTGTTGTTGCATACATAAATAATGTTCGGTCCTTCTTTAACACCCTCTGGCCAACAATGCCCAGAAGGAAGGCCTCTGGTTTCTTAGGGAAGGTATACTTAAATACCTTTTTCAGCTCATTATATATCATTTCCCAGAAGGCCTTAACCCTGGGGCAAGTCCACCAGAGGTGAAAAAACGTTCCTTCAGTTTCCTTACATTTCCAACACTTATTATCTGGCAGGTGATATATTTTTGCTAGCTTGACTGGGGTCATGTACCACCTATATATCATTTTCATAATATTTTCTTTCAAGGCATTACATGCTGTAAACTTCATACCGGTAGTCCATAACTTTTCCCAGTCAGCAAACATAATATTATACCCGATATCCTGTGCCCACTTTATCATAGCTGATTTAACCGTTTCATCCTGTGTATTCCACCTCAGCAGCAAGTTATACATTCTTGAAAGTAATTTAGTCTTAGGTTCTAACAGTTCTGTTTCCAATTTCGATTTTTCCACCTGGAATCCTAACTTTTTATCCAATTTAAAAGCCTCTTTAATCTGAGCGTAGTGTAACCAATCTCGCACTTTATCTTTTAGTTTCTCCATACTCTGCAATCTCCAATTGTCTCCATCTCTTTCTAATATTTCCCAATATTTCGGCCATTTGACCTCCATATTGGGTCTTTTCACAGCCTTAGCTTCCACAAACTGATCTTCTTATCAAGAAATGTCTCCAGGTGTTCAACTAAAACCTATCCTGCTGTAATTAAAGATAATTAGATCTAGTTCTGCCCTCTGGGGCAGCAGAGGGTTTTATTTATTTATTAAAAATTTCAATTCCACCAATAAGGTAAGGAATGAAATAAAACAATGGATATTATAAAGGAGAAAGGAGAAGGAACACAAAGAGAAATTTACATAGTGGTAGAACGCTAAATTGAAAATACAGGATACGAATGAAATTCAAGTGTGCCATTATTGAGGATGCAAAGCCACAGAGCTGTATTTCCAAAAGCAGATTTCTGTAGTGAGATGGAAGGAATTTATGCTGGCCTTCAGATAATTGAGATGTTGCAGAGAGCTTCCTGGCCTCTTCTGAGAATGAACAAATTTTGTTTTGGGACACACTATCGTGAGCTTTATAGATAGTGAAAAAACCAAAGTAAACAAGACATTTCATAGTTTATAGCGTCCAGAACACAAACATCAGGTAGTGCCCAAGTAGTTTTAGAGTTCAACATTTGTAAAATTTGGTGAGGAAAAAGTAGTCCATTGCTGTAACAAAATAACTAAAAAAATCCTCATCCCAGCATCAAACAGAAGGAAAATCCTTCTATTATTTTTTCAAAACCAATGAGTAGCAGTGAGGTGAGTCCCCCGTGACCTGACATACACTGCAAGCCATATTGTAATAACTGCCCAAGAAAAAGTCAAACAACTTGTTTCACTAAATGAAAGAGGTTATCCAAGCCCTGCAAATTACTCAGAACAAGGACATTGTCAAAGCTTCATCACTAGTAGTGTAATGGGGAGTACAACCTAGGCCTCCTTTCATTGTTGTCAGCACACATGGATGACTATTACTCAGGCATACGGGTTAAAAAGATGATTCAAAATGGGCTAGAAATCTAGCTATTCATGCACACATCCTCCTAAACTAGGCCTTTCTCAGCTTTGGGTTGGACTACAACTCCCATCATCCCTAATTAGCACAGCCAGTGGTCAGGGATGATGGGAGTTGTAGTCCAACAACATCTGAGGAGTCAAGGTTGAGAAAGGCTGTCCTAAGAAAAAGAAGGTACCTTTTCCCACATGTGGTGGACGTGTCCTAAGGTGACAGACTTCTGGGAAAAGATATATCATGAACTGAAAAAAATGTTGAAATATACATTTATCAAGAAAGCAGAAGCCTGTCTACTTGGAATAATAGGAATGGAATTGCCCCCAAAAGACGTTAGATTGTTTTTGTATGCCACAACTGCAGCGAGAATTTTACTAGCCAAAAATTGGAAATCACAAGAAATACCAACACTGGAAGATTGGCAGATGAAGACGTTGGAGTTTTTGGAGCTGGCTGACCTTACTGGAAGAATCCACGATCAGAAAGAGGAGGAACATCAAGAAGATTGGAAGAAATTTAAGGAATATTTAGCTAAATATTATATAACATAAGTGGAAATACTTGCAAGTACCAAATTGGACTAGGATTAAAGTATGTTGAATTGTATAATACTATGGATTGAGAATATTATGAAAAGGAAGGAAGATAGTAATTTGAATAAGTTAATTTTATTAGAAAGTTGATATTGGAAAATTGCTACAATGTGATTTAATGAAACTCAGGGAGGATTCGAGGAAGTCACTTAACAATGGAAATCAAATTAGATTTTTAATAGTAACATTTATTTATTTTAATGTTTGGTTTGTCCTTCTTTTCAATATGTTTTGTTATTTTGTGTGTGTTATATTTGTTATAAATTTGGAAAACTAATAAAAAATTTTGAAAAGAAAAAGAGAAAGGCTGTCCTAAACACCACGACCATCACAATGCTGTTCCATGGGAAACTAAAAGAATCTGTACATGATATCAAAATTACTGGACTTCAGAAGCTGGCCGACTGAAGTAGAGCGTCTGCTTTGCAGGCCCAAGGGCCCATGACTGTTTCACTTTAAAAAATCTCTGACAGCGGATGTCAAAAAAGAACCCTGGTCTCCTTGATGCCAGTTAGAGAAGACAATTCTGGGTTTAATTATTTGGTTTAGGTCCCACAACTGCTTTCTGAGCAGAACATCCAGTGTCTGCAGCATTAGGTACCAACTCTTGCCAAATAACTTGCAAATACAAAATGGTTCTGCATGAATACCTGGTACAACATGCACACAGACATCTAGTTTTGCCTGTGCTTTCCATCTCTGCAATGGTCTGATGCAATAAGAGCATGGGTTCACAGAAACTGCAGTATACCTAGGAGAGGCGGAGAGGATAATGTACAAGATTTGTTTTGGGGAATTAAACCATAGTGCTCTTTGTTAGAAGCTGAACGCAATGTTGCTGGCTGGTGGTCTTGGTGGCACAGATTCTGTGTGTCATTAAGTAGGCAGGATCATATTTAAACAGCAAATATTTAAAGCTAGGCGCATTTGGTGAGAGTTGGGCCTAAGCCAGGTGGTTACAGAACTGGTTGGAAAGCTGTACCCAAAGCAGAGAGTGAGGTCTGCTGATATTGGTGATGCAGTGACTGAAAAATACAGATGTTACAATCTTAGAAAGAATAGCAATCAATGGAGAGGAGATGAATACAGTTTAAAACAACCCTGAAACAAAGTGGGACACTATCTTGGATGAAACAACAGTCAATAAAGTCAAATGTAAAAAAACACACCCCATTTTTGTGCTTTTAGGAAGGAGGGTTATTTTTAACATTTACATTTTGTAAATGTAAGGGTTATGTAAGGAGGGTTATTTTTAACATTTACATTTTGATTATAGAATCATAGAATCATAGAGTTGGAAGAGACCACAAGGGCCATCGAGTCCAACTAATCTGCCATCTGGCTCTACACTGGGCCACGAGGTGAAGTTCTGATATAAGAAGAGTTAGCATGGAACATTGAACATATGAATCAGCATTGGGACACGGGGAAAGGAAATAAAGCCTGTTTTAGTTTGCTTTCCGAAGTATTGTATGTAGGATGTGGGAGGTTAGGCCTCAGAAGGAGAGGAAACCATGTTTGTCATATCTAGTTTTGAACACAATATTTTATAAAAGGATACCAACACATTCAAAGGAATGCAACAATGATAAAGGGCTTTTGAACAACTCACAAGTGGGGAAAGCTTGAAAGAAAAAGAACATTTGAATTTATTGCCTGTTCTCATTACACATGCATGATCCAGAGATAACGCTTGCTCTCTGAACTGACAGTGGTTCCAGAAAAAAGACACTTCCTCCAACATTTCTAGTAAAATAAACTTACACCTGAGCAATATGATACAATGAAAGAAAAAGCTAAAAGTCATTAGCGGAAAACATAAGATATGCAAATAAAACATAGCAATTCCCTCCATACTGCAACCAAACAAACAGAAATCAAATGGGGCTTCTATTGCAGTATATTAATCTTATACTTTATATTACAATTAAATTACAATTATTTCAGTTTAACATTATCAAATTGCTGTTTTTAAATCAAGGTCTTCACAGCACTTATATAAATATCTCCCCTGGGTGGTTTCATAACTCAGTTCAATGCAGGGGTATGCAATCTCCTAAATGCCATGTCTTTTTACAACTGCGCAGAAGTTCCGTACATCAGCTTAACAGCAGCAGAATAAATTTAAAACAAAAATTATCACCTAGTCCAGCAGAGCTGTGTGTGCATAATGCTAGCTGAAAGAGGAACTGTAAATAGGCGTTGTACTATGTGCGGCTCCCATGTGTCCCCATGTGCATAAACCCAAAGCTCACTGAGCCAACACATCCACATGAGGAGCTCCTCACTGGAATTCATAGAGAGGACCCACAGGAAGCTGGATTGGGCCACAATAATTTAATCTAGACTGAGAGTAAAATTTGTAACCTTCAACAAAGGTGAAAGGAACCATGCAAAACACACTGTAGAGAGACATAAAGATTTGTGAAAAATTAAAGGTGATGTGCACGTTCAGGACATAGCTATACAGTGGTACCTATGGTTAAGAACTTAATTCGTTCTGGAGGTCCGTACTTAACCTGAAACTGTTCTTAACCTGAACCACCACTTTAGCTAATGGGGCCTCCTGCTGCCGCCGTGCCGGAGCATGATTTCTGTTCTCATCCTGAAGCAAAGTTCTTAACCCGAGGTACTATTTCTGGGTTAGTGGAGTCTGTAACCTGAAGCGTCTGTAACCTGAAGCGTCTGTAACCCGAGGTACCACTGTAAATTCCATGATCAGTCCTAAGTTCTACCTCATAACCATTTTCAAGTGTGCAAGGAATGAGCGAGGCCTCTCACAAACTGAGTTTTGTGCATACGAGGAAAAGTAGGAAACAGTGCAATGTGCTCTGATGTGCACAATTCATGTAATGAAGAGTGACAAATTCTCACGATGAATGCAGCCTTCTAAAACTCTCCGCCTTCCAACCAAGGCTGTAAAAGAAGATCTAGCAATCTGAGTAAAGTCAGGAAAAATCACAAAATATGCAAATGCTTTGCATACAGGTCGAAGTTCAAAACCCTGGCTACTCCAGGTTTTGTTTTTTTTTAAAGAAGGATCTCAGATAGCACGGTTGCGGAAGATTCATCTTGCCCTAGGCTTTGGAAAGCTGATGCCTGTCGCAGCAGAAAATAATGGGCTAGAGTAGTGTTTCCAAAGCTGGGAAGATCTGGGGGGAGTGGGATGAGTGTAAAAAAAGAAAAGAAAAAGTACAAAAGAAGTATAAAATTAAGTCATAAAATTTCAATCCATTTGAAAATTCAAATACAGTGGTACCTCGGGTTAAGTACTTAATTCGTTCTGGAGGTCTGTATTTAACCTGAAACCGTTCTTAACCTGAAGCACCACTTTAGCTAATGGGGCCTCCTGTTGCTGCCGTGCCGTCGGAGCATGATTTCCGTTCTCATCCTGAAGCAAAGATCTTAACCTGAAGCACTATTTCTGGGTTAGCGGAGTCTGTAACCTGAAGCGTATGTAACCCGAGGTACCACTGTAACATAACTAGGACAGCTGGGGAGGCATGGGATTTTTATGTTAGCTAAAATGGGGCAATGGGTAAGAAAGGTTGAAAAACACTGGGCTAGATGGATTTGATAATGTACACATGGAATCTGTATGTGATTATTTTTTAAGTAATTTTAGTTCTTGGAGAATGTTTCTTATGTCTTACGACCTATTTGTTGTCATTGCTGGGCCACCTATTCAGTTGTATTTGTGGACAAAGGCATCACAGATGGAATGGAATTTTAGATTGCAACACGGGCAATACCCCTTCTATATACTCAATCACTTTTCAAAGTGGTAGCGTAACTTGAAATCCCCATCCTGTGAATCTTGGGAAACCAAGAACGAAAGCTCTCACCTTCATATCAAGTTTGTGGAAATTAAGTTAAGACAACCCAAAATACATTATGAATGGCACAGTTTAACCACAGGAAGTGACCCTGCTGAAGGGAAAAAACAAATGCAGTTTCCCAGGTGTTTCTTTCTTTATTTAGGAAGACATTTTGAATAAGAGCTCAAGCGTTTCTTACACCTGCGGTATCTATTAACATCATGTAATAACAGTTCCACACCAATTAAAAAGCTAGTATCTCATTCTATCTTACGGTTTACTGCTGAAACTTTTGACAACTGGCAAAATGCCTTCCAAACTGCTGACAAGATAATAAAGTTGATGTCTACGTTTTATCTGAAAGTAAATACAACAGTAATGGGAAGACAGGAAGCAGCTTGACTGCAAATGTGCCAGTCTAATGCCGCACTCTAAAAACAATGTTGATTCAAAATATCAATTTTAAGCACTTTCAGTTTGATTTGCAGATTTCCAATAAGTTGACATCAATGCTATTAAAAGCAAGTACCGGTGAAGGGCAATGCATCTGATGTGCAGTCCAGCTGGATGCGACAACAGCAGCCATGTTTGTGGCTCATGTGTCTGCCCGGTTCACTCGTAAAACAGGGAGATGGAAGGTCCAGTTGTGATTCGAGTACCCGTCCCCCGCTTTGGGTTAATAAAGACACGTGGACACAGTATATTAGGTTAATGGGCTAGAAAAGGCCACAACTTTATTGATTACAGCACGTGAGAAGGTATTGGCTTAGGCATTGGACAAGAGCAAATTTTACTCCACCCACTCGGAGAGGGGTGAGTCTGACGAGGGGTTAACCACCAGTAGGGGGAGCCTGTTGATGCCAATACAACTATATGGTCTCCCCTGATGCCACCGGGGGTCATGTCATGGCCCCCTGCCACACAGGGCATCAGACAGGATCCACGACCGCCAGATTCCTTTAACGGAATACCCGTAAGTGAAGGGGTAGGCGATGGCCACACCTTGCCCTTCCATACACCAACAACACATTCCAATGCCTAACCGCCGTGGCCGCATTTGAGCGGCTAAACCATGCCCCCGCAGTGTCTCCCGATTGGGTGCCCAGCTGGGAGGTGTGGCGCGCCAGCGATGATGGCAGGGCAGGGGGCAGAACGCCCCCTGCATGACGCGAGGATCTGGTCCCGCTCACAACCCCTGCCCTCCGGAAGGAGGAGAGGCTTTGTTAACATCAAAATGGCTGCACCGTTAGCACAACAGTTTGGGTTGCTATAGATTTATTTTCCTGCAGGTTAAATAGGTGGTGTGTGGCTGACATGCTGCACTTACAAGCAGAAACATAATCAGAAGAGGCATCTCTTGTTCTTGTCTACATTGAATTCCTTGTCAGCTCTCTATTGCATGCTGTGTCATTTCCAGGCTGCTTTATATTTGGGTGTGTGATGCACCCAACAGATGTTTTCAAACTCAAACACCCTTGTATCTTCCCATCTGGGCTTTTGGTTGTGCAGATTTTTCTTCCTCAAGGCTTGAATAACTTATCTCTCACAAAAAAAAAAAAAGAAGAGGATTTGTGAGTTGCTCATTTGGATGAAGCTTGGCATTCTTCAACTAGCAAACTCATTAGAGTTAAGAGTCCCTTCCAGTTAGAGTATATCATATTGCAGTATGGACCGTTTGGAAATTACGATGAGCTCTTTAAGCACTTAATCAAACATATTTCTCCTTTTGGCAATGCTAACGCAGGCCCTTCGTAGAACAAACGCTCCACATGTTACCATATTTGCACTAAATTTCCACTATTGGGATTGGATAACAGCTCCGCTTTGAACAATCACTACCACATGATTAATGAGGGGAGAAAATAGCATCCATTACAAGTGCCTCTTGAGAGAAGAAAGGCGCAGACAGCCTGATCCTCTTAATAGCTGTGTCATATGCTTCCTTCACCAATGGCCTTGGCAAGAGTCTATGATTGCAAAGCTAGCTTTTAGCCTACCAGCCCTCCACATCTGGCCCTAAACTGTTGCTGGAACCTTCGGTGTCTGTTTTACACTTAAATCATTGGGACATAAACTCTGCGCCATTTCTTCCTAGGGCTTGATCATTGCAAAATATCTTCCTTTCTATTCTATGGTGATCAAACAGACACTGCTTTGAGAGTCATTCCTCTTCCACAAGATGCTGAAACCAGAAGGTAGTTTTGCAAAACGGGGTGGGGGAAAGTGGTAGAAGAGCATGTTGAAGAATACTTCCCTTTTTTTTTTTTGAAAAAGGATGTTTATTTTCCATTGACCCCTAATGGGTATCAACAAAAAGCAACACTGCTCTTTAAATCATGATAGGCAAAGTACACAAAATCTATATGCTGTGTCTCGGTATTGCACAATTGTTTGCCAAAACCTGCATTCCAGTGCAGACCAGGAAGAGATGAAAAGGACAGAAATTAGACTGGTCACGAACTATCAAGAATAATGGCTTGATGTTTAGAGAAAGGGTTTTGAAAGACACAACAAAGTTTATAAGGGAAAGTTCAAAAGAATGTTAGTGCCTTGGGTGAAAAGAAAGGTGTGACTCTTAGCCTAACACAACTTCTACCTGGATAGTTCAGTTGGTTAGAGTGTGATGCAGATACTGTCAAGGTTGCAGGTTCGAGCCCCGTATGGGACAACCGCATATTCCTGCATTGCATGGGTTTGGACTAGATGATCCTCAGGGTCCCCTCCAACTCTATGATTCTATGATATAGAGAACCACAAATTCTTCTAGAAGATCAGCTTATTGTGTGTTTGGCAAAGCATTAAAGAGACATGCTAGAACAGCTTGTATATGTATACAGACTTCTTTAATCCTCTTTGTTCTCAAGTGGTTCACAAACTGATCCTAAATTTTATGGAACAATTTGTTACTTGCAACTATTCGCATTTGGAACAAATGATAATTTGAAAGCACATTCTTATAAAATGACGGGTGGGAAATTGAATACTAACAGTAGCTATTCCAAATGATTGGAATTACTGAGTGGCAACAGGTCTTCCCTTACTGCATTATAAAAAGTAATCAAGAGTCTTTTTCAATTAATATAATTTCTCACAACCACCACCCATCAAAGCTAGAAGTAGCAGGATACATACTGGCATTATTAAAAACAACTTCCTTGAATATTGCTTCTCCTACTTAATACTGCTTCTGTACCAGTCTCTTTGGATTCCTCTGGTTAACCAATGTTCACTGGAATATTTATTACAGACTGGAATATTGCTCTTTATGCCAAAAAGAAGTTAATTGGTTTTCTGTCGGCAGCATTAATCTGAGTACATCAATAACTAACCAACTAAAGAGCACTATTTGTGCTGCTTAAATGGCAGCACAAATCGCAAAAGCTCTAGCCATAATAAACTAGCAGAGACCTCTTCTCTAGTAGAATATTTGAGGTAAGAAAAGGGCCAACTCAATTGCATGCAGAGACACCTATTATCTATGGAACCAAGTGTTTGAGAAGGCATTTTCACCAAAGATTATCGCTGTTTTCAAAGAAGTCGAGGACCCAGCTCAGGACCCACAATTTGGCACCTCCAGGCTTGACTACTGTAATTCGCTCTATGCGGGGCTGCCCTTGAAGCTGTCCCAGAAACTCCAGCGGGTGCAGAATGCTGCAGCGAGGCTCCTCACGGGGTCTCTGCCATGGGAGCATATTCACCCAGTGCTTTTCCAGCTGCACTGGGTCCCTGTGGAGTACAGGGTCAGATTTAAGGTGCTGCTTTTGACCTTTAAAGCCCTTTACAGCCTAGGACCCCTGTACCTACGGGACCGCCTCTCCCGGTATGCCCCACGGATAGCCTCAAGGTCCATAAATAGCAACACCCTAGAGGTCCCGGGCCCTAAGGAAGTTAGATTGGCTTAAACCAGAGCCAGGGCCTTTTCAACACTGGCCCCGGCCTGGTGGGACGCTCTGACTCATGAGACCAGGGCCCTGCAGGATCTGATTTCTTTCCACAGGGCCTGTAAGACAGAGTTGTTCTGCCTGGCCTTTGGCTTGGAGCCAATTTGATTCCCTCCCTCTCTTTCTTTTTTCTTTTCCTTTCTCCTCCTGCGATGAGGCTACATTTTAATATTTTAATGTTGTATTTTAATTTTGCTTTTAAGTTTGTAATCATTCAACTTGAGTTTTTTTATTGCTTGTTAGCCGCCCTGAGCCCAGCCTTGGCTGGGGAGGGCGGGGTATAAATAAACATTATTATTATTATTATTAATATGAAGTCGATGCCATGCGAGCTCAAAAGAACCAGGAAATAGAACAAAAGATATGCCCCTAAAACCTGGAAATAAATGAACTTTGATTCTTGACTGAGAAGTGTATTTTAACCAGATTTGAAGATGGCCGGGGGGGGGGGGGGAGAGCATTGTTTTTGTTTGTTACTACATTATGTATTTTTGTGGGCTTATATCCTAAACCCTCAAATGAAGGGCGGTTTACATACATCTGATGTGAGATGTCACCAGTGCAGAATGGTGCCTACAACTGGGTTGGCTAACCTGCCCCCCCCCATCTTATTGTACTTCATCAGACCCAATCAGCATAATAAATGCTCAAGGAAGATGGGAGTGTAGTTGAGCAACATTTGAAAGGCCAAAAACTAACCATTGCTGGGCCAGAATGTTTAGACAGATTAGGTGGATTTGAGTTTAATCCCCATTCAGTCATAAAGAACACTGAGCGACTTGGCTATGCATGACCCCCTCACCCAAGTTGCCACCCCATCATTAGAACGGGGTCTATTGGATCATGCCAATGGCCGATCTAGTTCAACACTGTGTTTTCAACAGCAGTCAATAAGAGGCGGCCAGGAATGCAGGCAACAGCTTTCCCCATGGTCGTTCGTTTCTCTGCAACACGTATTCAGAGATATATCAAGAAGCTCCGCCTACAACCACTGGGATATTCAAATAGACAGATGTGCAAATGTTTCTGCAACACTTACTATTTCATTTTATCCTAAAAGAAAAATGCAGGCAGCCTGTGTAAAACATAGGAAGAAGGGCAAGGCCAGCTTTCAATCAAATGGTTACATTCTGCCATTTGGCAACATCCGTTTTATGCGGAAAACATAACCAAAACATTTTGTACGACTTCTGGAGCACAAAGTAACAAAGTCAGACAACTGCAAAGAAGTGGGCAAATTCTGATACAAATATTTTTAAAGACTGTTCCGTGTTTGATGCTGTTTTAAAGGAGGTTTGCCTAGAAAATTACAATTGTTCAGTAAGCATGAGAGATTTCATTTGTAATTCAGAACATCCCAGTTATTTGTTTTCCCTCAAAATATAAAGGTAAGCCATGCTTTATAAATATGCAACAAAGTTTCAAGTAAGATGCAAACACCAGCATCCTAATGTTTTCATTTAATTACCCTTGAAACGCATTCTATTTAATATTCATTACTCAAAAGCCAATTTAAAAGGGAAAGAGGTGATGGTACTTATTCAGAAAGACATGCTTTCATTCACTGCAATAGTTATCTAATATACGGAAGTTAATAAAGCAGATTAATCTACAAGTCCCTTTAAGCCATCACTGAGTTTAGAACAACTGCCTCTTTGACCTTTAACCCTCCTGCTGTGCACCAGTAGCAGGTGCCAGCTGCGCTAAAACGATGGCTGACGTGTTTGAACGCAAAGCCTTTTCTTACTTTTCCTCTGACCAGCAGCTGACCCTGTAGGAGCAATTGTTTCATCTGCTGGCCTAAAGGGTACATAAACCAGAAACGGATAAACAAAAAGCATATATACACCAGCTGCCTAGCCTTAGGGTACACCTCTACCGTCAACACCTCTAGCAATTTTTTCTGAAAGCCAAATTGCAGCCTTTTTGTCTCCATCCATGGACTAGGCGATACTTGTTACTTTACAAAGCTAAACTTCCATGCACACCAAAGTAGCACACTGTATTGTTAAGTGCTTAACAAGCTTTGTGATCAGGGAAGTCATTCTTGCTCGATTTGACTGTTTTGTTTTACAAACAGATCGCACTCTTAAAGTACAACTGCTTTGAAGTACTATAAAGTAGCAAGCTTCGGATTAAAAGCTGAAAAGTTATGCAAGATGCAAAACGATGGACGAAAGGTTTAGTGGGGTCCCCTCCTCCATTCTATAATTTTACACAGAGCATTGTAAGCACAGCATTCTGTACAGGTGGAATTATACCTGCATTGTGCTTTTATCAAGGCTGCTGACACCATCACACCATTATGAAATATTCTTTTGCTTATTGAATTACTCTGCCTTAAGATGAGAAGGCAATTATTTTGTTGATAAAAGTTACACGAGCACAAAGGCAGAGTAATTAATAAATGTATTATACGTCTGACAGAATAAAAAGTTAATATATTTTAAGGCACATCCAGTTCCTCCCCCCAAATTCATGAAATTATTTATATTAAACTATCAATCAATGCTGAAATGCCTAAATTTATGTCAATAGTTCAATAAGTGGCCTTGAGATTGAATTTTGGCTCATTCAATAAAGTATATTTTCCTGTTCCTTAACCACCCACATCTCTGCTGATTTGGTCTACAGCTGTTATATTTCTTTCAATTAAGAAAAAGTTATGATGCTTATTGGATCATATCCTTAAAATATGCTAAAATCCTAAATCCAGATATGAGTGGTTGCCCATTGTTTGGGGCCTGAGGGTACATTTAATTTTGACAGAGTGAGATGGGGGCATCGCCCCCTCCGGTTGCTTTTTCCCTCCCTCTCCTGGGTTACACTCCCCTCCCTTGAGAAAGAGAAAAGGCACACACACATTTGTTTAAACAAATCCTCTTCTTGTGTTATAGCCACCCCACCCCACACTTCATAGTAAGGCTATAGTATTGTCCACATAGTATTCTAGTTGCTATAAAAATGACTGAGATGCCACCTGAAAAGGTAGAATCAAAAAGGTAACGTGCTGTACAGTGCTGAGAACATTCATCCAAACATAAACAGGGGTGATCAGACTTTTGCTTTTTTACTTATTGTGAAAATCATTAGCGTGAAACATTAAGGCATTTTATTAATCGCGTATTTTACCCCGATCCTCCTGTGAAGCAGGCTAATTTTAAATCCTTTTGTAAACTACTAGGCACGCTGCTGCTTCTCCCACTGCTTAATACCAAGAAAAGCAATCAGAATTTTAAATATGAAGAACGTACCGCAAAGTATGTCAAAGCACTGGATATCTACTGCAAGTTACACATGGGCTCCCCATAGGAAGGACAGACTATTCCCTCTAGGGGCTGTGGTTAACTTTGGGATGAACAACATAACCAGCACTGAAGAACGGAAACTTCTATTGATTTATGAACTGCAGAAAACGTATTAACATAACTTCTATTTACGTTGGAGCAAGTTGTTAAGTTACAGCTTATGTATGCGATTCAAACATTAGTTAATTAAATGCAACACTTTAAAAAAACAGTTGGGGAAGGGTGTTGGCTTTGTTTAATCTTAGCAAGGACGGAATAGCTGCATTTGTAATTTGTAGTAAAAGAAAAAGCAAGCACAAGGATATTTAAAGAGGATGCATTTTACTATGTTGAACAAGACTGTATTAAAGCTTAGAAGTAATACTGGTTAGGAATATAAAACAACACCCAATCATATAATAAAAAAAAAGAAATTATGCATAATTGGGCTTCTTACATTCCACATTTCTAAAGCAGTTTCACTTATGTGAGCAAGGGCAACTCCATTTGCATTCTACACAAATTTCTATTTCATTTCTTCAGCAGGCAAGATCAGGCAACGGAGAGAGCTAAAACCTCTTAAAGATCATTGCTCCAGGTCTAACTATCTGATATACACTCACAGAAGTAGTTTTCATTCTGAGACATAATTAAATAAATGCCTTTCACTGAACTTCTAATACTCTTAATAAGACTATATGTTTTAAATGCCTCTGACTATTTCCACAATATTATTATTCCTACCCCTCAAGGCTTTAGCAGAGGTCCTGTTTATTGTATAACCCAATCAAGCCAAGCAGTGAAGCACTTGGGTAGCCTGCTCTTTGCTATGTGTTCAGATGTTTTATGAAGTTATGAGGCCTTTATCTCACAGGGCCAACATATATTTGAATCTTAACATATGCATGTGGTTTCAGATGGAGATAAGCAGATGGCATGCTTTACTACGTTATACGTACGCTTACAATAATCTGAATAGTTTTACAATGCTCTTTCATCCTCTAATCTTCCCTCTCTCATATCCCTGCTGCCAGCACAGCACATCCTCCTCATCTATTACTTCTTTAATATCCCATAGTCAGGAGGACAGCAAAACAGCAGTGCAGTGCTATGGTGGTCAGCTGAAATTGTTCTCATGGTTCTAAAGAATAAGACCACTCTTTCCTCTGGCTCTTTATGCCACGAGAAAAGACATGTAGCCCCCCCCCTTACTCTAGGCTGCCATTTGCCTTGTGTCTGTGCACCATGTCATATGATCAATTACGAAGAGCAGGGCTTACTTGGCCCCCCAAAAGAATATTTTATTCAAGTTGGCACCCCTGGGTGGTATAGTTGATATGGCATAGGAACTGGTCAATGCCAGCTGAATAAAGGAGCAGTTTGCTTAGATTTGAATCAACTGGCATTCATCCTATGGGACCAGCATCTATCGTTAAACAGGACCAGAATGTTGGAAGGGACCTTAAATGTCGTCTAATCCAGGAAAGCCACTGTCGTGCTATAGCTGGTTAAAATGTATTTCCATTTCTTCAGGAACAAGAGAACTTTATTTTACCTATCTATTTGACGCTTGTGCAGATATGCACCCGTATTTACGGATGCTCCTTTCGTTATTTTAAAAGAAACAAAATATAATCGGTGCTTCCGCCAGAACAGAGGAACAGGGGAAAATATTCTGTTACATTGCATCACTTTAAAGAACTGACAAGCCTCTTTAAGCTCGCAGTACAATTAGTCATTAG
The DNA here is from genome assembly GCF_951804945.1 of Podarcis cretensis. Taxonomy (NCBI): domain Eukaryota; kingdom Metazoa; phylum Chordata; class Lepidosauria; order Squamata; family Lacertidae; genus Podarcis; species Podarcis cretensis. The sequence continues at coordinate 115,284,553 of NC_137172.1, read as the reverse complement.
GGCCTAGTTTTCTAGCACTGTTAAGCAATTTGTAATAACCCCCTTCCTTTTAATAGGGTTAGGCATTACTTACAAGACACAGCTGTCTAGAAAACTGAAACCTCTAGTTGTGAAGCAACAGTCTTGTTCATTAGCCGCCATGATAGTCAAATCAGCTCTAAAGCCAGGGTTTAATGGCCTGCCGATGAATAATCAATGGCTCACTTTTCATCTGAGTGTGAAAATGAGAATAATCTAATTCATTGTCCCTCTGGTAAGATTCAAGTCCTTGGGTTCTGTTTCTATTCAGGGCTGATTTATAACCCAATGGAAACCTGATGTAAACATATAATCAATGAGTCCCATCATTGCTGATAACCGCCCCCAACTGGCTCACTCCCTCATCTCAAAAAGCCATCCCTTTAGGCTATTAGCTCCGTCCAGCTAACTCTTTCTACTATCCCTGCCTGCTGCTTTTACCTTGGCCATTCGTTTAGACCAGCAGAGTCAGAAGTAATTTTATACGCAGCAGAGAGCGGGTGGAATTGATTTTTCACTCAGCACTCAGTTCCCATCTGAATAATTATCAATTTTACTGCCTCATAAAGGGGAGAGTCAAAATTTCAAATCAATTCAAAAGAGCTTCTGAGACTGGAGAAACTGTGCACAAGGAGAAAGGTCAAAGTTGGTAGTGACCTCGGGAGATGATGTCAGGTATTAGAACACTGAATGGTTGACATCAGAAGCACTCAATATGGTATGACTCGTGCTAATGCAAATCATATTTATGCTGACTACTGGAGACCAGTCATTAATATTTAAAAGAGTACCTGAAAGCCTACATTCAGACGAACTATAATGTATTCGACAAACTGCGAAGCTAATAAAGACAGATCACTGCTTATTCATAGGATATAAATTTCAGGATTGCCAAGCGTCATTAACACAAACTACGGCGTTAAGGTCATAAGGAAGGCAAACGTATGAAAATCCTGATTTGAGGTCAGTATGCTATTATTTCTGATCCTACAGTTGTATTTATAGAGCAGGAACTACTGTACACAGTGACAGGTGAGTACTGAATACACCGCCAAGTTCTAATCAATTTCTGCTTTGGATTGGCTTCTGCAGGAAGTCGTAGTGAGAGGGAATGATGGCAATGAATCACATGCCGATAATAATGCCAGTCAAATACATTCCTAAATAATATGCTGTGTACCAGTTCCTTATTTGCCTTTATTTGGAAACAAAGATCACCCAATGTAATCGGAACAATAAATAACAATGATAAATCTTGTAAACTTAAGTAGCAACCACCATTTCTGTTGCCTAACCATCAGTACAATCTCCAGGTCACTAAAGATCTTCCACTGATGTCACTCTGTCCTGATTACAGCCATAAATCCAAGCAGTTACATGGTATTTAGTTAACAATCTGTTCTTAAAATGCCCACCAGTCTGCCATTTGGGATTAAATCATTCACCAAAGACAAAACTGACTATGAAACTGTCAAAATCCATGGTTCCTTGCAACAATAGTGCATCCCATAATAATAGAAACAGAAGCACAACACCTCTCTGTGTCATCTTCAGATCATGAAATTTTTATTACTCGATTTGCCTTGAAAAGACAAACGGCAATCAATTGCTTAGTTGAATATCATATGAGCATCTAGTTATTTTTTTATTTAGAACTACTGTATTCCATCTGCTTATCTCTGAGGTGACTCAGATAAAATATTAAATACTAATACAAAATATAATACTAATATACTAAGTAAAATCCATCTAATATACAAGGAAAAAGAAAAGTCAGAAGAATAAGTGTACTTGCTAAAAGCTGGTACAATTAATATATATGTTGAAGACTCAAGTACATTAAAAAGCCTTCACCAGACACCTAAAAGACATTTAAGTAGGTACTAGGCAAAAAATGTTTAGGGAGGAAGTTCCAAAGTCAAGCTGCCACGCTTTTTCCAAAAAAGGGGCCCTGCATGAAACTTCCAAAGGTGGAGGCAACTGGATCAGGGCCTCAGTTGATAATCTAAGCAAACAGGCACATGCATGTAAGAGAAGATTGTTGCCCTGAGGCTGTTTAGGGCTTCATACACTAAAATGCACTTTGAACTGCATCCAAAAGCATACTAGAAGCCAGCAAAGTTCTTTTGGTTCCAGCAAAAACATATTCAGCACAGCAGGTTCCCATCAGTAACTTGGTCACTGAACCTGCTGAAGTTTCTGAAAACTCTTATACAGGCAGCCTAATGTATAGCCACATGTGAGATATCAACATGGCATGGATAAGTGTGGCAAGATTTTAGTTATCAAGGAGAGGCTGCAGCTAGCACACCAACTGAAGGCAGAAAGTTTTCCACCCTACAGACTTCATTTGGGTGCGTATAAGCAAGGCTAGACCTAAAAACAACACCACCAAATTCTCTTAAGGGAAACTGCAATTTCATCAAGAACAGGCCAAATATTAACTCACTACCCAATCATACCATCTATGAACATTCTTCAGTCTTGTCTGTTGAGATTTAGTTTATCAGCATTTATCGAGATACCTACACCTATTCCTGTCCAGGCATTCACCACGATATTTGGATTGGGAGAAGGAGGGAGAACTCTCCAGATGGTTTCACTAAACAGGATGTAAGGCAAAATGGATTACTTGGGAGCCAAAAGTGCTCTAGTTAAGAGGGTCAGCATGCCAACAAGTGATCAAGACTATATTTCTTGGTAAACTGCCTATATTTCAGAGGTCAACCAGGACTGCCGTAGGTGTGTCAGCAACATCAAGCTGTAAACTCCCATAGTACCAGACCATTGGGCCATGCTGGCTGGGAATGACAGAACTTGAGATTCTGAAACATCTCGAGAGTATCAGGCTCAGGAAAACTGGTACAGTGGTGCCTCACAAGACGAAAATAATCCGTTCCGCGAGTCTCTTCGTCTAGCGGTTTTTTCGTTTTGCGAAGCATCCCTATTAGCGGCTTAGCGGATTAGCGCTACTAGCGGCTTAGCGGCTATTAGCAGCTTAGAAAAAGGGGGGGAGGGAAAAAACTCGCAAGACTCGCAAGGCGTTTTCGTCTTGTGAAGCAAGCCCATAGGGAAATTCGTCTTGCGAAGCGCCTCGAAAAACGGAAAACCCTTTCGTCTAGCGGGTTTTTCATCTTGCGAGGCATTCGTCTTGCGGGGCACCACTGTATACAGGATTCCAAATCTGGCCACACATTTGGAAAGGTACCACAAAGAGGTCAACTTATTTTCAACCCCAACTTTCCAATACTTTCCAATAATGAGTTAATATTTTTCACTGTTGTTGCATCCCAGGTTGCAATGCTTTTCACTGAGCTATCCACAATGGCCCCAAGATTTCTTCCCTGAATACTTAACCACTGAAGACTCCCTTAGTGCATTATAGAAGCTTCTGAACTTCTATAATAAAATCAGTTCACATGCGTGCTGCTTGGTCACATGGGGTTTTTGGCATAGTGCCTTTTGCTTTCCGGCAGAGATGCACTGACACTGGAAATCCAGTGCGAAAGGAGGTTGTGGTGGAATAGGTCTCTTGTGTGCAGATGACCCCAGCATCTCCCACAGTGGTCAAAGGTACCCACTTATTTGTAAGGTAGTTGATACTGGGCCAATGAGGAAGACTATTGTGATTGTTGACAGTGAGGTCATCAGCGCCTGGAGTTAAGAACATGATCTCCCCATGACTACTGTATCACTAGAGGCTTTTTCTAAACTTCCAAAACAAAAACACCAGCAATTTTTTAAAAAGTCTCATCTATTAACTGATAAACTGAACTACAGTGGTGCCCCGCAAGACGAACGTCTCGCAAGACGGAAAACCCGCTAGACGAAAGGGTTTTCCGTTTTGGAGGCGCTTTGCAAAACGAATTTTCCTATGGGCTTGCTTTGCAAGACAAAAATGTCTTGCAAGTTCCTGCGGGGTTTTTTCCCTCCCCCCACCCCTTTTCCTAAGCCCTAAGCCGCTTATCAGCTGATCCGCTAAAAGCCGCTAAACCGCTAATAGCGCTAATCCGCTAAGCTGTCAATGGGCTTGCTTCGCAAGACGAAAAAACCGCTATACGAAGAGCCTCACGGAACGGATTAATTTTGTCTTGCGAGGCACCACTGTATCCTTGTAAACTTGCTTTATAAGAAAGAAGAGGAGCTACAACAGCACTGCAGATGTTATTTGCCCAAAGATGGAAGGCAGACAAAGTACCTACAAGAGAAGAACGGCTGACAAAGATGATGGACTATGCCAAAAATGACCAGGAAGATTTTGTGTGAATGTTTAGGGATGCAGGGGAGGATATATTGTCTAAGATATCCTATCCCAACTTGTCTTTACGAGTTCAACAAAATCAGCACAGTTAACATTCCCCGTTTTTTAAACACACGCACAGCAGGTAGCTTGCTCAGACTCGTTAAGAGTCTCTGTAAATATTTCCTGGTATTTTCCCTGTTTAATCTTAAAATAAGACTCTACGCAGTCTTCTGATGTTTAAATGTGGTGACTACAGTGGTGCCCCGCAAGACGAACGTCTCGCAAGACGGAAAACCCGCTAGACGAAAGGGTTTTCCGTTTTGGAGGCGCTTTGCAAAACGAATTTCCCTATGGGCTTGCTTCGCAAGATGAAAATGTCTTGCGAGTTCCTGCGGGTTTTTCCCCCTTCCCCCCCCTTTTCCTAAGCCCTAAGCCGCTTATCAGCTGATAAGCCGCTTATCAGCTGATCCGCTAAAAGCCGCTAAACCGCTAATAGCGCTAATCCGCTAAGCTGTCAATGGGCTTGCTTCGCAAGACGGAAAAACCGCTATACGAAGAGCCTCACGGAACAGATTAATTTCGTCTTGCGAGGCACCACTGTATCTCCTTATGGGATAAAGTCCCCCTTTTCTTCTCTTGGCCTGGAGCCAAGGGTGAATTTTAGTAGTGCTGTTGTTAAGATGGCATCGATAGAGATAAGAGGGACAAGAAGAGAAAAGATGGTCGCCAGCCTGTAGATTCTAGATTATTCCACTTCAGGAGAGGCCACACCCATCTCAAGTTACACATAGGAAGTTTCATCTCAGTCCTGGAATGCAGGAAGTTCCGGCTGGAGGACTGAGACAACCTTCATGTCAACTCTAGCAATGTTGTGTTTGACTGCACCTGATTCTTACATCCCACAGGTTTACTATCAAGAGGATAATAAATTTAATAAAGAATGGGGGAAATTTATGTTACTTCAAAGAACACTGTAAACAATTAAAAACATTGGCAGGATTCTAAAAAAAACCACTTGCAATGTAGCGAGAAACTGAGGGTTAAGAAAATATGGAGAACATTATATGATGCATTTGGAAAAGAATAACTTTGGAAACCATGGAGGAGTGGAGGGAAGTTCTGAGATTCAGAGAATCCTATGTGTACATGATTATGATTTATTTGTGATGATAATTGTTAAAGGCAAAAACAAATATTATTTTTTTTTAAAGAAAGGAAGGAGAGGAGAGGAGAACACCTTTGCTCACAACGATAACAAAAATGGAGGAAAGCTGCACAATGCTACGGAGCTTACCTGCTGCAATACTTCTGAGTTCTGCTGCATGAAGTGCAGTAATCTTTGCCCGTCTTGTGAAGTCTCTCTACATCTCAGAGGTTTCTTGCCTTCTTTTGCTATGTGCTTAAAGAGGTAGGTGACAATGTAGTCTAAACTTGCACAGCAGCTGGAGGACACAATCGTATCTGCACACGGCAAATGAAATAAAATGTAATTAATTAGGAGACAGTTCTAACAGGAACATCCTAGATGAGAAAGAGAAATCACAATATTACAGTGAGATGAGGTATCTGGATGAAAATGTTTCACCGCACCGTTGCTCTTCTTCGGTAGGTTTAACATATTCAAAGTAGATTTCAGTGCAACAGGCCCTCTTCTCTCACTCTAAACCGCACAGGGGGACTCCTAAACCCCACTGGTATTCTGCCTAGTTGTAAGCACTCCTGCTGGGTGTTCCAAATTGCAGGATTCCAGCTGCTTCCTTATTGCTATGAAATTATGAAATCTGAAGAGTTTGTACTTGGGGGATAAGAGCAAATGTTTTCATTCTCCTGCTTTAAAATCCTAACTGAAGAGCCAATATCACAATTTGCCTGAAAATGAATGCACAGGTTGAACATGCAATCCAAGGGTCTTTTATTATTAAATATTCAGGATATTGTAGGGACGTGGGTGGCGCTGTGGTCTAAACCACTAAGCCTCTTGGGCTTGCCGATCTGAAGGTCAGCGGTTCAAATCTGCGCAACAGTGGTGAGCTCCCATTGCTCTGTCCCAGCTCCTGCCAACCTAGCAGTTCAAAAGCACACCAGTGCAAGTAGATAAATAGGTACCGCTCTGGCGGGAAGGTAAACAGTGTTTCCGTGCGCTCTAGTTTCTGTCATGGTGTTCCGTTGCTGGCTCCCTCAGCCTGAAAGCGAGATGAGCACCGCATCCCATAGTCACCTTTGACTGGATTTAACCATCCAGTGGTCCTTTACCTTTACCTTTCAGGATATTATTAGGAATTTGGAAAAATGACACAAACTTGCCAGCTATCAAAAATATTAAAAATTGTATTTCGATAGAACATTAAATCTTAGGATGACAATAATACTGAGGTATGGAATGAGAAATGGCAGAGGTAAATGGCTGTTTGGATATTTTTATTGCAATCAGAATAATGATAAGTGCCATTGCACAATTTCTACCAGAGGTTTTGGGCTATGAACTTGATAATGCAATAGCTGATAAGAGAAAGTAGAGCAAAGGATAATGGCTCATCCTTACGTGCAGGATTTAAACTGAAGGAAACTTGTCAGAAGACCAAAACCGAACCATATCTGATGCAACATTAATGTGTCCATCTGACTCATGTATGCTCTCCCCCCCCCCCCCCGCTTGAAGGACAGGCGTGGTTTGTCTTCCTCACCTCAGTTCCTTTATTTACACCTCTCTTTTGCACGGACACCCCATTCAATGCAATACTTTTAACAGCAGAATACCTTCGTATGCTCAATAATCAACCGATTCCCAAATCCATATGTTTGTTGTTGCTGTTTAGTCATTTAGTCGTGTCCAACTCTTCGTGACCCTATGGACCAGAGCACGCCAGGCACTCCTGTCTTCCACTGCCTCCCGCAGTTTGGTCAAACTCATGTTAGCAGCTTTGAGAACACTGTCCAACCATCTCGTCCTCTGTCGTCCCCTTCTCCTTGTGCCCTCAATCTTTCCCAACATCAGGGTCTTTTCCAGGGAGTCTTCTCTTCTCATGAGGTGGCCAAAGTACTGGAGCCTCAGCTTCAGGATCTGTCCTTCCAGTGAGCACTCAGGGCTGATTTCCTTAAGAATGGATACGTTTGATCTTCTTGCAGTCCATGGGACTCTCAAGAGTCTCCTCCAGCACCATAATTCAAAAGCATCAATTCTTCGGCGATCAGCCTTCTTTATGGTCTAGCTCTCACTTCCATACATCACTACTGGGAAAACCATAGCTTTAACAATATGGACCTTTGTCGGCAAGGTGATTTCTCTGCTTTCTAAGATGCTGTCTAGGTTTGTCATTGCTTTTCTCCCAAGAAGCAGGCATCTTTTAATTTTGGACTGCTGTCACCATCTGCAGTGATCATGGAGCCCAAGAAAGTAAAATCTCTCACTGCCTCCATTTCTTTCCCTTCTATTTGCCAGTAGGTGATGGGACCAGTGGCCATGATCTTTGTTTTTTTGATGTTGAGCTTCAGACCATATTTTGCACTCTCCTCTTTCACCCTCACTAAAAGGTTCTTTAATTCCTCCTCACTTTCTGCCATCGAGGCTGTGTCATCTGCATATCTGAGGTTGTTGATATTTCTTCCGGCAATCTTAATTCGGGCTTGGGATTCATCCAGTCCAGCCTTTCACATGATGAATTCTGCATATAAGTTAAATAAGCAGCGAGACAATATACAGCCTTGTTGTACTCCTTTCCCAATTTTGAACCAATCAGTTGTTCTACATCCAGTTCTAACTGTAGCTTCTTGTCCCACATAGAGATTTCTCAGGAGACAGATGAGGTGATCAGGCACTCCCATTTGTTTAAGAACCTGCCATAGTTTGCTGTGGTTGATACAGTCAAAGGCTTTTGCATAGTCAATGAAGCAGAAGTAGATGTCTTTCTGGAACTCTCTAGGTTTCTCCATAATCCAGCGCATGTTTGCAATTTGGTCTTTGGTTCCTCTGCCTCTTCAAAATCCAGCTTGCACTTCTGGGAGTTCTCGGTCCACATACTGCTTAAGCCTGCTTGTAGAATTTTAAGCATACTCTTGCTAGCGTGTGAAATAAGTGCAATTGTGCGGTAGTTGGAGCAGTCTTTGGCACTGCCCTTCTTTGGGATTGGGATGTAGACTGATTACTGATGCAATAACTTTGCCTACTCTTTGGAGAATGTTCATTGTATTTACATTAACTAGAATTATCTGCTCAGCTTGTAATGTGGATAAAAATATTCATGTTGCCATTATATCATCATAACCTTACTCCAACACATGCTGCCTCAGTTCAATGAAAACAGAGTCTGTTTGCTTATATGCATTAGCATACGGCAACAATAGATTGGTTATTTTCTATCTGTGCCCTGTTTATAAATGTAGGCAATCTTATCTAGTTTCTCATTACTGGGTTATTTGGTCTTCTTTTCCCACATCATAGTTTTTTCTAGCATTACTCTGTATCCAAGTGCAGCTTCTGTTTCAGTTCTAACGGCAGTCACGCTTGAAGCTACTGCAGATAATTTGTCTCCCTTTCTGTTCAAAGTAGGAGAAAATGGAACGGAGGCTGGTATAAGAAACGATCAGATTCTTAGGAGATTGCCTGCATTTGGGGATTCAACCTGCTCCCAAGTGAGGACAATTGACTCTAAGGGTTGCAAATCTAGGTCACCATGGCATTGGTTTTGATTGCCTAGCTTTTGGATGGGTGCACGAATTAAATTGTTAAAATATTCATTTGGAAGAGAAAGAGAAGGTGTATGATAGACTCAATTAAGTGTATCCCCCTAAACTGTGATGAGTGGAAACCTGCCAATATTGCAGTGAGCATTTGAGAACTTCTCTCTAGACGCCAGATTGTTGATCTGTGCCAGTTCTGCTTCATAAACGTTGTTTTCAAGTTTACTTGTATTTGAACATCATTGCAATATATTTTTTCCTAAGCTAAGTTCTCCTGAGGTCTTAGAAAGGATTTTGCAGACAATATAGCCACAATTAGTCTCAAGACTCTCTTAATCTTACCAAGTATGAAACATTCCTGTGAATTTCTGATAATCCCCATTTCTACTGGCTTCAAATGGAGGTGAACTTTCGTATCTCTTTCCCAGAGAGTTTCTTTATTTGTAGAATCTACCCAATCTATCTATTATCCATCTCTCATAATAATACCCCATCCATTCACCATGCTGCTGAGGTTGTCATACATGGTTATCTCATTTTATCATCTCACCAGCATGTAAGCATTGAATCTAACACGGAGAAATTAGACATCCTTACACATCAAGTCACACAGAATTCACTACATTAAGTGCAGGATCAAAGCTTAAGATCAAGATATTTTAAATTCCCAAATGGACGAAAATGCAGAACCAAGCAATTCCTTCTCCCAAGGCATGGCAGTCTGTAGTGCAACGGGAGTTATTACGATGACTTGTGATCTCAGGGCTACTTGATATACAGGTGAAACTCAAAAAATTAGACTATCGTGGAAAAGTTCATTTATTTCAGTAATTCAACTTAAAAGGTGAAACTAATATATGAGATGGACTCATGACATGCAAAGCGAGATATGTCAAGCCTTTATTTGTTATAATTGTGATGATTATGGCATACAGCTGATGAAAACTAGACCCCCTAAAACAGGATGGGCAACTTCAAGCCCTCTGGGCTTCTCTGTCTGGTCCTTGGGATTTTTGCTGAAGTGGAACCCAAGGCAGGACCAATGTAGGGTGGGACTATTCAGTGGTACTGAGTACTTTGGGACAAAACAAACAAGCTTCAATGTGAGTCATGGGGGGGACGACGACTGGCTTTTCACTTCTGACATTGGGATCATTTGAACAGGTTGTGAAAAGTAGAATTTGAAAGATGTATGTAGATGACCAGTGACTACCATACCCATTTGGGGTGGAGGAAGGCAGATTTCTCATCTACTCCACCATTTCCCCTTGTAATTCTATTTTTGATATCATCATTTCCAAGGGCAGTATTGAATGTGACATAGAAGTGGAGGGAGGAAATATCTCAATCGAGAACCTGACTGTTGCTTTGAGGTGAACTAAAGTCATTATTCAAACAAAGGTCTGAGAGATATGACCAAGAACACAACTCCAGCCATCAAGATATACGAAGTAATTGTTTGAAAAGTGCAAAATTAATCTATTATGTTGACCACTCAAGGAAAGCAACTGCATGGGCCTGGTTCAGATATTTCCATCCAATCTTTCTCCTATGTTTTGGGTAGACAGGATGGGAAAAGAGCATACCTTCCCTCATGGGCGTAGTGAAGAGGAGGCAGCTGCCCCCTAAATAAATAAAAATCAACACAAATCTGAGGTTGTGGTTCGAGGACCCGACCCCGCAATGTGAAATGAATACACAGGACACATGATATAGGGTTAATGGGCATGAATAAGGCCACAACTTTATTGATTACAGCAGTGATAAGGTATTGGCTTAGGCATTGGATGACTATAACAAGGGGGTTTATTCACCAGCAGGTGGAGCCTGTTGATGCTAATCCAACTATAGGCTCTCCCCTGATGTCACCAAGGGTCGCGCCATGGCCTCCCGCCAAGCAGGCATCGGACGGAGTACACGACCGCCGGATTCCTTTAACGGAATACCCCAAAAATTGAAGGCATAGGCGATGGCCACACCTAGCTCTTCGACACACCACAAAACATTATTCCAATGCCTAACCTACCCACCAATACCACAAAAGTTGTGACGATTGCTATGAGGTAGGCGAAAAAACCAAAAAGCCTAATGCCAAATGGAAAAATTCCTACCAGGCCCCCTAGACAACCAGGGCGACCAACCTAAGGTCCATAGCAAGGCCAAAAAACTAAGACCCTGAACTTGAAGGGAGTGGAGGGTGGGTGACTCGCAACAGGACGACGGAGCAGAGAATGAGGCCGAGGAGGGGCTGGCGCCGCAGCATATAGGCTGCTAAACACGCCCCCTTGGCGGCACCTGGTTGGGTGCCTGCCAGGGGGCGTGGACGCCAGCCAGGTGAGTGGGAAAAGCAGGGGGGAGCTACCGCCCCCTGCTAGGGGCGGCGCTCGGGCTCCCGTCCACAACCACTCCCCTCTCTTCCAGGGAGGAGAGTCTTTCTGTCTCCCCTACCTAACAAAAATCCTGGCCACTCCTATGCCTTCCCTACCCACCCATCTGGCTGACAAGTTCAGCTTCTGAAGCCACTCAATGTCCACATGTAAGCATAACACTTCAGTAGGACATGCATAAGAAATATCCAATGTGGGATAGGCCCAAATAATGCAGAATAATAGGCCAAACTAATGCAGAAAGCTTCCAGGCATTTCCTGAGATATCTAGTGTGCTGTTCTGGTCTATGTGCACTGGATGTTAGGCATGCATGCCATTCTGAAATGCTACGTGTTCATACAAACATATAGTAAAACAGGCATGTAGATGGGTGGGGAGGCCCATTCTTTCTCCCTGAAATGTGCAGGAATAAGATCAGGGGGAGGGTACTGTCCAAACTAAGTTTGTTTGTTTGTTATTAAAAAAAGCAAAAAGGGATGTAAGATTTCTAAATCTTCTAGGTAGAGTGCAGGTGGGCCTAAAAAAATAAAAATAAAATGTTAGCCCTTTCCTTATTTGAATGGAATAGTGGTTCCCTTATTGAAAACAAAAACTCAGCTCACAAAGAAACGTGTGTTTTAAAAAGAAGAGGACAAGATTCTTCAAACAATGTAAAAACACATTGCCTGGCCTAAAATCGGCTATGCAGTACAAAGGTTTGAGTGAAATCAACTACCAGGTTTTCAGCCCTCCTGATTAGACTGTATAAAGAGAATAACTGAACACAAATTCAGCCCTAGGTATTTAGTAGCTGCTGAATAACGAAGGGGATGAGGACGGCTTATGTGAACAGTGTAGGATCAGGCCCATTATGTTTTCACTTCTAAAGGCTTCTGGCCTTGTAGCTGCATATGGAAGTAATGAACACTTTAAGAAATGTATTTGGAAATGCATATTTCATAAGCGAGTTTTGCAGTACTTTTAAACCAGTGCTTTGACTCTATTTGTTTTAAAATTGAATAACACAAAGTAAATCACTAACATCCATTTAGAAACCAGTAGCTGTTCTAAACATGCTGATACTGTACAAGTAGATATTTTATATTCCTCTGTAAGTGATCTTAGCAGCACAGTGGAGAGGTCTACCCTCTCATCTGCTCACGAGGATGCAATTTAAGTATTAAGAGCTACTTATATTTTCCCATAACTGTATATCAAAGATGCTTGTGGCACTCATTTTTCTTCTTATTGTAAGAGTGTAACAGAGGAGGATGTGATGCAAGACCCCCACGCTGATTTTAATGGACAAGCAGAGTCATTTGTTGAACGCGAATGCAGTCCTTATTGCATTTTACTCAAGGCAGACAGACAAACAGCAGGCAGGCAAGTTAAAAGGGGAGGAGGAGGAATGACAATTGTTGCTCTGGTAAACAAAGAGAGAGAGGGGAAGTGTCTGCAGCAGTGATACCATGAAACATCTGGTAGGCAACCTGGCTAATGAGAAAAGGGAATATGACATCTGTATTCAAGCCAACTTCCTATTACATTAGCACCAAGGTGCTGCTGCTATTTATTGTTACTTGAAAAGGCCCATTTGGCCCTAGCATTTTATGAATAAGCATAGATGGAAGAACTATTTTCAACACTTGACAGCATTACTGAACAGACCATAATCTAAGAGCTTTATTTCGTTTAAGATGAATATAGCAGGAAGAGGTACAAGTGCAATGGCAATGCTTGCTATGTTCCTGGACTAGGTTCTTTTTACACCATACCTAAATGATCTCTTTTAAGGGAGTTTGAAAGTAAACAAATTAATCTATTTAACATCCAATTAAAATGGCAGGACACCAAAAAAATGCCATGCTTTCATTTTAGTTAATGAATGGCAGTATGTTATCAATCACAGAAAAATTAGAAAAGCTTTACATGGCGATTAGGGAGAACATCATACAAGATACATTAAAAGGTTTCAGGCGGATGTGGAAAAGCCAGGCAAACACTTTAGAAAAGGGCTCTTGAAAGTGTTTATCTTTACTGTGAAGTCTATGTGAGGGCTTCCATTACACATGATTTACAACCAAGAAATACCAAAGGAATAAATATTATTGCAGAGTATCGAATATACTGTAAAGTGTGGAACTATGATGCACACAGTACTTCCATTCAGGATACTTGTATAAAACAAAAAAGTTTTAAGATGTGGGTTTTCACATCTTTTGCTTTACTGTTTAAACCGCAATATATGCCAAGCACTTCACAATGACACAAGGCGGAAAGGGCTAGCACTTTAAACAAGCAAACAAATATGTCTTAGGAGATGCTCTTCTGTTCTACTAAGCACAGGATATAGGTTGCTTACTCTAATGGACTGATCCAAGGCCTAGTTTTGTATTTAACTGTTGGGTGACATTTGCCCACTGCTTGTGCATGTCAAAATCATGGCTGCAGTTTTCAAAAAGAGTGCTTATGAGTTGGTCGGTGTTACATTTGTGAATTTACCGACATGCCCTGTATTTTGTGTGTTTGCATTTGTATAATAATAATAATAATAATAATAATAATAATTTTTATTTATACCCCGCCCTCCCCAGCCAAGGCTGGGCTCAGGGCAGCTAACAAGAAATAATAAAAACAAGTTGAATGAATACAACTTAAAAACAAGATTAAAATACAACAATTAAAATATTGAAACATTAAAATATTAAAATGCAGCCTCATCACAGAAGGAGAAAGGAAAAAGGAAAAAGAAAGAGAGGGAGGGAATCAAATTGGCTCCAAGCCAAAGGCCAGGCGGAACAACTCTGTCTTACAGGCCCTGCGGAAAGAAATCAGATCCCACAGGGCGCTGGTCTCCTGAGCGTTCCACCAGGTCGGAGCCAGAGTTGAAAAGGCCCTGGCTCTGGTTGAAGCTAATCTAACTTCCTTAGGGCCCGGGACCACTAGGGTGTTGCTATTTATGGACCTTGAGGCTCTCCTTGGGACATACCAGGAGAGGCGGTCCCATAGGTACGAGGGTCCTAGGCCGTGAAGGGTGCTTTGAAAAGGAAAATAATACTTTGAATGTCTGCTGTGCGGTGCTTTGGCCACAGCTCATTGCAGAAAAGCACCATACAATTAAACTCCATCTATCAATCCATCAAACTGAGAGACAGTTGAATTTCCAGTATTCTGACATCCCTACTAACATCCGCCATCCTTACAAACACCCAACTCTACTTTAGGAACAGAAAACATTATCCAGTTTCATGAGAAGTTTAATTATGAAGCAATTTTATGCACTTGGACCAGGAAGCTTGAGTTCAAATTCCAGCCCACCAATGAAGTCAAGGGAACTACTATTGCTTGATTCATTTCCCTCTGCAAAATGAAAATACTGGTGACAGGCTTGTTTGTAAGGTTGAATGAGATAGAGAAACTATGCCTGGTTAGAATGTTCTGTGAGGAGAGCAAATTATGCATTAAAAAAAATTGTTTGGAGCAACACTGAAGAAAGGGACAAAAGTTGAATTTAAATGAGTGTGTATCGACCATGATTCAGCATCAAAAGTTCTTAACGAATGGCAGCAATATGCATATTTATCTGTCATTAAATTCACTGGGAATTATGTCACTGACGTCCATGAGCTGATGTCTATACCCATGACTGCTTGAGGACCAGAACTGTTAATTTCCCCACAAAATAACCATTTTATATAAAAATAATAATACTGTGCAACATTGGAGTCACAGCAACAAAATTAAATTCTCTGGAAGCTATACCATATTGCTTTTGACTGCTGCACAGTAGTTTTTACACCCTTCCTTAGCTGAGTTGTATGGTGTACTTACCCAGTGCAGTAAGTCCTTCAGATATTGAAGTAAATATATACATTAGTACATGAGGCTCTAAACTGGTGATAAAACTCATGTGGTCCTGGGTGAGACATTCCAAGAGTGGATAATAAGACTGGCTTAGTTTTCGATATTGCTAGGGTTGGGGGGAGGGAGAGACCGAGAGAAAGAGAACAGATGAAAAGTTACTCCATGTGGATTATTAACATTTATTGCATTAAAATACCTGCAAAGTAACTTCAATGCATTCTGGATTATCTACTGCATTAAATCAATTTTACACTGGAAACAAACCCAGTATAAGATATACCCTGGGCTGTATTTAGTCTGTTCTGTAGACCACCAAACTGACGCCAAAGTAATCTGCATTTTGAAACTTGTGTTAATTATGCAAATGCAGCCAGCTTATTCATAGATCAGATCATTTTGCACGCTTCGTTCTGTTAAGTATGGAAAGAGGAAAGGAGCTGCACAAGCACTAAAGATTTTCCCGCTAACTAAGGTCAATATTCAAAGTATAGAATACACAATTCTGTCTATATGTTGACTTCCCTACTGGAAAAAGGAGAGATAATTGTGTGCATTTACGCACATGTAGGCATACCCTGTGGGTGGAAACGGAGTGAGAATATGCACCATTACTTCTGAGCAACAAAGCAACAGCCATAACACCTAAGAATTTACCAGTTGCTACCCTAACTTTTAAAAACATTAGCAAATCTTGCTTCCATTCTGCAAACACAGATATGTTCCTAGCTGTTATTGGGGACAGCGTGAAGGAGCAACAGAACATCCACACAGCCCAAACAACATTCTGTTCCAGGCGTGGCTTTGTTTGTTCCTTGTTGTCATCTAAGAGTATCATGCCCTGGATTTTAATCCTAAAATTGAAAATAGTCTATTTCCAGGCTCTTACTGAAATCGGTGTCCTGGGCTCGATATGCACCAGATTTTAGCCTTCAGACTCTGAAAATAGCTTAATCATTTGGGGGGCATGCGTTTTGAGGGAGAAATATACAACTATCCTATTGCTGCTTTAAAAAAAAAAAAAAACCACAGTACATTAACTGCTTACAAAAAAAACTGCTCCTGTGGCATTCTACCACCTATTGGCTCTTCCACATATTCCACTGTTGAAAATGCTGCACTATGTCATGTTTTTATAAATTTTATTTTTCAGTTTTACAGAAATACAAATCCAATACCCCCCCCCCCCCCGGTTTTAGACCATGGTCATCTCTGATCACAGTATGCGTGGATTTTACTGGAAGGGGAACTTGACTGGCCCTTCCATCCTATCTGGTACAGTGGTGCCTCGCAAGACGAAAATAATCCGTTCCGCGAGTCTCTTCGTCTAGCGGTTTCTTCGTCTTGCGAAGCATCCCTATTAGCGGATTAGCACTATTAGCGGCTTAGCGGCTATTAGCGGCTAAGCGGCTATTAGCGGCTTAGAAAGAGGGGGGGAAGGGGGAAAACTCGCAAGGCTCGCAAGACGTTTTCGTCTTGCGAAGCAAGCCCATAGGGAAATTCGTCTTGCGAAGCGCCTCGGAAAACGGAAAACCCTTTCGTCTAGCGCGTTTTTCGTCTTGCGAGGCATTCGTCTTGCGGTGCACCACTGTACATGTTTAGCATATGCACATCAGTTCTAGCTGCTGAAGACTCAAAACTACACTCAAATATAGGCCTCATTTATTAACTCAAACTTTCTTTGGGAATATTTTGGCAAGTAGTGAAAGTCAGCAGGTCTCCCCACTAATATTTTTCTTCTTTTTTTGCAGGGAAAAAGGGGTCTTTCATTCCCTGCTTGACTCGACTGCTTATACAATCAATGCGTATCTTTAATCTACAATTAAAAATTGCTTCTGCATAAAACTATTTATAGGTTAGCCATTATAATGAGAGAGTCTGGATTTATATGCTTGACTTCATTCTTCCACAACCATGAATGTTTTTCTACAAGGTGAGTTGTATAAACCAATAAAAGGCAATTTAAAATAGCTAAGGCCCAGTTTATCTAGTACCGAAAGAACAAACAGCTTGGTTCAATACTATAGTTTTGACAATGGCAGAATTTCTCTTTCCTGTATGCCAAGTAGTGGACTGTTAGTATCGTTGTCATTAGACCCATATGAATAGCTGTCAGAAGACTAATATTTTGGGGGAAAAATTCCCCAAATTTCATAAAGAAAGGTTGTTGGTGTGCACTGTTACAGAAAATGCATTATGGCAGCTAAGCTAAATTAGAACAACGTGGAAAACAATCCTACTGCCATTCAAGAGAGGTATTAGACACAGAAGATAATTTGACCAATATCTTCTTATCCTTGTGATGCATTTTAAATATTTTGAAGTGAATACTTATCATTGGAAATACTAATGGTATATTTTTACTCTAAGAATGCAAATAAATGCAGGTAGCTGAGACTAAAAACAACTGCCTTTGAGTTGTTCTAGATCCCCCTCTCTCTCCATTTTAAGCCTGTGGTGGTGATTTCATATTTTGCATAAAGACTCCCAAGACGAATAATTGCTTACTAGCAAGTCACTGTGGGATACTGAGAGCAGCATTTTGACAAAGGCCTGAAGTACATTGTCAAAGTGGTTGTCCCCATACAACTTGAAGACGCCAAAGCTGACATAATTTCCACACAAGGCAGATTTGAGTGCAGAATAACAGATGGAGATACCCTTGAGTTTCAATGGATAAACTTGATCTTTCGACAGAGTCCCAAGGGAGAGGATCTGATTACCTGTTTGCAAGGAAGGGGGGGAGGAATAAGGGATAAAGAGAGGAATTGACATAAGTAACTGAAAAAAATGAAAACTGTGTCGCTTAACGTTTTCATTTCACTGGGTTTTTATTATCTGAACACCCCATAACATTTATATTCTAGAACAGTAACATTTTAAAGGAATCACAACAATATATTTTAACAGAAGGTCCATAATAACACAATAAGGCAGGAGTACGCAGGTGGCGCTGTGGGTTAAAGCCTCAGCGCCTAGGACTTGCCGATCGAAAGGTCGGCAGTTCGAATCCCTGTGGCGGGGTGCGCTCCCGCTGCTCGGTCCCAGCGCCTGCCAACCTAGCAGTTTGAAAACACCTCCGGGTGCAAGTAGATAAATAGGGACCGCTTACCAGCGGGAAGGTAAACGGCGTTTCCGTGTGTGGCTCTGGCTCTGGCCAGAGCAGCGATGTCACGCTGGCCACGTGACCCGGAAGTGTCTCCGGACAGCGCTGGCCCCTGGCCTCTTAAGTGAGATGGGCGCACAACCCCAGAGTCTGTCAAGACTGGCCCGTACAGGCAGGGGTACCTTTACCTTTACCTTTTACCAAACTGATAGTGGTTCTTTATAGTGAGATACCAAGTTCTAGAGCTTGCATAGTCTAAAATAAATGGTCATTCTAAAATACATGGTTGTTTATATATGAACATTACACACAGAGCATAAACAGGTGGTTTACTTTTACCAGGCCCTGAGAATGAATTAGTGCTTTTAAAGCTTCAGTATTCTTTCCCCTTATTCTAGTACTGCAATTATTTGGCATGCTTAGTGTGAGACAATGGTTATTTTGAGATCTGCTGAACAATTCACAGGCCTTTGTAAAGGTGCTACCTATGATAATGAAATAAGACACCTGTCAATGGTCCTTGAGATATTGCAAAAAAATGGGAGAAATACTGCACATCAAGCTGCTGGGCTGAAGGGAATATAGTGATGAATACTTTTTAGCTCGAGTCTACTGATGTGCTTCTTCATCTCTACATCAACTTCCAAGTCCCCGGAGCAGTGAAAATTGCACTGACTTCACAGCTCCATTGGCCAACACCTGCAGTGAGTATGGCTCCTGCTGTACCCCAGAAAAATACATCACACTGGCTCTGCTGACGATCTAAACTCCATTTCATGACTTGCCTGATTTGTGGAAATACTAGCATATGAGGCCTGTAAAGGTATTTGACTTGAGATTGGTATCTGTTCAAGAATAGTTGTAAAGACCAAGGAAAGCGGATACTGACCAGTTACTGAGAACAGTTCTAAAATGGGTAACAGGATAATCAAGAGCAAAATGAGCTAAGATCCGAGGAAAACCTCTGGATTAAAACTTTTACATCACAGACTACCTGGGAAGTATCACTTTTAGGGGAAACTATTGTTGCGGGTGGCGCTGTGGGTTAAACCACAGAGCCTAGGGCTTACTGATCAGAAGGTCGGCGGTTTGAATCCCTGCCACGGGGTGAGCTCCCGTTGCTCGGTCCCAGCTCCTGCCAACCTAGCAGTTCGAAAGCACACCAGTGCAAGTAGATAAATAGGTACCGCTCCGGCGGGAAGGTAAACGGCGTTTCCGTGCGCTGCTCTGGTTCGCCAGAAGCGGCTTAGTCAGGCTGGCCACATGACCCGGAAGCTGTACGCCGGCTCCCTCGGCCAATAAAGCGAGATGAGCGCCGCAACCCGAGTCGATCACAACTAGACCTAATGGTCAGGGGTCCCTTCACCTTTACCTATTGTTGGTAATATGTAAAACACAACTTCCTGGGCTCTATCTATAAAAGAGTTGCCTTTGTTCCATCCTTCTACACCAGGCAAACCTGGCCCTCCAGTTGTTTTGGGACTACAATTCCCATCATCCCTGACCACTGGTCCTGTTAGCTAGGGATGATGGGAGTTGTAGTCCCAAAACAGCTGGAGGGCCAAGTTTGGCCATGCATGTTCTACACAGTAAGGGGATTCACATGAACACTTGTGAGGGGATCAAGCTGGCTAGCACCCCCACCCTGGTTGACTGGTCCAGAATTCTCCTTCCTATAGTTGCAGAGGGCTCCTATTCACAGTCCTACACACAGCCACCTCTAACCCCTAATTCTAACTGGACAGAGAGCAATACTGTATTTACTTGAATGTAATGCACACCTTTTTTGGCCAAATTACATCATGAAACTTAGGGTGCGCATTAGACTTGATGGCACATTAGACTTTGGGTTCCAAGGTTTTGAAAACTGAGGTGTGCATTAGATTTGATGGTGCACTAGATTCGTGTAAATGTGGTATTCTAATTTTTCACAAAGGATAATGTTGCCGAGTCTCCACCCTCCCCAAAAGATCTCCAATACTTCACAAATTATTTTTAAGCCAACTTTTAAAGGAAGCTAGAGAGTATCTGTGGGGGGATTTTAGGACACACGTGCTCTGAGAATGACTAGAATCTCAAATTGATCAAGGGCATATTGGCAGTGGCAGCTAAGAAGCTGGATAATAAGCAGGCAGCAAACAGAACAATGAGCTGCTTCAATGCACCACTCATTTCCAAACTGTGCATTCCCTGAGAGTCCTGACCACCACACACACTGGGGGAAAATATAGGCTTATTTCCAGGATGCTTTTGATGAATGATGCTATCTATCTGGAGTTCTGTTCTATATGCTACGCCCCTTCTGATCCAATAACAGAGCTACTAAAAGCTTGTGATGATAAGAGTGCAACATGCAATCATCTTCTCACCTGTTTACTTGCTTGCTGGTGTTTAAATTTCACTTTGATTACATGATTCCAGTGCTATCTTTGATATTGTTCTCATCTTTTTGGAAGGCATGGAATGATGGACAGGGGTCAAGCACACCCACCATCCATTGTTTCAGTCTTCCCCAACCATCAACCTCCATATGTTTTGGACTCCAACTCCCACAATCCCAGGGCACTGGCAAAGCTGGTTGGGGCTGATGGAAGTTGTAGTCAAAACATCTGGAGGATACCAGGCCGGGTAAGCTTGTACTATTGGGATAAAGATAAAGGTAAAGGGACCCCTGACCATTAGGTCCAGTCGTGACCGACTCTGGGGTTGTGGTGCTCATCTCACTTTATTGGTCAAGGGAGCCGGTGTACAGCTTCCGGGCCATGTGGCCAGCGTGACTAAGCCGCTTCTGGCGAACCAGAGCAGCGCACGGAAACGCCGTTTACCTTCCCGCTGGAGTGGTACCTATTTATCTACTTGCACTTTGACGTGCTTTCAAACTGCTAGGTTGGCAGGATAATTTCCTTGTGGTTTACTTGCAGCACCTCTACAACCTTGTTGTTAGGGGAGGGGAAGTAAAGGTGGGACGGAAAGGGCATATTCAACAGGTTGCAGTTTCAAGTTACAGAAGCGGACTTAGCAATAGGTTAGTCAATAGTGACTATTCAGCAGAAAAAGGGCTTAAAAATTAAAAGTGAAGTAAGAAAATCACCACCCCTATTTCAAAATGAAACTGATTTTATTTGAACAGCATGCTTCACACAATTGCAGGATGCACCAGTAGAGTATGGATTCATAGAGTAACAGGACTGAGGCATTCTTTAAAACAGATTGACATGCTGCAAGTATCACTAAAAGAAGAGAATATTGTGTGATGTTAAACTACACGAGTTTATCAGATGCTAAAACTGCCAATACATATAGCTACAGAATGCAAATACCATGAGTGCTCAGTATAAAGGAACAAGAGTTGTTAACGGGGCAAAAAATATAGTCCATTATTAAAATAGGCAATCTATTAAAAATAATATTTATTACACAGCAAAGAACAATTTAACTTTTTTTTAAGAGGCAGTATTTTATTATGTTGCTAGGGTGGAATGGATTACAACACTAAGCTTTCCACAATAGATGTTCTAGAAGCAATTTAAAGCTCATTAGAAATAATGTCCCTGGCTACTGGAAAATGTGGTAAATGTAATCCACATCCAAATGTTACCTGGGCTATGAGAACAGGAAATTGTTCTGTGCTACTGTGGCTAACCTTGAATCTGACCCTGAACGGTAACTGCTAGAACAGCTGAAAGCTCCAGCAAAATTAAAAACTTACATCAAAGTATATCATGACAGAATGTAGATAAATAAAAAACAGCATATTGAAAATATTACTTTTTCTGTCAGTCTTTCGTAATGGCGAGGTAATAGGAGCTGCTAAAAATACAAGGGGCTCCAGTCACAAACACTAGAACAGTACATATATTAGGATCTAGAACAATTACGTCTCACTTTCTGATACTTAGCACATCTGAATCTATTATACCTATACACACAGTTTTTGATTAGCCTACGCTATCATGGAACACAACTAAAGGCCAAGTCTGGTGTAGTGCAGGGGTGGTACAATGATGGAACACTTAGTGCTTAACTGGTTACCTGGATTCCACTCAGACATGTGCCCTTTGTCAACAGCGTGATAACAGAGGAGTGCAAATATAGCAGAGAGTGAGGGGAGAGACTCCATCAGGCAAGACCTCTTTCCACCTGCCACAAGATCTACCCACCCGGGAAGAATGGCAGACGAAGGTGATGGAATATATGGAACTGGCTGAGATGACTGGCAGCATCCGGGACCAAGGAGAAGAGTCGGTGGAAGAAGATTGGAAAAAATTTAAAGTTTATCTTCAAAAATATTGTAGAATTAAGGATTGTTAGAAAGATGTTGGAAAAAGAAAATTATGTGGTTTTGGCAGAAATGATATAAAGGATTAAGTAAAAATGAATTGATGAAAGAGAGAACGTAAAATTACAGTATATTAAAACAAATTATTAAGATAAAAATAAGGTTGGAAGGATTTGCTGAAATAATAACTTGAACTAGAATACAAAAATGGGAGGTGTGAGGAGGTCAAGGAAATAAGTAAAGGAAGAAAGCTATGTAAAGGTTTAACTTGTTCTTTTTCTTTTTTAAATGATTGCATTTTTTCTGTCTTTTTTATTTTTATTTTTTATTTTTTCTTCTTTTTGTAACTTTCAAAATTTTGAATAAATATTATATATATTTTTTTAAAAAGACCTCTTTCCACCTGCCTTGCTCCACCCACTAATCTCTGCTTCTCAATTTGTATTGTATTACTTTATGTACTGTGTCTTGCCGTTCTTTTATTGATTATAGTTTAGAAATTTATTATAACTGCTGAGTGGATTTCTGTTTAACTTTTATATGTTGTTGTTATTATTATTATTTAATACTATTCTAGTGATTGTTGAATGTTACTTTTTTGATATAGGTTACCTATTTTAAAGTTATGTTTTATTATCACATTTTTGTACTGCATTAGATTGTTATAAGATGTACATTGTTTGTTTCTTCAGCTTGTAAACCGCCTTGAGTATTGTAAGATAGAAAGACGGTATACAAATTAAAAATGATGAAATGATGATGATGATGATCAATAGGCAATGGCTTTCCATCATGCCAAAAAGGAGCTGTTTCAGTCCTACCTGGAGATCCCAGGGTTGCAGTTTGGAAATTTCTGCATGCATCTCTGAACACTGATACTTTGCTATTTAGGGGCTTGAGAAGGCCATTCCCTTTCTTTCTTTCTTTCTTTCTTTCTTTCTTTGTTTCCTCCCTCCCACTTCCAACTGATACCCTCAACTTACTGGGTCTCAACTGTCCTCAACAGGCCACATAAGTTCACAGGGTCTTGTGGGGTTGTTTTGATTTTGTTTAACTTTTTTAAAAAACACATAAACAAACTGATATACTTCTTTGAACGTAGGGAATTTCCAAGTAAACAGGAGCTACTAGCTTATTTTTCAAATTGCCTTATTTTGCTTCCAGCCTGATAGGCAAAAGATCACGCAAGTGCGGTGCTAGAGGGATGGTGGCTGCCCCTAAGGTTAGTGTATACAAAGCAACCTGCTGTCTAGAAACAGTCTGCACTCATCATCTCTCACAGTAGGCCTTGCAAATATCAACGTATTTGGAAGCTAAATCTTGCTTAATGAGAATGAGAAACTCCTTTGTTTCTAAAAAAGCAAAGTGATATATATAAAACAAAGCATCAACAGTTGCTCACCGTAAGTGCAAATCATCTTACTGGCCTCTCTGAAGAGGAGAATTCCATTAGGAGAAGACACGTCAAAATTTAAACGCTGTGATCTGGGGGGAAAGTAGCAACATCTCTTCAAATAACCCAATAAAACAAACATTAATCATACATGCTATAACAGTGAACTCAGGCACAGAGTTATGGTGGTCAAACAGCTAAATCAGGGGTGCTGAGAAACCAGAGGGAGGTATGCTCAGGAGAACCCCCAAGACTTGCCGAAGTAGGAAAGAAAACACAGAGAGACTTAGTGGGGAGATGTACCCCAAAACAGTCCAATGGGGACTGAGCATGTTAAGTAGCCACAGAACACTTTTTTATTTTTTATTTATTATTTAAGAATTTAACTGCTTATTGCATGGATTTTCTGTAAGCAGGAATAACTGATGTATCTGAATCAAAATGCAAAGAAGACAGTTGTGAAGAGAAGAGGAAGGACCTAATACATAGTGCTGATTAAACACAGTGGCCAATTTAATAGAAAAACATTTTTTGTAAGTTAGAAACCCCTGAAGCTTTCTGTTGCTTTGGTGGGCCAGACATTTTAATGTTACTGAATAAATGTTCTTGTTTAAATATATAAAAGTATTTTTTTAAAAAACCCAAAGCAAAAAACAGCACTTTGATTTCAGTATTTGAATTCTACACTAGCTGCAGTTTTCAAAGTGACTTCCAAGTATTAACTCCCCTCAGTGATTTTCACAAGAGGATCTGCCACAACACCCCACTTCTTCAAGTGAAAGGTGCATATTCACTACATTCTCCTGTATGGAATGAAAGGATTAGTTTCAAAATATGTGGAAAGCCATCATGAAGGTGCTGAGGTGGAAATAGATTTATCTCACAGGCTCTGAGAAGGATGAAGCATGATCCCATGCTTCCTTCTACACATGTTGCGGATATTTCTTCTTGTTTCACACATCTTTTACGTATTTACAGTGCTGGTTTATTGGTGGTTTAAATTGTTGTTATAGTTATGTTTTCATTTATTGCATCTTCTGAACTTTTGTAAATAGCTTCAGTACTATTTTTGTGAAATGCTAGATTAAATTAAATTAAGTAATAATTAAAATAATGAAGCAATGGAGCAAAATGTTCCATTCATTTGTATAGACATAGCAAAGCTTTGTGGATACCAGAGAGACCTATCAGATTTTTCAGTTCTCCACAAGAAGTTGCAATTTTGTATGGCACCGAAATGCTTTACAAAATGTGTGTATTACATACACTGTAGAAAATGGTAACATCTGGCAGATGGAAGAAACTGAAGCAAACCCTCATTCTATCATAATGCACAATTTGATACCCTGTAACATATTTTCACCATGTCAAAGTGTATTGTATTATGCATTTTAACCTGTAAAACCTAATTCAATACACAACTCTAGAAAAAGCAAACCCATCCCTGATGATGTTCTCTAAAGGGAACAATACAGGCTTTCTGCATACCAATAGGTAGATGAATACCATGAATATGCAAAGTAGTTCAATGAGTTTCCTCCTTTTGAAGATTTAATCTACTAGCACCTCTTTGCATTGTCAGTATTTGTAAACATGTCTCCAAAAACTTTCTCCTCTAATGTCTCAGCATTACTAATTTTACTAAGACGTGTGATATAGATAAATGAATGTTAAGATTGTCCAACTAGCTCTCCTCAAATGGCTGTTGTGAAGGTAAAAGGGGAAAGGGAAAGACAATGGACAACAGCCTTGAGCTCCAAATACAGAACAAGCAACAAATCTGTGCAGTTTCACAACTCTCAGCAAAACATATGCATACAAAACATTTTGCAGAAATTGATAAACGTATGTTTATGTTATAGTATAGTCCATAGGAATATTAACTTGTTGCAGCTGAAAGGTGTTTAATTATTATTTGGTTGTATTTGTTGATTCATTTTGTATTTTATATTTTTGTATCATCATAATCATTATTCCATTACATACCCTTTACCAACAGGTCCCAGGGCAGGTCACAACACTTTAAAATTAAGTGCTAATAACAGTTAAAAACAGTTCATAGCCATAGGAATTGGGTGGGTCCTAAAAACACACACATCTCAGCTGTCAAAGGCCAGGGTAATGATGTTAACAGTATATTAACAAACAGCAGCCCAATGATGACAAACAAACTAGAAGTGGTTGCATGAGCCAACCATCAATGATTTTTTCTGTACAAGTGGCACATTACTTGGGGAGTGAAATGATGTGGACATAAATTAAGTGCTTTCTGAAAAATGAAAGCTAAGTGTCTGGGGCCCTGCTGGCCCTCAAATCCTACCCCTTCTACCTATTTGTCAGCAGTCCTGACAATGATCAACTTGTAGAGCAGAGGTCGGCAACCTAAGGCCCGGGGGCTGGATACAGCCTGCAGGAGTCGTTTAACCGTCCCCCGAGCCGCCCCCGAACCCTGCTGCCCGCTCGGCAACTCCCCGCGCACTGCACTAAACCGGCACAGCGCGGCTCGGGGACTCACTTCTGCGGTGCTGGCGGGGCTTCCTATCAGCTGCAGGAAGCTCTTGCAGCCAATAGGAAGCTGCAGGTGCCTCCTCCGCACCAAAATTAGCGTCTGCGTATGTGCGCACACACGCATGCGCCTGCTCCGCGCATGAATGGCGCACAGAGAGATCTCCGGGGGAGTGAAGCGGTCCAGGCTGCTTAAGCCTTGCTGACCCCTGTTGCAGAGCAATCCTATGCATATTTATTCAAAAGCAAGTCCCACTGTGTTCAATGAGGCTGATTCTCAAGTCAGTGTGCAAAGGACGCAGTCTGAGTAGGTCCCATTGAACTTAATGGGATTCACCGCTGAGCAAAATATTCACAAGACTGTATTGTGCTGGAGGAGACTCTTGCAAATCCCATGGACTGCAAGAGGATCAAACCTCTCCATTCTGAAGGAAATCAGCCCTGAGTGCTCACTGGAAGGACAAATCCTGAAGCTGAGGCTCCAATACTTTGGCCACCTCAAGAGACTTCCTGGAAAAGACCCTGATGTTGGGAAAGATGGAGGGCACAAGGAGAAGGGGACGACAGAGGACGAGATGGTGGGACAGTGTTCTCGAAGCTACCAGCATGAGTTTGACCAAACTGCGGGAGGCAGTGGAAGACAGGAGTGCCTGGCGTGCTCTGGTCCATGGGGTCACGAAGAGTCGGACATGACTAAATGACTAAACAACAACAACATTGCACAAGAACTTCAAGGACTGCAATTGTTTGTGTGAACATGGCCGTAAGGTGTGACCTTTCAACATCAATATCATTTTGAAGAAAGACCCCAGAGGAATCTCAGATGTGATTTCCACAAATGCAAAATAAAATTTGTTTTGAAGGAATTCCAAAGCATGGCAATGGTAGCTGTATATTCCAAGTCTGAAGACGTATTACAATCTCTAAAGGGAACTATCAGGAGAGTTGAGCAAGCCCATGATTAATTCTACCTGTTTTGCATCATCTCAGCCATGAGCTTCAGAATAGGAGTAGTACATGCTGGTTCACGATACCACAGCTCAATAGCTCTTTGAAGAATAGGGAGATATGACGGGTATCTTTCGTAATGTAAGTTAAAGATAAAATTCTTAATAAAAGATGCTCATCACACACAGCTTCATTTCAAAACTTACTTTTAAAAACATGACTAAGGTTTGAGGTCTGTTCTTTAGCTGCTATAAATTATCTCTGAAACCAAGCCAAATTGCTTCAAAAGACAATCTTAATGTGCACTAACTGAAGATTTTGTTTTGTAGTCATATCAATCACTAGAGAATCAAAGATCTTGCTGACGGGTCCAACTCTGGCAGCCCAAGAGCAGCAGAGGCAAATTTAATGAAAGAATCAACCATGCTAAAGTTAGAGGAATAGTTTAAGAACAGACAACACTAATAAAAAACCCCGATGTAGCTACAAAGGAAGAAAAACAAGGATATCAATCAATATATCAATGCTCCTAGTCCTAAATGGAAAGCCATCAGAGCAAAATGCTCTGATAACATCCGCTGTAAAAACTCTGCAAATATCCTGATATGGCTAGCCGGTTCAATCAAAACTGAGGAGCTCTAGCGGTAGGTATTTGGAGATAAAGTTTAGGTGATGGAAACCCAAAGGAAGAATGGCTTTTGGCATCCTTGATTTCATGGATGCCTAGTACAGTGACAGAAGGAACTTCATAGACAGTTCATTCAGCTTTTTTTTTATATCTGCTTTCCTTCATTGATAACTTGGATGTTCTGTGTTCTTAGCCAAAATAAATAATTTTTAATGGAGTTTCTGAACATTCAGTAGATATTAGATTGCTGCAATATCTCCTGTTTTAGGGAGGGTCCTGACTTTGGCAGCTGAGTCTACTTGATTCTGCCCTGGTGACTCTCTCCTTCTTCAGGGATTTTGAGCACAGGCTCCCTGTCTGGTGATGTAGCCTTTTGTGGCAACACTGTTGGTCATGATGTGAATGTAGTAACCTGTCAACTTGGAAGCCAAATGTGATGGGCCTGGGTGCACTGGAGGCTCAGAGACGAAGGCTTCTGGCAATGGGATGTCCATTGGTCAGAGTGGCACCTGTTGTGGCTGTTATTCTAAAAAGATTGCTCCTTTGGGCAGCTTCAGCTAAGCTGAGCTGGCAAAACCTACCAAGTGAGGGAGCAAAAGATTGCCTCCAGAAGCCAAAACCTATGGGTTTGAACCCTTGGAAGTTGGATTTTGAGAAGTAGGGTCTACATGGTCTGGAGGGATGTACTGTGCTTCATAACGTGCCTATGGACAAAAATCTCATCTCCCAAATTCTGGCCAGAGGTTGCAGGCAAGCATTTTGTGGAAGAGGGGGAAATTGAAGTCTTAGGACAAATGGATAATTATGGACAAACTGATAAGACTTGAATTTCCCCTCCTCTACTAAATTTTGATCTGTAGACATCAATCAAATGTACACTAGAATCAAATTTACATTAAAAGATATGCTACACTTCTCAAAGCAGTATCTAACACAAACTCATTCAAATGATTAAAATCAGAATGCAGTCTCATTAACAGAGTTTTCAATAGTCATGTGGTTCTAATATTTACTTATCTCAAGAAACTACACATTTTGATCATGTTATAGTACCTATTTCTTCAGCATTATCACAAAATTTATGAATGCTAAGGGCATTGTAAATGAAATGAAGGGGTCCTAGCGATTAAGATAAATAAGAGTATAAAGGGAAGGATAAAGGATGAAAACGAATAATGAATGAGCTTGCTGAAATAATTTTTAAAGTGGAATACAAGAAGGGAAGGCGGGTGGAAGTAAAGAAAATAAGGTTTTGAAGGTTATTAAATTGAAAAAGAGGTTTTTTGTTTTTTTTTGTTTTTTGTTTTTACTTTTTTATTATTATGTTAAATCTTTTTTATGTTTTCTTTTTATTCCTTGTCTTGTTTGCATTTTTGATGTTGGTTGTTTGTTGTTTCTGTGATTTTTGTTGATTGTTAATTCTCTGTAAAACTTAATAAAATATTATTTGGGGAAAAAAACAAAATAGGTCATATAACTTGATCAAAGTATGTAGTTTCTTGAGATAAGTAAGTGCTAGAACCACATGACTACTGAAAACTATGTTAATGAGAATGCATTCTGATTTTATGATTAAGGGCACATGGTCTTATAAAATATTGTTCCTGTATATTCAAAAGTACCCTGCACACCTAATATGCTGTATTGCTGAATATACAAGGAAAACCAACTTCCAAAATATAACACTTGAATCACTGACAGTTTGACATATCAATATTTTAAAAGAAATGAATGACTTTCATATTCATGATCTTTTTAGTTCCATGCACCTTCCCTCGCAATACTTCAAGAACAGCCTATATACCTTACCACCAGAAATGTCTTTAAAATATTTGGAGATATTTTAATAAAGCCTTATGAGAAATCAAATAACAACTTTGTAACAGATTTTTCTATTATTGCACATATTTGCTCTTCATCCTTTGCCCAGAGGGAAAAACTATAAATCTTTTCTCAACTGAATGAACACCATTTATCATATTCATTTTCTTGTCAATACAATTATGAAAAGCCTTTGGCCTTTTTCCAAGGAGCCTGATTTGTTACAGAAACCCAATTAGTATAAGCAAGCCTGCTACAAACAATCCTATTTTACAGGATAATGTTACTATTCTGCTTGCTGGGCTATTCGCTTCTAAACATTACCCAAGAACTGTTATAATATATAAAACATAATAATTCCCAGGTTAAAGACCAAGTCAAAGATGTTATGAATTCTGTTCATCTTTGCCATCTAGTGGACAGAAGTAAAATCAGAGTGGTTTCCTCAAATCTGAAGAGGATATCTAAGGGGGTCACCACTAGAAATTTTAAGACCACTTTTGAATCTTTAAAAAATGTTGTTCATCTGAAATGGAAGCTGGGCTCTCTAGAAAATGCATGCATATGACTGATGATGGCTGCTTCATCTTTTGCTCTCTTCCTTTTATTCTACTTGCTGCTGAACCATTTTGATACAGTTTTAATATTCCTAGGTTTTAATCTGCATACTGCTTGATTATTATTTTTTTACATATAGGGAATCAAAAAATTAAAATTAAAAAATCCTATTTTTAGAGTGAGGTGTCCTTTTTCTTTCTTTCTAGAAACACCCAAAACCACTTTATAGACAGGAGAAACACAAAAACCAGTTTAAACATTGCTTAAGAAAACCTGCAACTGGAACATCATAAAATTGCTAAAGCCCTAAAGTGTTTGAGTTGACTTTATATACTATCCACCGGATGATGATATATTATTATTGTTGTTGTTGTTGTTGTTGTTGTTGTTGTTGTTGTAGTTGATGTTATTGTTATTATTGTTATTATTGTTGTTATTACCCCACCCATCTGGCTGGGTTTCCCCGGCCACTCTGGGCGGCTCCCAGCCAAATATTAAAAACACAATACAGCATCAAACATTACAAACTTCCCTAAACAGGGCTGCCTTTGGATGTCTTCTTAAAGTCAGATAGTTGTTTATTTCCTTGACATCTGATGGGAGGCATTGTGGGTCTCCTTGACATCAGATAGTTGTTTATTTCCTTGACATCTGATGAGGGCATTGCACAGGGCAGGTGCCACTACCTAAGTTGGGCAGGTTGTAAAAGTCCAGAAAGCCCCATGACTTTGTAGGCTTCAGATCCTTAAATCCCCTAAGAATTCAAGTTGCTCAACTTGTTCACCCTACCCCTTTCAAACCCACAAGCGAGCATCCAACATTTGCAGAAAAAGTAATTTTGGTTCAGCGTAAGAGAAGACTCAAATAATGGAAATCCTACAGCATGCATAATGTCACAGGAGAGATCTCACAGTTACTTACACAGTAATGACTAAAATATACTAAATACAATTTCTTCAATGGGTGGATTATGATGGTAATAAAAAGAAATCAGAAAGGAGCCCCGATAGCAGAGGTACATCACACTGTAAATTAAAGGGCTTTAAATTTATCTAAGTATTGCAGGCTAACAATAGAGTAGGAGAATAATTAGGGATTAGTGTGGCACAACCCCCGCTCTGCCAAAAGTGACCTCTTTGTGGTCTCTCTCCAAATGTTGCCCTCTCAGTTAATGGTATGACTGCAACTGTGCTGTAATTTTAGCTGATTACGCATTAGTTCATTTAGCTTTGTTTCCTCTTCCCCACTGTGCCACACTATTAAACTAATGCAAGGGACCTGGTATCCCTCTGTGCACAGAGCCGGCATTGTCATAGTGTAATAAGGATACATCCAGTCAAACAGCATGGTGTAGCTGGTCTTTGTGTTCAGAGCAAAGGCAATCCCTCGAAGATCTCTCGCCAGTCCGATCAACATACGCTGTCAGTGGGAAAGAGACACAGTAATTGATTTTCACGTTAGCACAGAGCAGATGGAGTCATGATCAGCCAATAATGAGCACAATATCTGATTTTAATTCATTAGTGTAAATGTCTTTTATTCTTTTTTCTTTTAAAAAAACCTAGGGCTTCTAAGACTCCAACTTAAATATTAATACTAATCAAGTGCTTTTTGCACAGCAATAAGCTTATCAATAGAAATAATAAAATGAATTCAGCTTGAAATAGTAGATATGAGATCATATAATAAATTAAAGCCCAGAAGACACATTAAACAGAAAGTAACTTCCATTATATTCCCCCTTTCATTTTTTGTTTTTCTCTTTTTAAACTGGGCATGGGGATTTGCACTGATGTCACTTATTCTAACTTGGTTATCCCTCAGAAATAGTCTGAGCAAAATTTATTTAGCTGTTCAGTTTTATGTTTGAAACAAGAATAGATGCTAAGCATGGGGTATGAATATATATTTCCATAATTATTATTTAGTATATTCATTATTGAGTGTGTGTGTGTGTGTGTATCAACATGCAATTCATTGAAAACATTTATTAGTATAAAATGTTTGTTTTTAAAGATTGGCTCATGCATCCTCTTTATAAAACAGATTCAGCAGCTGCTGAAATTGTTTAAAAGACAATTCCTAAAATCATATGTAGACTTCAAGTGTACATGGCTGTCCTCTAGGAGAGGAAAGTGGTGCTTTTAGGTAAATAAATAAGCTATGCCATTTTTAGACTCCGCAAAAAATGGGGGTTGACATTGCCATCTGCATATACAGTAGTTAGCTGTAAAATGAGAATGTTAATCAGGCTGACTCTGAATAGGAATTCTTTGGTCTGACGGTTAATCAGATGGGTTTATCATAAGAAATATAGTTTGCTGGAATTACGTTTACTGCAAGACAGGGCTAATTTGAGGCATCAATTATATTCAGCCACCCTACTGAATTCGCAACATAGCTTCTATCCAGCGTGTATCACCCACGCTGAAAACGTATGGACCCAAACTAACAAGGATGAAAAGGAGCAAAGTTCCCCATTTCACCTTCTTTTAACAGAAAACAACTACAAAAGTCATGCATTTTTATTTTATATTTTTGGACAGGTAACGCCGTAGGGCAGCACGGAAACTTGGGGAGTCCCTGAGATGCCTTGGGACCCTTCCCTGAATCTCCCCAATTCATCTAGGAATTTGGGGTACACACAGAACCAATGCAGACTTTTTTTGCACCATTGTTTAGGGAATATAGGAAGATGTAATCCATGGGAACCTTGAGTGGAACTGAGCATTGGTCTAAGGAACAATTGCTGAAGGGAACAATCTCCCCTTCTGCTGTGTGCTTTCCTGGGGGTTCTCCTGACCCTCCCCCCAGCAGACTTGGAGGAGGCACAGGGGGGATGATGGAGATAGTTCGATTGCAGTAGTTGGAGTCCTTACGCTGGTTTTCACTAACAGAACCAGGTAATTGAACCCTGTCCTTTGATTTATATAGGTAAAGGTAAAGGGACCCCTGACCATTAGGTCCAGTCGCAGACAACTCTGGGGTTGTGGCACTCATCTCGTTTTATTGGCCGAGGGAGCCAGCGCACAGTTTTCGGGTCATGTGGCCAGCATGACTAAGTCGCTACTGGCGAACCAGAGCAGCGCACGGAAACGCCGTTTACCTTCCCGCCGGAGTGGTACCTATTTATCTACTTGCACTTTGACGTGCTTTCGAACTGCTAGGTTGGCAGGAGCAGGGACCGAGCAACAGGAGCTCACCCCGTCACAGGGATTCGAACCGCCGACCTTCTGATCGGCAAGCCCTAGGCTCTGTGGTTTAACCCACAGCGCCACCCGCATCCCTCGCCTTTGATTTATATTTGCCTTTTTTCTACTTGTGGAAATAGATTTACAGCAAACCACCCTAGTGGGCAGCAATGGTAGAATATCCAGCAATGAGGGTCTGCAATACTCTACGCGGAAACCTGCCCTTCCCTTTGATTAGAAGTAAAAATAATAACACAAAGCAAAGAAACAAGTGTAAATGTGCTTAATCTGCATAATTTATACAGGAAAATCCAGGTTATTTTGTCAAATATATTTTATGTTTGTTTTTAGCAGCGAGCCCAGGGACACAGTGTAGGGAGGGCGAATGTGGATGAGGACAGCGATGGGCTCAGAAGTGATAATAACATTTGCTAGAGTCTTGGAGTGCAGTGGGGTGTGGCACACCCCACTTTATCCACATAACAATATCCTGTGAGGCAGGCTAGGCTGAGACAGTGACTGGTCCCAGGTCATCTGTGAACTTCATGGATGATCAGGGTCGGGAACCCACGCCTTCAAAGCAATTTCTCTCTCTTTCTCTCCCTCCCTTTGGGGTTTGGCTATGGGGATCCAGAAGTTCAAAATTTAGCACTATACCACTGAACACATGACTATTTTGTATTACTTGTGTTTCTATCAACATCGCTATGAGGTCCCCTCACTCCCTTGACCTAATTAGTCCAAAATTCTTTACATTTCTGACAAAATGCATTGAGCATAAGTAACACAGCCAATATTCTGAATAGGCAACTTGGGAGAATATAACCCACTGAGCTTAGAATCTGGGATGAGATTTAGTGCAGTGTTTCCCAACCGTGTGCCTCCAGCTGTTTTTGAACTACAACTCCCATCATCCCTGACTAGCAATACCTGTGGCAAGGGATGGTGGGAATTGTAGTCCAAAAACAGCTGGAGGCACAAGGTTGGGAAACACTGACTTAGTGTGTCAGGAGGGGGGAAGGGCACTTTACAATTATATGGTTTGGACAGGACCTGGTTATGTTACAATTCTCTTTCTTGGACTAGACTTACAATGAGACCTCAGAATGGACCTTGTCACAGAAACTTTTCTATGACCAAGACTACGTTGATGTACTGCCTGTCATTCAATACAAACGGTATGACAATATGAATAATTCCAAGCACCAAAGTCATTTCTCAAAATTCTTTTTCTTCTATTAGCTCTTTTACTTATGATTTCCAGATGAAGCCTGCTTCCCCTTATAAATGTTCATCATTTGCAATGGCAAATGTATATAACTTACAGTAGCAAAGTCTACTGTAAGCCTCCAGATGTTTTTGGCCTACAACTCCCATGATCCCTAGCTAGCAGGACCAGTGGTCAGGGATGATGGGAATTGTAGTCTCAAAACATCTGGAGGGCTGAGGTTGAGGAAGCCTGACCTAAAGCTACACAGTGTATGGCTGCAGAGATCACAGAAATCACAGTTTTGTAGAGCTGGGTCATCTAGTTCAACTCCCTGCAATGTAGGAATCACACCCGACGAATCCCTGACAGACGACCATCCAGCTTCCATTAAAAAGGAGAGTCTACCGCCTTTGGAGGTTGGTTTAGTCCCTAATGACTCACACTGAGATCCATGCAACAAAGTCAATCTGGGATAGTTCAGAGAAGGTGAAACCAGTCCACCTCTCCTTTCAATGGCTGGTTCAGTCTTTACTGCTAGGGATCCCAACACATCTTGGACTGCAGGAAGCACAAAGATGCTTCTAACCTATCCATCACCCTCAGGTTTTCCTCTGTATATACACACTCTGCACAAAGATTCTGTAATAATAATAGGAGCTAAATAAATTAAAAGTTATGAATAAGTGTGAAAAATACCAATCACATACGATATGAAAGAAAAAGAATGTGAGAACTATGTGTTTCATTGGGTCATCATTCATTGTTTAAAACAACGAGCATGGAGAACACACCATACACTGTAAGTCTAAGCGGGGAGAATCATGAAGTTCCACTGAGGTCAAGTCTCACTAGCCAGTAGATCCTATTTATTCCAAATGGTAAAAACAAATGCTCAAATTGAACAGATGCCCCCAACATTTATGTGATCACATGCTGACACTAAAAGGATGTTAAGGCCACCAAATTCATTCATTAATTCATTGTAAGACCAATAATCAACTTACTAGTCCATGTTAGGCTCTCAAAGCAGGTGTAGATTCATTATTTTCAGATTTCAGTAAGATGAATCTATCTAAAAGTATAGATTTAAGGTGGCATGGTCTGAAGAAAAAAACAGAAGATGCCTCTAACAGTAGTCACATTGCATGATTTATTTTCTTGTTGCCAGATATGTGTGATATTAAGGGAGGTAGAAACACGAATAAGCAACTGTTTTTTTAAAAAATAAAAATGCTTATTTGTTTATATCCTCTAAGAACCTCAGATGGCTTGCATCTAATCTGAGGAACATAAGGTTACTGAAGGATCATAACACACGTACCACTGAGATACATTCATTCCTGGAATGCATAGTAACCACTGTCGAACAATGTAGT
The DNA here is from genome assembly GCF_951804945.1 of Podarcis cretensis. Lineage (NCBI taxonomy): Eukaryota > Metazoa > Chordata > Lepidosauria > Squamata > Lacertidae > Podarcis > Podarcis cretensis. The sequence continues at coordinate 115,248,372 of NC_137172.1, read as the reverse complement.
TATTACGTGAAGGACTGAATGCGAAAACGTGCAGAGAGAATTTTGGTAGCCAGAACTCAGATGAATAAGAACATTTCCATTTTGAAATAATTACTGCATTTCTCATAACTACAAATAAAAGAACAGGCTGGCTGCTTGAAAAGCCACTTCGCTAGGCCTGTTGCTGATTTCCCCCTGATTTCTTGAAATAAATTTCCGCGGCTTTCTAAAAGTAAGAGCAACATGGGGGCAAAAGACCCATCAAAACCGAAATTGCAATTTGACAGCCCGCGCACCGCATTGCTAACTTGTTCCAAGTGGAGCCAGACAAGACAACCCATTCAAACACCCCAAAACAGGATTTTCTAATGGGAAGTCTGACAGACCTTTAACTATAGTTGCACTTCTGGGTGCAGCTATAATATTACCCTCATAATTCTACTATATAATAACAGCTGGGGAAAAGGTGAAGGGTCATAGTGCTTTGTCTTTAGAATTAAGATGGCTGTCTTCGTCCTTACAGCATACTCTTAATTCTACAGACACGTCTTAATAACCTCTAAATAGTTCCAACAAAAGAGCCATGTCAGAGAAATGAGCAGGCCCCAAGGTGTTTCAACTGGAGTGTTTTCATCTGCCTTTATTGCGCTATCCCTCTCCAGAATTAAGGCAATAACCTGTGATAAATTATTCAGGAACTGCTACAGGGATCAAAGCAAAATCATTCTGTTAAAGTGCTGTTTGCAACATTTGGCACTTAGTGTGAAAACTTTTAATGTGTGCAAGCTGAAAATCAAGGATTTTAAATAATTCAGCAGCTTCGAGTTTCTGTGAACCAGCTATAGATAGCACCGTGCTACTTAACCACTCCTCTTCCTCGGATCACATTGCTTTATTTGCCCCTATCAAACTAATCATGTCATAAATAATATCAAAGTACCAACGAGGTTAAGTGTAGAAAGTCGATAGATTATTGAGCCAAATTTCCAGGGCCAATACAGGGGCTTCTTTAAGAGAGGAAATAGGCACTAATCTTGTAACTATGATTTTTTTCCATCCTTAGCTAATGACGTCCTCACATATTTGGTGAGCACTTCCTGGAAAATAAACCTGAACATATGCTTCATGAACAGGATTGTCAACTACAAATGTATTTCAACAAGGGTAAGCTGCCCCACTGCAATTATTTTTCAACTACGTGTTTCAGATGTATAAAAAGCCAATTAGAAAATCCTAGTAGAAGCCACAAATTAAATGAGCTTGGCATTCATAGGGCATTTTCTAAGTGATATTTTAACAGTGTCACCTCCCTGCAGATAAGAATACTAAACATTTTATTGAAGAGCGGAACAGATTATTATTTTCCTTTTCAGTACTTCCAAATAGAGTACCTGAAAGCACTTTACCACGTATTATTTATTCATCAGGATGAGCAAACAAATAAACAAAACAAAACAAAATCCAAAAAACTCTATAATCTAATAAATTACGTTTAAAAAGATTTCAGTGGGAAAGTTTACTTTATGATAAAGCAACAAATTCAGTTCCTTAGCAGTGGCTTAGAGCATGAAGTTTCCCTTTATACAAATTAGACAGATGGTGCTTACAGTAGAATTTACTAAAGGTCTGTCACAACAAATGCAGCCAAGCTGCATATTTAATCACTGCAGAACCTTGTCTACCTGCAGCTGCCAACTGCTAATCCAATTTCCCTGATAAATGTGGCAAGAGACACGATCAGCAATAAAGAGCATCTAACTCCATTTTCCTGCAGGGCGTCTTTTGATGAACATTTAGGACGGAAGCAAGGAGTGCACTGTGTGGCCCTGGCTTGTGGCAGCTGCATGCATTCTGAAGGCACAGTTCTCAGGTTACTCACTTAATTCTGCCACTATCATTATGTTGCTATTGATCTCAGTAGCTCTTGTCTACACAGCACTACTCTAGATGGAGCTGAATCAGGCAGTTATCATGCATCAAAGTTGCTCAAAAGCCTGGAGATTTCCCCTTAATTACTTGTGATTTTATTTGCAAATACCGTTAAAGTGTAATCAAAGCAATCACTTTCCAGGGTCATTAAGAACTTGCTAGTTTAGGGATATACCACTGGAACTCTATTAAAATTTCCACCAGTAAGAACGTTTCTCTATCAAACAAGACAGTGCAACAGCGAAATGGTTTCAGTACTGATAAAGTCCTCAAATGACAGAAAGCTGCAATCTTTCATGAAGGTCGTTTAAAATCCACTCCAAATCTGATTCCTAACCTCAAACTGCTCCCTGGAACAACAATCTTTACATAGTAGTAGTAGTAGTATCTAATGCCGCCCTGGGCTCCTTCAGGAAGAAGGGCAGGATATAAATTCAACAAACTAACAAACAATGCGTTATTCTGAATGATCAGCAAAGTCAAGTGAAAAGTTTAATGTATGTGGTATTTTTTGAGTCAAAACAGTGCATTTACTGTTACTAAAGGCACTGATGCATCAAAACACTTGTCATATTTTTCTCAAAAAGTTGCTTACCGAGGTAGTAATTTTCTCATGGAGCAACATTAAAGACAACATTTAGCAAGCATGCTTAGCATATGCTTATTATTTAGGGCCACATTTTAGCATACACAAGGGTTTGTACAAAAATAAACTGGGCTTCTGGGCTCCTCCACTCCCATCAATATCTCCATGAGCTACCTCCCGAAACCTTGTCAAGGCAGGCAGAAGCATCCAAAGAAGATTGCTACCTATATATACAGTGAGAGCATACAGTTCTCCAGATCTGTTTGCGTTTTCTGGAAGAGCCGAGGAGAGGGAAGAACAGCAATGGCACCACGAAGTTTCCCACCACATTTTAAAATGCTAAGGAAAAATTATTGATAAGAGCTTCTGCAAATATTACACAGTGTAGCTGAAATAGCCACTCTAGAGTGCACGGTTAACTGTTTGTTCATAATAGTAGAAGGCAATCTATTTAATGTAATGCTATGCTAATGTGCTTCGTTCCACTTAGCAAGTCTCCCCCCACCCTCTAAAATATACTGTTGTTTTGACACAAACAGCTTGCTACACTTAAGGATTTTACTAATAAAACATAATGTTGTGCTAGATAATATGACTGTTGCCACAGCTGAACTGACTTGTCAAATCAATCCTAATATGGCTCCCACAGGCACATAAAAACCTTATTTAGCTATCAGTTATCCTAATCACTTTGTTCGGTTTAAGAACGCAATACTTCAAGACCAGTTCCTATTTATACATATATGCCCAGCCATTTAATAAACTCCTGATTTATATATTAAATTCTTGTTTGGAAGAGATGTTCTAAATATACAGTGTTTCCATCCCGTTTATTCCTATACCTTTGTAGGTCTACACACACCTAATAAATAAATACATAAAGAAACAGAAAAGCTCATCCACACAAAAAATGAAAGCAGTTAATAAACAACAGGCCAAAATTCCAGAAGTATAAGATATTGAGCAGTCAGGGTGAAACCCAACATTAATCATGCTCAGAGCAGAGTCCAACATTAATCATGCTCAGAGCAGAGTCACTGATATCAATGAACTTAAGTCCACTGGTTTCATTCAGTCCACTGTGTATGACTAATGTTGTGCATCACCCACTGAAAAACAGAGCGTGGAGCTAAATTGTAATGCTGATCATAAGGCTGTCACTAAAACAGCAACCCTATATCTACTTCCTATCTCCCACTGATTAAAGGAAAAGTGTGAGATGGCGTCATGTTTTCATCACTGCCACTCAGGGGAGGATGGCAAGGGAGGCAAGTACGCAATATGATGACATCATATCACACACTTCCCTTATGAAATGACATAGGGAGAGACAAGGGAACTAGGTGTGGGGTTTGTAGGTTTTTAATGGAAACTCCACAAACAGCCTAGTTTTACCAGTAATGCAAAATTCTCAGGGAAAATTCAACGGTGCAATTTTGCTTCTCCTAGTTTAAGATTATCAAGGCCTTTTGTTCTTCTACTTCAGCATTCCTCAGAGCCTAGGAACATAGCTGTCAACTTTTCCCTTTTTTAAAGGGAAATTCCCTTATTTCAAATAGGATTCCTCGCAAGAAAAGGGAAAAGTTGACATCTATGCCTAGGAATAAGCTCAGCACCACATGGGGATTGATACAGATAAGGAAGTAGGGCACCTTGCAAGCAGGGATGGGGCAGGGAGGTATCACAAGAGAGGAACGAGCAGAGAACCAATTCTACTTCTACCTAATCTTCCAACTTGTTTGCTCATTATGCCAGTCTCTGCTTCATCTTGCTCTGGAAACAAATCTCATGCCTTGCCCCTTCATGTAGGGGAGAGTAGATTCATATCCCCAGAGGCTTAAAAATGAAGAGTTCACATATGGACCTTCAAAGGGAAACATCACATAAACTAAAGCAGAACTGAGAAAAAGGCAACCAGCCAAACTGAATCTTTCTGTTTTTAAGGGCAAAATTACTTTCACACTTAATATCCATCAATTTAAGTCAATGGGCCTTAGTGTGATTTTTTTTTGGCTGGATGATGTCTCCCCACACATCTCTCCACCCCGCAATCTCCCTATTGGTTTATGAGAAATAAGATTTCCCACTTCAAAACAACTTACCTTTGCTTCCTCTTGTTTAAAACTATTGTTAAATATCTGAGCTAAAGTTTCAAATGAAACTGTCAGGGGAAGCATGAAGTTTTCAAATTCATCTTCATCTTCACCTATGGAAAAAAGGAAGAAAGGCAAGGGTTAAATGCCAGGAAAAGAACAATGAAGTCCAGGAGGCCTACAACAAGCTCCTAATATACAAAACTTGCTGCCCACCAACCTAATCATCTTCACAGGTGAACACCTAAGTAAGTCTTCCAACACTGATTTCAGTAAATGGACAGGTTGGCATGAGTGCAGGTGGTTACTCAAGTATCCTGGGCCCAATCTGCTCAGGGCTTTTGATGTTACAGCTTTAAAGGTTGAATCCACATTCTTCACAACTTCCCATTTTTACAGTAAGATGTAGTCTAGGAGACCACTCCAGAGCAGGGCCCTTGGGATGACTGACACTCATAGGACCCTACTAGCGTTAGTTACTCAGTTGTTCAGCTAGGGTAAGCCTGTGTGTAGGGCTATACACATGCACACACAAATCTGATCGGGGGCCCAAACTGGCACTCAATCCGCCCCAGGTCTGAATCCTGAATCTATTACTTCCTGCACTGCCTGCTGTGAATGGCAACACCACACCAAGGCTTCAGAGCAGGGTTTTGCCCAGCCAATATTATTTAATCTGTAGTTAAATCCAGCTTCCCTCATACTGTGTTGCATTGTACTCTTGAGTACTGATTTTCCATTGTTATGCAAGAAATGGAAACACAAAACTCATAGGGCATTTTGATATCATATCAAGAACTATAGCTGCCTATTATTCCAGTTAACATGTTAATTCTCCCAGTTGACACTGCTGATGTCTATATATTCTAATTATCTGTCTTCTTCTTATTTCTTTTCGATTTCTATATACCGGCTTTAGCACACATCCCTCTCATCATCACTTTCAGAATTCCCCCAAGGACTCTCTGGACTACTCCACTTGAGCAAACATGGGATGGAATTTGATGAAACAGGATCACACTTATTTGAAAGAATATACATCCCTTTGGATACATTCTGCACAATCAAATTTGAATGTGTGTACACGGCTGGCGCTGTGGGTTAAACCACAGAGCCTAGGACTTGTTGATGAGAAGGTCGACAGTTCAAATCCCCGCCACAGGATCAGCTCCCGTTGCTCGGTCCCTGCTCCTGCCAACCTAGCAGTTCAAAAGCATGTCAAATTACAAGTAGATAAATAGGTACCGCTCTGGTGGGAAGGTAAATGGCATTTCCGTGCGCTGCTTTGGTTCACCAGAAGCAGCTTAGTCATGCTGGCCACATGACCCAGAAGCTATACGCCGGCTCCCTCGGCCAATAAAGCGAGATGAGCGCAGCTACCCCAGAGTCGGCCACGACTAGACCTAATGATCAGGGGTCCCTTTACCTTTACCTTATAATGAGATCCAAGGCTTTTTGATCTGCTGAAGCCCCATGCCTCATGTGGTGTATCCAGGTATCTCATCCTGAGGCCAACTCATAGGCTGTGACTCAAAAATACATGTCCCTCATAACACACTCAGCTACATCAAGTCATTGTTACTGACACATGTGACAGGTACTATGTTGGATTTGTTGTATTACGCTGTCATGGAAACAGGCAGCCTGAGGATGGGGGATATAGATGTCACCCTTATGATCAGATCATTACCTCACAAAGGGTGTACATTTTCATGACACAGTCTCTGATGGGAGGCAGAAGAGAGATGAGATGAACAGGCCAAAGGATGGCCCAGACTTGGAGACTGAAAATTCCAATGGGTTTACAGAATGCTCTGGGAGATTAATTTTACTTATGCCTATAGGTGACCAGTTGAAGAAGTTACTACAGCTGCTAAGTGTTCTCTCATTCCGAATCCTAAATAGACCTTCCTTCGGTGGATGGATTACAGAAGGCTGCTGAGGCTTGGGAGACAATATAGCAAAGTGGTGCAATTTTTGTGCTCAGTTGGACCAAACAAGTAATTGAACCCATTTAAAAGGCTACAATTAGTGGCAGCGAAGAAGAGTTTTTTCTCAGCTTAGACAGTACTGTGTTATGGGGTTTGTTGGGTCCACATTTTGCACACACACAGAAACTGAGTAATCCACCACCTTCTGAGATGCATTAGCAAGATAGTGATTTTTATTCAGTCTAGCTATTTTTAAAACATAATCTGAGTCACTGATGCTAATGATCACTTTCAGTTTATTTCTTCCTCTAGATGCTATGGCATTTTAAACTTTTTTTCAAAAAATTCCAATGAGAATAGGGATTTTCAAGGTGCCAGGAAATAGCAATATAACTTTAAGGACTGTATAGATAGTTTACAGGTGAACTTTGCATATTCTAGTTTGAATCTGGTGAGGGACCTTCTTACTTTGCAGAGGAATATTATAAGTCTGGAAATAAAGTAGCATTAACTTAAAATACTGAATCATCTTTGGGACAATCTAAAGCCAGTGGAAATAAAAAGAAAGTACATTTCAAATCTGTCTTTTTGCTCCTGGCATAGAATCCAGGAAGAGAAAGTAGGTTCCTCAGTGAAACAGGGATAGATCCCATGTCCAAAGATCACACTTTTATAATTTAGCTGACCAATCTAGTAAGAAACATTAGCCTTGAAACGAAAGCCCGTAGGTAAATAAAATGAACTGGATCCAAGGAACCTGAATGGAATGAAAATAGCCACCAATACGTTCTACAAATATTTTGAAGGAGTATTTTTTAGTACATTCTATAGCAAATTTCATGCTGATTCTGGCACAAGCAGTCATGCGGACTTTAATGCAACCAGAAGAACCATGTTGAATTTAGTTTCACCTTTCTTGCACATGATGAGGAAAACAATCCTTCTGTGGGCAGATTAGGTCTCAAAGTGGTCATAACATGCTTTAATAACATGTCTGGCGTAGTGTTCTTTTGATTTAAAAACAAATATCAATATTGCCAGGAACTGATTATTAGACCATAGAGTAGACAATGTATTTGGGAGACCTTTCTAACTTCAGGAAGGGAGTGAAGGCATACAATGAAAAATTTCTTACCTAGATCTACCATGAGAAGGCGTGTGAGTGCAGTATAGAATCTGGTTCTGCACCTAAGGTCACTCAAACCATAATTATCATTTACACCCAAGAAAGGAAAGTGTTTACTCTGGTGGAAAAATGAAGAACAGATTAAAAAAAGTCACCACCATTCATTATTTTATGTTAATAACTTTTAAAATATTGAAGCTAATTCGAGAGACCTACCGTATGATTCTGCAGCATGAACTTCACAGCATCTATTTTCACAAGCTTTTTTAGGAGAATATAAGTGTTTGAAATTAAGGGAAACAACAGTATGCAATTCATATGCTGATAACACAAAACCTAACTTTTTAATGCTTATAGTCTTCAGAGACCCCATATTGGTAGCTTTACAGAGTATTAGAACATAGAGATTTCAAAAATTAGGCTTTTTGTTTTAAAAAATGCAGGATTATGAAATTATACATGTTTATATGTTTTTGTTTGTGTATGTGAGTGTGTTGTTTGCTTTTATTTGTGTTGGAAAACCAATAAAAATTATTTTTAAAAAAAATGCAAAGATAATAATAATTAATACATAATATTACTAAGCAGATGCGCAGAAGTTGTTAAAACTATCAACAGTCATGGTGTTCTTAATTTTTTTAGAAGACAAGTAGGAAATGTATGATACTTGTCAGGACATATAGAGGCCAATTCTTTCATCTTTTACAGCAGTCGTCTCTCACAGCAGATGGGAGAATGGGGTGCCAAATTCAGGTCAACCTTGTCACTAATCCTCAACAGGTAAGTGTGGCGTTCGTATGGAGCCCCCGGTCGTCTCACGGACTATTGACCCGTACACCACTAATCCACTGCCACCAACCAGGTCCTCCCTGGTAAAATCACTTCAGTCTCAGTCAGCTTCTCAATTAATAAAGAAAAGTGTATTTTATTTCAGACACAAACAAAACTTTTACAGCATTCCAAACCTTGTTGCTCTTTACTTTCTTAGTCTTATTTTCCTCTCTCTATCTCTTCTAACTCCCCACACTCAAGAACCCACTGCCCTAACTGTCTCTCTATTACCAACTGCCTTTCCCAACCAGCCAACCCACTAAATCCAACCAACTACCCACCAACAACTCCCAACGAACTCCTCCCCAAACTCCTCCCAGAACTGGTTTTATAGTCCCACTGATTCCACCCCCCTGGGTCCTGACTGGGCAACCTGTTTAACTATTTACCTCCAGCACTCTCTCTTAACGTCACAGAGAGCAGCTCTGTCAGAACAGATAGTGCTGGTCCTCTGTACAGTGGCGCCTCGCAAGACAAAAAGAATCCGTTCCGCGAGTCTCTTCGTCTTGCGGTTTTTTCGTCTTGCGAAGCAAGCCCATTAGCGGCTTAGCGCTATTAGCGGCTTAGCGGATCAGCTGATAAGCGGCTTAGCGGCTTAGCGGATCAGCTGATAAGCGGCTTAGCGGATCAGCTGATAAGCGGCTTAGCGGATCAGCTGATAAGCGGCTTAGCGGCTTAGAAAAGGGGGGGAGGAGGAAAAAACCCCCGCAGGAACTCGCAAGACATTTTCGTCTTGCGAAGCAAGCCCATAGGAAATTCATTTTGCGAAGCGCCTCCAAAACGGAAAATCCTTTCGTCTAGCGGGTTTTCCGTCTTGCGAGGCGTTCGTCTTGCGGGGCACCACTGTAGTGTGTATATTGCGGAAGAGGGTGGGATTTTCTCATGCAGAAGAACTGGCACAAAACTTGCTGTTACATATGGATCAAGGTTTTGAGCTCAACATCTCATCTCTCACAGTTCCTATTAAAATATTTTCTCTGTTTAAAATGGTTAAGACAGGAAGGAGCTACAGAAAAATACTGACATTATCCCGTACCATTGTTTTACTCTAGGAGAACCTTCTCCAACATGGTGCCCTCCAGATTCCAACTCCCATAGCCTCAGCCAGCATCACTATAGGTCAAGGATAATGCATTTGTAGGTAAAAACATCTCAAGGGCACCAGGTTGAGGGAGGCTGTATAAGGAAAGAAACAGATAAAGTAGTACCTTGATTCTCGAATGGCTTAGTTGTCAAACAAATCGGCTCCCGAACGGCGCAAACTCGGAAGTAAGCGTTCTGGTAGACGAACGTTTTTTGGAAACCGAACATCCAATATGGCTTCCAATTGAGTGCAGAAAGGTGAAAGGTGACTCGAGGCGAAAGGTGACTGAATGAGCAGCAAACCACGCCCCCACCAAGCCCCCTGGTTGGGTGCTCAACAGGGGGCGTGGTGCGCCAGCCATTTGAGTGGGGCAGGGGGCAGAACACCCCCTGCGTGACGCGGGAATCGTCTCCCGTTCACAACACCTCCCCTCCGGAAGGAAGAGAGGCCTTGCTGAACAAATCAGCTCCCGAACGGCGCAAACTCGTAAGTAAGTGTTCTGGTAGATGAACGTTTTTTGGAAACCGAACATCCGATATGGCTTCCAATTGAGTGCAGAAAGCACCTTGGTTTTCAAACGGTTTCAGGAGTCGAACAGACTCCCGGAACGGATTGAGTTCAAGAACCAAGGTACCACTGTGTCTCTGCATCAAAGTTAGCTATAGTGAGGCACTGAATATTCAATACAGCAAAATAGTCAAAAGTTTGGAAACACTATTTTACTGTGTATAAGACTATATTTTCCCCCAATTTTTTTAAGTTTGAAATTGGGAATCGTCTTATACATGGAATGTTGCAATTAATTATTTCTTAATTTTGGGATCAAATAATAGGGGTCTTCTTACACACGGAAAAATATGGCATTAGCCTTTCCTCCCAACACCTTGCATTCACAGTCAAATATAATTAAAGAACTTTATATAGCTATGAAACTAGTGTACACATATCTATCTTATTGGCTGAAAGTACAGTGGTACCTCGGGTTATATACGCTTCAGGTTACAGACTCCGCTAACCCAGAAATAGTACCTCAGGTTAAGAACTTTGCTTCAGGATGAGAACAGAAATCATGCTCCGGTGGCACGGCAGCAGCAGGGGGCCCCATTAGCTAAAGTGGTGCTTCAGGTTAAGAACAGTTTCAGGTTACGAACGGACCTCCAGAACGAATTAAGTACTTAACCAGAGGTACCACTGTACTAAAGAGAGGGTATAGGAAAAGAGTTTAAATTATATAAGCAACCTGGAAGTTATTCAAATTGGGGTCTCTATTAAAAAAATTGTTTTCTTTAATCCTAACATTTTAAAAGTCAGAACTCTTGGCACGCATGCAACATTTTGTGTGCATAGCTCCCCTTCTGCAACAGGACTTCTGTTTTTTCTCCTTCCCCCGTGCATCCCAAAAAAATTGTTTTGGAGCATGCTCCAGCCCTCTGCAGTTGATTTTGAGGATGTGAGGGTGGCTGGAAATACCGTATTTTTCGCCCCATAGAACGCACCTAGTTTTTTTGGGGGAAAATAAAGGGGGGGATTTATTCCCCCCCCCCGGCGCGGGGCTGGGGCGGGGGATGCCCGAGCTTCCCCCGACCCAAGAACAGGTTGCTATCCGCAAGCCTAGGGAGCCCTGCGGGAAGTCGCGCAGGTCTCCCCAGGCTTGCGGATATCTGTCCCCCGAGTTTGTGAGGCTGGCGCTGGGGAGAAGTGCGGTTCTCCCCAGTGCCAGCCTCCAAACCAGGTCGGGGAACAGCGGGAAGGCGCGCTGTGCCCCCCCGCTGTCCCCCGAGTTTGTGAGGCTGCCCGATATCTGCACAAAGCCCGGGGTGCGCTGTGCAGCGCTCCCCGGGGTTCGGGCTGCAGGCTGCTATCCGCAAGCCTTTGGAGCCCGGTGGGCACTCCCGCCGCGCTCCGAAGGCTTGAGGATAGCTTCCTGAAACCTGGAGAGCGAGAGGGGTCGGTGCGCACCGACCCCTCTCGCTCTCCAGGCTTCAGCGAAAGCCTGCATTCGCCCCATAGGACGCACACACATTTCCCCTTCATTTTTGGAGGGGAAAAGGTGCGTCCTATAGGGCGAAAAATACGGTAATAGGAAAGGAAAAGGCAGCTCCATTGGCTACATGGAAGTCCACTAAGCCAGAGAAGCCACAGCATTGGGTATGGCCTCTAAAGTTTACATCAGAAGTCTTCAGATTTTAATGGACCTAGCACCCACATTTTGCTCCTATCTGTAACCTCTTAAATTTTTGACTACAGGTAACTCGCAACTTATGTGCATTTAACTTGTACACATTCAGCTACACATTTGGCAATATATATATATATATATATATATATATATATATATATATATATATTATATAGCTGATCCATAAAGAAGGCTGATCACCGAAAAATTGATGCTTTTGAATTATGGTGCTGGAGGAGACTGTTGAGAGTCCCATGGACTGCAAGAAGATCAAACCTCTCCATTCTGTAGGAAATCAGCCCTGAGTGCTCACTGGAAGGACAGATCCTGAAACTGAGGCTCCAATACTCTGGCTACCTCATGAGAAAAGAAGACTCCCTGGAAAAGACCCTGATTTTGGGAAAGATGGAGGGCACAAGGAGAAGGGGACGACAGAGGGTGAGATGGTTGGATAGTGTTCTCGAAGCTACCAGCATGAGTTTGACCAAACTGCGGGAGGCAGTGGAAGACAGGAGTGCCTGGCGTGCTCTGGTCCATGGGATCACGAAGAGTCGGACACGACTAAACGACTAAACAACAGCAACATATAATAAAAGGTGGCAATCTCACCTGCCATTGAACCCAATGTGTTCTGACTATACTGTACACAATTTTGGCTTTACGCCAAAATCCCTATACCTAGAATGTAACCCCAGTGTAAACTGAGAGTTGCCTGTATTGTAATCACAATCCAGTATAGAAGCAAGCATGTTTAAACACACTTGCATCAATGGACTTTGGCCATAATTTTTATCTTTACTACATTTGTCTAGATTTTTCCTTCTTTCTCTATTGCCAAATGATAGTTTACAGCAATGCTTCTGCAACCAAGCCAGATTAGGTCTAGATGCGTCTTCATCAGCTGAAGATGAACATTTTAAATAATCCAGCTCCTAGGCTATGTTTTAACAATTACATGTAGTGACTTTTAGGTAACTTGCTTGATTGCTTCTTATCAAGTGACTGTTTTATGTTGTGAAGTCTTTTTGCAGGGTTTTTGCTTTAAACCAAAAGAAAAACTTTAATAGCTGCAATCACAGTGTAACTAGGAAGAACAATCAGATACCTGAAAGACACTTTGTGGTCAGTTCCTTCACAAAATAACCATGAGTGTGTGTGTGTGTGTGTGTGTGTGTGTGTGTGTGTGTATGTGTGAGTGTGTTAAAGTTAATTATGAGAAACAACAGAGGATGCATGAGGGAGTACCATGACTACACTGTCGGAAAGGAAACACTAACACATTCCATTATGTAAATGAATTCAAAGCTATTCCGTGACTGATCAGCTAGAAGGGACATAATGATTTATAATTCAAATAACTGAGCCTTAAAATCAAATTGGGCTAATATATTTCTAAATATGCAAGCCTGGAATAATTGTTAAAATAATCCAAAACAAGACAGCAACACAAATCATTTGTTGCCTCTTGTTGCTTAAAATACTCCCTATATATATATTTTTGTTCTTTTGTCTAATCTTTTCTAAAATTGTGATATTTTTTTTAAACTGTTATAGAATCTCTGAAGAAATAAATAACCCTTATGCATAATAAAAGATAAGTACCAATTTCAAGGAACATGTAGCGCTTGATTCTGAAAGAAAATTATATGCATATGAATGAATTAAGCAATGGGCAGGCATTTAAATTAAACTAATTATTTTTTAGCCTTTCAAATTAATCACAATTTAATGTACCCTGTGTACTGAAAATGGGCCCCCTGGATGTGGTCTCTAAAAAACATGGCGCTTCTCAACAAAGTTATATATAATGAAAGCCTAATCCTCAACCGACCACAGTGACTTAATCCCTATCAGAATGAGAAGGGCTTGTCTGAAGTGAGCTTGAACATCACAGCCACTGAGTTGCTCTGAAAAACTAATGCATTGTTAAAAGGTTAAAGTTTGCAATACCAGGAAGTATTTATAAACACTTCATATGTAAGAAATAAGAAGTACTTCAGTATTGTTCTTTAAAAGCTGAGCCAATAGATTTAAAAGAGGGAAAAATGTATGTATCGTTAAAAGCCAAAATGACCAGCAAAATTGGGTTGTACATCATTTTCCAACAAAAAGGAAAAACAGCTTCGACAGGTGTAATTTATCATTTTTCTGATTTAATACCAAAGAAATATATTAAAATAATAAAAAGAATCCTGAAATCCTCAAAATTTGTTGTGATAAATAGCCCTCCCTGCCTTTATTACATTATGCCTACTAACAGAAATATTGCATGGTGGATTTTGCCAGACAAGGACGATTATTTTCCAATAAAAAGTTGCATATTAAATTCCAGCACAAAAGTGGGTGTCTTAATACTTCTGAATTCTTTTTTCATTTGCCAAAGAACACAATTTTAAACTTAACTAATACTAACACATAAGAATAAAGTGAAACAGCATTTAGGTTAGCTCTATCATGCTACATTCATTTTAACTGGAAAAAGAAACAAATCACTGAAGTTCGAGTCAAATTACATTTAATGCAGTTTATTTATTCAAAACGTTGTTTATTTCATTGCTGCCAATTAAAAAAAAGTTAACTAGCAAAGTTAATGCCGATTTTATATGCTCTTTTCATTGTGTACCCCCATTCATCGCTATAGCAAAATTACCTACCAAGCAAGAGCGTTTTACAAAGTTCGTTTGAGAAATAATAATATCAAGGAAAGAGATGAGTATAACACTGAGTATTATTGGACCCTGGTTTGGAATGAAAAAGTGCATCAATTTCTATGAGATTTTTTAATAATAAATACAGTGGTACCTTGGTTCTTGAACTGAATCCATTCCGGGAGTCCGTTCGACTCCTGAAACCGTTTGAAAACCAAGGCGTGGCTTCTGATTGGCTGCAAAAGCTTTCTGCACTCAATCGGAAGCCGCACTGGATGTTTGGTTTCCAAAAAACGTTTGCCTACCGGAACACTTACTTCCAAGTTTGCACCGTTTGGGAGCTGATTTGTTTGACAATTAAGCCGTTCGAGAACCAAGGTACCACTGTATAAGCAACAAGGGGAACATATACCAAGCCATGCCACTGGACACCTAGCCCAGTATTGCCTTAGGGGTTCTTTCCAGTCTGGTTGAAAGAAGGAACCAGGTGTGAACCTAAATCCTCTTTATCAAAAGCATGTGCTTTACCCACTGAGCTATGATGCCTCCACAGTTTATTGTCCAATGCTGCTATATGCCACTGAATCAGATAAAGAGATGGAAAAAATTATATCCGAAGGCCAAGGATTCTTAAACACAGGAGATGTTTAACTGCTTTGATATTTACCTGAAGCCCACTTGCAATGCAATTCATTTCTTCTTTTAAAAAAATTCATACATTTTATGTATCTTTTAAATTATAATATAAATTAAAGGCAGCTTTAAAAACAGTGCTAGAACAAAACTGAAACAAGCATATATATTTTTAAAAAATAAAATAACAAATCTGAATCTCCACTTAATCAAAAGAAAACCAGAACCAAAATACTAAGATATAACATCAGAAGCAGGACCATTCTGCAATCTAATCTGAGTATAATATTGGCAATGAGCAGATGTGAACTGCACAGGTGAAAAACCATTAAAAGCTCAGTAGTACAGAACCTTTTGGACTTGACATCTATTATGAATTAGTATTAGCACATGGCAGGCAAAGTTCTTTCTCTGAGCACTCACAGGCCTATTTTCTTGTGGAAGAAAGGTTAACTTGCAGATCTTAAAGCAGCATATACAGTGGTACCTTGGGTTACATACCGTATTTTTCGCTCTATAAGATGCACCAGACCACAAGACGCACCTAGTTTTTGGAGGAGGAAAACAAGAAAAAAATATTCTGAATCTCAGAAGCCAGAACAGCAAGAGGGATTGCTATGCAGTGAAAGCAGCAATCCCTCTTGCTGTTCTGGCTTCTGGGATAGCTGCGCAGCCTGCATTCGCTCCATAAGACGCACACACATTTCCCCTTACTTTTTAGGAGGGAAAAAGTGAGTCTTATAGAGCAAAAAATACGGTACGTTTCAGGTTACATACGCTTCAGGTTACAGACTCCACTAACCCAGAAATAGTGCTTCAGGTTAAGAACTTTGCTTCAGGATAAGAACACAAATCGTGCTCCGGTGGCACGGCAGCAGCAGGGGGCCCCATTAGCTAAAGTGGTGCTTCAGGTTAAGAACAGTTTCAGGTTAAGAACAGACCACCGGAACGAATTAAGTACTTAACCGAGGTACCACTGTACAGCGGACCCTCCGGATATAAATTAAATTCGTTCCGGGGGTCCATATTTAACCTGAAAAGTCTGTAACTCGAGGCACTACTTCTGCGCATGCACGTGGCACTACAGAGTGCTTTTGCGCATGCGCTGCGAAATCCGGAATTATACACTTCCAGGTTTGCTGCGTTTGGAACCTGAAAGTTACGTAACCAGAGCAGTACATAACTCGAGGGCCCACTGTAAAGGAGTAAGCATTTGTTAAAGCTTGTTTGTTTCAGAGAGTGGAAGAAACAAGCAATTTCTGCTATAAAAGAAATGGAGAAGAAAACAAAGGTGGAAAGGCAGCTTGGAAGAACATGCTGATTCAATTGGGGGGTGGGGAATAGGAAGGAGAGCAAAACAGACATTCACACAACTAGTTTGAAGATGTCAGATTGGTCTGGGCCCAGCACAACACAGTGTGCCACCCAAGGTGGGTCACTGTCGCTATTGCTTTCCCCATTGCACCATCTTTTTCCTCAACCTTCACCCCTACTACTTTCCCCTCTCCTGCCTGCCGCTGCCTAGTAGCTCCTCCTCCTCCAATCTGGGGTCATCCTCACCTCTCAATGGCAAAGGACAAGGAGAAAGATGATGATTGAGATGAACACAGAGTGTTCTTGCACCACAACTGCTTTGCGGCAACTGCTTGAAGTTTAATGTTCTCTGCGTAGACTAGGAACAGAAGCAGCAATGAAAGAAGTTCATTACCTTTTATTACTTAAAGACTGATTATCTTCATATCTTAACAAAGCTATTTAAAGTAGAATTTCTTGTTGACCTTTAGTTTATTGAACAATAAGGTACTGAAAGAAATCATCGAGGAAAAACAATCATTTTTACCCTTTTAACATTTTAGCAATGCAATACAATAACCTCTTCTCTTCCGTCTTTGTCACATACAAGTGACACTTCCCTTTACATACACACACACACACACTGGCAAACATAAAATACCCAAACATACATTCACACCAGATCATGTTAACCAGCTCATTAAACTAGAAGTACAATTAGCTGAATGCTCAGTTGACCCTGACCTTGAGTTGCACAGCAGATGATGGCACTGGGCTGATGATGGGAGAAAGTGAAAAAGACCATGTGCTCTCCAAAAAGTCTAACTCACAGGACCAGTGAGCTGCTGAACATTCAATCAACGTCAGGCTCTGAAGCAAGCACAGAAAATTCTGGCCATCTCACCAATCACTGCCCGATTCCAATTGCCATAGCTGTTACCCTTTCATGGAAGCCATCAGAAGCAGGGTTGAAGGACACAATAAACCTATTTTGGTTTTATATCAAAATCCCAGCTTTACTGACCAATAAAACTGGACAGGAACCAGAACTTTTAGATTAATTTGAAAGGAAGATTACGTGCAAGATGGCATTTGTACAATGGACTATGCACAGAAAGGGCTATGCTTACCGTATTTTTTGCTCTATAAGACTCACCTTTTCCCTCCTAAAAAGTAAGGGGAAATGTGTGTGCGTCTTATGGAGCGAATGCAGACTGTGCAGCTATCCCAGAAGCCAGAACACCAAGAGGGATTGCTGCTTTCAATGTGCAGCGATCCCTCTTGTTGTTCTGGCTTCTGAGATTCAGAATATTTTTTTTCTTGTTTTCCTCCTCCAAAAACTAGGTGCGTCTTATGGTCTGGTGCATCTTATAGAGCGAAAAATATGGTAATTACTATTTCAGTATCAACTATTCCCAAGAGTATTAACAAGTAAAAAAGTAAAGATGAAAATGGTGCACATTCTACCATCGTCTAAACTACCCAGTGGATAGGACCCATGATATACAGTTAAAAGGATATCCAACTGAAAGGTCATTTAGAAACTGAAGAGTTCTTGAGATCACAGGCTCACATCGCCCCCAGTATTTAAGATTTGTAACACTAGAATTAAAAAAAGAAAAGTTTTACAAATGTATCTTCTAAACAGACATACACATGTACAATATTAGTTCAATGGGACTTATTCCCAGCTAACTGTATTCATCCCAGTTTGCAGCAATCCATACTTTCTTTGTTCTTGCCTTCAAACTCAAATTAAACTCTACTCTAAACCATCAGCCACCAGCCTGCTTAAAAATAACTTAGTTCCAGGTGGTATGAAGGCAAGAATTGGATTTTTTTATCCCAGTTACAAAGTTGCCCTTCTTATTTTTCTCTCCAGAGAAGAATTTGGACCAATGTTTCAAACAACTATCTAGAGAGTCAAGATTTGCTGAATAGTTTCCCCAGTGTATTATGCAACGTATTATATAATGTAGCATAAAAAGGGAAATACAAAATGAGCAAGGTTGCCTTCAGATTTGAATCAAAACGTGAAAACAACAGGAGACAGTTGCTAACTGATAATAACAGAAAAAGGGTGGTGGCAACAGTAAAAAGCCACATTAATTGCATTCATATGTCACATCTCAAAATTTTAAAATTAAGGCATTAACTATTAGCAGCATTTGCATTAATGTTTACATTGGGGGCGGGACAAAAACCACAAGAGAAGGTATTTCAAACTCACATTTTTGCCATAAATGTTTCTAGAACTTGGTTGTCATCTGTTATTCCCAAAACTTCTGACATTCGAGCATAAACCTGGAAAAAAACAATTCAACAGTGAAATCTTAATGGCTTACTGTACTGTGATTTTTTTAAACATGTATTGTTCTAAAGAGAGATCACTTTCTTTGGTAGCAGGCAACCAGCAAGTTGGGTGTTGGTTTTAAAAGTCAGTTCTGTTGTGACTATGAGGCTGAAAATATGGGCTAACTGTATTTCTCCTTGCTTCCTCCTCCTCCTATTCTATAATCCAGGTTTCCTCAACCTCAGCCCTCCAGATGCTTTTGGCCTACAACTCCCATGATCCCTAGCTAGCAGGACCAGTGGTCAAGGACGCTGGGAATTGTAGTCTCAAAACATCTGGAGGGCCGAAGTTGAGGGGACGACAGAGGACGAGATGGTTGGACAGTGTTCTCGAAGCTACCAGCATGAGTTTGACCCAACTGCAGGAGGCAGTGGAAGACAGGAGTACCTGGAGTGCTCTGGTCCAGGGGGTCACGAAGAGTCGGACACAACTACAGTGGTACCTCGCAAGACGAATGCCTCGTAAGACGAAAAACTCGCAAGACGAAAGAGTTTTTCGTTTTTTGAGTTGCTTCGCAAGACGAATTTCCCTATGGGCTTGCTTCACAAGACGAAAACGTCTTGCAAGTTTGTTTCCTTTGTCTTGCAAGTTTGTTTCCTTTTTCTTGAAACCATGCATTCAGGGGGTGCAATTGCGACTTGACTTCAAGGAGCAACTCATAGCACGCGGTGTGGTAGCCTTTTTTGAGGTTTTTGAAGACTTTGGTGATTTTTGAAGCTTTTCCAAAATCCGTGCTTCGCAAGACGAAAAAATCGCAAGACGAAAAAACTCGCAGAACGAATTAATTTCATCTTGCGAGGTACCACTGTAAATGTCTAAACAACAACAAGCTACAAATGCTGCTGGAAGGAGGGGTTGGGTGAGAAAATTGCTATGAAAGAACCACCTCCAACCCCAGAACCCAAAGCCACCCACCTTCTCCCAGGAAAATGCCGGCAGTCAGGCAGCTCCCTTCTCCTATCCTAGGCCTTGTCACTGCTTCTTCTTCCTGCTTGACCTTGTTTCTGCTTGATGCCCAACCCTGAAAGATTCAAATTGCTCTGGACCACCAGGCTCACAGCAATCCATGGCTATTTTAACCCAACTCGGGCGATGCCTGGATTCCCCCAAATAAGAATGATTCAGCCCAGGAGCTGGGCTTTGGCTGAATCCGCTTCACAGACCTACTGCCAACTACAGTGATGCCTCGCAAGATGAAATTAGTTCGTTCTGCGAGTCTCTTCGTCTTGCGGTTTTTTCGTCTTGCGAAGCACCCCTATTAGCGGCTTAGACAAAGGGGGGGGGGAAACTTGCAAGACTCGCAAGACGTTTTCGTCTTGCGAAGCAAGCCCATAGGGAAATTCGTCTTGCGAAGCGCCTCGAAAAACGGAAAACCCTTTCGTCTAGCGGCTTTTTCGTTTTGCGAGGCATTCGTCTTGCGGGGCACCACTGTATATTCTCAAATTCTGAATCCATCCATATGTCGAAAAGCTACGGTGACTAATATTTTTAGTTTCTTGCATTTGTCCTAAATTATTTATTATTGGGGATAAATGCTACTATTTTATTCTTTGTATGAGGAAGCAATTTGAGACCCCCATAAAAGATCTCATAAGGCAGGGGTCAGCAAAACCTTTTCAGCAGGGGGCCGGTCCACTGTCCCTCAGACAGTGGGCGGGGAATGAACGAATTCTTAAGCCCCCAAAATAACCCAGAGATGAATTTTAAATAAAAGCACACATTCTACTCATGTAAAAACACCAGGCAGGCCCCACAAATAACCCAGAGATACATATTAAATAAAAGGACACATTCTACTCATGCAAATACACACTGATTCCCGGACCGTCCATGGGCCAGATTTAGAAGGCGATTGGGCCAGATCCGGCCCCCAGGCATTAGTTTTCGAAATCTCAATGAATTTTTCATTTACCAGTTTTATGCCAAGCAGCATAAAATACAGCAGAGCAGTAGAGAGGCAAAGAAGAGCCAGGCAGGAGGTGGAATCAGGGCCTTCAATCTCCAAATCCTGCCCTCATACCAGAAAGCCACTTTCGGCTTGGTGAAGAAAGTAAGTTTTCCTTTTACTTTCCCAGCTCCTGGAGCTGTTGATTCTTCCTGAACTGAAAGTTCATTTTCATTTTTAACACAGCATTTTTGTGCAAAACAGCAGTTTTAAAATTTTAGAAATGGATTACAAACATGCCTTTGCTTGTGAAATAGTCGTGCTGCACCCTTTCCTTTGGGTGGATGGAAGCGAAATGGCTAGGTTGAGCTCAGGTGAGGAGCAAATGGAATAATAATAATAATAATAATAATAATAATAATAATAATAATAATAATTTATTTGTACCCTGCCCATCTGGCTTGGGTTTCCCCAGCCACTCTGGGTGGCTTCCACAAAGACCAAAAATACACTAAGAAGTCACACATTAAAAACTTCCCTGAACAGGGCTGCCTTAAAAAGTCTTCTGAATGTCAGGTAGTTGTTTTTCTCTTTGACATCTGATGGGAGGGTGTTCCACAGGGCGGGCGCCACTACTGAGAAGGCCCTCCGCCTGGTTCCCTGTAGCTTTGCTTCTCACAATGAGGGAACCGCCAGAAGGCCCTCGGCACTGGACCTCAGCGTCCAGGCAGAACGATGGGGCTGGAGACGCTCCTTCAGGTATACTGGGCCGAGGCCGTTTAGGGCTTTAAAGGTCAACACCAACACTTTGAATTGTGCTCGGAAACATATTGGGAGCCAGTGTAGGTCTTTCAAGACCGGTGTAATGTGGTCTCGGCGGCCGCCCCCAGTCACCAGTCTAGCTGCCGCATTCTGGATCAGTTGTAGTTTCTGGGTCACCTTCAAAGGTAGCCCCACGTAGAGTGCATTGCAGTAGTCCAAGCGGGATATAACTAGAGCAGGGAAGCAGGGAATGTGGCAATAGTTGGAAAGGATGTTGTGTGGATGCCACTCACAAGAATGACACACAGCGGATTTACATCCTCATTAAACTCCTGTGTGGACAAGCCCTAGACGTTGCATGCAATGATATTTCAGGATTCTTTAACAAACTTAGATTTTGTTTCAACATTTTGCGCAAGGCGTATGAATATTTATCATTTGTATGAAAACAAAAATAAAAATATACAAGAAAGATAGGAAGCTGTGTGCTATGTGGTAGCATTTTGCTCTCTTGTCAATTAACATTCAGATCATGGCTTAACAAATGAAACACTGGGAGAGATGTCAAATTTAACAAAGAACACTCCTTTAATCCTCCGTTTCCTTGCTGCTTTCGCTACTCCCTTTATCATGCATTCGCTATGATTCCTATTATCCCATCAAGATCTATGTCAACACTTATCCCTGGAGATGCCCCTCAACTACTAGAATCTGACAGCTAAGCTTTGGTGCTAAACAGGATCATTACCTCTTAAATCTACTTATCTGAACCACTGAATAAGTAAATTGAAAAGCTCATTAACAGCAACAATCTAATTTGTTTTCACATGTGACAGGGTCATTTTAAATAGCTGTGTGGGTAACATAGCTATACCATACGTTGTGGGAAAGAATAGCTCTTAAATTAAAACAGCTACGGAATTATGTTATTTATTTATGTTTTTCCTGCTCTTTGTACAATTTTGTCTAGTACAATTTTGCATAGAAAAGTACCATAAATACACACAACATACGCAGGCTGCGGAATGGTTTTGGTTCTTTTCTTAAAAAAAAAACAAAAAACTAACAAGGTAAATACAGCCCAATGGAGCATGTGCCTGCGTAGCAGCCTCGGAAAATTGATTGTGCTGGAAAATAAAAAAGGGTGGGGAAAGCCAAATATTTTGCTTGAGTGCCTTCCATCTTCCTGGGTGGGGGGGGGGCCTGATTGGCTTGTTGGTTCCCTGCTAGTCTTCTGCTAGGGTGGTGAGGAAGCTGCAGCAATTTGCGGCAGGTCCCACTTGTAACGTTCAAGATGTAACCCCTCTGCATACAGTTCTTGCAGGTTCGTGCCAGTCTCAGCTTGAGATCAGGCACTGCCTCTCACTTCTCTGCTGGGGATGTGACTGAGATGGACGCAACAAGCTCGTCCCTCTCTGTAATCCAAATCCTGGTTGCAGGTTTAGATGCGAAAAGGTATTGCCCCAATGCATGGAATCAACCATATGCTGCTGGGGGGGGGGGAAGAGTTATTGATCACACAGTCCCCTTTGAAGTTGGAGCTGCCAACATGTGGAGGTCAGGTAGAAAAGGGGGCAAGGCCAATAGGAGTGATAACTCCATGTAACACAGAGCTATAGCCTCTACTCAGTCTCATGTTCCCCATATTCATCAAACATGGCACCTGTAACATGGTGCCTCTATGGAAAACTCTTGTAACTCTATGCCTCTGTCAAGAGCTGAAAGGGCGCTTCCAGGTGAATTTTGCATCTCACAAATAATAGAAAACGTGTGTAACAAACACGGCAGTGTGGGGCTACAATATTCTCAGTTGGAGCTAAATTACAAAAGCCCCCCTCATATTCAGTGCTTATGCCCTAAGTAAAAAATTAGGTTCAGTTGAAAGCAAGGAAAGATTCAGCAATGAGCTCCATTCAAATATATTCCCATTAGCTAATGTTTCTCTTCTTACAGGACATAATGTGATCAGAAGGTGAAGCAGTGTCCAATCAAATTATTCCCAAATCAATTCAATACTTAAAATACCACAAGGTAACATTACAGAAACGAGAATAGCCTATTCTTATTTCTTCTGCAATCCAAAAGGGTTTGCAGTTATTTAGGGCGGTGGGGTGGGTATGTTGTGCTATGCTGCAAAGAATACAGGAGGCAGTGAGACAAATATCCAACTTCAGAGACAAAATTGCAGAAAGTGGTATATTTGTATTTAATCTTAGGCTGAGAAAAGATGGAATCATCATTAAATAAATGAAAGCTTCATATTATTATTGTTCATACAATCCTTCGGCCCCGGACATGTTTAGCTAAGAAGAAGAAGCTAATTACGTCAATCCTTAAAATGTGAAGCATATTATAAAACTGGGAAACTGAGAATGAGGGTTTCTAAAGGTTGTATGGATATATAATGACAGTCAGAGAAATTCAATAACAGCTCTGTATGGAATGTGCTCAGAAGCACCGCATGAAACAAATTAAACTAGAACAATGAATCCTTCACACTGTGCAACTAAGAAAAGAAAATGTTGATTCTCTGTGTTTCATATGGGTTGCAGTAATGAATTAAGATTTTGGGTAGCAGATCTTCACAAAATTACAGTAAAGTTATTACCAAGAGGCACAGCATAAATGTTTTAGCTCTTACAACTTCTTGAACTTTATTCAGGCTTTGCTGCAGGAAACCAGCAGTAACACAGATGCTACATTAAAGCATTTTGTCATCAGATAACTTAGGACAGTTGAACATTTACTAGCTGAGCTGAGATAATAGACACAATGAGTTGGCCACTGCATAGGAGTTTGGGGAAAAGACATAGGGCAGGATTCACTTAACAAGCCCGTCAGCAGAAGCCCTGCACAAAGGCTTCTGCTTGTACAATGGGGCATTCACCACCCCCTAAAATTGGCTCGGGGTGGTGGTGTCACAAGAACCCCTATAACAGTGCATGGAGGAGGGATTGCTCTACGTGGCAAACCGCAATGCTTGTGGAGATGGAACCACTGGAAGCGTGCAGTGTTGAATTGTGCCAATGGGTAGGAAATTGCCTTATACCAAGCTGCACAATTGGTCCATCTAAGTCACTATTGTCTACACCAGCCTTCACCCAACTGGTGTCCTCCAAATGTTGTTGGTCTCCAAGCCCATCATCCCCGAACAATGACCATGCTGGCTGGGGTTGATGGGAGCTGGAAGATAGCAGTTTTGGAGAAGGCGGGTCTCCAGGGTTTCCAACGGGAGTCTTTGCAAGCCCGACCTGGAGACTGCTAATGTTTCGACCTGGGACCTTCTGTATGCAAACTGAGCTACCCACCCTTTCCCTGATTCACATTATTCTTAGGGCTACTTCTGACTTTGACATTTGGTATTCAGGCACAAGTTATCAGAATGCAAAACACTCGCACCTTATGCCATTTGAGAATGTTCACATCACCACTTATTCCTGAAAAAAATACACAGATACAGGTACCAGGGAAAGAATTAAGTTCCTCCTTTCCATGCAGAGAGAGCCAAGTGTGGTGCAATGGTTCCTGTGCTAGACAAAGGCTGGGGAGCCCACATTCCAGTCCCCATTCAGCAGCGAAACTCACTCGGCGTCTTTGGGGCAGTCACACAGCTCCCAGCTGAATCAATTTCACAGAGTTGTTTTGAGAATTAAAGGGGGTGGACTTAACTGTCCTGAGAACTTTGGAAGAAGAGTGGGATAAAGACACCATGAAGAAAATAAAGTTAAAATTTCCAAAATGTAAAAGGTGAGTATGCTAGTTCTAAACAGATACATTTTAGAGCAGTGTCTTGAGTACAAAGGACAAAGCCCTTTGGAAAGTATAACGGAAGTTTATTTTGACTGTGCCTTTGGTATGTGCAAGAAAATATAGCTGTTGATTCCTGTTCAACTCTCTGTTTGGAATTTTATCCCTGTGTGTGAAGTAGCTAGCAAATACATTGTCATTTCATTCAGATGCCCCCCATCCTTGCCAATTAAAAGAATTCTGAACAGATTCTGTACCCAAATATGCCACAGCTGGAATTCTGGCAGTAACAGAGGCATCTGGGGAAAGGAGATACTCTCCCATCTCCAGCAATCCTCTCCCAGCCAAATCTGACATATATTTAAGCAGCCATATACAGGCAGTGAGAAATTTCTGCACACCAGAAAGTTCAGCATGGTCAAAGGATGGAGAAGTCTTGCATCACAATGGAAAAGGGGCTGATCCCTGAAGCTACTTAACGCCAGGAACTGGAGAAGTGGGATGGCCTTCCCCCAAATTCCTCAGACATAACTCGCATAATTCCTGGAGCTTCAGAGAGCACCTCCATCTTTTCCACCCCACCACTGTTGAGCAGAGGTAGGCCTTCAGTAGACTATGCCACTATGGCAGGGGTTGGCAAAGTTTTTGTGGCCTGGGCCGGTTCACAGTCCCGCTGAGGCTGCGGTGGGCTGGAGTGTGTGCGCGTGCATGCACAAACGCTATTTCTGGCGCTCCTTCCAACGCAGAGGAGGAGTGTGCAGCTTCCCATTGGCTGCAGGAGCTTCCTGAAGCCAATGGGAAGCCGGCCTGCTTCATGGAAGGTGGTCCCCACTCTGCTCTGCGTCGGTTTAGCACGGCGCATGGGAGCCGACTGAGCTGGCGGCAGGGGTCCCCAAGCAGGCGGTGGGGGTCCATGGGCTGGTTAAACGACCCCCATGGGCCACTTGTGGCCCACTGGCCTTAGGCTGCTGACCTTAGGTTGCACTATGGCATAAAGATAGCACAAAAGGCCATATCCTATCAGACCGCACATAGGAAAATTAGGAAGCTAACTTGCCCAGGCAGACCATGGGCCTTTTCGCCTAGCTCAGTGTTGACACAACTCTCGAAGTTTACAGATAAGAATCTTTCCCAGCCAAAGAGACACCGAGGATCTTCTGCTTACAAAGCATGTTTCACCTCCAAGCTATGCTCTAGAAATATATGACATGTCATCAAGATATCCATAATACCAACCAACAAATACCATCTATTTATAGCTTTTTGTGACAGTCTTATGATAATGTGTTATATTCTTTCTTTTTCCTATTCTGTGACGCCTTGCGTTGACACTTCCCATTTAAAGATAATTTCTTTCTGTTGGTTCCCCCTCAACATGAACATTAGGTAAAGGTAAAGGGACCCTTGACCATTAGGTCCAGTCATGACCGACTCTGGGGTTGCAACGCTCATCTCGCTTTATTGGCCAAGGGAGCTGGCGTACAGCTTCCGGGTCATGTGGCCAGCAGGACTAAGCCGCTTCTGGCAAACCAGAGCAGTGCATGGAAACGCTGTTTACCTTCCCACCTATTTATCTACTTGCACTTTGATGTGCTTTCAAACTGCTAGGTGGGCAGGAGCTGGGACCGAGCAACGGGAGCTCACCCTGTCGCGGGGATTTGAACTGCCGACCTTCTGATCGGCAAGTCCTAGGCTCTGTGGTTTAACTCACTGCGCCACCCACATCCCTCCAACTTGAACATTAGTTACCACATTATAAAAAAACAATGTGTGAAGTAGTCCTTAAAGTTGTGACAAGGTGGCTAATGTTATTTTTAGCCAATCGTATTTTTAGAGAATCCATCTTGCAAGGGTCTTTCTCCTATGTATCAGAAGCATAGCAGGGCCCTCATTTAAAGTAGATAATCATTTCAATCCAGCAAGGTTGAGGGATCTTCAGAAATGGGTTTGTGTACATGGGCTGAATATCTGGGATGCTGTCATTTACATGTAAAAGGTACAGAGCTGGGTGGGTGGGAATCATGGTGCATGTGAGGAGTTTGTTTCTATATCGTGCATGCACCACCAAATAAACAGCAGAGTTGATGACTTGTAGCATGCCCTGTGTGTTTTCAGACAGTCTCTTCCTCCTCTGAGTTGACAGGATATCTTCAAGCGCAAAAGTATGTATGAAGCCTACTGCCTGCATGCAAGGTTTCCTGGATCAGGGCCTGTGTGCGTTTTAAGCCATATATCAGAATGCTTTTTGCACATTTATATCAGAGCCTTGGGGG
The DNA here is from genome assembly GCF_951804945.1 of Podarcis cretensis. Lineage (NCBI taxonomy): Eukaryota > Metazoa > Chordata > Lepidosauria > Squamata > Lacertidae > Podarcis > Podarcis cretensis. Next base: position 115,221,040 of record NC_137172.1, on the reverse strand, counting down.
AAGGGGGAAGGATACACCATAGCTAATACTAGCAATTTGAACACTACTCTTTGGCAGGCCAGAAATAAGATAATTGTTCAACATAGGCTGGCTCTTTTGAACTACTGGAAGCATTGCCTGTAATTATAGACATCTGTCATTGCTAGCCACTCAGTAGTAATCCTGACATCAGTATACAACTATAACACTAAACTGCCTCCAGGCATAGTAATGGAGGCCAGATACGAAAGACGGGCAATCATCTGCTTCATCCAAACTATCTGTCAAAGGTTCCCAACCACAAACAGCGCTTACATTTTGTATCCTTAGGATAATATGTTGATTTATTTTAGATCCTCTAATATTTACAGTCTAGACCATCTACTAAAATAAAGAAAAGAAACCTTACAGCTAATCGAGGCTGTTAGTATTTCATATCATCCTGAAAGATCATAGCTCACCTCTCCAACGTTAAATATTGCCAGCCATTTTGAACATGTCCCATTAGAATAATAAAAGGTACTAATTATCTAAGTATATTCAGACCTCGTTAGAAAAATTATTGTACAGGTAGTTACATTTTAGATCTTTACGTAGCTTTCACATAATGCAAATGTAACAGCACAATCTCAATTATGTCTACACAGAAGTAACTCCTATTTAATTCAATGGGTCTTACTCCTGGGTAAGTAGAGTTAGAACTACCTAAGTGTGCTATACTTGCAACAAGTAAGACAAGAGTGTGTTTTATGTAATTTTATTTTGCTGAAAACTAAATGTTACAGTATTTGCAAGTCATGTTTGGAGAAGATCCATTATTAATTCTAGACATAAAATGTATTTAGGCTTTCATGAGGAGAATTAGGAAACAAAATTTAAGTTAGATGTATAATCACAACAGCAATTGGAGAGAAGAACAAAAAGTGGCTGTGGGCTTAAGCTAATTAAGAATGAACAACCCTATAATTATTATAATCTGTTATTAACGAAACCAAGACAGCCCATATGAAAAAACACAGTTCGTACCAAGGAGAAACTATTAATTATTAGACAGACTGTTAGCTTACAAGTGAGATGCATTTTAAAAACCTCCTTTAAAATACAATTGCTAAATGCCTTACAGTGCTGTAACGTGAGACAGGTTCAAATCTTATTACTTCACTGAAATTAAAACCTAAGTTTTAATACTGTTCAAGTCGAACAACGATTCCACACTTTATTGCTTTTGAAATCCCTTGATGATCATAGGAAAAAATGCCCTCGAGAAAAAAAGACTCTGTTTTCGATAAACAGAAAATACAGTTTGCACTCTTAGCCTCTTTGTCATCACAAAAAAAGGATTTAATGCCAATTCTTAAAAAAAAGACTTTTTTCACAAAATGTGCACCTTGTGTGCCATTTGTAAAATCAGTTCACTTTCTTTTATTTATTACTGCAGTGCGGCAAGGCAATAAAGCAGCTACCGATAGCTAATAAATTACATGCCTTTTAAAACAATTCTCCAGCTACAAAAACTTGTAACTACAAAGGTTTACATTTACATGGTACATCATGTGAAATGTCTATATTTATGTCTTATTAACCACTTTAGGAAAATCTGACCTTTTATCTAGTAGCTGAAGGCAAATCTGAGGTTATATCTAAGAGTAAATACACATAGAGAATGTGCCACCTATCCACTAACGCTTCAATTCTTGCCATTCTTATTATGTAATCAACACAAAATTTGGCACACAGTTAAAATAATTAGCTGGTCGAGATATGCCAGGTTTACAAAAAGAAGGTGTTCCTCAACACCTTACTGTTCGACTTGAACAGTATTAAAACTTAGGTTTTAATTTCAGTGAAGTAGTAAGATTTGAACTTGGACAAAAAAGGAACATTAATTTTCAGCTACACTTTCCATAAGAAAATGGGAGTTATGGATAAATCTCATAACTACAAAGGTTTTTCAACAATATATACACATTTTCGGGACGTGCGAGGGGCAAGTTGCACTGATTGTTCATTAGGTACATTTAATAATTCCACAAGAAAGCTCTTTTAGCTTAAAAAGCAAATAATGAAGCATAACCAAGGCAATCTTATTTAATCATACAGTCACAGTAAATACCATTAATATCGTGAAGGTACACTTTGATAACATTGCACCATGCTGGAACACTATGGACTCTCCAGAGCCTTATAATTACACTATATATTTCACATGCTTTGGTTAAATATAGGATTTTCCTGATATGCTGTGTTCTTCAGATATAACTTTTCCTTACTACGGATTGGCTCTTAACCTTTCTCCCTCCTCTATGTGACATCCTTTTATATATTTGAACATGGCTATCATATCACCCCTTAACCTCCTCTTCTTTTTCTTGGAATTTCTACCATAATCCCAAACTGTGTAACTATACAACTGTGTTCACATAGCTTATAAAGAACAGTGTTGCAGACTGCTTCACTAGAAGTTAAGAGCCAATCCGTTTTCTGCTGCTCCAGAGAAGCGGACACAGAGCAATGGTTCCAAACTACAAGAAAGAAGATTCCACCTAAACATTAGGAAGAACTTCCAGACAGTAAGAGCTGTTTGACAGTGGAATTTGCTGCCAAGGAGTGTGGTGGAGTCTCCTTCTTTGGAGGTCTTTAAGCAGAGGCTTGACAACCATATGTCAGGAGTGCTCTGATGGTGTTTCCTGCTTGGCAGGGGGTTGGACTCGATGGCCCTTGTGGTCTCTTCCAACTCTATGATTCTATGATTCTATGAAATAGAGCAAGTAATGTGCCTTTACACATGATATGAGATCCTAAGCAGAGACCTGAAGGACCAACTGGCCTGCTTAGAGTTTACATAAGTAATAATTGTTTACTCTTGATTGGACCATGTTAATCACTGCTCCTCCAAAAGTGAGGCTTGTATCTGTAGCATTCTAATCCTGTTCCTTGTTTTTGAATGGATGCCCCCCATATTAGTGTGTTCTACTGGGACCACCAACACGTTTCTTGCAGTACTGGGGCCAATCGTTTGATCTTCAAAGCAGCGGAGCAGATCTGAAGCATGTACAAAGGGAATGGTCAAGGGAATGGGCTATCTACAAGGAAATTAACATGCTCAACAGTTCATAGGAGGCATGGGCTGTACAATGCAGATAGGAAAAAGTGATTATTCAGAATCGAAGACTATTGCAAGGCAATTTGGTTCTATATTACTCCCTAGAGAGCATCAGCCTCTTCCTTTTCCATAACTGTGATCAACACGGGGGTGGTGAGGAACCACAAACGAAGGGGAAAATGTTGTCACTGCTGGGAACATGTGCAGTTAAGTCTGGCATTCATAGACTACCTAGACTTCAATGATCTTGAAAGATCTTAGCTGTTAAGAGGCTCAAGCTCCCTCATCACACCTGATGGAAATAGTAGCATTTACCATACTTTTTTGTACCTCTCTCTGCAGGATGCCAAAGGGAGCCCCCACGAAGCAGGCTAATGTAGATCTTCAACCCATTCTTCTTAATAGTTTAAGACCTTGGAGCGACCTCCCAGTTAATTAACACAGGTGATTGCTGTTCTGGCAAACAGCAATTATAATTTAGGATTACTGCATGGTTAGGGATGAAGATACCTTTGCACCTTCAGACGTATTCACCCCCTCCCTTGTGATTTTTCTTTGGTCTTTGTTCATGTCCTCATATGATGGTTTGGACATTTTGGGAACAAGCAATGAGTTTGAATACTCTCCTCCTGCGGCTGCTTCCATCCCTTGCCTGGTTTAACACAATACCTGATTTATTTATTTTAAATCATTTCTATACCACTTTCCTTTTAAAAATAAATCCAAATTAAGTTTACAAATATTAAAATAATAATAGTTCTAATAAAAGATAACAATGAAACAGTAAAACATCAGAATTACAGGACTAGGGGCAAGAAAATCTGGCATCCAAAGTCAGAAAATGCTTGTGCAAAAAAATGTTTTTAGTAAGTGACAGAAGCACACCATCACAGCTGCCTGCTAAACTGTAGACATGTCTGTGTCACCACAAGATGGAGTTTACGGTTTGCAACATGGGATAACAGGTTTCTTGGTAATCGGCATGCCTATGTCTGGGAAAGAGCTGTCTTCAGTAACTTGTTCCCAAGTTGTTTAGATCTCTACAAGTTAATAATAGAACTTTAGACCTTGCCAGTGCATTTCTTTTAGCACAAAAGGATCTAGGGGTCTTAGTAGACCACAAACTTAACATAGGTCAACAGTGTGATGCAGCAGCAAAATAAACTAATGCTTTCCCCCCACAATAATAAATCTGCAGAGCCAGAGGACAGAGCTGTCATAAACCACGGCCTGGAGACCTTGTAGTACATGGCTGGGGACCCTGATGAGGAAGAGGTCTGGGCTATTTCCTGGGGGGTGGGGTGGGAGGGAAGAATCACCAAAAAGTCATTCAGGTCCCTCCCAGCTGGAGGATATATGAACATAAGAACAGCCTGCTGTACCAGACCAATAGCCCATCTAGTACAGCATCCTATTCTCCAAGTGGCCAACCAAATGCCTCACAAGCAGGACCTAAGCACAATAGAATTCTCCCTTCCTCTGGCTTCCAGGAACTGGTAGTCAGAAGCATTACTGCCCACCAAAACTACCCTACCATCATATTTAGACTCAAGAGGATGAGTTCCCTACAGTACCTCTGCCCCTCTAGCCTCAACAAAGCCAAAGGCTACAAAATAAGGCAAGGGCCATTTAACCAAATAATTCGGCCAACCAACTCCTCCGGGGAGGTAGGGGTAGAGTCTTCCACAATGAGCAACTTAAGAATGTTTGAATGTTTGTCTCTAGTGTCCCACAGAGACAACTTCCCTTGTAGATGTTTTAGCAGGACTCCTTGGAGAAGACCGAGGTCTTATTTTTACCTCTGTTTAACTCAGACTTCTGACATGGACACCCTGGCTCTGCAAAAGTCCACAGAACTAGACAGCAGTTAAGAAAACAGCTTCTACTTTTTACAATCATGTATTTCACTATTTTTGACTTAATATTTGGTAGATACTTGTTTAAAATGCTCTTTACCTTAAGTAAATAAATACACTCATGGAAGATTAAAACCAAGCCTAACTATTTTACGGAAGAAATACAAATATTAAGTTCAGACTAGCTTTCAGATGCTCTTTGTACGTGGGAGTCACTTTCCTGTGGTTTCATTTTTTTGTGCTGTAGCATTTAAGACACCAAAACTATATCCTTTTCTCCAACAACTGCATGGGGAAGACTTACAAGATTGGTCCTGCCCACCTGACATTGAGGTTTTTAAATGTTACAGAAGCATTCTGGAGTGAAATCATGGTTCCCTTGGTGACCAGTTCATTTTAGAATTATTTCATGTTTTTGTAATTATATTTTAATTTTATATACAGTGGTGCCCCGCAAGACGAACGCCTCGCAAGACGGAAAACCCGCTAGACGAAAGGGTTTTCCGTTTTGGAGGCGTTTCGCAAAACGAATTTCCCTATGGGATTGCTTTGCAAGACGAAAATGTCTTGCGAGTTCCTGCGGGGGTTTTTCCCTTTCCTCCCCCTTTTCCTAAGCCCTAAGCCGCTTATCAGCTGATCCGCTAAAAGCCGCTAAACTGCTAATAGCGCTAATCCGCTAAGCTGTCAATGGGCTTGCTTCGCAAGACGAAAAAACCGCTATACGAAGAGCCTCACGGAACGGATTAATTTCATCTTGCGAGGCACCACTGTACTGCATTTAAATTTGTGGCTGTGTGCTGTAATGAGACAGAGTCTTTTGTTTATTATTTATCCATTAAGGCATTGGGTTGCACTCAACCCCTCACTCCAAATGCTCCAGAGGGTTTCCGATACCCTGGAGTAGATTTTGAGGGCATGTAGGGGGCCGGAGGGGAAATAAAATCAAGAGGCAGATCTGTTGGGCATGTGGAGATGTGTTGCATGGGTGGACCAGCAGTGTCCATGCTAAATAATTCTAAAATGAAAGTTCTATATAGCATAAATTTAAGTTACATCTTAAGTTCTTCAGAAAAATGTGGAGGAAAGGAAAATCTGGAGTGTACTGAATTCATGGATCAGAATTCATGGATTTAAAACATAACAATCATAGCTTTATTCAAGAAGAATAAGGAAATATTTTCTCTATTTCAAATAGTGTTGCATAGATGGTATACATTTAATGCCACACAAAAGATCAGTATCTTTAATTATATGGTAAGTCTATGGCAAGCAGACATTTCAGTTTAATAGGATCAGACTGCAGGAAAATGCAGCCGTGTCTGTAAAAAGCAAATACAGAGATGCCTTCACTTCTACAAATAGGCAATGACAAATACACTGTACAAAAACGCCAATAAATTATTCAACTCTGATCTTTAAAAAACCTCATATTTAAGGGAAGTGTTTTGACTCAGAAAGGTTGCTATCTAGCATTACATCAGCTCAAAAGAAAAAAATTAATACAGAGTATTGCTTTCATTCTCTCCACATATAATATGCTACTGCATCCACATCATTTTCAGACACTAATGGGGCAGAATGACCATTCCCAGAAGAGGTAAGCTAGAAGGGAAAAACATCACTGTATTCACATTTCAAGTTTTAAAAAAGAAGATAATTATCAAGTGGGGTGGTGGTGGGGAATTCTTCCAGTTCAAATAGTTACTGCAAGAGCAACCATTGTATATACTGATTCTCAATGCGTCACTATCAAAATTGTCTCGACTGCCTATCACCACAAGACATGAAACAACAAACGGTAGTCAACAATGAATGATGGGTCCTGGATAGCTTATGTCAGCACTCGACACATTCTCAGAAACAACTAGTGTTATCACCTCTACGTTTACCTTACCTGTGTCCTTAAAATACGAGGACTGCATAGCTGATTTTCAGTTATATTGTTTTATAACCTAAACGTATATGCATAAGCATTTGAAACAAGCCCACTGTGTTCATTAAGGTTTATTCCTAGGTAAATGTGCATAGAAAAATACCTAGACCCTTCAAAAATTAACGCAATTAAAAAAGCAGTAGTTGCTTACTATCTCCACTGAATACTTGTGGAATGGTTATACTGAATCGCTGGATTTTAGCCACACAATCCATAGTGGACTCATCTTGCAAAGCTCAAATATATCCCAGTGTACATGCTTTACATTCAAGAAAAATGTTTTTATGAATGCACGACACATTCACCAATTTTTATGATGTATCGTATTGGGCTGAATTTGTCAAATACCTGGCTTCTTTAAATAAAAGGGGAAAAACATAGGTACACAATCACTTTTAGATCCTTATTCTGAGTCACACATTCAGCTATTTAAAAGAGATGCTATAAATATATACCCAACAATTATTTTAAATAAGTGAAAGCATGTGTCCCTCAAAATGCACTTCATTTTTAAAGGGTAAGCCAATTCCTTTTAAAAAAATTAGTTGAATTGATAAAGGATGTTGTCCAGCTCAAAAATCGACGCAATAAAAATTAGGACTTAGCACAAGAGTGCGGGAACAGCATTTAATGTCTGTGGATACAAATTCTCCATTGCACCTGCCCTCCACTGCGCAAAAGAACATCAGCCTGCCACTGATTATGTGTTTCTGACATGATTTATCACCTACTATTCCTTAAACTTGATAAAGCAAATTAATCTTTGATTGCAGAAGCCACTAGAGGTTGTCATTAGTCATGTAGTTTGGTGAGGCTGCATGCGTTTCATTTACCAGTCACAGAAAAATGAAAGCCCAGCAGCCATCACTGGCTACTTTCAACCTTTTTCTTGGAGAAATGATCCAAGAATTTATGGTATTTTCAATGACAGCTTCAGAGCTGCCCTACATAAGTGGTAATTACTCCTTAATGTTGTTTCTAAAAACAATGCCAATGCACTTACCCTTTGGACAGAATATTCCAACAATGCAATTTGTATTAAAATTAAATATTCTTTTAAATGGGAGCAGGTCTGCAAAACCAGGCAATTAATGTCTTTTGGACATTCCAAGTCACTTATAGCTGTAGTAACCCAGAGCAAATAGAAATAATATTGTAAAATAAGGTTTTCTAACTATAAGTTGTTGTTTTTTAATTAAAAAAAAAACTGGTAAAATTTAATACATTTTAGCTAGGAGGCCTTTGACTTATCCATCAAAAATGCCACAACCCAGGTCATGCTTGACAAGTAAGCCACTTTCACTTGAAAAGCCTGCAGATATTTCAAATTATCGTTCGACTGCTCAAAGACAAATCTTCTCTCCCTCTCTTCTCACCCCCTTCCACAATATACTCCAGCCTTTCTCTATGCCTACAACCTTCCATGATTCTGGCGTAACTTCTGTTTTCATTTTAATGTATACCTACTAAAGCTTTGAAGAAAAATGCTGGTATGTACCACAAGTATCCAAGGCTTTTGTCGCACGAAGAAAATCACGGGGAAGGTGGAAAATAGAGACAGTTGCCATGAAAGCTGTTAAACATCTTAATACTTTCTTCAGTTTTAAAAGTCACACTGAGAGAAGAGCTGGCCAAGGTGATCCAAGGTCACAGAATCATTGGGCTGAGATGGATCAAGAAGTCATTTCATTAACACCCCTTATTTAACATCAGTCAGGAAACTCCATGTCCTTAAACCATTTACATGAACCCCCAAACTCCCAGATGCACAGCTACTACGAATGTATAATTCAACATTTCCGGTGGATCTCTTATATAAATGAGAAACAGAAGCTGGAGGTTAATAACTTCCTAAGGGATGCAACCAGGGGTGCCAATAATTTTTTCTAGGTCCAATACAATGTATGTGCATTGGGCTGTCCAGCCCAATGCAAATGAGGACACAGATTTTTGTAAAATTTGCATATGTGCTGTGTGGGACAATCAAATGTTAAATCAACAACAAGGTGCTTCCGTATCTGTGCCAAATATAGTCCAAAATCTTCCGAGAGTTGTGGGAGGGTGAAGAATGCCCTCAGACTTAAGTTATATGCTCGATAAATAAAGGTAAAGGTAAAGGGACCCCTGACCATTAGGTCCAGTTGTGGCCGACTCTGGGGTTGCGGTGCTCATCTCGCTTTATTGGCTGAGGGAGCCGGCATACAGCTTCCGGGTCATGTGGCCACCATGACTAAGCCGCTTCTGGCGAACCAGAGCAGTGCATGGAAACGCCGTTGCAGGGATTTGAACCGCCGACCTTCTGATCGGCAAGCCCTAGGCTCTGGTGCTGAGGAAAGCCCAAAAATAAATCAGTGGCTACACATGTAATGAAATGTCTGACAGACAGAATGTGAACAAGTGAGACTTGCCCCATAATTGTATTTCCATGTTAGAAAAGAACCTGTTGAATTTCTGCCTGCCACCTAACTGTTAAAGGGACAAGAACTCTGCTCTCCCCCACCCAGTACCAATTTACTAAACCAAAACCTAGGCTGTAATCCTAGACCCACATTCTAGGAAGACTAGCAGCTTGCTTATTTTATTTTATTTATTTTATTTAAAGTAAGCTGGAGGCCTGGTATATCAACATCCTCTGTACCTATCTCTCAGCAACCCTAGATGCAACCATGAAGCACAGGTGAGAACTGGCCAAGATGTCAAGAATGACTTGCAGGAGAGTAAGTGTTTCCTGCTCTGTGAGTTTCATTCCAACTGGTTCAGAATAGGGTACTTTAATTCAACTAAGAATAAAAGGTTGGCAGTAGCAGGAACCGAGCAATGGGAGCTCACCCCGTCGCGGGGATTCGAACCACTATTCAACTAAGAATAGACACCCTGATATTATTGCACCAAACTCAGTAACGTTCATTAATTTCAGTGGGTCTTCTCTCAGTAAAACTAACTGCATACCACTTCCACAGGCCAACAAACATTCAATACAACTGCCTGCACAGGTAACCCTCAATTAGTTTACTTTGTTGTAGTCTTTAATATAAAAATTACGAAGAGTCAAGAGTCTCATGGGTTGCAGAGATGGATTTAAAATATCACGCACACAGGGCTGAGTTAAATCACTGATGCAAATCAAGCTCCTCTGTGTATTTCCTGAACATGCATAATTGACTATCAACAATTAAAAATATATCCATTTGTTGCTAGACGTAAGCTTTATGCTACCTAAAAGCATACCCCAAAATACAGTTACTAGTGTTTTCATCATATGCTGAAAATGTGCCTCTTTGCCAGGGGTCAGCAACCTTTTTCAGCCGTGGGCCGGTCCACCGTCCCTCAGACCATGTGGTGGGCTGGACTATATTTGGGGGAGGGGGGGGGGAGAATGAACGAATTCCTATGTCACACAAATAACCCAGAGATACATTTTAAATAAAAGCACACAACCTACTTATGTAAAAACACGCTGATTCCCGGACCGTCCACAGGCTGGACTGAGAAGGCGATTGGGCCGCATCTGGCCCCCGGGCCTTAGGTTGCCTACCCCTGCTCTTTGCCATGGCCTTCTCTCACAATTCCTGCCCCCCCCCCCCGTTGCTCTGCTGCCTCAGCTCTCTCCTTCCTCCTGCAAAGGGCACTGAAGCACAAGAGCATGTGCAGAAGAAAGCAGTCTACCCAGGAACTTTCCTCAGTAATATAGACATCATGAGCTTTTTGTTTCAAGAGCAGCCACCAGGCTGGTAGTGGTTGAGGGAGACACTGGGAGCCCATTGTCCCCTTCTTTTCTCCTGTGTCTCCCATATGTCTCTGTCTCCCTTCTCGCTTCCTCCCTTCTGTTTGTATGTGTGTGCCTGTGTCTCACCTCTACATAAAAAGGTGAAGGGACCCCTGACCGTTAGGTCCAGTCGTGACTGACTCTGGGGTTGCGGCACTCATTTCGCTTTATTTGCCAAGGGAGCCGGCGTACAGCTTCCGGGTCATGTGGCCAGCATGACTAAGCCGCTTCTGGCGAACCAGAGCAGCGCACGGAAGCGCCGTTTACCTTCCCGCCAGAGCGGTACCTATTTATCTACTTGCACTTTGACATGCTTTTGAACTGCTAGGTTGGCAGGAGCAGGGACCGAGCAACGGGAGCTCACCCCGTCACGGGGATTCGAACCGCTGACCTTCTGATCGGCAAGTCCTAGGCTCTGTGGTTTAGCCCACAGCACCACCCGTGTCCCTCACCTCTACATAGTTCCATCCTTATTGCAGATATCACGATATCATAATATATCGGTATATCACTATGTTTAGCTAGTGATATTTACAATGTTGAAAACCAGATCTCACTCAGCCCTAAAGGGAGGTTTGGATGCATTAAAAAAATAAAAATCAGCAGCAACTCACTATATCACTATATTATTATTTTTTTAAAAAAGCTGACGAGTTTCAAAAGCAAGCTGTGATATGCTGTGAAGGTTTAGTAAAGAATTAACTGACCATGCCCAAGTCATCAAGAGTTCCTAAAGCAGTTCTTTTGCTCCCTGCTTAAAGGCAAGAACTTAAGGTAACTGCCTTTAACGATGGTTGAGTTTTTGGTGCCTCGTGAAAATGCATTTATTCACTCTGCTTTCGTGGGTTACCAATAACTTGTCTCGAGGGACTGTTTGGCTAAAGTGTCTATTTCTTGTGTTTTTGGACTGGAATTCAAATCTGCTACTGCCGAGACTCTGTGGAGTGGGACAGAACACCCTGCGTACCTGCAGCATGGCATTCACAGCAGAAGATGGGGCAGGCAGATTGGGCCCAATCCTCATGCCAGCTTCCGGCTGCCGCAGGAGCTGGAGCCAGATCAGGTCCAATGCTGGCTAAAGCCAGTTGTGAGAGCAGCCCAAGATCCAGTGGATCCCAGGCCAACTCAGCCCTGCCTCACCCCAGCCCTTGGAACACCCCGTTTTGTGGTTATCCACTGGGCTCTGAAAGTGGCTCTGAAACTGCCAGGAGAACTTCTGCTTGCCACAAGTTCAGTGGGTGAGCCAAAAGAAGCAAACAGAGGGATGCCTCCGCTCAATCCACCCACAGACCCAGAATGGCAGGGCTGGGGATGCAGAGCAGAGACATCACCTTGCCAACAAAGGTCCGTTTGGTTAAAGCTATGGTTTTCCCAGTAGTGATATATGGAAGTAAGAGCTGGACCATAAAGAAGGCTGAACACCGAAGAATTGATGCTTTTGAATTATGGTGCTGGAGGAGACTCTTGAGAGTCCCATGGACTGCAAGAAGATCAAACCTATCCATTCTTAAGGAAATCAGCCCTGAGTGCTCACTGGATGGACTGATCCTGAAGCTGAGGCTCCAGTACTTTGGCCACCTCATGAGAAGAGAAGACTCCCTGGGAAAGACCCTGATGTTGGGAAAGATGGAGGGCACAAGGAGAAGCGGATAGCAGAGGACGAGGTGGTTGTACAGTGTTCTCGAAGCTACCAGCATGAGTTTGACCAAACTGCGGGAGGCAGTGGAAGACAGGAGTGCCTGGCGTGCTCTGGTCCATGGGGTCACGAAGAGTTGGACACGACTAAACAAGCAACAAGCAAGCTTTTATTTACCTTGTTTTAATGTGGGGTGGTGGTTTTTTTTTTTAAAAAAGAAGATTTAAACCAACTTGGGATTTATAGGAAAAGTGATATGTATTTTTTAAAATAATAATAATAATAATAATTAATGCTTAGAAAGTTAGTTGCCTAGAGGGAAGGCACAAGCTCCAGATGCAAAATCTCCTTGTACAACAACTTCACATAAGTCCCTTAAAAACAAATCTGCCAGACATGCAAAAACAGGAAGCTCAACTCTCTTGCACTACACATATCATTCCCCAACGTCTAAATTCACATGTGAAGCTGCTCTTCAGTCACAATTAATGTAGGAAGAGAACAAAGCTTGACACAACCTCCACTGCCAGCTTGACAAGCAGAACAAAAGGTTTACAAATTGCTGAAAGACATTAAAACCCTTTAGAGATCGAGTAATATGCACACCTTATTTTATGGATACCTGTATTGCTTTACAAAGATATGAGGCCTTAAATACAGAATGCTGTAGAATCCAAAAAAAACAAAAAAAGGATGAAAGCGGGAAAGTATTTTTTAAAAATAAAACTAGCTTTGTCCCTGAACAATAATCACAAACCTCAGCATATTTTGCAGACTCCCCAGAGAATTACAAATGCACACAGTTATTTATTTATTTATATCAGATTCCGCTAAGGAAGATGCTCTCAAGAAAGTTGAAATCACTGCATAATGCTGTATGTTTTTCTGTTGCTGTAATTCTATGGATAATTGTATGTTTGCTTAAAACACGACAACAATAATAAAACATACACACACACACACACAGAACACATGCACAGTATTTGGGTTCGATTAAGAAACTATAAATTTCATCTATTGAACATTAGCAAAAATTACATGTGTTTATCATCTCGATTATTCTCAGATTAATAGAGATAAATGACAAGACATAACCAGCAGCAGCTCTGCAACTTAATCATTGCATCTGAGCTATAGGAAGCACTTAATTACTCTCATTTTCTAGGCTGAATCTAATGAGAAGGCATTAGCCAAATGAAAAGAATGCAGTACAAACAAACAAAATAGTTACACCATCATTAAAGAGAAACTCTGACAGTGCAGGTGACAGCGTATGCTGCATAAATTACCATAATGTTCTAAATGCTGAGCTGTCAGAATGCTAACACAGTGATCACATACCCTGGGAATCTCAGCACTATAGCTGTCAGAAGCAGGTATCATAAATCACCTCTCTCGACTGTATTGCTCATTATTACAGCTATCTTTATACATGTTTTCCAGCACTCTTCTATACAGAGATAAAGGGAAGGCTCCTCTATGAGACAGTTTGCTCTGGCAGACATTATATACAATCGTTGCTTTTAAATGGAGACTTTTTTTCATTATAATGAATTTAAATGTCTTATTAATGCTCACAGTCCTTTACTTCAACATGCAAAACCCATACAATGCAGAAACAGCAGATTACCCTGTCATACAGCTGCCGCGCTGGTAAAAAATAATGATATACCAAGCTTGTCCTTAAAATTATTATTTGTAAGCGCTTGGGTTGCTAGAAATTGTAGGCATGGAGACACACTGGGGAACAAAACCACAGCACTACATGACAAAGTATCAATGTCAGAATTACTAGTACACAAATCAAGTGCAAGGGCGGGGGGCAGTAATTGCATAATCAGTGCCCTAGATTGCACTGAAAAGGAGCGCTGGTCAATGTCGTTAGATGGAAAGCAGTACTTAAAAATCAGCAAATGGCTTAACCCAGTTCCCACAGAAGCGATGGGGAGCAGGGACTTCTGCCAAGGTGGCACATAGCCTGCAATCCTATATACGGTAAATGTCCTGGGAGCTATGAGTCCTATTGAACTCAATGGGATTTGATTCTGAGTAGACGTGCATATGATTGTGCTCTTAAAATAAATTCAGATACAGTGGTACCTCGGTTTTCGAACGTCACCATTGAGAAACGTCTCGGCTATCGAACGCCATAAACCCAGAAGTAAATGCTTTGGTTTTCGAACACTTTTTGGAAGTTGAATATGCCACGCGGATTTCGTATTGAGTTTTCCATACTGAAGCTTCCATATTGAGTTTTCAGTTTTTGAACGTTTTGGAACTCAAACGGTTTTCCAGAACGGAATACGTTCAAAAACTGAGGTACAGTAGTACCTCGTGTTAAGTACTTAATTCGTTCCGGAGGTCCGTTCTTAACCTAAAACTGTTCTTAACCTGAAGCACCACTTTAGCAAATGGGGCCTCCTGCTGCCGCTGCACAGCTGGAGCACGATTTCTGTTATCAACCTTAACCCAAGGTACTATTTCTGGGTTGGCGGAGTCTGTAACCTGAAGCGTATGTAACCTGAAGCGTATGTAACCCAAGGTACCACTGTACCCAGAAAAGTTTTATAGTATAATTCTCGCTGGCAGAATTGTGCCACAGAATAATGGTTTGAGATAATGGCCTGGATTCAACTAACTGGGTATGCCAGCAGAAGGCAGGGCAAGGACACCAGCTAGTACAGGGGTCAGCAAAGTTTTTCAGTAGGGGGTCGGTCCACTGTCCCTCAGACCTTGTGGGTGGATGGACCCACGCTCTCCCAAAAGCACCCCTCTCCCGAAAGGACCCCCACCGCCTTGTCTTCGGCAGCGTCGGTGTTGTCCTCTGCCTCGGCCAGGGGTTTGCGGGGTGCAGAGTCCACACGGCTGGCCTGGGTGGCGGAGGCAAACTCCCCACCACAACTGCTTCCTTCCGCTCAGCTCTTGGCCATACGCGGCCGCCTCAGCGGGGAAGGGGCATTGCCCAGAGGCGTCTGTGGCTTCGGATTGGCTGCAGGAGCTTCCTGCGGCCAATCCGAAGTCGCGCCAGCGTGACCGCCCACCCAGATGCATCCGCGGCTTCTGATTGGCTGCAGGAGCAGAGATGCTTGCACTGATGGAACAATCAGAAATGCTTGCACTGATGGAACAATCAGAAGAGTGTGAAGTACAATTCCTCTCTCTATGTCACAGCTACCTTGAGTCAAAATCCCCGGAACACACAGGCCTAGGGTAGAACCTTCCATGTACAGTGGTACCTCGGGTTAAGTACTTAATTCATTCCTGAGGTCTGTACTTAACCTGAAACTGTTCTTAACCTGAAGCACCACTTTAGCTAATGGGGCCTCCTGCTGCCGCTGCACCGCCATGGCACGATTTCTGTTCTCATCCTGAAGCAAAGTTCTTAACCTGAGGCACTATTTCTGGGTTAGTGGAGTCGGTAACTGAAGCGTATGTAACCTGAAGCGTATGTAACCTGAGGTACCACTGTACAGAAAGTTTTTGACTACAAAATGCTCCCCTAACCTGAAATGCAAGGCAATATGGTTCCATCTGAGGGGATCATTTGGAAAGGGATCAAAACAAAACTGCCATTATCTTAACAAATTAACCCAATTCTGTGGAATAACCAGCCCTGCTTACCGCACCCCAAAAAGAGTTTAAAAGGCTGCAGAAAAGGGCAACTGCAATAATCAATGAGGTGCAGCAACTGCACTCGAGGAAAAGATGCAATGTTTGGAGCTTCTTGGCTTAGGGGAGAAAAAAGAGGCGCATAAAAAAATTATGAATGGTGTAAAGAAAGTGGATCAGGGGTAGGTTTCTCCCTCTCTCGTAGTTAATAGAATCTGGAGTAATCCAATCAAACCGAGTACGGATGGCGGCTGCCAACTTGGACGGATTTAAAAGGGGATTAGACAAATTAATGGAGGATAAGGCTAGAGTGGCTACTAATGATGGATATATTATCTCCGGTATCAGAAGCGATGTGCCTCTGAAAAGCAGTTGCTAGGGAACACTCGAGTGGGAGAGCTCAAGTCCTGCTAGGGAGTTTCCCAAAGGAATGTTGTTGGCTGGACTAGATGGGCATTTGGTCCGATCCACCAGGACTCTTGTTATGTTTATGTCCCAAAATAGAGTAGCAAACCTCACTCCTTACACCACAGCTGCATCACACAATGAGTGATGGGCTTGATGCCTGGGTGGATAAAAATCAATGATTTAAATAAATAAATTTCGGATTATTTTTTTTTAAAAAAAAATATTTAAATTGGATTTTTAAAATAAAATGCTTTCGGAGGAAAAATCTTTCTAAAGATAGTTTTCTATTTAAGTTGCATTGTAGCCCAAAGGCTATTCATCGGGAAATAAGGATTTGTTGTAAGTTTTTCATGTGTGCTAAAACTCAAAGTTTTTATTATTATTGTTTAACGTCAGTTAACAAACATGGATACATATGCTAAAATGTTATTGTTTTAGTTGAATAAATTGTTTAAATTGTTATTAAGGAAATGGTTATTTTTTTTCCTTCTAAGAAAGTACAGCAGCAAAGTTGTCCAAATGTAAACAGTTAACTTATCAAACCTCACAATAATTTCATTATTATCAGTCTTTGTATTTCTAATAGTATAACCAGTAATTTTTGATATAACTGTAAAAACTACTCTGAAAATTTATTATTCCAAAAATGAAACCTTCACCTGGTTGTAAATATTAAGATTATACCAGCAAGAATGAGTCTTTCTGTAAAAAAAAAAATATTTAAATAAAGACTTACTGATGAGTGATTTAAATCGATTGTTCCTGCAGCCAATCGGAAGCCGCAGAAGTCACATCAGACATTTGGGTTCCAAAGAGCTTTCAGAAATCAGAATAATCACTTCCGGTTTTCGATTGTTTGGGAGCCGAAATGTTCGACTCCCAAGGATTTGAAAACCAAGGTATGACTGTATATTGAGTTGCTTTACTTCGAAACTTGAGATATGACCCAAAGAGAAGGGCAGTAGTCTGCTCTAGCTTCATTGCCCAGCTGCTTAACTCACTTGTTATCTTTGCTTCCTGCTTTGTCACAGGGGTAGGGACGCAGGTGGTGCTGTGAGTTAAACCACAGAGCCTAGGACTTGCTGATCAGAAGGTCGGCGGTTCAAATCCCCGCGATGGGGTGAGCTCCCGTTGCTCGGTCCCTGCTCCTGCCCACCTAGCAGTTTGAAAGCACGTCAAAGTGCAAGTAGATAAATAGGTACCGCTCTGGCGGGAAGGTAAACGGCATTTCCGTGCGCTGCACTGGTTCGCCAGAAGCGGCTTAATCATGCTGGCCACATGACCCGGAAGCTGTATGCCGGCTCCCTCGAGAGCGAGACGAGCACCGCAACCCCAGAGTCGGTCACGACTGGACCTAATGGTCAGGGGCCTTGTCACAGCGGTAGAGATGTTTTGTCAGCTGGCTTGCCCCTGTTGCTTGTGGAGCGGGCTCCTGTGCTAAATTCTTCTAAATATATAGCCTTGGTTCCCAGACAACTCTGGGATCTTCCTGGGATAAATGGATCCAAATGTTAGAAAGCTTATTCTGTGCTACAAAACTGCACAGTGACACCAGGAAGTGTATTATTATTACTATATTGCCCTATGCCCAGCGATCTCAGGGCAGTATTCTCCTTTTGCACTATGCTGCACAACAAGTATATGACATCTTTACCATTCTTCAACACACAGGGTTGATGAATATTATTCCAGAGCAAAGGAGGCATTGACAAAGTATTTCCCCCTAAAGAAAAACATTTATTTCGACGTCTATGAATGCCACTGGGTCAGAAAGAAGCAAAGGGAATAAATGGCTAAGTTTCCATGCAGTCATGTTTCTGCCTCTCTTGAATTCAGACACAAAGAGGATGAAACTCTATGGATGTCTTTCTTCTTGGCTCGGCATGCAAATACGGGCAAAGGCAGAGCTGTCCCTCCTTACGCCTAAAAAACAACCCACCCTAACACCAATTTTAAGATGAATTTGTTACGCGCGTGCAAATCAATCCCGACTTCTTCTTTTCAGTCCCATTCCAAAATGGCGGTTGTCAGAATGCTGTTGCACTATTGTTGGCATAGGTGGTCATAAGGGGTATCCATATCTAACAGCAACCAAAAAGAGACAATGACCTCCATCTGGGGTAAAAACAACCCATATTTGTATTCCGATGTAGGTCTAATCCAATATGGCTTTCATGGAGAGGGATGCACTGCACTGATTCGTCACAGGTACACTCTGTTGAAGGCAGCCATGTGGTGATCTTGAGGAATGTGGAATTATTTATAATTTCTGCTTCTTAAAATTGCCACAAACACACAGTGAAACCAAGCAGAAGTGCCAGTCCCCCCCACCCCTTGGATCCCAAATTTGAGTCCAGGCTTAAAAACTGTTAAGAAGAAGTTTCAAACAACTAAATATCCTCCTGGATAGCAATATCAAAACATCTAACCCTTTGAAAAAAGGAAAAGGAAAAAAGAAGACCAGCCATAAACTGGGAAAGCATTATAGTAGTAAGGAATTTACTTATCCCATGAGTTTTAGTATTTTATTTTACTTTTTGGCAAAAATTACAGTCCACATCCCTTCACAAGAGCTCTTTTAGCACAACAACGAATTGACTGCAATTGCAATTGATAATGTATACTAATTGGCTATTCTATTACAAAGCAAGGTTCAAAAGGTTAATTATAAGTTGATCACCAGTTTATCTTGGAAACATGAAGCCAATTTCTATATGCCTATAAAATGAAGATGTACTGCATGCATTATAGTGCACTGACAAATGATTGGGTCCTTTAACATCAATGTAACAGGCATTAACATTTGCTCTGCCAGTAAAACTGTCAGCTCTTTTTAATTCTGAAGATATATAAAAGTGCTGCAAATGCTTTGGTTTTCATTTTATTAAATTCATGGGCAAAGAGTGCCAAAGTTAAGCAAAAATGTGTTGTCCGGTTAAACTCAGAATTAGAGAAACCATGGAGATAATGAAGCTGAAAGCACGTGATTATTTGTCAGAGTGCAATTAATGCACAGAAGTATATAACACAACTGATTCCATGTTTCCATGATAAGCCACTCAATGGTCAAGCCATAATTAACAGGCAAAGGTAAAGGGACCCCTGACCATTAGGTCCAGTTGTGGCCAACTCTGGGGTTGCGGCACTCATTTCGCTTTATTGGCCGAGGGAGCCGGCGTACAGGTTTCCGGGTCATGGGGCCAGCATGACTAAGCCGCTTCTGGTGAACCAGAGCAGCGCACGAAAGGCCGTTTACCTTCCCGCCGGAGCGGTACCTATTTATTACTTGTATGTGCTTTCGAACTGCTAGGTTGGCAGGAGCAGGGACTGAGCAACGGGAGCTCACCCTGTCGCGGGGATTTGAACCGCCGACCTTCTGATCAGCAAGTCCTAGGCTCTGTGGTTTAACCCACAGCACCACCCGCTTCCCTTTATAGTTAACAGACATTAGTACAATTAGAGATATGCACAAAACAGTTCTTCCCCATATATACATATGCTGAATACAAGGTAATGTAACAAAAGTCTTCCCTACCTCCCTGCTGAAGCCCCCAGTACCACCAGAAAAAGACTCTCCACACTGGTGGCGTTTTGGAAGCGGGGGGACTTACTAAACATCATGGGCCAAAGTGTATGGGCTGGAGCAGTAAGGGGGAATCTCCTAAAATCTTTTGCTCTGCTAGCACAGGATTATTCTGTCCAATTTGAAGCAATCCCCTTTCTCTCACTGCAGCAGCACACAACATATTCCACAATGCTAGTAACTCCCTGCCCCTCCGAGAGACTTTTCAGGATGCCATGTGCTGTTGGGGACTGGGGAGAGAAAATTCCTTATGTGTGCTTGTCTTCTGCTTACACAATGTTGTATATTCCCAACGACAACCGTTTTGCAAAAGGCAAAATATCCAAAGATGGTTTAAACAACTCTTACCATTCTCCCTTGCTGCCCTTCTATGCACAATGCTTCCTCTCTAAACTTGTACACTCCGTTCCTCCTAATCCCTCCTCAAAATCCAGCTTGGTATGGCCCTTGGCTTATTATTTTAATATCCATTCCCAGCTATAGCCAAGCTTTAAGTAGGCAAAGCAGCATTTGCACACATCCTTCTTCCACGGCCTCTCCCTCTCCCTTTCCCTCTATAGTTTTACCACTGTCTATAGACTATAAATTCATTAGGGTCAGGGAAACCTATGTTGTTTATGTCACTCTGTAAGATACCATCCTTGCTGACAGTGAAATATAAATAATAATGACACACCAATATGACTTTTTCCATCCCTGGCTATTGCACATTGCAGCCTAAAACGTTAATGGGGTTACAGTGTGGGGGAACATTACTGGTTGCATAGAGAATATCATATTTTGCAAGGGAACTAAAGCACATGAACTTCAGTTCTCTCTCTGATGATCTTCCGGATGAGAGTTTATTTTGGAATTGGTGGTGCCCATGCATGCAAGACTTTAGCATCGTCCGCCCAACGCTGTTAACCTTATTATTTAATCTGGATTTCTCTTAGCTCTTTATACATCCACAGTCAGTTGTGGAAGCTTAGCAGCATATTTTGGGGGGCTGGGTGGTTTATCGTGTTTCAGTGATTGGCCACCACCGCCACACCCCTGCATTCATTTGCTCCTCACCTAAGCACAGCCCAGCCATTCTGTTTCCAGCAGCCAACCAATATAAGTTGGCAGTGCATGCTTGTTAAAATTTGCTTTTGTTTGTAATCGATCATTTGAGTGTATCTTTTATGGTAGTTGTGTTTGGTAAACAGCTTAGAAGTTTTATTTACAGTTAAGAGGTATAAATTTATTGTTAAATACAATTAAAAAATGCAGAAGGCATGTCTGAATTTCAACAATCTAGATCAGAGGAGCAGTTTTCTCAAGATCTTCACACAGTGCATATGCTTGATTGGTTGCTTGATTAATTAATTTCCCAACCCTTCCTGCCCAGGGCAGCAAACACATCAATACTAAAAAAAGTTACTATCAAAATTTCTAACAACAGTTAAATGTTGATTACCTCAGAGACTTTGTAATATTTTCAATGGACTTTCAGGATTTGGTTGCTGTCGTGATTTTTTCTGGGTGTGTGTGTGTTGTGAACTAACCCCAAGGGTCATCACAGGAGCATTGACACAACCTCATGGTGGTCAGAATCTATAGCAAATGCTTTTTTGCTCTCTACAAAGAGTTAGACAAGCAGGGCACAGCTATCCAACTCCACTCTGCTAATCTTCCCCACAAGAATGCTGTGGTACAAGCCAAGGACGCAACTGTGCATCCTTGTTACTTCTGCGCAACTGATGGCAAGACTGCCACCTCTGGAAATTCTCAACCCACAGAGCTACTATTTATCTATCTATAAATAATAGGGATTTATTCCCACTCCAAAAGGAAGGTACTCACTGTGGCTAACAAATCAAGCATTAAAAGATGAATAGCTTTGTGCTGCTATACTACTTTGCACCTATTCCGTATGGCAAAGTTTGTATAAAAACAACACATGCCACATGAGAGTAGGGCATTGTTAGGGTCCAAACCGTCTAAACGCCTCAACAGGAGACAAACTCTGCATCTTCTCGGATCAAAAGCCCAATGTTATTTCGCTATTGCATGAGCCCCAAAAGATATAAAATATTTTTAAAGGAGGGAAAAAGCTAACGGCAAGCATAGATTGCTTCACAAGAAATTAGGAAGAATTGCCATAAATAGGTCCCAGTACTAGGCATGGCACGTGGCTTTGAGAAATTAAAACATTTTCCATTCAGCTCGAAAATAATTCTAGCTAAGCAGTAATAAGAATCAGAGTCCAAGTATTGCATCATTAATCAAAAGTGACTTTGTACTAGGCATCTAAGGAATAAGTTTAATTAGAAGTACTGTATGTGCGGAATACTTAGGTATTAGCATAGAGTTGCTCCCATTCTAATGGCCAATGGGTAAAAGGTCTATTTGCAAAACACACATTAAATCTTTCATTTTTATTCAAAGCATACAGTTGTATACAGATACAAACAAATCCACTGAAGTCTTTGAAGCCCCCAATTACTGTTTAATAGCAAGCATGCTTAGTCTGAAATAATCATATACTTGGCAATTTCAAAAATGAATTCAGTATCGGCTAATACATAAGAAACCAGCAGAGCATGCGAATGACGATGTAAATCAATGCAGGAATACTCAAGTCTGAATGTAGTTGTTTGTGGATACATTACTAAATTCTGCATCAGCTTAGTGTCTAATAAATCATTCATGGAAACGGAATATATATTTATGTGTTGTTATTTGGCAATTCAAAACCTGTGCCTTTTTAAAAAGACTGCTGATTCAATTACTCCAGAACTATTACCTTTAGTTATTAAATGATGTTGACAACTGTCACTTTAGCAAAGCTCTCGCTGACCTTAAGGAAACCTGACGGAGGAGCAATGGGAGGAGGGGATGGAAAAGAAAGCCTTTCACTAAAGGAACGAAAACCGCCAATTCCTCCATTTATGTTTTACAAAGGAAGTGTCTACCGATACAACAATTAAAGAGTTTATGAAGGCCTGCATCAGGTTTTTTCCCCTAAAGCACTAAATTGCAAAACATCAACTGCATTACCCCAATAAGTACCATACTACATCATCGCTGTAATAAATGATAAAGTGCTCCATGCAGAGTGTTCTATTTGGAGCAATGATTCATTGTGCTCAGGAAAAAAAAATTGCTGACACTTTCTCGAAGACATTTCCCGTAAAAGGTTGAAGTCCTTAAGCAGCAAAAAACAAAAAAGAACAAAAACACCAGCGTCCATCATCTTTAAACCCTATTGATTTCTGGAGAAGATTTAAAAGGCTGTTTACTTATTTCCCATCATTTTTGTCAGCGCTGTAACAGTTCTCTTCCCACTGAATAAACCTCTCATGATCCTCCTGGTGATTAAGGTCAGACAAAATGTCAAACTCCTAATGCTAAGTGCTTTCACATTAAAAATTAATATCAAATCACCAAGTAAAATCCAAACAAGATCTCCAACATGTAAACAGTACACAATATGGATAATACTGACCATTAGAAGGGGGGAGAAAGAAAGCAAGATAATGCATACATGAGAAGCACACTTGGCAACGAGAACTTAACCTTTCGCTCTTGCATCCTTGCAACCCGAGTTATTGGGGTATGGTTGACACAGGCCTTTTAAAAAGTGTTTCTGGAATTAAAGTTTGAAGCCCTCTCCCATATTCATACCAAATCTGTTTACCGGTTTGTCTGGACCAAGGCAGTTTGTTCTCATTTTATTCCGAGAGTTTTGAGCCATCAAAAAATCAGCATGCGGTTCTCAAGCATTATTCTCGGAGACACTGCATTTATCAGAGGCTGTAAATGGATGCACTTTTCCTGTGACTCTTAAGAGAAGCACAACATACGGTTTCTCCATAAAAGCAAAGATGGCATCCCCTACTTATGTTTATTCGCCTCACATACATACACATGTATTATCTAGATGTAAAAGAACGGATATATTCTCAAGGGCTGCATATTTATGTCAAATGCACAGTAACACACCAAAACAAATTTGCCCATATTTCACCTGTTCCTCTGTATTTTTTATATGCCAATCCTTGGCGAGCCCAAACTTTGCAGCCTAAACAAAACTATAGGTGCAATCCATGCGCACTAGAGGCATGGCAAATAATTTTGATGTTTTCACCCTGTCTTCTGCTTACCCAGGCTCATAGGCACAGGGAGCATAACAGGATGTTATTTATATATTTTATTTAAAATACCCGCACCTTGGCTTTCAATTTTAGCCAAACCACCACAAGGTGGCTTCCAGACAGAGCAAATTATAATAATAAAAATATTAATTCTGAATGCAAAAAAATCAATTAAAAGGGCATAAAGAACAATAACCACTATCGTAAAACTGCATAGCAGAAAATCGATAGCAGAAATAAATTTTAGGTCCATTTGCAGACGACTCTGGGGTTGCGGTGCTCATCTCGCTTTACTGGCCAAGGGAGCCAGCGTTT
The DNA here is from genome assembly GCF_951804945.1 of Podarcis cretensis. Taxonomy (NCBI): domain Eukaryota; kingdom Metazoa; phylum Chordata; class Lepidosauria; order Squamata; family Lacertidae; genus Podarcis; species Podarcis cretensis. The sequence goes on along the minus strand of NC_137172.1, from coordinate 115,196,731 downwards.
GTACACAGACAGCTTCCGGGTCATGTGGCCAGCATGACTAAGCCGCTTCTGGCGAACCAGAGCAGCGCACGGAAATGCCGTTTACCTTCCCGCTGGAGTGGTACCTATTTATCTACTTGCACTTTGACGTGCTTTCGAATTGGTAGGTGGACAGGAGCAGGGACTGAGCAACAGGAGCTCACCCCGTCGTGGGCATTCGAACCGCCGACTTTCTGATCGGAAAGGTTTAGACCACAGCACCAACCGTGTAGGCCTAGTCAAAACGAATACCTCCAATGGAGAGGGCAAAGAGAAGGGATAAGGAGTTTGTTGGGGGGAGATAGCTATGCCCTCCCCAAAAAAGAAAAAAAAGGGAGGGAAGAATAGTACATGCCTTTATAATACTTAGAAACAAAAAGTAATGGTAAGACTTACGAGTTGCAGTATTGCAATCACTATCAAATGCCCTCACTTTACTAGATAGGTCAGTTGAAGACCTTTTGTGAGACTCGCCTAGTGAGTACAAGCCCTGCACAAGGACTTTTGCTTGTGCAATGGGTCATTCCTCCCACACCTTCCCTTGTGCTCCTCCTCAAATTGGCTCAGTGTCTCTGTGTGTCAGGGAAGCCCCAGAACAATGCACAGGAAGAGGAAAGGGGGGATCATTCAATCTGGCAAGCTGCAATGCTGACAAGATGTTCAGCATAGCGCGCCACTAAATTCTACACTTAGACCAGCTTTCTGACGTTTATTAGAAGGAGACACCCGAGAGCAACCTCCCTCAAATTCATGGTAATTCAAAGACAGAGAATGAAGACATGAGAACCAGAATTGCTAGACAGTGTTATTTCAACAGTTGATCAATAACAGCAGCCTGTAGCAAGGTGTGGCTCCATAACCACCTGGTTGCAAAGGATGCAGTAATAGGTAGGGAATTCAGCTCTGGAATTCTTCAACTTAAAGCAAGTTTTCAAGATTCGAAAAGGAACAAGATATTCAGTGGTCTTGCACGGTTCTTTGGATGACTATCAGAAGCAGAATACAAAATAAAATGCTTCATTAATTACATTGTAGGATCTAGCTTTTTCTTGTGAAATTGGTGCTTTTTAAAAAACCACTTCCGTCTAAAAGCTTGAGCTATGCTCTCACAACGGCAGCATGTTTGTCTTTGTCCTCCCTTGGCAAACGTCATAATGCTGCATATAAGCAGTAAGAAATGGCCTCAGTTCTGAAGCAGACAAGTGTTGTTGTTTTTAATTGTTGTACAACCATTAACTGCACAAGCTTTGTAGTGTACGTTGTATATATGCTTTTCACCTTCTTTACTTTTGCAGCAATTGCTGCAAAATGCAAAATGACTTTCCGAGTGCGACCCACCCCCTAAAAATGCACACAGGAAATCAAGATCTCTTTCTTCTAAAACGCTCCCTAATTGAATAAAAGTTAGCGCAACCTTAAATACAGCTACAGCTTTAACACCATTTAGTCTAGACATCTTTGATGGAGTATTAGTGTTATAATGTCAAGCAGCTGGCCATTAGTGGGTATTATGAAGCTATTTAGTACACGTGCAGAACCAAAGTAACATGATAATGGGTGTATTATTCATTAGTAACTGGAGACCTTCAGCCAATGCTCTCAATGGTTCGTCAAACTCCTCCCCACCTTTCAAGCCCCAGAAGAAGCTATGCTGTCAATGCTATTGCCAAGAGCTCTGTCCAAGCAGCTAGAATGTTTGTACACATTGTCATAGCATTATAGATGCAGGATGGATGCTGCAAAGGGGTTGAAGTGCTTCTAAGAAACAGGCAATTTTTAGTCCGCTATACTGATAATTCCTACAAGCAAATCTTGACTGCACCATTATTAAAAAGGTAAAGGTAAAGGTACCCCTGCCTGTACGGGCCAGTCTTGACAGACTCTGGGGTTGTGCGCCCATCTCACTTAAGAGGCCAGGGGCCAGCGCTGTCCGGAGACACTTCCGGGTCACGTGGCCAGCGTGACATCGCTGCTCTGGCCAGAGCCAGAGCCAGAGCCGCACACGGAAACGCCGTTTACCTTCCCGCTGGTAAGCGGTCCCTATTTATCTACTTGCACCCGGAGGTGCTTTCGAACTGCTAGGTTGGCAGGCGCTGGGACCGAGCAGCGGGAGCGCACCCCGCCGCAGGGATTCGAACCGCCGACCTACAGGTATGTAAATATGAAAGTATCTGCTTGGTACAATCTATTGTCTTACGCAGGAGATAGATAGATAGATAGATAGATAGATAGATAGATAGATAGATAGATAGATAGATGATAGATAGATAGATAGATCACATTGATTTGGCATTTGCAAAACACATAGTCACCTTTCTTGGTCACTGCCATTTAAAATGTAGCCTGCATGCCGGCATAATCCATAGCGGAGGAAGGGGACTGCAGGGCGCCCTCCAGCAGGTGGGTCCAACACTGCCTGAAAAGACAGCTCAGAGTGTACTGTGAGGCATGGGTGGTGCACAGCCTGCAGGGCACTCCAGCCGCCACCTCCCTCCCAACTGCCCTCCAACAGGCCAAGCCCTGCCAGAAAAAGCAGCGCTGGGCACACTGCAGATGTTCCGGCCTGCAGGGCATTCCAGCTGCTGCATCCCTCCTGGCCATGAGTAGGCCAAGCACTACCAGAAAAAGCATGGTGGGTTGCGCTGCCAGGAGGGCACCTGGAAGGGGCACCCAGGAGGGGTGCCACTGGCATGCGCTAGCCTGCAGGTTTCCCTCTTGAGTCCTGGGTGTCCTGCCAGTGGCGCACCCCATGTTTTTTCCGACAGCACTGGGCTGGCACATGTCAGTTGCTTCCCACCCGGGAGGGATGCATTCAAACCTATGGTGCAGGGGGGGTGCGCAGGTATACCCCCCTGCCCCCACGGCGCTGGCAGGGGTTGCTTCGCTGGTGTGCATAATACATTTTTAACCTGCTGTTCAGGAGTTTGGAAGCAATGGGAAAGACTCAGAAGAGACAGCAGGTGTAGGGCTTCCATATTTTGAAGAGCAAAAAAAGAGGACACATTTGCCGACTTCAGTTTTAACCATGGATCACTATGAGAACTCTACCCATAAAAGAGGACATATGACAACCATCAGGTTCAACCATGTCCCTCAACTACCTGACCCTCTAGGTCACAAGTGGGGAACTGAATCGAGCCACATTGCTTCCCCCACCCCTTCCATCCCACGTGTGACAGGTGCGCAAAGCCACCCACCTGCCAGTGACCTTGCATCATATTTTTGTCATGTAACCTCCACCACAAGGGACCCAGGTGGCGCTGTGGGTTAAACCACAGAGCCTAGGACTTGCCGATCAGAAGGTTGGCGGTTCGAATCCCCGCAACATGGTGAGCTCCCATTGCTCTGTCCCAGCTAATGCCAACCTAGCAGTTCGAAAGCACATCAAAGTGCAAGTAGATAAATAGGTACCCCTCCAGCGGGAAGGTAAATGGCTTTTCCGTGCGCTGCTCTGGTTCGCCAGAAGTGGCTTAGTCATGCTGGCCACATGACCCGGAAACTGTACGCCGGCTCCCTCGGCCAATAAAGCAAGATAAGCGCCGCAACCCCAGAGTCGGTCACGACTGGACCTAATGGTCAGGGGTCCTTTTACCTTTACCTTTAACCTCCACCACAACCAGCAGAGTTCTTCAAAAGCTGATTTCTGGGCACCTGGCAATCAGCTGCCAGTTGGGGCTTCAGAATCCCCTTTTAAAATGCTTTCTCACCCAGTGCTTTGCATAGGGACTGTAGGCACCACTATTCAATTGGCCTTTTGTCCAAGCCAGGCATGGCCAAACTTGGCCCTCCAGATGTTTTGGGACTACAATTCCCATCACCCCTGACCACTGGTCCTGTTAGGTAAGGTTGATGGGAGTTGTGGTCCCAAAACATCTGGAAGGCCAAGTTTGGCCATGCCTAGCTAAGCCAAGCTTTTATATTGCATATGATGTTAGATGTATGACAGGTAGGTATGGCTTGGCAAGGCAGATGAGGAAGTCTGGAGGGCCTAATCTGCTATGCAGGCCAGGTGTTCCCCATCCCTGTCCTAGGGAGAGCTTAAGATTTCAATCCTATGAACACTTGCCTGACTGTAAGTCCTGCTAATGCAGTGAAACATTCTGCAAAGATTATAATGCCAGAAAACAAACAGAGACCTACTGGTTTTTCTCAACCTTTTCACTTACTTTCCCAGATGTTTGCTCAGCAATAAAACTCTCTCAGTCTGGGTTACAATGACTGGACTCATTTGCCACAAACTTACTGGCACCCTGGAAATGTCCAAATAAAGACAAGACATGAAGTACTGCAACCTTCCCATTTGTCCCAGGCAATGCTCTCCATTTCCATGATTAAACTGGACCTGGAGTCCCTTTCAAGACACTATCTAGTTGGCAGTGTCTTGTATACAAAAATGGGTGCGAACTGATATCCTTAAGAAGGAACTCTATAATAAATATTTTTCAAGTAATAGAAGAATCAGAACACATTACATGAAAATAGCAAACCGCAAAATTATTGAAGCTGATGTCGTTCGTCATTACTTGGCTTGAGTGCCATTACTATGCACGGTTTAAATGCATTGAAGTCCCACAAAATCAGGTCATTTCAGATAGTCAAAAATAGCACTGACTTCATGTTATTTAACCTTCTCTCCAGTCCTCAAGCTCGCTATCAAGCGCCAAGTTCTCATCTCTGTATCTGACAGAATCCATCATGGAAATTACAGAGATACCAGTACCATCTCTTTTAAAAACAAAATGTCCCACTTTTGTAACTAGATCAGATCCGTTCACCCCTAGGGCCCTAAGCCAAATTTAGCTGTGCAAACCATGTTTTATATATTCCTATTGAGCCTGAGTAACATCAACATTATGAGTTTGACCAAACTGTGGAGGCAGTGGAAGACAGGAGAGCCTGGCGTGCTCTGATCCAAGGGGTCACGAAGAATCGGACATGACAAAATGACTCAACAACAACAAAACCTTAACAAAGATGATTCACTTTTGAATTAAGAATCACAGAAAAGACAATCAAACTAGACACAATACACCACTTGCTTCCTATCAAGGTACACTGTAAGGGAAAAGGTAGAACAAGCCATTCAATTGTGTGTGAAAAGTAGGATTAAACAAAGGAAATCCAACTTACATTGAGGAAAACTGAAAATCTTGTAGCAAATTCATATTCAACAGATTTTCAGGGAAATTCATACTACAGGGTTTTCAATACCCTGTTACACAATTCTGAAAAAAAGAAAAGAGCAAAGCTTAATTTTCCAGAAGTAGAATTTCCCTCTAAAAAAACTCAAAATCATTTGGGAAACGGTTACTAATTACCAGTGCTTTTTTTCTGGGGGGACGCCAGGATACGCATTAATCCCTAAACATTTTGTGAATCTAAGTTTGGCCTCATTGAGGGGCAGTATTTCAATCTGAGTAGGAAAATGAGAGTACCTCTAAACATTTTTTTTAGAAAAAAGGACTGCTAATTACCCAATAATATCCAAACGCCTGACCCTCCCAGACACACTGGGGGGGGGGGGGGGAAACACCCACAACAAGGAAAACACTGGAGGTGGTAGGAAGTCCTTATCAGTCTGGACCAAGAACTGTCCCATGAGAGGACTACAATGGGTGTCAAGTGTGGAAGCTACCTCACTTGTGTGATCACGGTCAGAAGAATTCTAAGACACTGAGTATTCACTCCATCAGTGACACACCAAAATGGATCAGTTGATACCCCACTGTGCTGACAGTACAAAAGTACTTTACCGTCAAAGTTTCTGCTAAGGTTAAACAACAGCTATTTAAGAGAGTAGTTGTGAACTCATCACTCAATAACTCCTCATTTTTATTTGAGAGAGCCATTCATCTCTCCTGTTTCTAATATGAGTTCTTCTGAGGGAACGTGGACCTATTGATTTGTATTAGAAACTTCTTATAGCCCACGTGGACCATCAGGAAAATGAGAGTTTATTCATCTAAATAAAACAAACAGAAGACTTCATGTGTTCTTCCTGATTCTCCAGCTCTTTTGACAAGAGCTGCTACACACAGCCAAAAGCGGATACTTTTAGCAAGTGATGGTTGTGGGAAGGTGGGATAATTTCTCTCCCCTTAGTGATTTCTTTATGACAGGCAAAACTACATAAAACAACCCATTTATAAAGGTTTTTAATAATAATAATAATAATAATTCTAGATGAGAACAGTTTTGTACACTGGCTGTTGTTGTTGATATATTCTTTCTACCACGCCCATCTAACTGGGTTGCCCCACCCACTCTGGGTGGCTTCCAACATAAACAAAAACATAATAAACCATTAAACATCAAAAACTTCCCTATTCAGGGCTGTAAAGGGAAGACACACTGAAGAAATGCCAAAAGAATACAGAGGAACACTATAGAAATACATCTCAAAGAAATCAAAAGCGGTCCCTATTCAGAAATACCATGTCAATGACATTAATAAAACAAGATTGTTTTTTAAAAAAAGTGTTCATATCCTTCTTAGGGACAGAACTGTTTTAAGAACTCATCTTCAGAGAGTAGGAAAATTATTAGTACTACAAAATATATTGATCATTTTTACTTTCCTCTGTGAGTATGTTAATATCTTGCTCTTCCTCTGTGATATTTTCCATAATTTAAAATGTGTTCCTTGGTATGAAGGAGATCATTAAGGGTATTGCAAAACCGTTAAGCTGTGTGCTTTATACATTATAATTAGTTTGGCAGATCAAATACAAATCACTTTTACAGACTAACTACAACAACACTGAAGTACCAGTTAAATATTGAAAATAATTAAAGGAATCATGTTTAGTGTGGCATGATTAGCTAATTCACTTTACAAGCATTTATTAAAATGAATTCACATGTTATTATTCCATAGGTAGTTACACAATAGTGTTTATACAGGAAAAAATATAATGAACCAAACTCTTTGTATCCAGCCCTTCACAATTAAAATGAAGACTCCCCAAGTAATATCAATCTAGGATAGACTAATTAAGTTTGGTTTGATAACCATTCATTTCTTCTATTGCCTCTGAGCAAATTGTTTATTAGAGAAAGTTATTTTACACAAATCAAATCAAATTGGGTAAGCCATTATATTTGAGAGAAACCTTAGCCATCAGTCAATTAATCCATCATTTTCTCCAGACACTTTTGCTTAACAAGCAGATCACATTATCAACAATTTAGATATCAGATGATTAAATTATAACAGAAAATCTATTGACAGTTTTTCTAATACTTTTATTATGAGTAAATACACTTTTTCTCCAACTTATGGGCAAAATAAGCATCTAAAATACAGTGGCAATAAAATAAAAAATCAGACAAGAAAACACAATGTTTTTCAAAATCTATTCAACAATCTGTGGATTATGCAATATCAAACCATGGCAGAATGAGAATGCTACACCATGGGTACCTTAGTTTGTGGAGCTGTTGCTGCTCAGTCTCCACCTGTAAGAGGTAATAGGCAGGGTTGAGAATGAGCAATTGAGTTTTGCTCATAAGATCCAGCATATGTGACAAGACCCAGGGAGGTCTTGTAAGGAACAACTAGGATAATCTCTGCCTTCTGTTCCTATGTGCCCTAGGAATCAGTTAAAAATAAATAAAAAATTCAATATTTTATTATGAAGCTACAATAACAATCCCATAAGGAATATGAAATAAAGGAAGAAAAAACAACAACCGCAAAACCAACCAGGGTTCACAGCCATTACCTCAAAAAATAAAGTTCAAACCACCGATGAAATATAGCTTTATTTGGTATTCATAATATTTGTTTTGTATTTTCTGCATCAGGTCAGCTCTTGTAACATCTAATTCAATGTGTAGTCTCTTGAGGATGTACTTTATTTTATGAGGGAATGGCAAGAATCAGTTTTATTGTTAAGGGAGACATATACTGGTCAGTCCTTGGTTGAGATTTACCCATTTAGGGCACAAGTTTGACAAAACTCCTTCTTTTAACTATTTGTAAGACTGGAAGCAAATAAGAACTGGATTTTCTATCTGCCAGTTAATTAGCAGAAAGGAAGTGGGCTGCTGGGTGATGATAAAGCACCAAAAGGCTAGTTAACAAGCTTGAGAATGAACCAAAAAGCTTAAATTAACTACTGAAGACTTTGAAAGATTACAACTGATAAAGTACCTCTGAACCTGCTATAAATCTTCAGCTTACATTGCCTATAAATCTCCATCTTGGGCATGTTGTGTCTGCTGTGAAAAGCGAAAGTGTATTTGATTCCTGCGGGGAAGGAATGTGTGGGCAGACACAACTTCCTGGAAGTGGAGACTTGCAAAGGGTGGTTGGGTGACTAAACAGAATAAGGCAAAAATAATGTTGCATACCCCACAGATTGTGGCTTTTTTTTTTTACAATGGCTACTAAATGAACAGTTGTCAGAATTAAGAGTCAAAATACGTGGAATTGTAAGAGATAAGAGATCTCTTATGCACTGGACCTGTGGGAGAAGATTTGGATCAATTTCTGCCTGTACATGAGACAGCAGGAAATAATGAACTGGAGGGGATGGCCTTGCAGCTGTCTGGAGGACTGGAACAGACAAAGGAAGCCGCTATGATACCAGGGGAGATAAATGGATTTACGATCAGAAACACTAGGAGGGATGTAGAGATGGAATTGAGGAAAGGTTCAAGTGAACAAATTGAAGTGAACACAGTACAAAAAGCCTCAAACCTTTGGGTGGTTGGTGTGGGAGAAGACTGGAAGAAATGGATGACCCCTCCCCTTTTAAACAGGATGAAAAATGATTAACAGGAAATGAGAGCAGAAAACATGGAACTGAGTTTGATTTAATGAAGATATAACAAGCAAATAAGTTGGGACTATTATACTATTAAGATTTGTGGAACCCTTGGGGAGAAATTTATCATCTTGGCTTGGAGATGCATTGTTTTGGACATTTAATGACAACAATAATTGAAGAGCTACTTTCGATTTTTGAGTGGAAAAAGGTGAATCTGAGGTGCCTGGAGGTGAAGATTGAGAAAAAGCTGGACATTAATACAGCTAGAAGTAAACTGGGAGTGTATTTTTTGTTTCTGTTAATTTATTTATTCTCTTATCTTGTCTTTCTGTGGTCTTTAATCTTTACTTGCTCTTTGTTCATATATAGAGAGAGAGGGGGGGAGAGAGAGAGAATGAGAATGCTTTGCGTTTTTGAAGTTTTCTATCTTGGATTAATGAAGATACACAAAGGAAGGTGATGGATGGAAGATGAAGGGCCTGCATGAGGCAGGGTGGAGAGGATCTATCATGGCATTACCATATCACCAGTTTTCTTACCACTGACTGGCTGAAGTGGGACAGAGAGCAAACACTGTCCTCCTCAAAGATCATGACATGCAGAGAATATACCTTCTAAAACTATCCCTCTTTGTTTACTCATTCCTCCCAAACTGTGACAGCTCTTTTGATGAAGACAAGTTTCTTTCAGTAGTAAAACTGTCCTGGTGAACAAGCATATGAACAGGCATTATAGTAACTTAGGTTCTTAGGATGTACATGTATGGGATGGGTACACCTGCAGAAATTGAATTTAGTGGCCATCAAGAGTCATTTTTTACCTCTCTTCTGCAACCTCCTCTGCGATACTGCATCACACAGAGTACTGTATTTTTCCATGTATAACATGATGTTTCTCCCTGGAAAAATATAGGCAAAAATAGGGGATCTTCTTATACGCAGATGGGGGGGCAGGCATCGTGGTTGTTGCAATCGGTGGTAGCTAGGCCGACAGGTGGGAGATCTCCCCCACACTCAAAAGCTCAACAACTCAAGAAATTGTGATTTCTTAATATTGGGTTCAAAAAAATAGGGGTCGTCTTATACATGGCGACGTGTTATACACGGAAAAGTACAGTAAATAATAAAGATGGGCTGAGGGGAAGAGGTAGCTGAACCAGCAAAAGCCCCATGACCAATGTGCTGGAACAAAATCCCACATGAGAATTTGCCCTTTCCCATGTCCTTCAGCTAGGTAATTCATTTGTCACATGTGACCCGCATGCATAACAAGACAGAAATGGAATGTTGTCAAGAGAGAGAGACAGAGAGAGCCCAGAATAAACTTATGTTAAAAGAACAGGAATCTCAGATCACTTTATATTCATGAAAATTCTCAGTAGCCATCTTACCTATTCAATATTGTAAGACCAAAATGACCACTGCATGCAGTTAAAACGGGAAAAGCTGGCTTTCTACCTTGCTTGACATAAGCCCTGTGTACTTGCTCTTCTTCTGGGTTGCTATAGTTCAGATGGGAAATCTGCAACCCTCCAGATGTTGTTGGATGTCCAACTCCTTTCAGCCTCAGTCAGCATAGCCAATGGTTAAGGACAATAGGAGTTGCAGTCCTACTTATGGAGGGTCGCAAGTTCCACAGCCTTGCTATAAAATTTGTGCCAAGCATACAAACAAGTCAACAGTATAGTCCAGGTTCATAATAGCAGCTCCTAGCATCAAACCAAACTTCACTTTCTGCCAATACCCATCATAAAAAAACTTCCTGACTTTCAGAGTTGTCCCCACCCCCCCAAAAAAGTAAGCACATGCATGCACAGATTTGCTACAGAGTCACACTACCACCATGATCCAGGAGTTCCAAAGCATGCTTGATATTCAAGGCCTCCTGGGTCTTCTGTATATCATCTATAAGCAACATAATTCTGTATGTGTGATGTGCAGAGCCTTTCCCTTCACTGCAAGGCCAGGCATTTGGATTGTGCCTCGTATCTATAGTGCAACAAGGCTCAATCTTGATGGCGGTTTCCAGGGGCTGTTCAGACTCAAGTAGATTAATGCCGTCAATAACATAAAACTATTAAGTCTTCTGAATTATTCCTTAACTCCCGAGCCAAATTTTTATTAGCCTAGAAAAAAAACATTTATTTATTGCATCTCTATCACAATTTGTGCACTAAACGTTCTAACAGTACCTTAAAGGACACCATTTTAGGCACCAGAAAGGTCCCAAGAACATTTAGAAAGATATAAAAGACCACATTTACACGACCTGCTCAGAAAAGGCCAAATAAATGAGCAACTCAGTAGACAAGAGCAACTGGATATTATATTTTTCAGATAATATAAAAACCCAAATGCACAAAGAGTCTGATAGTCCTCTCGGATAGAGAGCAATGCATCATTAAAAGGGAGTTCACTCGGCCAACAAGGCTTTCCCTTTAAATACACTCCTTGACCTTTCCCCACCATATTACCAGACAGAGTGTGACTCAACACAAGAGTACTAGCACAGACTAGGAGAAATGTCTCAGAAACCATACATGGCTTGCGAACCATAACATAGGACATCCCTGCTCCAATTTTATTGCAGCTCAGTAGAAACTGTACTCTTTACTTATTTTTTATTTCTATTATTACATTTATAGTTTACCTTTCCTCCAAGGATCTCAAGGTGGCATAAAATGATTTGCCTCCTCCCTGTTGTTATACTTACAACAACCCTGTGAGACAGGCTAGGCTGAGAGACTGTGACAGACCCAAGAGAGCTTCATGGCTCAGTGGGAATTTGAACCCTAGTTTCCCAGTTCCTAGTCCAACACTCTAACCACTACACCAGAACTGAGTTGGACATAAGCACACAAACACACACACATAAAATGTGAAACAAATTTTACCCCAGGACAATAAACTCTTGCATATGCTTGCAATTCTACCTGCCCTGTAGATATTTTTTTTTTAAAATCCAGTTTGAAATTTAAATGCATTTATGTTTGTTTTAAATGTATCCGTGCATTTTAATGTATTCATGCAGATTTTTGTTTATTTTCTTTTTTGCTTGTAAGCTGCTTTGAGCTGCCTTTGGCAAGAGAAAGTGACCAAAAAATTCAACAAACAACAACAACAACAACAACAACAACAACAACAACAACAACAACAGCATATGCCCCTTTTCTGTTTGCCTGGGTGGGGACTCAACAACAACAACAACAACAACAACAGCATATGCCCCTTTTCTGTTTGCCTGGGTGGGGACTCTGACTCACATCAGCACCATAAAGCATGTCCCAACGAACTGGGAGATGGGAGTCCCTCAATGTTTGGAGGGCCCAAAAGTTGCTTCTGGCATACAATGTGTCACTCTTGATTGTGACTCCCTGTCTCTCAAACAATGCACCTAACTCAATAGAACAGTGGGATTTAGTAAACATAATTGGTACAGTTCTGCAACAAAAAATATGCTATTTAAATACCACCATAGAGCTTATCAGTTTATGTACGAGTTGCACGTTATGTGATCTAAAGGCTTTAAAAGGTTCCAGTGCAGCACCTATTCAAGTGTAAAAGCCGTATGACTCCTGAAATTTGCTAAACAGTATGATGAAAACAAATGTTTGACCTTTAATACACTGACAAGTATTAAAAATACTCTCTGGCTCTTTTCAACTGGCAAGTTTATTTTCTGCATAGATTTTGTCCTATTATACTATAACAATCCTTCATTACCCTAGTATGATAACACATAGTCTATGGTCTACCTACAGTTGTCTGGTGCCTATTTAGTTTTATCGCAAGCAAGCAATTTGAGAATATGGTAATAAACCCTCAATCACTATAATGAGGTATGATGGGTTGTAATTTCTCTGTGCTAATGGGTTACAAACAGTATTACAATGATGACGGGAATATCATTGATTCATTATGACTGCAATAATATCAAAATGACTTAATATAGATCACTATTAACTCATGCACATACTGCTAACAGCCTTGCCGTGGTTCTATATACATACATATAATACATAAAATTAATATTTGTCTTTATATGAAATTCACACAGCACAAAACATTGTGTTGAATTCCCTAAATCAATATTTAAAGTTGGAATTATGGCATTGAACTCGTTCTTTGGAAAGAAGACCATTGATTTTAATCTGCTTGAAGCAATCAATTACTCCCTGTCCTCTTTATTCCAAACTGTAATGAAAACTAAACTGTGCTGTCTTGAAAACTAAATGTGAAGATGATCATAAACAGAATTTAAACTCCATGGATTATTCATATCTACCCATTTAGATTTGCCATTTCCATTATGAGTACATTTGCCATGAGCATTTAATGGACATCTAAAAGGGAATTCATTAAAGCAGGAGCTGTTGGCAGCACTTATGGCCTTCAGACTGCTTTATGTTTGCCTTTAATAGCTCGCTATTATAAAAGTGATATATTGTGTTCATCCCATTAGTAGTTTGCAGAAAGGTCTGTAAGACACAACAGAATGAGAATAAAAACTAAAATCAATGTATTCTTTTTTTAAAGCGGTATACAACTATTGCAAATATATACATTATTTTGGGTTAACTATATTGATGCAAATAAGCAGGTAACCATTCGTGAATGCAATAACACCACCCACCCAAATTATAACCGTGAGACAGGATACAGAAAGTCATGATCAGTTAAGAAGGGTTGAAAAAAATGTTTATATATTATATATAAACACTCATTACAGGTTTCCCACTGCAGTAATTAAATGGACTCCAGTAAGGGCCATTATAAAGAAATATTATGTTAAAATTGATTAGCAAGGCCTTTTCTCGCTCATTGGTCAGTCATAATTCTTAACAAAAAAACAAAACATCTCTTTTTGTAGAAAAGAAGCCTTAAAGTTGTGATATGAAAGCTATTTACCAGAGCTATGAGAATTTGTAGTAACATATTGGTCAAAATAAATATTCATTATTAAATTTGTATCCTGCCCATCGTCCCAAAAGAGCCCAAATTACTGAGTATGGCTGATTTAAGTAAGAACCACCTGAGTGCATTACCCAAACCTTTATCTGCAGATAGTACAGGGCAGCAACTATCCCTGGACTAATGCACACTAATTCATGTAGCTTTTGTAAGTAGACAGAGAGACTAAATACATAGATTAGGGCAGCTATCCTTTCATCAATTAACTTGTTAGACTAGTGAACAAAAGTGATTTGACGTTTCCCCCAAAGAGGCAGTGGCTAAAACAAAATACAATTGTGCATCTTAAATAGAGACAGTCATCTTGCCAGGGGTACAAGGAAAGCTTACAACATAACTAGTAAAGACTTGCATGCAGGATTCAAGTGTAACTTCAAAGCTTAAGGAAAACATGTCTGCTTGAATGCTTCTCCTTCACACAGAACCAAACCTTTTGCAGGCATTGCCTACACACCTACAAAAATATCTGCAACCATGGGGACTAGGAAGATGAAAGCGGGGATTCTAAGATTTGAGTTTTCAGGTGGTCAAGTGCTCTGCAAAATCCTGCACTGTATACATATCAAACTGCTAGCCCTAACTACATATTATAGTAACCAAAGCAGACAAAAAACAAACGGCATTCTTACAACTGTTATCGGAATTCTAAAGTCATATACATATATATATATATATATATATATATATATATATATATATACACACACACACACACATACATACACACACACACACACACACACACACACACACACAGAGTGGTACCTCTGGATGCGAACGGGATCCGTTCCAGAGCCCCGTTCACATCGAGAAGTGCGTGACATCATTTTGACCATCTGCGCATGCGCGAGCGGCGAAACCCGGAGGTAACGCGCTCCGTTATGTGCCGCATGATACAGGAACGGCTTGTTGATTTCTGCCCCCCCCCCAATGCATTTATTCTAAATTGCTGAACATCACACAATAGATCCAAACTTTACATTCAATGTATTTGTAAGATGAATAAGGACATAAATTATTAATTCACACACACACAAATGTTGGGCAGTTCTGGCCGCCAGTTAAGCTCACCTATAAAGAGATGTACAAAATATATTCATTGTTAAACTTTCCAAATTAGGTCAATCCATTTCTAAGGCCAGTCTTCTTACTAGCTTACCTTGCGTCATGCTTGACCCATTTGCCACATGGAGCAAAAGAGGAACCAAAATCTTCAAGTATGGAGGGCAAACTGGTTTGCTACAAGTCTTCACAGACAGATAGATGGACAGTCTTCTGTGCAATAAAACAAAAACAGATATGGAAAGAGAGCATAGTCGTAGTAGATGCATTCCCATTTTGATTAATGTAAATATACAGATTAGGGCTGCAAGCTTTGAAATCAGAATATCAGCTTTACTTCATTTATCAGAGAGGGAAATTTTTAACTGACGGAGCTGAAAATTAAGGGCATATTTATTTCTGAAGTTATTTTGGTCGCTGTGTGTTACTATTAACAGCCTTTCTTCCAATGAGTGGCAGTTTTTGTTTATTATAACTCACATCTCTGTCAATATCTCTCAGAGGCACCACAGGGAGGTTCTTTTATCATATGAAAATTAAATGTATCCAATTAATTGTATAAAAGGTCTGCGTCCAATTCAATGGATAAAGGCCTATGATCAATTAAAAATTATTTAATCAGCCAACAGCCCTAATATATGTATGTGTGTGCATGCATTCTTCAATGGGACTCTTATCTCAACAGAGCTAGGAAATACCTCTGCCTGAATCTTGAAGAGCCACTGCCAATCAAAACAGACAATACTCTGCTAGACAGACCAACACTCTTGACTGGGAATTTGGTTGCAGTGCAAACTATGCTGACGACAAAATTCTGGAAGTTCCTTATGTTAGAAGGAAAATCAACTTTTATTACTATTCTGGACGCAGGTGGCGCTGTGGGTTAAACCACAGAGCCTAGGACTTGCCGATCAGAAGGTTGGCGGTTCGAATCCCCGTGACGGGCTGAGCTCCCATTGCTGGGTCCCAGCTCCTGCCAGCCTAGCAGTTCGAAAGCATGTCAAACTGCAAGTAGATAAATAGGTACTGCTCTGGCAGGAAGGTAAACGGCATTTCCGTGTGCTGCTCTGGTTTGCCAGAAGCGGCTTAGTCATGCTGGCCACATGACCCGGAAGCTGTACGCCGGCTCCCTCGGCCAATAAAGCGAGATGAGCGCCGCAACCCCAGAGTCGGCCACGACTGGACCTAACGGTCAGGGGTCCCTTTACCTTTATCCCAGACTGAAATTTCTCCACTGCTAAATCTTATATTATTTAAAGTCCAAAGTGTCACCAGAATTTGCATTTATTCAAAGACAATAGAGTAAATAAGGCTGCATCCGCCAGATTTTCAATATATGGGCAGTCTTCTGTGGGACAACTTCTATAATGCAGCCTCTTTGACACCAGCTCTAATACTGCCAAGGCTCATCGCCCTAGAAAGTGGAAAGGGCTCATACAACCTACAGTGCACACCCACTAGAAGTTTCAAAGAAAATGCCAGCTGTGTATCATGTAACTAAAATTTCAGATCTAGAGGATAACTTCACATTATGGATATTCCTTTAGAGGTGTCAAGAGGAAACACAAACATTTCATATAGGAGACTTTTTGCACTAGCCTCCTTGTATTATTATTTTGTATTGTATTATTTTACTGTTGTTAGCCACTCTGAGCCTGGCTTTGGCTGGGGAGGGTGGGATATAAATAAAATTTATTATTATTATTATTATTATTATTATTATTATTATTATTATTCCATAGTTTATGCTAACACTCCAGGTTAATAAATAAAGGATTCCCCCTTTTTATATTCCTTTGATATCTGTATTCGTCAATAGTTGACTAATTGAACAATCTATGACCTGTATGTGTATGTGTATTTGTATGTGTTACTGTTATGTTTGCTTTTATGCCATGTATTTTTGTGTTTCTATATTGTAAAACATCCTGTGGTTCTCAGATGAACAGTATATAAATTTAATAAATAAATAGTTTCTTCCAAAAATTAAAATGGCCCAGTTTTCTCAGTATTTACCACACAGCAGAGGGAATTAAAAAATATATCTTCCATTGATTAACATACCAAATGTAACAGCCAGCAAGAAGTTATATTTATAGAATTAGAAGTGGTGAACTCAAATAAGGCATCTCTCGAATGAAAACTGACCATCAAAAATTATGTTAAGAATTCAAGACCTCACAAGTTACAAAAAAAGTGACTGTCTAAAAGAAAACCTTCTGATGGTAAGTTACGAGTGCCAATTTGATAGTTTTCCCAATGATAAAAAGATTTTCAGTGCAATCCTACTCAAAGTAAGTCCTGTTGCTTTCAATGGGGATTACTCCCAGTTAAGTGGTATTAGGACTGCAGCCATAGTTATCTGACACAACAATTAAAACAAACAAACAAACTTCTGAACCAATCTGAAGGCACATATTTAGACTGTAGGCTCCTTGGTGGCAAGGCCCCTTCTTTCTTGCTTTTGAAAGGAATGTTCATTTATTACTAAGAGCATTATTAACAGAAGAATTTTGTTTTGAATTATTTCTGCTGAAACTTTAAGATCTTTCAGTGAGTAGCACTGACCTTGCAACCAGCCTCTTGTTCTACAAGTTCCAGTTCCCCCAACAGGCTGTGAGGTGCTGAAAAACAAGAAGTCTTTCTTGTATGCTATTACTGGAATACCTGGAAAAATCTGGAAACTGGATAAAAAACCCCACTGATGAAAAGCAGTTTTGAACATCTAGGCACAGGGTCTGGTGCACAGGCTGTCTCTTAGAACAGAAAAATCTAGGAGGTAATATTCAACATTTTCTAGAAGTGCAGTTAGCCTCTGATATTTCCTGGAATACATGACAACTATAGATCTAAGAGAAAAACCAGCACCAAACCACTGTTAATAAATTAGTCAAGAACTCTCTTATTCTCATTCTAGTACTGTTCATTTAAATTCAACTCAAGTGGTCCAACGGTTAAGACATTGCAGTTATAAAGACCAGGATGTCCCAATTCAAATCTTATACAAGCCATTAACTAGTTGGGCCCAGTAGATATGGCACATAAGTCAAAGTTTTAAGAGATCACAGACACCTGTGCTCCCTCATCCTGTCCCCAAACTAAATCCCACATGTTCTGACCATTTGGTTTAACTTGCCTGCTCGGAACTCAGTGTGTCTGATTGCAACCATCTCCCTCTGGGCCACTGAATTATTTGAACAAAATATGGTGATGTAATAGGAGGAGTAAGACATCACAATAAGGCTTGATATGTACATTTATGATGCAACAATTCATGTTAAATTCAAACGCCAGTTCAACCCTTTACACCCATTTTTTGAGGTGGCAGGAATGATACAAAATGCATTGTAACTCGGCACCTGAAGGGAGACCTTTTGAACACTACTATTAAGTAGATTATGTCCAGCTAATGAATTCATATAAATTATGGAGTGAGCAAAGTGAGCAAGCAGGGGTGCAAGGAGTTGACTCCAAAAGAAGCCCACCCATATCTGAAAGGCACCTTTCACTCACAGATTGATCTGCACCTTGTGTTAAAACACTCATTGTGTATATTTAGCAAGCTTGGTGGATTGAGCACAAAATCAAAAGTAGTCCAAATTCTTTTCAAAGACAGACTATTCGTCCTGAACAACCTGCTCCTCATTAACCTGGGGATATATGTAAGTATTTCCCATTTATTTCTTATACAGTCTTGGGGGGGGAGGGCGGACACACAGTAGAACACACTTCTGTCTTAACTAGCAAATCTCCAAACAAAATGAACAGCAAGTGTCAGATTACCGGCTTTAGGTCAGGGGTCCCCAACCTGTGAGCACATTTCAAATTTTGAAAAAGGTTTGTGGACACTAGCACAAAACGACTACTCTGGGGGTGTGGCCAATAACAAAACGATCTACTTCTAGGGAGACCTAGGTAGTCCTGTTTCATCCTTTCCTGACACACAGACACTTCAAACTTGCACACAGATAAAACAAAAGCTTTGTATTCACCATCTGTAGCAGCTGGCAAAGGAAAGGTTGTTGGGTGAAACTACCTACCATTCCCCAAATAACCACATTGGCTACCAATTTCAGGCCAAGTTTAAAGCAAGTTTGTTAATGGATAAAGCCCCAAACAATTTAGGATCTGATTACCTGGGAGACTGCCCCCCCCCCCAATATAAACCAACCCATCCATTGAGATTGGATCAGGTCCTCCTCTTGGTTGTTCCGCCACCTCCACAAATCTATCTTACAGCGAGCAGAGGGAAGGCCTCTTCTGTGGTGGCACCTAGCCTTTGGAAATCCCCCCTGAAATAAGACAAATACCAACTCTGTTTGGTTTCAGTTATCTGTTCCAAGAACTGCTTAATAACAAGTGAATGCTCGGGCGAATAATAACAAGCTCTTAGTAATTTGTCTGAGCTATGGTGGATATTGTATATTTTATTATTTTAATTTATTTATTTAATGAAGATCAGATTATATTGCCCGTAGCCTACTCTGGGGCTTTTTTTTAATGAAGGGTGGCATAGAAATATTTTACTTTAAATAAATAATTGCTTCATACTGCTGCCTCTGCCTGCTTCCTGCAGACAGCCATTTTGCGGTGTTTGGAGAGGGAAGGGGAGCAACAATGCACACCTCTGGCTCAGCAGGAAAGGATGGGAGGGAGCAGAAAGTGCAGATAGGCGAAGGCTGGTTGGAGAAAAAATGTCAATTTTTAGGATTCCTCCAGCCTCCTGCACAGCTATCATCAGTAGGTTCAGGTAGTGGAGAACCTAGTGCCTATTAAAACTTTTTTTAGAGCCTTTAAAAATTCCATCTCAGTCAGAAGGGGCAGAAAACAGAGTCTTGTAGGCACTGTGGGAAGTCTACACACATGCACTATGCGGAACAATGCAGGCTTGGATTACGTTTTTTAATCTTACGGGCTTCTTGATGCTGACCAATACGTAATCCGAGTTTAATTTTCTAGACAGACTGGAAAACTGAAAAGCCAGATTGTGAGAGGAATGCAGAGCATGGGGCTTGATGCCCGTTCCTACCGTAATAAACTATGGTAACCTCTAACAAGAGATAGAAGTAGTCTCTTAGTCTTTGAGCAGTAATAGTCCAGAAGAGTGAGAGTCAACCAGCTACGTTCAATTAAAGTGGTAGATAATCACAAGACAGGGAATGGGATTCCCTAAGTTTGCCATACAGATCTAGTGCTTAGGCCAACAAATGAAACAGCAGAATGCGGAAAATAAAAATAAAATAAAAATGACCGCTATAGGGAGCGACTCCCCTGTGAAGAAAGGTTACAGCATTTGGGACTTTTTAGTTTAGAGAAAAGGAGATTCGGAAGTGACATGACAGAAGTTTACAAAATTATACATGGCATGGAGAGAGTGGGTGGAGAGAAGTTTCCCTCCTTCTATCATAACACTAGAACTCATGGACCTCCAATGAAGTTGAATGTTAGAAGGTGCAGGACAGATAAGAAAAAAAGGTATATACCGTATTTTTTGCTCTGTAAGACTCACTTTTTCCCTCCTAAAAGGTAAGGGGAAATGTGTGCATGTCTTATGGAGCGAATGCAGGCTGCGCAGCTATCCCAGAAGCCAGAACAGCAAGAGAGATTGCTGCTTTCACTGCGCAGCGATCCCTCTTGCTGTTCTGGCTTCTAAGATTCAGAATATTTTTTTTCTTGTTTTCCTCCTCCCAAAACTAGGTGCGTCTTGTGGTCTGGTGCGTCTTATAGAGCGAAAAATATGGTATATCTTAATAGTGTGGTGGTTTGTTTGATTCTTCTGTTTTATGTTTGTTTGTTTGATTGATTGATTGATTGTATGTTTGTTTACTTGTATGCACGTTTGTTTTTTCATAAATGTATTTATTTTAAATTAATAAAGATATATTTAAAGGGGGGAGGTACTTCTTCATGCGGCTAATAATCAAACTATGGAACTCACTCCTCAAGCAGGCGGTGATGGACACCAGCAGATGGCTATAAAAGAGGATTAGACAAATTGATGGAGGAGAGGGTTATCAATGGTTACTATCCTTGACGGCTATGCTTTACCCCCACAGCTTGAGGCAGCAATGCCTCTGAATAACAGTTACCAGAAACCATGGGAGGGGAAAATGCTCTTGTGCTCATGTTCTGTTCCCTAGTTTCTGTCAGGAGCTCATCCTACACGTGAGTAGGACCCTGGCAGAGACACATGCACGACTGGGCACGTCCCCTCCCTCTTGGTCGGTCGGGAGCTTAAAAAGCTTTCTTCTGCCCAAACATCACAGCAACCGATGTCAACAGACATCAGCACACTTAGGGATCCGCAGAGACTTCGCAGCTTGCGTGACAGACCTCAGCATTTTGGCTAATCTACTTTATTTACATATAAACACACACGGAGCACTGCAACATGACTCCCTCTCTCTCTAGCATCAGACAGCAAAGAGAATGAACAAAGGACAATAGTCTCACTTCACGGAACACAGGAACACAAACATCCTGTCTCCGTCACTTCCCACTCTGTGGAGTCAAAACATATACCATCATGTGATAGACAACAATCCCATGACTGCAATCATGGAGCAGGAATTCTAACAGTTTCCCACAGGCATCTGGTTGGCTGCTGTGAGAACAGGATGCAGGACTAGATGGGCCACTGGCCTGATCCAGCAGGTTATCCTTACATTCTTATTCTGCCATTTCATATCCGATTTTATTTTACCAATTGATTTCAAAAATTAAAAAATCTCTCATTTTCTCATCCATATATATACACACACACACACATATTGCCGCCAGCGCAAAACATTACTTAGTAATAAAGCAATAATAATCTTTGCTTAAATGAAAGGAATTTGCTAAAATCTGCAGACATTGCTCATGAATGTTTAATAGATGCCCTTGCTGATTAATACTTTCAATCAGTAATCTGAGCAATCTCTTATATAAGTAAAACCATCAGGCTCCTCCACTCTGCGCCAACAAGTGTACCTGAAGATTGCCTTGGGAAGAGGTATTTACACAAACTCACATCTGGGAATCAGTCCAGCAGTGACTTTCTTCATAGCTTCCAAGAAATAAAACCACACTTTAAACTAAAGATCATCTCCTTCCATGAAACTTTAAGACAGACAAAAAAGGAATACGCATGCGAATCTTACACAATGTGTACTTGGAAACAAGCAAGATTCCCACCTACCGAACTTGTTTTGTTTTCCCTAAAGTCTAAAGGGCAAGTTCACATTGTCAAACTCTGCCATACAAATCAGCACACTAGTATATCACAAAATAGAGTTAGATTAGCATGAACCGTGTTATATACACATGGAGCCACAGCCATTTCCATGACTGCAGATGTACGTTTTTCCCTATGTTTTAGGTACGGTTATGTCTAAAGCTTTGGGGAGGCCTGGTTTCTTGGACTGGGGTGGAGCAGGGATGGGTTTCCACCAAAATCCATTCTTAAAAGCTCTATTTTTCCTGTGCTCAGCTTCTCTTTTGAAGAAGAGATTCCAGAGTTTCCCATCATAACACTTGCCAAGCCAGGGATTTCCACGCTGAGCACAGTTGTTGCTGCCACAATCTTCCTTTAGATACAGTCGCTGACGGCAGCTCTGAAAAGGATTCAACACAGCAAACAACCCTACTCAAGTGGAATTTCTCCAGCTGTAGTGACTCCTGTGGATCCCCAAGCATCAATTCCCAAATGATGTGCTGGAGCCTTCAAGAAATATGCCACCACCATGTTGGCTACACATTCATTCATTCATTCTATACCCCTCAGGGTCAGGGCATAATTTTAAAGGAGACACTGGGTATTTCCCCATCATAGTCTGCAAACATGGGGGGGGGGGGATTGATCCCAGAAGGATGACCATTGCCTAGAAGCATTGTCTCATCCCCAAACTCTGATCAAAGAGGAGGGTAAGACCAGGCTTTTCTGCTTTTGCAGAGAAGGGTGAGTGGTGTGCTTCCAATTTTAATACCATCCCAAATAGAAAATGCTGTTTCATATAAACAGTTCATGGAGAGGCAAAATAATTTCCTCCTGGCCCAGAGTTACATCAGTCTTTTCTGAAAAAAGGGAGTATCCTAGATTAGAAAGAGCTGGGCCTCTGCTGCTACAGTATATAATTCTTAACTACCTCTAAAGCTCTCTCAATGATTTATCAGCAATGCTTTTATACATAATAACTGTCACCTACTGATATAATTATTTTATTTGGGGCAATAGTAACTTCTCTCAAATACAAAAAAAATTTAATACAAGGATAACCTGATAATATAGTTGCTAATGACCGACTTATAAACACAATCATCTGAATGCAAGCAGTGCTACATTTCAATCTGCAAGATAAAATTCTGAATCATTTAAATATTATTTCACAAATGTTGCTTATGGCTTCAAAGCACTGAAGATGCAGCTTTGCAAAGATATTGGCTCTAGACAGTAATTATATCCACAGCCTAATGTTGCAGTTAATGGACACACACATTTCAATAATTACAATGCCTGAACAAGATAATATGCCTTTATTAGCTGCTGCAAAATAAAAGCTAAGCCAGAACTGAACTTAGCTAAGCATTTTAGAGACCAGATATAGAACATATTATTAAAAACTCTAGACAACAGAAAACACCGAAATCAGGAATTTCATGACAATCGCGTAATAAAAAATGAAAAGTATTCATATAGGTAACATAACTAGGCACGGTGGGTGGAGCTAGCAGAGACTGGAGAGAGAGATCAAGGTTTTAATTAGTACATGGTTGAAGATTTTACATTAATTGGATGAAAAAGTGTTACGACATGATGATTATAATAGGACAAGCCTAATACTCTTGCTGAGTATTGCCATACTTTCAGCAGTAAAGCCATTATGTTCTAATGTTCTGTTGTTGTATACCATTTTGAATTTATAACCTTACACACTCTAATGCAGCGTTTATAGCTCTCTCTGGTTCTATATGACCCACAAATTTAGCAATGCACTATTACTAAATTTCATTGTATTTCATTAATATATATATATATATTAACAGTACTGGATCTAGAGTAAACTCTCACAGAACACAGTAAAACATTGCAGGTTTTGAACCGGGAGCTACAGTGGCACACCCCAGGCACTTTACTCCCAGCTCAATTATGGTTACTTGGAAGAAAAGAACATGGCTAGCCTGACCTCTTCAGATGGTCAGAGGGTGTTATTGCACCAAGTAGCCCCAAACAGAGATCAGGCACCATTAGGAGTGAATCTGGCCCTACAGTGCAGCCGACTCTGACCTGGATCCTCAGTCTGAGCAACAAATTGTTCAGGTATGGACTGAATAGTTCATGCACTGCCTATCTTGGCTTACCACCTACATGAAAGCTTGCTGAAACTGTACTTTAATTATATCAGATGTGGGGTTTTTAAGTCAGTTCTATGTCTACTTTATGGCATAGTCATTGTCTCTAATTTCAGCAAGAATTTTGGCCTATTCTAATGATACATTTCTAAGAAAGCATAAAATATACATCAGGAACGTTCCAGGATTCTGATAACAACTATTAGCTTATCAGTGCCTTTCTCGGATAATAGTATGATCATCTAGCCCAATTCAGAAAATTCATACTAATAGGAATTGTTCTACCTTCCTTTGTTGTCGCCTGAATTGTTGAATAAGTCCATCAACAGCACTAAAGTAAATTAATCTCCCAGATCAATCTCCCGGACGTTTTAAAGAGAAAGGAACTTCATCTTAGAGCTAAGCAAGTAAAAACAATGGTGTAACACTTTAGCAGCATGAACATTCCAATATAATACCTTTGTTCTCAGATAGAGAAGAATTCAACACTGCACTTTCATGATTGTTCCATCAGTGCAAGTATCTTGGCTCACCAGATGGAATTATCTCCCCTCCCTTCCACCAGGATGTTGTTCCAGAGGTTATCTCCTCCTTGAATGCCAACTGAGGGAGTGGGCAGGCTTAGGGAAGAATAGGGTGGGAAAGCCCCATTGCACTAGTTGAAGTTCCTGCTCAGGACTGACAGGACTCATTAGCTGAAATCTACCCCAAGTAAACAAAATAGTAGGCACATGATACTTTGTAGACCCTGTGCCAAGGGTTTTGGAACCCCTATGATGATGAGATATGATGTTCCAACGGTGAACATCTTTGGAGCAGGAGCAAATTTCGCTAATCACATCAATTGCATGTCCACCACGCACTCAAAGATGGAAGTACCACTTCATAACCAATGTGTCCGTTCAAATTCAGCCTGGTGGCAAATCCACCTGCATGCTCACGGGAGCCAAAAAGAATCTAAACTGGACCAAAAGATAAACAAACAAGTTGAGTACTGAAGGAAACAGGAAAGCAAGAGCACTTCCTGGTACCTGGGATGCTATCATGAGTACTGCATATAATATAAAATATGATATTAGAATATTTCCAATATTAGACAGGTGCTGAATTAAAATATTCAAAAATTATTGGTAGTCTTCATTTCAACCCTTAGTAACCCCATTAATTCCAATTCTCCAGCTTCTCATCCCAATTATCCTTTGGAGTTTGTTTTGTTTTTGTTTAAGTATATTGAACCAAATATTCCCATTGTCTACATAACTAGATAATCTGAGGTTTGCTCAGCTAGCAGCTCGAGGGCCCTTGGCTGAATATCACCAGGTCCTTGCTATCTAGGACTCATTCAGACTGTGCACATAATTTTAATTGCTCTTTTTGCTATCCTGACCCGTGTATCCTTACCTTTTCTTGTTTATATCAATACAATACCAAATTTCATATCTGTTGGGGTTATTCTGAGTTCATAAACACCAGAGATTGTACGCATTCACATGAAGATGTGGAGAATATTCAAGAATTGACAGCATCATGAGGGAATATTGTTCACCGTCTGATCAATACAGACAATCAAAAATGGATACTGGAGAACACAAAATGACCACTCTATACATTATGCACCTAATATGCATAACCTCCATGTAAGTTTCACACACTGTTTGTATAATATAGATTACATTCAAGCAGAGGATATGTGTGCTGACCGGCCAACAAGCACACTACCCAACGGACATTGCCAACCTGTACATATTCTCCACCACCACTTGAAGATTATGCATCTCAACTGGGCAATATATGAAGTCCACTGCTCACGTTGTCAATTTCTGCAATTTCTCCATGCATATGTATAGAACAGTATGTATAAAACAGTGGTTAAATGGATGAACACCCGAGTTTCATTTCTTCCACAATCATTCACTGATAATGAACACCAGCACTTTATTACTGTTAAATCTTCCTCGCAGAGCCAGATCAAATCTCAGTCTCAGCTTTTTACTAGGGCAGACATGCCAAGTAATACTTCTCAAAAGACAGTTCTCTATCCTTATTGTGTGTTTCATGCATGTTTTCCAGTTTTAGTCTTCACATTTAGTCTTCCTCTGACCAGAGTTAGACAAGCAATGCCAGTCTGACCATAACTTCAAGTCCCATCACCTCCGAACAGTCAAAACTCCTGCTTTTGCCACTTCTGTTTCTGAGCAAACCCAGGTAAGTTATACTTTTTACAACCATGATGGGAGATCTCCCAAAGTAGGCATTTTCAACTGGCTTGCTATTTTGAACAAAAGGATCTGTCTGGTACAAGAAGGCCATTCAAAAGCACTCTCCAGTGAGCCAGTGTGGTGTAGTGGTTAAGAGTGGTGGACTCGTAATCTGGTGAACCAGGTTCGCATCCCCACTCCTCCACATGCAGCTGCTGGGTTACCTTGGGCCAGTCACACTTCTCTGAAGTCTCTCAGCATCACTCACCTCACAGAGTGTTTGTTGTGGGGGAGGAAGGGAAAGGAGATTGTTAGCTGCTTTGAGACTCCATCGGGTAGTGATAAAGCAGGATATCAAATCCAAACTCCTTCTTCTCCATAATCATGACTATAGCCACATTATAAAATAACATGGTAAATCAATTTTTAATAGTGATATATAAAATGACACTTGGTTGCCTCCCCTTTACTTAAAGGTAAAGGTAAAGGTACCCCTGCCCGTACGGGCCAGTCTTGACAGACTCTGGGGTTGTGCGCCCATCTCACTTAAGAGGCCAGGGGCCAGCGCTGTCCGGAGACACTTCCGGGTCACGTGGCCAGCGTGACATCGCTGCTCTGGCGAGCCAGAGCCGCACACGGAAACGCCGTTTACCTTCCCGCTGGTAAGCGGTCCCTATTTATCTACTTGCACCCGGAGGTGCTTTCGAACTGCTAGGTTAGCAGGCCCCCTTTACTTATGGGCCGTTAAAAATTATGGTACTTCTGTAACATACAGAAAACTAGATATGGTGAACAGTGCGTGGCAAAGTCATTAGTACAACTGTCTGGAAACGGGACTTTTCACCTCTCATTCAAAACAGCCAGTACTCCCAGGTTCAATCTT
This sequence comes from Podarcis cretensis, assembly GCF_951804945.1. Lineage (NCBI taxonomy): Eukaryota > Metazoa > Chordata > Lepidosauria > Squamata > Lacertidae > Podarcis > Podarcis cretensis. The sequence continues at coordinate 115,169,496 of NC_137172.1, read as the reverse complement.
CAGCTAAGGCTGGGTAAAACACCTACCTGAAACCCCAGAGGAGTCACTGCCAGTCAGTGTTGACAATACCAAGCTCAATGGGCCAATGGTCTGACATGGTATAAAGCAAGCCAAGTCACAATGCAGCAGGAGTACTGAGCATATGAGTTCTTTACACCACTTAAACCAACATTAGGGAGGTAGCCCATGGCAGCCATACATACAAAAATGCAATGTAAGATGTATTTGCCACCATGTAGGTTCGTACACTCCAATGTTGAATGTGGTTTCCTATTCTGATTAAGAGGGGAAGTGCCACAGTCCACTGTTTCAGATGTAACAGCGAACTATGGAATCAAGTTCATCTGAGCAAACGAAGTCCGGGGATGGGGGGGCCATGTGAACCCAATCTTCACTTCATATGTGTGGAAGTACAAAATGTATCTGTTCATCCCAGCTATTCTTTCTCATGACCCTAAATAACAGCTCACGTACAGTTTGGTACTTTGGTAATCAATACGTTATAAAACTGGACTCCAACGTATCTTTATCATTGTCATACCTCTGTGAAGTTTCACCTACTTTGGCCAAGAACCCTAAAAGCCCTACTTTAAAACTAAATTAGCCATCTCAACAGCCCTTCCCTAAAACATTCGGGGGCACAACTGAACCCACCATTTGTTAAAATTCTTCCGTAAACTCTAAATGTTAAAGTTAAATGAGAGGCATTTAATGCAATCTGAAAAATATTCAGTTCAATTAAAAATAATTGATGCATGGTGAAATAATTCTTCCCAAAGCTGCTGTAAAAATCTTCAAAAAAATAAAGCTACTTAATAATTTTCATCTCCTACAGGCTAGAGAAGCATTATTGCATATTAAAAATTGGAATTCAGTTTTCCCAGGAGGTACAAGAAAGTTATTAAAACAACCTATTTATTGTTGATATAACTATCCATTTGTGCTACACAAAAAGTAACAATTTCAGTACATTAAGAGAAAAACTAATTAAGATATAATTAGTATTTTCTGTATTTTGATAATTAAGGATTAGTTGGCTATTCCTTTTCACATTCCTGTTTGTTGCATCCTGACAATACCTTTAATGAGAAGCTAACGCTATTTAAGCCCTCATGGCTGAGCAGTTTAGTGACCACTACTGCATTGCTTCCATTTATCACTGCCTCTTTACCTATAAATTAAAGCAGCCCTCTAGCTATCTTGATCTACTTTATATCAATTTCTTCATCCATATCAGCTGAATATGTATGGCATTAACCTCATTTACCAGTTGAGAAAAGATGAATTAAAATGAGATCCAATTCCTGGTCACACAACACAATTTCAAAAATGCCTGCTAATTTCCACCACCTGTCAGAACAGCAATCCTTTACTTTCCAGTAATAAAATGAGGTATATTTCTGCTCAGCTCATTAAAAATAAAAATTGAACACACATTTTAATGTAATTAACCACTAAAAGTACAAATCCCTGATTACAATGTGAACCATATATATTCAATTCTTCTAGTCCCAATGAAGCAAATGCATTTGTATACACTGTGAAATGCACTGCAAAAATATTAGAAATACGTGAACCATATATTTATACTTAAAATCACTTCTGTAGCCTTGAAAAAATACAGTATTTTATAAACTAAGATTAACAAGAAAACCAGAGGCACAATAATGAGCATTTTTTTATTTTAAACCATTCCATTTCCAAATAAAGTAAATTGCCAGAATATATACAGATTCTGTTTGCAATATAAAACTTGTACTGATAAAGAAAGAAAATTTTCTTTAACATACTGTACATTTATGTCCCTATATTTTGTATTTTTACTCCACAATTATCAAGCACAGATAGAAACTGCACACAAGAAAGTGAGATTAAAACAGGAATTACAATTAAAATACTTAGTTGTTCTTTCTAGGAAACAATCACCAACTTTCTCAATGTCTCTATATTTTTGGAGTGAGGGATTACTAACAATTTCTCTTCTAAATCACCTGCACTGGGGGGGGGGGGTTCTTTCTAGTATTATTTTCCAAGAAACTCTACTCCCTGCTCCAAATGTCCTTTGCAATAATTATGCTTCACAGATTCATCTTTGCTTTACAGCACCTCTTCACAGAAACAATGTACTGTAGATCCTTGGGTCTTCCAAATCATGCTCAGCCCAAGGGCCACAATCAGGAGAAAAGGGGGCGGAACAATGAATGTAAATATTACCTTGTGCAGTAGGCTAGCTTCTATGTACTTTCACATACCTCTCTTTATTCACATCCAGAAAAGTAAGAGGTAGTAGCAGAACTGAAGGACACATTCCAGCCAGGCAAAGCCAAGCCACAGAAGCTGTGACACCTGGGGAGAATTGCAAGTGCTAGACAGTGGCGCCTGGTGGGGCACATTCAAACTCTGGGCCCGAGGTCCCCCGGCAGTGATCTACACCAGGGATGTCCAACAGGTCGATTGTGATCTATTGGTCGATCGCGGGGTGTCTCTGGTCGATCACGGGACCCTGCCCCCCCCCAAAAAAAGCTCAACAACTCTGGTCAATACAATGGGTAGATCACTGTCAGTGTTTTTTAGTGGGAGTAGATCGCAGTCTCTTGGAAGTTGGACATCCCTGATCTACACACTGTGTGCAGCCTAATAAAGCTTTGCCTTGTTTTGGAATTTTTTTGAGCCCCATTTGCATAAACGAGAACACACAAGTCGTTTCAACACTCAACAGGTTTCAGAACATGCTCAGTTGGTTCTAGAACACCAACAGCAAACTCCCTCTTGCAAATAAGAGTTTAAAAGGATCATCAGGATGAATATGCCTTGTCAACCATTCAGTCTACGACTAGCGTCAATACAACTAGCAAAACTATGAGACTGTCTTGAGTGCTGGAAGTTGCAATTTGTGAAGAAGAAGCAACCATCCTATCCGTGTCAAGCTATACGACCACAGATCTTCAGTTTAACAGAATGACACTAACTGCAAAAAGAAGACTAATGTTGGCATTTGATAATGCTGTGCAATCCACACCAAAACATGTAGACCAAAATGGGGAATGAAAACGCCTCTCAACATTGCTATCTATCTATCTATCTATCTATCTATCTATCTATCTATCTATCTATCTATCAGCATTTATAAACCACTTAGTATTTCAAAAATATAATATAATTATTATTATTATTAAAACGAAAACAAAAATGAAACCTAAAACAAAACAGCAGTAAAAGTATATAAAAGCAAACAAAATAGCAATTCAGAGGATTCAAACACATAAAACAACTTCCAATCTTATGGATCAGGGAGAATCTGGTCTTCATATTTTTTAGCAGATGGATTGATTCAACATAGGTTTTAAAAAGGGTAAAGAACCCCTGGATGGTTAAGTCCAGTCAAAGGCGACTATGGCGTGCACCACTCATATTTCTTCAGGCCGAGGGAGCCGGCGTTTGTCCACAGACAGCTTACCAGGTCATGTGGCCAGCATGACTAAACCACTTCTGGCGCATTACGACACCATGACAAGTGCCAGAGGGCATGGAAATGCTGTTTACCTTCCTGCCACAGTGGTACCTATTTATCTAGTTACGCTGGTGAGCTTTAAAGCTGCTAGGTTGGCGGGAGCTGGGACAGAGCAACAGGACCTCACCTGATCGGCAAGCCCAAGAGGCTCAGTGGTTTAGACCACAGCGCCACCAGCTGCAATACTGCGGACAGGACAATCACTCATGCCCTTTAAATCACATTCCAAAGGAGACTATATTCAGATTGAAAGCCTAAGATAAGGGTGTGTTGTTTCTAAATTTTATACAGTAATTTTAAGCCCTTTATATTAAAATAAATGAAAATATGAGGAAAGCTGTTTAATAGGCATCTATGGTCAAATTAAATTATGATGTGCATTCCTTACAAACAGTTATGGCTATAGGTGAGCATAGGTAACAATATGTAGTATTTAAACCAATACTATTGCATCACCAATGATCATTCTGGCTTTTAAAGCTATTTCAGTTCCTACAACTGGTTATTAAGGTAAAGGTAAAGGGACCCCTGACCATTAGGTCCAGTCGTGGCCAACTCTGGGGTTGCGGCACTCATCTCGCTTTATTGGCCGAGGGAGCCAGCGTACTAAGCATGTGACCAGCATGACTAAGCCGCTTCTGGCGAACCAGAACAGCGCACGGAAACGCCGTTTACCTTCCCGCTGGAGGGGTACCTATTTATCTACTTGCACTTTGACATGCTTTCGAACTGCTAGGTTGGCAGGAGCAGGGACCAAGCAACGGGAGCTCACCCTGTTGTAGGGATTCGAACCACCGACCTTCTGATTGGCAAGCCCTAGGCTCAGAGTTTTAACCCACAGCGCCACCCGTGTCCCACAACTGGTTATACTCATCTCCAAAATCTGTGGGTTGTATCCAAGTAAAGCGTAACTCAGAATAAATCTACTGGATTGTATTCAACTAAATCTTACTCAGAGTAGAACTACTGAAATTAATGAACCTAAATTAAGTCATTCCAGCTTACTTCAATGGGTCCACTCAGAGTCGGACTAGCACTGAGTACCACTCATTGAAATCAATGGTCTAACGTTAATCATACACATTGATTTCAGTTGGTTTACTCTAAGTATGACTTACCGTAGTTGGATTAAATCTTATAGGTTGTTAAACACTCCAAACTGAAATAATCTAAGCAATGTTGAGAGTGCTTATTATCAATGCCTCTAACTATAAAGGACAAATGTAAATATTTTCCCTCCACTGTTAATCTTCAAGACATATATTTCTCCTTTACCCCTGCAAGGTCATTTATTTCCTGCATAAAGCAGAGGGCAATTAAATGGAAGGATAAACCTGATGCCCTGAAGAGAGAAAACATCCACAGTCAATTGAATATTTTTGATTCCTTCCCTCTCTTTTTCACCAAGCGCTACTTGGGGAGCACATTATGCTGAAATGCAATCTCATAAATATCATTAAAAACCATAACAATATAAATGTGTAATACATAGAACAGAGGGAGTCTTTCCCCACTTGGGCTTCTGATCATTCCCCACTGCTTATATTTCCTCAACAGAATGAAATAACCACATTAAGTAAAATAAATAAATAAAGAATGTGTATAATTTGCATGGGAGAAAATACAGATGTAAAGGTTAACAAATTAAAGATCTACGTGCAGAAAAAGGTACACACAGCGTATGTTCTATAGCATTACAGCACCACAGTTTTCCACCTGTGTGTCTGAGCATAGCTATCTGAAAGAACGATCATTGACTGGTTGCATGGTTAGTCAAACATTTGCAACTTGGCCCTTTGTACAACCAAGTACAGCTTAGATATAGGCTATTTTTAGAACTCGCCATTGCAGTATGCAGAGCAGGACCTTTGTTAGTATTCTCCAAACCATCCAGATTTGCAGCAAGCATACTGTTTGCTATATTACAGAAAACATGACCTTGTGGCTTCTTTGGTTAAGCTGGATACTAAGCCTCCCCTTATCAGTTGCTAACAAAATGCATCTTTTAAAAAAATCTGTCAAAGTTCAGCTTAAAAAGGATCCCCAGCAGTGTCTCAATGAGGCTGAAGAACACAGACAATCTTTTTATCAAGTTTATAAATATCACTTTCAGTTAATTTAAGCTACTTTCAATAGCCATATAAATGGTTGTCATCTTAACTAGATCCGTTTTTACATCCCTCTTTACTTCTGTTTCCAAACATGAATCCTTCTAATCAATAAGAGTATATCTATGCAGGCAATATATAGCAGAGGATTTACTGTAGGGATATAATGCCATCTGCTGCTACAGTTGCTGCTATAGCAGGGGGAGATAAAAAAACAAAGACATAACCGGGCCTTTAGTTTTTAAAAAATGCTTTAGAGATCATATTGTTTCATTTTATCCCAGAAACGTTAAGCTCAGACATTCAAAGAAAGGACCAGGGTTTTGTCATTCTTCAATCCCACCATCCCACAACTACACACCTCTATTGCCTGCCAGATCTCAGAAACACTATATTCAGAATAGATTTACAATACAAGTTCTCTCATCCTTTCACAGATCCGTGCTGAACTGGATTGCGTAAAGGATCCAATACTGATTCACAGTGTGGTGGTGGTCAAGTTTTATTCTGGTGAACCTGGATCACAAAGCAACTTGATCCTGGCTATAGTCAGAAGTAGATTGCCTATGAATACCAGCTGCTGAAGGGAAATAACAGAAGAGGCCTCTTGCCCTCAAATACTGCTTGTGGACTTCCATTAGGCATCTTCTTCACCAAAATCAGAAACAGAATACTGGACTAGATCTGTCTTTGGGCTCCTCTTTCATTATCCGAGGGAAGAATCAGTGAGTAATGATGAACTAGAACCCCTAAAAACTGCTATCTACCACCACCCACTTTCCCCTGCAATTTTTACCCAAAGGGATGTGTGAGGTATGCCACCGTCCAGCTACGGTAATGTTAAGCATACCGGATTATTCTGCATTGCAGGGGATTGGACTAGTTGACCCTTGGGGTCTCTTCCAACTCTTCAATTCTATGATTCTAGGCTGATCAGCGCTTGAAAGTTATCCAATATCATCCAATATCGTTTACAGTGCATCCTATCTAAAGGGAGGCCACAGCAGGCACACAGTGTTCCTCTAAGAAATCAATGAAGATAGGGTTCTCTGAAAAGGCATTTTACTCTGAGTACACCCATTGTAATTAATGAACATGGCCAACTTAGGTCCATTCATTTCAGTGCATCTACTCTGATTAAATGAGACGCGGGTGGTGCTGTGGGTTAAACCACAGAGCCTAGGACTTGCTGATCAGAAGGATGGCGGTTTGAATCCCTGCGACGGGGTGAGCTCCCGTTGCTCGGTCCCTGTTCCTGCCAACCTAGCAGTTCGAAAGCACATCAAAGTGCAAGTAGATAAATAGGTACCACTCCGGCGGGAAGGTAAATGGCGTTTCCGTGCGCTGCTTTGGTTTGCCAGAAGTGGCTTAGTCATGCTGGCCACATGACCCGGAAGCTCCCTCGGCCAATAAAGCGAGATGAGCACTGCAACCCCAGAGTCGGTCACGACTGGACCTAATGGTCAGGGGTCCCTTTACCCTTTACCTTACTCTGATTAAAACATAACTTTCTATCCATCTTTTTAACTAGGTAAGGTACACTTGGTTAAACAGGAGCTATGGCAGCAGGGTCCATATGCCCAGACCTAGGAAATATGCATATGCAACAAATGCAGAGAGGGCAGCCGAGGGCTTCACAGACTACTGCTTTGCCTCATTACACGATTGTTTCCTTTTAATGAAACTAATGTGCTCTTCCGCAGTATCAATTCTCAGTTTGATGACATCAGGTGAAAACAAAAATAGCCAAAAGAAACTACAAAAATTAAAGCATTAGAAAAAAACGTACTTCCAACTAGAGAAGCTTGCAACAGCCTAGACTTCTTCAACAACAGGAAAAGGAATTTTATAGTTGGTCACTATCAAATCAAATCTTTACTGCCACAGTCAAGGACCAGTAAATGTTTGCCACTGTTCACATCTCAAAACAGAAACACGTTCTGTGTGTTCAGGAATTTGCCTAAACACACAAAATCTCTGAGCGCGGACAGGGGTGCATCTATAAGTCCAGTCCCAAACATCCTTGCCTGCATTGCACACACACAGTCAGTTCTCTGCCTTCTCTTGTGTTGTATAGGAAAAGTCTGCAGGGAGTTCCTGTTCACATTTGCTTGAATGAGACTAGACTCCTCCATGTGATCAGCAACCCAGCTTCAAGTCAACACAAGCGGAGGCCCCTCGAAGACCATTCCCACACAACAAGGCAAAGGTCGGTGACTATGGAGGACCACCCTGGGGGGGCGGACTGTGTGCACACCCCTCTCCCCACTTTGAGTGTCCACATACACAATTAAATTTATTTTTTTTCTTCATGGGACTCAACACTAAGTATCTCTCTCTTTTTTTTAATAATAATATTTATTAAAGTTTCAAAAGAATTACAAAAATGAAAGAAGAAAAAGAAAACAAAAAATACAAAATACAGAAAAAGTAAAAAAAAAAAAAACAATTAAAAACATTTCAATCTTTCCATATCTTATCTTTCTTTTACTTATTTCCCTGACCTCCTCACACCTCCCTCTTTTGTATTCTAGTTCAAATGTTGTTTCAGCAAGTCCTTACCCTTTTTGCATTTATCTTGATACTTTATCGTAATATATTATAGCTTTGCATTTTTACATGTTAACAATCCATTTTTACATACCCCTTAACCACCTTATTGCTAAAACCACTTAGCTTCGTTCCACCCTCCCTCTAACATTCCTTAATTTTACAGTGTTTCTGTAAATAGACTTTAAATTTCTTCCAATCTTCTTCTACCAACTCTTCTCCCTGGTCTCGGATTCTGCCAGATTCTGGCAGAATCTGGTCAACACTAAGTATCTCTAAAAAGAGGCGTACACCAAAAGGGGAGAATAAAAATCATGATACTGATCTGGTAATCAGAAAGTCCAGTTGCTGTGTCTAGTCTTTCATCACTGTCTTCCTGCTAAATATTTGCTTTGGAGAACAAGCAAAAACTATTTCAATCTTTCTCAACATCAACTGATCAGCTCTGTTTAATATCTGTATTATGAGTGTCCCCTTAAGTTAGGAGGAATTAACTACCGGTACTTTTTCCTTAAAGAATGCGTCTTACTATTTCTTTCTTCTCTAGTCAAAATGCAGGAAAAGCCAAGTAGTGTGAGAAATTCAGTAGAAACCGAATAAATGAGTAACTGTCAAAAGGACAGAACTATTAAAAGTATAAATCCTGCATACCCAGCTGTGAAATATAATACAATATAGCAAACTCTGTTAAATGCTTGAAATAAAAGACAAAATGCAATGTAATCTCAAACTGTTTAATGAATACAACTGTTGAAAAAGTGAAGTACTTTCATACAGCACCCTGAAATGAACTTGACTACAAATACAGAAAATATGTCAGAGATAAAAATCACATTCATCTACAGTCTAGTCACACCAGTTCCACAGTCTGTTCCACGAACAGCAGCTTCAGCTCCTTTGCCCAAACAGCTTCCCAATTTACTTTCAATAAACTAAATAGCAGATAATCTCTCTCTACTAAAAGGAGCAGGGCTGCTTATTAAGTGAAAGAGCACACGAAAACTCTTTGGTGCAGGATCAATTCTCCCCACAACACACATATCTAACAACAACAGGCTTTTCTGTATAAAATTAAATTGTGTAAGGGAAACACTTACCTTTGAGGTGCGCTGGAGCTGATCCCCTACGTAAGTTTTACGGAACTGATCCAAAAACCAGAGTATGGCAAGTTCCACTTTCTCATTGCTAGAGCGTGGTAACTGGGCATCCATCAAAGAAATTAGCTGAAAGACTCTGAAATCAGTAAAAAAAAAGAAAAGAAAGATGTATAAAGTTGTTGGGTTTTAAACTTGATACTCAAAATAATTCACAGGTGCACCAACCATTAAAATCTAAACACGTCTTCAGTTGAATCAAACTGTGTTCTTTTTGATCAAGCAGACACCTCTGCTAACAGAAGAGAAGGGCAGTCATTTTTACCAATTTCCCTGTTCTGAATTTGAGTTTACACAACACGCAAGCAGCCAAAGTGCTGACTAGCATATGAGTATCACTGTAGAGCCAATAGGAACCAACACTGTCAGTTTATTGTTTCATGTATCTCTTGTTATGATTTTGTTTTGGAAACTCTTTTCTGTATAGTATTATTTGTTGCATAGCATTATTTTCAATTTATTGCCCTTTTAAACTGTATGTTATTTAAATGCTCCTGGTTTGTGGTTTTAATTATGTACAGAGTGATTTGATGGACCTGGGGAGATGAATAGAGATGCCCCTATAAGAGCAGTTTCAGGTAGGGAGAGGTATGGTGATTGTGCTCAGTCCCCTAAAGCAGTGTTTCCCAACCTTGGGTCTTCAACTGTTTTTGGACTACAATTCCCATCACCCCTGACCACTGATCTTGCTAGCTAGGGATGATGGGAGTTGGAGTCCAGAAATAGGTGGAGACCCAAGGTTGGGAAACACTGCCCTAAAGGACCAGGTTCACAGTTTGGGTGTGTTTTCTGTTCCAACACTGAGTAGCTTCTCTGGCTCAAAGCAGCTTCAGTCAGCTCCAGCTAATAAACCTATACCTATACCTGGATGAGGATAGCTTATCCAATTATCCAGGCTTTGGTAACCTGCCACTTAAGACTATGACAGTGTATTACCGTATTTTTCGCCCTATAGGACGCACTTTTTCCCCTCCAAAAATGAAGGGGAAATGTGTGTGCGTCCTATGGGGCGAATGCAGGCTTTCGCTGAAGCCTGGAGAGCGAGAGGGGTCGGTGCGCACCGACCCTTCTTGCTCTCCAGGCTTCAGGAAGCTATCCCCCCAGCCCCGCAGCTTCGCCATCGCTCTGGGACCTGGGATCGGGGGAAGCTCGGGCTTCCCCCGCCCTCAGCCGCGCAAGCTCCGAGAGCGATGGCGAACGTGCGCGCACCTTCGCCATCACTCTCCAACCTGTTCTGGGGACTGGGGTCGGGGGAAGCTCGAGCTTCCCCCACCCCCACCTCCAGCCCCGCAAGCTCTGGGAGCGAATTTTTTTTCCTTTATTTCCCCCCCCCCCCCAAAAAAAAAATCTAGGTGCGTCCTATGGGCCGGTGCGTCCTATAGGGCGAAAAATACGGTATATATGGGGCTGCCTTTAAAAATAATCCAGAAACTGAAATTGTTTCGAAACAGGGACACAAAACGTTTAACTGGAGTGAGGCATTATGCCAGTACTTTATTAATTGCATTGACTCCCAGTCCGTTTCCAGGCCCAATTTATAATGCTGTTTTTAACCCATAAAGCCTTAAATGGCTTGAGACTATGTTAGCTGAAAGATCACCTCCTCCTGTGCAAGCCTTTCCAAATTTTAAGATCCTCTTCAAAGGCTCTGCTCCAGGGGTCTCATCAAGTGAAGTTGGGAGTAGGAGATACCAAGGAAGGGGCCTCAGGACTGCAGCTGCAGAATTGCTTCCCTAGAGAAGCTCACATGGGGTCTAGGTAAAGGGGCCCCTGACCATTAGGTCCAGTCGCGAACGACTCTGGGGTTGCGGTGCTCATCTCGCTTTACTGGGCGAGGGAGCCAGCGTACAGCTTTTGGGTCATGTGGCCAGCATGACTAAGCCGCTTCTGGCGAACCAGAGCAGCGCACAGAAACACCATTTACCTTCCCGCCAGAGCGGTACCTATTTGTCTACTTGCACTTTGACATGTTTTCGAACTGCTAGGTTGACAGGAGCTGGGACCAAGCAACAGGAGCTCACCCCGTCGCGGGGATTTGAACCGCCAAGCTTCTGATCGGCAAGCCCTAGGCTCTGTGGTTTAGACCACAGCGCCACTCGTATTCCTTTTTCACATGGGGTCTATTCTATGGTATTTTCAGCGACAGGCGAAGACCGATTTTTTCACCCAGGCTTTTTGATTCAGTTTGGACTGTGAAAATGTGTTATGCTGGCTGTGCTGCACATACCTTTTTGCTGTCTTTTATCACTTATTGTTCATTTTAATTATTGTATATTGCATTTTTAATATTGTTTTGTTTGCTAGCCATCTAAAAAATATGTATTGATTGGTGGGGAAAATATGTATATTTGTGTGTTGGTGTGTGTGTGTGTTTATGAAGTTTTGTGTATGTGCAGAAGCTCCCAGTAAATATTAGAACACAATAGAACAGGCTTCCTCCTTCCTTGGCCCTCCAGATTTTTTAGACCACAAGTCCCATCATCCCTGACCACTGGTCCTACTAACTAGGGTTCATGGGAGTTGTAGGCCAAAAACATCTGGAAGGCCGAGGTTGAGGAAGCCTGCGCAAGAACTTTCTAGAGAGCCTGTAACTTTCCATTCTGCTCTGAGCACGCAACAGGTATTTTCGAACTGTGTGTGTCATCTGAAGTGCCAAGGCCATTGGGAAGAGTGTATCTGCTGCCCAGTGAGCAGTTTTTCTCTCATTTTTCTACAGACTTCTATTTCCTTGCTTTTATTTTTTGCATTTTATGTTCGTGTGGTGTAATTTTTTTATGTTGGAACTGGATTTTGCTTGACAAAGAGCTGAACTGTGCCTTGCCAGGGATTTGGCAAAGAACTGTTTATGCCTTAGCAGTGGCGTAGCGTGGGGGTGCAGGGGGGGCCGGACGCACCGGACGCAACATCTGGGGGGGGGCGCTCGCACTCGCAGCACTCTGCCCCTACCTGGCTCACTCACTCTCTCTCACTGCAGTGCTGGCTGTGCGAATCCGATCCGAGCCGCCGCCCTCTGTGGAGGGGGGGGGTGTGCCAGGCATGCGGTGCGGTGCAGAGCGGAGAGAGAGCGGGTTAGGGCGCAAATTACTTGCCTTGACCCGGGTGCTGACAACCCACGCTACGCCACTGTGCCTTAGTAAACTTTCTACTAATGATTTTTCCTGCTTCTGGTGTCTTTCTGGAATGCATGCAATCACCAAAGTTCCACTACTCTACTAATAAATCAATGGCTAGGCAGTGTTCCAGGGCTTGGGGCACTGGATCCTGACAATATATGGAATGGTACCTGTATGTGTGTACACTGGTACCTTAGTTTACGAACTTAATCCATTCTGGAAGTCCGTTCTTAAACCAAAGTGTTCTTAAACCAAGGCATGCTTTCCCATAGCAGCGGGGGACTAAATTTACAAATGGAATACACTCAACAGGAAGCAAAACATGTTCTTATTCCAAGGCAAAGTTCACAGACCAAAACACCTACTTTCGGGTTTGCAGCGTTCTTAATCCAAGTTGTTCATAAACTAAGCTGTTCTTAAACCAAGGTACCACTGTATACGTATGATGATATGTGTGTGTATATCACACCGTGAAACACAGTGTGTGTATGAATACCTGTGTCCAAAGAACATAAAGTCAACAATAGCTAGAGCAGAGGTGGGCAACCAAGGATTTTCTCTTCACATGGTCGCAATGCACTTCTTTGAGACCCAGTCAGTTTGTGCTCGACCTATGATCCATATCTTGTCCTGACAATAAGATCCTGTAATCCATGATCTCTAGGCAAACAAATGGTTGCTTCTCTTGCCAATTAGGAGAACCCTTTTCTCCTTATTCTTGTTTTCCACAGAGAGAACATCCAGAAGGATCAGATTACCTTCCATGAAAGAAGAACCTGCCTGTTTTAGTTTAGCACTGAGGACCTAGGCCCACAAACTCAACTGGTTTACCACACTGAAAACAAGCAGCATGCAATCTGCAGGGACAGTCAGCTGACTGTGATTTAAAACAGAGGTGTTATCCAATGCTGTCAAATGAGCAGTTCTATAATGCCAATTCAGATTCCAAGTCAATATGCTGTTTTGAAAGCCATTCTCTGTTCATCAAATCTGAAAACACAGAGGGGTAAACAGGACTGTTGCCCATAGCAATTTTCATTCACAATACATGCTTTCTTTTTTTGAAAGAGTTTAAGGGTGCACACTTACCGACAAGATAATTCACCATCCATAGCATCATGTTCATCAGTACTGGTATAAGTTAATCTTCCTCCTACAACAGTTCCAACAAGATATACAAGCCATGCCAAGCGTCCTAGCATGGTATGGATGGGAGTAGGGAGGGAGAGAGAGCATTTACATTACAACTTCATACAGCATCTGATCCAAACATATTGCAGGCTGTTCTAGTAAATGCTAATGTTTATTGATAAATTGTTGAATTTCTGTCTAATTATAGAATCATAGAATCATAGAGTTGGAAGAGACCACAAGGGCCATCGAGTCCAACCCCCTGCCAAGCAGGAAACACCATCAGATTCTTTGAAGCCACTTGATGATTCTTATAATAAACTCATAAATGCTTATATTTTAGGGCATGCTATTGTGTATCACATTTTACCAGGAAGAGGGAAATGCGGATGAGACTTGGGAGTTTACCAAAACCACTTGGTTAGCCTTGAAATCTATTCATAAAATCTTCTAAAATGTTAAGAACTGCTAGCAAACATCAACATTCCCTAAGTTTCTGATATGTATCATAACACAGCTGAGGAAGTAATTTCAGAATTAAGACCGAATTTTGCTTTCTGTTATAAACCATACTTTGATATAGTCATCCCAAGTACTATAACGTCCATTTTTATGACAACATTCTGACTAATGGTCCAATACACCAGGTTTTTAAAAAAAACACTGCAGACCTAGATTCTGTTCGTTGGCCCTTGACTATGGGAGGGGAAAGGACTTCACACCTCTAGCAAGTGATCTTCACTGCAAATCAACAAAAAGAATATCTCTTTCCTCATCCTGGGTAGACTTCTCTGCAGTTTTTGACACTATTCTTTGGGACCTTCTTGAACATCTGGCAAGTATCCGAGAGGTCATTCCAATGGTCACATTTTTTTGCCTTTGAAATAACAGGGGAACCAGGAATACTCCTACATCTAAAGGTAAAGGTAAAGGGACCCTGACCATTAGGTCCAGTTGTGGCTGACTCTGGGGTTGCAGCACTCATCTCGCTTTATTGGCCAAAGGAGCTGGCATACAGCTGCCAGGTCATGTGACCAGCATGACTAAGCCGCTTCTGGCAAAGCAGAGCAGCGCACAGAAACGCTGTTTACCTTCCCACTGGAGCAGTACCTATTTATCTACTTGCACTTTGACGTGCTTTCGAACTGCTAGGTTGGCAGGAGCAGGAACCGAGCAACGGGAGCTCACCCCATCGCGGGGATTTGAACCGCCAACCTTCTGATCAGCAAGTCCTAGGCTCTGTGGTTTAACCCACAGCGCCACCCACGTCCTACTCCTAGATCTAGCTGTCTTTATTGGCTTAAGAGTCTTCAGTGATGCGGAGTGCCTTTTGCCAGTTTTATCTGGTTTGCCAGCTACAGGCATTCTTGAACAGTGACAGCCTGGCCACAGTAATTCATGCTCTAATAACTTCTCATATAGATTACTACAATGTACTCTACATAGGCCTGTCTTTCTACAATAGATTCTGAAACAGCAGCTCGTGCAGAATGCCGTAGCAAGGTTACTGAGTTGATCAGCCACCCAGAGCCACATATCACCAGTTCTGAAGGAGTGGATGCCATCATGTACTGTTGACAACTTATAAAACTCTGATGATTTGGGACCTAAATACTTGAAAGAGCCTCTTCCTATATCGTCCTGCAGTGATGCAAGAGAAGGCCTTCTTGGTGTGACACCCCAGCTGTGAAATGTCCTCGCTGCTGAAATTTAGCTGGTACCTACTCTCTTTTCATCCTAGTGCCAGCTTAAAACATGTCTGTTTACTCAAGCCATTGGAAATAATTAATGTTCAACTTTGGATTTCGAGGCATGTCTCTGCAATTTTATGACCAACTGAAATTTGATCTGTTCTCATGTTCAGTTATTGGATTGTGGGTTTAAAAAAAGAAAATCTTATTGTTCCCCACTCTAAAATATTAGAATGCCGGGTGGGCTATAAATAGATGAACAGTGATCACTGCAGACACCATCCCTTCTTTATGGGATCTATTGCGAGGAGTGAAAACATGATCATTTTTCTATCCCCCATGCCCCATTGGTTTGATTTGATTTGTTATAGTCTCAATAGCTTAAAGTGATAACTATTTTAAAATAAACTGACCAAGTTCTGCTCCTCATTTGCTATCTATTTGGTTGCTGCCATTAATGCAGATTCTGTAATCAAATGCTTATTGCAAATACAAAATCAGTATTTTAAAAGCACTATTTCATAATTTTAAGGCCAGCACCACCATGTCTGAAAGCTGGAATATTGGCAAGTCTGAAGCACAGAAAACCATTAAATGGATTGATAGCCTCCTCAACATTTAAGATTAAACTCTAAACTACTCCCATCAGCACATGGAGTATTCTGTTAATGATCCTGAGTTAGTCCCTATGCACAGAAAATAGAATTCATTTTCCATCACAATTCTCTATGCTTACTTCCTCTATTCAAAACACTCAGTATTGCTGCTTTTCCAGCTGCTTAAGGAGAATATTTTTTTCCTTACCAAAATAATTATTGCTGTAATAATCTGTAATTATGTTTTATAACAGCAATAATCCCAAAGAAATCAGTCATTACCATAGATCACAAGTAATCGTTAACTACTGTTAATGACCCATTTCTTGGGGATTATTGTTTTAGTAAACCACGACTGCATCACAATCGATACAGAGACCAAGACAATATAATAAAATGAGGTCTTAATATTGTATTAACTTATTTTGTAACATTAAAAACCATTAAACATCTAAATTAAAGTGTGCATAACTAGAGGAGGTAACATTTATTGTTCTGTGCTAACAGAAAATGTTTAGTCCACAGAAAAGATATTGAATATTATATAAAGAGAAATACAAATTTAAAATAATGCCAACGTTTTCTTTGGTGGTGGTGGGCAGATTCAAACGCTTTGACCTACAGAGGTTTTCTGCATCTAACCACTTTCATCATATGTACTGACACACAACTTGGGGTACAAAAATATTAATGGAGTCATTAATTTTCTTATAGCACTGAGTATCATCTTCAAAAGATGCATCCTCCGTTTTAATCCTTAACAACCCCATATTGCTTCATGAGTATTAAAAACTATTTGCATAAATTATGTCAAGAGTCCTTACAACAACCCTGTAAAATAAGTCAGAGTTGTTACTCTGGTATTACATATGGAACGGGGAGGTACCAAGGCTGAGATAGTTGGTAATGTAAGGCCACTTAGTGATTATAATTATGTATGCTTAAACAAGGGATGCGGGTGGCACTGTGGTCTAAACCACAGAGCCTAGGGCTTGCCGATCAGAAGGTCGGCAGTTCAAATCCCCGCGACGTGGTGAGCTCCCGTTGCTCGGTCCCTGCTCCTGTCAACCTAGCAGTTCAAAAGCATGTCACAGTGCAAGTAGATAAATAGGTACTGCTCCGGCGGGAAGGTAAACGGTGTTTCCATGCGCTGCTCTGGTTTGCCAGAAGTGGCTTAGTCATGCTGGCCACATGACCCGGAAGCTGTACGCCAGCTCCCTAGGCCAATAAAGCGAGATGAGCGCCGCAACCCCAGAGTCGGCCACGACTGGACCTAATGGTCAGGGGTCCCTTACCTATGCTTAAACACAACTGCATAGCGACCAGTTGGAAAGCCAACAATAATAATTTCTAGCCCAGGGACCAAAAGATTTAGCTTCTGAAAAGGGTCATTTTGATCCCACCAAACTTTAATTCTTTGAGTGTCTCATCAAGCATGATGATAGCAGCGATCCAGCAGGCTATATACACCTCAACTTTCAAAAATAGTTTTGACAGATTCCTTCACTTAAGACAAAGGAAAAGCAGCGGCAAGCAGCAAACATCGAACCCCACTGATCAAGTTCCTCCCTGCCCACATTAATGTATCACTTGGCAGAAGCCATTTCATCAGGCTCAGCAGAAAAATCGGTAGGAGAAATAGGAGCACTCAGTCAGCTCTCTTGAAAGGCCAGGTCCATCTGGCTCCTCTCTCTCTCTGGACTGTTTCCATTCCAGCCATTCATTGTAAGAGCTACAATGCAACAGAACTGGTGCTCAAGTTTTTCCTCTTCCTCCTCTTTTTTTAAAAAAAACACTCTTTTGTGTCGTGCCTTTTATATTTGTTTTTATTTATCTTATTTAAACTGCTCAAGAAGTCTTTTTGGCTGAACAGCAGGGTAAAATCTGCTACTCAGGAGCCCTCCGAAAGTTGTGGGACTTCCCCATCATTCCCGATGACTGGCCATGCTGACTGGGGCCAACAAGATTCCAACAAGGCAGGTTAGCCTGCCCTGCTTTGTGTTTTCTGATAGTATTTTTCCTGTCTGTGCCAGCAAAGTTGTTCAGGAGGTGAAGGCAAATGTACCAGACAGGCAAACTTTCAGACAACATAAATACTAACCTTCCTGAATTGAGATCGCCAAGGGATTTCTACTAGAAGACTGCAACAGCTTCTGATAGCTTTGTGCATTTTGGTCAAATAGCTGTACAAGAAGAGCGCAAGTCTTTTCATATTCACATCTGCTAACTGTACACAGTTGCTCCAGCTGCTGAAAAACTGTGGCTGTATCATCTAAGGGATCATCCAAGCCATCTCTAGAATACATACAAATAGGAAAGTCATTCTGGGCAATGTAAAATGCATTGTGTAGGAATGTAAGCGTTTCGGCTTACGTATAAGGTTGCAATCCTATACCCTGAATACAACGGGTCTTACTTCAGCACAGACATGTATGGATGGCTCTGTGTTACTCTGTATTAGCTACAAGCTAAAAAAAGCTTCTCAGTAGAGCTCCTTCAAAACATACACTGAAAGATTATAAAGCTACGATGATCTATTATCTTAGGCATGCAACAGAGGAAATAACCCAATCTTTGACTGGACCCAGTTGAATTCAGGAGCACTTTTCCCCTCACAATTTTGTATAATCAATCAATCAATACTGTTATCGTAACACAAGAAGAATATACATGACAAAGACAGTATGTTATCAAACTGGAAACAGTTACAGATAGGTAGCCGTGTTGGTCTGCCATAGTCAAAACAAAATAAAAGAATTCCTTCCAGTAGCACCTTAAAGACCAACTAAGTTAGTTCTCGGTATGAGCTTTCGTGTGCATGCACACTTCTTCAGATACACTGAAACAGAAGTCACCAGACCCTTCTATATAGTGAGAAGGTGGGGAGGGGTATTACTCAGAAGGGTGGTGGGATTGGGTGATTGGCAGATAGCTGTGATGAGCCTGTTGACGACTCTTAACGACTGCAATAGGTCTTACAGGAAAAAGCAAGGGGTAAGAAGGTGAAAAATGGCTTTGTCATGTATAATGAGACAAGAATCCAATGTCTTTGTTCAGACCAGGTCTCTCCATGGTTTTAAGTTTGGTAATAAGTTGCAATTCAGCAGCTTCTCTTTCCAGTCTATTTCTGAAATTCCTTTGTAATAGAACAGCTACTTTGAGATCTTGTATAGAATGTCCTGGGAGATTGAAGTGTTCTCCTACTGGTTTCTCTGTCTTGTGGTTCCTGATGTCAGATTTATGTCCGTTTATTCTTTGGCGTAAGGTTTGGCCTGTTTGTCCAATATAGAGAGCTGAAGGACACTGTTGGCATTTGATGGCATACACAATGTTAGACGATGAGCAATTAAATAGTCCCGAGATGGTATGTATGATGTTGTTGGGGCCAGTAATGGTGTTGTCCGGGTGTATGTGGCAGCAAAGTTGGCATCTGGGCCCTTGCTTTTTCCTGTAAGACCTATTGCAGTCGTTAAGAGTCGTCAACAGGCTCATCACAGCTATCTGCCAATCACCCAATCCCACCACCCTTCTGAGTAATACCCCTCCCCACCTTCTCACTATATAGAAGGGTCTGGTGACTTCTGTTTCAGTGTATCTGAAGAAGTGTGCATGCACACGAAAGCTCATACCAAGAACTAACTTAGTTGGTCTTTAAGGTGCTACTGGAAGGAATTTTTTTATTTTGTTTAAACTGGAAACAGTACAGCAGTACGCGTGGAGAAGACTACTTCATGTTGTTACCTTATAACCATGGGGACAGATTCCAATCTAGAAGTAATATATGCCTTTGTGATCTCAGGTGCATATGTATCCAAGAGATGGGGTTCTGATGATTTCACAAAAGGCACCGAGGCAACCATTCTCTGCCAAAGGGTTAGCAAATAATGAACGCTGTTTGGTGCGAATTCCCAGTGCTACAAAGAAACAAAATGAGATTTTCATTAAAGTAGGTTTTAGCCCAATGTGAGCAATTACAAACATTGTAATCTATACTGTTATTTACTATTTCTGTTCATGCCTCAATTAGAACCAAAGCCCCAAGATGTGATGTAAAACTGCAAAAATATATGCTCCCCAAAATTGATGCTCTCACAGAGTAAGGCTATTGGAACATGTAAAAGCATCAGTTTTAATGAGTTCATCAGCGTGCAAGGTATGCACTTTAAAAAATCCTCCTTTTTATTAAGTAGATCACAGAACAGTTCTACCATTGTCTTACCTGTAAACTAGTAATAGTGAAACTGGCTATCAGTCTAATAACTTCTGGGTAATCTTTCACAACTACTAATTCTCCCAGTTGATAATTAGTCTTCAGTCGAGCCAAAAATCGACAGAATTCATGATAGTTACCAGGATCCGATAAACCCTAAATTGCACACCAACACAGAAGATTGTAATTAGTAAAGCAATCGTCTAATGGCAGAAATGCATGCTTTGAAAATATATACTAAATTATTTTGCACAAGGTGTGCCATTCCAGAATGATCTGCATGTCCTGAAGAGGATCCTGAAAGATTAAGAAGGGCACTGAAAGCTGTGTTACAAGTGGCATATTCGGAAAAATGAACATTATTATAAGAAGAAGAAAAATCAGTAGAGCTGAGGCCCATGTGTTAGGTGACCAGATACGGAGTTACAGCAGTGGAGCAGCTGGCTGTCTCTTTGGAATCATTAATATAAAGTTTGTGTGCATGCAAGTGCCAACTGATGTTAAAAGCTAAACGAGAATAGATTCTGCCATTCATGTTTCAACTGCTTCTTGTTGTTGTTTAGTCGTGTCCGACTCTTTGTGACCCCATGGACCAGAGCCTGCCAGGCACTCCTGTCTTCCACTGCCTCCCGCAGTTTGGTCAAACTCATGTTAGTAGCTCCGACAACACTGTCCAACCATCTCGTCCTCTGTCGTCCCCTTCTCCTTGTGCCCTCCATCTTTCCCAACATCAGGGTCTTTTCCAGGGAGTCTTTTCTTCTCATGAGGTGGCCAAAGTATTGGAGCCTCAGCTTCAGGATCTGTCCTTCCAGTGAGCACTCAGGGCGGATTTCCTTCAGAATGGATACGTTTGATCTTCTTGCGGTCCATGGGACTCTCAAGAGTCTCCTCCAGCTACTTTCACACAAAATGCTTCAAGTTTAATGTCCTTGAGAAAAAAGCAATTTTTAAAATATAGTGATGTAAGCAACTTGGCTGTCTCTTGTTAATTGTTGCTGAGCACCATTTGGTTGAGCAGGATGGGGACTTTCTCTCATGTCCTCAGCCATCTCTATTAGTACCCTGATTCAGGCACACTAGGAGTACAGCGAGATCTCACAACCTGTGGCAGAAGAAAGCCAAGCTTGTTGCGACTCCTTTCTGATTCTTTAGTTACAGTGGTGCCCCGCAAGACGAATGCCTCGCAAGACGGAAAACCCGCTAGACGAAAGGGTTTTCCGTTTTGGAGGTGCTTCGCAAAACGAATTTCCTATGGGCTTGCTTCGCAAGACGAAAATGTCTTGCGAGTTCCTGCGGGTTTTTTTTTCCTTCCCCCCCCTTTTTCTAAGCCGCTAAGCCACTTATCAGCTGATCCGCTAAGCCGCTAAACAGCTGATCCGCTAAACCGCTAAACAGCTGATCCGCTAAGCCGCTAAGCCGCTTATCAGCTGATCCGCTAAGCCCCTAAGCCGCTAAAAGCGCGAATCCGCTAAGCTGCTAATGGGCTTGCTTCACAAGACGAAAAAACCGCAAGATGAAGAGACTCGCGGAACGGATTCTTTTCGTCTTGCGAGGCACCACTGTATTTATAGGAATTTCTATATTGCTTAACATATAAAATACGAGAGCAATAATACAACTCTCATTATGTGGAGGTCAGACATGATATTTGCAGATTCACACTTTTTTGCTTGACTGAGATGTGGCTAAAGAGAGCACCCTTGCCTGATGATCCTATGCTTTCATTTACCCTACTAGGTTATCATCATCTGAAGCTCTTCTTTGTGTGGTCCCCTCTATGTGAGATCCAGACGGTGGCAAAACGAGAATGGGCCTTTTCTGCAGTTGCTCCCCATTTGTGGAATACTCTCCCCAGGGAAGTTCACCTGGCCACTTCATTACAGTATCAGTCTCAAACTTTATTCCGGTCACAGACCAGCATAAGATAAAACATATAGATAAACTGAACACATAAGACTTAAAACAGGTAAGGAATAAAAACTAGTAATTAAAAGGTGATTATATCATACATACTTAGAAAGACAAAAACAGGGACAAACAGTTAAAAGTGACTATAAGGGAAGGGGGGTATTGTTTCTGTTTGTTACTATGTTCTGCGTATTTGTATTTTTATATTGTAAGCCTCCCTGTGGTACGCAAATGAAGGGTAGTATAAGAATTTAATAAATTTAATAAATGAATATTCCACATAGTTATAAGCAGCTGAGTTTTTCAAATAAACAACAGTGTATTTTCAAACACAGTTGCTGAAACTAAACAAAACAGCAACATCACTGCTGGGAAATATTTTTAAAGCTGCCTTTTTCTTCTAGAAAAGACAGCACAGGCACAAAGCTAAGTCTGGTGAAAAAATGAACCATGCAGACACCACTTGGAGCTGATGGGCCACCATACTTATCCCAACCCTCATGTCTTCCCCAAAAGCTAGCAACACCACAGGATCTATTTGCTGAGTAATTGGCATGTTTCCCTCACCAATGGTTTGTATGAAGTTGCCACACAGGAAACTCTATAACATTTGTCACTGTGCATCAAGCACAGAAGCATTTCCTATCGCTCCTTTTTAACCCAGAAGGTAGAGGATATTTGTATGGCAGCTTATGTGCCACACATGATGCCCCCTATTTTCCCCTTCCTTCCCCAGCTTATTAGCCCAAACAAACAGGAAGATAACAGCTTCATCCACAATTTAAATTAGCGGCAAGACATATTTTTAAAAGTGGACATCTTATACTCAGAACTGAGGAAAAAACTGACAAATGTATACCTGAGGATTTTCAAGTATTCTTTTTACTCCTTTGATCAAGTTACCAAGATATTTGGCACGTTCTGGGTTGCTAAATAAGGATCTCCTTGTAGAAGCAAACTGAACTAAACAAGAAAGTGCCTAGAAAGAAAACAAGGATTTAATAATTTTATTCATTAGCAAGATACAACCATTCCTTTTTGGACTAATGGCTACCAGAAGCATCAAACACCTTACTGCTATACCAGTCAGGTTTCTTCTAGCTTAGAAATGTCTATATATTCATGTTGGGCCAACAGCTACAGTAGTCAAACAGTGTCTATATTTAAAACACAGAAAGCTGTCATCAGTGTTTAAGCGCCATTAAAAACAATGCTAAATAAACTGATTCAAATACACATATCTGTATGTACACAATCTCTACAACGGACATAATTGAGGTAGTTACTGCTTCTGGTATGATCATATCCTAACAGAACACTAGCCAGGCAACATGGTGTTGATACTGTGCCCAGTTGCAAGGGCATGTGCTGTGATAGCACAGCTAACCAGAAGAGCGCAGTCACTTATGCTGTATTGTGACAATGTAAGAGAGTCATAGCAACTCTGGCAATAAAAGGCCAAAACTTAGTTGAGAAAGGGGGCATGGTGGGGGAAGCATGGAAGAGTGGCCCATTTTGTTAGAATTCTACCCATCATTCCACAATTTGGGGATTATCCCTGGAGCAACTCCTATATGACAGAAATTAATATTTGAGGCTATTTATAGAGAGACATCTAAAATTATGCATTATTTGGAGGGAGAGATTTTTCTTCTCTCAGACTACTAGAATTTGGGGTCACTGAAAGAAGCCGACAGAAACTTCAGAGCAGACCACAGGGCACAGTCAACCTACTCACTTCCACAGGATGCAACAACAGCCACAACATCAGCTTTAAAAGAGGGTTAGACCAATTTGTGGCTAATAGTCATGGTGGATATTTAATAACTCCAGCATCAGAGACGATAGGGCTCTGAATACTAGTTTCTGCAAAGCACATGCAGAAGAGTGAGCCACCCCAAGATCTTCGGATAAAGGGCAGTACACAAATTTAATAAACGAACAAAGAGTGCTACTGCAACACCTAAGGACAGAGAGGCCCATGGAATTGCACCGGGAAATGCAAGGCCAAAATAAACCCACACATTTAAGCAAGGCATGTGCTTTTTGCACGTTTTTACTGTCTGTGGGCAAATACATAATTGATGGTGGGCT
The DNA here is from genome assembly GCF_951804945.1 of Podarcis cretensis. Classification (NCBI taxonomy): domain Eukaryota; kingdom Metazoa; phylum Chordata; class Lepidosauria; order Squamata; family Lacertidae; genus Podarcis; species Podarcis cretensis. The sequence goes on along the minus strand of NC_137172.1, from coordinate 115,145,430 downwards.
GAGCATTTGCTGTGGACTGTGGGAGAGGCTGCAGTTACATTTATAAATATACTGTTGATTTGCTGCTGACTGATTAGCAGAAAAGTGCTATTGCTTCCAATTGCAATTGCTCCCCCTCTTCTGAACTGTACTACAGAAACCCTTTTGGAGCATATAAACAGGAGTGAAATCTAAGGAGATACAAGGGGCAATTCTGGTATGACATATTCATTAAGCATGTACTAATGTCCGAACAGCTTCTCAGAAATCACTTTCTTTTATGTAATGGTTGTAAGGGGTTACTTGTGCGTAAGTTGCCTTCAATTTCAGTTAGATTGCCTGGCTAACCATGCCTTGGCTGACAGCCCACACTCCGTGGCCGGTCAGTCGCTTGCAGAATCCGTCAGTGGGCGTTTCTTGAACCTCTTCCAGCATAAGAGCTGTTTGACGCCAAGTCTCCTCCTACTTTCCCTGCAAGGAACTCGTCTGCGCAAGTAAGGGGAAGGCAGAGGCGTGTCAGCGCTCTCCCCACTAGTCTCGGGTGAAGGGTCTTGGAGACCTGTCTCCAAATCCTCCATCTCCCTCCCTTCTCTACTGGTGTTACGCTGAATTCCTTCCCCCCTGCTGGTCCCCTCTCCCGCATCGCTTTGGAGCCTTGCCTCCACCTCTCGCTCCGATGTCAGTTCCCTGACATTTTACTATTGGAAAAACATACTTACTAACTGAGACAGCATTGATGGGAGGGAATGATACAGATCAAAAAAGAGATCCAAGGTTTCTGGCTCCAGGAAGACTGAGAAGAGAAAGGCAAAATTATGAAATGGACAAATCCCTGCGTTACAAAGAAAATAACTTTCCCAAGTTCCACTCCTCTTTTTAAAAATGGTAAGAAATATAACCGTTTAGCATTTGGTCTACACTGGCAATAAGAAAAAGAAAGAAGCAGGCCTTATAAATCATAGCCCAAACTGTTGGGACTCCTGCAGAAAATGAAATCTGCTAAGGTAAGCCCACAATTTATGTGCATTTAACATGTGCACATTCAGATTTATGTCACAAAATAAAAATTAAAAAAGGGCAGAAAGGAGGCAGGATTACAGGAAAAATGACGTTGACAATCCCACCCACTATTGAACCCCAGTGGGTTTTGACTACACGTGGTTTTGGGGTTTGGCGTGATCTCTGGAATGTAACCCCCATGTAAGTTGCAGGCTTACTGTAACTGGACAACCCAGGGTTTTTTTTCTAAATGCTCTCTACTTCAAGAGTACAATCCAAATTATACTAGTGCTATGTAAAATATTCACCAGTACACATTTTCACATAAAATGGGTGTCTGGGGTGGGGTGGTGATGTTTTCCAAGCTCCCTCCCAATATTTTATACTTGTTCACCGATAATGTTAACCACTGTCAAGTGATGCTCCAATCCATGTTCCGTCCCCTTTAACTGCCTCACCTTGCTGCTGAACTGAGATCCCAGCCAACTGGGGACAATGTGTGGTCATGTTTACATCACAATGCCATGGAGCCAATCAAAATACAGCTGCATGAGAATGTCACAAAGCCAATTAAAGCTAGGGCAAGAAACAATGTGCAGGAAGCTGTGCTGCAACACACTTTCACCTGTTTGCATACTCTCCTTTGTGTGTGTCCCCCCAAAAAACCACAAATGGACTCCCGAAACAGATTAAGTTCGAGAACCAAGGTACCACTGTAAACCAAACCATAGCCCTGTTCCCCGTTTCATCGGTTGTCAGAGTTACATTTAGGAAAGAGTGAATATACATAAAGTTCTTGTTCACAGCCTATGCCAGGTTTTAGCATACCCCTGAAAACCAGCAGTTTTTGTTTCATGACCCAGATAGCTTTCTATTAACACAATGAAACAGTACCGTTTGCCATTTTAACATTATGTATGCTTACTGGTTTTTAAAAATGTTCCACAAAATACACAAATATTACATGTATAAATAACTTTGCCTTGCAAAGTTCCTGTGGTGGGATAATGAGCTGCTTGTGCGTTGAAACTGGATCCCTCAGAGCTCACTCAGTGTAGTGAAACCCTGCCTTGAGCGGAGCCCTTCAGCATGGCTCCGTCAGTCGCTGGTAGAATCCGACAGTGGGCGTTTGCGGAAACGTTTCCAACATAAAAGCTGTTTCACAGACATGCGCCTCCTGGATTCCCTGCGTGACAGTTTCCGGCGAGGGGTGGGGGTCCTTAAAGGCTGTTCTGATACCTCCTCGCTGTTCTCACTGGAAGTATCCCAGAGCCTCCCCTCCGACTCCCTTTCCTTTGGAGCTCCCGCACTCCCCCTACTGGTTCCCTCTTCTGCTGAAGAAGAGGCTCTCCTATTCTCCTGAAGCCTTCTCACCACCTGTCCTTCCGATGGCAGTTCCCTGACATCCACCTCCCCCCCAGGGCCCCCTTCACCCCCTCCCGCCTCCTCTCTTACTGGCGGCGAGGACGGAAATCCCTGGAAGGAACTCCCCTCATCCTCCGAGGATTCAAACACTTCTAACCACGGCCTTCCGCCTCTTTCCCCTTCTTCCTCTCCTTCGTCGGAATCTGTTTCCACCTCCACTTCCGACTCTGGGAACCCTTCAAATTCCCCTTCCTCATCTGTGGTCCCGAAGTGTTCCCTCCCAAACCTTGCCACTGGTTGTGGTTTCCTTGGGAAACGCCGATGAAACGTTTCTATTAAAATCTCGTCTTTGACTTCCTCTGCCGGTACCCATGCGTTTTCTGACTCTTCCTCCCCCTCCCATTCAACCAAGTATTCCACCTGATTCCCTTTCCACCTGGAATCAATGATCCCCGCCACATCCATGTTGCGTTCTCTCTCTTCTATGACGGGTGTCCGGGTCACCTCCCTCTCATGTTCCCCCCACTCACACCCCTCTCTGTATGGCGACAGTAATGACCTGTGAAATACTGGGTGCAATTTCATGTGACTGGGCAATCGGAGTTTGAATGCTACTGGGTTGACCTGCTGTATGACCTCAAAGGGTCCCAACCGTTTGGGTCTCAATTTCTTACACCCTCCCTTGAACGGCAGTCCTTGGGTGGATAGCCACACCCGGTTACCCACCCTTATGGTTTCGCCTTCCCTCCTATTTCTGTCAGCTTGCTTCTTGTATTCTTCTTTGGCTTTCTCTAAGTTGAGTTGGAGCTGACGGTGGATCGCTTCCATCTCTTCAACAAAAATTTCCGCTGCAGGTACACTCCACCTTCCCCCGCCCTCTCCTGGAAACGCCCGAGGATGACACCCATAATTGGCTAGAAAGGGACTCATCCCTGTGGACACGTTCTCCGCGTTGTTGTAGGCAAATTCTGCCAGAGGTAACCAGTCTACCCAATCAGTTTCTCTGTCCTTTACATAACACCTCAGATATTGTTGCAAAACCCCGTTTGCCCTTTCTGCTTGCCCATTTGTTTCTGGGTGCCTGGCGGTGGAAAAACTTACCTCCACATGCAACATGCTCATTAGTTTCCTCCAGAACCTAGAAGTAAATTGTTTTCCTCTGTCGCTCAAAACCCTCAAGGGGGCGCCATGCAACCTAAAAATGTGCTCCACAAACAACCTTGCGGTTTCTTCCGCTGTCACTGCATGTGAACAAGCTATAAAGTGGCACATCTTAGTTAGTAGATCCACCACCACCATGACCGCGGTTTTCCCTTTGGATCTCGGTAGATCGGTCATGAAGTCTATGGATACCATCTCCCATGGCCTTTCTGGGGTGGGTAAGGGTTCTAATAACCCCGCTGGCGCCAACCTCTCTCCCTTTGCTCTTTGGCACCTGTCGCATCCCCTGACATACTCCCGCACGTCTTCCCGCACCTTGGGCCACCAAAACTCCCTGGTAACCAACCACATGGTCTTGTGCTGCCCGAAGTGCCCCGCCGTGGGGCTGTCATGCAACTGTTTAAGCACCCGCCCTCTTAGTCCCCCACCTGGTATGTAGAGCGCCCCTTTGTAATATAGTTTTCCGTTCTTTTCCTCAAACCCCCCTGCGTTCTCACCTGTCTCCCTGAGTTCCCTAAGTTTCTCTTGGGCATATTCATCGTTTTCAATACCCTCTACCAGTTCTCTTTGCCCCACCAATGCCGCCCCACAAACCCAGTGGTCCTCTGAGATGATATGTCTTTCTTCCGCCCCTCCTTCCCCCTCCAAGTACTCAGGTTTTCTGGAGAGAGCGTCCGCCCTGACATTCTCAGCCCCTGGCACGTAGCGAATTTCAAAATTGAACTTGGAGAACTCTTGCGCCCATCTTACTTGTCTCTGGTTCAATACTCGGGCTGTTCTCCAGTATTCTAGATTTTTGTGGTCTGTCCGCACTTGAACCTTGTGTTGCGCCCCAATCAACAGGTGTCTCCATCTCTTGAACGCTTCGTGGACAGCGAGTAATTCTCTGTCGTACACCGTATAATTCCTCTCAGACTTGTTCAATTTCCTCGAGAAGAAGGCACACGGCCTCCATTCCGACGTATTCGCTCCTGGCTGCAGAAGCACGGCGCCCACCGCTCTGTCAGACGCGTCGGTTTCCACCCTCATCGGCTGCTGCAGATCCACGTGTAAGAGTTGTTCTTCCGAAGCAAACGCCCTCTTTAAACTTTCGAAAGCTCGCTGCGCTTCTTCCGTCCAGACAAATTTCTTCTTGCTGCTGAGACAATCCGTGATGGGGGCTGTTAAATGGGCGAAGTTCTTGATGAACTTCCGATAGAAGTTTCCGAACCCCAAAAACCTCTGCACATCTTTCTTAGTTTTCGGTGGCCTCCATTCCAGCACTGCTTGCACCTTGCTAGGATCCATGGCCAGCCCCTTGTCCGACAACCGGTACCCAAGGAATTCCACCTCCCTGGTGTGAAACTGACACTTCTCCAGTTTCACCCACAGCTGGTTTTCTTGCAGTTTGCTCAGTACTTCTCTTACATCTCGCACATGCTGCTCTTCATCCTCTGAGTACACCAGCACATCGTCCAAGAACGCAGCGCAGTTCTTGTACAGCAATGGTCCTAGTACGTGATTCATGAATGATTGAAATACTGCGGAACCCGCCTGGAGGCCGAAAGGCATAACGCAGTACTCAAATGCCCCCAAGGGGGTGAACATAGTGGTTTTCCACTCATCTCCCTTTCTCATACGTATCAGGTTATACGCCCCCCTCAGGTCCAGCTTGGTAAAAATCTTCCCTTTTCTCACCCGGGTCAGAATGTCATCGATTCTGGGCATAGGGAAGGTCACGGGTTCGGACACTGCGTTTAGGGCCCTGAAATCCACAATTAATCTCGGTTTGTCCGAGTTTTTTTTGTCTACAAAGAACACTGGGCTACCCCCCACCGCTCGTGACTCCCTGATGAACCCACGCTTGAGGTTTTTGTCAATAAACTCCCTTAGCTCCTGCATCTCTCTGTCAGACATTGCATACACCTTGCCCACTGGCAATTGCGCTCCTGGAAGTAAGTTGATTTGGCAGTCAAAGGCTCTGTGCGGGGGTAGTTTATCTGCTTCCCTTTCGCTGAAGACGTCGGCAAAATCTGCATATTGTCGTGGTACCCGGCCTTGTTCCATTGCTTCTATCTTTGCTAACGTGGCCTGAGTGCCTACTTGGCCCCCTTTTTCTGTGCAGTGTCCCATACAATGTGCTGACCCAAAGGAAACCACTCTCTGATGCCATCCCACAAGCGGATCATGCAGCGCTAGCCAGCTCATCCCCAAAATGATGGGCGCTCCTCCCAACGTGGCTATATTAAACGCTATCCGTTCCGTGTGTCTTGCCACCCTCATTGTCATGGGGACAGTCTGCTGGTCTACTTCTCCCCCCAACAGCGCCCTCCCATCAATCGTGGTCACCTGCAGGGGATTTTTTAAAGGAATGGTTTGTATCTGATGGGCGGCTGCAAACTCCTTACTCATAAAGTTGCAGGAGCTGCCTGAGTCTAATAGCGCCTTCACTTTTAGTGGGTGTCCGTTTGCCAGCTCCAGCAATACCTCTATTACAAGAGCTGGTCTTGGGGGTTCTGGCGTGGGCACATTTACTGTTCCTTGGCCTGGCTGCTGTGCCCCGTCGGTGGCAGCCAGGCGTTGGCTTTTACTTGCTCCTTAGCTCCTTCCCCCTCCTCCCCAACAGCCCCCGCCATTCCTTGCCATTCCTTTCTTTGCGGACAAACTCTGGCAAAATGACCTGGCTGTTGGCAGAGAAAACATTTCTTGGCGCCTTTTCCCTCCTTCTTCCGCCCTTCACTGGGGTTTGAAATTGCGCGCGCGCGCGCTGTTCCGATTTCCATCGGCTCTGCTGGCAGAGAGGGCTGCTCTGGCATCTCTGGAATGCGGAAATCCCTCCAACGCTCCCCTTTCCCTTCCCGCTTCTCCAAGGCTCTGGCCTCCTGGCGTGACCCTATGGCCAGCGCTGATTTAGTCAGATGGTCCATAGACTCCGCCCTGGGCCCCCGGGAAAGTTCGTCTTTCACTCCCGAAGATAGTCCTTCTTCGAACAGCATTTGTATCGGTTCCGCTGACAAATCCCATCTTAATTTATGGATCAACATGGTGAACTCAGTCCAGTACTCACGGACAGATCGGTTCCCTTGTTTACACGCCATTAACTGCCTGCGCGCCACTCCCTGCTCAATCTCGCTGGAAAACATCAGATCCATGGCGCGAAAAAACTTCCTTGTGTCCCTTAGGGCTTCATTATTGGCTGCCATTAGTGGCCTCACCCAATCTCTGGCTCCGCCTTCGAGATGCCCAATCACAAAAGCAACCCTCGAATCCTCATCAGGAAAATCATCAAACTGCAGATTGAGGGCATATTGCATCTCTGTCCTGAAGGCTTGATAATTCCTGGGATCACCCCCAAACTTCTGCACCAGTCCTGGCACTTTCCTCGAGAGCTGGGCGGCTTTCCCCTTTTCTGCATCATGACCCCTCCTCTCCTCCAGCCTCGCCGTTTGCAGAGCTAACTGTACCTCCAACATCCTGTACCTTTCTTCCAGGCTAGGACCGGCTGCAGCTGCTCCCCCATCTCCGGCTCCGGCTGGGTTGCTCATGATGCCTCTCTTTGCACAAGCTGCTTTCAGGGACTGTCGGATTGCTGTGGTGGGATAATGAGCTGCTTGTGCGTTGAAACTGGATCCCTCAGAGCTCACTCAGTGTAGTGAAACCCTGCCTTGAGCGGAGCCCTTCAGCATGGCTCCGTCAGTCGCTGGTAGAATCCGACAGTGGGCGTTTGCGGAAACGTTTCCAACATAAAAGCTGTTTCACAGACATGCGCCTCCTGGATTCCCTGCGTGACAGTTTCCGGCGAGGGGTGGGGGTCCTTAAAGGCTGTTCTGATACCTCCTCGCTGTTCTCACTGGAAGTATCCCAGAGCCTCCCCTCCGACTCCCTTTCCTTTGGAGCTCCCGCACTCCCCCTACTGGTTCCCTCTTCTGCTGAAGAAGAGGCTCTCTTATTCTCCTGAAGCCTTCTCACCACCTGTCCTTCCGATGGCAGTTCCCTGACAGTTCCTTTTTAACTAAAAGCTCTTTTCAAACAGTAGGGAAGGGAAAACATTCAAGGAACAAACTTTAGCAATATATACACAAAATGAGAAGAGGCATCTCAGTCTTTACTACTGCCTCTCCCAAGTGAAATGCTGACATTTTTAAAAAGCTGTTCAGCATAAAGCACAGCAGCTGGAAGGTAGGGAAACCCACAGAATATAGTTTGCACATACTTCTTAAGTATGTTATCTAATCTAACCGAAGCTTTCTAATGGACCAATGAAGCAACCACTGCAGCAACAATTTACGCTATTTAAAAGCTTCCAGAGTAGGCAAAATGGATGTACTAGAGAGAAAAGAAAGATTGCACTCTGCAGACTGTTGTTGCTGTATACACGTTGCCCATTTTAACTTTCATTAACTTCTCTTCCGCTAAAGAATTATTAACTTAAAGCAGTTTTCACCACTAAGAATGGGTTCAATGAAACATTCTATTTAGATAGGGAAGGACTGGGAGTAATATCATGGTTAGTTGGGCATGGATTCACCTGCACTTTTTCAAGAGAATATTTGCAAAACAGCAATTATAGAAGAACAGCTAGATGGACAATGGGAGGGAAGGGTATTAAGGGGAATATTCAGCAGGGAAAGAATAAGAAAAGGTGAAGGAAAAAGGAATGAGGGGATTTTTGTGACTGCTGCCCCTTGGCACTTCCTCAAAATTCCAAATGTGCCCACTGACCAAAAATAGTTGGTGATCCCTGTTTTTAGGGTATATTATAGTCCTAGTATCATGGAACTCCATAGTACATCATTGTGCCCCTGTAGCATTAATACTAACACTTCAGAGGCTAGCAGGGGAAAAGAAACAAAATTAGTACAACATTATTTCATTGGATACCAACCACCCTAAAGCATCACGTATGACAAATATAAACCATGGTCCCTTACATTACATATTGACTGCATGGCTCACACTTCACATGCAAAGAGTTTAATTCTACCCAGGACTACTGTCCAAGTTCAGGGAATTAAGGTGTGGGACTGCAAATGGTTGTGAGCTGCGAAACATGGGAAGTTTTGTCGTGACAGTTCCTCTCCCAACCAATAGAATTATTTTTTTGCAACTAATATCATGATCAAAAATACCTCCATAAGATAGAATGCCTTTAGATGCAAAACAGATATTCAACTTTAAATGTGTATAGTCATGGGCACCACGTAAAATGTCAGGTTATCACCACTAATTAATTCTCTTACTTGATCTCCAGTTTGTTGGGATCTGCACAGTGCACAGATCATCTGCAGATTCATCTGCTGAACTGCCAATGAAGTCATAGTTAAGACAATTGAGGACAAGTTTCAAAAGGTGCATTGCTAGATTTTGTTGTTGCTGATCCTGAAGATTTAATGGTTTTGCCAACATCTAAATCCAGACCAAAAAAGAAAAAAAAGTGTGTGTCAGTAACTGGCCACATTCACACATCATAGTTGACCTCGCAGATAGCTAGCTGCTTATTCCCTCCTCACCTATTGAGAGCAACAAAGCATGATCCCTCTCCTAGCAATATGTCCAAACAAGGGGCTGTGGGGTTTTTTTGGGGCTCATACAATTCACCATCAGGTCACACCATAAAGATAAGAAGAGCCTTGCTGGATCAGATCAAAGGTCCAGCATGTCCAGCATTCAAAAGCCTACAGAAAGCCCACAAGTGGGATATGAATGTAGCGATGCTACATTTGTGAACCGTCCTGGGATCTATGAATGAAGGGCAGTATGCAAGTTTAATAAATAAAAACAAATTAATAAATTTGCGCTCCCTAGCAACTGTTATTCAGAGACACAGAACATAGCAGTCATGGCTAGTTACCATTTATATCCTCCATAAATTTGTCGAATCTGCTTTTAAAATAACTAAAGTTGGTGGTCATCTCATGGAAAGGAATGCTGCATTTTAACTATCCACTGTGCAAAGCAAAAAATGAACTATGATCGCCAGCATAATTTATCATTGCAAGCCAATGATCCTGGTTTGCTGCTCTCACTGTGGGAAACGCTACATGGGAGCTATCTGAACATTCATGGTAAAATATGAACTATGGGCTGGATTTAACTAAATAGACACACTCGTGGAAGCCAGTGGACTGAGTTCTGCTATTGCAATTCCCCTCCTGCCTCCTGCAATGGGCTCTGGGGGATCTGGAGAATTCCCAGAACAGTGTGTGGGGTGAAGAGAGGAGAGATCATTCTGTCTGGCAAACTGAAATTTTTGCACTGGTGGAACAACTGTAGTAGCATAGCACTGAATTGTACCCTGTGGTTTGCCTTGACATCCAACGGTAACCAATCCAACAATAACCATTCTGAGACCCCCTGGTACAGGGCAGTATACAAAAATTCAATTAATAATAATAATAAGAAGAAGAAGAAGAAGAAGAAGAAGAAGAAGAAGAAGAAGAAATCGCTTCTCTTGGTTTATTCAAAAAATAAAGTAGGAATATAAACCACCATCATGCTTCAGAAATTTAAGTGGAGACAACATAGAGATGGACCTGATGGGGGCAAGCAGGGAGAGAAATAAACAATTTGCTGTCCCTCTGTTCTGCACCCATCCATCCATCCATCCATCCATCACCAAGGCTTCTCACGGATCTGCACTGAAATAAGCCTATTCATGTGTTTAAAGTATACCATGTTCAGTGGCTAGTTTAACTTTTCACCACAAATGTCTGCCAGTATCAATCAGCTGTACCTCTCTCTCAATTACACTGGAGCAAAGAGTATTATTTGTTAAAAACCCAGCATATGTGAGCTTTACTGGCAAGAGTTCTGTTTCCGGCTGAATTCGTAAGCCAGTTAGACTTATCATAGATGGGTACAGATGTATATTCTGCATCTGATTCCAATTGTGAATTCATCTCTGTTCTACTATGTTCTATTCTGTTGCTTGTTCAACAGCAAACAATGTTCTGGTGGCATACTAATTTTGCTCAAAAACAAATGCAATTATTAGCCACTTGGGTAAAGCTGGGATGGCTCAGTCGGTAGAGCATGAGACTCTTAATCTCAGGGTAGTGAGTTTGAGACCCATGGTGGGCAAAAGATTTCTGCATTGCTGAGAATTCGATCTTTATAATATAGCTTGTGTTTAGACCTACCTCTTTCAACAGCGAGCATGCCAGCATCAAAATGTCTTTTAAAGTAGTATCACGAAATGAGGTAGCTATTTTACGATGCTTTGATGAAGGTCTAGAATAATCAACCTTAAAATAAAAATTAAGAAACACTTCAGAATCAGTGTGTCTTCATTTTGACTTGATAAAACATATTACTTGTATGTGAGCTACAAGAAAATTATTACGCAACAGGAGGTCTACATCCTATTATTTAATTCATATGATCCTCCTTACCCACATGTTCTTAGTTTTGCTTCCCTCTATTTGTGTTAAGCCTAATTTGAAACAGATATATAAATATGACTTCTGTGTGGAACTCAATATCCATGCAAAATACAAGTGGGTCTGAAATTACTGTGGGGCATGTTCTCTAAAATGAACAGGAACAGAGTTCAGGTGGAGAAAGTCATTCAGAAAAATAGTCCTCCAGACATGCAGAATCTGTACCCTACAATCCTCAAATTTAAAATATAGTTCCCAGAACTATACATATCTAATACCAGGACACTTAGTTTAGAATATTCAGTCATTACGGAGGACAGTTCCTTCATAAGTGCAGCCAAGCTACTTTGCAAAGCCAGCAGTGACACCTCAGTCCAAATCTATACGTTAGGGTCAAGTCCCACTGATTCAATTGAACTTGCTTCAAAGCAAGTGTGCATAAGATCATATTGATATGAAACCAGAAGAGATAGAACAAAGTATAAGGGACAATCATTCCATGTAGGATAAGGATTAAGCAGAACTCCTAAAAATTCTTAGGATGCATTCACAAGAGACTTAAACCACTTATTAAATTCCTGCATCTCTATAATCGCATCACACCAACCCATATTGTGCAAGTTGAACTGCTAAAAAAATTCATATTGCTAAGCGTAACTCCCTCACCATTTTAGTGGAGACGTCATCACACACATGAGAAACATCCATATACTAGGCTTTTCTATAGCAAAAATTACAATCAGCAACAGATGATACATATCTGTTAAGAATGTACATCTACCAGGTCAATTTGTGTAGCACAGCTTTTTCTGATGACCATCATCAAACCTAAAATTGGCCATGCTAAACACCACATGCAAGGTTCAAGGGTAAAAATATCCATGGGAGAAGAAAATGCCACTTTAAAGTGTCACTTTGGATTATACTTCGAAGCAAAGACAAGTTAATGCAAATAAAGAGAAGCAAGAACCCTGTTCTCCTTCCCTTCAATCTTGTCTTTGGTTTCCTCCAAAATGATAAAGACTAATAATCCTTGCAGCCCTTAGTGGGGTGTGGATAGGATTATTAAAAGCTGCAGGACAAGTGAGAGAACATTTCTGCATCTTTCCTCTCTTAACCTATTTCCTATATGCAGGGTGCATTTGCCTGCACTTCTATGTTGCATGGTTGAGGGAAATTGTGATTACTTGATGTGGCTGGGGGGCGGCATTTGGTTTCTTTGTCCTTTTTCAGAGTATTATAACTGATTCTAGCAACTGTTAGATGGGCCACATTCCCTGCAACCCATTTCTCTGCTTCATTCCATTAAAAACCTTTCTTAGGCAATTTTTTTTACTTTTTACAATGTACAGCAGCTTCCCAATTTTCAGCCCCATAAGACACTCTGACCATTCTCTTGACAGCATAAAAGAATTTCGAGAGGAAAGAAGTACACTTACAAAATTCATTTCCTGAGTCAGTTCTGAAAGAATCATTACTCCTATTATGCAGTGGTCCACAGTCCCCTACAGCATATAGGGAAAAAAGTGTTAATGTTCCAAAATGAATGTTTTAGGTGGCTTTTAATCTCAAGTAGATATTCAGCACCATGCTTTTCTGATCATTCTGTCAGCTGAAGCATTTCTCCCAACCCTGCAGAGCAAATTTGGGGGAAGAAACAGGGTACATGGTGGGAAGGAGAAGAGGAAGACCACTGAGCTAGCAAGAGCCCTTACACTAGCTTCTGCTAAAGCAAGGTTTCCCAAACTTGGGTCTCCAGCAGTTTCTGGACTACAACTCCCATCATCCCTAGCAAGCAAGCATCAGTGATGGTGGAAATTATAGTCTGAAAACAGCTGGAGACCCAAGTTTGGGAAACACTGAGTTTAGACGAATCTGGCCATTTTTATCCATATTATCATAACAAATATGATGGCCAGCACAAACGTCATCAAGTAGGTAGGGCTGTCCCCATACATTCTTGCGGCCCCTTCAGAATTCAGTACCCACAAGTACTAACACCTGAATGCCTATATCAGGGAGGAGGGAGTTTCTCTGCTATCACAAGCACATGAGGTTGCCTTATATTAGTTCAGACTATTAGTCTTGCTAACCCAGTTAAGTGCCATCTACTCAAATTGGCCTTGGCTCCTCAATGTCTTAGGCAATCAGAACAAACCATTCCAAAGCCCTACACAGCCAAACTCCAGGAATGGCCGGCAAACTTACTGCTATACTAGGCAAGACAGATATATTTACAAATTTAAACTGGACTCCCCCTCCCCGTTTTTCCCTATTTAATGACAATCCAAAGTCTTGTGCCCAAAACTTAATATTTATTGCTGATCAACATCTCTATTTTAAATGGTAAGTTCAGCCGGGAATTAGAAATATGGTTTCATTTTGTCTCCCAAAGGAAAATAATTCAGTGAAGGAAGTCTCCCAAGAAGCAAAGTTTTGAGTTTGAATCTCTATTATTAATGAATTAACTACAGCAGATTCACACTTCAAACATTTTAATAATAAATGTAAAATCAAATTACATTAATAAAAATAACTGCAAAACAGCCGCAGTATTCTTCCCATATTTGTTGTTAATGAACACAAGGCCATTTTTATCACACTTTCCTAATGATTTTAAAGTGCATTAACTGTAACATATTATCAGCTTTCCCCCCTCATGCAAAAATAGAAACAGAATATAATGGCATTTAACAGCAGATGGTTTCACATTTGTGAAACCAGGATCAGTTTAAATCTCATTTAGCCATTAACATATTGGGTAGCCTAAGACAAACAACTCTTACAGTCAGTCCTTTTCCCATATCCGGATAATACTACTCCCTCATACCACACTCTGGGAAGGATTACTCAGATAAAAGTATATCAAACACTTTTTGAGCACCAATAAATCTAAGTCTCACAATCATGAGTTTGCTTTGCTAAATAATTCCTTATCTCCTTCACCACTCCCACTCAGTGCCAGAGATTTTATCAAACAAAAGGAGTTGTGCTTGGCAAGCATAAAAGATTTACCAGGAGGGAAAACACTCAATCCACCACTTTGGTTTGAATATTCAGTTTGCAGCTGCTATTTACTTTCAAATGAATTTGTAAAAATTCCATGACAACTCTACCTCCACCTAGGTTGGGTAGCAAAAACTACCTAATCTAAGCTTTGATGATAAAAATACATTTCTCATTCCAAGTTAAAGGTAAAGGTAAAGGTACCCCTGCCCGTACGGGCCAGTCTTGACAGACTCTGGGGTTGTGTGCCCATCTCACTTAAGAGGCCAGGGGCCAGCGCTGTCTGGAGACACTTCCGGGTCACGTGGCCAGCGTGACATCGCTGCTCTGGCGAGCCAGAGCCGCACACGGAAACGCCGTTTACCTTCCCGCTGGTAAGCGGTCCCTATTTATCTACTTGCACCCGGAGGTGCTTTCGAACTGCTAGGTTGGCAGGCGCTGGGACCGAGCAGCGGGAGCGCACCCCGCCGCAGGGATTTGAACCGCCGACCTTTCGATCGGCAAGTCCTAGGCGCTGAGGCTTTAACCCACAGCGCCACCTGTGTCCCCATTCCAAGTTACGGGAACTCATTTCCCCACACAGAAAAATAACCCCCTTGGAAACTGCCTTCCTCTATTATCTCCCCTTGCCTTACATAATTTGAAACAAATGAAGTGCCTTTTCTATTTTAATTTTTAAAACTTATTGAACTGAACAGTTGAGAAGACAGGAGCATGACAGCAACAATCTTGGCCATAAGAATCACAAGAAGAGAATCAAAACACAGTCCTGGGTATAAATTATCACTTAGTTCTCAAGGTAAGCACCACCCATAAGTAGGGAAAACCTTAAATAGGCATTTCCCGGACTTGGGCATTACCTTAACTCTTGTTATTTCTTGAAGGTTTGAGTTTATAGCAGGGATGGCCCTCCAGATGTTGTTGGACTCCAACTCCCATCAGCCCCAGCCAGCATGGCCTAAGGTAAGGAATGGTGGGAGCTGGAGTCGAACAACACAAAACAGAATATTTAATATACAATAAATGGATCCCCTCTTATGTACTTGGGTTAGCATAGCTTCCCAAATCTGGTTGGGGCTTCATATGCATGTGGATTTGCCGTATATACAAAAGCCTTCTCATTCACCAGAGTCTCTACATATGCTGCCCCTACTATTAACAGGCAAAGGAAACTCTGGTGCAAATGACACATCATTGTTTTTATTCAGCACTAGAAGCTAGCTCCATTCAGCAGCAACCCCTAGCACTGCTGGACCGACATGGAGGAAAGTACCAGTACAGAGCAGAAATTATTGGAAGGAGATGCAACCCACTGTTTCTAGCATCACCTCCCCGGCAGCCCCATACATCTCCTTAGTGCCAATGCAACATTACACTAGCAAGAGGTCTATTTCAATGTTACATTTTTGCATCCATTTTTCATCCAGTTGCATCACTTTCTACAGCACAGTTCTCATGAAAAAGTCATAAATAGTCTCCACCTTAAGTCGGCTCTTCTTTTCTATTTCAGGCAGTTCTTAATCGTACAATTTGCAGCTGACTGAACTACTTTCTCCATTCTGTGTCTCCTCCTTAGGATCATATGGCATTTAAAATATGCGACTACTATATTTAATACAGAAATGTTTTTAACAAGCAGTCATGTTCACTTTCTCTTACCTGCAAAAACTTTTTAACATCAGCAATAATGTCTCTAAAGATGAGCTGGTCTTTCTGAACATCAAACCAACCCAGCTTTGTGATCTTAGCAATTACTTGAACAAGAGCTTGGATCACAAAAAGGGCCAGTTTTGGTCGAGATGCAACATAGTTTAATATGTAGTTTCCTGTACCGAAATACCAAAAATTAAATCAAAATTATTTTATGTTCAATACATCAAGCTGTTCTAAGTTATATTGTTATTGTGAAATACACGGATTGAGTCTCCAGAAGGCCAGATCTTGAAAACTGTATAGTAATATTCCTAATTAAATGCTTCAAAGGCAAGTGCAGGTATTTTAGTGCTATTATTATATTACAATTACTCAAGAAATAGTATTTTTGAGAAGGCCGAACATGTCAGCTGAATGTACAAGAAAAATGTCCAGTGATGTCCATAAGCATAGTGCTTCCATGCTGTCCATGCCAAAACCAAAGCTCAGGGATAGCCAAAACAGTGCCTGATTGTCTCTGTTGGGATTACAGATTCCATCACCCCAAATCACTGGCCATACTGGACAGGGTCAATGGGTGTTACAGAACATTGGCTATTTCTGCTATAGCTCATCAAAACTACCAAGGTTATGGGAACAGCTTACCAGACTCACTTTTAGTTCTCTAAAGATTCCACAACCGTTTGGTGTTTCCTGGCAGACAAGACCCTGCAGGAAACTTGTGCATGCCATACCTTGTGAGCTTCCAGTTGTCAACTGGAATCAATCACCATGTGCCCTATTATTTTGGTTGACTACCTGATCAGCTACATCAGGGTGCTATTTTGCTTTTTAATTTCTTAGAAGGCTTATTTCATATTCTGATGCATTACAACATTCTATAAATAAATCTTTTCTTCCTCCATTACAAGTATTCACTTTCCCCCATTTAGTCTAAAGCCCCTTGCCTATCAATGAGGCCAAAACAGCTTGGTGCCAGGTTTATTTGGAGATATTATTTCAGAATCTGTGAAGATGAGAGTCTGAAAAGTCTCTGTATTAAACAAGAAATTAGCTGAGCAACTGTATCAGCTCCAGATGTTCTGTTTATTTTAATCAGCTCATTGATACAAGTAGGCAACATGCTCATGACAGCATGCCTCAGAATAAAGATCCAAATATGGCTTTGTCTCCCTTAAATGTTAAGTCCCTGGACTAGAACTACAGGCAAGTACTATTAGCAAAACTCGTTATTATTGAAGACTAAAGAGCTAAGCAAATATTTGATGTTAACCCCACATACATAGGTTCCTTAAAGAAGAAGGAGACTTTAGCTTAGACTTAAACAAGAACCTCAATCACAAAATGGGCTGGTTTTGATGGAGCTGCTGCACAATTCGGTATGTAGCTGACTTCTCCAAAATACCCCAGATAAAACATACTTTTCCTTTGTTATTAACTGATAAACTAACAGTCCATATTTTAGATCATTTCAATAAATACTGAAGGTCATGTCTTACAAGACTTTTATACTAAGGGACAGATACCCAAGCACGCATGGACCACGTTAATTACGAAAGAATCACAGATATTTGTGAATTTTGTACTCTTATGCCCACACCCAAATAAAAAATATATGTTATGCGGAGAAACTGAAGCCAATTTTTGTTAGCGCATCTATTCATATTTATTTTTTATTTTTGTTATAAAGCAGGTGAAGCAGATGCCTGCTGCTGCATTTGTTTGACAGATCAAACCTAGTTAAGGGAGTAGAGCTAAAAGTATTTGAGTTCAGGACTACTGAAAGCAATGGGACAGTTTAAAATAAATGCATTTACAACAAGGACATACATGTACCTAGGCTCCTGATCAATTTCTTAGGCTTTTTAATTCATGCAATACAAACACACCCACATGTTTACACATTTTGTCCCATAAAAAATAAAGGACAAGACAAATTCCGGATCGCATCTTAATCTGATTTTTAGATTAAGTTAGAAACATCAACAGTTTTTCAAAGAATGATAAAGTATATAGCAGCTATAAACGAAGAACACCTAAAATCATTCTGACTGGCAATCTTAAACTCTTTGACTAACTACTAGGGCAATCTGAAATTTGAATTTTACACTCACAAAATACCCTACTGCAATACTGAAAGGAATAAACAATACTTACTGATGTCCATCCTTTGCTGAACAGGTAAAGGAGGTGTTTTGCACACAAGTTTTGAGAGGCATGTTGCTGCTAACAGTTGTGCATAAGAGGTCTAGAGAAAAATGCACACAATTCAGGTGGCAGTAATAACTATTCATTTAAAAAATCCTTAGATAGCATCCAAAAATATAATCTTGTAACAAGAAATACATCTCCTAAAACCTTGCTGTCACAAATTTGCTCTATTTATTTGGATGTGTGCATTTTGATAGGGACGCAGGTGGCACTGTATAGGGACGCAGGTGGCACTGTGGGTTAAAGCCTCAGCGCCTAGGGCTTGCCGATCGAAAGGTCGGCGGTTCGAATCCCTGCGGCGGGGTGCGCTCCCGCTGCTCGGTCCCAGCGCCTGCCAACCTAGCAGTTCGAAAGCACCTCCGGGTGCAAGTAGATAAATAGGGACCGCTTACCAGCGGGAAGGTAAACGGCGTTTCCGTGTGCGGCTCTGGCTCGCCAGAGCAGCGATGTCACGCTGGCCACGTGACCCGGAAGTGTCTCCGGACAGCGCTGGCCCCTGGCCTCTTAAGTGAGATGGGCGCACAACCCCAGAGTCTGTCAAGACTGGCCCGTACGGGCAGGGGTACCTTTACCTCCCTTACAGCTCAGTCCTGAGATTTACTATGTAAGCACATGGGATTAAGACACATACTGTCTATATCTAACAGCTATTTTATTATTTTCAAGGATATGACTGTAAAATATACACAGGGTCAGACCTTCATAGACCCTACAGTCCCTCCTTTTAAATCACAGCTCTCTCAGAACAACTAAAGCAACATCAGCGAGGCCAAGAGAGGAGTTTGTCATCTGGGCAGCCCAGGACCTCCACACACATTGCCCAGGCTTGCACCCCAGGGAGGTCACTTCAGTGCTGCTAACACAGCAATTTGACTTCATCCCAGGAGATGCACTCCATTGTCTCTCAAGACAAATGGCTGCCAACAACAGCCCAGTACCCTCCAGATGGTTTGGGCTACAGTTCCCACCATCCCTCATCACTGACCAAGTTGCCTGTGGCTGAAGGACATTGAGTCCAAACTCTCAGACCCTACTGCAGACTTCATACTGCATAAATGTGGCCCCTTCAGCCTCTGAGCTCTATAGGTTAAGGGGACTCCTTCCCTGTCCGTAAGCAGGAAGAGAGATGCTCAACCTGAATACATAGATTTGATCTGTCAGATCATAGCTTTAGACTCATAACCTTGAATAGTCTAGAATGATTTCACCATTTTACCCAAGGGAGCTAATACTGTATTTTTCGCCCCATAGGGCGCACCGGCCCATAGGACACACCTAGTTTTTTTTTGGGGGGGGGAATAAAGAAAACAAAATTATTTCCCCCCCAGGTGCGGGGCTGGGGCGGGGGAAGCCCGAGCTTCCCCCAACCCCAGCCCCCAGAACAGGCAGCTCTCCGCAAGCCTTGGGAGACCGGCGCGACTTCCCGCCGGGCTCCCACGCCTTGCGGATATCTGCCTGAAGCCCAAACCAGGTCGGGGGACAGTGGGATGGCGGCGTTCCGCCTCCCCGCTGTCCCCCGAGCTTGTGGGGCTGGTGGCAGGGAGAAGCGGGCTTCTCCCCACCGCCAGCCTCCAAACCAGGTCGGGGAACCGAAGCCCGGGGCACGCTGTGCAGCGCGCCCCAGGCTTCAAGATGCAGGCTGCTATCCGCAAACCTAGGGAGCCCGACGGGAACTTCCGTGGGCTCCCAAGGCTTGAGGAGAGCCTCCTGAAGCCTGCATTCGCCCCATAGGACGCACACACATTTCCCCTTCATTTTTGGAGGGGAAAAAGTGCGTCCTATAGGGCGAAAAATATGGTATTTCATTCATGTAAACCAAGCCATTATCATGTGGAATGGTAAGCCTGATTAACTCCTAACTTATGCATAAATATGACATATTTGCTATGTTCTTCTAAAGTATTAATGCTTGTACAAACCTTATCCATAATTGGGGGGGGGGTCACTTGAAAATCAAAACAAGCAGAAGAAAAAGCACCTCCAATGATTACGTTGCAGCCAAATTATTTTCATTGGGGTTGGAGGGAATCTCCTTTTAATCTACAAAAGTTCATTATCACTACTTTCAAATCTCACACTACTGTTTATGAAAAGCAGAGAAAGGATAGGCATTTAATGAATGTGTATTTAGATAATAAAGTTTAAAGCACTTACTGTTCCTTGTTCCAGTAAAAGCTGGCATTGGCTAAGACATTCAGGACTATTAATAAGCTCCAGTAGCACCTTTTCTGCTTGTATTCGCTGTGCTAAGTCTGTCCCCTCGTAGAGCTGTTTACAAAGAACTTCTAGCTCTGCCAGACTCTGCTGGGGGTAAAAATCAGACATGAATTGCCCTCCATTAATATCCTCACAGTACTATTTATTCATGCACATTGATATAGAATATGAAAGTCAGAATGGGCTGTATCCAAGTAAGTCATATTCATAACTACCTTAATACCATTTACCTCAACGGGTCTTTCCTGAGTATCACTACCATATTTACTCGAATCTAATGCTCACCCTTTTTTGGCCAAATTACGTTGCGAAAATTAAGGTACGCATTAGATTCGATAGCACATTTACATTCACCGTCAAATACTTTTTTTGGTTTCAAGGTTCTGAAAAGTGAGGTGCATGATAGATTTGATGGCGCATTAGACTTGAGAAAATATGGTACAGTCAAATCACATATTTTGTTTGGGTTATGTTCTAGAGACAGCACATAAAACCACAATCGCATGTAGTCAAAAAAACCATTTTAAAACTGGGAAATGGCCTGTAATACTCACCCTAACCCTAACCCTAAGGTCACGCACACACTCTAACCACACCTCCAAATGCAAGTGCAATTGCAGGTGGAATTGCCTATGTTTTCCTCCCAGCCTACTGCCCACCCTCCCACCTTGCCAAGTGCATAAACTTGAAATCACATTGGTTACACCAAATGAAGGGAAATTGGAATTTTACAAGAAGTTGCATGAGACAATGCTGGATTATCTGGACTATGACAACATCATTATGATGGGAGATATGAACGGGGTCGTATCAACTAACATGGATAAGTCACAAAGCCAAAATGTTACAAAGGACGGCAGACTACCAAAGACTTTTTTTGAAATGACAGACAATATGGACTTAATTGACATTTGGAGAACGAAGAACCCCTTGGGAAGAGAGGGAACATTTTTCTCTGAAGCCCAGCTGACTTGGACAAGAATCGACCAAATATGGATAACTAGAGGTCTGGCACCCAAGGTCAGAAAGGTGGAAATCTGCCCAAAGACCTGCTCCGACCATAATGCAACGAAGATGGACATGACACTACTACCAACCGGCTCCTTTAGATGGAAGATGAATGACAATTTGTTTAGAGATCAGGAGATTGTTGAGAAGGCCCAAAAAGCCTTGAAGGACTATTTTGAGATAAACATGAACACTACGGTGGAAAAAAGAACTATCTGGGACGCAAGTAAGGCTGTAATGAGGGGGTTCTTGATACAACAGAATGCTGTAAAGAAAAGGATACAAAATGAGAGGAAAGACAAGATATTGGAGAAAATCAAAGAATTGGATCAAATCCGAAGTCACAGCCGACCCTGAGAGAAATCAAACTTCATCAAGCACAATATTCTAAATTGATAAACCAGGAAATAGAGTGGAAGATTAAATTAATGAAACAAAAAACTTTTGAATCGGCAAATAAATGTGGGAAACTGCTAGCTTGGCAGTTGAAGAGGAGACAAAAACTAAATACAGTTACAAATTTAGAAATTGAAGGAAGAAATATTCAGAACCCTGTGGAGATCAGAAAGTGCTTCCAGAGATATTTCAAAAGATTATATACTCAAGGGCCGCAAGATGAGGTTGAGATTAAACAATTTTTGGAAAAAAATGGACTAACAAAATTGTCACAAGAAAATAGATCAATCCTGAATTGCAAAATAACACCACAAGAGATTGAACAAGCCATTCAGAACATGCAATTGGGCAAATCCCCAGGGCCAGATGGGCTGACCTCCAAGTACTACAAGATATTAAAAGACTATCTGATACAACCACTGATGGAGGTCAGCAATGAAATTATGGAGGGGAAGAAGGCGCCGGAATCGTGGAAAGAAGCTTTTATCACATTGATACCAAAATCGGAAGCTGAAAAGACACAACTTAAGAACTATCGTCCCATCTCCCTTTTAAATGTGGATTACAAAATATTTGCAGACGTTTTGGCAAGTAGACTCAAAAAAGTATTAAATGAAGTAATTCATAAAGACCAGGCAGGCTTTCTCCCAGGTAGACACTTGTTTGCTAACACAAGGAATATCATTGACATTTTGGAACTTTTGCAAACAGACATAAATACAAAAGCAGTGTTAATTTTTATAGATGCGGAGAAGGCCTTTGACAATATCTCTTGGAAATTTATGAAGGGAAATTTAAAAGAAATGGGAGTGGGACGGGGTTTTGAGAATGGGATTGATGCAATATATTCAGAACAAAAAGCTAAATTGATAGTTAATAATGTGGTTACAGAAGAGTTTAAAATTGAAAAAGGAACACGACAAGGCTGCCCCATTTCCCCTCTGCTATTTATTTCGGTTCTGGAGGTGCTCTTGAATATGATCAGAGGGGACCGGTTGGTGGAAGGAATCCAGGTCGGAGCGAAACAATACAAACTTAAAGCTTTTGCAGATGACCTAGTTTTGACCCTGCAGGAGCCAGAATCTAGTACGAAAAGAGTGTTACAATTGATTCAAGACTTTGGTCGGGTGGCGGGATTTAAATTAAACAAACAGAAAACTAAGGTGCTGGGAAAAAATTTGACAGATACAGAGTCAGAACGGTTTCAGAGAGAGACAGAACTAACTGTGGTTAAAAAAGTAAAGTACCTAGGGGTAAACATAACAGCAAAAAATCTGAGTCTTTTTAAGGATAACTATGAAAAATGTTGGTCTGAAATTAAAAGAGACTTAGATAGTTGGACAAAATTGAAACTTTCGTTGTTAGGCCGAATTGCTGCTATTAAGATGAATGTATTGCCAAAAATGTTGTTTTTGTTTCAAACACTACAGATTGTGGACAAGACGGAGTGCTTCCGGAAGTGGCAGAGAGACATCTCTAAGTTTGTCTGGCAGGGCAAAAAGCCCAGAATTAAGTTTAAGATATTAACTGATGCGAAAGAAAGAGGGGGCTTTGCCCTGCCAGACCTAAAGTTGTACTATGAGGCCGCAGCTTTCTGCTGGCTAAAAGACTGGCTACTTCTCGAGGACACTGACGTTCTGGATCTGGAAGGTTTTAACAATGCTTTTGGTTGGCATGCATACTTATGGTATGACAAGGTTAAGATCAATAAGGCCTTTAAGAATCATATTGTCAGAAAAGCAGTGTTTAATGTCTGGACAAAATATAAAGACTTATTGGAAAATAAAACTCCAAGGTGGCTTTCACCGCTGGAAGCTAAGGCCCGAAAAAGACCCAATATAGAGGCCAAATGGCCAAAATATTGGGAAATACTAGAAAAAGATGGAGACAATTGGAAATTGCAGAGTTTGGAGAAAATGAAGGATAAAGTGCGAGACTGGCTACACTACGCTCAGATTAAAGAAGTCTTTAAAAATGACAAAAAGTTAGGGTTCCAGGTGGAGAAATCGAAGTTGGAAACAGAACTGTTAGAGCCTAAGACTAAGGTACTTTCAAGAATGTATAACTTGCTGTTAAAATGGAATACACAAGATGAAATGGTTAAATCGGCTATGATAAAGTGGGCACAGGACGTTGGGCACAACATTATGTTTGAGGACTGGGAAAGGTTGTGGACCATTGGGTTGAACTTTACTGCATGTAATGCTTTGAAGGAAAATGTAATGAAAATGATATATAGATGGTACATGACCCCAGTTAAACTTGCCAAAATATACCATTTGTCTGATAATAAATGTTGGAAATGTAAAGAAAATGAAGGAACATTCTTTCACCTCTGGTGGACTTGCCCTAGAGTGAAGGCTTTCTGGGAAATGATATATATTGAGCTGAAAAAGGTATTTAAGTATACCTTCACTAAGAAACCAGAGGCCTTCCTTTTGGGTATTGTCGGCCAGAAGGTGTTAAGGAAGGACCGAACATTTTTTATGTATGCAACAACAGCAGCAAGGATACTTATCGCTAAGCACTGGAAAACCCAAGATCTACCCACACTGGAAGAGTGGCAGATGCAGCTGATAGACTATATGGAACTAGCCGAGATGACCGGCAGAATCCGAGACCTGGGAGAAGAGAAGGTTGAAGAAGACTGGAAGAAATTCAAGATTTATTTAAAAAAGCATTGTAATTTGGTTGAATGTTAAGAAGGATGCTAGATCATAAATAATTGAGCACCACTAAACTAGATGGAATTAGGATGACAAGTGAGATTGAGGAAAAAACATAAACCTTTGGGAGGATTATTAGATTATATTTTAAATGAATGGGATACAAGAATGTAAACAAGATGATAAATTGCGGGTAAGAATTGACAATGATGCAAGTGGGAGCGGGAGACGTGAGGGAGTCCAATGAAGCTAAGAAAATATGTTATGATATATGTTTCATTGTTTTTTATTTCTGCATTTATGTTTAAAATTTTTAATAAATATATATAAAAAGAAAGAAAGAAAGAAATCACATTGGTTAAATGCACATACATTGTAAGTACAACCCTGTGTGTTTAAATAATGAAGTATCCCTAAGCCATTGCCAAGGGGTAGGGAGGAAGGACACAGGGGATGCTCATCCAATTCCTCCCACTCACAGCTCAAACGTAATTTGTTCATTTATCACCCAAGAAAAATATCCTAGCACTGAAGTAGCATATGTGCAAAGGAAACGGGGATTATTTGTCAGTTCCAAAATGGAAGATCATGCACAAGCAATTAAATTTCCTTGAGCATCTAAATCAGCAATATTTTTTCTTGCGCTTAACAAACAAGAAAGCAGGCAAAGTTAACAGTAATAATCAATATTTTCAGTGCTGCTTTTGGTCTTTACCATTTATTTCCCACTCACCACTTGTGAGTTGTGGGATATCCTTCCTAATCAAAGGAAGAATCAAGGTGCATGTCAAGGTACAGTCATTACACTAGTAATAGCAACTTCATATGAAGGACGATTATTGGATGATTATCAAAGTACATAAAAATACAAAGTGCTTAACACTGCCCCTTCTCTACCCTAACAACATATTGTTTTCACAGGGAGTTAGACGTCTCCTTCTGGGATGTCTATTAGCATCTATTGGCCATGATAGCTAAACAGAACCTCCATGCTGAAAGGAATGATACCTTCACCTTCTTACCTACTTGTAAGGTTTAAGGGGTACTTGGCTAGCTAGACTGGCTCATGTTCTGGTCCAGCATGTCCATTTTATATTCTAGGGCAGGGATGAGAAAGATATGGACCTCCAGATGTTACTAGATTCCAGTTCCCATAAACCCCAATCATGATCACAGATAATAGCCGTTGTAAGCCAACAACATCTGAAGGGCAACAGGTTGTCTACCCTTGTCTTAAACAGAAGTGAGTAAATAATTGGGATTTTGTTGAATATGTAAATATGTCCTATAACTGAAATAAACAATTGAATTTTTACCCAATAGATATCAAATATTTTTCTTTTCTGTTCCCAAATGGCAAGGACTGGCATAAGTATTCTTGGTCACCAGCCAAAAGGGTGTTTCACCAACTTTTTCTCTACCTTCCGCAAACTCAATATGCCTCAATATGTCCCCTCATTGTTTGCATGAGTGCAGTCATGATGCAAATACAAACTTCAAGTAGTGTTATATACCTCGTACCTCTAATGGACAGAAAGAAATCATCACAAGTATTTGCAAGCCACCTTTCAATCTAGGGCAGTCTAGGGAGTCTAGGGCAGGCATACCACCACCCAACACATACACACTTTCCAAAAACTGTCAGGGCTCTGGACTGGGCTATTATTTCACTGAGGATTCACCCACCTCCCTCTTGCTTTGCCCAAGAGTCAAGCACGGAGATCAGGCAAACTTCCCTTTTCTACAGAAAAGGAGTCGCCACCATTACCAGTAGATGCCAATCAAGCCACCCTTGACAATGGAATTCACAATCACTTATCTCAGGGGTGAGATAAGGCAGGAAAATGCATTCCCTAAAATACCCCAGACCCAGACTTTTTAGAGATTTAAAGGTTAAAAACTGATGTCGAGCTTGGCTTTAATGCTTTACGCAGATAATCCCAATGTGTGGTGAATAGATTTCAGGCATGACTTAAAGTTGTAAGAGATAATCTGGTGGGAGTTTGTTTATTTTGTTCCAATGGATATAAAACAAGAAAAACAACTGTAACAGAGTATCAGAAACAGAGAAAAGAAAGACCAAACCAAACAATTAGCTAGGAGTGTCAAACAAGGACATTTGTCCATGAAGTCAACAATTGTTCTTATGTAACTAAAATACACTGGTGTTATGTGTAATTCGAAATTCACAGTTTTGAGAAATAAATGTTTTGTTTGCTGCTTGAAATAGAATATATAAAAAGGTGGGGGTGGACTTGTATATTAAATTTGATCTGGATAAAGAAGATAGCATAACTTTGCAAGTTTGGTGCCACATGCTCTCTGCATGCATGCATGCATACACGTTTGTGTCTTTCCTAACACATACAAATAGTTATACAGTGGTACCTTGGGTTACATACGCTTCAGGTTACATACGCTTCAGGTTACAGACTCCGTTAACCCAGAAATATTGCTTCAGGTTAAGAACTTTGCTTCAGGATGAGAGCAGAAATTGTGCTCCGGCAGCGCAGCAGCAGCAGGAGGCCCCATTAACTAAAGTGGTGCTTCAGGTTAAGAACAGTTTCAGGTTAAGTACGGACCTCCGGAACGAATTAAGTACTTAACCCGAGGTACCACTGTACATGCATACATGTGTGTGCCTTTCAAGGCGTGCGCACACACACAGTTATACATGCATACATGGCACAAAGAGTTATATCCAAACACACATGTGTCTTTCAAGGCACACACAAGTTATACACAAACACATAGGTGTATTTCAAGACACACACAAATAATCACACATACACGCACCTGTGTCTTTCATGGCACACAGAAACAGTTGCACAAACGCACATGTAACTTTCCAAGACACACACTTATATATAAAACAAAACAAACAAAAAATCCTTCCAATAGCGCCTTAGAGACCAACTAAGTTTGTTATTGGTGTGAGCTTTCGTGTGCATGCACCCTTCTTCAGATGCACATAACCAATAACAAACTTAGTTGGTCTCTAAGGCGCTACTGGAAGGACATTTTTTTGATTTTGTTTCAACTAGGGCAGACCAACACGGCTGCCTACCTGTAACTACAGTTATATATATATATATATACAGATACATAAACAAAACAAAATAAAAAAATTCCTTCCAGTAGCACCTTAAAGACCAACTAAGTTAGTTCTTGGTATGAGCTTTCGTGTGCATGCACACTTCTTCAGATACACTGAAACAGATGTCACCAGACCCTTCTATATAGTGAGAAGGTGGGGAGGGGTGTTACTCAGGAGGGTGGTGGGATTGGGGTCTGGTGACTTCTGTTTCAGTGTATCTGAAGAAGTGTGCATGCACACGAAAGCTCATACCGAGAACTAACTTAGTTGGTCTTTAAGGTGCTACTGGAAGGAATTTTTTTATTTTGTTTTGACTATGGCAGACCAACAGGGCTACCTATCTGTAACACGGATACATAGATATAGATAGATAGATAGATAGATAGATAGATAGATAGATACAGTGGCGTAGCGTGGGTTGTCAGCACCCGGAGCAAGGCAAGTAATTTGCGCCCCCTAACCCGTGGATTTGCGCCCCCTAACCCTACCCCCTAACCCCCAGATGTTGTGCCCGGTGCGGCCGGCCCCCCCTGCACCCCCCACACTACGCCACTGGATAGATAGATAGATATAGATATAGTTGACATCCCTCTATCTTGTGTGTGTGTGTGTGTAAGGTAAAAGGTAAAGGTACCCCTGCCCGTACGGGCCAGTCTTGACAGACTCTGGGGTTGTGCGCCCATCTCACTCAAGAGGCCAGGGGCCAGCGCTGTCCGGAGACACTTCCGGGTCACGTGGCCAGCGTGACATCGCTGCTCTGGCGTGCCAGAGCCGCACACGGAAACGCCGTTTACCTTCCCGCCGGTAAGCGGTCCCTATTTATCTACTTGCACCCGGGGGTGCTTTCGAACTGCTAGGTTGGCAGGCGCTGGGACCGAGCAGCGGGAGCGCACCCCGCCGCGGGGATTCGAACCGCCGACCTTTCGATCGGCAAGCCCTAGGCGCTGAGGCTTTAACCCACAGCACCACCTGCGCAGGTGGGAATAGATTCCAGCTATTGTCTGTATTTGCTACCGCAGCCACATACTGTATCACCCAGATGGAGACCTCCATTGCTTGGTATGATTAAAGGTAAAGGTAAAGGTACCCCTGCCCGTACGGGCCAGTCTTGACAGACTCTGGGGTTGTGCGCCCATCTCACTCAAGAGGCCAGGGGCCAGCGCTGTCCGGAGACACTTCCGGGTCACGTGGCCAGCGTGACATCGCTGCTCTGGCGAGCCAGAGCCGCACACGGAAACGCCGTTTACCTTCCCGCTGGTAAGCGGTCCCTATTTATCTACTTGCACCCGGAGGTGCTTTCGAACTGCTAGGTTGGCAGGCGCTGGGACCGAGCAGCGGGAGCGCACCCCGCCGCAGGGATTCGAACCGCCGACCTTTCGATCGGCAAGCCCTAGGCGCTGAGGCTTTAACCCACAGCACCACCTGCGCAGGTGGGAATAGATTCCAGCTATTGTCTGTATTTGCTACCGCAGCCACATACTGTATCACCCAGATGGAGACCTCCATTGCTTGGTATGATTAAAGGTAAAGGTAAAGGTACCCCTGCCCGTAGGGGCCAGTCTTGACAGACTCTGGGGTTGTGCGCCCATCTCACTTAAGAGGCCGGGGGCCAGCGCTGTCCGGAGACACTTCCGGGTCACGTGGCCAGCGTGACATCGCTGCTCTGGCGAGCCAGAGCCGCACACGGAAACGCCGTTTACCTTCCCGCTAGTAAGTGGTCCCTATTTATCTACTTGCACCCAGAGGGGCTTTCGAACTGCTAGGTTGGCAGGCGCTGGGACCGAGCAGTGGGAGCGCACCCCGCCGCAGGGATTCGAACCGCCGACCTTTCGATCCTAGGCGCTGAGGCTTTAACCCACAGCGCCACCTGCGTCCCATGTGTGTGTGTGTGTGTATACATATATAAATCCTGCCAGGACATCCTTTTCCCCCTTACCTTTCCCCCCCCCCGCCCCACACGATGCCTGCAGCCCCCCCCACCCCCCCAGGCGTCTCTTCCTCGCAGCATCCCCAACGGACGTGCGGCGGTGGGGCAGCCCGCCCGCCCCCCACCCCTTCCCCCCCCCCCGGCGGTGGGGACGAGCCATCTCCCCGCCACGCAACGGTCTCAGGCTCCGGGTTCGACGACGCTGCCGCCGCCGCCGCCCGGGGCGCCCACTGACCTGGCCGCTCAGCGCCATCTTCCAGCGGGGCGGGAGGGCGACGCCGTGAGCAGCCCGGGCGGAGGAGGCGGAGCGAGAGGAGGCGGCGGCGGCGGCGGCGGGGAAGGGAGGAGAGAGACCAGGCCCCTCGCCGCCCTCTGAAGTCTTTCCGCGCGTGTTTGAAATCCCCTTATCTGGCCTCGTTTGAACTCGACGCGTGTCAAGGGCGCCGACCTGAACGGAATGACAGGCGGGCAGGTTAAGCCCCGCCCACAGGGTTGGTCACGTGTCACGGCACACACACACACACACACGCGCGCGCGCGCGCGCGCGCCATTTGAATGGCAGTGTCCATCAACCTGGGGGCGGGGTGAGGCAGCCCCTTCAAATGTTTTTTTTTTTAGGGGGGGGGACACCCCACCCCCACCCCCAGGAGTTGACCCCCTATCAGTGTGGATTTACATATAAGCTCAACAAGCTATAGCTTAGGGCTCCACTCTCTTGGGGGGCCCCCAAAAATGTAAAGAAAAAAAAATACAGTGGTGCCCCGCAAGACGAACGCCTCGCAAGACGGAAAACCCGCTAGACGAAAGGGTTTTCCGTTTGGGAGGCGCTTCGCAAAACAAATTTCCCTATGGGCTTGCTTCGCAAGACGAAAATGTCTTGCGAGTTCCTGCGGGGTTTTTTTTCCTCCCCCCCCCCTTTTCCTAAGCCGCTAAGCCGCTTATCTGCTTATCCGCTAAGCCGCTAAACCGCTAATAGCGCTAATCCGCTAAGCCGCTAATGGGCTTGCTTCGCAAGACAAAAAAACCGCTAGACGAAGAGACTCGCGGAACGGATTAATTTCGTCTTGCGAGGCACCACTGTATGGATGCACATTTCCAAAATGTAAGATAAAAAAGAAATAAAATAAAACCTACATAAAGCAACAGTGTTTTGTGTTGTGTAGGCTCCTATTTGTAATCCTATTCGTAATGTCCAAATGGCTTTAGAGGCCTTTTAGGTCCATAAATTACCGCATAAGCGGGGGGAAATAGTGACAATTTGTTGTTGACAAAGGACAGCTGGACTTTCAGTAGCTTAGGGCAGGGGTCAGCAACCTTTTTCAGCCATGGGCCGGTCCACCGTCTCTCAGACCTTGTGGTGGGTCGGACTATATTTTTTGGGGGGGAAATGAACGAATTCCCATGCCCCACAAATAACCCAGAGATGCATTTTAAATAGAAGCACACATTCTACTCATGTAAAAACACCAGGCAGGCCCCACAAATAACCCAGAGATGCATTTTAAATAAAAGCACACATCCTACTCATGTAAAAACACGCTGATTCCCAAACCGTCTGCAGGCCGATTGAGAAGGCAATTGGGCCACATTTGGCCCACGGGCCTTAGGTTGCCTACCCCTGGCTTAGGGCCACATCAAACCTAAATACAGCCCTGACCCCTATGATACGTGTGCGAAAGGCACGCTTTCATAACAAGGTCTCTGGACCCTAGGGAGCTAGGGTTGGGGGTTGCCAAACAGGCAGAATAGGTGCCGACCTACGGGCCTTTTGGGGGTCAAAATAATATTGATTTGGTTTGGCTGGTAAAATCAAAAACGTATTAGGAGATAATTTGCGAGGGGCCCTCTGAGATTGCGACTGCCTAGGACCTAAGAGCCCTCCATAGGGTTCAATCTGGCGCTGTTGTCACCTGTTGTCCTGTATAATACAGGATTGTCCCATACAGTGGTGCCTCGCAAGACAAAAATAATCCGTTCCGCGAGTCTCTTCGTCTAGCGGTTTTTTCGTCTTGCGAAGCATCCCTATTAGCGGCTTAGCGGATTAGCGCTATTAGCGGCTTAGCGGCTTAGCGGCTATTAGCGGCTTAGAAAAAGGGGGGAAAGGGGAAAAACTCACAAGACTCACAAGACTTTTTCGTCTTGCGAAGCAAGCCCATAGGGAAATTCGTCTTGCGAAGCGCCTCGAAAAACGGAAAACCCTTTCGTCTAGCGGGTTTTTCGTCTTGCGAGGCATTCGTCTTGCGGGGCACCACTGTATTTCAATGTAAAATGCAGATGGATAACAGTTTTGTCCTGTATTTCAGGTCCTTTCTCTTTCTGCCAAGTTAGGGAACCTCTCCAAATACATGTGTGTGGAAGGTTGTGTGGAAGGTCATGTATTTAAGCTCCGGGTAGCCAAGCACAGACAGAATTTCAAATTCATGCAGATATGCACAGGTGTATCTGAAAAATTCCAGATTCCCGGTCCTAGACTAACCGCAACATCACACAGGCTTAAGTAATGCTCAGTTTGGGAGAACATGGAATATGTGTGAGATAGCCTAGTGTCTTACCTGGGACAGTCGGAATGGAAACTTCAATTTAGTGACACACTTAAATTAAAACAGAACAATCAGTAAACCGGAGCTGTCATGATGTCTTGCATGACTAAGGCCAGCCTTCTTCAGTCAATATTAACCACAGCCTTTCTTGCAACTATTAGTGGTGGGCTTAGAACATTAATAGTCAAATTGGCACAACCACTCCTTAGGAGGAAGCCAGACTCAAATTCTTCTCCCTGACATTTAGTTGTCTCTGTGCCGGGTTCCCCCCACTATATAGATTTGATTTTTACTGTATTTATTTATTTGGCATGAAAGAACATTCACTCCAAAGTTTTCTTCCACCTGAAGTCTGGAGCGTAACATCCCTGGCAGTGATGTACCAGTAGCCATCACAGCTCATTTATTGTATCTACAGTCAGTGATCCTGGTTGTGGGGCGGACTGAAACTGCAGCCAGGCAAACGGCCATTCAATCTCCCTGAGATCGCCTGAGAAGGAGATTTGCTGAAACTGAGACCTTTGAGCCTCTGTCTGAGGGCTGCTCTGGAAGTACTGAACAACAATTGTCCAACAGACTCACACCAGATATTGCTCGCAGTTTTAGAATCAGGTAGGAACATAGAAATGTGAATAACTTTTTTGAGAGGAGACTTGCAAAACTGCTGGGAAAAGTGCATTTGTGAATGGTTTTACCGCCTGCCTCTTTTTAGTGCTTTCTGTGAGAACCAGGCCTCCAAAGGGCATGTTTCATTCTAATGCCAAAACAAGCAAGCAAATGTGCTCTTTTAATCCTGAAAGAAAGGGAGGGGAAAGTGCACTAGAGTTGGGCAGCCAGCTTCTGAGATAAACTGGAGGGGTGAAATTCCTGAGTCAACCTGCTGGCAAACTAGTGATTTCTCTTGCTCCTAGATAGGCTCTGAACAATCGAAGTCGTTTGGAAGAAAAAGGAGGAT
Organism: Podarcis cretensis; assembly: GCF_951804945.1. NCBI lineage: Eukaryota > Metazoa > Chordata > Lepidosauria > Squamata > Lacertidae > Podarcis > Podarcis cretensis. The sequence continues at coordinate 115,112,892 of NC_137172.1, read as the reverse complement.
TTAATTGTCCTAATTGTGATATTTTGTCACCAGCTTTAGTATGACCAGGTCCTACTTTCCAGCATTCCACAGGCTTGTGAGCTAAAACTTCACACCGCCAAAGGAGGTTTACCCTTATAATGGATCTGAGATGTCCATGGAGTATAAAAAGAGGAACTTATCACCAGTATTGCCTTATATATTATGTGCTTATGAATATTTAATTGTTGTCCTTAGACTTAAATACCTTTCTTTGCAAATAAGCAATCTGTAGTTTGTCAAATGTTTTGTGCTGCAGATTACCCTAAAATGTTAGATTGAATTATTTATGTGAAGCTGACCTTGAAATAAATCCATACTGTGATAGATGAAACACGAATGCTTCAGACATGGAAAATTGTTTGTTGAAACCATAGTGAAATTCACTTGCAACGGGAGCACTGTGCTTGATTAACTTCCATGCCACAAAGATGTGGTATTCTAGTTTTAACAATGCCAATTTATATACAGGCCTTCTGCATATAATGGGAATTCCCAGAATATTTCAGCTTCTCCGACAGAAAAAAAGCTTGAAAAGTATTGCCTTTCACCCCTGCAGCATGTCACTGCTTTATAAAAATGGCAGCAATTCTGAATCAGCTGGTACCACTGGGTTTGGAAAGGAATTTCTTCCCTTTTGCATGGGGACTAAATAATATGCAACTATCCCCATGACAGGGTGAGCTCCCGTTGCTCGGTCCCTGCTCCTGCCAACCTAGCAGTTCAAAAACCTGTCAAAGTGCAAGTAGATAAATAGGTACCGCTCTGGCGGGAAGGTAAACGGCATTTCCGTGCGCTGCCACATGACCTGGAAGCTGTACACCGGCTCCCTCGGCCAGTAAAGCGAGATGAGCGCCGCAACCCCAGAGTCGGTCATGACTGGACCTAATGGTCAGGGGTCCTTTACCTTTACCTTTACCACTGATCAGGGCAGTGAAAATGTTTTGGAATGGTCACACTACTGCACTTCCAATCAGTGTAACTTCCTGCTGAAATCCTGTAACTTTTAAACAGGTTATTTTTGTCCCACTCTTGTTGCACTCTGGACAGCAATCATGTGGTGGCATCGGTCTTCAGAAACTTACTGTGACTGTGAAGTCCTCATGTTACTTTCCTGCCCTACAGCTGTATGACAGAGAGCTATATCTCACACAATGAATTGTAGAGGGATCTTGATAAGTGCAACGTTTATATATTTTGCCACTATGGTTTTTCTCAGTGTGAAGGATTCTGAATATAATAAATACAATGGAGGCTTAAAATTAGAAAAGTGTGATTGAAATGGTATGTATACTTCAGGGCACTGTGATCATTTCTAGAATCTGATACACATTTTTGTTGTGATAATATGAGGTTTCAGGACAGTGCAAATCACACAAGCGAAACAGAGGAACTTGAAAGCATCAGCACATAACAACCTCTTACACAATCCAAACTTGCTTCATTTTTCATAGTCTCCAGATTCATATTCTGCCTCTTCCTCGTCTTCAGCAGAATCAAAATCGTCTCCATAATCTGTGCCATCGCTTGTGCTCCAGCTGCCAGGAATATTCTGGAAGGTTAATGATGAGTCTGCAGAATAAGGCATAATAAGTGTTAACAATTAAGCTTGTGATTGGGGAGTGGCCATAGGTTAGTGAATAGGGCCCTCTTTTGCCTGCAGGAGGCCCAGTTTCATTCCTGGGCAGGTTCAGTTCAGGTGGCAGGACTGGGAAACAGGCTGACTGTGCCTCAAGACTCATAGCTGTTAACTGTCCCTTATTTGGCGGGAAAGTCCCTTATCCCAGCGCCATGTCCCGCTGCTGTCCCTTATTGATGATGTCCCTTAAATTTCCCGGGTTTCAAAGGAAGCAGCTCTTCTCCCTCCCTCCTTGCCAGCCAGGGAGGAGGGAGGCTCCAACTGTGTTGCTTGGCTGCGTTGCTCACCCAATAAGGAGTCTAAGAACGACTGGGGGGGTGGAGCTTGCTTGCCTTGTGCTGATCAAATCAGCTGCGTTGCCTGGGGACTTGCCTTTGCTCAGCGCTTCCCAGCAGAGAAGTGACAGTGGTTTTCCTTGCTGCATCCCCTTTGCCGGGTTGCTGCGCTGTGGGAACCACCACTTGAGGCTTCGTTTGGATGCTGGCTGGGCTTTCTGCCTTTGGCTCGGAGGGGCTCAGAAGTTGAACATACCTGTGCCCGAAAAATCCCTTATTTTGGCTGCTGATTCCTTATTTTCGAGGCTGCTGGTCCCTTATTTTCAAATCTGGAAGTTGACAGCTATGCTCAGACTTTGGAGAGCAGTTGCCAGTCAGAGCAGACACTACTGCATTACACAGGCCAATAGCCTAGGGCCGCTTCATATTTGGGGAGAGGGAGAAAATGGGAGAGCGGAAATTGCGCCTCAAACAAAAATATTGTGAGTTAATCAGACATTGGAAAGACATCAACTACATTAAAATATGAGTTCAGTTTTCAAATGTCGCGCTGCCAAATCCTGCGGCGAAGCACCACTTCTTAATTTCATGCCACTGACCAAAGGTTACAAAAAGCCATTATGTCCACTGAAACATAGATTCCCTATCTAAAACATACCAGTTTGAAATGAACAATTTGGGTTACTATTAGCAGAATCAGGCAACCACAACCGAAAGCTTGATCTTTTTGCGTCTTTCCGCCAGCAAGCTTTTTGGGAACTGATTGTTTTTAATAAAAGGGCTGGCGCCGTGCTGGTTATATTACTAATAGATATACATTTCTATCAATGTTAATTTTTTTCTTAACTAATGTTTTTTTCTATGTTTTTAGTTTTTCTTATTTTTATCTGTAAACCACCCTGAGTCCCCTGTCATGGAAAAAGGACTAATACAGTAATAATAATAATACAGTGATTTACCATCAATAACTTTCAGCCTTGCAGATGAATAGGCAAACCCGTATTTGTTTTTTGTTTGGCATATGTAGACACCTTCATCTGATTTCTTGATCCCTTGAATTTGTAACCATCCAGACACACTGTACTTACGAGGTCCCCCTCTTGCCTGAGAAAATGAAAGCCAAATAGCAAATAAATGAAGGTCGAATAACAAATAGGATGAAGTCTTCACCATGTATACTCCACTGACGTCAGTGAAATGTACATCATTGAGATTTTGATTGCGGCATTATATATGTTCTACGGTCTTGTATGGAGCAACTACTTTTGCAGTGTTCCTCAACATGGCAAAGAGAAGAGCAAAGAGGACAAGCAAGTTGTTGGTTTGCTCATCCCAAACTCCAAGTCATTTATGAACAAGTTAAAAATCACTGCTCCCAAACCAATCCTCGGTTGTCTTTTCCCAGCCTTGAAAGGTGAGGAATTCTAGATGTCTTCTTCAGCCGCCATTTTGTTGTAGGGAGAGGTCTGTGTCTCCTGCTAAGTTTACCACAAAGAAAAGGTAATTATATCGCCTTACCTACTTTAAACTGTATACCTGTATTGAAATATGAGCATCATCTCCTGGCAGAAACATCTTATTTCCTTTCTTCTTCCACTCAAGGTGTGGCATGGGATATGCCGATACCTCACAACCGAAGATGACGTCATTCCCTGTGAAATTCTGGGTGTCTCGAGGTGGCAAAGAAATAACAGGAGCTGGAAGAGACACGATTGAGAGGATCATCATGCTCAAGAGTCACATTAAACAGCTTTCACAACACAGGCTAATTCTATTTATTTGTTTATTTTATTTACTTGTTTCATAAAATTTATACACTGCTTGACTGTAACAAACAAACAACTCAAAGAGGTTTTCTTACGACAAGCATTATGTGTTATGCCACCACCCTACAGCAGCCAATTTGTGACTGGCGCCCACAGCACTCACTCAATGCACCCAATAGCCCCCACAGGTTGGCAACTCCTGACAACTCATTAGTGAAGTCACAAAGCTTTGCTGTTTTTCATAAATCTCCATGTGAGCATGTCCCAAGAGTGAAAGGAAGGAGGGGAGAAAGTGTCACCAGCCATAAAATTGCCTGTGTGCATGTTTTGGGATGCTTTTGAATTATGGTGCTGGAGGAGACTCTTGAGAGTCCCATGGACTGCAAGAAGATCAAACCTCTCCATTCTGAAGGAAATCAGCCCTGAGTGCTCACTGGAAGGACAGATCCTGAAGCTGAGGCTCCAATACTTTGGCCACCTCATGAGAAGAGAAGACTCCCTGGAAAGGACCCTGATGCTGGGAAAGATGGAGGGCACAAGGAGAAGGGGACAACAGAGGACAAGATGGTTGGACAGTGTTCTGGAAGCTACTAACATGAGTTTGACCAAACTGCGGGACGCAGTGGGAGAGAGGAGTGCCTGGCGTGCTCTGGTCCATGAAGAGTCGGACACTACTAAACGACTAAACAACAACAGTGTTTTGGGAATTGTATCAGTGTTTTGTTTTTTCAGACCAGGGTTTGCAGCTGTGTTGTTTGTAGACTGTGTCATCTCTGACCGTGAGAGTTAGGAGTACACATGTGACGGATGGAACTGTGGTAACCGAGAATGGCATCATGTTTGCAGTTCTGCTAAACCAAGGCAGGGTCAAACTGCTGATCTATTAGGCCTAATAAGAGCAAGTGTTAGCCACTAACAGATTTTAATCCCAAAGGAGTTGGAGAAATAACTTTCCCTATGAATGGCTAAATGAAAACTGCTTAATATTTCAAAAAATATACGGTGTAAAGACTAAAAACAAGCAATATGTCAACAAAATCTTTAAACAAGTACAAAAACACAACCAAAAACCAATCAAACACCAATATAACAAAGCACATAAAAGCATTAAACAGAAAACCAGAGGATTCAAACATGTCAGACTGGGTCCTAGTTTATAGGTCAGCAAACGTCTGGTCATCTCAAGGTGTCTGAAGCAACTGGTGGTTGCTGATTCATATTTGGCACAGGTAAAACCCTTCCACCATGCAGGGGCAACAGCTGGAAATGACCATTTTCTGGGGACTGCATCCTATGATATTATGAAGGGTGTGGTGCCAGGAGTATAATTTGCCCAGATGATGTTATAGGGGGGAGCAGGCATTCAAGGGACGCAGGTGGCGCTGTGGGTTAAACCACAGAGCCAAGGACTTGCCGATTAGAAGGTCGGCGGTTCGAATCCCCGCAACAGGGTGAGCTCCCGTTGCTCGGTCCCTGCTCCTGCCAACCTAGCAGTTCGAAAGCACGTCAAAGTGCAAGTAGATAAATAGGTACTGCTCTGGCGGGAAGGTAAACAGTGTGCTGATCTGGTTCGCCAGAAGTGGCTTAGTCATGCTGGCCACATGATCCGGAAGCTGTATGCCAGCTCTCTTGGCCAGTAAAACGAGATGAGCGCCTCAACCCCAGAGTCGGTCACGACTGGACCTAATGGTGAGGGGTCCCTTTACCTTTAGTCATTCAAGTAACCTGGTCCCAAGCTGTTCAGGACTTTTTAATGTTAACAAACAGACCTTGAGCCAATCTGCAGCAAGTGCAGTTCCCACAGCATGGGGAATGAACAATAAATAATTGTCCCTTTTTAAGCAATTCCTAAAAGCATTTCATCCTCACAATAACCTCTTGAAGAGGGAGAGTGACTTTCCCAAGTACTGAACCTGGAATTTTCCCTCCCACCTGTGGCCAAGAAGACTGCAGTCCTGAGTAGATTTAGGCAGTTCAAATCCCACAAGGTTAAAACAGGTTGCTGTGTGCTGGATTGCAGCTCAGCAGCTAGCCACTGCTACACTGGCATTTAAAAAAAGCATTTTTAAGCACTGTTTGTGTTCTTGTTACCAGTGTTGCACACAGTGAAGCCGAACACCCCATCTGCTTACAAGAATGCTTCGATTTCCCCACCACCAGCACCGCCTCTTTTATTCCGAATGGTAGCTGTTAATTTTGAACCCAGCATGAAGGACAGTTATAACTGTGAACCATGTGAGTTGCTGCCAGTTCATTTGGGCACTAAATTCTGTTTTATAACTTTCATTTTGATCAAGCTATTAAAGTCATTATGCTTTTTTGCGGGGGGCGGGGGGAGAGAGCACCTTTTAAAAATGTAATTACAATGCAGTTTTCCATTTCACATTCAGATTAAATTTGTGAAATACTAGACCACGTAGAATTTTTGTCATTTGTCTGAAGGACGACGATGTGGTTTTCATTTGTGTGTTTTCAAAAATAAATAAATAAATAGTATGTCGTAAAGGTAAAGGGAACCTGTCATATATATATATATCTATACACACATATACATACAGCCACTAGGGGGAGTGGGTTTAATGTCTTCCTTTGAACACATTAAACGAGCAACCACTTTAATAAAGATTGGGGCTTTTGAAGATGCAGAATTGAAAAAGCATATCTGTTGTTGAAATCCTGTATTTCTCTACTCAGATTCCGATTGTTGAATGGGGTTTCTGTCAAGTAAGACGGCATAGGATAATCACCATCAACAACAACAATAACTACTACTATTACTACCCCACCTATCCGACTGGGTTGCTAATTTCTTGGCTGAGAGGGGAGAATGCACTTAAACACATCATCAAATAAGAAGAAGCACATCCCCCCCAAATTGAGAACAAAGTAGGGAACAGATTTGACTTTTGAGAAAGAGCTAAAAGTGCTATTCTCTTCATCTGGGCGATGAAGTGGTGCCTCTGCCTCTAGATATCTTAAGTGGGTGCAGCGGATGTGATATTTGCTGAACTGCCGTGCCATTTGCTTCCACCCGTGCTCTCAATGGATCTCTCATTTCAGAGGAAATCGAGGCTAAGCCACGGAACCACCGCCCCAGGAATTCCTCACTAGTGGGGAGAGCAGAACAACACTTATGTCACCTGACTTCTAGGAATGTCAAACTGACTGCCTCTTAAAATCTTCAATAGCAATAGCCCTTTCCTTGCATTAGATGCATGAAGCAGGTTTGCACGATTAAAGGGAAGAGGGGGAATCTATTGCTGCCCCCCCCTGCAGATGTCCATGCATTGCGTATATACATCAGAAGAGGGAGAGTCCACATCTGTATAGCTCTGCACACACACAGGCTTTGTCACAAAGTGGAACCCCAAGGCGGCACAAGTTAGGCAGTGAGTAGCTCGTGTAGCTTCCTCCAGTTGTTTGGGACTACAACTCCCATCAGGCCCAGCCTGCATGGCCAATCTTCAGGGATGATGGGAGTTGCATTCCACAACACCTAGAAGGTACCACGTCGGTTACTTCCAAACTAGGCCATATCAATCAGCAGTGATCCTAGGAAGTAAGACCTATTGCAGATACTGTATTAATATTTGCACAGATTGAAGAGACAGGAAGCATGAGGACTTTGGTCCCAATTACCAACTGTAACTGTTTTAACTACAGATGATGGTTTTTTCATACATTCATTGCCCGCTGCCCTCGTCTACCACCCATTTCCCCTACTGTCTGTTACCTATGGACTTGTTCATAAATTACACACAACACAAGTACAAGTAATTGTGTGACTGTGCACTTGTTGATTTGCACACACAGGCGCACAAACTTCACGCTCGTTGAATGTCAGTAAAGGTAAAGGGACCACTGACCATTAAGTCCAGTCGTGACCGACTCTGGGGTTGTGGCGCTCATCTCGCTTTATTGGCTGAAGGAGACGGCGTACAGCTTCCGGGTCATGTGGCCAGCATGACTAAGCCGCTTTTGGCGAACAAGAGCAGTGCACAGAAACGCCGTTTACCTTCCCGCCGGAGTGGTACCTATTTATCTACTTGCACTTTGACGTGCTTTCGAACTGCTAGGTTGACAGGATCAGGGACTGAGGAACAGGAGCTCACCCTGTCACGGGGATTCGAACTGCCGACCTTCTGATCGGCAAGCCCTAGGCTCTGTGGTTTAACCCACAGCGCCACCCACGTCCCCGTTGAATGTTACATGTGAATACTTATGATAGCATGTTGCTTAATTATTTGTGTGCACAGGTTCACAGATTGCAAACTAGTTGAATGTGACCATCCCTTATTTTAGATTGGAAGCTCCTCGAGGACAGGGATCTAGGGGAGGAGGAAGGGGGGGTGGGCCGCCCCGGGTGTCACCACCGAGGGGGGTGACAAAATGCCAGGCGGCACTCACTGCGGGGCCTGCAGCGTGCCCGAGCCACGCGTCTCTCCTGGGAGTGATGCAGTGGCTTGGGCACCTGCAGGCTCCATGCTGCCCCAAACTGTCCGCCTACCGCCTCTCCCTCAGCTGTAGGGCGGCTGAGTGGGAGGAGGCAGGCGGACACCTCAGAGGCCCCACAGAGTGTCCTGCCCAGGCTCACCCCACCCCGTGGGTGGCTGGCCCCACCCCTGGGCACAGGGCACGTGTGCCACCCCAGTGCTCTGTCACTGCAGGGATCTATCTATTTTCCCTTTGAAACTCTCGCATTACATAAACTGACGACATTCCTCTGTACATGCGCATGCCCACGCTCAAACACACACATGTACATACTTCAGATATTTATCCCTACGTTTCTCTGTTTTATTTGCCCATGGAATCCTAAAACCGTTTTCCGCTATACATACAAAATTATATATTGTTTCATACATGTAAAATTATACGAAGCGTTGCCAATTGCTGTCAAAATTCACTGCATGTGCAATACTGCCATTCTACATGCGCAATTTATGTCACCTCTAGGCTGGCCTGAGATCCCTGTGCTTTTTTGTATGGAGAGCTCTTGGCCACTGCGCCTGCAGCATGGCACAGACGATGCCAGCGTTGCCGAAACATTTCGCTGACATTGCCAGTCAATACGCCCGGGTGCCTTTGTATGAACTGGGTGCCTGGGAGTTATCACTGTGCGCATAGTGTCACATGCGACTGCTATAGATCACTGGCATGCTTTGAAGAATGCAGAAAATCACATATGGGAAAATCTTACATAAATTCGTCTTGGCTCCATTTCGGAACTGTGTGCCATTTGGACCTCACTCCAAAGGCTGTGCTAAATCTCTTGGAATCCTGTAAAGCGATGATGCTAATTGCAGAAGAATGAATCATTTACACATCAGGCTATAAAGCTGCCAGGAGGCTAAGAACTAATCTCTCCATTTGGTTATCTTTTCCGTTGGGGTTTTTCACATGCAGTGAAGCTGCATGCAAAGGTTTGTTCTTCGGTATAAAAAGAAACATGACCTTGCATGTGATTTATTTAAATCTGCATAAGACTGTAAGGGATTTGGGGGATCTGAGACTTTAAACATTATATATTGTTTCAGCTTGAACCTTCCTACTTTGACATACAGTGGTTATTTAGATCTTTCATATCAATGTTGCTGTCTTGTTAATTTCAACTTTATATACTAAGATTGGACCTAGCTGCTTTATGTTGATTACTTTTTTTAGATATTAAATAAAGAGCATCTTTTTCTATACTTTTACCCATATTTCTATAGTCCTGCCTTTCATTCATGGATAGTGGTAAAAGGACTCTCTTATGGCCCAGCTACAAATCTGCAGGCAATTTGTGTTCTTCAGCTTCACATTTTCACACTCCCCTCTGATCAACAGGTTGTCAATTCCCATGTGAATTCTACAATGTTAATCTCACAGGATACGTCCAGAACACGTTTACATGCTTTAACAAAAGCTTTGTGGACTCTGCATCCAATGTTTTGTAGCCTCAGAAGACACACTTTGAACAGGACTCCTCGTTGTTACTGTTTGTTACCTTAATAGGAACTTTATCTAATAAAATGTCAATAAGGGGGGGGGGACTGGATGCAAGAGGGAGTATATTTTCTCATTCCAGGATCACATAATATCACACTTGTGCCTATGTCCTTAGGGAACCCAAATCTACAATTGAGTAAGTCCCAATAAAGGGATGCAGATGGCACTGTGGGTTAAACCACAGAGCCTAGGACTTGCTGATCAGAAGGTCGGCGGTTCGAATCCCCGCAACGGGGTGAGCTCCTGTTGCTCAATCCCTGCTCCTGCCAACCTAGCAGTTCAAAAGCACGTCATAGTGCAAGTAGATAAATAGGTACCGCTCTGGCGGGAAGGTAAACGGCATTTCCGTGCGCTGCTCTGTGCTTCCGTGGCACTGTGGGTTAAACCACAGAGCCTAGGACTGGCTTATCAGAAGGTCGGCGGTTCGAATCTCCGCAACGGGGTGAGCTCCTGTTGCTCAATCCCTGCTCCTGCCAACCTAGCAGTTCAAAAGCACGTCATAGTGCAAGTAGATAAATAGGTACCGCTCTGGCGGGAAGGTAAACGGCATTTCCGTGCGCTGCTCTGTGCTTCCGTGGCACTGTGGGTTAAACCACAGAGCCTAGGACTTGCTGATCAGAAGGTCGGCGGTTCGAATCCCCGCAACGGGGTGAGCTCCTGTTGCTCAATCCCTGCTCCTGCCAACCTAGCAGTTCAAAAGCACATCAAAGTGCAAGTAGATAAATAGGTACCGCTCTGGCGGGAAGGTAAACGGCATTTCCGTGCGCTGCTCTGGTTCGCCAGAAGCGGCTTAGTCATGCTGGCCACATGACCCGGAAGCTGTACGCCGGCTCCCTCGGCCAATAAAGGGAGATGAGCGCCGCAACTCCAGAGTCAGTCACGACTGGACCTAATGGTCAGGGGTCCCTTTACCCTTTACCTTTAAGTCCCAATAAAGTCAATAAGTTTAACTTCTTGCATTGTCAGGCTGCAATCCCATATATCCTTACCTGGACGTAAACACCACCGAACATTGTGGGACTCACTTTAGCATAAACACACATAGGATTTCTCATCTAAACTCCAAAAAGATAACAAATTGCTCATCTGCTTAACTCCAAAAGAGTGATTTCCGAGCCCCTCTGTTGCATCCCTAGACTATGCTGCTAAATATCACCATTAGTAAATCTCAGCTTCCCCCAGGTACATACTTTAGACTCTGCTTTGCCTTTCCTTACCCGATGTGCATGGTCCTTTGTGCTTTATGCTCGCATTTGTCCCCTTTCCTGCATAAGCCTCATGGAACTGGCAGATGTTCTCATAGGTCTTCCCTTCAGGTCCACATACAGTCTCCTGCAGCTTGCAGACACATTGTGGCTCGGGGATTTCTCCAGACTTGATGTCACGGACATCCAAACGGCACTCCAGGTTGTCCCCGCATTGCCCGTAAAAATGGCTGCCTTCGTCCAAGTCACAGATCTGCCCCTCCACATTCCCGCATTCGGGACAGCAGCCGCATGAGTCCAACACGGTCCCTGCTTGGCAGGATGTAGGCACAGGGCAAAGTTCCAGGTTGCATATTCCACAGCTGTCCCCTTCCCTCAGCAGTCTCAACCATCCTCTGTGGTACCAGGTGGGGAAGGACTGAGAAAGTTGTATCAGGGCTACCAGGAAAACTGTAGCCACCAGGGGTTTCATCTTGAGAATGTAATCAACAAGAAGCAAAGACCTTTTGGAGGCAAGCCAGAAGAAAGGAGGAGGAGGAGGAGAGAGCAAGCGAAAGAAAGCATGTCACAGTCACATTCCACTTTTCGGTTTGGAATATGAATCTGGAACAAACGCTAGAGGCTTTAAAAGAGAAATCAGCACCAGATCACAGCTTCCCCATATTAATAACAGTCAAGATTAAATGTCAAGTTTCTTTAGCACAGTTTTGGAATGCTGCTACTGCTACCCCACATGGGGAAAAAACTAACAACCCTCCTCTCCTTTACTCGTGAACCTGACCTGTGTTTTTTACATTGTCGCTGTGTGCATTTCTTTAACCATGTCTCAGTCCCCCTGCAAAAATTGACATAAATTAGTAACTGCATTGCAAACACGTTAAGTTATAGAAACTAAACGAGGATATGCACAGCACTTGTTTGTTTCTATAACTTCAGCCAAAAAGAAGGAGAATTCTGCCCTCGCTGGCAGGTTTTGATCAAATCTGTTGCTCCACAATAACCAAAAATAAATTGGAAGTATTTATAAAAGCGTTCCTCCTTTATTCACCTCCCTTGAATTTTATCATACAAGTAACACTCACTACCACTGTATTTTCCTTATAATCATCTTAGCCAATCTTCAGTGTATACATTTGCCGCTTGGAGCAGCTGCAGGAATTTGCCACAGCTACCAATTGCCTGCCCAATTGCCACAGCCACAGCCAATCGCCAGCAGGTCTTGCTGCAGCCACCAATCACCCGCCCAATCGCCGCTGCCAATCTCCTGCTTGCTGCTGCCATTAATTGCACGTCCCCCCCTCCTCATTCACTATCCATGTATAAGACAACACTCAATTTTTTTCCATTTTTTAAAGCAAAAAGCATCGTCTTATACACTGAAAAATACGGTATTCCGTGGATTGACGTTTGCTCTGATTCAGCAGTAAAGAGCGGGTTTTCCTGGAGAAAGGAGTGGAACAAATGAAAAAATAGTGTAAGTGGAAAACCGCTCAGACACTTGCTTCCTACAAGTAAAGTGTGGACAAGCCCTTTGTTGAGCATTCATTTTGATTTGTTTACAAAACATGTAAATTGTTCATTCTTTCATTCCACAATCTACAATGTTTTTCCTCCTTTTTTGCAGTGCTCCTTGTACACACTGCAAAAGTCTGTTTCCTATTTTTAAAAAGTGGATTTGCTGTGTTAGGGTAACAGGGCACAAACCTAAACTGCTAGTATGCACTTGAATCCCTCGTGCAAAAGATTGGCAGTCTGGAAGCGCTTTCTTGATCCTTTGTTGCTCTAGATCAGGAGTTGATCACGTAGCTCTCTAGTTTTGTCTCAGGGCCAATTACAGAACCCCCCCTCTAGTTGATTGACAGCTCTCTGTTTGAACGGTTAGATATCCATTGTTGTTGAACACTTTTGAAATGTTTCCATTTGTCTGGGAGGCGGAAGAACAGAATTATAGTTCTCTCTTTTTAATATTATGTAGAAAACAATTAAAATATATAGGATGGATTATTAAAATATGTAAAATTTATAATTTAATTATAAGATTGCAGAGCTTTATAGTCTAATAGCTCTGGTGTATTTTGCATAACAGTGAACAATTGCTTCCTTAAAGCACACAGTAGAATCATTTACTTGATGCTGGAGAATAAGTTAATTATGGATCCCTTGGCTTTGACTAATGGTTTTAATAATCACATTACTGTAGAATTAACTTATACTTTACCATGCTTATAGCGCTAATGATGAGAATTATAAAATTTATGTATCTTCAAAGTAAAATTGGCATGAAAAAGCTGCCAGAAAATACAGCAGCTCCTCAGAGAACGTTTAATGGGTATCCAATCACTTCTGATTCTTCTCCCACTTATCCTCACTACTCATTTACAATTTTCTTCTGCTTCCAAGACTGCTCAGCAATTACCATTTTATGAGCTGAAATGTGGATGGTCTTCCTGGGCAGAGTGTATTAAAAACAACAACCCTGGCCTAGAACCAAAACAAACAACCCCAGCAATGGCACAAATTTGCAACATGCACATTGGACGTGACACTGACCTTTCTTCTTGAGAGCCAGTGTGGTGTAGTGGTTAACAGCGGTAGTCTCGTAATCTGGGGAACCGGGTTCGATTCCCCGCTCCTCCACATGCAGCTGCTGGGTGACCTTGGGCCAGTCGCACTTCTTTGAAGTCTCTCAGCCTCACTCACCTCACAGAGTGTTTGTTGTGGGGGAGGAAGGGAAAGGGGAAAGTTAGCCGCTTTGAGACTCCTTAAAGGGAGTGAAAGGCGGGATATCAAATTCAAACTCTTCTTCTTCTTATGACAAATTCTGGGGGGAAATGAGAGAGCCCTGATCTCTATTGTTCAGGGGTGTTGACTGTATCAGCTTTCCACATCATTTTCTGGATAAACTCGATCTATTGTATGCCTGACTGCAGATGATGGTGCTACGGGTAGGGATGGTTAAGAAATCCTATTCCATTTGTATTGAAAGCTGAATCTGTCAAACTCGTGCTTTCCGAAAGAGTACGCGAACTGCCCTTTGAAATTCATGCTGATGTGAGTTTTGCAATGCAGTCCTCCAAGAAACGTTTAAAAAAAGAGAGAAGGGCACGTATTAGGGGAAAGTGCAAATAACACACGCGTCAAGAACATGGTGCAGAATACACAGGAAATAAAACAACACCAGTGTGGAAGGGGTGTCTGGTCAGATCCTGCTTTTATCAAGCCCAGTGTTACCAACCCTGTGGCAGTGGTTCTCCAGTAGTTTCTGGCAGAGAGAGGGAGTTTCTCTTTCCCATCACTTTCTATTATTATTATTATTATTATTATTATTATTATTTGTCAGGGACTCAGCGGGAGCGCAGGGAGGAGAGGAGATGGAAAGCGAGGGGGAGCAATCCGAGGGCAGCGTAGGAGAATATGACAGCAGCCCGATAGATTCCATGAGCCTCTCCAGCGAATCGGAAGATTCACAGAAGGGGGCGCCGATGGGCAGGGCAAGGGGCGACCCAAGGGGGACACCCCAGAAGCAAGGGGCCAGCGGGGAATCCCAGAGCAGCAGTTGCAAATCAGGACCAGCTTCCCCACCAGAGCGTAGTGGGGGGGAGGAGTCCCAGGTGTCAGAACCCACATATGCACCACCAGCGAGAGAAGATGAGTCAGGGTGGACCACGCCTCCATCGGAGAGCGAGTTAACGGTTAAGAGGAAAGTTGCAGGCTGGGCGCGCGCGCCAAGTTCAAAGGTACAGGCGAGCGGCACAGAAGGTAGCCCGGATAGGGAACCAGGTCCTAAAGCCCGCCGGAAGGAGGGGCAAGAATCGTCAGGGTCAGCGTCAGAGGAGTCCAGGAAGGATGAGACCCTAGCGGGCAGGAGGGCCCAGAGGAGAAAGGAATTTAGGAAGAGGTGGAGCAAAGCGAGAGTCTTAAACTGGTGTGGAGGGGGAGGAGACTCAGACAGGACTTCGCCGGTCTAAGGTCGGGACGTAGAGCTGCACGCTGCGGCTTTAAAATGGAGACTGAATCTCAATAAAGACTTTTGTACATAACTACAGCCTAGCGTTGGTCCTCTGTGAGCTGGGACCTGGAGGCAGCTCTGACATTATTATTATATTTCTATACCGCCCTATACCCACAGGTCTCAAGGTGGTTCACAATATAACTTCACAATATAAAAATACAAAATACATAACCACTCTACTCGGCCCCGGGTGCTGACAACCCATGCTACGCCACTGCTGCTAGAATGCCTGCCTCTTGTTGTTGTTGTTTAGTCGTTTAGTCGTGTCCGACTCTTCGTGACCCCATGGACCAGAGCATGCCAGGCACTCCTGTCTTCCACTGCCTCCCGCAGTTTGGTCAAACTCATGTTAGTAGCTTCAAGAACACTGTCCAACCATCTCGTGCTCTGTCGTCCCCTTCTCCTTGTGCCCTCCATCTTTCCCAACATCAGGGTCTTTTCCAGGGAGTCTTCTCTTCTCATGAGGTGGCCAAAGTACTGGAGCCTCAGCTTCAGGATCTGTCCTTCCAGTGAGCACTCAGGGCTGATTTCCTTCAGAATGGATACGTTTGATCTTCTTGCAGTCCATGGGACTCTCAAGAGTCTCCTCCAGCACCATAATTCAAAAGCATTAATTCTTTGGCAATCAGCCTTCTTTATGGTTCAGCTCTCACTTCCATACATCACTACTGGGAAGACCATAGCTTTAACTATACGGACCTTCACGGATCACTGCCTTGCTGAGGCGAAGGGGCTTGAATAACTCAGAGAAGCTATGAGCTATGCCGTGCAGGGCCACCCAAGACGGACAGGTCCTAGTGGAGAGTTTTGACCAAATGTGATCCAACTGGAACAGGAACTGGCAAGCCACCCAGTATCCCTGCCAAGAAAACTCCATGGACAAAGACAACAGGCCTGCCTCTTGAGAGGGGGGAAATTCTGGTGGCGTTGGGGCAGGAATGGCACCGCCACTTCTTCTTTTGCTGCCTGAGGCGGGTGCTTCCCCTCATCTCATCAGTGGGCCAGTTCTGAGGCCAGTTATTGAAGCTGCATATCTTGTCCTAACTTCAGTTTTGGTACAGTAGTACCTCAGGTTAAGTACTTAATTCGTTCCGGAGGTCCGTACTTACCCTGAAACTGTTCTTAACCTGAAGCACCACTTTAGCTAATGGGGCCTCCTGCTGCCGCCGCGCCACCGGAGCACAATTTCTGTTCTCATCCTGAAGCAAAGTTCTTAACCTCAGGTACTATTTCTGGGTTAGCAGAGTCTGTAACCTGAAGCGTATGTAACCTGAAGCGTATGTAACCTGAGGTACCACTGTACTTCTTTTGTTTACTGTCTAATCCCTACTCCCATTTGACATGAACTCAGGAAGTGCTTCAGTGTAAGATTTTTCTTTTCCTCCCTCCTCCCCGCCCCGCAGTCTGCGATCAACAACACCTGACACCAATTTGTACTTCAAAGACTCCCCCCTCCCCCCCCCATCAGAATACAATTTCATTAGTCATATGCCAAGCATTACCATGCCATGGAGAATAATGCAACAGAACTCAGCACTTAACATGATACTGTCACATGACCGAAAGGCAGGAAATTAATAAAAGCACAATTTCCTAAAAATAGACTTAAAGGCACCATTGCTCTCGAGGAACAGGGCTTCGCAAATAGTCTGGTGGGGAAACATCACTTGTTATTGATAACAACGTGAAGTGACTTTTATTGGAGATATATGTTGTTTCCCCCTCTAAAGAGAGTTGTCACAAGAAATTCCAGTTATGTGGCAATTCCTGTCCAGGAAACTAGAGGACTAGACTGTCAAGTCCAGAGTAATGTAACTATCCAATTACACTCTGGGGCACTTGAGACCAGAGTGGTTTGGGGTTTTTTGCTTAAATACTAAAACACTACAAGTGACAGAAGCATAATAGAATGAAAAGGACCAGTCAGTCAAAATCACTTCCCCAAAGACTGATTGAACAGAGAGGAACAGTCTATTCCTGGTATTTAAAGAAAATTAAAAATCAGAAAAGAAGGAAGGAAAGGTGCTGCCAGATTGTTACTAGATTTGGGTAGGATACAATTGTATGCTGACAAATTCAAGTTTTGTAGTTATGGTTGGTTGGAAGTCTTGTGCAATAGACCTGCTCCCCACAAAACGAACTGGAAACTGTTGAATGTCACCTAGCGTCCCCACCAAGAAACCAGGTTGAACGACCAATAAATGCAGACCAATCAACTGCCCTGGAAAAATGGGGCACCCCGTTTTTACTCAGGAGAGGACAGTGGCCAGAATTGCTGCTGCAATCTTTTGTGATTGCAGGCTGCACTTTTTTTTGGGGGGTGGCACTTTTTGGGGGGCAGCTGCGATCTCAGCCAGTGTTAAGGAGCTGGGGAACCAACAGTCTCTCATCAAATAAAGGTTTTTGAGAGAATGTTTACTGAGACCTTTTGTGGCCACCATGCAAAGTACTGGTGGGCACACTGGCACCTGTGGGAATCACATTGGTGACCTCTTAACTTTAAATATTGAGTACAGCTGGTGAACCAGCCAGAGCTGCCAAAATGCACCGTGCTACCTGGTCATCCAGGAAAAATACTGGGTATAGACCTACATTCAAACTGCACATCTTGTCAGTTTGCACATTTCTTAGTGCAGAAAGTATTGATTTGATGTGTAGAGCTCTTTCCTATTCTAATTAATTCAAGAGGGTTCTGGAAGCTTCTCTATGTGAAAGAAACAAGCAAAAGGTTCATGATGTTTGGGTTATTCCTTCAGAGAAGCTGAGTTCAGCTGGTTTAAACTGGTTCTGTTATGTCTTTCTGTCAAGGTCATGCTGACTATAAAAGTAAGGCCAGAAGGAGCCTGTTTTTCACTTTCTCTTTCTATCTCCCTTCTGGTGTGGTGTTCTGTACATAGTATGCTTAAGGTTTAGAGGACTTATAAGTTATCGTAAGTTTGTCTGCTGCAACTGGATTTCTTATGGACAGTGCCAATCCTGAATGTATTGGATTTGTGACCATTATGCTCATTTGCCTTCAGTAGCAGTAAAGCTCTGCTAGATGAAATACAATTGCCTCTGGTCTATTTTTTGGGAATCCTGCAACATGTTTGAGTTTTTACTCTGCTAACTATACATTGGAATCTACTCTGGAGCAATACTGGGTAGAATTTCAATAACACATCTGCATTTTAAAGAGGAGTAACACTCAACCCAGAACTGATATTTCCACAGCTATCTGGTCTTATGCAAGAGAGGAAAATCTGGTCTTATCCAGGAGACCACAAGGCTGTGAAAATAAATACACAGAGAGTCAATAATGGATTTCCAGTATAACATGTAGTTTGACCCCTAGATCACCTCCTCTTCAATATTTCAAAGCTTCCGTGTGTTTGCTCTGACAGTCCCAAAAAGGCAGACCTGAGAATTTGGAGTCACTGTACATAAAGTCATTTTCTTTGGCAGCCTTGATATTAGTCAGCGGGGCCCTTAGCTATGTCCAATTTATGTCAAACGTCTTCATAGTCAAGATATGCACGGCAGGTTTCATTTCAAATAATGTAATTCTAGCCCATGGTGCTGCAAATATTCATTTTTATTATTGGGATCGTGTATATTTTGGCAATTTTAACTATACTCCGGAAGCCTCAAAAGTAAAAAGTCCAATGCAGTTCAAAGTCTTATTACCTACCTGACCATTAAAAAACCTAGCCCATGGGTCATAAATAAAAACAGGAAGTGTTCCTTTCAGCTTCACGTGATTTCTGTTTCACAGTGGGCTAACTTGAAGAGAGCAATTGTTTCCATTAAGACAGCAAAGGCCTGGAAAATGGGAAGTGGCAGGGGAAGTTGGGGCATGATGTGTGAAATCACACGGTGCGAGGCAGCGATGCGGCAGGTGGCGGTGCTGTGGTGCTGTGTGTAGTGGTCAGCTCAGTGGGATCCCATCCTCATCGCCAGTGAAATATACTCGGAGTCGAGAGTGGATTTCATGCTCTTTATTCAGCGCATAGTGGTGAGGAGGAATGGAAGTTCCCCCACAATATCTGCTTTATATACATTATTTACACAATGGGCCCCATGTGATTGGCTAATCCCGGGATTCACCTGTAGGCCAATCAGGCTGTGGATTCACTTCCACCTGCAGCTGGATTGGGTGGCTCCTGCGGACCAATCATACTGCTGCATTGTTCTAGGGCCAATCAGACTGCTGCATTTTGGATCCTATTCAACTCAGCACATAATAATGTGGCAGACCAAGGGAAGGTGTGGATCCAACGCAATCCCAATGCCCTTGTCAACCCCAACTTGCACCCCCAAAGCAGGAATTAAACTACATCTGGAGCTAGCAGCGTTTATTTCCCTCCCATCGTTTCCAGCAGCAGGGGAAACTGTAAAATAAGAGCATATAAAATCCAGGAAAGGACAGAGGGCCACAAGAGTTAACCTCCTCATCCTCTTCTGCCCTGCCAGTAAGCGCCAAGAGGGGTTTGAACTAGTCTCCAGTCCTTGCTCCCCTGTTTCATTTTAGGATTGCAGCCTAGCCATTAATTGTGGATTCTCTGATTTGCCTTGTATACACATACCATTCAACATTTCTCCGATGAAAATAGGGACATCTTATTCCATGATGAGGATGACCCCAGCCACTCTGGGTGGCTTCCAACATTTCTCCAATGGAAAATAGAGACATCCTACCATACACTTCCACATTTCTCCGATGAAAATAGGGACGTCCTAAAGAAAAGCCCCCTTCATGAATCACTGCCTTGCCGTGGCGAAGGGGCTTGAATAACTCAGAGAAGCTATGAGCTATGCTGTGCAGGGCCACCCAAGATGGACAGGTCATAGTGGAGAGTTTTGACCAAACGTGATCCACCTGGAGCAGGAACCGGCAAGCCACTCCAGTATCCCTGCCAAGAAAACTCCATGGACAAAGAAAACAGGCATATAACACTGGAAGATGAGCCCCTCAGGTCGGAAGGCGTCCAACATGCTACTGAGGAAGAGCGGAGGACAAGTACAAGTAGATCCAGAGCTGAAGAAGCGGCTGGGCCAAAGCCGAAAGGACGCTCAGTTGCGGATATGGCTGGAAGCGAAAGGAAAGTCCAATGCTGTAAAGAAAAATATTGCATAGGAACCTGGAATGTAAGAACCATGAACCTTGGTAAGTTAGATGTGGTCAAAAATGAGATGGCAATAATAAATATTGACATCCTGGGCATCAGTGAACTAAAATGGACGGGAATGGGCGAATTCAGTTCGGATGACCATCATATCTACTACTGTGGGCAAGAATCCCGTAAAAGAAATGGAGTGGCCCTCATAGTCAACAAAAGAGTGGCAAAAGCTGTACTGGGATGCAATCTCAAAAATGATAGAATGATCTTGATACGAATCCAAGGCAGACCTTTTAACATCACAGTAATCCAAGTTTATGCACCAACCACTGGTGCTGAAGAAACTGAAATTGACCAATTCTATGAAGACTTACAACACCTTATAGAAATGACACCAAAGAAGGATGTTCTTCTCATTATAGGGGATTGGAATGCTAAAGAGATAAAAGGAACAACTGGCAAGTTTGGCCTTGGAGTTCAAAACGAAGCAGGGCAAAGGCTAATAGAGTTCTGCCAAGAGAACAAGCTGGTCATCACAAACACTCTTTTCCAACAACACAAGAGACGACTCTACACATGGACATCACCAGATGGGCAGCATCGAAATAAGATTGATTATATTCTCTGCAGCCAAAGATGGAGAAGCTCTATACAGTCAGCAAAAACAAGACCTGGAGCGGACTGTGGCTCAGATCATCAGCTTCTTATAGCAAAATTCAAGCTTAAACTAAAGAAAGTAGGAAAAACCACTGGGCCGGTAAGATACAATCTAAGTCAAATCCCTTATGAATACACAGTGGAAGCGAGGTACAGGTTTAAGGATTTAGATTTGGTGGACAGAGTGCCTGAAGAACTATGGATGGAGGCTCACAACATTATACAGGAGGCAGCAACGAAAACCATCCCAGTTAAAAGGAAATGCAAGAAAGCAAAGTGGCTGTCCAACGAGGCCTTACAAATAGCGGGGTAGAGAAGGCAAGCAAAATGCGAGGGAGATAGTGAAAGATACAGGAAATTGAATGCAGATTTCCAAAAAATAGCAAGGAGAGACAAGAAGGCCTTCTTAAACGAGCAATGCAAAGAAATAGAGGAAAACAACAGAATGGGAAAAACCAGAGATCTGTTCAAGAAAATTGGAGATATGAAAGGAACATTTCGTACAAAGATTGCCATAATAAAAGACAAAAGTGGAAAGGACCTAACAGAAGCAGAAGACATCAAGAAGAGGTGGCAAGAATACACAGAGGAACTATACCAGAAAGAAATGGATGTCTCGTATATCCCAGGTAGTGTGGTTGCTGACCTTGAGCCAGACATCCTGGAGAATAAAGTCAAATGGGCCTTAGAAAGCACTGCTAATAACAAGGCCAGTGGAAGTGATGGTATTCCAGCTGAACTATTTAAAATTTAAAAAGATGATGCTGTTAAAGTGCTACACTCAATATGCCAGCAAATTTGGAAAACTCAGCAGTGGTCAGAGGATTGGAGAAGATCAGTCTACATCCCAATCCCAAAGAAGGGCAGTGCCAAAGAATGCTCCAACTACCGCACAATTGCACTCATTTCACACGCTAGCAAGGTTATGCTTAAAATTCTACAAGGCAGGCTTAAGTAGTATGTGGACCAAGAACTCCCAGAAGTGCAAGCTGGATTTCGAAGGGGCAGAGGAACCAGAGACCAAATTGCAAACATGCGCTGGATTATGGAGAAAGCTAAAGAGTTCCAGAAAGACATCTACTTCTGCTTCATTGACTATGCAAAAGCCTTTGACTGTGTCGACCACAGCAAACTATGGCAAGTTCTTAAAGAAATGGGAGTGCCTGATCACCTCATCTGTCTCCTGAGAAATCTCTATGTGGGACAAGAAGCTACAGTTAGAACTGGATATTGAACAACTGATTGGTTCAAAATTGGTAAAGGAGTACGGCAAGGCTGTATATTGTCTCCCTGCTTATTTAACTTATATGCAGAATTCATCATGCGGAAGGCTGGGCTGGATGAATCCCAAGCCGGAATTAAGATCACCGGAAGAAATATCAACAACCTCAGATATGCAGATGACACAACCTTGATGGCAGAAAGTGAGGAGGAATTAAAGAAGCTTTTAATGAGGATGAAAGAGGAGAGTGCAAAATATGGTCTGAAGCTCAACATCAAAAAAACGAAGATCATGGCCACTGGGCCCATCACCTACTGGCAAATAGAAGGGGAAGAAATGGAGGCAGTGAGAGATTTTACTTTCTTGGGCTCCATGATCACTGCAGATGGTGACAGCACTCACAAAATTAAAATACGCCTGCTCCTTGGGAGAAAGGCGATGGCAAACCTAGACAACATCTTAAAAAGCAGAGACATCACCTTGCCAACAAAGGTCCGTATAGTAAAAGCCATGGTTTTCCCAGTAGTGATGTATGGAAGTGAGAGCTGGACCATCAAGAAGGCTGATCGCCGAAGAACTGATGCTTTTGAATTATGGTGCTGGAGGAGACTCTTGAGAGTCCCATGGACTGCAAGAAGATCAAACCTCTCCATTCTGAAGGAAATCAGCCCTGAGTGCTCCCTGGAAGGACAGATCCTGAAGCCGAGGCTCCAATACTTTGGCCACCTCATGAGAAGAGAAGCATCTCTGGAAAAGACCCTGATGTTGGGAAAGATGGAGGGCACAAGGAGAAGGGGACGACAGAGGATGAGATGGTTGGACACTGTTCTCGAAGCTACAAACATGAGTCTGACCAAACTGCGGGAGGCAGTGGAAGACAGGAGTGCCTGGCGTGCTCTGGTCCACAGGGTCACGAAGAGTCGGACACGACTAAACAACTAAACAACAACAACAAAGAAAAGCAGGACATTCCACGATCAAATCAGAAACCAGGACAGCTTCTGTAAATCCGTGACTGTCCCTGGGAAATAGGGACACGTGGAGGGTCTGTATGCACAATATATGAACTATATATCGTATTCTTGTATACATAATGGAACTGAATGAGAACAGGAAAAGCAGTATATATCTATCAACACAGAATATATAAGAGTCTGCCAATCTTTTCAGCAGAGTAGTTGACATAGTGGGTGGAGTTTGGCTTCAGCAGAAGTCTGAGCCATGTTCATTAAGTAATGGGTACTCAACGGATTTTTTAAAACAAATAAACTCCTCTAAGTCACAGGCCCATTCAGTTTGATAAAATAGCTTAGCATCTGAGTTCCGATTTGTCCAAGGCTGAGAATGGCACCATCCTTAACTCTGGGGAGATCTGCTGTCAGTCGTAGCTGATTCTGCTAGGCAAGTACAGTATAACACAGAACAAGGCAGCTTTATATGTTCATGATTTTATTGTAACTATCCAAGCACAATTTAAGATGCTGTTTTTGACCTCTAAGTCTAAAGATGGGGTTCACTGGATGCTTCCATATCCCCCAACTAACAGTCTATTATTCTGTTGTTGTTGTTTAGTCGTTTAGTCGTGTCCGACTCTTCGTGACCCCATGGACCAGAGCACGCCAGGCACTCCTGTCTTCCACTGTCTCCCGCAGTTTGGTCAAACTCATGCTGGTAGCTTCGAGAACACTGTCCAACCATCTCGTCCTCTGTTGTCCCCTTCTCCTTGTGCCCTCCATCTTTCCCAGCATCAGGGTCTTTTCCAGGGAGTATTCTCTTCTCATGTGGCCAAAGTATTAGAGCCTCTGCTTCAGGATCTGTCCTTCCAGTGAGTACTCAGAGCTGATTTCCTTAAGAATGGATAGGTTTGATCTTCTTGCAGTCCATGGGACTCTCAAGGGTCTCCTCCAGCACCATAATTCAAACACCCTTAAAATGATCAGGAAATGCACTCGAAAGGGTGATGCAACAGTTGGCTGACCCAGCTTGGTATAACCTCCTTGTGAACAAATCAGAATGGACGTTCAAAAAATAGCCACCACTGTCTAAGCTACCCACAATTTGTGTGCAAACTAATCAGGATGAATGCTCAAACAAACAGGTCATGGAGGAGAGACCAAAACTGCATTTTGGTTTTATCTAGTTTCGAGGAAATTTATCAAACGTTGCCATTTTTATTTTTATTTTATTTTTTTGCTTCTATGTAAACCACTTAAGAGGTTTTAAAATCAATAAATAAATGCCCTTATCGTACGTATTAGTCCTCAAGGTGCCACAAGACTTCTTATTTTTTGCTGCAACAGATTAACAAGGCTACTAACCCTCTGGGATTTATTAGCACAGTTGTTCCTAAGTAGGTTTCCCTCATACTAGCTCTACAGAGGTCTTGCTTAGCAGTGGCGATGGCAGGCCATATATTGAGAAAGTTGTTATCACTTATCTTCTTCCACCCCATTCCCAATAGCTGTAAAATATATAAGATTCCTGTGCAAGAGGCAGAACTCATGCAGCAAACAGGAGTAATTCTACCTTATCAAGGCATATGTGATTTTTGTAAAATATAGCTTTGGGGTTCTCTTCATGCTGTCATGTTTAATTCTGTAAGGAAGAGGCTGATGAATCTGCTACCAGCCCAGTAAAAGGCTGTTTGTGTAGCCCCATTGGCTATGAAAAATGCATGAACTTCATGTCAACAGATGGGAACATTTACATACACCACTATGTTTTGAAACAGTAATATAAACCACATGGAGAGTAAAAACACAATGCATGGATTTAAGTCTTTCATGTCAATTCACATTAAAATCAAGCTTTCTCAAGTGCCAATTGACATTCATTTAGGACCAGAAAAGTGAGCTTGTTGCTTGCTCTGGGATGAGAACTAACAAGTCCGTGAACACAGAAATGGGTGAATCTGTCAATTTCAATTTCTCTCCGTTTCTCATTTTCCCCAACTTATATTCATTTCTACACATTTCCGCAGCAGTTTTCGACTTTGAAAAAAAAAAAGTCGAAAATTCCTTTTAGTGCAAATGTCTCTGCACATTTCCGCAAAGCAATTTCCTCTAATGTATCATATTTTTGTATGTTATATGCGTTTCTGTGCACATTAGCTGGAGAACTGCATTGCAATGTTCAAAACAGTGTCAATTTTTAGGGATGGCTACATTGTTCATGCGCTGTTTCAGAGCTCTCACTCCTTCTCTATCACTGTTTAGGATGCAGGAATGCAGAACATTCACCTTCCGTTGCTTACCTCTGTGGAAGGTACCTTATCTTTGCAGTCCCAGTTGCAGCAGTGGAGGGGAAGTTCTAGTAGGTATTTGCTCTTGGAGTCCTGAATTAAGGTATCCAGAAGAATTTCTGGGCTGCATCAATAGGAGTAGCATCTAGATCAAGGGAAGTAATAGTGCCACTGTATTCTGTATTCTGCTCTGGTCAGACCTCACCTAGAGTACTGTGTCCAGTTCTGGGCACCACAGTTCAAGAAGGACACTAACAAACTGGAACGTGTCCAGAGGAGGGCAACCAAAATGGTCAAAGGCCTGGAAACGATGCCTTATGAGGAACGGCTAAGGGAGCTGGGCATGTTTAGCCTGGAGAAGAGGAGGTTAAGGGGTGATATGATAGCCATGTTCAAATATATAAAAGGATGTCACATAGAGGAGGGAGAAAGATTGTTTTCTGCTGCTCCAGAGAAGCGGACACGGAGCAATGGTTCCAAACTACAAGAAAGAAGATTCCACCTAAACATTAGGAAGAACTTCCTGACAGTAAGAGCTGTTCGACAGTGGAATTTGCTGCCAAGGAGTGTGGTGGAGTCTCCTTCTTTGGAGGTCTTTAAGCAGAGGCTTGACAACCATATGTCAGGAGTGCTCTGATGGTGTTTCCTGCTTGGCAGGGGGTTGGACTCGATGGCCCTTGTGGTCTCTTCCAACTCTATGATTCTATGATTCTATGATTTCAGGAACCACAAAAGTTAGCAATCTAACCTTCCTGTATTTGCTGTTGGCATGATCTGCTTGCTGTCTTCAGCAGAGTTGCTCCCTTTTTGCGTCAATGTTCTTTCAGCAAGACCTCATATTCTCGCCAGTCTCACCTGATCTTAGTTAGGTCCCTCACCATAGGAAGTTGCCTTACACTCAGCAAAACTGGTTGAGGCTGATGGGCTTTGGAGTTCACCAAAATCTGGAGAGCAACTAGGTCAGGGAAGGCTGCTCTTGACAATATTAGGTAACAACAAGCCAAGAGTTTGAACATACAAAGAGATTTACTTTGGGGGGAAAGGAGGCATTTTATTTTGGCTGGAAATAAATTATATAAAGAGCAAATATCATTTTTGTAGCTTTTTTAAATTTAATTTTAAACCACGCCATTAACTTTATTGCAGTTTATAGAGGATATTTTAAAATGTCAAAAAGTACAGGCCTACATTTCATTACAGTACTAGAATTTCACTTCCCATTGTTCTTCTCTGCTGGGGTGTTTCCGTTTTCTTTCGTTTCTCCCTGAAATATAATACTTGATCAAACGTATGATTTATGAATATGTGGTTTTGATCCTTCACAATACACGGTGGGGAAATGGTTCAATAAAAAGTTATTAAAGAAAAATCCATAATGTTTCATATGTTGTGCTCCCATCCTAGAGCAAGAAACCTGAAAGACTACAATCAATCACATGATAAGCACCTCCGAGATGAACTTGCCATTCAGCATATGTAACTAACACCAGCCTAGAAGGCCCGCGTCAGCCAAAACCCAACAGTGCAAACTGTCACCTCCACTAAATGAATGGGGAAGCCCATGTGGGCAGCAGAGCTCTAGCTGTGGATCTATGTAAACCTTTGACCTCAGGCAATGCATTCCATTCTTCTACCTTGAGAGGATAAGTGTTGTTATTTGCTTGGGGTCTACAGCACATTATGTGTATTTTGATATTATTGATTAAATACTAAATGGTTAGACACAAGGTTAACTGGTAAAAATAAAAATAAAAATCCTTGACCCAACCGACATGCCTATATTGGGTGAATGATAAATGCAGCACAGAGTTTTGAGTTTTAAAAATGCCATTATGGAGCGTCAGCAGAACTCCAACGATGACCTTACTGTGTCAAAATGGTATGTCTTCGTAAGAGATGTTCTGAGGCCATTTATTGGAATTCATTGTGGAGGGCCAAAAGTAGATGAGATTCTATTTGTACGCTTAGCAATTATGTCAATAGCTTTAAAAAGTAATAGCAGCCCCCTCTGATCTGATTCAGGACCTTCATGCAGGAAGAAAAAGAAAAAGAGCTTCCATTAGGGCAAATGAGATCTTTTCTTTCAATGCAAGTACCAGGCATGGGTAAGGTTGAGCTGGACTGGGACTGTAAAATGAGGCAAGAGATTAAAGCCCCTTTCTCAACACCACAGCCCCAATCCAAATTGAGTCCCCCATGCCTGCTATTTATCTTTTAAGTAATTCACAGAAGAGATTATTGCATGAACCCTGATTAGTTTGTCAGCCCTGTTTCTGTCTCCTTTCAAGATTTTTCCCAAAGCAGATTTTCAACATAAGGCAAAAAAGGAAAAGAGAATATTCCCCTCTGTTGAAGGACAGAGCTGTGTATGTCACACAGCTTGTCCAAAGCCGCCTAAACTTGCTGGCTGCCTTTTCTGTAGCAGAGAATGCTATCTCAATTCTAGTGTTTAAGTTAAGATTTGGTTGCCCAACCAGTTAGCTTCTATACATACAATGGGGAAGAGGGCGCCATTTTGTCCTTCACCTCAGATGGCAAAATGTCTTCAGTTAGCACTGTGTGAGGCATAGGCATCCCAATCATTTTTCAAACCAACATAGTCAGGGCTTCTTCCCCTTTTTTGCTTTCCATTTGAAGTTGTGGAAATGTATAGATTTCCTATTTACCTCAAAATAGCTTTTGTTTTGAATAGATGTGGGATATTTAAAAAACAACAACAACCAAGCATGTAATGTACTGAGCCTGGATCCTAGAACAATAGGCAGGTAGGATCCTAAAAAGCAGCAACCTGATTGGCCTGCAGGAGCCGCCCAATCCGGCTCCAGGAGGAAGTGAATCAGCAACCTGATTGGCCTGCAGGACAGTCCAATCAGGCTCCAGGAGGGGAACTGAATCAGCCAATCACACAGGACCCATTGTGTAAATAATTTATATATAGCCAGAGGTTTTGGAGGAAAGGACTCACTCAATGTTTACTGTGAGCTGAAATAAAGAGCATGAAATCAACACTCAACTCTGAATATATTTCAGAGCATCTAGTTGTTATTAACAGAGATCCAGAGGTGTTCATGTGATAAGGGCACTTATTTATTATTTAAAGCAGCATCTTGTATATCTGCAGTTCTCTGTGACCTTGAAAGAAGACGATAAGAAGGCCTTCCATTTGCCATCATCTCACAGTGATTACCTTGCCTGAGATCAGCAGGGAGCAATCCTCAGGTTGGCAGTAACCTGCGCCCAAGTGATTGAAAACAACTAGCGGAAAACCTCTTTGGCACAAATGTAAAACATCAGACTAAAAAGGGTACACTGGGGCTTAGCTATGTTGACAGTGTAAAACAGTTGCAAGGCCTCGAAGCACAAGGCCTATCTATCATAGCAATAGCTTCAAGAATAGGCTTGCTCTTTTTGGATTCCTCTTGTTCTAGCTCCACAGTCACGCTAATGTGTTGCTCTGTACAAGATTTGGCTTTTGATACAATACAATCAAGGCTGGGTTTGGGCCAAATTCTTGATATGTGCCCATAGTCACACCCATAACAATTCGTAGCGGCTGGGAGCCAACATAGGCAAGACTTTCTCACCACCACACGCCAAAATGGTCTTACAATTGCTAAAAGAATAAGTAATAAACCCAATAAAACAAATTGACTACCAAAAAACATAGAGGGAAGAGCAGTCTTGAGTAGTGTTCGATGTTGCCTGGATTTTGAATTGTGAAGTAGCTGACAACCCTGCGCATTTTGTTCCTCAAAAGAAACCGAATTTTGTCCTTTGGTTTCATAGTCGA
Source organism: Podarcis cretensis (assembly GCF_951804945.1). Taxonomy (NCBI): domain Eukaryota; kingdom Metazoa; phylum Chordata; class Lepidosauria; order Squamata; family Lacertidae; genus Podarcis; species Podarcis cretensis. Next base: position 115,083,977 of record NC_137172.1, on the reverse strand, counting down.
ACCACTGTGGGCGATATTATCGATGGCACTGAAGTTGATCTTTTGATTGTAGCTGGTGACAGATGTGGAAAAGATACTGGTGACATCTTCCGTTTCTCTGGTAACCTCATTTGTAGAAGCCTAAAATAAGAAAAAGTTACTAATAAACATTTGGGCCATATCACTATTTCATAACCAACGCACCCAAACCAAGTACGAGGAAATACAAGAGAGCAGAAGTTCACTGTGACTCTCTTGCCAACATACCATTAGTCTGGGATGTTAGAAGAATAAATAAATCCCTGGAAGTCTTTAGCAAAAGCCAAATTCTTGTTTACTGATGCTAGACCCCGAGGGACCAAAATTTAATATCCTGTCTAGGAACTTGGTGAACACACCCTTTGATGGCTTACAGGTGGTGGTGTTTTTTGAAGTAAGTTTCTAGCCCCAATACAAAATGATTTCCCCTCACTACTGCAGTACCAACACTCATAGAAACCATGCCACCATCTAGGAGATACCGTATTTTCCTGTGTATAACAAACCCCTGTGTATAAGATGCCCCCTATTTGGGGGGACTGCAATTTAAGAAAAAATAGGGACATGGGTGGCGCTGTGGGTTAAACCACAGAGCTTAGGGCTTGCTGATCAGAAGGTCGGTGGTTCGAATCCCCGCGACGGGGTCAGCTCCCGTTGCTCGGTCCCTGCTCCTGCCAACCTGGCAGTTCAAAAGCACGTCAAAGTGCAAGTAGATAAATAAGTACCGCTCCAGCGGGAAGGTAAACGGCATTTCTGTGCGCTGCTCTGGTTCGCCAGAAGTGGCTTAGTCATGCTGGTCACATGACCTGGAAGCTGTATGCCGGCTCCCTCAGCCAATAAAGTGAGATGAGCGCCACAACCCCAGAGTTGGTCACGAATGGACCTAATTTAAGAAAATGGGGGGAGATATCCTGGAGTTTTTTGGGGGGGATTGTCTAGAGTTGTTGAGCTTTTTGGGGAGAGGTGCAGAAAACGCTGACAACCACTCGCATCGCAGAAGCAAAGAAGCGTCTGCCCACTCGCAAACAGCAGCCGGCAATCGCACGCACAATTGCCGCAGCGGCAGCCAATCCACAGCAGCCTTTGCAGAAGCCAAAAATCACCCACCAAATCGCGCTGACAAGCTGCAGCTCACAGCTGCAACCTATCACCTGTCCCCCCTATACACGGTGTACAGGACAACCCCCATTTTTAAAGATTATTTTAAAGAAGGGGAAAAACTCGTCTTATACACGGAAAAGTACAGTAATTTGCAACTACATCAGACTATGGGTTGTCGTTGCTCTGCTAGGATTCTGGAAATGACAACAGCTGCAGTGTAGCTAAATACCACTTTTAGGACAGGCCTGAGATGATGATGATAATAATAATAATAATAATAATAATTATTATTATTATTATTATTATTATTATTATTATTATTATTATTTATTTATTTATACCCCGCCCATCTGGCTGGGTTTCCCCAGCCACTCTGGGCAGCTTCCAATAAAACACTAAAATACAATAACCTATTAAACATTAAAAGCTTCCCTAAACAGGGCTGTCTTCAGATGTCTTCTGAATGTCAGGTAGTTATTTTTCTCTTTGACATCTGATGGGAGGGCTTTCCACAGGGCAAGCACCACTACCGAGAAGGCCCTCTGCCTGGTTCCCTGTAACTTGGCTTCTCACAGTGAGGGAACCGCCAGAAGGCCCTCGGCACTGGACCTCAGAGATCAAACCCTGGCATCCATGGGCAGCTGCCAGGACCTCCTTAGCACCCACTGTTGGTTCCCTGGTTTCTCTTTAGTGTAGGTTGGTGTTCCAAGCAGCAGTGGGCAGCTGGATCTGGCTGTGACATTAATTTCCCACAATGCACCCAAAGGAAACACTTCGCCAGGGGCAATATGGGAAACAAAGCAGAGGCTGGACCCATCAGCCTGATTCTTCTTGCAGCAGCATCACCTCCAGGCAAACCCACCAGCAGAGAAGACGGCCCACCAGAAGATGTCCTCCATCCAACCTAGAGCCTGACTTAGAATAGATACAATTTTCAAAATCCTTGATCATTTATGGCCTTATTTTGGTTTCCTGAATGTGTACTAGCTTCTCCTCTAGAAAAGGGAACGCCCCAGGAGGCAAGTCACATCCTGTTTTCAGGCACAAAGGGTAACAGCGGGGGCTAAGGAAATAATTCACCCCCCTCCTGCCCTGTTCTTTCAGAGGCTGCTTGCTTCCATGGAGGAAGGTGACACTGTCAGATTTTGCTTTCATGGAACTGCACAAGTCCGGATCCAGCATTCTCCACTCTCATAGATCTCCCCTTTTGTTTTAACTACTACATGTTATATTTTCAGCAAAAATGTTCGTTCATTAGGAGGATCTAACTGAACATCCAGACATGATCTCATTCACAGTCTATGGCACTTAACTTTTTCACCGCTGAAAACGGAGAGCTCTATCTGCTGCTCTTCCCATTGCAAATCTAAACTATGCAATAGGTGTTCTGTTGCTCTTTAAATACAGCTTGCCAGGTAATTTAATAAACTTGAAAACAAGTCATCTTTTGCTGATCTGTAGTTTGCTCTGAATGCAATATCTGCTTTGGCTCCCTGTTTCTTTATATTATTATTATTATTATTATTATTATTATTATTATTATTAGTGGCGTAGCGTGGGTTGTCAGCACCCGGGGCAAGGCAAGTAATTTGCGCCCCCTAACCCATGGATTTGCGCCCCCTAACCCTAACCCCCAGATGTTGCACCCGGTGCGGCCGGGGCCCCCTGCACCCCCCACGCTACGCCACTGATTATTATTATTACTTATACCTTGCAATTTTTCTACCCTGAGCAAATTCATCTTCTTTTTGGTTCTTATTTGCTTTCATTACCCATCTTTCCTTTTGAGACTTGTTCCTGCTTATGCCTTCCTTTGTCCAGTTGTCACGCCAACTCAATTTCCAGCTGAAAACTTGGCTTGGTAATGCTTTCCCTGAAGCATAACTTCCCCACTTCCATACATCCTGCTCCCCAACAACTCCCCCCTTATTCCTTCCTAACAGAAGGCTGCTGGCTTTATTATTGTTCATATGTGATTGTACTGGAAACGCTTATTATATTTGATATTAATTGATATATTGCATGATAGCTTATTTGGCAATTTAAAATGTTACTAGGTTGATGCTATCCAAATGATTCATTTGTAGCATTATGTTTTGAAATGATCTACTGTTTGAATAAGGGACGCGGGTGGCGCTGAGGGTTAAACCACAGAGCCTAGGACTTGCCGATCGGAAGGTCGGCGGTTCGAATCCCCGTGACTGGGTGAGCTCCCGTTGCTCGGTCCCTGCTCCTGCCAACCTAGCAGTTCAAAAGCACGTCAAAGTGCAAGTAGATAAATAGGTACCGCTCTGGAGGGAAGGTAAATAAATAATAATAATAATAATAATAATAATAATAATAATAATAATTTATTTATACCCCGCCCATCTGGCTGAGCTTCCCCAGCCACTCTGGGTGGCTCCCAATCAAGTGTTAAAAACAGTACAGCGTTAAATATTAAAAACTTCCCTGAACAGGGCTGCCTTAAAATGTCTTCTGAATGTCATGTAGTTGTTTAAATGGCGTTTCCGTGCGCTGCTCTGGTTCGCCAGAAGCGGCTTAGTCATGCTGGTCACATGACCTGGAAGCTGTACACTGGCTCCCTCAGCCAGTAAAGTGAGATGAGCACCACAACCCCAGAATCGGTCACGACTGGACCTAATGGTCAGGGGTCCCTTTACCTTTACTGTTTGAATGTTGTGATGATGATGCATATTTCTTGTGTTGTGAACTGCTTTGGGTATATGTATAGGGGAAAGTGGCCTACAAGCTAAATAAATACATCTTTTTGTTTACCTTTTGCGATGCGATATAGTGAGCTACTGCATATTCTACCAAGGCACCAAATATGAAGGTGAAGCAGATGCCCAGGTAAACATCAATGGCTTTTATGAAACCGTTGGTCTTCGTCACAGCGTTTCGTGAGCCCATCATCAGAGTTGTCATTGACAGCACAGTTGTTACTCCTGCAGGGTGGGAGGGAGGAAGGAACACTTTAATCAAAAGAAAAGCACAGGGCTGGCCAAAGATGGTGGTCCCCCTCACATTTCACATATCGAATCCGACTGGCCTTAACAACTGAATCCTACTTCAACAATGTTGATGGGACACATCTGAAGGCAGTAGGCTAGCTGCTCTGGCTTCCAACAGGTGAGGCACTCAAGAAGAAGAAGAAGAGTTTGGATTTGATATCCCGCTTTATCACTATCCGAAGGAGTCTCAAAGCGGCTAACATTCTCCTTTCCCTTCCTCCCCCACAACAAACACTCTGTGAGGTGAGTGGGGCTGAGAGACTTCAGAGAAGTGTGACTGGCCCAAGGTCACCCAGCAGCTGCATGTGGAGGAGCGGAGACGCGAACCCGGTTCCCCAGATTACGAGTCTACCGCTCTTAACCACTACACCACGCTGGAATGACTTTGTGGCTGTTTCCAAGTAAAGGTACCTATACCTTACCTTAGCATGGCAGCAGAAGAACTGGGGGAGCACTGAAGTCTCACCATTTTCTTTCTGGGTCCACATGCATTTGCTCATTCTTGCTAAGCCATGGTGCTCTACCACTGAGCTATAGCCCTTCCTCATCCATTTTCCTCAGTTTAGGATGTCATCCAGAAACTAAGCTACAGCTAATTTTAAAGGACTGATCCCCTTCTAAAGAGTTCATGCATTCCTGAAGGCAATTTGAAAAACACATGGCTGGCATGCAATAATATTCAAAGTCTGAAAGCACATTCAGAGTTAATTTGTATTTTCCATCTGACAGTATTTGATAGATGCTCTTCAAATTAGCATTTGACAGGTGACAGTGGTTAACACATCAAGTGTTTGTGATGATTTATCTCAGCTTTAGAAACTTGGGTACCACAACATTTCAGTTTTTACATTCAACACAGCTTGTAGCACTGCATAAACAACAGGTGCTTGGGTTCTCTTGTTCTCTCTCTCATCCACTGCTGGAAGTATCCTACTTCAGAGAACAGCTCACCAATACATGTTCTTGCCGGAACGGAATCCAGAGTGATCCAGAAAGAAACCCAAGACAATATGACAAGGAGGGTGGATGGCACATATGTCTCCAGAATGAAATACAGGATATTTCTCTTGAGTTCAAACTGCAACACTAGTCTTGGGTAATTGCCTAGTTGGAGAAAGAAAACACATCCTACAATGAAAAGAAACCACCCGCAGAGAGAAGGCAATCCTACGCCAAGTTTTATTCAATGGATGCAGATTTTTGACAAAGTAGAGAAGAGAGCCATCATATCACTGGCCAGATGACAAGGTCTGGCATCAGAAATGAGTCCCTTTCAACTCTACAACTCTATGATTCTACAGTGGTACCTCAGGTTAAGTACTTAATTCATTCTGGAGGTCCGTTCTTAACCTGAAACTCTTCTTAACCTGAGGTACCACTTTAGCTAATGGGGCCTCCTGCTGCCGCCACACGATTTCTGTTCTCATCCTGAAGCAGAGTTCTTAACCCGAGGTACTATTTCTGGGTTAGCGGAGTCTGTAACCTGAAGCGTCTGTAACCCAAGGTACCCACCGTATAGTTCTATGATCACATCTCCAAAGCTCTCAAAATCAGAGAAAGGTTCATAGGTGGACCTGGACCATTCAGAATAGCCAGCGTTTGTGAGCCATATTTGTTTACGTCTCTGCTTCTTCAGCTTTCGTTACCTGTTTCCTGGTGAGACATTGTTACAAGGCTGTAATAGTGCTCCACTGTGTACTGAGAAAGTCGTAGGTTCTCAAGGCCGTGGACCGAATCGTTTCCCCTCAACCAAGTGTACAGTACATCGTTTTCATCATATCCCCCTGCAGGCAATATATTAAGAAAGCATCAAGAGGTAACTGGACAACAAATTGAGTAAGTTGCTGAATGTTTTGCCCCTACATCCTGCACTGGACTCTTGAACTCCCACTGGAGTTCTTGATTTCTGGAGCCCATTTTAATGCTCTCCCTTCTGCACTACTAGAGGGCAGATATCATGACATCCCAGCTGAACAAAGATTATGTCCATGCAACTCTAATGAGATTGAATCCATTGGGCACATTCTTCTCTACTGGGCCCGTTGTACTGTGTACCATTGTACTGTAATACCTGAAGAGAGCTAATTTTACCGTTATTAAGGAAATTACCTGGCTGCTCAGAGGAATCTTATGTTAAATACCTTCTTGCTCATAAAGATCTGGATATCATCAGGCCTGTTGCGAAATACTGTTTTATAGCAACGAGGACAAGACAGGCTGTGGTGACAGTGATGGCTGGAGAATGAGTACTGATTTTAATTTCCGGAATACAGGTTTTAGCTGAAGGAGTATTATTTTTAATGTAAATAAGTTTAGAGGGAAATTTTAATTACATCCGCTTCTTTATGCGGTTGTGGCGTATGTTGTTGTTGTTAACTTTGCTGTCTGGTCTTTGACCGCAATAAAGATTGATTGATTGTGTACACACCATATATTCAAAGCACATCTTACACATAGAATCCTGGGGACCATTGTTTGTCAAAGGTGCTGGAAACTGTTGCTCTGTGAGGCGTTAACTACAGTTTCCAGGATTCTTGAGGATGGAGGAATGCGCGTTTTCATTTATAACAATACAGGCAAAACATACATACAAACTGATATAAAGCCATCAAAACATTCCAAAGACCATATTGAGAGATAGAATTATATAGGTGAACTTTGCATCTTAATTACGCACTTTGGATTTGATGGATGTCATAGGGTCTCCTGGGTTTGACCCCTGGGTCAATCATCCTGCAGACAAGTTGGTTGATATAGGTTATAACCCAATGAGTAAGCCAAACCTCTTACACCTGTAATTGATGAAGTTGCGTCCTAATTTGAACCCTACAATGGTGTCCTGAGTGGCTGGCAGTGGGCCACAGCACCTGGGCATGCAACATCTGAAGGGACACAGATTCCCCTCTCTACTCTCAGCATTAGGTAAAGGTAAAGGGACCCCTGACCATTAGGTCCAGTCGCGGACGACTCTGGGGTTGCGGCACTCACCTCGCTTTATTGGCCGAGGGAGCCGGCGTACAGCTTCCGGGTCATGTGGCCAGCATGACTAAGCCGCTTCTGGCGAACCAGAGCAGCGCACGGAAATGCCGTTTACCTTCCCGCCGGAGCGGTACCTATTTATCTACTTGCACTTTGATGTGCTTTCGAACTGCTAGGTTGGCAGGAGCAGGGACCGAGCAACGGGAGCTCACCCCGTCGCGGGGATTCAAACCGCCGACCTCCTAATCAGCAAATCCTAGGCTCTGTGGTTTAACCCACAGCGCCACCAGCGTCCCCTTACTCTCAGCATTACAAGACTGGTTATTTGAGTCTATCCCCCATAGTTGACAATGGAAAGGAAGCTTTGGGTGAGTGAGGTCTCATGTAAGTAAAGATTGCCATTTCATCAGCAGCATGGATGTAAGTTCATCCCAACAGAAATTACGAGCCATTTCCCCCTATGAACGGAAGGTACTGCAAATACAAAGAATTATACAACTCTCCTAAAATCAGATTGCTTTCATAAACAAGCCGATAACGTTTTCGTCGGCCCAGCTATTTAATTAAAGATCTGTCACGCAGTAAAAACGGAAACACTGATATTTACCAGTTTGCCTTCACAGCAAAGAGCGAGAAATTGTGTTTTCCACTAGAAACAAATGACGGGAATCTTGCAACAGATATTACACAGAATCTGCTGATTCCCCAGGTACAAATCACACAAATATGACTTTTCAAAGTTTGCGCCCAGTTTGTAATAATAACTGCCGTTACTAAGGGAAACTTTATAATAAATGACTGATTGTTCTTAATTCATCTGGCATATATTTAAATAGCATTAATTCCAGGCATTTATCCTAATGACATCTCCAGTTGGCAATGTGCATGTAATTTCATAAGAATAATATGGCACAGGAGCTTGACATAGGACCCAATTACTCTCTTTCTCTCTTTTTAAGGCTAAACCCAGCTACATTTTAAAACAAGAGGCTAATCGTTATTATTTCAGTTTCTGTGCATTGTAATAAAGTTAATCATGGCAAACTAATATGATTTTAATGTGAAAATAATAGGACCTTCCATAGGAACTCCACTCAAGTAGCTGGCAAGTAAAACCTGGTCTTAAAATAATGAGATTTTAGACATTACTTGAATTGGTAACCATGATGAACAAAGAGTCTTCAAGATGTTCAGGCCTCGCATGCACCCAAATTGTTCTGGTTCTTCTTGCCCCATGTGTGACAAAAGCTCATGACTCCTTAACTCAGGAATTCCCAAACTGCGTGCAAGGGCACAGTAGCATGTCACACACAAGAGAGCAGTTTGTGTGCCTTGATAAATAAATCTATTAAATAAGTAAAGGTTACCTTGTACACAGACAGGAGGCTGCTTTATCCACTAGACCAGACCTTTTAACAACTGCTAAATCTTACTCAAATGTGATGGTGGAAAAACCCCTCCCCAAAGGGTCTTTCCTTCAGGAAACTGAGGACAGATTCACTACCTTCTGAAGTACAGTGGTATCTCTGGTTAAGAACTTAATTCGTTCCGGAGGTCCGTTCTTAACCTGAAACTGTTCTTAACCTGAGGTACCACTTTAGCTAATGGGGTCTCCTGCTGCCGCCATGCCACCATGGCGATTTCTGTTGTTCTAGATGGATTTCCCAAATAAAAAAATGAGGTGAAAATGAAAAGAGAGATCAGCTCTCCACGCATATTTGTTGGTGAGGGAACTGATACTATGGAACAAGCCTGTCGGCTTGAAAGCAGAATGGCTAGAAAAGTCAGTGGGTCAAGTAAGGTCCTTCTGAATGCCAGGATGGGCATGTGAAGCCCGTGTTGACCTCACAGTGATTTTTTTGACCTGTCCTCTGTGTTCTTTAGATATTTGCTTGATAGCCCGGACTTTCCCCTCGTCAATTCTACAGCAAGCAATAGTGGTCAATGACTACGCTTCCTGATCGTATATTTACACAACCAGATTTCTGGAAACAACAAAGGGTGCTTTATACTGAGATACGACCCTAGTTAAACCCACCATTCAACCTGAGGTAGCAAAGAGGTGAAGTTCTTATAGGAAAGCTTGCATCGTATGCTCCCATGCATTCCTTGATTCAGTTCTCGCTAGTGGCAATGGAAGTGTCTAAGCAAGTGCAGCTCTGCCCTATGGATGCTTAGGTAAAGGTAAAGGGACCCCTGACCATTAGGTCCAGTCGCGGACGACTCTGGGGTTGCAGCGCTCATCTTGCTTTATTGGCCGAGGGAGCCAGCGTACAGCTTCCGGGTAATGTGGTCAGCATGACTAAGCCACTTCTGGTGAACCAGAGCTGCACACGGAAACACCATTTACCTTCCCGCCAGAGTGGTACCTATTTATCTACTTGCACTCTGACGTGCTTTCAAACTGCTAGGTTCGCAGGAGCAGGGACCAAGCAACTGGAGCTCACCCCATCGCGGGGATTCGAACCGCCGACCTTCTGATCAGCAAGCCCTAGGCTCTGTGGTTTAACCCACAGCGCCACCTGTGTCCGTGTATGCTTACTCAGATGTGAATCCTATGGAGCTCAATGTGGCTTGCTCCCTAGTGGCTAGTAAGTATGCTTATAATTTCATATTTAATAAATGTACTGTGAAAACGCAACATTTCTGAGTTACAGAAAAGACACAGAGAGGGAATGCAACTGGAGGCCTATTTAAATACAAAATAATTGTATTCCATACAGTAAAGTGGCCTAGCTATTGAAAATGAGACCGTGGCCGCAGCTTGTGTGGGGTGGCAATTATCCAGTTGGCAATCAGATTCAAACCTGCTCCCTAAATTGGTTTGCTCTGTTAATAAATGACAGAGCAGAGAGAAAAGGCAAGTCCAAATGATTAGGAGCAAATTCGCCTTTCCTGTTTTGTGTGCTGTGTGACAGTCTCATGTTTTTAAAAGAACCCCATCCCATGTAGGGCAAGGGAAGAGACACTGTATGGTCTGTCCATAAAATTTTGCACATGTATTTCCGAAACTGTCCCAGGATGAAAAAGATAGACATTGTAAAAGGTCGGTAGGGAAGCTGTGCCCTGCAGATGTTCTTGGGCTCCCTTTCCCATCAACCTGAGCCAGCATGGCCAATAATCACAGAGGATGGGAGCTGTCATCCAGAAGCAACTGGAGGACCACAGGTTCCCCCAGTTCAGTAGCATCTGCCCTGTGGAACACCCTCCCATCAGATGTCAAAGAGATAAAAAACTACCTGACATTTAGAAGACATATGAAGGCAGCCCTGTTCAGGGAAGTTTCTAATGTGTGACATTTTAATGTATTTTTAATCTCTGTTGGAAGCTGCCCAGAGTGGCTGGGGAAACCCAGCCAGATGGGCGGGGTACAAATAATAAATTGTTGTTGTTGTTGTTGTTGTTGTTGTTGTTGTTGTTGTTGTTGTTGTTATGCTTGTAAAGAGAACCAAGGAAGGGGAAGAGGGAAGTCTGAACAACTACAACTATGTATGTAATTGTGTTTGATAATTATTGGTGGCAATTTGAAAAACTGAAGACTGAAATGTATTAAAAGAAAGAAAAATTTTAAACCCCAAACAACATTGGGATCAGTATCATGTATAACTGCCCCAATATCATGAGTACAAACTATAAGGTTTTTGGCAAAGGCCCATTGCTAGCCTAGAAGCAATGCAGAAATATTTGAAAAGTAAAAAAGAACAGCTATTTTATTATTACTTGCCACAAAGACACTTTCCGTAGGTGGGATAAAAAAAGTCTAGAATCTACAAATGCCAAGTGTTCTACACCTATGGATTTATTTTTTTATTCTTCTGGTTTCAGAATATATATTGTGAATTTTCTCATCAGCCCATTTAAAATTAGTATGATTACTGGAAGATTAGGTGCAGCTGTTTACTTTTTGAAATGGCTCTACATTTGAAAGGGGCAGGTGGAAAATTTCATGAGCTCCAAGACAGAAATGAAATGTTTGAACTGGTCACCTAAATATGAAGAAACAAATTCAAGAGCAGTCGGGGCTGGGATAGTTTCATCTTCTTGTAGAATGTGATACTTACAGCTTTCCATCTGCAGTTTACAGGTCTGCGTATCCAGGGGATATTTTGACAGGTCCATGTTACACGCAACTGTGGTAGTGATTCTGCAAAAAGAGAAAGTGATGTGAAGGCATCAATGAGGAATGGCCTGTATTTTCCATAGCAGTCCACAGGTGGCAATGTTTCTGCTTCGAAGAATAAATAACTGTTAAAACTAGCACTGAAGCTGCAGCCTGGACTTCCCTTTAGTTCAGATTGGCAGCTCTGGATCATTCCACTTATGGAAACAGGATAATGTAAGACAGCCTTTGTGAACTTGGTGCTCCCCAGATGTTTCAACCTCCCTTCAGCCCCAGCCAGCAAGTCCAAAACATCTGGAGAGAACCAGGATCGCAAAGGCTGCTTTAAGGCTATGTGACATAATCTGCCTTGGCATCCTCTGCTAGGTCAAAATGTACAAAAATATGTTGATCAGCAGAACAGCACAGAATTTGGGCCAGGTTATGCCATGGAAGTGAAAGCTGGACCATAAAGAAGGCTGATCGCTGAAGAATTTATGCTTTTGAATTATGGTGCTGGAGGAGACTCTTGAGAGTCCCATGGACTGCAAGAAGATCAAACCTATCCATTCTGAAGGAAATCAGCCCTGAGTGCTCACTGGAAGGACAGATCCTGAAGCTGAGGCTCCAATACTTTGGCCACCTCATGAGAAGAGAAGATTCCCTGGAAAAGACCCTGATGTTGGGAAAGATGGAGCGCACAAGGAGAAGGAGGCAACAGAGGACGAGATGGTTGGACCGTGTTCTCGAAGCTACCAGCATGAGTTTGACCAAACTGCGGGAGGCAGTGAAAGACAAGAGTGCCTGGTGTGCTCTGGTCCATGGGGTCACGAAGAGTCGGACACGACTAAACGATTAAACAAGAACAACAACAACAACGCCAGTTTGAGCTGAATATTTGTGTGATGGCCATCATTCTGCAAAGCACATTCTCTCCTTTATATAAGAAGCCAGTGACTACTAAAGATTGTAGGATGTGGACTCAAATTCACCCACATCAAGTGCTATTCCTGGATACATAAAAAGTTAAATTGCAAAAAAAAAATTATATAACACTCAAACCACTTAACATGTATGTGTAGTCTTGCTTTAAACCAGGTGTGTCCAAAGTCGGTTTAATCCAGCCCCTGCGGCAGTTTATTTCCTGGGGTAAAATCCCCAAAAAACCTAAACCTCAACAACTAAAATCCTCAACAACTTCACTTCATCAAATCTGGTCTGCTTTGAAAATAGTTTGCGCACAATCCTTACAACAACAGCCCCTCTCCTGTTCTGTTTACTATCAAGCCCGGGGTTTCCTAACCTTTTAGGGCATGCCAGCACCTTTAGAAATCTAAGAAACTGTCACAAAACATCCATTTCACAGAAGGAAAAGTGATGATACTCAGAACCTCCGCCAGAAACAACAAACAAAACACCAAAGCAAAAAAAAAAAAAAAATGCAGGCAAAAGGGGAAAAACTGGTAAACCGTGTGCCTCCCCACCCAAAACAAATGAAATGCCAAAATTTAAGGGGCAGGTATCTTTGGGGGCAGGACGCAGGTGGCGCTGTGGGTTAAAGCCTCAGCGCCTAGGGCTTGCCGATCGAAAGGTCGGCGGTTCGAATCCCTGCGGCGGGGTGCGCTCCCGCTGCTCGGTCCCAGCGCCTGCCAACCTAGCAGTTCGAAAGCACCTCCGGGTGCAAGTAGATAAATAGGGACCGCTTACCAGCGGGAAGGTAAACGGCGTTTCCGTGTGCGGCTCTGGCTCGCCAGAGCAGCGATGTCACGCTGGCCACGTGACCCGGAAGTGTCTCCGGACAGCGCTGGCCCCTGGCCTCTTAAGTGAGATGGGCGCACAACCCCAGAGTCTGTCAAGACTGGCCCGTACGGGCAGGGGTACCTTTACCTTTACCTTTATCTTTGGGGGCACCAAGGGGAGTGTCTGAGGGTACTGTCTGTCGGTACATTGTGCTGGGGACCCCAGAGCTGGCCAGATGCAGAGTTCTGAAAGATGCAAAAGCTTACATGCTATTTTGTGGTATTTTTAAGGTAAAGGTAAAGGGACCCCTGACCATTAGGTCCAGTCGTGACCGACTCTGGGGTTGCGGCGCTCATCTCGCTTTATTGGCCGAGGATGCCGGCGTACAGCTTCCAGGTCATGTGGCCAGCATGACTAAGCCACTTCTGGCAAACCAGAGCAGTGCACGGAAACACCGTTTACCTTCCCGCCAGAGCGGTGCCTATTTATCTACTTGCACTTGGACATGCTTTCGAACTGCTAGGTTGGCAGGAGCAGGGACCGAGCAACGGGAGCTCACCCCGTTGTGGGGATTCGAACTGCCGACCTTCTGATCAGCAAGTCCTAGGCTCAGCGGTTTAACCCACAGCACCACCTGTGTCCCTGTGGTATTTTTGGTTGGCCCCTAAAAGGCTGTGTTATAGATGTTCAGTTGTGTACCTCATACATTCATTTTATCCCATACTATTTTTCATTTAAAACAGCCACCTCAATAGTTCTTTGATATTAGTCAGTACATTCCCTGTACCTAAGTTCTCTATTGCAGCATGTCAGTGTGTTATCAAAAGCTTGTGATACCTGTGATGAGTGTTTGAAGAAAGGAAGCTACAGCTGTAGAAATAATGGAATAATGAAACAATGAATTACGAGAATTATGATGAAATATGCAACTTTAAAGTCCTAAATGGCCTCGGTCCAGTATACCTGAAGGAGCGTCTCCACCCCCATCATTCTGCCCGGACGCTGAGGTCCAGTGCCGAGGGCCTTCTGGCGGTTCCCTCATTGCGAGAAGTAAAGCTACAGGGAGCCAGGCAGAGGGCCTTCTCGGTAGTGGCGCCCGCCCTGTGGAACGCCCTTCCAGCAGATGTCAAAGCGATAAACAACTACCTGACATTCAGAAGACATCTTAAGGCAGCCCTGTTCAGGGAAGTTTTTAACGTGTGATATTTTATTGTATTTTTGCTTTCTATGGAAGCCGCCCAGAGTGGCTGGGGAGGCCCAGCCAGATGGGCAGGGTATAAATAATAAATTATTATTATTATTATTATTTATTATTACTGACAAAACTATTTCCGCAGATATTCCTGACCCTCAGAATCTAATGGTGTCTCTTGGACCTTGAATTCCTGACTGTCGCACCAGTCTGCAATCTTTCTGCTACTCAAGGGTAACAAAGGGTAGCAAAACAGTAGGAGCACATGCAAGACTTACCGCAGAGCATACAAGACGGTGCCATTAGAGAACAGCCGTATAAGCCGATTCTCTGCTGTGACCTCATGCAAGAAAGACATCTTAGACTCCACAATATACGTGTCAGGAACCCACAGGTATTTCACTAGCCGGGCATCCAGAGTGAAACTTTTGTTCCCCTGAAAAACCAGGCGAGGATCTGTCCAGCGTTGTCGCAAATATATTGTCGCCGTGTAGTCCTGGAAAAGAAGGCAGCCTATGAGCAGGTTATGGAAAAGGGAAACTCTCTAAGTTAGAGAGACTTTTGGCAGGTGGAGTTCAACTGCTTATCCAAAGGGTGCTCTGAGCATATATTTATTGAATGTAGTCCCTCTGTCCTATAGGCATTTCTGAAATTTGCTCATCTTGATTCTTTTAGTTCTCCACACTGCTCTGTAATTCAGTACATTTTTTGCTGTTTTACACTTAGTTAATAATAATAATAATAATAATAATAATAATAATAATTTATTTATACCCTGTCCATCTGGCTGGGTTTCCCCAGCTACTCTGAGCAGCTCCCAACAGAATATTAAAAACACACAAAAAATCAAACATTAAAAACTTCCCTAAACAGGGCTGCCTTCAGATGGCTTCTAAAAGTCTGATACAGTGGTACCTCGGGTTACATACGCTTCAGGTTACATATGCTTCAGGTTACACACTCTGCTAACCTAGAAATAGTGCTTCAGGTTAAGAACTTTGCTTCAGGATAAGAACAGAAATCATGCTCCGGCGGCGCAGCGGCCACAGGAGACCCCATTAGCTAAAGTGGTGCTTCAGGTTAAGAACAGTTTCAGGTTAAGTACGGACCTCCGGAACGAATTAAGTACTTAACCCGAGGTACCACTGTAGTTGTTTATTTCATTGGCATCCGATGGGAGGGCGCCACTACCAAGAAGGCCCCCTTCCTAGTTCCCTGTAACTTTGATTCTCATAGTGAGGGAACCACCAGAAGGCCCTTGGAACTGGACCTCAGTGTCTGGGCAGAATGATGGGGGTGGAGACGCTCCTTCAGGTATACTGGGCGAAGGCCGTTAAGGGCTTTAAAGGTCCAGTCTTCATACTTTTCAGACCTAGGATCGACTTTTAACCCAAACACCCATCCATTTCTTAATCTTTTACCATATATTTGTGTAATGGTTCCTAAGGGGGTTGCTTGTGCGTAAGCAGGTGCCTATCTCGCTGGCTGGGTGCAAACACCTGGCTGGGCTGCCAAAGTGAACCTCCTCTGTCCGGACAGCCACTCACCCGTGGCTGACTCAATCGCTGGCAGAATCCGTGAGTGGGCGTTTCTTAAACTTCTTCCAGCAAAGAAGTTCTTTGACGCCTAGTCTCCGCCTACCCTCTCTGCGTGAAAGCCTTCTGCGCAGGGAGGGCGTGGGCAACGGAGGACCCCTACTCTCCCCGCTGGTCCCAGGCAAGGAGTCATGGGACTGCCTCGCCACTTCCCCCACCTGCCCCCCTTCTCCACTGGTACTACACTGATTCTCTTCCCCAGAAGATGGGCTGCTTCTCCCGATCCCTGGACGCTCTCTGGAATCCCTCTGGCTTTCACGCTCTCCCTCCAGTACTGATGGCAGTTCCCTGACAATTTGCACGGTGGGAGTGTTCCTGTTGCAACCCAACTTGGATGAGGCCACAACCCGCCCACCCGTCGTTCCTTAACATAGCTTAAGTAGTTTAAATTTGTATCTGTTGCAGGTATGGCACTGTAGGTGTGTCTCTCGCCTGCCGCATTTGAACATCAGCCTTTTCCTCAGGTAATCATGGCAGGCAAAGGAGGATTCATTGCTCTCTGCATTCAGAATATCATGTTTCACTCTACTTCAGTGCTGGGTGAAAGGATTCCTTTTGTGTTGAGTGCATAGACTTTAACAGGCTTTGGAATGAAAGCTGTTAACTAAAAAAAGTCATCCCAAGACTTCATGTATATCATTTCTAGCTTTCAGATTTTATTCTCATGCTGTTAGGGGGGAAATTTCTCTACCTAAATGATTGAGATGGTGCACCATTATGCATTTCAAAGCAGTGAATTATTAATCTCAGCAATGAAGGTGAAAACCCCCGGGTCATTTGTAGTTCAATTATTTATCTAGCAAAAGAGTACATCTCTATAATGTTCTGCGTGAGACCTGAAAATGTGAGTGCTATAGTGATGAGAAGACTACTGTATGAAGATAATATTTGTTGATTAATAGCTTTGGGATACCTGGAAAGTTAGCTTCATGAAAGATTGGCTCAGCCTTTCACAGACTTCCTATGGGTTCCAAACCCCAGTAGACGGCAGCTTTCAACAGAGTTCTGCATTTAAATGGATACTAAAAAGCTGCGGTGTTCTATAGACCAATGACTTCGGACACCTATTTGTCATTCTCATCTCAGAGGTGCCTTATTTTCAAAAGATGCCTGTAGTGTCTCAAGTCTGGGCTTCTTTGTTTGTTTATTTTAACACATCTTTTGGCCAGAGCAGCCCGCAAACAAAATACTATGACAACAATACAAGGAATTTAAAAGAAACAATCCATTTGCTAAAAACAGCATCACCATAAACAGATACTGGGGATCGGGTAGCAGGGGCTAAAGGAGCATCCGCATGGGAGGAGTTCCAGAAATTTGGTGCCACCACTGAAAAGACTCTACTGCATGTACTCGTCATCCCATAAGGTAGTGGGTAGCAGGAACACAACCTCCAGATCTTAACAGGCAGGCAAAATCATGTAGGAACAGGTGGTCCTTTTGATACTTCAGGGCCAAACTGTACAGGACTTTGAAATTTGACAACTACCACATTCAGCTTTGCTACAGGTCCACAAATTCTAGTGTTATTAGGGAAGCAGAAAAACTTTTCTCTAGCCACTTGCAGGATTTTATACACTTCTGAAGTGTACACAGGTAGAGGGATCTTTTTTTCATATGCGGTGGACTTGTAAGAAAGCGAGGGTGTTTTGGGAAATGATATATGATGAGATGAAAAAGATGTTTAAAGTGATTATACCAAAAAACCAACAAACCCTGAAGCTTTTCTATTAGGGGTTATAGGGATAGTTCTTTTTAAAAAGATGATTAAGCTGTTTATGTATGTAACAGCAGCAGCTAGGATTCTTTATGCACAAAAATGGAAGGAAGAAGCCATCCCCACCAAAGAAGAACAGATAAGCAAGTATGGAATTGGCAAAGTTAACAGTCAAAATAAGAGAACCTAATGACAATTGTTTCATAGAAGAATGGGAGCCTTTTTCGGACTACTTAAAGAAATATTGCAGTATGATGAATTTGTGAGCAGGATTTGAACCATGAATAAGAGAAGGAATTGGAGATGATAGCATTGTTGTTATAGCATAAGAGATGGGAGGTAGGGTGCAACAGAAGGAGATTTTATATGGATTTTATAAATTTCTATCATATTGCTTCTTATTCATCTTTTCTAAAAAGTTCCAAATGCTGTAACCTTCCTTTACAGGTAAAAGGTAAAGGTAAAGGACCCCTGGACAGTTAAGTCCAGTCAAAGGTGACTATGGGGTGTGGCGCTCATCTCGCTTTTTAGGCCGAGCAAACCAGCGTTTGTCCACAGCTTGCTGGGTCATGTGGCCAGCAGGACTAAACCGCTTCTGGTGCAACGGGACACCGTGATGGAAACCAGAGCACACGGAAATACTGTTTACCTTCCCACCGCAGTGGTACCTATTTATCTACTTGCACTGGTGTGCTTTGGAACTGCTAGGTTGGCAGGAGCTGGGACAGAGCAACAGGAGCTCACCCCTTCGCACGGACTTGAACTGCCAACCTCACAATCAGCAAGCATGAGAGGCTCAGTGGTTTAGACCACAGCGCCACCCGCGTCCACTTCCTGTAAGCAGAGAGGCCCTGTAATAGATGGATTGCCTACTTGCCTGCTCTTCGCCTTGCCTGCTGCTTCTCTGTCCACATGCTGCTGCCCATTTCAGTGAGATGACCACTACACTCAAACTTCCACTGACCACCTCACTAAGCAAAGAACATACAGGGTCCACCATCTGCTCCCAACTAAGCCCACCTCACTGAGAAAGAGATTGTGCTGACATGTATCTGTTTTTGGCAGCTTCCACAAGAGAAATAAATATTCTGCCCACATGCTACTGCCTGCCTGAGTGGAAGAGGAATGAAGAGGAATGAATGCCTCTCCCCACAAGATGATGCTCCCTGCCTGAAGGACAGGGGCTGCCCACTGTGGCCCATGCTAGCCAGGTGAGGGAGAAAAACTGGCCACTGTGATCTCATGCTGATGCTGCCTATTTCACAGACTGGCCACTGTGTTCTCACACGGATGTGTCCAATCAGAAGGAGAGACACAGGCCATTGTGATGTCATGCTGATGCTGAAGGAGAGATAAGCTGGCCAGTGTACCAGCCCACAACTGCTGTTCACCTGAATAACAAGGAGACACTGCCTGGCACGCCAACACATTGCTCACCATGCTCATGATAATTATGTCCTTTGCACCTTGGACCAAACTGGGGTTTCTTAACTTGCTTTTACTCTCCTGTTCCTGCATATTAGGTTCCCTTACCAGAGGTCTATAATAACAAGGTAATGAATCAACCACATTTATTTGTACACAAAAGGTAGGTAAAGGTAAATGTTAAAGGACTCCTGGACAGTTAAGTCCAGTCAAAGGCGACTATGGAATTGTGGCACTCATCTCACTTTCAGGTCAAGGGAGCTGGCCTTTGTCCATAGGCAGCTTTCCAGGTCATGTGGCCAGCAGGACTAAGCCACTTCTGGCGGGCGCAATGGAACACCGTGACAGAAACCAGAGTGGGGACGCGAACCCAGTTCACCAGATTACGAGTCCGCCACTCTTAACCACTACACCACACCGGCTCTCTTGCTATCAGGACACTGTGACAGAAGCCAGAGTGCACAGAAACACCATTTACCTTCCTGCTGCAGTGGTACCTATGCTTTCAAACTGCTAGGTTGGCAGGAGCTGGGACAGAGCAACGGGAGCTCACCCCTTCGCGCAGATTTAAACTGCCGACCTCACAATCGGCAAGCACAAGAGGCTAAGTGGTTTAGACCACAGCGCCACCCTCTCTACTATTTCCTTTATAGAGAAGTTGCTCCACGCCTTCGATCATTTTGGTTGCCCTTTCCTGAACCTTTTCCAACTCTACAATATTCATTTTGCAATGAGGTCACCAGAACTGTGTTCAGTATTCCAAGTGAGGTCATACTATTTGCATAAACAGTTATTCTGGAGGGGAAAAATATTCTTGTTCCTAGATGATGCTTATATGTGTCATAGCAGGAATCATCTTGGAACAGTCATTACCTCCTCTATGAGAGAGGAAAGCACCTACCACCCAAGATTTCTGGACTTTTATTAAAAATAGTAATTTGAAAAAATACAATACAATGCACAATTACTCAGGTGTGTGCAGTTAACTGAAGGACTTTTGACTAATTCATCTACCCGGTTGAGAGACAAAAAAACCCCACAACCCTAATGTCTACCTCTGGAATGCTTTTAAGGGGTAAGTAATCTGACCTTAGGGGACACGGGTGGCGCTGTGGGTTAAACCACAGAGCCTAGGGCTTGCCGATCAGAAGGTCGGCGTTTCAAATCCCCATGTCGGGGTGAGCTCCCGTTGTTCGGTCCCTGCTCCTGCCAACCTAGCAGTTCGAAAGCACATCAAAGTGCAAGTAGATAAATAGGTACCGCTCCGGCAGGAAGATAAACGGTGTTTCCATGCGCTGCTCTGGTTCACCAGAAGCAGCTTAGTCATGCTGGCCACATGACCCGGAAGCCGTACGCCAGCTCCCTTGGCCAATAAAGCGAGATGAGCGCCGCAACCCCAGAGTCGGCCACGACTGGACCTAATGGTCAGGGGTCCCTTTACCTTTACCTAATCTGACCTTGTTAATAAAACTAACAACAAAACCATCATTCTCAGAAACGGAGCAAAAAACAAAAGCTATTGCTAAGAGAGCCATCCAGAGGGTCACTTATCAGGAATGGGGGTCAAAGGGAGATCCACCGACAAAGTCGCTGCTAGATCCATTGCCATGCCAGCTTGTTGTTGCCAGGATGAAACGGGGGGCAGTTATTCCTTTTTAATATATGCCAGGCCCAGAGCTGGCACAAGTCTATGGCTATACCATCCTGGAGGGCATGTCAGGGAAACAAGCTGGGCATGGCATGCTTCTGCAGCTGGTCTCAACACCTCCTGCTCTGCCCTTTCCACCACCAGAGCCAGGACAGTGGTGGCACTTCTCACCTGTATACTGGGGTGAGGGTGGGCCTCTGGCAGCATTGATGGCACAGAATCACTCAGAAAGTCTATGGATGCCGCAATGAGAACCACTGAACACAATGGAAAGAGTTCCAGGAGAACCTGGATTGCAAACTACAGTGGTACCTCTGGTTGCGAACGGGATCCGTTCTGGAGCCCCGTGCGCAACATGAAAAGAGCGCAACCTGCAGTGGCCATCTGCACATGCGCGGGTTGTGATTCACCACTTCTGCGCATGCGTGTGACGTCATTTTGCGCTTCTGCGCATGTGCGAGCGGCGAAACCCGGAAGTAACCCTTTCTGGTACTTCCGGGTCGCTGCAGGACGTAATCTGAAAGAACGTAACATGAAGCGGACGCAACATGAGGTATGAGTGTATCAGAAACTGCATCTGGATTCCCACTGTCTCCCTGCTCCTCAGAGCTGCCTTAATTCCTTTTATTCCTCCCTCCAGGATTGTTTGCTTACCATATCACTCTCAGAAATGCTGGAAATGCTTGCAACATCAAGGCTCATGGCTATCACCACAGGCTCTCCTGCAAAAGGAAAGGAAAGGGAAGTTTAAATTGCAGATACAGATAGGTAGCCATGTTGGTCTGCCATAGTCAAAACAAAATAAAAAAATTCCTTCCAGTAGCACCTTAAAGACCAACTAAGTTAGTTCTTGGTATGAGCTTTCGTGTGCATGCACACTTCTTCAGATACACTGAAACAGAAGTCACCAGACCCTTCTATATAGTGAGAAGGTGGGGAGGGGTATTACTCACAAGGGTGGTGGGATTGGGTGATTGGCAAATAGCTGTGATGAGCCTGTTGACGACTCTTAACGACTGCAATAGGTCTTACAGGAAAAAGCAAGGGGTGAGAAGGTGAAAAATGGCTTTGTCATGTATAATGAGATAAAAATCCAATGTCTTTGTTCAGACCAGGTCTCTCCATGGTTTTAAGTTTGGTGATAAGTTGCAATTCAGCAGCTTATCTTTCCAGTCTATTTCTGAAATTCCTTTGTAATAGAACAGCTACTCTGAGATCTTGTATAGAATGTCCTGGGAGATTGAAGTGTTCTCCTACTGGTTTCTCTGTCTTGTGGTTCCTGATGTCAGATTTATGTCCGTTTATTCTTTGGCGTAAGGTTTGGCCTGTTTGTCCAATATAGGGAGCTGAAGGACACTGTTGGCATTTGATGGCATACACAATGTTAGACGATGAGCAATTAAATAGTCCCGAGATGGTATGTGTGATGTTGTTGGGGCCAGTAATGGTGTTGTCCGGGTGTATGTGGCAGCAAAGTTGGCATCTGGGTTTATTGCAGGCTCTGGTGCCAGTGTCCGTGTTAAGTCTGGTTGTAGTATTATTGTGGGTTAGGAGTTGTTTAAGATTGGGTGGCTGTCTGTAGGCAATGAAAGGCCTTCCTCCCAGAGCTTGAGAAAGAGAACTGTCATTGTCCAGGAGAGGTTGTAGATCTCTGATGATGCGTTGTACTGTTTTAACTTGGGAGCTGTATGTGATGACTAGAGGTGTTCTGTTATTTTCTTTTTTGGGTTTGTCTTGCAGCAAGTTCTCTCTGGGTATCAGTCTGGCTCTGTTGATCTGTTGTCTAACTTTCAATGTTGCCCCATCAGCTGGGAATTATTCCTTCTGCTGCCTTGACCACCATTCGGGTGAAGTAATCACTTTAATTGTTTATCTGTCTGTAAAGATTCTTACATTTTTAAATTATGACGCTTTTTTTTTTTTTTGGTCCAGTTCTTCTCTTTCTCCCATTCCAGCTCTTTTTTATCTGCTGCACTGAAAGACTGTTTAAAGGGCCATTAGGCTATAGTCATTTACAGACATATACCTGGCAGAAAATGCCGTTAAACTCAATGGAGCTTACAGAGCTACCCAAAGTACAGGGATCTGCTGTGTTTAATACCTGCCAGTGATATGGCAGCATAAAAACCGCTGCATCTCAGCGTTTAGTTAGCTTTTTCCGAATTCTTGGGATAAGGTGGGATATTAAAATTACTACATAAATAAATTTGGTCCCGGCATTTCAAACTGCTTACATTGCTCTACAGCTGCTAAGGTCATATTTATTATTGCTAGGTTAGGAGGTGTCTGCTATTAAGAGTACGCAAAGTACAGAAAATGTTTAGCAATAATAAGAATAATACACTGAAACTATCGAATTGCACTGTGAAGGAAGGAACATACCAGGCTTTGTGCAATGTTGGGCTATGCATGTTTACTCATAAGTAAGTCCTAATGTGTTTGTAAGGCTTAAAGGTAAAGGGACCCCTGACCATTAGGTCCAGTCGTGACCGACTCTGGGGTTGCGGCGCTCATCTCGCTTTACTGGCCGAGGGAGCTGGCGTACAGCTTCCGGGTCATGTGGCCAGCATGACTAAGCCGCTTCTGGCAAACCAGAGCAGCGCACGGAAACGCCGTTTACCTTCCTGCCAGAGCGGTACCTATTTATCTATTTGCACTTTGACGTGCTTTCGAACTGCTAGGTTGGCAGGAGCAGGGACCGAGCAACGGGAGCTCACCCCGTCGCAGGGATTCGAACTGCCAACCTTCTGATCAGCAAGTCCTAGGCTCTGTGGTTTAACCCACAGTGCCACCCGTGTCCCAAGCTTTGTGAGGCTTACTCCCTAGTAATTGATTTTATATATATATATATATATATATATATATATATATATTCATGCGTTTTCCATTTTTCCATTTTCACATCGTGTTTCCTCCACATAGAATATTTATGTACAGACTTCCCAACCTAGCCTCCCACAGTATTCATAATAAACCTAAGATTTGCTGCATCTCCATTTATTTTCCCACCTTTCTTTCATCCCTTTTACTCCTTAATTATAGTTGACTGCTGCTCATGTGATTACTCCTTCTTGTAAATTCATTGCAGTATCATATTTTCTTAGGTACTCCCCAAAGCTTTCCCATTCACCCTTTCATCAAGATTTCTTATGTTGGCTTTCATATTGGCAAGTTCTGCAAATTCTGTCAATTTATATAGCCATTGTTCCTTAGTTTTACTTTCTTTCCAACATCTAGTGTATGGCCGCAGCTGCTGCATAGAGAAATAAGTTGCATGCCTTCATGAGAATCTCATCTTCAGTTATTCCTAGTAGGAAGGCTTTAGACACCCTAGTAAATGAACAATGGAACAGGTGAGGGTATTGCAGAAGAGATGACAGAGGTGATGCAGAAGAGATGACAGAGGTGATGCGATGTTGTTGTTTAGACGTTTAGTTGTGTCCGACTCTTCGTGACCCCATGGACCAGAGCACGCCAGGCACTCCTGTCTTCCACTGCCTCCCGCAGTTTGGTCAAAATGCTGGTAGCTTCGAGAACACTGTCCAACCATCTCGTCCTCTGTCGTCCCCTTCTCCTTGTGCCCTCCATCTTTCCCAACATCAGGGTCTTTTCCAGTGAGTCTTCTCTTCTCATGAGGTGGCCTCCAAGTATTGGAGCCTCAGCTTCAGGATCTGTCCTTCCAGTGAGCACTCAGGGCTGATTTCCTTGAGAATGGAGAGGTTTGATCTTCTTGCAGTCCATGGGACTCTCAAGGGTCTCCTCCAGCACCATAATTCAAAAGCATCAATTCTTCGGCGATCAGCCTTCTTTCTCCAGATTCAGATAGAAGCTGAACACTGGAATTAGGGTAAGGGCAACTGATCTTAAGTTAATAAAATGGAATGGGAATAGGCAAGGGTCTCTAAGTTCAGCTTAAACAGGGGCATAGAGACAAAATTATAAAGACCAATAAATTATTTCCTCTCTTCAAGGCTGAAAGGCTTTGGCAGGTCCTACACAACTACAAAAGACGCTGATGATGTCATACCACCAAATTTTGGCCTGAGATATTTGTTGTATCCCCGGGTTAGGTTCCCGAATCCAGGGAGGGATGTTGACACTCGGCTATCTGACGTGTCAGCATAATGACCCAAGATGCACTTTCTGAAAACGAAAAGTAAGAAATGTTGAATGTGGCAGTGGATACTCATCTGTTACACAGCTGCAGCCTTGCTCTTCTCATCACACCCAACACTTGCAAACCAAACAGAATCTTCATTCTGCATTTATGCAGCATTTAAATCCTAAACGCCTGCTTGTTGTTCTGTGTGAGAAGGTAGTCGGTGTCTAATTGTCACTGGATTTAAAACAAGGGCTTGCCTACTCTCCCACATTCCTCAGATGAAAATAGGGACCTTTTTCACTCCCCACCAACAGACCCCAGTTGGCAGGATTTAATTATCAGTCAAGAATAATTTTACAGCGCAAAGCGGGGGAAGAGGAACCAAAAGAAACACTAAATACTTGAATATTTTGGACAGCAAGTATGAGATAATCTGCTAAGTATGAGCCAAAGGAAGAGGCCCTCCCTGTGTCCAGTATAAATCATCAGCCATTTTCTGCCTCACCTCTAGAGGCTGAGAACATGGGTGCAAAGCCATGTGACAGGATTTTTTCACTATTAAAAAAAAAAGGCATGTAGAACACTGAACATTGCTTCTGTTGCTGCTCCAGATAATTGCTAAACAACAAATAAGTGGCTATTGTTGTATAATCAACAGGTACCAGGTAAGGAATGCTATAACTTTAACTGGAACAGAACTGCAGTGGCCAAATTACTGGCTAGTGTTGCTACAACTGGAAGAAAAACCATGAAGCGGTCTGCCAAGACCCACAGCAATTTTCAAGCGGTCCGTGGTATGAAGGGGAAAAACCACTCATCTAGGGTGGCGCTGTGGGTTAAACCACAGAGTCTAGGACTTGCCGATCAGAAGGTCGGCGGTTCGAATCCCCACAACGGGGTGAGCTCCCGTTGCTCGGTCCGTGCTCCTGCCCACCTAGCAGTTCGGAAGCACATCAAAGTGCAAGTAGATAAATAGGTACTGCTCCGGCAGGAAGGTAAACGGCGTTTCTGTGTGCTGCTCTGGTTCACCAGAAGCAGCTTAGTCATGCTGGCCACATGACCCGGAAGCTGTGCGCTGGCTCCCTTGGCCAATAAAGCGAGATGAGTGCCGCAACCCCAGAGTCAGTCACGGCTGGACCTAATGGTCAGGGTTCCCTTTACCTTTACTTAGCATCTTAACTGCATAGCCCTTGCTGTTTGCTGAAGACAAGCCTCTTTATCCTGGCCTTTAACAGTTAAATTATTTTGTTTTGTGAGACTCACAAGGAGAGGGGAGTCCGCAGCAAAGTCTGTACTCTTTCTGTGTGGTTCCATATGGGATTCCAGCTATGATTTCCACCCCAATTAGAAGTTTTGGGGGGAAATCTGAGATGGGGATAATTAATTGAAATGGAATTGGTTTGGTGCTGCTACTGGGCAAGACGTTGGAATAAGTTAATTGGGGGACATGTGGATGGGGTACAAATTAATACAATAATTTATTCGGGGTGATTTTAGTTGGGAAGTGAAATTAATTGGCTAGCCTTCTGTGAAATATACATTCTAGTAACTATTTTCTAAATTTGCATCTCTCTCTCTCATATATATATATAGAGAGAGAGAGAGAGAGAGAGAGAGTGTAGTGTGTGTGTGTATAGTGTGTGTGTGTGTGTGTGTGTGTGTGTGTGTGTGTGCGCGTGCGTAAATTTTATATATATATATATATATATATATATTACACACACACACACATACACATACACACATACATACATACATACATACATACATATGCAAGTATGTATCTTTTTGCCTTTTCAGCATAACCTCTTTTAAAAAAAAAGATTTGGACACTTTAGAAAGCCTATCTAAATTCCCGCCTCAGATTTTTACATCATACAATAGCCCCAGAAAACTATCTTGATGCTTCTATGCTAGAGAACATTTCCACCCCCAGCCCCTAGCCCTAGGAACCAAGTCTTATTTTCTTGCATAAACGGAATAGCTGTGTGGCAGATATTCTTAAATATTTCAGCTTACCCTTCACACAAAAGAAACAGACAGACATGGATGGAGAAGTAACAACTGCAAGACATTTGTGAAGATTATTTTCACCACCGGCTAAGATGGCTCACTTGTCAATGATCTGCAAAGCAAAGCAGATAAGTATTTCACCTATATAAGCAGAGATGAATCAATCAGTATATTTTCATATCAGCATCACATGTGATCACTCACATATCTGTTTCAGCCCATTTCTGCACCAACCAGCAATTTTTTTTAAGCCCACACAAAAGTTCACATTTAAATGTGTATTTAAAAATTTATTTTAAATTCATCTTCTTCTTTTTTTCAAAAAAAATAACAAATAACAAAGTGCTTAGATCTATATCAGACCATTTAGGAGATGCGAAAGAGAGAGAGTCCACACATTAGCTCTGGAGGTGCAAATCACGTCAAGTCAATAGGTGTTGGAATTCAAAAAGCTCAAATTCCTCAAGCAAACCTCTAGGTGCCCAACTTTGTCTCATAAAACAAGCCACCCTAAAAAAATTAATACACACACACAGGTTTTTTTTTTAAAAAAAAACCACACCCTGTTTACAGCCATACATTAAGGTGCTGAGCATTGTTAGGAGACCCCTCACAGAGCTACAATTCCCAACATACAACAATTCCCAGAATTCTTTGGGGAAAGCCATGACTATTAACATGATTTTATATCTCCTCGCAGACACAGATAAGTATGTGACTTGGCATGTGGCACTCTTTGCAACTGCCTCTAGGAAAACTAGAGCAAATTATATAGCCAAGATAGCCACCAACTGTAAAGGAGATGAATTTATTTGACCCTATCTATATCAGGCTATTGGGACGCAGGTGGCGCTGTGGGTTAAAGCCTCAGCGCCTAGGGCTTGCCGATCGAAAGGTCGGCGGTTCGAATCCCTGCGGCGGGGTGCGCTCCCGCTGCTCGGTCCCAGCGCCTGCCAACCTAGCAGTTCGAAAGCACCTCCGGGTGCAAGTAGATAAATAGGGACCGCTTACCAGCGGGAAGGTAAACGGCGTTTCCGTGTGCGGCTCTGGCTCGCCAGAGCAGCGATGTCACGCTGGCCACGTGACCCGGAAGTGTCTCCGGACAGCGCTGGCCCCTGGCCTCTTAAGTGAGATGGGCGCACAACCCCAGAGTCTGTCAAGACTGGCCCGTACGGGCAGGGGTACCTTTACCTTTACCTTTATATCAGGCTATGTTCTAGCTTCGTCAGCAAATTCCGAGCATAATTGCACACTGTATTAATTGACATTGTTTTTTGATATATTAGTGGCCATGTGATTATTTTAGCTTATGAATTTTATTGTTTAATGTCTTGATTTGTATATTGGGGTGCAGTGGTACCTCTGGTTAAGTACTTAATTCGTTCCGGAGGTCCGTTCTTAACCTGGAACTGTTCTTAACCTGAAGCAACACTTTAGCCAATGGGACCTCCTGCTGCTGCCGCGCCGCTGGAGCATGATTTCTGTTCTTATCCTGAAGCAAAGTTCTTAACCAGAAGCACTATTTCTGGGTTAGCGGAGTGTGTAACCTGAAGTGTATGTAACCCGAGGTACCACTGTACTTTTATAGCTCTGTTTAGAGTATGTAATGTTTTGATAATATAAATGTTTTAAGTCTTTTGTATCAATCCAGTATATTATCTTTTAATTGTTGAATGCTTCTGTGCAGCTTTTGGCTATGTGCAATAAAACTGACTGACTGGCCATGACTATTAAAGTGATATAAGAGTGCTTTGCATGTATGGAATGGATGCTGTTGGCATCTATCTGTCTTGAGAGACAATGGAGTGCACCTCCAGGGGTGAAGTCAAAACACTGTGCTAGTAGCTCCCTGGGGCGCAAGCCTGGGCAGTGTGTATGGATGTCCTGGGCTGCCCAGACGACAAGCCCCCCCCCCAACCTCGTGGTCCAAAGGAAAGCAGAGCAATACATTTGGCACTAGCTTGGCTGCAGTGGTTGCCGGAAGGAGTTGTAAAAATAATGCCATCCACTCAGTCTCGATTTGTGTTGGGTTGACTCCTTAGCCCAGGGGTCAGCAAACTTTTTCAGCAGGGGACTGTTCCACTGTCCTTCAGACCTTGTGGGAGGCTAGACTATATATTTTTTTTGGGGGGGGGGTAAATGAATTCCTATGCCCCACAAATAACCCAGAAATGCATTTGAAATAAAAGCACACATTCTACTCATGTAAAAACACGCTGATTCCCGGACCGTCCACAGGTCAGATTTAGAAGGTGATTGGGCCAGATCCCCCGGGCCTTAAGTTTGCCTACCCACGCCTTCGCCTATTCTTCTCCTGAACGGATGTAACACCTGTCCAAACAGAGGAACATAATACAGTGGTACCTCAGGTTACATACGCTTCAGGTTGCAGACTCTGCTAACCCAGAAATAGTGCTTCAGGTTAAGAACTTTGCTTCAGGATGAGAACAGAAATCGTGCTCCGGCGGCGCGGTAGCAGCGGGAGGCCCCATTAGCTAAAGTGGTGCTTCAGGTTAAGAACAGTTCCAGGTTAAGTACGGACCTCCGGAATGAATTAAGTACTTAACCTGAGGTACCACTGTATGTCTCACTAAATAGGCTTATAATACTTGTTCAATACTTGGAAGCAAGTACTGGTGTTGCCATACTGCGTTGCTTCATTCTGATGGGTATGGTTGTTTGGAACAGAAGTGGGAATGTGCTATATTTTGTAGTGCTTTCGCTGACTTTCCTGGGAGTGGGCATGGCACGGGCTTCAAAGCCTGAAGTTACACAAGGGCTGTGCTCACCAAAGCATGAACTGGTGGGGGTGGGGGTGGGGCAGTTAGCTTTCATCTAATGCCACCATTCTGTGCTGCCCACTATTATTGCTCACCAAAGCCAAACAATGGAACGGCAATAGCTCAGTTGAAACACTCTCAGTGGTGCTCAAAATGTGTGCTAGGGAGCCCTGGAGTTCAAGACTTCTTCCATAAGAAGATATTTAATGATAGACACACTCGCCTGAAAGACACCCCTGTTATGTACTGAAGTTCTCACCCTGGGCCAGCAGGGGGAATACTGTAGATAGTTTTCACTCAGGTCCACATATGCAAATAAGGGGTTGAAAGTGACGTTCAGTGATTGGACAGTTACAGAAAGTGGTTACTGTTGCGTTCTAGTGGAGCTTTATATAAGCAGGCTGGCTGAACCCTTCAGTTCAGTTCTGTTCTGGCCTGTGAATAAACAAGAGCTGTTTGAAGAATCGCTGTATCTTCTGATATGTTCACCCATAACTTAACAACCCCTGTCCTTGCAAAGTCATTGAGAGCATATTGAATGTGTTTAAGTTCATGTAGGATGACACTGACATCAAGCAGGCTTGTTTTCAGTAAAGACATGGACTGAAGCTAAGCAGTACAGTGGTACCTCGGGTTAAGTACTTAATTCGTTCCGGAGGTCCGTTCTTAACCTGAAACTGTTCTTAAGCTGAAGCACCACTTTAGCTAATGGGGCCTCCTGCTTCTGCCGCTCCGCCAGAGCACAATTTCTGTTCTCATCCTGAAGCAAATTTCTTAACCCGAGGTACTATTTCTGGGTTAGCGGAGTCTGTAACCTGAAGCATATGTAACCCGAGGTACCACTGTATCTCAATCAGGGGTCAGCAAACTTTTTCAGCAGGGGGCCGCCGGTCCACTGTCCCTCAGACCTTGTGGGGGGCCAGACTATATTTTTTTAGGGGGGGGAACCAAATGAATTCTTCTGCCCCACAAATAACCCATCGATGCATTTTAAATAAAAGGGCACATTCTACTCATGTAAAAGCACACTGATTCCTGGACCGTCCGTGGGCCGGATTTAGAAGGCGATTGGGCCGCATCCGGCCCCCAGGCCTTAGTTTGCCTACCCATGGTCTGGATGTCTGATTGTCTGGGAATCCTATATATGCCAACTTGAGGTTCATGATGGAAGAATCTGACATCAGATCTCCAACACTGGACACCCAATATATCCTAAGCCCCTGGAACTCCATTCTAGCGGCCATTGGATTGCAGTCTAAGGCTGCTTCCAGACTGCTGTTATTTCATGGGTGGGAATCAATTGCATACTGGCAAATCTGGGGTGTGTATTTGAAGGGGAATCTGACCACCTGGACCCATGTCAGAATAGATTCAGGTCCCACATCTGGAACAGAAACTGCTGTGCCCATTCCAGTGGACAATCTCCACCAAGGTGTGACCCTCTGGATTCTTTAGGAGCTCTCAATCAGTCGCTTTCGGAACCAACAGTCGTGGTATACTTATGAGCCAGCCAGAGGTGGAGGCCAGGAGCGTGGTGTTACATTGGCTTTGTTCCCACTTGGTGGAGAGACTGAATAAGATTTCTTCTCCACCCCGTGGAACTTGTTCTGCGGGATTCTATAAAGCTGAGGTGCATCTCCCCTGTTCTACCTGAAAGACCACCTGATTTTAGGCTGCATCTTTCTCTTCACGTATATTGCTTTTATACTGTACATGGTGTACACCACTCAGAGATTTGTAGAAAAATATCAAGCGCTTTCTTTTCTTTAAAGAAAATAAAATGTTTAGCTTTGAGAAACTACACTGAGTTTCATTGTCATCAATACACCTATGTGGAGATGCCCTGTGAAATGTGGAGAGCCAGTGTGGTGTAGTGGTTAAGAGCGGTAGACTCGTAATCTGGTGAACTGAGTTCATGTCTTTGCTCCTCCACATGAAGCTGCTCGGTGACCTTGGGCTAGTCACACTTCTTGGAAGTCTCTCAGCCCCACTCACCTCACAGAGTGTTTGTTGTGGGGGAAGAAGGGAAAGGAGAATGTTAGCCGCTTTGAGACTCCTTCGGGTAGTGATAAAGTGGGATATCAAATCCAAACTACTACTGTGAAATAAGTCTGCTGGACATCATTGTAAAGGTAAAGGGACCCCTGACCATTAGGTCCAGTCGTGACTGACTCTGGGGTTGCGGCGCTCATCTCGCTTTATTGGCCGAGGGACCCGGCGTACAGCTTCCAGGTCATGTGGCCAGCATGACTAAGCCACTTCTGGCAAACCAGAGCAGCACACGGAAACGCCGTTTACCTTCCCGTCAGAGCGGTACCTATTTATCAACTTGCACTTTGATGTGCTTTCGAACTGCTAGGTTGGGAGGAGCAGGGACTGAGCAACGGGAGCTCACCCCGTCGTGGGGAATCAAACCGCTGACCTTCTGATCGGCAAGTCCTAGGCTCTGTGGTTTAACCCACAGCGCCACCCGCATCCCTTTTACAGAAGGATCATTAATGGAGATGACCTCACTGCTTTCAGTTCTGGTCAAATCTTTAAAAATTACACCTTAACCCAGGGGTCAGCAAACTTTTTTAGCCAAGGGCCAGTCCACCGTCCCTCAGATCATGTGGTGGGCCAGACTATATTTTGAAGGGGGAGGAAAATGAATGAATTCCTATGCCCCACAAATAACCCAGAGATGCATTTTAAGGTTGAATATGTGGAATTAGCAAAACTGACCCACAGGATCCGCAATCAGGAGGAAACAACGTACCAAAAATAATGGAGTAAATTCATGGACTATATAAGTGAGAACTGTAGAAATTTGAAGACGTTAGCAGGACTGAAATAAATCTTATGACATGGTCTAGATATTACTAAGGAACTGTGGATTAGAGATTGGAATAAGAAAACCAGTGGAAGGGAAGGAGGGAAGTCAACGCTCTACGGAGCGTAAAGAAAGACAGGTGTAAAAAGTTATGAAATATTTGTGTATTTTGTTTGTGTTTGTGTATTTGAAATGAAAATCTAATAAAAAGTATATTTTAAAAAAAGAGAGATGCATTTTAAATAAAAGCACACATTCTACTCATGTAATAACAGGCTGATTCCCGGACTGTCTGCGGGCCGGACTGAGAAGGCAATTGGGCCGCATCCGGCCCCCGGACCTTAGGTTGCATACCCCTGCCTTAAGCAGTCAGCTTTGGCATGAGTCATATGCCAACTGAACTCTGGTCTTCTCTCTTTCGTGTCCCCTTTACCTCACATCTTCTGCAAAGCAGGGGATCTGTGGCAGTGAAAAATAATGCCCAGTGAAAAAAAATACCAACCTATCCATCTCCAGCCATGATGAATCTGTAATAATAAAAATGTGATCTCATCTTGAATCAAGGCACAGATGACAAAGTTTCCTCATTGGGCCAGCATTAGACACCAGGAACAGAATCAGATCTCAGTGCCAAAACATCTGAAGACCTCCATCACCACATTGGATTTCCCTGCCCTGTGTACCTTCCATGATCCTAGCTGCACCCCTCCCATTCAGCTACCAACAAGAAGGAACTACGGAACACTTTAGTAAAAAATTAATTCAGAACATTGTGCCCATGGAAAGCCCTTCAAGAAATGGTCATTACGCTGTTTTCCATGGTATAACTCGCTCCCTGCCCCTGCCCCAACCCCGCAAAAACGGTATGCCTCTATTAAACCACCAAAGAAAAGATAAGAAGGAGGAGGAAAAAGGATTGTCAGCATTTACTTACATTTAGTATATTATTCGTCACAAAATGACCAGTGCTGGCTCCCGGTTTTGTTGGCACGGAACCAAAGCGGCAGACACTAACAGTTGAAGCCTGTGCGTGCAAATAAGTGAAAGTTAGAAGCTGTATAAGTCAATCCACTTGTCAAGGTGTTACACAAGCCGAGTTCCCTCAATGAAAGTCTGAGAGACTTACCGTCGGGAGTCAACATTCATTCAGCTGCAACTAATAATCCTGCCTGAGATCAATCATGCTGGGCATCAGTTCTGGGGCTGCGATTTTTCACTCAGTCAAGTGAACGTGCTTTCGCAGCCGACCTCTGCAGGTAGAAATCCCCTCTCCTCCCAGGGACACAAACTGCAGGTAAATCCTCCGTGGGCTTTCCCAGGACTTTACCTGTAACGTGATTTGCATGGCCCATCCCCCTCAGCCGTTGTCCCAACCCAACCCATGCCATCATTTATGTTCCAGCATTTTCAGTGAGACCATTTTTCCACAGTTAGATCATCACAAACTGTACTTACTGCATGCACACAGATGTAAGTTCCATTTAAGTTACATTCCGAGGCATGGAAATGGCCCTTCTCTCATATATATATATATATATATATATGAAAAACTGGTAGAGATGTAATAAAAGATGTGGCTGATTAATCAAAACAACATGGCTCCCACCAGGATGCAGGCCCCAGAGAATAAGGGACTTAAGTGAAAAAAGATATAAATGCAGTCTTTTGTCCCAAATAAATATTTATGCCTCCTCGTTAATGATTTTAATTCTTTCTTTTTTGTGCATTCATCCTCACTTAACTGGCTTCAACAAGCTGAATTTTATTGTTTCATAACCTGGATGCCAGGGCATAAGTGCAATCAATTAATCAATTAATAAGTTGCCTCTCGAAATAATTTATTTAATTTTATAAACACTTTAAAAATCACAACCTATAGCAATTGGATCACTACAGCACACTCTCTTTTGGAGTGGGGTTTACATTAAATGTACAATTTCTAATGAAAGAATGACTTGCTAAAAAAAACCACGACTTACAATTCCTATAACAGTGGCACCTCAGGTTAAGTACTTAATTTGTTCTGGAGGTCTGTACTTAATCTGAAACTGTTCTTAACCTTGAAGCACCACTTTAGCTAATGGGGCCTCCTGCTGCTGCCGCGCCGCCAAAGCCCAATTTCTGTTCTCATCCTGAAGCAAAGTTCTTAACCTGAAGCACTATTTCTGGGTTAGCGGAGTCTGTAACCTGAAGCATATGTAGCCTGAAGCGTATGTAACCCGAGGTACCACTGTAAGTTGGAACAAAGGGTGGTCAAAAGTGTTAAGTTGAACATATCAGACGACACAGCGATTCTTCAAACAGCTCTTGTTTATTCACAGGGCAGAACAGAACTGAACTGAAGGGTTCAGCCAGCCTGCTTATATAGAGCTCCAGTACAATGCAACTGTAACAATTTTCTGTAACTATCCAGTCACTGAATGTCACTTTCATTCCCTTATTTGAATATGTGGACCTGAGTGAAAACTATCTACAGTATCCCCCTGATGGCCCAGGGTGAGAACTTCAGTACATAACAAAAAGTGCTCTTTTTCCACTTGCATGGAAAATTGAAATATTACTAGACTTGCACCGTACATACTGAAAATATGTCTGGGAGGGGCACAAGAAAGTTAAGGCTCTTGCACTGGAGAAGGAGAAGCTGGAGATTTACTTCAATAAGCAAGTAATCAAGTGTGATTCTAGACTGTTGCTGTTTTGGGGTCAGATTCAATCACATACCAGCAAATTTAGGCTGTGTCCATAGCTTTTGAAAAGGGGAGTGTTGGTTCATGTTGCCTGCTAACAAGATGAACATGGAGTGAAAATGTTTTTGGAGCTTCAAAACAATTGACTTGGGGGCGAAAGCTAGGAAACTTAGACATGACCTAAGTCAAATATTTTGTCTCGAATCTTAGTTGAAACTCATTGTTTAAGAAATGCTAACATGCAGATGATAAATCTGGACTTTAGACACTTCATTATTTAAGAGTGATGAGCCAAGACTTTTTAAAACCAAAAGATGATTGCTGCTGACCTATATGAGTTTAAGAGGATGTACTGAGAGAATATAAGAGTCAGTTCAAAGAAAACATAATCATGGCATTTCTTCCCTGCTTTGGGGTAAATGCATAAAGATCCTTTGGGTAAGTCATTTTAAAGGAAAGAGGTGCTTAGAAAGCTTACTTAGAAATCTCCTGAAATGTGCTTATTAGTACAACCACTTTTGTTCTTTTTTTGTCTGTCTTCTATGCTCTCATACCATATCTTGTCATCTTCTAAATGCTGTTTGGTATTTTAAAGTAAACTTAAAAGTAAACTACTGTATTTTTTTTTAAAAAAAACCTTTCTCAAGCAATTGGGTTCGTATTTAATGCTTGGATGATAAAGTTAAAGGTAAAGGGACCCCTGACCATTAGGTCCAGTCATGGCCGACTCTGGGGTTGCGGCGCTCATCTGTCTTAAGTTGATGGGGATTTCTCTGCCAGTAAAATGAGAGGATGTGAAATCCAAATGTAACAGTCTTGATGTAGTATTACAGCATCTAGCTGCCCCCACCCCCGTATCACAACAGGGGGCAAAACTGCCAGCTCAGAACATGTTGATCAATTAGTTAGAAGCACACTGTTTATTTTCTCTAACTACACTTTGTCCCGCAAGAGCACTTTTCTCCTAGAACACAAGCTACTCCCACACTTTCGGCTACAGGCTGCAGTGAAACTCAGCCTCTTGCCAACATCCATCAGCTGTCTGGGTTCTTCTATTGTTTGCCCTTGTGAGCATAGTTAGTGCATCCCAGCGTAAAACCAGTTCAAGCCAGAGGATGATCTGCAGCTGAAATTCAAAGTGAGATAGCTTCTATGAAACCCTGCAGGATGTTTTGAAGACTTCAGAGGAGTCAGTGTGATTTTTATATTTTGCAGGTAAAAGCCAGACATGCTAGACTATGTACTACACTTTTCAGTGGGGATTTTAAGGGAAAGTGCCCAGGGGGAAGCTGGAATCTTTGGGGGCATGGCAGAGGTTGCTCAATCCCTTCCCTGCTAGGGAAGAAATAAAGACCTTGTTTTTGATCCCCGCCTGCAGCCCTGGTTATTCATTTATTTATGACCTGGTGGCCTAAGTAACAAGGACTTGAAGGCTTGACTTCAACAGTTTTCTGTACAGCTGTATGGAATATTCATGTTGGGTTTTCCAAATTAATTTTACATTAAGAAAACCAGTTGAAAGGCTTTCTGGGAAATGATATATAATGAGTTAAAGAAAATGTTTAAAAACACTTTTGTTTAAAAAAACACACACAGAAGCCTTTTTACTGGATATAGTAGGCGAAGAGATACCAAGAAAAGATAAAAGATTGTTCGTGTATGCAACAACAGCGGCAAAAATCCTTTTAGCCCAAAAATGGAAATAACAAGTAGTACTAACGAAAGAAGAGGGGCAGATGAAAATGATGGACTTTGCAGAGCTGGCGGAGCTGGCGGGAAAAATCTGAAACCAACGCGATCAAGTATTCCAAAAAGACTGGAGTAAATTTATACAATATTTGAAAGATCACTGTAAGCAATTAACAACACTAGTAGGGTTATCTGAAGACTTGTAATGAGAATTTTTTTTACCTTTCTACATTTATTTAAACTTTGAGGTGTTTTGTGATGTGTTTTATTAGAACTGGAAAATATATAAAATGCTGAAAGCCAGGGTGTGGGAAGGAAGGAAGTTGATAGGCTCTAAAGCAGGGGTCAGCAAACTTACCACACCTCGGGCTGGTGTCTCCAGCGCCAATTGCGCGGCGGGCCGGAGGGCGGGGGAGCACGTGCCCATACGCATGTGCACACGCTATTTCCGACACACTTCCGGGTTGGAGGAGCACCGGAAATAGCTTGTGCGCATGTGCACGGGCCTCCTCCGACCCGGACGTGCACCAAAAATAATGCTTGCACATGCACAAATAACGCACATGCGCACGAGCTATTTCCAGTGCTCCTCCAACCTGGAAGTGGGCAGCCGTGCAGCGCAGCGCTGGTAAGAGCGGGCAGCGGGGGTCGCTGCGGGCCGGATAAGCAAGTCCCTCTGGCCTTATCCGGCCCGCGGACCTTAGTTTGGGGACCCCTGCTCTAATGAGCCAAAGAGGTAAAGTGGATAATAATGATGTGATTATTTATGATTAAATGGAAAAGTAATAAAAATTATTATTTTTTAAAAAATTAAAAAATTAAACCAGTTGGCACATGTCGCTGACAGTTGTGATTAGGTCCAGAAGTGGACTGGTTCAATGAACTTCCAGGTCTTGTCTCATCAGGACATGCACCCTGTATCTGTATTTTTATAAATAATCTCCATAAGGACAATAGACAAACCACCAGTGTGAGAGCTACTGAGCCAGCATGAAAGCAGGAGCTAAAAGAAACTCCTGCCTACTGCTCTCTGTGCAGGCAGCTTTTATACGATGGGAGGAGAGGACTATAGCCAGCTTCTAGGGTCTGTTGGTCAACCACTTAGTGCTCAAAAATATGATGGGTCACTGTATGCTGAAGACCACATTACCTAAAGGACCGCTTCTCCCCATATGAACCGCCGCAGAGCCTGCAATCATTTGGGCCCTTCTTCATGTGCCTCCTCCACGAGAGATCTGGAGAGCGGCAACACGAGAACGGACCTTTTCTGTGATGGCTCTCCGCTTGTGGAATGTTCTCCCAAGAGAGGCTCACCAGACACCTTCATTGTGTATCTTTAGGCACCAGGCTAAAACGTCCCTCTTTTCCCAGGCCTTTGCCTAATTAAACAACCAATGGACTTTTGAACTGTTTATGGGAGGGAGGTTTAATTGTTTTTGTGTGTTATTATGCCACGTATTTTTGTGTTTTTATATTTGAAGCCCGATCCAAGGTAGGTCACAACAGCAGCACTACTACCATACAAATAGATGGTTAAAGAAAAAGAAAAAGGAATAGGTGCTTGAATATAAGTTTGGTGAATCTGAGTCTGAAAAGGCAGCAATAGGTGGATACAGTTAATTAAGAATACTCAGCCAAAAGAGTACTATCATTTTCGGAGTGCAATTGTGTGAGTCTGTGTTTTTGCATTTGTTAGCTAAGTTGCCATTGTCACACTCCTGATCAAGAGTGCATTTGTTGGCCAATCAACTTTTAGATTCTCTGGAGCGTTCAGCAGTCCCCACCCTATAAGCCAACAAATCTTATTTCTCTCTTGAGTGTTTTGCTAAGGTAGGGTACAAGAAGTTTGCTAAAGGCAGTCTGTCAATGCACTTGACAAGAATGTGTGTAATCCGTAGCAAATCAGTAAAACTTTACAGAGCATGGTGTGTGTGTGTGTGTAGACAATTGTTCTTCTCACTCAACAGAGCAGCCACAGCAAGAGCGGCAAACACAAATAAGCAAAGTGCGACAGTTACAAAAAAATAAAAAAAATAGCTCAACCAAAGACAGTAATAAGAGTCCAGTATTTCATAGGGTGAAGCAACATTGGCAGACACACGGTGTACCGTTTCTTACAAAACATGTCTCTCTTGATTTCAAGAATTTCTTAAAGGGAGTGTGCAGGAAGGTTAAAGAATTTTAGAAAGAATTACTAATGAGATTGCAAAACTTTAATTACAGGGTGCTTTAAATGCTTCCGAAGATTATGTATGGCGATTTTTCTATGTAGCAGATGTTTCAGGAGAATAAATTAAGTGGGAAAATGCAATCCATATCAGTTTTTCTTTGAAATGGAAGAAGCTTAGATATACTTGCTTTCGTCAAAACGACACCCAGAAGTTCCACTTTCTGGCAATAATGGTACAGGGTTACATACGCTTCAGGTTACATACACTTCAGGTTACAGACCTAACCCAGAAATAGTGCTTCAGGTTAAGAACTTTGCTTCAGGATAAGAACAGAAATTGGGCTCCGGCGGCATGGCGGCAGCAGGAGGCCCCATTAGCTAAAGTGGTGCTTCAGGTTAAAAACAGTTTCAGGTTAAGTACGGACCTCTGGAACGAATTAAGTACTTAATCCGAGGTACCACTGTATCTGCATTGTCAGTCTTGCTGAGCAAGTGTTAATGACTTATAGGGTGAGTTGATCACATTCCTTCCTTTAGGTAGCACCGCCTTCCTATGTACAAATATGAGTGAGGTATTAACCTTAAGTGAATTCAGACCAGTATTTGCCTTATCTTAGTGGTATCAGCTGCTCTAGGAACATATGCCATGGGTCTTTCTTTGGCGATCACTCATAGCCAAGTAAGATTGATTTCCATAAACACAGTTTTAACAGTGAGTCCGTAAGTGACTGTGGAGGCCAATTCTGGATCCACACGTCCTTCCACAGTGGAGACATATGTTTCCAGGCAGGAATTGATCACGGTGTGGATTTGCCAAGCATGCCTTCCTCTTAGCACATTTCTCCCTTTTGTCCTGAGTTTGAGTGTCTTCAAAGCCCATGACACCTTCGGTAAAGGCTGTTCTCCAGTTGGAGTGCTCGCAGGCCAGTGTTTCCCAGTTGTTGGTGTTTAGACTACATTTTTAAAGATTTGCCTTGAGAGAGTCTTTAAACCTCTTTTGTTGACCACCAGCATTACGCTTTCCATTTTTAAGTTCGGAATAGAGTAGTTGCTTTGGAAGACGATCATCAGGCATCCACACAACATGACCAGTCCAACAAAGTTGATGTTGAAGAATCATTACTTCGACACTGGTGATCTTCGCTTCTTCCAGTACACTGGCATTAGTTTGCCTGCCTCGCCTGTAGAATTTTTCAGAGACACCATTGATAGAATCTTTCAAGGAGTTGGAGATGGCGTTTATAAGTGGTCCACATTTCACAAGCATACGGTAAGGTTGGTAGTACATGGGTAAGATTATATTAGAGGGGTTTACAATGTGATGACACTGAATTTTGTATTTCCTGGCTCAGAAATACAAAACTTGGCAGCTGGTAATGCTCACCTCAAATACGATACAAAGGTTGACCCTGTGAGATGCTTGGCTTTTCCTTCTAGTGCTGAGCACCTACACATTGCCCTGTAAGCAGATTTGCCTGCAAGGTGAGTCACATCAGGACCAGCCCATTCAGACAGTAGACTGAAGCAGTTGCCTCGGGTGGTGCAACCTCATGGGGTGGTGTCTCCATGAGCACCTTAACAGACCCTGCTGTCACTATGCAACCCCAGTAAGCAAGGGATTGGAGAGGCATGCTAGGGTTTGGGGACTGGTTGACTAATATGGGACTTGGGAAAACTGTTCTTCAATTATTTGGTTCCTAGATCACATGGGTGGGGAACCGAAAGCATGGGGGACAAAAATGGACCTCCATAGCTATCTGAATTCCTGGGATTTTCCCTAAGCAACGCTCTATTTCCCAGGTTACACCCACCAGCAGCCATGTTCTGGACTCTCCTCAAGTGCTTTTGTGTCCTTCCACTGCCTCTTGCTTGCTCAGATAAAGAATAGAGAAGTAGAGGGTGTTTGTGTGTAGGAACCTCTGAATTTCTCATGGCTCAATGTAGCTTACTATACAATGTTCCTCCCACTGTTGTCTCGGGACCTCCTCTATTTGACTGGTTTCATGCTGCCCCATGGCACTTGTGCTGTGAGGTTTTGCCGTCTCTTGACCTCCTATGCTGTTCAACGTCAACACGAAATCACTGGGAAAGGAATGTACCCTAACAGTACTTCATATTATCTGACTCATTTCCCAGAATGTTCCCCCGACAACATTTACCCAAGGGAATCATAGTAGGGAAAACATTTGGCAATAGTTAAGCATAATTTGGCTTTTATTACCCAAGAAACTCTGTCAACAATGTTCTCTAAATTACTTGAAGCACTATGAGTAACGAAGAATCAATATGGTCTAGGACACGGACAGGCTTGAATTTGGGAAATCTGAGTTCAAGAATGATGTCTGTCATGGACTAACAGTGTGGTCCTGGCCAGGTTATTACCTCCGTTCGCTACCTGAAAGTGACCTACTCCACATAGTTGTTGTGGTGCCTATCAGGGCTGCTGGAAGTTGTCTCAGACCTAGTGTTGAGGTAGACCTAATGATGAGTACCTCAGGGGGACTTCACGGCCACTGTGATAATCATGGAACTGTCAGTCAATTCAAGCCTACTGGAAGAGGAAGGTCTTCACTTCACCATGCTGAAAATGGTCACCATTGGGACTGAAGCTTAGAGACAGATAATGTCTCCATGAAAGAAGAGATGACCTTGGCTGCCCTGAAGGCATATGTCATGAGTCCACTCATTTAGCAACCATCACTGGCTCCTGATTATTTTGCCTACTTTTGCCTCACCATCAACATTCCTTTTTGGGGAAAATGGGTGCAAGCAGGCGCTGCTCAGACAACTCCAGAAATTTCTAGATAACACAAATTAATTTGGCCCATTTCAGCCCAGCTTCCAGCCTGTGTTTGTGACAGAAGTGGCTTTGGATGTCCTCCTGAATGACCCAAGAGAACCTGAGAGGAATGCATCCCTGTTGATTCTCTTGAACCTTTCAGTGGCTTTTTGTACCATCAACATGGTATACTTTGGGGTTGTCTGGTGCATTTAGGAAGCCCACAGAAAGCAGCAACCCTCCCCAGCAATGGGTAATCTGAGGTCCTCTTTACCACCCATAGTTAATATACGCTGATAGATTTACCTGCCTGGAACTGATTTTGGGAAAAGGAGTATATAGATGTCTTGTGCCAAACGTAAAACAAATGTATTATCTCCTTCCCACGTCTGTCCAAGGTAAGCAGATTATACATGCATAGTCACTGCTTGACATTTTTCACAATAACATTGCTATGTCTGTTATAGCTGGAGATATGCCAGATCACCACATACAGGGACATGCACCCCGAGGGAAGACTCTGTGACAGCTTGAATAGATCACCTAGTAAACACCATGGAAACCACAAAACACCCACACAACAACAGCACCCTTGATCACAGAATGATCAGAAGGAAGCTTCTTTGAGTGAAAACACCATAACCGAGCTCCATTGTACTTTCTGCAAAAAGGCAACATCTCCAAAAAAATGTTTTGAAGTGGAGTGAAGGGAAGCTAAAACCATTTTCGTCCATTCTTTCCAGTCACATAGGCTTAATTTTGTTCACCCAAAACTTCCATTTTCATGCCAAGAATTTATTTTCTTTTGCCTTCCAAAATAGACTTATGATGTTTCCTAGAAGCCTTTTTTTAATGCCAAGTTCTGCATCGTGCATAAAAAGAACCTGCAGCCTATCGGATGTTGTTGGACTCGAAATCCCATCATCCCTGATGGGGGTGGTAGAGGCTGACAGGAGTTGGAGTCCAACCACACCCGGACAACC
Source organism: Podarcis cretensis (assembly GCF_951804945.1). Lineage (NCBI taxonomy): Eukaryota > Metazoa > Chordata > Lepidosauria > Squamata > Lacertidae > Podarcis > Podarcis cretensis. The sequence goes on along the minus strand of NC_137172.1, from coordinate 115,041,434 downwards.
ACAGGTTCCCCATTCCTAATATATACCAATAGCAAGCTCAGGTGTTGAATTATGATGGCTACAGACCCCAAACAAGAGAAACCAAAGGAATAAATCATTGTGCTTGGGGGGGGTGGGGCTCAAGAATTGAAGAAGTACAAAGTGGGGGGGGGATGAAGGCAGGGCATAACAACTCAAAAACAACTTGTTGAAAGGACTGAGCACGCTCATTTGTCACAGAATGCTGAATGTCCGTCTCTGTGAGGGGTGAGGAGGAACAACAACTTCTAAAAGAAGGCATGGCTGCCACATTACAACTTTTCCGCTCCCAATAATTCTTATTTATTTCATTTGTGAACCACTTCACCTGAGGCATCCCAAAGTGATATATAAAAAGCACACATAAGTATAGTTTGTGTGTGTGTGTGTGTGTGTGTGTGTGTGTGTGTGTGTGTTTAAAGTAAACATAATTGTAAAAACAGTTTTAAACAGCAGGACATACCATATTTTTCGCCCTATAGGACGCACTTTCCCCCCTCCAAAAATGAAGGGGAAATATGTGTGCGTCCTATGGGGCGAATACAGGCTTTCGCTGGAGCTTGGAGAGCGAGAGGGGTCGGTGCGCACCAACCCCTCTCACTCTCCAGGCTTCAGGAAGCTATCCGCAAGCCTGGGGAGCCCGCAGGAGTTCCCGCAGGGCTCCCTAGGCTGCGGATAGCAGCCTGCTGCCCGGTGCGTGGGCGCCCTGAAGCAGAGCGCCCCTCGCACAGGGCAGATATCCGCAGCCTGGGGAGTCCTGCGGGAGTTTCCTCAGGGCTCCCTAGGCTGTGGATAATAGCCTGCTGCACGGAGCGCGGGGCGCGCTGAAGCAGAGCGCCCCGCGCTTCGGGCAGACATCGGGCAGCCCCACAAGCTTGGGGGACAGCGGGGAGGTGCAGCGGCGCCATACCGCTGTTCCCCGACCTGGTTTTGGGGGGGACATGAAGGGGGGGAAATTCCTTTATTTCCCCCCCAAAAAACTAGGTGCGTCCTATGGGCCAGTGCGTCCTATGGGACGAAAAATACGGTACATAAAATCCATTCAATTGCAAGACAGAAATCTCCTGGGATAAAGTTTTTAGAAAGCTTGTTGAAAGAGACACTTAGCAGGTGCTGAAAAGACAACAGAGAAGGTGGATATGCAGTGGGAGCGAGTTACAAAGGGTGGTTAATATTTTATATTAACATGCATAGAACAAAACCTAACAGACAAATAATTTCATATACATAAAGGGTGCAAAGAGGGATTTTTGGCGGGAGGGGATGTTTCAAAATAAATGGAAATTTATTTCCATTCTAATTGTGGGGGGGTTTTTTCAGGTGTGCCCAGCAGTTAATACATATCTGTTCAATGTCTGGATTGGCAAACAGTCAAGAGTTCTAGATGAGAGCATATTGTGCTGATGGCTCTCTTGTTGTTGCCCTCTTTATTAACAGAGGTAATCAAATCATACCAATCTTGGACAAATTTATCGGATGTTCTTTTAGCTTTCAGCCACTCTTAATTTATACGTGAGTTTCTCTACCAACAGAATGGTATTTCCCAAACCACTTAGAAAACCCAGCAGCGTTCTGAGGCAGGTCCTGTTTGTGGAAATTCTGTTACTCACTACAAGGAGGGAAATTTCCTGGGTGCAAACCTAGAAGTCTCAAAAAGATAAAACTTTGGAAGTGTAAGTTCATCCACAATCATGCACAGTGAGGTGGCCTTCCTCTCAACGTTTTCCCAGTTAAAAATGAGATGTCCTAGACATAGAAAAGCTAGTTCAGGTCAGAGCTAGAGAAACAGGTGGAGGAACTTAAGCCTGGAGCAGCGGCAGGAGATTCTCTTTCCTTCTCTTTGACTTCATGACAAACAACAGCATCACCAACAGGGAGGGGAGACAAAAGCCTGAAAGGCAGAACATTGTGTAGCCTTTAAAAGCTTGTTCCCCAGCCCTGATCTAAACTAAGGCATGCAGATAGAGCACGTGCCAACAAGCATATGATACTCAATTATCTGTGTTGGCTTAGCCCAGGGGTCAGCAAACTTTTTCAGCAGGGGGCCGGTCCACTGTCCCTCAGACCTTTTGGAGGGCCAGACTATATTTTTTTGGGGGGAGGGAATGAACGAATTCCTGTGCCCCACAAATAACTCAGAGATGCAATTTAAATAAAAGGACACGTTCTACTCATGTAAAAACACGCTGATTCCCAGACCATCTGCGGGCTGGATTTAGAAGGCGATTGGGCCCCCGGACCTTAGTTTGCCAAGCCCAATGATTCTCAACCTTTTTTCCCTGAGCCACAATTTCAGAATAAAAATTTGCTCGCGCACCAACTTTTTTATTGACAAGAAATACATTGGAAAAGGAAAAGAAAGAACTTCAAACAGGGCTTGCTTGATAACATAAAACACAGCTGTTTACAATATGATCCTGGGGTGGAACAGCCAGGCAGTATAAAACAATGCAGCTACATAAGAACAATAATTACTCCCAAAATATAATTATAAATTAGCCTCTTACATAACATATGTAACTTGAGTATGTATACAAATTCAATGAGACGTCTGAGCTTCCTTTGGCTGCGTAATCTTGTTTCTATTAGGTCTGATTTAAGGCAAACAAACTTTTATCTCCTCATCACGGCTTTGCCCCTTTGCCTGAAGGCCAGTTAATGTGACTCCAGGCGAAGAACTCCATGCTAAGCAGATGAGCCAAGCCACAGGCAGATGAGTCAAGCCATAGGTAAGGTAAAGGGACCCCTGACCATTAGGTCCAGTCGTGACCGACTCTGGGGTTGTGGTGCTCATCTCGCTTTATTGGCCGAGGGAGCCGGCGTACAGCTTCCGGGTCATGTGGCCAGCATGACTAAGCCGCTTCTGGCGAACCAGAGCAGCGTACGAAAATGCCGTTTACCTTCCTGCCAGAGTGGTACCTATTTATCTACTTGCACTTTGACGTGCTTTCGAACTGCTAGGTTGGCAGGAGCAGGGACCGAGCAATGGGAGCTCACCCTGGCGCGGGGATTCGAACCACCAACCTTCTGATTGGCAAGTCCTAGGCTCTGTGGTTTAACCCACAGCGCCACCCACGTCCCGAGCCAAGCCATAGAGATAACTTAAAGCTCATGATCACTCAAGGAGAGCCATCTCTACCAGAAACATGTTCCCCTTTCTTGTATCCACCCCATCCTCTCTCTTTCATGCACCCACCTATTGCACACCTTTATTTTCTCCCTCTCTCTCCTTCTTTCTCACCCCTCCATACATTCCCCATCTTACAACACGGGAAGCTGCCATATAAGAAGCCAGACCATTGTCCCATCTAGCTCATTGTTTTCCACACTGGCAGAAGCTCTTTGGGACCCCATTAGCTGCAAAAACCGGGTAGTGAACTTTTGACCCTCTCCATGCAAAATTGTACACCTCACCTTTCCTCTTTCTGCCTCATTCCTACCCACACCCAACCTTCCCTTTCCTGCCTCAGTCGTGCACACCCATGTGCCAGATGCTTAATCAGCCTGTGCACATGTCTCTCCTTCCCTCTCTCAGTCTCTCTCTCTCACACACACACACTGGTCCCACTCCTCTTCTCCCCAAGCCATTTGGCAGTTGGCTTGGGGTTGGTAAGTCAGCACACACCTGGCTAGGGTGGCAGGTGAATGGGAGGCAGAGCTCGGCCCAGGCTCTTCTATCTTGGCCTTCAATCACTGTTCCAGGCTCAGGTCTCCAGACTCCAGGCTGAGCACAGCAGCTGACAAGGCTCATGCCCAGCTAAGAAGGTATGGAGGCAGCCAATTCCATCATATCCTGTGCTCATCACAATCAGCACTGTTTCTGTTCTGCTACCAATCATCTGCCGGGCTGCCTCTAAGGCACACAACAGCTCCTGCATTTGAGGGTCTCTGTGTCCCCACAGGAAAGGAATGGAAAACACCACAACTGGAAGAGTCTGCATGTATTGTTTAAATGGTCAGTAGTTTCCCAACATGAAGAAAAACATCTTCATGTATGAGACAACGGCCGCAAGACTTCTGGTAGCACAAGGATGGAAGACTGAAGAAACCTCAACTAAAGAATCATGGCAAGAAAAATTGATGGACTATGCAGAACTGGCAAAACTGACATATAAGCTACGGGACAAGGATAACTGTGACTTTAAGGATGAATGGGAACCCTTTACAAAGTATCTGAAGATGCAACAAAGCGAACTGGACTCCTTGGCAGGTTTTGAATAAACATTCACAAACTTTTTATTGATAATAATCAGCTAAATAGTTTGAGGATCTATACAACTTTGTAACGTGCAGAAAACAGCATTCTTAGAGAAACCAAAGACTGGAACTGAGGGAAGTCGGGGGGTGGGAGGTGGGGGTTTTGTGTGAGAGGTGGGGAGGGAGGAAAAATGGGGGGGGGGAAACAAGGATGATATGTTTTTGGATAATATGTCTTGTTATAATTTTGAATATTTTTTTTTTAAGTAGTTTCCCAGCTTCTTGGGTCCTGCCAGCCTTCTGCCTTCTTCCATGCGTTCGGTCTTCCTGAAGCTTCTCCCCCTTGCCTTCCATCGTTGATCAGTGGCTGGCGTTTTATGGCAGGGCCTTTTAGCTGCATCGCTGCAGACACAAAATCAACAGGTGCAGCCTCCCCAGACTTGGAGCTACCTGTTGCACAGCTGTGAAAGGTGCAGAAAACCTATCAAGGAAATTCTGCGGAGGGTGTGCAAGTAATCATTTCCCGGCTGATGACAAAAGCACTTTGCACCACCCTCTCCAACTGCACTTTTTGCCAAGTGAGGCAGGGGACATCAGCAGAGGTTGCCAGTTTTAACCCTGCTCTTTGCAAATGGTCAACCCTGAGGAGCCAAAGAGGCTTGCAGCCTTTCATTCATAACCCACCTTCCAAAAGGTTTTAGTGACATCTGGTGGTGTGATTGGGAAACCATAGCTATTGTAAGATTCTCCTTCAGGTATGCAATTTCTCCTGTCCGCTGGGGAGCTGGCAAGATTTTCAGGAAGCCTGATCAGAAAGAGGGAGAGATGGAGACTTGAACATACTTGAGGGCTTAAATTTAGTGGCACTAGAGGTCAACCCTAAGGGACGTGGGTGGCGCTGTGGGTTAAACCACAGAGCCTAGGACTTGCCGATCCGAAGGTCGGCGGTTCGAATCCCCGCAACGGGGTGAGCTCCCGTTGCTCGGTCCCTGCTCCTGCCAACCTAGCAGTTCGAAAGCACATCAAAGTGCAAGTAGATAAATTGGTACCGCTCCAGCGGGAAGGTAAACGGCGTTTCTGTGCGCTGCTCTGGTTCACCAGAAGATGCTTAGTCATGCTGGCCACATGACCCGGAAGCTGTACACTGGCTCCCTCAGCCAGTAAAGCGAGATGAGCGCTGCAACTCTAGAGTCGTCCGTGACTGGACCTAATAGTCAGGGGTCCCTTTACCTTTACCTAGAGGTCAACCCTACCTGGCTTGACTTCCCTCCAGATGCAAATAGCAGAGGGAGGGCAACTTAATCCTCTACTCCCCACACCTTTCTTGCTGTTTCATCTAGCATTTTTTTATTATTAAGAGGATCCACAGAACTGCAAGTGATATATCTGGCATCTTGAGCAGTTTGGGAGGGCTTCCTGTAAGTGAGTGGCCGTTGGCTGCGCGGACTCAGTGCTGCTGAAGGACCAACAATATTATTTTCTTTAAAAAAAAAACTCTTTCCTACAGTTGTAGCTTGGAAGTCGAACAGAATCTGTCCATTTGACTTCTAAAACGTTCAGAAACCAAAGCGCAGCTTCTAATTGGCTGCAGGAAGCTCTTGCAGCGAATCAGAAGCCGTGGAAGCCCCATCGGACGTTCGGGTTCCAAAGTACATTTGCAAACCGGAACACTCACTTCCAGGTTTGCGGCGTTCGGGAGCCAAAACGTGTTTGGGATCCAAGGTACGACTGTATACTCAAAGCGGCTTACCAGTTTTATTATCAGTTTCTTTACTTAAGAATTTAGGAATGCCTCTACATCCAAAACTTACTGCAGCGCTGTATTCAAGTTGTTATGTACTGAAGTTCTCACCCTGGGCCAGCAGGGGGATACTGTAGATAGTCCAGGTCCAGATATGCAAATAAGGGATCGAAAGTGACATTCAGTGATTGGATATTTACAGAAAATGGTTACTGTTGCGTTCTAGTGGAGCTCTATATAAGCAGGCTGGCAGGCTGGCTGAACCCTTCAGTTCAGTTCTGTTCTGGCCTGTGAATAAATAAGAGCTGTTTGAAGAATCACTGTGTCATCTGATATGTTCACCCACAACTTAACACAAGTGCTTTGACCATGATATCCTCCTAGACCAGCTCTGAGTTAGCAGTGGGAACTGTTTTATCCCTCCCTCCCTCCCTCCCTGTGTCCAGAAAATAGCATTGGGGGGTTGTGTCCTGGCCCTGTGGCCCTTCTGCTTTGGGGCCTTGCAAAGGTACCATCCTGCACCAACTGTGCTTAACATCTATATATTAGAAGCAGTCATTCTGTAGCAAAGTGTCATCAACACGCAAGGAACCCGGCAAAGGGCCTTCTCAGCAGTGGCACCCTTCCTGTGGAACGCCTTTCCATCAGATGTCAAGGAGATAAAGAACTACAACTTTCAGAAGACATCTGGAGGCAGTCCTGTATCAGCAAGTTTTTAATGTTTGACGTTTTATTAGGTTTATCTATTTGTTGGAAGCTGCCCAAAGTGACTGGGGCAACCCAGCCAGATGGGCAGGGTACAAATAATAACATTATTATTATTTCTGATGCATTCAGTGGGCCAACCCTGTGGAACTGCCTCTCAGAGATTAAACAGGCACCCTCCTTGCTGACGCATCCAGACTTGAGGGCAGTCAAGTCCATGATTACGACTTTCCTGTTTATAGAATCATGGTTGGAAGGGACCTTGGGGTCATCTAGTCCAAACCCCTGCAATGCAGGAATATTAACGTAGTCCCAGCAGGCATTTTAACATAGTGCTTGGTTTAATGATACTTTTTCCTGGTTTTATCGTCCCATTTTCTGTTACTGTTTTTTATGCACAATGCTTAGAAATACAAGCAATTAAGCAATGGAGTGGTATGTAAATGTCTGAAATAAATAAAATTATTGTGTTACGTGCTTGTGAATGGTTAACACCGGACTCAGGTCCGCATGTTTGCTGGCCTTCAGGATGAATTGGCATCAGGCTGCTCTCATCATCACAAGACTTTGGCCGGCTGACTTTGTTTGATGGCCAAGAAGAATGTGTTAACAGGCAGCCTGTTTGCTAAGGATTAAGTGCTGTTGATTAGTCAGTGAGCACTGACTTTGATTTGTTTGTGGAGAGGCTAGGCAGCGTTGCATCAAAGCAAGGACTCGCCTACATTAGTAAAAAAAAAAAAATGTTTTAAATGCGTTATAACATTGTGACACCAGATGGTGGTGTAGAGCTCCTTCTTTTGGCAACGTGATTCCCCATTATGAGGTTTACAATGCGTTTTCCTGACATGTTTTTTTTTATGTGTTTAGATCCAGTCCAGGGCCTATTCTATACTGTCCATAGTGTTTCCCCATTAGTTTCCTTGCTGCAAAACGTCTGATCTTTGGGTGGTGGCACAGGAGCACCAAATGAGCTTTGATTGCAGATCCTGAATTGGATGGTGTTTTGTTTGAATCCTACCGCAAAATAGTGGCAATCTGGATGCCCATAGACAAGTCCCATCTGTAATTTTAGTTAAACGTGTAATATATATGTGTGTGTGCATATATCACTAAAGTGTTGCTTCGGCACATTTCATAAATCAAACTAAATAAATAGCAACTTCACTTTGCAAAGAATAAGAACCCTAATACTGTTACATAAGCATGAATGTTTTATGGGCTCTTGCCAGTAAGAAATACTGCATTCTATCGCCTTGGCGGCTCACTTGGGAATGGTCCCTGAATTTTCATTAAAACAGACAAAGCCTTATATTTTAAGTAAACATATTCATGGCAAATTATTTAACAGCAGTTGTTGTCCCCCCCCCTTCTTCCAGATGTAATTCATAGCATGCATTGCGTCTCCTCAGTCTGCCTCTTTAATTTCTGAGCATCTCCTTTCATCCTTGCTTTGCTTGAAAATGAGCACATGTCTTGCCCAATTCCTGCCCCTTGTAATGGAACCAAAAAGTGTTTCACATTTCTCCAAGCCTCCGACAGCGGAGGAAAATATCTTTATGTAAATCTCAGCATAACCTCGTTTCGTCCAGCTGGATGCCTATGTTTTGACAGCATAACATGGAGACTACTGCTTCGTCGTGATTAAAACAACAGCATCAGCCAAAGGGCTGAAACAAACATGTTCTGCCATTATGTACCTAACTTCAAAGCGGGCATAGGAAATCCTTTTGAGTCTGAGGGGAACTTTCCCTTCTAGGCAATCTTCTTAGGGCCACCTGCCATTGGTGGCAAAAGTGGGTGGGGTAACGGATCTTAATTTTCACTTTCTAAAAGGTAAAGGTAAAGGAGCCCTGGACAGTTAAGTCCAGTCAAATGCAACTATTGGGTTGCAGCGCTCATCTCGCTTTCAGGCCGAGGGAACCGGTGTTTGTTCACAGACAGCTTTCTGGGTCATGTGGCCAGCATGACTATACCGCTTCTGGCGCAACAGGACACCGTGATGGAAACCAGAGTGCACGGAAACGCTGTTTACCTTCCCACTGCAGCTGTACCGATTTATCTACTTGCACTGGCGTGCTTTTGAACTGCTAGGTTGACAGTAGCTGGGACAGAGCAATGGGAGCTCACCCTGTTGCGGGGATTTGAACCGCCAACCTTCTGATCGGCAAGTCCTAGGCTCTGTGGTTTAGACCACAGCGCCACCTGCGTCCCCCCACCCCCACCCGAGCAAGCAGAAATCAAAGAAGGCAAAAGCATTCAAGGATGCAGAGGGCACCTGGTGAGGATCGTGGTGTGACCTAAGGAAGGTCCTTAGGACCAGAGAGAGAGGCTTGGAGGGTCACATTCAGACCCTAGGCCTGAGGTTCCCCATCCCTGCTTTAAAGAAACCTTTAAATGGCGCCTTCACACAGCACATAGCTAAATGATGGGATTTGCTACTGCAAGATGTAACAACAGGCCGCCATCTTAGTCAGCTTTAAAAGGAGATTGGAGTCATCCATGGAGGTAATTCAATAGCCTTCAGCGCCTAATGGCTTCAGGATCAAAAGCAGCATGTTCCTGAATAAGTCACCAAGGAACACTAGGAGGAAAGGGCTGTTTTCCTGATGTTCTACTTATCCTCTTCCCATAAGTACCCAGTCATGGTGGGCGCAAGAGATGCTAGCCTAGACAGGCCTTTGGTCTGATCCAGATGGGCTCGCCTTGCAATCATGTATCTCCCATGGTTATTTGAACCCCAAATCACACAAATATCATACCATTTCCTGGTTCGCTACAGACGCCAGGAGGAGGAGGAGCTCAATAATTATGAGGTGGGAGAGAAAAGAAGATTCCAACGTGCAACGCTTTTCACGCCATGGCTGCCTGAGAAGTTCCAACAGGCCATTTAACATTGTGAGTATATTTTTTCTCTCTCTTTTCACTGTAAATTTGCAGTGGATTGTAAAAGTGCCACGTGGTTTATAAATGCTTCCAAAACAGTGCTTTTTTCCCCTCACCATGAAGTTGTTACAGTAACTGCCACACTTTTTAACAACAAACATATCAAACGACACAGTGATTCTTCAAACAGCTCTTGTTTATTCACAGGCCAGAACAGAACTGGGCTGAAGGGTTCAGCCAGCCTGCTTATACAGTGGTACCTCGGGTTACATACGCTTCAGGTTACATATGCTTCAGGTGACAGACTCTGCTAACCCAGAAATAGTGCTTCAGGTTAAGAACTTTGCTTCAGGATGAGAACAGAAATCGTGCTCCGGCGGCACAGTGGCAGCGGGAGGCCCCATTAGCTAAAGTGGTACCTCAGGTTAAGAACAGTTTCAGGTTAAGAACAGACCTCCGGAACGAATTAAGTACTTAACCCAAGGTACCACTGTATAGAGCTCCACTACAAAAGCAACAGTAACAACTTACTGTAACTATCCAATCACTGAACGTCACTTTCAATTCCTTATTTGCATATGTGGACCTGCGTGAAAACTATCTACAGTATCCCCCTGCTGGTCCAGGGTGAGAACTTCAGTACATAACAAGTACCCCCTGGAAAAGGGGAGGGGGGGAAGCACTGCGTCCAAGTAAGTAAATAGCAGCTGCTGGTTCGCTACCCTTCTAATCAGGATTCGGACCACCGTGCATGGGGAGGGGAGAAACTCTCCTGCCCTTGGGCGGGTGTGCGAAAGCAGCTATTTGGTCTCTCTTTTCCCTATGACTTAAGAGTTTTTAAAATAAGGTTAGGTACAATTTACAAAGGCTGATGAAAGATAAAAGACACACTTGTTTTCTGACGACAGGGCAGCTGGGAATTAATAGTAGCAGTGTGCACTCAATCTTCGCTGCTCCTGTTCCCTTAAAGGTAAAGAGACCCCGACCATTAGGTCCAGTCATGGGCGACTCTGGGGTTGCGGTGCTCATCTCACTTTATTGGCCGAGGGAGCCGTCGTACAGCTTCCGGGTCATGTGACCAGCATGACTAAGCCACTTCTGGCAAACCAGAGCAGTGCACGGAAACGCTGTTTACCTTCCCACCAGAGCGGTCCCTATTTATCTACTTGCACTTAGGGGTGCTTTCGAACTGCTAGGTTGGCAGGAGCAGGGACCGAGCAAGGGGAGCTCACCCCGTCTCAGGGATTCGAACCGCCGACCTTCTGATCGGCAAGTCCTAAGCTCTGTGGTTTAACCCACAGTGCCACCCGCGTCCTGTTCCCTTAGTCTTCCATAATTCCTCATTGCTACTCTCCATCATTGCTTTTTTTGGACCTCCAGGAATTTTGACAAATGGCAACATCCTTTAGGAAACAGGAACGCATGCTATTGCATTCAAGTAATGGATATGTGCCAAGCACGGATCACTTCCACCTCTTTCTTTCTTTCTATCTTTGGCTGGGTTTCTACATTTACCATTCTTCCGACAGACAGCATCTTAGCAGGTGAGGAGGATGTGAGCCATTGAAATGAATGTGCCTTGCTAACCCATAAATTGCATTGGGTCTGCTCTGTGAGTATTGGAAACAACCCATCGGAATGGATTGCTTCGAAGTCGTTTCACTCTGCGCCAGGTAAAGCAATTTTTAGGCCACTCCCCATTCCTCCCTGACTTGTGCCTTATTTTATCTGGCCAAAGGTGGCAACCCTTTGGTATCCATAGGTTTTGACGGGTGGCACTGTGGGTTAAATCACAGAGCCTAGGACTTGCCAATCAGAAGGTTGGCAGTTTGAATCCCTGCGGCGGGGTGAGCTCCCATTGCTCGGTCCCAGCTCCTGCCCACCTAGCAGTTCGAAAGCACATCAAAGTGCAAGTAGATAAATAGGTACCGCTCTGGCGGGAAGGTAAACGGTGTTTCCGTGCGCTACTCTGGTTCGCCAGAAGCGGCTTAGTCATGCTGGCCACATGACCCGGAAGCTGTACGCCGGCTCCCTCGGCCAATAAAGCGAGATGAGTCACGACTGGACCTAATGATCAGGGGTCCCTTTACCTTTAATTTAGCATTTTACTTTTTTCCCACGCTTAATTGTGCAACGGTTGGCTCCAGCAACGATAGCAACAGACACACACACATATATATTTAAATGTTTATAACTGCGGTATTTCCCAGGTGTCAAAAAAGGTTATTTATGTACGCCGCTACTGCGGCCCATAGAATTTGTGCAGCTTGCAGACCTAACATATAGAATAAGAGAACAAGAAGAACATATGTTTAAAGAAGATTGGAAAATGTTTATTGAATATACGGGGGGGGGGGACACTTGAAAACGCTGGAAGTGTTAAGATAAATTCAACTTTCAAAATTTTGATAGAAGGAATAATGGAATACTGAATGGTTTTGTTGTTGTTTAGTTGTTTAGTTGTGTCCGACTCTTCATGACCCCATGTACCAGAGCATGCCAGGCACTCCTGTCTTCCACTGCCTCCCGCACTTCGGTCAAACTCATGCTGGTAGCTTCAAGAACACTGTCCAACCATCTCGTCCTCTGTCGTCCCCTTCTCCTTGTGCCCTCAATCTTTCCCAGCATCAGGGTCTTTTCCAGGGAGTCTTCTCTTCTCATGAGGTGGCCAAAGTATTGGAGCCTCAGCTTCAGGATCTGTCCTTCCAGTGAGCACTCAGGGCTGGTTTCCTTCAGAATGGATAGGTTTGATCTTCTTGCAGTCTATGGGACTCTCAAGAGTCTCCTCCACCACCATAATTCAAAAGCATCAATTCTTCGGCGATCAGCCTTCTTTATGGTTCATAAAGTTTTGATGGAAGTAATGATGGAATACTGAATGCTTTTAGTTTATGTAAAATATGCAACTTTTTATGTTATGCAAAATGAACCATGGAAAGAGAAGGGAAGTCACTGACATTTTAAGGTTTTTTAGATGAATACCCTGAATTGTAAAACAGAAAACTGAATAAAATTATATATAAAAAATAAATAGATGTTTCTAACCAACTTCTCCGTAGCCCAGGCTGCATTCCCCCCAACCCCATCAAAGAAACTCTCCCCACGTGACGTTTCTCCTCCAATTACCTCCCTTCCGCGGCAGCGTGGGCGGAAAAGGCTGCTGCCAGCACCAAAAATGGCTCCGGCGGCGTCACTTCCCCCGCGAGAAATATGTCGGGTGGGGCGTGCGCTGTCTTTGCACTTCCTGCCTTTCCTTGCCTTGCTACGGTGGCCGCCGAGGGTCACGCGGAGCGTTTTCCTTCCCCGCTTTGAGGGATGCTGCAAAAAGGAAAAGAAAGGTCCGCTTAGTTTCAGCTCCGCTTCCTTCTCTCCGCCCCGGGAAAGGCAGCAGCGCTTGCCTGTCATAATTCAAAAGGTATTCTGCCCTGGAAGTGGAGGTTCCACTGGTAGAGCTCACTGCATGTTGCTTGGGGGAGGGGGGGATATGTCCTTGCAATTTTGTTTTTTTATATATATATAAATATTTATTAAGATTTTTTTAATACAAAATGCAAAAATGATAAACAATGTAACATGTATCATAGCACATTTTTCAAAACTTCTTTGGACTCCCTCACGTCTCCCACTCCCACTTACATCATTGTAACCTTTTTCCAGCAATTTATCATCTTGTTTACATTCTTAAATCTCGTTCAATTAATTTAATCTAATAATTCTCCAAAAATTTTATGTTTTCCTCAATCTTACTTATCGTCAAATTCAAATCTAATTCAATGGTAGGCAATTATTTATGATCTAGCATCCTTCTTAACCTTCGACCAAATTACAATACTTTTGTAAATAAATCTTGAATTTCTTCCAGTCTTCTTCAACCCTCTCTTCTCCCAGGTCTCGAATTCTACCAGTCATCTCGGCCAGTTGCATATAGTCCATCAGCTGCATCTGCCACTCTTCCAGTGTGGGTAGATCTTGAGTTTTCCAGCTGTTAGCGATAAGTATCCTTGCTGCCGTCGTTGCGTACATAAAAAATGTTGTCCTTCTTTAACACCTTCTGGCCGACAATGCCCAGAAGGAAGGCCTCTGGTTTCTTAGTGAAGGTATACTTAAATACCGTTTTCAACTCATTATATATCATTTCCCAGAAGGCCTTCACTCTAGGGCAAGTCCACCAGAGGTGAAAGAATGTTCCTTCAATGTCCTTGCAATTTTGATGCCCATCCAAGGTACCAGGTTTCGGCAACGAACTCAGACCTGGGCTAGTTCAGTCGGTAGAGCATGATCTTTCTTAATCTCAGGGTCGTGGGTTCGAGGTTTGCAGGTTGGGCAAAAGATTCCTGCACGGCAGGGGGTTGGACTAGATGACCCTCGGGTCCCTTCTACAGTTCTGTGATTTTAATAGTTTCAAGTTGCACTAAGAGCCCAGTCGCTTAGTGCAGCGGCGCCTCTCACTCCCTTGCCTGTTGAGATCATGCAGGGGCCTTCGCTGTGCTCTTTTTGGCACCTGCTAAAAAAAAACAAAAAACCCACTCCTATTTAGACAAGTCTCCCCAGATGCTTAGAAAAATTTAATCTGCTTTTTTTGTATTTTTACTTTTGCATGTTTTGAAGTAAGGCTTGTAATTCCCCCTCCCCTTGATTTTACTGTGCTATCTTTTGTAAACCGCTTTGAGGGATTTTAAACAACAACAACAATCAAGCGGTGTATAAATCTTAGGACATAAATAAGTGTTTGGTGCTAAGAAGTAATTTGTTTTGTTTGGGCTGAATCTTCTGCCTGTCAGTTTCACTGGATGACTCCCAAATCCTAGTTTTAGCAGAGAACATTTTTCTCTCTCTTTCTCTCTGCTTCCCTACACCTCTCTTCCTTCAAACATTTCGGTTTTCCCTCATACGGTGATGTTTTCAATGCAAATTTTCCAGAATTGCATGAAAGTGTCTAAGTGTGCCTGTTTCTCATCGTGGGTAGGTGTCTTCTCAGTTTTGCACAAGGCAGCAAGTAGAGAGTAGAGCCTGGAATATAATAAATTTCCACCAAGGCTCCCTACTAAGCTGGAATATGAAACTAGGCTTAATAGTGCAAGTTTATTCCACACTTTATTCCGTTTTCTTAGGCTGCCCTCCTTGTGTTTATTTACCAGGAAGTAAGTTCTATTAAACTCAATGAGACTTCCTTCTGAGTTGGCATGCACTGTTAGTCTGTCTCCCTCTACAGAGGGAGGACTGGTCATACAGTCCTTTGAATTCCATAAACTTCATCTTCAGTTATTAATGTGTGGCATTCTGTGTTAACTGTGAATTGACCGAGAAAGTGAATTTATTCATTTATTTATTTTGAAAGTAGGGGATTTATACAAGCCAATGTATCACCATTCTTTGACGCACTTCCTTTTGATAGGATGGAGAAAAAGAAAATTTTAATGAAATCCAACACGGCTGCCTCCAGCCTACTGAGAACCTTACATTCTCTCTATCAGTTTGGCCACTTCTGTGACGCAATAATATACACAGACCAGTTTGGCATCCAGGAGGAGTTTTTCGTTCACAAAGTTGTATTGGCTGCTTCCAGCAATTATTTTAGAAGCCTGTTCCTCACCGATGAGATGCTGAAAGCCAGAGATTGTCGGGTGACTCTCCAGGGTGTTCACACTGAAGAATTTGTCTGCTTCCTAAAGTTTGCCTACACAACAGAAGTAGAAATTGAAGAGGACAAACTGCACCTAATAAAGGAGGTAGCCGAAAGACTTGAATGCCAAAATCTGCTTGATGTTTTTGAAGAAATGAAGGCTGCAGGAGAAAATTTGGATCTGGGTGTTCATTCAGAAAGACATGAAGGCAGTAGGTCTGTCTGCAGTAAAACAAAACAAGTAGAAAACAAGGAACAGAGTGCTTCGTCCCGAATTTTGGCAGCGCCCATGAAGAGACAGCTTTGGGACCGAAAGAAGCACACAAAACTGACTGCCGTCTATGATGGTAGTGAAGGTAAACCTGGCCGTTCTGACAAATATGGTGTTGTGTTTGAGGGACCCAAAGACAGCACAGCAGCGTCAACTGGATGTAATGAAATAGACATGCACGGCGCTCATACTATGAAGAATGTCAGCCCGCTAGGAAATAAGGCCAGCCACCTGTCACTAAATCTGGTGGACTCCAAGGAAGCCTGCATTGTTACAAGCAAGATACTACCCGGCCAGGAGGAGGGTGAAAACGGCTTGAATGTTAGCGAAACCAAACTCAGGAAATCGCCGCGCAATGTATCGAAAGTCTTGCCCCAAACATACACATGTGACAAGTGTTGTCATTCCTTCCATTTTGCCAAGCAGTACTGGTCGCACATGGAACAAGAACATGACGCAGATCTGGTGGTTCAATATAGCTGCGATATGTGTGGCCAACTCTTTCCCAGTTGCCAGGACCTAAGGCAACATAGGCTCACCGTTCACAACGATGAAAAGCAGTTCCCCTGCTTGTTGTGCGACAAAAGGTTTAAGTGCCAGAAAGACATCAGCCATCATATGCGGAGAGTGCATGAGAAGAAAAAGAATCCTCAGAGGTGTCCCTACTGTGACAAGGTGATCAGCTCTAAATGTGGCTTGACGGTTCACATTCGAACACATACGGGAGAGAAGCCTTATAAGTGCGGAGGCTGCGCGGCAAGTTTTGCTCAGAGATCTGCCTTCACTACTCATGTAAGGTAAAGTCTTTGTTCATTTCAGAATATTGGGAGATAGTTTTCCGTCTTCGTCTCTTTGCTGTTAGAAATTTTATCCAGAAGCGAATAGAAGTCTGCCAGCTTTAGAGGATTTGATATAGGATTTGCTTTAGAGCCAGTGTGGTGCAGTGGTTAAGAGCGGTGGACTCGTAATCTGGTGAACCGGGTTCGCTTCCCCGCTCCTCCACATGCAGCTTCTGGGTAACCTTGGGCCAGTCACACTTCTCTGAAGTCTCTCAGCCTCACTCACCTCACAGAGTGTTTGTTGTGGGGGAAGAAGGGAAAGGAGATTGTTAGCCGCTTTGGGACTCCTTAAGGGGAGTGAAAGGCAGGGTATCAAGTCCAAACTCTTCTTCTTTTTCTTAAAAAAAAAAAAGGTAAAGGACCCCTGACAGTTAAGTCCAGTCGCGAACGACTCTGGGGTTACAGTGCTCATCTCGCTTTACTGGCTGAGCGAGCCAACGTTTGTCTGCAGACAGTTTTTCAGGGTCATGTGGCCAGCATGGCTAAGCCGCTTCTGGCAAAACCAGAGCAGTGCATGGAAACGCTGTTTACCTTCCTGCCGGAGTGGTACCTATTTATCTACTTGCACTTTGACGTGCTTTCGAACTGCTAGGTTGCCAGGAGCTGGAACTGAGCAACGGGAGCTCACCCCCTCGCGGGGATTAGAACCGCCAACCTTCCGATCGGCAAGCCCAAGGCTCAGTGGTTTATACCACAGCGCCACCCGCATTCTTCTTGTTATTGCAGTGCTATTATACAAGCATATTCAAAGTTACATTTAGACAGTTCTATCAGTGTAAAAGTATTTGCTGCATGGCTTCCACAGCCAGTCTGTGAAGCTTACAGGCAGCACAATAAACTTTTCTTTCTTCCTTTTATAGCCTGGACAACGTGTGGCTCAGCAAACCAAACAGCCGCAGTCAGAGAAACAAAGGTGCTGTGCTGCTCAGTTTGCTCTCCTTGTCAGCCAGCTCATACAAACTGCCTTGGAGTTTTTATGCCCTGTGCGTTGCTAGGGGTGATTATTATTGTCAGACTTTATACTTGGCTGCTGCTGCTCAGAACAAGATTATGAAATGATGCTTTACATCATAGTCCATTGCATCTCTTACTCAGAAGCAAACCCCACTAAGATCAACTGAATTTACTCCCAGGAATGTATTCTAGAATTGCAGGCTCTGCGTTTAACTTTGCCTTCATGATGTGTATTTGTCAATTTCCATTTTATTTTACTAAGCTTTTCTATCCCACCTTTCGAGAAAAAGAAACCTATCCAATGCAGCAGACAGGTCCAGCCAATACATCAAAACTTACCAGTTTTTAAAACGAAAACAAAGTTAAGATGGTAAAGGTAAAGGGACCCCAGACCATTAGGTCCAGTTGTGACTGACTCTGGGGTTGCGGCGCTCATCTCGCTTTATTGGCCGAGGGAGCTGACATACGGCTTCCGGGTCATGTGGCCAGCATGACTAAGCTGCTTCTGGCGAACCAGAGCAGCGCACGGAAACACCGTTTACCTTCCCACCGGAACGGTTCCTATTTATCTACTTGCACTTTGATGTGCTTTTGAACTGCTAGGTTGGCAGGAGCAGGGACCGAGCAACGGGAGCTCACCCCGTCACAGGACTCAAACCGCCGACCTTCTGATCGGCAAGTCCTAAGCTCTGTGGTTTAACCCACAGCGCCACCTGCGTAGCAAACAGTAATTAAATATCATACCTGGAAATGCCTGCTGGAAAAAAAATCTTAGAATAGCAGCTAGTGATGGGGGCAGCAATATCCTATTCATTTTGACTTAGAAGTATGTCCTACTTAGGTCATTGGGGCTTACCCCATAGAAAGGAGGTTAGGATTGTGGCCTTAGATGCTTTTCATTCAAATTTGCCCTTGTATGAATATATGGATTATTTGTGTATCTAGTATAAAGGTAAAGGTAAAGGTACCCCTGCCCGTACAGGCCAGTCTTGACAGACTCTGGGGTTGTGCGCCCATCTCACTTAAGAGGCCAGGGGCCAGCGCTGTCCGGAGACACTTCCGGGTCACGTGGCTAGCGTGACATCGCTGCTCTGGCAAGCCAGAGCCGCACACAGAAACGCCGTTTACCTTCCCGCTGGTAAGCGGTCCCTATTTATCTACTTGCACCCGGAGGTGCTTTCGAACTGCTAGGTTGGCAGGCGCTGGGACCGAGCAGCGGGAGCGCACCCCGCCGCAGGGATTCGAACTGCCGACCTTTCGATTGGCAAGTCCTAGGCGCTGAGGCTTTAACCCACAGCGCCACCTGCGTCCCCTGTATCTAGTATAGCCTGCGGGAAATTGTATCTAATTTACAGGTGGCATTACTTTTTTTTCCCCCAACAGAAAAATACATGAATCGGGACAAGACAGGAAACTCAGTCCAGATTACTGGATGATATCCCCACCAACAAAAAAAGCAGTTGTTATAGATAGCAAAGTTGACATGAATAGCAAAACATGTCTGAAGGTACCAAACAGCGACTTGCAAAGAGAACCTGTGGATGAAAAAACTCGGGAGCTTGAGGGAGAATCCAGGAATCCTCCACCTTTGGAAGCAGAGTCTGAGAGGAAAGAGGAAAGCCAAGAGCAATGTGTTGATGCTGGTATTCAAAGAGAAGAACCAGATGGACGCAGGACTTTGGTTGCAGAGGACTGTGTAAAAGGAGAAAGGGACTGTGAAACAGAAGGCAGGGGCAGGGAAGAGAATGAGGCAGTCTCTTCCGAAGACATCGATGAGAATTCAAATGATCAAGACGCTGAAGAAAGCAAATCGGACGCCGGTTGCAAAGCGAGGGGCGTTGCGAACAAAAACGAGGGCGCAAAAAAATCGGCCTATGTTATAACATGTACCAAATGTGCAGAGAAGTTCGTCTCCAGGAAGAAATACACTGACCACTGCAAAAACGTCCACCATTCTGTGCCTGGTAAAATTTATCAGTGTGACGTCTGTAGCAAGTCCTTCGCGAGCTACAACAGCTGGAAGGAGCACAGGGCGAGCGTCCACACGGACGACAGGCAGTTTTCCTGCACCCTCTGCAACGCCACTTTTAAAAGGAAAAGGGATGTGAGGACCCACTATATGCGGAAGCACGAAGGAAGAGTGAAGCGTCCCCTTTGCTCTGTCTGCGGGAAGATCTTGAGCTCAAGAACGGCCCTAGTGTTTCACATGAGGACCCACACAGGCGAGAAGCCATACCAGTGCAGCATTTGTTGTTCGAGATTTGCTCAGCCATCCCAGCTCAAGATTCACACCAGGTAAGACTGTTTTTTTTTTCCTCTCTCTCTCTGTGTCTGTCTTTTCTATCTTCTATCTTTGATTTTGCAAATTCTGCATGCATCAGAATTGGGTACTTACTTCTAACTCATATTGGCCATGCGTACAGTGATACCTCAGGTTACATACGCTTCAGGTTACATACGCTTCAGGTTACAGACTCTTCTAACCCAGAAATAGTGCTTCAGGTTAAGAACTTCACTTCAGGATGAGAACAGAAATCGGGCTCCGGCAGCGCGGCAGCAGCAGGAGGCCCCATTAGCTAAAGTGGTTAAGAACAGTTTCAGGTTAAGTACGGACCTCCGGAACGAATTAAGTACTTAACCTGAGGTACCACTGCATTAACGAACAGTAAATGTTCCAATGAGTGTAGGTGGGGGGGGGGTGGAAGAGTGTGTAGCTGGCAACCTTCAGTAGTAGTTGTAATACAACTAGAACTAAATAGTTCTAGCATTTTTTTAAAAGGTGACACACCGCTTAAACACACAAATATACAAAGCAGCTCTTGGACCAACTCCAAATGGGAGCAGAGGTGGGGACTGACTTTCCGTGCTTCGAAATTTCTGGTAATGTTACATGATTTCTGCTGCTACCTCAATGGGGGCAGGTTTAAAAACCTGTTTCCTTGAGCTGGGTCTCCCTTCTCTATTTGTTCTCAGGAGGTCTTAAATCAGGAGAACTTCCGGTGTTGCTGGACTTACAACTTCTGATTGCAATTTTGTCTGGCGCATGCCATTTTGTGGTATTTTTACAAAAGTGTGGTTTATATTTATCTAAATAAATAAAAACTAAAACCCCTCAGCTGGAATGCTAGTGGACGTTGGCATCCAAGAACGCTTGGAGACTCGAAGGTTCTCCCATTCCATCTCAAATTATCCTGTACTGATTTTTTAAATTTTATTTTAATTAAGTCTTCTGTTATTGGTTGTACTCTAAAGCAGACATAGGCAAACTCCAGTCCTCCAGATGTTTGGGACTACAATTCCCATCATCCCTGACCACTGGTCCTGTTAGCTAGGGGTGATGGGAATTGTAGTCCCAAACATCTGGAGGGCCGGAGTTTGCCTAAGCCTGCTCTAGAGGAATGAGAAATCTGACTTTTTCTTTTCTTATTTGACAACTCTATCTCTTTGATACTTTTTTTTGCTGTAGCCATAGAATCGTATAGCTAGAAAGTGCCTGAAGATCATTTAGTCCAAGTCCCCAGGCTATGGCTGGAGTCATTTCCCAAGATGTTCTCTGCCGCTTGCCTTGGGTGGTAGCAGGGAGGTGAGGGAGAGGGGTGGAATACAGGCAAACTATCTGTAATATCTACTAAGCAGGACATGTCACTCTTCGCATGTTTTGTCAGCGTTTTCATATTTCTTTGACTGCAGGTCCCATACAGGTGAAAAGCCATACATCTGTGAGGATTGTGGAGCTTGCTTTGTAGATAAAGGCAAGCTTACTGGCCACAAGAGGACACATACAGGTATAATAATAATAATAATAATAATAATAATAATAATAATAATAATATATTACTTATACCCCGCCCATCTGGCTGAGTTTCCCCAGCCACTCTGGGCGGCTCCCAATCAAATGTTAAAAACAGTACAGCATTAAATATTAAAAACTTCCCTGTACAGGGCTGCCTTCAGATGTCCTTTAAAGATAGGATAGCTGCTTATTTCCTTCACATCTGAAGGGAGGGTGTTCCACAGGGTGGGCGCCACTACCGAGAAGGCCCTCTGCCTGGTTTCCTGTAACCTCACTTCTCGCAATGAGGGAACCGCCAGAAGGCCCTCGGCGCTGGATCTCAGTGTCCAGGCTGAACGATGGGGGTGGAGACGCTCCTTCAGGTATACAGGTAAGCGTTTAAATGCAGTCCTTGGATGTGGCAGAGGTTAATGCCTATCCGTGCATATTGATTTATTCTGATTACAATCCTGCATTGCTGGGGGTTGCGCTAGATGACCCCTGGGGTCCCTTCTAACTCTACAATTTTATGACTTTTCATGAATTACAGATAAGTAGTTGAAAAGGATGATGGTTGGGGAGGTTACCAGATTTCCTGTGAGGCATAACTCTTAAGCTGCCTCTCATTCACTTACTCTTGCCTGTTCTATCGGGTCGAACTACATATTACACTGTGATCAGGAATAAGACAGCACACACATTTCTACACTCTCCACAAATGGCCACCTGCCCAGGGCTTCTGTGGCATTGACCACACAGAAAAAGATGTGTAACTGTTGCAGCAGAGGCTTAAAGGATCGCATACCCCAGGAGCAGAAAGAGAGGCAACTATTCTTGGGAAGGTAGAGAGTGTAGAAGAGATCTCCTGGACCAGGGAAGGGGAATGTGTGGCCCATCAGTGGAGGTAGATCGCAACTGTGTGTCTATGCACTGTGCGACGACGGCCACGCGGATGCTCCTAGCCCAGAGATGGAAAGAAGACAAAGGCCCTACCAGAGACGAGTGGCAAACTAAGCTGTTGGAGTACGCTGAAATGGCGAAACTGACCAGAAAGCTCAGGAACCAAAAAGACCAAATCTTTAATAAAGAATGAGGGAAATTTATACTGGTAGAGCACTGTAAGCAGATGAAAAAATTAGGAGGATTGCAATAATAATAATAATAATAATAATAATAATAATAATAATAATAATAATAATAATTATTTATTTGTACCCCGCCTATCTGGCTGGGTTTCCCCAGCCACTCTGGGCAGCTTCCAACAAAGATTAAAAATACATCAAAATGTCACACATTAAAAACTTCCCTGAACAGGGCTGCCTTCAGATGTATTCTAAATGTCAGGTAGTTGTAATGTAGCAAATGTAGCAAATTTTATGGACAAAATGGAGAGACATAAAATATGGATTACTAAACAATATGCAGTTGAAAAGGTTGACAATAGGACCCATGGAGGGGAAGTCCAGAGATTCAGAGAAATCTCTAAATATGGATATGTATTTTGTATTGTTATAATTCTATACTTCTAAATTCAAATAAAAATTATTTCTCTCTCTCTCTCTCTCTCTCTCTCTCTCTCTCACACACACACACACACACACACACACACACACACTGGCCTTTCTAGTGTCCCACTGAATACGTAGCTGTTCAAAGGTTGTTGGGACACCCAACTGCTGTCCCGGGCCCAGAGTGGGGTAAAAAGTAAATAAACAAATGGCATCCCCAGGTGGCCTAGCCAATGCTCAGGGACGATGGGAATTGTAGTCCAACAACATCTGGAGAGGCTCCCCATCCCTGGACGTTCTTTGGACGTCTCCTGTGGGTGATCATCAGCGTAGGTAACGGTCAGTAACATCATTCTACCACCATTCATTTCCTTTGCAGGAGAGCGTCTGTTCAAGTGTGATGTCTGTGGAAAACATTTTTCAACCAACGAATACTTGAAATGCCATAAGCGCTGCCACATGGGAGCCAAGCCATACAAGTGTGATGTGTGTGGGAAAACGTTTGGACTGAGGGCCTCATTAGCCCAACACAGTAACGTTCATGCAGGTAATAAATCCCTTCCCAGTGGGGGTGGAGGAGATGGATCGTGTTGATGAAAGTCTCTGCCACATGCAGCGTTCATTCTGTGCAAGTACAGCGTAAGAATCCAGAATCTGTCCCAGACCACAGTTGGCAATGTGCCTTGCATATTTATTTAAATATGATGCAAGAATCGTCATGTGGAAATACTACCGTATTTTTCGCTCTATAAGACGCACCAGACCACAGGAGGAGGAAAACAAGAAGAAAAAAAATTCTGAATCTCAGAAGCCAGAACAGCAAGAGGGATCGCTGCGCAGTGAAAGCAGCAATCCCTCTTGCTGTTCTGGCTTCTGGGATAGCTGCGCAGCCTGCATTCACTCCATAAGACACACACACATTTCCCCTTTTTAGGAGGGAAAAAGTGAGTCTTATAGAGCAAAAAATACATATTTAAATATGATACAAGAATTGTCATGTGGAAATACTTTGTTAGTTAAATACTTTCAGTACAATTTATGTTCTAAGCAGGAGATCGTTACATGTGTACATGAGCTAGGGTGCTCTGGGCTTAATTTCAAACTTTATTTCATTCCAGGCAAAGGGGGGCAATGTATTTCCTTGAGAGTCACAGAAAATTAAATAGATCTGTGTGCTCTAGCTTCCCCGAATGCTCACCTTTCAGAACCTTGAGTTCTTGTTGGGTATGCGGCAGCATTTGTAAAACTCGTGACAACCGCAAAAAATTTGGGTTTTCAGTTTTCCCTACTTGGCAATATCTTTCCTTGATGAAAGCCAAGTTGTGTAGAGTCCGTGGGCAAGCAGCTTCACCACTCCACAGACCTCTCACTGCTTCCAAAAGATGGACATATTCACAGTTTACTCTGATGAGAACCTGCAGTGTTCAGAAATAGCATGCGGGGGGGGGTGAGGCATATTTCCAGCAGCAGAGGGTAGTTCTGTAAGTAGAACTGATCATGTGAAAACCACAAAGAGGAACCCAGCTTTTCCCTGTGTTGTTCTCCTGCCATAGTAGTGCCCTCAAGGCATCAGTCGCATTCATGCCTTACATGAAAATCACTCTTATCCCAGTCATGGTTGTGAATCCTGGGAACTGTAGCGCTGAGAGTTGGGAATCCCTTACAGAGTTATGATTCTCAGCTTTGCTGTTTAACAGCTGCTGTGTCTGTTGGCTTCTGTCTCTCTCCTGTTTCCAACTTACCGTATTTTTGCTCCATAAGACACACCTGACCATAAGACGCACCTAGTTTTTAGAGGAGGAAAACAAGAAAAAATATTTTGAATGAAACAGTGGATGTATGGTTTTTGTGGTTCATGCTGTGGCCACAGACATGTGATTTGACGGTGAATTTGGGGTGATCCAATGCAAAAATCCTGAGAATCCATGTTGATCTGTGCTTTGTAACCACGTTTTTGCGCCATTGCGGCCCCACAAAACAGTGGATGTGTGTGTTTTTTGGTGCAGGCTGTAGCCATGGACATGCTATGGGATCTGATGGTGAATTTGGGGTGACCCAATGCAAAAATCCTGAGGATCCATGGGCTTTTACCTCCCCCCTCCCAGGCAGCCTCCTTTATTTCTGCGTCCCTTATCTCTTTCCCCGATCACTTGCCGATCAGCTGCTTCCTTTCAACACCCCCTTGCCTCTTATTTGCCTTAGTGTATCTTCCTTAGCTGGAGCAGTTTTTTGCTCCTCCTTTTCTTCTAATTTCTCTCTTTATTGCTTTAGCCTTCCTGTTTCCCCCCTTTGCAAGTTTGTTGTCTTTACCTCCCCCCTCCCAGGCAGCCTCCTTTGTTGCTAGCGTCCCTTATCTCGCTGCCAATCGCTTGCCGATCAGCAGCTTTGTTTTAACACCCACTTCCCTCTTTCAAAAAAAAAGCATGATCTGCTTTTTGCCCCTGGGCAATTTGGCTCCAGGGACCACGCATTCGCTCCATAAGACACACAGACATTTCCCCTTACTTTTTAGGAAGAAAAAAGTGTATCTTATGGAGCGAAAAATACGGTACTTTGTTTTCTGATACCAGTATGTGTTTACCTTACAAGCCACTAAGTAGACCCAAAATGGGTCTAAAGTTGAGAGAGAAATAAGATTTTGTAAATACACCCCAACATTTGTGAGGTCTGTTTTGTTTTCTCAGAGACTCCTCCTTATTTCTGTGAGCAGTGTGGAAAGACCTTTACTCAGCAAGGAGCCCTGAGGCGTCACCAGCGTATTCACACTGGAGAAAAACCCTACAAGTGCAGGGCCTGTGAAAGGACCTTCACAGATCTGTCTACCCTGAGAAGGCATGTCCTGGTATGTTCTCCAGTTTGCCCTATTCATTTTAATAGGGATGGGCAGGCAAACAAGCTTAATACTCTTTGAGTATAAAAAATATTTGCCATGATCTTTAAAAAGCTTAGAACACCCATGTAGTAAATTGCTTTGGTGTCTGTCTAGGGGCAAATTTAATGACAGAGCCTTTAATCCCAGAGGGGCCTTTAGTCCACATTGCTTTGTTTTTTAAAAAATTGGTCTAGTTAGTTTAAGGTCTTTATGATTGCTCTAATCAGGTCAGAACTTGAATAACAACAGTATTTTTTTTGTCTTGTTTTCTTCCCCTGCTATAGGTACATGATCGGAATGCTCACTGGAGGACTTTCTTAATAGATCTTACCATCAAAAAGGATCACAACTGGTCCAAAATAGAGCCTTTTTCTGATATCCGTATGGGAGAGGACTCTAATCTGGTTTGGTCCGATGGCCAAAGTAAACTTTATAAACCAGAGAGCACCAGTGTAAAAAAAGCGGAACACGTATCATGTGGCAGTAGTAATGCCAGAGATCCTGACCATTCCCTTACGTATTTATAACTCTGTACAGTGAAGGCAAAATGCAGGCATAAAACATTTTGCATCTCTCTCATGTGCCCCTTATGGGGGAGCATCCTCCATCTGCCTACAAGTTCTACAGAGAAGACACACTAAGAGTTCAGCAGAGTTCTAAGAGAAGACACACTAAGAGTTCTTCAGAGCTGAGAGGCAGCCACTGGGCAGCATAGACATTGTTGTGGAATTGCTTGTGAATGGGTCATTTCTTAGTAGCTTGGATGCTGGCTTCGCTAATAGCTATTTAGGAGTCAGAAGAGATGCTTTCAGAGCTCAAAATGAGTAGATATGGTGAGATGTGCAGAACTAGCACAGCTGGCTTCAGCAGCAGTACAGAAGCATCTTCATACGTTTTAAAAAATTCAAGACCCTTTTTCGGGCTGCTTTTATAATACTGCCAAGGAGGCTGTGGGCTGTGTTCGATTCCAATAGAGGGGTGTCTCTGCTCAGAGATGCATAAGACCCTTGCAATGTACCTATGTGGGGACAGGCTCCGTGGTTCTGGCGCTGAGGGGAATAGCTCTGCACTACTAGAAGTGCTCTTTATTATTCTCATTTCAGTTTTTAAAGAAATGGCATGGGCAAAGATGGGAAAGAGCTATGCTTAATGCGGGTGGTTAAAGCCGGGAGTCGCAGAGGCTAAGACAAGGCCAATAAGGCCCCTCCAAACTGGTAAAACAAAATATTAGAATAACAAAAGCAGTTTAGTGCATGTAAGTATAGGTTGATGCACACTGAGGCAAAACACTTCATTTTGCACTTATGGGGTGTGATCTGGTGTTGACTGACCAGAAATAAGATACTGGTGGATAAACTCAATGAAAAGTGTGCAACAGCAGGGAGGCAAATAGAACAGAAACACCCCATATCATTCATGTATTTTATACAAATCTTTGGGGCAGGCACACTTGGAATACAGTGGTGCCCCGCAAGACGAATGCCTCGCAAGACGGAAAACCCGCTAGATGAAAGTGTTTTCCGTTTTGGAGGTGCTTTGCAAAACGAATTTCCTATGGGCTCGCTTCGCAAGACGAAAATGTCTTGCGAGTTCCTGCGGGGTTTTTTTCCTCCCCCCCCCTTTTTCTAAGCCACTAAGCCGCTTATCAGCTGATCCGCTAAGCCGCTTAACAGCTGATCCCCTAAGCCACTTATCAGCTGATCTGCTAAGCCGCTTATCAGCTAAGCCGCTTATCAGCTGATCCGCTAAGCCGCTAATAGAGCTAAGCCGCTAAGCCGCTAATGGGCTTGCTTCGCAAGACGAAAAAACCGCAAGATGAAGAGACTCGCGGAACGGATTCTTTTCGTCTTGCGAGGCACCACTGTACTGTGTACAGTTCTGCATTGTGAAAAGAACATTGTGGAACTGGAGAACGTGCAAAAAAGGGCAACCCAAATGATCATGAGGCTGGATCAGCTCCTCTGTAAGGAAACGTTGCAATATTTGGGGCTTTTTTGTTCAGAAAACAGGTTAGGGGGCATATGAAAGAGGGGCATGTGGAGAATAATACTAGAGCCATCCCATGAAGATTCAGGACAGACTAAAAGTGGGTATTTCTTCACACAGCACATTGTTCAATTACAGAATTCTCTCCCGCAAGTTGTAGTAAAAGCCACCGAGTTAGATGGTTTTAAAGGGGATTGGACCATTTTATGGAGGATATGTCTGCAAGTGGCTACTAGTCATGATGGCTGTGTGCCGTCTCCAGGATCAAATACTGTGTACCACCTCCATGTCTTTGAATACCAGCTGCTGAGGAAACAAGATAAGAAAATAATTTACGTTCTGGTTGTGGGCTTCCCAGGGTTTGACACTGTGGCAAACAGGATGTTAGGTGGGTTCTTGGTCTTACCTAGCAGTGCTCTTGTTCTTAATAGATGAAATTGCTTTCTACTTGTACTGTTACTCTTTGAACTTAACAGTGATTGGATCCAGTATGAAAAAGGGCAATTGCCCTCAAATGTGAGGCAGGGAAATAAAGTGAGGTTGTGGGGAAGTAACTGTATTGTAGGGGAGGTATTTGATGTGGAGCAGACGCACAGCGTGTTTACAACACATTCCTTCCCTGCCAAGAATCCCGGAAACTGTAGTAACAGAGCTACAATTCCCAGCACCCCTTATAAACTATGGCTCCCTGGATATTGGAGGGTGGGTGTGTGCTTTAAATGTATGGTGTGTATACACAACCAGAGAAAGGGCTGGATTCCTTCAGGTTCGTTGAATGTTACCTTCAGCCTTCTCAGTTTCAGAGAATGAAAGGAGCTGCAGGAAAAGCCGCTCAGAACATTTCACATCGGCGTGTGGGAAATCCAGACTGCATGGACCATTAGCACTTGCTAATATGCTGAACAGAACAAGTTTGATTTTTAAAAAGACCACGTGTAAAGATTTGCTAGAGGGACACTCAGAAACGGCCTGAGACCAACAGACTCGAAAACTGTTCATCTCTTAAGTGTATTGGCTATTTTATAACTGTAGCTGAGGATAAAATTTCACACCTGTTTAGGGATGTTTTTAATGTTTGATGTTTTATCGTGTTTTTAATATTCTGTTGGAAGCCACCCAGTGGCTGGGGAAACCCAGCCAGATGGGTGGAGTATAAATTACTATTATTATTATCCTGTTATCATTTATGCTACCTGTTTATAGGCCTGCTGCTTTGTAAATGTTGTAGCATTCCACAATAAATAGTCATTTCATATGGTTTGCTCTGAAATGTATAGATGCCTTTTTGTACTAAAGATAATGGCCCTCCCTGCATGACCAAATGGTGCGACTTGAGCTGTGAAACTGGAGCTTATAGCTCAAAATTCAACTGGAGAGCATGTCGGCCCCCTGGTTTTAGCTGGATTATTATTTTTATTTTATTGGTTTTAGCTGATTTATTTTATTATTATATTAGATTTAGCTGGATTATTATTATAGTCATACCTTGGGTTGAGGGCTTTTGGGTTGCGCTCCGCAGCAACCTGGAAGTAACAGAGCGTGTTACTTCCGGGTTTTGCCGCTTGCGCATGTGCAGACGCTCAAAATGACATCACGCACATGCGCGAAAGCAGCAAAACGCGACCTGCGCACGCGCAATCACGTATTACGTTTCATTCAGGATGTGAACGGGGCTCCAGAATGGATCCTGTTCGCATCCTGAGGTACCACTGTAGTTTACACTGTAGTTTACAGTGGTACCTCAGGTAAGAACTTAATTCGTTCTGGAGGTCCGTTCTTAACCTGAAACTGTTCTTAACCTGAAGCACCACTTTAGCTAATGGGGCCTCTCACTGCCGCTGCACCGCCATGCAATTTCTGTTCTCATCCTGAAGCAAAGTTCTTAACCCGAGGTACTATTCCTGGGCTAGCAGAGTCTGTAACCTGAAGCATATGTACCCCAAGGTACCACTGTATTGGTTTTAGCTGGATCATTATTATTTTTATTATATTGGTTGTAGCTGGATTATTATTATATTATATTGGGTTTAGCTGTACTATTATTATTATTATTATAGTTTATTGATTTTAGCTGGATCATTATTTTTATTATATTGGTTTTAACTGGATTATTATTATTTATTTTATTTTGTATTATATCAGTTTAGCTGGATTATGATCATTATTTTATTTATCAGTTTGAGCTGCATCATCATTATTATTATTATTATTATAGTTTATTGATTTTAGCTGGATCATTATTTTTATTATATTGGTTTTAACTATTATTATTTATTTTATTTTGTATTATATCAGTTTAGCTGGATTATGATCATTATTTTATTTATCAGTTTGAGCTGCATCATTATTATTATTATTATTATTATTATTATATTTTATTGATTTTAGCTGGATCATTATTTTTATTATATTGGTTTTAACTGATTATTATTATTTATTTTATTTTGTATTATATCAGTTTAGCTGGATTATGATCATTATTTTATTTATCAGTTTGAGCTGCATTATTATTATTATTATTATTATTATTATTATTATTCTCTCCCCCCACAATCCCGCAATATCTCTCCTCTGCCTCCGTTTCCCGAACCTCCCCCAATCCTGTCCCCGCCTCCTCTTTCTGCCCCATCTCGGCCTCCAAAGGCCGTTTTCCTAGAGCGAACACCACCCAGAGGTGTCCCCGCCTCATCCTTCCGCGGTGCTCCGCGCAAAGACTTCCCCCCGGCAACCGCGTCCGCCTCCTCTTCCCTTCCTGCCCGCCTGGCGTTCCCCCTCGCTCCGCCTCCTCTCGGCGTCGCCCTGACCCGCCGTGGAAGATGGCGCTGAGCGGCCAGGTCGGTGCCTATGGGGAGGGGGGGGGGGGTGGAGAAGGACTTTGAACCCGGCTTGCCGGCGTGGGGAGGGGTGGTCCTTAGGGGAGAAGGAAGGGGGTCGTGCCTGGGGGTCGGGGGGCAGCAGCAGCAGCAGCACAGCCCCTTGGGGAGCGAGGGTGGGTTTGTGGGTGTCTGGTGGGGTGGGGTGGGGGGAGGAAGTGAAGTGTTGACCCCCCGACCGACCGACCACGTCCCTGTGGGATGCTTCAAAGGGGTCTGAAGGCAGGGCTTGGCTATGGTGGGTGGGGAGGCCGGGAGTGGGGTTTGGGGGCACGACCCCTGGGTGTCTATAGGGTGCGTTGCAAGGGAGAGGGTGGGGGCCAGGTGAGCCAAGTGGGAGGAGGGTGATGGTGGTTTGGCCAGGTAAGGTGTTGCCTAAGGAGGAGGGGGGTGGATCTGAGGATCAGGAGGAAAGACGGGGTAGCTTTTGTTAGAAATCAATCCATGAACTTGAAAGGTAGCTTTCTTACATGGGCAGAGGTAAAGGTAAAGGGACCCCTGACCATTAGGTCCAGTCATGACCGGCTCTGGGGTTGCAGCGCCACCTGCGTCCCTGTATATGGTTATCATGTATTTAATTATACCCCGGCTTCCCCGACCCCTGGCGTAACTCAGGGCAGGTTACAGATTTTAAAAAATTACATGCACCTCTAAGAAAATAGGAAAAACAGGAATTGAAAGACCATGAAGCATGATATTGCTAAGGCAATCAATTTTGCTATTTGTACAGCGTCAGGTGGGAACGCTGTTAGAAACTCAGGTAAAGTAAAGGTAAAGGGACCCCTGACCATTAGGTCCAGTCATGGACGACTCTGGGGTTGCGGCGCTCATCTCGCTTTATTGGCCGAGGGAGCCGGCGTACAGCTTCTGGGTCATGTAGCCAGCATGACTAAGCCGCTTCTGGCGAACCAGAGCAGCACACGGAAACGCTGTATACCTTCCTGCCGGAGCGGTACCTGTTTATCTACTTGCACTTTGACGTGCTTTCGAACTGCTATGTTGGCAGGAGCAGGGACCGAACAACGGGAGCTCACCCCGTCACGGGGATTCGAACCGCCAACCTTCTGATCGGCAAGTCCTGGGCTCTGTGGTTTAACCCACAGCGCCACCAGAAACTCAGGTATATAAGCTACTGGTAATCACCAAACGTCACCTCAAACCTAGGTGACGGTAGCCACAATGGTATGTCTACGTGCCATTTCCCCACCACCAATGGAGTTTGTTATGATGATTATTTTATTTCTATACCGTTTTGTATTTTAAAGAAAAAACTCAAAGCTGTTTGCAACACATTGAAACGTCAGATAAAACATTCTAGAGTAAAACAAATTCAAGGAAAATATTTGAGATCCTTCTCTTAAGTGACATTTTGCTTTCCCCATATTTTTACCACTTAATTTATATGGCTTTCCCATAGCAGAAGTACTCTAGGAAGCCAGTGTGGTGTAGTGGTTTGAGTGTCAGACTAGGACCTGGGAGATTGGGGTTCAAATCCCCACTCATTCATGAAGCGCACCTTGGGTCAGTCACAGTATCTTAACCTACTTCACAGGGTCCCTGTAGGAATTAACTGAGGAGGGTAAACCATGTACTGTTTGAAGGAAAAGGCAACAAATAAGCTCTTCTGCTTATCTGCTTAAGAAAGCTGGAGGGCTCAGCCAGATGGAGATGTCAGTCGCCAAACTGGTATCCAGAGATCTCCACCTGGTTGCAGTTGGACCCGTGTCAGTCGCAAAGCACATTTGGCATCTGGCTAATTTCTAACATTAGCCAGGGTGGGAAATCCTGTAGTGAATAGGAAGCTATCAGGATCGGATAGGGAAGATATTCGAATGCTGGATGGCGGGGGAAGAGATATAGTTAGAATATTGTGCTGTGCATAAGCAGATTTTGTCACTGCTAGTATGTTCAACCGTAGTTATCAGTGTCAGCTCCAGCCTGCCTTACCTAGAACAGAGGTGCTGAAACCGTTTTCCTTAGATGACTGGTGGTCTACTCTACAAGATCTGTTCAGCTGGTCTGCGGAAAGGTTGTGGAACAGTTGGGAATATCTGTACAGAGGTACCTCTGGATGCGAATGGGATGGGATCCGTTCTGGAGCCCCGTTCGCATCCTGAAGCAAAAGCAACCTGCGTGTGCACGGGTTGCAATTCGCCGCTTCAGCGCATGTGCATGACGTCATTTTGAGCGTATGCGCGAGTGGCGAAATCTGGAAGTAACACGCTCCGTTACTTCCAGGTCGCTGCGGAGCACAACCCGAAAATATTCATCCTGAAGCTACTTCAACCCGAGGTATGATTGTACTTGGTTCTGCACTGATTTCTCCCCCATTTGACCAGGGTCTGGTTTTAAAACAGGGCCCTGATCCAGGGCCTGTGATTTTTCATAATAGCTTTGACTATGGTACCGGTAGCTGAAGGAATATGTTTTATATTTCTTTATCCATCACATTCGAAAGGCAAGACTACAATTATTAAAATACAAGCTGAGTTAGGTATGTGCTTTGATTTATAGAACAAAAAATGTTTATTAAGCAGTCCACTGAGACACCCCCCCCCACCCTTCTAGTGATCTGTGGAAAAAATAAGCTCTTGATCCACTAATCTAGAGAAAACTCTGCCTCCTTTTAATAGCCACAATTCTTTCATTTGTGCAGTCTCAACAACATATCCTTCAGGGTGTGAGCATGGCTCTGTGATCTTCGTTTTTTGTCTTTTAAGAAACACCCAGACTGCTTTGGACAAAATTACAGGAGGGATAAGTATCTTGAGCAATCGCTCCACCACAGGATACAAAATAAAGATGGAATGAATCTTTGATTCTTAGTTTGGTGCACTAGATATTCCATGTGGATTCCTAAGGCACTGTGCAAGGTAGCATCTACTAGATGTTTTGCTTTATTTCTTAATCCAAGGTGTGCATTGCATGTGTCTCTTGTTTTACCATGTCAGGAACACTGAAGTTCCCTAACTGCTGCATCTCAGGACTTCTTGGCTGTCATGACTGACCCACGGTGTTTTTGGCCATATAAGCAAAGCAGGCCACACATTGATATGATTTCTACAGTGGTTAGGAAGGAGGTGATGGGGGAGGGAATTAATGATGTCTCCTTTGTTACTGGTGACTCATTCTTTGTTAGCCAGCCTGTTAAGCTGCTCTTCCCCCAACAGCTGATGGATCCTGCTGGCTTCATATCAACCCTACAGATAACTTCTGCTGGTATGACCAGCTGCTTTACTGAAGACCTAGTCATTTCTTTGAATAGGGAATTGGCGTGTGTGGTTGACACAATAACACCGATGTAAAACTGACAGCTGAAAAAGGGTGCCTAGAAGCATGAAGTCAATTAAAAGCGAAGGATAAGAAGCTCAGCTGAAAGTTTTTTTATTTTTATTATTTATTAGCAGATTTATACCCATCCCTTCTAATGCCTTTACATTGCTCAGGGCAACTAACAGCAAACCAATAAAAACACAAAATCATCCTGAAAGCTAACAACATGCAGTTATTGCATGCTCTAAATTGTACCTTTATTTAGCTTTTTACTGTGCTTCGAAACATAATATTGATGCTTTTTTCATTCTACTGGATGTGCTTGTATTGGAGCAGAAGTTAAAATGTGGCTCATCTGTATTGCTTGCTGATATTCTTGCTAAGAATATAGGATGAGCTTATTTACATTCTTAAGCAGGAGTGCCTTCAAGATTGCCGAACAGAGATTAGTTATATGTTAATTATTTAGAGATCCCAAGTAAGTGCTCTTGATTTGTAAATATAAAATGCATCAGTGGACTAAGAAGATTGTAATGTATTTTTAACTGATTAGCAAGTCTGAAATCCCTACATTAATTGCTTTATATTAAAAATGTATAAATTGTACTTTATCCAGAAATGAATAACACAGACGTAACAATGCGGCAAAAATAGAGGGATAAAGCTAGTCAACCATCTAAAAATATAATAATCTAAACTGCCGTGGCATAGAAAAAAAGTTTTTGCCTGGCGTTGAAACCCAATACAGTGATACCTCGCAAGACGAAATTAATTTGTTCTGCGAGTTTTTTCGTCTTGAGATTTTTTCGTCTTGCGAAGCACGGATTTTGGAAAAGCTTCAAAAATCACCAAAGTCTTCAAAAACCTCAAAAAAGGCTACCACACCGCGTGCTATGAGTTGCTCCTCGAAGTCAAGTCGCAACTGCACCCCCTGAATGCACGGTTTTAAGAAAAAGGAAACAAACTTGCAAGACGTTTTCGTCTTGCGAAGCAAGCCCATAGGGAAATTCGTCTTGCGAAGCAACTCAAAAAACGAAAAACTCTTTCGTCTTGCGAGTTTTTCGTCTTACGAGGCATTCGTCTTGCGGGGCACCACTGTATTGCATTGGTTCTATGTGTCCTTCGCATGGGAGGGTATTCCATGGTTGGCATGCCACTGCAGAGAAGGCAGTGGGGTGAATTCTCTCTTTCTTTTTTTCAAAGATTTTATTGATTTTCCACATTTTTAAACAAACAAACAAACAAGCACAAATCCTAACTAAACTTAGTCCAATATTAATATCATAGTTAAATGACTTCCTCAAATTCCCTTGACTGAATTCCATTATATATCATTGTAACAGTTTTCCAAAACAGTTTCTCATAAAATTAACTTACTCCTTAACATCTTTGTCTCTTTTCATCTTAACTTTAAACATATTGTTTTGAAATTTCACATATTTAAATCCTTAGCCTATCTGTTATTTTGCAAGTGTTTCTATTTAATTTATCTTAGCATATTTAGATAAATAGTCTTTGAATTTTTTCCATTCTTCCTGCTCCTCCTTCTGGTCACGGATTCTTCCAGTCAGGTTGGCTAGCTCCGAAAAGTCCATCATCTTCATCTGCAAATTCCTCCACTGTTTCCCGCGTTTTCCCATTTTTGGCTAATAAAATTCGAGCTGCAGTTGTGGCATACAAAAACAGTCTAACATCTTTTTGGGGCAATTCCAAACCTATTATTCCAAGAAGAAAGGCCTCTGGTTTCTTAACAAATGTATATTTCAACATTTTTTTCAACTCATTATAAATCTTCTCCGAGAAGTCTTTCACCTTGGGACAGGTCCACCACATATGATAGAAGGTACCCTCCTTTTGGAGTGAATTCTCAGTGGAGGGCTGTGCTGTTTTCTCTTCTGCTTAATGTTGGGTTTTTGCATGAAGCACCTGCACTAGAGAGCAATAGGAAGGGGAAGGCAAACCCGGTGTAAGAGTAATACCGTCCTCTACTTCCCCGGGTTCTTTGCATTGGCCGCAGAACTCTGCAAAGCGAGGAGTCAGTGGCTAACAAGTAAAATCAGAATTTATGGACCCTTGCTAAAGGATCAGAAAAAACTGAATATCTTTCCTTCCAAATATCTAAGAGGCTAAAATATTACTATTTTTCATTAGCAGGGACATGGGGGAGGGTTGGCTGGAAAAGGCAGAAAGCTTACCCCACCCTGCTAGATATTGCCTAGTTAAGAAATACAGTCAAACCTTGGTTGTCAAATGTTATCCATTTCGGAAGACGATTTGACTTCCGAAATGTTCAAAAACTGAAAGCAGAAGCCTCAATACAATAGAGAAACTCAAAATGGAAGCGGCATCAGACATTCGGTTTCCAAAAATCTTTCAAAAACCAGAGCAGTTACTTCTGGGTTTTCGGCATTTGGGAGCCGGAACGTATGATAACTGAGGTTTGACTGTACAGTGATACCTCTGGTTAAGTACTTAATTCATTCCGGAGGTCTGTTCTTAACCTGAAACTGTTCTTAACCTGAAGCACCACTTTAGCTAATGGGGCCTCCTGCTGCCGCTGCACTGTCGCTGCACGATTTCTGTGCTTATCCTGAAGCAAAGTTCTTAACCCAAGGTACTATTTCTGGGTTAGCGGAGTCTGTAACCTGAAGCGTATGTAACCCGAGGTACCACTGTATTACTGCTTATGTTTATTACAGTAAGTAGTATAATATATATAATAAAATAGAACTAACTAAATAAAAAACCTGCCTATTATGCCAACATTTTTGAACTCTTGCTATTAATGAAAAATGCTAGATCCACACAGTCTAGCTTACAGTAATGGAGAGAGTTCTTTGTGCTTTATAGTTTTTACAGAGCAGGATTATTTTGTCATTTAAATGATAATTAGGGTATTCATTTCCCATTACCTTTGATATCCTTTTCCCGGCAGGCAATTAACGTGCGGTTATGTTCTTCATAGGTTTCGGAAAGGAAGAAGATGCCCAGTAATGCTGTTCTCTTGGAATCCAAATCCTCACCCATCAACCTTCTAAATGAAATGCAGCAGCTGCGTCTCCTAGGACACCTTTGTGATGTGACTGTCAGCGTGGAATATCAAGGGGTCAAGGCAGACTTTGTTGCTCACAAAGCTGTCCTGGCGGCAACCAGCAAGTTTTTTAAAGAGGTGTTTCTCAATGAAAAGTGCATGGACGGACTAAGGACAAATGTACTATTGAACGAGGTCCAGGTAGCGGACTTTGCATCTTTTCTTGAGTTTGTATATACTGCCAGGGTAGAGGTAGAAGAAGATCGGGTTCAACGCATGCTGGAAATGGCCGAGAAGCTAAAGTGCTTGGACTTGTCAGAAACCTGCTTTCAGCTGAAGAAGCAGATGCTTGAATCGGTGTTGTTGGAGTTGCAGAATTTTTCCGAGTCGCAGGATGCGGTGGAGGACAGCGGTTCCCAGCCAGGCAACTTGCTTGAGCCGAGGGCAGTCGCTGAGACGCCGGGGGACAACACGGACCGTGTTGCGGATTCTCCTCTCGGCAGACCCAGGGACGGCGAGGGCCTTGAGGCTCCCGCTGCTAAATTAAAGGAGAAGTTAGATAAGAAGAAAGAAGCCTTGAAGACGTCCTGCGCCAAGATCAGGAGAGCCAGCGGAAGACTTGCTGGCCGGAAGGTGTTTGTGGAGATCCCCAAGAAAAAGTACACGAGGCGCCTTCGAGAGCAGCAAAAGTACGCGGAGGCTGTGGCCGAGGAGAGTCGGCTCTCCAAAGACCACGGCATCCATAAGGAAGGGGAGGAGAAGAAAGATGAAGAAGAAAAGGAGAAAGTTCAAGTGGTGAGCGTTGTGAAATCTGAAAGCAAAGGGTGCGATGGTGCCGACGACCTGGAGGAAAACCTGACTAAACTGGAGGACGATAAAAAGAACCGTGGCGGCAACTTCACCTGCAGCACCTGTGAGAGAGAGTTCCTTTACGAGAAGAGCTTTCTAAAGCACATCAGGCACAGCCACGGGATCGCGGCCGAAGTTATTTACCGTTGCGAAACCTGCAGCCAGACTTTTGCCAACCGGTGCAACCTCAAAAGCCACGAGCGCCACGTCCACAGCAGCGAGCGCCACTTCCCTTGCGAGCTCTGTGGTAAGAAGTTCAAGAGGAAGAAGGACGTGAAAAGACACATTCTGCAGGTTCATGAGGGTGGTGGGGAGCGTCATCACTGCCTACAATGTGGAAAGGGTTTGAGCTCCAAAACGGCCTTGCGGCTTCATGAAAGGACACATACAGGCGACAAGCCTTATGGGTGCACAGAGTGTGAGGCTAAGTTTTCTCAGCCTTCGGCACTTAAAACACACATGAGGTATGAACACACTTAACTGGCCTTATTAGTTAAATCTCTGGGCAAAGAAAGGAAAAGGTAGCGTTCCTCCAAGGCTGCTTGCCGGTGGTCAAATAAGAAAGCAGGGTTTTATGAGTAGAGTTTACCGTATTTTTTGCTCTATAAGACTCACTTTTCCCCTCCTAAAAAGTAAGGGGAAATGTGTGTGCATCTTATGGAGCGAATTCAAGCTGCACAGCTATTCCAAAAGCCAGAAGAGCAAGAGGGATTGCTGCTTTCACTGTGCAGCGATCCCTCTTGCTGTTCTGGCTTCTGAGATTCAGAATATTTTTTTTCTTGTTTTCCTCCTCCAAAAACTAGGTGCGTCTTATAGAGCGAAAAATACGGTGCTCATGAAATGTTTGGTAGTGTTTGCTCTTTGCTTTTGAAGAAAAAGTTTGAGACTGTCGTGCAGATGGCACCAAATCACAGGCTCAGGCTCCTATTGAATTGCCTTTAAAAGAGTTGGGCGTAAATTGAAGCCTTTAGAGGAGAACTGGGAAAGATAGTCTTGATTGCATCACACCGATACTCAGAATTGTAGTTAAAACAAGTGGCAAAAAAGGCTTCAAACATTCCAGTCTGACTTTTGCCAGCTAATTTGGATAAAACACATTACAGTGCTTCATGATATGAGTCCTTGGGAATAATAATGGTAACTTGAACGCTTTCTACCTCCACATATAGAGCATTCAAATTCAATGGGAGGTAGCAAGTTCTGAGAACTGAAATTGAATTCTGCAGTCATTGTTTCAGGTGTTACTTGAGCACAAACAGCAGTATAATCCTTTGGTTCCAGACAGGACCTCTCTTTCTCCCACTCATCTTCTGAAACTTTTTGCGGTAGGCTTGACAGCGAAACTTCATCGCTGTTGATGGGTCATTTTGCCCCGTGAAAAATTCAACGGCATGTGTGTTCTTCAGCTGGCAATGTCATGGGCAAATATTTTCTCTTGATGAAAGCCAAAGGTCTCCTGAAGCTTTCTCAGGGCTACTTTCAATGCACTACATCATCAAGGAAAGAGCCACAGGGACATTTGCGGTCTCAAATCTCCGGTAGTAGAAGTGGCACTTCTTTGCAAGACAAGGACTTTGAATTCTTTGATTCTATTATTGTTCACTAGATGGGCTTTCACTGCTTTCAATTCTCCCCACTGTGAAACAGCTTTTGAAACCTGCAGAGTGAGGAATTGAGTCCTTCCCTATGACTTACCTTTATTTTTAGATAGAAGCTGCTGTAAAATATCTTTTGTGTGTGTGTATCTGTGGGATGGGGAGTCTCTATAAAACACAGAAAAGAAACTAAGGGCTTGCAGGGCCCCTAGATACTTAAGGTTCAATTCTTAGTTCAGATATTTGGGATGGAATTCATGTTTGATTAGGAGGGTGAAGTTCCTTCATTGTTATCGTGCATCATGCAACAGTAATATTTTTAGTGGTATGTTTTGTAAAAACTGTATGAGCTTGTAGAGGGAGGGCGATCTCTACCCAATCTTTTGGTATGTTGAAGAATTCTTCAGCCTCCTTGAGGAGCCAGGAATATCAACCATTGTAGAGCAGTGTTTGGTCCCAGCAGGGGGAAAAAAACAGGGTGTGCAGGTAAGGACATAGCTTGTGATTAATTTTATATGTGTTATTGCTTTAAGTTGAGGGAATGAAATCCAAAAGGTAACTGTTCTAAAGCTTCCACAAGTAAAACATCTCTCTCCTCCGCACACACGGTTTTGAAAGCCAAAATATTTGTGATCCAGGGAAACACTTTTGGATCCCTCTCCCCACTCCGGGGGATCCAGTTTTACTGGAAATATGTTGTCGTTCCTGTTGATCTAAGATTGCAGGTAGCTTTACACAAAACAAGAAAAAAATACATTCTTTAGTATAAGTAAGTACAAATAGAATCTGAAAATTGCAGCTTTTTGGTTTTAAAGCATCTAATTTTTTGGTTCTGCTTTTATTTTACCTTACTTTCCATTGCCTTACCATTATTGCTGGCTGGGCCCAAAAGACAGCAAACATACAGGAGACTGCTTTTGTTCAGCTGGGAGCCCCATACACTAGCATATGCTGTGCACTTGGCTTTCGGGGGGGGGGGCAGGGGAGAGAGAAAGAGTCACATCCATAGATAGGCAAAGACAACCTCAAGAAACAAAGTGCCCACCACTAGTTACTGCTTAGTAAAGAGGCAGAACAAGTGACTATGATGAAGTGCTGTAGTTGTGTTGATTTGTATTATTTTCTCATTTCAGAATCCATACTGGTGAAAAGCCTTTTGTTTGTGGTGATTGTGGAGCAAAATTCACGCAGAATCACATGCTGATCTATCATAAAAGATGCCACACAGGTATAAAAGTATTGCTTTTTTTTTTTTTTTTTTTGCTTTGTGCTCTTTCACTCAGTGTGTCTGATTTCCTGTACATCTGAGAGTTTGGCCGCATTGATCCCAAAGAGCAAGTAATTTGGGACAGGTGCGCAGTTTCTGTCTTCGCTCCAAAGTGTTGCAGGTTTATTCAGTGCTGCTACACTGGTGCAATGCAGCCCCTTAGACAATTATTGCTGGACGAGTAGCTGTTAAAAAGAGGTGAGGGGAGAGTTAAAACTGCCAATGCACTGTTTGGTTGAAGTGTATCTTTACTCTCTCGATCCATATCCTTGTTCCAAATCTTATTGTTAGTGGCTTAAAATAACCTCTTCACCTTTATTGTGTCCTCTAGGGGAACGACCTTTCATGTGTGAAACGTGTGGGAAGAGCTTTGCCTCTAAGGAGTATCTGAAACACCACAACCGAATCCACACGGGATCCAAGCCATTTAAATGCGAAGTTTGCTTCCGAACATTTGCACAGAGGAATTCACTGTATCAGCACATAAAGGTTCATACAGGTAGGAAGGCAAAAGGGTCAAGCTGAGGGCGGGACAGGGAGCCTCCTGTTTGCAAAATTTTGGTGTGAACTAAAGGGACGCGGGTGGTGCTGTGGGTTAAACCACAGAGCCTAGGACTTGCCGATCAGAAGGTTGGTGGTTCGAATCCGTGCAACAGGGTGAGCTCCCGTTGCTCAGTCCCTGCTCCTGCCCACCTAGCAGTTCGAAAGCACATCAAAGTGCAAGTAGATAAATAGGTACCACTCCGGCGGGAAGGTAAACGGCGTTTCCATGCGCTGCTCTGGTTCACCAGAAGCGGCTTAGTCATGTTGGGCACATGACCCGGAAGCTGTACACCGGTTCCCTCAGCCAATAAAGCAAGATGAACATCGCAACCCAAGTCTGTCACGACTGGACCTAATGGTCAGGGGTCCCTTTACCTTTAACTTTAAAAAGAGGGGCTCTTACCAGTTCACTGTATACAGTGGTACCTTGGGTTAAGTACTTAATTCGTTCCGGAGGTCCGTACTTAACCTGAAACTGTTCTTAACCTGAAGCACCACTTTAGCTAATGGGGCCTTCTGCTGCTGCCGCGCCACCAGAGCACAATTTCTGTTCTTATCCTGAAGCGAAGTTCTTAACCTGAAGCACTATTTCTGGGTTAGCGGAGTCTGTAACCTGAAGCGTATGTAACCTGAGGTACCACTGTACAAAAGTTTAGTTTTGCTGGTGGTTCTGTTTTATAAAACATATGGCAAAAGCTGATTCGAGAAAGGATTATAACAGATCTCTGCTGAAATACACCCCCTGGCTCAGTCATTCTCTTGCACTCAGATTTGTTTTTTGGTCAGGTGTTTCATCACTAAGGAGACGTTGCTAACTCTCCGCACCTTTAGTAATCTTGTCACTAAACTCTGTTTCCTCCAGTTGGTTTGCCGTGTTTAGCTTTGACTTCCCCACCCAATTCTTTCCTGAGGAAATTTTACTCTTTGGCACAGCACCTTCGAGTATATTACCGGGGGTGGGCGTGACCTGAAAATGAGCATTTTCCACCATTGTCCCTGCACTCTTGAAAGCCCATCCCTCTGCCATATGTGATACATCATGCAGCAGTTGTTCCAGATGTCTTCTAAAGACATATCTTTTCCCCAGGCTTTTCCTAACCTATAAAATATTGGAACCTGTTATTACGGAATTACAGTGGTACCTCAGAAGTCGAACGGAATCGGTTCTGGAAGTCTGTTGGACTTCCAAAACATTTGGAAACCCAGGCGCAGCTTCCGATTGGCTGCAGGAAGCTCCTGCAGCCAATCAGAAGCCGCGTCGGACATTCGGGTTCCAAAGAACATTCGAAAACCGGAATGTTCACTTCCGGTTCTGCAGCATTCGGGATCCAAGGTACAACTGTACTGTTTTTCAAAATACAGACATAATGACAGTGAAACAGCCTCTCTCTCTTTAGGATATTGTACTTTTGTGTACCACTTTTTAAAATATTAAGCGGTTCAGAAATGCTTCCGATTACATCATTGTGCTTTTCGATTATTCCTCTGCCCTGGCTTTCTCTGATCAGAGTACGGACATCCAAGTTTCTGTTGGCCAGGTCGCCAGCCTGTAGGAAGCTTTCTGCTTTAGCCATGCCCATGTCGTGTTATTCTTGAGCCTTTCCTAAGCAAGGCTTCCATGCCAGCGTCCAGTTAGAAATTGGTATCTAACGACATTGTTCAGATCCTACATAAACCAGCTTCAGCCTCTTCCAGAGTGCCTTGCAGACTCGAATTCATTTCATGTTTTTGAGGACTGTTGGTCATACCTGGGGAAACCTGCCTGCGCCAGTGAGTTGTGCGTTGGCCTTGGACCTATACTTTAAAATCCCAAGTCTGGGAGTTCCTGAGACCACACTGAAACCCTCTATGTCAGTTCTTCATCTTTACAATAGGAATAAGAGAGGATTGGAAGTTATTCTGCATGTTGCTATTGCGGTTAGGATCGTGATTAGTAATTAAAGATTTCTTTCCAGTTAGTGCTTTCAGCTCTGGTGAAAATAGTTCTTTCCTTGAGCTATTTGCGTCTACCATCATAATGACTTTTTAGTTTGTCTTTCCTATTCTTAGCTTAAGCCTTTTGTTTGTTTTCATATTCCATATTCCATATTCCATCTTCCTCTTTCTTTTCCCTCCAGGTTAATATTAATGTTTCTCTGCTTTTGTTTTCTCTTCACTTGCTACATTTTCCTCTTTATGATTTCTTTTACCTACTTTCAAATGTATTCCTTCTCTGCCTCCTGTTTATTTTTCATCTCTGATTTTTCCATTTGGTCCCCTGTTGGTTGTTAAACCCTGTGTCTTTCTCTATTCTATTCTGTGTTGTGCTTTTTTTTTCTTTATTGCTCCTTAACTATGGAACTCTCTAGCTAATGTTTGTGTAGTTCATTCTCCTCCTTTTTTTAAAGCACAGCATACTAATTTATCTTAGCAGGCCTATGCTTAATCATTCTTGACCTCTAAATTTCTAGCGTTATTTTTAGTTTAAATTAGACTGTAACCCTGCTCAGTGGGGCTTGTCGTCCTATGTGTTTTGAACAGTCCCACAGGCACTTCACAAATAAAGTATAACAATGCCATTCATTTTACAAACGTATCTGACAGTAATTTCTGCTGGAGGACAGAATAACTGTCTGTTTGGTGTGTTGTTGTTGTTTAGTCGTTTAGTCGTGTCTGACTCTTCATGACCCCATGGACCAGAGCACACCATGCACTCCTGTCTTCCACTGCCTCCCGCAGTTTGGTCAAACTCATGCTGCTAGCTTCAAGAACACTATCCAACCATCTCGTCCTTGTCGTCCCCTTCTCCTTGTGCCCTCCATCTTTCCCAACATCAGGGTCTTTTCCAGGGAGTCTTCTCTTCTCATGAGGTGGCCAAAGTATAGGAGCCTCAGCTTCAGGATCTGTCCTTCCAGTGAGCACTCAGGGCTGATTTCCTTCAGAATGGATTGGTTTGATCTTCTTGTAGTCCATGGGACTCTCAAGAGTCTCCTCCAGCACCATAATTCAAAAGCATCAATTATTCGGCGATCAGCCTTCTCTATGTTTGGTGTAGATAGATTTAAAAAACAAAGTATAATTGATTCCAGAAGTGCTTTTATTAATATATAAGCATGAAAATATTTTATCCCATTTTCAGCTCAGTTCAGTGTTAAGTTGGGAATACACAATTGAAGTTTATGACACCATTCCTATCATCAGAAGTTCTGACTTGTACTCTTGAGGTCATTGTATTCTGGCTGATCTTAAGTTGTATTTGGTGCAGCTACAAAGGTGGAGATCTTGAAGGTGCTCCTTAGTGGTTTCTTCCTTCACTTGGTCGCTGTCAGAGTCTGCAAGAGCAGCCTTTTGCATGCAGTCAAATAGCAATACTAACCATGTGCTCTGCTTATAGGTGAGCGTCCCTACTGTTGTGATCAGTGTGGCAAACAGTTCACCCAGCTCAATGCCCTGCAACGCCATCATCGGATTCACACAGGGGAGAAACCGTTCATGTGCAACGCTTGTGGCCGGACATTTACCGACAAATCTACTCTTCGGCGGCACACCTCTGTAAGGAAATTTTGATTTTCTGTTTCCTAACAAGGCACGTAACTTAAGGATGCAGCAGGTTTGGCCCTCCAGATGTTGCTGACTACAACTCCCATCATCCCAGGCTGTTGGGTCATGCTGGCTGCAGCTGGTGAATGGTTTGAGTCCTACAACTCCTGGAAGGCCAGAGGTTCTCTATCCCCGATGTAAATGGTGTAGTTACTGGCAGA
The DNA here is from genome assembly GCF_951804945.1 of Podarcis cretensis. Taxonomy (NCBI): domain Eukaryota; kingdom Metazoa; phylum Chordata; class Lepidosauria; order Squamata; family Lacertidae; genus Podarcis; species Podarcis cretensis. Next base: position 114,996,894 of record NC_137172.1, on the reverse strand, counting down.
GATGGAAAACATTGTGTAAACCCCACAGAGCAAGCTTCCTCAAACTTGGCCCTCCAGATGTTTTTGGCCTACAACTCCCATGATCCCCAGCTAGCAGGACCAGTGGTCAGGGATGATGGGAATTGTAGTCTCAAAACGTCTGGAGGGCCGAGTTTGAGGAAGCCTGAATTAGAGCCTTAGATGCTGGCTGTTTTATGCATAGGGAGTGAGCAGAAACGTTCTTTGGCTAATCCTAAACTAGGGACGTTCCCATTTTCCTGCATTTAAGAATTGAATTATTGAGTATGGGGTGTTGGAGATGGCTACCAAATCAGATTTCATGAATGCCTTGGCCTCTGTGCCCCTGCAGAGTTTCAGCATTGACACATTCAAGCAAATGAATGTGAACATGCCTGTGGTACTTGCCCATTTGCGTGTCAGTTTTTCCATGGTACTCATGCAGCTGGGAAGTGATTCCTATTAGGGCCTCAGTTGTACACTCTAATTTGTGCAACCAGAAAGCCCAAAAGCTGTCCCTTGCCTTTATTAAACAGTGAAAACAAATTACTAATATGTAATGAGAAAATGCAGGTTTGGTCTTGCATTTTTGATCTTATTATGAACTCTTCTTGTACTTGTGTTTTTTTTAAAAAAATTCCCTCACTACTTCATAACTTGGGAAGGCTACATCCTCTATTCTGCCTACATTTTAATTGCTCCCAGCCATTGTTTATAAGAGAAACAGGTTTAGGTTGTTGGAGCTAGTAATAATAATTTATAATTTATTTATACCCCGCCCTTTTGGCTGGGTTTTCCCCTCATTGATGAATATGAACTTGCAAGGGTCCTATAATGCTATAGCAGACCAAGAAATGGCACGTGCAGTTTTAGATAAAATAAAAATAAAATAAGTCTGAAATGCCTCCCAACTTCGTTGGAGTTGCAGAGGTGGCTGCCTCCCTGCCTGAGTCCTGTGCACTGTGGGCTCTGAATGCTTAGACAGCAGTTTAAGAAGCAGCTCAGAACTGCAGTACCTCAAGGACCGCCTGTTTCCATATGAACCTACCTGGACCCTGAAATGATCTTCTGAGGCCCCCCTTCCTGTGCTTCCTTCTCGAGAGGTTTGGAGGGTGGCAACATGAAAACGGGCCTTCTCTGCAGTGGCCCCCATCTGTGGAATGCTCTCCTCAGGGAGGTTTGCCTGGTGCCTTCACTATAGATCTTTAGGTGCCAGACAAAAATGTTCCTTTTTAACCAGGCCTTTGCCTGACTTGATCTACATCAAGGGTCAGCAAACTTTTTCAGCAGGGGACCGGTCCACTGTCCCTCGGACTTGTGGATGCCGGACTATATTTTGGAAAAAAAAATATGAACGAAATCCTAGGCCCCACAAGTAACCCAGAGATGCATTTTAAATAAAATGCACACATTCTACTCATGTAAAAACACACTGATTCCCGGACTGTCCACCGGCCAGGTTTAGAAAGTGATTGGGCCGGATCCGGCCCCCGGGCCTTAGTTTGCCTACCCATGATTCTACATCTTATACCTTTTTTAAAATGCTGGCTCTTTTTTGTGGGGAGGGTTATTGGGTTGTTGTTGTTTTGATTTTATGTATTTGATATTTTATGTGAACCTCCCTGAGACCTTTGGGTATAGGGCAGTATTGAAATTAAATAAATAAGAGGAAGAAGAATCAGCTTTCAGAGCAAATTGAAGGTGCTGTAGACTGTAATGTGTGCCAGTGGTGAATTTTGCATGTTTGTGGTTTTTCCCCCCAGATTCATGATAAAAACACACCTTGGAAGTCTTTCCTTGTGGTTGTTGAAGGAGCTTCTAAGAATGATGAGGATCATAAAACAGAGGCAGACTATAACGTGGCTCGTTCCAAAATATCCGAGAAGCTGCTGTCGTTCTCTGAAAATGGGCACTATCAGGGTCTGACAGCTATCCAAGGAAATATGACTGCGCTGCATGAAAATGGATCGTCCGCAGTGACAGACTGCAAATCAAAGGGCGCTGCAGGGTCTCCGGAAACCGGTGTAGCTACAACTTTGCATGATCTCACAGTGTTGCACACTCAGACTGACTCATTTCAACCTCCACTTTACACCTTAGTGACTATAGAATAGCACTTGCTACAAAGAAGAAAACTCCAGCTGGGGATAATCTCTGAAATACTGTAGTACACAGTATGCATGATCCATGTAAAGAAGAAGAAAGGGTTACTATGGATGATCTTAATATCCTGGATTCTCTCAAAACCATTACTTCTCAAATTGTCTTTCAACTGAAGGATTCTCTCATCCCGTTTGTTAAAGAGAAAATTATTTTCTCTTTCGTATGCTGTCTGTAATTTTGAAAAAAGATTTCAGATTACAGAGTCAGTGCAAGAAAGCGAAGTTTTAATCCAGATTTTTCCTTTCCTTCAGCAGAATGGTTTCTTTGGAGAGATTGTTTCCCCTCTGAAAGGAGACTCGTTCTGTTCTGGTGTTGTTTCAAATCTCTTAATCGACACTGATTTTACATTGTATGGAAATGAACGTGAGATCGTGTAGTGCAATCTCTCTGGGTCCAATATGAAATGCAGTTTTAATAAATTGCTGGTGCTGTTGTTGTTTTTAAACATTGGGGCATGCCTGACCCTGCTCTTTCAAGCTCTTGAATAAGTTATTTTGGGAAATGTTTGGAAAACCAGGTTGGTAAAAGTGCTGGAGCTCCACTGCAGTTCATATGCTAAATCCGTACTTTGTCAGATAGATTGTTCTACATAACTCTGAAGTGGATTTCAGAGGAGCGTTGCTGGATTTTGTTCAGAATTTGTGGAGGGATTTCACAGGCTTTTTAAAATTACTCTGTGGTCCAACCTTCCTCCTAAGTGAAGCTTTTCTCTGTGCTCCTTCTTGTCTCCTCAGTCCCACCTACAAACTCACAGTCTTTTAATGGTCTCACCAGTCTATTCGGTCATATGCACACACACCCAAAGCCACACTGTTATAGATATACCCCCATTTCCATACATTCCCTGTACAGATAGGACCTTCACAAAGTGTTGCATTTCTAAATTGCTCTTCATTGCCCAGAGGATCTTAGTATTCTTCTGATCCCAGTGCCCCACATATGGAGGTTGTGTGCTGGCCACGAGACAAGGAGTTCTGTCACTTTATAAATTTAATTGGCAGCGTACTTCTACAACAAATTGCTCCAAAGTAATGAATGCGGGACTGCAGATCACCAGTTGTAGCTCCCCAGTCCTCTTCCTCTTTGTGCTACAGCTGGTAAAATATTCTTTGTTCAGGTTTCCGGCAACGGTTTCATTATCTGGGTGAGTACGCTTCTTGTTTTTGTACTTGCTATAATGTTTGTCCCAAAGGCTACAGAATGTACTGGAAAATTAAAATTATAACCTGAACTGGCCTTCAGAGTAATGGCTAGCAGCCATTTAAAAGCTCATTGAGATTTCCAAGTTCATCTTCTAAAGGTTTTGCAAAATGTGTTGCATGAAAAGAGAGTTAGCGGACATAGTTGGAAGTCGAAGCGAAGCAACTGCCAAAATTTTAAGAAATGCACGTTTCTTTTAAAATGTTGTTTTGTCATAGGGTTGAAGGAAGTGAAGAATTAATTTGTTTTTGCTAAAAACACATCAATACTGTGCCTTCCTACTTTTAAATTCAGGAAAAATGAAGTGCCAAATCCCAAAATTATTTAAGTTCCGACATTCCACTGGATTCTTGCTAGTGCAACTGTTAGGAGTAATTGTAATTTATGAATATGTCACCCAGCCCGTTAAAGCACTGGCTAATGGGATCTGTTTTTCAACCACTCTTTGTGTCCTGAGATAAAATCAAGTTCAGTGTGTTTTAGCTTAGACAGTGTTATAACCGGACATGGTTTTATAAAACACAACTGAGTATGTTAACTACTTCTTTCAAACTGCTGTGATTTCACTCTCTTTGTGGATTCATTTTGATGCATTTTTCCTTTTCAAGAAGTGATTGCAATGGTAAATTAAGCCTGAGCTTAACAGGAACCTTTAAGTCATAGTATTCCCTGCTCTGGCTTACCTGTAGGATTGGCCCTCCACCCATTCACAATACTAGTAGTGACAAAGTACTGTTATTTCCAAAGGAAGAGACTTGTTTCAGAACAGTAATCCAAGTATGTAACAGCAAATTATTTCTCAAGGTAACAATGGACTCAGTTTATCAGTGTAAAGTGCTTTGGGTCACTTACTCTTCAAGGCTGATTTACTCCTATAGAAGATCTGATCCTTTTCATGTTGCTGTACGTTTTAGCAAAGTTATACTCTGGATTCACGCTTGGCCTTTTCTAAAGCTTTTTTCCCTTTCATTAAAAAAAATGAATGGTTTTTGTCCAAAATCGCTCGGAGGGGGAAAACATCTAGGCTAACTTTGGTACAAGTATCACAAGCAGATAACTTAGGATCCTGCCTTCATATTTTACTTGTTCAAAAGGCAATGCAATAAAAGATCAGTCCAACTGTGTATCAGTTTTGTTTTGTTTGTAAAACCCCTTAGTAGGAGTTTTTTTTTACCATTTAATCCTTGTTTATTTTAATTCACTAAAAGGGGTCTTTTTTAGAAAGACTGGAAGAGCTTATATTTAAATATTTATTTTGTAATCCATGTGCTCCATTTTGACGTTAGAATTTTAACGACCAATTACAAAAGAATTTGTAGTAAATATTTAAATCCTTATGTTAGTAAATATAGGTTGGGATTTTTATTTTTACTCTACAGAGATGTGAAAGTGGGTTCACTTGTATGAACTGGTAAACCCCATTAAAAGATTTTTTTCAAATTGTACTATCTTTGTTGTGACTCTTTTGGGGAGAGAAAACACACTTTACTTGAAGTTCTACCATGATATCTCTACTGTGATCCAGAGGAGTGAGCAATGTGTGTGCAGGATGAGGCAGGTATTTAACTGATCTATCTCAGCCCCATTAAGATACATAAATACATAACGCAGTATATATAGGTGCGCGGAAGCAGGATCAATATGGATCAGCTAAACTGCAGAGCTTTCCAAACTGTGTCGCAACACGTTAGTGTGTTGGCTGCATGTGTAGGTGTGTTGCACAAACCTCAAGCTCCTCCCTGGGCTGGAAAGGGCCTAGTTTAACCTCCGGTTTGCTAGTAAAATTGAATTACTGTGTCGCAAAATGATACATGTCCAAAAAGTGTGTCACCAACTGGAAAAGTTTGTAACGGTTTAAGAGTAATCCTAAACATCTGTACCAGTTCTACAAGGTCTTACCTATTCAAGCATCATGATGGGGTGAGCTCCCGTTGCTCTGTCCCACTCCTGCCAACCCAGCAGTCTGAAAGCACACCAGTGCAAGTAGATAAATTGGGACCACTGCGGCGGGAAGGTAAATGGTGTTTCTGTGCTCTCTGACTTCCATCACGGTGTCCTATTGCACCAGTTTAGTCATGCTGCCCTCGTGACCCGGTAAGCTGCGGACAAACGCTGGCTCCCTCGTACTGAAAGCGAGATGAGTGCTGCAACGCCATAGTCACCTTTGACTGCACTTAACCTTCCAGTGGTCCTTTACCTTACTTTTTACTATAAGTCTGTCACAAACATCATGCTTCAGATGGCCAAAGCTAACTTCTATAATGTAAATAGAGGTGGGTACAGGTTTGCCAACCCAGATATAAAGCACATAAGTCTTTTCTGTTTTGTAACCCTTGGTGAAAACTCACTGGGCAGGTGTTGGGGCTGAATAAAAACACACACATTTTGTTGTTACAGTGGGCAACACACTCTTTAATGACAATTCTCATGATAAAACAGCAACGCAAAAAAGCCGAAAGCCTCATATCCAGGCACAGCCCCTGTCAGTTAAAGACCAAACCCAGACCCCTGGTGGCTGCAGCCATTATGGTAGTATTTTCCAGCTGTTGAGTCGAGTGCAAAGACAAGACAAAGCTTTGCCATTTCTCTGCATCTTGTTACAAAACAAAGCAACCCTACAGCGCCTCTACAACATCAGCGATGAATGAATCTTCTGTTACACATTTACTATAGTTTCATAGATTCCTAAACCACAATAGTACATATGAACATACGATGGCCGTTGGTCTATGTTTACATACAGGTAAATCGGAAATAGCTCCTTGTAATGATTAAAGCAACAGAGGGGAATTTCGTTTGAAACAATTCTTGAGCTAGACAGAGGAAGCTGCAGCTGAAAACCACGAGCCTGGAAAGCTGGGCCGGTGCCAAGAGTCAATTCTCTGCACACCATCAGGCAGACAATTGATGGGCTTAGCATCAATCACAGGTTGGGGAGAAGGGTTTGGAGCTGCAGGCCTCTCCACTGGCCCCCCAACCAGTGACTGACACTACAAAATTGACAACACCGACCATGTGATTGTTGACTAAGTCCTCAGGCAACGTGGGAAGCCTTAGGGTGTGGATGGGGACAGGGACAAGAAGGTTCCTCGTGTGGCAGCGTTTTGATCTGCACTGAATAGCCAGAGGAACTTGCTTTTGTGTGCATATTACCCAGACAGAACAAGAGCCATTTACTTAAAGTAAGCCCCACAGAAGACAAGAAGACTGGTGTGGGGTTTGTGTGTCTTGCGGTAATACCGTAACCTCTTACAAGAACAAGGACCGGTAGAAGCACATTTGAACAAGTAACCCAACACAGACAAATGATGGTTGAGTGCCTGTAGCAGCTGAAAAGTGTGGTTTTCGGAGACATGTCGAAAAAGGGGTGTGCCACAATTTAAAGAACAATTAGGTCTGTCTGAGAAAGAAAAATAGAAATCTACATATATATTTTATTACATTTACAGCTGGTCTTTCTGGGAGGAGGGAAACCCACCTGGGCACTAATTCGCTCCAAACCTTAACATAGGGCTGCCATACACCTGGAATTTCCTGGACATAGCTGATATTTGTCTGTTGAAAATGGCGTCTCGGCGTTCCATATCCCAAGTATTTTTATTTTTTTTTTGGCGTTCCCCTCACCCCCCCCCAAAGGTAAAAATATTTTTGGAGATTTTGCAGAAAAAAGCTCAGCAACTCTGCCCCCACCCCAAATCTCAACAACTTTGCCCCAAAAAAAAAAGCTCAAAAACTTTTGTGTCCAGATTTATATGGCAGCCCTAGTTGAGCTTCAACAGGTTGCTACATCACATACCTCAAGAATGGGAAATGTGATTCTTCCTGATGTTGGTACATAGCCAGTACAGCCAATGATCAGAGATGACGGATAGCTGGAGTCCAACAGCACTTGCAGGGCCACAGGGCCTCCACTCATACCATAGCCAGACCATGGATATAGTATTTGCACAACCATGCATAGCCTTTGCAAAAAACCACTTGCTCACTTCCCACCTGGATAGGAGCCTCTCTCTCCTCTCGCCAACAGCTACTCAGCCCTGACCCCCTGCAACAGCTGATCCACCACCACGCCTGCATTCCACCAAAGGCCATCTGGCGAAAGCTTGCTGCCGTTTCCCAGCAGAAAGACACAGCGGGTTGGATCCGGACCAGGCTGCTTGTGCTAAAGTCTCCCTGAAATCCAGGTGAAAAGTCAAGTCTTTATTCAATCGAGTCCTGTTGATTTCAGTGGGAAAGAAGTTCTGCGAACCTAGCCTGGAGCCAACCCAGAAGGAGGGTAGCAGTTAATGGGAAAGTCAGTGGCAATGAACTCTTTTGAACAGGTCAACTGAGACAGCTGAACTGCTGAAGTAGGCCAGTAGCAAATTACTAAGGCTACACACACACACACACACACACACACACACACACACACACTTTGCAAAATATACAGCAAGCTAGGTTCAGATTTGGGCAGAATGAGACAAGTAAGAGTAGACTGCATCCCTCTGCACTGCAGGCGATAGGGGGTGCCATTTATTTTATTTATTTTTAACCCTAGCCCAGCAGGCAGGAAGATTCTAACCCAGGCTGTTGGCTAGCACACTTTGCTTGTAGATAATTTATACAGTGGGAAACCCCACCCCTACCTGCAACCGTAAGCCCATTCAATCATGCCATTCCCTTTATTCAGCTGCACCTATAGAACAGCTCTGGAAAAGCACACTGGCTCTTCTGCTATGGAAAGGCTGACAGCGTTTTTCAACCTTGATTTATTTTTTATTTTTTTTTGGTAGTTCTACATGCTACAAAGCACACGCCCAGAGACACACGGCACACGGCATATAAAAAAACCACAGGCTTTCCACCAGCACGACTGAAAATGCACAATTCCTCACAATTTCACACACACGCACATGCACACCCCCCTGAAAGAGCAGTCTAAAATACAGCTCGTTTATGACTACCGGTGTGTCATAAACAATATATACACTCATGGATCAAAGGTGTAGAATAGGCATAGGCAAACTCCCCTCCAGATGTTTTGGGACTACAGTTCCCATCATCCCTGAACACTGGTCCTGTTAGCTAGGGATGATGGGAGTTGTAGTCCCAAAACATCTGGAGGGCCGAGTTTGCCTATGCCTGGTGTAGAAGCTCCCAGTTTGGAGAAGAAAATGTCGCCACAGAAAGGGAGGAGGGGGGAGGATCTGCTTGTTAGTCACTTTAAAAAATGGTAACATTCACCCCCCCTTCACACCCCTTTTGAAGTGACTCATAGTGTTTATGTTTCTGGACCCCACAACTACCCTGACTGAAACTTCCGCAGGGCACCTCCAACACACATAGGTTTGTGTGAAAGCCAGAACTGTATCACCATCACTGCGTATGTTCAGATCTTATCAGACTACCGATGCGCATGGATTGCATCAGCGCTGCTGATCATAATTGGTCGAACAGGAGGAAGCAAGGAAAGAGCAGGGCAAACGCTTCGAGAATTGCACCACCGTCAGTAGTCGCAAATTATGTAACTAACATTTAGAAGAAACCCTTCCGATTCGTTCATGTCGTCCAGATAGACAGACGTTCCCCCTGTAAGTCGTGTAATCATTTTGGCTAAGGTCAAATTTGCATTCCAGATGGTTCATACTCTTGCTTGTTTTTGAGCCAGAGGAGGCTTAATATAGATACACTTTGGATCCCTGCATGTACTTACAAAGCAGTAAACCCCATTGAAGCCAGTGTGAGTTGACTCAACAGGAATAGGATTGCATTAGGCAGGGATCACAGATTTTGTCATCTCAGCGTTTGTGACTCGGCCACATTTCCTAAGCAAGAATGGAAATCACACTTAAAACAACACAATTTGATATAATATGTGTCTATTAATGCAAGAGAAATCTCTGAAGGGCCCAGATAAATTTTAGTTGATGAACTCATTTGTCCAAAAATAACCATATTCTTGGAGGGAGACTCACGGTGTGTGCCTAAATTTCAAGTTGGCTGGCATTTCACGTCAACAGACTGGATTTATAAGACACAATGAATAAGTCGAGAGAGAAAGTCCTATTGAACACAGGCCTGGGGGCTTCCTTCTAAGTAAAGATGGCTTGCACTGTAAAGCAGAAATCCTACGGACAGTGATGCGGGGAATGCTGATCTCAGTGGGTCTTACTTGCAAGTAAATATGCATAGATCAGGCCGCATGTCTTGCACTTAGAAGGGAAACAAAAACACGAGGGCTTGAAAATATATATAGTTCATGTCCATAGTTACACCGAACGAGCCAGAACAGGGTACTAAACAAGACACCAGTCAGTTAAGCTAGAAGCATTGATCCAAGTATCCCATAATGGTCCTTGGCTACAACACAGTATACTTCAGCAGACATGTCACGTGCCACAAATTGTACTGACAATTCACTTGAGGTCCCCGTCAGTATCTTCCTGAATGGATTTCTTAATGCGAAGCAACATGGTCGTCAGCCACTGATCCAAGCGAGATATTGAATCAAACTCCTTAACCTAATTAGAAGAGGGTAACATAACCAGTTAGCAAAGCAAGTACAGTTGTACCGTAGATCCCGAATGCCTTGTGAGTTGAACGTTTTGGCTCCCAAACGCCACAAACCCAGAAGTGAGTGTTCGCAAACCCAGAAGTGAGTTTCCTGCAGCCAATCGGAAGCCGCACCTTGCTTATAAATCAATATATTTTTTAAAAAACATGTTTTATATACTTGTAATTGCGTGTTTCTATAATACTTAAAGGGACGAGGGTGGCGCTGTGGGTTAAACCACAGAGCTTAGGACTTGCCGATCAGAAGGTCGGCGGTTCGAATCCCTGAGACGGGGTGAGCTCCCGTTGCTCGGTCCCTGCTCCTGCCAACCTAGCAGTTCAAAAGCACATCAAAGTGCAAGTAGATAAATAGGTACCGCTCTGGCGGGAAGGTAAACGGCGTTTCCGTGCGCTGCTCTGGTTCGCCAGAAGCGGCTTAGTCATGCTGGCCACATGACCCAGAAGCTGCACGCCGGTTCCCTCGGCCAGTAAAGCGAGATGAGTGCCGCAACCCCAGAGTTGGCCACGACTGGACCTAATGGTCAGGGGCCCCTTTACCCTTTACCTTATAATACTTAAAGAAAATTACATTAAGGATAGGGGCCTCCATAATCAGAACATGATGCACAGACTGTGGTTCACAAAAGCTCGTGCCATAATAGATGTGTTAAGTCTTTAAAGTACCCCAGAACTCTTTCCGTTTTTCAAATGAGTCAGGGGCACATGTCAACCACACCGGTTTCCCCCATACAGTGGTACCTCGGGTTAAGTACTTAATTTGTTCCGGAGGTCCGTTCTTAACCTGAAACTGTTCTTAACCTGAAGCACCACTTTAGCTAATGGGGCTTCCCACTGCTGCGCGATTTCTGTTCTCATCCTGAAGCAAAGTTCTTAACCCGAGGTACTATTTCTGGGTTAGCGGAGTCTGTAACCTGAAGCGTATGTAACCCGAGGTGCCACTGTAGTTTGAAAGAGGAATTGGGTAAACTCAACTGCAGAGTTGACAGCCTTCAAGCCCCACCTTAAGAACTGGACGAAACCTGTAGAAGCCCTTTCCCCTGGATCCAACCCACCCCTTCCTTTCGAGTAAACCTAAACCAGGCCTTTCTCTCTCTGAGGAGGCAGTGCACAGGGCTTCTCTCTCTCCCGCCCAGCCTCTCTGTTTGCATAAGCCTGCGCCTCCCTGCTCTCACCTTGCGCCCACTCGCTTCTCCTTCTGCCTTTGTTGTTGTGTGTGTGCGTGTTTCACGCCCAACTTTGGAACCATCGCCATTCTGGCTGGCAAGGAGCATGCTGTGCTCTCTTGGGCTGCCTTGGGGAGGAGCTGGGCTTGTGGGGGCAGGCTGAAGAAGGCTTTTCTTACCGCTTCCTAAAAAACCATCTTTAGATGCGGCCACGATGGCCAACTATCGCCCAGTTTCAAATCTTCCATTCTTGGGCAAGGTGATTGAGCGAGCGGTGGCCGAACAACTCCAGGCACGCCTGGAAGAAGCGGACCATTTGGATCCCTTCCAGTCGGGATTCAGGCCTCATCATGGGACTGAAACTGCCTTGGTCGCACTGGTTGATGATCTCCGGCGGGCTAGGGACAAAGGTGAGAGCTGTTTCCTAGTTCTGCTGGATCTCTCAGCGGCGTTTGATACCATCGACCATAACATCCTTCTGGACCGTCTTGAGGGGCTGGGAGCTAGGGGCACTGTCATACAGTGGTTCCGCTCCTTCCTCCTGGGCCGTGTTCAGAAAGTGGTGGTGGGGGATGAGTGTGGGGTGCCTCAGTGTGGGGTGCCTCAGGGTTCTGTCCTCTCCCCCATGCTTTTCAACATTTACATGCAGCCGCTGGGAGAGATCATCAGGAGGTTTGGGCTGGGTGTTCATCAGTATGCGGATGATACCCAGCTCTACCTCTCTTTTAAATCAGAACCAGTGAAGGCGGTGAAGGTCCTGTGTGAGTGTCTGGAGGCGGTTGGAGGATGGATGGCGGCTAACAGATTGAGGTTGAATCCTGACAAGACAGAAGTGCTGTTTTTGGGGGACAGGAGGCGGGCAGGTGTGGAGAATTCCCTGGTCCTGAATGGGGTAACCGTGCCCCTGAAGGACCAGGTGCGCAGCCTGGGAGTCATTTTGGACTCACAGCTGTCCATGGAGGCACAGGTCAAATCTGTGTCCAGGGCAGCTGTTTACCAGCTCCATCTGGTACGTAGGCTGAGACCCTATCTGCCTGCGGACTGTCTCGCCAGAGTGGTGCATGCTCTGGTTATCTCCCGCTTGGACTACTGCAATGCACTCTACGTGGGGCTACCTTTGAAGGTGACTCGGAAACTACAACTAATCCAGAATGCGGCAGCTAGACTGGTGACTGGGGGCGGCCGCCGAGACCATATAACACCGGTCTTGAAAGACCTACATTGGCTCCCAGTACGTTTCCGAGCACAATTCAAAGTGTTGGTGCTGACCTTTAAAGCCCTAAACGGCCTCGGTCCAGTATACCTGAAGGAGCGTCTCCACCCCCATCATTCTGCCCAGACGCTGAGGTCTAGCGCCGAGGGCCTTCTGGCGGTTCCCTCATTGCGAGAAGTAAAGCTACAGGGAACCAGGCAGAGGGCCTTCTCAGTAGTGGCGCCCGCCCTGTGGAACACCCTTCCAGCAGATGTCAAAGCGATTAACAACTACCTGACATTCAGAAGACATCTTAAGGCAGCCCTGTTCAGGGAAGTTTTTAACGTGTGATATTTTATTGTATTTTTGCTTTCTATGGAAGCCGCCCAGAGTGGCTGGGGAGGCCCAGCCAGATGGGCGGGGTATAAATAAATTATTATTATTATTATTATTATTATTATTATTATTATTACGGGACCGCCTCTCCTGGTATGCCCCACAGAGGACCTTAAGGTCCATAAATAGCAACACCCTAGTGGTCCCGGGCCCTAAGGAAGTTAGATTAGCCTCAACCAGACCCAGGGCCTTTTCAACACTGGCTCCAGCTTGGTGGAACGCTCTGCCTCATGAGACCAGGGCCCTGCGGGAACTGATTTCTTTCTGCAGGGCCTGTAAGACAGAGTTGTTCCGCCTGGCCTTTGGCTTGGAGTCAGTTTGATTTCCTTCCCCTCCTCCTGTGATGAGGCTGCATTTTGATGTATTTTAATCTTGTTTTTAAGTTGTAGTCATTCAACTTGTTTTATTATTGCTTGTTAGCTGCCCTGAGCCTGGCCTTGGCTGGGGAGGGTGGGGTATAAATAAAATTTATTTATTTATTTATTTATTTATTTATTTATTTATTTGTTTGTTTGTTTGTTTGTTTATTTGTTTATTTATATTATTATTATTATTATTATTGTTATTATTATTATTATTATTATTTTCTCTCTTGGCTTGTGATCGACAGAAATCAATCCAGCAACTGACCAGTCGATCACAATCAATGCGTTGGACATGTCTGCTATACAATTACCTGAAAATGCACATCCACACAATACATTTAAAAGAGCACTGCTTCCCCCAAGATCTGTATTTTACACCTCAGAGAGCTATAATTTCCAAGCACCCTTAACAAGCTACAGTTCCCAGGATACTCTGGTGAAAAGCCGTGTGCTTTAAATGTATGGTGTGCTGGTAACTGAAGTGACTGCCTAAGATTGTACTGTTAATCTGGAACCAACTCTGTGTCTCTGTTGCTTCAAATGTGCTGTGGTTACAATAGTGCTGGCTATTTTACTTTTTTAAAAAGTTGGCCCTATGAAACCTGCCCTGTGTCCAAGTAAAACAGAAGTCTACTTACCGCTTCAGTGTAAGCTTCACAGTTTTGTTCCTCGTGAGCTTCCAGTAATTTCTAGCAGGATGACATGAACAGATTAAACAGCAGAAGTGACAATGTTACTGCATCTCTCAAGGAAGACGGACTTGTTAAGTAATCCTGTTTGCGCTCTGTAAAACTGAAAGAGGCCTTTCGCAACTTGAAGGCGTTTTAAAAACTACCAGGTAATGTATCCCTTCAATTTAGCAATAACCTGTTACAGTGGTACCTCGGGTTAAGTACTTAATTCGTTCCAGAGGTCCGTACTTAACCTGAAACTGTTCTTAACCTGAAGCACCACTTTAGCTAATGGGGCCTCCTGCTGCCACTGCGCCACCAGAGCACGATTTCTGTTCTTATCCTGAAGTGAAGTTCTTAACCTGAAGCACTATTTCTGGGTTAGCGGAGTCTGTAACCTGAAGCGTATGTAACCTGAAGCATATGTAACCTGAGGTACCACTGTATATACACAGCTGTTTATCCCAAGACTATGCTGGATTTGAAGGGCTGCAAGGGGTGCCTGCATAAGCACCCATCATCACAGCGATTGTGACCTCATAGTCAGGCAGAGACATGTGGGAAGTTGAAGTGTCAGAAAATATTTACATGGTGCTGTTGTCCCCATCCCTAGGAACTAGGTCTATCTATGTCAGGGAAAGAAAGCTGTCTTGTTCTGCATCAGAACTTTGGGTGATCTAGCACAGTACCAACTACAAATGTAAAGGCCTTGGGGGAAACCCAGAAAATTTGAAAGGAAAAAAATCCAAGTATTCCCCCCCCCTCAATTTTCCAGAAACAAATAGGGGAAAGACGGAAATATGGGGGGAGGGAGAATTGTGTCCTTCCCAGTTTTTTGTTTTTTTAAATTTTTACTTATGATTTTCAATTTTATAGATTTCAATAATTTTACAATCAATTTAACATTTCGATGCTCGACTTCTTTCCCCCCTCTTTCTGCAGTTCCTTAAATTTATTTTTTATATTTTCTGCATATTCCAAATTAACTTAACTTAATCATTTATTCATCTACTTTAAATGTACACTCTTATCAAGCTGCAGGTTATTACAATAATCCTGCCAACTTATCTGTTTACAGTTTGTTTGTAAATATTCAATAAACCATTTCCATTTTTTTATAAAAAGTTTGTTAGCTTGATTTCTTATTTTTCCAGTAAGTTTCGCCATTTCTGCGTATTCCATAAGTTTTTGTATCCATTCTTCTTTCATTGAGACTTCTTTCCATTTGGGGGCAAATAACATTCTTGCCGCCGTAGTCGCATAGATGAATGAATTTCTATGCAGTTTGGGTAGTCCCTATAGTTCCCAAAACTATCATTTCTTCTTTCTAGACCTTCGCATCTCTAGTCCTGCTCAGAGTGCCTCCTCCATGGTTTCAGACATGAGTCTTTCCCAGCCTACCTGGAAATTCCAGGGACTGAACCTCAAAACCTTCTGCATGCAAAACATATTCTCTTCCTGAGCAGTGGCTCAGAAAGATGATGTTGGGGGGGAGAGTCAAGGGATGAGGTGAAGAAGGGGTTGGGTGAACACAAGACTATCAAAAATGTGGACTGAAGTGGTACCCGATCAGGAGCAGAGCCTATAATAAGCTTGTGTGCGAGGAAAGGGAATACTGATTGTGGCGTTTGCCCGTTCATTTAGAAAATGTTTGAACGGGGGGAGAGATAGGGTTAAAAATATAGACCAATAGGAAAGCCAGAGGCGGAGCCTACCTGTGTATAAAAGGGCTTAGCCCCGAGGTTTGAGTGAGTTGTTGTTGGGAGTTGTTGGTGGGTTTTACTGGGTTGACTGGTTGGGAAAGGCAGTTGAAGAAGCAGTTGGTAATAGAGAGACAGTTAGGGCAGTGGGTTCTTGAGTGAGAAGAGGTAGAAGAGATAGAGAGAGGAAAATAAGACTAAGAAAGTAAAGAGCACCAACGTTTGGAATGCCGTTAAAGTTTGTTTGTGTCTGAAATAAAATACACTCTTCTTTATTTATTGAGAACCTGACTGAGGCTGAAGTGATTTTACTGGGGAGGACCTGGTTGGTGGCAGTGGATTAGTGGTGTATGGGTCAATAGTCTGTGAGATGACCGGGGGCTCCGTACGAACGCCACACTGATAAACAAAGGTCTACTTGTGAGTATCAGAGTGGAAGAGGAAATGAATGTAGCTTGGAGATCTGTTTACAAGGCCTAGTATTTAAGCCCTTGAAGCCATAGGAAACAAGCAGGCAGGGAAGGGGAAGCCCCTTCTTTGCACCCAGCACAGAAATGTTGCAGGCCACTGGAAGAAGTCCCTAGTAGGCTAGCAAAATCATTTTTGAGGCTAGCAAATGTGGTGGGTTTATTCAAAAGGAGCGAGGAGGAAAGATCTCCAGAGCTTCTCCAGAGCCAAAGGAAGCACAGAAGTGAGGAGGAGGATAAACACAGACCCCTCTCCCTCTTTCTGAGGCTGGGGTGGGGAATCTTTAGCCTGCCAGATCAAAATGGGACTACAACTCCCATCAGCCCCAGCCCGCCTGGCCAATGGTCAGTAATGGTGGGAGTTGTAGTTCAACAGCATTGCACCCCCTCCCACCCTGATTATCACTTATTAACAACAACCGGTACAGCACATCTTCAAATCCCACCAGAAGTGATTATATGTACCGTATTTTTCGCTCTATAGGACGGACCTTTTCCCCTCCAAAAATTAAGGGGAAATGTGTGCGCATCCTATGGAGCGAATGCAGGCTCCTTGGCTTCAGCGATAGCAACGCGAAGCCTCCAAAGCGCAGAGGGAGCGCTCCCTCCGCGCTCTGGAGGCTACGCGTTGCTTTCGCTGAAGCCTGGAGAGCGAGAGGGGTCGGTGCGCACCTGAAGCCTTTGGAGCACAGTGGGACCTCACGCTGCACTCTAAAGGCTTCGGGTTCCTTTTGCTGAAACCAGGAGAGCAAGACTCTCCCAGCTTCAGCAGAGAGGGAGAGCTGCGCAGCGCCCCTTCAGCCAAGCGGGAGGAGAAATGGAAGGGGCTCCGTTTTTCCTGCCGCTTCACTGAAGGGATGCTGAGCAGAGAGGGGGAGATTTTTTTTTCTTGTTCTCCCCCTCTAAAACAAGGTGCGTCCTATGGTCGGGTGCGTCCTATAGAGCGAAAAATACGGTATATGGCAATTGCCATTCTTTCCCTCTGTTTGCAGGCTTCATATTTCCTTTATTCAGATGTTGGGAATCTGGCAATCTCCATGTGAGAATCAGAGTGCTACAAGAGGAAATCCAGCAACGCTTTTCTATTTTTAACCCGTTCAAACGCATGCAGTTTCACCTACTTTCAATAGTTTACACTCCCTTGAATCTGAGAAGGCCGGGAACATTTCTTCATACTTCTCCAGAGCAAGCTGAAAGAGAGCAGCAAATTTTAAGCTTCCTATTTCATCGAGACAGGCAGGTTTCCTGCATATCATCTAGTTTAGCCCTTAAACCTACCAGAAACTATTTCTTGGAGATGGATCACAATGCAAGGGTTGAAAAAAATTAAAATTACTTAGCACATTTGGAGAAATGCATTTAGAATATGAAAGGGTATGGTGAGAGGCACTTGTATTTGGTATTTATAAATAGGACAGTCCTGTGTTACAAACTTACACCTGTTTTATCTCGAACCTGAAACTACACCTCCATACTTCAAACAAACAGGACTGGCTTTAGACATATGTGATTGCCATCAAAGGTTTAAGGCAAGAAAACACAAGGCAATTGTGATGACTCTTCTTGCCTCATAGTCTCAGATTACCATAAGCAAGCACAGAAAATAACATTCAAGTAGGGCTTGTACAGTGATCTCTTGTCATTGCAGAAAGAACAGCAGTATGAGCAGATGGTATTGATGGTTTAACTTTAGTCAACTGATTCTGTACATTCTTTGTACAAACGAGGGTGCATCTTGGCCTATACAACAATGGTACTTAGTGAGCTGCACTAACCTTAGCATTCAACTCATCAACTATAAAGTGACACAGAGCAGCTTTAAAGAAGTAATCTTTTGCACTGTGCTTGAGTAATGGATTATCCATGGTGCTTGTTCCAACCTAAAGAGAGCAAACAGACATTTAGCCCAATTGGGAGCAGTAAAATCCAAAACGCTATTATATCATCCAGTCCCTTGTGATTCCCTGTCATTGTATTTGAAATGCCAGCATTTTGTTGTCACAAAACTCCAGACTTCACTTTGTTTATAACAACAACAACAACAACAACAACAATAGGTAAAGGGAGCCCTGACCATTAGGTCCAGTCGTGACCAACTCTGGGGTTGTGGTGCTCATCGCTTTATTGGCCGAGGGAGCTGGCGTACAGCTTCCGGGTCATGTGGCCAGCATGACTAAGCCACTTCTGGCAAACCAGAGCAGCACACGGAAACGCCATTTACCTTCCCGCCGGAGCGGTACCTTTGACGTGCTTTCAAACTGCTAGGTTGGCAGGAGCAGGGACCGAGCAACGGGAGCTCACCCCATCGTGGGGATTCGAACTGCCGACCTTCTGATCGGCAAGTCCTAGGCTCTGTGGTTTAACCCACAGCGCCCCCCACGTCCCTTAATAATAATAATACATTAGTTTTAAAATATTATTTCAATTTCACAACACATTTCACTCTACCACAAATAGCGAACTATATTTTATATGCAAAGAGTCGTATTATCAGTACAGTACTGTGCAACACAATAGCATCAGTAATGATGATCCAGTGTTGTTTGGGTACTGAGCTTGTCAGCAGAGCATGAGACTCTTAATCTCAGGGCTGTGGGTTTCAGCCCCATGTTGGGCAAAAGATTGATCCTGTGGTCCCTTCCAACTCCACGGTTCTATGAAAGCCCCTGGAAGTGATCCCATTGGGGAAAGTACGTGGGAACTCATAAATACTGAGGTGGCCTGGCACAGACTCTGTCAGCCTCCTGGAACCATACAAAGACATTTGTACTCTTCTGGGCCTTTGGGCAGCACTAATGGTCCAATTTTGGGTCATTTATTTTTGCTATTCGTTCTTCTGCGGGTGGGGTGGTTATTTGATGTGGTTTTTGAAGATCAACACTTACATTTTGTTTCATTTTAAGGCCGATTAACCTTAACAGGCCAATTAGTTTAACGTCTATCACAGGAAAACTGGTTAAAAACAGAATTCCCAAGCATGTAAAACAGCAGTTCTTGCTAAAGCAGAACCAGCAGCATGGCTTCTGCAAGAGTAAGTCCCGCCTCACTAACCCTTTCTATTTCTTTGAAAGTGCCAATAAGCATATAAACAGAGGTGATCCAGTTGACATTCTGTACGTAAGACTTTCATAAAACTTCTGACAACTCCTGAGTAAGCTTAATAATCATGGAATAAGTGGAGAGGTCCTCCTGGGGATCAGTAACTTGTTAAGAAATGAGCAGGAATCCTTTGGATTGTATGCCTATGATTTATTCTCTCCCTTTTGTGACATTGAATGTGGCGAACCTACCTGTTCAAAGAGTTCAATTGCCTTCTGATATTGCTCTAACTGAGCAGCATACCCAGCCACCTTCAGCAGACATTTGTTAGCAGAACTAGAAGCAAGAGGTAGAATTAGCTGAATTGCACAGAAGTAAGGATTTCTAAACAAATGCAAAATGGAGCAACGTACGACTGATGAAGAAGCTTCAACTCCTTAGGAAATTATTTGACCCCATGCATACAGATGGAAGAACACTGGTGTTCAGTCATCATATGATATATCTATATCAAGGGAAACCTGTGGTCCTCCAGATGCAGTTGGACTACAAATCCAATCATCCTTGACCAATGGTCTGGGGATGATGGGAGTTGTAGTCCAACTGCATTTGGAAGGGCACAGAGTCCCCATCCCTGGCCAACTTCCAACTGTCATCACATCAATAGGAATCTGGGGTGTTGATACTGAAGTTGGCAGCTGGGCAAGCAAAATGCCAATCCACAAAAGCTATTTTTAGGATTTGGATGTTATGTTGCACCTTACAGCATGGGAAAGAGAGAATGCCATTTTATAGCGTCAAAAGAAAAGCCAAAACAGAAGTATAGTCGTGCCTTGGTTCTTGCAAACCGGAACACTCACTTCCGGGTTTGTGGCATTCGGGAGCCAAAACGTCGAGTCACAAGACGTTTGAGAACCTTCCCTATTGAAGTAGAATTGCATGAAGATGATGTACAGATGGTACACAACTCCAGTGCAGTTAGGGAAAATGTACGAAACAAGTTCAAATATATGTTGGCAGTGTAAGGAAAAGGAGGGGACATTTTATCATATGTGGTGGGATTGTAAGGTAATTTTAAAAATTTGGGAAATGATATACAACGAATTGAAGAAAATGTTCCATTTAACATTTGTTTAAAAACCTGAAGCATTTTTGTTAGGGATTGTAGGGAAAGATCTGCCAAAAAAGCTGAAAAACATTTTCATGTATGCGACAACAATGGCTGCGAGAGTTTTAATAGCAGAAGGATGGAAGACTGAAGAAACCCCAACTAAAGAATCATGGCAAGAAAAATTGATGGACTATGCAGAACTGGCAAAACTGACATACAAGCTATGGGACAAGGATAACTGTGAATTTAAAGATGAATGGGAACCCTTTACAAAGTGTCTGAAGACGCAACAAAGTGAACTGGACTCCTTGGCTGGCTTTGAATAAACATTCACAAACTTTTTATTGATAATAATTAGCTAAATAGTTTGAGGATATATACAACTGTGTAGCATGCAGAAAACAGCATTTTTAAAGAAATCAAAGACTGGAACTGAGGGAAGTCGGGGGGTGGGGGTGGGTGGGTTTTGTGTGGGAGGGTGGGGGGAAGGAGGAAAAATGGGGGGGATAAGGATGATATGTTTCTGGATAATATGTTTTGTTTTAATTTTGAATTTAAAAAGTTTAAAAACAAAACAAAAAACAAGGCGTTCGAGAACCAAGGTACGACTGTAATCTAGATTTCTACACTGAACACTAAGAGTAGCTATTTTATGAAAACTTACCTGTTGGATTCTTCCCCTTTGTAGTAATCTGCAGCCTGTTCATAATGGGCAATAGCCTAAAGAAAGCAAAACAGTGGCTTTCCATAACTTATGCAACACTGAAGAAAACAAAACCAAATTTCAAACTAGGAAAAGGACATAAAATAAAACAGCGTCATAGGTGGAGTGGCTGTATTTCTAATGTACTTTTATTGCCTTTGCTAAAAGGATTCCTCTTCATCTGAAAATATCTTCTTGTATACTTCCCACTACCGCTGCCACCATTTGAGCAAGCTATGAGTATTCTGTGGTGCTAGAGGAGACTCTTGAGAGTCCCATGGACTGCAAGAAGATCAAACCTATCCATTCTGAAGGAAATCAGCCCTGAGTGCTCACTGGAAGGACAGATCCTGAAGCTGAGGCTCCAATACTTTGGCACCTCATGAGAAGAGAAGACTTCCTGGGAAAGACCCTGATGTTGGGAAAGATGGAGGGCACAAGGAGAAGGGGGTTACAGAGGACGAGATGGTTGGACAGTGTTCTCGAAGCTACCAGCATGAGTTTGACCAAACTGCGGGAGGCAGGGGAAGGCAGGAGTGCCTGGCGTGCTCTGCTCCATGGGGTCACGAAGAGTCGGACACGACTAAACAACTACTGTATTTTTCGCCCTATAGGACGCACTTTCCCCCCTCCAAAAATGAAGGGGAAATGTGTGTGCGTCCTATGGGGCGAATGAAGGCTTTCACTGAAGCCTGGAGAGCGAGAGGGGTCGGTGTGCACCGACCTCTCTCGCTCTCCAGGCTTCAGGAAGCTATCCGCAAGCCTTGCAAGCCCGGTGTGAAGTTGCGCAGCTCTCTCACGGTTTGCGGAGAGCTGCCTGCATCCTGAAGCCTGGGGCGCACTGAGCTCAGTGCGCCCCATGCTTCGAGCTTCGTGCAGCTCTCGGCAAGCCGTGGGAGAGCTGTGCGACTTCGGGCAGATATCCGCAAGCCTGGGGGAGACCGGCGCGACTTACCGCCAGGCTCCCACGGCTTGCGGATAGCAGCCTGTTCTGGGGGCTGGGGTTGGGGGAAGCTCGGGCTTCCCCCGCCCCAGCCCTGCGCCTGGGGGGGAAATTTTTTTTTTTTCTTTATCCCCCCCCCAAAAAAAAACTAGGTGTGCCCTATGGGGTGAAAAATACGGTTAACAACAAGAAGAGTATTCTGTGTGGCTTGCTGGACTATGTCTGTGCTCAGAGAAGTGTGCAGAGGGTTGCAATCTAAATATTTTCAGACTATTCTGACAGTGTCTTAACATGTACACAAGGGACTCAGTAACTTAATGGGCATACCTTTTCAATGTCCACAAGCTCAGACTCATAAATCTCCGCAATGGTAATGTGATGCTTGGCCGCAATAGTAAATCGGCCCTAGGAAGAGAAGCAGTTAACCTAATTATTCTCTTTTCAACGCCAACCACAAAGACAGCTGAACCAAAGAGTTAACACCAATCTGCACGGTCACGAACAGGAATCCCAACCCTAACACCTAGGGTTTCTTACCATGTCTGTGTAAATATCGATGGCAGCATTTAAGCAGTTGATAGCCTCTGTACCGTATGCATTTTAGGGGGAGATAATGAAT
This sequence comes from Podarcis cretensis, assembly GCF_951804945.1. Taxonomy (NCBI): domain Eukaryota; kingdom Metazoa; phylum Chordata; class Lepidosauria; order Squamata; family Lacertidae; genus Podarcis; species Podarcis cretensis. The sequence goes on along the minus strand of NC_137172.1, from coordinate 114,974,610 downwards.
AAAATCAGCTCAGTCATTCAAACATGGTATATTTCACAAGTACAAGAAACTAGCTTGCTCAGATCATTAGACTCAGCGTTCGGAACCTCGGTCATTCTTAAATTCTAATAGCGATTCACCCTCTGACGTATGCATAAGATGCCCCTTGCCAGAGATCCCTTTTGAGCACAGGTGCTCTGACATAAAGTATTTTTCGCCCTATAGGATGCACTTTTCCCCCTCCAAAATGTGTGTGCGTCCTATGGGGCGAATGCAGGCTTTCGCTGAAGCTTGGAGAGCGAGAGGGGTCAGTGCGCACCGACCCCTCTCGCTCTCCAGGCTTCAGGAAGCTGTCCGCAAGCCGTGGGAGAGCTGCGTGACTTCGCGCAGCTCTCCCACGGCTTGCGGATAGCAGCCTGTTCTGGGGGCTGGGGTCGGGGGAGGCTCGGGCTTCCCCTGCCCCAGCCCCGCACCTGGGGGGGGGGGAATAATTTTTTTTCTTTATTTCCCCCCCAAAAAACTAGGTGCACCTTATGGGCCGGTGCACCCTATGGGGCGAAAAATACGGTAATTACTGGAAGTCTCCCATCCTCAAGAGCTTCTCCATATACTTCCACTGAGGGAACTGACTGACAAAGACACCAGCAACCTCCGATGAAGAGAACATGGACACATGTTCAATATATGCGCCCCAGCACTCATATACAATAGAAGTTGTGCCATTATGGTAAAGAGGCAAATGGCCCCACCAATTTCAGTTTGCCCTCAGTCAGCCCCCACCTGCCTGCCTTCTTATAATCAGTTGATGAAGCAACATGGGCTTTCATTTTTCTCCTCCTTAGTCTCACTTTTCCCTTGTATAATGCAGCAGGGAGGAGGAAGGGGCAAAACTAGAATTACCATATTTTTCGCTCTGTAAGACGCACTTTTTCCCTCCTAAAAAGTAAGGGGAAATGTGTGTGCATCTTATAGAGCGTACACAGGCTGCGCTGCTATCCCAGAAGCCAGAACAGCAAGAGGCAGCACTGCGCAGCGATCTCTCTTGCTGTTCTGGCTTCTGGGATTCAGAATATTTTTTTCTTGTTTTCCTCCTCCCAAAACTAGGTGCATTTTATAGTCTGGTGCGTCTTATAGAGCAAAAAATACAGTAGCTGGCTCAGCCTGTAATTGACTCTGGCGCCATCTACTGCTGTACTCCCAGCCGTCCCAGTCCTAATTTGTAATACTACTAATAATAATTTATTACTTATATCCCGCCCACTCTGGGCGGCTCCCAACAGAATATTAAAAACACAATAAAACATTTGTAGGCTGCAATATTTGCGTCTTCAAACTGAATTAAGGCATAGTCAATTCATACAGGCCCTTGCATACGTGACACACACACATGTGTGTGTGTGTACTATTGCAACAAACCTAAGACTCATTCATTCTCTTCCCATCACATATAGGACCTTTAATATAAGCCAGGATCTATGCATGTAAATATCCACATGAGCATGGATAATCTTAGCTGGAATACACATAGCTTGGGTGTTAGTAAAACCTTTAAAATGACATGAACAGTCAGGGGAAAAAACTGTCATTGATTAGCAAATGTTTAGGCAGATTTTGTTTGGGGAAAAGATTAAGATTTATTTTTTAAAAACAGATATCAAGATATCGTATTATTTTTCACTATTCTTTAAGGGGGGAAACAGTTTGGAAGGATTAATGTTTTATTATGCAACCTAGCACAATATACGTGCAATAAACCCTATGCACGTCTACTCAGAAGCAAACCACATTAAGTTCAATGGGGCTTACTCCCAGGTAAATATGTATAGGACTGGAGCCTTACATACTTTTCAGTATCCTTAAAAGTCAGCTATATGTCATTCAACAAACCCATTCATATCCCACAATTATCACTGACCCCACTGCACATAAAACAATTGTGTGAAATGGACCTAACACTACATTTATTCCAAGTTTCCCATGGGACCTTTCAGGACTGCTCATGATGATACATTCTTCTCAGGAGAGTACAGTTTCATTTGGCTGCCTTGGCTTAGAAAAATCTCCAAGCTACAAACCGTAGAGCTTTATAAGTAATTGTCCTACCTAAATGCCTCATTCAACATAGGTAAATACCAACCTAGACAGTTGCACTATGCACAATATGCATCTTACCTTGGGGATCTGCCTTTTTGAAAGCATTGCCTGCGTCTACAAAACAGGTTGCTGAATCATGTTTACTCTGTAGTTGCATGTGGAGTTTGGCTGCCTGACAAAATGCATTTCCTGCAGCTGGAAAAGAAACAGTCCCCAAATCACATGATCTCTAGACACTGTTATAAGAAGCCATTTGAATGACAAAAAGGACAATGATCTCTCCCACATACCCCCCCAAAAAATATTTTCCTTTATAAGTACAGAATTCAGGCTCACACTGAAAGATAACCTATTATTTGCTCTAGCTTGGAAGAGTGCAGATGTTTCTGAAGGACAGCTTGCAATGATTGTTGTAATTTTCTCTGTTCTGGATCTGTCTCTGAATAAATTACAAAGTGCAAGATGTTCTTATGTTCTTCAGGGGTGGGAAACCTCTGGCCCTCCAGATGTGGCTGGACTGAAAGCTCCATCGTCCCTGACCATGGGCCTTTCCTGACTGGGACTGATGGGACTTAAAGTCCAACAACATCCAGGGGTCAGCAAACTTTTTCAGCAGGGGGCTGGTCCACTGTCCCTCAGACCTTGTGGGGGGCCGGACTATATTTTGAAAAAAGAACGAATTCCTATGCCCCACAAATAACCCAGAGATGCATTTTAAATAAAAGGACACATTGCACTCATGTAAAAACATGCTGATTCCTGGACCATCCGTGGGCTGGATTTAGAAGGCAATTGGGCCGGATCCAGCCTTAGTTTGCCTACTCATGATCTAGAAAGCCACAGGCTCCCCACCCCTGCCATACTTTTAAAGGAGTTTTAATTATCACAAATAAATCCTCTGTAACAATGCAATTGTTCCAGCTAGAAATACACTATGCATACACAAAGACCGTGAGAAAGGTGTAGAAGAAAGGGAAACATTTGAAATTATGCTATATTTTAAGTACACAACTACACTTGATCTTAGCAAAAAGGCTGAGAAGCGTACAATATGGGCATGTCTTTAAGTTAACATCTTACATTTAAAACCTGATAGTACTGAACTATCGAAGGCTTTTCACCAAAGCCAGACTAAACGTCTTTCCTTCTGCAGTGTTGGATGGTAGGTTGAGAGGAGTTCCCTATCAGGTCAGACTTTGCTCGTGTGCTCAAGACATCGATTCCATAAAACATATTTTGTTGCACTGTGCAAAATATGAGCAAGCCAGGGCTGAACTGATATTACCCTTGCTGGTACCTTTCCAGGGGAAAATCAGAGGCTCACTATGTCAGGTTCCTATTGGAAGACCGGACAAATGCTAGAACATTAGCAGTGGCAAAGTTTTTATCGGTGATTGCAAGAACCAATGATCCCTATATTATGAACAAAATGCTTGTTTAACCTGGAGCTAGGCTGTATGAATTGTGTATTGCTTTGTAGCAATTTGTTGGGTCTCTGGACCGTAATAAAGATTGATGATTGATTGAATATACAACTCTAGGGTAAAAATGACGGCTGGAGGACCAATGCGGAGAAGGCATCTGTTTATAGATGACATGCAAAAGGCAATAAGGGAAAACAAGACACATTGATAGCTTAAATGAATTGTACTAGTGTGCAGCCAATCCCTCCACAAGTTTCTGAGAAATTAACTTATCCAGAAATAATGAGTTCTGAACCAATCAAGGGCTGGGCTGAAAGCAAGGGAAAGTAAGGGCTTCTGAATCACCTCCATTTCGTCTTGGGAAAAGAGAATGAATCATCAACAAACAGCAGAGTCATTATCTAGCATACACAGAGATGAGTGGCTTTAAAAATTCAATGCAAGCAAACCATGACTTAGGCTATCAGCCAAAGGGGAATGGCTGCATCATGCTTCCATGTGGAATTAAGGAATGTTAATTCTGATCAAACAGCTGGAATAAATTACCCCATATATCTATGGGGCATCATAAGGTTATATGGGAGCTCTACAACTATCCATTGGCCTTCTCCTTCTGCAAAGGAAGAAAACATTTCCATACATACCATTCCAGTTTTTGGCTATCTTGAACATATTTGCAGCTCTGGTATACATTTCACATGCTTCTTCTACCTTTGAATTTCCTCTGGGGGGGGGGACGACAGAAAGAGAAAAGGAATTGGAAGGAGGCAGATATTTCTAATGCTAGGAAACAACTAGGTATGAAAGGGAAGCCTCAATCTGATTCCATGACATAAATGGTTTACATTACACAACTGTGAGTCCTTGGTAGTTCTCTGCACAATGAATGCTCTGCCTTGCACAATGAAAGCCTGAAGACAACAGAGAGATATGGGCATTTTTACTAATGTGACCCAGACACCACTATCAGAGGAGGGGTCCAATGATGAGGGATCTTCCAATGAAGAATTAGGAATCAATGAAGATTCAGAGATCATCCAAGGAAACAGCCTCCAAATGAATTAACCCCACCACCAAATAAAACTTTCAAAGGATAGCTCTGGAATCCAGATACACCTCTAGCTTCTCCCACAAAGGAGGCAGCTCTCAGGCCCAGAGGACTTATCCCAGAACTATCTGCAGCTTAGGAACGCGGGTGGTGCTGTGGGTTAAACCACAGAGCCTAGGACTTGCCGATCAGAAGGTTGGTGGTTCGAATCCCCATGATGGGGTGAGCTCCCGTTGCTCAGTCCCTGCTCCTGCCAACCAAGCAGTTCGAAAGCATGTCCAAGTGCAAGTAGATAAATAGGTACTGCTGCGGCGGGAAGGTAAACAGTGTTTCCGTGCGCTGCTCTGGTTCGCCAGAAGCGGCTAATTCATGCTGGCCACATGACCCGGAAGCTTTATGCTGGCTCCCTCGGCCAATAAAGTGAGACAAGCGCCGCAACTCCAGACTCGGTCACGACTGGACCTATTGGTCAGGGGTCCCTTTACCTGCAGCTTGGAAGAGTCCTTTGCACTGCTGCTCTACCTCATCCATGGGCAACAAGAGGCTTCTCAGTCCTACCAGAGCTTCAGACTTCAAAACAGCATATGGGCCCTTTCAGCGTAGGTAACTTTGCTCTGAGGAAATGAAACTTGAGATATGCACACAGCTGCAGCAGTCCCGAAGCAACCCTCCAAGGCAGCCTTTCTCAACCTGTGGGTCCCCAGATGTTGTTGGACTACAACTCCCATCACCCCTAGCTAGCAAGGCCAGAGCTCAGGGATGATGGGAGTTGTAGTCCAACAACATCTGGGGACCCACAGGTTGAGAACCACTGCTCTAAGGACACTGATGCTTTGACCTTGTATTGAGCCACCACAGAGAGCTGTCCGTGGTCCTGACCACATTTAGCCCTTGAAGCCTCGTCTCCCAGGGCCTATTCTGTCACTTTAACTGCTATTCCACCTTGACTCTCGTGGTGTATCTTTTGCTGTGGACATACCAGTCTCTCTCTCTCTGTGTGTGTGTACGGGTTAATGCCAAAAATGTATTTTGATGAGTTATGGTTCCATTATACCATTATTTCACATAATGAAATAACTCATGCTACCACCATGAGTTGACCAAACGGTGGGAGGCAGTGGAAGACAGGAGTGCCTGGCGTGCTCTGGTCCAGAGGGTCACAAAGAGTCAGACACGACTAAATGACTAAACGACAACCTATGGCATTGGAACAGTAAGGACATGGGTAATTTTCTAGCAAACATGTGCTTTAGTAGCTGGTTTAAAATTTGGTGTTTCTACAGTAGTAGATTAAGTCCTGGTCTGCCAGCTTTCTCAGCAATCCAATATAACAAAGAGCTAGAAGACGAAAGCATCTTGAGAAATATGCAGAAATGGGTTAACTGCAATTAGAAAACTATATCAAAATTGTACCAATGAGGAGTTATAGGGAAACTGTTGAAGAAACAGGTAGTGATTGTATTCCCTTAGGTCAATACTTTCACGTACAACATATAATTAGTAACTTATTCATTAGTAACTCTCCGAAGCTCACTGCGCAACTCTACAAATTTCAGGGTAATGATTTCTAGCAAGCCAGCTGTAAAAATCTTGAGCCAAGTATATAAAATCACAGCTGATCTAGGCATTATGAGGCTCAGATTAGTGGCTAAAAACCTTACGCAAATTATGGCACAAGAAATGTGAGTTTGGGTGTGGAAAGGCATCCTACAGTATGCACAAAAAATTATTAGAAATGGCTATTTAAATGGTACCGGACTCCACATAAGATGAGTCAAATGTAGAAAATAAATGTTGCAGATGCAGCTTGAACAGATTGAATATTCTTCATGCATTCCAGACTTGCCCTAAATGAATCAGGCTTTCTATAATAAATTATTTTTATAGGAAAAAAATCAGGTTTTGAATAACCAGTGGACCCTTTAGTTACCCTAGTGGGATATGTAAAGGATATCATACTTCCAGACAATATAGAAATGTAATATATTTACTAACTGTGGTCCATTCAACCATTATTTATGGCTAGAACAAATTAATATTGGATTTGGCCTACATGGTTGAACTTCTTAATAGTATAATGCTATGTTAAAAGTAAAAGAGGTAGGAAAACAATATAATCAATTTATGCAAAAATTGAGTCATTGTATTCCAGAGGTAGCCAACACTGTAAAACAGGCATGCCCAAATTCGGCCCTCCAGATGTTTTGGGACTACAATTCCCATCATCCCTGACCATTGGTCCTGTTAGCTAGGGATGATGGGAGTTGTAGTCCCAAAACATCTGGAGGGCCGAGTTTGGAGATGTCTGCTGTAAATTAATGAGTAATAAGAGTCTACAGATAAATGAAGAGCTGCTTCTGTTAGTTAGCATCTGCACTGTCAGCCAGTCCCCAAGTCCTGTCTAGAGAGAAGAGTTTGGAGACTAAATTATGTCATCATCTGCCAGAAGCCAAAAAAGAGGGCTATAACCATATCCACATATCTTCAATGTGTTGGGGAAGGCCCAAAACTGAGCAACAGTGCATCTGCTTTGTATGAAGAGGACCCTAGCTTCAAACCCCAATATTTCTAGGTAAAGGTAAAGGGACCCCTGACCATTAGGTCGAGTCGTGGCCGACTCTGGGATTGCGGCACTCATCTCGATTTACTGGCCGAGGGAGCCGGTGTACAGCTTCTGGGTCATGTGGCCAGCATGACTAAGCTGCTTCTGGCGAACCAGAGCAGCGCACGGAAATGCCATTTACCTTCCCGCTGGAGCGGTACCTATTTATCTACTTGCACTTTGACGTGCTTTTGAACTGCTAGGTTGGCAGGAGCAGGGACCGAGCAACAAGATCTCACCGCGTTGCGGGGATTCAAACCACCAACCTTCTGATCAGCAAGTCCCAGGCTCTGTGGTTTAACCCACAACGCCACCCGCATCCCTATATTTCTAGGTAGGGTTGGTAAAATTCCCCAGTCTGAAACTTGAGAGAGCTGCTGTGTGTGAGTGTTGACAATACAGACTATTGGTCTGCCTTGCTATAAGGTAGTTTAGTATGTTCTTATGTTCTGATACTGTAACTCTGTGCAGACTTTTTAAAAGCAGAAAAGAAATAAAAGGGTGAGTTTCTACAACTATCTTTCTTACACCTCTTATTAAAAAAAAGAAGACAATAAAACAATTATCTTCCTAAATATAAACAGAAAGGAAAAAGTTAAATCAGTTCTGTAGTTATCTATTGGCAAAAATCCGGTTACACTTGACAGCTCATTTGCTGAAGAAATATTGGAAGGGAATTATTATGATGGACTGATATCAAGAAGTCTTATGAACACAGTGTTCCCTTGAAATAATGTCATCATAAATGCTCGTGACAGCAAAATGTAACATAAAAACAGCCATGGCTTCCTAGCCATGGAACCTCGGACCCACAACATGCAAGATTAAAAAAAAAGAAAGATCACCAATTGTTTTTAGAACTCAAGGTCAACTGTAAGGACCCAAACTGATTTGACGAGACCAGAGCACATATTTTCTCTGTAATATTCACCTCCTTTCCTAGAGAGCAGGCGTTCGTAAATCCAGTTGCTTTAACAAACTTGGCACAAACTGAGGATCTAATCTCTTTAAGAACAAAATGAGATATCCATTTGAATTAACGGATTAGCGGAATCAGATGCATGATTGCTAATTAACCAATAATCTGAGAAGAACTTCTTCAAGGTTTGCCTGATGTAATGTAGAAATCAGGTGCTACAAGGTGCATCACCAAATATCTCAGTAAGAAGAAGAGGTCACAGAACAGCAAAATGATTTTCAGCACTATGCCCTCGTAAAAACCTCAGAAAAACAGATGAAGTAGCAAACATCAGACTCTTGCATTGCAGGCAGTTAGACTAGATCATTGTTTCCCAATCGGGGGGTGCAGGATATTCCAAGGGGGCCACGGGTGAAAAATGCATAAATGGGGGGGGCACAGCATAAGGCTGGGGGGCACAGAAGAAAGTGAGAAGTGAAGGAAACTATAATTTAATTTTTAAAAATCCTGATTAGCTGGCTATCCACTTGGCCAATCCCAAGCGGGGATTGCCCACCAGGACCTAGCACGGGGGTCAGCAAATTTTTTCAGCAGAGGGCCGGTCCACTGTCCCTCATACCTTGTGGGAGGCCAAACTATATGGGGGGGGGGGAAATGAACAAATTCCTGTGCCCCACAAATAACCCAGAGATGCATTTTAAATAAAAGCACACATTCTACTTATGTAAAAACACACTGATTCCCAGACCATCCGCGGGTTGGATTGAGAAGGCGATGGCTGGGTAAATTATGTGAGTACCTGGAGTTAGCCAAATTGACGGACTTAATAAGTCGAAAACCCAAAACTATGGTACAGAAACAGTGGGGTTGTTTAAATGAATATTTGCATAGCCAGGGCTCAACTACAAAAATTTGGTTGTGTTTAGACTAACTTTGTGAAGACTATAAAGAATATAAAGTAATAGATTAGGGAAAAATCTATAAGAAGGATGTGAAGAACAGAGGTTAAGGTGAACTAGGTATAAAAGACGTGTGGTGCAGGCGGTGGAAGTCTTTTAAAATATTTTAATCAAGATTTGTATTTTGTGGCATGGAAATGCATGTTTGTGTGTAAGTGCAAATTTGAGATTGTTGTTTACGGAACATTTCTTTCTAGTTTCTATTTTTTTTTCTTTGTTTCTTTTCTTGTTTTCTCAATATTGTTCTACAATGTGTGCATGATTGTGTTTATATGCATATGTTTGAAATTTGTCTCTTTCTTTGACATACTTGTATTATTTAATAAAATTAATAATAATAATAAATTTTTAAAAGAGAGAAGGCGATTGGGCCGGCTCCGGGTCCCGGGTCTTAGTTTGCCTACCCATGGCCTAGCGATCCTTTTCACCATGTGTACTTTCTTGGAGTAAGATAAAGGGGCCCCTGGCCATTAGGTCCAGTCGTGCCTGACTCTGGGGTTGTGGTGCTCATCTTGCTCTATTGGCTGAGGGAGCCAGCATACAGCTTCCGGGTCATGTGGCCAGCATGACTAAGCCGCTTCTGGAGAACCAGAGCAGCGAACGGAAACACCGTTTACCTTCCCGCCGGAGCGGTACCTATTTATCTACTTGCACTTTGACGTGCTTTCGAACTGCTAGGTTGGCAGGAGCAGGGACCGAGCAACGGGAGCTCACCCCGTCGCGGGGATTCAAACAGCTGACCTTCTGATCAGCAAGCCCTAGGCTCTGTGGTTTAACCCACAGCGCCACCCACGTCCTTTCTTGGAGTAGTCCAGGTTTATTTCCAGCAGGAAAGGGCGATCAGCTCCTGTTTTAACCAGTAGAGCCTGTGATTCAGAACCTCCACATCAGGTAAGGGCACTAATAGGGTAGCAATGGGTAGGGCTGGGTGAGCCCGAAATGCTTGTTGCTGCAGCCAGAGTTGGGCCCGGTGGTAACCTGGGCCTGTCTCTGCAAGGCGCCGGGTGCAATCCACCCCAGTGCCTAGGGATCAGGGCCCATCAGCACCATTGGCCAGGCTCTGCAATGCACGGGGTAAAATCCACACGGGATCATCTGGTTAGGGGGCAGGCTTTTGTTAGGGGGCAGCAGAACCTCAGATTTGTATTGATATGTGTTACATACTGAGCTGAATCCTAGAACAATAGGATCCAGAATGCAGCAGTCTGATTGGTCCGCAGGAGCCACCCAATCCAGCTCTAGGTGGAAGTGAATCAGCAACCTGATTGGCCTGCAGGAGCAACCAATCAGGCTCCTGGGTGAAGTGAATCCACAACCTGATTGGCCTACAGGAGCAGCCCAGAATTAGCCAATCACGCAGGGCCCATTGTGTAAATAATGTATATATAGCTAGACGGTTTGGGGAAAGTTTCATTTATTGCTACTATGAGCTGAATAAAGAGCATGATATTCACACTCGACTCCAAGTATATTTCAATATGTATTGATTTTTAATTAATGGGGGAGCAGCTGCCCCCCTTGGTTACGCCCATGGGGGGGCCACAGTAAGGAAACAAGCTCAGAAGGGGTCCACGGTTGGAAAAAGGTTGGGAAACACTAGATTAGATCACACACACACACACACACACACCCTGTGGTCCCTACAGTGCTATATTCCATTTGAGCCGATGATGATGATTCATTAAATTTGTATACCACCCTTCCCTCGCAGATCCCAGGGTGGATTTTGTGGGGTTTTGCAGTTTATTCGCTCCCTACTGTACCCACACCTGCCAACTGAGGACATCATCCCATGTGCGGATTCATATTGAAACACGGAGGGCGATGATGCCGCCACACCTCTGCTAAGTCATTAAGGCAGACCCAAACTACCTTAAGTCCTGCTGAATTAAACAGGAATTGTTCCCAGCTAAGCCTTCGATGCTCCTCTGCAATCTGCCCTTGCCTTATAGACATTGCCATGTCACAGCCTCTGCCATTCCATGGCCTTTGGAGTGCCAGGATGATGCCCACAAAAAAAAAGTATTATTCATTACTATTATGATTATTACTCCTCCTCCTCATCTGTCTGTGTAGAGACAGGCAGGTGGGCAGAAATCATAGCTGTCAACGTTTCCCTTTTTTTTAAGGGAAATCCCCTTATTCCGAATAGGATTCCTCGCAAGAAAAGGGAAAAGTTGACAGCTATGGCAGAAATCCATCCTGGCGACGGGTCAGGATCCATCCCTGCCCACTTCGCGCAACCCGAGGGAGAAAAGCGGGATCTGGTCGACGGTCACTCGGTCGCGAAGGGGAAGAGGGAGATCCGTTGCCCCTCGGCTCTCCTCTAGACCCGTACTGCCTAGATCTTCTAGATCCATCGCCCACAGACGCGGATCGACCCAGCGCGGCCTAAAAGCGAGCGGCGGGTCCCCGCGAGGAAGGATCCCTTCCTTCCAGGCCCCGATCCCCTCGCCCGCTCTCACCCGAAGAGGCCCCTGAGGAAGGAGTGCGAGGACTTCACCCTCTTCTCGGCCTCTGCCAGGAGATGCGCGGCCTCCCGCTCCTTGCTGCCCGCGGTGGCGGCGTCCATCGCGGATCCCTCGCCTTCTGCGTGTGGCGCGGCGGCGGAGGCTGAGGAGTAGGCGGAGAGCGGAGGGCGGCCGGCGACCAGGCCCCTCCGGATCCAGCTCCGCCTCCTGCGGCTGCGGCGGCTGCTTCAAACCCCCCCCCCCCGGCCTGGGAATCTACCCGGCGTGTCTCCGCGGCCGCGCAGGGTCTCGCTGGATCCGGCGCTTTTCGCGTGGGGTGGGATCGCGCCGTTCGGAGGGATCCCCGAGGGTCATCTAGTCCAACCCCGCGCGCGCCGGGTTGATCGATCCCGCTTTTCTCCCTCGTTGGAATCTCCTTTTTTGCCACTGATGCGGGGAGAGCAGGGGAAAAACAAACTAGATCCATGCTCCATGACAGATCCATGACAGCCCATGAGATATTGGGAAATGGCTAGCCTATCTCCTCTCAGTCTCCTCCCCAACCCCAGGCTAAACATATCCAGATCCTTCAAGCACTCCTCATAATGCTTGGTTTCCTTCTGTTGTGGCACCCAGAACTGGTGCGGGGTCTGACCAAGGCAGAATAGAATGGGACTATGGCTTCCCTTGACCTGGACGCCAGCGCATGGCTTAACACAATATGGCTGCCTCCTGCCCAGTTGTCAATGCCTGGCAGTGGCGTAGTGTGGGGGGTGCAGGGGGGGCCGGCCGCACCAGGCGCAACATCTGGGGGTAAAGGTTAGGGGGCGCAAATTACTCGCCTTGCCCCGGGTGCTGACAACCCACGCTACACCACTGATGCCAGGCTCAAAGTTAGCTGGGCAAAGGAAATTGTAGGATAATCTAGAAAGCCACCTGGAAAGTAAGGGAAAGAATATCTCACCACTTTTCATACCTTTCTTAAAATACTTATTCGCCTGCTTATTTATTGTGGGATTTATATTCTTCTAGGGACGCGGGTGGCGCTGTGGGTTAAACCACAGAGCCTAGGACTTGGCGATCAGAAGGTCAGCGGTTCGAATCCCCGCGACGGGGTGAGCTCCCGTTGCTCAGTCCCTGCTCCTCCCAAACTAGCAGTTCGAAAGCACGTCAAAGTGCAAGTAGATAAATAGGTACCGCTCCAGCGGGAAGGCAAACGGCGTTTCTGTGTGCTGCTCTGGTTCGCCAGAAGCGGCTTAGTCATGCTGGCCACATGACCTGGAAGCTGTACGCTGGCTCCCTCGGCCAGTAAAGCGAGATGAGCGCCGCAACTCTAGAGTCGTCCGTGACTGGACCTAATGGTCAGGGGTCCCTTTACCTTTACCTATATTATTCTAAATGATGCTATGGCACTCTTAAGACAACTGAAGCCCTCCTCATAAAACTCAGTGTGGTGTAGTGGTTAAGAGCGGTAGTCTTGTAATCTGGGGAACCGGGTTCGAGGCTCCGCTCCTCCACATGCAGCTGCTGGGTGACCTTGGGCCAGTCACACTTCTCTGAAGTCTCTCAGCCTCACAGAGTGTTTGTTGTGGGGGAGGAAGGGAAAGGAGAATGTTAGCCGCTTTGAGACTCCTGAAGGGGAGTGAAAGGTGGGATATCAAATCCAAACTCTTCTTCTTCTTCTTCTTCATTACTGGCGAGGGAAATATTGATTGCCACATATCCTTCACTGTACCGGAGAAAATTAATAATAATAAGGATAATAGTAATTTATGGATATGCTGCACCCATCTGAGTGAGTTACCCTAGCCACTCTGGGCGGCTTCCAACAAATTAACACACAATATGGCACCAAACATTAAAAGCTTCCCTATGCAGGGCTGTCTTCAGAAATGCTCTGGTTTATGTATGTGACTTAGCAGCAGTGATGTCATATATCAGAGGTGGGGAACCAATAGTCCCTCGGTTGCTTCTAGGCTATAGCTCTGTCATCCCTGGCCAGACAGAGTTGTGGTGAGACGGGTGTTCATGTGTCCCAAGAGCATTGATGGCACTGCCCAAGTTAATTCCTGGACACAGCATTTGAAGAGCATGGCAAGGATTGGACAAGAGGTCTCATGCGTCACAATGGCATCACAATGGCTCTGAGGTGCTTTTTGGCCCTGAGATCACCAACTCGTGACAGAGGATTCAATGGGGGATATGATCTCCTCTCCAGCCTCTTGCTTATGAGTGAACTGTAATCTAGTCTCTTCCGGTTGCGGGCGGATTTTAACTTTAAGCAGACGGCGCCACCATTTCAACAGCCTTCAGCGAGCAGAGCAACAGGATGGCAAAACAGAATCTAACATGCTGGAATTTCTTCAAGTGCTTTGACAGAAATAAAAGGTATGTTCAGGATCAAACCAACTCTGCTGGTTCCGGGGGCTAACCGAGAGGCGAGGTCCGAGTCCAGTCCAAGGTCAGTGGTACAGTATGGAGGCTGTCCATCAAAGCTGTAGCTGGGTCCAAGGCAGGGAGTCGGGTGGGGTCAGGATCTCTGGCAGAAGAGCAGGACAGGGGGCAGGCAGGAACAGGCTAGCAACAACATTGCTCCCGCAACCTGGGACTGGGCGGGCTGCCCTTTATCTCCTCTCAGGCATAGGGCGGCCCCAATCCTCTGGTGACTTGCCTCTCCTGGCCTGGAGGCGAGCACTTCTCCTGCGGGAACTTAGTGCCCTCCACCTCTCTGCTCTGAGCCTCTGCAGCTCAGGAGAGGCTGGAGGGTTACCGGACCCAGAGGCAACCTCAGCTTCCTCTGACGGGGCTGAGAGTGGAGCCCCTGCAGGCAATGGGTCCTCCATCACCTCAGGAGCCAGAGCAGACTCAGCTGGTGCCTGCACCTGAGGATCCAGCACAGGTGAGGACCCTTCGGGCTCATGCCCCAGCCCCGGCTCAGCTGGTTCTGGAGGCGGGGACTCCTGTGCAGGCTGGGATTCCTCAGGTTCAGCCTCTGAGTCCGAATCCCAGGCCATCACACTAAAGGTGAAAAATTGGCATCATAGATGGAGGGATGTCTGCATGCAAATTACATTTAAAGGGTGTGGCTTTCCCCAAAGAATCTTGGAAATGGCAGTTTACCTTTCACAGAGCTACAGTTCCCAGCACCCTTAAGAAACTAAAATTCCTAGGATTCGGAGGGGGGAGTCATGTGTTTTAAATATGCTTTAAATATATGATACCTAGGTGATATGTGTTGTCCATCCATCTATTACTGGGTTTCGTTAAAGAATCATTTGACCAACTCATCGGTGTGCTAGGAAATCATGGAAGCCTTCTTATAAATCATTGGTGGATTGGGCTGTTGGAAAAAAAAGCTGCTGTTTCTGTCTTCGACAGGGCAACAGAGTGCTTTAATCCACTATAATTGTGCAAACCTAAATTTCCTGGTATATGCCTGAATTGCTCCTTCATATCTCTGACAGTCTGGAGGTGCTCACGGACTACCAATTTGTTCTCAGCCAGTTTGTGTGAGGCAGGGAATATTTTCCCCTCAGCCATACAACTGGGGAAAACACTCTGGCTATTACTTTGAACACAATGTGTTTGCATCAAATGCAATCCTCTCCATTTTCAATTGTTCTGAAATAACACAGAAAGTGTATGGTGGGGGGGACTTTTAAAAACCAGGAAAATTAAGGAGAAAATGACCAGGGAGGAAGGCATTTTGGGTACCTCCAGATGACCTGATTATTGAGCATTCATTTTGATTTTTTTGCCTGCAGGTTAGATTGTCCTACTACTTTCCTTTTCACTTAAATTTTTTTTTTTTGGGGGGGGGAGTGGTTTTGGTTTGCAAGACTTCCTGTTCTACTATAGTTGCACGATCTGAATTTGTTGCACATGATTAAACCCCACCCCAAAACAATGAGAATCTGGAAGCAGTCTCTGATGGCACGGAAGAGTATGGCAACTTCAAAGGTGTCAGGGGTTCAAAAAATCAGGATTTGGGCTGCAGGTTGCCCACCTGTGCTTTAGAAGGCAGGAATCATAGAATCAATCACAGGATTGCACAGCTGGAAGGGACACCAAAGGTCATCTAGTCCAACCCCCTGCAGTGCAGGAATTTCAGCTAAAGCATCCATGACCTCTGCTTAAAAACCTCCAAGGACGGAGAGTCCATAACCTCCCAAGGGAGACCGTTCCACTGTTGCTATTGCTGCTGTTGGGTAGGGATTTATGTTCATTAATATCCATACATATACAGAGCTAAACACAGAGACCAAGAATCATGATCCACCCCCACTCATTCTTTCTTTTTCTTCCCACATTGGCAATAGAACCTGTCAAGCAGAGTAAGGTAAAGGTAAAGGGACCCCTGACCATTAGGTCCATTCGTGACCGACTCTGGGGTTGCGGCGCTCATCTCGCTTTATTGACGTTTGTCTGCAGACAGCTTCTGGGTCATGTGGCCAGCATGACTAAGCCGCTTCTGGCGAACCAGAGCAGCGCACGGAAATGCCGTTTACCTTCCCGCCGGAGCGGTACCTATTTATCTACTTGCACTTTGACGTGCTTTCGAACTGCTCGGTTGGCAGGAGCAGGGACCGAGCAACGGGAGCTTACCCCATCGCGGGGATTCGAACCGCCGACCTTCTGATCAGCAAGTCCTAGGCTCTGTGGTTTAACCCACAGCTCCTAACTCAAATGACTTCCTAACTTTGATCCCTTTTTTGCATTTACAGGAGAGACATCCTTGAGCTGGCAATTTCTGATGAGGAATCTCAGAACATGGAGAGACTGAAGGTGGATAATCTCTCCCATTTCTTATCAGACAAGCAGAGCATCGTTGGCCACTGCAACACTTTCACCATTGTAGCAATGGTGCACATCACCAAGGACGATGGAGATCTTCTGCAGGATGTTAAGCAGGGGCAGAGAGAGGACCAGACCGTGATGGAGAACCTTTCTGACATCCCATGCAAAGGGGAAACAGATGGAGAGCACCTTGAGAGATCTGATGACAGGAGACAGAAGGACGCCGGCACACAGCAGACCCACAGAAATGGCCTAATCGGGGAAAGGATAGATTCTAGGGTACTGAAAGGTCAGCGGGGAGTAGGAGAATTGAAATATATGGCTTGTCACAATGTATGTGCCATCCAGCTGCTGATCTGTCTGCCTAGGCAGAATATGGCTTCTGGTTGCATCACTTCAGTAGGAAGATGAACAGAGATATCTTGGGGGCGGCGGGGAGAGGCACAGCAATCACCAGTGGCAGCTCAGGGTGGACCCCCAAGTCACCTGTGGCCTAGGAGATGCTCTCCTTACAAACAAGAGAGCATGGAAAATAAATTTGGCTGTATCACCATCCTTGCCACCCATTTGAGAGAAGGTAGGTTGTTCTGTAGGGACAAGGGTGGTGCTGTGGGTTAAACCACAGAGCCTAGGACTTGCCGATCAGAAGGTCGGCGGTTTGAATCGCCACGACGGGGTGAGCTCTCGTTGCTCGGTCCCAGCTCCTGCCAACCTAGCAGTTTGAAAGCACGTCAAAGTGCAAATAGATAAATAGGGTACCGCTCCGGCGGGAAGGTAAACGGTGTTTCCATGCGCTGCTCTGGTTCGCCAGAAGTGGCTTAGTCATGCTGGACACATGACCCGGAAGCTGTATGCCGGCTCCCTCGGCCAATAAAGAGAGATGAGCGCCGCAACCCCAGAGTTGGCCACGATTGGCCCTAATGGTCGGGGGTCCCTTTACCTTTACCTAGGTCGTTCTGTGCAGCTGCACTCCTCAGCAGCCTGCTTTTATGAGGGAAACATTGTCATCCCAAGGCCTGCATCCATTTGTGGACAACCTTTTGAAGTTGTGGACATATGGTGGAGCGATGAATGCCAGTTTTGCCTTTGTAGAGTAGACTGGTTTCTACACAGCCTCCCAAACCTCTCTCAAGCCCCCATCCGGACAAGGCATAGGTAGTAATAGTGGTGATGGTGATGATGATGATGATGATGATGATGATGATGATGATAATAATAATAATAATAATGGCACAGGATGCCTATTGGATAGTACTCATGCCATGACTAATAATGAGCATCTCAATTAGGAGAATCTAGTGCTTTTCTAAAACCTTTTTTTAATAGCTATTTTGTTGTTGTTTAGTCATTTAGTCGTGTCCGACTCTTTGTGACCCCATGAACCAGAGCACGCCAGGCACTTCTATCTTCCACTGCCTCCCGCAGTTTGGTCAAACTCATGCTGGTAGCTTCGAGAACACAGTCCAGCCATCTCGTCCTCTGCCGTCCCCTTCTCCTTGTGCCCTCCATCTTTCCCAACATCAGGGTCTTTTCCAGGGAGTCTTCTCTTCTCATGAGGTGGCCAAAGTCTTGGAGCCTCAGCTTTAGGATCTGTCCTTCCAGTGAGCACTCAGGGCTGATTTCCTTAAGAATGGATAGGTTTGATCTTCTTGCAGTCCATGGGACTCTCAAGAAATCTCCTCCAGCACCATAATTCAAAAGCATCAATTCTTTGGCGATCAGCCTTCTTTATGGTCCAGCTCTCACTTCCATACATCACTACTGGGAAAACCATAGCTTTTACTATACGGACCTTTGTTGGCAAGGTGATGTCTCTGCTTTTTAAGATGCTGTTAGCTATTATGTTCCACAAATTATCCATTTTTCAGAGAATAGATTGCTGTGTCCTTGTTTCTTTTAGATCAAGAAGATAGGAAGAGTGGCACACCAGCCTTTTGTTTTCATTTTCCCAACCACCATCCCAGGAAGGTGCCCAACATAAATCTGATTGAGTCATCCCAGAAAGTTGAATCAACAGTCGCCCATTAAAAGTGCCTTGATCATCGACAGACTTGTCAGTATATGGATGTCCTTGTTTCAGAACTGCTGGCCAGGGGGTCTCTCTGCACGGGGCCAGGTTAACTCATAATTAACCTCCTGATTGCAGAAGATGCGTAGATTCTGCAGGCAGCCTTCAAATGAAAGCTGAACTGAGAGACAGGAGAGAGCAGGAATATGGAAAGGGTGCCGTGGCTATGTTTGAAAAAAATCATGAAAATATGGCAAATGGGCATTCCTCCTCTCTTTTAGTGGTGTGATTCCCCCAAACATGCCAGTGTTGCTGCATCTCTTGGCCTGGAAACGCAGTTACTAAGTGGAAGCTGGTGTAATTCTGGGATCTGTTGTTTACCCCCCACAAAGCAGAAATTCCTGCTCCCTTAACAAGCTAGTTACTGGGGTTGAGGGTCAAGTGGATCAGGCGGTGACCCAAAGGAAAGCTGTTTGTTTATTCTTCGGCACACTGCTGTGCTATCATTTTCCTCTTCGTTATTACTGGCAAAAAGTTCAAGTCCACCTCACCCCAGAAACATTGGCAGAGTTCTCGTTTTAAGCACTTTAATCTGGGCTGGAATATATATATATATATATATATATATATATATATATATATATATATATATATATAATGCAAAGGTTCTGTGTGTCATGGCACCAGCAGGTCTCCCTGACTTCCTTCTTGCAAAGGAATGCTTCAACTGGATCACATTGTTTGAAGTGGGGGCTGAGTTGCTGGTGAATCTCCAGATTTTGCAGAGTCTTCACCTGCAATTGATGAAAGCCTTTCTGTTCCTACAGGCATTTCAAGTAAGTTTCATCAGGCCAATTTTTTCGTTTTTATTACGCACCATATTACTTGATGGATGCGTTGTTTTGTAAACAACTTTGAGACCGTTTATGGTGAGCATGGTCTATAAATACTGGGGCGGAGATAACAAATATTGATTGATTTAACTACATTTATATTCTGTTTGATCATTAAAAAAAACCCCAGCCTCTAAGCTTATTTACAGAAATTTAGGATAGTAAAACTAAAATGATCAATAGTTCTGCTGCTTGATAAGGTCTCTTTCAAAAAGGATTACTGTATTGGCCTGAATATAAGCCTTACTTTTTTCCAAATTCCGACAGTGAAAAGTTAAAGTGTGGCTAAAATTGGCGACCTTACAAAGATTGGCTTTTACGATTTTGCTGCTGAAACAGACATATGGAACGGGTGTGAGTGTCTGCGGAATTTTAAGGGAGCAGCTTATATTTGAGTATTGTCTTTCTCTCTCCTCCCCCAAATTTTAAAGGTGTGGCTTATATTCAGGCCAATACAGTATTATTCAGGTTTCCTCTTTCAGCTACGGATGCAGCTAGAGTTTTCAATATTGTTAACATACAGTAAAGTTTATGTAAAGTAGCTATGAATCCAAAAGTTGTTGTTATTTTGATGCTTTGAAAGTGCATTTCAGCTCCTAAAATTCTGTGTGATTCCAGTGGAAGGGTGGAGCTGCCATATAAATACCATTGTCTATGTCGGCTGGGACAGATGTGAACTGGAGTCCAACAACATCTGGAGGGTCACAGGCTTTAAATGCTTGCTACAAAGCTCAGCCTTGGGTTGGAAACATCTTTGTCACTCTAACACCTCTGCTGCTTTTCATCCATCAGTCTTAAGAGCAGACTTGAGTCTTCCTGTGCTTGCTCAAATCAGGGGTAAGGACTCTGTGGTCCACCAGTTGTTTCTAGACAACAGGTCCCATCATCCCTCATGGTTGCCCATAATGGCTGGGAGCTACTGGGAGTTAGGAATTGAACACCTGGAGGGATACAGGTACCCTAACCCTGGCTTAAAGAACTGCAATGGTAGCTCTTTATTTAGTAAATGTGAGAAGAGAACTAAGGTGTAGCCTCCAGCTGTCACACACAGATACCTAGGATAAATATCTCTACTTGGACAGCTTGTTGAGAGAGATATATTCAAAAAGCACTGCAAAGATGGTAGAGATGGCGCTTGTCAGATATCTAATGGGAATTCCAGGAAGGTCCAGTTCTGGAATTGTGCAGAACGTACCTTCTGAAGGATGCCATCTCCTTGCTGAGTGCAGTGATCTGTTGGGCACACAGGGGATGAGATGATCTTTCACATATCCCAGCCCCAAGCTGTACAGTCCTTTGTACCCCACTACTAGCTCCTTGAACTTAGCCCAGTAGCTAATCATAAGGTGCAGGTAGATGTGTATGCATTTTGAGACTCTTCGAATACCATCTTCTCACTCACATCTATGAAGCAGGACTAAAGAAATGTCCATTAACCTCCCCTGAATAAAGCTGGCCAAAGTTTATTGTGATGCTTTTGAAATTCTCCAAGTGAAACTGCCTTGAACTCTTTGTTCTGTTCCCTAACTTATACCATGAGTATTCAAGGGTGCTGCCAAGCACAGTGCTGACTCCAGCATATGAAAACAAAACTCTTGAGGGTGCCAGTTAGTACAGAATGTCTCATAGCTCACCCTAAACTGCTTAATCTGCAAATGAATACACTCTAAACATATCCCACCACCCCATTTCTTAAGCAAAGGTGGTTTTCCCCCACCTCACGTGTTTGTTCTGCTTAAAAGGTCACTCTCTGGTATGCAGGCAAAATGTCAGTTTGCCTTCAGTGTTTGGAAAGTGAAATTCTTCAACAGATGGATTAAGGAGCTACACAGTGCTGGAAACCCAAATGTCAGGCAACTGGTCTTTCAAGGAACGGATCTTTTAGCAAGTTAAGTTTGGAGCAAGAGAGGCGAGGTTGCCTGCAAACTGCCTTCTTCCAGAATATCTTGTGTGAAGGTGGAGGAAGAGATCTAGGAATGTAGGGTTTGAGGAAAAGTTTCCAGAGCAAGGAGTAAAAGAAATACAGGAGATAAGATTGCAAACAAGTGGGTAATTTGCTTGGAAAAACTTTTTGTAACGATGCAAGTGTGAGCGGGAGACGCGAGGGAGTCCAAATAAGCAACGAAATTATGTTATGATATAAATAATGTTGTTTAATATTTATGCATTTGTATTCAAAAATTTTAATAAATATGTATAAAAAAAAAAGAAATACAGTGGTACCTCAGGTTAAGTACTTAATTCATTCCGGTGGTCCATACTTAACCTGAAACTGTTCTTAACCTGAAGCACCACTTTAGCTAATAGGGCCTCCTGCCGCTGCCACGCCACCGGAGCATGATTTCTGTTCTCATCCTGAAGCAAAGTTCTTAACCCGAGGTAATATTTCTGGGTTAGCGGAGTCTGCAACCTGAAGCGCATGTAACCTGAGGTACCACTGTACTGGAGTTTGAGGAAAGAACTGCTGGACGGTGGCAGTGTTGGAGGAAGTGTTGGAGGAAGAGAGGCAGGAAGGCTAACAAGGGAAAGCCTCTCTTAAACATCTTGTTGGTTCATGAAGGAGCAGCTCACTTCAATGTGTTTTTCCCTCAGCTTTGTGACTCTACTCGCTACCACACATGTTCTGCCTTTTCTTCATTCTGGTTGGTCAGAGGCATGCAGGAATCTAGATAAGACTATGGGAGCAATGATACTACTGGGAGCAGAGCAAAGAGCCACCTGGCAAAGTGTATGCAGGTATTTTGTCACTCCATGAACATTATAATCCTAGCGATTTCACCATACAGAATGGAAGCATGACTATTACAAAGCAAAAGGGTCACGGCTCAGAAAAAATATGGATGCCATAAGCAGTCTGAGAATTCATGTTAAAATTCACCCCGCAGACATACAGAGCATGGGGTCTAGACCACTTTAAAAAGTTGGATGATCAAGAACCAAATTCATAGTTAGGTCATAGTTAAGTATTGCACACATGGCTCAAACCACTACAAATAAATCAAATGCAGAGCTAGATTATATTTAGATATAAAATGCATTTTATTTTTAAAATAAGATCATTCCCAGAGACCTGAAGGCTGCTCTTCAACAAAAGCAAGTTCAATACAAAGCAATCAAGACAAACTATGTCCACCAAACAACTCAGTAGTACAGACCAAAAACCATGTACATATACTTGCATTTATTGAACTTTTATATAGTCAGCTTTGTACAGCAGAGACAAGATTCATATTATACAAGCTATTGTTTTCAATTGTTGATTTGCCATAGAAGGATTTCCCCCCCCATTTTTATTATGCACTTGAACACTTCAGTAAAAAGTTACAGATACTTGAGCTTCAATTACCTGGTATTGTAGAGAGGTATGGGTTTTAAGTACATGCAAACATACATACTTGGCGAAATACTCTATATCATAATTTCTGAATAAGTTATACACAGTACATTAGCCAGAGGTTAAAGACTACAACCCTATTACATTCTGAAAATCAAATCTAACATTCTTTCTTTTCTTTTCCTTTTTAACACAGCTGCTAGTGGCCAGGAAAAAAAGATGATACAAACCTCATTTAGCTATCTACATATAAAGGGATTGTGGTTTTGCAAGAGCAAAGATTTGAGCATTTTTATTCAGCCCTTACTACCCTTGCATCATATAGCACCACAAGAGTGCAAGGACTGCTGCAAACATCTAGAGCAGGACTTACTGGCTTTTGTATTGTGCATCTGTGCCTTTAACATTTACGTACAATGATATATATATTTTAAACCTATAGTCAGACACTGGCAATTTGGCTTATAGTGATTGACAACATTCTGTGCGTCAGCAAAATTTAGATACAAAAACAGTGAAGGAGGGGTACCATTCACCTGAAGGTTGCTAGGCAGAGGCTGTGCCATTCATCATTGTATCAGGCAAAATAAAAAGACAAGACCGCAGCAACCTGAAGGCAACGGGGGGTGGGGTGGGGGTGGAGCGGGGAATGAAGCTACAATTGCAGTTTTACAATGTGATGGCACACCTGTCTGAATAAATGCGTGCATTGGTGTAAATGCATGCACCTGAGGTACGTTTCCCCCCAGGCCAAATATTATCTTATACAGTACAGTCTTCTCCACTGGTATTGGAGTCAAATCAATTGAACAATGATATTTGGCAGCTGAGATCCTAGCGACTTAGGCAACTATTGCATTTCAGATTGCTCAGAAACCAGGTGCGTATGTTACAGTACACAGATTCCACATTAAACTGGTCAGTTCAAAACACAGGAGTAGAGGAAACCAGTAATTACACTGATCAAGCATTCTAGCAATGGCTTTGACAATCAAGCAACGACTTTTCATATTCTACAGTGGACCATGTGTTATTGCTTCGTTTGGATGCAAGAACAGTGAGGCATTGCTAGCTTTGCTCAGTGGAAAGAATTGGGTGAACATATCAAACGGCATTCCTCTGTGCACGGAGTCTGCTAAAAACTGCTTGAACTTTCAGACATCCTTGCTTGTATGGTGCTATTACTACACTTACATAGACCTAGAGAACTAAAGTGGCTCACGGTGGGACAGAGGCAACTTTTGAGCTCTGGTACCTCCTGCTTCAACCGCTCTAGCTGCTCGGTCTGGAATATATTTGGTTGTTCAGGCATCCAGTCATAAATCCTAAGGCAGACATACAACGAGAAAGGAATGAATGCAAAGCCAAAGGCACACTCAAGGTCTTATATACACAAGAGCAGATATGCCCCAGCATAACCAAAGTCTTCACCCCCAAAACGTTTTATGCCAATGTTCTAAGACTTCAATGAAATTTGCTTTTATATCCCTGTGTGCTCAAATATTTCATCCAGTGATAGTTCCAGAAGTAGGGTGCTCAGCATCTGACATGTCACCAAGTGAAAGCTTCGAGGCAATCCTGCTAGCAAAGTTATGGAGTGGCTTTCCTGGGTGTTAGAAATCACCATATTATAAATCCACCCAATATTTCTGATGCATGCATTGGCACAAGATACAGGCATTGCTTATTATTTGCATATGCTGCTACTGAATAAGAGCGTTCCAACTTTTGTTTTTAAAGTAAGGAGAAAGCATTGTGGAGTTATGCACTTTTCTATTAAAAAAAAAAGCATTCTGGTCAGCAAGTACAAACCTGTCACATCATTTGTAAGTTGAGGATCTGGTGAGTGTCTAGAGGAAAAGGAATCCAGGAGTCAGGGATGAGTTACTCTCCTATTTAGAGGGTCTACTCTTGAATACAGCACACCTAGAATTTTTGCTCGTCTCTGGGAGACAGGTGCCTGGGGGATTTGCATAGGTAGTAGATCCAATGTCTGATTCAGAGTCCCATCAGACATTTGTAACATGACCGATAACTCTAGCCTTCCATTAAAGGCCTCAAAGGCCAGAACTCTGTGGACAATGATTGGCAGGTGCAGAAAGGAAGCTGAATTGATTCCTTCCCCCCCACCTCCATAGCTTCCGGTGCTGGTTCTGAGATCAGGCACTTCCACCTACAGATTCCAAGCTTGATGAACTCATGATTGTTTGACCATATAAAGAAGCAAGAAATAAAATCTTGAAATGTGCCAAATAGCCTTAGGTTGAATACGAATTAAGTCCCTTGCTATTGTATCTAGGGTTTCCTGAAAAATATTGTTCAGTCTCTACCCATAAGGCATGCTCTAGGTGACCAAATTTCTGAAGCCATTTACATGAGCAGCCGTAAAACAGTATTCAGTTTTTATTTTAAAGTTAGCTTTACATCTAAAATATAGTTTGGAGCAGCCATCTATCCCGAAGTTTTAGTAGCTATTGCATTCCCTCACCCAATCTGGAGGCATTATTTAATGAATAACCCAAACCCTCTGTTCTCAAACCACAGTTCTTTGAATCCACCTTTCACAAGATAAACAGGAATGTCCAGACACTTCTCTGTTGTGCAGCCATGTTAACAGAATGATTAGTAATGCTCTGCGAAAATGCTTTTCAGATATCCAGGGAATTAAATTAGGGAAACCAGAAACAAAAATTCCTTGATGTGAAAATAATGTTTATGGTCCAAGCCTCAAAACTGATCTTATACACTAGACCACACTGTCACATTTTCACGATACAAAATAGAAAGGGATAAATATGAAAGCCACGAAGAATGAAAAAAGGGTTCAACTGGAAGCATTCACTGCCAATAATTTGATTTCCTGTTTTCTAAAGGCAGCATGGCCAAACCGTCACTTGGGTTCCAAGGATAGTTCATGTAGTCTTGTAAGATTCTGGTGGTGTCTGGGCTTTAGGGAAGTTAATTTAAAGTTCTCAACCACTCAGCTGTGCTTAAAGGAGGGGTCAGGAGAACTTAGAATCCACCCCCACCCACACAGCAGCTGAAGAGCATCAGCATGGCAGTCTCTAAGGATGCCATCTAGCAGGGGAAAGGTTGATTTAGAGTAAAAATAAAATATTTTGTGCTAAAAGGTGTCAGATTGCAGAATATCAACAACTGTTCCTGTTTATCTTTGGGACATGCTGCATATTATTCGACTTGTGCTGATGACTAAAGGATAGTAAAGACTAAGGAATTTCTCTCCCATGCTGGTTTTACACTTTATATATCAGTACAGTACCTGGGAGCCCACAGAAGCAGCAGATGTGCTCCCCTCATGAAAGATATTACATTGCCTGGCTACCTGAGCAATTTAATGCTGATCTACATACAGGTGTTTGTACATGTTATTTGTAAAAGGCAATCCATAACAAAAACCAAAGGAGGACATGAGGAGTTATTGGAAAGTGCAAATTAAGCAGAGAAGAGCCGAGACCATATAACACCGGTCTTGAAAGACCTACACTGGCTCCCAGCACATTTCCAAGCTCAATTCCAAGTGTTGGTGCTGACCTTTAAAGCCCTAAACGGCCTCGGTCCAATATACCTGAAGGAGCGTCTCCACCCCCATCATTCTGCCCAGACACTGAAGTCCAGTGCCGAGGGCCTTCTGGCGGTTCCCTTGCTGCGAAAAGCCAAGTTACTTAGAACCAGGCAGAGGGCTTTCTCGGTAGTGGCGCCCGCCCTGTGGAACGCCCTCCCACCAGATGTCAAAGAGAAAAACAACTACCAGACTTTTAGAAGACATCTGAAGGCAGCCCTGTTTAGGGGAGCTTTTAATGTTTAATAGGTTATTGTATTTTAGTGTTCTGTTGGCAGCCACCCAGAGTGGCTGGGGAAGCCCAGCCAGATGGGCGGGGTATAAATAATAAATTATTATTATTATTATTACAAGCTGTTTAAATTACAGCCAACAGGGAAAAGGTGGTGTACTCCACTTAACAAACTTTGCATTCAAGATGTGTATCACTATAAACACATTGCTGATCATATTCAATAGTTAAAATACTGTGATACCTGTCATATA
Organism: Podarcis cretensis; assembly: GCF_951804945.1. Taxonomy (NCBI): domain Eukaryota; kingdom Metazoa; phylum Chordata; class Lepidosauria; order Squamata; family Lacertidae; genus Podarcis; species Podarcis cretensis. The sequence goes on along the minus strand of NC_137172.1, from coordinate 114,948,037 downwards.
CCAGACCATGAACTCCATATTCCCTCAATTTCTTCCTGTTTTCTAGCTCATTTGTTTTGTCGCCCCAGCAGAAGACAACTAAACCTTTAGACCTGGCTTCGGCAACAAAAGATGGACTGAGTAGCAACTCCTCTGTGTGTGCATTAATCCCCTGAAAAAGAAAAAAATGAAATATTACCCATATATAGCTGAGATGTTAGCAGTGCAAGGATTAATCTTTCATGTCGTTAGACATGTTGAGTACTATACAACTATGTTAAAATACATTGAGGTCTTGGTATTTGTAGAAAAGACAATTATAACTAAAGCACAATCCTCATTTCAAAAGTAGCTGCCACATATAATTGTCTAGATGCTTTATGACCTACCAGCAGATTTTCAAACTGCGCAAAACTTGTGGCAATAGCCGTTGTGCGGCTCCTGAGATCCATAAGTTCTGGGTAAGTATCACATTTTCCTTGAGTTAGAAACAATATGGGATATTTATTTTGTTTGTGTCTGACCCTGCAAAAAAAAGTTTGAACTAAGTTACAAGTTGGACAGGAAAAATCCCTGAATCAGACCAGGAATCACCCATAAACTATAACTAATTTACTTGCAAAATATAAAGCCAACGTTTTTTTAATAACTGTGCATTCTTAAGTAGAACTTTAAATATGCAATATGAAAATGGTTATATATATATTTTTAGAAATATATTATATATATTTAGAAAAGCAAAGACATCTATTTAGAAAAGCAAAGACATGCTACAAAAACACCTGCCCTTCCGTTTTCTTCTTTACAAAGCACGAACCCTACTTTTAAAAAAGCTCACACAAAAAATATTACAGTAGACTGGATGAAAACCATTTGATTATTCGAATGACTTCAGTGATTGTATACAACTAGTTTAGACACTTATTTTGTTTGCTTCCATGTCATCAAATGATCGCATTCTAATGTGATGTATGTAGGCAGAGCCTTTTTTGGAAATTTTGAAAACAATGACATTCAGCTGTGTGCCTGCTGCAAGTGCCATGTTCCCGCTGTTACGAAAATAAATGAATTTCGATTACTTTTGACACGGGTAGCCTTTATCAGCAGAGTGAGGCCCCACTCTGGTCATAAAAGACTTATTAAAGGCTTGTCTGCCATTACCCAGAGGTAGGCCAGGGCTCAGGCAGGTCTGTTCTTCTCCAAAACCTAATCCTGTGATGTCCTTTGCCTCTCTAGGATATCACCTGCTAAATTGAGGAATCATTCCTTAGGGCTCCTGCCTAAAATTTACCTAGAAGCACTGCTTCAGCTGAATGGTAATTTTCACCCACCTTTGTTATATCCGTAAGGAGTATAATTACCGGGCCTTTTAGGGTGGGGTTTAGCCTCAGACCCATACCCCTTAAGTCCTTTATCACACCATCATGATCCTGATAGACAGGCAGAAGAATTTATAGCCTGTGCCTTCATTTTAAATTAAAAGCCCATTTTGAGCATAAAAGTTTTGTCTTAGGAGCTAGGAAGCCACAGCTTCCCCACCACTGATAAGAGAGAATAATTCACATTTTCTTAAACATGAACCTTCTTCCACGAGTAAGTATTATTTTAACACTATTGATATAAAGACGCTCCAAGTTAAAAATACATCTCTCTAAAATGTTATCAAGTATTTCCATCAACTCACATTGTACATATATCGGCATCAAACGAAGAAAATATAACCCTCCTATGTCCAGCCTTGAGCAGAACAGTTTTCAAAATTATGTCTAGATAGAGGTTCATGTCAAAGTAGGTTGAAAGATTGCCATCCCATAAACCATCCTGAAAATGGAGAGAGGAGGGGGGAGACAAGCCAGACACTTTTGGTTATTAAACTTGAAAGTTCATGAACATCCGTTGATATGGGTGAAGATTAAGCTGTACCTTTGATACACAAAAGGCAAGTTACTCTATTCTGGCTCACTTAATAACAAAACAATAACAACAATTTCATTGCATCCTGCCCATCTGACTGGGTTGTCCCAGTCAACAAAGTATAAAGGAACCCACCAAACACCAAAAGTTAAAAAGCTTTCCAAAACAGGGCTGCCTGCTTAGTACAGAAGAATTGTTATCTATTGTTTTTGACTTCCACTTAAAATCTTATAGCCTAAAAAATCAGCCTTGAACTGTATTATGTTGGTCACAAAAATACAATTTTTAACCACCTAATAAATTAATGTTGCAGCAAACATCCTACGTAGAAAGTAGTCGATAATTCTTTTGGGAAGCTCATGCTATGCTGGCATGGAGTTAAAACATCCATTAAATATATTCAGTTTACCGGAGCATCAGCTTAGATCACAGTCATGATTGGACTGATGATCATATTTGGTGTTAGGAAGGAAATCCCCTCCTACCCAGCAAACAGGTTAAAGATTGTGGGTAAAAGCAGCAACGCTTTATGAGCGGACTTCCATTTGTCCATTGTCTCCTCCCCTTCCTCTCCTCCGTCCTGGAACCTCCTGCATGACCCCCAGCCTCATCTGGAGCATCCTCAACCTTGTGGATGTGACTTGGGGGGGGGACATGTGGAGGGAGGCTGAAGAAGGGGAGCACAAGTGAAAGCCGGTTCTGCTTGCACAAAAGCACCATTATTTCACCCTGTAGGATTTGGTTTTAATTAACTTCTCCTGCAGGAAGCTGACTTTCCTCTTTTGCTTTAGTCACCCAGAACCATGTTTCCCTGGCATTCTTCTGCAGTGCGTCTGATCTCAGCCATCATTACATTTGTCTCTACCAATCTGTGGGGGCTGGTGGGTTTTTCCTACTTCCAACAACAGGCTGGGTTAGATGGAACCAACAGAGAGCCTCTATTTTCAGTAACTGTTCCTTAGAATTAGACATGTGATCCACAGATTCCAGAGTTAGAAAACAATGCTAAATTTAGAAACGGCGTTCACTCACTTTAATCATTGAGGAATCAAAGGAAAAAAGAAGCAGAAATGTACTATTTAACCAAATCAGTTTCTATAATTTAAACACTACAATGAAACAGCAAGCTACTATGTTTAAGATGTATTGTTAGTAGACTTTCTTACCCTTTGCTGGCAGATCCATTTGATTTCTATATTAAAGCCCACTTCTTCAGGAATGGTTTCTAGTACCTGGGTGGAAAAGCGATAAAGGTCAGGAAAAATTGTGCTAAAATGTTAAATTTAAGAGTGATTTCCCTCACCTTTTATGTCTGAAATCAAAATGGCTCTGTAGAGCCTATAGAAATTGAATTCCAGCAGACTACAGTGGTACCTCGGGTTACATACGCTTCAGGTTACAGACTCCACTAACCCAGAAATAGTACCTCGGGTTAAGAACTTTGCTTCAGGATGAGAACAGAAATCGTGCTCCGGCGGTGCGGCAGCAGCAGGAGGCCCCATTAGCTAAAGTGGTGCTTCAGGTTAAGAACAGTTTCAGGTTAAGAACGGACCTCCGGAATGAATTAAGTACTTAACCTGAGGTACCACTGTATAGGATTTCCCTTGCAAATGGTAACCACATTAGCAGTCTAGAACATGCTATTCTAATAATCTGCATCTACACAGACACTTCCTGGATTTCGTTTCTGTGACACTAAACCCTGACCAAGAAACAGATCCTGAAGCAAAGACATGCAGATATCAGTTTAGCTTATCAATGGCATCCATGACAAGGACCTCGTTTGCACATAACGCTAAATCAAACCATGCCTTGTTGGAAGAAGTGTGTGGGCACTGAGAGTGAAAACTGCAGCTGCTTTCCTCCTCCCACTGCTGATGCACTACCTGCCAGTTTCTGTAACAAGCAAACCTGGGCTCCTGGTTTGTCTCTCCAAACAAACCATGAGTGGTAAACGAAGAAACAACCTTGGTTATGGCTTGTGGTTGGGGAGGAACAGAGCTTAACCAGAAGGGGGGGGGGGATTGGCATTAAAAAACCACCCCCCCCCTTTCCATTCTGTCAATGCAAGCCTCCACTGGATTAGGTTCTGCTTCAATTATCACTTCCATTCTAAATTTTAGCTTACAATAAACCTAGGGGGAACAAATGATTGCTGTACTTACACTTTGTAAGGAGGGGAATGGCTGCGTGTCAGAAGGAGCATTTTTGTCTTCTTTAAATGATTCTGTAGGAAAATTGTATAAAAGAAGCCTTGAAGAGAAGTCATAAGCAAAAGTCTTCAGTAAAAATGAGGCTTTCCCATCTTTTCCTCCCCCTATGGTCCCCTCGAGGGTTGGGGACCATCCAGAGCAGATTTGGGGAGACACAGGGAGAGGGTACAGGGGTAGGAGAGGAAGAGGACATCCTGTTGCATGAGCCGAAGTCTGTTGCCCAAATGGGGCAACATCACCGGATGCTGCCAATATAGTGCCAGAAAAACTGTGATTACTAGCTAGAGCGAGTTACCGTATTTTTTGCTCTATAAGACGCACTTTCCCCCTCCTAAAAAGTAAGGGGAAATGTGTGTGCGTCTTATGGAGCAAATGCAGGCGGGAGGCTCTGTCAGTGTTCCCTTTAAAGAGCTGTGTGGAGCGTGTGTGCGACTCTTGGGGGCTTTTCCCCGAGGAAGGAGAAGGGCTGCCCTCATCCCTCCTCAGGGAAAAGCCCCCAAGAGCCACACACATACTCTACATGCTCTTTAAGGGGAGGGCGGCTCTTGGGGGAGCCTTAGCCGCGCGCAGCCTCTCCCGGGCAGGAGATGAAGGCTCCCCTTGCCCGGGAGAGGCTGCGTGCAGCTAAAGAAGCCAGGACAGCCAGCAGAATTGCTGTGCTGCGATCCCGCTGGCTCTTCTAGCTTCTGGCTTAGCCGCGCAAAGCCTTCGCAGGGCACGGGGATGAAGGCTCCCCGTGCCCTGCAGAGGCTTCGCGGGGCTATCCAAAAGCCAGAACAGCTAGAGGGAACACTGCGCAGCACTCCCTCTAGCTGTTCTAGCTTCTGGCTTAGCCGATCGCCTCCGCAAGGGAGCGGGGAGCCTTCATCCCGCTTCCCTGTGCAGGCTTCGTGCGGCTATCCCTGGCTTTGGCGGGAGGTGGGGGAAGGGACAGAGCGCATGGCTCTGTCCTTTCCCCCTCCTCCCAGAAAAGCCCCCAAGAGCGCGTGACTCTTGCGGGAGGAAAGCCAGTAGGCTTGCTTTCGCTGAAGCCAGGAGGGCAAGAGGGATCCGTGCGCACCGATCCCACTTGCTCTCCTGGCTTCAGGGGTAGCCCCGCAAAGTCTCCTGAGTGAAGATGGAGGAGCGCTCCCTCTTAGCTCAGTATGCTTTGTGTTCCTTTCTTATTTCTTGTTTTCCTCCCCTAAAATCTAGGTGTGTCCTATCGTCCGGTGCGTCTAATAGAGCGAAAAATATGGTAATTCGCAACTGACAACTTGCAGTCTGGTCGTGCTGCACCTCCAGGGATGCCACTGACCCTGCTCAAAGCTGCACTGCAGTCTACTGGCAAGCCTAGCTTGTCCTTACAAAGGCATGGAAGCCAAAGCAGAAGGCAAAAGGAAAATTTGCTGTGACACTTCCAACAGCTTCTTGCTACCAAGAGAGAGATGCCCTCACTCTGCTCATCTCCTATTTGCTCTATCTCTCTTCTGTCCATTCTGAAGAGCAGGAAGCAGTTAAGATATGCCAATAAGCCCTGGGTGCTTATGCAAAGAACCAAGCATCCCCCCCCTCCCTCCGTATCATAACACTGTTCTAAATGGCCTTGCCAACCCAGGAGACACATTATCTAAATTCTACACTTCACTAAAAGCACTTGTGCTACTTCGCTGGCCCAATATTAACAAACTTGTTGCCAAGATAAAAGGTTGCGGCAATGCAGTCAGCTTAGCAGTACAGTGGTGCCTCGCAAGACGAAATTAATCCGTTCCGTATAGCGTATAGCGGTTTTTTCGTCTTGCGAAGCAAGCCCATTGACAGCTTAGCGGATTAGCGCTATTAGCGGTTTAGCGGCTTTTAGCGATCAGCTGTTAAGTGGCTTATCAGCGGATCAGCTGATAAGCGGCTTAGCGGCTTAGGAAAAGGGGGAAAAAAAAGGGGGGGGGAACCGCAGGAACTCGCAAGACATTTTCGTCTTGTGAAGCAAGCCCATAGGGAAATTCGTTTTGCGAAGCGCCTCCAAAACGGAAAACCCTTTCGTCTAGCGGGTTTTCCGTCTTGCGAGGCGTTCGTCTTGCGGGGCACCACTGTAAAGCAGACTTGAGTGAAGCTCTACCAGGCCAATAGAATATAACTGCCGCATCTCAGACATAAGTAGTGTGAGCTATTGTTCTCATTCAACAGATCAATAAATGTCTGCACAAGCTCTTCCAAAGTACTGGGAGGAGATACTTCATTCTACAAAAACTTCAGATACAACTGTTGAAATGTTAACAGCCAATATGTTGGTTATGAATGGAAGCTGAGAATTACCAAATTTTTCGGCGCTTCTACGTACCTTCGCTATCTTTGGATTTCAATGCAGTCACGTGTAACAGCTACAAGGAGGAAAACACGAAACGCTTTTAAAAGCTATCTTTCAAGTACTGCCCACACATTTCCTGAACCGTGTCTCTGCAATGGCCTCAAAATAATGCTGAGTGCAGTCTACAGCAAGAAGGAAGGCTTGTTCCTATTTGGTCGTCTTAGGAATTCAGATAGTTTGATAGACAATTCATGATGCCTGGGGATACTTTATTTTATTTTATTTAAGTTGCACTAGGTCATATTCAGCTGCTGGCAGTTGTGTGAGGCCCCAGCAACCCAGGGCTTAATAAACACAGAGAAACAGGATTCTGTTGCTGGGTCTCTAGGAGCAACTGTTTCTTAAGAAAAAACTAAGCAACATAACTTTTTTTTTGGCCTCCAAGGACTAGCAAAATCTTACCCAGCAACCTACCACCCCACCCCAAAGCAGTATTTATGATGCTGAGTTTTTGCTGAGGGATGTATTATACAGTATCATGAGTTTATGGAGCTTTTGAGCCCCTGTCAAGAGGAATTTGCAGTTCCAAATGTTTCCCCCTTTTGGGCCTAGCAACTAGGACTCTAGAACTTTTTTAGAACTGGCAGTAGAGGGGGATAGGTGAGTTGAGTGCAGCCAGACTATGGCAGAACTGATGATGTTTCATTCCCTCTGTGGAAGAAGCAGAACTGCATGGAATGTTTTCAATCGCTTCGCAAATGCCCCACACCTTTTGCTACTGCCGTTTTAATACGAAATGTATTAGAGCATTTTTGCAGCAGATAATGAAGGTTAGTAGCCAAAGAGGAGTATGAAGTCATGTTAAGGCTATTGTGAGAAGCACTTGGTATGCATCTATATTATTCTGGATAAAACAAGTCTACATCGGCAACCATTTTGATCTTTCCTTAAGATTCCCATTCCATGGGAGGCTGGGCTAGATGGATCTTTGCTCTGATCCAGGAGGGCTCTTCTTATGAGGCCTTAATGCTTAGCATAAATAGAAGAGCCTATTCCAAAGGCAGTATTCCATGGCAAAGACCATTCTCTGGAACAAAGAGAATATAGACAATGCTTCAAATCACTGACGTCGAACACGAGTTTGAGCCTTCTGTAACCCTTGTGTGGGAAGTAACAACAACATTTTAAAATGTTTTCAATGCTTCTTCCTATAACTATGTCCTGTCCTTGGTAACAGAGAGCTGTCTGCAGTCACACACACATTTGTTACTTCCTGGTTTAATCAGTGACATGCTTTCAGAGGCCTGTTCTGAATCGTGGTTTAAAAACTGCAGCTGGCTGAAAGCATCAGTGCTCAACTTCCAGCTGCAAGCAGCCAAAAGGAAGTCATAACATCTACCCTGTACAGACGTCACTCATTACCGGTGGTTTTCTGGGCTCTGTTCAAGGTGTTGGTCCTTGCCTAGAGCCTCAGCTCCCCTTGCATATTGCTATCATTTGGACAGGCACTGCTTTCTATGCCTATATATATACACACACATACATATTTTAAAAAGTGGTTGCCATAAGGAGCAGGGTCATTTCCACTTTGTTGAGCCTCTTTCCAAAAGGAAAGGCCAGCTGCACGCCAGATTCCATCTAAGTTTTAAGGAAGGCAGTTTAAACTACTGTTTCTCCAGTATTTGGATCAGGCCAATCCAGTAAGTGGAAAGCTGCAGCTACTTCTGTAATTTCACATTACTGCAATTAACTGTGGTTATTGGCTCAGTTCTGGAATTGTTGTGTTTTATCCATTTATTAAAATTACGAGCTGCCTTGATGGCCTATGTTGGATAGGACAGAAATGTTAAGTAAAAACAATTTACTGGCCTCATGGGCCAGCCTGGTACAATACCTTTAATAACTGCAGTTGGGCGTATGTGAGCTCTTTTACGGGAATCTCGAACAGTTCCACTGGCTCAGATTCATCTTTCTTTTAAGCAAATAAGGAATAAGAAGAAAAAGATTAAGTTAGAAAGCTACTGGATAGTGTGAGTTCTTCTAAGGCTGTACTCACTGCTTTTAAAGCTCTTTGATCCATTATGTTTAACTCAGCTAGCAAGCTACAAGTCTAAAAACTAATAATCCTAAACACCTTTGTTTGATAAAAAGATCCCAGGTTTCCTTTGTTTCGTGTTATGTTAAAATACTTGGAATTAACATCATGGGGAAAACTGGGACAGTGGATGCAGCCACTTCTGGACGTCATACTAAACCATGCATAGACAAACTAAGGCCCGGGGGCCGGATCCGGCCCAACCCCCTTCTAAATCCGGCCTGCGGACAGTCTGGGGATCAGTGTGTTTTTACATGAGTAGAATGTGTGCTTTTATTTAAAATGCACCTCTGGGTTATTTGTGGGGCCTGCCTGGTGTTTTTACATGAGTAGAATGTGTGCTTTTATTTAAAATGCATCTCTGGGTTATTTGTGGGGCCTGCCTGGAGTTTTTATATGAGTAGAATGTGTGCTTTTATTTAAAATGCATCTCTGGGCTATTTGTGGGGCATAGGAATTTGTTCTGCCCCCGCAAAAAATATAATCCAGCCCCCCACAAGGTCTGAGGGATAGAGGAACAGCCCCCTGCTGAAAAAGTTTGATGACCCCTGTACTAAACCATAGTTTAGCATGATGTAAAGGAGCCTAGGTGAGTTTTGGGTTTAGGCACTCCCCCCCTTTGTATGTTTGTCTGAAATAAACCATTCATATTAAACATAATTGGGCAGTTCAGATGAAAGTGCAATCACAGCTAAGGAAAAGTGAACATTTCTGAAGACCTTATAGCCATATGGGAGAGGCAAGAGAAAGCAGGGGAACCTGCGGTTTGGCGCAGCTCATTCCAGCTTGTTCATGTCCATGGTAAACTATGATATCTGAATGTAGACATCATCTTCACATTACAAACGTCATATGCAAGATAGTGCTCAACCTATTTCAGAACATATATTTTTTCCCTGGTTCCCTGTTTCAGGTCAGAAACATAGCTTTAATAATAATGTCTAAAAACATTATTTGAATCTCTGCCCATCAGTTAAAAAACGGTCCTGCAAATAAATTGCCCTTAGTTTTTTGGACTATTCCTTGAAGGTGAGTATGCAGTTACTGAAAATATTTAGTTACTACTAAATATGAAACAAAATAGAGCATAATGCAATAATGCATGAAGGTTGAAACTAGTGGTTGTCACAGAAAAGACAGCCTCTCCTGGTATGTCCCACGGAGGACCTTACGGTCTTCAAATAAAAACATCTTGGAGATCCTGGGTCACAGGGAGGTTAGGCTGGCCTCAACCAGAGCCAGGGCTTTTTTGGCTGTGGCCCTGATCTGGTGAAATGCTCTGTCACAAGAGACTAGGGCCCTGCAGAACTTGACATCTTTCCGCAGGGTGTGCAAGACAGAGTTGTTCCACCAGGCCTTTGGCCAAGGGAAATCGAAAGTAACTTTTGGGCTGAAGCAGCTGCTGATAACAGTGACGCAGCATGATTTAGGGCAGAGAGAAAGCTGTTTTGGACTTGCCTTTGGAATGAGGCTTGAAGCAGCAGAGACGCAGCTTGTATAAAGCAGCTTGTTTAAAGCAGCAGAGATGACGCAGAAGGCTAATGCCAGAGACATGATGGCCCTTCAGGATGCTTGTGGGATTCCCAAGCTCAATAAGAAAAATTATACGGACTGGGTTATCTATGCAGAGGCTATTCTGCGGAAAGAGGGTCTGTTTGAGGTTATTACAGACACCCCCCCAGCTCCAGTTACAGATGCATGGAAAGCTAAAGATTCCAAAGCAAGGGGAACTCTTACATTGATAGTATCCCCAGAAGAGCTCTGTCTATTGCGTGATAAGACCTCAGCCAGAGAAATTTGGGGCGCTTTGAGGGAGGCACACTTGAGGACAGAAGCTGGATCTACTATGTTTTATTTTAACAAGCTGCATAATATGGCTCTTGCTGAAGGTGGAGATGTGCGTACACATCTGATGGAGATGCAGAATCTGAGACATGAGCTGCAACAGAGAGGACTCAACTTTCCAGAGGCTGTGTATTCCTTCATGATACTACAATCTTTGGGTTCAGGTTGGGAGTCTGTTGCGACTCAGATTGCTGTACAGCCTACCGCTCAGCTGACAGTGGATTATGTTACTGCCGTGATTCAGAATGAAGCAGATCGCCGGGGTGCTGGCTGCATGGGAAAGGGGGAGTCTTCACAGACGTCATCCCTGAGTGCAGTGGAACCACCAGATGGCGCTAAAGCTTTGAAGGCAGTGAAATGCTACTCGTGTGGACGTCTAGGCCATATGAAGAGGGAATGCAAATATCCCAGGGCCAAGACAGAGCAGCGCAGCGGAAGCTCATCGCGTGGAAAAGGCCAAAGCAGAGGCAAAGGTCCGGTGTCCAGGACAACGCAGCCCAAAGCAATGGTCTCACGCTTCACTCCAAAAGTTGCAGAGGTCCAGAAGACGTCTAGATCTTTCTTCGTTGTTGATTCAGCTGCAACCCACCACATGTGCAACGATAAGCGACTGTTCGTGTCTTTTACACCGCAGGAAGGTGCGATTCACCAGGCGGATGACCACACAATTCCCAGTAAAGGCTACGGAACTGTTGTTCTTCACAGTTTGGACTTATCGATACAGAATGTACTTTATGTTCCAGATGCTAAACATAATCTGCTCAGCGTCGGACAGCTGAATGAGCGGAACATTGACGTTTCCTTTAAGAACAAAAGGTGCATCATCACAAAGAAAAATGATTATGTATTGTATGCTGAATATGTTGATCGTTTATATGTTTTGTATTATGATGATGTTGTGCAGGATGACACTTGTTGCATTGCAGGTTCTAACAAAAGTTTGCATGCAGAATGTATTCATGATTTTCATCGAAAATTTGGTCATTTGGGTTTTGAGGCAGTATCTAAAATGCCTGCCTTGGTTGAAGGTATGACTATTAAACCCTGCAGGTACCTCATGAAGTGCAAGGCATGCGCAGCAAACAAGGTGAAAATGGCTGCGAAAGGTAAGGTGTCTAGTAGGCAAGCTACAGAACCATACCAAATTATTCATGCTGATTTGGTTGGACCACTAGCGCCCTCTTTGGGTGGAAATAGGTACTTCATGGTTCTCATTGGTGCATTTTCCAGGTATATTCATGTGTACAATCTCAAGCAGAAATCAGAGGCTTTTCCTAGGTTCAAGGAATTCTGTGCTTGGTTGGAAAATGTGCATGGTAAGAAGGTAAAAATTCTTTTCACAGATCGCGGGGGGGAATTCACTTCTCAGCAGTTTGAAGCTTTTCTGACTGAGAAAGGAATTCAACACGATTTGTCTAGTCCTCGCTCGCCATGGCAGAATGGACTTGCAGAACGAGCAAATCAGACATTGCTTCAAGGGTTAAAAACCTTGCTGCATGATGCAAATCTTCCAGAGAGTTATTGGGCCGAAGCTCTCTCATGTTTCACTTACAGTTATAATCGCAGGTTATCTTCAGCGATTGGTTGTACCCCCTATGAGAAGATGTTTGGCAAGAAGCCATACATCAAACACATGAAAATTTTTGGTTCTGACATGTGGGTTCACTCACCACAAAACTCCAAGTTAGACAAGCGTGGTTTGCATGGTATCTTTCTAGGTTATGAGAAAGGTTCTTACAGAATAAGGATGACTGACTCTAAGACTATTAAGCTCACAAGAAGTGTTGAGTACAATGCCAAGTGGGGGGAGAATGTGGGAATTTTCCAATGTTATCCTGATGACAGTGATGAGACTGAGGATAGTCAAAAGCAACCACAACCACCCACACCCACTGATGAAAGTTCTGATTCTGAGACTGAAACTGATTCTGAGTCTGAAGCTGAATCGGGTGATTCAGAGGATTTCAAGAGTGCGAAAGCCTCTATGCGACCCTCTGAAAGCTCTGATCAAGAATTGGAGGAACCATTGTTCACAATAGGTCGCTTTTCTCCTAAGAAGGAAGAGGAGAGTGTTGAAGACTTAAGGCTAATTCGCAGGTCACAAAGAGCAACAAAAGGTAGACCTCCAAAGAGATTTGCTGATGAGTTTGCTAAGATAGCAGTAACAGCTGTTAAAAGCTCCAAGAAGGTATTTGAACCTTCAAATTTCCAAGAAATCCAGGATTTGGATTCAAAGGAAGCTGAACCATGGTTAAATGCCATGAAGGCCGAGCTTGATTCCTTGGAAAGGAACAAAACATGGGAACTTGTTCCAGTAGTTCCAGGAATGAAAGTGCTTGGAAGCAAATGGGTCTTCAAAGCGAAGACTGATCAAAATGGCAAGATAGTCAGACACAAAGCCAGATTGGTAGCCAGAGGTTTTGCACAGGTACCAGGTGAAGACTATCACGAGACCTACTCACCCACAGTGAGGTATGAGAGCATTAGGCTTATGCTCAAGCTAGCTGCAGAGGAGAATCTACACATTAGTCACCACGATGTGAATACAGCTTTTCTGTACGGATCTCTAGATGAATCACTTTATATGCTTCCACCTGATGGCGTACAGGTAAAACAGGGATTTGTTTGTGCTCTGAAAAAGTCCCTTTATGGTCTCAAACAAAGTGCACGGTGTTGGCACACAAAACTCACTGAAGTATTGTTTTCTCTAGGTTTTAAGCAAGGGAAAGCTGATCCATGTGTATTTGTCAAAGAGGAGGGGCAAAAGAAACTGTATTGTTTGTTTTATGTTGATGATCTTTTATTCTTTTGGGATGATGTCACAATGTACAATAACGCCCTAGCTCAACTGAAGGAACACTTTGACATGAAAGATCTTGGTGAGGTAAACAACTACCTATCTCTGGAAATAGAGAGAGATCAAGATGGTAACATTCTAGTACACCAGTCACAGAAAATTGCTGATGTGTTAAGCAAACTAAACCTGATGGATGCTAACCCTGTAGACACACCGATGACAACAGGTTATCAGGTAGATGACACTGAAGAAGCATTTTCTGACACTACACTGTACAGAAGTGTGCTAGGCAAGCTAAACTTTATTGCCAGATGTTCAAGACCAGACATTGCTGTTAGCTGTAATTTGCTAAGCAGACAAGTCAACAATCCTACTGTTAAGGATTGGAAAGCTCTGAAACGCATAGCGCGGTATTTGAAAGGCACTATGCATTACAGGCTGAGATTTAACAATCAGAAGTCTGGTGGTCTTGAGATATTTGCAGATGCAAGTTTTGGAAGTGACACTACAGACAGGAAAAGCACGTCTGGAGTTTGCTACATGTACAATCAGGGTCTATTTGATTGGTCATGCAAGAAGCAAACAACAGTTAGCTTAAGTACTTGTGAAGCTGAACTGAATGCACTGTCTTATTCACTTAAGGATTGTGAATGGTTGTTACAATTGTGCAAAGACATGAAAATTCCTGTCAAATGTCCAATCCAGGTTTACCAGGACAACAAAGCATGTTTGGCTTTGCTGAATTCTGAAGGTTGTAAGCAAAGCACGAAGCACTTGCAATTGAAGGTGCAACATGCTAGGGAACGTATTCAGAAGGGACTTGTAACGGTGTCCTATATGCCAGGTAATGAAATTCCTGCTGATGTATTGTCCAAGATTGTATCAAGGGATCAACACTGTACCTATGTGCAGAAGTTGGGTTTGTACTGATATTGTACGAACACGCTGCCCAGTGGTGTTCACAGAAAGGGGGAGGATGTTGGTTTCTGCTCTCTTCACTGTGCAGCGAAAGGCTTGTCACAAGACAATGTTTACATTCCACAGACAGCATTACTGTTGTGTTTCCCACGGGAAAAGGAGACTGGATGTGACGTACACTGGTTTCCTGTTTTTCACTGTTCTCACACAGTGTGCTTCTCTCTGAGCTTCAGAGGAGAGAGGATGCAGTTTTCTGCTCCGGCAGAGACAAGATGGTTTTCTGTAATCTACCAGCTATGAAATGTAAATAAAGCAATATAGAGCATGTTGGCACGTATTCCTCATCATTCCGCTGTGCACTTGGATGCTACAAGATCAACAGTCTGACCCCCCCTCCTTCTGTAATCCTCACAGAACTCTAGCCCAATGGTTGCCATTAATTTGACTCTGAATTGATTTTAGAATGAATTGATTTTAGAATGTATTTCAATTAATTGATTGTGATTTTATGTAAACTGTGTTATTTTTACTGTTGTTAGCTGCTCTGAGCCCGGCTTTGGCTGGGGAGGGCGGGATATAATTTTTTAATTTTTTTTTATTATTATAAGGATTTTTTTAAAAAAACTACTGTTCTTAATTCAAAGCAACCTTACACTTTATCCTCTCACTGAGAGGGGAAAAAATAACTAAATTAATTCAATCCTGCAATTCTAGTCCATTAAATCAATGTGTATAGAGATATAGGATTTGTGGTCAGCAGCACACACAAGTCTGTGAATCACAGCATGAACAAGAAGATAGCATATTTTTCACCTCAATTTATGAACTTGTACTAAAGGAAGTGAAGACGAAATCTTGCAAAAGCACAATAAGTAGTTACTTTCATTATATTACCACAAATCCAAGTCTCTTGAGATACAGCCATTTTACTGCCCATTTCAAAAATGCTAGCCAAGTAAAACAAACAACACATTTAAAAATACCTTTTTCATAGCAATACAGCAAGTAAGATCATGATATATGATAGGGACGTGATCCTTGGAAAGGTGTACATCAAATTCCACAAAGGCTGCTCCCTAAGTGAAAAGAAAGGTTGGAGGAGGGGGCAGCAAATAGATTTTAGCATATGAAAGGCTAATATATATATAAAAAAGACAAATTTGCACACATTTCCACCAACTGTGAAAAGACACAATAGAGTGTTGGCTGGCATTCTGTAGCAATTTATAGAGGAAGTCTGGAAATGAACTAAAACTCTATTTGAGGAGAGTGACATGTTTTAATTCCAAGCACAGCAACATCATTTTTATATAAAATGTGAGTTTTATGAGAAGCATGGTTTTATGTAACGATTTATATTTCATTTTATAGTGTTCATTCTGATTTTATTTATATGTGCAGCATAAATGTGATAGGATAGAAAATTGACTGATCTTTTATTTTTATTCTTTTTTGGGGGCAGGGAGTAACAAGCATCTAAAGAGCTTCTAACATTAAGCCTTCTTATAGTGAAACGTATAAGTTCTCTAATCTGTATCAGGGTATGTTTTACCCAGAGTTACTTGCTCATAACTTTAAAGGGGAAAAATGAGGATCTATTCTGTGAGCAGACATTGAATATAGCCATGGCTTGGAGAAGGAAAAAAGTGACTGGGAAAAGTGAGTCTTGGAATTATGATGGACTCTTGTAGATTATGTACTATAGCTCTCCTTCAACAAGATTCCTTAGATTTAAACTGAGCACAATTCAGCTCTCTGTTCCTTGGTTTTTAGGCTCGCCTTTTCTAATAACTGGAAATGCTAACAGCTGTCATTGCTGAGGTCATCAGGGGGACAGGAAGCAGAACCCTGGCACCTATCCTGGGTACAGCTCCACCTGCAAGCCTCTGCTAGTATATGGAGATACTTTTTCCTGTCTTTCTATGGAATTTGTGATCTTTTGCAAGTGCCCTTGGGAGGACTTTGCCCTGAAAGGCAGCATATATGATCACTGAATGAAGAAATGAATAAAAGATTATGTATTTTCTACAAGGTTCAGTCTTTGCTCATTGATAATAGACAGCCATAGGTGTTAACATGCAAAAAAAGAATCAAGGTAAAATCATCACACACATACATGTTTAGCAGCATTTTTCAAAGAAGCAATGGTATTTTCTCGAAGTTTAGCAAGCCTGGGAAGAGGAAAAAGGAAAAAAGTTGTACTTATTTCTGATGTTGGGAAAAAAATTTCACAAATGATGGGCAAGCAATTTTATAGCTTCTTAATTTGAGTTTTCATTGTACATGCAGCGCCTTGCAACCTTGATCCACCAGGGCTGTCCCAAGGAAGAGGAAAACCTCCTTCCCTGAGCTGAAGTCTGCTAGAGGTTCACAGGATTCACACTAAGGGAGCTACTAAAATTAAAACTCCAAATTCAATTACGCAAACTTACTTGGTGGTGGTTGTAGAGTTTCCTGCGCCCCTGTGTCCAACATCTAAACCTGTTCTGTCACGCCAGTATTTGGCATATGAGGCTTTCACATCACAGGAGTACCCTTGAATTGGCTTAATAATTATGTAGTCGACTAAAAAGAGAAAGCAAATGTCACTTGGTGGTCAAATTCTTTACTTTTATCCAATGAAATCTTTTCTCTCTTCACTAGGTTTAGAGAAACATCACTTAAGATTTACTGGGATATGGTAAAAGTACCTAATGGAGAACCAAAAGGTACACTTTGACTATATTCCTTATTTTCGTTTCACTAGGCCCCTGACACAAACTACTAGTTCTGGTTGAAAAGCACCAGTTTTTCTGAAAGTCCCTGGACTAAAAATTTCTGAAGGCAAAAAGGGAAATGTATTTAGCTTAAGGCCCATGCTTGCATTACCACTATATTAAGCATACCTCTAACTTTTCCAATTGTTTTTCGTGAAAGTCTGCTCATAATAGGAAGAGTGAGAATGCCACAGCTCTTTCCCGATTCTGCAAGAGTGGAGGATAACAGACACGCAGAGCCCACGTGCCCTGGAAGGGCGTCTCCTTGAATCACTGCTTCACTAAGGTCTTCCTAAAAACGCAACAATGTTTACATATTTAATTTTACAGTCATACCACGTGTTGCATTAGGTTCATGTTGCATCTTTTCGGCTTGCGAACGCGGCAAACCCGGAAGTGTATACTTCCGGGTCTCGCCGCGTGCACAGAAGCGTTCTGCGCACTTCACACATGTGCAGAAGTGCTCTATCGCGCCGGCTGCGTGCGCAGAAGCAGCGCTCTAGTTAAAGACTTTTTGGGGTGCGAATGGCACCCCGGAATGGATCAGGTCCGTAACTAGAGGTACCACTGTATTGTTGTGAACTCATCTCGGCACTTCTTTTAAATTCCTGGAAACGTTAGGATGCAGAACTTGGCAGCATTCAGTGGGTTGCAGCCTACAGTCAAGCACCATTACGTCGGATATTGTTCTGCAAAATGAGTCTGAAGGTTTTGTGAATTTACTCATGTATTCAGATGTACCCTTTTACAGTTACATTACGACTGAGAAGGCTAAATTGTGTGAATGAAAACAGTGAGTGGATATTTGAAACGTGAGCTCTGCAAGGTTGCCAAAGAGTAAAAACAGGTTCCTGACGGCTATAAAACAAAACACTATTACTTGGGACACTGGTCTTCAACTGATAGGTCAGGACCACCGTGCAAATATATGGCAAAAGATTAGGAAATGGGTCCCCAAATGCTAGTTTGGGTTAAAGGTGGGTCCTAGGTCTGAAAAGGAGGAAGATACCTGACTTGGAAGATGAAATGGCGCATTTCAAGACAGTTGCGCTCTTTTTGCCTAGAGGCACCCTGATAACAGCAGAGATGAAGAGTTGTATTCAGTGCTGTCCCAAGGCTCAGATTCTGTCAGTGCAAGGATTTTCCTTGTGCGGCAGAACCTTCTCACCTCCTGTTCTTCCTACAGCCTACAGTTCTGGGAGCTCCCTAACCCTGCCAGAGTTGATTTGAGGATGGCACAGGGCGAGGAGAAGGGGGGGGGGATTCCTGTTGCACTAGGGGGAATCTTTGCACTGGCTTCTGCAATTGTAATAATTTATGACATACAGAGCAGAGTCCTTGCAATTTAAAGGATGACTGCAATTATTAACACATCAGTGCACTTGTTCTACAGCAAGGTAAAGGACCCCTGGACAGTTAAGTCCAGCCAAAGGGAACTATGGGGTTGAGGTGCTCATCTCACTTTCTGGCCAGGGGAGCCAGCGTTTGTCCACAGAGAGCTTTCTGGGTCCTGTGGCCAGCATGATTAAACCGCTTCTGGCACAACAGAACACTGACGGAAATCAGAGCACACAGAAACACTGTTTACCTTCCCACCACAGCAGTACCTATTTATCTACTTGCACTGGTGTGCTTTTGAACTGCAAGGTAGGCAGAGCTGGGACAGAGCAACGGGAGCTCATCCCGTTGTGCAGATTCAAACCGCCAACCTTTGGTGCAGAGACATTTGGGGTGAACACCTCTGTAGCACCCCAAGAAACTGTGTGAAGCTTCCATGATTGCTCCACTGCTTACATGTCTCTTGTGCTACTAAGCTGGGCATTTAGTTAAGACAGAGCAACTATATCCGTGCAGAGCATGTGTGAATGTGTTGTGTGATTGAACAGATGAAATAAATCATTTATTTTGAACACTGGTACCACTGCCTTGATCTCTGTGCTTCCCCCACACCCATCCTGGGTTGCATTCATGACCCTAGGTTTCCACAAACAGAAGGCACCTCACCTCCCCCCCCCCCCGGCATAAAAAAAGAACTTCTCCAAGGCATCAGGGGCTACCAAACACTGTAAGCTATGCTGTATGAAGTTGCAGCGGGAGGGGGAAATTGGCCAAAGCTGGGAAAAGAAACAGGGGGGCAGCCCAAAGGGTTCAGAAGCCCCCACACCTGGAGAATTGGTTGTATGAGCCTACTTTTGCTCATGCAGTCACTGGATGCAACCTGGTCGGTTTCATAAGTCCTCAGATAATCAGTAGAATAATACAGTACAGTGGTGCCTCGCAAGACGACATTAATCCGTTCCGTGAGGCTCTTCGTATAGCGGTTTTTTCGTCTTGCAAAGCAAGCCCATTGACAGCTTAGCGGATTAGCGCTATTAGTGGTTTAGCGGCTTTTAGCGATCAGCTGTTAAGCCGCTTATCAGCGGATCAGCTGATAAGCGGCTTAGCGGCTTAGGAAAAGGGGAAAAAAAGAAAAAAAAACCCGCAGGAACTCGCAAGACATTTTCGTCTTGCGAAGCAAGCCCATAGGGAAATTCGTTTTGCGAAGCGCCTCCAAAACGGAAAACCCTTTCGTCTAGCGGGTTTTCCGTCTTGCGGGGCACCACTGTAGTGGATTAATTGCACAAGCCCAATACATTTGATGATGCCAAGAGGTCTAAAACATTCCTCATTCTGTGAGGTTCTTCCCCGCCTTCCACTTTCCTATCTATAAATTGTACCAATAGGATAGAGGTATAAAAAGGCTTTCTGTCCACCAATATTAAACAAATAGCTAAGCCCTCACCTCAAAAAAGTCAAAGATTAATTCCAAATTGTCCGGTTCCATGGTCTGAATAGTATATTCTGTCCATCTATCAGGCTGCAGACCATAACCACATTCTGGCTGAGAATGACGAGATTTGAACTCAGTGTCACTTATTAGTGAGATCTCCAGCGTATTTGGCATTTTTTGTTGAATTGTAGGTGACAGTCTATCATCCTCTTCATCTTCACCCTCCTCCTCCAAGCCTTCAAGGGTGAGCTTCACCCTAAGCAGTAAGGAGAAAGCAAAATCTGATGTCACATTATGTAACAAATCTCCAGTGGCATCAATAGTGACAGAATAATGCATTATGCTTTTGGTAACACAATGAACTCAAGGCACTATAAATGCAGCATTACTTTTCTACTTAAGGACTCCAGTGTACCTATAATTTGAGTGTCTTGGGGGGTGGGATGAAGGAAGAAATTCCTAAAAGGAGGCTGCATATGTACTATAAACTGTACAGATTTTTATTTTTAGTTTCCCAAAAGCAACTCAAGGCTGATTATAAAAGACTGAGAAATAACCACAATAAAGCCAGAAGCTATGTAGGGGGAAAAGAGTTTCTGAATTTAGAAAACGGACTGGGAAAGGAACTCAGTTTTTTCACTATGCCAACATAGATGGATAATCCAGTAGTATTCATATGCTAAAGATGGGATTTAGTTTCAATAACAAATGGAGAACTTTGATTAGCATGATCATACCTAAACCTGGATTTTTTGAATTTTCTCTTAGTTATAGATACAGGAGGCTTTTCAGAAAAATGCAGGCGTAGCCTTATTTCTGTCTGGCATGTCAGCCAACCGGAATCAACACTTTCCACATCATCTGACAAAGGAAAAACATAATAATTACAAAATGATTTTGCTACATTCCAGAATGACACCAAAAAGACTTCTTAAAGTTGTCACCAAAGCACTACTGTCCCAATATCCCAGTTTCCAAAAGGGATGTGCCATCACAAGCTAGTTGCTGCTGTTGAAACTAGTATAGGTACAAAAATTTGAGGCATAACAACACAGACCCAAGCAGACATACTGGAATGACCCTAATAACAATAAACGGCTTGCCGGCATGACCATTTTCACTATGTTTACATGCTAATAATAATAATAATAATAATAATAATAATAATAATAAATTTTATTTATATCCCGCCCTCCCCAGCCGAAGCCGGACTCAGGGCGGCTAACAACAATCAAATAATCCAACATTCTAAAAACATTTCATTCTAAAAATTAATTAAAATCATCAAATTGATGGCAACTGTTAAGCAAAATTCTGTGCAAATTGCCAGAGAAGGGAGTCAGGCTGCGCCCTGACCAAAGGCATGGTGGAACAGCTCTGTCTTGAAGGCCCTGCGGAAAGATGTCAGGTCCCGCAGGGCCCTAGTCTCTTGTGACAGAGCGTTCCACCAGATTGGAGCCGCAGCCGAGAAAGTCCTGGCTCTAGTTGAGGCTCTAGAGCCCTGGCTCTAGTTCTAAAACTATGGATGAGTTTTCTGCATGAGCAGAAGTAAGTCTGCAAAAGCCCAGGGCTTGTGCATTCCCCACTCCTCCCCCCACAGACCAGGAGGAGGAATAAACTAGGATTCAGTTTAGATTTTCATCAAATCCTGGCAAATCACTATGTCTGTAAGAGGAAAAGTGGCTTAAAATACTGTAAACTCAAACCAGGTCAACTTCAAACTGTGAGTTATGAAACAAGCTTGTTCAATATGCCAAAGTTTATTTTAAAGAACTATTCCTGGTTAGTACATAAGAAGCCAGGAATCAGCAAAAGAAAAACTGAAACCTGATTTATGACTCCTGTTAGCAAAATGAAATAGGAGTGCTTATAACAGAGGCTTTGCTTGGGCTCAAAACAGATTGGCTTTAGTGTTCCAGGCAAACCCTCCTACTGTGTGGAAATCCACCATATTGCATTTGAGTTTCCAAAATCAACCTTGAACATGTTGTGCACCAGGGAGAGGAAATTTACTATCATTTATTTTAAATGGCTTTTAATTCACATTTGAAGGCACTCTTTCTACACAAGGCAGCTTACAAAACTCCTACATAAAAACAAAACTACGATAACAGTGCTTCTTACCAACGATTCCGAAGTGTCCGTCATCAACGGAAATATCCTCTAAAAATGAAGGAACAAACAGTGAGAGAAGTTCACATTCACAGGCTACAAATTATTGCGACTTTAAGCCTCAATCCTACACATACTTATTTGGGAGTAAGACGTATTGAACTTTACGAGACTTTGATCCAAGATGGCATGTGGAGGACCACGTTATCAGTAATGGTTCTACTTTTGCACTTCACCGTTAACTGCTATAAACCAAAACATTTAAAAAGAAAAACAAAGCAGCAGCAAGTTTACTGCAACCTGCAAGATACCTCTAAGCTTTGTTTTCTTGCTAACATTATCTCCAGGCAAACTTAGCATGATGGACAGTACTTACTTCAAAATGAGCTATGTAAACTGGAAAAAAGGATATTGCATTATCTTGACAATATACAATCCTAATTGCGATTATACTAGAAAGATAATGCTATGTTACTAATGTGACAGACATTAAACTATCTGCTAAGCAACCAATAGTTCAGATATAAATCTTCTGCGTTTACAATTAAAAATGCTTATTT
This sequence comes from Podarcis cretensis, assembly GCF_951804945.1. Lineage (NCBI taxonomy): Eukaryota > Metazoa > Chordata > Lepidosauria > Squamata > Lacertidae > Podarcis > Podarcis cretensis. The sequence goes on along the minus strand of NC_137172.1, from coordinate 114,925,794 downwards.
TCTTCCCTTTGCTAGAAACAATAGTCAAAGTTTCACCTTCAGTCCATGCTACAGAAAGGTAAAAGATGAAAAGCTTTAGACATAGAATAAACTCATGAATAAACAGAATTATTCAGAGTTTAAAGCTGAAGTGTAACCCTCTAATATCAAAAGCTCAGTTTTACCCATGTTCATTTTCAGGCGCTATTTATATTAGGTCTGACCTTTCACCTGTAGCAAAAGAGTTGGGGTTTTTTTTGTCCATACAGAAAAAAATATCAGTTTGGAATAATCCCGTGGGGACCTTAAACTGTTGTGTGACTAATCTCCTTCAAGGTCAGGGGGACTACTAAGTTAAAAATTGAGAACAGCCACCGGGAGAATGTTTTCAAAGCAATGTAATTTCTCTCTAATGAGGTTATTGGGTCTTAGGTTGCCTAAGGCAATACTCCCAATAGGATTGCACTGTAAGGCTTGGTGTGCACATCTGTTCAGAATAAAGTCACCCTAAATTCAGTTAGATTTGCTCCTAGGCAACCATGCAAAGGATTGCAGTCTTAGAAGGAAAACCTAAGTTCATTCCTTTGAAGCCCATAAACTAAGAGTATGGATTTCACTTTCAAATACAGTCGTACCTTGGAAGTTGAGCGGAATCCGTTCTCGAAGTCCATTTGACTTCCAAAATGTTCGGAAACCAAAGTGCGGCTTCTGATTGGCTGCAGGAAGTTCCTGCAGCCAATTGGAAGCAGCGGACGCCCCGTTGGACATTCAGCTTCCAAAAATTGTTTGCAAACCAGAACAGTCACTTTTGGGGTTGCGGTGTTCAGGAGCCAAAAAGTTCAAGAACTAAGCTGTTCGAAAACCAAGGTACGACTATAATGCTATTTAGGTGGACACATTTCCATTCAATTTTTTTAAAAAAAAATATGAATGAAACAAAATCAGCCAACTGCAATCTTTTCAGGTACACCTGCTCCAGAGAAGACAGTATATAACAACAATCACCTTATTGAACCACCTTCAGGAGGAAAAACATTAGTTTAGACCACATGTTGCCTTTTGTACAGCTTATCTCAAATGAGTAGAAAAAATATCTACATTATTTATCCTGTACAGTGGAACCTCAGTTGTCGAACATAATCTGTTCCAGAAGACTGTTTGACTTCCAAAATCTTTGACAAAGGAGGCACAAAGGGCGGCCTGCAAAGTCAATGAAGAAGATTGAAAAAAACTCAGTAGAAGCCATTAGACTTCCATAAAGCGTTCAAAAACGGAAGCATTTACTTCCAGGTTTTCGGCGTTCGAAAACCGAAACGTTCGGCTTCCGAGACACTCGAAAACCGAGGTTCCGCTGTACTTATATTATGTCCTATTGTATTCATGAATATGCTTATGATAATGTTTCAGAAAACCTCCAAGGCAAAAATAATCTCTCTTACGAAAACAACTGGCACTCTGACTTAATGTTAGCCACAGTCAATTTATGGTTTCCACCACAGAGAAATGGTCTGTAAAGAACAAAACAAAACATAATCATGAGCGCTTAATCTCAAAGCGCAGTGACTATTGTCAGTAACGCTCATTTTAAAATGTCCTGTCTCCTTCTTTTAATGAAGACTCCGGGGGTTCACAAATTCCTCCTCTGTCTAGTGAGCATGGCAAGCCTCAATGCAGAGGATCTTCAAAGAGCAGCACATCAGCTGCTATGAGCCCTTGGGAGGAGGAATGGGGCTCATCCATGTCACACCTCCAAAGCCCAATGTGAAATCAAGAGGCAGCTCATCCTCCCTAGCAGACAGCCAAAATCTGTGGACCCCTAAAAAGAAGAAGGCACAAATGGAATTTATGTTTCAAATCCACACTATTTTCTCCACAAACACTTTAAATGCTTGTGCTGTGCTAAAAATGGTGCCTTTGTAGCAGTGGTCTTAATCTTAATCCTACAAAATATTACCAATTCCACTAAACCGTTTTGCAAAATATTAGTAATCTTATGCATATGCCTCAAAAGAGATGCAGTTCATGCCCATACCTAATGGGGTTATTGATCGTGGTGGTAGATGAGTCTCCCACTTGTGAATTATGACTTGGCATGGACCACCGGTTTTCTGTAATTTAAAAGTTAAATGTCTGCAATAATTTTCGTTAAATCCCGATTTATTTATCTTTTAACCAGTGATGCCATTTACAATCCTTTGTGAGCGTAGTTTACTTATACCACCTTTGAAGCGCAAAGCTTTAAGTTTAATTCACACCATGTATACCATAATCATTGATGTCATTAAGACGCATCTCATCACCCTATGACAAAAAACCCCATTCAAATCACACTGCCATCTTATACTGAAGGGGGGTGGGGGGTGGGAATGCAATGGCAGCCCCTTAGTCTATCCTCCCATTTCCCCTTCATCTATGCATTCAGCTTAATCTCTGAACAGAGCTTGCATAAATCAGTCCTGCTTGGAGGTTAGATTGAACATATGGGTCAGGATCTAAGCCAGTGGATACAATCCCATGCACAGACCCCACTCCACAGGTCCAGATGGCTATGTGAGCTAGCCTAAGTGGTGACAAATTCTGACAAGTGTAGGGTTTTCCAGTATAGTTGCAATCGTCATACATGCTAACAGGCCAATTTTGGAACGGTCGTATGGGTATAACTAGTCACAAAAAATTGCAAACGCATGCTAACCAATTTGGGCGCTTAACTAATTGTTATTGCTTTCTACAGTGCGTCAGACACAGAAGTTAAGTATGACACAGAACACAAAGTCTGCACAGCATACCATAGCCCCAAATCTTCTGCACTTATATGCAGATACAACACCCCACCACCACTGAACCAGCATAGGAAACAATGGGGATCTAAGGCTCCCTTTCCACATGCGGAAGGAGTCTTCGGTTCAAAGAAGGGCTGCTTTGTGCTTCTGTGCCAAATATGTGAAAATTTCCTGCTTGTATAGAAGAGTTTTCACAAGTATAAGAACTGCATCATAACCCATGTAGTACAGCCCTGTATGAACTCCTGTGCAATTGTCTGAGGAAGAGCATTAGCAGCTATTTGGATCCAACCCATTGCTTTGAGCACTGTGAAAACAAGAGGCCTGAATTTCAAAATGAATGCCAGTAATAAAGTTCTTTAAACACACACACACATATTCATGGGTTGTTTTGTGTGTTTTTTTTTGTATATTTTTGGTTAAGGTGATAGAAAATGTGTACAACTCAGAAATGAACAAGGCAGAGGGCTAGGTAGGAAAAAAGAATAATTAATGTGTATCTTTCAGCCTGATCAGCCAAAATTTTATTTAGTACTTGGGTGCTCAAAATTTGCCATTTTGAGGGTTCTCAGCTGATCTTTGGGTCTTATAAAGCCTGGTTTGCAGCTGATTGGGGGTGTCTGCAAACCCCCTTTGGGCTGAGCCATGTCTTTACCAACCCCCCCCCCCCAAACTATGATGTAGTACAGGTGGGCACAGTTTGGACAAAATGGCCTTGTGAGCCAAATGGGGAGGACTGGTGGGCCTGATTAGGCCCACAGGCTGAGGGCTCCCCACCACTGACAAAAAGTAACCCACAGGATGGATAAGTGTGGCATCAGAAGCCAATCACAGCGTGCTTGTTTTCACATGATGCAATTTCTTAGCTGACATCAAAAATGAGCCCCATGTCCCCCTGAAAATAGTAATGAAACTTCTTGAGATGTCTATGTCTCAACACATCCTAAAAACAGGAACTGCCCAGAATCCAGATAGACTGTAAACAAGTTGTACACATTACTAAGTTTTGAGAACTCTTTCTTCTTCCAACCCAAGTGTATGCATTCACAGTATACAGTATTCCTAAAGAATCTACTTGAATTAGCAAACATTTATTTAAGAACCTAAGACTGCAACTCTAAACACATTTTCAAGGGAGTAATCCCCACTAAAAATAGTGAGACAAAGGGTTGTAATCTAATGCTGTTCACACACAAGCAGACATATGCTTTTTAGTAACTCTCCACCCTCCTGCAGTCCCAAATACCCCCAAAATCTGCTCCAGAGGATTCCCAAGCCCTTCAGAGCCGATCCTGAGGGTGTGAGGGGGACTGCAGGGGGAGGAGAGGAAGATGAAATCCCATTGCACAAGTGGAAATCCATTCACACAACACTGGATTCTGCCCTTCCTTCCAAGTACAAAGCACAGAATTGTGCTTCCACCTACAGTTATTGCCATTATTCAGCTGTAGAGCTGACCCTCCTACGTTTTAGATTAAAAAAATCTATTTAAGAATCATATATTTTAAAATCAAAAGCACAGCATAATTCACAAAGACCCAAGACCATCTGTTCTCACTTCAGACACTGGGAACAACAGAGTCATCCATACAACATCTGCTGAGGTTTTACAAGTTCAAAATATAACAATTATTAGAATTATTATTTTATTATACCCCATCGACTCCGGGTGGTTTCCAACGCATATAAAAACATAATAAAACATCAGACTTTAAAAACTCCCTGATACAGGGCTGGCTTCAGATGTCTTCTAAAAGTTGTATAGTTATTTATCTCCTTGACATCTGATGGGAGGGCGTTCCACAGGGAGATTAGTTTGTGTCTTTGAGCCATTAAACCCATGTAGTTTATTAAATTAAATGTTTGTACAACTGAATCTATGGTCATACAACACGCACTAAATAAAATAAATCATCTGAAAATGCAATATGCTTTTAACTTATAAGGCAGTATTATCTTTTGTGGACACTGTACTATTTAGTAGCTAAATCAGAAGGGATGGCATATGCACCCCAAATGAAATTTACAGTGGTGCCCCGCAAGACGAATGCCTCGCAAGACGGAAAACCCGCTAGACAAAAGGGTTTTCCGTTTTGGAGGTGCTTCGCAAAACGAATTTCCTATAGGCTTGCTTCACAAGACGAAAATGTCTTGCGAGTTCCTGCGGGTTTTTTTTCCTCCCCCCCCCTTTTCTAAGCCGCTAAGCCGCTTATCCGCTAAGCCACTAAAAGCCGCTAATAGCGCTAATCCGCTAAGCCGTCAATGGGCTTGCTTCGCAAGACGAAAAAACCGCTAGACTAAGAGACTCGCGGAACGGATTAATTTCGTCTTGCGAGGCACCACTGTATTTGAAAAAAGTTGTGCAAGCAGTTTCATACTGGATAGACTTATCTTTTCTAGCCAGTATCTATGGCTGCTAGCAGAGCGGGTGGGTGGGGTTTTTGTTAGACACTTCTAGAAACAGATGATTAACAACAGAAACAGTAACTTTTGAGTTACCAGGGTCAGGTAATTTTCTAAGAAAGCATTAGGATCTCCCTTCCCGCAAGCACAAATAAATCAAGATAATACAATAGAAGTATGGGATGGGGTATAGAAAAATATTTGCTTAATGTTTCTAAGGAAAGCGTCATATAAAAAGGAAAAGGGCTTCCTAGAAAGCCAACAAGGTGCCAGCTATTTGTACTCTGCCCATGGTCTCTTAGTGTTATTTTATTTCTAAAGCAAAGGAGGGGGGCTGATGAGAGTGAACTGCTGTCACTCAAGCTACTATAGATCACTCTTGTCTCCCCTGATGTTGTTGGACTAAACCTCCCATAATCCAGTCGGTTTAGCCAATAGGGAGGGACTAAGGGAGCTGGGGAACAAAGTTGAAGAATACTGCTCTAGATTCAAGAAATCATCTTGATAGCTTTATGCCCAACCAAGCTTCCGCAAGCATCTAAGTAATGTGAACTATTTTTACAGCTGGGAAGTTAGGGAACTGTAACTGTTCCCAATAATAACAACTGACTACATAGCTGTCATCTGCCCTGATTCAAATTAGTCCAAGACAACCTAATGAGGAGTTTAACAGCAGTAACAGAAAACAAGTCAGTCTCCTTAGTAATAATATTTAAAGAAGCATCATGTCAATTAGCTCATATATTTGAAAGTAAGATGGAGTCATACGTTACACGTTAGCAGAAAAATGCCACTTGGACTACTCAAATTATGAATCAGGCCTAAGTTTAGGTTTACATATTCAATCTTGACAGGTATTTTTGGTCATGTTCTAAGAAATCGTACATATATATTTAGTGTTCTAAATGCACTCCCATCAACAACAAATTTGTGCTTCACCTTCTAAGGTGTTAGTGACAACATCATGGTAAAATCAGAGATTTATCACTCTTGTGTTTAAAAGTTTATGTAAAAAATAGTGAACCTGTTAACTTGCCCTATAAGCATTAAGACTGCAACTAGAAGGTCTGTTTTATTTCCTGGTTCATGACACTTGACACATTTCTGTGTATAAAAACCCCTTCATTTGGCTCTTATCTCAGCCTTAGTCTTATTGTAGGCAGTTTCTCAACTTATAATAAAATGCGAATGTTTTGCAATGTATTTTTAATGTTGAACACCACCCAGGGATCTTTGGATAAAGGGCGGCATATAAATTGAACAAATAATAATAATAAGGACTACAATACATTCCAGTCATTAAGACCAATCAAGGCTAAGTGAAATGACTAGAAATGGGAAAAATGCAACAGGAAGAGCCATTTAATGAAAGCACTGATTATTAATTCAATACACAGGAGCATTTAATGTTATGTTTACTTATGTTACAGTCAGTCGCCACATTCTACTTTGTGTTCTTAGTATTGCTCCTGTTTTCAGCTTCACTGTATTATATCCTCACATGGGAACAATACATTCTTTATGCTAGAATAACCACCCCACAATAAAAATGCACACTTTTGCCAATATCGAGGCTCATAGTGTCCATCAATACGGGCTCTTTCCATATGTCTCTACTCTGCTATTCCATAAAATTCATACTTACCACAGAAGACTCTGCGTCACACGGAACTTACAGAGTGCACAATACAGAGCACCTACTTAAAAGGAAACAAACTCACCAAATATGTTCTGTGAAGTTTGCATGTATTACAAGGGAACTTGATTTATTTCAGATTGTTTTTCTTTTTTAAAAAAACCCACTATGTTGTAGCTGAATTCTCTTCCATACTTTAAACATTTGGCAATATTTAAAAGGGTGTGGGCAGAAAGGGATAAAATCTAACTTCGGCAAGGGTTCTGGCTTATGAGTCCACAAGCCTTCACCAATTTCTAGTGTGTGCTGCAAAACTACTTAGGCAAAATCTAGCTACTTTCTACTGCTGGACTTATGTTGCGAGTATGGTAAATGCTTGTGCTATGTTTAAAACTCTTTAAATACAAGTTACAAGCAACAAGAATTTTTTTGGAATGCACCAGTTAAGCTTGATATGCTTCACGTTCTACATCTTTCTTACATAGAAAGCACTTGGGTAGGAAAAGCATGAGATTTGCAGATCACAGCATGCATCAGTTTACATAAGTATTTTGATCAGCACGCAAGCTGGGAAGCAGTGATTTGTGGTTTGCAAATACTGTGCAGAAGGTTATATGCAGGCACACTCTCAAAGTATTTTGATCAGCACGCAAGCTGGGAAGCAGTGATTTGTGGTTTGCAAATACTGTGCAGAAGGTTATATGCAGGCACACTCTCCACATAGAATTCAAGGTCTCATACACAACTGCTTTCTGGGTAGGAAGCTTTTACTGAAGTTAAAAACAGGAGAATTGAATTCAAAATGAATCCAACAGTCAACTATACTGTGGGCTATTTCCAAACACCATACCACTGGGAACTTATCCCTAAGAGTTAGTCAACAATTTATATTGGTGCTTATTTAGGCATACGTACCTGGGGTTCTAAAAAGGTCCCCTGAAAGTATCGATATTCAATATCATCTCCCCTAGGAAGTGGAACTGTAGTTCTCCATAGCAGGCTGCAGAAAAGTGTTTTTGAAAACATTTTAGAAAAGATATAGGATGGCTGTACAACAAGGACACTTGCTTTAAAAATCCCTGTGTGTGCGCACACCCCTCAGAATACAAGGTGTCTGACCTATACTTCCACGTTGTTTCAAAGGGCCATTTCTGCTGTGACACTATCTATTTTAAAAGCATCCATGCAATTAGCTCCACGTGGAAAATGAGTGGTGCTCATTCATAGCACAGTGATCCAATAAGGGCTGAGTTCTCAGTTATATGTGAGAAAAGCAGACACCGGGAATTCCCCCCCCCCCCCGCCTAAGTGCAACCACCGCTATGATAGTATTAAAAAACTGAACTTAGGGGCCTTAAAGCTACATCAGATTTGTCTCTTCTCAAGAGGCAAGACGAAACTGCTGGGGTAAAGAAAAGGAACAAGATGCCTACTGCATGCAAAGAACTCACCGTGCAGCTTTCTAAATCACACTGGAAGGGGCTGGGGAAAAGGTAACATTTGATGAAGGTATGCAGGGGTAGCCAATGCGGACTCCATATATTGTTGGACTACACCCCTCATTATCTTTGACCAGTGGCCATGCTACTGGGGTGATGGACACTGTAGTTGAATGTGTTACATGGGTGAAAGTGCTTTTTTACAGGCACGCTTGAAACAAATGTGAGCAATTCAAGTGCTTAAGCAGGGTTGAAGTATATACGAAGCCAGAAGGGATAATCCACCTCAAGTGTCATTTGTCTTCTAGAATGAGGTGCTCAGAAGTTGAGGTAAAGAACAAGAAGTAGCACTTGAACTGTATAATTGGTGTCAAGCCAGCCTGCATGCATGGTTGTGAATTTCAAAATGTGCTACTGAAAGAAACTTACACATCACCAGCCTCCTCCTCTGGCTGTAGGATTACTGCGGATTGGGGATCCCAACTTCCCAGAGAATTGCAACTGCCACATATTGCCAAAACTTCTCCTAGAAAAAGAAATATATACTAGAAAGCATACAATAAAGCTTCTGAACATTTAAGAGTTTTCACAATACACTTTTGCCAGTATTATGTAACGTATCAGGCCCACACTAAGAACAGGCGCAGACTCGAAATTATTCAACTTCTGAACTGCTTTTCTTTTAAGAATATCCAAAACGCTATCTAAAAATCATAGAACTAAACAAGCAGCAGGAGGAATTTATGTGCCTGTCCAAGCACACATAAGGCGAGGCAGACCTAAGGGGGGGGGGTGTCTCAAAACTTGCATCTCATGAAGTTACTTCATGGTTGGAACTTTTGCTCACTCTCCTCCTGCCATGTCCCCCCCCCAATCTGCTCCAGGGGGTTCTCCTAATCCCCTGGAAAAGATTTGAGGGGACATGGGCAGCAGAAGAGTGAGGGATAGCTCTGTTGTACAAATGGAAGTTGTTCCATTCACATAATTACTTTTTTGCATTCAACTCTCAGTCTTTCTCTCACTCAGAAAGCCCAGCAACGGGGTGATAAAGCCCTCTGGGAACAGACCCTGCCCATGTATCAATCTGTTAGCAGATAACCTTTAAACGCTTATTTGGGAGGGGGGCTGCTAATTAGTTACAATTAGTCCACTAAAGCAGGCTGTTCTATACAGTGGTAACAAAGAGAGGATTGAAGAAAAGGAAACAGATAATTTGTACATTACTGTGAGCCTGGAAAGTGGCAACCTAAGCATTTATTCACTGCAGTGAAATACCATTCCCAGCACTACTCGATACACACATAACACTATATGGATCCACCGGGGGGGGGGGGGGCAGGGGGGTGGAGAGAGGTGAAATGATATCCCAAAGCTGTGTACAAGCTGCTGGTTAGCCTTGTAGGAACATTTGTGCAACACATTCCTGCATTAAATAAGTCTTGTAAGCATTTATACAGGTCATGTGTTCTAAGCTAAAAACAGTCGACTGACTGTTATCTGAGACACCAATAACTTGTCTGCTGCCTGGTGAGCTTGGGCCATTATGTAATATTTCTGAACATGTCACCTGGCAAGGGAAAAGGATCAAGTAGGTGACTTGGACAGTACACTTGTTATGAGACCAATGCAGCTTTGTTGGCAGAGCTCAGCAGTGGAGGGTGGAGATATAAAGAGAGGTCGAAAGAGGGCAGACACAGACCTAGGAAGCTGTGCGAAGAGGACCAAGTATGTAGGGTACTCAATTTTATATATAAAAAAATTATATCTAAAGAGGAAGAGAATACAAGTGGGTTGGGAAAAACACTGGTGCCAAAGTCTACAAGGGACATGAGCATGCATGCATATGCTTGCATGTCAGAAAGCCAAAGCTTATTACAAGTTTTTTGTACCTGGTGGTGGTATTCCTCTTACTTCAAAGGTAATGTGGCAAGGTGACATGCTTGTGAATTATGTTCAACAGCTGCTGTACCCTATTGAAAAAGGAGGCAAAAAAAGCAGTAGTTTAGGAGCAGGTCATTTCTGTATACATCTCAATATTATACCCTTTTTTTAAAAAAAATCCAGTTATACCGAATTCCCTTCTGGAGAATCTTCCAAGGGCCACATGTCAGGAGAGGGTGGGGCCAGAGGCAAATGTGAGCAAAGAATACAATTTTTACCTTTGCACAGTAGGCTAGTTTCCACACACACTCACACATCCTTCTCTATCTTCCATGCAGACAACCAAGAGGAATTATCAGAGTTCAGGGACACATTCAAGTCAGGCAAAAACATTCAAGGTATGAAGAAAGGCCAGTGAGGGGTATGGTGTGAGGAAAATTATGAGAGCCAGGCAGAGAGGCTTAAAGGGTCACATTTGGTCCCCAGGCCTCAGTTTCCCCACCTGATTTATATCCCGACTTTAAAGAATAAAAATATTTGTAAGGTTGCTTACAATCAACAGAAACTCTGCCATGTGTGGATTAAATTTCAGTTTGTTCATTCCCACCCATGTCTGGGGACAATTCTGACACTGAATCAGAATTTCCAGAGATTAGGAGCTGGAAATGAGGCAGTACTGAGAGCAGGGCCTGCTGACAGATGGGTAGAAGAGGTCAGATTTGGGGGGGACAAGACCAGAAGAGGCCCCAGATTCTTAATTTTCTCCCCCCCCCCCAAGTCACTCAGTTGGACATTTCTGAAGGAAGTTAGAGAGCAAAACATGAAGGCAGCTCTAATGCTTCTGCAACTCAACAGGCAGCACAGTTGCTAAGGACACTTAATCAATGTTGCTAAGTCATTAGAGGAAGGAATGTGGACCATCCCCACCAAAGAGCAACAGAAAAAGCAGGAGAAGCTGGATGCAGGAAGGTACTGGGGTATGTTTGTTAAAACACTTTCCTGGAGCAAACATTACTTTATTTACTCTTAGGAGTGTATAAACACAACTGGCTGGTTTTGGTATGTTTTACTCAGAAGTACCTCCCTTGAAATGGGACGCGGGTGGCGCTGTGGGTTAAACCACAGAGCCTAGGACTTGCTGATCAGAAGGTTGGCGATTTGAATCCCCGTGACGGGGTGAGCTCCCATTGCTCAGTCCCAGCACCTGCCAACCTAGCAGTTCGAAAGCACATCAAAGTGCAAGTAGATAAATAGGTGCCGCTCCAGCGGGAAGATAAACGGCGTTTCCGTGCGCTGCTCTGGTTCGCCAGAAGTAGCTTAGTCATGCTGGCCACATGACCCGGAAGCTGTACGCCAGCTCCCTCGGCCAATAAAGCGAGATAAGTGCCGCAACCCCAGATTTGGCCACGACTGGACCTAATGGTCAGGGGTCCTTTTACCTTTACCTCCCTTGAAATAAAAGATGTTTCCTTCTAACGAGAAAATATATATATTATAGCGCCCTGTCGATTTTCCATGTCATCCAGGCAACCACTACTGGCCTGCTTGTCATCACTGAGCTGTTATTTATACAGTCACCATAAAACAAATATATATAATGCAAAAAGAATCAGCAACTACATTCACAAAACAATTTACCTTGCAGTTAAATTTCCTATGTATTTTAATGCAAATATTCTTTAAAATCAAGGCAGACAATATGTTTTAAGTGCATATATGTTTTGTATATTTGTATCTCGATTTTCCTCTCAGGAGCTCCAGCCTGTGTTGTTTGCCTTCCCCTTCCTACTTTTATCACCACAACAGCTGTGTGAGATAAGCTAGGTTGAGTTTGTAGTTCAAGCACCGAAGCGGTCAAACTACACATCTACATATGTTTACAATTTTTCTGCGGGTTGCTATTTATCGGAGTCAGCAAATTTTTTGTTTGTTTGTTTTGGTACTTTGCTGTAAGTATCAGGACTATGAAACCCTGCAAGGAGGGTGCTTTCCTGGCTTTATTTGCATGATCTGTGGAGATGCATGGAGATTCATTCTGTAGTCACACTGTCATTGGCATCGTTCTGAAGAAGTGATATTCTTTCAGATCATGTGCTCTCTCTGGACATCAAACAAGCTGCACTACAGCTATCCACACAAACTTTGTGTAGCAGGGAACAGTGGCAGGAGTCTATAGGGAGGGTTATTAAGGAAGGAGAAGCCAAAGCTGCTTTTTCTGATGAAGAGAAAGGAAGAAGCAGCTGGGCCTGGGGAGACTTCAAAACATCGCTTTCCATTCTTATTAAAATGTTTTATAACTTGATCTCGAGGAGAAAACGTCTGAGTGGCTGACATTTTCTTAAAAACAAAACGTGAAGCTTAAAAACAAAAAGTGAAAGAATGGCAGCGCACACACCCACACCCCACGGTTCTAAAATGCCCATACAATTAACAAGCTACTGTGCTCAGCAGTTCCGTTTTGGGCAGAAACATACCAAAATGCAGAACTGGCTTTGTGCAATAAGGAGGGGGGATGAAATCGATTAAAATGATGTTTCTTGCATTTTTTTTTATTTAAAAAATGCAGCTGTGTCTTAACATTAGGTTGTAGACCTAGTAAGAATACTCCCAATGAAATTAATGAACCCAAGTTATCCATGACCATTGATTTCAATGGATCTACTCGGAGTAGGACTGCACTGACTACTACCCATTTTCCTTAAAGTAGAACTAATATCCATCGGTGGAACTGCATAATTTCCATGATGTCGGTCAAAGGATCTGAGTACTCTGCAGGATTTGTAACAGAAGCATCCAAGTTATTTCTCAGCTGATAGCCCAAAGTGTTGACAAGACAACTTCTTCACACGGAGAAATAAATCAACCAGCGTATTTATGGTTCTGATGCTGCATTGCAGCATCACAGCCTACTCAAGTTCAGGAGGGAGAATTGCATGGTATCAATGCAGAATGCTACTGATAAACTGAAATGAAGCATTTCTCTTTCTTTCAGATATAGCCCTATAAAATTGAGGTGCTGAATTGTATTCTACAACAACAACAAAAGTGATATGCTTTGAGGAATACATACTTTAGTATGAGATCTTAAGCCGGAAAAGTATTAATTAAGGGTGAAATCCAGTGGCATATGAGCAGAACAGACCTCTACTCACCAATGAGACTACACCTTCATCTCCACCACCATCATCCCAAATAACCCAAATCTGCTTCAGATATTAGTCCTCAGGTTAGAAAGCCCTAAGTGCTTTGACACCCTGGTCAGCAACTATTTTTAACAGAAACCATATTTTGAAATGTGCAATATAGACTCCATACTGACACTTCTCTTTCCCCAGTGTGAGTTGTTGATGCTTTAGGTAGGTACAAAGACTTTCCTTTAGGTACCTCAGCACCTTTCTATTATTTGCCATGCCAACATACTTACAGAGCAGAATGGTCGAGATGTTTAAGAAGGGGAGGGTCCTGGCAAAATTTCTCCTCACATCACAGGAGAGGGGTCCAGAGAGCCCCTTTGCCTATGCTACATAATAGTACAGGTGGAAGAGTACTATTCTTTAATTGCTACCATAATTGGTACATTTGGATCTAAAACATAAATAACTTGCATCACAATGTACTTCAACACAATTACGGCCTAGCATGCTTGTTTATTATTGCACTGCAAGTATTTCATTTGCTTTGGAGAAGAGATAAACTGGTTGATAACAAATTTGTCAGAGAATTACAAGATGAGGTCAACAGACACATATTAGAAGCTTTAAGTGACCCTGTGCTATGTTATTCAAGTCTATCTGGTACTTTTTATACAAGAAATACATGGTCTATATACTGAAGCCTATGTTCAAATTCCACAATCCTGAGCCAATGTGATTAATTTTGTTTAAAACAATTAAGACTGAGATATACAGGTAAACAGGTAAACAGAATCACAGGTAAGCCAACAAATCCCAATGACTGCCTACTGTTTAACGCCAAGTTTACAATAGTATCAAACGCAAATGTATGTGCACATTATCATCAATCTTTAAAAAAATGGCTTACATACCTATACAAAGTAGTATAGTTTTCCCTACTGTACACAGAAGGCATCTATAACATTCCACTTAAAGGACTGCTATTCTTCAAAACCTTCACGTCTGAAGAGCTTGTTTGTTTCTTAAGGATATATAAGGCTCAAAAGCGTCTGTCATCCATGCTGCAGCTAGCTTAATGTTATTTAATACAGTCACATTCCTCCCTAGACAGCTGCTCCATATCAGCTGGCACCAGCTTTTCTATCGTAACATACATTACATAACGTAGAAAGACCTTTAACACATTTCTTTGCCTCCTGCCACCCCAGTCTGTGCGTCTATGACCAATAGCAAAGACAATAATTAAAAACCTTTCTCTAACGCCCTTCTCTCTGGCTGGCTTCTCCCCAGCTCCATGACAGCTTCTTAGGGGGATCTGGCATCTTTCCCACATCCTCTGCACCAAAGAGGCAGACAAGGACACGGAAGCCAAACCAGTACCTAGACCTCTCTTCTTTCCCTCCTCTGCAAGACAGACCACTGTCTGGATTAACCAGGAGCATTACGAAACTGCCTGTCCCATATAACTCTAGAACGGTGGAATAAAAAGTGCGTAACACCGCCAAAACCACTGAGGAGGAAGAAGAGGGAGAGACTAGCGGTTTCACTGCAGTGGCCAATCTGTGCCTAGGCTGTACAATTTCACATTGCTGGTGGGAACTCACATGAACTCACATACCAAAACAATTCTTTCCACACAAAGTTGTAATGTCAGGGAGAAGGTTGCTAATCTAGCCTTCTTCCTCACATGCCAGAATAAATATAAATACAGTGGTACCTCGGGTTAAGTACTTAATTCATTCCTGTTTCATCCTGAAACCGTTCTTAACCTGAAGCACCACTTTAGCTAATGGGGCCTCCCGCTGCTGCCGCGCCACCGGAACATGATTTCTGTTCTCATCCTGAAGCAAAGTTCTTAACCCGAAATACTATTTCTGGGTTAGCGGAGTCTGTAACCTGAAGCCTGTAATATAAATATATATGCAGTAAATTATTTAGACATGGAAAAGTATTCAGTCATGTGAATTCTCACCTGGAGTCTGAAGAAGTACAGCTCAAACACAGGTTAGATTCCTCTCCCACCTCTGCAAACCACAGAGAGAAATAAGATCTTTATAAACCTGCAGGGATTATAAGTGGGAAAGAAGGGCCATGTTGTTCTCTGTCTCTATTTTATGTTCTGATATTTTCTGATGGCGGAACAGAAATACTTTTATACTTAAATAAAGCAAAACTGTAAGAGGGGTTCACTTTTCCCTGCCCAATACAGAACATGCTTCTCTTGTTGAACTTTTAACAAGTAGAACGGCACTCTCCTGCTTCTGCTGAAGTCTAGTGTGCTACACAACACTGGCTCTCTCTGGTTAGTCGCACCAATGGCATCTTTTTCCTGTTTATCCTCTTTTTTTAAAGTAGGAAGTAAGAATTGCCAGACGGTAAGAAGGAAAGAACTTTGCACCTCTGATTGTCATGTAGTAGAGATGCTTTCAACAGGTGCACATTTCCTCTCTCTGCACAGGAAGTTGCACCTGCTGAAGTTCCCTCATCTACAAAGCTGTTAAAACTGCAGAGGTACTGCTGTCTTCCTTTGCATCTTGGTCATCCTACAAAGAGAAAAGGGAAGATGGGCACATTCAGTAAACAACTTAAGCCAGGTCCCATCTTGCATAACTGGAATTATGGAAGTTCCTTGGGCCCAATGAAGATGAACAGTGGCTGGCAAGGAGGAAAGAGGTTCAAATCCACCACAATGCTCACTGCACAAGTCACCTTGGACCCAGCCACCTCAACCTGACTCAACTGTAAAGATAAAAGGTGAGGGAGTCAGCAGCCTGACCTCCTTGAGGAATCAAGAGGAAAATGTAACATTACAAAAATAACCATTTTGCTAGTTTGTGGTGGGGGCAAATATCTCAGCAACAGCAGCACATACAGAAAGTTCCATGCTCCGTTTCCATCCTCTCCATGGCAAGGCTGGGAATTATGGATAAGCCCTGAGTTAAGATGGTTGTTTCAGGCTCAGCGGGAGGAAGCTGCCTATTGTCCCTATTAGCAGGGGCAGTTCCAGCTGTCAAAGAAGGAGATCACAGAATCGCTCTTGGAAGACGCGATGATGATGATGATGATGATGATGATTACTATTACTACTATTAGATCACAGAATCGCAGTTAGATGGAAGATATTACTATTACTACTATTTATTAAATTTGCACACACCCCCTTCATCCAAAGATCCCAGGGCGGTTCACAACAGGAAAAGTGCCTCCGTGGGGCCATGTGGTATCTAACCCCACTGCAACGCGGGGATCTCCGCAGAGGATCAGAGAAAAACCCTCCAGGCACAGGATCGCTTTTCCCACGCAGGACCAGTCCTCCCAAACGTGGTTGTTGTTAAAGGGTGAGGTTTCTACACACACACACACACACAGTCCCAGCGGCCCATGTTCCGCCCCCCACGCACACCATGACGGCCGAGTACAGAGTTCGAATCCTACCGTTAGCTCGATGTTTTTGTTTGGGGGGGGAGTGGATTAAACCAACACGGGGCAGGAAAGGGGGGAGGCGGTCGTGGGAGGAGAAGAAGACAGGGTTCCTCACAGAAAAACGCGCAAAAAAAGGCGTAGGCGCCTCCCCACCACAAGCAGCCCCCACAGCCACGCGCGACCCCGTCTTCTGTGACTGACCTGCCCACGGAGAAGAGGCGACGGCGAGCCTCTTCCTCTCCCAGCCCAGCTCCGGCGAGGGTAAAGCCGGCGGCGCTGACGCCTGGCGAGCCTCTTCCCCTCCCTGCCTCAAACCGGTTACAGCCGCCCCGGCCGGAGCCGCCACCGGCGCAGCCGCCACGGGCGGAGGGGGGAGGGGAGGGGAGCGGAGCCGGCGCCCGGGAGCACGTGACCGGCCGCGGCCAATCAGGGAGTGGGAGAGAAGGGGTTGGGGGGGAGGGGAGAGAGAGGGAGACAGAAGCCGCCTCAGCCGCCCGCGAGGGGGCAAGCGGCGGTTTTTCCTAGAAAGCGCGGCCTTGGCGAAAGCTGAGGGGGAGAGAGGCGGGCAGGCCGGGCGGAGGCGGAGGAAGGGAAGGAAGGAAGGAAGGAAGGGAAGGCCAAGCCGGGTTGCCGCCGCCGGTTTCGGGTGAGGTTCGTCGCACGTTCA
Organism: Podarcis cretensis; assembly: GCF_951804945.1. Lineage (NCBI taxonomy): Eukaryota > Metazoa > Chordata > Lepidosauria > Squamata > Lacertidae > Podarcis > Podarcis cretensis. The sequence goes on along the minus strand of NC_137172.1, from coordinate 114,908,452 downwards.
TGGGCGCCTCAGACGCGGTCGGGTTTCGCGCCGACTAACCCGCTTATTTCCCGCCCCTCCCCGTGAGAAGAGCGAGGAATATTATGGCTACTAATATACAGTAATATATTGGGAGGGTATGTAATAATAATAACCAGTGCTCTTTCCCCCCTAAAACAATGTTTAGGGGTACTCTCGTTTTGACTCAAGGATATCATCGTTTTATAGTTCAAATGGGGAAAAATAAATACAGTAAATGGGCAAAAGTACAAAGAATCACAAAATGGTTAGGGGTGTTCGTCCCCCCAGAAAAAGCACTGATGATGATGATGATGATGATAATAATATCCAGGCTTACATATATATGTATATAATACACACACACACTTTCCTGCTCATGTATGGGAAGCTCAGGAGTGTGTGTATGTAATATGTATATATATATATATATATATATATATATATATATATATATATATATATATATATAATATATAATATATATCATATCTGTAAGCCCCTTTCAGTCCCTGTCAGAAGGGTGGATATTATTATTATTACACCCCCCCCCAATTTCCACAATGAAAACAGGGATGTCCTATTCCATAATCATAACAATAATTTTATTATTTATACCTCGCCCATCTGACTGGGTGGCCCCAACCACTCTGTGCGGCCTCCAAACGTATATAAAAATATAATAAAACATTAAACATTGAATGTTACTGTTAATTGAATTTGTATATTGCCTCTCCAGGATTTCAGACAGCAGTCTCTCCCAGAATGGGCATAGCAAAGAGGAGGGCAGCTGCCCCCCCCCCCCCAAATCAAGGAATGAAGCAAAGCAATGACACCAGAAAGTAGTGTGGGGGGGCACTTGCTTTGAAATGGCGACGTCTGACATCCCCACAAACAAATTCAAATGAATGCTTGTGGGAATGCAGGAAGCTCCCTTATAGGTACTGAGTCGGATCCAGGGGTGTCCCATTTTGCTGCCTTAGGCAAAGCGGGGAAGCAGCTTCCAGGGCTCTTACAAGACCTTGCTGGAAGCTACAACTGCTTCTCCTTGCTTTTCCAGTGAAAAGAGGTGCCCCTTAGATTCTGCCCCCTGAGGCAACCGTCTTGGTCATCCTCATGCACAGGCCAGCCCTTGTCAGATCATTTGGTCACCAAGCGGCAGAGCATATGCCCGCGCTGCCCGGGGTGGGTGCACAGAGTGCACCCCCAAAGGCGGGGGAGAAGGCGCCCTCCTGGGCATCTCAGAGGATGAGAGGGGTGGAGAAGCTGCCACCCACTCTCTTCCTGCTCTCTGCCGCCCGATCAAGCCTGATTCTGCGGCGAAGCTGCTGTGGCTGGGCGTAAGGCACTCCACAGCTGAGGAAGGTGGGTGGCATCGTTGCTGCCCACTCTCACACTCTCCTCCCCTGGGTCAAGTATGACCCAGGGGTGGAGCTGTGGGGGCGCCCCCTCACAAAATTGTGCCCGGAGGCCCCCCCCACGCTACGCCTCTGGGTTGACCTAGCTTGTATCGTCCACATCTCCTGGCTGCAGCTCTCCAGGATTTCAGGCAGGGGTCTCTCCCAATCTGTCTATGGCTCAATAAACTCTTCTCCCATCTCTGGTAGATGTTCTCCCCCATACCTCTGGTTGCACAGTGCTTGATATATTCCATATTGGCCAATACCCTATATCTATGGTTATTGTCATCCAGTAAATTGGGACGCGGGTGGCACTGTGGGTTAAACCACAGGGCCTAGGACTTGACGATCAGAAGGTTGGCGGTTCGAATCCCCGCGACGGGGTGAGCTCCCATTGCTCGGTCCCTGCTCCTGCCAACCTAGCAGTTCAAAAGCACGTCAAAGTGCAAGTAGATAAATAGGTACTACTCCGACGGGAAGGTAAACGGCGTTTCTGTGCGCTGCTCTGGTTCACCAGAAGCTGCTTAGTCATGCTGGCCACATGACCCGGAAGCTGTACGCTGGCTCCCTCGGCCAGTAAAGCGAGATGAGCGCCAAAACCCTAGAGTCGGTCACGACTGGACCTAATGGTCAGGGGTCCCTTTACCTTTACCTAAATTGGTGGCATCCAACCCTTTAAGGAAAGTGTTCAATAGATCATGTCCAAAGCATGACATGGCACCTCGCCCATGCACACTATAATACATATACAGTGGTACCTTGGGTTACATACGCTTCAGGTTACAGACTCTGCTAACCCACAGTTTCAGGATAAGAACGGACCTCCGGAACGAATTACAGTGGTACCTCGGGTTAAGTACTTAATTCGTTCCAGAGGTACGTACTTAATCTGAAACTGTTCTTAACCTTGAAGCACCACTTTAGCTAATGGGGCCTCCTGCTGCTGCTGTGCCGCCGGAGCACAATTTCTGTTCTCATCCTGAAGCAAAGTTCTTAACCTGAAGCACTATTTCTGGGTTAGCGGAATCTGTAACCTGAAGCGTATGTAACCCGAGGTACCACTGTATTTGCCCCCTTCCCCAGCAATATACTTGCCAAGACCATGTTCTGTGCTGTTGATCTAGAGCCAATAGAGAGCCTTCCTGTCCTGCAATTAAACCCATGGCCCTAGAATCTTAGAATTGTGTAGTTGGAAGGGATCCCAAGGGTCATCTAGTCCAATCCCCTGCAATGCAGAAATCTGTCAAGAATTGTCTCAGTTCATTGCTGATTATACCTACTTATATTAAAATAAAAAAGTTTCAAATTGAGAAAGAAGGCAGATGGAGAAAATCTATTGAGGATGCATCAAAATAAGCAATCTTTTAAAATATTTTTAATTGAAGAACAAGATTTAATAATTAAGAAAATATGCATAAGCAAAATATATCCTAAGTATAGAAAGAAGTTTATATCAGCTGCCAGCAAAGAGAACCATTCAAACAAATAATAAACTGAAAAGCTATTGCTTTCAACTAACGAAAATGGCCTAATATATTTTTCACTCCAAAAGGCAATAAAAATCACGCATTTTTCAATAAATATATTTTCATACCTTCTATTTTCTCTCATTTGGTTATAATATGTAAGTTTATTCATACCTATGGTGTCTTGTATAGAATAAAAGAGTCCCTTGAGATATTAGACAATCCCTTAATCAATGAGTATAAATCTGTCTTTTTAAAAATAAATAGTTTCTGTATATAATTTGTGTTTTGTCATAAACTACAGGACTAGCGAGTCTTTGCACTACTAAGTGAAGGTTCCGAAACAGAACCAAGTCTTGAATGACGTAGGAACCAAAGAGCTGGATCCTCCTGCTATAACTATCATGGATATCTGTCCTAACTTCCTGATCAAATTATAAATGCTTTGAGGTTTCCCCAACCTTTCCTCATAAGCATCTGGTGCTACCTGTTTTAAGAGGCAATGCATTAGTTGGACTAGAGATCCAAACCAGTATCAACATTCTTACCGTAAACCAAAATGATTTAACTACTTATGCATCACACCCAAAGCATCTCAATACAGAATGTAACTCATACTGTTGGCATTGGTATGCTGTATGCCGTTTACAAATTGCATGCAAATGTTTATTTCAATGTGTTATTGAATGAATGAAAAATTCTGGTTTTCTGCTTCCACTTTGACAAAATATGGAGCCAGAGCATTACTAGGAATTAATAAATCTGTCAGTTTTGGTTTCTCTCAGTTCTTCAGTTTCCCATTCTTAAGTTCAGTTCACATCATTTTGTTATTTTTAAAAAAGGAAAAAATTGGAGAAGTGTGATTTTGAAGGATAGCTGTGTTTCAGTTTGTACACTGCTTCAGAAAGAATGAATTCGGTTTGCATTAAAATGTGAACCAAATTAATTTCTTCCCTGCCCTGCTTGTTCGTCAGTTGATCTTCTCCTCCCACCCAAACTGTTTTAGAAGCTTATATGAGGCCCTGGAATCTGATCTGCAGGTTTGACAGGTCACCCTAGCAGTGATGTTAATTAAACATAAAATGAGACACAGGATATAATAACGAGTGCTGTGGAAAATTAATTAAAATGCATCTCACTTTAAAAGGGATTTTAAATCTGAAATGATGGATGTTGGCCTCACCCAATTATCAGTCCTTGAAAAACAAGAATAATATGCTGCCTTTCTCTGTATTGCAAAAAGCTGCTTTTGACAAAACAGAATTGAATCCCACATAAGGATGCCAGAAGGGATCCATTTTAAATAAATTTATACATGCATTTTGGCAGTTCCAACCCAGTCAAGCTTTGCTCACATTGAACTACCTCTTACACCAAGCCATTCATGAACATAAAAAATTGTCTTCCATGAACAGAACAGTCACATGCTTTGGCCTTTGCATAGTTATTGACTAATAAATTAAGTTATGTGCAAGAGGTTGGGGAAAGGGCTTTTAATATCTAGTGTAAAGGGACCCCTGACCATTAGGTCCAGTTGTGACCGACTCTGGGGTTGCGGCGCTCATCTCACTTTACTGGCCGAGGTAGCTGGCGTACAGCTTCCGGGTCATGTGGCCAGCATGACTAAGCCGCTTCTGGCGAACCAGAGCAGCGCACGGAAATGCCGTTTACCTTCCCGCCGGAGCAGTACCTATTTATCTACTTGCACTTTGACGTGCTTTCGAACTGCTAGGTTGGCAGGAGCAGGGACCAAGCAACAGGAACTCACCCCATCGCGGGGATTTGAACCGCCAACCTTCTGATCGGCAAGTCCTAGGCTCTGTGGTTAACCCACTGCGCCACCTGCGTCCCTAATATCTAGTGTAGGATTTTCTAATTGGGCTTGTTTAGTTTTTGACCAAAAAGGGTAGCAGTGGTTTATATAGCCTTCTTCTATTGACATATTCTTTCTTGAAAAGAAGAAAAATGGAGTTAGAAAATGACAATCAGATTAATAGTGGCAAGCGTTTCAGATGTTGGGCCATTCATCCCACATTTGTATGGATTTCTGTAGCTCTGGTTGTGAAGCAGTGAAAACAAATAAGTTTTAAATGTTATGTGTAACCAAGAATCCAAAGCAAAATCAATATGGGTGAATAATAAAAAAAATTCTGGAAGTATTCAAAAAGATCTGCAGCTTTCTAGTATGGTCACATACTGGAAAGTTCTACTTGTTTTAGCTCTGATTGCTTCACTCTAAATTCCTGAGATCTTTGTTTACAGTGTAGTATTGCTAGGGTAACAAGTAGCCTTGCAAAATAGCTGTATAGTATACCAACTTCCTGCAGTGTTGTGGTTTGTCAGGTCTTTGTCATGGACTATTATAGCAGCTCATAAAATGAGACTGGCAGGCAAATGGCACTTATTTATTTATTTATTTATTTATTTATTTATTTATTTATTTATTTATTTTAGTTATGAACTGGCTTCCTATTAAACATCCTCCCCGAGATGATCATGTTTTGAAGTGGATGGATAGGAACAGGAGGACAATTGCAACTCATGCTTTTCAGTGATCCAGACCATAGGATAGATACCACAGTCTGCCAGCACAATATTTTGTTGCTGGGGGAAATGCAGGCCTTTGAAGGTTTTTCATTTTTAAAAATAAATATGCTCAGAAATTAGGAAGCTGATTCAAGAAATCCAGAACTCTCATTATCATCAGGTCTTTATCGGGGGAAATACTGTTTTCCCCAAAACTCAAAGCAAAATATTTTGTTGTTTGGAAAATGTACCAACAGCATGATCATTTCTCCCCTGAGAGATGGAAATGGTGTGTGAGTGGTTGCATAAGGGTCACGATGACTTACTGAACACTGGTCGTGCCCTTACTTAGCGCATGACTTTACTTGGATGACTTTAAAAGAGATTAAATTCGTGGAGAACACAGCTATCAATGGTTACTGGTCATGATGGCTATATATACTACCTCCAGGTTCTGAAGTCCCATCTAGATGTGGCCAAGAGAAACTGCAGCTGTTGCACCAGCCTAAATTGATGAAAGTTACTCCTAGTTACAGAGGCAACAGTATCCAGAGCTGTATCCAGGAGTTGCCCCATGAACACAGCCCTTTAGAACTGCAGGGAAGATGAGCATTGTTAGCTGTTTTGGCCCAAACACTTTGATGTATAGTTTGCAAGGGAGAATTTAGAATACAATCCAGCTGTCTCTGCAGTCATTTGGATTGGATCACTGAAACCTTACAAGGCAAATGGGTTGTTTTTCTTCTTTTTGCTGAGAGACTATTGCATAACAAATCCAGGGAGTGCTTGCTTCCCAAACAACTTATTATGTGACCTTTGCATGAAATGTAGTAGAGGAAAAACAACAAAGGCGAAGTCTGCAGTTGCTGATTAACATTTCCCTTTTATTTTGATGGTGTCCATATCTGCTATACAAATCTGTCCTTTGTTTCATCTGGTGCTCAGTTTTGGTTTGCACACACTAGATGGTGTGTCTGTGTGATTGGGGAGGTATAGCAAGAATTGCACTGTTTTCTTCTTTAGGTGAGAGCGAGTGAGCAGTAGAAAGTCTCAATAGTCCTGCTTTGCTTTATACCATACAATCTTCTGTCTTAATAGCTGTTTTTGTCTTATTCTGTGGTTGTAATAATTTGTCCTGTCCCACCATCTCTGCCCAGTGGACACGCCCCCAACAGTTAACACCAAAGGTTGGGCAGAGCTGACGTAAAAAGCAAAGCAAGGATACTGTTTACCTTAGCTCTATTGATTTTTTTTCTTGTGTCCACCAAACAAGAGATGGAGGAACTGGACAAATTGCAACCACAGAATACAAAAACGCACCAGAAAAAACTTGCAGTGAAGACAGATGATTATAAAGACCTAAGCAAAGCAAGAATATGATAACCAAATTCAAAGGGGCAGTTGTTTCAGGTTTAACAAACCCTTTACTGTATATGGGGAAGAGCCATAGTTCAGTGGTAGTGCATCTGTTCTGCTTGCAGAACGCCCTGGCTTCAATCCTTGGCATCTTCAGGTAGGACTGGGAGAGAATCATGTCTGAAGTCCTGGAGAGATGCTGCTAGTCAGTGTAGGCAGTACAGAGCTAGAAGGACCCATGGTCTGCTGGCCCCATGGAAAAGCCAGGAGTATGACGTGAACTGAGATGATACAAAAGTGGCATCACTTTAAACTATTTAATATTGGGAGAAGTTTTCCTAGCGTATGCTTAAATGGACACCGCAGAGTAGTTTTAATGCCTGTTGTAGTTTCCATCGTAACAGACTGAATCTGACAGGCTTCAGTAACAGGCAGCTTTTTAGAAGTGGCTGCTCATTTCTGTTAATATTTTACTGGTAGGGAAAACTATCACAGTCGTGAGATGCAGAAATGATTATGGCTTAGACCCAAATGTGCCCTAGTGCAAGCCGAAGGCATTTTTGCTTGCTCAAGGGAGGGCCCCCAATCCTGCAGCACCTGCCCCCAATTTCTGCAGCACCTTATTCCACTCCCTGGCATTGCACTCCAAGCTGTTCTAGTGAGCCCCACAAACCTCAGGAACAGATTTTCACAAGGGGTGTATGGAAGTGGGAGATAGGAAAGCACTGCCTTTTTAATGGAGCTCTGTCTGCAGTGGCTGGAATCCAAGCTCAAGCAGAGATTTCCCCAACCAGAGACTATCATTTCCTCTTGTCTCCTTCGTCAGACAGATGCCCAACAGGTCTCCTTTAATCAGTTTACTAGTTTTTATAAGTCTGTGTCATCTTGACACTTCAAAAAAAGAAGACCTGGCACAAATCCAGTCTTTTGATAGTGCCTACAGGCCTTCTTAATTACATGTGGGTCCTGTATCAGTATGACTAATGGCTAGCATAACGCTAGGGTAGGAGGCTCCAAGAGACTACAGTAAACAGATCACCAGGAGGATTTTGGAAGAGCCTCAAATAACCCTGAGACTACTGATCAGCTTGATAAGACTTGTGTGCAAACCACACCATTTGTTTTCCCCAGATCCAATGGTTATAGCCGGCTGTGGAGGTGTGGCTGACAGATGGGAACATTGCCTGTTCTGATTCAGCACTTTCATCTGCTTGTTCTACTATGGAACACAACTTCGGTTCTCGTTAGTTGTGGGTCAAAAGGTGGAAGTGATATGCACAGAATACAGTGTAGCCATCAAATGAACAGTCTGTCTTATTAAGGCGGCAATCCTCACCTCACTGGGAGTAAGTCACACTGAATTCAACAGGATTTACTTCTGAGTAGATGTGATTAGGACTGTTACCTAAGTTGCCATGAACACGACTCCTTTAAGCAACTATACTGTCTTCTCTAGGATTGGAATGTAGGTTTAGGAGTATTGATTTTTAAACAATAGTGAATAAATCACATACTCCAAAGCAATCTCTTCTAAGGCCAGTGTGATTACTTTGATGCAGATGGTTGAAGATTTTCAGGACCAGCCTATTATCATTCTGTCTGTCCATCTTTCAAAAAATGACAGTGTCCTGGGTGTTCACACAGGGGGCCCTAAATGGTTGTGTAGGAGAAAAATAAATGTGTGAGAGTGGGTTTGAACACCCATTTTCCTCAATGTCAGCCAAATAACTGCAGGTGATGATGATGATTTTATATATTTGCCGCCCATCATGCTTCTATATATTATCCCTGGCAACAGAGGATATTGTGCTGGTGCTCAGAGTGCCAGCACAACACTTTCACACTTTTTTCACTGCCACACAGACTAGAAATATTAGAAATGAAAGGCAAGGCAAAGCTCAGGGCAGCCAAATTCTGTGCCAGATTCTTTGCACAGCATTGGCAGAGATGTTCAGAGCAACACACAGCCCTGAATGTTGGAGAGCTCTCAGCATTTACTCCAACCCTTTTAAAGGAATAAGCCTTGGACTCTTTACATCAAACTCGATACCACATTATTCTTTCAAGCAAGTATAAAGATCCCATAGTGGAGAGAGAAAGCTCAGTTGTATACCAGTGCTGGCAAGTTCAGTTTTCACATCTGGCATTTCTTGGGGGGGGGGAATCATTTCTCTTTGTGTAGCTGCAGGTGTTCAGTGAATTCATCTTAGCAGTCATTTTAATTTGAAGATGCTAATAAGTGCACTGTTGGAGCTCTGTTATGCATCGTTCCCATTTCATCTAACTAAACTGAGGTTTTTGATAAGTGTGCATTATTTTGCCAAGGATCACTGCACAACTGAGCCTCATGCAGGCATCTGGCTGGCCACTGAGAAAAGGATGCTGGACTAGATGGGCCAAGCCATCTGAAATGGTCAAGGAATCACTTAAAGCAAAAGCTTTTCAGTGAGGGAAAGGACCCTTGTTACTTCCCATGTGCAAATCAGTCCCAAAGTCAATCAATCAGTCATTTTATTTACATGCCGCCTTTCCAAAGTTAAAACCCTGCTGAAGTTGGCTTGCAACGTATAAAAATTACCATATTTTTCGCTCTATAAGACGCACTTTCCCCCTCCTAAAAACTAAGGGGAAATGTGTGTGCATCTTATGGAGCGAATGCAGGCTGCGCAGCTTTCGCTGAAGCGAGGAGAGCAAGAGGGATCGGTGCGCACCGATCCCTCTTGCTCTCCTGACTTCAGGGATAGCCGCCCGAAGCCTCCTGAGTGCAGCGGGAGGAGAAATGGAAGGGGCTCCGTTTATCCTGCTGCTTCGCTGAAGGGGCGCTGTGTAGAGAGGGAGAGCTGCGCAGCGCCCCTTCAGTGAAGCGGGAGGAGAAACGGAGCCCCTTCCGTTTCTCCTCCCACTTTGCTGGAGAGGCGCTGAGCAGAGAGGGAGAGAACATTTTTTTTCTTGTTCTCTAAAACTAGGTGCGTCTTATGGCCAGGTGTGTCTTATAGAGCGAAAAATACGGTATGTGACTACAAACATAAGAAAAGTAGTCATAATCAATAAACAAAACATCAAAAAGTACACAACCAAACTGAACAATTTCCACATAAATCGTAACAAAGATACAAAAAACCCCAGCAAGAACAGCAACAACCCTCCACAACAAACCCTGCTAAACAATGTTCCAGCCCAAGATTTACCCACAGCCAGAAGCTTCAGAGTTACTCTCCTGACTTCTGTATTGAAACACTGCCTACACTGTAGAGTTCTGCTAGCTCTATCATAGGCTAAGTCTTCACTTGTTTTATGACTTCCACCACAGAAGGTTTTTTTTAAAATGTCTGAGTAATGTTGCAACAGCCTTTGCTGAAATTTATGCAAAATTTATGCCTGTTCTTACAAAATGTGGTTGATAGCCTAAACTTGTAAATGATGGAAGCTGCGTCAAAAGACAACAAACCAAACAACTGAGACTTTATTTGGGTCTGAGCTCAGAGGGGCCTTAACCTGAGGGCCAATTTGCAGAACCCTTGCATGCTGATGAATGTTCAGTGTTGGTGTTAAGAAATTATTTTGCCTTTTAGCACAAGGCTATACCAAAATGAAAGAGTTATGCCCCTTGCATGACAGCTGGGATGGAGTCCTCTGGCATGGCACACCAACAGCATTCTGAACAGATCCAACAGCAGCAGGGTCCATAGAACCAGAAGGTGGGAAGCCTCTTAGTAAGAACTAACTGCTTCTTATACTACCTCACCAGTCCAATGGTGCAGGTGGTAGGCCATTGAGCAAAGGAGCAGAGCCCACTTTCAAGAGACTTTTGGCTCTTTAAGAGTCTGCAATTGTCCAACCAAAATGGTAGTATACAGGAGAGGTGGACAACAGATGGAAGCTCAAAAACCCTCCTTGGTGCAAGTTGCTAGCTCAGAGCTCTCTGTGGTTGTTACCTTACTGTGTCCTCTGGGCTCCTCCTTGTGACCAGAAGAGGATGCTTGGCCAGGTTGCATCAACGATAATAAAGCTAACTTATGGTTTAACTCTCTGTTTGAACAAGGCCGAAGTGAAAACCATTTTTGAAAAGTAAACAAAGAACGTTGAACACCTCGCTAAACATTGCTGGTATCCTGGGATGGGAGATTTCCATACATTTCTGTTATTTTGCGGCCAACTTTTTTGTGTGTCCATGGGGGTTGGGAATCTTTTTCCTATGAAGGTTCCTATGAAGAACCATTGCCCTTCCAATGCTGAGCAAAGCCAAAATGGATCATGTAAAAATAATAAAAACTGAAGAATAAATATGTAAAATGAGAAAAGTTGTTCAAGTTCCCTTAATTTACATTATTTGATTGAAGAATTCTTTTTGGGGAAGAATTTGGATTAACAAGGTGCAGGATTGTAAGATTTTTGCCCCAGAATCGTTTAAACAAGGACATAGTGCAATTTGTTTGCACTGAGAATAAAACCATTTTGAGGTGGGGGTTTTTAAACAATCAATCTGTATATAAATGTTATGAAATAATAAACAAATAAATAAACAAGTCCCCTAACTACATTCCTTAAACCACTCCATTAGTATCCCGTCTGCTATTTAAGTGGGCAGCAAGCATACAGATATATTAGGTTAAAAAGTGGAGGTGAGGAGCAATAGGTGCCTCACCCACTGCCTCTAAGGCACATCCTTCAGCTCCCACTCCCATTATAGACCTCCTACCATTCCCCTGCTACAGCATTCCTCCTCTTTGTCCTGCCCTCCCTCCTCCCCACTTTTAAAATTTTGTGTGCCTGCCACTTGTTTATCGAGATACTTAGAATAAAAACAGGCTCCCCAATTCCTGTGTCATTAACAACTGGTGCAGTATATGCATTTTGCAATCGGGAAATCTGCTCTATTTAAAGCAGGTGGATTTCACAGTTCCTTCCTCAGCCCAATTTCACAATGCATATTTGAAAAAGGAACCACTTCTGCAAATTACTGTCAACATTTAAGGTGTTGGGTTTTCTTAAAGGCTGCCTGCTGAAATAGACTCTGAGACAAACAGATAATATTGCAATAATATTGCTGACTGTGGACCCAAGAGGACAAGCCAAGTTTCTGACTCATCGATTGACTGTTCCACCCAGTTTTAATCCTTGGCGAGAGATGCCAGTTCTTTTCTGCTGTTTGCTTAATGCATAAGCGAAGAGAAAGGTCAGAAGAACCACAACAAAAATCTTTTTTTAAAGACACTTTATGATTATAACACTGCAATACAAATTCACTTTATGTCACTGCAGTGCAGTGGCCATTTGCTGGATCTGTAAAATAGTAATGGCTTTCCTAATCAGCTATCTAATAGGTATGAAAAACACATACTTACATCTGCGGAAATGTTTAATCATAAAATATCAAGGGGCAACCTTCACACTATTCAGTTTTGATCACTGATTGCATGAAGTAAGGGTAGACGATGTGGTCTCCCATCAGCTCCAGCCACAGTGTGGCCAATGATCAGACATAACAGGATTTGTGATCCAAAACTTCTGGACAGTACCACAATAGCTATTGCAGACATAAAGGCTCCCTTCACTCTATTTTTTTATTTTACTTTCTCCACTGAGCTCAACACTATATCAGGAGCTGCACCACTCCTGCTGCTCTCTATGAAACAAACACAGCTGGAAGCTGGAGTAGAAGTGACATGTGACTAGAGCATAGGCGCTCCAATACCATATTTGTTTCGCTGAGGCTCACAGCTAGCAGGGGAAGAAGGCAGGTGAGGTCCAGCAGGATCAAGCCCAGTCCATCAGGCAGGAGTCAGGACCCTGGAGGGCTCCCAGTGGGTCCTATTGAGTTTGCTGTGGGAAACTTACCTCAATAGGAAGCTGATGCCTTATAAAGGCATTGTTTTTACATCAAAATAAGATTATTGTACTAGCCCAAAACCATGTTAAATTCCATACAGTGAACATTCAGTTTAAAATATAACTCGGACAAATGCAAATAAAAACAGTAAACAAATAGATGTGTCTTCAAATGGCAGTGGAATGCCAATAAAGATGGGCCTCTTGTTTTTCAGCAGGGAGCGGATCCCATTGTCTCTCAAGATGGACAGGTGCCAACAACAGGGCACCCCATAACACCAGTGCCACCAGTAACAAGCCCATTTCTGTGTTTCTACACGCCTGTTCTGTAGGGCTGTTGCTACCCTAAACAGGTAGGCTGAAGGTAGTTTGCTTCAAATTACTAGCTTTCCTACCACACCTGCACCATAAAACAAACAAATGCTGCTGGTCCTAAACTCTCATGTGCTTAGACACATTCTGCTTTAAAGTACCAATTTAAAAAACAAGAAAACTTTGGACACCCATAGTATTTGTTGCATGTAATATCCTTTTTTTTTGCCTGGATAACTATAGCTTGAATCTTTGGGACTTATACTGGTTTGGCTGGTTTTTATCAGCAAGTTATTGACAATGCGTGACTAATCAGCTCAAGGATAAATATTGAGTTCAGATTAGAGTAGGCATTTTTTTATTAAAATAACCCACAGCACATCATTGTAAAAAAAAAAAAAAAAAGATGTTAAAAATGACAGGCCCAAAGTCAACACACTGTGAAGCTGTAATCTTTTTCATTTTGACAGGCTGATTGCTTAATTTAGGTAAGTGCTTAAGCGTTCTGTTTAAAATGTTTCACAAGCAATGAGCACAGTCACCGTGTGAACTTGAAATTGCCTTGTATCTGGTGCAGAATTCACTATACAGTACTAGGAAACTTTAGAAGACAGAATAACATTCCAAAGTATGGTCAAGGTAGCTTAGATACGCATTCACAAAATTCCAGAGAATGTGTGTTCAAACCAGTTCCGCCATATCAGTGGCTGCATTTGAATGTAATGCTAAGCTGTGGTTTAATGTTACTAGCCTCCTCCTGAGCCTGCATGCTCCACCTGCCTCCTTTGGCATGGCATGAGGAAAAGATCAAAAAAATTCGCTCCAATTTTAATCCTTTTAGTGCATTGTCCAAACACAAACAAGCTGTGGCTAAACTACAGCCAGTGAAAATAAGACAGCTCTGTAAATGATGGTTTTAAGTTACTTTATCCCCCTAACCACAGTTAGGAACATAAAACAAGCCTGCCAGATTGGGCCAATGGTCCACCTTATTCAGCATCCAGATCTCACAGTAGCCAACCAGATCTTAAGGACGGCTTCATTAAGGCACCAGGTGAAAATGTTTTTCTTTAACCAGGCCTTTGGCCGATTAACATTCTAAGTCCTTTTAAATGTATAGTGGGAGTGGGGTTATTGGTTTGTTTTTGTTTTTATTATGTATTTTTTGTTCTCATACTGTATTTTTATGTTGTGAACCACCTGGTGATCTTGGGATGGAGGGCAGTATACAAATTTAATAAATAAAATAAAAATAAACTTTATCTTTTTCCTCCGTCATTGCTGGTTCGAAATGTCCTAGGTGGCCCCAAAAACTTTAGTTCTACTGAAATGGTCTTGTATATCTGATATGCTGCTGAAACCTAGCAACCGGGTCTATTTATTCAAGCTTGAATGTAGCTATTATTATTGGAACCTGATTGTCAGTTTCCTGTGACTCTATTCCATACCATTTCCTCCTCCTGTTTCTGTACTTACATATTTAAAATATTTTTATCCTGCCTTTCTGTCTGAAGACACTCATGGTAGCTCATAATAGGATTTCCTGAGCGTAGACACACATAGGACTGCGAGTTTAACACAATCCTGTGCACATCGACTCAGAAGTAAGTCCCATCCAGTTCAAAGGTGCTTATTCGCAGGTTAGCATGTGTAGAGCCAGTGGGGTGTAGTGGTTGGCGTGTTGGACTTGGACCTGGGAGACCAGGGTTCAGATCCCCACTTGGCCATGAAGCTCACTGGGTGACCTTGAGCTAGTCATGGCCTCTCAGCCTACCCACCTCACAGGGTTGTTGTGAGGAATAATGCATAGCAGGAGAACCATGCATTTATTTGTTTATTGTTTTTTAATATACAGTGGTGCCCCGCAAGACGAATGCCTCGCAAGACGGAAAACCCGCTAGACGAAAGGGTTTTCCGTTTTGGAGGTGCTTCGCAAAACGAATTTCCTATGGGCTTGCTTCGCAAGACGAAAATGTCTTGCAAGTTCCTGCGGGTTTTTCCCCCTCCCCCCCCTTTTTCTAAGCCGCATATCCGCTAAGCCGCTAAGCCGCTAAAAGCCGCTAATAGCGCTAATCCGCTAAGCCGTCAATGGGCTTGCTTCGCAAGACGAAAAAACCGCTAGACGAAGAGAATCGCGGAACGGATTCTTTTCGTCTTGCGAGGCACCACTGTATGCCTCCCTCTGAAGGTCACTGGGTGGTTCACAACATAAAAATACAAAATAATAAAACAAAATACATAATAAAACAAAACAATAACCCTCCTATCGTATGTCATCTTGAGCTCCTTGGAGGAAAAAAGTGGGCTATATTTTATAGTAAATTGATTTAAGAATGCTGCATTATTTTACAGTTGTTAGCCGCTCTGAGCCCAGCTTCGGCTGGGGAGGGCGGGATATAAATAATTTATTATTATTATTATTATTATTATTATTATTATTATTATTGATTAATAACAAAAATAATAATATTGGATTTCAGTCTTAAGAAATTACATTATACAGACAATAATAATAAAGAACGGAAAGCTTGTTTGCACTGGCAGACAATGCGTGCTTCTGCAGTCCGATGCATATCTTCCGGGGTGCAAAGCCCCGCTGAACAGGCTAAAAGTAAATTTCGGCGTGCACATGCCATGCTTCGGAATGCAAGTTGTCGGTGCTTCTGCTTCTCTCTATTTTTTTGCAAACCCCCCCCCACCCCAAAAAAACCAGCCCCCCCAACAAGCGCTTTCTAACTGTATGAACTCTGTAAGGATTTCCTTCTTGAATTCCACTCCATGCCCGAACAGTTCCCCCGCAAAATTATGCTTCAAGTTTTCCTGTAGTACCAATAATAATAATAATAATAATACCGGTTGACACCACAAATTTCATCCTCGTCTCTTGCTGCACCTCCTTTTCGTCGCGCCCTCAACAAAGATGGCAGCGTTGCCTTATTCTCACGTTTAGAAGCAGGAAGGAGGGATTAGAATATCGGGCTGTTTCCTCCCTAGCCGAGGAAGCATCTGCGCAAGTTTTATTTTTATTTTTATTTTTCACTCTTAATCACCACCACATGGAGCTCTGAGGCTGAGGGGGAAAACATTTATGTCTTTTGCTTCTATTTTGGACACGTGTGTGTCCGCCGGCCACCCCCCCCCCCCAATTTATGCATTGTTTCCCGTGACAGGTCCCGAGGCGACTAACAACAAAAACATTTAAAAAAAACCACCCCATCTGTAATCTGTATAAACACCATGCGCTGCTGCCACTCCAACGAGAGAGAAAACAAAACATCAGCAAAGACCAGGAAATCCGGTCTGCAGGCAAATGAACTATGCAGCCCAACATCGATTGCTTTTTTTGCCTGCGTTTTCTCGTGCCTCTGCTGTTTCAGGAACTGCCTGGCTGGAGGTGCTGAGCCTGCGTTGTAAGTCAAGTAGAAGGGGGTCCGGCGGAGGCTCGCCTTTTTGCTCCTGGAACTCCACGTTTCTTGTGAGAAGCAGATCTACCAAGGAGACACGTGTCAGGGGGAGGGAGCGCGCTTGGAGGGCTTGGAAAGGGGAAGCCGTCGGGTTTCCAGCTGATCCTCCTAGTCAAATGCCGTAATGACACCTCAGTACGGGGTAGTCAGCTGCATGTTGTTTTTGTTGCAGGAGATTAACTGGGCTGGTCTGAAATCCCTCCGGAATTTCTCAGCATGGTTGGACTGTGATCACGTGGGCTGAAAGACACGTGTTTGTGTGTGTGAGAAAGTTGGCTAGAAACAAAGCAACTTTAGTGTTATAATTTTATTTCTACGGGCTAGAAGAACATCTGACATAATAATAATAATAGTAGTAGTAGTAGTAATAATAATAATAATAATAATATTTGGACGCAGGTGGCGCTGTGGGTAAAAGCCTCAGCGCCTAGGGCTTGCCGATCGAAAGGTCGGCGGTTCGAATCCCCGCGGCGGGGTGCGCTCCCGCTGCTCGGTCCCAGCGCCTGCCAACCTAGCAGTTCGAAAGCATCCCCGGGTGCAAGTAGATAAATAGGGACCACTTACTGGTGGGAAGGTAAACGGCGTTTCCGTGTGCTGCGCTGGCTCGCCAGATGCAGCTTTGTCACGCTGGCCACGTGACCCGGAAGTGTCTCCGGACAGCGCTGGCCCCCGGCCTCTTGAGTGAGATGGGCGCACAACCCCAGAGTCTGTCAAGACTGGCCCGTACGGGCAGGGGTACCTTTACCTTTACCTTAATAATAATATTTAGACTCTGCCCATATTTAGACTCTGCCCACTCTGGCTCTGGGTGGCTTCCAACAGAACACTAAAATAGAAGAACCTATTAAACATCAAAACAGGGCTGCCTTCAGAAGTCTTCTAAATGTTTGGTAGTTATTTTTCTCTTTGACATCTGGTGGGAGGACGTTCCACAGGGCGGGCGCCACTACCGAGAAGGCCCTCTGCCTGGTTCCATGTAACTTGGCTTCTCGTAGCGAGGGAACCGCCAGAAGGCCTTCGGAGCTGGACCTCAGTGTCCGGGCAGAACGATGGAGGTGGAGACGCTCCTTCAGGTATACTGGACTGAGGCCGCTTAGGGCTTTAAAGAAGACTTTTGTACCAAGGCGTATTGGAAGGCTGTTCTTTGCAGAGCAAGGAATTCCAGTTATTGTGTGGTACTTAATTTGCCTTGGGCTCCCTTTTTTTGAGTGAAAAGCTAGGTGGAGGGCTTGCTTGCTTGCTCAATTTACTGCCTCGATTTACATCTGGCACCATGGACCCCATTGTAATTTAGATGGTGTTGGTTGTGTACAAAAAACACTCCCTGCATCTAGAAAACCAGAATGTCAGAGAGAAGGCTACTATACTAACCTTCAACCCTTCTCCACGTATATGATTTTTGTTTTAAAGGGGAGGCTGTTAATGGAGGAGCGTTTATTCTGTTATGTGAGTCTGCACCTGCAGTCTGAATTTTGCTATAGCTCAGGCAGCCTGCCTCTAGTGGGAGCTAGGCCTAGCTAGAGTTGCTATAGCTGGTATGCTACAGTCATTTCAGCAGACCTAGAAACCGTTAGGGTAATATTGTTATGCTCACCCCATGCACCCACTGGTTATCAACTTTTCCACTCGTCAGTACGCCTTCCTGGACCATTTTGCCTGCAGCTTCCCCAACGGAAGATCTGCCTGGCAACTTTGCCGCTGACCTAGGAAGGGGAATTTGCAGTCATTCTGGCCAAACCGCTATCACTCCTTTAGAACAATATTAAATTGGTATGATACATATTGCAGAGCTTTTCTATAGCAGCCAACGTTGTGCCTGGGCTGAGTAAAAATAATCTAGTTTTACAATTGACTGGGGAGGCATCTATTCAACATTAGGGTATCAACATTCTGTGTATATAACAGATTTGTGGTAGGGGGAATCTCCACAGGTGCAGCTTGCCATGTCACAGGGCTTTCAAGGGTTTGGAAAATTGCACCTCCTTTAATTTCCTTGCTCCAGCCAAGCGTGCAGAACATATTTATGCCCTTCTAATGACAATGAAATACTAATTTCCTGTTTTAGCAGTCCTTTTCTGTGCTTGGTCTTCAGACTATGACAAATCATATAATGGGTGCCAAGAAGAGACTATACATGCGCACATATAACATTTGGGTGTCTTGATTACTGTCAGCTCAGATGTTTAGGGTACACAATCAGTAAGTGTTTTGCTGTCTTCCAGGTTCAGCTGTCCATGATTGAAAGGTGTCCATAAAAGAGAACTTTCCTTTCTGACAAGAATAGCATGGTCTCATGACACTAAGGATCACACCCCCCCCCCCAGTGATCCTGGCACGGGTGAGTCTAGACAGAGCCTTCAAATTTTAATTAGTTCATACATGTCCTTACTTTGTTGTAAAGGTAAAGGTAAAGGTACCCCTGCCCGTCAGGGCCAGTCGTGACCGACTCTAAGGTTGCACGCTCATCTCGCTCAAGAGGCCGGGAGCCGGCGCTGTCCGAAGACACTTCCGGGTCACGTGGCCAGCGTGACGAAGCTGCATCTGGCGAGCCAGCACCAGCGCCGCACACGGAAACGCCGTTTAACTTCCCGCTAGAAAGCGGTCCCTATTTATCTACTTGCACTTAGGGGTGCTTTCAAACTGCTAGGTGGGCAGGAGCTGGGACCGAACAACGGAAGCTCACCCTGCCGCGGGGATTCGAACCGCCGACCATTTGATCAGCAAGTCCTAGGCTCTGTGGTTTAACCCACAGCGCCACCCGCGTCCCTTACTTTGTTGTAAGGTAAAGGTAAAGGTACCCCTGCCCATACGGGCCAGTCTTGACAGACTCTGGGGTTGTGCGCCCATCTCACTCAAGAGGCCAGGGGCCAGCGCTGTCTGGAGACACTTCCGGGTCATGTGGCCAGCGTGACATCGCTGCTCTGGCGAGCCAGAGCCGCACACGGAAACGCCGTTTACCTTCCCGCTGGTAAGCGGTCCCTATTTATCTACTTGCACCCGGAGGTGCTTTCGAACTGCTAGGTTGGCAGGCGCTGGGACCGAGCAGCGGGAGCGCACCCCGCCGCAGGGATTCGAACCGCCGACCTTTCGATCAGCAAGTCCTAGGCGCTGAAGTTTTAACCCACAGCGCCAACTGCTTCTCACTAATTTAGATTGGGGGGGGGGGGCAGCAACAGCTATGAGGAGGACCCAGTCCCATTCAACTACATATGCATTTATAGACGGAGAGCAGTTATGTTTTTTTTGTAGGGTTGAATGCTGGTTGATCAGATGTGTTAGCCATTTCTGTTATGGAGGACAAGATGTCCATGCTTTAAGCATGAAGCACAAACAGCTGACCTTGCTCCTCCACTCTTGGGAATGCTATGAGTCCGCGGGGACTGATCAGCAGATTAGAACTGTGGAAACGCCCGCTTCATGCAGCAATATATCACTGATTTATTCCTGAAGGTGATTGTCTTCTTTGTCCTGGACTTGATAAACACTAGGGCATATGTGGACTTGAAGCACACAGATGCTTTGGAAAGGTCACGCTGTGCCTGGCGCCGTGATGGTCAAGTTTTACTCCGTCTGTTTATTTCATTCCAAAGAGCATGACTGGATTTCTTGGAAGGCGGCTGTTTGCATGACAGGTGTTGTCAGAGCACGCAGCTAGCTTGTTTGTCTTTGGCAGGTTTCCCGGAAGAACAGTCGAAATGTCGGAGCAATCTTCGCCACTTCGGTGTGAGCAAAACGAGGAGCTCTTCAAAAACATTAGCTCCAGCTTAGATTTCCACGAAATCAGCTGCTTTCCAGCTAATCCCCGATCAGCTTTGTGACCATTTTCTGCCCTGCTTCTTCTGATTCATGTGTCGCTTAACTTTTCTACTTCTCTCCTGTTAGAGAAGTAGAAAAGGCAAGTGAATGAGATTAAACCATGATGATTTGGTGACTGCTGTTCACAGTAGGCTTTTTTTGAATTGGCACAAAAACATTGCTCAGTTAAACAATCCTTTTGTGCTGATTTAGTTTAGTTCAATGAAACACAAAAACTGGGCAAAATATTCATTGAGAAATGGCTGTAGTTTATGTTCTCAAAAAACTGACCACCTGTTAATATAATTCCCAGACCTGAGAAATCATATGAGCACATGCTGCCTTATGCTGACTGTGACCATTGGTACATCTAGCCGGGTATTGTTTGTTCTGAATGGCAGCACCTCCTCAGAGGGTCTCAAGCATAGATCTATCCCAGCCTTGCTGCCAAGCCTTTTGAGTGAAGAACCTGGTAACTGAACTTGGGACCTCATGCATCCATGTATTCACCCAAAGTTTCACTTGTCAATAACTTGCTTTTCCTGCCTCACCCCTGTCCCTGTTCTCTAACACGGAAACTGTTCTTATTAGCATTAACCTTGCCTCCGTTCTCTAGGTCAAGTAAACCGATCATGTTCTGATCAGAAAACTGATACTGTGGAGTTAACTAGCAAGTGTGATGCAAAGGGCAAGTTCAACAGCATTCTGTAGAAGCAGACACACACACAATCTGGAACCAATAGAAAAGATCTCTCTCTGTGTATTTATTTAAAACCATTTTTGTTTGTAAGGGTGGAGCGGGTCTAACAGAGAATATTGGAACCCCTTTTCACCATACCAGACAGTTGAAAATACAAAAACACATGCAGGTGTAATGCTTTCTCTAAGCTAATTGTGTAAATTGTTCTCACTTGCTTGACAATAGCAATGTGCTGGAAAAGGGCTCTCTGGTGTCGTCTTCTCCGACTTGGTTGAATGTCACTGGCATTGTAGCACCCCATGTCTGTATATTCTCAAACACAGGGGTGACATAATACAGCTATGAAAGATTTACTTCTGATGTGTAAGTTTATTCCACAAATTCTGGCCACTGATTCCCACACTTCTAAGGGGCTCTGCTAGGGCAGCATAGTTTGTACCCATCTATCCGTCCCAGCATTCAAACTATGAGGAAGCGCGCTCACACTTTTTGTGATACATTCTCCCTACTGTCAGCAGTATGATTCCCATGCATGTTTTTTGTGCCTGCACTAGGGCTGCACATAATACTTCAGTGTACAGGCTTTTCCTACTTTGAGATTGCTCTTCTGGAAAAGTTGTGGTCCTCCAGATGTTACTCCAGTCGCTCATACTCCATTAAAATATCCCTTGGAACAGATAATTCATCCTTATTTTCTTTTTGGAGTTAGGTAAAGAAATTATTTTGAGTAGCTGCCATACATATTTTGATCTTGGCTCTCAGTTTGTGCAAAGCGTGGTTTGCCTGATAAACTTGATGGCTAATCAGGCGTTTTAACAAATGGTGCATAGTGCTTTAAAGCCCAAACCACCAGTTGACAATCACAATGCCTGAGAGTAGATTCTTGACCTGGATGCAAAAAGATAGTTGTGTAAGTATTAGGTGGACCTCTACTGAAAAGACTCTCGGTCCGGTCACCCTCCATTTTTCTACCAGAAGAGGCACTCAGAGAAGGGCCTCCAGTGGTGACCTAATGGCCTGCGCAGGTTCATACAGGAAGAGATGCTCCCTAAGGATAAAAGTTATCCAATAGAAGCTGCTGGATTGTGTCTTTAAAGATTTGGTCCTGCACATCTGTTTGGAATTATTTTATCAAGTTATGTAGTCCCTTCTGGTGTTCCTCAGCTGAGTCTGCTTAGAGCAGGCATGGCCAAACTTGGCCCTCCAGATGTTTTGGGACTACAACTCCCATCACCCCCAGCTAACAGGACCAGTGGTCAGGAATGATGGGAACTGTAGTCCCAAAACACCTGGAGGGTCAAGTTTGGCCATGTCTGGCTTAGAGGTTCCTCTAAAATGCAGGACTGGAGAGTTGCCTCTCAGCCTCTCCTGTGTAGCACAACTTGCTCATCATGATGTCAGCTCCTCCTTTGCTGGCTACTTTAATTATGATGTCAGCACTGCTTCTGAGCCTCTGGGTGGCTTTATATGCTGCATGGCTGAGCCTCTGAATATCAGAAAGGCAATATGCATTTCCAGTGTACTCTTCTCCCTCCCACAAAGGAAACAAAATACTTCAGTGCTGCCTATGGACCTCTTACCACTGGAAGTGCTTTATAGCATGTTTCCAGAATGTACCGTACACAGTATTCCCCCAACAGAGAAAACCACCAGCTTTGTATCTTAAGACAATTCCAAGCTAAGATATGTCAAGGTGGTGTTCCCATGCGAAGAAGCCCATAGTCAGCATAATAAATCTCCCAGTTTGCAAGTGGGGTGCTGCTTTTCAGTTCATTCTACATTTACTCAAAATTGGAAGACCGGCTGAGTTCAGTAGGGCTTGCACCCAGGTATGTACCGTATGTCCAGGTCACTTCATTGAAACAGGCTTGCTTTGGAGTATTTCCCCCTTTCTGTTTTCTAATGGGTGGAGTGGAATACTACACAACATCCTGAAATGAAAAAGGGGGCTGTGAATTGTCAAAATAAATCTAAAGAGCAAAATCAATTCTTGCCTTTGTTTCAGTGGTCTTGCCATGGAAGGAAGCGAAGCGGCATCAAGCTGCCAGTCTGGAGAAAGCAGCTTCCTGGACATACCATGCGTCATAAGTGCAGAAAGTTTTCTGCTGAATCCCAGAACTGGGAGAAGTGATGAGATTCTCAGTCCTGCTGGCACATTTGTTTCTCCGGCATCCACAGAAGTTGACACAGGTACAGGACCATCACTGATATTACTCTCATTGGCACTTATGTTCCCCTTCCCCTGCCCAGAATAGCCAGGTAGAGAAAAAGACACACTAAGGCACATTTTTCTGATACTAGGCAGCTGTCAAAGAGTTGGGATCATTACACCTTTTAATTCAAGTTTAGAATTAAGAACATAGGAAGCTGCCTTATACCAAATTGGACCATCAGTCCATCTTATCATTTTCTTCAGTGACTTGCAGTGTTTGCTGCAGGGTTGGAGACGGGGCATTCCCAGCCCCAGCCATGCCACTAAGCTATGACTCTTCCCCATAGGGGGAATTGTCACACAGCAATGCTGGCTTAAAGTTATATTTGTGCCACAAAGTTCTGGGTCAAGTTGATTTGGCTACTTGCCTTGCTGAGTCATTCATTCCCTGCTTCGTGTCTGGCAAAGGTGACTTATTGCAATCTCTTGTGCTATCTCATTCAATTGTTCTCTCTTCCTGGGCAGAGGACTATTTTGGTGGACAGAGGACCGAGTTTAATATGAATCGATGAGATCATGTCTGCAGTTTCAAAATAAGCTTTTAGATTAAAAATCTTGGTTGGAAATAGAAGTACAAACCATGGCATAAAGCTCAGGGGTTTTTTTGTTTTTGTTCTAAAAAGGAAACTCTCCTCCTGCTTCCTGACCGAAGCCTTTCAGTCTGTGAATAAGTAGAAGAGCACCCAATAGAGAGTTGTCCACTTCCCTCTGGAGTCAACCAACAATTGGCCTTTCTATTTGTAGTAGCACACCCCATGTCACAAACACCTACCAAGGATACATGGTGGGAGGGTGGGGTGGGGGAACCTGCTTGGGGGCTTGGAAAGGGGTTTCTAGTAGCTCCTAATAGGGAAACATAGCATCTCAAAATAGGGTTGTCATGTGGCTGTTGTTGTAGTTACAAGAAAGCAACCACAGTAGTCTGAAATCCTTTGGAAATTTCTCAGTGCAGGTGGAATCCAGTCACATGGTCGGAAACACAAGTATAGTGGGAACAGACTGCTCTACTTCCCTTGAAGTGAATGTTATTTTTGCCCACCAAAATACTGTCAAGCAGAAATCCTCAAACTCAGCTCTCTTGTGTTGTGGGCAGTAGATGCCCCAGCTCTGTTACTTCACATGCCGTAACTAGAAAGGTCATGTTGGGATCTGGCATCCTATGCATATGGGATTATGACACCTTCCTTGTAGTCATGCCAGCATTACTCTCACAAGCCGTGCCCATTTCTGGGATACTCTGTGTGTGTTTTCTTTTAAACTGGTCTAAAACGTATTCTGCTCCAGTTTGACAGACAGATACACCTGTTACAGTGCTGCTATTTGGTGTATTTGGTCTTGCAAGAAGTTTGAGTATACTGCTGTCTGCTTTCTGTTTTTTGCATTCTCTTTATTCTACAGTGCAGGGGGCAGAGATAGACTTTGGCATCTCACTATGTTGCATCATGTGATGCTGTCTGAGATCACGTTGTGATCCGCCATTTGTACTTCCTCTCTTACATATTTACACAGGCGGTTAAAATGGCATAATTGCCCTCTTAGAGTCATAAGGGTGTGTGAGAGTGTGTGTGTTCTGTTTATTACCTTAGATTAGACCAGGATAAGCTATCCTTGTCTGTCAGAAGTTAAATTCCTTTTGCGCTTGCGTATCATAGACGTCATGTCAACTTCTGGTTTCTGGCTCCATCCACATACTAATTTAGATGGGGAAACTAGTGGCAGGCAGAAGGTTGAACCCCTTTTCTGCCACCACTTGCTGCTCTAATCCAATTTAGATTTCCACTCCCTGCAAGCTCCTACTGTTCAAGTAAAACTTAAAAAACAAAATATCATGTGTCGTTTGACCCTTGAGAGTGGATAGGTGGTATTTGCTATAGGGTAATTTAAATATCCAGCTATTGCGATCAGCTAGAGATAATAGAATGGCTCAGATTTTTGCTCTATCCTGCCAGAATTGTAATAAAACGGCCTCATAGTTTTAGGACTACTAGCCAGTAGAAACCTACAGAGGGCAAATAAACAAAGTATTGGCTATTTCCCCCTTTCTTGAAGAGGTGATATTAAATTGTCAGATTAGTTAACCTCTGTTGTGAGGTTTTTGTACTGTTTTCCATTTGGGTGATTCAGGAAAGAGAGGAACTTATCACAGATTTTATGTTCAACTTAATTTCTGATGATTTCAGCTTTATTGGTGGTGTGCATTTTAAAACAATACATAGTTTTGCTGTGTGTTCTTTGCTAAACTGTCTTCTTTGCTAAACTGACAGCCCAATTCTATGCCTGATTATGCAGAAGTAAGTCCTGCTGAAGCAAATTCCTAAGTAAGAGTACCTAGGATTGTGGCCTAATGGTTTACTTGAAAGTAACTCCTACTGTCTTCAGGGGGACAACTCCCCAGTAAGTGTGTTTAAGAGTGCAGTCTGAGTACCCTAAAAATTAGGTGCCACTTTCCCCCCTAAATAATATTCTGTAATATTTAGTTTTCTGATTTCAAATGTAAAGCAAAAACGAGCCATGCTAGCTGGTCACTGCTTCCATTTCCACTAGAGGGCTGTCAAAGTAGGGTTTTTGCAATAACCTGATTTATTTCAGACTTTGGTGTGGGAAGACCCAATTTATACACCTTATCATAAGGTACTGCTCTGCATCTCATGCTTCCTAAACTGTTGGTTTCCAGATGCAACACTACCCTTGCTTTATATTTAAAAAATACTGATGAGGGATAGGGAACTAGAATTAGCCAAATTCTTATCCTCCATCCTCTGTGGGACAACTTTGACAGGTGGGTAGGGGCTGCTAACTTCAATCACCTGGTGTTACCTGGTGACCCATTTTTGCTGATGCAGATGTTCCGCAGAGAGTTGAGGTTTGGAAAGTATCACGCATGGTGCAAAGCAACTCCTGACAATCAGCTGCTATCTTTTATAGGATGGTACTCAATGCTATTCCTTCTATGAGTAAACTCACTGAAGTTAATGAACATGACTTAGTTCATTAAATTCAATGGGTCTCCTCTTGAGTAGGAATAGCAAAATGTTGGTGTTGATAGAATTTCTGATGTCCATTTTTGGCTGTCAAACTCTGAAAGATATTTTAGCAGGGTTGCTTCAATCTAAATGAAGAAAAAAATATGTCCTAGCTGCATTTTAAGCTAGTAATGTATACATAGCCTTTGTTGAATTGTGCATTGCTTCGAACTCAAGTCACAGATATGAGTATCCATAGGAATTTTCCAAGGGTGGGAGGTAAAGTAAAATGCTAGAGGTGGACAGTAGTCAAGTTTCCCCCACACGAAAATGAGTGCCTACACATGCTACCTCATATATCTCAGGTTCTACAAAAACAGTAAAGGTAAAGGGACCCCTGACCATTAGGTCCAGTGGTGACCGACTCTGGGGTTGCAGCGCTTATCTTGCTTTATTGGCCGAGGGAGCTTCCGGGTCATGTGGCCAGCATGACTAAGCCGCTTCTGGCGAAATCAGAGCAGTACACAGAAACGCCATTTACCTTCCCGCCGGAGCGGTACCTATTTATCTACTTGCACTTTGACATGCTTTCGAACTGCTAGGTTGGCAGGAGCTGGGGCCGAACAACGGGAGCTCACTCCATCATGGGGATTTGAACCACCAACCTTCTGATCGGCAAGTCCTAGGCTCTGTGGTTTAACCCACAGCGCCACCCGCGTCCCTTCTACAAAAATACTTACTTTTTAAAATGGAAATCTGGGGATTATAGTTCATTCAGGGCAGGGGGTGGATTCCCCCTCTTCACTCCCAAGGTCATAGAGACATAAGTGCTCGTAATGAGCAGCCAATGTTGACATTTGAAGTGAGAAACTGTTCTCACTTAAAAATGCACATGTGAATTGGGCTTATTAAAAAAATTAATGGAGATTAATACCACCACAGCTTTTGAGTTCTTGATGAGTCTTTGAAAAAGTGGAAGCCTTGTTCATCATAATAGTGGGGAAAGGGCAGGCAAGTATTGTAAGCTTCCTTCAGGATCATTCCGTGTGGCTGCCTCTCTGACATCTCCAACAGCTCCATTGCCCTTTCCCCATTCACACAGTCTTAAAACTTCCTCTCATACGTCATGAGGTGCTTCTTCCTTTTACTCCTTTATACCCCATTATTTCTCAAAGTTTAGAGTCAACCCCACAATAGTGAGGACTAGAATCTTACCATGGCTGAGTAGGATGAGAGCCACATGGCGGGCAGCTGCAGTGCTACAGCTTCTAAAAGGAGCTGTTTCTAGCTGAATAGAATAGGTTAGAACTAAAACCTCAATCCTTGAGACATATATTTAAAGGTCAGGGATTCTAATGTTCCTTAAATAAGGGAATGTGTGCATGATTGGTAAGGGAAAGTGTTCCTCACCACCACAAGTTTGCTTTTATCCATTTGTTCAGCAAGATGTTCCCATTGTGGTTCAGCTTCATAAGTTTTTATTTCATTTTTTTCTGTTTAATTTCAACCCACAGTCCGGAAAGCATATTTGCTTCTGGTAGACAAAGCCATGCATTAGCAGCTAGGTTATATTGGAAAAGGCTTTAAATGGAAAAGTCTTGGTGCTTTGGGTTGTAATCGTTTAGTGTAAAATGGCCATGGACTCCTGTGGTGCTTACAGAGTAGAGAGCACTTCAGGTGGCAAAACAGGACGTGCCGCTCCTGAGTGGCGCTGCCTTGTTCGGTGGGTTTTGTGACCCATCACTGCTGCAAAACCTATTCATAAACCAGCCTGGCCAGAGTAGACAATATTTAGCCAGATGGACAGAGGATTTGACTTACCTTCAAACACTTACCTTTGACTCCCTTGACTCTGTTCCCAGGACAAGAACCAGAGCTAGCAGATAAATTGCTTGCCTTTCCCATATTCACTTTCAAACTTAATTACAGTTAGGCAGCTTAGGTTTCATTTTCTCGAGAGTGCTTTTGAGACGGTTAGAAAACGTCTTTCTTAAGCCGTAGACATTCTAGGTTGCTCTCTCCACACCCACACCCCACTGCCACCCTTGGGATCTAATTTGAGCTGGAATTTAAAAGAAGCACCATAGTTTAGTTCACAAGATTAGAATCTGAAGATGAACACAGGATGTTCTTGCGGGGGAGGAAATCTCACCGATACCTGTGTTGGTTCCTTTCCCAAGCGCGATATCTTATCCTTCAGGAGGACTGAACTTTATATATTGCTGTGGGCAAGAGTGGAAATACAGAGAGCAGAGAAGCAAAACAGGAAATTAAATTCTAATCTATAAAGCTAAGCCCATGTCAAATGTCATTCTGTTGCAGTGGAAGCCATATGCTTTATTGTAACATTTCCAAAGCAAAATAGATCCAAAGCCTAGCAGGTAGTATGGGTTGCAAGGGACGTGCATGGATGTCATGCTCTTGCTATCTTTTGCCCCCTGCTAATGATATGTTGGCCTTTTTCTGAGGATTGAGAGAGGATATACAGTATTTGTATTTTTCAACTAGAGGTACATGAATCCTCTTGTTTACTGTTGGTAACTTTATAAGGTAGCTAAAACCCAGATACTTTGATTGAAATGCATCTTTTTAAAAAAGGATAAGTGCACATACATCTAATGAAGTAGGTCTACCCCCTCCTCAAACCCCCTCATTAACAAGTGTCACAGTAAACAAAATACCATAAATGAAGGGGCACAATGAAATAGGGCACACACTCACACACTCTTTTCAACTATTGCATAGACATGGGTGGAGACCCTATGGTCCTCCAAATGTTGCTGGACTACAACTCTCATCATCCCTGACCTTTGGCCATTCTAGCAGAGGATGATGGGAGTTGGAATCCAATGGCATCTGAGAGAGCCACATGTTTGTCACACTTATTTCTTTCGTCAAATTTATAAACCTCTTGATTGTAAAAACAACAACCACCCAACAACCTCAACTTGCATTTGCAAAAACACATTTCTCAAATATGTAGCGTTTGGTTGACTTGTTAATGAACATCACTAGGAATTTGAATTCCTCTGACTCTTGACTGAAAAAGTAAGTTTTCTGGCCCTTCAAAAATAACTTTGGAAGCATGCTTGTAGCATCGATAGATATTTGTCAGCGCTGCTGGAGGTTGCTTTCCCACAATAGGTTAAGAAATGATGTTTGGATCAGTGCTCACTCCCATCCTTGGGAGCCAGTCATGAGCCAAGAGGCACGTGGTGGCTTAATACATTTTCTAGAAGCAGAGCATGTGGCAGGGCAGAGAGAAAGTGGTCTGGAAGGGCTCTCTTCCTGGGATGTAAGTTGCTCAGACTGAAGAGCTGGCCTTGCAGGTGTGATTTTATAGGACTGGGTTCTCTTGATTCATGTAACCGGGTGCTAAGTCAGGTGGCAGCATTTATTATAATCACCCAGGTGGCATTTCTGGATAGTAGAGTTCAGTCTGCTGTTCTTTCAGCAGAGATTCTACCTAGTGGGACAGGAAGTTAGCTGCTGGAGCCAGGCTGGCAGAACTCCTGGTTTAAGACCTCCTTGCACCTTCTGAAGCATCTAGTGAACATAGCTCTCAATACCTTTTGTCACCCATTCTCTTGACACTATTCTGAAATTCTCCATCCTGTTCTGATATACTTATTGCCAAAACAGGAATCAGTAGAGTCTTTCATTTTAAACATGGGGCTTTGGGCATCCTTTCTTGTTATAAGGAATCTGCGAATTCAGTAACAGGCAGCTTATGTATGTGCTACTTCTGTTAATTAAAGTTTGGCCTCATTTTGATCGGATTGTTTTGATCAGATTCCCTGTGGACAGGCAGATGGCTGCTGTGCTTGCATGTTAGAGAGAGGTCAAGATCTGAGTTAGTGCTGGGTTCATCCAGATGATTGACAGTGATGGTGTGTGGGGACTTGCTAGTTCAGGGGGGCAGGTGGAATTGACCAGTCTGCATCAGCATGCTGCTCATTGACTCTAAATTAATACATTATTTATTGTTTTATTTATTAAATTTGTATACCGCCCGTCATGCGTATGAACCGATGCTGCTGAGGTGGTCAACATGGGTCTGGCTGCATTACTTGCAGGCAGGAGCACATGTAACTGAACATACATCATTCAAAAAGATGCCATTCCCCCACCTCGCAAAACTAGCATGTCAGGAAGAAGACTAGATGAGAACCTTGCTTCACAAGCTATTTTTCTCTGTGGAGGGAACTTTTCATTTGGAGGGGCATTCAGTCTTGTGAGCAATCTGAAATAGTGCAGCCCAGATTTGGTTTATCACCTCTATGATAACTAGGCATATTCCAGAGGTGAGGCAGCTGCTAGTACATTCATTCTGGTGGTGTTTGAAGTGTTTTCTCCTCCCTGTTATGGGACCAAACATTTCCCTCCTTTCTGAGCCCAGGAGAGGTGAAAACACTTCTCAGGTGCTTCACAGCAGAGTTGATACTCATGAAGCTATGCTGCTTTGTTGATGCTGCTTGATTTTGGCATTGGATTCAGTTGTCAGCTCACACAAAGATGCCAGATTTATTTTCTGAATAAAGATGCTGTGCCTGCGATGCATATAGCCTGTCACAGATTGATTGTCTTGTAGGCTTCATGAAAAATGAGCAGCTCCGCTGCATGATGATTTGCTGTTTCAAGTTTCAGCGAGTTAAAACCCCAGTAGAACAGTTGCTGTACAGTAGCTGTAAGGCTGTATTGCTCTAGAGCTCGTACTGTGGTTGAATTAGTACGAGGAGTGCATAAACAGCCTAGTAAAGGTAAAGGTAAAGGTAAAGGTACCCCTGCCCGTACGGGCCAGTCTTGACAGACTCTGGGGTTGTGCGCCCATCTCACTTAAGAGGCCAGGGGCCAGCGCTGTCCGGAGACACTTCCGGGTCACGTGGCCAGCGTGACATCGCTGCTCTGGCGAGCCAGAGCCGCACACGGAAACGCCGTTTACCTTCCCGCTGGTAAGCGGTCCCTATTTATCTACTTGCACCCGGAGGTGCTTTCGAACTGCTAGGTTGGCAGGCGCTGGGACCGAGCAGCGGGAGCGCACCCCGCCGCAGGGATTCGAACCGCCGACCTTTCGATCGGCAAGCCCTAGGCGCTGAGGCTTTAACCCACAGCGCCACCTGCGTCCCATAAACAGCCTAGTAGGCACCCTTTAATCATTATAATGTGATAGCAATAGAGTGGGGATGTGATGGTGCGGAATTTGCATTGTGTCGACTCTATTTTTTTATATATAATATTTATTAATAGTTTTTTTTTTAAATTATAACATAATAAACGAAACATACAAAAAACATCACATTTCATAACATATTTTCTTATCCTTTTTGGACTTCCTCACATCTCCCTCTCCTACGTTCCAAAATATAAAAATTAATTCAGCAATTTATCACCTTGTCCCCACCTTATCTAATTTTCCAATGTTATATCTTAAATTTTAGATATATTCATTTGACTTTTTAAAACTTTTTAGTTTAGCCTAATCATTATCTAAAAGTTGATTTTTTCCTAAATTTAGCTTATCTTCATAGTTCAGTTTATCTAATTCAATGGTGCCAAGTTGTTTGTGATCAAGCATCCTCCTTAACATTCATACAGTTTACAATATTTTTGCAAATAGTCCTTAAATTTCTTCCAATCTTCTTCCACCGTCTCTGCATTGTGTCGACTCTATAGGTCCTAAGACCCTCCTGCATGTCTTATGCATGCAGTCTAGAGAGATAGTTAACAGGGGGACCCATCAGATGATGCACTGTAGCTCCTCTCAACCCCAGCAAGTATGACCAGTGTTCAGGCATGATGAAAGTTGAGTAAGAGTAGTCAACACAGGGCCTTACTCTAGATCAATCAGCCTGTCTCAACCTTGGGTCCCTAAATGTTATTGAACTACAACTTCCATCATCCATAGCCAGCTGGTGCAGCAGTCAGGGATGATGGGAGTGGTAGTCCAACAACATATGGGAACCCAAGGTCGAGAAAGGCTGCTCTAGACCAACAAATCCCATCATCCCTGGCTGTGGTTGCTGAAGGTGATAGGTGTTACAGTCTGTCAGGGACAAGTGAGCACAGGGTGAAGCGGGGCTGGAGTTGGACTCAGGAGAGGGGGCCAGTGATTTGTGGAGAACTCTACCAGTGAGGATGCAAGAGCTGGAGGCAGGGAAAGCTTCTGAGCTGGAGGGTGGAACACAGCACAGGTGTGGAAGAGGAAGAAGAAGCAGGTCGAGCAACAGAAGGGCTCCCCCTTCACCACTGTCTTGCAGAATCAAAGGGAGTTGAAGAGGAAAGAGCAGAGGAAGGTTCCATGCAGGTGTAGTCTCTGACTGTGTGCGCACAGCTCATCGGGAGAAGGTACAGAAACTGGTGAAGGGGGGAGTGACCCCTTGTTGTTGCAACTGCTTCATAGAGTGCAGACCTGGGAATAGATACTAGACTGGTGTTGGTGAATATTTGGAGCTATAGAAATGACTGTAAGTGTCCACTTTGACAATGAAGAATTCTCTATCTGTCGTGTGTGCTCCTTTGGCTGGTGAGCACCCTTAACACACTCCAACAACAACTGGAGGGCACCATGTTGGCTATCCTGGTCTACAGTTTCGTCATGTATGGGGAAGATATTTAAAATGTGAAGGGAGTGCTGTTTTCTCAAGGCCAATCCAACACAGCCACAGGCCACACAAGCCTAGCTCCAACAGTGTGGTCCAAGTGTGGTATCTGGTGGGTGGCTTCCTAAGTCCTAGATGCAGTGGAGGCAGAGAAGGACTCTGGATCCCACCACAGGGTTTACACACAAAGGTAGCTGACACTCAAAATATATTCAGCAGGCACAGAGTTCCCAGGAGTCTGGCTGACAGAGGTGTTTCACATTCATGTCCCAACTACAAACACAGTGTGAGTGTTTTGAAGATGCAAGAAACAGACATATGTCCCTCCTGCCTTAGTTCATCTTCTAGATGGAAATAATTCTCTGGCTTCTGAGTTAGTTCTGAAGATCACTCATCTGGGAGGTGAGAAACTGTTGATGCTCTTAAATAAATGAAGTGCAGATTATCTGAGGGCCGTAAAATAGTCTGCAATTCTACATACATTTCTAACCGAACAGAACTCTGGCTTACCCTGCTTGGAGTTGTGTACCTGGAGCTTAAAAATGCAGTGGGGTCAAGAGCACAACAATCTGTGCCTTGCTTACTTCATTTTTCCTTTTGTTTTGCCTGACTGTTGCCTTCTCAAGTAAGGAATCATTTTCTGAGCGTCTATTTTGAAATGCTGCTCTGATCTCTGTTCCTCAAGGGAACATTCCAAGCTCTTAGATTTTGTACCTGCCAAAGTTGCGAAAGGTCTGCTTCTCTTCCTTGCTGGGTTGGCAAGTTGAGAAGGATTTGGCAATTAGTGTTCTTCACCCACTGGCTAGCATGTACTGCCACGTCTCCTTGGATTCCTCATGTCCATGATTTCAGTCTTTTCAAATCTGGTTCTGAAGGGCATGTTTTCCTTCTCAGTTTTCATGCTATATCATTATCTTGTGGATTTGTCTGTGCTTGGAGCTCTTAATCATTACCAGTCCTTTATGTGGAGGGAACTTTGAGCTACATGTAGTTCAGCCTTTGCCAATCTGGTGCCCATTGGATGTTTTGGATTACAATTCCCATCAGCTTCAGCCAGTACAACTGTCTGATGATGGGGCTAATGGGAGCATGGTTATGTTGGGTGAGTGGGAATCTGATGGGATTTGTAATCCAAAACACCTGGAGGGCACGAGGGTAACAGAGGCTGGTGTTGCTAATCTTCTTCCTAGCTCTTTGCTTTTGCATTTTGAGTTTGGACGTCT
The DNA here is from genome assembly GCF_951804945.1 of Podarcis cretensis. Taxonomy (NCBI): domain Eukaryota; kingdom Metazoa; phylum Chordata; class Lepidosauria; order Squamata; family Lacertidae; genus Podarcis; species Podarcis cretensis. The sequence goes on along the minus strand of NC_137172.1, from coordinate 114,874,610 downwards.
TATATTACAATCTTCTTTACACAGAGTCTTCATTTGCTAGACTGCAGTATATTAGGAAATACTTGGAACAGCTCCTGTTGCTTTTCTGCCCAAAGATTTTGCTCCTCTCTAGGAGGAGGGAGAGGGTGTTTGGGGGAATTTGAGTGAGCTGCAGATGCTATAGGGACAGAGCCATCTTTCCCATTGGTCTTAGTGTGGTATAGTGGTTAAGAGCAGTAGATTCATAACCTGGGGAACTGGGTTCCTGTCTCTGCTCCTCCACATGCAGCTGCTGGGTGACCTTGGGCCAGTCACACTTCTCTGAAGTCTCTCAGTCCCACTCACCTCACAGAGTGTTTGTTGTGGGGGAGGAAGGGAAAGCAGAATGTTAGCCGCTTTGAGACTCTTTCGGGTAATGATAAAGCAGGATATCAAATTCAACTACTCTTCTTCTTCTTCTTCTTCTTCTTCTTCTTCTTCTTCTTCTTCTTCTTCTTCTTCTTCTTCTTCTGTGCACCAAGGCACTGGCCTCTCAGGGGCGTCCTAGCGAATGGGGGAGTTGCATGGCTTTGCCGGCAGCCTCCCCTTTCCCTGCACGCCCGCCAGCTGCGCCCCACCAACTATATGGCTGGCGGTCATGCAGCTTCCTTCCTAAGCCTCCGCAGAAGGAGAGCGATCCCCGCAGAGGCTTAGGATGGAAGCTGTACACCTCTGCATCTGCTAAAGACAGGGTCATTGTCCTCTTCCAGCTTCCTGGCGAAAGGCGGCGCGCAGCCTTCCCTGGCTTCCTTCTTGGGTGCCCCACGCCGGAGAGCATGTCCGCCAGCACGTTTTCCTGCTTGATCGCCACCACCACGGATATGCTTAAGACGGCCCTGTATAGGGATTCATTCAGACATTTGCAACAAGAAGTTGAAATGCCCCTTGTTGATCTTTTCTGCTTTTATTTCTTTCTCTTTTGATGCTCCATGGTGGTTGAGTGCAACCCTCTTCTTGGATTATCCTACAAGTTGCCTGGCCTGAAGAGTCACACTTCTGCTGTTGTCGGTGGCCTTCCACCTAGTCTGTGACATTTAGACTAGTGAGCTAGTTATGGGAGGCCTTGGGCCCACAGGAAGGATCCGGTAGGATTCTCTGTTCTGGCTCTATGGAGCATGGGATTCTAGGATCAGTCCCAGCAGCTTCCTACTTTCAGTGGGTTCCTGGTCAGCAACATTAGGCTCACAGCCAGCAACCTGATCTGGCTGCTCAGCTGGTGGCATTGCAGCCTCCATTTATTGTTCACTGCTGGGCTCCTGCAGTCATGACAGTTCTGCAGTAGTTTTTGCACTGAAAGCAAGTACCTGATCAGACCCTGTTTTGAAGGATGCCACAGCTGACAGGACCTGAAAATATGCAAATAACCAGGCACACAGTGAAGCTGTTGTTGCATGGGAAAACTTGTTGGGTGACCTTTGGCTGGTTGCAGTCTCTCACAACCTGACCTACCACAGCATTGTTGTGAGGATTAAACAGGGAGGGAGAGAACCATGTGGCCACCTTGAGCTCCTTGAAGGAAAGATGGGGTATAAATGTAATAAATAAGTAAATAAAAAATGGGGTCATGTGAACCCACCCTCCAAACATACTAGAAATGTGTGAATATGTTATGCAGCTTCTCACCATGCAAATGCCTACTTAATTTGATCCCTTTCACTTTGGGAAACAGGAATCTGTTCATCTGTTTCCTTTAATATTTTATGCCCAAACCATGTGAGGAAGAGGAAATGAAAATGTTTCCAGATAGAGAACTTTTATTAAAGAAAAGGGAGAAAAAGGAACAACTAGCGATGTGTAACTGTGTGGGATACGTCGCAGCAGCGAGCCACTCTGCCTTACAAAAATAAATCTCAACTGATACGGAAAGTTTAATTAAATTTAGCATTCTGCCTGAGCAGGGCTTGTCTGGGGATCTGTAATTTTTGATGCATCTACCATTGTGCAGATGGTCTTTATTAAAACAAGGGCATATTAAATTTTTTTGGGGGGTGGGGAGGAGACAGTGTCACGATGTTGCTTACACAGGTACATGTGCTGGAAACTAATTACCTCTCTTAAAGATAAGCCTGAGAAGGTGGGTTTGCTCGGCATCTGTGGCAAAAGCAATTAAAAGCTCTGCACTCCTTTTCTTTGTTTGTTTTAACAATTACAAATGACCTGGTTTTTTTAAAGGACAATTTAATATGCCTTGATGTTTATCACTGCCTAAAGTGTTTCTTGCTGGGTAGCCTGCTCTGACTAATATAATTTACCTGCCTCTGTAATGCAATTTCTTTCAATCACCTCCTTTCCTATCCCTAGGCTGTTAATGTTGGAAAACACACTAGTCTTTTCTATTTTGTTGAGTGGTCAGGAGGTGGGGTGGAGGTGAGAGAGAAACATGTTTTTGCAGTGGCTGTTTTTCACATTAGTAGAGAGATGCAGCTGCATAGTTTTCACAGAAAGGCAAGGAGCTCTGGTTCCTATATTTCACACGAGGCACTGAAGTAGCAGGAAACAGCTCTTCTTCCCTACACTGCACCCATTACCCTTCCACGTGAACTAGGATCGCTCTGGTTTAATCATCCAGCCAGCCATGTTGAGGGTCAGTTTGGATTATCCTTTCTCTCCCACCTTTTTGTATGACCACTGCTTACTGCTAATATGCTATTTTAAGATTAGGAAGCTACAGAACCCCGAAGGAAAGAAGGCAAGCCAGACCTTTGGTTGTAAGCCTCCAATTCACACCAGAGTTTCCAGAACTCCTGGGTCAGCTTCCGGCTAGTGATAGCTCTGCCTGATCTACAGGAGGAGAGATACATCAGTGTGATACAGAATCTCATTGGCTCATTGGGTGTGTGGTCATGGGCAGTGGTTGGGTGTTCCAATTTGCTCCTTGTGTGCAACAAGGGCAGTACTCATTCTTGCTCCCCAGCATCTACCACCTGAGGCAGCTGCTCATTCTGCCTAATATTAGGACTGGCCCATCTCACTTTAGTTCTAGTGAAGGCTTTCCAAAAGCTGAGTTCAGAAAGTGATGGAGGGTTTCTAACATGTCCCTGTGGTTAATATGGAAACAGAGGCTAGGCCATAAATTCTCTATTTTATACTGTGGTGCTGATTAGGTTGTTAATGTGTCCGCAGGAAGTAAACCCCACCTTGTTTCCCCTTCTAAATAACTTTTTATTCATTCAGAGAAGCATCTGTTCATAAACTGTGCTCTTTTACCAGTTTATAATTGTGACAGATGGGATTGTAAATATGCTGTATTAAAGATAGTTATGGAAATGAAACTTGTTCAGTTATTAATGGCTACCTTTTTGACTAGGGTGAATTTCATGTAGGCAATTTAGACTGGCAGGCAGTGTTCTGATTGCTAAAGCCATCCACCCTTTTAAAGACTCCTTATTGTCAGCATTCTGTGCAGGACATTTCAACAAGGTGTGAGTGGCTTTCCTAATTTACAAAGTACTGTGTAGATTATTGATCCCCTGGAATGCCTCTTTTGAAGAATCGGGAAAATCCTCATTTTCATGGGACATGGAAGCCTTTGTTGTGAAGAGGTGCCAATGTTGGCTTCTCAAAAGCTCTGCATCCTGGAGCTACTTCATTTGGCTTTCATCAAAAGGGAACAAGATCATTATTTTTATATATCCTTTCCTATTTATGGCAGAACTTTAGATAAACATACACAATTCAGACTTGATAGGCCTATGTAAACCATGCTTTGTACTTTTCAACATGTACTGACTTTACACATACTCTAGCCCAGACCTTTACAAACTGTGTGTCGAACAGGTTAGTGTGTTGGCTGCAGTCCTGTGGCTGGAAAGGGGTTTAACCTACGGGTTTGCTCGTAAAACTGAATTACTGTGTCGCAAAATGCTGCATGTCTAAAAAGTGTGTCATCAACATGAAAAGTGTAGAAAGCTCTGCTCTAGCCTATCTTCTATAATGGCCAGGTCAAAGACAGATTATGCAACATGTCACGTTTGCAAATATAAACACTGAAAATATTATGTATATAAAGCATATAGTAGATAAAAGCCAGAATCAAGGATTAAAAAACAAACAAAACCCAAGCGATAAAACAAAGGACAAAAAGAGCAATAAAAAATAAGTACAGTGGTACCTCTAGATACGAACGGGATCCGTTCTGGAGCCCCATTCGCATCTAGAAGCAAACGTAACTAGCGATGGCGCGTGCGTCGCTTTTTGCCACTTCTGCACATGTGCGTGACGTCATTTTGAGCGTCTGTGCATGCGCAAGCAGTGAAACCTGGAAGTAACGTGCTCTGTTACTTCCGGGTTGCCGTGGAGCGCATCTCGAACACTCTCAACCCAAAGCGCATTCAACCCGAGGTATGACTGTAAAATTGTCATCTTGTCAAGGTCCCTTTGTAGTGTGAATCCTGACTTTTAAATGGGCCTTTGAACTTCTAGCAAGTATTCAGCCTTCTTCATAGCACTATAGTGGAACAAAGGCTGTTAACTTGGTTTAGTATAGATTTAAAGCAGGGTTCCCCAACCTTTTCAAGCCCAGAGTCACATTTGGAAGAAGCTGTCATGAGTGCTACCCATTTCACAGAAAAACTGGTGATACTCGTGGTCCTTTGCATTACGAATACATGCCAAAAGGTAAACAAATTGGAGGCATTGTGGAGTTGCTGTAATAATGTTGTGTGTTTTGTGTGTGATCGACATACACACTGAGTGGTATCTGTTAAGTTGTGGGTTAACATAGCAGACGACACAGCGATTTCTCCAAGTAGCTCTTTATTTTGTAAGCTGGAATAGAACTGACTGCAAACAGCTCAGCCGGCCTGCTTTTATAGGCAGCTGGCTGTCAACATTGTAGCAACAACAGCCCAGAGTTCCCGCCTAAAATAACTGACGTGGACCTGAGTAAAAACTATCTACAGACCTGAGTGAAAACTATATACAGTATCCCCCTGCTGGCCCAGGGTGAAACTTCACTACATAACACCCCTCCCCACCGAGATAAGGCGTTAGTTACAATCGTAATGGTTTCCTTATATACAGCACTACGCGTAATGGTTCAATTAGGCACAAAAGCATATCGGTTACATTTCCCATACTTAGACCAACAGTGATACATGTCCAACAACATAGTCCTTTAAATAAGTTGGGCGCTTGGGAACTCTGCCAGACCGCCGGGGACTGGTAGCCAAGTCCGGAGGGTCACACAGTTCTTGCTGAGGCTGTGGTGCGACCCTAGGTGGCATTGGAACCAACTCCCCTGGATCCGCTGCTGTGGGTGGAGCCTCCGCAAGTGGAGTGGTCTGAGTCTGTGGTAAGTCTGGCAGACCCTCTGAAGCGGCTTGGTTCGGCTCCACGCTGGCAGTTTGCGAGGGAGGTGTAGGTGGGGCCTCGCCATCTGTACGTGTCTCTTCTGGAGCCGCAAGCGCAGTTGGGGGCACCTCGGTAGTGTCCAAGTCCCCAACCCTGCGCCTAAGCTGGTCTATGTGCCGTCGCCACAAGCGTCCGTCTTCGAGTGCCACCTGGTACGAGCGAGGTCCAGTGACTCCCACTACTGTGGCTGGCACCCAAGGAATGTCCCCCACATAGTTCCGGGCAAAGACCTGGTTTCCTGGGACAAATGACCGTGGCGCGTTGGCACAGCCTGGGGGTTCAGCCACAGCAAAGTCCGGGTGTAGCCGGTCGAGCGGTGACCTGAGGCGGCGGCCCATAAGCAGTTCAGCAGGACTCCTCCCTGTGGCCACATGGGGGGTGATGTGTTGCACGAACAAGTATCAAGTATTCGGCGACCCGCTCATGCCAGTCTCCCCGGTCCAGGCGCGCCAGGGCCTCTTTTGCCGAGCGCACCATTCTTTCTGCTTGCCCGTTGCTGGATGGATGAAAGGGTGCCGTTAGGGCATGGCGGATGCCCAGTCCCAAAAGATACCGCTCAAACGTGCCTGACGTGAACTGCGGTCCGTTGTCAGAGACAAGGACATCAGGACACCCATGCGTTGCAAACAGGCCTCGCAGCACCCGGATGACAGCTTCGGTAGTGGTGGAGGGCATCAGGGCGACCTCCAGCCATTTGGAATAGGCGTCCACCACTACCATAAAGGTCCGGCCGTGAAAGGGGCCAGCCAGATCGATGTGCACCCTCGACCAGGGTGTCTTTGGCGTCTCCCAGGTGTGTCCCTTAGCTGCCGGTGGTGCAGGCCTCGACTCTTGGCACGCTTGACAGGCGGACACCCAGGCAGTGATGGCATCATCCATATTAGGCCACCAGACGTAACACCGAGCCAACGCCTTCATTTTGACAATTCCCGGGTGGCCAACGTGCAGAGCCTCCAGGACGCGCTGACGGAGTCCCTGGGGAATCACGACGCGGTCTCCCCACAGCAGACAGCCGCGATGAGCTGAGAGTTCATGTTGTCTGGTTGCGAAGGGCTGGAACTCCGATGCAAAAGGCCCTTGTGGCCACCCCCTCTACACCCAGTTGAGCACCCGGCTGATGGTGCGATCCTGGGCAGACGCGGAGGCCACAGTGGCAGCCGATACAGGCGCTGCCGGAAGATCCTCAATCAGAAGGAGCGATGAAGCTGGAGCTGGGTCTTCCACAAATGCTGGAAGAGGGCAACGGCTGAGGGCGTCGGCATGGCCCATCGATTTCCCCGAGCGATGGATGAGCCGGTAGTGGTAGGCAGCCTGGAAAACAGTTCATCGCAGCATGCGTGGCGAGAGGACCAGTGGAGTTGGACGATCACCGGCGAGGAGGCCCAGGAGTGGCTTGTGGTCAGTGATGAGGTCAAAAGTCCTGCCATAGAGGTATTCATGGAACCTCTTCACTCCAGCCACAAGTGCCAGTGCCTCCTTGTTGAGCTGGCTGTAATTCCGTTCCGTCGGAGATAGCGTCCTGGAAAAGTAGGCGAGCGGTGCTTCTCTTCCGTCTGGAAAATGGTGACTAAGGACAGCACCGATGCCAAAAGGTGAGGCGTCGCAGGCAAGGACCAGCGGCCTGGATTCACTGTACTGTACCAGCACACTGTCTGATGAAAGGAGAGCCTTGACCGCGTTGAAGGCCGCCGTCTCCCGATGACCCCAGGCCCAAGGCATCTTAGTGCTAAGGAGTCGGTGAAGAGGCTCAGCCACTGTGGCTTTGTGGGGCAGGAACATGTTATAAAAGTTCAGCAGCCCCAGAAATGCCTGCAACTCCGTCTTGTTCTTTGGGGTGGGGGCCTGCTGGATAGCGTGGATCTTGGATGTGGTCGGGTGAAGGCCGGAGGCATCGATAAGATAGCCCAGGAACTCTACCTGTGGAACAGCGATCTGGCACTTCTCCCTCTTTACCTTGAGCCCGGCCTCTTGGAACCTGGTCAGCACGGCACGGAGGCGCTCGAACAGCTGCTGGTGTGAGTCTGCAGACACCAAGACGTCATCAAAATATGGTACCACGCCCGGAAGCCCTTGCAGGAGACGCTCCATAAGGCTTTGGAAGATGCCAGGAGCCACACTCACCCCGAACTGCAACCGGCGGCAACGGAATGCCCCCCGGTGGGTGACGATCGTCTGGGCTTCAGCAGTGGCATCATCGACTGGCAGTTGTTGATAGGCTTGGGCAAGGTCCAGCTTAGCGAAGACCTTACCCTCACCCAGGGAATGCAGCAGGTGTTGGACAACAGGAACCGGATAAGCGTGCTGCTGAAGTGCCTTGTTGATTGTGCACTTGTAGTCAGCGCAGATTCTCACCGACCCATCTGGCTTGACAGGCGTGACGATGGGGGTTTCCCACTTGGCGTGGTCAACCGGCTCCAAAACTCCTTGGGCGATCAGTTTGTCCAGTTGTTCGTCCACTTTAGCCTTGAGAGCAAAGGGAACCCGGCGTGGCTTTAGCTTGATGGGGGCGACTTGTGGATCAAGGCTAAAGGAGATGGGCGTACCTGTATATTGTCCCAAGGTGCTGTCAAAAACCTCGGCAAAGTCTTTGACCAGACCCTCAGTCTCTGCGTTAGAGATGCAGTTGATGCCGGTGACTTCCAGGCCGAGGGCATCAAACCAGTCTAGCCCTAGGAGGCTTGGCCGCTGACCTTCGACCACCACCAACCGGAGCAGGCCCGAAAAATCCTTGAAGGCGATCCGGAACCGGCCAACGCCTACCACGGGAATGTCGTTTCCCTGGTAGTCTCTCAGGTGTACGCGATGAGAGTCGAGTTGCCTTTTGGACACTCTGGGTACCAGTCTTTTGATGGTGCTCCATGACACGATGGACAGGGCAGACCCGGTGTCGATCTCCATGTCACATGGAGCTCCTTCAATGAGCACCGTGACGTTCAGCTTGCGTCGTGTAGGCGAGTCGGTTTGGCCAATCGTGGTTCCAGACGGGCAGCGGCAGTTGGTGAGAGCGAAACAACTTTCCTTGGCAGACTGGAGTGAAGACTTGGACTTGCGAGTCGATGAAGGGGGGGTGTTAGACGGAGCCGATCGGCAGACCTTAGCGATGTGGCCCCTTCTGGAACACTTCCTACAGATGGCGTCTCTGAATCGACACTTGGCACGGGAATGGTTGCCTCCGCAGCCGGCACATTCCGGTTGGCCCTTGGATTTCTGTTGGAACTTCCTGCGCTCCCGCTTTGTCTGGTGCACGTCATCGTCTTCACTGGAGGATGCCTCATCACTGCTGGCCTCTTCATGATGCACCGGAACTGGCTCCCTAGCAAGACGCGGGCTGCTGGACTTGCGGATCTCCTGGGCGGAGCGTTCAGCAGCTTCTGAGACCACAGCCTCCTCAATGGCTTTCTGTAGCGTGAGGTCTGGCTTGGCGAGGAGACACCGTTGCAGATGGATGTCCCGGACCCCGCAGACGATTCGATCCATCAGGGCATCGTCTAAGTCTCGGAACTCACAGTGCATTGCAGCCTGTCGCAGGGCGGTGGTGTAGTTGTTGATTGACTCCCCCTCTGCCTGGTTCCGGTGGTAGAACGCATGGCGGGCAGCAATCTTGGACGGCTTTGGTGCGTAGTGGTTGCGGAGCTTCTCTTGGATCGTGTCCCATGGTGTTGCCTGGACTGCTTCAGGCGCAACCAATGCTCGGGCCGTCTCAAACACCTCAGGCCCACAGAGGCTGAGGAATAGGCCCCGCTTCCGATCCTTTGATACTGCTGTCAGCTCGTTGGCTTGGAGGTAGCAGTCGAACCGAGCGAGGTAGGAGTCCCATGATTCAGAGGCTGGCGCAAACGGCGATAGAGGCACAAGTGAAGCCATGATTCCGATGCCAGCGTGAAGGGCGATGGATGGAACACAGTGTTCTTAGCCAGAACAGTCAGCTCTGAATTGGTTCTGTCCAGTGATTTCGCTCAGTGATTTCGCTCTGTGATTCAGCTCAGTGATTCAGCTCAGTTCAGAGGCTGGCCGCATCTGGCTGTGCTCTGATGTCCATCCATCCCATCCTCGTCGCCAGTGTTAAGTTGTGGGTTGACATAGCAGACGACACAGCGATTTCTCCAAGTAGCTCTTTATTTTGTAAGCTGGAATAGAACTGACTGCAAACAGCTCAGCCGGCCTGCTTTTATAGGCAGCCGGCTGTCAACATTGTAGCAACAACAGCCCAGAGTTCCCGCCTAAAATAACTGACGTGGACCTGAGTGAAAACTATCTACAGACCTGAGTGAAAACTATATACAGTATCCCCCTGATGGCCCAGGGTGAAACTTCACTACATAACAGTATCCAACTAAACATTTGCACAAGCACAATGATGTTTACCTGCACAGTGTAACTTCCTTGCCCTCTCCTCTCCCTGTGTGAGCCCCACACACCTTAAGTCTGCTGCAGATGGTTAGGGGAACCCCTGTGTAGCAGGTTTAAGGGGTGCACAGGAGAGGGATGGGTGAGGAAGTTACATTGTGCAGGTAAAAGTTGTTGTGCTAGTGTAACTGTTCACTTGGTCCTACAGTGCAGTCATTTGGTTTAAATGTTATAATGTTGAAAGTGACTTCTTGTGTCTATTGTTTTGTTAACCAGGTACAAATAAAAGGTTAAATACAGAGACCCCGAGATTATAATAGCTTAGTAGGCTGAGCCTACTCTTTAAAAGGATAGGCACATTTCAGTATATTGTGTTTCTTTTCTAGTCTTGCTGGGCTGTGATTGGGCAAAAAGTGTTGTGTATAGCTCCATATTGACTATTTCTATTTTTTACTTTCTTTTACCACACACACAGTGAATGTGTTTTTCCCAGATAAAACTACTCATTATGGATAGCAATGACGACTGCTAATTTTACTAGGGGTCAAAAACAGACTACCATTTTTAATCCTTCCAGATAGTCCCAATGGTGCCATTTTTTGGACCTGTGGACTAAGAAGAACATTGTGGAGAAGCTTATTAGAGTCTCCTCCCTTGTATCTTGTCAACTTAATTGGCTCTGAGTGTTCAGGATAAGTGGTTTTCATCCCTGTGGCTTCATTTAAGCATGTCAAATCCTTTTCATTATTCAAGAAGCTATCTTTGAAGACATTTGACTGTTTTCACGCCTTCAACAGAGCAAAGTGCACACATACCTCCCATCATCCCTTTCTGTTAAAATATTAGTCCATGAAAATAATTTGACACCATAAACTGTTGTAACTACTGAATACAGGGGATTTAAGCCAAAAGAATTCAGTTAGCCCCTTTCACCCAAGGTTGAAACAGGTGACTAGCTCTCAGTTCATTTTCCTTGTTCCCAGCCAGTCATGCAGATGTATGATATGGCGTAGCCCACAACTTATTTTGGGGCGCAGAAGCACATGGACATCAGTTCCTTATTCAGAATGCTCATGCAACTCTTGAGTAAGGAACTGGGAGCCAGCAATATGGTTTGAGAGATAGTAATCAGCTTCAGCCTCATCACTTTCACCCAGTTGGAAGCTCTGTAAGTCAAATGTGCAAAGGGGAAGCAGGATCTTGCTCATTGTCACCACTGCAGTTCTTCATCTCTGGATGGACCAGGAGATGTCTCCAACCTGGTGCCCTCCAGTAGTTTCCCATCTCCTGGTAATTGGTCAGAGATGATAGCATTTGTGATCCAAAACACATTGAGGGCACCAGGTTAGAAAAGGCTGATCTAGAGCAGTAGCCTTCAATGGTTTTCCGACCTGGGACACACTTTTAATCCAAACATGCATTTGGGGGCCCATTTCTTAACCTTTTAAACCATATCTTTGTGTAGTGGTAGTGCTGTTGTTGCAACCCACCTTAGGTCAGGATGCTGACCCACCATGCAGATTCAGGAGCGTTCCATTTTTAAAACTACAGTATAGCAGCCTGTTGTGACAATAGCTGAGTTTAGGTTGCAACAGGCCTACAAATTTTACTTGGTGGCTATACAGCTGCACAACACACACAAATTGTGGTGTGGATTCTGGAACCTTAAATTACTATAATGCTTTGTGATATCTGTGCTGTTGGAGAAAAGGATAACTGGGAAAACATGTGGCATCAGTCTTCAGCTCTTCTTCCTAGTGTTACGTCTGCCTTGTTTATGAGCAGTCTTATTTTAATAAAATGTTGTGCCCATAACCTGCTTCGGTAGAGTCTGCCAGCCAGTTAGCATGCTTAAAACCTTTAAAACGCAAACCCAAAAGGATTATCTGAATAAACAAATCTCAGTTTTTGTTTCATTGTCTTACACTATACATTTCTATCTGGTTCCTTTTCTCTTTCTTTCTGATTTTGCTTTAGATATTTTTTCTTTAGTAGCAAGTTATCCTTTCAGGGACTGATTGGTATCTACGGTCCAATTATTTTTTATGTTCTCATCCTTTATAGTCTGAAAAGAAGAAAAACTGCATAAATTTGCTTCAGTTCAGAAGACGGGGGGGGGGGGGGACAACCCAGAGCCCTGTTAGCAGCTTGGGAGATAGAAAATAAGAATGAAAGTTAACAACTTAATAATGTTTTGAAATATGTTGGAAGAGTTGTCTCCCACTTGTGCTTTTTTTTTTTGAACATTGAAGTTATAGTTCAGTCATTTGTTCTGTTGGCATCTGAACATGCACTAAGCAGGGGGAAAGTGTTTTGTGTGTGGTTTTTTAAGAGTGCAGAGCGATATAGGCTAGCCTAGGTGATCAAAAGAATTGCTGGAGGTCTCTGTGTGTAGAGGGGGAGAAGGAAGTAGAGTTCAAAGTAGAGAAGGAAGTAGAGTTCAAAGGAGTTAGCCAACCTTTTGAGGGTCAGTAGCTTCATCTGGAATTTTGAGAAAGACATGTGGGCACCACTCAGAAAGTGGCTGCCACCAGGGCATGGAATAGCACAAAATGACTGCCATGGGGGTGTGGCATAGTGCAAAATGGCTGCCACATACAAAAGAGCAGAAAACCAACAGTACTTTATGAAAACCATTGAAGACATTTTTGTTTTGACAAATCTTTCCAGCTAGATGAAAATGTGCCCACCTTGTTGTTGTTTAGTCGTTTAGTCATGTCCGACTCTTTGTGACCCCATGGACCAGAGCACGCCAGGCACTCCTGTCTTCCACTGCCTCCCGCAGTTTGGTCAAACTCATGCTGGTCGCTTCGAGAACACTGTCCAACCATCTCGGCTTCTGTCGTCCCCTTCTCCTTGTGCCCTCAATCTTACCCAACATCAGGGTGTTTTCCAGGGAGTCTTCTCTTCTCATGAGGTGGCCAAAGTATTGGAGCCTTAGCTTCAGGATCTGTCCTTCCAGTGAGCACTCAGGGCTGATTTCCTTAAGAATGGATAGGTTTGATCTTCTTGCGGTCCATGGGGCTCCCCAGAGTCTCCTCCAGCACCATAATTCAAAAGCATCAATTATTTGGTGATGAGCCTTCTTTATGGTCCAGCTCTCACTTCCATATATCACTACTGGGAAAACCATAGCATTAAGTATTCAGACTTTTGTTGGCAAGGTGATGTCTCTGTGCCCACCTTAAGTGTCCATTTTTTACAGTTTTAAAATTTATAATCTTGTACTCGTTTTAACATTACTTTAACTAATTTTAAGGATATGTCTATAAATCACCTTGGGATATATGTGTGGAACGTGATTCACAAATCAACAAATAGATAAGACCAAAAAATGGTGTAGGCATAGCTTCCTGCCCCATCAGCCCACATCAACAGGAAAAAGATACCTCCATCAAATACCACTTCACTTGCCCACAGAGAGAAGTGATTCCCACTTTTCCTCTGTTCAGAAGAGTTGGAAGGGCGGGGATTCAATAAATGGACATATTTAAGAGGACATGTTCAGTGTAGGAGAGGCTGAGCCAAGGGAGGCAGTAGTGGGCACAATGGTGCCCATGGACACCACACAGGCCCCCCTGAACACTTTTCCAAACACATTTTATTAGGAGGGAGGGAGAGCTGAATAGAATTCTAGACGTGTCTACTCAGGAGTAAGTCCCATTGAGTCACTGGGGTTATCCGCAGCTAAGTGGGTATAAGATTGCAGCCTAAGCCCAAACATTTTATTTTTAATTCAGCTTTATTTAAGACGTTTTAAGCTGTCTTTAAAAATCATAAGAGAGCACAACAACAATAAAATAAATGTAAAATGATGTATCAAATGCACACGTAGATTAAAACCACACCAACAGACATCTGATCTGAGAACTAGCAAGAAGAATACACCATTCACTAAAAGAAACCTTGAGGAAACAAGAAGGTTTCCAGAGCTCTTCTGAAAGTTGGGAAAGAGTGGGGATTTCCTTGGAGAGACGGAGTCCCACAGCTGTGGCACCACCAATGTTTTTCAGCAAAGCTCAGTTGGTTAGAGCATGGTGCTGATAACACCAAGGTTTGATCCCCATATGGGACAGCTGAATATTCCTGCAATGCAGGGGGTTGGACTAGATGATCCTTGGGGTCCCTTTCAACCCTACAGTTCTATGAGTCTATGATTTTTCAAAGACCAGTTACGGCACCACCATTGTCCCTGTTACCTGCCTATCTGATCTTAACTAATGATGGGCCAGAAAGCAGGGCATCTTAAGTCCCTGGTGGGTTTTCAAGGGTATAAGTAATCCTTTGAATAACCTGATCTCAAGCCATTATACGGACTCTAAAGGTCAAGACCAACGCTTTAAACTGAGCTCAGAAATGAATCGCTGACAGCATAATTGATGTAAGATAGGTGTGAAATGTTCTATCTTGCTCCTACAATCATCCTGCCAGCAAAACATCTTTTACGGCAGGGATGGAGAACCCTCCAGGTGTTGCTGGACTCCCAGTCAGCCCTGGACCAGCCAGCATGGCCAGTGGTCAGAGATGATAGGATCTGTGGTCTAGCAACATCTCCAAGGGTATAGGTTCCCCAGGCCTGTTTTAAAGGCAGAACTACAAAGATTGTGTGTCTCCAGTGCAGGAGTCATGGAGGCAGGTGTTTGCTAAACACATAGCCCAGAAGCACAGGCTGTCCTAATCATCTTTCACGCTGGCTATATTTTGCATCGGATTCTAGCTGTGCCATGTTATACAACATGGCCCATTTGTAAATATGTGGAGCTGCTTCACATGCCAGTTTGTGGCACCAGATTGCTTACTTGTCAAGCTGCCAAAGGATCTTGTGTAACGCTGATATAGAATGGCACAGAGGTAGAGGAGGGTGCAGACCGAAAGGTGGACAGCGCTGCAGCTGGCACAGAAGAAAGGATCTCTGTTGACTACATGCCTAGAAGTGATTTAGGCTTTCATATTCAGTTGCCACTTCATAGAATCCTAGTTTTGTAGAGTTGAAAGAGCCCTTATGTATCAGAGAATTTTTCAGGCGTACATTCACAAATTCAAAACTGAGACGAGTTGTTCACAACCACCTGCTTTGACCCTATTCCAGAAATGGGGATCCAACTGTAAACCCCACCCTCTTCCCAGGCCTCCCTATCTAGTCCTCAGGACTTTCCCCAGACCCCCCCCCCTGCTTTGCACCTTCCTGAAGTGTCTTTTTCTGGCCAGAAATCATCAAACTCTGAGAATGTCTCTTGCTTGCCTGGATAGAGAGAGGTGTGTGAGTGCGCACAGAAACTGGACAATTGTACAAAGGTGATATTTGCATGTAGGGACGCGGGTGGCGCTGTGGGTTAAACCACAGAGCCTCGGACTTGCCGATCAGAAGGTCGGCGGTTTGAATCCCCGCGACGGGGTGAGCTCCCATTGCTCAGTCCCTGCTCCTGCCAACCTAGCAGTTCGAAAGCACTTCAAAGTGCAAGTAGATAAATAGGTACCGCTCTGGCGGGAAGGTAAACGGCGTTTCCGTGTGCTGCTCTGGTTCGCCAGAAGCGGCTTAGTCAGCATGGCCACATGACCCAGAAACCGTCTGTAGACAAACACCGGCTCCCTCGGCCTATAGAGCGAGATGAGCGCGCAACCCCAGAGTCGGTCATGACTGGACCTTTACCTTTACCTTTACCTTTACCTTTAATATTTGCATCAGTGCTTCTGACCACTTTTGCCTCTTGCCCTGCCCACCACTAACTCTTGTCCCCCAGAATGGAATGTGATCTTTGGGCAGAAAAAAATTTCCCACTGGGGAAGGTTGCATTTCCACATCTGATGTAGGCCCGAATCCTGTTTTGCCTGTGAGGGAGCCCAGTCATCTTGGTTTGAATCCCCATTGAACAGCTGCCTTTCCTCCTGTTTCATAAGGCTACCCTACTGGTCAGACTTCATTTTTTGTTCCTGCCTTTTAGAAGAAATTCAGCTCTCAGATAAGGATAATATATTTCTTTCTGAAAATGTGGCACAAAGGACGGGATTCTGAGTGGAAGGCTCAAGGGGCTTGACTGAGTTTCCTGCAGAGACCTCTTTCTTTGCTGAGAAGCAATTAAGCAGGCTGTTAACTGTAATTTCTTATCTTTCTATATGTTATGGCTTTATAATGCAGGCAGTGGAGGAAGGCAGAACATGATCCGTTTATTTTTAACGAAGAACATACAGAGCTTGGTTATTTGTTTTCCAACTTAAAAATACAACATTATTTTTCTTCAGCAATACTTAGCTTTTGGTGTATCCATTAATCACCCTATTCAAAGTTCATTTCAGGTAATTACCCCCAGACCACATTCCCTATTAGTTTTACTCACCGCATGTCTTCGCTCTGTGCCTTTTAAAGTACAGGTTAAAGCTTTTTGGACCTGTTTGCTTTTGCATTCGGAGTTCAGACCTTTTAATATCAAAATATTAAGTGGCTTAATGAAGAGCCTTCCCATCATAAGACTGGAGTGTGTAAGGCAATGCTAGTAATTCATGAGCCAGTGCCAATTGGTGAAGTTAGAAAAGGAAGCTGTGGAAGGAAAAAAGAGATTTATTATCAAAGCTTCTAGATCAGTAAGCACAAAGGGAAATGAGTGAAGAGCGCAAGTATCTGTGTAGCTGGCAACAGTTTTTCCAAAAGCCATCTGCAGAGGAATGAGAAGAAACCTTCTTGTCCCCCAAGGAATGAGACCTTTCAAAGGAACAATTTCCCTCAAAGGGACACTCTGCTTTCCTGAGACCTTGACTCACTGTGACAGCAGAGGAGGTGAGCAGGGCACATCTATCACGTTTCCAAAGGCCTCATCCACCAACCTTTCTGCCTCTCTTAGCTTCTTCAGGTAAACCACCTTGGCCTCAAGGGAATGACCTCATTTCCTGAGGCCAGGAACTCGCTGCACTGCATTCATTCATGACTTTTCTCTAACAGGCAGATAGTCATACATGTTCTGCACAATATACTGAATAGCTCCCAGCCCTGCTACTGCTTTTTCACCCTCTTGCTCATGAAGCAGCACTTGAGATGCTATATTTTAAACACAGAACCTGTACATCTCCCCCCAGATGTTTTCCCAGTGGCCAGAATGAGTAAGACAATGCAAAGAACATAACAGAGCTTAAAAGACTGTTTCCTTGGTAACCATAGCCCATTCATGGATTTGTGAAGTCACAGAAGGCCAGTCTACCATATTCAGGTTAGGTTAGCTTGAAGCTGAAGTTCAAGGAGTGAAGTCAATGATTACCTGTAATGTATTTCTCCTTTAACTGTATCTGGCTACTGAATGTTCGATTCAGACTGGTTATTTTCCCAAGAGTTGTGGTACTTCAGACGATGAAAGTAGCAGAAATATATTCCTATATTTAGCCACCCCTTTTAAATATCTTCGTTCCTTCCTTTCAAAACACAGACAAACACACTTTTCTTGTCGTTGTTGCTGTTCATTGTTTTCCTGTATTAACCACTGCAGTGGTGGGATTTAGCAGCAGCAGCAGCAACAATCCCCAAGTGGCTTGAAGGCAACTTCAGTGAGGCTTTGTTGTTTCCATGACATCACAGTTGATCAATTATGTCAGAGTCAGGACCACTTATTGCCCTAAGTTGTTACCTGGGACACACTTTTTAAAAGTATTGCATGATTTCCTTTTTCTCCTTCCTTTTTATCTCTGGGGTTTCTCTTTACTCTGTTACTCCCTGTTTTTGTGCCTCATTGAAACTTCTCTGAAACTTCAGTGTCTTAAATTAGAAGCTATCAAAGCCAAATTGAAGTGAACTTCCTTTTGTCTGAAATGTACTTAAGAGAATTTTGAATCCTAAGCAATGCTGTACATAGTGTTCAGAGTGCTTTAGAGTATCTAATTCATCTCTTTCTGAGTTGCATAATCACACCAAAGGTAAGGAAGTTATGTTCTTTTCCCATTTGATGCAATTCAACCGTGAAAGGGGCTGTTCTTCCTCTTCCTCCTGCTTCTGTTGCCCCTGTTTTATGTGATGCTTGTGAGAGTTTTGTTGTTAAATTGTCAGTTGTCAATAGGGCATTTGTTGTAACTGTCAGGAGTATAGACCAACAGCTTCACCTGAAGGCCATGTGTTTCTGACTGCAAATTATTTGAATCTCTAATGATGCAAAAAACAGTGCTAGAGGGAGGTTTTGCAACAGGCAGCCTTGCAGTTGCCTACATTGTCATAAGAATCTAGAGTTGATGTGGCCAAGATTCTCAAAACTCCTGGAGAAAACCTATTAAAATATCTACTGCCCTCTTGTAGCCCTTATTAAGAGGGAATGGCAATGTATCTTTGTTGAGGAGCTGCATTCCAGCAGGGTATTGATACCTCTACTTGTAGCCATTTCCAATTATGAAGGTTGTCTTACCTGCTAGATTGAGCTAGACTACTGAGAACTGCATTGGATCCTCTCCCAGTGATAATTAAATGTCTAAATGGATGCAGAGCCCAAACAAAAGTATGTCAAGCATAGCATGTAATCCTTTTCTAAATAGGGTTCTCCACAATTGCAGAGACTTCTTCCTTTCCTATCATGTAGAGAGTTATCATGTATTGACTCTACACAGGGCAGTGGGACAATCTTTGCACAAACTATTCTATATGCATGTGGAATAGATTTTGTTTAGCAGTTGTAATGTATAGACTTGTGCTTAGAGCCTTAACCAAAGATGGTAGAGAGCTAGAAACTAGATAATCTCACCTGAATTTCTTTGTACTACTTGATGCCAAGTTAAATTTGAACATTTGTCATTATAATACTATTGTTTGAAATACATATCCTCCTTGCTTATTTCAAAGCGCATGTGTATTACTTCTGTTTAGATAAGGGAGAAGTGGTACATACTGTATTGCCACCAAGATCTGGGTTTGCATGGATGAGATGTTCTAAATGAGCAACTCTAAAGGGAGCTTCTGAGTGGACGACAATGGATTAAAGTGAGAGGGACATTCAGAGCGCCTGACATGGGATAACATGTCTCATCATTGCTTGCATTGCTTGATGATACTTTAGCATGCTGCACACTTCCTCCATTAGTATCTGAAGCTTCAAAATCAGAGGGAAATCTATAAAGGGCTGCATTGAAATGCACAGTTACAGCAGAAGGTTATAATGATCTACAAGGTCAAACATCAAGGAAATGGGAAATAAAGCAATTTCTGCATTCAGTGGCCAGCACAGTAGATCAAAACCTCAGCTAGTTTAAAATTGTCTGTTAATTCCCCACCAACAAAAAAGAAAACTTCTTAGCGTGCATGAGAAACATGTAAAATATTCTTAATGTATTTATATGTATACTTTTTTTAACTGTGAGGTGGTGCACCATTAAGTTAATAAATGGTCTCTTGAGCAAGCGCATTGATTACATTTACAGCGGTACCTCAGGTTACATACGCTTCAGGTTACATACGCTTCACGTTACAGACTCCGCTAACCCAGAAAAAGTGCTTCAGGTTAAGAACTTTGCTTTAGGATGAGAACAGAAATCGTGCTCTGGCGGCAGCAGCAGGAGGCCCCATTAGCTAAAGTGGTGCTTCAGGTTAAGAACAGTTTCAGGTTAAGTACGGACCTCCGGAACGAATTAAGTACTTAACCCGGGGTACCACTGTATATCCCACCTTTCCTCCAAGGAGCTCAAAGTGCTGTACAAGTTTCCTCTTCCTCCCCACTTTATCCTCACAACAACCCTGTGAGGTTGGCTAGGCTGTAAGTGAGTGACTAGTCCTGAGGTCACCCAATGAGCTTCAGGGCTGAGTGAGGACTTGAACCAAGATCTCTCAGATCTTAGTCCAACACTCTAACTGCTACACCACACTGACTCTTTTCTAGAAAGCTAGTAATTTACTTTTTACACATGCATTAGGATGGGATAAGCTCAGTATTGGATTCCCTTTCATCAACAACAACAACAACAATCCCATGTATAGTTATGATGTGGTACTTCACCCTGAACTTTGTTGAGTCCTCTCCCACCTCAACTGAGTCAATTTTTTCATAGTGAAAAGGTGGTTTTCCATTTTGTGCATCGTTATAAATGCTGTATTGTAAGTCAGGGAGAGACATTCTTGTTCCCAATTGCTTATGAAGTGGATTCATTAGGGAAGATGAAAGCTGGCAAATAAAAAGGAGAAAGCTCCCCTTGATAATAGGCACAATGTACTTGAGTGGGTGGGGCGGGGGATATGCCCATACCGTGATTACTTTTTAATAGCCACATCATAAGGTGACTCAGCTTTCTGTTTAATAGCCTTGTGTATACAGCTCTGTTTCCTTTGAACAGATTTCATATTTATATGAAGTGTTGTTCCACTCTTTGAGTTTCAATGAATTATAAAAGACCTGGCTTTTTAAAACAAACCAACAAAAAGGCACAAGTGGCTTATGTAACAGACAGCCACAAATCTCACAAGGTTGTACAGGCGGAAGAGGGCAAGAAGGCGTAAGCAGTCTCTCCCCCCCCATGAAACCTCAAGGATCACGTCTGTTAGCAACGTGGGTTAACCTGGCATGCGGATGTGCTAAGCACAAAAAAATGGGTGGAGGCAGAATCTAGCGTTAAATCCTCACAGGTCACTCTCCAACCTGTTCCCCCAATGTATGTAGGAAAGGACAGTGACTTGTGCAGCATGTGGTTGTTGCGTTTTTCTCGCAGTGGCACTGCCCTCCCCGGATCCCAGCCTTGCAAGGCTGCTGGGGGTTGCCGGCGTAGGAATGTGGTAGACCTTTTGTCGCCTCGCCACTGCCTTCAGGGGCCCATTGAAAGCACCCGGATCCGGATCAGAGACACGCATGGAGACACACTCCACAGCTGGTTAGAAGACCCCTGTTTCATAATACAGTGGTACCTCGGGTTACAGACGTTTCAGGTTACAGCCTCCGCTAACCCAGAAATAGTACCTCGGGTTAAGAACTTTGCTTCAGGATAAGAACAGAAATTGTGCGGCGGCAGCAGGAGGCCCCATTAGCTAAAGTGGTACCTCAGGTTAAGAACAGTTTCAGGTTAAGAACAGACCTCCAGAACGAATTAAGTTCTTAACCCGAGGTACCACTATACAGGAGTCTTCTAACAGATTCCAGTTTTGACAATCAAACTCTCGGCACCGTTAACAAGTGACAGGTCTCAGGATTTCCTGGGAAAAGCCATTACTGCTTCCAGTGCTGTGTTGCTGCTTGAAATGTATAATGCAGGTGGGGCCTGCGTTTCAGAAAGGGTCTTCACACTGCTTCTCTTTCCAACTCTTTGCCTTCTGAAAAGTGCTCCCCACACCACAAACTGCTTTACTGTGCATGGGGTAGTCCCATACCTTTTCTCCCGCAGAGAGAAAAGCAGCCCTGGGTGTGATTTTAAAAAAATAATGTGATTTCATAAAAATAACCTGCTGGATCCGGCCATCTAGTTCAGCCTCCAGTTCTCACAACAGCCCACCAGAGGCCTGTGGGAAACCAGGGGGCAGAACATGACCACAAGAGCACTCTTCCCTCCCATGGTTTCTATTATCTGGTACAGTGGTCCTTCGGGTTAAGAACTTAATTTGTTCCGTAGGTCCGTTCTTAACCTGAAACTGTTCTTAACCTGAGGTACCACTTTAGCTAATGGGGCCTCCCGCTGCTGCCACCGCCGCATGATTTCTGTTCTCACCCTGAAGCAAAGTTCTTAACCCGAGGTACTATTTCTGGGTTAGCGGAGTCTGTAACCTGAAACGTCTGTAACCTGAAGCATCTGTAACCCGAGGTACCCCTGTATTCAGAAGCATTGCTGCCTCCAGCTGTGGTGGTAGAGCACAGTCATCATGGCTAGTGGTAGTAAATAACAGCAACAATTGTACCCCACCCATCTGACTGGACTGTCCCAGTAGTCTTTGATAGCCCTATCTTTCATTAAATTTGAATGGGTGGAAGGGTAAAAAATTGAGGGGAAAGGGTTTAGTAGCTGCTCCTCCCTCTCAGTGCAATGCTGAAGATTCCAGTCTCCTATAGCCACTTTTCATTTTTTGAAACAAGATGAAGAGCAGAGAGGAAATTAACAAATGACTAATCATTTGTAACATGTAGTTTGAGTTTCAGCATAGCATAAAATCTAGCACAGCAATAACTTATGTATTGCTCATGTTAATGTACATATTATGTGTTTTTATGCATATCTGCAGTCATCTCGGACGGGTCATTATGTATATAGCCAGGTAGTTGACCAATTATTGCTCTTTTGCAAATGTACATTTTTACAGGATACTTAAAAGCCCTCACCACTGGCAACATTCCCATCCTGCTTTGTTGTTTGGCTTTATTAAACAAACTATCCTCATTTTCAAAGAAAATTATAAACACTTCTAAGCTTCTTATTTCCCCAAGGAAGCTCACATCATTTCAGCCACGGCATTCAAGTGATACAGGAACTCCTAGCAGATAAACATCAAAATTTCATTTTGGCATTGTTGTGTTTTGTAATGTTGTGGGATTTTGAGCCAATGTTGAGGGGCCATCATGGGGATGGCAGAGCATCCATTTTGCTCCCTTGTGCCACAAAAATAATAGAATCATAGAGTGGAATGGATCCTCTAATGCAGGAATCTTTTGCCCAGTGTGGGGCTTGAACCCACGGCCCTGAGGTTAAGAGTCACATGTTCTTCTAACTGAGCTAATACTGGACACCATATGAATGTGCCTTAATGGAGTCAAACTATGGCCCCATCTTATAACACCACTGTTATCCCTGAACCAGTTTAGCAGGGCAAGGGTAAGGAACATTTAAGGAACCCCCTCCATCCCCTACCAGAGTTGAATGGCAAACCAAGCAGTTAGACTATGCTGAAATGGCAAACCTGAAAGCTCAGAAACCAAGAAGACAAAAACTTTAAGAAAGAATGGGAAAAAATTATAATTTATTTAGGAGACCACTGGAAGCAGATGAAAATATTAGCAGGATTTTAACCTTACTTAAAAGGTAAAGGTAAAGGTACCCCTGCCCGTACGGGCCAGTCTTGACAGACTCTGGGGTTGTGCGCCCATCTCACTTAAGAGGCCAGGGGCCAGCGCTGTCCGGAGACACTTCCGGGTCACGTGGCCAGCGTGACATCGCTGCTCTGGCGAGCCAGAGCCGCACACAGAAACGCCGTTTACCTTCCCGCTGGTAAGCGGTCCCTATTTATCTACTTGCACCCGGAGGTGCTTTCGAACTGCTAGGTTGGCAGGCGCTGGGACCGAGCAGCGGGAGCGCACCCCGCCGCAGGGATTCGAACCGCCGACCTTTTGATCGGCAAGTCCTAGGCGCTGAGGCTTTAACCCACAGCGCCACCTGCGTCCCCCTTAACCTTACTTACAATGTACCAAATACTATGGATGATATGGATAGATACAAAACATAGACTATGAAATAATATGCAGTTGGAAATGTTAACAACAGGACCCAGGGAGGGGATGGGGGGAAGTCTCGAGATTCTTTTTTTTATATATAATATATTTTTATTGGTTTTCAAATACAAAAACAAATTTATACATTCCATACATCTTGGTTACATCTTACTTCTCTCTCTCTCTCTTTTTTTACTTCCCTCAGTTTGTTTGAAATTCCTTCCCTTTACTTCTTTTTACACATTTCTGCCATTTTAACAATTTCCCTTCACAGAGCTTCTTTAAAACTTACAAATGTAATTTGATTATCACTTCATTTTTGCATATATTGGGTAAACTTTTCCCAATCTTCTGTAAATCTTTGATCTCGTCGATTCTGGATCCTTCCTGTCATTCTATCAGTTCTGCATAGTCCATCATTTTAGTTCTCCATTCTTCTATCGTAGGTAATTCTTCCTGTTTCCATTTCTGGGCCATCAATATTCTTGCTGCTGTCACTGCATATAAAAATAACTTCTTTCTTATTTATCTCATTACCTGTAATGCCTAGTAAAAATGCTTCTGGTTTCTTAACAAATGTATATTTCAACATTTTCTTCAATTCATTATATATCATCTCCCAAAAGCATTTTACCTTCTTACATTCCCACCACATATGATAAAAGGTACCTTCTTTTTCTTTACATTTCCAGCATTTGTTACTTGCCTTATACATTTTTGCTAACTTCACAGGTGTTACACACCATCGATACATCATTTTCATAGCATTTTCTTTTTCATGGAAGTCTCGAGATTCAGAGAAATCTCATGGGTATGTAATTGGTATTGTAATAAATTTACACTTATAGAATCAAATAAAAATGATTTCAAGAACAAAACAAAACTGGTCAGCTTTTTGTATTTCCCTTTCCTTACTTCAGTATGAATAATATGTCCTTGCAATTTCTTTCCTGACAGACCCAGATAATGCCGTCTTCATAGCGCACACAGTTGGAACCAGCGTAGCTTGGAGGCCTAGACGATGTGAGAAGGCAGAGCCAAGTAACTGTGTGGACGGTGAGCTATCTCAGCCTAGTCAACTCCCCTCGTCTTGGACATGTGAGCAAACGGAGGAAGGGGGCCCCGCCATCAGACAATCTCTGGATAAGTTTTATGGGACTTGCTGCCAGAAGAAGCCGTTTGGAGGGAGTCCAGCCTACGAAGCGGCTTCCCAGTGCCTGTCTGTCAAAATTGCGGAGCTGGCAGGCAAAGAAGGAATGACGTATGCACAGAAGAGTCTCCAAATGGCCCAGCTGGTTTTGAACCGAGATGAGAACAAGGTGTTTCCTCAGCTCTCCAGCAGCACCTGCTTCTCCATTCCCACGGAAACCAGAGTTAGTCTGGAGGAAAGAAAGCAAATGCCTGGGCTCTCAAATGATATCCTTCAATTCATCTTGAAACAGAACATAACAAAGTGATTTATTTATTTTGCTGGAGATGGTTAGCTTTTTAAGCACATGTGCGATTTGTTTTCATTTGTCATCCAGCAATGAGGACCAAGACATCCTCTAGTGCTGTAGAGCTTTCCTTCTCCTCCTCCCCCTGTTTGTTCCCTCACCCACGATTGTGGGGAGATTGGGGGGTACCCGCCCCCCGGAACAGTGCATGGGGGGTGAGATGGGGAAGAGGAGGTAGATTCTTCCATCTGGCAAGCAAAAATGCTTGCACTGGTGGAGTAATCTGTTCAGCCCTATTCCTTCCAAGGCATTGGATTTCTTCAAAAAACGTAGAATCATGGGGGAGTGTTGTTATTTTAAAAATAATAAAGCTGACTTTCAAGAGAGATCAAGCATAGCCTTCCCTGGGTGGGATTGACCTAATCAATGTGTTGCAATGTATTCATACAGTAACCTGCTCCTTTCTCCTCAGGGAGGGGATTGTAAAGCTTGTTCTACTGTCACTGCTTTGGGCATGCATCAATTGGCAGGCTATAAATTGAGGTATTATGTCCCTTCCCTCCTATTCTTTGCATAACTTGAAAAGAGACAATGTAAACACATTGCTGAAACTGCAGAATATAATTCCCTGGGGAAGTGGACCATAGAAATAGCTAGTGGTTGTTTTTTTAAGTGCAAGATCTTGTTGAATCTCTGAAGCGTGTGCCTTGCTTGTCTTCCAACTGCTGAAAGGGCAACGAGAAAGCTGTGGCTGCTGCTGAGTCCAAAGGTATCTCTTTCTCTTTTTAAGAGCTAAAACCTTAAAATAACCCAAATACTGCAACCATTGCTGGTGGTAACTCAGCTGTGTGGCTCACACCAGCCGAGCTTCTGGCCTCTGCTTATTCAACTAATAAGATTAATATTCTCGGTTCTGTACAGGACCTGTGATCATTGGTGGTGGTTGTTTTTTAAGAGCAAAGTTAGCATCTGTGTACATCAAGAATACAGTGGACGCTCGGGTTGCGAACGTGATCTGTGCAGGAGGCACATTTCCAACCTGCAGCATTCGCAGCCCGCAGCGCCACGTCTGCACACGCGCGGGTTGCGATTCGGCACTTCTGCGCATGTGCAAAGCTCGATTTAGTGCTTCTGCGCAAGCAGCAAAACCCGGAAGTAACCCATTCCGGTACTTCTGGGTTCAGTGCGGTGCACAACCCGAAAGCACACAACCTGAAGGATCTGTAACCTGAGGTATGACTGTACAGAGGTTTCTCCTTTTGTATCAATAAAAGTAAATGATACCGTGGAAATTCTCTTGAAGCTTGCTGTTTGGATCATTGTAGCAGCTGCTGGGGAATGAATTTGCAGTGACTGGGCTTTTACTAGATTGAATCTTCCTCCTGTTTAGCCTTTTTGCTGCCTTTTGTTGTTGTCTTACAGAAATATT
This sequence comes from Podarcis cretensis, assembly GCF_951804945.1. Classification (NCBI taxonomy): domain Eukaryota; kingdom Metazoa; phylum Chordata; class Lepidosauria; order Squamata; family Lacertidae; genus Podarcis; species Podarcis cretensis. The sequence goes on along the minus strand of NC_137172.1, from coordinate 114,848,673 downwards.
GATCCACTGTTGCTCAGTTCAGAGAAGCTTCGTTTTGTTTAATTCATTACTATTGCATCCCACTTTTCCTCTAAGGAACTCCGAGTTATATTCTCATAGCTACCTTCTAAGGTAGGTTATGGTGACAACAGATCAAGGTCAGCCAATGAACTTCATTAGTCAAGCAGCATTTTGTATCTGGGGTTTTGACCATCCAAACCAAACCAATTCCCAGCCCTGGCATCAAAGGCCCCAGAGCATCTGACAGAACTTTCTGGATCATGTATTTCAGCACTAGCTAGCTTAGCAACAGCGTCAAAGGACAGCCACAGTTCCTCTTAATTATTATTCTACAGGAGTTGAGTACCACACCATACTCACCATATACCTACCACCCTTTTTTCAAATCCTTTCCCCAAAAGTTGTTTAACTCCTTGGGGCTCTTTCATTACACAAACTGAGCATTGGAGCTTATCCCCAGAAGAATCGGGGGCGGGGGGGGGAGCATGCTATTTACTGGGAAAGACAAATGAGCTTAAAATCTTTGCATAAAGAGCCTCCTTGCAAATTCTGCAGAGCAAACATCTCTGCCTGGGGAACTGCAAGCCTGTGTCTGACTTAGCTAGATTTTCCACCCACTCGTTTTTGAAATCCAGTAAATTATAGATTTGTTTTCTTCCTCTCTCAACCTGTGTTGTATAAGTGAAACACAAATAGGCACTGGGATGGTTGCTGGAACTGCCTTTGGAGCTCACTTTTTCTTCTCTCTGCAGTTCTCATGGAAACATGTCAGCTGCAGGAGGAAATGAGGGAACAGTAAATGAAAGGAATTCCTAGGGCATTTCCATATGAAATTGTTACCTTCAAGCAAGCTACACTTGGTGTTATCTAGTGGGGAGCTTGTACTAGAATGAAGGAAGCAGTTCCCTGAGCATTCCAAGGCCAGTTTTTGATCCACCAAGTAATAGGTATATTGAGCTTACCCTTTCCCTTTTAGTAAGAAATGAGCATTTCAATGCTTATTAGTAATGATGAGATATCTGTTAAGCCGTCTTTGCCCTGTCCGCCTCTTCGGCACTTTCTCTCACTTTGGAGCATAAGTAGGTGGCTTGAGTTGCTGTGCTTAATAACAATAACTGTTCTTTATGGAAGATTGTCTAAGGACTGCACTGTCAACACATTAGGAGACTATCTTATACCAAATCAGACTGTCTAGTTCAGTGTTGCTTACACCAGAGGTAACCAATCTGGTGCCCTCCATATATTGTTGCCCTCTCAATACCCTGCTGCCTTCCTCTGCTTCCCCACACCATCTGTTGCCTGAGGCAGCTGCCTCACTCTGTCTAATGGAGCCAGTCCTGAGTAAGTCCAGAGTTCAGTGAGGCTTACACTACAGCAGGTGTGTCAAAGGTTTGCAACCTTCTCTCCTGGCTCCTGTACATAGAGCTCCACATTGTCTGCCTTTCCTAATTGCTTTTCTTTTTGGCTTGTGTAAGTGAAAGCTCCACATTGTCCTAATTACCTAATGAACATTTCCGCTTACCTATATGGTTTCTAGAAATGCAGAAGAAACTGACTCATTCAGACATATTGACTAATGCTTCTTGGGTCAAGAGAGACTCAAAATAGGCAATTCTTTCTCTCAGCATATGTTCCAATGGCAGAGATTGTCGCCTCTCTTTCCATTTCTAGCTCCACGTTTTGCAATGTTTTGTAGTAGGCAAGTATGTCACAGCATATGGTTGCTAACCCGAGCACACATCAGCCAACTTGCAGGCTCCATAAATGCATTATTTTTGTTCTGTGTGGGTAGTTGTGTAGCATGTTTCCCCCCCCCCTAATGTGATGAAAATATACCTGATTCTGTTTGCTCATAAGGTAATGGCTATTCTGAATGCTTTCCTTATTTTAAACAATGACAATCCTTGTCATGAGTGGCTATCTTTAAAACACTTTCCTAAACTCACTTTAGGAAAGGGGATGAGTAATTAAAGTTATTAATCTAAACGTTACAAGTTGTAGCTGAAGTAGGGTTTCCAGGTCAGATCTTCTGAGTAGTGGGATCACACACTCCCACTGATATATCATATACCTCAGGAGTGGAGAACTGGGTCTGGTGAAAGGGTCTTGCCAGGTGTTGCTACTTCAACTCCTTTCATAAGCTGGGGCTGATGGGAGTTCAGCGACATCTGGGGAGGCTATAGTTCCCCCACCTGTGCTCTAAAAGCTGGTTTTGTTTGTACAGTGGTTCTATCCACAAAGGTTTGAGAAGATCTTTGTCATATTAAAAGGCAGTGTCACTTCCCTAGTGTGGTGAAAGTTTCAGTGCTGGTTGGGTTTGTTGTGACTGTTCCTTGCTTCTTAAATGCTCTAAGAGCACCTGGCCATAAAAGTGCATCAACAGATCTCTGATTTCATGAGGGAGTTTGGGTTTCATTATATGCATTGTGTGTGTGTGTGCACGCGCATAAGAGAAAGATGCAGTTCTCATCTCTCACATGGCACTGGCAGAAAGTGTAGGAGGTCAAAAGTGTAATGCTGTTGTTTTAAATAATTTTTATTAATTTTCTATTAATAACATTCCAATTAATAACGTTAATAACATATCAAATAATTACACCAATAATAAAGCCAATTATACATGCCAAATTAAATAATTTAAAAAGGACTTCCCATGTTCTGGCTGGAAGGAGAAACGCCATGGAAGTCTTGCAAGATGTCTAGGAGAGCAAAATATGTATTGAGATTTGGGAGAGATATTGCATGCTCTTTCAGGGACCAATGCTAGCACTGCTGCAGCGCCAAGGGCTGGTGGCTAAGTGGTGGTGAGTGTCCCATGGGTGGTGGTGGGGGTGGCAGAGCAGGGTGGCAATTCCTGTTTGGCCTCAAGGAGCAAAATGGGACGTAGCACCCCTGAACTCAGGATTCCAGAACTAGCAGCTGTCAGTTCAGAGGGAAGGAAGGCAAGGACCCACAGCCCAGGTGGGGTTTGCTAGCTTGGTGTTGAGTTGTCTGATTCCTCAGCTGGAGTAGACTCAAGACAGGTGAGGCTCACATGCCTCGTCAACTCCAGAAGCTATAACAGGAAAGCCGTCCTGGCCAGGATTTTGGTTTTTTTTGACACAAAAGTACAAAGAACATGCATTACCTCATATTACACAATACCATTGTCCCATCTTTTGTTTTTACAGAGTCATCATTTAAAGTGTAAGTAAAGATAAAGGGACCCCTAACCATTAGGTCCAGTCGTGACCGACTCTGGGGTTGCAGTGCTCATCTCGCTTTATTGGCCGAGGGAGCCGGCGTACAGCTTCTGTATCATGTGGCCAGCATGACTAGGCCACTTCTGGCGAACCAGAGCAGCACACGGAAACGCCGTTTACCTTCCCGCTGGAACGGTACCTATTTATCTACTTGCACTTTGACGTGCTTTCGAACTGCTAGGTTGGCAGGAGCAGGGACCAAGCAACGGGAGCTCACCCCGTCGCGGGGATTCGAACCGCCAACCTTCTGATCGGCAAGTCCTAGGCTCTGTGGTTTGAGGGTGGTGCTGTGGGTTAAAGTGTAAGTAGGGTTCCTAATTCTTTCTGCATTGCACTTCTTATGCTATCCCTCAAGATTTAGAAACACAGGGAACCAAATTCATCGCAGAGATAGAGAGTATCAAGGAAGTAACTAGAATCCATTTCCTGTCTATTTCCCCTCTTCTTCCCTAGATTCTGCAGTCTGCACAGGCTGGGTGAGCTGCTGATCTCCTGCTGCCATGCCATTAAGATCCATCCCCTGGTGTGTGAGGCTGTCCCATACAGGGATAGAACCTGCAACCTTGGTATTACCAGCAACATACTCTTACCAACTTATACTTAGACCATCGGCCCATCTATCTCAATAATGGCTATACTTATTGGCAGCACCTCTCAGATGGTTGTCTCTCTCAGCCCTACCTCAGATTGCTGGGGGTACAACCTGGGACCTTCCACTGGGTTGTGACGCTTGGTAATTCACATCACCTGCTATCTGATCATCTTGGGCATGGGTAGGCAAACTAAGGCCCGGGGGCTGGATCCAGCCCAATCGCCTTAGAAATCCGGCCCACAGACAGTCCGGGAATCAGTGTGTTTTTACATGAGTAGAATGTATCCTTTTATTTAAAATGCATCTCTGGGTTATTTGTGGGGCCTGCCTGGTGTTTTTACATGAGTAGAATGTGTTTTTTTTTTATTTAAAATGCATCTCTGGGTTATGTGTGGGGCATAAGAATTCGTTCATTCCCCCCCCCAAAAAAATATCCCCCCCCACAAGGTCTGAGAGACAGTGGACTGGCCCCCTGCTGAAAAAGTTTGCTGACCCCTGATCTTGGGGATGGAAATTCTAGGGACTGAACCGTGGCTCATTCATGTTTTCCATAGGCTGGCCACTGTGAGAACGGGATACTGGACTAGATAGGACATCGGCTTGATCCATCAGGGGTCTTGGTGTGTTCTTATGTCACCATGAGCCACCATGTCTCACCTCCTGTATAGCTGAGAGGATGGTGCCACCTCTTTGTGTCTTTTCACATGAGCAATGGGAGCGATTGGCACGTTTGCAGGATGTCAAGGGGATCTTTCCACCATGAATGAACAGTAAGAAAGAACTAGGTGTCCCTCTTTTGAACAAAGTGCTTTTGCTTAAGGCTTCCCATTCCTTTGATGATATACAGTGTAATCCATAAGAATAAATCTGGGAAATCCTTCCACTCCCATTTGAGAGCCAATAGAGAGAAAAATGCTGGTAAAATAGTGAGCTTTAAATGCACCACTGTGTGCTAATAGACCTTGGGATTTTTTTAATGCTTATAGCTCTCATAGTCACTATATCTTGTTGCACATAAAGATAGGTTTAATTTATAGAGCTGAGATTTGCCTCTCTGAATCTTCGAGCACAGCTAGAAAACTCAAAAGTGATTTTTTTTATTATTATTAAGCAGTGGCCTTACTTAGAATTAAAGCACTATAAATATTTAAATGTGTGAATTATTAAGGCAGCCAGACTAGCCCAGTTTGCTGAGAATATTAAATGGGAAATGGGCAGATAAATCGCTACCTTTAGTCCACGGCCAAATATAGCAAATGAACTGTTCCAACGCTAGGAAAGAATGGTATGTTTTAAAATATTCTCTCTAAAGAGGGTAGGCTTAACCCCGACTGAATTCTTGCAATGGCATGCAAGACAATAAAGCTCTTAGTATAAATGCAGTGGTTAAAGTTGCAATCCTATAGACACTATAGAGATTGAACATTGAATAGAATTTACTTCTGAAGAGAAATTGGATTGCCTCTACATGTGCATAAATGTTTGTGCTTGCATGTGCACTTAAAAGGGGGTGGCTCTTTCTCCCTTCTCGCTCCACTTGCCAATCCTCCATTCCCCCCAGTTTAGATCACAGCACCACCTGTGTCCCTACAACACCTGGTAGCAGTCATGGAATACACTGTGTGAAGGTACTTTGGAATATTTCAGGGCTCCACCTCCATAATCTCTTTCTTATGACGAAGGTGAGGAGTAGAAGTAGTAGAAGTTTGAGTGCAACAAGAAGGGAGGGACACTGAAGTATCCCCTGCATTTCTCCCAGTGCTCCCTCTTGCTTTTCCACAGCACAACAGATGCCCCCTTTAGCCCCATCCACATCTACCGTCTTTCCCCGAAAATAAGACCTACTTCCAGTTTTGTCTCTCGCTGCAATATAAGGCATCGCTTCGAAAATTAGACCTCCGTGAACATCAGGCCTCCCCCAAACATAAGGCCTCCCTGGAATATAAGGCCCCCGAAGCTACCGTAAGGCATCGGACTCCTCTGGACCGTAGCAGTGGGCGCCGCCGCACAGCTCACTGGTTGGCCGTAGTGCAGCCGGAGCTGTTCAGGCAGTGTGAGAGGTCTCTTTAAATCAGAGAGCCTGGACAAGCTGCCCCCTGCTGCTCGCTCTGCCCTGACAAGTCTGGCTGACTCACAATTAGACAATAAATGTGTACTGTATTCTTCATGGAAAAATAAGACATCCCCTGAAAATAAGACCTAGTTCATCTTTGGGAGCAAAAATTAATATAAGACACTGTCTTATTTTCGGGGAAACAGGATAGTTGGCCCTTCCCCAGTTCCTCCCCACCTTTCCACCCTACCACTAGAGGCCTAAAAGTTCCTCCCTCTCTCACACCCACCTTTATCCCTACCTCCCATCGCTCTCTCCCCCACCCCATTCCTTCATACTTGAATAAGGTTGCACTAAAAGCACTCTGAAAATTGAGATTGCTGACTGAGGATCTTCCTCCCTCCTTCCCATGCACTATGATGGTTTGCTCTTGTTTCCTCTCTCCCCTCCCTCCCTCCCTCCCTCCCTCCCTCCCTCCCTCCCTCCCTCCCTCTCTTTCTTTCTTTCTTTCTTTCTTTCTTTCTTTTGTGTTTTTCTGTGTAAGTAATGTTTAAAAACTCAATACCAAAAAACCTCCAACCCTATACATAAAACAAGCAAATCCTAATGTACCCATAATAATCTGGGTTTTTTCTGACCTGTGGCTGACTATTGAATCCCATGGGAAACATACTTACAATTAGTCAGACCTTTGGTTCATCTCGCTCCGTATTATCTAAACTGACAGCCTCCCCAGTTTTCAGACTGGACTCTTTCCCTGCCCTACATGGAGAAGCTGGGGATTGAACCTGGGACATTCCGCATGCAAGGCATATCTTCTGCCACTGAGCCACGGCCCTTGCCTGGATTTTAGAATGCAAGGGATTTTCGTGACTGCTTTCTACAGCAGCTGTATCCACCAAGAGGAGCAGCATAGAGAAGCAGCAGCCACAGAAGCCTGGAGTAGAGAAGAGGAGAGGCTCACAAAATGATGCACTCATACCTTTTCAGTAAAGCTTTCATCCTTCATCCTGCATAAAAAGACCCCCCTGGTTCCCTGCCGGGCTCCATAGCTCTTTAACAATCCCTTCACATCAAGGGTTTGCACAATTGTTGGGAGATGTGCCTCTTTCCCCAGAATATTTCTGAGCCCTTGTTAAATTCAAGCTGTTATCTGTTGCTGTTTGAATGCACGCTTCTGCTCACTTTCCATGGCAGGTTATGATCAGTTTTCATCTTCTTTTGAAAACAGATAACCTGATCTGTCACTTTCAGAGTTGCAAATGGGGGAAATTTGCATTGATTGATCCCAGAAATGACAACCCCAGATGTGAAGAGGACCCTCTTGATCAGATCAAGCTGCCATCAGGCTACAATAAAAATAATTTTAAAAATGTTTTAAAGCAGGCAGAACCCCTTGCAATGTTGTGTTTGATGAGAGAAATTTACTGTCTCAGACCTCACTGAGTGGGGTCACATAAGCATAATTACAAGAGAAATGCTACAATTATTGCCTGAAGCAAACCAAGCTCAGTTGAAGACCCATGAGGAAACTGCAGCGATGCTCACGTTGGGCATACAATATGGTGATATTGGCCTTAGTTCAATGACTCTGCACCATTCCAACCAGGCTTGGGGACCTGGGCAGCAATGGGTCTAGGGCCCAAACCGCCAGATCCTGGGCATGCCTGGACATGGACAACCCCAGAGTTATGTATACAGTGCAAGAGGGTTGGTTGTAGTGAAAAGAGCTGTCCAGAGACACCTGCTGTTCAGCAATCCCTGAAACCTAGTGGGCATGTCCCCATGATGCAGAAGCCCACTACACACTTCTAGGGCAGCCTGATAGGGCTGTGAACAAGCCTGCCATCATGGATGCTTCCTGGTGAGGTTATAACCCCTGTATGTGCCTGGCAACAAGAAGAGTGTTTCCTGCTTGGCAAGGGGTTGGACTCAATGGCCCTTGTGGTCTCTTCCAACTCTATGATTCTATGATTCTAAGAGGATGTCGTCATTTGCCATCAGGCCCCAGAGACTGTAGGATCTTCTATCAGGCTGACGGTCCAAACTCCACACCTCATGACCATAGTTTAGTGGTAGAATCCCTGCTTTGCAGGCAGAAGGTTCTAGGTTCCATCTCCGCCACCTCCAGATTGGCTTGGGGAAAGCTTCCATCCGAAACTTTGGAAAGCCACTGCCAGTCAGTGTAGATTATATTGAGCTAAGGGGACCAGTGTGATCTGACTGAGTATAAGGCAGCTTCCTATGCAAAACTTCTCTTGAACCTGCTGGGGAGCTCCAGAGGATGAATATAGATGCTGGGGAGAAGGTTTGAGCCAGCATGGCTTGGAGGTGCCATGAGAGCATCACTGCTCAGCTCTGCAGAAATTGACTTGCCTATGGGAGCATAAGCCCAGGGCTTGTTGTGGGGCACTATCCATGACCTACGCACCCACCCCCTGACTCCATGCCCAGGGAGTTGGACTATTCAGGGGAGGAGAGGGTAGACATAATTTGGCATTGATGGCTCCATCCCACAGTGGTATGGCCAGGTGGCTGGTGCCTCTTCACCCTTGCCTGAGATTCCATGACACCTGGAGCTGCATGGTCCATCTCTTCCCATCATATTCCTGTTGTCCTCCTCACCAGACCTGATCAGCAGATCCCCAGAGTCTGTTCCACACAGACCCCCTTCTCCAGCAGCAACACCATGGCTGGGTGGAGGCAGCTTGGAGGAAGAGGAGTGAAACGTGGAGGAGGAGGAGCTGTGGCAGCCCATGTCACCAACTCCAGCACCACTGCAGCAAACAGCCGCCTGGGCTGCGCTCATGCTTCAGCCTCCTCACCCCCATGGGTGTGAGAGGGATACTGCCAAGCCTTAGACCCCTTAGTTGATGTAGTGCTGTGTGTTGCCCTCCATGCATCTGGTCTGCGATTCTGGCAAGATGAAAGTGCCCAGGAGAGTATGGGCTGCAGAGACAACAGATTGGAGTGCTTCTCCTGTGTGAGAGAGACATTGCCCACTGCTGTTGCGGGGGGAAAATAGGAGTGTTAGGGCAAGACAGTTTTGACAAGATGCAGCATTCACATCTTGCAAAGGGATTCGGAGAGGGTGACCATTGCAGTGGTTGTCCATATGTTCTCCCCTTCCCTTGCTTGCTTGTTTGCGGTCCTCTATTCTGGCACCCCCAGTAGTTAAAGTTGAGTTTGATGTTATGGGCAGGCTTCACCCATTGAACCCTGTCAGTGGAAGTCCTGAGATTCTGATGGACGTTTGGCAGTTTGCTCTTTAATGAAAGGCACAGACCATGCAATCATTTTGTCTGCTGGATTTGCCATTGACCGGAAGGAAGAGCTGCAAGGGGGCTAGTAGGGTGAGTTGTTAACCCCCTTGGGTTATAATTAATCGAGGGATGCTTGGTGTAATTACCAGACTGCCAAATAATGAATGGACCTTGTTCTCTTTTTTCATTTTATGAAAGTAGATTTTACCGTTAAGTATTTCTTGGCTTTGCTTCATTGACTTACAATGGATGATTTCAGCAACTAATGGACGGGGAATATTTTCAGTCCATAAAAATAATTAGCATCGTTTATAATGGAGAGATTTGTGCAACTACATCGTTTGTGCTGATCAGAGGGGAACAATAGCCATGTTTCCCTGAGATGGACTAAAATGTAATGGTTCAGAAGCAGGCACTGGGTGCTTCCATGATTGGCTGCTCTAAGAACAGAGTGCTTGACTAAATGGGCCTTTGGCCTGATCCAGCAGGGCTCTACTCAGGCAGAGAAAAGATTTAGCCTGTGAGCAACTCGGTCACAGGCTCTGGTCACCACCAGACAAATATTAATACCCAGGCCTCAACTATTCTCAGCTTTTCTCTCTGCTCTATCCCAACTCTGCAACTGACCAAGCTCCCACTCAACTGTTTCCCTCACTGACAGGGTTGGGGAGGTGTATCTACTTTTTTTCCTTGTTTTGGAGTATGTGCAGGTATTTTGGGGTCTGAAAAATGCCATATTTTCTTTTCTGAAATAGATATTCTGTGACACTCATAGGAGTTGCATGGATTCCACATGTACCCTTGGGCCAGAAACATTTAGGGACCCCTGGTACACGTGATGGTCTTATATGTGAAACTACTACTAGTAGAAATAGTATTAACAATAAATACATGTAGTGCTATAAATTTCCTAGTCCTGCCTTGCATTTTTAATACCAGCTATAACTACATATTTTGCTTTGCGTGAGCTCAATAGCTCTGCTTGTTATACGGTTGCCCCCACCTCACACTGAGCACTGTAAAGAGTTCATAGAAAGATGGATTGAGGCATACTGCAAGATCAGTATGTGTGTGGTCTTTCAGAGTTAGGTAGGCAATATAGGCAATCTCTGTTCCCAAGGAGCTGACTGTCTCCAACAGGCAGCTGGAAAGCAACAGAAGGCAGCAGGGAGAAAGGAGGCAAAGGAGTGAAGAATGTGGGCAGATTTCTCTAATCCATAGCGGTGTTTCGAGACAATGGGAAGGAGTGTGGGGTCCATTCATTCTGCTCAGAGAGAATCAAACACCCCCATCCCGGGGAACTCTTTGGATAAATTCTTACGTCAAGGGTCCCCCCCCCCCGTCTAGGTTTGTTCCATTTCCCCCAAATCATTACCAGCACTTCAATAAAGAGGATGTTGCTGTGGAACATTTTTCATTTAGCATCTCTCGAGGTGTCGTGAGTTTTTATCGGCTCGTTAGATAAATCGGCAGTGGGATGAGACAAGGTGAGGAAACTTAATTGCTGAAATAGGGCCCATTTGACAGGGATATCTTGCGGGGAGAGAGAGAGAGAGAGAGAGAGAGAGAGAGAGAGAGAGAGAGAGAGAGAGAGAGAGAGAAGGAGCGTGTGGGGGCGTGAGTGAATGCAGGCGCATTCGCCTGTGAGTGACGCATATAAATTATAAAATATAAATTATTTTACAGAGAGGAGCTGGAAATCCCTTAGCATCGAAGCCCTCAAATAAGAACGGTGGCTCTTTTTCCTGCAGGTTCAAGTCAGTTCTGCACTTAGTTACCCCACCACTGCACCCACCTTTTACTGTCACGGAGGGCAGTGGGGACCATGATCTTCTTGTAGACATCTTGTTGGGTCCGTGTGTATAATATGAGGCAGGGAATCCCTGTGCTCTGACGCGGGATAGGAGTCTTCAGTTGTCATAATGGGAGGGGGTGGAGGTGGGCATGGAAACGATCTTTCTCCGGGGGTGCTGGGCGCTGCAGAGAATCATAAGATAAAACTGTGTTGACAATGAAAAAAGGATTGAAGATGGAAGTGAGGCTCTCCTACCCATAGCAGGGTAGGGACATTATCCAGGTGGTCTTCTGGGAAGGAACATAACAAGCTGCCTTCTACTGACTCAGACCATCGCGCTCCACTTGCCTACCCTGGCTGGCAGAGGCTTTCCAGGAGCTTGGTTTGGACACTGGGGCCTTATGCATGCCACGCAGATGCTCTACCACCGAGCCGTGGTGTGCTAGGAGGAGCGAAGGGGCGTCGGGGGCGAGAGCGGGCTTGGCAAGCTAATGAGAGGAGTTTTGTTTGGGGGGTGGCTTTGTGCGGTGGCAAGGAAGCCTTGCGGGCGGCTGGCAGCGGTGGAGAGAAAGTCTCGCTGTCTTCGGCTGCTTCTAGAGCAGGATCTTTCTGGCGATCCCAGGGACTCTCCGCCCCGATCCCCCTGGGGGCCACCTCTGACGCAAACCCCTTTCCCCGCCTTGGCTCCGACGCCCCCTCCTCCTCTATTCCCCACCCTCCTTTAAATAGCGTGGAGCTGCGGCCAGGAGGCGAGCTGGTGGCGAAGCAGCTTCAGCTTTTGCAAGCAAGTCTGTCCGTCCTGCTTGCGTGCCTGCCTGTCGGCCGGCCATGGTACCTTCCGTGGCGCTGCTCAGTCTCCTCGGAGCCGCAGCTCTGGCAGGTGAGTGAGGGCGCGGGGGGGGGGGCGCGGGTTGGGTCAGCACCACGGAGAGCGGCGCGGGGTCCGATCAGCACTGTGGACAGCGGCGCGGCTCGGATCAGCACCACGGAGAGCGGCGCGGGCGCGGCAGACCGCAGGGAACAGTGGAAGGGAAGGCGGGACAGGGATGCGGAGCCCGGCGGTGCTTTCCTAACCCTCTCCCACCTACGGCTGAGTCAATGCACCATAGCCAAGAACCGGGTAACAGGCACCTTGCCTGGGCACGGGAAAGCCCTCTCTCAGGCTGCCAAGGGATCCATCTCCTGTATCTCGTCAGGCTTCCATTCATCCCTCCACATGCCCATCCCAATTCAGTTACGCACCTAAAAGAGAGGAATCGTGTGTTTGCTTGAACGCAGATAGGGAGTATTCATTCAACAGCTTCCAGCTCCAGTTATGCTCACTTCAGTGCCCTAGAGGGAGAGCCAGTCTGCACTAGCTTCTCTTCAAAGGCAACAGCATCTCATATAACGATGGGAGACCAAGCCAAAAGATGGGCTCCTTGCCCATGTCAGAAGTGCACTGGGTTTCAAGTGCGCATAACCTGAATCAGGGTCCCTGTGACAGCAGGAGGAGAAAATATCATTAAAGGGGAAAGATACATAAAATATACCTTCTCGGTGTGTGTTTTCTTCTCACACACCCATGTGTGTAAGGGAAGGAGGAGGAAAGGAGTAATATATACATGCTCAGTATTTGTGTGTAGTTACCGAGGGCATGTACCAAATCCACCGTAGGTGAACAAGCCCTCCCACATGCTGGTTGTTCATTCAGTTTTTTGCCTGAATGGAACCAGACAGCTCAAATTAAACATGTTAAAATGCTGAAGACGCGTTTCTAGAAACAGGCATTTTATAGGTATAAAACTGAAAGATAAAGTGACAGCCAGCACTTTTCACACATTTGCTATTTGTCCATTTCGTAAAAGTATATATGCCACTTGGCTGTAAAAAGACAAAGGAAAGAAACCACAAAGCAGTTGCTTTAGTTTGCATTTCAATGTCTGGCAAGATCAGAAAGCAAGGATAATTTAAAATTCCATATCAATTTTATCGATTTTAACAACATACTGGATGTTTTAAGAAATCCTTGCTTTAAAACTTGCGTTATTAACATAAGTGCTGTTGGGGTGAACTTGACTTGCCTATAAAAGAAAACAATTTCATTGTGGAATGAGGCACCCACTTCTGAAGTTTTGTTGCTCTTTCCCTCCACTCTGGCAACTGGATTGAGGGTGCGTGTTGCCTTTTCCTGAGATGAGTCACTTACCTGCGAGTACTTTCCAAGTCTTGGAGCTGTAGGAAGGGTAGGAAAAGCCCATTAATTCTCAAAACGTTTATTTCTGACAAAAGCAATGTGCTGTGTTTTATGTGGGCATGTTGGTCTGTAATACTGCTCATGAAGAAAAACCTGAACACTCAACCAGTGGTTTTAAGTGCCATGGACCAGCTGATGTATACTATTTTAAAAAGTGATAGCTATATATTACTGATTTCTATAAAATCAACTGCAATACCGCACCAACTTGGTGGATAATTAAGGCTGCAATCCTGGGTGGATAATTAAGACTGCAAGTTGCACTGAGACAGTATAGCGCAGTTGTTAGAGACTAGGAACTGGGAGACCAGGGCCGCCCAGCAATTCCTTCCTTTTACAGCACAGATGGGGAACCATTTTCAACTTTTCTGGGCAACCTTCTGAGGACCACATGCCTTTAATGGGCCAAAGGCAAAAAATGGAAGAGGAATGAATGTGAATTTTACTTTTGTAGTCTAGTTTCTACATGCACACTCCCACACCACTTCTACCCTCCTTCCAGGCAAGCAAGAAGCATTACAGAGAGGCAAAAGCAAGGTCAGTGGGGAGAGGCAGGTGGCCTGGGGAGAATCCTGAGGTCCAGATAGAGAGGGCTGCATTTCATCCTCCAGACCAGAGGATCCCCCTCCCTGTTTTACCATGAAACACATTTTGAATGCTAAATATATTAAACCAGTTGAGTTATTCTTGGGGGTGGCATACATCCCATCCAGTGTTCAGTGGTGGGTGAAACAAAACTCACTGCCATTTTGTGTATTGTCATAAATGCATGTATTAAGCTCTTAAACCCCTTTGGCAAAAGGTTGTCTAAGACATTATTGCCCCAGCTAATCCATTTGGTGCAGTTCAGCCTGTACTGTAATGGACAGGTGCTCCTTTTTGTGCAATATGGCTCTGCAGCCATCATGTGGTATAATACCTTATTCCCAAATGGAACTCCTGTATCTAATTGAAATATTCCTTTGATGCTGTAACATCGCAACAGACAACCCAAACTATATTTAATGTTGCTTGCTTAATTTAGTCAGTGAGTATGCCCTTCATTCAGGGCAGGCAAGTATTGCCTTTGTTTTGAAATAATAATAATAATACAATATGACTTTATTATCTCAGTAACACTTTACCCATTCCAACTCCCCCCCCCCCCCTGTTAATCTGCTGCTCCTGTCGTCCTTCTAGTTTCTTGATATAAAAATCCAAGATTCTAAGAGGGCCACATGTTCACCGCCACTGTTTTCATGAAAAGGGTCAGTTTCCCCATTCCACCTTTTTTTGAGATGTGATTCTGTCTCAGGGGTAACTTCCCCACCCCAGTCAGCTCATTCTAACAAAATGAATTTCAGCAGGGGCAAAGGTAAGGTTTTGCACGTAGGCAGGAAGAACCAGCTGCACAAATATAAGACATGGAGCACCTGGATTGCCAATAGTACATGTGAAAAGAATCTGGTGGTCTTAGTAGACCACAAGCTTAACATGAGTCAACAGTATGATGCAGCAGCAAAGAAGGCTAATGCTGTTGTAGGCGGCATCAACAGAAGTATCATGTCCTGATCCAGAGAAGTCATAGTCTCACTCTATTCTGCCTTGGTCAGGCCACACTTGGGAGTACTGTATCAAGTTCTGGGTGTCACAATTTAAGAAGGATATTGACAAGCTGGAACATGTGCAAAGGAGGGTGACCAAGATGATCAAGGGTCTGGAAACCAAGCCTTATGTGCTGGTCCCATAGGTTACCCAAGAGACAAGGTCCAAGTCTGGTCCGTGGTCAAAGGTGCAATGTGGAGGCAGTCCGTAGTAGCTGAAGCTGAGTGCAGGGCAGGAATTGGGTAAAGTCAGGAACAGGCATGCAAGCAGGGAGCCAGGGCGGGCCAGGAGCTCAGGCAGGAAAGCACAACAGGAACTGGCAACCAACAATGTTGCTCCCGCAACTTGGGACTGGGGCTGGCCGGCTTTTATCTGCCCCAAGGCATAGGGCTATCCCGATCCTCTGGTGACTCGACTCTCCTGGCCTGGAGGTGAGCACACCTCCTGCAGGAACTTCGTTCCCTCTGACTCTCTGCCCTGAGTCTCTGCAGCTCAGGAGAGGCTGGAGGGTTACCAGACCCAGAGGCAACCTCAGCTTCCTCTGACGGGGCTGAGAGTGGAGCACCTGCAGGCAATGAGTCCTCCATCACCTCAGGAGCCAGAGCAGACTCAGCTGGTGCCTGCACCTGAGGATTCAGCACAGGTGAGGACACTTCATGCTCATTGCCCCAGCCCTGGCTCAGCTGGTTCTGGAGGTGGGGAATCCTGTGCAGGCTGGGATCCCTCAGGTTCAGAATCCGAGTCCGAATCCCAGGCCATCACACCTTATGAGGAACAGTTGAGGGAGCTGGGTGTGTTTAGCCTGGATAAGAGGAGATACGATAGCCATCTTCAAATATCTCAAGGGCTGTCACGTGGAGGATGGAGTAAGCTTGTTTTCTTCTGCTCTGGATGCTAGGATCTGAACAAATGGCTTTAAGATACAAGCAGTGGCGTAGCGTGGGGGGTGCAGGGGGAGCCGGCCGCACCGGGCGCAAGATCTGGGGGGGGGGGCGCGCTCGCCGCCTCCAGAGTCGCCGAAGAGCCTCGGGGGCAGGCTGTAGCAGAGCCCCATGTCTCGCGGAACCGATGAGCTGTGCGCGCGTCCGGGCTGAAGGCGTCCGGCAGGCAGCGGTTCTCAGCGCTCGCCACGGTCCCCGCGTGTCAGGGCCGCGGAGGGCGCGCCAGGCAGCCCCTCCTCACAGCCCCGCCGCCGCCGCCGCTGCTGCACCAGCTGCTGGGCCATGTTGCATTTTCCTCGCCTCTCTGCCCTCCTCCTCCGGGCAAGCGGCGTCGTTTGGGCGGCAGCACCAGCGGCAACTCGCCTCAGATCACCTGACACGGACCCGCCGCCGCCGTCATGGCTACCTTACCGTAAATACCCCAGCCCAGGCAGCAGCAAGAAGAAGCTGGCAGCGGCGGCAGGTTAGGGGTTAGGGGTTAGGGGCGCAAATTACTTGCCTTTCCCCGGGTTAGGGGGCACAAATTACTTGCCTTGCCCCAGGTGCTGACAACCCACGCTACACCGCTGGATACAAGAGAGGAGATTCAGACTCAACATCAGGAATAACTCTGACAGTAAGAGCTGTTTGACAAAGGAGTGGTCTCCCTCGAGAGGTTATGGACTCTCTTTCCTTGGAGGTTTTTAAGCAGAGATTGGATAGCCATCTGTCATTGGCGCTTTAGCTGAGATTCCTGCATCACTGTGGGTTGGACTAGATGACTCTTAGGGTCCCTTCCAACTGTATGATTCTATGATTCTTCACGCTGACAAAATTTGTTATATGCAAAAGTATGAAGCATACATTTCAAAGGCACAAATCCTTTTGCGTAAACAAGTTGCGATGGGGGTGGGGAGCCCATTTTTCTGAACATATGAAGCTGCCATACAGATTCCGACCACTGATGCATCTAGCCAAGTTTTTCCTCTGGCTGGCTCTCTAGTATATCAGACTGAGTGTCCACCCAGATCAGCATTTTGTTTTCAAAATGGGGAGTTCACACAATGGTGATGACTCTCTCTTCCCCAGTTCTGAACATGTGGCTCACATAGGAATACTGCCTCTGAAGACTGATTTAGCTCTCATCATTAATAGTCATTGGCAGAGCTCAATTCTTAGCTCTTTTATAAAGCCTTCAAATTTGGCGTCAATGACTGCATCTTCTGGTACATCATCCCACAAATCAGTTGTGTGATCTGTGATTAAGGCAGCGATCCTAATCATGTCTACTCAGAAGTAAGTCTCATTGAGTTTAATGGGACTTGCTCTCATATATGTGGGGTTAGGATTACAGGCTAAACACTTAGCCTGTCCTAAACCCATGTCCTAGTCACTATGGTTATATTCAGTGCTTTTTTTCTTTAAAAAAATGTTTAGGGGGACTCTCATTTTCCTACTCATATTGAAATACTGCCCCTCAATGAGGCCAAACTTAGATTCACAAAATGTTTAGGGGTATGTGTCCCCCTGCGTTCCCCCAGGAAAAAAAGCACTGGTTATATTCTACCTCAAGGGAACAAGAGGGGGAGAATGCTATTGCCCTCCTGTCCTTCCATTGTTCCCAGAGGCACCAGCTTGGCCACTGTGGAAAACAGGATGTCAGGCTTTATAGGCCTTTGGTACAACCCAGCATAGCTCTTTCTAAGTTTTTACAGTCAATTAATCTCACGGGGAATCCCAAGTTGTAAATTGTTGATAGAAGCATGGAAGAATTGCTATCTATTTGCTGCCTCTAGACCACACATTACGATAAAAAGCTATTATCCTTTTCCTTGCCTCAAGTCAGCTGCTTTCCCACCCTAAACTAAAAAGTCCTGAAGAATTCTGCTTTTCTAAAGGTCCCCCACCCCTTGGTTGTTTTGGTTACCTTTTTCTGCACCTTTCCCATCTCTTCGATCCCCATTTTTAGAAGAGATGACCGGAACTATACTTAGCAATCTGTGCAGCTGCACCATAGATTTACCATATTTTTCGCTCTATAAGACACACCAGACCATAAGACGCACCTAGTTTTTGGAGGAGGAAAACAAGAAAAAAAATATTCCGAATCTCAAAAGCCAGAACAGCAAGAGGGATCGCTGCGCAGCAAAAGCAGCGATCCCTCTTCCTGTTCTGGCTTCTGGGATGGCTGTGCAGCCTGCATTCACTCCATAAGACGCACACACATTTCCCCTTACTTTTTAGAAGGGAAAAAGTGAGTCTTATAGAGCAAAAAATACGGTATATGATGAACTGAACTAGAACTCTGTGGCATTCCATTTGAAGCTGTTAGACTCCACCTCCCATCATCCCTTCGCATTGACCATTCCGGCTGAAACTGCTGGGAGCTGGAGTCCAGCAGCATCTAGAGAGCCACAGAATCTCCCCAACCCTGATCTAGAAGGTGGAACTCGGAAATTCAGTGCTCTGCTCTGGCCCTGAAGAAGAGATTCAGAAGGTGCAGACCGCATCACCCAAGATAGAGAAGCAACATAAGGTAGTGGCTGTTATGCAACTCCCAGTACAGTTTTGATGCAGAGTTCATGTGAGGGGAGGAGTGTGGCTAGAATATGCAGCGCTCCAGGAATACCATGCAGGCAGATGGTCCTCTGTGGTCCTCTGCCAGCTGGCTGATGGCTGCTTTTGACGTTTAAATTTATGCTAGGCAGAACTGGCGGTGCTGCAACTGGCTTCATTACATTCTCTGTCTCCTTAGGCTAGGGAATAGGGAACATTTTTTCAGTCTGAGGGCCACATTCATTTCTGAGTAACCTTCCAGGGGCCATGTGACAGCAGTGAATGGGGCCAGAGGCAAAAGTAGGCAGAGCAATGAATGAAAGTTTTGTTGTAATATACAGTTACTGACTCACACTTGCAGGCATGAAAGAGTTAACTTGAGCCCAGAGCTCAGGTTGCAGGTGGGTATGGCTTAGCAAGCACTCAGCAGCCTGTACTCCCCTCCCTTTCTTTGTCTTCATGCTTCCTGGAACAAGTGAAGAAAGAACCCTGTGCAGGGAAAGTACCCACAACCATCCTAAATCCAGAGCTGATTATGAAAGCTGGTGTCCAGCAATATCTGGACATATTCCTTTTCCCTGGTGTATACTCAAGGGATTAGCTGAAGTATACAGTTAATTATAGCTTGTGCAGAGCTGTGCATGTTTTGGTCCAGACCATGAGTTCTTAGATTCAAAAAACCAGAAAAAGTCTCCCTGTGTCTCCTTTTGGCTGCTGCTAGATGTAATAATTTAAGGTATGCAAAAATCTATCAAAGAGTAGCTGCATCTGTCATTAGTATAATGTGGTGATGGATGTCGGACATCTTGGGGGTTAAACTAATTATCCTCAATGAAAAATGCTTCAGAAATTGAATGTGGGCTTAAGCGCTAAAGGGTTATTTCATTGTTTTATTCAGTGAACTTCCATTCTGCTCTGGTGTAGCTGCTCCTGCCTTCATTAGGTATTGAAGATCATATATCCTCATGACAGCATTATTGTTTAATAAACACACTTGGTTTTGAGGAGGTTGGAACTTTGGAATCATGCAAACAGGCAGTAAATTCACTTTTTATTTCCTGAATGAAAGTGCGTTTGGGGCCCTGGTGGCACCAAAGCTCAATCTTGGCTAGCTCACTTTGAATTATGGCATCTAATATGTTGAGCCTATTCTGCACCGATGGGTGGTTGTTGCTGTTTTTGCAGTAGTGTAGTGTTGGATGGATTGCTGCACACTCGAGTTATTCATTCATTATTAAAAACTGCTTCAGCAAAAACAGTTTGCTTCCAATGGTGCAGCAACAGAGGCCTGCACTCTTCTGGATTTGGACTGGCTGCGCTGCAGAATAAGTCAGGCGCATTCATGGAAGTGAGCGGGGTCAGGGAATATTGTGAGTCAGATGATGGGGCATTTTCACAGAGACAGAAAACGTGATCTAGCTGACTCATGAGGGCAGGGAAATGCCTATTCCCATTGCCAGCACACGACTCGCTCTCGTGAATATATTCGTTTTATTACTGCCATAACTCACGCACCAAGCAAACATTTAAAAAATGATATCGCTGCTTAACGTTTATGCTTCCGTAACTTTTTATTATCATTTGAATCTAGGGAATGTAAAAAACAAAACAAAAACCCACTCACTTTGAGCAAGCAATATCCAAGAGCTAAACAAGTAATGGCTTTTAACGATGATGAAAGATCATGGGATTAAATTCATATTTCACATTGGATATAAATCTGTCCAGAAAGGGGCTTGGGAAGAGGCTGTAAACCATTTTCCCACCCATGTACAGCAACAGAACTTTACAAGGGGGCGTGGGAATCAAAATACCTAGAGAATGAAACAGAATGAGTAGCAAGCATAGGAAAGGATTTCATTCATTTGAAGTTTGTCTGGGCTTCTTTGCAGATTCCTCTTCAAAAGCACTCAGAAGCAGCAGGCACAACAGAGGTCTGCTGTTCTAAATCTGCAAAGAACTTGCAGACTGTAAAGCAGGGATAACCAATATGGTTCACCACCCTGCTGTCTAGCATCCTAGTAAAGAGGTGACTCCTCTTCTCACTGACTTTCATCAAGGATAAAGAATGAAATCTGAATGAAGCGTTAAACCAGGGAAGTATTGCAAGCAACAAGACCCTGCATTTGGAAATGACCTGTTCAGCATTCCTGTTATGTGCTCCAGTGGTTGACATTATATAAACTATTCAGGGTACCAGGAAAGACTGGAAAATCGTGTTCTTAGTGAAGAAGGAAGGCTGTAATATGCAAAGCACATAGTTAGGATTCCAGGAGTCAAGCATCACACAATATACCACTTTAATTCTGGTGCAAAGGTTGGAATAATAATAATAATAATAATAATAATAATAATAATAATAATTTATTTATACCCTGCCTATCTGGCTGAGTTTCTCCAGCCACTCTGGGCGGCTTCCAGAATCTGCGAGTAAAACAAAGACAATGGGTTACGGTGCTGGAGGAGACTCTTGAGAGTCCCATGGACTGCAAGAAGATCAAACCTATCCATTCTTAAGGAAATCAGCCCTGAGTGCTCACTAGAAGGACAGATCCTGAAGCTGAGGCTCCAATACTTTGGCCACCTCATGAGACGAGAAGACTCCCTGGAAAAGACCCTGATGTTGGGGAAAATTGAGGGCACAAGGAGAAGGGGATGACAGAGGATGAGATGGCTGGATAGTGTTCTCGAAGCTACTAACATGAGTTTGACCAAACTGCGGGAGGCAGTGGAAGACAGGAGTGCCTGGCGTGCTCTGGTCCATGGGGTCACAAAGAGTCAGACACGACTAAACGACTAAACAATAAATGTTGGGCTCATGCAGACTTGCCCTGGCCCCACCACTTTCCCTTGGGAAAACCCGATCTTAAAATGCTGAATCAGAGCAAACACCAATTGGGGTTTCTCCAGATTGAAGTTTGCTCCAATTTATTGGTAATGAGTGGGTTTTCCAGGGGAAAGAGGTGGGGCAAGGGCAAAACTGCTTGAAGCCATGCCTAGGAAGCATGGAACAAGCAGAAAACTGCCCAAACCCATGCTTTCTTGGTGCAAGACAAGTGCAAGTGTAGGATCTACTGAAATCAATGGGTCAAGTTAGTCATGCCTTAAATCCCACTGATTTCAGTGGGAACTAAGTGCAACCAATTTAGTCTGTTCTGCTTATGGGTGCCATTATTTAGAAGGTTTGGCAACCGCTTTCTAAGGGAAGACACATTTGCTGGTCTGGAGACAAATGTCTTGGAATGCAGCAATTGTCTGTTGAAACCAAACCAATTTTTGCTGAAGTTTATAATGTTGGTTTGTTTTCACCTGTTACAATCTGCTATTGGGGTTCCCATGTTTCTGACATTAGAAATGTTTTTATTCAAAGGTGTTCGTTCAGCACCGGTGGAAAAAGATGATCATGTTGAAGAAATGGTGAGTAGGAAAACTCTTTATTACTCTAAAATATAAGTGAATTAAATTGCCCATCACGGATTATTAAAGTTCCTTGCATGCAGTAAGAAATGCTCTTTACTAAACAAGGCTGGGGTGAAGAATCTCTTTCTGTTTCCTTTGAGAGGAATCCGAGACTCCTATGTTGACATATGTCTGGTAGCACCTCATCTATACTGACTTCTTCTCCGATCCAACTCCAGAGGCCTATTTCAGATAGATGTCTTTCCACTTTAAGAACCTAAGAGTATTAAACACTAGGTGGAGGAGTGGGTAAGAATGTGCCGTGCAAATGTTGTCTTCTTTCCCCAAATTCCTCTGGCCCACAATAATGTCTGGCAGTGTTCCATCTGGAATTAGGGAAAAGCTTTGGCTTAATCGTTCTTTAATGCTATGCCAAGCAGATCATCCAATTACATCTGATTCGGGGGGGGGGGGGATGCATTGTATGGTACAGGCTGCCCTCCTGAGCACACTTACTTGGGAGTATGCCTATTGGAGCTCAGTGAGATTTTACTTTGTGTAAATATTCATAGAAGTGCATGGGTCAACAATTCCCTCTGCATTAGAAGACAAAAGATTAATGGCATTAAATACCACTTCAAATGACTGTTTGCTTTCAAATTAGTGTAATGGGCTGTGCACAGAGTACATCAATCTTGTTCCCACAAAGGAAGCATCCATTCTCACTCTGGAATATTTGGATCTCCTTTTCCTTTATGGTGACAAATGAATATGCTTGTTGTTGAGTTGGGTGTTTGTTTATAGAGCATTCTCTCTCTCAAAAAAAAACCCAACAACCCTGGAAATTAGGTTTATTTTTTTGACTGATGTGTATTATTTCACTTTTGTATTTTTAAAAAACAAACACTTGTATTCCGATCCTATTCTGACACTCTTGAAGGTCTCAGTTGGAGTAGAGTATTTTATAAAAACAAATAAATAGAGAAAACACATTGACCTTCCTTTCCTGTTTTTACTCTAGGTGACACGGTGCATTGTAGAAGTCCTTTTGAACGGTTTGTCGAAAGCTAATGATCCACCTATCAACCCACTGTGCAAAGAGCTTCTGAAGAAAAGTAAGTGCTCAGGTCCTAAGGGAATCCGACCCAGCTCATCTAGCTCCATTTTTACACTAAGAAAATAATATGGTAGATGATGCAATTTCACAAGCAAAGCTGTCATGGCTGTCCAAGAACCCATTCATATCAAAGTGACCCTTAATCAAGTGTGGCAAACTTGCTGTGTGTATGGGAAACTCAAGGAGGATTACGCTTTCGGAAGATTTAAGACAGGGGACCACAAACTAAGGTCCGGGGGCTGGATCAGGCCCAATTGCCCTCTGGATCCAGCCTGCGAATGGTTCTACAATCGCCACTTGGATCAGCGCGATCGCATTTTTTTCCCTTTTTTTTTTTGCCCCTCTACCTAAGACACCCCAAGCTTGCAAATGTACATCTGTGGTTAATTTTGAGAGGCCCATCAGTGGCCTGACAAATGAGTCAGAGGGCAAAAGCAAAAGTGAGCGAAGAACTAGAGTAGAACAGAACTAAGACTCTTTTCAATGCATCTGTGGCCATAACATTTCATATTTTGTTTTCAATAGCCTTGTCCATGAGGAGGATTATTTAAGTCACAGATGGGGAATATTGAGGAGAGGCAATGGAAAACCAGATGGGAGGGGAAATGGCTGACTGATGGGAGAAATGAACAGGAGCATTCAACAAGGCAACATTTTATTGGTGGTCCTACTTGTTCCCTTGTAATTATATTATAATTACTGAAACAGTGCACAATGAAAAGTTTCCCACATTAAGGCTGCATGCACACTGAACATTTAAAGCAAATGACTTCCCCCAAAGAATCTCGGTTAAGGGTGCTGGGAATTATAGCACTGTGAGGGGGTAAACTACAGTTCCCAAGATTATGCCGGGGGTGTCACATGCTTTAAATGTGTAGTATATATTCAACCTGTGTCTGTCACTAAAATAGTGTGAACTCTTGTGCATCAATGATGCCATTTTGGCAACATGAGCAAATAGCATTCCAACCTGAATTGGGAGAATCACTGATCCTCTTTTTTTCTGGTCCTCAGTCTCCCAGATGAGCTGTAAAAAGTGAACAGGAATGGGAGGCAGGCAGGGATGGAAAACAGGGCAGGCAGAGGGTACAAACACGATGGCATCCTCCTAAAGAATCCACAACTTGTTTTGTTTTGTTTTTAGCCAATCGACAAAAGCAAGAAGAAGAAAATATAGGCAAAGCTGCAGAACCTGAGCTGAGGCATTTATCAGAATCAGAGGAGTTAGAGAAGCCACCAGAAGGAACTGTGAGAGGAGGAGAAGAACCAATTGAAGAAGAATTGAAAAGACAGGCAGAAGGGAGTGAGAAATGGCATCCTGAAGAGAAAATCCACAGGGGAAATGTCAACCCACAAGTCATCTCCCAAGAGAGTCCTTATTCTTTTGATGAAGCCCATAAGGAAGAAAAAAAGGATGACGCCAAGAAGAGAACTGAGGAAGAAGGTAGCTATGAAAGAAATCACCAGAGTGAAGAAGAAAGCAATGAGAAAAAACACAGTGAGGAGCTGGAGCCTGAGCTTCTAGACAAAAAGGCTCCTCCTACAGCAGGAAGGGTGGTTGAAGGTGACCTCAAACGTTCTGGAGGCCAAAGGTACTTGGAGGAAAACACACATAGTCTAGAAGAGGGGAATCCAGAAAGCAAGGAAGAGGAAGATGCAGAGGAGGAAGAAGACGAGGAGAGCAGCGAAAAATATCACCACAGCTTTCATCGGGAATATGAAGACTCTTATGAGAGGAGAGAACCTGATGCAGAGAAGCGAGGCCGCAGACCAAGACATTATCATAGGAAACCGAGGCTGGGCAACTCCTCTGAATACAAGAGACATCATAATGATGAGAAGAGGGACTCGCCCGAAGAGTCTAGCGAGGAAGAAAGCGAATTCTGGGATAAAAGGAGCCACTACCCCAGACATTATTATGAGGTAGGGCACCATTTTGAGGAGAAGAGAAACTCCGATGAGGTGCATGGCTCTGAGGAGATGGAGGGAAAGAACAGGGGCAGGTGGCATCACAGCAGGGAGGAGAATGAAGGGGGAGACATGAGGCAGCGCAGCAGGGAAAATGAAGAGAAACAGCACCGCTACGAGAGAAGACTCCATGATGAACCACAAAAGGAGTTGAGGCGCCACTATGAGGAAAGGACTCTTCACGGCAAGGCGAGTGAGGAAGATATAGGCAAGCAACATAGCTACGGCATCCGGGATGAGAAAAGGCGCCAAGACGACAAAGAACGGCAGCGCTTGGAGTGGGAGGAGCTGTCAAAACCACAAAATCTAGAAAAGGGAGATGAAGAGCAGAGGTTCTATGGTCCAGAAGAAAGGCACAACCCCAGTGTTGGGGAGGAAGAGCCAGAGAAGAGGCGCCACAGCGAGCGGGGGAGGCATGAGGGAAACAAGAGGGCCCTTCTGATGGAGGAGGGCTATCCAAGAAGCCACTACCTTGTGGAAGCTGTGAAAAGAGCCGCGCCTCCACACATCCCTTACTACCAGCAGCTCAGGTGGAAGGGAAGACACGTTGAAAAGAAGGGAGGCATCGCCGATCCGTTTCTGGAGAGCGAAGAAGAAGAGGAGGAGGAGCCCAGGTCCCACCCCAACGAGAGAGCCTTCTTTCCCGAATATAACGATTATGACTCGCCATGGGAGAAGCAGCAGCTGATGGATGGCGTGAGCCGCAAGCACAACAGCAACGACCCCAGATTTGAGGTGAAAAGACAATACAACCGGATGGATGAACTTGCCCATCTTCTGAGCAACCGGAAGAAATCTGTAGAGTTCCCAGAGTTATACAGCTCCAAGGAAGATGTGAAAAGGGGGCACGCCATGAGAAGCGGCAAGGGCAAACTGAGTCAGCGGCCTCTCACGCTCGAAGAGGTATTCCTTTATGATTTTGTATGAAATGCTCATTTTGGCTTGGAGGTGGGGGGGAGAGTCAAACTTTAAATTTCAGCAACATGACTAGGGCAAAAGCTTATGACTGCCGTCATTTCCAAAGTCTTATAGTGGTGGTCTGGTAGCGAGACCAGCAGGTCCTATCTATGGGGTTGTGCCCCACATTGGACAAAAGATTCCTGCATTTCACTTAGAGGACTCTTGTGTTCCCCTCCAACTCTATGATTCTGTGATTCCCTAATCTAAATTACCTCTACATTTCGCAGTAGATGTTTTCACTACAGAGCCAGGCAAATTTTATTATGCACATTTGTTTTGAAACTGCTGATTTTAGTTATGTTTTGATAAATTTTATGGTGACTTGTTTTCAGAGTTTGATTTTATCAGTATTTTTTAATGAGTATTTAATATTATGTCAGCAACTCTGCCAACCTAGCAGTTCGAAAGCACGTCAAAGTGCAAGTAGATAAATAGGTACCACTCCGGCGGGAAGGTAAACGGCGTTTCCGTGCGCTGCTCTGGTTCGCCAGAAGCGGCTTAGTTATGCTGGCCACATGACCCGGAAGCTGTACGCTGGCTCTCTCGGCCAATAAAGCGAGATGAGCGCTACAACCCCAGAGTCGTTCGCGACTGGACCTAATGGTCAGGGGTCCCTTTACCTTTACCTTTAAGCAGCTTACAGGTTTTTGTGGATTAAGTGATATACAAGTATTAACTGTGTGTGTATATATATATATATATACACAGTTAATACTTGTTTCCCATAACCTTACAATGCAATCCTATATATTTTGACTACAAACTAAGTCCCATTTGGAGTGGAACTTACTCCCAGGTAAGTGGACATAGGATTGCAACCTCAATTATAGTTTTTCCTTAGTTGCCCTCGGGAACTTCTCCTAAGGTGCTAACTGTATCCTTCTGTGCTGTAATTGGCTTTATTGTAATCTGAATCTATGCCAATTTATTGCGGGTGTTTGGACAGGGTGCATATTTTGGGTTCCTGCCAGCTACATGATCTCAAGATTCACTCAGCAGTAATGAAGATTTATATGTGGTGCATGATATCTGATCCCCCCCCCCCCGAGAGCAACCCGATATTTAAACAGAAGCACATTTCTTAATAAACTCTAGATTTTTGGAGAACCGTTAATTCGGAACTGAGACTCTCCTTTTAGTATATGGAACAGAATACTTTGCGCTTTGTGATGTTTGCCCTTGCAGAAATGACCACAGAGCCTTCTGCAAGGCTGCAAATATTTCTCATGAGTGGCACATTCCAACTCTCAGTACTACATGATACAGTACAGTATGCTTCTCTGAAATTACCGACCGAGGGACTGTAAGGGCACTGAGAGAGTCACAGGACTAAAATTGCTATCCTGAGAAAACCCACAAGCTAAATTACTTAACCTAATTGGTGGGAAGGTGCCAGGCATTCCTGAAATGGAATATGTTGTTGCAGATTTGAAATGAGCATGAGCAGTTGCAGATGAACTCTGATGATTGGGCAAAACAAACAAAAACCGCTTCTCTGGTACCCCAATGTAGTCCTTAGGTTTAATGTAGCTCCACATCAGTGCGGAGGACAAACTTGCAAAACATGAACTTGCATGAACATTGTGATGTCCAATATTGTGTTCCTATGGTGGTGTTCATGGGAAGAAGTTGGCTTTGATGTCTGGGAGAAACGAGGGTGCTCACTGGAGAGTGAATGAGAGACAGCTGGACTGGAGATCCAAAGAGATTCTGGGATCTAGCTGGTCACCATGAAGGGTGTCCTCTGCCACCATTAATCCACATAAGATGAAATATGGAAAGAGTTGTTCCTTCAGGAACCCTCGATCCAGGCAATTTGAGGCTTTAAAGATCAGAATCATCACTTTATATAGCCCAGAAACAAACTTAGTAGCAGATGCAGATGTTGATGAATGGGAATAATCTGATCTTGGCAGCCAGTGTCTGACCCAAACCTATTAGTGTTTTTATTAGAGAACATTTGATTACAAATCAAGGTTCGTGCAGTGAAGCAGCATATACAGTTCCTGTGGAAATTGCATGCAAAGAAAGTATTAGTCTGTAACTGTAGGAAGTATATCATAAGGCATGGAAGTCCTTCATGGAGAAGATCGAAGTCAACATCTGACAAATGAATTTTGGTAAAGGAAGATCAGGACAGAGCTGGGCTGGACTGTGGTAGTTGCTAAGCACTTTTCAAAGGCAGATGCATGTAAACACATTATAGTTCAATGGGATGTATCATGGTGGAATGCCCTCCCTTCAGATGTCAAGGAGATAAAGAACTACATAACTTTCCGAAGACACCTGAAGGCACCTGTAGCAAGAAGTTTAAATGTTTGGTGTTTTACTATGTCTTATATATGCTGTAAGCTGGCCAGAGTGGCTGGGGAAACCCAGCCAGATGGGTGGGGGTATAAATATTATTATTATTATTATTATTATTATTATTATTATTATTATTATTATTATTATTATCATTGCCCAATAAAGAATGCAGTTCTTAGCAGCCCCTTGAAGATATAATAATAATAATAATAATAATAATAATAATAATAATAATATAATTTATACCCCACCCATCCGACTGGGTTTCCCCAGCCACTCTGGGTGGCTTCCAACAAAAAATTAAAAATACATCAAAACACCAGTCATTAAAAGCTTCCCCTAAACAGGGCTGCCTTCAGATGTCTTCTAAACGTCAGCTTGATATATATTTATTTGACACCTGGTGGGAGGGCATTCCACAGGGTGGGTGACACCATCGAGAAGACCCTCTGCCTGGTTCCCTGTAACTTCGCTTCTTGCAGTGAGGGAACCGCCAGAAGGCCCTCAGAGCTGGACCTCAGTGTTCAGGTTGAACAATGGGGGTGGGAGAGATGCTCCTTCAGGCAAAGTTGGGTCCAGAAGGACTCATGTTGCAGGCCTGCTCTTTCAGGGGGATCACAACTCAATCCAGAACAGGCCAAACACCACCTCCTAGGTCAGAGAAAGGAAACCCCCACAGCCATTGGATGGGTGGAGTCCAATTCCTGAATGGAATTCAACATCTGGCATGTCATGCCTTTCCCATCCCTAAACCACTGAGCCACTTGGGCTTCCCAGTTGGAAGGTTGGCAGTTCGAATCCATGCAACGGGGTGAACGCCCATTGCTCTGTCCCAGCTTCTACCAACCTAGCAGTTTGAAAGCACACCAGTGCAAGTAGATAAATAGGTATACCTGTGGCAGGAAGGTAAACGGTGTTTTCGTGCACTCTGGCTTCAGTCACGGTGTTCTGTTGCACCAGAAGCAGTTTAGTCCTGCTGGCCACATGACCCGGAAAGCTGTCTGTGGACAAACAACGGCTTCCTCGGCCTGAAAAGCGAGATGAGCACCGCAACCCCATAGTCGCCTTTGGACTTAACTGTACAGAGTTCCTTTACCTATATCAACTGGACACTTCCATTAATATCTCTGTTTTCTCTGGGCTGAGTTTGTTTGCTACTCTACCTCCAACCCATAACCACCTTCAGCTGTATGTAGAGAGGCACAGTCCTCCTTCTGCCATGTCATGAGGATCCGAAAAACTGAGGTATAGTTGGGTGTCAGCAGTATGCTGATGACACCCAACTCTGCACAGCCTCTCCTGGTGGCTCCATGAAGCTGTTAAATAGGAGAGGCTGGATCCTAACAGTAAGGTAAAGGTAAAGGGACCCCTGACCATTAGGTCCAGTCGTGACCGGCTCTGGGGTTGCGGCGCTCATCTCGCTTTATTGGCCGAGGGAGCTGGCATATCCGGGTCATGTGGCCAACATGACTAAGCCACTTCTGGCGAACCAGAGCAGCGCACGGAAACGCTGTTTATCTTCCCGCTGGAGCAGTACCTATTTATCTACTTGTACTTTGACGTGCTTTCGAACTGCTAGGTTGGCAGGAGCAGGGACCGAGCAACGGGAGCTCACTCCATTGCGGGGATTCGAACCGCCAACCTTCTGATCAACAAGTCCTAGGCTCTGTAGTTTAACCCACAGCGCCACCCGCGTCCCTTGGATTCTAACAGAACCCATGGGAAAACTCCTATGGGGCAGCATAGCTGTCCCCAATCACCACCTTCTTTTCAGCTTCCCTGAGAGATAATAATAATAATAATAATAATAATAATAATAATAATAATAATAATACATATTTATACCCCGCCCTTCCCGGTTCAAAAACCGGGCTCAGGGCGGCTAACGACAAATTTAAAACACTTAATTATAAAAGCAGCATAAAATACAGTATAAAAACATGAATAACAATAAAATTCAAAAATAAAAAATCCATTAGATAATCCCCAGGGCTAGCTGGCTGAATTGGTCCTACTTGGGCCGCGAGGGGGCCAGGGGAGAATTAGCTGTGGGGTCTCAGAGCGGGTGATCTTCATAAAAGGGGAGGGGAAGAGAAGGGAAATAAAAGATCAGGCTGAATTCAAATTACAGGCCAGGCGGAATAGCTCTGTAGGAACAGAACCACTTCAGGCAGTGCCATCAGGCCCTTTCTGCAACAAGAAAGGGTGGTATTGAAGGCTGTCGAGAGATCCTGGAAAAAATAGTGGTGTCACACTGCGAGTAAATTAATATGTGCAAACGAGCCATGGCCAGGTATAGTTTTCTTCCACATTGAGGGGCGACAACACGCCTTTGATGTAAGTGATGATTGCTAAAGAATAAAGGAATATTTGTACCATGATCCAGTGTTCCTAATAAAGAGTAATCTAAACCTGTGGCATCTTGGCCTACAAGGATTTGAATTGTTTCCATTCTTCACAGGAAAAGGAACTGGAAAATCTGGCTGCTATGGATTTGGAGTTGCAGAAGATAGCAGAGAAGTTCAACAGTAACAGGAGAGGATGAATTTGGCCTGGCTTGATGTCGGTATGGTAAAGTGCAGCTTTGTTTAACAGTACACTATATTTACTGGTAAAGTCACTGCCACAAGTGTTACTTCCCTTCCCTTCCTAATAAAGAAGTAAATGCAGGTTACTAGTTACCTAAGTGATGGTTTGCACAGGCCCAAGTATCTTTATTCCAAATACGCTAGGAAGACCAGCATGAATTTTAAGCATCTAGACCTGTCTGCAAGGCAGACATTATAAAATGCGTGTAGAAATAATTGTGTGTGTATGTTCTTCAGAACTATGTTGTCTCTCAGTTTGAAATAATAAAAAGTACGTTGTTCACATTACCGCATGCTTGCCTTCTCTGTTAGTCTCTTGATGATTTGCAGAGTGTTGCATCGATCAGGGGAACAAGGGCGGCAGCAACATTTAAAACAACCAAGTCTGAGGTTCAGCCATTTTTGCCCAATGTATGTTAAGTCACAAAAGGGACGCGGGTGGCGCTGTGGGTTAAACCACAGAGCCTAGGGCTTGCCGATCAGAAGGTTGGCAGTTCAAATCCCCGCGACGGGGTGAGCTCTCGTTGGTCGGCCCCTGCTCCTGCCAACCCAGCAGTTCGAAAGGACGTCAAAGAGCAAGTAGATAAATAGGTACCGCTCTGGCGGGAAGGTAAACGGCATTTCCGTGCGCTGCTCTGGTTCACCAGAAGCGGCTTAGTCATGCTGGCCACATGACCTGGAAGCTGCAGGCCGGCTCCCTCGGCCAATAAAGCGAGATGAGCGCTGCAACCCCAGAGTCGGCCACGACTGGACCTTATGGTCGGGGTCCCTTTATGTTAAGTCACACCAGCAAACAGTGATGCCACAGCCACTCCCACACCATATATTTAAAGTACATTTAACACATAGGGCTTCTCCTCCCAAAGAATTCTGGAAACTGTAGCTAAGGGCACTGGGAATTGTAGCTCTGTGAGGTGTGAACTACAGTTTCGGGGATTCTTTGGAGGAAACTATGTGCTTCATAGGTATGTTGTGGATGTGACCTCAGAGTGAGGTTCTTTGAAGGGGTGAGGGCACCAAAGCAGGTGCAACAGCTAACCATATTACAGTGGGGCAATGGCAAATGCTCATCCCTTAGAACCCATTTTTGAGCTTGTTGAACCTCAAATTGGGCCTGTTTTTGAAGCACAAACATACCGTATTTTTCGCTCTATAGGACGCACTGGACCATAGGAGGGGGAGAACAGGAAAAAAATAATTCTCCCCCCTCTCTGCTCAGCGCCCCTTCCATTTCTCCTCCCGCTTCGCTGAGGAGGCGCTACACAGAGAGGGAAAACTGTGCAGCGCCCCTACAGCGAAGTGAAGCCTGGAGAGCAAGAGGGATCGGTGTGCACCAACCCCTCTCACTCTCCAGGCTTCAGGTGGCTATCCACAAGCCTTCGGAGCGCAGCGGGAACTCCTGCTGCACTCCGAAGGCTTGCAAATAGCTGCCTGAAGCCCCCGGAGCACAGCGGGAGTTCCCACTGCGCTCTGGGGGCTTCAGGCGGCTTCAGCGAAAGCAAAGCGAAGCCTCCGGAGCACGGGGTGAGCTCTCCCTCTGCGTTTCCAAGGCTTCGCGTTGCTATCGCTGAAGCCAAGGAGCCTGCATTCGCTCCATTAATTTTTGAAGGGGAAAAAGTGTGTCTTATACAGTGAAAAATACGGTACCCAAAGGACTCAAGTATGTTGACATAACCCTGAAGGAGCGTCTCCACACCCATTGTTCAGCCCGGACACTGAGGTCCATGTCTGAGGGCCTTCTGGCGGTTCCCTCACTGTGAGAAGCGAAATTGTAGGGAACCAGGCAGAGGGCCTTCTCGGTAGTGGCGCCCGGCCTGTGGAACGCCCTCCCACCAGATGCCAAGGAGATAACTACACAACTTTTAGAAGGCATCTGAAGGCAGCCCCGTATAGGGGTTTTTAATGTTTGATGTTTTCTGATGGGTTGGACTCTGCCAAGAGTGGCTGGGGCAACCCACCCAGATGGACTGGGAATAATAATAAAAAAAAAATATTTGTAATATGGCTTTGGTTGTGGTATTTTCTGGTTTGGGTCAAATTTTGAGGGATGCCTCCTGCATAACGCTGACAGTCTGGAGGTGCTCTAGCGTAGCACGGAATGTGATGTGGATATGGAAGCATGTTTTTTTAAAAAATACTCAAAATGGAAATGAGGAGAGTAAAAAAACGAAAAAGCAGGTAGGTCCACAAGTGATTTCTGACAGTTCACAAAAGGAGGCCCAGATGTTTCCCACAGCTGTCTACACGTTTATCAGCAGGTTTGCCACTATCCTGACTCCATGACTGCCACCTACTGTATATCAGAAATGCTGCTCCACTTAAGACTCATTCTGTGTTCTGAGCAGCAGTCAGTGGTCAAGAGTTGTATTCCGACAAGATCTGGAGGGCCTTATGCTATGCCACTTCTGGCAAACACATTACGTAATGGGGCTTAGGAGCCAACCTTAGTCAAGCGTGATTTGCTTTGGGGCTATACACAGGAACATCTCTCTTGCTTGCTTGCTACATACCATGCCTAACTGGGGTCTGTGCAGAAAGCCAGGGCGCTATGCACAATGGAAATACCATTAAGGCGAAGGGGATTCGCTGTGGAAAATGGCACCACTTCACAGACTACCTGGCTTCATGCAAAGCAAGTTTTTCACTTTGGCCACTGAGCGGATACGGAGATTTGTCATTGGCTGTTGAGCCATAGGTTTTGCCGGCAAGTATTCAAAACACAAAGGGACACGGGTGGCGCTGTGGGTTAAACCACAGAGCCTAAGACTTGCCGATCAGAAGGTTGGCGGTTCGAATCCCCGCGACGGGGTGAGCTCCCGTTGCTTGGTCCCAGCTCCTGCCAACCTAGCAGTTCAAAAGCACATCAAAGTGCAAGCAGATAAATAGGTACTGCTCCAGCGGGAAGGTAAACGGCGTTTCCGTGCGCTGCTCTGGTTCGCCAGAAGCGGCTTAGTCATGCTGGCCACATGACCCGGAAGCTGTACGCCGGCTCCCTCGGCCAATAAAGCGAAATGAGCGCCACAACCCCAGAGTCGGTCATGACTGGACCTAATGGTCAGGGGTCCCTTTTCCTTTTTATCCAAAACACCCAGAATGGTATCCAATTAAACAAGTCTGCTAGGGGAAGAGGTTTTAGCTGGTTCAATGCCCACATATCAAGAACACGAAGTCTTGCCGTATTCCTTTAAGTATCAATTCACTGAGTTGGCAAAGCACTGGAAGAGGCTACCAGAAGCTATTTTCGTCGTCGTCTCCCCTAGCCTCTGAGGGCCTGAGGACCCTCCTAACTGTTATTTACTGTACTGATCCTCCAAAATAGGTGCAGCTGGCTAAACATGTTTCCACCTTACCTATGTTTTCATGCTCAGAAGAAAACAACACATTCTTGTGTAAGAAACACCCCCCCCCCTTTAGAATTTATTGAAATGCAGGTTTTCGGATCATAGACTTTACATAACCATATACAGTTATCACATGTTAAAAAGGCGAAGAGGGATACCAGCTTTCATTTTTTTAAAAGTTACTTAGTAAGTGAAAATGAACTATTGTGTTGTTTCTACTCAGAAGAGAACCATTGAAATTAATGGACCTCAGCTAGCCATGTCCATTAATTTCAATGGCTTTACTCAGTGTATGACTAACACTGGGTAGGTAAAAATGGTAAAACCCACTGTTACTCTAAAATGCATAAACATGATGATCCTTAATACTTGTCTCCACAACAGATAAAAAAACACAATTATCTTGCTTCAATCCTGTTTCACCCATCCATAATGAAACTGCATGATTTTGTAATACCCATTTCACTTATTAGTAATAACAATTTGATTTCAAGGGCTTGAAATGGGGGAAAAAAAGATATGGATTTTTAACCAACAACATAATATGCCATGAGATTACAAATGAGGTGGTGGTATAAATAAGAGATTCGAATTCAAACAAAACTTTGAAGGCAAATAAGACTGGAGTTTCAGTCAATTTTTGCAGCAGCTCCAGGAAGAGTGATTCTTATATCTTGAAGTCTTTTGCTGTTTGAACATTGTAATACTGTTTTAAAGCTATGGCGCTATCCATGTACGAGTTGGATAGGATTTGAATGCAGTCCCTTGTCTGCATAACCTTCTCTGCAACAGTTGGCAAATGCAAGACAAAGTACGTTTCTCTGTGCTCTTAAGCACAGGTAGGGATAGAAAATGAGGCTCATCTGGTGCCCCAATAAAAACAAGCGTTTCTTCAAATGTCAACGCTGCTCTTGAAGTTTACGTTTTTTAGATGTCGGCTCTTCATCTGTCTGTTCTGAGCAGTCCCTGGATTTTACACTCTCATTTATAACAGTGATGCCTGTCAAAAGGTACCCGCCGGCGCCACTCATCATCAATTTGGGGTGACTCCGATCTGGCAAGACCTTTACAAAGAGCAAGAAAATGGAACGCAATCATGATTATGAGGAATAGTTTCAAGTAGCCGTACGATGTATTTTTTTCTGCAAGGTTTAAGCTCTAACTGAATTCAGATGGATATTTACCGTATTTTTCGCTCTATAGGACGCACTTTTTCCCCTCCAAAAATTAAGGGGAAATGTGTGTGCGTCCTATGGAGCGAATGCAGGCTCTTTGGCTTCAGCGAAAGCAACGCGAAGCCTCCAAAGCGCAGAGGGAGCGCTCCCTCTGCACTCCGGAGGCTTCGCGTTGCTTTCGTTGAAGCCTGGAGAGTGAGAGGGGTCAGTGCGCACCGACCCTTCTTGCTCTCCAGGCTTCTGGGATAGCCGCTTGAAGCCTTTGGAGCACAGCGGGAACTTGCGCTGTGCTCCGAAGGCTTCGGGTTCCTTTTGCTGAAGCCAGGAGAGCAAGACTCTCCTGGCTTCAGCAGAGAGGGAGAGCTGCGCAGCGCCCCTTCAGTGAAGCAGGAGGAGAAATGGAAGGGGCTCCATTGCTCCTGCTGCTTCGCTGAAGGGGCGCTGAGCAGAGAGGGGGAGAATTGTTTTTTTCTTGTTCTCCCGCTCTAAAACAAGATGCGTCCTATGGTCAGGTGCGTCCTATAGAGCGAAAAATACGGCATACTATATCAAGCATGCCCAACAGGTCGATTGTGATCTGCTGGTCGATCTTGAAGGTGCCCTAGGTTGATTGCGAAGCTGTTCTCCCTAACCCCAAAAAAGCTCAACAACTGTGGCTTCGCCCCTCAAAATAAGCTCAACAACTCATGACAATGGATAGATCACCGCCAGTTTTTTTATACTGGGAATAGATCACAGCCTCTTGGGAGCTGCACGTGACTGTACTATATCATTTAACACCTACAAAGAAACACATCTGCCACGGTATTCCCACCCTAACACTTAAGTTTCACAAAATGGTCAGCGCCATTTTGGAAACGTGATGGGCTAGTTCATGAGCAATGCTAAGCCGTGGCTTAATGCTACTCAGAAGAGTCTCAGTGAACCAGAGCAGAGCACTGCCTTGTGTTTACTCCATTCCAAAGCCTCTCAGCATAGTGTTGTGTGTGAATCAGGAACTCTGGTTTAAAATCAAATAGCGGTCAGTCTCTAAACAAGTGAGCTTGGGGAAGCTGCATCATTTAACCACTGCTTTTTTCAAAAACTAGGACCCCTGGTTTGCATACTATGAAATATTCTGTCCATTCCTTGAAAGTGAAAGTAAACATAGACCAAAGTTATTATCTATCATGCTATTGGTCCCACACTGTAAAGCTCAGTTAACAGTTTTGCATTGATGAAGAAAAACCCTCCCAATACAAGGATGCTAGTGACCTGTTGATATTTATTTAGCAGAAAACTAAAAGTTACTGTTGACTTGAACAGTTATTTGTGTACAGTGGTGCCTCGCAAGACAAAAATAATTCGTTCCGCGAGTCTTTTCGTCTTGCGGTTTTTTCGTCTTGCGAAGCATCCCTATTAGCGGCTTAGCGGATTAGCGGCTGAGCGGCAATTAGAGGCTTAGAAAAAGGGGGGAAAGCGAAAAAACTCGCAAGACGTTTTCGTTTTGCGAAGCAAGCCCATAGGGAAATTCATCTTGCGAAGCGCCTCAAAAAATGGAAAACCCTTTCGTCTAGCGGGTTTTTCGTCTTGCGAGGCATTCGTCTTGCGGGGCACCACTGTATCTGCTCATACTCCCAATTACAGTGGTATCTCAGGTTACATACGCTTCAGGTTACAGACTCTGCTAACTCAGAAATAGTGCTTCAGGTTAAGAACTTTGCTTCAGGATGAGAACAGAAATCGTGCTCCGGCGGCGCGGCAGCAGCAGGAGGCCCCATTAGCTAAAGTGGTGCTTCAGGTTAAAAACAGTTTCAGGTTAAGAACGGACCTCCAGAACGAATTAAGTACTTAACCCGAGGTACCACTGAACTCAAGAACTGAAGGCAGCCTTGCACTAACATGGTTACTTAGGCTAAAACAAACACTGAATTTTTGAGAGTGGTGCTAAGCTAAATGTTAGAATGCTTGCTTTCTCTATTTTATCCATTGGGCAGCTGAGATTGAGATGGAAGGAAAGAGCCAATAGATACAATTTTCTTTTTCACTTTTCTATACTAAGCTTCCCATACACACCATCATAAGTATGGCGATACATATATACGTGCAATTCTTACCTGATAGTTTCGTAACCACGTTTCAGAGAGTTTCAGATTAATGACACCCCCTTTTTCTCTCAGTTTCGTGTAGCATTCCACTAATGGCTAAGAGAAGAAAAAATGGTTAAACGAACTTGCTGAAAACTCAGAGGGATAATAAAAATAAAAGGTATTGGATTCACCTCTTTATATTGGCAGTAGACAACAAAAGGCCTTGAGGGAGCAACAAATTCTAATAAGGAGAGTAATAAAGGCGTCGGATGAAATCGACTGGCAACAATTAAACTGCAACAGAAAGTTGTACACAGGTTAGATCAAAAGATTGTTCATATTTGCCTGGGCAAACCAAGCTGAAATAAGGAAAGGCAATATCTGGCGAAGCATATTGTCCTTTTATTAATGTTGTTGTAGATGCAGGCTTTAGTGCCATGTTGAGTCAATATATTTCACTTTCAGAAGCGTTTTGCCTACATGTGGAAATCTGCAAGTCACCCATACAGCCTGGAAGGAGCCGATAAAACTCAGGTAATTAAGTCCACTTCAGTAAATTTTTGAAGTTGCATTTTTACAGTAATAAAACGTAACATTTTATTTTTATTTTTATGTTTTACAAAGGAACATTTCTCCCCAAGCAAAACACATTTAATGCTCTGGTCCAGAGATCTCAAATATAAATTCTGTGAGTCAATATTTTATGTCAGCCTTCAATAAATCATCCCATTTCATTCCAGTTTTCCGTAATTGTCAGCAAAGATTAGCAATCACTATGCTGGGACAGAAGATGAGGAAAAAAATTCAGAAATGAGTTGTTTTTAAGTCATTTATGCATGCATGATTTCGGTAGAACTGAACCGCTAAAGGAAATGAGAAATAATTCCTTTATATTTCCCAAATGAGAAATATCTCTTTTACTCTGATCTCTTCCCATCTTTGATCCTCATTATGCCCATTCTACTTTATGGTTTGTTCTGGCATCCTAAATCACCCTTGATAGGAAAGAGTTGAAGAACTGAGGAAAGAATTTAAAACGTCGTAAGAAGCTGCTGGAGCAATACCAGGTGAAGTTCAAAGAGCAAGATGGACAATGCTAGGCACTGAAACCCAACTTACCACTGTGAACAACTAATATTCAGTCCACGCTTGGTATTGTAAGGAAAGACCCATTAGGCTTTGTTGGGTACTTGCACACATTTAACTTGGGGAACAAAGTAAGGCGCTTAATTTTCCAGGAATATTTAGCATTATGTGATCAAACTTACCCATCAGCATTTTTCTCTTTCAATAAACCTGCAGCTTCTATCAACTTTTTCTGCCTCTCCTCTTGTTTCTTTTGTTTGTCGTGTGTCTGGGAAGAAATAAATAAATAGCTGACAACCCATCTGTGGCTGCTTTGACCTTTAATGCCTATGTTCTTTAAATTTAAAGGGTTATTCAAACTAGAAGTGCTGTAGGAAGTAAGATATGATCACTGTTTCCCTTTGGGGGCACTCTCAGTGGACCACCACATGTAGATATCTTGCCCCTAAGCTCAAAATAATTTATATTAGGAGTGTGAAACTGAACCACTTCCCAAAAGCTTTGAAAGCTGCAAAGTGCATTAGGAGCATTTTGGAAAGACCCCACACTCTAATCCTAAGTTCTGTTGAGCTAGCACAGAAAGGTTTAAGCTCTTTGTTTGACATACTCTACAGCTGACTTTGGGATGCGGGTGGCGCTGTGGGTTAAACCACAGAGCCTAGGACTTGCTGATCAGAAGGTTGGCGGTTCGAATCCCATGACGGGGTGAGCTCCCGTTGCTCGGTCCCTGCTCCTACCAACCTAGCAGTTCGAAAGCGCGTCACAGTGCAAGTAGATAAATAGGTACCACTCCAGAGGGAAGGTAAACAGCGTTTCCGTGTGCTGCTCTGGTTCGCCAGAAGCGGCTTAGTCATGCTGGCCACATGACCCGGAAGCTGTACGCCGGCTCCCTCGGCCAATAAAGCGAAATGAGCACCACAACCCCAGAGTCGGTCACGAATGGACCTAATGGTCAGGGGTCCCTTTACCTTTTTTTTTACAACTGACCTTACACAATAAAATCCACTGATAGAATCCTAGATTTGGAAGGGACCTCACGGGTCACCTAAAAGTTCACATTATTCTGGTGCTGTGCGCAAGCACACATGGTGATTCTGAACACTAGCAAGTGTAAATAAACTCAAAGGCATCACAAAAAACGTTTCGAGTTCTATCAAAAGACCCTGATGACTGACATCAGTCTCAAATGAAGAGAGCACAGTACAGTGGTACCTTGGTTCTCGAACGGCTTAGTTGACGGACCAATCGGCTCCTGAACGTCGAAAACCCAGAAGTAAGTGTTCCGATTTTCAAACTTTTTTTGCAACCAAACATCTGACATGGCTTCCGCTTGAGTGCAGGAAGCTCCTGCAGCCAATCGGAAGCCGCGTCTTGGTTTCCAAACAGTTTTGGGAGTCAAACAGACGTTTGGAATGGATGAAGTTTGAGAATCAAGGTTCCATTGTAACTATTCCACTAGTCACTGAAGCTATAGGGTGCCTCTGGGATGATGATGATGATGATGATGATGATAATTTATTATTTATACCCTGCCCATCTGGCTGGGTTTCCCCAGCTACTCTGGGCGGCTTCCAACAAAATATTAAAATACAATAGTCCTTCAGTTATTAAAAGCTTCCTTAAACAGAGTGAGAAATGTTTTAAGGTTTCAAGCGACTGTAAATCACTCTGGAAGTTGCAAAACTCTTGGGCGGGACATCAAATCTTTCAAATAAATGAAAGATGAACACCACTTGGATTAATTCCAAAATGGCAACATTTCCTTAATGACAGTGTCTAAAAGTTAAGTCAGTAGATTCTTACTGTTCCCTTTGCTTTATTGTCTTCAAATGCGTCGCCCTCCGTTGGAATGTCCATTATTTCTTGTTCTTCAGGCTGACTGTCTTTCGCAGCTATCTCAGTACTGCATTCTGTGTCTGCTTCTTGGACGGAAACTGGTTTGTCATCCACTGACCCATTGCTTTCTTCGGCCACTGCCGTATTCTCTTCAGACTCTAAAGGCAGTTTCTTTAAAGAAAACGTACCGGAAAGAAGACTGTCCACTTTGCTGAGAGGGAAATCATACAGCGTTTGGAAGAAGGATCCTGGAAACCCAAAGCAGCTTGTGGCTGCTCTAACAGGTCTTCCTCCTGGGTACATTTGAATAATGGATCCATAACCTGCAAGCATGGACCAGAGTCGTTAGAACAAACATGGAGGCTCAGATCCTGCACTGGGACAGGATACATACCTGTGGATGCTTATCAGAAAATGACTTGCAATGAATATAAACACCAGCATGAAAAACGCTTCACAGATGCTATAAGACTCGTGTTTTCAAAAAAGGTCAAATAAATATGCTACCGAAGAAGCAGGACTATGTGAATGTTCCACATTCCCATTAAAAAACAAAACACAACAGCACCACCACAAAGTTCTGCCTACAGAGAGCCTGCTATTCTTACCTCCCATTCGCTCCATTATAGCACCTAGGACCAATCCAGCACAGGTTTCCATTACAATCATCTTATTGCCAGCACGGACGTTTCCCCAAGTCAGCATCTGGGCTAAAGTATCGTATCGCAGATAGCTGAGAAAGGAAAAACAACATTCACTTTATTATCAGCACATGACAACAACAACTTTATTAATTGTATGCACCCCATCATTACCATCTTCAACAACAACAACAACTTTATTAATTGTATGCACCCCATCATCACCATCTTCAACAACAACTTTATTAATCGTACTCACCCCATCATCACCATCTTCAACAACAACAACAACTTTATTAATTGTATGCACCCCATCATCACCATCTTCAACAACAACAACTTTATTAATTGTATGCACCCCATCATCACCATCTTCAACAACAACAACTTTATTAATTGTATGCACCCCATCATCATCATCTTCAACAACAACAACAACTTTATTAATTGTATGCACCCCATCATCATCATCATCATCAACTTTATTAATTGTATGCACCCCATCATCATCATCAACAACAACAACTTTATTAATTGTATGCACCCCATCATCATCATCATCAACAACAACTTTATTAATTGTATGCACCCCATCATCATCATCAACAACAACTTTATTAATTGTATGCACCCCATCTGACTGGGTTGCCCCAGCCACTCTGGATGGCTCCCAGCAGAATATTAAAAACACGATAAAACCAAAACTTTGAAGTTGCTATCAATCCATGATTCTGCTCTTGAATTAGCTCCTTTATGTTAGAAATACAAAAAGCTAGAGAAGGAATTGGCAAGTTAAGGATACGCTGACTAAATATTATAGGAAAATATATAGGAGGGCTGTAGAGCAGGATTGGGCAGGGTGAAGGCCCACCCACTCAGTGTTACGTGGTTGCCAACAGGGCAATACTTGATTATAGTAATAATAAATAATAATAAATTTTTATTTATACCCTGCCCTTCCCGGTTTAAAAACCGGACTCAGGGCGGCTAACAGCAAATATAAAACATTGATTAAAATGCGACTTTAAAACAGCATAAAATACAACATAAAATGCAGCATCAATATCAATAAAATTCAACAATTCAGGGGTCATTGAAATAAATTGAGTCTTACTTTATTTTTCCTGGTTCCCTTCCATAGTACATTGTTGACAGAATACGTGTTGATGGCTTTACGATTGTAATAACCGCCTCATATCTGTAAGGAAAGCACAGCAATTGTGTTTTAAACTTTAAGCACAGATAATTTGTGAGCCACAATATACTGCTCCTGGCTTTCTAATTTGCAACTTACTTTTTTTTCTTTTTCTTGATGTATTTATGCTGGGCAAATTCCGTCTTGTCTCTGAACGTGGTGCTGTTCTCTATCAATTGTTGAACTATTTCCTTTAAGAGAGAAGTGTGTCAGCATTGTCTCCCTACGTTATACTTACTTGAAAAAGAAAAAGAAAGTTTTCACATTTAAACCAGAGTACACAAGCAACGTCTAATGAAAGTAAGCACTTTTGGTTGTTTTGGGTAGCATATACAGGTGAAACTCGGAAAATTAGAATATCGTGGAAAAGTTCATTTATTTCAGTAAT
This sequence comes from Podarcis cretensis, assembly GCF_951804945.1. Lineage (NCBI taxonomy): Eukaryota > Metazoa > Chordata > Lepidosauria > Squamata > Lacertidae > Podarcis > Podarcis cretensis. The sequence continues at coordinate 114,806,362 of NC_137172.1, read as the reverse complement.
TCAACTTAAAAGGTGAAACTATTATATGAGATAGACTCATGACATGCAAAGCAAGATATGTCCAATATTGATCTATTTGCAATCCTTATTTTGCTGATTGCATTTAATATTCTAATTTTCTGAGATTGTTAATTTGGGGTATTCATCAGCTGTACACCATGATCATCACAAATATAACAAATAAAGGCTTGACATATCTCGCTTTGCATGTCATGAGTCTTTCTCATATATTAGTTTCACCTTTTAAGTTGAATTACTGAAATAAATGAACTTTTCCACGATATTCTAATTTTCCGAGTTTCACCTGTAATTAACCTCCTGGGGGAGGAAGAGGAGGGAAGAGAAGAAATGCGCTTGGCAAAAACTCCATCACAAAACAAACCTGGAGTACGTTTGCCAACCAGGGAAGACAGTATCATCTCCAGGCAGCAGCCTATGTTTCTAATGGGGCTGCCTCTGAAGACCCCTCGGAAACTTCAGCTGGTGCAGAATTCAGCAGCCAGGCTGCTCATTGGGGCGACACGGTTTGAGTATATAACTATGGTTGCCATATGTCTGGAATTTTCGGGACCAGGCTGGTATTCGATTCAAAAACTAAAAAATATATTCTTTTGCCAAAAAAAAAAAAAAAGCTCAACAAGTTTTGTGTCCGGATTTTCACTCTTTGAAATATGGCAACCCTAATATAACACTGGACGCGGGTGGTGCTGTGGGTTAAACCACAGAGCCTAGGACTTGCCGATCAGAAGGTCGGCGGTTCGAATCCCCGTGACGGGGTGAGCTCCCGTTGCTCAGTCCCTGCTTCTGCCAACCTAGCAGTTCGAAAGCACGTCAAAGTGCAAGTAGATAAATAGGTACCGCTCTGGCGGGAAGGTAAACGGCGTTTCTGTGGGCTGCTCTGGTTCGCCAGAAGCGGCTTAGTCATGCTGGCCACATGACCCGGAAGCTGTACGCTGGCTCCCTCGGCCAATAAAGCGAGATGAGCGCCACAACCCCAGAGACGGTCACAACTGGACCTAATGGTCAGGGGTCCCTTTACCTTTACCTTTAATATAACACCAATCCTAGCCCAACTGAACTGGCTGCCAATCAACTTCCAGGGCCAATACTGGAATTTACCTATAAAGCTTTCAACGGCTCAGGCCTGAAATACCTCAAGGACTGTCTCTCTTCATATAAACCAACTGTCAACTGAGGCCGCTCCTCCTACACAAGAGGTCCGGGTGGTGTGGCGTGCTCTCCCCTTGGCCTTCAGGTGCCAGACAAAAAAATCCCTCTTCTTCCAGGCCTTTGTTTAAGTAGCCAATCTATGGGTTTTTAAATTAGAGAGGGGATCTTTTTTTGTTTTGTTACTATGGTGTGTGCTTTTGTGTTTTTATATTGTAAAGCACGGGACGCGGGTGGCGCTGTGGGTTAAACCACAGAGCCTAGGACTTGCCAAGCAGAAGGTCGGCGGTTAGAATCCCCGCGATGGGGTGAGCTCCTGTTGCTCAGTCCCAGCTCCTGCCAAACTAGCAGTTCGAAAGCACGTCAAAGTGCAAGTAGATAAATAGGTGGGAAGGTAAACGGCTTTTCCGTGCGCTGCTCTGGTTCGCCAGAAGCGGCTTAGTCATGCTGGCCACATGACCCAGAAGCTACCGTATTTTTTGCTCTATAAGACGCACCAGACCACAAGACTCACCTAGTTTTTGGAGGAGGAAAACAAGAAAAAGAATATTCTGAATCTCAGAAGCCAGAACAGCAAGAGGGATCGCTGCGCAGTGAAAGCAGCAATTCCTCTTGCTGTTCTGGCTTCTGGGATAGCTGCGCAGCCTGCATTTGCTCCATAAGATGCACACACATTTCCCCTTACTTTTTAGGAGGGAAAAAGTGAGTTATAGAGCAAAAAATACGGTAAATAATAATACTAATAGTAATGGCACAGAGGTGCACTGATGGGAGAGGGATCGTGCCAATGCTGTTTTTACATTAGAATGCATCTTCTTCAGCTACAGTGCCTAGAAATATGGTTTTCAAACATTTGTCTTTAAAGGTGGGGAAGCAATGCTGTGTATGTGGGGAAAGGCAGAAGAAGTTACTTTTAGATTCCAGCCTCGTGACACAACTCTACATGGCTGCCGTCAACCTCAGAATGCATCAGATAAAGCAAACCGTCTAGCGTTGTATCTCACAGTGAGAAGAGTGTGCTGGATAACCAAGGGAGAAGGATGAGAATCACAATGGTTAGTTACCTGTCCTTTAATGCCTTTATCCTTCAAAGCCTTTATATCATCATGAGTCAGTTTTTGAGACTTTCCGTCATCAACTATATTACGATTATCGGCACCTGCTTCTTTGGTTTCTGAAAACAAAAGCACATATAAAATGGTGAAATATCAGTGGAGAACCGTGCAGAACAATAGTCTTATTAGAGCTATTTTTAAAAGCTGGGGTTCCAAAACTGGCAGCCACAGTTTCCTAGCTGGGACAAAACAGGAAACTATGGTTAATTAAGAGTCTTCCTGCTTCACATCATAAAGGGAAAAGATTCAGGTCCAAGATATCTTGGCTTATTAGGATGAATTATTCCCACTGCAGCAAGGTCATCCAAGGTCATTCAGTTCTCCAAGTCAGAGCCTGTGACTTGGAAAATGCTGGGCCACTGTGTTGCCGATATTACCTCCAGACAGACAGTTCCCAAGCATTCATAATCTTTTATCAGACAACTAGTTTACTTCCTCCTGACTATTTCAGCTTGAAGTGTAGCTGGACTGATGCCTCCCCCTCACTTTTGCCTAACAGCAGAGTTGAATCAATGCTGACTCTATACAGTGGTACTTTGGGTTACAGACGCTTCAGGTTACAGATGCTTCAGGTTACAGACTCCGCTAACCCAGAAATAGTACCTTGGGTTACGTACAGTGGTGCCTCGCAAGACGAAATTAATCCGTTCCACGATTCTCTTCGTCTAGCGGTTTTTTCGTCTTGCGAAGCAAGCCCATTGACGGCTTATCGGCTTAGCGCTATTAGCGGCTTAGCGGCTTTTAGCGGCTTATCGGATAAGCGGCTTAGAAAAAGGGGGGGGGGAGGGGAAAAACCCCGCAGGAACTCGCAAGACATTTTCGTCTTGCGAAGCAAGCCCATAGGAAATTCGTTTTGTGAAGCACCTCCAAAACGGAAAACCCTTTCGTCTAGCGGGTTTTCCGTCTTGCGAGGCGTTCGTCTTGTGGGGCACCACTGTACTTTGCTTCAGGATGAGAACAGAAATCGCACAGTGGTGGCGTGGTGGCAGCGGGAGGCCCCCTTAGCTAAAGTGGTACCTCAGGTTAAGAACAGTTTCAGGTTAAGAACGGACCTCCAGAACAAATTAAGTTCTTAACCCGAGGTACCACTGTACTATACAAATATTAAAAAGAAAACAAAATAGCCCTCTCTGAAAGCTTAACATTTAATCCAAGCAGATAACCTCTGCCCTCACCCTGCAAAGGCTACACATTGGTCAGATGTGCCAAAACTATTACACAGAACTGTACATACAATTTTTATGCCACAAAACTATCTGCTGGTTCTCTCTCTTACCTGTGGCAGCCTCTTGCACCCTGTTCTTTGGCTGAAGGGTCCCGCCGCTGGTCACTTCAAACGTTGTTCCATAGATATGCCCAATAGCATTATCCAGACAGAACCACTGTTTTTCAAATACGATTTTCCTAAGAGGAAACAAATGATTTGGGATAGGAACCTCCAAAAGCAATCAAAAACTAAGTAGATGTGACATGCAACACACTCAAGTCCAGATTAAAATGTACCGTATTTTTCTGTGTATAAGACGATAAAGTGGTACCTCAGGTTACATACGCTTCAGGTTACATATGCTTCAGGTTACAGACTCTGCAAACCCAGAAATATTACCTCGGGTTAAGTACTTTGCTTCAGGATGAGAACAGAAATTGTGCTCCGGCAGCACGGCAGCAGCAGGAGGCCCCATTAGCTAAAGTGGTGCTTCAGGTTAAAAACAGTTTCAGGTTAAGAACGGACCTCCGGAATGACTTAACCAGAGGTACCACTGTATTTTATTATTAGAAATAATAGGCAAAATCTGTGGGTCCCCGTATACACCGATAGCAGAGGGGGTACGAGTGATTGGTGTCAGCAGGCAGCATGAGACTGGCAGTGGCGATTGGTTGCTCTGGCAAGGCCTGCTGCTGTTTGGCTGCGACTGTGGCAATTGGGCGGCAGATTTATGGCATCGTCAAGGCGTGCAATCGTCTGTGTTTGCGTTGAGTGTAGAGGTGGCCTTTGGGCAGTGAGCGTGCAGACAATTGGTGGCTGCGACAATGTGTGTGATTTGCAGTGCTGGCCAGGCTGTTTTGCTGAAAAACTGGGCAATTCCCACCCCCACCCCAAAGCTCTACAACTCTGGGCAATGTTAGGCCCCCCTCCATGTAGGTTTACTTTAGAGGTTCCCTTTCTCTGTTGCATGGCCTGTAGCTGCTAGCTAGAATGGAGCTCTAAAACCCAGGGGAAAGGAATGGATGAAATTTAAAGACTATTTAGCTAAATATGCTAAGATAACTAAAATAGAAATACTTGCAAGTACCAGATTGGCTTAGGATTTAAATATGTGGTGTTATAAAATAATATGTTTAAAGTTAATATGAAAAGGAAGAAAGAAGTTAAATTACTAAGTAATTCTCATTAGAAATTAGTTTTGGAAAACTCTTACAATGATATACATTGAAATTCATCCAGGGGGATTTGAGGAAGTCACTTAACAATGTTAATAATAGTGGAATAATTAAAGATAGCATTTATGTTTGTTTGTTTATAAATTCGGAAAATCAATAATTTTTTGGGGGGGGAAATTAAAAAAAAAACCCAGGGGAAATGCAATGCTGGACAAGCCTGAGACTCTTAAACCTCAGGGTGGCAAGTTCATGCCGATGGTTGGGCAAATGATTCCTGTGTGGCAGGGGGTCCCTGGGGACCCTCCCAAAGAACTCCTGCTTGGCAGGGGGTTGGTCTAGATCAGGGGTCAGCAAATTTTTTCAGCCCACTGTTCCTCAGACATTGTGGGGGGCCAGACTATATTTTGAAGGGAGAAAAAATGAAAGAATTCCAATGCCCCACAAATAACCCAGAGATGCATTTTAAATAAAAGCACACATTCTACTCATGTAAGAACACACTAATTCCCGGACCATCTGTGGGCCGGATTTCGAAGGCAATTGGACTGGATCCGGCCCCCGGGCCTTAGTTTGCCTACCCATGGTCTAGATGACCCATGGGACCCCTCTCAAGGAACTCCTGCATGGCGGGGTTGGCATAGATGACCCCATAAAAAGGTAAAGGGACCCCTGACCATTAGGTCCAGTTGTGGCTGACTTTGGGGTTGTGGTGCTCATCTCCCTTTACTGGCTAAGGGAGCCGGTGTACAGCTTCCGGGTCATGTGCCCAGCATGACTAAGCCGCTTCTGGCGAACCAGAGCAGCGCACGGAAATGCCGTTTACCTTCCCGCCGGAGTGGTACCTATTTATCTACTTGCATTTTGACATGCTTTCGAACTGCTAGGTTGGCAGGAGCCCCATGGTCCCCCCACAAGACTCCTGCGTGGCAGGGGGCTGGCCTAGATGACCCCATGGTCCCCCCCAAAGACTCCTGCGTGGCAGGGGGGTTGGCCTAGATGACCCCATGGTCCCCCCCAAAGACTCCTGCGTGGCAGGGGGCTGGCCTAGATGACCCCATGGTCCCCCCCAAAGACTCCTGCGTGGCAGGGGCTGGCCTAGATGACCCCATGGTTCCCCCCCAAGACTCCTGTCCTGAGTGGCTGGGGGTTGGCCTAGATGACCCCATGGTCCCCCCCCAAAGACACCTGTCCTGAGTGGCTGGGGGTTGGCCTAGATGACCCCATGGTTCCCCCCCCAAGACTCCTGCATGGCAGGGGGGTTAGCCTAGATGACCCCATGGTTCCCCCACCCAAGACTCCTGCATGGCAGGGGGGTTGGCCTTGATGACCCCATGGTTCCCCCCCCCAAAGACTCCTGTCCTGAGTGGCTGGGGGTTGGCCTAGATGACCCCATGGTCCTCCCAAAGACTCCTGTCCTGAGTGGCAGGGGGGGGTGGCCTAGATGACCCCATGGTCCCCCCCCCAAGACTCCTGCGTGGCAGGGGGTTGGCCTAGATGACCCCATGGTCCCCCCCCAAAGACTCCTGTCCTGAGTGGCTGGGGGTTGGCCTAGATGACCCCATGGTCCCCCCCCAAAGACTCCTGTCCTGCGTGGCAGGGGGTTGGCCTAGATGACCCCATGGTTCCCCCCCCCAAGACTCCTGCGTGGCAGGGGGGTTGGCCTAGATGACCCCATGGTCCCCCCCCCAAAGACTCCTGTCCTGAGTGGCAGGGGGGTTGGCCTAGATGACCCCATGGTTCCCCCCCAAGACTCCTGCGTGGCAAGGGGGTTGGCCTAGATGACCCCATGGTCCCCCCCCAAAGACTCCTGACCTGAGTGGCTGGGGGGTTGGCCTAGATGACCCCATGGTTCCCCCCCCAAGACTCCTGCATGGCAGGGGGGTTGGCCTAGATGACCCCATGGTCCTCCCAAAGACTCCTGTCCTGAGTGGCAGGGGGTTGGCCTAGATGACCCCATGGTCCCCCCCCAAAGACACCTGTCCTGAGTGGCTGGGGGTTGGCCTAGATGACCCCATGGTCCTCCCCCCCAGACTCCTGTCCTGAGTGGCTGGGGGTTGGCCTAGATGACCCCATGGTCCTCCCCCCCAGACTCCTGTCCTGAGTGGCTGGGGGTTGGCCTAGATGACCCCATGGTCCTCCCCCCCAGACTCCTGTCCTGAGTGGCTGGGGGTTGGCCTAGATGACCCCATGGCCCCCCCCCAAAGACTCCTGTCCTGCGTGGCAGGGGGTTGGCCTAGATGACCCCATGGTTCCCCCCCCCCAAGACTCCTGCGTGGCAGGGGGGTTGGCCTAGATGACCCCATGGTCCCCCCCCCAAAGACTCCTGTCCTGAGTGGCAGGGGGGTTGGCCTAGATGACCCCATGGTTCCCCCCCAAGACTCCTGCGTGGCAAGGGGGTTGGCCTAGATGACCCCATGGTCCCCCCCCCAAAGACTCCTGTCCTGAGTGGCAGGGGGTTGGCCTAGATGACCCCATGGTCCCCCCCCCGCAAGACTCCTGACCTGAGTGGCTGGGGGGTTGGCCTAGATGACCCCATGGTTCCCCCCCCAAGACTCCTGCATGGCAGGGGGGTTGGCCTAGATGACCCCATGGTTCCCCCCCCAAGACTCCTGCATGGCAGGGGGGTTGGCCTAGATGACCCCATGGTCCTCCCAAAGACTCCTGTCCTGAGTGGCAGGGGGTTGGCCTAGATGACCCCATGGTCCCCCCCCAAAGACACCTGTCCTGAGTGGCTGGGGGTTGGCCTAGATGACCCCATGGTCCTCCCCCCCAGACTCCTGTCCTGAGTGGCAGGGGGTTGGCCTAGATGACCCCATGGTCCTCCCCCCCAGACTCCTGTCCTGAGTGGCTGGGGGTTGGCCTAGATGACCCCATGGTCCCCCCCCAAAGACTCCTGTCCTGAGTGGCTGGGGGTTGGCCTAGATGACCCCATGGTCCCCCCCCCAAAGACTCCTGTCCTGAGTGGCTGGGGGTTGGCCTAGATGACCCCATGGCCCCCCCCAAAGACTCCTGTCCTGAGTGGCTGGGGGTTGGCCTAGATGACCCCCGGGTGCCCCTCACCCCCCCCGCCCCGATCCCGTGATTTCGCAGCCTCCGGAGGTGCCCCGGCCTCCCCACGTGTTTCAAGCGAGAGAGGGGACCCCGCCGCCCTCACCTCCGCCTGGCCACCGCCACCGCCTTGAAGACCTCGTCGCGCTTGAGGACGGCGAAGTCCCCCTCGCGGATCACGCCGGGCGAAGCCGGCTCCGGACTCCCCTCCATGGCCGCGCAAGCCACGCCTCCCGCCTGCCTTCCGCCCCGAATCGGCCAAGGCGCCGGAACGGAAGCGGGAGCCTCGCCCCGCTTCCCTCTTTCCAATGGGGAAGCAGCGCGTCTCCGAAACGGGGGCGAGGAAAGAAGGCGAATCTCCTCCTCTCGCAAAGCCGGGGAGGGAGTCTCAAATGCCCTGAAAATCTGCAGTAACAGCTATTCTGTTCCTAGCTATGGGCATCACGTGTATTTTATGCAATGAAAATGGGCATCACGTGTATTTTATGCAATGAAAATGGGCATCACGTGTATTTTATGCAATGAAAATGGGCATCACGTGTATTTTATGCAATTGAAAATGGAACAGGATGGGATGAGGGCGCGGAGGGGATGTACCATAGCTGTCAACTTACAAAGTTGACAATAAGGAATATTCCAACTAACAATAAGGAATATTCCAACTAACATTTGTAAAAAAGCCTGAAGCCTTTTTGTTAGGAGTTGCAGGAAAAGACCTGCCAAGGAAATTAAAAAACAGTTTCATGTATTTGACAACGGCGGCAAGAATCTTAATAGCACAAGGATGGAAGAATGAGGAAATCCCGACTAAAGAACTGTGGCAAGAGAAATTGATGGGACTATGCAGAATTGGTGAAATTGACACATAATTGATAAGGATAACTGACTTTAAAGAAGAATGGGAACCTTTTACGAAGTATTTAAAGAAGTAACAAAATGAACTGGACTCCTTGGCAAGTTTTGAATAAACACAAATTTTTTATTGGTAACATATAGATAAATTGAGGATCTTTACAATTTTATAACATGCAGAGAATAACATGTGCTGAGAAACCAAGAGGAGCTGAGGGAAGTCTGGGGTGGGGGAGTTGGAGGGTGGGTTTTTTCTTTTTTTGGGGGGGGGGAGGGAAAAATAGGGGGGATGTGGATAATGTATTTTTGATAAATTGTTATGTTGAAATCCCTAATAAAAAATATTTTTGAAAAAAATATTTGTGGGGCATAGGAATTCGTTCATTATTTTTTTTTTTTTCAAAATATTATCCGGCCCCCCACAAGGTCTGAGGGACAGCAGACCGGCCCCCTGCTGAAAAAGTGTGCTGACCCCTTTCCTAAATCTAGCCAAGAAACCCTGTGTTGTAAAAGGTTGCCGCCATGGCATGCGGTACGGGGCACGCACACATTTTTAAAATGTCCCACCAATGCCAGTGCAACCCATTTCTTGCAAACCGTGCAATTTGGGTTTTCTTTTTTAAGCGTACAACGAATGCCAAATAGGAATAGGACTTAAGAAAAGAGTAGCAAGTCCCCCATCTCTTTGCTTCTGCAGTTTCCCCTCCCCTCGCCTGATTTCCGGGTTACAGACGCTTCAGGTTACAGACTCCGCTAACCCAGAAATAGAACCTCGGGTTAAGAACTTTGCTTCAGGATGAGAACAGAAATCGCATGGTGGCAGCAGGAGGCCCCATCAGCTAAAGTGGTGCTTCAGGTTAAGAACAGTTTCAGGTTAAGAACGGACCTCCGGAACGAATTAAGTACGTAACCAGAGGTACCACTGGTAGTTATATATAAGACCTTAATTTTTTTATTTCACTAGCCAAGAAACTCTGTTTGGTAGGAAATGACTGGCAGAATCCGAGACCAGGGAGAAGAGTCGGTGGAAGAAGACTGGAAGAAATTTAAAGATTATCTACAGAAATATTGTAAAATTAAGGAATGTTAGAAAGATGTTGGAATGAAGTTACATGGCTTTAGCAGAAATGTTATAAAGAATTAAGTACAATAGATTGTAAATGGATTAAAGGAAAAAATAATGTTAGAATTTGTCAAGTTAAAAGATAGGACAGAAAATTGAGGAAGATGGAAAGGATTTGCTGAAACAATTAATCAAAGTGGAATACGAAAAAAGGGAGGTGTGAGGAGGTCGCTGAAACAAGTAAAAGAAAGTTAATAACATTGAAAGTATTGGATGTGTTTTTTTAATTTTTTTGTTTTATTTTTGTTATGTACATGTAGTATTTTTGTCTTTGTATTGTATTGTATGGTTTTGTTATGTTTAATTCTTTTTCTTTTCTTTTCTGTAACTTTCAAAACTTTAATAAATATTATTTTTTTTTTTTAAAAAAGAAACCCTGTTTGGTAAAAGCTTGCACCCATGGCATGCGGTACACGGGGCACGCACACATTCTAAAAATTTCTTGCAAACCGTGCAATTTGGGTTTTCTTTTTTTAAGAGAAGTAAAACGAACCACACCAAATAGGAATAGGACTTAAGGAAAGTCCCCCATCTCTTTGCTTCTGCAGTCCCCGCCCCCCCTCGCCCCATTTCCCAGGGAGGTAAGTAGAGGCGGGAAATGCTGCTGCCCAAACGCAGCTCGGCTCCGGCCCTGCGCCTCCCTCCGTCGTTTCCTATGGGGCAAAGGCGTCTGAAATCAAGCTGCGCTGAGTCTACCGGCTGCCCCTGCGCGGGGAACCGGGAGCCCAGCCTCTGCCTCGCTTCCCCTTCCCCGCCAAGCAAAAAAAGGCTTCTCTCCCTTTGGGGACGCAGGCGCAGTAGCCGTCTCCCTTTTGTTGACGCCTTTAGGGAAAGGGAAGGGGGTTCCCATGGCAACCCGGCAGCCGCCTTTCAGGGGCTTTCTGAAAGCCCGGCGCGTTGGGTGACGTAGAAACCGGAGCGCGCGCTTCTGACGGCCGGGCGACGAAGGTGACGCGTCAAGCGCGCGCCGAAATTCGAAAAGCGGAAGCTGCCTGAGGGAAGAGCGAGTGGACGGGCCGGAAAGGGGTTTGGTGAGCAGCTGCTGCTTTCAGCTCTGGGGTTGCCCCACACCAGGCGGCAGGTGGGTGTGGGCAGTGCCGGATTTATGTATAAGCTAAACAAGCTATAGCTCAGGCCCCCACTCTTTTAGACCCCCCCCCCAAAAAAATTCACTATTAATATACTTCTTAATTGTACAGTATTTCAGTTCAACAATTACTTTGATAAAATAATAATAATAATAATAATAATAATAATAATAATAATAATAATTTATTTATATCCCGCCCATCTGGCTGGGCCTCCCCAGCCACTCTGGGCGGCTTCCATAAAAACCAAAAATACAGTAAAATATCACACGTTAAAAACTTCCCTGAACAGGGCTGCCTTAAGATGTCTTCTGAATGTCAGGTAGTTGTTTATCGCTTTGACATCTGCTGGAAGGGCGTTCCACAGGGCGGGCGCCACTACCGAGAAGGCCCTCTGCCTGGTTCCCTGTAGTTTTGCTTCTCGCAATGAGGGAACCGCCAGAAGGCCCTCGGAGCTGGACCTCAGTGTCCGGGCAGAACGATGGGGGAGGAGACGCTCCTTCAGGTATACTGGACCGAGGCCGTTTAGGGCTTTAAAGGTCAGCACCAACACTTTGAATTGTGCTCGGAAACGTACTGGGAGCCAATGTAGGTCTTTCAAGACCAGTGTTATATGGTCTCGGCGGCCGCTCCCAGTCACCAGTCTAGCTGCCGCATTCTGGATTAGTTGTAGTTTCCGGGTCACCTTCAAAGGTAGCCCCACGTAGAGTGCATTGCAGTAGTCCAAGCGGGAGATAACCAGAGCATGCACCACTCTGGCGAGACAGTCTGCAGGCAGATAGGGTCTCAGCCTACGTACCAGATGGAGCTGGTAAACAGCTGCCCTGGATACAGATTTGACCTGTGCCTCCATGGACAGCTGTGAGTCCAAAATGACTCCCAGGCTGCGCACCTGGTCCTTCAGGGGCACAGTTACCCCATTCAGGACCAGGGAATCCTCCACACCTGCCCGCCTCCTGTCCCCCAGAAACAGTACTTCTGTCTTGTCAGGATTCAACCTCAATCTGTTAGCCACCATCCATCCTCCAACCGCCTCCATGTTTCGTTATGTGCAAATGACTTTAGATACCTATTAGGTCCATAAATTACCATATAGACATCACTGAAGCAGTGACAAGACGGTAAAATCTCTATTTCTATATCAAAATAAACGTAAAGTGGTAGCAGCAGCAGCAAAACACAAAGGGAAATAAGACAAGGAGAAAAACGGGGAACTCAGGAGGGGGGAAAACCCCCTCGCGGAGTGAGTAAACCCAAAGCAAAATAAAGAGTAAAAATAGCGGAGGGGGAACAACGCTACCACAAAAGTAAAGGGAAGACAGAAGAACAGAAGAAACATATATAGAGAGTGTAAAGAAATCTCTCAGGTTGCAATTAAACTATTTGAAAAGCATACTATCTGATAGAGACTTTCTAGAATTACAATTACTTTGATAAAATACATATTTTGTTATGTGCAAATGGCTTTAGATATCTATTAGGTTCATAAATTACCATATAACATATATTCAACATAAAAAACAGCAACAGTTTGTTCCTGACAAAGGACAGCTGGACATATAAAGGGCCCCATTACCTTCAGTAGCTTAGGGCCTCATCAAACCTAAATCCGGCCCTGGGTGAGGGTGTTGGTAATGAAAATAAGGCATATCTCCCTGACATGCTAGATTTCTATGAGAAGAGATGATGGTGGTGGTTGTTATTGGTTAAAGGGGGTTGGACTAGATGACCCTAGAGGTCCCTTTCAACTCTAAGATTCTATGAACATGTAGTACCTGTACTGTAGTCTGAATGGGTATAGGCCACATTATAGGCTGGCCATGCTTGAGAACTGCATAATGTCTAACTCTGGCTCTAATGAGAGCATTTGTGGCCCAGGGATGGCGAGGTATCCTATCCAGTGTACAGTACTGCTGTTATCTATGGAGTGTTTTTTAAAATCCCTTTGCTGCTAAGTATTTATTATCATTATTTTTAAACAAATGTATAGGCTGCTTCACAGCTTAATGCCTTCAAAGTGATGCTCAGCACAGAAACAGGCTAAAATGCAGATTTTTTCAAACAATAATCATATAAACAAACTCTTTTAAAAAAGCATTCTTTTCAGATATATAATTGTTCCATAGGTCGCACCTTCTTAAATGAAAATGTCTTCAATAGATGGTGGTGCCCTTGGATTTTATAATTAATGTATGTTGATTCAAAAGAAAATTCCCTTATGTTCAATGGGACTTACTCTGACATTTGCATAGGATTGCAACCTAAGTGTCTTCTCTACTCACTGTGCATTGGATCATTAGATTTCCATGCTAGCTCACTCCAAGTGTTTTACCAACAAGAAGTGGTCATCATTTCATTTCATATATGGATTACTTGCAAGGTGTAATGTTACTTGCCACACATGAACTGAAAGCAACGTCCTTTGGTTTAACTCTGGTTTCAGGTCCCTTAAGAGTGCTGAGATGAGCATTGAACTCAGAGGAAAAGGCTCTGGGCGAGGAAGAGGTGGCTTTCAGAGATGGCGAGGAAGAGGAGCATGGCAAGGGAGAGGAAAAGGATGTGGACAGAGAGGAGAAGGGAAAAGTGCTGGGAAGTCAGAGTCTGGTATGTTAATTCCACAGCGTGATTTGCTTTTGTATTAGTATTTTTTTAAAGGAAGGTGTTACTTGTTGGAAGGATAGCATAAAGAAAATGTGTCCTATGATAACATAATGCAAGGCCTGGAGCTTGGGGTTACCATATCGTGGTCTTAAGATGGAGGGAAGTTTTAAAATCTGAACCCCTTGCAAATGTTGCCTCTGTGTACTGTATGAGCAACTGTTACAGTGGTGCCTTGCAAGACGAAATTAATTTGTTCCGCGAGTTTTTTCGTCTTGCGATTTTTTCGTCTTGCGAAGCACGGACTTTGGAAAAGCTTCAAAAATCACCAAAGTCTTCAAAAACCTCAAAAAAGGCTACCACAACGCGTGCTATGAGTTGCTCCTCGAAATGAATGCACGGGTTTAAGAAAAAGGAAACAAACTTGCAAGACAAAGGAAACAAACTTGCAAGACGTTTTCGTCTTGCGAAGCAAGCCCATAGGGAAATCCGTCTTGCGAAGCAACTCAAAAAACGAAAAACTCTTTCGTTTTGCGAGTTTTTCGTCTTACGAGGCATTCGTCTTGCGAGGTACCACTGTATCTTTTAAAAAATAACTTTAGTTCTAAAGTCTATTTTATCTATTGCTTTGAATTTTTAAATTTATAGCCTGTCCTGCCTTCCTAAGGGGAGCCCAGTGAGCATTTAAACAATAAAATTGCATAAAACATTGTGAAATATTACAGGCAGAGCCAGTTTCTTATTCCACAGGTGTCAGGGAACTGCCATCGGAAAGGCAGGAGGTGGAGGGTCTCTCAGAAGTCAGGAGAGACTCAGCAGCGGAGGAAGGCACCAGCAGGGGGAGAGTGGGAGATCAGAGAGAGAGAGAAACGAAGGAATGGCTCAGGGAGTCTTCCAGCGATAACAGCGGAGAAGTTTCAGGTCCTCCCATAGGTACACCCACTCCTCGCCGGAAACTGTCGCGCCGAGAATCCAGACGACGCGTTTCCGTCAAGGGCTTTTATGCTGGAGTAGATTCCGTAAACGCCCACTGTCGGATTCTGCCAGCAATTGAGGGAGCCACGCTTAAGGGCTCCGCTAAAGACAGAGTCTTGCTAAGCTGAGCAAACTCTGAGGGACTAAGCTTTTACGCACAAGCAGCTCATCATCCCATCACAACAGGGTATGCTAGAAAAGAAGGCATAAATGTCATATGGTAAATAGGACCCTGTGGACAGAACAGGCACATTTGTATTGATAGCTCTTGCTTTGTGTATTTACCTTTTGCTATTGCATTTTTGTGGATCTTTTTATATTGCTATATATTTAAATATTTAATGAAAATGATATTATACGGTAATATATTGCAGACATCAGTTAAAAGCAGCATATGTAGGCAGATATATCTATGAAAAATTGAGAACTGAAAATTGATTAATATCCCTAACTTTCTTGGGAAATGCTTTTCAGCTCTGCCTCAGTTCGTTCAGATGACTCTGGATCAGATTCCTACTTATAGAGGCTGGAAACTATATTTCTCTGAAGGTAAGCTTTTTCTGTAGATAAATACAGAACTGACTTGATGGCTTAAGAATAGAATAACATTTTGGCTTGTATTTAATTCTCTTCTTTAACTCAATGCCTGATGAAGCCAAATCCTTGATACTGTATGTTATAAAATACATACTTATGCAAAAAGGACAATTTAAGGTTAATGAGCTTACTTGTACATATTTGCTAGTAGTTTATCATCTTGTCACTTTGTATGTAAAGCACTATGAATGTTTATGGTGCTATATAAATAAATGGTTTATGTGAGCTGTGTTCAGTAAGTCAATATGCAAACAACCCTTTTTTATATGGTGGTTCCAGTGTGACCAGATATTTTCCATTTCCCTCATGAATGCTACTTGCTCAACAGCTTCCTTGTCATTTAACCTAAGCCTATGTTTGTGTACTATGAAGAAAATCCAGAAAGAATGAGCTGGTTTGTGCACAGTTTTTTTAGGATGGCATTTGAGGAAATGTAATTTCTAATAGAGAAATTGTGTTTTTGAATTCTAAGCAAGATGTTTAAAAGCTGCAGCAAAAATGTTAAATAACTAATGAAAACTGTCCAATTCAGCATATGATGACAACTCCCCTTTTGTTCAGAAGATTGAAGCATTTGAGAATTTTTTTGTGTCTCGAATAGAGCTTTATGATAAGGTAAGTCTTCATAATGTGATCTCTTTCTCATTCCTTATCTCTTATCCCCACCTTCCACTATTATAATCTGTAATAATAATGATAATAATAATTTATTTTTTATACCCAGCCCACCTGGCTGGGTTTCCCCAGCCACTCTGGGCGGCTCCCAATAGAATATTAAAACACAATAAATACATCAAACATTAAAAACTTCCCTAAACAAGGCTGCCTTCAGATGTCTTCTAAAAGTGAGATAGTTTATTTCCCTGACATCTGAAGTGAGGATGTTCCACAGGGACTGCCACTGCCAAGAAGGCCCTCTGCCTGGTTCCCTGTAGCTTTGCTTCTTGCAGTGAGGGAACCACCAGAAGGCCCTTGGAGCTGGACCTCAGTGTCCGGTAGAACAATGGGGGTGGAGACTTCAGGTATACTGGGCCAAGGCTATTCAGGGCTTTAAAGGTCAGCAGCAACACTTTGACTTGTGCTCGGAAACGTACTGGGAGCCATTGTAGGTCTTTTAAGACCGGTGTTATGAGGTCTCGGAGGCCACTCCCAATCACCAGTCTAGCTGCTCCATTCTGGATTAGTGGTAGTTTCCAGGTCGCCTTCAAAGGTAGCCCCACGTAGAGCGCATTGCAGTAGTCCAAGTTTGTAAATGATACCTAGTTTTGGATACCTTTCCCTTCTGAGGCTTCCATCACAACCACAAGTAGTAATATTTTCCATGGTGATGACTTTCCTAGAAAGGCTTAACAAGTTCTGCAGTGGCCCTTAGAAGATATGTAAAACCCTGTACTGTCAGATGTGGAGGTTGTGGTATGTTTGGATCCTTGCTGCTGACCGAATCCTTACTAAGTTTTATAGTGTTCAACTGTATATTTTTAGGATGCATTTATGATTTGATTCGGGACGCAGGTGGCGCTGTGGGTAAAAGCCTCAGCGCCTAGGGCTTGCCGATCGAAAGGTCGGCGGTTCGAATCCCTGCAGCGGGGTGCGCTCCTGCTGCTCGGTCCCAGCGCCTGCCAACCTAGCAGTTCGAAAGCACCCCCGGGTGCAAGTAGATAAATAGGGACCACTTACTGGTGGGAAGGTAAACGGCGTTTCCGTGTGCTGCACTGGCTCGCCAGATGCAGCTTTGTCACGCTGGCCACGTGACCCGGAAGTGTCTCCGGACAGCGCTGGCCCCCGGCCTCTTAAGTGAGATGGGCGCACAACCCCAGAGTCTGTCAAGACTGGCCCGTACGGGCAGGGGTACCTTTACCTTTACCTTATGATTTGATTATGTGTCTTGAAGGCCTTGGTGGGCATAAAGCGAGGCTTCTATTTATTATTAATATGTGTGCAATCAACTAGCAAACTTTATTAGCAGTCAATACAATTTCAGGACTGGAGGGAAGCTGAACAACGTCTTGTCAGCTTCCTTGTTCTGACAGGATCTTTATGTGCTAAACCTCTTGCTCTCACACACTTTGTATCCCGTGTTGGCAGCCTTTCTGAAAACAATTCAGACAAGCCTTTGAAAATACTGCGACAAATTTACACAGTTCTCTTCTATAGGATGAAATAGAAAGAAAAGGAAGTATTCTTGTGGATTATAAAGAGCTGGCACATGATAAAGAATTAATGGAATCAATGCCTGATATTGCTTCTGAATTAAGAGATATGCCACAAAAGATATTGGACTGCATGGGCCTAGCCATACATCAGGTAAATACATCTAGCACATGGTGAGCAGTAAAATTTTGAATCTTTAATCATTCACAGACTTGAATGCATATACTTTTGGGTGGGAGGAAGAGGCAAAAAGTGTCATTTAAGGTTCTTTTTTAACAAGTGTGTGTGAAAGGAAGAGAAACCCATACTTCTAGATTTCTCATAGAGCTAGTCTGGGAACTTCCCTCTGCATGACTCTCTTATATTTTGATAACCAAATACAGTGGTGCCTCGCAAGACGAAAAGAATCCGTTCCGTGATTCTCTTCGTTTAGCGGTTTTTTCGTCTTGCGAAGCAAGCCCATTGACGGCTTAGCGGCTTAGCACTATTAGCGGCTTTTAGCGGCTTATCAGCTTAGCGGATAAGCAGATAAGCGGCTTAGCGGCTTAGAAAAAGGGGGGGGGAGGAAAAAAAAGTCGGAAAAACTCGCAAGACATTTCGTCTTGCGAAGCAAGCCCATAGGGAAATTCGTTTTGCGAAGCGCCTCCAAAACGGAAAACCCTTTCGTCTAGCGGGTTTTCCGTCTTGCGAGGCATTCGTCTTGCGGGGCACCACTGTACTTTTCTCTGTGAGCCAGCAGAAAGAAACTTTTTTGTTTGTGACTGTGCTGGAGTGTTTTCAAAGAAATAAACAGCTAACAAGTTTTTGATTTTCTAACTTGGCTGCTTGTTTGAAATACGAAGCTTATGGAATCATAAGACACCTCACCTTTTGGTTTCAGGGGTCTGAAGTCTATTTTTGTGTTATAACTTGGATTTTATGCATGTTTGACATCAAATGACTTAGGACCACAGAACCTCAAGGACCACCTCTCTCCATATAAGCCAACCTGGACCCTTTGTTTATAGTCTGAGACCCTTCTTTGTGTGCCTCCTCCATGACAGGTCCGGAGGATGGCAACATGAGAATGGGCCTTTTCTGCAGGACTCCCTGTTTGTAGAATGTTCTCCCCAAGGAGGTTCAACTGGTGCCTTCTTTATCTTTAGGTGCCAGGCAAAAATGTTCCTCATCAACCAAGCCTTTGGATGATTAATATTCTACAGCCTTTTAAATGTGTTTGTGGGAGAGGGGTTATTATTTTGTTGCTTCTCTTTCAGCTATTTCTGCTTTCATCTTGTGTTTTTATATTATGAATCACCCTGAGATCTTTGTAAATAAATATAACAAATAAGCAAGCAAGCCTCTTACTTGGATTAAACAAAACTACCCTCAGAGCCAATATTGTGCCTGACAAAAGGATCAGAAAATGGTATTTAAGAAAGGGGTGTGTGTAAAATGACAATTAAGAATGCAGAGTTTTGATTCTTGAAACCTTTGTGATTTTTTTTTTGCACTGGTTGGAAAATGCTGTTCAGTGTTACCAGCATATTTATATGATGGTTTTTTTTTTATGTTATAGGTGCTAAGCAAAGATCTTGAAAAACATGCAGCGCAACTTCAGGAACAAGAGGGACTGTCCATTGATGAAGAACCCATAATTAATGTCCCATATATTCATGCAAGGTAGCTATTGCTTTAAAAAGAACAAGTTTTCTTGAAAGGCTCAAACTCCACATGCCACATGTTATTTGCGAAGCAATGCATTTCCCAGATATTGGGGAAATTAGTCTTAAGTTCCATTGAAATCAATTGCACAAATTATGATGAATAGCTTGTTGATTCTAACCCGCCCCACTGCCAGACTGAGATTTTCAGTCTGATCCTATCATGTTTGCTGTGAAGAAAATCCCTTTGTGTTAAGTAGTAGTTAGTTCCAAGTAGGTGTGCATAGTAGCACTGTAGATTTTAACATGATTAATTTTCCTTGACAGTAATCTAATTTTCCATATTGTTTTATTTTAGAGTGTACAACTATGACCCGCTTACTCAGCTTAGGAATATTCGAGCCAATTGCTATGGGAAATTTGTGGCTTTGCGTGGGACTGTGGTGCGTGTCAGTAACATTAGGCCTATCTGCACCAAGATGGCATTTATATGCAGTGCCTGTGGAAATACTCAGAGTTTCCCTTTACCTGATGGCAAATATACTCTTCCTACAAAGGTAATGAACACTTTAAAACCATTTTTTAAAGTCACTGTTTATTATTAGACTGCTGGGACTTTAAAACATCAGGCAATAAAGGGAAACATCGGAAAAAAATAGGCTGAATTGCTGAAAATAAACCTGTCACGTCTTCTGGTTTACTCCCAGTTTATATACGTGGTTCATAAATTAAGCTAAAGCATTATTTATCTTCAGAGCATTGTTTGCCAAAGAAGGATTTATGCAAGCAGAAGCCTCTGAGAATTAGCGTGGATGAGCTTTCTGCTCCTCCAAAACAAATGGGATAACGTCAAGTATTATAGTTTCCAGGGTGGCAGCCATGTTAAGTTTCTTGCAGCAAAAATGATGGATCTTGTGCCACCTTTAAGGTTAATAAAAATATTGTGGAATAGGTTTTGTAGAGCAGATGAAGTGCAACTGATAAAGTGGACTCTGGTCCACCAAAGCTTATTCCATAATAATTTTTTTAGTCTTTAAAGTGCCACAAGATTTTTTGTTTAAGTACTTTAATATAAACTTTTTTGTGCATTTTTTAGTGTCCTTTGCCTGAATGTCATGGACGATCATTCACTCCTGACAGAAGTTCTTCTTATACAGTTACTGTGGACTGGCAGTCTATTAAGTAAGTATATTTCGGTTTTGCTTTGTGTTTTTTTTTTAAATCTATGATATTTTAGATGTATCAACTGAAATAGATTTGTTTATGTGTGTGTATGATACAGATTGCAGTTAAAGGTTGGATGTACTTATTAAAAGTTGACATGTAAGAGGAAATGGCCATGTTCTTCTAAGGAAATCAAATAATTTCATTGTAATATGCCTCCTCTTCTTCTTTTTAAGTTGTGCTGAATAAAAAGCCATTCACAAATGAAGGCTGCAGTCCTAAAGCTGTTATTTGTTCAGCTGAGACACCCTAGGAAGCGCTGCTATGCTGGGGGACAGGGAGGCCTGGCCCACTCTTATGCTAATAGAGGCCCCCAGATATGTCTGTGGAAGGCTTCCTGGGTATAGATGTCCTGCTGGTGGTGGGGGTTGAAGCTGAAAGTGTTTGAGCAAGGCTGGGGGATCCCAGGATCCACAGGCCCCCAAATGGGCATGGTTAATACCTTACCATTGCAAATTGGGATGTTAGTGATGACTACTGTGAATAGCCTAGTTTGTCCTTCGTCACTGATACTCATCCCCCATAACTGTTTAGCATATTTCCTTTGATTTAGACCAGGGGGTGTAAATTTTGTCTATCTTTACTGTAATCTGTCAAGGCTCAGGGAATCCTATCCCTCTCCCGGTGGCAGCCAAAAAAGCAGATAACACGAAGAGTCCTTACCACGGAATTTATTCAGTATTCATAGAGGGAGACAAAGGAATGTAGTCTTTATGCCATGATGGCGTTGCTCCAAGTAAAGTCCCACCCCCCACATCAACTCTATTCCTCGTCACCCCCGCGCCGATTAATCTGAGCTTTCTGTCTCTGAGTTCTCTCTTCTATTACCCATAATGCCTGCCTGGTTTGGGGGGTGGGGTCAGGAATGCTTTCCAAGGGCATTGAGTCTGTCAGCTGTCTCTTCCCTACTTCTTCATCATCTTCCTGCTGTTCCTCTTCCAATATTTCCCAACTTCTGCCCTTTGCAGCCTCTGAACTATGCCCCTCTGCAAACCACTGTTCTAAATCTATACTGTCCTCCTGTTCTTGGGAAGGTTCAGGAGAACAGGGGACAGCCCCCACCATTCGTCTTCAGTCCAACCCCTGACAAATATCACAAATACAAAAGTATTATAACATAATTCTAGGATTCAAGAGCTCATGTCCGATGATCAGCGAGAAGCGGGAAGAATTCCTCGAACCATAGAATGTGAACTGGCACAGGATCTGGTAGACAGCTGCGTTCCGGGAGATGTGATTACTGTCACAGGCATTGTCAAAGTGTCAAACACTGAGGAAGGTACACTATAACTGGCCATAGCTTTTGTATGTTGACATTTGTGCAGGTTTTCTCTGTTTTTGGCAGAGTGAGGGGAGGCGACCAAAGTAATCCAACTACCTGACAATGGTATCTACATGCATGAATATAATCTAATAAGAAATTATCTTAGGGAGAGCTGCTATAGTGTAGTGCAGTGGGTCTCAATTAGTGAGGACCCCTTATTTTTCAAAAGCCAAGCTACGGACCCCCTATATTTGAAAATTTTGATAGCTCTATGGTAGTTACCTCTGCAAAGTAATTTTTTGAACATAATGTGAGGTAGCCCCTAATAAGCAAAGGATTTTAGGTATGCTAGAAAACAGATTAGGGCTGAGCAATAGATGGTTTTCAACATCGTGATATATCAGCACTTAAACATTGCAATACAGTAGCACCTCGGTTTAAGAACAGCCCTGTTTACGAACGATTCGGTTTACAAACTCCGCAAAACCGGAAGTAGTGTCCCAGTTTGCGAACTTTACCTCAGTCTAAGAATGGAATCCGAACAGAGGAAGGGCACCGGCGGCGGGAGGCCTCATTAGGGAAAGCGTGCTTTGGTTTAAGAACGGATTTCCGGAACGGATTAAGTTCGAAAACCGAGGTACCACTGTAATCTGATATATCACGATGTCTGAAATTGGAGATCAGGCGTGGGGATGAGGGAAGGAGCAGCTGCGGAGATCAGATGGGTGAGAGGAGAAGAGGAAACAGAGTCACCTCCACTGCATGATTTTAGTGGGAGGGGATGGGGGAGTTGTGCATCAAGCCACTGTCTGTGGGGGCAGCCAGAGAAGATCCACATCCACCGTGGCCGCTACTACTGTCCTGCTGTCTGAGAAAAGCTGCTCCGCGGTACCTTGAAGTGAGTTCAATCAGATGCCCTCACCTCCCTTAGTGTGAGGAAAGGCAGCTTAGAACAGCAGCGTTATCGCTGAGATCATTGTGCAATATCAGCGGTGCCTTGAAATCGGCTGCTCTCATGCGAGGAGCGATATATTGCTGCATATTGCCAGGTCAAGATCGTTATCGTGGTGTGATTTCAAAACTGATTTTGGTCAGTATATTGAAAGTGTTGGGACGCGGGTGGCGCTGTGGGTTAAACCACAGAGCCTAGGACTTGCCAATCAGAAGGTTGGCGGTTTGAATCGCCGCGACAGGGTGAGCTCCTGTTGCTCGGTCCCTGCTCCTGCCAACCTAGCAGTTCGAAAGCACGTCAAAGTGCAAGTAGATAAATAGGTACCGCTCTGGCAGGAAGGTAAACGGCATTTCCGTGCGCTGCTCTGGTTCTCCAGAAGCGGCTTAGTCATGCTGGCCACATGACCCGGAAGCTGTACGCCGGCTCCCTTGGCCTGTAAAGCGAGATGAGCACCGCAAGCCCAGAGTCGGCCACGGCTGGACCTATTGGTCAGGGGTCCCTTTACCTTTATTGAAAGTGTTATGGTTCTTGTATATATCTTGTATTCAGGAATTATCACCCTGTGTTTGAAACTAGTGGTTTTTTTTGGGTTTTTTAACTGTAATATCCCCATATAGAGAGAATAATGTGATTGTTGCTGTGATAGAATAATAATAGAATAATAATAGAATAATAATGTGATTGTTGCTGTGATATTTTAACAGGAGCATCCAGAAATAAAAATGATAAATGTGTCTTCCTGTTATACATCGAAGCAAACTCTATCAGCAACACTAAAGGACAGAAAGTCAAGGACTATGAACATGGAATAAATCACCAAGCTGGCATGGAGTTTTCACTTAAAGATCTTTATGCTGTCCGGGAAATACAAGCAGAAGAGAACCTGTTTAAGCTCATTGTCAAGTATGTCACTTCTTGCATGTCATTGTGAATATTAGACTTTGCATATTATCTTGTTTCAACAATCCCAGACGATCCACTCATGACGCCCTCTCCTCTTCAGTTTTTCACTTCCAGACCCCTTAATTCATTTAATGTAAGGAAAGAAGGAAGTGTGTGCATGAATCTGCTTTTCTACAAAAGAATCTCCTTTTAAAATAATCGTTGAAACACACAACTTGGCCTAAGCTGGAACAACTTGTTCTGTTCTCCATTCTACTTATCTGGAACTAGATGGCTGACTGCTAAGTTTAGGACATGAAGCAGATTGTACAGGATTTCTTTTGGGGGTGGCTATTAGAAGAGGAATCTTAAATGCTCATTCTACGCTCCTTGGAATCTAGGACATTGTTCTGAACTCTCTGATGCTTTGGTAGGGGAGACACTGAGTGCAGGTACTGTTTGTGTAACTAGTACACATTGATAAGTGTCCAATATTAAAACAGTTCTGATATTAACTTATCTTGATCTCAACAGAAGAGATATAGTGATTGAAATCAGTAGGTAGTATTCAATGAAGTTTTAACCAGGGTAAAGGTAAAGGGACTGCTGACCATTAGGTCCAGTCGTGACCGACTCTGGGGTTGCGCACTCATCTCGCTCAAGGGAGCCGGCGCTTGTCCGAAGACAACTTCCGGGTCACGTGGCCAGCGTGACTAAGCTGCAGCCGGCAACCAGCACCAGCGCAGCACACGGAAACACCGTTTACCTTCCCGCTGGAGAGCGGTCCCTATTTATCTACTTGCATTTTGGGGTGCTTTCGAACTGCTATGTTGACAGGAGCTGGGACCAAACAACAGGAGCTCAGCCCGTTGCGGGGATTCGAACCGCCGACCTTACGATCAGCAAGTCCTAGGCACTGTGGTTTAACCCACAGCGCCACCCGCGTCCCACAGGGTAGACACATTTAAATTAATGAACATGTACAAGTCTAAGTTAAGTCCACTAATTTCAAAAGGTCTGCTCTGAGTAAAAGTTAGTTAATTCCACCCAATGGGTCTTAAAGTGCTGAACTTCGGCAAGATCATTGTATTGTTAAGAACTTAGGTTTCGACGCTTGCGTAGGAGTGGTAGTTGTGAAACTTGGTAAGAAAACCCAAGCATCCTCTCTATTTCTGTAATTGCTATCAAGCTATTACCAGGGCAGTGGGCATTTCATAATTCTGTGTAAGGAAATTGATATGATCATTGAGATCTAAAAATCTCAACATTCTTAAAAAAAAATCTTTCTTTGTTACCAGCTGTTATAGATGCAGGAAGAAATTTGAAAATGTGTAGGCAACTCTTGTTAATTAGAAGCCGGGTTAGGGTGGCGCTGTGGTCTAAACCATTGAGCCTCTTGGGCTTGCCAATCAGAAGGTCAGCGGTTCGAATCCCTGACATTGTGAGCTCCCGTTGCTCTGTCCCAGCTCCTGCCAACCTAGCAGTTTGAAAGCACGCCAGTGCAAGTAGATAAATAGGTACCGCTGTGGCAGGAAGGTAAACTGCGTTTCCATGCACTCTGGTTTCCGTCATGGTGTTTCATTGTGCCAGAAGCAGTTTAGTCCTGCTGGCCACGTGACCCAGAAAGCTGTCTGTGGACAAACGCCTGCTCCCTCGGCCTGAAAGCGAGATGAGCGCCACAACTCCATAGTCGCCTTTGACTGGATTTAACCGTCCCGGGGTCCTTTACCTTTTACCTCTACCTACCTTTTACAAATAAATGGGGTTGATTCATTACCTTGTTATTATAGACCTCTGGTAAGGGAACCTAATATGCAGGAACAGGAGAGTAAAAGCAAGTTAAGTAAAACCCCAGTTTGGTCCAAGGTGCAAAGGACATAATTCTCATGAACATGGTGAGCAATGTGTTGGTGTGCCAGGCAGTGTCTCCTTGTTATTCAGGTGAACAGCCGTTGTGGGCTGGTACATTGGCCAGCTTATCTCTCCTTCAACATCAGCATGACATCACAATGGCCTGTGTCTCTCCTTCTGGTTGGACACATCCGTGTGAGAACACAGTGGCCAGTCTGTGAAATAGGCAGCATGAGATCACAGTGGCCAGTTTTTCTCCCTCGGGTGGCTAGCATGGGCCACAGTGGGCAGCCCCTGTCCTTCAAGCAGGGAGCATCATCTTGTGGGGAGAGGCATTCATTCGTCTTCATTCCTCTTCCACTCAGGCAGGCAGTAGAATGTGGGCAGAATATTTATTTCTCTTGTGGAAGCTTCCAATAGCTTCAGCACAATTTCTTTCTCATGTCAGCACAATCTCTTTCTCAGTGCGGTGGGCTTAGTTGGGAGCAGATGGTGGACCCTGTATGTTCTTCTCTTAGTGAGGTGGTCAGCAGAAGTATGAGTGTAGTGGTCATCTCCCCGAAATGGGCAGCAGCATGTGGACAGAGAAGCAGCAGTCAAAGCAAAGAGCTGGCAAGTAGGCAATCCATCTGTTACAGGCCTCTCTACTTACAGGAAGTGGACGCAGGTGGCGCTGTGGTCTAAACCACTGAGCCTCTCGTGCTTGCTGATCGTGAGGTCGGTGGTTCGAATCCCCGCGACGGGGTGAGCTCCCGTTGCTCGTTCCCAGCTCCTGCCAACCTAGCAGTTCAAAAGCATACCAGTGCAAGTAGATAAATAGGTACCACTGCAGCGGGAAGGTAAACGGCGTTTCTGTGCGCTCTGGCTTCTGTCACGGTGTTCCATTGTGCAGAAGCAGTTTAGTCATGCTGGCCACATGACCTGGAAAGCTGTCTGTGGACAATTGCCGGCTCCCTCAGCCTGAAAGCGAGATGAGCGCTGCAACCCCATAGTCACCTTTGACTGGACTTAACTGTCCAGGGTTCCTTTACCTTTTAATTAGAAGCCAAAGGAGGGGTGTATGTCTAGCAACTCAGTGCCCTACATAGCACCTTGCCCCTATCCATGACTGCTAGGAGCAGAATAAACCATGAAATGTTCATGCAGATTTGCTTAAATAGCACCATGTGTGTAGAATTCAGTTTATGCTATGAAATCTATATTCTTTTAGCAAAACACTTGGGGGGGGTGTTTATTGACACAGAACATGCACTACCCTGGGTACTTGTTTTAAATTATGTGTTAATTTGGTTTTTCTCTTCCTTCTAGTTCTCTTTGTCCTACTATCTACGGTCATGAGGTAAGTGCATCCCAATGGAAAAATTCCGATGGCTGTTCTAAATGCTCACTGGAAAACGTCCACCGTCCCCCCTGTAATCTAGTTTTTGTAAACTGGTTGGCAATCCAGAATGAGTAACTTGGAAATGTAAGATTGGGATGTTCTTTGTTCTTTTGTTTCCCGGCCCCTTGTAGGATTCAGTCAGTTATGTTAGCATTACAAAAAATAAATCCCATGTTTACTCATATGGCCTAGGCCTGTTCTGAAGCCCCCTGACAAATTGTACATTGGCTGCCTTTTCATTTTTAAAAATGTATGTTTTCACTTTTCACTTGTTATGCGACGGTGGAAGTGTTTGTAATTATTTTTATAGGAGTTTCTTGTTTCTATCTTCAATAAATAGATTTCTTGTGAGTTTAAAACAATGAAGCCATCAATCTTTTTATTGCTTTGTTTATGATACATGCAGGTCCTGCTTTTTGAACACCATTTATTCCCAGGAAATCGTTTGTTAGGCGAGTTTTCACATAATGAGCTGACAATTTCCATTATTTCTAATGGTGATATTTCTAGTCTGTGTTTCTAGTCTAGTCTCCTTCCTTTCCTCCATAGTTTCTGCCCAGAATTGCTTAAACCAACCAGCAAAAGACAAAGGAAGAACTGATTAGTCTGATCTCTCCTGTTCCCTGATTTGTTTGATTTCCTTCCCTCCCTCCCTGCTTTCTGCTCAAAATGTCTGCTGCCTACCAGCAAAACGCGAAACAAGTAAGGAAGTGGACAAACTCCGGCTGTTCAGGTACCTGAATCAGCCGTTTGTGTAGCGAGGTTTGGGTATAATTCTTTGTGTTCAGATAAAATTTTGGATAATGAGCATTTTAAGAGCAGGACCTGTGTGTATTTAGTATTTTGCCATTGTGCCTGCACCTCTTCATGCTGGGATTCTCAAGGTATGAGGTATGAACAGACCACATGTGGACTATGTGCCGCTGCCTTGAGCTAATCCATTCCAATACTTTATGTATTATGCTTCCATTTAACAGATTGTGAAAGCTGGCTTAGTGTTGGCATTGTTTGGAGGCTGTCAAAAGTATATGGATGATAAAAATCGGATTCCTATTCGAGGAGACCCTCATCTTCTGGTGGTTGGAGATCCAGGACTGGGGAAGAGTCAGATGTTGCAAGTATATTCATTTATTAATAAATAGCGTTTATTTGTTGTTTTTTCTTACCGACATCCAAAGTGTTTTTTAAAAGTATACTTTAGCGCCAGCTATATCAATATGAATGCAGGGAAAAGACGTATATTCTTCAATGGGGATGTTGTTCTTTTTAGTATAAGTAAATGCATAGCATGCAAAACTAGCCTTTACCATTTGTTTCTTAGGCTGTATGCAATATTGCACCTCGTGGTGTGTATGTGTGTGGCAATGCGACGACTGCAGCTGGTCTGACTGTAACTCTGTCCAGAGACAGTTCTTCTGGAGATTTTTCTTTGGAAGCTGGTGCCCTTGTGCTTGGAGATCAAGGTACTATAGAAGTGATCCTTTCTGTAGCTGGAAACTTTGAGCTGATGCATAATCCCTTCAACTGGTAGCTGATATGGTAAATTACCTTGTTAGTTCTAGAAATCTTATAAAAACTGTGGCTGTAGCCTTCAAAGCACTTTTTCACATTGACTTTGGTACAGAAGGCTATAACTAGTCCATTCCTCATTTGTGATCTTGTAGGAAGTTAGTTGCTTTCCCTACCTTTTCCGTCTGGGTATTTGATACTCTACTGGAAGATTATCCAGCTCACAGGCGGGCAGAATACTTACAGTACCATGGTGGTTGGCTGAATTAGGGTGGCCAGTTGCAAATGAGGACAGGTCTTTACACACACACATACTTTATTAAATTTTCTGTTTTACAATTTAAAATACTCATTTTACATCCTTAAGATATCAGTGACTTCCTTTCTTCTTTTTCCATGGTTCATTTTACATACCATAAATCCCTGCATATTTTACAAAAACAATACCATTCAGTATTCCATTATTACATCCATCAAAACTTACTTACACTGTTGAATTTATCTTAATGCTGCCAGCGTTTCCAGCTATATACAATTTTCCCATATATTCAGTAAACGTTTTCCAATCCGCGTTAAAAGTATGTTCTTGTTCTCTTATTCTATATGCTAAGTCTGCAAGTTGTGCATATTCTGTCAACTTCAGTTGCCGTTCTTCTTTGTTTGGGACCTTGCTTGTGTTCCATTTGGAGGCTAACAAAACATGGGTCACAGTAGTGGCATACATAAACAACCTTTTTTGACGCCTGGGAATTTCAGCCCTAATTATCCCCAGCAGAAAGGACCCTGGTTTTTTGGGGAAAGTACTTTTAAAGTACTTTTTATGGACGCAGGTGGCGCTGTGGGTTAA
Organism: Podarcis cretensis; assembly: GCF_951804945.1. Lineage (NCBI taxonomy): Eukaryota > Metazoa > Chordata > Lepidosauria > Squamata > Lacertidae > Podarcis > Podarcis cretensis. The sequence continues at coordinate 114,777,713 of NC_137172.1, read as the reverse complement.
ACCACAGAGCCTAGTACTTGCCGATCAGAAGGTCGGCGGTTCGAATCCTTGCAACGGGGTGAGCTCCCGTTGCTCAGTTCCTGCTCCTGCCAACCTAGCAGTTCGAAAGCACGTCAAAGTGCAAGTAGATAAATAGGTACCGCTCCGGCAGGAAGGTAAACGGCGTTTCTGTGTGCTGCTCTGGTTCGCCAGAAGTGGCTTAGTCATGCTGGCCACATGACCAGCATGTACACTGGCTCCCTTGGCCAATAAAGCGAGATGAGCGCTTCAACCCCAGAGTCGGCTGCGACTGGACATTTCCCCCCCAATTCATTATGGATCATTTCCCAATACTCCTTTACCCTTTTACAAGTCCACCACATATGAAAGAACGTTCTCTCTACCTCTCTGCATCTCCAGGTCTTCTCCACTTTCTATAGTTTTGAAAATGAGGGAATTTCATCAGGCATAGCTTGTCATGTAGGCAGGAACCTTTTCCTCTTCTCCATCAGACCACTCTAGCCTGCATCAAGTCCCCCTTCTTTTCAAGTAGATGATCACTACTGGCTTTACTTCTGGCACTGATAATCTGATGGGTGGGTTGGCATGACTAACTGTATATGTGCAGCCCACTTCAATGCCTGCGGACCCTGACAATGGCAAATGCTAAAGTTTGCCAGAACCTATTGCCATGCTTTTTTTTAAACACACACATGCAAATAGAGATTGCATAGCTCCAGTTGTAGAAAATGCTGGTTAAAACAAGTTTTTGGCGCATCGCCTTCACTCTCTGCCGCCTTTCACTTATCAAGTTTATGAGAGTACGGGAATGACACCTCTCTTTTTGTCATTTTGTTTTTCAGGCATTTGTGGAATAGATGAGTTTGATAAGATGGGTAACCAGCACCAAGCCTTGCTGGAAGCTATGGAACAGCAAAGCATCAGCCTCGCCAAGGCTGGTATTGTTTGCAGTTTGCCAGCGAGGACATCAATCATAGCGGCTGCAAATCCAGTTGGGGGACACTACAACAAGGCCAAAACAGTATCTGAGAATTTAAAGTAAGTACTTCTAAAATGCATGCATCAGAAAGAAAGAAGGGGGGATTTTTTTTTTTTTCATTTTAAAAATGACTTTTAAATCTGCATCACTGATTTTGTCCGAAAGGTGACCTTTCTGGAGGGAATTACTTATTTCTCCTTTTAAATGTTCAATGTGAATACTCTCCCCACCCTTTTTTCCCCCCTGAATGTTGTAAAATTCTGAACAAAAAGCAAACAAATTACGGTACTTTTCAGTGTGTAACATGCCCCCATGTATAAGACGCCCCCTATTTTGGGGGACTAAAAATTAAGAAAATGGGGGGAGAGTTGTTGAGCTTTTTTGGGGGGGGGGGTTGCCAAAAACCACTCTCCTCACAACAATATAAACACAACATGTAGGCTAATAGTTAGTAGAAAATATATAATAGAATAATGATATTCATTATTCTATTATATATTTTCTACTATTAGCCTACATGTTGTACAGTGGTACCTTGGGTTAAGTACTTAATTCGTTCCAGAGGTCCGTTCTTAACCTGAAACTGTTCTTAACCTGAAGCACCACTTTAGCTAATGGGGCCTCCTGCAGCTGTCACACCACCGGAGCACGATTTCTGTTCTCATCTTGAAGCAAAGTTCTTAACCCGAGGTACTATTTCTGGGTTAGCGGAGTCTGTAACCTGAAGTGTATGTAACCTGAGGTACCACTGTATTTGTATTGTTGTGATTGAAAATCATGCACCTGCCTGGCCAACACTAACACTCGCTTGAGTCGCAACAGCCTCCTAACGTCTGTCCGCTCACCGGCAGAAACAGCCTATTGCCCGCCCAATTGCCGCAGCAACACCCAATCAACACCACCCCTTGCTGCAGACACCAATAACATGCTACATACCATCTCCAGCTCGCGGCATCAACCAATCCCACGTCCCCCCTAGGCAGTACCCATGTACAAGACGACCCTCTATTTTAAACATAATTTTTCAGTAAAAACACCTAGTCTTATACACGGAAAAGTACGGTATGTTCAGATTGATGTAAACTTGTATATAGTATTTCTTCTGCTGAAGAGACCTCAAATTATTTTGAATTCTTCACACTATGTTTTCAGGTGTGCTATAGAAAGAGTGTACCCAGGGGTATGTGTGTGTTTAAGAACATGCACTGTACTTGCGGGTTTTTCTTTCCGTGTAGAATGGGGAGCGCTTTATTGTCACGATTTGACTTGGTGTTCATACTGCTGGATATACCGAATGAAGATCATGACTACCTGCTTTCCGAACACGTGATGGCAATGCGAGCAGGAAAACAGACTGGATGCAGCAGTGCTGTAGTGCTTCGCGCAAGCTCTCAGAATTCGAACATATCGGTCCTTGAAGCCATTTCAGACAAACCGTTGTTGGAAAGATTAAAGGTAGTACATACTGTTCAGATTTCCTGGCCCTATACCATCTTATCTCTCTAGGCAATCAGAGGCTGCCATGAAATGAATTCTAGGGGCTCGCTTGTTCAATTTTTCTCCTGTTTTTGTCAAGTATCTAGGGTGCTACTTTATCTAAATGGGGTTTTCACATCCAACTCTGAATTTTGCTGTAATAAAAAGAAAGGTGAAGTTTGATGACAGGAAATGCTTCCTGAAACTGGGCACCACAGGGATATTTCTGCTATCAATACCAGATTTAGATATAATTTTTATTGTGAGGATTTTTGTAAGCCCCTTTTTGAGAGACCCTTTGTCAGAGACCGTGCTGAGGAGGGCTGCACTGAGGAGAAATGGTGGGATACCCTATCCCCCTCTCTCCGATCCTGAATCTTCCCAGAAGCAGTGGGACAGTATAGATTTGGAACAGCAGTTTGCAGAGGGACATAGTTCAGAAGGCAGAAGTTGGGAAGAACTGGGTGGTGAACAGCTAGGAGAAGAAGAACTGGAAGAGAGAGAGTTAACAGACTCACTTTCACTGGAAAGCATCCATCCGCTCAGCTCAAGATCAAGGAGAGCAGATAAGGTGGCAGCACAGAAAGCACAGTGGTTGTGAGATCAGGTTGCCAGATGCGGAAGTGACATGGATGACTAGGGGGGAAGTGGGTGGAGCCCTTAATTGGGAGCACCTTCATCCCTAGGAATAGATTCTTTGTTCTCTCGCTGTGATCATTAAAATTTCCTACTGGTAAGAGACTCCTTTTGCTTTGTTCTGGTTATCTACTGCCAAAGGGTGGGTGGGTGGATAGCCGAGTCCCTGAAGCCTGACACCCTTGGGGAATATAAAGCAGGAAATAAGTATTCAAAATAAATGAAGCCCTTGTTTGTGTATAAGTAGCTGGGACTCTCAAGTGCCCTGTGCGGTGGTGTACGGGGGCTTTTCCGCTCCCCGCTTCCCAACAACTGCCCCTCTTCCCAACTCCCAGTTCCTCTGATGATATCCCATAAAGTAAAAAGATCTGCCAGAGGATGGAAGTCTCTCCCCCTCCCCTGCTTGCACAAAAACACTTTCCACTTACACCCAGGATGGGAAGCTGGATCCCAGCCATTGTGTTTGCTATATACAGTGGAGCCTCGCAAGACGAAAAGAATCGTCTTGCGGTTTTTTCGTCTTGCGAACCAAGCCCATTAGCGGCTTAGCGGATTAGCGCTATTAGCAGCTTAGCGGATCAGCTGATAAGCGGCTTAGCGGATAAGATGATAAGCAGCTTAGCGGATCAGCTGATAAGCGGCTTAGCGGATCAGCTGATAAGCGGCTTAGCGGTTTAGAAAAAGGGGGGGAAGGGAAAAAAACCCGCAGGAACTCGCAAGACATTTTCGTCTTGCGAAGCAAGCCCATAGGAAATTCGTTTTGCGAAGCACCTCCAAAACGGAAAACCCTTTCGTCTAGCGGGTTTTCCGTCTTGCGAGGCATTCGTCTTGCGGGGCACCACTGTAGTATTTCAGCGTTCAAAGCGTTTTTACATGTGTTGCAGCCATTCTCACAATCTACCCTGTGTTGTGAGGATCTGTGAGGCAGAGTGACTTACATGAGGTGAGATGATGATGATGATGATGATGATGATAATAATAATCATAATCATAATCATAATAATAATTTATTTATATCCCGCCCATCTGGCTGGGCTTCCCCAGCCACTCTGGGTGGCTTCCAACAAAATATTAAAATACCATAACAAATCAAGCATTAAAAGCTTCCCCAAACAGGGCTGCCTTCAGATGTCTTCTAAAAGTTTGGTAGTTGTTGTTCTCTTTGATATCTGGTGGGAGGGCGTTCCACAGGGAGGGCGCCACTACCGAGAAGGCCCTCTGCCTGGTTCCCTGTAACTTGGCTTCTCACAGCGAGGGAACTGGCAGAAGGCCCTTGGTGCTGGACCTCAGTCTCTGGGTAGAATGATGGGGGTGGAGACACTCCTTCAGATATACTGGACCGAGGCCGTTTAGGGCTTTAAAGGTCAGCACCAACACTTTGAATTTTGCTTAGAAACGTACTGGGAGCCAATGTAGGTCTTTCAAGACTGGTGTTATGTGGTTTCAGCGGCCGCTCCCAGTCAACAATCTAGCTGCCGCATTCTGGATTAGTTGTAGTTTCTGGGTCACCTTCAAAGGTAGCCCCATGTAGAGCGCATTGCAGTAGTCCAAGCGGGAGATAACCAGAGCATGCACTACTCTGGCGAGGCAGTCCGTGGGCAGGTATGGTCTCAGCCTGCGTACCAGATGGAGCTGGTAAACAGCTGCCCTGGACACAGAATTGACCTGTGCCTCCATGGACAACTGTGAGTCCAAAATGACTCCCAGGCTGCGCACCTGGTCCTTCAGGGGCACAGTTGCCCCATTCAGGACCAGGGAGTCCTCCACACCCGCCTGCCTCCTGTCCCCCCAAAACAGTACTTCTGTCTTGTCAGGATTCAACCTCAATCTGTTAGCCACCATCCATCCTCCAACCGCTTCCAGACACTCACACAGGACCTTCACCACCTTCACTGGTTCTGATTTAAAAGAGAGGTAGAGCTCTCAGCCATTGCGTTTGCTATATAGCATTTCAGTGTTCAAAGCGTTTTTTACATGCGTTACAGCCACTCTCACAATCTACCCTGTCTTGTGAGGATCTGTGAGGCAGAGTGACTTACATGAGGTGAGAGACTTCAGCCTGGGTCTCCCAAGTTTCTCACTCCCACTCTTACCTGTGGGAGCCCCAGTGGTTCAAATCTGATGGCACTGTCCACTTCCGGAGCTGAGCGGAATGCCGTAATACCTAAAGCGTGTTTTCAATCGTCAGGTCATTCCGGGAGAAAATTTTGACCCAGTTCCGCACCAGCTGTTGAGGAAGTATGTTGGCTATGCCCGTCAGTATGTGCACCCCACGCTGTCTCCAGAGGCCGCTCAGGTCCTCCAGGAATTCTACCTTCAACTCCGACAGCAAAGCCAAAGAGCAGACAGCACACCTATCACCACACGGCAGTTGGAGTCGTTGATACGTCTTACCGAGGTTTCCTTTAATTTTGTATTTCTTGCCGCTTGGATTTCTTGCAGTAGGAAAGTTTTGCCAAGTGACAGACTGCTCAAATACTAGTGATTTTAATGTGGGCATTGGGAGACAGTGCAAATAATTTCTTTAAAAAAACCTAATTTAAATAAATAGATGTATTTCCATCAACCTGGTGGGACTGGATTTGGATCAAACCTGAGTTGCCGGATTCTTGAGATTCCAGGGGAGCAAGGAAAACTCACCATCTTTTTTTTTTTAAAAAAAAATGCTGCTACCATCTTTTTCTGTAAATAAAATTGAGGATACTAAAAGTTAACAAACTGGGCTCAGCCATGTTCACTGTCTTCTGTTTCTTGAATGGCTCCCTTGTAACTTTAGCCTCAAAGTAGAGACACTCCTTAAAATTTAATGTCTGATGCTGGACGTTATTCCAGAAAAGATCTTGCAAACATAGAGATATTCCACTGGATATCTCGCTTTTTAAATACGATTCTTCTGGTGTAACCCGGATTGTCCGTTCTTTATCTTGTGGCTGATTCAACTTTACTTCTCTCTCCCCAATCCATTACGTTGATACTCTAAGCTGCCTTTGTTCCAAGGAAGGAGTTCAGTGATGTGCTCTTTTTAATCATTTCTTCAGCAGAAGCATTTCAGCTTGCTAAATGGAACAATCCCCATTCTTCCTCTTTGATTTTAAACTATATGAAACTGCCTTAAACTGGGTCATGCCATTGAATCCTCTAATCCAGCATTACTTATTCCATCCGTCAGTGGTTCTCCAAGGTCTTGGCACAGGGACATTTCCCAGGTTGGTTACTTGATGTCCTTTAAGTAGAGATACCAAGGAATAAACCTGGGGCCTTGTGTGTACGAAGCTTGTGTTCTCTGCCAGCACGGATGGAGTTCTGTTCTGTTCTGTTCTGCTCTGTTCTTTCCTAAATGTCACTAAATGCTTTGCTGAACTATATCTACATTCAAACTGAAAAATGTAGTGTGTATTTGCCTGTATTTTTAAGCTGCTGGTGTCAACTCCTTTCACGTAGCTTTTCTGATCTGAATAAATTAGGTTGGTCATTGCAAAGGGTTATTGCTGACTAAACCCCACTTGGAGTACCCATTGAAGTCAATGGACTTAACTTAATCAGGCCCCTTTATTTCAGCAGGTCTACTCTCGAGTATGCCTTGGATAAAACCCATTTTAATTTTAATTATTGTTTGTTTGTTTAAGGCACGGTCAAGGTTAGAATTAAAAGAAAAGGCCACCAAAGAAGATGCTGAAGATGTCATAGAAATAATGAAATACAGGTACAAGTATGCACCAGAATAAAACCCAATCTACAGCAAACCAAAGGTCTGTGGGGCTCTTTTGCACACCTGGTGGTGCTTTTATTTATTTCAGTGATATGTATACATTTTCCTGTCCCTCCACTCACTGTATATGCAAATTGAGCTGCTCAAATTCAGTGGCTCCAATGTTCACGGTAGGTCCAATGTCACATTCCCCATTGGGTACAGGGAGCTGTTTTCTACACTAGAATGGAGGCAGAAGCCGTGGATGTTGGCAGGTGGGGGAGAGAGCTCTAATTGATCAATCCACTGGTGAGTCCCTCCATTCCCTGCAGAAAATGAACAACAGCTTCAAGCTTGCTCTTATGGTTAACTCTTCCAAAGGCACTTCTCTGCCTAGTTTTACGCCTTCATTGTTTATTGATGTTTCTGTGTGTTTCTTCTTCAAGCATGTTGGGAACTTACTCTGATGAGTTTGGGAAGTTGGATTTTGATCGTTCACAACACGGTTCCGGAATGAGCAACAGGTCGCAAGCAAAGAGGTTTGTTTCTGCCCTTCACCGTATTGCAGAAAGAACCTACAACAGCCTTTTTGAGGTTCAACAGCTGCGGCAGATTGCAAAGGAGGTAAACGTAAAAGTAAGTACAAATAAAATTTTGTATTTGGAAATGATTAAGTTTGATATTGGAATTATCAGTTTGAAAAACAAGTTCTGGTCCCAGCATCTGTACTTCCTTTTTTGTTTTTGTTTTGTTTGCATTTTATTTATTTATTAACATTCTTATATTACATTGGTAAACATTGTCATATTACATTACAGGACTTTCTATAATATAATTTGCAACATGTATACAAAAATTATATACAAATTTTATATACCTAGAAAGAAAATGAAACCAAAAACAACAACAATTTCCCCCCAAAATCATATACATACCAACACACTAGACTTCCTGTCTTTCCCATTGTATATTCCTTTTTTACAAATGTATGTACTCTTATTATTGTATATTTCATTACATATTATCTAATACATTCCTATATCAATATGTGCTCTTAGACTTATTTCTCAACTCAGTCTCACTCCAACGTCAATCAAATGCTAGCATAGATAGCGAACCTTTACTGTATTTTTGAACATATCTTTTATATCTATCCCACTTTTCCATAAATTTTTGTTTTGAATTGCCTCTTAGGGTATTTGTTAACTGCGCCATTTCAGCAAATTCTTGTAGCTTGTAATGCCAGTCCACCCCTTTTCCACCAAAGTCCGAGCTGCGGCCGTTGCATATAAGAATACCTCCATGGTTCAGAGGACTTTAATCATATTGCTCCAGCTCCGATGGCTGAACTTTGCCTATGTATTTAGAAATTGGATTTGAGATTGGTTGCCCTACTAATATATCATCTAACATCAGCACCGCAAACTTTGTTGTTACTGAAACTTGCCTTTCTTCTTTAACAGCCTGACACCTGTGAACTATCTTGAAGTGTGTTGCAATTTCTGCAGTTTTTATTTTTTTCTGCAGTATTTCACTGTGTGAACACTGACAATTGTATAGATAACTTAGGACAGTCAGAGAGAGTTGTGCCCTGCTGCACTTTAACTAGAGAATGAATAGAAAATGATCTCTTAAAAAAAAAATAACGAAGGGCTTGTATTAGCTTAGGTGAATTTTTGATCCCTCCACCCTTTCACATAGCAGATACCTGTGTCACAAATTCTTTTTGAAATTTCCTTCTTGATGAAAAATATTTAAATAGTTTAAATATCAACTTCTTGTGAGGAAAGAGGCTTGTAGCATAATGTGTAGTGTTTTGTCTCTCCAGATAATAAACTTACTTTGTGTGATTCTTCCAGGTAGCCGACTTTGAAAACTTCATTGGATCTTTAAATGACCAGGGTTATTTCTTGAAAAAAGGTCCAAGGCTGTATCAGCTTCAAACTATGTGAAGGAATTCAGCAACCAAAGTAACTGAGTTTTTGGAAGAGGATCAGTAGAACACAACACAATACTCTGTTAAGGCTACCAAGGCTTATATGCAAGACCTTTTTAAAAATCAGTACTTTGTTACACCAGGTGTTACAAAATATGTGCAGAAACCTGCTCAGATAGGTTATTATCATAATGGAGAAAATCACTTCAGCTGCCATTTCAAAGTCATGTAAATAAGTAAAACTTAAACAAGTAGTCAAACTTATGCATTGTTTTAAGATGCCATCTTCAAAAGGCACTGCAAGAATGTTAATCCAACATGCAATGATTAAAAATGCTTAGCAGATTCTCATGTTGCATTCTGCAGTAAAACACATTGGCTCTATGCAGACAAGCGGAAGCATGCAAGTGTGTTTTGTGTTTACAAAAGTTTTCCTTTTGGTTTGTGTGTGGTGGTTTTCAGAGGTGAGTTGTGCTGCTGGTCTGGTTGGTGTTAGCCCTTGTGTTCCCCACACGTTCCTTTCGCTGTTTTGCGTGTCGGTTGAAAAGGCTTCCTTTTCAGTTTTTATCTCAGTTCGAACTGCAGCTCACTGATTCAAACATGACAGCAAACTGGTTACCAATAAACAGGAGGTGGACATAGAAGCCATATGTGAGAAGGGAGTATGAAAGTGTGTAACTAATTCATGATTCTTGTATGAGTGATTGCCTTTTAAAACGTTCATTTTGAAAACTTGGGCACACTAGTAGTGAATATTGATATTTTGTTTAAATACAACAACTAATTCGCTCAGTAATTATATTGGGTTGCATCCAACTAAGGTATGCTTGGGTTAGATTCATTGGATTTAAGGTTAGTCATGTCCATTCATTTCAATAAATCTATTCTAAGTGTAGCTAATATTGGATGAAACCCATAATATTTAGCATGGTTTTAAAAAAGGGAAACTGTGTCAAGTGAAGGAAACGTGATTTTGAAATAGTTCTATATTGTATTGAATTTATCCTTGGCTGATAGCCAGTTTCATAGGCAGGTTTTGAAGATTGGAAGACCACTTACAATCAACCGTAGGCTTGGGAATACCGGAGAAATTTCCAGCACAGGGCACTAATTCTGTTTTAGAATGCTATTATTTTTCCATTACATTTGTATAGAACAGGAAGGTATCAGCTGTGACTTGCACCCATGTATGTATTGAATTTGCTTATGGATAGAATAGGAACACTTTGTGCCGTTCCCCATGTTGTGCCTACCTGTTGCTGGTTAGGTGGAAGCGAGGGTTGGGTCCTGCGTGATCATTTGGGAATAGTAGACCATTGCTGTTCAAGTGAATCACAGCCTGAACTAAGGCGGCTCACAGCAACAGCATTGCCACCATACAAACATACAATAAAAAGTTAAGGGATGCATGGTTGGGTTAAAGCTGCAGCCCTTGTCTTCAAATGTTTAAGATCACTCATGTAGACAGCCTTGTAGCCTTTGAATTGATCAGGTACTGTTGCTGCGTCCTTAAAAGTATCTTAAATTCAGGAAAAAAACCAAACTGCTGACATTTTAAAATTATAGACAGAGTCAACACCCCCCTTCAACCTGCTGTTACATTCATCTATTTATTTGTGTGCAATAAAGTTATTCTGTTTTGTTTTAACCATCTGTTTATTGGTTTATGTGAATAAAGCTATTTTTTAAAAAGAAAACACCGTTACAATTATTTGTTCAATGGTTTGAGTACAATACAGTGGTACCTCAGGTTACATACGCTTCAGGTTACACACACCACTAACCCAGAAATAGTGCTTCAGGTTAAGAACTTTGCTTCAGGATGAGAACAGAAATCGTGCTCCGGCGGCGCGGCGGCAGGAGGCCCCATTAGCTAAAGTTGTGCTTCAGGTTAAGAACGGACCTCTGGAACGAATTAAGTACTTAGCCTGAGGTATCACAGTAAAGGTAAAGGGACCCCTGACCATTAGGTCCAGTCGTGATCGGCTCTGGGGTTGTGGCGCTCATTTCGCTTTATTGGCCGAGAGAGCCAGCGTACAGCTTCCGGGTCATGTGGCCAGCATGACTAAGCCGCTTCTGGTGAACCAGAGCAGCGCACGGAAACGCCGTTTACCTTCCCGCCGGAGCGGTACCTATTTATCTACTTGCACTTTGAGGCGCTTTTGAACTGCTAGGTTGGCAGGAGCTGGGACTGAGCAACGGGAGCTCACCCCGTTGCGGGGATTCGAACCGCCGACCTTTTGATCGGCAAGTCCTAGGCTCTGTGGTTTAACCCACAGCGCCACCCACGTCCCATGGTTTGAGTACAATACAGTGGTACCTCGGGTTACAGACGCTTCATGTTACAGATGCTTCAGGTTACAGACACTTCAGGTTACAGACCCCGCTAACCCAGAAATAGTGCTTCAGGTTAAGAACTTTGCTTCAGGATAAGAACAGAATTCGGGCTCCGGCGGTGTGGCAGCAGCAGGAGGCCCCATTAGCTAAAGTGGTGCTTCAGGTTAAGAACAATTTCAGCTTAAGAACGGACGTCTGGAACGAATTAAGTACGTAACCCGAGGTACCACTGTAAAGCTATTTTAAAAAAACAACCACTTACTGCTTTGATTAAATAATCATTTATTGGTTTGCATGCCACAAAGCTATTTTTTATCATGACTCCCATTTTAGGCGTTAAGCTGTGGATACCTAAAAAAAAAATCCCACCAGCTGGCTTTGGCGGCCGGAAAAGCGTGATGACGGCGCGCTCCCCCGCACAGGCTGCGTCCTCTTCTCCCACGTGCTGCGACGCTCCGTCTCCTAAGCAACGCCGCCGCCCGCCCGCCACCTTCGAGGTCGGGCGCTTGGCCGTAAAGCGCGGCGCTTGCTGTCGCGAAAGGCAACGTAAAGCGCGTTTCTGAGGCGAAAGGCCCGGCCCGGCCTAAGTTGAATGGAGGGCGAGGAGGCGGCGGTGGCGGTGGCGGCGGCCGGGGAGGAGGAGGAGGAGGAGCTGCCGCTGCCGCCCCTCAGCGTCGTCGCCGTGGTTCTCCTCTGAGCGGGCGGAGAGGCCGGCCATGTTGCCCGCGGCCTGGCTGGCCAAGGGCGGCGGCGGCGGCGGCGGCGCCTGCGGCTGGCGGTTCCTGAGGGGCGCCAACCCCGCCAGGGCGCGACGGGGACTCCTCTCCCGGGCGCCGCCCGCCGCCGCCTCCCCTCAGCGCCTGCTGCGCCCCACGGGCTCCCTGCCGGCCTGGGCTTGGCCGCGGCGCGAGCGGGCCAGCTGCGGGGTCGGAGGGCCCGCGGGGAACTCGGAGCGCGGCGCCGGGAAAGCCAGGCCTCCCCGAGGATACGCCGAACTGGTAAGGAGGGGAGAAGCGCGGCCCCACACCCGTCGCCGAAGCAGGCGGCCTGGGCCTGGGGCTTCGCGGCCACTCGAGGCCCCGGATGCGGCCCTCGTGGCCGGGGTCAAGGGGGCGGTCGCGGGGAACACGCACAAAAAAAAAAAAACACACCCCACACCGCCACCACAAACACTTGGCAAACCCGAGGAAGGTTTCTTTCGCCCAGGTTTTACTACGTTCAAAAAAAGGTTTTGGAGGGTTTTTTTTGTTTTCCTTCCTCCATATGTGAAATGTCATTTACTGTATTTTTTGCTTTATAAGACTCACCTTTTTCCTTTCTAAAAAGTAAGGGGGAATGTGTGTCTTATGGAGCAAATGCAGGCTGCGCAGCTATCCCAGAAGCCAGAACAGCAAGAGGGATTGCTGCTTTCACTGCGCAGTGATCCCTCTTGCTGATCTGGCTTCTGAGATTCAGAGTATTTTTTTCCTTCCTTTCCTCCTCCAGAAACTAGGTGCATCTTGTGGTCCCCCCCCCCCCGCTGCCTGGGCCTGGGGCTTCGCGGCCACTCGAGGCCCCGGATGCGGCCCTCGTGGCCGGGGTCAAGGGGGCGGTCGCGGGGAACATGCACAAAAAAACAACAACCCCACACCGCCACCACAAACCGAATTTCCGGCACTTGGCACACCCGAGGAAGGTTTCTTTCGCCCAGGTTTTACTACGTTCAAAAAAAGGTTTTGGAGGTGTTTTTTTTTTGTTTTCCTTCCTCCATATGTGAAATGTCATTTACTGTATTTTTCGCTTTATAAGACTCACCTTTTTCCCTCCTAAAAAGTAAGGGGAAACGTGTGTGCGTCTTATGGAGCGAATGCAGGCTGCGCAGCTATCCCTGAAGCCAGAACAGCAAGAGGGATTGCTGCTTTCACTGCGCAGTGATCCCTCTTGCTGTTCTGGCTTCTGAGATTCAGAATATTTTTTTCCTTCCTTTCCTCCTCCAGAAACTAGGTGCATCTTGTGGTCTCCCCCCCCCCCCCTCGCTGCCTGGGCTTGGGGCTTCGCGGCCACTCGAGGCCCCGGATGCGGCCCTCGTGGCCGGGGTCAAGGGGGCGGTCGCGGGGAACACGCACAAAAAAAAACCCCACACCCCACACCGCCACCACAAACCGAATTTCCGGCACTTGGCAAACCCGAGGAAGGTTTCTTTCGCCCAGGTTTTACTACGTTCAAAAAAAGGTTTTGGAGGGGTTTTTTTTGTTTTCCTTCCTCCATATGTGAAATGTCATTTACTGTATTTTTTGCTTTATAAGACTCACCTTTTTCCCTCCTAAAAAGTAAGGGGGAATGTGTGTCTTATGGAGTGAATGCAGGCTGCGCAGCTATCCCAGAAGCCAGAACAGCAAGAGGGATTGCTGCTTTCACTGCGCAGAGATCCCTCTTGCTGTTCTGGCTTCTGAGATTCAGAATATTTTTTTCCTTCCTTTCCTCCTCCAGAAACTAGGTGCATCTTGTGGTCCCCCCCCCCCCCCACTCGCTGCCTGGGCCTGGGGCTTCGCGGCCACTCGAGGCCCCAGATGCGGCCCTCGTGGCCGGGGTCAAGGGGGCGGTCGCGGGGAACACGCACAAAAAAAAAACAAACCCCACACCGCCACCACAAACCGAATTTCCGGCACTTGGCAAACCCAAGGAAGGTTTCTTTCGCCCAGGTTTTACTACGTTCAAAAAAAGGTTTTGGAGGGGTTTTTTTGTTTTCCTCCCTCCATATGTGAAATGTCATTTACTGTATTTTTTGCTTTATAAGACTCACCTTTTTCCCCTCCTAAAAAGTAAGGGGGAATGTGTGTCTTATGGAGCGAATGCAGGCTGTGCAGCTATCCCAGAAGCCAGAACAGCAAGAGGGATTGCTGCTTTCACTGCGCAGCGATCCCTCTTGCTGTTCTGGCTTCTGAGATTCAGAGTATTTTTTTCCTTCCTTTCCTCCTCCAGAAACTAGGTGCATCTTGTGGTCTGGTGCGTCTTATAGAGCGAAAAATACGGTAATTTAGTGCGCGTCAGCGCGTGGATCGAATGGATCCGTTGGGATCCCTGCGGTGGTTAGAAGACTAGGAGGTCCCCAGTTTTTTTACAGTGGGGGAACTAGCCTGTCAGGCTCAAGGAGGGTCTGGGCTGGGCTACTTCTGCAGGAATGTTCTTCAATATTGAAAGAGTTGCTACCTTTGTATGGACTCCTCTCCTGTGGCCTGGGAAAGTTTTTTTCTTCTTCTATAGGTCGAGGATATCGGATACAGCAGACCCTCCCAAGTGTCCCTATTTTCCAGGGACGGCCCTTAGTTAGAGAAGCCGTCCTGGTTTCTGATTTGATCCCGAAATGTTCTACTTTTCCTTAGGATGTTCCTATTTTCGTTGGAGAAATGTTGGCGGGTATGGCGTTATCTGATCCCCAAGCCGTCTATAGGCAATCCTGTACAGTGGTACCTCAGGTTACATACGCTTCAGGTTACAGACTCCACTAACCCAGAAATAGTACCTCGGGTGAAGAACTTTGCTTCAGGGTGAGAACAGAAATCGGGCTCTGGCGGCGTGGCAGCAGCAGCAGGCCCCATTAGCTAAAGTGGTGCTTCAGGTTAAGAACAGTTTCAGGTTAAGTACAGACCTCCGGAATGAATGAAATACTTAACCTGAGGTACCACTGTATAGGGAAATGTGTGGGTTTTCCCCCATTTTTTTATTGCTTTTAACAGATATAAAAAACATACAAAAGAGAGAACATTACAATACTAAGAGGGGAAAAAACCAAAAGAAAAAACAAAAATAAAAACACATATTCCTTCTGAAGTTTATTTTAAATTCCATTATTAACTGACTTCCTCAAATCCTCCCTAACTGAATTTCATTGTATCATCTTGTAGCAGTTCTCCAAAATCATCTTTCTACTACAATTTACTCCTTCAATTTACTTTCTTCATCTCTTTTCTTATTGACTTAATCTATATTACTATACGGGACACAGGTGGCGCTGTGGGTTAAAACCTCAGCGCCTAGGACTTGCCGATTGAAAGGTCGGCGGTTCGAATCCCTGCGGCGGGGTGCGCTCCCGCTGCTCGGTCCCAGTGCCTGCTAACCTAGCAGTTCGAAAGCACCTCCGGGTGCAAGTAGATAAATAGGGACCGCTTACCAGCGGGAAGGTAAACGGCATTTCCGTGTGCGGCTCTGGCTCGCCAGAGCAGCAATGTCACGCTGGCCACGTGACCCGGAAGTGTCTCTGGACAGCGCTGGCCCCTGGTCTCTTAAGTGAGATGGGCGCACAACCCCAGAGTCTGTCAAGACTGGCCCGTACGGGCAGGGGTACCTTTACCTTTTTTATATTACTATACAACATTCTTTTTCTAATCCTAGGCCTATTTGATACTTTCAAGTACCTTCTAATTATCTTATATTTAGGGAAGTGTTTTTTTTAATGTTTTTATATATGTTGGAAAATGCCCAGAGTGGCTGTGGCAACCCAGTAAGATGTGTGGGGTAGAAACAGTAGAATTATTCTGGGATGGGACATCCCTATTTTCATTGGAGAAATATTGGAGGGTATGTGAACACACACACAGGCTTGTATACGGGCTGCCTGCTTCAGCAAGAGCTTGGCTTCCCTTTCTATCGTGTACCAGTCTCACTGTAGTGATGAGTGAAAACGCCTTTCCCACTGACCTTAGAGAAACTCCTTCCCCTTACTATTTTGGGCACACTCCAGGATCTCCTCATTGGCAAATTCTAATAATGTGTTCTGCAGTGTTGGTCCTGGACTTGTTTCCACCTGTGCTTGAAATGACTTCCTTTGTAGGTCTGCCAGATTGCCTGATGGAGACTGACATCAGCTGTACCAAGTGTTCCCTTTGCAATCTGGTGCAGATCCACAGAGAAAGCGGGTTCAAACTACTCCATAATCATGTCAGGTTCCAACCCCATGTGATTAAGAACTCATGCGGTTGTTAAGTTTGGAAAGTTTTATGCTTGGCTTTCCATATACAGTGGTACCTCGGGTTAAGTACTTAATTCGTTCCGGAGGTCCGTACTTAACCTGAAACTGTTCTTAACCTGAAGCACCACTTTACCTAATGGGGCCTCCTGCTGCCGCCACGCCGCCAGAGCACGATTTCTGTTCTCATCTTGAAGCAAAGTTCTTAACCCGGGGTACTATTTCTGGGTTAGTGGAGTCTGTAACCTGAAGCGTATGTAACCCCAGGTACCACTGTATAAGCTTATACTAGCTTGTGGAGATGGAAGAAAGAAGCAGCTGCTTCAGTGAAAAAAAAAAATGCATTTTGAGATCTTAAAAATGGCTGTTGCGACCTTCTTTATTTCCCCATTTCAAATATTCAGAAATTATATTATTATGGATATAGGCCATTCATGTTTATTGGAAGACTTATTCATGTGCAGAACCTTGTTTCCATATGGAGAATTCAAATATACCAATGGAGTGAAGAGCGGGACACGGGTGGCGCTGTGGGTAAAACTTCAGTGCCTAGGACTTGCTGATCGCATGATCGGCGGTTCGAATCCCCGCGGCGGGGTGAGCTCCCGTCGTTCGGTCCCAGCTCCTGCCCACCTAGCAGTTCGAAAGCACCCTTAAGTGCAAGTAGATAAATAGGTACCACTTTATAGCGGGAAGGTAAACGGCGTTTCCGTGTGCTGCTCTCGTGCCGGTTCGCCAGAGCAGCTTCGTCATGCTGGCCACGTGACCACGTGCCTGTTTCAAACGTACATAGAATCATAGAGTTGGAAGGGACCCCAAAGGTAATCTAGCGCAATCCCCCGCAATTCAGTAATCACAGCTAAAAAATCCCTCAGAAGGTGGCCGTCCAACCTCTGTTTAAAAATCTCCAGTGAAGGAGAGTACATTAATGACCACTGTGTTTAAGTAGTAGCTTGAACATAAGAAGACCTCAGATCACTACAGAAAACTTCCTTTCTTCCAGTCTGCTATTTTCAGTGGAGCCAATTCATACATTCCGTTTTGAATCAGAAAGAAAGCAGTGTGCGAATTGGCTCTGAAGTGAATTGTCATTCTTTACATTGGGATTTGTTTATTTGAAAATATTTTTATGTCAAAACATCACTTCAGATTCTAAACCGGGAAGACTTTCTCTAGGGGATTATTTTCACATGTGTAAAGTACAGTCCTAGCCATGTCTACCTATAAGTAAGTCCTATTGTTTCAGCGCAGCTTACTTCCAGGTAAGCAGGGTTAGGATTGCAGTCTTAGCCATCTGAATGTGCTTTCCCATTTTTTTTGGGGGGGGGGTATTGTTTATGTGTAGCCTTTCCTCGCCTGCTTTTCATTCTAAAGGCTAAAATCAATACCCAAGCAGACTGAGTTGAGGTAATGTGTATTTGATTTTGAATAAGCTTACTTCCTGTTGTTTTGTTCTTTCCAGTATGAAAACCCTTGGACAATTCCTAATTTACTCTCAATGGCAAGGATTGGTCTGGCACCGGTTTTGGGCTACTTGATTGTTGAAGAAAATTTCAATATTGCATTGGGTGTATTTACTCTGGCTGGAATAACAGATTTGGTAAGTTTTAGCATACCATTTGAAACGTTTTACAGAAGAAATGAGAATGTCTTTAGTTTTTGTACATCTTTTTATTTTATAGGAATAATATGATTCAATAGGTAAAGAGAGAATTTTCCGTTCTTTTCATTTGCAGCTTAAGATAAGAGACTGGCTATGTTGAAACCTACTTTTTACAATTTTCTTGACTGTGTGCTTCTAATCTCTACTTTTTTCTTTTCTTTTTTAAGCATGACTTTAACTAACAAACAAACCATTTCCCTAAGAATAAATGCTTGTGTTTTGTACTTGGCCATTATTGTATGCAAGGGGTGCTTCTATTCAGGATGCAAGCCAGCTTTGCCCTCTTTCATATTGCTGTAAGGAATTTAAGGAGGTCATTTCATTCTCTTGCTTCTCTTCCCCAACCCTTGGTTTATGTTTTTCTTTTGCAACCAATACTAAATATTTCATAGCTACTGCATATGCTCAGCCCAATATATATATTTGTTATTTCTGCAAGCCTCGGGTACCTCCTGTTGTGCTAATAGTCTCCTATTGTTTCTCAGTAGCCCCATTTTGATTCCATTCCTGCCAGCCCTCACTACCCAAGTCCTGTTTGAACATGCCTGTACTAATTTTCTTTCCGAACTAAGGAGACTTTCAAAAGCAGTTTGTGATGTGGCATGCTGCCATGCTCAGGTGTCCGCTGTTCAAAGGGTTGAGGGGAGTCAGAAATCTCACTTGGCATGTCTTAGCCTATGGGCACTCCTGAATAAGCCCTTTCAATTCTGGCCAAGGTTAATAGTACCATTAAAAGAGTTACATTGTCTTAGCTGTCTGTTCAACTTGCGTTTTCAGTTGGATGGCTTTATTGCACGAAACTGGGCCAACCAAAAATCTGCTTTGGGAAGTGCCCTGGACCCTCTGGCTGATAAAGTTCTCATCAGCGTCCTGTACATTAGCCTGACTTGTGCAAATCTTATTCCAGGTAAGCAGATGAATATTGTTGTTGAATGGCTTGAATAGTTAATCACTTTAATTCTATAGGGCAATATCCAAAAAACTCATTCTGTCAGTACAAGGGTAGCCACTTGCTCAACAGAATTTCCCCCTTCCTATGTGTGAGACCCTGGCCCTCCCCAAATCTGCTCCAGGGAGTTGGGGGAACTCCCTGAACAGATTTGGAGGGAATTACATTGCACAAGCTGATGGAGCAAGTTATCTGGAGACCACCCATAGCTTCCCAGCTTGCCCTCACAATATAGTATCCAGACAGTGTGATAACACGGTACACATTAATCACCCACCTGCAGAGCAGTGTATTAAGACTTACTGTATTTTTCGCCCTATAGGACACACCGGCCCATAGGACGCACCTAGTTTTTTTTTGGGGGGGGAAATCAAGGAAAATTTTCTTATTTTCCCCCCCAGGTTTGCGCAGCCATCCCCAAGCTAGAAGAGGGAGACGGAGCGCTCCGTCTCCCTCTTCTGCCTTCAGGGACAGCCTCTCTAGCCTCCGTGGGGCAGCGGCTTGCCCCGCTGTCCCCCGAGCTTGTGGGGCTGGTGATGGGGAGAAGCAAGCTTGCTTCTCCCTCCCCCCCCCCCCCGCCAGCCTCCAGACCAGGTCGGGGAATAGCGGGGTGGCGGCGCTGCGCCTCCCCGCTGTCCCCCGAGCTTGTGGGCTGCAGGCTGCTGCCCGCAAGCCTTGCGAGCCCGCGGGACCTCCCACCGGGCTTGCAAGGCTTGCGGATAGCTTCCTGAAGCCTGGAGAGTGAGAGGGGTCGGTGCGCTCTCCGGGCTTCAGCAAAAGCCTGCATTCGCCCCATAGGACGCACACACATTTCTCCTTCATTTTTGGAGGGGGAAAAGTGCGTCCTTTCGGGCGAAAAATACGGTATGTTGAAAAGTAAGTATAGTTAATCCGTGTCCTTCCTTGAAGTCACTTATTGAATTCATATTCGTAGAGAGTGGTGGCTTTAAATGATAATTGGTATTCCTTCATGAATTCTGTTGCATTTGTTTGCTTCCGAGATTTCTGTCCTACCTTTCTAGGATGCAAGTTAGAAATACTGAAACAACAAAAACAGTAACTAGCCAAAATGAAAAACACAACAAAAGATAAACAGTTAAAAGCACAGGCAAACACACATTTTATCTATAAGTTTTATTAAATTTTTTGTTTTACACAATCTCAAAATATCAATGACTTCCCTTCTCTTTCCATGATTCATTTTGCATAACATAAATCCCTGCATATTTTATATAAACTAAAACATTCAGTATTCCATTATTACATCCATCAAAACTTATTTACACTGTTGAATTTTATCTTAATGCTGCCAACGTTTTCAAGTGTACAAAATTTCCCCCATGTAATCAATAAACATTTTCCAATCTTCTGTAAACGTATGTTCTTCTTGTTCTATTCTATATGTTAGGTCTGCAAGCTGCGCATATTCCATCAGTTTAAGTTGCCATTCTTCTTTACTTGGGACATCACTCATTTTCCATTTTTGGGCTAACAAAACCCGGGCTGCAGTAGTTGCATATATAAATAAGGTTATTTACGTATGCAAACACACATTTTAAAACAGTATCCTAAAAAAAGCCAAGAAAAACCCTCCATTAACAATGTATCTGAATGAGAAGTTGATTGCTGTGTAGGTGTTAACTGCTGGGTTTTAGTACTAGTCAAGACATTACTTAAGGAAAATGTATGTTTTTTATGGTTTTATTTAAAAAAAAATTGATTTTTATCCACTTTACAGTTGCACTTTTAAACAATGGGTTTTTGTATTCCTTACCTGACCTCAAGATACTGTGTTTTAAATATGTGGTATTCAATAGGTGGACAGCAAACTAAATGCCCTAAATTTAGACTAAATAAAAGAAAGCAA
Source organism: Podarcis cretensis (assembly GCF_951804945.1). Classification (NCBI taxonomy): domain Eukaryota; kingdom Metazoa; phylum Chordata; class Lepidosauria; order Squamata; family Lacertidae; genus Podarcis; species Podarcis cretensis. The sequence continues at coordinate 114,757,237 of NC_137172.1, read as the reverse complement.
ATTATTTTAAAAAATTATGTCTGATGGGTCTTTGGATGCTATACAGTGGTACCTCGGGTTACAAACGCTTCGCGTTATGAGCTCCTCTAATGTGGAAGTAGTTGCTCTGGGTTGCGAACTTTGCCCCAGGATGAGAACGAAAATCGTGCAGTGGCAGCAGGAGGCCCCATTAGCGAAAGTGTGCCTCAGGTTAAGAATGGTTTCAGGTTGAGAACGGACCTCCGGAACAAATTAAGTTCGTAATCCGAAGTACCACTGTACACTTGTATATGTTAGGATTTGAATTGCCTTTCTGCATGCTTATGTTAACAAATATCATGGGTTTTTTCCAGTTCCTCTTACATCTATGATCATTTTAAGGGACATTGCGTTAATTGCTGCTGTTTTTTACGTGCGATACAGAACTCTTCCTCCACCAGTAAGTATGCAGGTGTTTGTTTTGACTTTAAATCATAGTCACACCTTATTTGTACCAAGGGGGGTGGGATATAAATAGTAAAATGACTATTTAAATTATTGTATTATTAAATATGAAGATGGAAAATGATCGTGTTGCCTTTGTAAATGCCTTAGTTGGTTCTTACCAGCTCACATGCTTATTAGACTTTTCTCCTCGATAGTATTACAAATCAAACTTTCTGTCTTCCACAGAGAACACTTAGTAGATATTTCAATCCATGTTATGCCACTGCTCAGTTAAAGCCAACATTTATCAGCAAGGTAAGAGCAATTGTACATCTTGCTATTCATTTGATGCCTAGTTTATGTCACCATGCAGCACAGTTGGGTATGGATGTTTTTGTACTATTCACTACCATTAACAAGCTCAGTGAAAGTATGAGAGGGGACTTGGGTGAGGGCTCCAAGTTCTGATTTGGCAGTGTGGGTTTTCTTCCTTTAAATTCTGACATCTCTTGTAAAGGGACCAGTATGGGATCCCTTTAGGGGATATCTGTGCTGCCTCAACTTCTCACTACTGAAAAAATGTTTATTTAAGCCAGGCATAGGCAAACCCTAGCCCTCCAGATGTTTGGGACTACAATTCCCATCATCCCTGACCACTGGTCCTGTTAGCTAGGGATGATGGGAATTGTAGTCCCAAACATCTGGATGGCCAGAGTTTGCCTATGCCTGATTTAAGCCTTCACTGTGCAGAATCCTGTTCTCTATGAGAAGTTAATTTCAGCTGCGGTTTACTTCCTGGCCTGGTTCAAATATAACAATAAACCATGTTTTAAGCATTACTTGTGCGAGTCACAGTTGGTGAACTCCTTTTACAATGAGGTGAGGAGGTCTAAATGCTGCTGTTTTAAATCATACAAAGTTTTCTGTTAATGTCTGAACTTTGGAACCTCTGGTTCATTCACACAACAGTTTTATCCTGATTTATTTAAGCAACTACAATAATCTGCAGTTTCCTGAGTTTGAACAGGAAATTGTCATTTTTTAAAAACTGAATTGAGCCCCTAATGTTCATGGTGTCAGAGGAAAACTGCAGGAATTATTTCTCACATTCTTGGTTTTATTTTTCAAATGTTTAGCCTTTAATTTACAAATTTTCATTACTGCTAAAAGTGTAGCACTTTTAGATCCCATTGATTTCAGGGTGGAAAAGGAATGCTAATGTGTGACTTCAGTTTTCACATAATCTCCCACCAGATGAACACAGTAGTCCAGCTCATCTTAGTGGCAGCTTCTTTAGCAGCTCCGGTTTTCAATTATGTGGACAGTATGTATCTTCAGACCTTATGGTATGTAGACCTTATAATTGTTACGATACAACTGATTTGTGGGGTAACAGGCAATTCTGAAAGAATAGGATGCAAATGAAAGTTGGGATCCTGAGCAGATTTGGACATCACCGATTTGTAGGGTTGCTGAAATCACGCTACTAGTGGCTGCAAGCCCAAGTTAAAGCAATTGCAGCTCAATTCTGGGCATTTTAAACTTTGAGGTAATCATGTGCATAGGATTGCAGCCCTACTAACATCGGATTATATTCCTATAGGCAGAGTTACTACTTATGCTGAGTTGGTATGTGGTCAACAAATTTAGGACTTGAATTATCTCTAGGCAAGCAGCGCTACCTTGGCTCCTCATGCAATATGAGGTAAAATAATACTGACCTAAAGATTCCCTCATTGTAGGGGTTGGTCGGTTCTCAACCACCGGGCGGCAGGCTGCTATCCGCAGTGTGGGGAGTCCTGCGGGGAACTCCTGCAGAGCTCCCCACACTGCGGATGTCTGCCCGGTGCGAGGGGCGCTCTGCTTCAGGGCGCCTGTCGCGCCGGGCGGCAGGCTGCTATTCGCAGCCTAGACAGCCCTGCGGGAACTCCCGCAGGGCTGCCTAGGCTGTGGATAAGTTCCCGAAGCGCCGGGCGCTCTGCTTTCAGCGTGCCCGGTGCTCCGGGAAGCAGGCTGCTATCCGCAGCCTAGACAGCCCTGCGGGAGTTCGCGCAGGGCTGCCTAGGCTGCGGGTGTCTTCCTGAAGCCTGGAGAGCGAGAGGGGTCGGTGCGCATCGACCCCTCTCGCTCTCCAAGCTTCAGCGAAAGCCTGCATTCGCCCCATAGGACGCACCCAGATTTCCCCTTCATTTTTGGAGGGGAAAAAGTGGGTCCTATAGGGCAAAAAATACGGTACTTAACCCTGCAATACTAAGGTCTCTGGTTCAGTCGTCTTCAGCTCTTGGGTAAGTAGACTGCGAAAGACCTACCAGAGCTGCAGCCAGTGAAAGAAGACTCTCACCAGTGACCAGATGGGTTGGTGGTCTAGCTTATTATAAGGAAGATTCAGATGTTCATATTTTGGCTTAACTAGGTTTTTGTTTGGGCTTCCAGAGAGCTCAGTGTTAAAAATCAGCTTTGGCTGCTGTAGGAGAAATTTGTTCTATTCACGACAAGTCGAACATCCCTTGCCCTTACCTTCTTTACTAGCGAGCTATGGTACTTTTTTCTCCATGTGTTTCCTAGGTAACTAATACGATTGTTTCCTCCCTGAAGGTGCATCACAGCTTTCACAACAACAGCATCTGCTTACAGTTACTATCATTATGGTCGAAAAACAGTTCAGGTACTAAACAGCAAATGAAGGCTCTGAGTGAGTTGCTTACATCTTGCTCAGTTTGTGCTGGGATGGCATTGCCTGCATTATCTTTGGACTATGGATAAACAACACTTTTTGATAGCTTTGTCTCAGTGGAAACCATGTCTTCACATTGAAGCTAATCGGAAGTTAAAATGAAGTTTTGATCATGTAAATATGCAGAATTTTCAATGTACTTTTTTCAATTTGTTACAAATAAAATATAATTTTTTACCTTAATGCACAAACACTTGCAGAGGTTATCACCTGATGGTTATTGTTCATTGCTTTTCTGAAGTTTTCACTTATTTGGGGGGGAATTGCTATGCTACACTCCTTGCTGTATTTGAATTCAACACATCACAGCCCCCTTCCATTTCATTGTTTTTAGGATGTGGGGCAAACGGAAGCCTACATCTTTACTATTTTGAAAGTCACGGTCCTTTGGTATAAGTCCTACACTGTTGATAAAAATGTTCAAACTAAAACCTTGAACCACCCTTCTTAATAGTCTAATGTTTAGGAAAGGGCAGCCTTTGTTATGCAAGGACATAGTAAATTATGATGTGCACTAACCTTGCGACTCTTGTACAAATGTTTAGAATTGAATTGCTGACTAAGCAAGGCAACCCTGAACCTTTGGGAAAGAGATAAACGCTCTCTTCACAAATTAGACATCATGATTAAATGTGTTGAAATAATGAAAAAAGTTGGTGTAGCATAGTAGATAAGAAACTGGATTACTAAAATTGATGTATGAAGTAGTGGGTGGAGCTGCTAATATTGCCAGAACAGATGCTCCTCTTGTTACCTGTATGGTACAAGAGTTTGGTTTCCCATATTCAACAAATAGCACAACACACAATATTCAACATAACACAATAAAATAAAGGTAGTGAAGTTAAAACTAAGAAAGGACTTACAGTGTGGTTAGCTTCTAGGATGTTGAAAAGTCCACTGATGGAAAAAAGACATGATTAGGACATAATGATAAAATTCTGGGCAATGTCACAGGTGATCTCTAGGACTTCTGTAGCTCAAGCAAGCAAGTATTCTGCATTAGTGGTTAGTATGAAATGAATATGCTAGTTCTTTTAATAAAACAGTAGGAGGCAGTTTTTAAATTTCCTATTTAAAACATCAGACATGGAAGATAAATGATGGTCTGTCAGAGCACAGTCCATCTATAGGCATGTAGTCTTTTGCATATGGTGAGCACGATGACCTGTTAAAAGGTTCTATAAGCTGAAAATGAACTTTTGCATGTTGAATGATGCTGCTATCTCACCAGAAGTGAATTTATTGTGGAATCAAAGGCTTGATGGAGTATTAAAACAATTTTAATATGTTTGATATATTCTAACTTGTATAAAGAAGGTATATTGAAAAGATACTTGATAGTTTATGTAACCTCAGAATGCTGCAGTCCAATTGTGTTGCAGTATAAGAAGATAAAGAAGCTTTTTAAGTTTATCAAGACAAAATAGAGCATGATGTACTGTAGAAGCACTCAGGTACATTCTTTCAACTGGACAAGAATAGATACCACATGTCTCAAATGTTTTAAAGAGAACTGAAAAATGATGTGAAGGCTTGTCCATAGTCAGTGCCTCTGCACTTTTAAAATAAATTTTTCTATGACTCGACTATTGGTGTCTGCTGGTTGTTATCCAACTCCTATGGTAGGAATAATGTGAAGATGGATTGGCTTTCTAATGTGGCTTCTACACATTTATTCTAGTATCTTTATCTCACTGGTAGATTAATCTAGCTGCTGCTAGTATTAACTTAGCCTGATCTTTCTTCACTACTGTGTGCATCTGCTTCCAGCCTGACCACTTATTTGATACTGCAGATCACAACATCATAATCACATAACCAGGCTGTTCCAGATAAATAGAGGGTGCTGCTAGGAACAACAACCTTGCAAAAAGGCTTTTTAGCCCATGTAAAGCCAATATAGTGATGAAAAATTGCACGCTCAATATTTTGTTCTGAAACCTGATGTAGGATTGAAATTCATAACATGGCATTGTGCAAGGGACACACAATGGGCAGGATTCCACTAATGAGTCACGTTAAAGAAGGTGGTAGCAGCATCTGACCGGGGCTCAATTTTCTGGCAGCAGGATCATGGCCAACATTGGAGGAAGTGGGAGGTACTTTTTGCTGATTCTCTCCCCTGCTGCCCACAATCTTTTAGGGAGCTGCAGGGAGAAGGAATAATGGGGGTGGAATCCCCCCTGCAAAGTTAGATTCAACCCTTCATTTTTCCAAAACTAATTTCCAATAACCATGTTCAAAAAAATCTTAATGAATACTTAAGTTTTTTAAAGACACTTTCAAAAGCAAAGAAATACTTTCCTGTTGCCTACTTCTCCTATTTATTTACTGTACTTATGCAAACAACAATTTAAATTCTGGAAAGACGCTCACAGAGAAGGAAAGGTATTTTAAACTGTTTTCTTCCCTTTTGCTGTACGAAAAGGCAAATGCCATCAAATAGATATTTTTTTTTTTTTTTGCCAATCCTGTTCACCTTTATTTTAAGGAGTAATCAAAAGCAGGGTTTTTATACGAGACAAGGTGTGTGTTATAATGTTCAGTGTGGGGTCCTTTACACTTTTTGCAGAGACACACTGACAACAAGATGGTAGCAATAAGAAAGAATCCACTCGTTGCACACAAAGTGGCAAAGATAGATTTGTAGCTAGACTTTGTTTTAAAGGAACCACATGGAGAACTGGGCTCATTCAAATCTGCAGTCTGGCTCAATCCTGCCTTGTTTGAAGCCATTATGCATACTTGGTAAGTTGAGCCAGGCAGGAGATTGTACAGTGTGTATCGCCTAGCCGTGGCATAAATCTCTCCAGATACAGTGAAATTCTTGCTGTCCTGAGGGCGGTAAGCAAGCTGGTAGAATCTTACTGCTGAATACGGAGCACACCAGCAGATCTCTGCTGAAGTGTCCATAATTTCAGATATCTCACGGAGCCTCGGAGGATCTGGGATGGTGAATTCATCAGAGATCCCCGGGCACAGGCAAGGAGACAACAACTGGAGATCAAAGCAAGGCTTTTGGAGGTGTCTGCATGGATCGTAATCACAAGGCCCAAGGCCCGGAGCCACAAATTCCTCCGCCTGCTTATCATAGTCATAATAATCTTCATAAGATCTTGGAGTGTTATGAGTGGTTGCAAGATTCAGAAGAGGGACTGCTTTGGTGGGGCTTTGCAGTGGTGGTGTAGACTGAGCTGGCCTTACCGTATTGTGTGGGATCAACACAGAAGAATCTGCCGCTGTCTCTTCAGCTGTAGGACTGAGCGGAGCGAAGTGGGACCATGTTTCGTCCTTGTGGCCAATAAAACCATCCACTACTGTGGTGTCGTGTTTCCTTTGATTCATTTCAGTCATGCTCACCGGGGTTGGATCAGAAGAGAGTTCCCCCAGAGTTCTTGAAGGAGCTGCTGTGGTGGGTGGGCCGTCTGTAGATCTGCCAAATGTTTTCTCTTTGTAGGCAAGAATGTCTGCTTCCGTTGGAGCCTCCTTTGCTGTATCTCCCCAAGTCAAATGAGGGCATTGAGGAGAAGAAGGGCTGCTGGGCCATTCTTGGGGAAATGTACTGGAGTCTGGAAGGGTGTCTGTCGTGAAGCTGGGAGACGTACCGTAAAGCTTGACTTGAGTGAAGTTGGAAATTCTTTGCCTTTGGCACTCCGTGTAGAACTTGGACAGCAGCATACGTCCAGATGCTTCTTTGGCCTCTGGGTAGCACAAAGTTTCTGATGCCCTAATATATGAGAAACAAGAACAGTTGTCATTAGGAAGTGGAATGAGATCAGTATTGTCCTCAACATAACATCACTCAGAGATATATCCATAGTTTGAGGCTATGTATGAGTTGCATGCATGAGTGTTTCAGACCATTATACCAGGTTGGCCAGCCACAGGCTGACAACTCAGTTTAGAAATGTAACCTAATTGTAATAATTCTAGAATCCAAGAACTGTAATCCTCTCATCAACAATATTCCAGTGCATATTTCTGGTGCCTAAACTTAGCCTGCATGTCATTTTCCTGAAAGATATAGTGAAACTGATGGACATTTGAGCACATATCCTTAAGCTGATGCTCTTAAATATGTGCTCTTAAATTCTTAAATAAATATGTGCTCTTAAATATATGCACTAGCCCCACAAAAACTGAAATGAGGCTATATTAGGGAGAGATTTTTTTAAAAAATTAAACCAACATTTCCCCAACCTGCTATCCTCCAGATGTTGTGGACTCCAGCATAGCCAACATTGGTTAGGGAAGACGATAAGTGTTTTCCAAAACATCTGGAGGACAATAGATTTGGGAAGGCAATTTTCATTCACCTGTAGCGCTTATTGCTATGATATGCTCGGTCTTATCTTTGCCGCCACTAGAGTTAGACATTTCTTTTATATCAAAAGGAAAGAGATGAGAGCAGGAGTTTACAAGCAGTACCACAGCCTGCCAACAACGTACCTTGAACCAGCTTCTAAATTTCTCCTTACCTCTGTAGAAGTATTCTGTCTGGCTTGGAGAGCAGCCAGGAAAGATCACAGCTACACACCAAAGGGTTGCCATAGAGGTCGATCCTTACGTTTTGCTGTGAGCTGAGATGCCATGGACTGAAAGAGCTCAAATTGCAGCTGGAATAAGAGAAACTAGGTCAACCAACGTATGGGCTATTGTTTTAATAGCTAATTCTCTCTATCAAATTACATGCAGTTTCTGCCTTCTCCAGAGCAGAGTGATTATTTTTAAAATATTTTTTTATAATCCACTTGTATTCCACCTTCCCTTCCAGAAACACCCAAGACAGCTAACAATGTATTAGATCAAACCCACATCAGGCCTGGCCCACCTATGAGGCAAGGTGAAGCGACTGCCTCAGGCGGCAGGATCCACAGGGCCAGCAGACCTGGCCTCCAAGGAATTCTTCAGCTGCAGCGCATTCCTTGGAGGCTGGATTTGCCACCTCCTGGGCAGCCTCGCTCCATGCCGCTTCTACAACAACCTCTTGACGAATAGGAGGCTCTGCTAGTCTCCTCCTGCCCTTGTTCTTCACTCAAAATGGTGCCATTTTGTTCTTTACCTCAGGTGCCAGATTATTGGACCAGCACATGCACACACACATGTATGCACATACACAGAGAGACAGATCAGTTCAAAGACCTGCGTAGGAATGCACGCTGAAACGGAGAAATAGAAAATCTAAAATGTCTGACGATGTATGAACCCTAAATCATTCTGATAGAAACATAACCAACATTTGGTTTTCATTCAGGATGCAGAGTTCAGTCTTGCCCCTTACCCAGAAAATACAAACCAGCTTAAAACCAGATCAATAAATAACTGAACAAATGTTTTTTACGGGTGGCTTTCCTACCCGAAGTTAACTTTCAATGCATCTCTAGGTAGCAAAATGTCTGCAAACAAAGCCATGTGCTAGAGTCAGAAGAAAGGTGGTCACGCCTGCTTCCCTGCATCTGTCTTAGTTTTTGTGAGAGGCATTTTAAACACATTAACAGGGGAATGGGAACACAGTGGCAAAAAATCAATACTCTTATTTTTAGACAATTTTTGTCCTAAGGTCTTTTTGTTTTCAGAAAGCAAACTGTGCCTGGGCCCTTAAATTTACATCACTGGATTACATTTTGCTGGAAGATATTTACCCAAACACTTTTCATTTGATGGGACAAAAGAGATCCCCATAATTGGTTTTCTTTGAATACTTTTTGGCTCCAGAAACATTTTGCATACAGAAGGAAAACTGAATCGTAAATGACTACTTTATAGGTCTACATCAGTTTAAATTCTGTAATGAAAAGTGCTGTGTGTGTGTTTTTACCCCCTATGTTCCCTTCCACCATTACAGAATCAGTCCATTTAATGTCGTAATAATTTATCAGATTATCATACCACAGTCCTACAACTGAATTCAAGTCCTAACAATGTCCACCTGTGCTTACAAGGGAGGCCTGGTGTCAGGGGAATCCTCAGAGATAGGACAACTTACTTTTGGAATATGAGGAAAGCCAAGCGAGGCGTGTGGCTGAAAGACTCTGTTTCCACCAGACTGAGGGCATGGGAATATCGGCAGTCCAATACCCTCAGCTCAGGAAGATGCAGGAAGGTGTCGACATCAAGGCTTCTCAGCCTGCTCATTTTTCTTAAATAAAGGGATGAGAGCCTGGGCAGATCTTTGGTCCAGTTCTGATGCACTGAGGGTCAAGCGGAAAACAAGCAAACAAACAAACATATTACAGAGGAAACTCCCATTTCACATACAAGCAGCTTTCATGACATCACCACATTGGCAAAACAGTTGAAATCCTTACAGCCATTGTCTCCTCTTTCCCCCACACCCTAAGTGTTTGGTGCTTGATGCTTTCCTCTTAGGTTTCGGTACTTACATCTCTCCAGATAGGTTGCGCTCAGGTCCAGCGCATGGATATCACTTCCTGCATTTTCGGTGGCGTCCCCAGGCAGGAAGATGGTTGCAAAGGCAGATTCCTTAATCCCCTCTTTCCCATCCTTCCCTAGCCAAGTAGAAGACAGGTTCAGGAAATACAATTGAGGATAGCAGGAAAAAGCCAATGGCTGGATTTCGACAATGGGGTTTCCAGCTAGAGAAAACCACTCGAGGTTTTGCAGAACAGATGCATTGCATGCGGGCACAACTGATAGCAAATTGAAGCTCAGGTCCAGGAACTGGAGGCGGCTGAGGTTCCTGGCATCCCATGTCACTTGCTGAATCTTATTCTGCCTCAGGGAGAGGGATTGCAACATTGGCAAGTCAGCCACCTCCTGGCTGTTGAATTCAGGCAAGAGGTTGACACTCAGGTCCAAATGCTCCAGAAGCTCAGGCAGGCAGGCAGGGAAAGAAGTCAGGCTCTGATTTCTGTGGCGAAAGTAGGCCCATGTCTGGGCACGGAGATCTCTGCAGGACAGGCTACTGAGGTTGACATTTTCCTCCCAAGTGTTCGGCTTCAACTGGAAAAGGATTTTCGCATCTCCAGGAGCTGTAGATCCTGTTTCCTTCGTTGGCCTGGTTGGCACTTCTCGTACAAGGACTAACAGGCAGGCAAGCAAGCAGAACATGGTAACCGCTCCGTCAAGAAGATGAGAGGCCTGTTTTCATAAAGAGAAGGAAAGCAGAGATGTTGAGTGCAGCCAAATACAGTGGTACCTCGGGTTAAGAACTTAATTCTTAACCGTTCTTAACCTGAAACTGTTCTTAACCTGAGGTACCACTTTTGCTAATGGGGCCTCCTGCTGCCGCCGCACAATTTCTGTTCTCATCCTGAAGCAAAGTTCTTAACCTGAGGTACTATTTCTGGGTTAGCGGAGTCTGTAACCTGAAGCGTCTGTAACCCAAAGCGTCTGTAACCCGAGGTACCACTGTATTAACTTCATGCAAGTCCACAAAAGCATATGGCATCTTATGTGGGCCTTCAAGGGGCCACAATATGAGGTGAACTAGCATGGCTGCGCAGCTCGTATCCATGTTCACAAAATAATCTCTCCATTATCCTAATAATAATCTATATATCACAAGAAGCTGAACTGACAAGAAAACATTGAGGCAACTGTGTTGGAAACTCACCTGGGTGCAGTTCTCAGGTTCACTGGGCTGGCTGCAGAAAGCTATTTTGATAATTCCACATAATGAGTCCTACCTCAAAGGATTGCTGTGAAGTTAAGGATTTGGTCGGGCATAGACAAACTCGGCCCTCCAGATGTTTTTGGGACTACAATTCCCATCATCCCTGACCATTGGTCCTGTTAGGTAGGAATCATGGGAGTTGTAGTTCCAAAACATCTGGAGGGCCGAGTTTGCCTGTGTCTAGATATGGTAAACACGGCTTTGGGGGACAGGGAGAGTAGTAGACCGCACGGCCTAAGGCTACAAACATTCATATTGGCCTCCTGTGCCCTGGCTGCTAGGAATCACCATGCAAGTGGTTCTTTCGTGGCACTGCTGGATGAGGGCCAGAGACAACAGTGGCACAAAGTCCTTACACCAGACCACTGCAAGCCTAAACATGGGCTTAGCAAGGGGGTACTTAACTAACTGACCAACTGCGTGGCAGATAACTCAGTTCTGCCCCCTCCCATATAAAGCCTGCCCCCCCTAAAATAAATCCTGGCTACACCCATTACCCATTACCCTACAGTCTGATGTTTTTTTCCTATCACATTGTAACCCTAAGAAAAACGCACACCTCTTTTACCTAGATGCACATTTTTTTACTTACTCTTTGCTTGGAAGGTTTCAGGGAGCTCAGTTCTAACTTGTTTACTCAAAGGGGGGGTCTTCTGGTCTTTTAAAAGCTGAGGCACAGAAACCCCAGTGTGCAGAATTCCCCCCATTAATGTGATGCTGGTATAGTGGCTAAGCCCAATCACCCCCGCTTGCCATCTTGCCCTCTATTGCAAAACACTTGGTTTCTCTGTGCTGAACTGGCTAATATTCATTTGGGGGTGGGGGATGGGACACCCAACCTCCCAAGAGCGAATCCGTCTCCCTTTCGCCCTTTTAGGATCAGCAAGCACTTACCCGCCAAGGTGCTTCTCAGGCAGATTGCTCCGTGTCAAGGCTCCCCGAGTTTTCCCGCACTTGCTTTATAGATTCCGATGATTCAGAGCTCAAGCACGAACCCCTGTCTGCTCCCTTGATCCCGTCCTCTCTCACCAGATCCGCTGATTCCAAGTCAGGCCCCTTATACCAGTTTGCCCCTTCGTCTTAGGGAAAGGGCTGTTCCTTTTTTTACTACACCACACCTATCCCCATCCCTTTATGGGAAGTGGGCAGATTTATTTCCCAAGCTACACAAATGGACTGTCAGCTCCTCCCTGCATAGCTGGGGGGGCGGGCGGGCGAGGGAGAGGCTGGGGTGATACTGGTGGGCTGAAAAAACATCTTTATTGCCAGCAGAAAGGATTGCTTTTTTTTTGCAAAGGTGAAAGGTCCATGGAGAGTGCCAGACTGCTGATAAGTAGGCCAATGTCTTCTTCCCTCTCTCTCCCTCTAGAAATAGGCAATTTTGACTTCTCTGCAAGTATAAAGGGCAAACTACACCTTGTATCTATTTAAGGAGTGCCACCATTTATTTATTTTTCAAAGAAGTGGACTTGGGAATATACGGTTTCGAATGGAGGAAGAGGAGAAGGAGGAGGGGTGGGAGAAAGGGCTGCTTGACCCTCAACCACTTCCCTGCTCAGAATTGCTCACCACCAATTCTGGAAAGGGAGCAATTTGAGTGGGGCAGGTTTAGAATGGAAAAAATAGCAAGTGGTACAGCCTCACCCGGGACTTTCCCACTCAAAATGGTCCCCTCCCTAAAGGAGCTTTTCATGTTGTTTTAACTGCTCCCTTTCTCCATGGTGTCCCAGATGTGCCTTTGGGAAGGGTAAATATTCTGGGGAGAAATTCTGAGAAGGGAAGTGGTTGAGGGTCAAGCACCCCTGTGAGCTCATTTACATGCCATTTGTAGGTTTATTAAAGGTAACGGTAAAGGTAAAGGGACCCCTGACCATTAGGTCCAGTTGTGGCCAACTCTGGGGTTGTGGTGCTCATCTTGCTCTATAGGCCGAAGGAGCCGGCGTACAGCTTCCGGGTCATGTGGCCAGCATGACTAAGCCACTTCTGGCAAATCAGAGCAGCGCACGGAAATGTCATTTACCTTCCCGCAGGAGCGGTACCTATTTATCTACTTGCACTTTGATGTGTTTTGAACTGCTAGGTTGGCAGGAGCAGGGACCAAGCAACGGGAGCTCACCCCGTCGTGGGGATTCGAACCGCCGACCTTCTAATCGGCAAGTCCTAGGCTCTGTGGTTTAACCCACAGCGCCACCCACGTCCCATTGTAGTTTTATTAATTGTTCCCAAATCCCACACTCCCTCCTGCTAGAGCCCGGGGCAGCTACCAACAATCGTAATATGCAATACAACATATGCAATACAACAGTATGCAGCATTAATTAATATGCAGTACAACAGTATACAACGTTAATTAAAACAAATCAATGGCAACCTTTAAAAGACAAGGCAGCAGATAATAAGGTCTTACCTGTTAAAATGTCTGCAGCTAATGACCAAAGGCATGGGGATGGTGGTAAAAAACTCAATTTCAGTTTGGAGCGAATTCCATAGTCTGGGGGCAGCCACTGAGAAGTTCCTTCCTTGTGCCATTGTCCTGCAGGATTCTCCACTGGTGGTACCAAGAACAGGGCCTTTCTGGCCCATGCTTTAATGTCTTCAAGAGTACTTGAAGGAGTACTTGGGCTCAGACTGCAGATAATATATGACCTTCTGCACCAAGACTTTGAATCGAGCCTAGGCAGCCAGTGCTGTGAGCTCTAAAAAACAGTGTAATGGGATCTCTATCAATACAGACGTGGGTGGCGCTGTGGTCTAAACCACTGAGCCTCTTGGGCTTGCCGATCAGAAGGTCGGTGGTTGGAATCCCCGCGATGGTAGTGAGCTCCCATTGTTCTGTCCCAGCTCCTGCCAACCTAGCAGGGAAGGTACATTTCAGCTTCATTTTTTTAACCTTATCCAGTTCATCAGGGTCTCCAGACACTGGTCCAGTACTGGCACAGCCTCTATTGCCATAAACAATATCTCCCAGAGCATTCTGTAAACCCACTGGAATTTTCAATCTCCAAGTCTGGACCATCCTTTGGCCTGTGAATCTCATCTCTCTTCTGCCTCCCACCAGAAACTGTGTCATGAGAATGTACGCCCTTCGTGATGTAATGATCTGATCATAAGGGTGACATCTGCATCCCGCATACTCAGACTGCCTGTTTCCATGACAGCGTAACACAACAAATCCAACATAGTACCTGTCACATGTGTCCTACATGTGTAGTAGCCCTACACACAGGCTTAGCAACTGAGTAACTAACGCTAGTAGGGTCCTATGAGTGTCCGTCATCCCAAGGGCCCTGCTCTGGAGTGGTCTCCTAGACTACATCTTACAGTTAAGACGTAAAGTTGTGAATAATTGTGGATTAAACATTAAAAGCTGTAACATTAAAAGCCCTGAGCAGATTGGGCCCAGGATACTTGAGTAACCACCTGCACTCATGCCACCCTGTCCATTTACTGAAATCGGTGTTGGAAGACTTACTTAGGTGCCCACCTGTGAAAATGATTAGGTTGGTGGGTACCCTTAACAGAGCCTTTTCATTGGCTCGGCAACAATGGAACTCCATCGCTTTGTAGGCTCTATGTAGAGCGGATTGTTAGCAGCATAAAGGTAAAGTGTAAAGGGACCCCTGACCATTAGGTCCAGTCATGACTGACTCTGGGGTTGCGGCGCTCATCTCGCTTTATTGGCCGAGGGAGCCGGCGTACAGCTTCCGGGTCATGTGGCCAGCATGACTAAGCCTCTTCTGGCGAACCAGAGCAGCGCACAGAAACGCCGTTTACCTTCCCACCGGAGCAGTACCTATTTATCTCCTTGCACTTTGACGTGCTTTCGAACTGCTAGGTTGGCAGGAGCAGGGACCAAGCAATGGGAGCTCACCCCGTTGCGGGGATTTGAACCGCCAACCTTCTGATTGGCAAGTCCTAGGCTCTGTGGTTTAACCCACAACGCTACCCGTGTCCTATGTTAGCAGCATAAATGCCCCCAATCCCAACCCTTTTGGATGTCTGTCCTACAAGAAAGCTGCCAAATAATGAAACGGGTACGAGAAGCAACTCCAAAACTTGCCCTAGCAAACATCTGCCAAGACAACAATGTATACTCACCTTACAAATAACTCATAAGCCCCCTCTCTTACATACAAACAAAACTCATTGCAACCAACCATGCTCTGGGCTCTCGGTCTGCCAAAACAGACAGACAGACAAATAAAGAACCTATCCCTGTGATGCTGACACAAAAACCCTATGCATACACTAAGCAAAAGAATGGAAAACTCTATGAACTGAGAGCAAAGATGTTGTATGTACCCATGCTATTCTAGGAAAATCCTTTAATAATAATAATAATAATAATAATAATAATAATAATAATAATAGCATCACACTCCAAATCCCTGGGAGGCATCCCCCATTGGTTTCATATAGCTATTAAATAGGTTGGCTATGACAAAGAGAGACCATAAAATCACAATTAGCCACCCTCCCAGAGTCACTTTTCTTTAAATGAAGAAAGAACAAGCCAGTGTCAAGGCTTAATTACTGTTGTGCAAATTAGCAGTTTGCTACTCAGTTTGCTACCTATCCGTTCTGAAGGAAATCAGTCCTGAGTGCTCACTGGAAGGACAGATCCTGAAGCTGAGGCTCCAGTACTTTGGCCACCTCATGAGAAGAGAAGACTCCCTGGAAAAGACCCTGATGTTGGGAAAGATGGAGGGCACAAGGAGAAGGGGAGGACAGAGGATGAGATGGTTGGACAGTGTTCTCAAAGCGACTAACATGAGTTTGACCAAACTGCGGGAGGCAGTGGAAGACAGAAGTGCCTGGCATGCTCTGGTCCATGGGGTCACGAAGAGTCGGACACGACTAAACGTCTAAACAACAACAACTCAGTTTAAGGCAAGTGAGTGAAAAGCAGCAGGCATCATTGTCCAAGGAAAAGCATGCACACCCTACAACTACTATAGTAATTAAAGCTATGCTTTTCAAAGGGCCTCAAGAACACATGCTAGGCTTATCTTTGCACATGTCACTCAGCATCAAGGCAGCTTTGAGATCTACCAGACTTCGCAGAAACGTAAGGCAGATTTCTTAATGGGACTGTATGGTCTGGAGCCCTTTTAGGTTCTGTCTCCTTTGTTACAAACAGATCAGCGTGTACTTTTAGAAAACCCCTTTCAAGTGAAGGAGCGTCATCGGGTATTGCCCAATGCTGTTCAACTCTGTTGAATACTGAAAGGTAATTTCTCCCGCAGCAGCAATTCTGGAAAAACAAACCCTAGGCAGAAGTAGGGCAAAATGAGGCGTACCTCAGATTACGGACACATTTGGTCAACCTGTCAGACACGACAGAAGTCAAAACATCAATACAGTTAGATGCTTCAGAATGCCCATCTGTCTGATTTAAAATACATTTATTTATATTTATAAAACACATGCCCTAAGTGCTCAAGTTGCTTCATTCAGCACTACCCAGAGGTCCTTATGGCAATCCAGACAGCTTGAAATAAACAAGTATTATTTTATCTCCAAAATAAAACAAACAACAAAATAAAAAAGTTACACCATATAAATACTAACAGAAGGTGATGATGCCTTTAACATATTTTTCCTCTGTAGGTATCTAGGTATCCAATATGCACTGGCAACTTGGAGATTTTGTTCTACTTCTTTGTAATATTGCAATTTCTACTTTAGCTCTTTCCCGCAATCTGTGGAAAGCCTTTGCTACGTGTCCCTGATTTGTATACGAGATAAAACCACACCACACTCCATGAAAATTAGTTATTTTAATTTTGTCTTTAGCTAATCTACATTGGTAAGTAATTTTTCCCCCTGCCATGGCTATTTGCAAGCAGTTTGTGGTAAAAAGCTCTTGCAGTTTTCCAGTGTCTGGGAGCACAAATACTGTTAGTTCGTTAGATGTCGCTTTGATGAGGTTGACTCTTTTTATTATCCCGCTAATGCATACGGAGAACGGAAGCTGAGAGCTCAGAGTTTACCTAGGGCTATCCTAAAGCGTTAATGGCTAAACTGGGATTTGAAGGAACTAGTGACATCTGCCTCATATCTCATGATCTTAACAGCACCGCTTCTGTAAGTGAAACACATTCCTGATTTCACAGGTTAAAAAACAACATGAAAGAAAAAGCACATGAGAGTGTGCATGCCCATCTCAAGCTTATCGTTTCATTCCTCAGGAAATGACACAAACTGCTGTTGTAAACAAAAATTGCCCTTTTCCCTTATGGGGTATCCAAGAGCCCATATAGAGTCCTTACATAGGTTCCCTATTGGTAGGAGAAAATAACAGAGGCCAACCAGAGAATATTGAGAAGCAAAGCAGCTAGTAAGCTTGAACTGTTGCAACAGGGTGCTCCTCTCACCGGCAGGAGAGGAGGAGGAACCCAGAAAAATGGGGCGCAAGGCCTTATAAAGACTTTTGAAATTGCCACCCTGTAGATCAAGACCACTCCCAGAAACATCATACATACATCACAGAAGGGGTATAACCTAAGACCACCCCTCAGATACATCATACCTACATCACAGAAAAGGCGTTCTTAAAACAGAAATTTGAATGTTGTTTTTCTCCTGTCCTTGTTTTTCTCCTGTCTGTCAGGTTACTTGACTGGATTTCCTGGGGAGCCTGGCCAGTCTTTTGTAAAGAGAAATACCGTATTTTTCCCTCTATAACACGCACTCGACCATAACACGCATGTATTTTTTAGAGGAGGAAAATCCGTAGGCATGCCACCCGTAGGCATTCCCTCCATAACAAGCACAGACATTTCCCCTTACTTTTTAGGAGGAAAAAAGTGAGTGTTATGGTGCAAAAAATACGGTACTTAGTTCCTGGGCCATATCACAGGCTCACACCCTAGTCATATCTTAAATGTGCCCTTAAGACAGGATTTGTGAGGAAAGAGACAATGAGGAGGTTTCCCACTTTGACCCAGGTCGGTCTTCCTGTGCTTGGTTGGTATGCATATGAACATTACCATATATCTAAGACCTCAAAATTCCTATCACACTGCCAAGATATTAAAGAAGAAAGATGGAAGGCGGAAGAAAGCAATAAATCACCTGCGTTTGGGGTGACCCTGATACCTGTGACATTTCAAATTTTGATCCAGAATTTAGAGAACAAATCTTATAACAAAGTTAGATTGAAAGTTAAATAAAGGGATCTATTTTGATTTCCAATAAAGGTACAACAAATATTCACCGGTGATTGGGCTTAGAACTATACCAGCATCTTCCGACGCAAATGAGCTCCTCTTCATGTTCACATTAAAGGGGGGAATTCTGCATGCGCCTTTGTCCTGGTCCCTTCCCACATCTGCTCCAGAGATAGGTTAGGGGGAACAGATTTAGGAGGCGCACAGTGGGAGAACATTTCACTGCACAAGCAAAAATCCTCACACTAACCGAACATTCACAAAGCGCTACATTAGATACAAACCATTATCATTTATTTTTAAAAGTCATTGTAAAACGTCTGCTGCACAATAAGCTGGTGGTTTCGTCATCTAAAGTGCCTTTAAGAAGTGTCTTGATTTTTTGATCCCAACCCCTTAACAAGTTGCGGAAGTCATATTGCCCTAATTACCACTGTTGGGAAGTGCAAAACAGTTCCAGGTTCTCTGCCTGTGAAGCACTGAGCATATGATGGATGAGCATTCCCTCATCCATTTTAGCATTGGAATCATTATCTCATTTACTACTGGATGAAAATGGGCGAAATTGACTCGCTCAAAGGGAGTTAAACCCAGATCTCCTAAACCAGGCATGTCCAAAGTCTGTTTCAGGGGCCTAATCCAGCCCACTGGTTGGCTTAATCCAGCCCCTCTGGCAGTTTCCAAGTTTATTTCCTGAGGTAAAATCCTAAAAAAACCTCAACAACTTCAATCGTAAAAAAAGTTCAACAACTTCAACCCTAAGAAAAAGGTCAACGACTTTGGCAGGCCCTTTGGTTGGCCCTCACAGCCCTTCACTTCATCAAATCTGGCCCTCTTTGAAAAAAGTTTGGACACCACTGTCCTAAACATACAGCAAGTAGACTACACAGATGTGTGTTCGCTTCAGAAGCAGGATAGAAGCATGTTGCACTCTGTATATTATAACAGCACCTTGAAAGCTGCAACCAGCGTATGTCCTCCTCCTCCTCTCCATCTCTAAAGGGATGAATCAACGCTGGCTGCAAATCATCCAAGTTGGAATGTGAAGACTGAAAGCTGAATTCTTTACTGACACAGGAAGATAAACAGACCAGAGCAGTCCCAAGAGGAGACTGTACCAGGCTCCAGAGATGAGCTCCTCCTTTAGCAAACAGAGAATGATAAGAACTGAAATATTCAGCAAAGGCTGAGGAATTTTTTTTTTTTTTTTGCACTCCATAAAAATAGCATGACATATTCAATCCAGACTGAATCAGATCCCTGCATACAACTGATTCATAACAAAGGAAAACAAAATATACCTCAAAGAGAAAGAACATGCTGTTTTCTTCTCTGCTGCACATTCTGACACCAAAAATTGAGGCGATTTCTAAGGTAAAGGTAAAGGTACCCCTGCCCGTACAGGCCAGTCGTGTCCGACTCTGAGGTTGCGCGTCCATCTCGCTTAAGAGGCCAGGGGCCAGCGCTGTCCGAAGACACTTCCGGGTCACGTGGCCAGCGTGACAAGCTGCATCTGGCGAGCCAGCGCAGCACACGGAAACGTCGTTTACCTTCCCGCTAGTAAGCGGTCCCTGTTTATCTACTTGCACCCGAGGGTGCTTTTGAACTGCTAGGTTGGCAGGCGCTGGGACCGAGCAATGGGAGCGCACCCCGCCGCGGGGATTCGAACCGCCGACCTGACGATCGGCAAGTCCTAGGCGCTGAGGTTTTACCCACAGCGCCACCCGCGTCCCTGAGGCGATTTCTACAGAGGACCAAAAGATCTGTTATGCTTTAATTAGCTTGGCTTTAATTCCATAGAATATAGTTCATGTAGCAGGAAACACTACATGAGATGCTGCTTCAGTCGCCCCCCCCCCCCGATTTGAACTGAAGGAAACCACCACCACCATGAAAAGCACAATAGAATGGAAAGCAGACTGTATGTTAAAGCCTGAAGTGTAGCACCCTTGGCAGGATGCGGCTGGCGCTGTGGTCTAAACCACTGAGCCTCTTGGGCTTGCTGATCAGAAGGTCGGCGGCGCGATGGAGTGAGCTCTCGTTGCTCTGTCCCAGCTCCTGCCAACCTAGCAGTTCGAAAGTACACCAGTGCAAGTAGATAAATAGGTGCCACTTCAGCGGGAAGGTAAACGGCATTTCCATGCACTCTGGTTTCCGTCACTGTGTTTTGTTGCACCAGAAGCGGGTTAGTCCTGCTGGCCACATGGCCCAGAAAGCTGTCTGTGGACAAACACTGCCTCCCTCGGCCTAAAAGCAAGATGAGCACTGCAACCCCATAGTCACCTTTGACTGGACTTAGGGGTCCTTTACCTTTTGCCTTGCACCCTTGGCACTGGATTGGATCCAAATAACTACGAACAGAAGAAAGCACTAGGGGAAGAATCCATCTCAAAGTAGTTTCTTTTTTTAAAAAAAGAAGGCAGAATAGAATAAGTGTAGAAGAAGAGGCTTTCATGGAAGTCCTGGAAGCATCACTGGGATACTATTGTTTTGCAAGAATGTATTTATTTTAAAATCTCTATTACACAGCTTAGAAAATTATGGTTTCAGTAGGTTCATTACTACATGCCAACAGTTTTGATATAAAATATGAAAAGGACTAAACGTTAAAAACAAGCTGGAAGTTAAATTACTTCAGAAGATGGCACGAAATTAAAACTGTAGTTTCCCTACAGCAAGGCGCTAGTTGCAAAGCTTTACAAAATGCAAAAAGCACTGTACAAAAAGCAGGTACTAATGGCTTATGAAAATATGAGCAATTGCGACAAAAACTGGGAGGACGTTGATAAAATCCTTTCCATGAGAAGAACAACAACAGCAGCAACAAAATGTCCAGGTGCAACAACACCCTAAAAATAACATTAAATCTTTTGGTGGCACTTGTTTTCTTGTCTTATTTAAGCAGTAAGGAAAAGTCATCGGAATTAATCAGTTCAAATAAATGCTTTTCACAGTATGCCATGCTTGTGTGTGTCTGACAGCTCGTAGTCTTTGGGAGTGAACCCCAAGGAAAAATCCATACCTGATGCATTGTGGGACATCTTTAGGAAAAGAAAAGGCTAAGCGCACATCTGGAGACAGTTGAATGTCATCTTGTATGCCTCCTTCTAGCAACTCCTGCAGCCAAACTGGTGCCAAACATATCATTCTGGTTTCTTTTGGACCACATCAGCGAGGCCACTGGACCAAGTCTTGTCATCTGGGCAGCCGAGGTCTCCCATACACACTGCCCAGGCCTGCGCCCCAGAGAGATCACTTTGGTGCTGCCGATACAGCAGAAACAACGCAGAAGGCAGTGGTTACAAGTTACTGGTCTCTGCAGCCACAGCAGACGCCGTGATTCTCCAGAGGATTGACTCCTCCCCCAACGGAGCACTCCAATGTGTCTTGAGACGGATGGGCCATGCCTAAGGGGTTCAGGAGTGAGCGGAGGTGAGGAATAGGAGGCACAAAAGGAAGCTGCATTTGTCCTCTAAAGTATTTGCTGCATTGGAGTCTTAACTGGATTTCACAGGCTCCCCAGCGTCACCGCCAATAAAGATTACGGATAAGCCAAAACCATGTGCTCTACAGGGATCAGGGATAGAGAACTATTGGACTACAACTCCCATCATCCCGGTCCATGCTGGCTGGGGCTGATGCAGCTTGGATTGCAGTATCAGCTGGAAGACTGCAGGCTCCACACCTCTGCCGCAGGTACTTGGTTGCAATACAGTAGACTCTAGGTTTGTTGTTGCACAGTAGGCTCCAAGTCAGGGATGGGGAGCATGAGGGCCTCCCGATTATATGGACTACAAGTCCCATCGGCCCTGCCAGCACCCAGCGGTCAGGAAAAATGGGAGTTGAACAGCATTCACAGGTTAGCCACCCCTGCGCCAAGTATTTACATCCAACGTAGATAAACCCTTGAGGTAAGCTTATGTTTCTTTTTTAAAAGGTTACCCGTTTAAACTTCTCAGGTTCAAAACCAAGATGAATCTAGAGGAGGCACTCGCATCTTGGAGTTGTCGATTGGCTCCTTGCTTCTCCCTCATTCCCACCCTCCAGTTAACTTGTGGAACAGGTCCTCGTCCAGCGTTTCATTCTGGTCTTTGGAACGGGTGGACAGGAAGATGTAACCCCCAATGTATTCGTGGACCACCTTGCAGTCTGCGCTCAGGCAAGCGAAAGCAATAGACACGTTCTGGTCAAACTCAATTGCAACCTGAAGGGGAAATGCAAAGAGATATATATATATATATAAAAAGCACAATTAAACCAATAATAGAGGGAGGAAAGGGATAGCCAGAGAGGAAGCCTGCGATATACAGTGGTACCTCACAAGACGAATGCTTCGCAAGATGAAAATAGCGCAAGACGAAAGAGTTTTCCGTTTTTTGAGTCGTTCTGCAAGAACGAATTTCCCTATGGTCTTGCTTCGCAAGACGAAACGTCTTGAGAGTTCTTGCGAGTTTGTTTCCTTTTTCTTAAAGCCGCTAAGCCGTTAATAGCCGCTAAGCCGCTAAGCCGTTAATAGCCGCTAAGCCGCTAATAGCCGCTAATAGCCGTGCTTCGCAAGACGAAAAAACCGCAAGACGAAGAGACTCGCGGAACGGATTAATTTCGTCTTGCGAGGCACCACTGTACCGCCCTCAACCCGGTCCTGGATGGTGTATTGATACATCACTCAGGCCTAGTTCCAGCACATTGGTTCCTGAAACATTACAGCATTAGAAGAGCTTGTTTGGATCAGACCAATGGCCTATTTAACCGTGCATCTTTTATCCAATGCCTCCACGAAGCCTGTAGGCAGGGCCTGAAGGCACAAAGACCCAACCTTTCCCACCAGTCACTGGTATTAGGAGGCTAGACTGCCCCTGCACTTGGAGGTTCTGTTTAGCTGCAACTGCTAAAAGACTGTGATAGACTTTTTTCTCATGAATTTGCCTCGGTCCCCTTGACAAGCTTGTGTCTCTCAATGCTTCTTGCAGCAGCAAATTCTGTCAAGTGAATTATGCATTCTGCGAAGTGTTTTTGCTTCTTTGCCCTGAAACTATGAACATATTTCAGAGATTATCTTTTGTGACTCCCAGCTGAGTTTACGCCATGCTCTATCCCCTCGCATTCATCGCATTTATGTCTCCCACACTCCCAGTTTTCCTTCAAATGACTGTTAAAGAAAGAAACTCCACAGCGATATTTTATATCATGGTGGAGATCGTGAGGTCCCTAAATAAAAAACGTAGTGAGTAAAACAGCCCAATATGATGAAAAACGACCCAATATAATAAAGTATAATACTGTGAATGGGGATGTGACGCATAATAAGGTAAAGGGACCCAACCATTAGGTCCAGCTGTGACCGACTCTGGGGTTGCGGCGCTCATCTGGCTTTATTGGCCGGCATGACAAAGCCGCTTCTGGCAAACCAGAGCAGCGCACGGAAACGCCATTTACCTTCCCGCTGAAGCGGTACCTATTTATCTAGTTGCACTTGGACGTGCTTTCGAACTGCTAGGTTGGCAGGAGCAGGGACCGAGCAATGGGAGCTCACCCCGTCGCGGGGATTCTGATCCTAGGCTCTGTGGTTTAACCCACAGCGCCACCTGCATCCCTCCGTGATGCATATTAGGAAACACATTAATGCAGAGATAGGGAACCTGCGGCCCTCCAGATGTTATTGGACTACAATACCCATCAGCCCCCGCTGACATGGCCAGCAATAAGGGATTATGGGAGTTGTAGTCCAATAGCCGCTGTAGGGCCACGGGTCCTCCTCCTTGCTTGCATATAAGGGTTTCTATGTACAGCAGGTACATTGTTTTGCAATTTCAAATACATCACAAAAGGGCTTTTTGCCAGGTTTATTTGTGCAAAAGGTTAAATCGCAGTGCGAGAGGCAAGTTTTCTCCAGGAAACCTTTGTCTTTACCTGCCGTATCTCCCAGTTCACGTTCCACTGTTTCATATTTGAGAATCTCCATGTCGTAATTGGGTCCCCGGTGGCTGTATCTATCCTTATCAGCCTGTTGTAAGAAATGCCCAAGAGGTCATCCTTCTTGCTTCCTTTAAATCTAAGGAGGGGGAAAACCCAGTCAATTAATTCAGCAAGTCTCTCTTAAAGCAGTTTGCAACAGAGGGAGAAAAATCACAGTCCTTTTTGGAGGTTCTGTGAAGAGTGTATAAGGATTTGCACTGGGAGAGAGGACCTATTTAGAGTGGTATTATTATTATTATTATTATTATTATTGACTCCCCTCCAGCCTACAAGTCAGTAACTAATGTAAAGAGGGATGAAATGAGAATATCAATGTTTATGATGGGATTGCGCTTCCCTCTACTGGCCAAGCACAGAAACGCAATGGTAAACGATGTTATGAAAATAGTTATCGCTAAGCATTAAACTTTCCGAAGGCTTTCCCAGGTGTTTGTTTGTTTGTTTGTTTTTAAAAAATCATATTGTGAATAAAAAATATTTTGGCCCAAACCCTGATTTAGTAGTAGCAGGGCAAAATGTAGCGACCTTGTAATGACTGTAGCCTTTTTTGCAGGGAAGAAAGCCTGTTGTGGTTGAAATCAGCCCTTGTATGTAACAGTTAAACGTTAAAGCCAGAAAAGATGTGTACACAGGACCCAAGAGAGGGAGAATGCAGTATTTAAAGACCTGAAGCTTCCTCACACACCAGCAACAGTTTCCAAAAAGACACGGTGGTAAAGGAAGCAGATTTAGCCTCGTGGGTGTTCGTGGTTGAGTAATATCTGCTCATTATGGCGCTGGCATTTTTTTTCTGGTTAAGAGCACGTGACAACAGAAAGAAAACTGGGCCTTTGGCCAGGTTACCTGATCTCATGCACTCTGAATCTGAAAAATGTTGGTGCTGCTCTCTGCCCAAACAGGACTCACCCTCAGTTATCCTGCTAACTCGTTTTGGAGCATTGGCCCAGGGACTGAACACCAGAATCTCTCAAAGGACCTGTTGATGGCATTTTACCATTGTACTGTTGAGAGTGTATTGACTCATGGTCTCTGTGTGTGGTTTGAGAGCTGCACGGTCAGGGGAAAAAACAATGCTGTCCAAGGTTGTAAAGTCTGCAGAGAGAATAATTAGGTGCACTCTTCCCACCTTAGATCAAATCTATGCTTCCAGGTGCCATAACAAAGCTGCAGAGATAGTGCAGGATAGTGCGCACCCCAGAAATGATCTCTTTCAGCTTCTGGAAGAAGGTACAGGGTTATAAAGACTAGGACTAGCCGCCTGAGAAACAGTTTCTATCCAAATGAGATTTTGGTTTTAAACACAGTATAGTCTCTATGGGAGTATATTGTATTCATTTATGGGGTATGAGAGTTTTTAGGGGCTAACCAGACTGGGATAGTTGGGAT
This sequence comes from Podarcis cretensis, assembly GCF_951804945.1. NCBI lineage: Eukaryota > Metazoa > Chordata > Lepidosauria > Squamata > Lacertidae > Podarcis > Podarcis cretensis. The sequence goes on along the minus strand of NC_137172.1, from coordinate 114,731,925 downwards.
AGTAGGCTTGTTGGTTTTTGAATGTCCGATGACAATAAAGATTAGCGCATCATAATTCCAGACCCAAAGTCAGGAATTCTATGATGGGAGTCAACTAAGGGACACCGAGGATGGAGAGGGAGAAAATATGCGACAGCCAGGTCAGTGTGAAACAGCAACCTCTTAATTGCATGTGGGAGACACCTAAACAAGTGGGAGAGCCAGTGTGGTGTAGTGGTTAAGAGCAGTAGTCTTGTAATCTGGTGAACTGGGTTCGCGTCTCCGCTCCTCCAGATGCAGCTGCTGGGTGACCTTGGGCTAGTCACACTTCTTTGAAGTCTTTCAGCCTCACTTACCTCACAGAGTGTTTGTTGTGGGGAAGGAAGGGAAAGGAGAATGTTAGCCGCTTTGAGACTCCTTCGGGTAGTGATAAAGCAGGATATCAAATCCAAACTCTTCTTCTTCTAAACAATTTCCCAGTGGCTCAGTTTTTTTACTTGCATGAATTCAACAGCTGCTTGGCTGCACCCTGTTCCAGCCTTTTTCTTCTGCCTTTCCCTTTCTCTCTGGCTGCCCCCTCTTCTCTCTCTTCCTCTTCCTCTGGCCTTCCCCTGCGACTTCACTCTCATGCTAGCCAAGGGTAAAGGTAAAGGGACCCCTGACCATTAGGTCCAGTTGTGGCCGACTCTGGAGTTGTGGCGCTCATCTCGCTTTATTGGCAGAGGGAGCCGGCGTACAGCTTCCGGGTCATGTGGCCAGCATGACTAAGCTGCTTCTGGCGAACCAGAGCAGTGCACAGAAACACCGTTTACCTTCCTGCCGGAGCGGTACCTATTTATCTCCTTGCACTTTGATGTGTTTTTGAACTGCTAGGTTGGCAGGAGCAGGGACCGAGCAACGGGAGCTCACCCCGTTGCGGGGATTTGAACCACTGACCTTCTGATCAGCAAGTCCTAGGCTCTGTGGTTTAACCCACAGCACCACCCGTGTCCCTGTGCCAGCCAAGGTCCGGGTGCAAAAAAGGAACATAATCCCCATGCAATGTAACTTGACTGTATTTTCTTTTCTTTAACATGGACTTGTCAGTCATTCCAATGTTGGTCAGAACACTGGAAGATGAGCACCAGTTTACCGACGCCTGATCAACTAGATGCTAAATGCTGCCCGCGGTTTTCCTCCCATTTATGTGCATAAAGGATTACCAGCTTCATTTAAAAATACAAAAGTGTAAAGTTCACATATTCTCCACAACCCTACAGCTGAGACCCAAAGGCATTCCAGTCAAGAGCTCTAGCAACGTGGGCCAACAACCCTAGAAAAACATACAGTGATACCTTGGGTTACATACGCTTCAGGTTACAGATGCTTCAGGTTACAGACTCCGCTAACCCAGAAATAGTGTTTCAGGTTAAGAACTTTGCTTCAGGATGAGAACAGAAATTGTGTGCCGGTGGCATGGCGGCAGCGGGAAGCCCCATTAGCTAAAGTGGTGCTTCAGGTTAAGAACAGTTTCAGGTTAAGAACGAACCTCCAGAACGAATTAAGTTCTTAACCTGAGGTACCACTGTATTCATTTATGTATGTAAACAGCAGGATAATATTAGGACTGTGCTCTTTGCAGTTGGGTCACGTGACGTCAGATGACTGTCAAAGTGGCCCACAGCTCATGACCCGGTTCACCCAACCTGCTGTATTTAATCCAATTCCACCTGGGAGAAAAATCGATGCATCTTGAAGAACATTGTCAGGTCACCAGAAATCATGTTGCAATTGTCACAGCTTCTGTTCAAAATCACCTCTGCTTGATCTAATTGCCAACTCACTTGGCGCTCAGTCAAAACGAAGGAAGCAGAAGAGCTCAGTGAGCCACCTGCCATTAAATGGTCACATTGCACTTACCTCACAATGTAGTACGATAAGCCAAACTCAGGGAGCGACTGCCACGCCTGGACAAACCTCAGCTTGGCTTCCACCAGAGACATGTGGGCGATATTTTGGTGCGCCTCCAAAATGCGAGTAGCCAGCTGCGAAAACAAGGAGGGGAATAGAGGTTTCGATTGACAGTTACTGATCCCGATCCCCAGAAACGTTGCACACATGGGCAGAACTGGTATCCCCTAATCACATGGGCAAGAGGCCTTAAATGGCTACAGGTGGCTTTGATTTCCCGTAGCTTTTGTTTTCTTTATCACCCAGGGTGTGGGTGGGGAACTATGAATGGTATTTGATGCCCAAGAGGAATTGGTGACTGTGGTTTACTACAGGGCTGCCTGGTGCAATACATAACAAGGCAATCTTAATGGAATCCAATGCTGGAGGAGACTCTTGAGAGTCCCATGGACTGCAAGAAGATCAAACTTATCCATTCTTAAGGAAATCAGCCCTGAGTGCTCACTGGAAGGACAGATCCTGAAGCTGAGGACTTTGGCCACCTCATGAGAAGAGAAGACTCCCTGGAAAAGACCCTGATGTTGGGAAAGATGGAGGGCACAAGGAGAAGGGGAGGACAGAGGATGAGATGGTTGGACAGTGTTCTCGAAGCTACCAGCATGAGTTTGACCAAACTGCGGGAGGCAGTGGAAGACAGGAGTGCCTGGTGTGCTCTGGTCCATGGGGTCACGAAGAGTCGGACATGACTAAACAACAACAAATGGAATCCAAAGGTGAGGGAACTGACCAGCTAGGGTTGTTAGAAGCAAAACCTTAACACACAATGCTGGGAATGTAAGAAAGTAAAAAACTTCTAGGAAATGATATATAATAAGATGAAAAAGATGTTGAAATATACATTTCTTAAAAAGTCAGAAGCATTTTTACTTGGTATTATAGGTGAGGATATTAATAGACAGGATGTTAAATTGTTCCTATATGCAACAACAGCGACAATAATATTGTTGGCCCAGAAATGGAAGCAAGAAGAAATACTGACAAAAGAAGAATGGCAGACAAAATTAATGGACTACGCAGAACTGGATAAAATGACAGGAAGGATTCGAAACCTGCGGGACCAGAGATTTACAGAAGATTGGTAGAAATATACGAACTATTTGAAGAGCAACTGTAATCAACAAATTACACAAGTAGGACTACCAGAAGTTTTATAAGGAGAAATATATGAAATATTGCAAAGAAGAGGAAGAAGAGAGACATTAGTTATGACATGTAAATGTAATAGTGAAAGTAAGAAATGTATATTAAGTGAAAAGATTGGAAAATTTTCAGATGTGATTGGTGGAAGTAAAAAAAATTGTGTAAGATATAAAAGTATGTTTAATAATTGTTGAAAATGATATATTAAAAAACTATTTTTTTAAAACAAACTTTAACACACAATGCAACAAGGAACCGAGCACATTTTTAAAAGCAATAAACGTTAGAGAGAAGGCAGGTTGGGCAGTTTTGAACTGACCCTTGCAATCTGCATTTTAATCTTCCTCTATTAGGAACAATGCAGCAATTAAGAATTGTTTCTCAAGTGTCCTTAATGCTTCAAGGATCTTTCTGTCCGTAATATTTCTTGAGGCCAGTTAAGTACACAGGATTTGGGTAGCTGAGTCTGCCTTGTGCTGGATCAGGCCATCCTGGGCACAGGGAATAGAACCTGAGGCCTCACAAAAATGCTTGCAATTTTGCCCAGCCCTGCTCTACTCTCTTATACCCATTCTGCAGAAGGAAAACTGATTTATACAGGGTCAATAAAGTGAGGACATGAGAAACTCACACCTCCCAAATTCAAGTTCAATACTCTGTATCTGTTGTATAAAGCTGGCTCTTAGGTTATTACGTGCAGATCTCATCGTTTAGCAGGGTGACCAACCTTTTTTATTTTTAAATATGATTTTTATTAAATTTTCTGTTTTACAATTTCAGATAAACCTTTTACATACTTAAGATATCAATGACTTCCCTTCTTTTTCCATGGTTCATTTTATATATCTTATATCCTTGCATATTTTACATAAACTGTACCAATCAGTTTTCCAATATTACATCCATCAAAACTTATTTACGCTGTTGAATTTATCTTAATGCTGCCAGAGTTTTCAGCTGCACAATTAATAAACGTTTCTCAATCTCCTTTAAACGTAGGTTCTTCTTGTTCCCTTATTCTATATGTTACGTCTACAAGCTGTGCATATTCTGTCAGCCTAAGTTGTCAATCTTTTTCCATTCTCCATTTTTGGGCTAACCAAACATGGGCCGCAGTTGTCGCATACATAAATAACCTTTTCCAACACCTAGGGAATTTCAGTCTGAATTATGCCCAACAGAAAGGACTCTGGTTTTGGGGGGAAGGTAATTTTAAACATTGTGACCAACCTTTTAAAGTTTGTGGGCACGTTTGGATTTAAAGTTTGTGGGCACGTTTGAATTTGGGAGTATGTGCCATGGACTCTGGATAAAGGTTAAAGGTAAAGGTAAAGGTACCCCTGCCCGTACGGGCCAGTCTTGACAGACTCTGGGGTTGTGCGCCCATCTCACTTAAGAGGCCAGGGGCCAGCGCTGTCCGGAGACACTTCCGGGTCACGTGGCCAGCGTGACATCGCTGCTCTGGCGAGCCAGAGCCGCACACGGAAACGCCGTTTACCTTCCCGCTGGTAAGCGGTCCCTATTTATCTACTTGCACCCGGAGGTGCTTTCGAACTGCTAGGTTGGCAGGCGCTGGGACCGAGCAGCGGGAGCGCACCCCGCCGCAGGGATTCGAACCGCCGACCTTTCGATCGGCAAGTCCTAGGCGCTGAGGCTTTAACCCACAGCGCCACCTGCATCCCTTTGGATAAAGGTTAGATCCAGTACAATTAATCTGAGCCTGGAAAAACATATAGAACTGGAAAGGGAAATGGGAAAGAGCGTCGCTCTTCCAACTTCATCTTGATATGCTTTTCAAAGAAGAAAAGGGAAACCACCCTCACCACTTTATGACCAACAGGGAAGTGTGTGTGTGTGTGTGTGTGTGTGTGTGTGTGTGTGATCTTCCAAAGCTTCATGGGTTCAGAGGAAGACCTCAAACAGTCATTGGACCCACGGGTGTCATGCTTCTGCCTCTCATCCCAGTCTAAGACCTTGCTGAAGAAAAATACATGCTTTTGGCTTTGTTAAGCAAGAATCATTTGAATCAGGCTTGAGTCAGCTTGACAAGGAAAATCTGCTCTAGATCCCGCTGTTATTTCCTTCTCCCAACCCCTCGCCCCACCCCCGGTTACCTGCTTCGACTTGTATTTCTTTGCATATCGTGGCGAGATAAAGCATTCCGGCTTCATATCCATGCTTTCCACGTCAGAAACGTCCTGGGGAGCAGCAGTTCTGCTTTTCATTTTTAAGAAAGATAAGATGTTGTGGACCTCTGGATGGTAGGAGCTGTCGGCCATCGTTTTCCCTTTGGAAGCCAAAACGCAAGCGGCCATCCACCTGGCATACTGGTTTTCCTGCAAAGAAGACAGTCAGCGAAGAAGAATAAACTTCTGCAAACAATCCTTGCACCGTCGTTTGCTTTCTTCTGCCCCACCTTGCAGTTGCTTGAACCAAGGGCCGGCAAAGTGGTACCCTCTCGTGGCAAAGGATGGTGGAGGGCCCCATGTTACCTTCCCCCTTTCTGGTTAAGTTTAGACGCAGCCCCTAATCTGAAAGCAACAGTGTAGGGCCTACACTTCACTTGCATGAGTTCTTTGCAAGGAGACTGGACTAATTCAAGGAGGATCAGTAAACAATGGCTACCAGTCACGATGGCGGCACTCAGGTTCAGAGGCTTTCTGTCTCCGAACAACAGCTGCTACCTTTGCCCCTTGTAGTAATAATAATAATAATAATAATAATAATAATAATAATAATAATTTATTATTTATACCCTGCCCATCTGGCTGAGTCTCCCAAGCCACTCTGGACGGCTCCCAATCAAGTGTTAAAAACAATACAACATTAAATATTAAAAACTTCCCTAAACAGGGCTGTCTTCAGATGTCTTTTCAAGATCGGATAGATGCTTATTTCCTTCACATCAATGTAAACTTCCAAAGGATACTTGGCATTGCTGATGTAGCCATTGGCCTGATCCAGTAGGCTCTTCTTACGAGGAATTACTGGTTACCTATCCAGCAATTAAATATATGGGGTTGAGAGTGGTGGTGGTGATGTTAGGGCAAGAGGCTGGTTGCAGACCCTCCAGGTGTCCCTATTTTCCAAGGACGGTTCTGGATTTACAGGGGAGATTAAATCTGAGACTTCTTCCTTGCCTGGTGCTGTAGCTCCTTTGCTCCAGAGGGGCAAACCGAGTGCCTTGCTTTCAACTTTTGTGAAGCTCAAACAGTTTTCTTCTTAAGAGGCGCTTAGAGGACAAAGTTTGAACAACACTCCCAGGTCTGGAGAATTCAGGGTATTTTGAACGGACAAGGTTGAGGTTATTGCTGAGAGGTTTGTGAACTTCAGATCTTATCTGAAAGACAGATTTCACCCAGACGCTGTGCTAATTCCCTTGTTTACACTGGCCTCCCCATAAATCTCCCCACTCACAGACTGGCTAGGTGAAGGGACCCCTGACCATTAGGTCCAGCCGACTCTGGGGTTGCGGCGCTCATCTCGCTTTATTGGCCGAGGGAGCCGGCGTACAGCTTCCGGGTCATGTGGCCAGCATGACTAAGCCCCTTCTGGCGAACCAGAGCAGCGCACGGAAACACCGTTTACCTTCCCGCCGGAGCAGTACCTATTTATCTACTTGCACTTTGACGTGCTTTCGAACTGCTAGGTTGGCAGGAACAGGGACCAAGCAACGGGAGCTCACTCCATCACAGGGATTCGAACCGCCGACCTTCTGATTGGCAAGTCCTAGGCTCTGTGGTTTAACCCACAGCGCCACCCACGTCCCTAGGAGGCTCTTATAGGACAAAGGCTCTTATAGGACACTCCCAAGTCTGGAGAATGCAGGGTATTTTGAACGGACAAGGTTGAGGTTATTGCTGAGAGGTTTGTGAACGCCAGATCTTATCTGAAAGTGAGATTTCGCCCGGACACTGTACTAACTCCCTTGTTTACACTGGCCTCCCCATAAATCTCCACACTCACAGGCTGGCCTGCATTGTAAAGGAACATAAATCCAAGGCTATAGATGGGGAAAGGAGTTCGCCCAGGGGGGCAACAGCCTCCCAGCAACAGCAATAGCCTTTCCAGCAAGCTGTTGCTTAATGGAGAAGTTCGACGTGAGGACAGGGCTGTGTCTGGGAAGCTATTGCTTGGGCTCTGCCTCCCCACCAGGTGAACCACTCCTGATATGTGGAAGCCAACCCACAGCCTGGTTCACTGTTGTCCCTTCTGTGTTGTTAACTCGTTCCCTGCACAAACCCCATTTCTGTGCATATGCCTCATGTTATGTACTGAAGTTCTCACCATGGGCCAGCAGGGGGATACTGTAGATAGTTATGCAAATGAAGGTTCGAAAGTGACGTTCAGCGATTGGATAGTTTTAGAAAGTTGTTACAGTAACGTTGTACTGGAGCTCTATATAAGCAGTCTGACTGAACCCTTCAGTTCAGTTCTGTTCTGGCCTCTGAATAAACAAGAGCTGTTTGAAGAATGGCTGTGTTGTCTGATATGTTCACCCACAACTTAACACCTCACTTCACTGGCAATATTTAGGCCCTGCAGTCGTTCCCCGTGCCTTGCAATGGCAGCCTCTAAAGACTTCCTAAGCTTCGCTGTAATGCACACAATGGACCTTAAACCCTCCTATAGAATTTGGGTTAACCCTTTTTTGCTACTCACATTATCACATCTCAGGTGCACTTCATTCATTCCGTCGGCTACAGGGATGAGTAACTTAATCCCGTACTTTCTGCCTGACACACTCACGTCCGGAACAATCTCACATCCTGATTGACAGAAGGCACAAAAAGTCAGAAGCAAAGAGTAGAATGTGTCCTTTTATTTAAAATGCATCTCTTAGTTATTTGTGGGGCTTGCCTGGTGTTTTTACACAAGTAGAATATGTGCTTTTATTCAAAATGCACCTCTGGGTTACTTGTGAGGCATAGGAAAATTTGTTCATTATTTTTCAAAATATAGTCCGGCCCCCCACAAGGTCTGAGGGACAGTGGACCGGCCCCCTGCTGAAAAAGTTTGCTGACCCCTGGCTGAACTGGTACCTCAGGTTAAGAACGGTTTCAGGTTAAGAACGGACCTCCGGAACGAATTAAGTTCATAACCAGAGGTACCACTGTACAGTATTAAATGTTCAAAACGGGATCCTGTGTAGGGGATGGGAGAAAGCCCTGAGATTTGGAAGAATCTCTTTATATGAATATACTTTTTGATTCTTTGTTTATAACTTTGTATTTGAAAAACCAATTAAAATGATTTAAAGAAAAGAAAGAAAGCAGATTACACGGTGCTTGCGTGGCAAGACCCTCAAGCTCACCCCCCATTAGAGTAAAGAAATTCATACAGACATGGATGTTTTGTGTAAGGTTTTTGGGCAAAATTTTGGCCACAACTTTTTGGTTTACAGGAATGAGAGCGGTATTGGCTTAGGCATTGGCAAGACTATTTCTGACTCCTGCCCACTTTGCAGGAAGTCTGTAAGGGTAAACCACCCAAAGGGAAATTGCTTCGGGGGAACCCGCCTGCAGCTCTCCTCGGTGTTCCCAGAGGCCTGGCATGGCCCTAGCCCCTCAAGCGGACTTCAGACAGGATCCAGGCCCCAGATTCCTTTAACAGAATACCCTTGAAATAGAGGGGCAGGCAATGGCTGACCTCCCCTCCCCTATTCAACAATAAGCCAATGCCTAACTGCCAAACCTTACAAAGTTGTGATGATTGCTAAGAGGTAGGCAAGAACCAAGTAAGGTAAAGGTAAAGGGCCCCTGACCATTAGGTCCAGTCATGGCCGACTCTGGGGTTGCAGCGGTCATCTCGCTTTATTGGCCGAGGATGCCGGCGTACAGCTTCCGGGTCATGTGGCCAGCATGACTAAGCCGCTTCTGGCGAACCAGAGCAGCGCACAGAAACGCTGTTTACCTTCCTGCCGGAGCAGTACTTATTTATCTCCTTGCACTTTGATGTGCTTTCGAACTGCTAGGTTGGCAGGAGCAGGGACCGAGCAACGGAAGCTCACCCTGTCACGAGGATTCGAACCGCCGACCTTCTGATCGGCAAGTCCTAGGCTCTGTGGTTTAACCCACAGCGCCACCCGTGTCCCTAAAAACCAAGTGGCCCGTGCCAATTTGCCAAATGGAAAAATTCTTACCTGATCCCCGACTCAAGACAGCCAACCAACCAAAGGCCAAAGCAAGGCCAAAGAACACTTAAATTAAAGGGAGGGAGGGCGGGTGTTTGGCAGGGCGAAGCGGGAGCCTGGTACATGTCTTGCTGCCGCTTTTATACTTTCCGCCACTATCACCCTTTGACATGATTGGGCAATAGCCCTGGGTGATCGTGGTGCCACCCCGGCGTAAGGGTGATAGCTCCACCCATGCCATGGTAGGAGGAACCAGGTTGAGAGCCTGACCACAACCAGGACCATCTATTAAGATGGTTCCATTTGTGCACATATGCACCAAAAGTGAAGAGCAAAGGGGAGTGCTGTGTTGTGCTAGAAATTCCCCAGTAGGCATTCTTCCCCTGCCCAACTGCTCTGGCAGCTGTGCCACGGCCCCAGGTGGCCAGCCAATCGGCTGGAGGCTTGGGGGCGGGGTTTAGTCATTCAAATGTGGCCCGGCAGCGTTTCTCAGCCATTGTGTTGCTGCTTCTCGTCGGATCAAGACCTCCAGGAAGGACCTCCTTGTCCACATGCAGGCTGAGCAAGCGCTGAGGATGTTTAGCAGCTAGTTTGCTTAGGCACTGGAATATGGTTGTGTGTTGGAGGGCAGGGTGTGGCCATCGCCTACCCCTCCATTTTATGGGTATTCTGATAAAGGAATCCAGCGTTCGTGGATCCTGTCCTACGTCCTTGCTGGTGGCTAGGGCCGTGGCACGACCCCCGGTGACATCAGGGGGAGCTTTCAGTTGTATTTGCATCAACAGGCTCCTCCCACTGGTGGTTAACCCTTGATAAACACACCCCTCCCCGAGGGGGTGGGGTCACGCTCTGTTGTTTTATCCAATGCCTGTAATCAATAAAGTTGTGGCCTTTTTTAGCCCATTAACCTAATATACCGTGTCCATGTGTCTTATCCTCACTCCATACCTCTTAGGTTGAGCTTCTCAATGGGTTCTCCATGTTCAGCCTCCTTATTTTTAAAGTAAGAGACGGATGTGTCCTTGAAGACAAACCAATATTGCTTGAAGGCTTTCAGCGCCAGCTTTTTGGACCTGCAAATTGACAAACCAATTAACAAACCTGCCAATTAACAAACTATCTGTGTGGGGGTGGGGAGCAAGCTTGTTGTCCCCTGCTCCAGAGGTTAGGACCTAAACCGACGGCTTCAAGTTGCAAGAAAGGAGATTCCGATTAAACATCAGGATGAATTTTCTGACAGTAGGAGCTGTTTGAGGGTGGAACAGACTCCCATGAGGGGCAGTGCACTCTCTTTAATTTGAGGTTTTTAAAGCAGAGTTTGGAGGGCCATCTGTCATGGATGCTTTAGATGAGATTCTTGCATAGTAGGGGATTGGACTACATTGGACCTTCCAACACTACAGTTCTTTGTATAGTTTGAGCAGGGTGGATAAAAACAAATGATTTTTAAAAATAAAATAAATCGGATTTTTAACAATTTAAATCAGATTTTTAAAAAATTTAAATTGGATTTTTAAAATAAAATGCTTTTGGAGGAAAAATCTTTCTAAAGATAGTTTTCTATTTAAGTTACATTATAGTCCAAAGGCTATTCATTAGGAAATAAGGATTTGTTTTAAGTTTTCCATGTGTGCTAAAACTCAGTCTAAGGTTTTTTAATATATATATATATGCAATAGTTAACATACATGGTCACATGTGTGATAATGTTATTGTTTTAGTTAAATAAATTGTTTAAATTGATATTAAGAAATGATTATTTTTCTCCTTCCAAAAGTTGTCCAAATATAAACAGTTAACTCATTAAACCTCACAATAATTTCATAATTATCTGTCTATGTATTTCAAACAGTATAACAGATCAGTAATTTTTGATATAACTGTAAAAACTACTCTGAAAATTTATTATTCCAAAAATGAAACCTTCATCTGGTTGCAAATATTAAGATTATATGAGCGAGAATGAGTCTTTTTGTAAAAAAATATGATTTAAATCAAGTCTTACTGACTAGTGATTTAAAACAATTAGATTCAAATGAAATCCACTCTGAGTGTGTGCACGCTAATTTGGCTGCTCCTTCCCCCCTTGCTCTAATTTCTTGCATTTCAAAGGTCATTTCTGAGGTTCTGAGGTTCTTATTAAGAATGTCTTAATAAGAATGACATTGGTTCAGTGACAGAAATGGGTCCCTATAGCACTGTTGCCTTTGAGGGTGGTTACACAAATCCTTAGGGGCTATTGCCCTGACAGGCAGGGAACAGACTGATGCTGAAAACTGGCATTTAATCTCGAAAGCACAGCTCCTGCCCTTTGTCACTTGCATATGAATTGAAACGCTCTTTTATTAGAGGTTTCAAAAATAATCAAATTCCCTTTGAAGCACACCGCTTCATTTCTGGGGGAAATGCCGCCACCGATTAGCAAAACTAAACACTCTAATCAGAGTTCAAAGCTACAGGCAATCTCTTATCTTATGTTTTCCATAGAATTAAACGTTTGGAATCAGTCACTTCAATGGAAGAAATAGGCTAGAGACTTTCCAGTGCAAATAAGAGAGGCAACAGCAGAGCTTTATCTGAGTCACTGGAATGTTCAATTTGATCGCCAACACACACAACTGATAGCGACACAGGTAGGAGCTCCTACCTGAAATTCATGCTCATTTAACAATATACAGTCATACCTTGGATTGCAAACAGCTTAGTTCTCAGACATTTTGGCTCCCAACGCCGCAAACCCAGAAGTGAGTGTTCCGGTTTGCGAACTATTTCTGGAAGCTGAACGTCAGACGGGTTTGACGAGAACTTCCTGCAGCCAATCAGAAAGCGTGCTTTGGTTTCCCAACGTTTTGGAAGTTGGACAGACTTCCAGAATGGATTCTGTTAGACTTCCAAGGTACGACTGTACTTAGAAGTATGCAGGCAAATGTTGCCGGTAGCTGTGTTGGTCTACTACAGGCATAGGCAAACTCCGGCCCTCCAGATGTTTGGGACTACAATTCCCATCATCCCTAGCTAACAGGACCAGTGGTCAGGGATGATGGGAATTGTAGTCCCAAACATCTGGAGGGCCGGAGTTTGCCTATGCCTGGTCTACTAGGAGGATGGGGGGGGGGGAATCCAAAATAGCAACAGTAGTATTTATTCTATTTTTAAGACCAACTAAAAAGTCACCGAGAAGCCAGCCTTGGTGTTTCTTAAGCCTACCGATCTAGGTGGATGTTAAGCACAAAAGAAATGCACACATAAAAATGAGGCAGAAAGAGAGTGAGAGAAAAATATGTTGCTGGCATGATAACGGGGGAAAAAAACCTAGTCTGCAATTTATAAGGTGTGATAAGGGCTCAGTGGCACAATATCTGCTTTCTATGCAAAAGGTTCCATGTTCAATTCTTGGCACCCCCTGGTAGTACAAGGAGAGTCCTTGGTCTGAAATTCTGGAAAGCTGTGGACAGTCAGTGTAGGTGTTTTCTGAGATAGAGGGGCCAAGGATGTGACTTGTCAGCTTCCAGTCTTCCTAACAGTCTTTAAGACAGAATGGAAGAGGTGCCATGCAGACTAACCACACTTATTAGATAAAAGGTAAAAAGGTAAATGACCCCTGAATGGTTAAGTCCAATCAAAGGTGACGATGGGGTTGCTCATCTCGCTTTCAGGCCAAGGGAGCTGGCGTTTGTCCACAGACACTTTTCTGGGTCATGTGGTCAGCATGACTAAACTGCTACTGGTGCACAGAGGACCTTGACGAGTGTCAGAGCGCATGGAAACACCGTTTACCTTCCTGCTGCAGCGATACCTATTTATCTACTTGCATGGGCGTGCTTTTGGACTGCTAGGTTGGCAGGAGCTGGGACAGACCAACAGGAGCTCACCCCGTCGCAGGGATTCAAACCGCCAACCTTCTGATCAGCAAGCCCAAGAGGCTCAGTGGTTTAGACCACAGCGCCACCTGCGTCCCACTTATTAGGAACGTAGAGACATAGTACTTCCATGTGAGAATACAGAAGTCTCTGCTGCACACAAGGTTAGACCGTGAAAGGCTTAAAGTGCAACAAGGCAGCCTTGTCCAACCATGTGGCCATTCCAGTTCACAGGATAATCCTTAAAAGAAATAAAGATTAAAGAAAGCTATTTTACGGAGGTGGCTAATGGCATTCATCACATTATAGTGTTACATTGGTACACTCTGCATCTCAGCGGGAATGTTAAAATAAATTATAGCCATAAAACCTTTCAGTGCTAACTGGTGTCCATTACAGTCCGTATTTTAATTTTGCGATTTACAAAACAAAAACCAAAGAAATTTTATATGCTTTTTTGTTTTGCTTTTTTTACTTACCTAAATAGTTTGAGGTTATCTGCAAGCTTTGGTATGTCTGTGATATCCTCCTAAAGACAGTCAAGAATTGTTTTAGTGCAGTGCACTTATAATTTGCTGATACTATCATATATATATATGCACTTGGTTATAAAGTTATGTCTTGTTATTTTAATTCCCTTGTGGTATATCTTGAATCCCAACTGAAAAGCATGCCACCAAACAGGTAGCTTTTTCACATTTGGGAGAATTAGACTATCCAAAAGGTGTTCTCCAGAGCATAGCAAGTTGACAGAAAAAGTTTCTCTTTAGGACAATCTCAGCCGAGTCAGAAATTGGGGCGCGATCGGGAAGAATGGCAGATGAAGGTGATGAACTATATGGAACAGGCGGAAATGACTGGCAGAATCCGAGACCAAGGAGAAGAGTTGGTGGAAGAAGATTGGAAGAAATTTAAAGTTTATCTACAGAAACATTGTAAAATTAAGGAATGCTAGAAGGATGTTGGATTGAAGTAATGTGGTTTTAGCAGAAATGATATAAAGGATTAAGTAAAAATGGATTGTTAATTGGTGAAAGAACAGAACGTTAAATTATAGTATATTAAGATAAATCATTAGGATAGAAATAAAGATGGAAAGGATTTGCTGAAATATCTAATTGAATTAGAATACAAAAAAGGGAGGTGTGAGGAGGTCAAGGAAATAAGCAAAGGAAAGAAAGTTATGTAAAGGATTGATTTTTTTTTTAATTATCTGCATCTTTTTTCTGTTTTTTCCCCTTTGTTTTTTTTCCTGTTTAAATATGTTCTTTATTTTTTCTTTTTGTAACCTTTAAAATCTCAATAAAATCTATTGGGGGAAAAAAAAAAACAGAAATTGGGGAGCAATCTCCACACTGGGAGAGATTCAACTGAGTTGTTGCATATGCAAAACAAAGGACTTTCCCAGCACCCCACCTGTGCTCCCTAAATCTGTTCTGGAGCATAGGTGGGAAGCCCAGGACAGGTTTAGGGGACTCATGAGGGGAAGAGAAGGAGAAAGTCCTGTTGTGCAAGTGGACCTCTTTCCCCATGTGCATTAACTCACGCACTTAAGCTGAATTCCACCCCACGAAAAGAACATTTATTTCAGTAGAAGAGTTGCAACCATACAAGAGATGGACTGTCATTGGAATGGAGTCAGTTTGTGTTCCCATATTACAGGGATGGCCAAAAGGGAACCCCTGAGATGTTGCTGGACTACAGCTCCCATCAACCCCAACTATCATGACCAATGGACAGGGATAATGGAAGTCATTGTCCAACGCCCAGGTACCTCAGTTGGTTAGAGCATGGTGCTGATCAAGCCAAGGTTGAAGGGTTGATCCCCACATGACAAAGGGTTTCAACATTTTTGAGTCCAGGGCTCCCCATACCACCTACATTCTTTCTGTGGAAGCCCTGTGGGGCTCAGGAGCCCAGTTATGTCACCTGATGCCTGCAGAGCTGGCAACCTCTCACCCTTTCTCAAACAACCTCCCTTGTGGGGTGTGCCCTCAGCCTCCTCTCCCCTCTCCTTGGGAGTCCTCTGGGCAGCCGCTGCTGCTGCCCCCTGCCCCAAAGAGAGGTGTCTCCTCACACTGTCCATTCCCAACAGCAAGGGCTGGAGGACTGCCTGGCTGGGCTCCCTCACCCACTTGCTTGCTTACTCCAAGACCGCCTCAGCTCCTGGCAACCAGCACGCTCTGACCAGCCCCCAAGGCACCATTCACCTGGGGAGCTTGTAGCCAGGGCTGCTGCAACAAACAGCTGTGCAAGCCTTTGGGAGGCAGAGATGTGAGAGGGTATCAAAGGAGGAAGGGAAGGAAAGAGGGATGGAGGCTAGTGTTGCCCGTGGCACCCCTGATCACTATTCAAGGCACCCTAGGGTGCCATGGCCCACTGGTTGAAAACCATTGCCGTAAGGGACAGCTGCATATTCCTGAGTTGCAGGAGGTTGGAAGAGATCATCATGAGTGTCTCTTCCAACTCTATGAGTCTACCACTTCTGGAGGGTTTCCTGTGTTGGCCACACCTGCCCTATTGGATGTAGATTGAGAAATGCTTAGTGACAAGTCACCGACCCCACTTCTCTGCCCACCCAACGTTCTCAACTTTGACCTCTAAAAGCATGCGTGTGCATGGTATACCAAAATATTCTCTGCTTTCCCCCCTTCCAGAGTGACTTCAAGGTTAGAAAGGGCTGCCTCCACTTCATCCGTTTCTGCTTCGGTTGTGAAAACTTGTGACCCCGATGACAGTGTCAACTTGCTGATGTGGTACTACAGGAAAGATAACAAGATAAAGACAGAGAGTTGAGCAAGAGATGGTACGTTGGCTTCACATCCAGGAGGGATTTGTTGTGAGCCAGTAACAAAATCTTATGAAGCTGTCCTTTTAAAAGATGGATGCATTACAAAAGTTTCCTGCTTGGCAGGGGGTTGGACTCAATGGCCCTTGTGGTCTCTTCCAACTCTATGATTCTATGAATGCATATGAATGTTTCGTTAGCCCCCAAATTTAAAACGAGCCAAGTCCCAACCAAAGAAGAATGGCAACTTAAACTGATGGAATATGTGCAGAATGGGGACTTAACATATAGAATAAGAGAACAAGAAGAACATACATTTAAAGAAGATTGGAAAATGTTTATTGAATATATGGGGGGAAATTGTGAAACATTTGAAAACGTGGACAGCATTAAGATAAATTCTACAGTGTAAATAAGTTTTGATGGATGTAATAAGGAAATACTGAATGGTTTAGTTTATATAAAATATGAAGGGATTTATGTTATGCAAAATGAGCCATGGAAAATATCATTGATATTTTAAGGTTGTTTAAATGAATATTCTAAAATGTAAAACAGAAAATGTAATAAAAATTATTCAAAAAGAAACAGGAAAAAATGTATGCATTAGATTTGTCCCATTTTTGGATCAGCTCTCAGAAAGTCTTAGTAACAACAGCCAAGCACAACAGGAGATTGGAGTCTCCAGTTTGACCAAAGTCTCCCATTTTAATCACCGTGTATTAATGGGAACATTGTATATTTACACCCCACCTGTCCTGCAAGGAGCTCAATACTCAATTCTGTTACCTTTCCATTTTATCCGAACAACAACCCTGTGACGTAGGCTGAGAGACAGTGACTGGCCCAAGGTCACCCAGTGAACTTCATGGCCAAATCAGGCATTGAACCCTAATCTCCCAGGTCCTGGGACATCACTCTAACCACTATTCCACACCGGCTCTGTTTTATTGCATATTTTGACCATGGGCCTTAATATTTCAACATTTCAAGCAGATAGTTTTATTGTGCATTTTAACAATGAATGTGGAGCCTCCCACTTTCTGGGACTCTGTTGCAGGGGCTAGCAGGACAGCTGCCTGTTTGTTTCCACTCTGCCTGCATTGTTGTAAGCAAAGCGGGGGGAAAAAGTATAGAAACACTCTTCTCTCATCTGAAAAAAACTGATTCCTGTAGCACTCCTCCTGAAATGACCAATTGCTTGGAAGTGGCAAGCATAGAACAATGCTTTGAGAGGGATGGTCTTGTTTGCATTTCGTGTGGTTAGATTCGTTCTACCAAAGTGTAACTTGGCAGTTGCTGCCGTAAAAGACTGGGGGCACCTGTCAATTATTTACATGGGTCTCAACGGAGCTTGAAAGAGCCAACCCGTTAATCACTGCCGAGAGAGGCGGGGTTGGAGCAGGAGAAGGAAAAGGCTTGCAGAGAGGAACCAGTCTGAGCTCGGTTTATTGTGTTCGTGTCCTGGCAGGTGTTTGCCTGCCTCAGATGGGGAAACTGGTTTGTCAACTTGAGGATCAAGTACGTACCTGCAGCGCAGCAAATATGAAGGTTTCTTCCTCTGTGCAATCTATCTCCTCCAGCAGAATGGCCCAGCGGGCTTGTTCGTAGAGCTGGTTGATTCGCACTGCGTCATACTGCCAGGAGAAGACAAACAAGGCCATGTTGTGTCAGAGGCTCTCAGCCAGCGGTGGCCAACATCTTGAGTGAGCCTGTCATTATGTACAGCTAAGCAGTGCGACACACAAACACACAATGCATTTCTAATAGGAAGCAAGCCTGAGTCAGACAGAGATAGTTGCAGGAGTGAGAAAACGTTAAAAGATAAGTGGAAATCTTTAATTGAATTCATGAAGAATAGGTAGAACATTAACGTTGATGAGACCTACATTGGCTCCCAGTACGTTTCCAAGCACAATTCAAAGTGTTGGTGCTGACCTTTAAAGCCCAAAATGGCCTTGGCCCAGTATACCTGAAGGAGCGTCTCCACTCCATCATTCAGCCTGGACACCAAGGTCCAGCTCTGAGGGCCTTCTGGCTGTTCCTTCCTTGCGAGAAGTGAGGTTACAGGGAACCAGGCAGAGGGCCTTCTTGGTGGTGGCATGCGTCCCATGGAACACCCTCCCATCAGATGTCAAGGAAATAAACAACTATCTGACTTTTAGAAGACATCTGAAGGCAGCCCTGTTTAGGGACGTTTTTAATGTTTGATGTTTTATTGTGTTTTTAATATTCTGTTTGGAGCCAGCCAGAGTGGCGAGGAAATGCAGCCAGATGGGTGGGGTATGAATAATAAATTATATTATTAGTTATTACTATTTATTATTATTATTATTATTATTATTATTATTATTATTGCCAGATAGTGTGTTGCATTTGAGCTACAGACCTGAGTTCAAATACACCTCTGATGAGAGCCCTGCAACTAGGCATTTGAGAGTGACTTTCATCTTTCTTTGCACAGGAGAAAGCATCAAGCATTATCCTTCCCCAAAGGTACATGGAAGCACAGCTTGGCTTTGGTCAGGATATAAGCAATAAATTATGATTCTTATATTATAATTACAGCAGTTTTTCTATGTGGTAAATTAGTACAGTGGTGCCTCGCAAGACGAAAAGAATCCGTTCCGCGAGTCTCTTCGTCTAGCGGTTTTTTCGTTTTGCGAAGCAAGCCCATTGACGGCTTAGCGGATTAGCGCTATTAGCGGCTTTTAGCGGCATTTAGCGGCTTATCGGCTTAGCGGATAAGCGGTTTAGAAAAAGGGGGGGGGGAAGGAAAAAAACCCCGCAGGAACTCGCAAGACATTTTCGTCTTGCGAAGCAAGCCCATAGGAAATTTGTTTTGCGAAGCGCCTCCAAAACGGAAAACTCTTTCGTCTAGCGGGTTTTCCGTCTTGCGAGGCATTCGTCTTGCGGGGCACCACTGTAATGTGTTATAGTTATTGCATTGTGATATTTATAATACTGGTATTTATAGTTGTGGGAGATAGCAATGTATTATATAGATGGTGGAATTCAATGGAGTGCTGTGGAGATTGTACAGAAAGCATCTCTCTTCTCCTTCCTGGGATGTTCTGCAGTTTTCTGAACTCTCCAGAGCGGATTTGGGGCAGGTGCCTGGGTGGGTTTGCAAGATGCTAGCAGGAGTCATTGCACTGGCTTCCACTAGTGGAATGAGTTAGCTGAATCCAGTGCAGAGTTGGCAAGTGCCGCGAGGAGGGGTGGCAGCCCCTAGTTTTTCTATATTTATGTAGATATGCATTTGCTACATGAGTCGCAGATGGCCAAAACTCAGAGAACAAACAGGAAACCTAGTAAGATCCTCGCAGTTGATCTTTATCCAACATGCCCTAAGTCACGACAGACCGTGAAGGGAAGCGACTCTTTAAGAGTTACTTACTTTTGCATTCAGATCAAAGAAAGAATAGTACTTGAAGCGTAACAAAAGCTGGTCGTCCTCCTGGATACCTTGTTCCATAAGTGACCGAGAGGAATCTAACCACCTGAAAGGACGGGAGACAAAGGAACAGAGCAGGAAGGAACCTGTTAATTTGCAAGGTGTCTGGGAGAAACAAGGAAGCATATAACCATGAAATCGGGGCTTCAGGCACTGTCTTCCAGACCTATCTGGTGATCCCGGGGTTTAAATCAAGAACTTTTGGCTGTATCACTGATTTTCAGCCTCCCTTCCCCCCGTAAAAAAATCCCCCATAATACTGTAAGCTGCCTTGAGTCCCTGCCAGGGAAATTGGCAAGGCATAATAATAATAATAATAATAATAAATTTTATTTATATCCCGCCCTCCCCAGCCGAAGCCGGGCTCAGGGCGGCTAACAACATTAAAACAGTGTGACATTATAAAACATTATAAAAATGAATTAAAATCAAAATTGATGGCAACCATAAACTAAAACTTTGTAAAGATTGCCAGAGGAGGGGGTCAGGCTGCGCCCTGACCAAATGCCAGGTGGAACAGCTCTGTCTTGCAGGCCCTGCAGAAAGATGTCAAGTCCTGCAGGGCCCTTGTCTCTTGCGACAGAGCGTTCCACCAGGTTGGAGCCGCAGCCGAAAAAGCCCTGGCTCTAGTTGAGGCCAGCCTAACCTCTCTGAGGCCTGGGACCCTCAAGGTGTTTTTATTTGAAGATCGTAAGTTCCTCTGTGGGGCATACCAGGAGAGGCGGTCCCGTAGGTACGAGGGCCCTAGGCCGTATAGGGCTTTGAAGGTTAAAACCAGCACCTTAAACCTGATCCTGTACTCCACCGGGAGCCAGTGCAGCTGGTATAGCACCGGATGAATGTGATCTCTAAGCGAGGACCCCGTAAGGAGTCTCGCTGCGGCATTCTGCACCCGCTGGAGTTTCTGGGTCAGTCTCAAGGGCAGCCCCACGTAGAGCGAGTTACAATAATCCAGTCTGGAGGTGACCGTCGCGTGGATCACAGTGGCTAGGTCAGGGCGAGAGAGGTAAGGAGCCAACTGCTTAGCTTGGCGGAGATGAAAAAATGCCGCCTTTGTTGTAGCTGCAATCTGCGCCTCCATGGAGAGGGAGGTATCGAAGATTACACCCAAACTCTTAACGGACGGTGCTGGCACTAATTGCACCCCCGCAAGAGATGGGAGTTGCCCCCTCAGTCCCATGTCGTCCCGTCCCAGCCAGAGGACCTCTGTCTTCGAAGGATTTAACTTCAGCCGGCTCCCACGTAACCATCCAGCCACAGCCTCCAAGCATCTGATCAGTGTGTCTGGGGCCGAGTCCGGGTGGCCGTCCATCAACAAATAGAGTTGGGTGTCATCAGCATACTGATGGCAGCCCAGCCCAAAACTCCGGACAAGCTGGGCGAGGGGGCGCATAAAGATGTTAAAAAGCATCGGGGAGAGTATTGCACCCTGAGGCACACCACACACCAAGGAGTGGCGGGATGACAATTCCCCCCCAAGCGCCACCCTCTGTCCCCGACCAGAGAGAAACGAGCGCAGCCATTGAAGGACTGCGCCCTGGATCCCCACGTCGGCAAGGCGGTGGTCCAGGAGTTCGTGATCGACCATGTCAAAGGCTGCTGACAGGTCTAGAAGAATCAGCAGCCCCGACCCGCCTCGATCCAGCTGCCTGCGGAGATCATCTGTTAGGGCGACCAGAGCCGTCTCGGTCCCATGACCAGCGCGGAAGCCGGACTGGAATGGATCCAGAGCTGATGTTTCATCCAGAAACCTACCAAGCTGTTCAGCAACCGCTCTCTCAATCACCTTACCCAGGAATGGAAGATTCGAAACCGGGCGGTAATTGGATAGATCTGAGGGATCTAATGATGTTTTCTTTAAGAGCGGGCGCACCACTGCCTCCTTCAGTTCCCCTGGGAATGTCCCGGTGCCAAGGGACAGATTGATGATATCCCCCAGGGGGGCCCGCACCTCTTCTGGACACGCTCTAATCAGCCAGGACGGGCACGGGTCGAGAGGACAGGTGGTGGGCTTTCCAGCTCGGAGGAATCTGTCTACATCAGCTGGGGATATCCAGTCAAAGTGGTCCAATACTGAACCCGAGGACAGTCGAGGGGCCTCCAGTTCCTTTATTGTATCCAAATTGGCAGGGAGGTCATGGCGGAGCAACAAGACCTTCTCCGCAAAAAAGCTCGCAAATGCCTCACAGCTGTGTGTCAAATTGTTATTTAAATTTGGCTGTCCTTCGAGGGACGTTAAAGACCGAATTATACTAAATAATTGTGCCGGGCGAGAGCTAGCGGATGCAATGGAGGCCGAGAAGTAGGACTTTTTAGCGGCCTTCACTGCCATCTCATAGGTTTTCATAAAAGCCCTATAAGATGTTCTTGAGGCTCCGTCACGGGCACCCCGCCATACTCACTCTAGCCGTCTGAGGTCCCGCTTCATTTTCCGGAGCTCCTCGGTAAACCAGGGAGCCCGGTTTCTGCGGGGTCGCAGAGGGCGCTTAGGTGCGATCTCATTGATGGCTGCCAGGAGCTGGGTATTCCAGGCCTCAACAAGCTCAGTCAATGAGTCGCCAGGGGGAGAAAGGTCCCGCAAGGCTTGACGGAATCTATCAGGGTCCATCAGCCTCTGCGGGCGAGCCCAAATTGGCTCGCCACCCAAGCAGGGTGGGGGTGGAACGTCAATCCTGGCTTTCAGAGCATAGTGATCAGACCATGGCACCTTCATCGAAGGAAACATGATCACATCTATACCGACGCCAAAGATCAAATCCAGCGTGTGGCCTGCTTGATGTGTGGGGCCCGAAACAAACTGGGAGAGCCCTAGTGTCGCCATGGAAGACACCAGGTCCAGAGCCTGTGAGGAGGGAGTGGCATCAGCATGGATGTTGAAGTCCCCCAATACCAATAGGTTAGGGAACTCCAAGGCCCAGCCGGCCACCGCCTCCAGCAGGCCTGACAGGGTGGCTGCTGGTGCGCTAGGTGGCCGGTACACCAGCCAGACAGCCAAGCTCACCTCGGAGCCCCACACTAGGCCAACACATTCAATGCCGGGGATCGATGGCGATGGTAGAGCCCTGAAAGAACAATCTTCCCGGATTAATAACGCCACCCCTCCCCCCCGGCCCACAGTCCGCGACTGGTGAAGGGCGGAGAAACCCGGGGGCGCCATCTCTCGTAGGGTAACAGTATCCCCTTCGCGCACCCAGGTCTCAGTCACACATGCCAGGTCAACCCCCTGCGAGGTGAAGAAATCTCGCAGGGTGGCGGTTTTGTTGACTATAGACCTGGCATTGCACAACACCAGTGACGGAGGTGAGTAATCCTTGCTCACCCTACCCTCGTCTCTCGGGATGGGGCGCAGATTGGAAGGGGTACGAGCATATCCGTATCTCGATCCCCTTCGCCTATGACATCTGCCCCCACCGCCATACCTCCCTCGCCCCTCCACAGTAGGAATCCCAGGCCTCATACTTGCCTCCATTTACAGAATATAAAAACAAACAAACAAAAACAATTACAAAAAACAAAACCAATCCCCACCCCACTCCCCAACCACCCCACCCCAACCCACAATAAATCAAAACAAAATAAAAGTACATGGATAAAAACCACCGCTTATGGTGGTACAACAAAGCAAAAAAAATAAAAACAGTTTAAAACATATAAAAACACTTCCAACAACTGCTGCAGCAGCACCAGTGTCCCCGAGGCTGCGTCGGTGGTGAGCGTGGTGAGCGTAAATAGAGATACAGTGGTGCCTCGGGTTACATACGCTTCAGGTTACAGACTCCGCTAACCCAGAAATAGTACCTCGGGTTAAGAATTTTGCTTCAGGATGAGAACAGAAATCGTGCT
The DNA here is from genome assembly GCF_951804945.1 of Podarcis cretensis. Lineage (NCBI taxonomy): Eukaryota > Metazoa > Chordata > Lepidosauria > Squamata > Lacertidae > Podarcis > Podarcis cretensis. Next base: position 114,708,775 of record NC_137172.1, on the reverse strand, counting down.
CCGGCGGCGGCGGCGCAGCAGCAGCAGCAGCAGCAGCAGGAGGCCCCATTAGCTAAAGTGGTGCTTCAGGTTAAGAACAGTTTTAAGGTTAAGAACGGACCTCTGGAATGAATTAAGTACTTAACCCAAGGTACCACTGTAATAATAATAAGCCTATGCAAGGACACACTTATGACCTATCCTGGCTTGTCCAAAGTGGCTAATCCTGATATCCAGCGGAGGAGTCTCTTACCCAGCATTCAGCTTCGCTTTGTCGACCAGAGTCCGAGGCTGGTACATTTTGGCAAGTGATTCCGGTGTGCAGTTCGAAGGGCTGAAGGCAAGGTTGTTCCAGCTCTGCTTGGCCAGAGGACTGTCACCAAACCAGGCAACCGAAGACGAGACAGGTGTCCCACTGACAGGATCGTAGATGGGAGTCATGGTTTTGCTATAGAAGCCAGGGCTTGCTGAAATAGAAGAGATGAACAATTGAGTCTACAACAGCACAGCCAGTATCAAAACAAGGAAAGTGGCTTTTCCTAAAGCCTGGCTGATCTCAGAAGTGACCTTCTATAAAACAGGTATAGAGAACTCCGCTCTCTCCAGGCGATGCTGGACTCCAACTCCCATTAGCTCAAAGCAGAATGGCCAATGGTTGGGGATCATGGGAGTTGTAGTGACATCTAGAGGGGTGCAGGTTTGTCCCATCCCTGATGGAGCTGCTCATGGAAACTGAAGAAATCAAAGTCTCTTTAAGGCTAAGAGCATACTGTGGTGAAGGAATGAGGAACGAGCTAGGTGCTCCCAGTTACTGACCGCATAATGTCTCTACATGTCTACTCAAAAGCAAGACCTATTTATTTCCATGGGGATTACTCTCACGTAAAGGGGTACAGAATGACAGCCTTAATGCCATTTTTTAAAGGCTGTTCTGGGGTGGTTGGAGCAGGCGACTTTCACGTGCCCGGTACCCCAGGAACGAATTTGTATCAGCCAGAGCCTTGCTTTCCTGAGAAAGGCACTTTGTGACTCAGCTAGAGCAACAGCTCCCATACGACTGCGTTTCATTAGCCAAGACTGCAAACTGTGTCCCTTCTTTCCCAGCCAGGTCCCTTCAGTGAATCTCCTTCGTTCCTCTTGATAGCTTTCCAGGATAAGTGGGCTTCTAAGGCAAGAGATCAGTGACACAAGCCAGAAGAGATTGCTGGGGTGAAGAGGAGCCCATTCCACCAAGAAAAACTCACTCCCTTTGATAGCCAATCTATCATACTACAACTGCCCCCTTTTCAGCAGACTGATCCTGAGGGGATCTGGTGGGAGACTGAAATGGGAGGAACAAACTAGAGCAGGGTCACCATTTCTCAGGAAACATTTTTCTGATAAACTTCCTGAGATTTTCCTTTGTCACGTTCCCCCACCCAAGTAAAGAAGGCTACACTGCAGACTAATCTCCACTTTTTGCTTGGTTTTTGTGTTTTGCTTGCTTTGGCAGCCACTATTTCCGACCCTTCCAATAGCCCAGAAGAATGCTAGGCCTGAGGCACTGGGGTGGATTCAAAATGGCAGACACTTTGCCAACAGCAGCAGAATAAACAAAGCCAAACTTGGTGACAGAGGGCTGCCAATGGTGCGCCCCCACCCCTGGGAAACTGTTGAAGAGCTTCCCATCTCCTTGGAGAAACAGTTCATAAGAATCCCGAGAGCTGTACTTTACCCCTCACATCACAGCATCCTTAACACACTACAGTTCCCAGAATTCTTTGGATGAAGCCATGTGTTTTAAATACATGGTGTGGATGTAGCCTCAGTCTCTCCTTCAATTTCTCTGCCCACAGAGGGGAGAATTTCAATAGGCCATTTTGCGCACAGCTCCAGAGTTAAACTCCCACAGACAGATTGGTATCCCACCAGCTTCTCTCTCCATTTTCTCCTTGTTCAGCAGACTGAAAGATGCTCAAAGGCCTTCACTGCCGTCATCCAGCACAGCTGGCAAGAATTGTTACTGCGGAGACCATTGATTCCCTCCAGAATGTATTGATGCCTTTTTGGACTTGGGTACCAGTTTTTATAGGGACACGGGTGGTGCTGTGGGTTAAACCACAGAGCCTAGGACTTGCTGATCAGAAGGTCAGCAGTTCAAATCCCCCTGACGGGGTGAGCTCCCATTGCTCAGTCCCTGCTCCTGCCCACCTAGCAGTTCGAAAGCATGTCAAAGTGCAAGTAGATAAATAGGTACCGCTCTGGCGGGAAGGTAAACGGCATTTCTGTGTGCTGCTCTGGTTTGCCAGAAGCGGCTTAGTCATCCTGGCCACATGACTGTATGCCGGCTCCCTCAGCCAATAAAGTGAGATGAGTGCCGCAACCCCAGAGTCGGTCACGACTGGACCTAATGGTCAGGGGTCCCTTTACCTTTACCTTTACCAGTTTTATGGGTGTCACAATGCAGATGCTGGAGAATGGTTTTGCCCTTCTTCGCCATAAAAAAAGTTTGAGAAACCACCCAGAGATGGAAAGAAGAAAGAGTCCCCACCAGAGAGGAATGGGAAACTAAACTGTCAGACTATGCTAAGATGGCAAAACCGACTGGGAAACTCAGAGACCAAGAAGAAATTCAAGAAAGAATGGGGAAAGTTTATAATTTATTTAGGAGACCACTGTAAGCAGATGAAAACATTAGCAGGATTTTAATCTCACTTGTAATGCCACAAATACTATGGATAATATGGATGGTTATAAAACATAGATTATGAAGTAATATGCAATCAGAAATGTTGACAATAGGACCCACGGAGGGGATGGGGGGGGGGAGTCTCGAGATTCAGAGAAATCTCATTTTACGGATATGTATTTGGTATTGTGGGACGCGGGTGGCGCTGTGGGTAAAAGCCTCAGCGCCTAGGGCTTGCCAATCGAAAGGTCGGCGGTTCGAATCCCCGCGGCGGGGTGCGCTCCCGCTGCTCGGTCCCAGCGCCTGCCAACCTAGCAGTTCGAAAGCACCCCCGGGTGCAAATAGATAAATAGGGACCACTTACTGGTGGGAAGGTAAACGGCGTTTCTGTGTGCTGCGCTGGCTCGCCAGATGCAGCTTTGTCACGCTGGCCACGTGACCCGGAAGTGTCTCCGGACAGCGCTGGCCCCCGGCCTCTTGAGTGAGATGGGCGCACAACCCCAGAGTCTGTCAAGACTGGTCCGTACGGGCAGGGGTACCTTTACCTTTACCTATTTGGTATTGTAACTACCGTATTTTTTGCACCATTAACACTCACTTTTTTCCTCCTAGAAAGTAAGGGGAAATGTCTGTGCGTGTTATGGAGGGTATGCCTACGGGTGGCATGCCTACGGATTTTCCTCCTCTAAAAATTACGTGTGTGTTATGGTCGGGTGCGTGTTATAGAGCGAAAAATACGGTAATTTCCATTTGTAAAATCAAATAAAACATGATTTCAAAAGCTAAAAAAAACAGTTTGAAAAACTAATTCAGGTTTTGGTACAACCCCCATAATGCTCACTCAACACGTATTCCTTCCCTCTCTTTCCTCTGTTGCTTGTGACAAATTGAAAGATCACAAGTGCCTTGCTTACCAAATAAGTAAGTAAATAAACTCAGTAGTGTCTGTTGGGTTATTTACCTGGCAATCCCAAACTCACAGGAGAGTTGTTCAGATTTAAAATATCTTCTATGACTGGTTCTTTGTCTTTGTCTTTTCTCTTTTTCTTTTTCGCGTCTTCCGATGGTCTCAGTAGAGAGAGTTCTTCTGGCCGTCTGATACCTGGGACGGAGTTTCGGAAGGTAAAAATGGAAACATCTTTGAGGAGAACAGGCTGAAAAGGCTTCCCTCATTTGTGCTACCTGAGCTTTGACAAATTTGCTTGAGCTCTTGCCTATGCTTACAATATTTCATTTGCAACCCTCCCTGAATAAATTTATTATATCAAAGGGCAGCACATACACGTTATGTTTCTTTTCCTCAATTTTTCTATATTAATAAAAGTTATTTTTAGGGGAGGGGGAAACCTTGGAAATGAATAAAAATAAAATAAAAATGAACCTGACTACCTACGAGCTGGCAATTCAAACAAATTTTTGTGTGTGTTATTTTCCTTCCTTTCCCCCAATGTATGGGAACATTCCCCTTGCTTGCTTGACCAAGGTGCAGGGATGAGAACTGTAGCAATGAATCTCTACATATGTAGAACAAACATGGTCTGATGTGTATGACTGACCCTATTTTATTTTGTCAGTCAACTCAAGCAATAGAACTAACTGCTGTATTGTAGCAGAAATACTGCAGTGTTCTGAAAACACAATCAATTGCATTAGGCGCTTCCTACTTTCCCTTCTTCTTTAATTACGGTCTTATAGCCAAACAATGCTTTTATTCTGTTAATTTGGTCGCACATATTCTCCTGCGGGCTGAACTAATTTATCTGCTCCATAACTGTTATTTGTGGTTAGGAAGACTGAAGAGCCAAATTCCAGTTGAGCAATATCTGGGGCTTTCATCATAGTAATTGTGACACTCAAGACAGGTTTAGAGTCATGCGCTAGGAATTTAGATAGTGAATTGCACAGCTGTTAATATGGCTTGGGGTGACAAATTCCATCCCTGGGGAGCGTGCACGTTAATTCACATGCCACAGGAGATGTGAACGATATGCACTGCGGTCGTTCCGAAATTCATGGCCTTAAAACAGCCTTATTGCGTTGAGGCAGCAACCTCAAGCTGCTGTGTCGATGCAAACGCCATTAACTCTGAGATTTGTACCAGTAGGAAGATGCGTTATCACTGCCATTTTGACAGTTTCAGAACCACTCCTCCTCATCTCTCTCTAAAGATAGATCCCGTATTTTTCGCTCTACAAGACGCACCAGACCACAAGACGCACCTAGTTTTTGGAGGAGGAAAACAAGGGAAAAAATATTCTGAATCTCAGAAGCCAGAACAGCAAGAGGGATCGCTGCGCGGTGAAAGCAGCAATCCCTCTTGCTGTTCTGGCTTCCTTGATAGCTGCGCAGCCTGCATTTGCTCCATAAGACGCACACACATTTCCCCTTACTATTTAGAAGGGAAAAAGTGAGTTTTATAGAGCAAAAAATACGGTAAATAATTTTATTGCAATGGTGCATTCCATTTTTCTTCGCAAAAACAAATCCAAAGTTGCTCACCGGGGGTGGGGGTGTTGAAGTGTAAAGGAAGTGGGGTTGATTAAGTATGGGGAAGGATAGTTTGCAATGGGGTTGACAAGTAGGTGGGGCAGCGAAGCGAGCAGGGGCAGAAATCCTAGTGTGTGTCTGTGTATACTCTATCTGTCTGATATTCATCTCTGCTTCACATTAACCAAGGTATATATATATGAGATTTTTTTCTGGATATAATAGGTCCCTAACGTTTAGACTATATCCTCTTTCTTTTTTGAGAGAAAATGTTTCTATTCTTTCTTTCCTTTTTGGAATAACTTATTATTATTATTACGTTTTTACATCAAGTTTAAGGTACATAAAAATAAAACACATAGAACAATACCCGTAACAAATGAAACAAACAAGTGTGGGACAATCAAATGTTAAATCAACAACAAAGTGCTTCCGTATCCTTGCCAAATATAGTCCAAAATCTTCCGAGAGTTGTGGGAGGGTGAAGAATGCCCTTAGACTTAAGTTATATGCTCGCTAAATAAAGGTAAAGGGACCCCTGACCATTAGGTCCAGTCGTGGCCGACTCTGGGGTTGCAGCGCTCATCTCGCTTTATTAGCCGAGGGAGCCGGCGTACAGCTTCCGGGTCATGTGGCCAGCATGACTAAGCTACTTCTGGCGAACCAGAGCAGCGCACAGGAACACTGTTTACCTTCCCGCCAGAGTGGTACCTATTTATCTACTTGCACTTTGAGGTGCTTTCAAACTGCTAGGTTGGCAGGAGCAGGGACCGAGCAACGGGAGCTCACCCTGTTGCAGGGATTCAAACTGCCAACCTTCTGATTGGCAAGTCCTAGGCTCAGTGGTTTAACCCACAGTGCCACCCGCGTCCCTCGATAAATTTATATCATATGGCATAAAATTGATCTGCTTCCGGACCATTTCTTCGAGCCTTTACTTGAAAGGTAAGGTTTTCCCTCAGAGCAATTTGCCACATTTCCTTGTATTCTTTTTTCTTAGAATTCAAACCCAATTGTTCAACCCTCTGCAGCAATAGGAAATAAATCTGCCCAGAATCTAGGTGAGAGTTCTTCTGCTATCTTGTCCAAACTGCTTTCAGTGCAGGAATCTTTTGACGAACCCACAACCTTGAGATTAAAACTTCCATGCTCTACTGACTGAGCTAACTGAGTCAGAAACCCAACTCATTCATTCAGTGTTTCCTCTTTGGACTTGCTCCCCATGACCCTCACTGTCTTTGTTGCCCTCTTCTTTACTTATTAATTTATTTAATATACTGCCCTTTATCTGTAGATCTCAGGGTGGTTCCTGCTCCCGTTAGCCTTCTTTGAACAGCTGTGCCCAGAGTACTCTAGGTGGGGTCTGGCTTAGCCTACATATAGTAAAGGTAAAGGTAAAGGGACCCCGGCCATTAGGTCCAGTCGTGGCCGGCTCTGGGGTTGCAGCACTCATCTTGCTTTACTGGCCGAGGGAGCTGGCGTACAGCTTCCGGGTCATGTGGCCAGCATGACTAAGCCGCTTCTGGTGAACCAGAGTAGCGCACGGAAACGCCGTTTACCTTCCTGCCGGAGCAGTACCTATTTATCTACTTGCACTTTGACATGCTTCCGAACTGCTAGGTTGGCAGGAGCAGGGACCGAGCAACGGGAGCTTACTCCATCGTGGGGATTCGAACCGCCGACCTTCTGATCGGCAAGTCCTAGGCTCTGTGGTTTAAACCACAGCGCCACCCACGTCCCTTTTCTACAGATAGAACCTCTGATCTAAAGAAGTGCATACAGCAGCTCCTTCCATGCAACAAAGGATAACTGCTCCACAACATAAACCATAATTGAAATACCACCCAAAGCCGTCTGCAATGCAGCGTCGGGTGGAGAAAAGAGGAACACTGTTCAGAAAAGTAAAGAGGTTCCTGGGCTGTTTGAAAAGCTGATTGTAGATCACAACCAACCTTACATACCGTATTTTTCGCTCTATAAGAGGCACCAGACCACAAGACGCACTTAGTTTTTGGAGGAGGAAAACAAGAAAAAATATATTCTGAATCTCAGAAGCCAGAACAGCAAGAGGGATCGCTGCGCAGTGAAAGCAGCAATCCCTCTTGCTGTTCTGGCTTTTGGAATAGCTGCGCAGCCTGCATTCGCTCCATAAGACGCACAGACATTTCCCCTTACTTTTAAGGAGGGAAAAAGTGAGTCTTATAGAGCAAAAAATACGGTATATGGGCAGAAAGTGCTTATATAGATTCAAATAATAATAATAATGCACAGGTGAGGACAGGCTGGATTTCATTTAAATCAATCGATTTGATTTAAATCAATCACGATTTAAATCACTAGTCAGTAAAACGATTTAAAACATTTATTTTTTTACACAAAGACTCATTCTTGCTCGTATAATCTTAATATTTGCAACCAAATGAAGGTTTCATTTTTGAAATAGTAAATTTTCACAGTAGTTTTTACAGTTATATAAAAAATGACTGATTTGGTTATACTATTAGAAATACATTGACAGAAAATTATGAAATGATTGTGAGGTTAACTGTTTATATTTGGACAACTTTTCTGCTGAACTTTATTGGAAGGAGAAAAATAACCATTTCCTTAATAACAATTTAAACAATTTATTTAATTAAAACAATAAAACATTATAGCATATGTATCCATGTTTGTTAACTGTTACATATATATTTTTTTAAAAAAACCCTTAGACTGATTTTTAGCACACATGGAAAACTTAAAACAAATCCTTATTTCCTGATGAATAGCCTTTGGACTATAATGTAACTTAAATAGAAAAATATCTTTAGAAAGATTTTTCCTCCAAAAGCATTTTATTTTTAAAATCCAATTTAAATAAAAAAAATCCATTTTTTTATTTGATTTATTTTTTTTAAAAAAAATCTTAGATTTTTATCCACCCTGGGTGAGGAGGACCATATTTCCTTCCTGCGACAGCTCCACATGTGGTGTTGCTCTGTAAAATTCCCCCTGACCCTGGCAACTTGGAAAAGGTTTTTCTGGAGCAATGAGAATTGCAACTGAAAAGTGCATGGATGAAAAGCCTTGGAGAATGCAGAGGAGACACTGCATGATGGTAGCAGCTCTGTCTAGTATTGGGCTTTCATCCAATTAGTTTGGGATTAACCCACTGAAGCAAACAGTACAGTGGTACCTTGGTTGTCAAACTTAATCTGTTCTGGGAGTCTGTTTGACTTCCGAAACTGTTCGAAAACCGAGGCACGGCTTCCAATTGGCTGCAGGAGCTTCCTGCACTCAAGTGGAAGCCACGGAAGTCGCGCTGGATGTTTGGCTTCTGAAAAATGTTCACAAACCAGAACACTCACTTCCGGGTTTGCAGCGTTCAGGAGCCGATTTCTTCATGAGGCAAGCCGTTCAAGTATCAAGGTACCACTGTATAAAATATCTATACACTGGTATCTCGGGTTACAGATGCTTCAGGTTACAGACACTTCAGGTTACAGACTCCGCTAACCCAGAAAAAGTACCTTGGGTTAAGAACTTGGCTTCAGGATGAGAACAGAAATCGTGCAGCGGTGGCGCGGCAGCAGCAGGAGGCCCCATTAGCAAAAGTGGTACCTCAGGTTAAGAACAGTTTCAGGTTAAGAACAGACCTCCAGAACGAATTAAGTTCTTAACCCGAGGTACCACAGTATACAAGTAACATAGATAACTGAAGAAGCAACTCTTTTGTTTAATCACAGAAGCAGAAAGCTCATTCTTAGATCATCAAACAGCCTTAGGAATTATAACCCGCACCGAAGAACACAGGGCAAAATTTACCAAAGCCAGATGTTGTTCTGTTTCCATCCTTTGCAAAGAGTGGTTTCATGGGAAGCCAACCACAAGGCAAAAGATATGGAAGGGATTGCAATTGTGGGAAGGGACATTGGTCAATGGCAGAACACAGGCATTGGGAGGCAGCCTTGTCTGAAAACCTGCAGAACTGCTGCTAGTCACACTTCCGGTTTACTGCAGAGCCGATTTGCAAGCGGGATTCAGCCCTCTGGGGAGAATCCAGCTTTTCGGGGGGAAACAGGGGTTTTGCAAGGGCGCCGCAAGACCCCAAAAGCCTCAGTAGGAAAATCCTGAGGACAGGATCCCTGCAAGCCATAGAGCGGTCTCTCCGCTGCCAAATAAAGCTCCTTTAAGGAGCAAAAAGAGCAGCGAGATTGAGACGCCGGCGTGGGACGCCATTTTCTACCCTCGAGAAGCGCAGCCTCAAGCTTGTTCGGCATAGCAGTAGACTCCAAAATACTAAAAAATCCGGCCTTAAGAGAGAATATTATGAAAATGATATACAGGTGGTACATGACACCAGCCAAGCTTGCAAAAATATATCATTTGCCCGACAATAAATGTTGGAAATGTAAAGAAAATGAAGGTACATTCTTTCACCTTTGGTGGACGTGCCCAAGGATTAAGGCTTTCTGGGAAATGATATATAATGAAATGAAAAAAGTATTTAAGTATACCTTCCTGAAGAAACCAGAGGCCTTTCTCCTGGGCATGGTCAGCCAATTGGTGCCAAAAAAGGATAGAACTTTTTTTATGTACGCCACAACAGCAGCAAGAATACTCATCGCAAAGTACTGGAAGACACAAGATCTACCCACCCTGGAAGAATGGCAGATGAAAGTAATGGACTACATGGAATTGGCGGAAATGACTGGCAGAATCCGAGACCAGGGAGAAGAGTCGGTGGAAGAAGATTGGAAAAAATTTAAAGACTATTTGCAGAAATACTGTAAAATTAATGAAAGTTAAAATGATGTTGGATTGAAACGAAGTGGTTTTAGCAATAAGGTTAGAATGAATTTGCAAAAATAGACTGATAACAGATGAAAATATAAAGTTACAATGTGTTAAGACATTGGATTAAGATTAAAACAAAGAGGGGAAGGATTTGCTGAACTAATTATGTGAATTGGAATACAGAAAAGGGAGGTGTGAGGGGGTCAGGGAAATAAGTAAATGAAGTATAAGCTATGAAAAGATGGATTTGTTTTTAATTGTTTGTTTTTTCATATTTTGTATTCGTAACTTTTTTCTTGTATCTCTGTACTTTTGTATTTTTTCTTATTTTTTTCTAAAACCTTAATAAATATACTTAAAAAAAACCCACGAAAAAATCCGGATTTAATTGGCGAAACAAATAAGAAATGAATAAGAAGTGGTTAAAACGGTGGATCATCAGGGGTGCTGATGGAAATCTAAAAAGATTGTATAAGTGATAAGTTTTGTGGTATATTTTATAATTTATATGTTAAAATCAATAAAAAATTTATATATATATATATATATATATGTGTGTGTGTGTGTGTATGTGTATATATATATATATATATATATATATATATATATGAATGAACTGCTGAAGGTACTAAGTTAGAAGGAACAATTGTCTGACTCAGCATTTAATGCATCTTTGTATACTACTAATTGTGTTAGCAACACATATCCAGGTCACCAAATAGAACTACCCAGAGTCTTGGAGACTTACCAAGGGTCCTGCAGATGTCTCCAACTACCTTGAAGACCACAGACGAGAAGCTAACGTTCAGCCTCACCGTTTTCATGCTCGGCAGGCGAAGGCGCAACATTTTGTGCTGAACAGTGAACAACAGCTTGGCATCTGCTTGCACCCCATATTTATCCAGCGTCCAGTGAGTTTTTAGAAGCCAGCACTGCTTCTGCTCCCACCAAAGGGCATAGTCTGACCAGTCCTGCGACACTCCTGGGAAAAACAACAAAACCAAGAACAAGTATTAACAACCTGCTAAAGGTGATTGGTCAGGGATGATGGGAGTTGTAGTGCGATAACATTTTTAGGGCTGCGGGTTTCCCATCCCTGAGATCAAAGAACAGGTAACATTATAAGCCTTCTTATGTAAACACAAATCCACCTGGCTCTACTTTGCACCTAGGCTGGTGAGCCAGATCCTTATTTTTCCCAATTCCCCAAGTTTGATAGGTAGGTGCCGCTGCCTATCTGTCTATCCCATGATGTCACCATGACCTCAAGTGACCTCTTTTCGCCACATGTGGGGCACGACACTTGGAAGCCCCAACAATCAGTTCAAAGCCTAATTTGAAAGAAGAAAGAACAAGCCTTTGGTTGTTGCTCTTGTTAATCAACGAAAGCCGGAATCTCTTGACCAAACTTGGCCCTCCAGCTGTTTTTGGACTACAACTCCCATCATCCCTAGCTAACAGGACCAGTGGTCAGGGATGATGGGAACTGTAGTCCCAAAACAGCTGGAAGCAAAACAAAACGTACAATACAAAATTAGAATGCAGCAAAAGATTAAAAGCATTGGGAGGAACTCAAGTGTTGCACTACTGAGTCATTCTGTCAGCGCAAACATTTCTGCTTGTCGCACAGAATAATCTCCCCTCTTCTCCCCATGCACACCATTCTGGGGGTTCTCCTGACCCCCACCCCACCCCTCACAGCCAATTTTGGGGGTAGCAGGAGCCCTGTTGCACTAATGGGACTTCTTGTACTAACTCCCACTAATGCAACTATTTAGTTGAATCTAGCCCTTTATTCTAGTGGGACGCAGGTGGCGCTGTGGGTTAAAGCCTCAGCGCCTAGGACTTGCCGATTGAAAGGTCGGCGGTTCGAATCCCTGCGGCGGGGTGCGCTCCCGCTGCTCGGTCCCAGCGCCTGCCAACCTAGCAGCTCGAAAGCACCTCCGGGTGCAAGTAGATAAATAGGGACCGCTTACCAGCGGGAAGGTAAACGGCGTTTCCGTGTGCGGCTCTGGCTCGCCAGAGCAGCGATGTCACGCTGGCCACGTGACCCGGAAGAGTCTCCGGACAGCGCTGGCCCCTGGCCTCTTAAGTGAGATGGGCGCACAACCCCAGAGTCTGTCAAGACTGGCCCGTACGGGCAGGGGTACCTTTACCTTTACCTTTTAGCCCTTTATTAACAAAAAGGGTTTATCCTGCAATTGCTTAAACAGGACACATCCTATCCCCTCCCTCCAAAAAACATGAACACCAATGAAGAGTTGTTGTATAGTGACACTTGAAGAAACTGCCCGTATAAGGAAATTAACCAAAGTGTTCTGCTTTGGTTCATATACAGAAAAGTATATATCTTTGAACTCACTGATTTGTTCCACGAGCTTAAGCATCACTCCTCCAATGTGCAGATCTCCCGATACTTGGAGGGTACTTTCCTTTTGCTCCCCTCCACACTGGTGATCGATAGCAACAATGAGCTCCCAGGAACTGGAACCATATTCATTCGACGAAGTCATATTGCTACTGAAAAGGCTCAAGAATGGAAGAAAAGTCAACATCTGTTCAGAAAGAAAGGAGGCGAAGGGAAAAAAGAGAGGCATTTTTTTTTACCCGGCTGTGAAGGCCACTTCACCTAGTTTAGGACCAAGATGACTGAAGCCAACTAAAGATATTCCCATGAATGTTTGGCTGGTGCCTTCATTATATACCTTTAGGCTCCAGGCAAAAACATTCCTCTTTAACCAGGCCTTTGCCTGATTGACGTCCAATGCCCTTTTAAAATGTGATGGGGGTGTGTGTTCTTGGGTTATTTTTGTTTCTGTTTTGATTATTTATTTTGTGTTTCTATACTGTGATTTTATGTTGTGAACTGCCCTGAAACCTGTGGGTATAGGGCGGCATGCAAATTTAATAAATAACAGTAATTATTTCTAAATAATTACTGCTTACAACCAAAAACATGGTTGCCATCAATTTGATTTGAATTAATTTTATAATTAAATAATTTTAGAATGTTGTGTTATTTTATTGTTGTTAGCCGCCCTGAGCCCGGCTTCGGCTGGGGAGGGTGGGATATAAATAAAAATTATTATTACTAAATGATATTATATCCTGAAGTGCATTCAATAGTTTTCAATGGCGATGCCTTTTCCGGAGAGATTCTGTGGATACATCCCATTCAAAGCAATCCTTGGAATCTTCCCCCCACCAATAAACAGGAACAACCACTAATTAAATTCCAAGGAGCTTCTATGAACTATTATTTTCCTGAACTCTATGACCCAGCAACAACAAAAGAAAATCCCCTGCTATCCATCAAACTCAATAAATATGCCAGATGTCTCTTGTTTTCAAGGTCTTGTCTTTTTCTTTAACACTCCCCTCCCTCCAAAAACACACACACACTCTCCCCCCTCCCAATAGTTTATTCAAGACTTGAAAGTCCATTAAATCTGCAATCTTTTAAGGTGCTCCTGTGGAAGGATATTTTGGTGCAGGAAACCATGTTTGTTAGAGCAATCATCCTTATGGCTGTACATATTATTTAATCTGCTTAGAAGATTCATTCATCATCATCAATTATATTTGATGATTTGACTACCCCTCATCTGAACATCCTAGAGAGGCTGACAACAGAAAAACACAAAATACAGAATAAAACAAAAACTTATAACCTCCTTCTCACAAACACATTTAAAAAGCCATAGAATGTTAATCAGCTGAACACCTGGTGGAGGAGAAGCACTTTCACCTGGCACCTAAAGATATGTAATGATTGGCACCAGGTGAGTCACCACAAGCAGGGAGCCACCACAGGAAAGGCCCATTCTTGTGTTGTGGAGGAGACACACAAAGAAGGGCCTCAGAGATTGATCTCAGGGTCCTCTGGTTGGTTCATATGAGGAGAGGTAGTCCTTGAGGTGTTGCGTTCCTGGGCCATTAGGGCTTTATAGGTCAAAACCAGCACTTTGAATTGGGACTAGAAGCTAATTGACAGCCAGTGCAGTCAGGCTAGGATCAGTGCAATAAGCTCAAACCGTGAAGAAAAGAAGAAAAAGCTCTTCAGGCAGTGCACAAGCAATTCTATCTATCTATCTATCTATCTATCTATCTATCTAGGGATGCGGGTGGCGCTGTGGGTTAAACCACAGAGCTTAGGACTTGCTGATCAGAAGGTCGGGGGTTTGAATCCCCGCGATGGGGTGAGCTCCCGTTGCTCAGTCCCAGCTCTTGCCAACCTAGCAGTGGCGTAGCGTGGGGGGTGCAGGGGGTGCCGGCCGCACCGGGCGCAACATCTGGGGGTTAGGGTTAGGGATAGGGTTAGGGGGCGCAAATCCAGGGTTAGGGGGCGCAAATTACTTGCCTTGCCCCGGGTGCTGACAACCCACGCTACGCCACTGCAACCTAGCAGTTCGAAAGCATGTCAAAGTGCAAGTAGATAAATAGGTACCACTCCGGCGGGAAGGTAAACAGTGTTCCTGTGCGCTGCTCTGGTTCGCCAGAAGTGGCTTAGTCATGCTGGCCACATGACCTGGAAGCTGTACGCCGGCTCCCTCGGCCAATAAAGCGAAAAGAGCGCTGCAACCCCAGAGTCGGCCACGACTGGACCTAATGGTCAGGGGTCCCTTTACCTTTACCTATCTATCTAGCGCTGGCTTCAGGGCAGCGTGGGTTGTTTCCCCGCACAGGGCGCTGAGCCAAGGAGGCACATAACAACAACAACTATATTTATATCAGTACCAGCTGAGAAGATCTGGAAAAAAGAAACTGTGCCTAAATGAATTATTGTGAAACTAATAAATATTTAGTGGTGGCACCAAATTTTGTCCTCGCTCAAGGCATCATATTAAAGTCCAGCTTTGAGAGATATATATGCAAATGAATAAATCTTCTAAGTAGATCAAATAATATGGATAGCATATCAGAGTGTGTATATATGTAAATATGTGTGTGTGTGTATAAACACAGGACCAAGACATTCTCTGATATGCTATCCATATTTTTTGATCTGCTTAGAATATTTATTCATTTGAAAAGGAAAGAAAAAGCTCTCCCAGCAGTTTACAAGCACTTACCTATATATGTGTTTGTGTGCTTTTAATGTTGTACATTGTCCTGGGATCGTTTGATAAAGGCGGTACATAAGTTGAAATACACACACACACACAGTATATGTATATATATACATATATATATATCTCATATATATATATATATATATATATATATATATATATATATATGAGAAAGCTGGGAGGGTCTACTAACTTCTGTGGGCGGTAAGCGTTAAGAACTATCTTCAAGAGAGGACTCCATTCAGATACTTTTTGTATTTGTATTTGTTTTTTGTTTACATTAAGTTTTCTAGATCACGAAAAAAGCTTTAATAATAATCTAAACAGCAATACGTGCGCACGGCCTCCTCTAGTGCCTTCCTAAGGACTGGCAGACGTGCTGCTGCAACTCTCGAGTCGCCCGCTTCCCGCCCTCTGGAAGTAACCCGCGCGCTCCCCACTCCCCATAGCACAGCAACGGCGCAGGTGTTCCCACTGACTGAGCTGCTCCGAATCGAGGGCTTCCCTTCCGTAAGCAGCCTAGGAAATCGCGAGCGCGTTGGCACCAGCCCCGGCCACCCGGGCTGCCCCAGATCCCCACCCGATAAGTCTTTGATGGTGCCCAAATCCACGCGCTACTCACTCGCTCCTTCCCAAGCCGGGCGCCGTCTCTGCTGCTGCTGCTGCCGCCGCCACCGCCTCTACCCGTCCCGGAGGAGCCGCTGGGTGCAGGTCCCGACAGCTCCAGCCCAGGAGGTGCCTCCCTCCTTCCCCGCCAGCCCCACCCTCCGAGGCGGCGGGGCCCCGAGGAGCCGGCGCAGGTGCGCCGATGACCTGCGCTCTCGTCGGGCCCCGTGCGCAAAGACGCACGCCTGGCCCGGACGCGAGATTCCTCAGTCTCCTCCCTGTCTGGCACCGGCAGGCAGGCAGGTAAGAACAAGCGAGCGCGCCGGGCGGAGCTTCCTGGAGACGCCTCGGCGAAACGCACGCGGGTCTTTGCCAGCGTCTGGCTGGAGCGAAGAGGAACGTCGTCGAAGCCAAGGAATGCGCCTCCTGCAGTTCTCTGCGCGCTGACTCCGAAGGAAATTGCGCTGGGGTCAAGGAGTAGGCTTGTTGCTCCCCAGTAAGGATGCGCATCAAAGGATGGGGCATCAATTTTTGGCCTAGCTCAAGGCACCATATTACCAATCCCACCCTTGTTTTGAACATGAAAAGGTGCTACAGAAAGGAACAATTACACAATGGATATGGTTAAGCATGACTGCTGCAGTCACGAAATTAAAAGATGCCTGCTCCTTGGGAGAAAAGCAATGACAAACCTAGACAGCATCTTAAAAAGCACAGACATCACCTTACCAACAAAGGTCCATATAGTTAAAGCTATGGTTTTCCCAGTAGTGATGTATGGAAGTGAGAGCTGGACCATAAAGAAGGCTGATTGCCGAAGAATTGATGCTTTTGAATTATGGTGCTGGAGGAGACTCTTGAGCGTCCCATGGACTGCAAGAAGATCAAACCTATCCATTCTGAAGGAAATCAGCCCTGAGTGCTCACTGGAAGGACAGATCCTGAAGCTGAGGCTCCAGTACTTTGGCCACTTCATGAGAAGAGAAGACTCCCTGGAAAAGACTCTGATGTTGGGAAAAATGGAGGGCACAAGGAGAAGAGGACGACAGAGGACGAGATGGTTGGATGGTGTTCTTGAAGCTACCAGCATGAGTTTGACCAAACTGTGGGAGGCAGTGGAAGACAGGAGTGCCTGGCATGCTCTAGTCCATGGGGTCAAGAGTTGGACACAACTAAACGACTAAACAACAACAACAACAACAAAGGATGCGCATGGTGGAAGCGTCGTAGTCTCCACTTCCCCATGTGCACATGTTGCGTGCAAGAAGAGCCCCTCTGTGGATCGGGCCAAGGCCCCGTCTGGTTCAGTTTCCCATCTCAAAAATGGCAAACTAGCAGAGGGAAACCCCCAAAGCAGGGGTGCAAACTTGAATAAAATATGGGGGGCGGCAGCTAAGCCCCTCCCTGCATAATCAATCACAAGATGTGGGGCACGCATACTATCAATGACAGTGCCCATCAACTGGGGGGCCTGGCCACCTCATATTTTATTGGGGGCCCTGAAATGAGCTCTGCATCTAGGAGTTGGCTCCTATGTCCCAAACACATACAGTGGTACCTCGGGTTAAGAACTTAATTCGTTCTGGAGGTCTGTTCTTAACCTGAAGCACCACTTTAGCTAATGGGGTCTCCTGCTGCCGCTGCGCTGCTGCTGCACAATTTCTGTTCTCATCTTGAAGCAAAGTTCTTAACCCGAGGTAATATTTCTAGGTTAGCGGAGTCTGTAACCTGAAGCGTATGTAACCCGAGGTACCACTGTATATAGAATTATTAAAAAGTTATTCTTCTGTATTGTTGTTTTCGGCTAAACAGCACAGAAATTAAATACATCCTATGAAGTTCAAGAGCTGTGTTACTGCATTCTAAGCAATGAGCTGCTGTGCAATTTCAATACATTCAGAACTTTCAAAATGTTTCCTACCTGACTAAAACCATACATTCTAAACTGAGGAAACAGCATTTCCCGTAAGGATACTAAATAATCTGCTTGTTCCAATGATGATTGCAGAGGGAAAACAAATGTCTACCTAAAATAGAAACATAGCTTTACTTAGAACCTATCATTTCAAATGTGTGCTGCCACAAGTTTTTGGTGTTCTAAATGAATCCTGATCAAACAAGAGGCACACTAATTCGACAACAGTTGGTTCCCTTCTAATTTATGCTAATAATGGTCCAAGATGCTTAGCTAATGACTTCATATTCACATTATAAAAAATATTCATATTCACTATAAAAAAATGAAAGCGTTCCAGTGATAGGTCTATGGGAAGTTCAGGTGTATACAGTGGTACCTCGGGTTAAGTACTTAATTAGTTCCGGAGGTCCATTCTTAACCTGAAACTGTTCTTAACCTGAAGCACCACTTTAGCTAATGGGGCCTCCTGCTGCTGCCACGCCGCCGGAGCCCGATTTCTGTTCTTATCCTGAAGCAAAGTTCTTAACCTGAAGCACTATTTCTAGGTTAGCAGAGTCTGTAACCTGAAG
This sequence comes from Podarcis cretensis, assembly GCF_951804945.1. Classification (NCBI taxonomy): domain Eukaryota; kingdom Metazoa; phylum Chordata; class Lepidosauria; order Squamata; family Lacertidae; genus Podarcis; species Podarcis cretensis. The sequence goes on along the minus strand of NC_137172.1, from coordinate 114,690,697 downwards.
CGTATGTCACCTGAAGCGTCTGTAACCCAAGGTACCACTTTACAGTGATAAATACAGATTTCTAAGTTCTGGTTGTTGCAACAAAAACAAATAGTTTTGTGGCAGCTTAAAAGCCCAGTAGGTTTATTGCGACACATAGGCTTTCCTTATCCTGAGCCAAACCATTGAGTCATCTGGCTCTGTATGATCTATATTAACTGCCAGCATTCCTCAAGGAATTCATGCATTTCTTTCTCCCAGTTGTACCTGGAGATAAGGTAGGGGGAAAAAAGAGAGGTAAAGGTAAGGTAAAGGACCCCTGGACAGACTGGCCACTATATCCTCACATGGATGTGTCCAACCAGAAGGAGAGGCACAAGCCATTGTGATGTCACGCTGATGCTGAAGGAGAGAGAAACTTGCCAATGTACCAGCCCACAACTGCTGTTCACCTGAATAACAAGGAGACACTGCCCGGCACGCCAACACATTGCTCACCATGTTCATGAGAATTATGTCCTTTGCACCTTGGACTAAACTGGGGTTTCTTAACTTGCTTTTACTGTCTTGTTCCTGCATATTAGGTTCCCTTACCAGAGGTCTATAATAACAAGGTAACAGTGGCATAGCGTGGGTTGTCAGCACCCAGGGCAAGGCAAGTAATTTGCGCCCCCTAACCTGTGGATTTTAGTAGGGGCAGAGAGCTGCTAGTGCGAGCGCGCCCCCCCCCCAGATGTCGTGCCCAGTGCGGCTGGGCCCCCCTGCACCCCCACGCTACGCCACTGCAAGGTAATGAATCAACCACATTTATTTGTACACAAAAGGTAGGTAAAGGTAAAAGGTAAAGGACCCCTGGACGGTTAAGTCCAGTCAAAGGCGACCATGGGGTTGTGGTGTTCATCTCGCTTTCAGGCTGAGGGAGATGGCATTTATCCGCAGACGGCTTTCTGGGTCATGTGGCCAGCAGGACTAAACAGCTTCTGGTGCAACTGAACACTGTGATGGAAGCCAGAGCGCACAGAAATGCCCTTTACCTTCCCATCACAGTGGTACCTATTTATCTGCTTGCACTGGCATGCTTTTGAACTGCTAGGTTGGCAGGAGCTGGAACAGAGCAACAGGAGCTCACCCTGTCAAGTGGATTTGAACCACCAACCTTCTGATCAGCAAGCCCAAGAAGCTCAGTGGTTTAGACAGGACTGAGCCTGGGAACTTCTCTGCATGTCAGGAATATATCATTCCACTAAGCCTTTTCCCACTGCTTGCCAACAGCTGACAGATATATCACACACTTATCTGGAGAAAAATAATATTAGTAACAATAACAACTGTTACATATACTCTACTTTTCAGCTAAACTGTGATCAAAGACCATAAAATGCAGGAGAAGTGGTAGGACTGACCAAGCCCATGGTACTGGTGCTTGCCTTAAAACAGCTAGGAGGAGTTTAGCTGATGCTTTGTTGCTTTGTCTCCACTGATGCTGTGTTTTTATATAGGTAAAGAAGCAATGCTGCAAAAATAACATTTAAACAGTCTTCAGTGCTCTTTCTTCCAGAGGAGACCAAACTCTGGTAGCATCCACTCTCCTCCCAGCCCCCTGGAGTCTTATCACAAGTCAGTTAGTTAGAAATGTAAGCAAACTAAGAAAAGCTAAGGGGAACTCTAGAGTGTCACTATTTTGTGGGATGGCGCATACCAGATATCCAGGATTAAAGCCTTCTGTTGTCTAGATTAGGCTTCCTCAACCTCGGCCCTCCAGATGTTTTTGACCTACAACTCCCATGATCCTTAGCTAGTAGGACCAGTGGTCAGGGATGCTGGGAATTGTAGTCCCAAAAACATATGGAGGGCCGAGGTTGAGGAAGCCTTGCCTAGATTAACAAACACACTTTTTTTAAAAATGTGGGATTTTTGCAGCTGGGATGTGAAGAGTGTGGGAGGAACAAAAGATTAATAGGAAGGCCTATAAACACCCTACAAGCAGCTTAGGATGAAATCTTCTTGTTATATAGTTTTCCTGTAAACAAAACACAACAAATGCTCACTAAAGACCTGTCACAGTCTAATTACTGTGTAAGCTTTGGGCAAACAAATCAGGATGGTTGTTGAGTAAACTAACCCTAATGGACTCCATTTTTCAAAACAGATGAAAGATCATGGAGTTGTGGGGTGAGGAAGAAGTTGGTTAGAGAGCCCAGGGAAATATTTGGGACACTGGACATGAAGATTCCTATAGCTCAGATTATGGACACACTATACCTTTAAAACACATTCAAAGCTCATTTCCCCCCTCAAAGAATTCTGGGCACTGTAGTTTGTTAACGTTTGGTGGGAATTGTAACTCTGAGGAGTAAACTACAGTGCCCAGAAGAGAAAGAAATGTGTTCTGGATGTGCTTTAAAGGCATAGTGTATAAGCAGCCTCACACTACACTGGACTCAATGGCCTTGCTTGTTATGTAATTGTAAGCTCGTTGTGCCAACCTAGGCTTCCTCAACCTCGGCCCTCCAGATGTTTTGAGACTACAATTCCCATCATCCCTGACCACTGGTCCTGCTAGCTAGGGATCATGGGAGTTGTAGGCCAAAAACATCTGGAGGGCCAAAGTTGAAGAAGCCTGTGCCAACCCAACTCTATCTGTCTGAGAAGGCTCAATCCTACTGCAGGCTAGGAGAAGCAACATGAAGATACAATTGCTCTGTTTAAGATCCCAACCCTCACGGTACATATTTGTTAGAGAGGATTTCAAGGCAGAACAGGGCCAGTCCAAAATGTTTTGCTACCTGAAATGGAGCAGCATATAACACCCCCCCCAAAAAAATATTGAGGTACAGAGTAGTCAAGCATGGGGCTTTTTTCAGCTAGAACTCACTGGAGTTCTGGCACCTCTCAGGTGGATGCTATTGCCATTGCAAGAGAACCAGGGAGGTGTTCACAGTGAGTTCTGGCACCTCCTTTCCTAGAAAAATAGCAGTGTTCAAGTTGTTTTGGTCCCCGAGACACAAAGTCCCACAAGCACTGTCATGGTCTGAAGCTCAACATCAAAAAAAAAAAAAAAAAAAAAAAAAAAAAGATCATGGCCACTGGTCCCATCACCTCCTGGCAAATAGAAGGGGAAGAAATGGAGGCAGTGAGAGATTTTACTTTCTTGGGCTCCATGATCACTGCAGATGGTGACAGCAGTCATGAAATTAAAAGACGCCTGCTCCTTGGGAAAAAGGCGATGGCAAACCTAGACAGCATCTTAAAAAGCAGAGACATCACCTTGCCAACAAAGGTCCGTATAGTTAAAGCTATGGTTTTCCCAGTAATGATGTATGGAAGTGAGAGCTGGACCATAAAGAAGGCTGATCACCAAAGAATGGATGCTTTTGAATTATGGTGCTGGAGGAGACTCTTGAGAGTCCCATGGACTGCAAGAAGATCAAACCTATCCATTCTTAAGGAAATCAGCCCTGAGTGCTCACTGGAAGGACAGATCCTGAAGCTGAGGCTCCAATACTTTGGCCACCTCATGAGAAGAGAAGACTCCCTGGAAAAGACCCTGGAAAAGATAGAGGGCATAAGAAGAAGGGGACGACAGAGGACGAGATAGTTGGACAGTGTTCTCGAAGCTACCAACATGAGTCTGACCAAACTGTGGGAGGCAGTGGAAGACAGGAGTGCCTGGCGTGCTCTGGTCCATGGGGTCACAAAGAGTCGGACATGACTAAACGACTAAACAACAACAACAGTATTGATCCAGAGTAAGCAGAGTAAAAATTTAAACACATTGCAGGATCCCCAAAAACAGACCAGAGGCAATTATAGTTCATCCAGCAGAGCTCTACTGCTATTGAAGGAAAGATGAGCATAATGGTCACAAATCCAATACATTCAGGATTGCCACTGTCCATAAGAAATCCAGTTGCAGCAGACTTAACTTAAACTTACAATAACTTATACAGTGGTACCTCGGGTTACAGACACTTCAGGTTACATACACTTCAGGTTACAGACTGCACTAACCCAGAAATAGTACTTCGGGTTAAGAACTTTGCTTCAGGATGAGAACAGAAATTGTGCTCTGGCGGCGTGGCGGCAGCAGCGGGAGGCCCCATTAGCTAAAGTGGTGCTTCAGGGTAAGAACAGTTTCTGGTTAAGAACGGATCTCCGGAACGAATTAAGTACTTAACCCGAGGTACTACTGTAACAAGACTAAAACTTAACACTAAGCATACAGAACACCAAACCAGACAGAAAAGAGATAGAAAAATAAAGTAAGTGAAACCCAGGCTCCTTCTGGCCCTACTATTATAGTCATCATGACATTGACTGAAAGATATAACATAAGCAGTTTAAGCCAGCTGTACTCAGCTTTCCATAAGGAATAACCCAAATACAGTGGTACCTCAGGTTAAGTATTTAATTCATTCCGGAGGTCCGTACTTAACCTGAAACTGTTCTTAACCTGAAGCACCACTCTAGCTAATGGGGCCTCCCGCTGCTGCCGCCACGCTGCCAGAGAACAATTTCTGTTCTTATCCTGAAGCAAAGTTCTTAACCCGAGGTACTATTTCTGGGTTAGCAGAGTCTGTAACCTGAAGCGTTTGTAAGTTTGTAAGAGGTATACCACTGTATCATGAAGCTTCTTTCACACAGAGAAGCTTCTAGAAGCTTCCAGAATTAAGTAGAATAGGAACAATATCTACACATCAGATTGATACTTTCTGTACTAAAAAACGCAAACTGACACTCCCCCCTTCCGTTCTCTGGTAGCCAAAGTACAACAGTAATAAATTAAGCCATTACTTGCTACCCAAATCTCCTGCTTAAGGTAGCCAACATGGTAGTGCCATGCTATGCCCTGACGCACAACAACACACAAGAAATGATCATATGGCTGGATAACCAATGAAAATCCAGAAATGTCTGCATGAAGTCACCAGTGAGTAAACATGAGATGTGTGTGGCTGGACGGAATTCTTTCTCTGATTCAAAGGAGATCAGTAATACAAGCAAATGTATCACAACAATGTGGAGTTTCCTATAAAGTCTGGGTTAATGATTCAGATCTTTGTCATGCTTCCAAACATGAATCCCCAAATCCGGGCCCTTTTAGATGGCAATGGAATCATTTGTCATGCTCAGAAAGCTCTCTCATTGATTCAGCTTCCTGCAGACCTTCCTGTAATGTGTCATGGATTGATAGCAGTGGCAAATACAGGCGTTCTCTCTATGGGTAAGAGTTCAATAGCGAACCAGAAGCGTATTGGAGAAGACTGGAAAATAATCTGTGGATTTTTATGTGCCAGCCATCTGATTGGGTTGTCCCAGCCACTCTGGGCAGCTTCCAACATACATAAAAGTAAAATAAAACATTCAGCATTAAAAAAAACACAACTTCCCTATACAGGGCTGCCTTCAGATGTCTTCTAAAGATTATATAGTTACTTATCTCCTTGGCTTAGGGTGGGTGTCACATAACTCCATATCCTCCAACATTTCTCCGATGAAAATGGGAGTGTCCTCAGGAAAAACGGGACATTTCAATTTTTTTCAATTTTTTTCAATTCATTATATAACAAAAGGGAAAACAAACAATAGAAACAGATTCTTGTCTTATCCTTATTTTTTCTAAACATTGTTAGGTGGGCTTCCCCAAGTCCCCCCATATGATTTTCATTTTACCTCATCTTTGACAGTTTACATATATCATAATTTCTAACCATTTTTTTAATCACACTTACTTTAACCATAAAAATCTTCACATTTTATCACTTGCAAATAATACTATTTTAAAATACACTATCTTCTACTTCTAACCCTACAGCCTAATCCACTTCCAAAGCTATTCTAAGATTTTAATATTAACATATTTTTTTTCCAAATATTCCTTAAACTTCTTCCAATCTTCTTCCACCGTCTCTTCTCTCTGGTCTCGGAGTCTCCCGGTCAGTTCGGCAAGTTCCATGTAGTCCATCATCTTCATCTGCCATTCTTCTATAGTTGGTAAATCTTGTTTCTTCCAGTTCTTCGCTTGCAATATTCTTGCAGCTGTTGTGGCATACAGAAAAAAAGTAACATCCTTTTTGGGAATTTCACCCCCCACTATACCAAGTAAAAAGGCTTCTGGTTTTTTAATGTATTTTTCAACACTTTTTTCAGTTCATTATAAATCCTTTCCCAGCAGTCTTTTACCTTGGGGCACATCCACCACATGTGGTAAAAGGTTCCTCCTTTTTCTCTGCATTTCCAGCATTTACTATCATGAGTATGATACATTTTTGCTAACTTCACTGGTGTTAAATACCATCTATACATCATTTCCATCAAATTCTCTCTTAATACATTACAAGCTGTAAATTTAATTCCTTTTTTCCACAATTTCTCCCAATCCACCATCATGATAATTGTGCCTGGCCCATTCAATCATTACAGATTTTTGTTCATCTTTCATATGCCATTCCAGCAATAAACTGTACATCTTGGATAGGTTTTTTGTTTGTTATCTAATAATTCCGTTTCCAGTTTGGATTTTTCTGTCTGAAAACCGATTTTCTTATCCATGTTAAAGACTTCATTTATCATCCATTCTTAAGGTAATCAGCCCTGAGTGCTCACTGGAAGGACAGATTGTGAAGCTGAGGCTCCAATACTTTGGCCACCTCATGAGAAGAGAAGACTCCCTGGAAAAGACCCTGATGTTGAGAAAGATGGAGGGCACAAGGAGAAGGGGACGACAGAGGACAAGATGGTTGGACGGTGTTCTCGAGGCTACCAGCATGAGTTTGACCAAGCTGTGGGAGGTGGTGGTGGACAGGGGTGCCTGGTGTGCTCTGGTCCATGGGGTCACAAAGAGTCGGACACAACTAAATGACTAAACAACAACAACAACAACAACAACTGGAAGCAGGACATTTCAGGATCAAATCAGAAACCAGGACGGCTTATGTAAACCCGGGACTGTCCCTGGAAAATAGGGACACTTGGAAGGTCTGCAAATCTAGGGTTGAACTGGCCAGGACACTGGGGCAGCAACATCCCTTTCCAGAAAGCATCTTATCACCTGTTGAGACAGAACAGCAGCAAGAATACTCATCGCAAAGTATTGGAAGACACAAGAATTACCCACCCGAGAAGAATGGCAGACGAAAGTGATGGACTATATGGAATTGGCTGAGATGACTGGCAGAATCCGGGACCAAGGAGAAGAGTCGGTGGAAGAAGATTGGAAAAAATTTAAAGTATATCTTCAAAAATATTGTAAAATTAAGGATTGTTAGAAAGATGTTGGAAAAAGAAAATTAGGTGGTTTTGGTAGAAATGATATAAAGGATTAAGTAAAAATGAGCTGATGAAATTGACGAAAGAGAGGACGTTAAATTATAATATATTAAATTAAATTACTTAAATGAAAATAAGGTTGGAAGGATTTGCTGAAATAACGATTTGAACTAGAATACAAAATTGGGAGGTGTGAGGAGGTCAAGGAAATAAGTAAAGGAAGAAAGTTATGTAAAGGTTTAATCTGTTTCTTTTCTTTTTTAAGTGAATGTATTTTTATTTTGCTGTTGTACTCTTTTTTTTGTATTTTGTATTGTTCTTTTTTCTTTTTGTAACTTTTAAACTCCGAATAAATATTATTATTTTTTAAAAAAATATCACCTGTTGAGACGGGGCTGTGGGAGTGAGCAAAGGCCCGGGCATCTTGCTTTCCCAGGAGTTCTAAAATCACATCAAAACTTTCCATGTTTGAGTAACCCCAAATGTCAGTCAAGATATCTCTCCAGATTTGGATACTCTCACCCGTGTTCTGCTTGGGGACTTTGAATGAAGATGTGTGCCAAGGCAATTTCACAACAGTCGGAGACAAATGTATTTCCCCTCCAAGGCAAGTGTTCAGCTGTTTGTTTCTGAAGGTGTTTCTTGGCGCTGGGGTAGTCATGCATATTATCTCATGGAAGTTACATTGACTCAGAAGAACCTGTACAGGCAGCAAGGTTGCAACCCAATATACTGGGGAACTGTTGGCCCTCCAGATGTTGTTGGAGTACAACTCCCATCGTGCCTGAAAACTGGTTGTACTGAGAGTCGGTGGAAGAAGATTGGAAGAAATTTAAAGTTTATCTACAGAAACATTGTAAAATTAAGGAATGTTAGAAGGATGTTGGAATGAAGTAATGTGGTTTTAGCAGAAATGATATAAAGGATTAAGTAAAAATGGATTGTTAATTGGTGAAAGAACAGAACGTTAAATTATAGTATATTAAGATAAATCATTAGGATAGAAATAAGGATGGAAAGGATTTGCTTAAATATCTAATTGAACTAGAATACAAAAAAGGCAGGTGTGAGGAGGTCAAGGAAATAAGCAAAGGAAAGAAAGCTATGTAAAGGATTGATTTTTTTAAATTATCTGTATCTTTTTTCTGTTTTTTGTGTTGTATTTCCCCCCCCCCTTTGTTTTTCCCCTGTTTAAATATGTTCTTTATTTTTTCTTTTTGTAACTTATAAAATCTTAATAAAAATCTATTTGTCTTGAAAAAAAAAGAAAAAAAAGAAAACTGGTTGTACTGACCAGGGCTGGGAATTGGTTATATTGACTGGAATCTTCCCAAGATGCCCATTCCAAATTCTCAAAAAAGTGATTTTAGAGCAGCGGTTCTCAACCTGTGGGTCTCCATATGTCGTTGGACTACAACTCCCATAATCTCTGAGCTCTTGCCTTGCTAGCTAGGTGTGATGGGAGTTGTAGTTCAGCAACATCTGGGGAACCCACAGGTTGAGAAAGGCTGTTTTAGAGGATCATCTACACCAGGGATGGGGCACCTGTGGCTCTCCAGATGTTAGACTCCATCAGCCGCTGTCAGCACCACCAGTGGTCAGATGGAGCTACTGTCTACCAACATCTGGAGGGCCACAGGCTTCCTATCTATATGACTGGCAGAGGAGTTTATATCTCAAATAAGAAAATTCTCATCATCACCACTTTATTTACATCTTTAGGCGTCAAGCAAAAATGTTCCTCTTTAGCCAGGCCTTTGGCTGTTTGACATCCAATGCCTTTCTAAGGGAGGTGTGTGATTATTGGGTTGTTTTAGTTTATATTTTGATTATGTATTTTGTGCTTTGATATTGTGGTTTTATCTTGTGAACCACCCTGAGACCTCTGGGTATGAGGCAGTATATACATTTTAACAACAACAACAACAACATTTGTATGCTATTTTCTCAAAGCAGCTCACAAGCACTGGGAGTTTCCATAATAAAATATAACAACATTTCAAAAGAACTCACCAGGAACTATAAGACATATCAACCAACTCTCAATAGCCATACAAATATTGATGGGCTATAATTTTTTTAAAAAATTATCAAAGAGATAAATATACACTAATGTTTTATATATGTAGATAGCTTCGATTCTATCAATGTTTAATTCTTTCTTTGATAGTTGTTGTTTCCTATGTTTTTTGTGGTTCTTATTTTCACCTGTAAGCTGCCATCAGGGAAAAAGTTGGGATATAAATAAATATATTCTACTAATCAAGTTAAACAGTCCAGTATCAATTCATATTTAGGCCCAAGAATAAAAATACAAGATCATAATCCAGATGGCAGCAAAAATAGTATATTTCCCCCAGAATTAAATGTTGCTGCCAACCACAACCCCCAAGCAAGATCCTGCCCCGATGGTCCCTATTAGGCCCTTTGAGCAGCAGGATCAGCTTTTGTAGTTGGAGTCAGTCAGCCAGGGAAGAAGGGACTAGGCAACCTCAGCCCTCCAGATGTTTTGGGACCACAACTCCCATCATCCCTGACCACTGGTCCTGTTAGCTAGGGATGATGGGAGCTGTAGTCCCAAAACATCTGGAGGGCCACAGGTTGGGGGTGCCTGTTCTATGCTGTAATGTTAATAACATGTCTTGCCACACCTAACATGTGGAAGGAGTTAAGGAGTAGGTCTTACGTGGTTTACAGGTGGATCAGAATGGATGAGGAACCTGTGACTCTCCCTGTGTTGCTGGACTACAACTCCCATCATCTCTGACCATCAGCTGTGCTTGCAGGGGTGACGGGTACTGGAGGCCAACATCTGGAGAACCACAAATTCCTCATCCCTGAGCTGGATGATCAGTGCTATCATTTCACACACTGGTACATGTGCGTACTCACCACTTGTGAGCCTCCATCCCAATCTGGGCTGTTTGTGCATGCAGGCTACATCTCCTTGCAAACCATAGCTGTCAACTTATAGATTTGAAAATAAGGGACCAGCAGGTCCCAGCTCGAAAAAAAGGGATCAGCAGCCAAAATAAGGGATTTTGCTTAGCTTATGCATGTCAGGGCTGCCATCGTCCTGGCGCGAGGAGTTCCATCAACCCTTCCCCACCCGAGAGAGAGGGAGACTCCTGCCTGTGAGTCCGGCATGAGGTGGTTGCAGCGCCGCCGCAGCAGCTGAAACGCCACCCTTCTGTGTCCCTCCCCATCCCCTCCTCTTCCTCCTCCCTCAGGCTGCCTCCTCAGCCGCCACCACCGTCTCCGGCTTCCCCTGGCAGCGCGGTGGAAGTCTCGCAAGAGAGGGGCGGCAGAATCTGAGACCAGGGAAAAGAGTCGGCGGAAGAAGACTGGAAGAAGTTTAAAGACTATTTGCAGAAATATTGTAAAATTAATGAATGTTAGAATGATGTTGGACAGAAATTAAGTGGTTTCCAGCTGTAATGCCTTAAGAGATATGGAAAATAAGGTTTTGAAATAAGCAAAAACTAATGGTGAGGATTTGCTGAATTAATAATTTGAATTGGAATATAAGAAAGGGAGGTATGAGGAGGTCCGGAAAATAAGTTAAAAGAAAATAAGTAAAGGGAAATTCTATGTGTTTTTAGTTGTTTTTATTTTTCTGTTTTTGTATTTCTGTATTTTTGTTGTTTCTTTTCTTTTTGTTTTACAATGTATTATTCTGGAAAATTTCAATAAATATCTTATTTTAAAAAAAAGTCTCGGAAGAGAGGGGCTGCCTGCCCACCCGCTGCCACCCGCCTCCTCACGACATGCCCCTGAGGGGGGAAAGGGAGAGATGGAGACGCGGCAGCTCGTGTGCGCATGCTCTCTCTTGCGGCGGAGGACCCCGAGCCGCTGCTTCCTTCCCAAGCCGGGCAAGCATGAAACCCAGGAAATTTAAGGGACATCTTCAATCCGGGACAGCAGCGGGACACGGCGCTGGGATAAGGGAGTTTCCCGCCAAATAAGGGACGGCTGACAGCTATGCTGCAAACCCTCTTCTATCTGCAGCTAGCCTGAGAAGCCTCTGGGTTATCTGCAGCTGCTGGCAACAACTTCAGCCAAGCCATCCTACCTGGCAAGTGGCGTTGCAATTTGCTGATCAAGGCTACAAGCTGGAACATGCCATGCACCAAGCGATGAGGCCAGCCAGAGGAGGAAGCCAGGGAAGGAGCCATTCTGGCTGGGCATGTGTGTGAGAGGCAGACAAAAGGATGCAAGGAGAAGCCAGGAAGGGATGCTTGTTGCCCAGGTTTGGAAAGAAGCATCTCATGGAGCCTCCTGTCTAAAAGGTCTTTTCCCATGACCCTCCTCCCCCACCTCTTGGTCTTGCCAAAGGCAGCAGGGAGGCTTACAACCTGCTCCTCCATCATACCCAGGGGCAGGCAAAAAAAGAGAGAAGGTGTGGGGAAATCGATTGCTCACTTTTGGGAAACAGATACACTTAGACCAAAGACAAGCTGTGTTTCCATGTAGCTTTGGGAAGGGTAATGTTTGATTCTGCAATTAATCCAGAATGCGGCAGCTAGACTGGTGACTGAGAGTGGCCGCCGGGACCACATAACACCGGTCCTGAGAGATCTGCATTGGCTCCCAGTATGTTTCCAAGCACAATTCAAAGTGTTGGTGCTGACCTTTAAAGCCCTAAATGGCTTCAGCCCAGTATACCTGAAGGAGCGTCTCCATCCCCAACGTTCAGCCCGGACACTGAGGTCCAGCGCCGAAGGCCTTCTGGCGGTTCCCTCATTGCGAGAAGTGAGGTTACAGGGAACCAGGCAGAGGGCCTTCTCGGTAGTGGCGCCCGCCCTGTGGAACGCCCTCCCTTCAGATGTGAAGGAAATAAGCAGCTATCTTCTCTTTAAAAGACATCTGAAGGCAGCCCTGTTTAGGGAAGTTTTTAATATTTAATGCTGTATTGTTTTTAACACTTGATTGGGAGCCGCCCAGAGTGGCTGGGGAAACTCAGCCAGATGGGCAGGGTATAAATAATAAATTATTATTATTATTATTATTATTTCTCCTGTGCAAAAAAAAAAGATGAAAGCCACTCTCAAATGCCCAGTTGCAGGGCTCTCAACAGAGGTGGGGAACCTCAGGTCCTGAGCTCAAATACAACACACTATCTGGCTTTAAATAATAAATAAATATGATGATGATGATGATGATGATAATAATAATAATAATAATAATAATAATAATAATAATAATAATAATAATAATAATTTTATTTATACCCCAGGGTTTCCCCAGCCACTCTGGGTTGCTTATAGCACATAAAAAATGGTAAAACATTAGACATTAAAAACTTCCCTTAAACAGGGATGCCTTCAGGTGTCTTCTAAAAGTCAGATAGTTATTTATTTCCTTGACATCTGATGGAAGGGCGTTCCACAGGGCGGGTGCCACTACTGAGAAGGCCCTCTGCCTGGTTCCCTGTAGCTTCACTTCTCGCAGGGAGGGAACCGCCAGAAGGCCCTCGGAGCTGGACCTCAGTGTCTGGGCAGAACGATGGGGGTGGAGACGCTCCTTCAGGTATACTGGGCCGAGGCCATTTAGGGCTTTAAAGGTCAGCACCAACAATCACTGAAAAGACAACAGAGAAGGAGCCTCTCTGGACAGCCTTGCGTGTGTCCTAACAGTTTGGCACAATCAAATAAGGGAGGGGAAAGGGATTCGTGGAAGGAGAAACAAAGAAAATAAATAAAACGGCGTTCCCACATTATGGCCAGAAGATGTCACTGTGCCCATGTCAACCGTTTAGCCACGAATGCCAGTTGCTATCAGTTTGCACCCAAAGGAAAATTCATCGATGCATTTTAATATCCCTTGGTTACTCAGCCTTCCCTCACAGCCGACTATGAGCTGATCCCGCAGAACTGTGTTTTGTTTGTGGGATGATATGAACGTTTGACCTGTGGCGTCTCATCTGTGGTGGTGAATTCATGCGTACAAGTCACTCTGACTGGGTGCCGCGTGAATCAGCCAGAAGACCTGAAGGGCTGTCAGTTTCTACAGACACAGACTTACATGGTCTTCCAGTCTTCAGTGGTGCTCAATGGCACATTCCACTGACAAGGAACATCTACAGTGGCCAGTTGCCAAAGAAGGCAGGGAAACTGATAGTTTTTTGTCTTTGGTCTATGCCTAATGACAAGTGAGGATTTCCCCCTGTCTCCTGTAGTGTCTTAATCATGCTATTTATTTTTGTCTAGCAGCCTTTGATATAAAGTTGTTCCTACCAACCCAGCGCACTTGGCCTCGTCAGCACTACACACAGTCCCGGATTTAGGCCCTAAGCTACTGAAGGGACGCAGGTGGCGCTGTGGTCTAAACCACAGAGCCTAGGGCTTGCCGATTGGAAGGTCGGCAGTTTGAATCCCTGCGATGGGGTGAGCTCCCATTGCTCGGTCTCTGGCGGGAAGGTAAATGGCGTTTCCGTGCACTGCTCGTTCGCCAGAAGCGGCTTAGTCATGCTGGCCACATGACCTGGAAGCTGTCTGTGGACAAACACCATTCCCTTGGCCTATAGAGTGAGATGAGCGCACAACCCCAGAGTCGTCCACAACTGGACCTAATGGCCAGGGGTACCTTTACCTTTAAGCTACTGAAGGTAATGGGGCCCTTTATATTGTCCCTGTTTGTGTTGAGTATATGCTATATGGTAATTTATGGACCTAATAGGTATCTAAAGCCATTTGCACATAACAAATAGGAGCGTACACAACACAAAACACTGTTGCTGTATGTAGGTTTTATTTTATTTGTTTTTTATCTTATATTTTGCAAATATCCATCCAGTTTTTTTCTTTAATTTTTTTGGGGTGGGAGCCTAAACTATAGCTTGTTTAGCTTATACGTAAATCTGGCACTGATACACATTTAGAGCGCTAGAATACCAGTCACGGTTTCCTCCCAAATAATTCTGGAAACCATAATTTGTTAAGGCTGCTGAGAGTTTGTAAGGGGACCCCCCTGTTCAGCTTCACACAGCTACAGTTCTCAGGGACCACTGGGAACAGGGGTTGGCTGTTACAACGATGCTCAGAATTGTAGGGCTGTGTGAAAAATAGGCTGGGCGCATGCATCTCCTAACAACTCTCAGTATCTTTGCCGAACTACTGTTCCCAGGACTCTCTGGTTGAAGCCATGGCTGTTTAAAGAGGCATGAAACTGCTTTTAAAAAGGGGGGTATTGGATTGTTCTTGCTTTTATTTTTATTATGTATTTTGTGTTTTTATATTGTGAACCTCCCTGAGATCTGTGGGTATAGGGCGGCATACTAATACTAATATAGTGGTACCACGGCTTAAGTACTTCATTCATTCCTGAGGTCCGTTCTTAACCTGAAACTGTTCTTAACCTGAAGCACCACTTTAGCTAAGGGGGCCTCCTGCTGCTGCCGTGCCGCTGGAACACAATTTCTGTTCTCATCCTGAAGCAAAGTTCTTAACCCGAGGTAATATTTCTGGGTTAGCGGAGTCTGTATCCTGAATCATATGTAACCCGAGGTACTAATACTAATACTAATACTAATACTAATACTAATACTAATACTAATACTAATACTAATACTAATAGGGCCTCAGAGTGGAACTCCCCTTGAAGTTAACAGACACCAATTCATTCATCCATCCACATGGGAAATTGCTGTGGAGAGGTGTGTGCAGTTGGTAGGTCACACATTTCAGCGAAGCACTGATGTCATCTTTATTTGATGCCAAGAGATTAAGAGTTCAGAGGATCAGGAAATGTCTGCAGGACTCAGAAGTGGGTTGTGACTTCTATCAGATGACAGGTTTATTTGGACTCTCTGTGATAAGCGACCTGCTGGAAATTTCCTTTCTGAACAAGCAGTTTTTAATTCTCATTTGGAAGGTTTGTGTGCATGCGTGATAGAAAGAGAGGTTCCATCTGCAATATACAGTGGTGCCCCGCAAGACGAATGCCTCGCAAGACGGAAAACTCGCTAGACGAAAGAGTTTTCCGTTTTGGAGGTGCTTCGCAAAACAAATTTCCGAAGGGCTTGCTTCGCAAGACGAAAATGTCTTGCGAGTTCCTACGGTTTCCCCCCCTTTCCCCCCTTTTTCTAAGCCGATAAGCCGCTAAAAGCCACTAAACCGCTAATAGCGCTAATCCGCTAAGCCGTCAAAGGGCTTGCTTCGCAAGACGAAAAAACCGCTAGACGAAGAGACTCGTGGAATGGATTCTTTTCGTCTTGCGAGGCACCACTGCACATTTAAAGCAGTATTATACCACTTTAAACAGTCCTGGCTTCCCCCCAAAGAATGCTGGGAGCTGTCATTTGTTAACAGTGCTGAGAGTTGCTAGGAGACCCCATCTACCTCACAGAGATATAATTCACAGAGTCCCCTGGAAAGATGAATCAACTATTACATCACTCTGAAGTGGGGTAGGATGGGGAGAGGGGTCTCAATGAAACCCACCAGTGCAGCCGTTTAATTCTCCTCCACTTTAGCCTACCTTCTTCTTTGGTGATCACTTGTAGCTGAGTACGATTGTCTTCCAGTGTGGTTAAGAGCGGTAGATTCGTAATCTGGTGAACCGGGTTCACTTCCCTGCTCCTCCACATGCAGCTGCTGGGTGACCTTGGGCCAGTCACACTTCTCTGAAGTCTCTCAGGCTCACTCACCTCACAGAGTGTTTGTTGTGGGGGAGGAAGGGAAAGGAGAATGTTAGCCGCTTTGAGACTCCTTCGGGTAGTGATAAAGCGGGATATCAAATCCAAACTCTTCTTCTTCTTCCATAAACACGGTTTTAACAGTGGGTCTGTAAGTGACTGTGGAGGCCAATTCTGGATCTACACATCCTTCTACAGTGAAGACATATGTTTCCAGGCAGGAGTTGATCATGGTGAGGGTTTGCCAAGTGTCCCTTTCTCTTACCACATTTCTCCCTTTCGTCCCAAATTTGAGCATCTTCAAAACCCATGACACCTTTGGTAAAGGCTGTTCTCCGATTGGAGAGCTCACAGGCCAGTGTTTCCCAGTTATCAAGTGCTTATACTACTTTTTTTTTTTTTTTTAGATTTGCCCTGAGAGAGTCTTTAAACCTCTTTTGTTGACCACCAGGCATTACGCTTTCCATTTTTAAGTTCGGAATACAGTAGTTGCTTTGGAAGACGATAATCAGGCATCTGACCAGTCTAACAAAGTTGATGTTGAAGGATCATTGCTTCAACAATGGTGATCCTTGCTTCTTCCAGTATACTGGTATTAGTTCGCCTGCCTTCCCAAGTGATGTGTAAAATTTTTCAGACACACTGTTGATGGAATCTTTCGAGGAGTTGGAGATGGCGTTTATAAGCGGTCCATGTTTCATAAGCATATGGTAAGGTTGGTAGTACAATAGCTTTGTATTTTAGCCTATAGCCTTCTGAAAACAGTAGCTAATGGAAGTCATTTACAACAAGTAAACAGGTGAGCTATGGCCAATGTTACAGGTCCAACAACATTCCTACTCTGAAAACACCACCACAAAACTGGAAAATGTGGGCAATGATAAAGTTGGCATGAAGAGTTTCTCGCCTTTTGAAAACACCTCGTTAGCTTAATTCTCTGGTATTTTTTAAATCAGTGCATGTCCTTTCCTCAATTCCATGCCCAGACACTTAGCCAAATATATTTTTCCTCTTTTTTTTTTAATGCTGATTCACAATTCCCTTATTTGGTTTGGTTTCTGCTTCTTTTAACAAGTAATACAGTCATTCTGCAGGTGTCGGGGATTTCCCTTACTCGGACCTGCTTCAGAAAGGAAGGCAAATCTTTGCTGAACTGCTGCGCTGTACAAATATTTGCTGAGCCCTTTAGGATTTCTGGTATAAACTATTCAAACTGAGATCACAGAACTGATCAGAATGGAGCCAGCTTTCCTTCCTTCTGCCATAACTCAGGGTGATGACTTTTATTACACAAATGATGTTCGCCCGAGAGCAATGGGATCCTACCGCCTTTCCCTACACTGGGAAATAGCAAGCATTTCTACATCAATAATTGTCCTAAATTCCATGGAATGCATGGCTGAGATCCAAGGAACTGTGCAACTAATTCTACATGCCCAAGGAGTCTTTGGGCTGGAGTTTCAGAAACAGTAGCCTCCCAAGCCACAAAATCAAACCACTTCTGAAATAGAGGAGTTTGTGATCAGGACTGGCCCAAGACATTTGGGCGCCTGAGGCAGACTACAAAATGGCGACCTCCTGCTCACCAGGGAAAAGGGGGTGAGGGAAGATCTGCGTCAGGAACAAGTGGGGAAGGAAGATTGACATTGGGATCTGATGCCCTGGTGAATCCTGCTGCCTCAGGCAGTCACCTCACCTTGACTCATGCTTGGGCCGGCTCTGTTTGTGACAAGGCAATGTGGAATGGGGGAGTTTTCCATTAAACAACTCCCTGCCATGCATATTTCTTTCTTTTTTAAAAAAATTGTATATATCCTTTTATTATCTGTCTAGACTTGCCCTTGGTTTTTTTGTTTTTAAATTTCAATGCAAAATTATAACAAAAATTACAAACGTTGAATCCAAAATAATACAGTGGTACCTCGGGTTACATACACTTCAGGTTACAGACTCCACTCACCCAGAAATAGTGCTTCAGGTTAAGAACTTTGCTTCAGGATAAGAACAGAAATCGGGCTCCGGTGGCGCGGCAGCAGCAGGAGGCCCCATTATCTAAAGTGGTGCTTCAGGTTAAGAACAGTTTCAGGTTAAGAACGGACCTCCGGAACGAATTAAGTACTTAACCCGAGGTACCACTGTACCATACAAACAAGAAGAAAAAAGAAAAAAGAAAAAAAAGCAGGACACAAAAAAGGAAAACAAAAGAAGAACAAAAACACAAAAAACAAAAACACACACATCTACAATTAAAACCATATCATCATTCTAATCTAGTCATTACATACATATACACATGCATGCATATTTCACTGCTTACCACATACACAAAGGTAGCATTCTGAGGTTTTTCGTTTGATGAGGAATAAGAAATCAAAAGTAACAAAAATGGATCAGTGAAGGTGTGCTGTTTGAACTGCACCATGTTTCGAGATATTTCCTCTCTCCATCTCAGATAACATGTGGCACCAATGACTTCATTGGTTTTAATATAAAAAAAAATTATATAAATTTACATTTCATTTATTTACATGGTGTTTGTAAACCTGCTTTGTAGCAAATTGTTCACAAATTCAAATAGCTGCCAATTTATTCTTAAATTCCTGATCATCTGTAAAAAGGCTGCAATTCTTTTCAGTTTTCACATTGCTTGGTGCATGTTCTACCTTACAATCTTCACCCAAGGTGGAAGCATGTAAACCAGTGTGAAACCATTCCTTAAAAAAAATTCCAAATCAGCAAGCCCTAGGCTCTGTGGTTTAACCCACAGAGCCACCCGCGTCCCAGAGTTGGAAGAGTTGTCGCCAGCCAGCAAATACAATATTGTGCTAGTGGGAACAATGGGATGCTTCTAGACTGTTGATATCTTGTGGTGGGATTCAATCGCATGCCAGCAAATCCAGATTGCACAATCGAAGTTGTTTTGGAGTAATTTTGCAACAAACCTGCTCCCCCTGCACCCAAATACTGGACCTTTTGTGGTGAGGAAATTATTGTTGTAGTGGTTAAAATTTGTATACTGCCCTATCACTGCAGGTCTCAGAGTGGTTGCAACATAAAATCACAATATAAAAAAACAAAATACATCATAAAACAACCCAATATTCCTTCCCTTCCCCAACACATTTTAAAAGGGCATTGGATGTCAGACAGCCAAAGATCTGGTTAAAGAGGAACATTTTTGCCTGGCGCCTAAAGGTATATCATGAAGGCACCAGCCAAACCTCTCTGGGGAGAGCATTTAGTGGAAAGATGCGGGAAAACACTTGCTTAACATCTTGTATTATCTTTCAACTTATTTTCTGGGGGTTTTTTGATACCATTTTTGGAAGTTTTTCTAGTTGCTTTTATGCTGTGTTTGCAAATTGCCTTAGTGTGCAGGTAAAACACAATGCATAAATTAATAACATAATGATAAATATAATAATGATTTATGAAGAGATAAAGAGATGGTTAAAAACTACATTTAGCAAGAAACCGGAAGAATTTTTACCAGGAATTGTTTCAGATAATATTCCCAAAAATAAAACCAGGTTATTTAT
This sequence comes from Podarcis cretensis, assembly GCF_951804945.1. NCBI lineage: Eukaryota > Metazoa > Chordata > Lepidosauria > Squamata > Lacertidae > Podarcis > Podarcis cretensis. Next base: position 114,671,275 of record NC_137172.1, on the reverse strand, counting down.
ATATGTGATGTCATCAGCAAGGGTTATAGTGGCAGAACACTGGAAAGATAAAAATACACCCACTAAAGACGAATAGGTGGTCAAATTGTGCAAGTACTTGGAGCTTACGAAGCTGACAGATGCAATAAGAGATAAATCTAAAAAGATGGTGAAAGAAGAATGGGAATGTTTAAATTATCATCTAGGGGATAAGGGTTCATCAATAAAGACCTGGTTATATTTAGAATGATACTGCATAGGAAAATGTTCCCTGATACCAAGATGAGGGATTCTATGGAATGCAGATAGAGAGAATTGATAAGAATAATGATCTGCTGTGACCTTGACGGAAGCATACAATAGACGAGCCTTCTTGTGTTTTGGCTCATTTCCCCCTCCCCCCCTTTTTTCCTTTTTTCCTTTTTCTTTTTTCTTTCCCATCATGGCTTATTTTCTGTGCCATGTACTTTGATATTTTTTGTAGCCTTTTCCATTATTATTATTATTAAGGATTTTTCTTTTGTAATTTTGGTTGTTTATATCTATCTGTATTTGTTTAAAGCAAAATAAAAATTAAATAATAATAATAACCTCCCTCTAAACAAAGCAGAATGAAGGCTGAATAAATAGTTGACACTAAGTTCTCCACAGACAAATCGGCGTGAATGCCGAAGAAACAGGTCACGTGACCTGCGTATTACGTAGTTCCCTGTGTTCCTCATTCTCTGGTGACACAGCACTCCAAATATATTTAAGTCCTGTAGGCAAGTTCTCATGGCAGCTTACAACATTTAGGGTTGCAGAAGTGGATGAGAAGGTCCTGCCAAGCCTGGGATACCTGCTTCTCTTCACTTTGCAAACGTGCATGAGAAATTTCATAGAGGGAAAAAAGTCTGCTGGGTGTCACCCAAGTCTAATTGCCAGTCCCATGATTGATTGCTAATGCAACATGCGTTGCATAATTAGAAGAGACACAGACTTTTAGGGCACCATGTCGTTGTCAGATTCATTTCCAGTTTTTCAGAAATGCTGATATAAATGTGTTAAATGGAAACAACAGCTAATTTAATTATATCGTGGGATAAAGAAAGAGGAATGAAATTAAAACAAATCAAATCAAGGCAAGTAAAGCCATCATTCTTTAGAAGATTGCCATGTACAATGATCTGGGGGGGGGGGGAATATGGAATAGTTTCACTCTAAAGGGCTAGTAATAACCTATGAGTTTTGCAAATCCCAAATTATAAAGGCTGAGAAAGAGAGAAAGAAAACTTCAGGCTCCCTGAAGTTTCTCATAAATGCTTTCGTTTTATCTAGGACCACTTGCAATAAAAAGCTTGAATGACATAAATGGCCAATTTCCCCTTGTACCACTTTCTTCGCCATTAGGAACAATGACTGGTTATTTGTTGATTCAGAAACACTATAATCTCTGTTAAACCAAAATTCTAAAGCCATCCTGCAAGGACATTAAGTCGCATAGAAATCAATGGGACCCACTTCTGGTTTGAGAGAAAGAACATCAAGCATCTTTGTGTCCAAAGACTGAAAACAGGAATTGTTGTTGTTTAGTTGTTTAGTTGTGTCCGACTCTTCGTGACCCCATGGACCAGAGCACGCCAGGCACTCCTGTTTTCCACGGCCTCCCACAGTTTGGTCAAACTCATGCTGGTAGCTTCAAGAACACTATATCCAATCATTTCGTCCTCTGTCATCCCCTTCTCTTTGTGCCCTCCATTTCTCCCAACATCAGGGTCTTTTCCAGGGAGTCTTCTCTTCTCATGAGGTGGCCAAAGTATTGGAGCCTCAGCTTCAGGATCTGTCCTTCCAGTGAGCACTCAGGGCTGATTTCCTTAAGAATGGATCAGTTTGATCTTCTTGCAGTCCGTGGGACTCTCAAGAGTCTCCTCCAGCACCATAATTCAAAAGCATCTATTCTTTGGCGATCAGCCTTCTTTATGGTCCAGCTCTCACTTCCATACATTACTACTGGGAAAACCATAGCTTTAACTATACAGTCCTTTGTTGGCAAGGTGATCTCTCTGCTTTTTAAGATGCTGTCTAGGAATATGTGTATTTTTAAAAACACACCTTTGCATGTGACTGCTGTGTGTTTGCTGAGTCCGCTGTCCCAGGTACTAACTACTGAGGACCACCTCAAACTCCTGCTGTGATTTCTGATGGCTCCTTATGTGTGAACTGCTCTTGGATCAGACAGACTTCAGACAAAGGGCTGCCTTCAAATAGAGGACTGTCTTCTTTACAAAGCATCCACTGTAAAGTATAGCACAGAGCCAGACTGGATCCAAAATGATGCTGCCCGATACCAGTTTACGAAGCTAAAAGCAAGGAGCACAAACAACTGCCAAACATTCTAATCCGACGAAAGGCTGTGTTCATAAAATACTATTTTATTCCTTCTCCCCAAACCAGTGTTAATACTTAGCTTGCTTTTACAAGAGGCCACTTTCTCGGGTTAAATTTTGTTCATAGAGACCTTGATCTGAGCATGGACAACTCATTTCCATGCATGAATTATTACCCTGATGATTTGTTTAAAGGTAAAGGGACCCCTGAGCATGAGGTCCAGTCGTGGCCGACTCTGGGGTTGCAGCGCTCATCTCGCTTTATTGGCAGAGGGAGCCGGCGTACAACTTCCGGGTCATGTGGCCAGCATGACTAAGCCACTTCTGGAGAACCTGAGCAGCGCACGGAAATGCCATTTACCTTCCCGCCGGAGCGGTACCTATTTATCTACTTGCACATTGACGTGCTTTCGAACTGCTAATTTGGGAGGAGCTGGGACTGAGCAACGGGAGCTCACCCCGTCGCGGGGATTCGAACCGCCGACCTTCTGATCGGCAAGTCCTAGGCTCAGTGGTTTAACACACAGTGCCACCTGCGCCCCTGATGATTTGTTTAGGGCAATGCAAATATATGTCTATATCTGTTCTAGCATGCCCACTGCCATTTAATGTTAGTGCAAAAATCCTGACAGTGGACAGGACCCTAGGAAGTAAGCAAGCCCTTTGTTTTTAGTTATTAATATTATGTGCATAAACTGAAGGTGTTGTACGTGGTTCTGTCCCTCCCCATTTTTATCCTCAAAACAACCGTAAGGTAGGTTAGGCAGGGAGACAGTGAGTGGCCCAAGGTGAGCTTCATGTGGCTGAACTGGGATTTGAATCCTCGTCTCCCAAGTCCTAGTCCGATATTCTTAACCACTATACCACACTCGCTCTAATCTATGAGCCAAGTACAAGCAAGAGTGTTTAGAGAAGCATTCTCGGCAACTGCTTTCCAATGGAGTTTCCTTTCCACTTGAAAGTTATCAAAGCGAAAACATTTTCTAGGACTAAGGTAAAGGTAAAGGACCCCTGACCATTAGGCCCAGTCGTGACCGACACTGGGGTTGCGGTGCTCATCTTGCTTTATTGGCAGAGGGAGCCGGCGTACAGCTTCCGGGTCATGTGGCCAGCATGACAAAGCCACTTCTGGTGAACCAGAGCAGCGCATGGAAACGCCGTTTACCTTCTTGCCGGAGTGGTACCTATTTATCTACTTGCACTTTGACGTGCTTTCGAACTGCTAGGTGGGCAGGAGCAGGGACCGAGCAATGGGAGCTCACCCCGTCACGGGGATTCGAATCACCGACCTTCTGATTGGCAAGCCCTGGGCTCTGTGGTTTAACCCACAGCGCCACCCATGTCCCATTTTAAAAGGTAGTTACTCTGAAAAATAGTTACCCTAAATGCATGGGGCTGATTATACATGTAGCCTGGAATTGTTACGAGAGAGAGAGAGAGAAAGAGAGAGAGATCTTGTAGCACCCTGCTTGTGGTTAACGCTTAGCTGGAATGAAATATTCAACGCAGCAATAGAGAAATTAAAATAATAATTTATTTGTCAGACAAATAAATATGAGGCACAGTGGTATATGGCTACCAAGCTCTGGCCTGGCGACTTGCCATTCTGGCCAGCACTTATATTTCCTTAATCCAGCCCCCTTGCTCCTCCTGTGGCTGCCTCTGTCCAATCAGCCTGGTTGAAATTCCTATTGGCTGTTTGCTAGAACCAATCACAAAAGATACACCCATTTCCTCATGCCCTTTTTTGGGAAACAAAAAGCTATATATTCTTCTATCTATAAATGACAAATAAGTAGTAATATATCTTACATGTGTCTCAACAAGGAACCTTAATTACCAGCTCACCTCTTGCCCTCCTTGCCCTATTGCCCTCCAAAACAAATGGTTTAATCTTAAATTTTTATCTTAAACAGATGTCAAGGATCATCATTGAAAGATCTCCTTCCTTTGGAGGTCTCTAAACAAAAGCTTGACAACAATATGTGTGCTCTAAATGATGTTTCCTGCTTAGCAAGGGGGGCTGGGCTGGTGGCTGATGGCCCCTGTGATCTCTTCCAACTATATGAAATAAGAATCTAGCATAAGGATTTAACATTTCTTAGCTTCTAATTCCTTTGCATAATTACATTTAAGCCAATATATTTAATACATAACATAAATAACCTTTTAAAAGGAAAAGAAATCTTAAAAGGATCTCAGTTTAAGAAAGAAACAACTTTAGAAAAAGACTTCCCAAAATACTCTCTTCCTTTCTGCCAGCTAGATGCTTTTCCATTGCTCTTGACCTTTGAACCTTAGGAAAATATGGCTCAAGTTTAATGGGAGGCACATGGTTTTATTTTACTATTTACCCACTCTTAATTATGTTTATCTCTGCTTTTTTATCTTCTGTAATATGTAGGGTCAGTGTAACCTTGGCTGTCAGCCTGTAATTCCCTTTTTACGACTTTGAGAATTGTTTTCTGCTATAAATCAGGGGGCCCCCTTGTCTAGGAGGAAAAACATTTTGCCAAGGTTCTTAGGCAGCTGCTCTTCTGCCTGGCATGAACATTTGAAAATCTTTAAGCTCATTTTAAGATACAGGCCCTGATCAAAATATAAGCTTGATAAAAATGCAGGCTTATGATTAGATGCCTCAATCTCAGTTGGTAGAGATTCAAGGCCTACGTCAAGCAAAATGATGCTTGCACCACGGGAGGTTGGACTAAGCGACCCTCACTATCCCTCCCAACTCTACAATTCCATGATTATTGAAATATATATATATATAAAAAAATTGTCCAGAGCACCTTAGAGACCAAGTAAGTTTGTTCTTGGTATAAGCTTTCATGTGCATGCACACTTCTTCAGATACCCGAAAGCATGCACACAAAAGCTTATACCAAGAACAAACTTAGTTGGTCTCTAAGGTGCTACTAAAGGGATGTGGGTGGCGATCGGAAGGTCGGCGGTTCGAATCCCCGCAACGGGGTGAGTTCCCGTTGCTCGGTGCAAGTAAATAGGTACCGCTTTGGCAGAAAGGTAAACGGCGTTTCTGTGCGCTGCTCTGGTCTGGTTCGCCAGAAGCGGCTTAGTCATGCTGGCCACATGACCCGGAAGTCGTACGTCGGCTCCCTCTGCCAATAAAGCGAGATGAGCGCCGCAACCCCAGAGTCGGCCACGACTGGACCTAATGCTCAGGGGTCCCTTTACCCTTTACCTTTAAGGTGCTACTGGACATTTTTTAAATTTTTAAAATATATTTAAACTGCATCAGACCAACATGGCTACCTACCTGAATCTAGAACCATGATTGAGTTAATTAGTTTTATTTTTTTGCACTGATATCCCACCTTTTCCTCCAAGGTGCCAAAAATGGTTCTCCGTCTCCTCATTTAATCCCCAACAATCACCCTGTGAGGTAGGCCTGAAAATCAGTGGCTGGCCCAAGGTCACCCAGGAAGTTTTGTTGCTGAATTGAGAATTTGAGCCCTGTTTATTTAGGACCCTGCCTATTTAAGAGAATCCAGACTCTTCATAGGATACCTTGTTTTGTTACCATCCCACTTTCAGGTTTAGGAATCAGTAGCCATGTACGTAGAACTAAATGTATAGATTTATAGATATAGTTATATATGAAAATGTCAGTGTTGAGGGGAATATTGGAAGCAGCTGTGATCCGAAAGGAGGCAAAAGCACCAAGACGAAAGCCAAGCAATTAACGCAAGCATAGAGGAGTGCCATTAAATCGTAGCAAGCGGCACAGATTTTCTTTTGAGAGAAAAAAAAGGAGCGCAGATTTTTCTTCCCTTATTCCCACAACTTATGTTATTAATTCTCCTGGCATGTATCATAGTAGAATGATTGCATTTATGAGCTTGGCTACCTCTTTTAACATGATCCGATAGCTGCTTCCTAAAGCTCTTGTTTTTATATCCATTACATACCGTCGTAAGCCGCACGGAACTCAACCAGAGAGTGACTCAAAAAGGGGTTGCTCGTGTCAGATGAAGATTGCCAACTGCCTAGTGAAAAATGTGGATATAATTTTATAACATTATTTTATAATTAAAGTAATAAGTGAGGTTTCCTGCTATTGTTTAAAAATGTGTCATGATGCATTTAAATCACAGATAAAGACATCGAAAGAGCTGCTAAGTAATATGTTGGCAGCAAAGATGGTATAGAAGGGAGGGGAAGAAAGAGACATGTGCAAACAATTTCACCGGAATAGTTATGTTTATGGCATGTAGATTCTGTTTTAGGAACTCTAACCACTTAGAGAAAGTGTTTTCATTCATGCCAGAATGAGGTTAGCTTATTTGCTATTGTACATCTATGGATGTGTGTGTGTGTGTGTGTGTGTGTGTGTGTGTAACTGCCAAAGAAATTTAATCTGTCGTTTTTATGAGCAGACAATATTTTTAGCCAACTGTAAAACAGGGCCCTAAAAGGATGCGGAAGGTTAGTCGGTTTGAGTGCAATCGTGCGCCTAGATGCTCATGGATGAAGGGCTAGAATAAAGACAATGACCAGAATCCCATGAATCGCACAATCAGTTCCATGCACACAAAACGGGGTTCTGGTCTTGTGGTTCCTCAAGAGCAGTCTGTGTCATCTCTCCCTCCCTCTCTGTCCCACATTACATAGCAAATAGCTTTTGAGACGAAGGGGACTTTTCAAAGGCAGTTTTGGGTAAAGTAGGGCAGAGGGTGATGTTCATTATAAGGAGGGAAAACCTCCAAAGTCATTGCACTGGACATGGCAAAAGCCTCGGAAGCACTTAAAATAGCTCTTTGGATGTTGGCCACTGGTGCCTACCTATGCATAAGGAACAGAAAAATTGCAGGTGGCCTCGTTGGGAGTGCTTTCCATCTGCTTGGGCACACCTGCACCTCTATCTGGACAGGGATAGCCTAACTTGCGCTGTCCATGCTCTGGGAACCTCTAGGTTAGATTACTGCAACATGTTCCACATGGGGCTGCCTCTGAAGATAGTTCGGAAACTTCAGATGGCGCAGAAATCAGCAACCAGGTTGCTCATGGGGGCATTTTTACTCAGAACAAAGTCCCACAGAGGTCAATAGGATTTGCTCTCTGGTATGTTCCTGATTATTCTCGTTGTTGTTGTCATTATCATTCTGTCTTTTCCCATGACAGGGACTCAAGGCAGCTTACAGCTAAAATTTCATTTCCTTCCATTTATCTCTGGTCAGACCTCACCTGGAGTACTGTGTCCAGTTCTGGGCACCACAGTTCAAGAAGGACACTGACAAACTGGAACGTGTCCAGAGGAGGGCAACCAAAATGATCAAAGGCCTGGAAACGATGCCTTATGAGGAACGGCTAAGGGAGCTGGGCATGTTTAGCCTGGAGAAGAGGAGGTTAAGGGGTGATATGATAGCCATGTTCAAATATATAAAAGGATGTCACATAGAGGAGGGAGAAAGGTTGTTTTCTGCTGCTCCAGAGAAGCAGACACGGAGCAATGGATCCAAACTACAAGAAAGAAGATTCCACCTAAACATTAGGAAGAACTTCCTGACAGTAAGAGCTGTTCGACAGTGGAATTTGCTGCCAAGGAGTGTGGTGGAGTCTCCTCCTTTGGAGGTCTTGACAACCACATGTCAGGAGTGCTCTGATGGTGTTTCCTGCTTGGCAGGGGGTTGGACTCGATGGCCCTTGTGGTCTCTTCCAACTCTATGATTCTATGATTCTATGATCTGTGGAAGTTGGCATGTACAATCCCTTCCCTCACACACACACTCCTTTACAACAATCCTGTGAGGTAGGCTTGGCGGAGAGGTTGTAACTGGCTCAAGGTGATCGGTGTAGATGTGAATACGATGTCTGTGTGTGTGGTGAGATCCAGCGTGGGTGAAACTTCCCGATGTGGAACGATGTCCCTATTTTCATGAGAGAAATGTTGGAGGGTATGAAAAGATTGTTTGGGTAGCTGACTGCTTGGAGTGTGTCTGCGGTGTGTGTGTGCTCCCCTCCCTCACACACTCCTTTTGGCACACAAACACCCCACTTTATACATGAATGGAGCAGAGACATGAACATGGCTGCATTGTTCCATCTAGTTTCGTCCTTAGAATGAAGCCAAGTTTAATGGCAGGAGTCAAGAATGGATGTAAGTGGCAATCTTCACCTCTTCCCTTTCAACCCCATACATCTGAGCAACCACAAGATTCCCGTGGCCTGCTGCTGCTGGTCATCACCACTACCCTTTGTTTTGCTATTAACAGAGTCCACTTAAATTCCTCGCCAGTCTTTCAGCAGAGAGGCTTCTGCTAAGAGCAGTTGTGCCATCTTTCTTGACCACAGACGGAATCAAAGACAGACTTGCCGTCTTGAAATCCATGGCATGTTGTACGCTGAAAGAAATTATAGGAAAATGATGTGCCAGTAGTATTTAACTCCTAGTAAGCTAGCAAAATTTTGAATTATGGTGCTGGAGGAGACTCTTGAGTGTCCCATGGACTGCAAGAAGATAAACCCTCTCCATTCTGAAGGAAATCAGCCCTGAGTGCTCACTGGAAGGACAGATCCTGAAGCTGAGGCTCCAGTACTTTGGCCACTTCATGAGAAGAGAAGACTCCCTGGAAAAGACCCTGGTGTTGGGAGAAATGGAGGGCACAAGGAGAAGGGGACGACAGAGGACAAGATGGTTGGACAGCGTTCTCGAAGCTACCAGCATGAGTTTGACCAAACTGCGGGGGGCAGTGGAAGACAGGAGTGCCTGGCGTGCTCTGGTCCATGGGGTCACGAAGAGTCGGACACGACTAAACGACTAAACACCAACACGCTACCAAAAATACATAAAACAAGTACAAATACCTACTACCATATGTCATGGTCATGTAAGGTAATAAAGGCTTTCTGGGAAATGATATGTAATGAAATGAAAAAAGGTTGAAAATAACTTTTGAAAAAAAAAACCCAGAAGCCTTTTAATTAGGAGTTACAGGTACCGACATTCCAAAGGAACAGAAAAGACTTTTTATGTATGCGACCACAGCAGCAAGGATGCTACTAGCCCAGAGGTGGGAAGAAGAAAGAGTCCCTACCAGAGAGGAATGGCAAACTAAGCTGTTAGACTACGCTGAAATGGCAAAACTGACAGGAAAGCTCAGGGACCAAGAAGACAAGAAATTCAAGCAAGAATGGGAAAAGTTTATAATTTATTTAGGTGACCACTGTAAGCAGATGAAAACATTAGCAGGATTTTAATCTCACTTGTAACAAACACAATGGACAATATGGATAGCTATAAAATACAAATTATGCAGCTGAAAATGTTGACAAAAGGACCCTTGGAGTGGATGGGAGGAAGTCCTGAGATTCAGAGTAATATCTTTATACGGATGTGTATTTGATGGTTATAAAGTTGTATTTGTAAAATAAATAAATGATTTCAAAGATAGACTTGCCGTCCTTTCAGTGGGACCAGATTTTTATTTCAAGCGGTCCTAATATGATTGTGCGATGCAATCATCAAACTGGCAAAATTTAAAAGGAAGAGAGATAGGGGTGGGACTTTTCATTTACCCTGTAATCTCTTCCTGCTACTGGAACTGCTGCAATTTCTTCAATTTTTGTTTTTCAAGAACCTAAACCTCCCTGCTTACCCAACACCTAATCTAATGAAAGAAAAGCACAGACGGGTTAATCCAGTTCACTTCCAGTATTTGCTATTCTAACTCGTTAATCTAGTTCGCTTCCACTATTTACTGTTCTAGTTAGTACAGGAAGGAAACAGATGCTTTGAATGTGCAATAAAACACCAAACTCACAAACGCAGCGAGCCCATCATAATGTTTGAGAACCAATACTGAATGACCTCATCTTTGTAGGCAGTGTAATGAATTGAACTAGACATTCCTAACTTAAAACACAATATTCAACCATAGCATTAAGACCACAAAGTGAAAGATACTGGGAATGTTCAGTAAAGAGGAATTAAAGTGCTTATAAGGCTTGATTCTCTGGGGGAAAACATTCTTCTAAAGTTTAGCAGGCTCACCCCTCTTTGAAATGCTGTATTACGAGTGTTTACTGTTTGCTCTGCTCATTTTGTGATAAGAATCAGGGAGTTTGACCTATTACTGTGCTGTGATTTCAAATGATCCAAACGTTTGCAATTGCATTGATCGCAGCAAGAGAGACATGGAGTAGATTGAAATGGTATCCTTTATCTCATCAATTGTATATGAGTGTGTGGGTTTTAATCTTCTGACACAGATGTTTAAAGTAACCTGCCCCAACCTGGTGTGTGCTAGGTGTTTGGGACAGCAACTGCTCATCAGCACCCGTGGCCCCAAACATCTTGAAGGCACCAGGTCCAGGAAAGATGGTTTGGAACAACAACAAACAGCCTCGGCCCAGTATACCTGAAGGAGCGTCTCCACCCCATCGTTCAGCCTGAACACTAAGGTCCAGCTCTGAGGACCATCTGGTGGTTCCCTCCCTGTGAGAAGTGAGGTTACAGCAGGCTTCCTCCAACTTGGCCGTCCAGATGTTTTGAGACTACAATTCCCATCATCCCTGACCACTGGGTCCTGCTAGCTAGGGATCATGGGAGTCGTAGGCCAAAAACATCTGGAGGGATGAGCTTGAGGAAACCTGGACAGGGAACCAGGCAGAGGGCCTTCTTGGTGGTGGCACCGGCCCTGTGGAATGCCCTTCCATCAGAAATAAAAAAGGCAAAGGGTATTCTGAAGGGCAGAAATTAATACAGCTTGATATCCAATATTAGTTATAATTAGAGTAGACCCAATGAAATTGATGAATTTAAGTAACTTAAGTCTGATGATGTGAGAGGTCCTGTTCTGAGTAAGGCCCATCTACACTAGACATTTAAAGCTGCACCATATCACTTTAAACAGCCGTGGTTCCCCCCAAAGAATCCTGGGAAATGTAGTTTGCTAAACAAGCCTCACAGAGTCTATCTTATGCCTTCTGACCCCCTGCTACTGCATCCCACAAAGTCAAGCTTTTCTGGCTTGGGGAAGGGATAGTGGTAGTAGGAAAAGGGCAGGAATGGCAAAATTTGGCATTTTCGATCGCCAAAAATGGGGGGGGGGGGCCACCACAGAAATTTCCCCTTGTCAGATTTTTAACATTAATGGTCACAAATTGCTCAGCTGAGCATTCATTTTCTCAGCTAAAGTATATTCATAATTCCAACAGAACAACTATGTAACAAGAAAGGCTGGATGCCTTTTTAATATTTTGTTGGAAGCCACCCAGAGTGGCTGGGGAAACCCAGCCAGATGGCTGGGGTATTAACAACAACAACAACAACAACAACAACAACAACAACAACAACAACGACAATTCATTATCTCTACCAAGCATAGACACCGATGCATTACCTAAAATTAGTTTTGAGGATCTGATCAAACACTTTGAAATTAGGAGATTTAAAAAAAAAATAAAGTGGAAGTATCCTCCCTTCCTTCAATACAACCCCCCAATTATTTTCCATCCTACTGTAGTTTTTGTTTCATTTCAAAAAATAAAATTTATTTTACAGTTTATTATTGCTTATATTTTGAATTAGATATATATGGGGGAACCAAAATCTTTTATGTGCTTGGGGCCTCTAGAAGTTTTAATCTGGCCCTGTTACAGGGCCAACTTCATGTTATCGCTGAAAGCCCAGGTATTACAGCCTCAAAACAGAAGTCCAAGGGCAGCAGTTTACTAGCCCCAAAGCAAGGTAAAAGGTAAAGGACCCCTGGACGGTTAAATCCAGTCAAAGGAAACTATGGGCTCATCTCACTTTTCAGACAGAGGGAGCTGGCGTTTGTCCACAGACAGCTTACCAGGTCATGTGGCCAGCATGACTAAATGCTTCTGGTACAATGGAACACTGTGACAGAATCAAGAGTGCATGGAAAGTCCAGTCAAAGGCAACTATGGAGTTGTGGCGCTCGTCTCGCTTTCAGGCCAAGGGAGCCGGCGTTTGTCCACAAACTACTTTCTGGGTCACATGGCCAGCAGGACTAAACTGCTTCTGGCGCAACGGAACACCGTGATGGAAACCAGAGTGCACAGAAATGCTGTTTAACTTCCCGCCACAGCAGTACCTATTTATTTACTTGCACTGTGCTTTCAAACTGCTCAGCTGGCCGGAGCTGGAACAGAGCAACGGGAGCTCACCCTGTTGCGAGGATTCAAACCAACCTTCTGACCGGTGAGCCCAAGAGGCTCAGTGGTTTAGACCACAGCACCACCCGCATCCCAGCCTAGCCCCCAAGGGAGATATACTGGCCTTGACTTCCAAGCAAATGTGATTCCAGCTGCAGTTATTACATGCGATGATCCTAACTGAAGCAACAGGTGGCACTGCAGACTCACATTTGTTTTGCTGCTATAATCAGTACTGATGTGCTTTCCCCACTATGCAAGCATCTGCCTTTCCACAAGCAGGGCTGGGGCTGTTTCCAACTATTCCAGAAATATGCGCAAGTCAGTTTGCTCATTCCTAATCACATCTTTGCAAACTTTAAATATATTCTACGCAAAAACGGGCCACCAGGGAGCAAGGCATTTATAGGATTCCTTGCGTCATAGGAAGGAATTTCAGAAACAGAAAAGTGTATTAGGCTGCAGTCCACTTCTCATTTGCACCAGAATCATCCTGTTAAAGTCAACCAGTTCACTGACTGATTGCATTTATAACTGGTCGTCTCAAAGCAGCTTAAAATAGGATTGAATATGTACAAAATAATAAACTGGAACACAGTGGTACCTCGGGTTACAGACGCTTCAGGTTACAGATTCCGCTAACCCAGAAATAGTACCTCAGGTTAAGAACTCTGCTTCAGGATGATAATAGAAATCATGCGGCAGCAGCAGCACGGGAGTCCCCATTAGGTAAAGTGGTACCTCAGGTTAAGAACAGTTTCAGGTTAAGAACGGACCTCCAGAACAAATTAAGTTCTTAACCTGAGGTACCACTGTATTTAAACCAGAAAAGACTAGCAAGATAAAACAGCAGAGTACGTTTTTAAAAAAACAAACAAAAGCAACAACAACTGGCTCTAGAAAAAAAGTTGTTCATAAAAACTTCCCTAAATACAAGCAGGGCGGGGCGGGGTCAGCAGCTCAACCTCTTTTGGCAAGGTGCTCCCATAACAGAGGTCTATTTGCCTAGCTGCCACCCATGACACCTCTGGAGATGGAGGGTTCTCTCCTACACATGGGCAGCTGCTGGAATATGAATTACGATAGAGTGAAGGTAACCAACATGGCAGCCTCTATGTGTTGTTGAACTCCAGTTCCCAGCAGCTGCTGCCAACATTTCCAATGGTCAGGTAAGATGGGGTTGTAGTCCAGCAACAATAGCTGCCTCACTGTGGGTTAAACCACAGAGCCTAGGACTTGCCGATCAGAAGGTCGGCAGTTTGAATCCCCGCGACGGGGTGAGCTCCCGTTGTTCGGTCCCTGCTCCTGCCTACCTAGCAGTTCAAAAGCACGTCAAAGTGCAAGTAGATAAATAGTTACCGCTCCGGCGAGAAGGTAAATGGCGTTTCCGTGCACTGCTCTGGTTCGCCAGAACTGGCTTAGTCATACTGGCCACATGACCTGGAAGCTGTACGCCGGCTCCCTCGGCCAGTAAAGCGAGATGAGCACCACAACCCCAGAATCGGTCACAACTGGACCTAATGGTCAGGGGTCCCTTTACCTTTACAACAGAGTCTATACCAGGCACCCCCAACCTTCGGCCCTCCAGATGTTTTGGCCTACAATTCCCCTCATCCCTGACCACTGGTCCTGTTAGCTAGGGATCATGGGAGTTGTAGGCCAAAAGATTTAGAAGGCCACAGGTGGGGGATACCTGGTCTATACATATTCAGCGTTGCAGTGGCGCAGAAAAAGACTTGTGCCAATGTGCATGCAGTGTCTTCCTATAAGATGCCAGGCATCTTACAATGCTTGCTACAATCAAAAGGGTGTTTAGAATTGCACTGGTGGTGTTGCCAACAATGGCAGAGCTCAGTGGAGGGAGAAGCCAGCCAACCAGCCGAGTGCCAGGGAGGTACTTGCCTGGAAGCAGAGTCTGAATACAAGGACCAGTCCAGTCCTAAGGTCAGGAGTATCTCGGGTTCACGTAGTCAGACCATCCGGGGGTCAAGAAAGCTGAAGGTCCGGGGTCACAAGAATCAGCAAGGTCTGCTCAGGAATGACGAATGTCAGCAACTGATTGAGGCTGGAAACCCTTCTTAAGAAAACTGGAGCCAGCTGGTTCTCATCAGGAGCAAGAAGGCTGATCAACATCAGGTGTTGTCACTTCGCCTTCTGTTCCTTCAGGCTGCTGCTCAGCAGGTGAAGCTGACTTCTGGCCCATGACACTTAACTCCTTTTGGCCTCTTTTAATGGCTATGTATCGCCTCTGCGCCATATCTGGCAACAGTGGCCACTACTGAGAAAGAAATCAGTGCACCTAGAATGCTGCCTCAGGACATGGTATGGATGCATTCTATCCAAAGGTTAAATGCAATTGATATTGAATTAATACTGAAGCATGGTTAAAATAAAATATATACACCCAGTGTTGAGAAGGCCCTGGCTCTGGTTGAGGCTAATCTAACTTCCTTAAGGCCCAGGACCTCTAGGGTGTTGCTATTTATGGACCTTAAGGTCCTCCGTGGGGCATACCAGGAGAAGCGGTCCCATAGGTACGAGGGTCCTAAGCCGTGAAGGGCTTTAAAGATCAAAACCAGCACCTTGAACCTGACCCTGTACTCCACCGGGAGCCAGTGCAGCTTGAAAAGCACTGGGTGAATATGCTCCCATGGCAGAGACCCCGTGAGGAGCCTCGCTGCAGCATTCTACACCCACTGGAGTTTCTGGGACAGCTTCAAGGGCAGCCCAGCGTAGAGTGAATTACAGTAGTCAAGCCTGGAGGTGACCGTCGCATGGATATGAATAAGACAAATACAGTGGTACCTCGGGTTACAGATGCTTCAGGTTACAGACGCTTCAGGTTACAGACTCCGCTAACCCAGAAATAGTACCTTGGGTTAAGAACTTTGCTTCAGGATGAGAACAGAAATTGGGCGGCAGTGGCGGGAGGCCCCATTAGCTAAAGTGGTACCTCAGGTTAAGAACAGTTTCAGGTTAAGAACGGACCTCCAGAACGAATTAAGTTCTTAACCCAAGGTACCACTGTATGGGAAGTATATTTTGGGTGCTGGAAGAAAGGCAATTCAGAGAGTTTGACAAGCTTTAAAAAGCAATCCATAGGCTCCTATGTCACCCCAATTTACAACACTCCATATCTCAGGAAAGATACAAATGCTTCTGTTTTTGTTTGTATCCCCAATCCTCATAAAAAGAGACAAATGAAGCCCATACTCAGCTGGTTGTATCTTCAACTACTCCATCCTGCCCCACACTTCTTCTTTTTTGTAAAAAAGGATCTGTATGTGCATCTGGCTAGCTCAGCTGGTAAGAGCATGGTGCTGATGATAATGCCAAGGTTGCAAGTTTGATCTTCATATGGGACTGTCAGTTTGCATTTCTTGGCACAGAAAGTATTGATCTGATGTGTAGAGATCCTTCCTGTTCTAATTAATTCAAGAGAGTTTTCGAAGCTTCTCCTTGTGAAAGAACAAGCAGAAGGTTCATGATGTTTGGGTTATTCCTTCAGAGAAGCTGAGTACAGCTGGTTTAAACTGGTTCTCTTATCTTTTTCAGTCAAAGAGGTCATGCTGACTTTAAAAGTAAGGCCAGAAGGAGCCTGAGTTTCAGTTTCTCTTCTCTTTTCCTTCTGGCGTGGTGTTCTGTACATAATCTGCTTAGTGTTAAAGTTTAGACTTATTATAAGTTATCGTAAGTTTAAGTTAAGTCTGCTGCAACTGGATTTCTTATGGACAGTGCCAATCCTGAATGTACTGGGTTTGTGACCATGATGCTCATTTGCCTTCAGTAGCAGTAAAGCTCTGCTGGATGAAATATAATTGCCTCTGTTCTATTTTTTGGGAATCCTGCAACGTGTTTAAGTTGCTACTCTACCAACTATACATTGGATACAGAACAACAAACCCCTGTGTTGCAAACTTAACACAACAAACAACACAAGCAACGCGATGACCAGTATACTAGATAGCACTGCAATTCTTATTGCATAATATACATAATTTAGTACAACAAAAACAAAAACAAAATGTGTACACTTGCAAATTCTCTAATATATTTGAAATCAAATGAACACACATCTGTCAATCTTTGAAAGTCTGTAGAAGTATAAGAAGTCTATAGTTGAAACATATCCTTATGACCACTGCTCCTTGTGCATTTTTCTAATCTATGGGTTGTGCTGAAGAAGATTCCAGCGAAACAGTCAAGATTATCCGGGAGCACTGTCCTACATTGTTATTCGGCACCATGAACGCCTAAAAGGTTTTACCGCTTAGCCCAAAGGATAGCATCTATTACTTTGTTTCAACTATAGACTTATTATACTTCTACAGACTTTCAAAGATTGACAGACGTGTGTTCATTTGATTTCAAATACATTAGAGAATTTACAAGTGTACACATTTTGTTTTTGTTATTGTTGTACTAAATTATGTATATTATGCAATAAGAATTGCAGTGCTATCTAGTATACTGGTCATCGTGTTGCTTGTGTTGTTTGTTGAACTATACATTGGAATCAACTCTGGATCAATACAGTGGTACCACTGGATGCAAATGGGATCCGTTCTGGAGCCCCGTTTGCATCCAGAAGTGAACACAACCCACGTCTGCGCGTGCGCGGGTCATGATTCGCTGCTTCTGCACATGCGCTTGACATCATTTTGACCGTCTGCGCATGTGTGAGCGGTGAAACCCGGAAGTAACGAGCTCCGTTGCTTCCGGGTCGCTGCAGCGCGCAACCCGAAAATACTTATCCCGAAGCTACTTCAACGCGAGGTATGACTGTATTGTGTAGAATTTCATGACAGGGACAGCTGCATATTTCCCGCATTGCGGGGAGTTGGAATAGATGATCCTCAGGGTCCCTTTCAACTTTACAGTTCTATGATTGGAGCTATTCTGCACTCCATGCAGATCCAGCTGCAGGTAGGCTCCATTTCCCCCTAACTGGGAATTTCCCATGTGGAATTAATCACTATGTTTTGCAGAGAATTTTTAAGGAAAGTAAGAAAGGCATATGCACATCTTTATCTCGTTCAGGAAATCCCAGAGAGCTAAACCATAGCTAGGGCACCTGTTTACCTGTCTCTGTTTTGCTACAAAGAACTATGAATGAATGAGATCAAGGTGGGGAAAGGCAGGTAACAAAAAGTATACAAGACCCAGGTTGTATGGATTATTTCAAGGTTGCTGTGGGTTAAACTGTCCTCCTCCTAACTAGGGTTGCTGGTGGCACTGTGGTCTAAAACACTGAGCCTCTTGGGCTTGGCGATCAGAAGATTGGCGGTTTGAATCCCCGCGATGGGGTGAGCTCCCATTGCTCTATCCCAGCTCCTGCCAACTGAGCAGTTTGAAAGCACACCAGTGCAAGTAAATAAATAGGTACCGCTGTGGCGGGAAGTTAAACAGCGTGTCCGTGCACTCTGGTTTCTGTCACGGTGTTCCGCTGTGCCAGAAGCGGTTTAGTCATGCTGGCCACATGACCCAGAAAGGTGTCTGTGGACAAACGCCAGCTCCCTCAACCGGAAGCGAGATGAGCGCCACAACCCCATAGTTGCCTTTGAATGGACTTAACCGTCCAGGGGTCCTTTACCTTTTGACCTTCTAAATCATGGGTAGGCAAACTAAGGCCTGGGGGCTGGATCTGGCCCAGTTGCCTTCTGGATCCGGTCCACGGACGGTCTGGGAATCACCATGTGGATCGGCGTGGATCTGATTGTTTGGGCTGTGCCAACGCGCGTGTTCGGCAGCGCCTCCTCCTGGCTTCTCCCCACCCTGCCTAGAGCTGAGAGGAAGGGGGGTGGGCTTTGTTGGTGCCAGCAACAGCAGCAGCATAAGCGCTTGAGTGGCCGCCATTTTAAGCAGGCTCAATTCGGGCTTTGTTGCTGCCAGCCTCTCTCTGGAGCCCTTTTGCATGTGGTGTAGTGGTTAAGAGTGGTGGACTCGTAATCTGGTGAACCGGGTTCGCATCTCCGCTCCTCCACATGCAGCTGCTGGGTGACCTTGGGCTAGTCACACTTCTCTGAAGTCTCTCAGCCCCACTCACCTCACAGAGTGTTTGTTGTGGGGGAGGAAGGGAAAGGAGATTGTCAGCCACTTTGAGACTCCTTCGGGTAGTGATAAAGCGGGATGCCAAGTCCAAACTCCTCCTCCTCTTCTTCTTCTTCCATAAACATGGTTTTAACAGTGGGTCCGTAAGTGACTGTGGAGGCCAATTCTGTATCCATACGTCCTTCCACAGTGGAGACAAATGTTTCCAGGCAGGAGTTGATCATGGTGCCGCTGCCACCAGCCACTGCTGCTCACAAGACACAGGTAAACAGCCACTGGGGCTTCTCCGGGGAGAGTTGGGTGGTGGTGGTGGCGGCTTACTTGAGTAGAATGTGTCCTTTTATTTAAAATGCATCTCTGGGTTATTTGAGGGGTCTGCCTGCTGCTCTTGCATAGAATGCTGTGTCCTTGTATTTAAGATGCATCTCTGGGTTATTTGTGGGAATTCGTTCATTTCCCCCCAAACAATATTGTCCGGGCCCCCACAAGGTCTGAGGGACAGTGGACCGGCCCCCTGCTGAAAAAGTTTGCTGACCCCTGTTCTAACTTGATGTTCTTGACCTACTTCATTTTCTCACCTGCCTCGTCCAAACTGTTAGCTTTCATTCCACTTAGCTGAACAGGGCCAGAGACTTACCCTTGGACATGAAGGCAGACTATGGCTGAACTAGAATTTACACTCATGTTTCCTGTGTTCGGTCCTATCCATTTATGGCGGCTCTAAATAACTTGTAATTCTTCAAGCTGAATACAGGCCAACAGTCAGTCATTGGGGCCTCTGAGGTGCTTGACAATTATCCTGTTGCACAACCCCAGCCAGACAGGAAAAAGCAGGGTCACCGAGTCCTCGGTGGGCTTACATATGGCAGTTGGGGGGCTGTGTTTGACTGAGGGTTCACCAACTGGACAGACTTGCTTATGTCACACAGCACATCTATATTGCAAAGGTCTGAGACATTTCCGTTCCACAGAATTAGCTTCCATCAGGCTGACAGGGAGAGCGAAAACTGGTCTCCAAATACCATTCCCCTTATTAGGCCGCAGAGCTCAATTTGCAGAGGGTTGGAATCCAGGTTTTGATTGCTTATGTTTGACAATGGTGCAGATTATTAAGAGAGAAAGGCTTGCCAGCACCTACTTAGTGGCACATTGGAAGTCACTTCACATAGCTGATGGCAAGGTTGCCAACTCTGGCAGCTTTTTGTGTGCGCGCCTCATTATTTTACTGCTCTTTAAAAGCCAACATTTGCAGGAATCTCAGTGTTCACATAAAAATAATAGCCCAGGCGATTGTGGCTGAAATGCAAAGGTTGAGTATGTCAATTTTAGATGCCTCCAAATCATTAAAAACAAAAGAAGAATGTGCAAGTTTTTAAAAGACCGTGCTTATTTTAACGGGGTTTTTTTTGGGGGGGGGATATGCCAATCCAGCTGTGACTTATGAGACAACTGGAGTGTGTCCAGACTGTTGGGAGTGAGGAAGAAGACCCCCCTCATTGCATACTCAAGGCACACTCCAGAATATGCGCCATACATTGGAAGCACATTCCCTAAGACTCCTAGGAACTGTAGCTTATCCCACATAGAGCTACAATTCCAAACCCCCTTAACAAACCACAGTTTCCTGGATTCTTTGGGGGAAGCCATGACTCTCAGACCACTATAAGAGTGCATTGGCCGTGACCAATGTCTCATGGCCCATTTCCCCTTTCACTCATAAAGATCCAAACCATACCCTTTTTGCTGAAAGTGCTATCATCTCACCCACTCCAAAAATGTCTCCAGAAGTGAGGGCCAAACTTCAAAATAATCCTTATGGTGGCGCAAGAATTAGGGTCCTAGTGCCTTACTGGTGAGGTTCCAAGCCTTGCAGTGGTTCAGGGAATAATAAATAATAATAATAATAATAATAATAATAATAATAATAATAATAATAATAATAATTTTATACCTTGCCCTCCCCAGCCAAGATGGGCTCAGGGCGGCTAACACCAGATATAAAAACATTTGATTAAAATACAACTTAAAAACAACATTAAAATACAACATTAAAATGCAGACTGTATGTTGCAGTCTCTTTTTTTTATATAAATATTTTTATTAGTTTTCCAACACAATTATACATTTTTCTCTATGTTTTAACAAATTAATCTTTTTTGACTTCCTTCCGCTTCTCTGGTAATCATCCATATTTACTCTTCGATACGCATTCCCTTCATTGTATGTTGCAGTCTCAATGCAAAATTAGTAAGAATGTCCCTTCTCACAACCATAGAGTTGTTGTTTTTTAACAGCAGGACACAGCTTCTCATGGCAAGGAATAAACTCTGATAATGGAATGTGTCCGCTGCTTACTGTTCCCCCCAACAACACTTCTCAGAAAAATGGTTCCTCAAAGAACAGCCAACAACAGAAAGCACCCTTGACCTTAACAGTGCCGGCAGAGCAATTCAAAGGGGTTTCCATGACTAAGTAGATGCCAAGCAGCCTTCCTTTTTGGCCATGTGCAAATGGCAGGTCATCTGCCAAACCAAAGTTCTGCCTTTCCCATTAGCCATTTCATGTCCCCTTCCACTTTATTCAGTGGGTAAGGTATGGGTCCCTCCTGGGTCACTGTCCACTTGCTGCAGCAATTCCAAGGATCATATAATCTCCTGCACTTATGTTAGCATAACTGATTCATATCCACTTTTCTAATGCGGGAAATTCCTGTGGTGTGTGTGTGTGTGGGTGTGTGGGTGCATCCTGTGTGTGTGTTGTGTGTTGTATGACAACCTGACAAGAAAAATGTTTTCTCCCCCAGGAAAATGCTGCTTATCTGAATTATCCAGTCGACAGCTGCCTGGTTCAGAAGTTCCTTTAAAACAAGTTGTCTTTACAGCTCCAATCTATCCAACATAACACTGACTGTGATTAAGGCTAGCTTTATTCTGGGTAGACGGGGAATGTGATCTACAGCCACCTTTTCACACAATTCATTTAAAACACTATTGTACCACTTCAAGCAGTTGTGGCTTCTCCCAGTGAGTCCAGAGAAATGTAGCCGGTTAAGAATTATTAAACGACCCTTATTCCTTTAACCTAGGGACGCGGGTGGCGCTGTGAGTTAAACAACAGAACCTTGGGCTTGCCGATCGGAAGGTTGGCGGTGCGAATCCCCACAACGGGGTGAGCTCCCATTGCTTGGTCCCTGCTCCTGCCAACCTAGCAGTTCGAAAGCACGTCAAAGTGCAAGTAGATAAGTAGGTACTACTCTGGCGGGAACGTAATTGGCTTTTGCGTGTGCTGCTCTGGTTCGCCAGAAGAGGCTTAGTCATGCTGGCCACATGACCCAGAAGCTGTAGGTTGGCTCCCTCGGCCAGTAAAGCGAGATGAGCGCCGCAACCCCAGAGTCAGCCACGACTGGACCTAATGGTCAGCGGTCTCTTTACCTTTACCTTTACCTTTACTCCTTTAACAGAGCTGCTGTTCCCAGAGTTCTTAGGGAAGAGATTCATTGTTAAACTATACCTCTGTGGCTCAGTGTGTCTGGCTGTTAACCAGAAGGTTGGCGGTTCGAGCCCTCCCAGGGACAGGTATGGGCAGGATTCCTGCATTGTGGGGGGTTGGACCAGATGACATCCAGGGTCACTTCCAAGTCTACAATTCTATGATTATACTCTGGGAATTATAGCTCCCTGGTGGGAACAGGGATCTCACAACACTCTTAACAAACCAGAGCGCTAGAATTCTTTGGGGGGAAGCCGTGACTGTTTAAAGTGGTATCACAGTGCTTTAAATATATGGTGTGAATATGGCCTAGGAGCCCCAACCATATACAGACTCAGGCACACCAAACCCCATTGATTTCAATGGCCCAGCAGGGCAATTCTGATGTTCTTTGTAGAGCAAGTAGATTAGAAAACCCTAGAGGAAAAACTGCTAGGAGAGGCTGTTAATGAGATTAACAAAATTTAATGTGCATCTCAAGCCACGTGAGATGATTCTCGACGGAAAACGCATGAAGGCTGAGGGGATGCCTGTGGTTGTGGGAAAGCGGGCCCTTGTCTTTGGGAGAAATCTGCTCTAGTAATTGCATGTGATAATTAAAGCTGATTCAATCTTTCTATCAGGCATTAATGCCATTAGTTGCCAACTATGCTCCGATTCCTAAGCACTGTCAGTCCTTTCTCCCCCCACTCCTCTCCCCCTCCCAGCTTTTAAAACAGCACAATAAGGGAAATGGACCATTTGGATCACTCTAAATGCAATTTGTTCAGTTCTTTTCAAGCATATAATCCTGGTACAATGAAAGGATTTGGGGGGCATTTTCAGCTCCGAAGGAACAAAGGCTCTGGCCAGTCAGAAGGCAGAATTGTCACTTGCAGCTGCACTGATAAAAGAGCAGCCACTAAATGCCTCTACAGTTTGGGATGCTTCTTGGGGAAGCTGAACTCTCTCTCTCTCTCTCTGCTAGCAGGTGCTTTCACCAAAACTCTCTGACCTCCCCCCAGGGCTGCTCTTCCCTCTTTCTAGGTCAGGGTGCAGAGCCAGTTCAGGAACAAGGGCGGATGTGGGAGCACATCACTGAACACTCAAAGCTGCCTGGTGCTCAGCCCAGCCATTGGGCCATCGACTACTAGATTATTAGGGTATGTTCACATTGGCAGCTTAAAATGCAGCGAAGTCACCCCCCACCTCCACAGCTGGACTTCAAGTCGCATTTGAACTGCGTTGTTTGCATCAGAGAGGCGGCGGGGATTTCTCCGCCAAACGCACATGTTTTCTTTTTTGGTTTCCCTGCCCCTACAACCACCCTGGAACTCCTATTCACGAAGCTGACATCTGTGCATGTGCAGTCATCAGCGCATGTGCACCTGCTGTCTCAGATGTTTGCTCATCCTCAGTGCCCTCTATCCAGTGTGGAATAGTGGTTAAGAGTGGTAGACTCGTAATCTGGTGAACCGGGTTCGCGTCTCCGCTCCTCCACATGCAGCTGCTGGGTGACCTTGGGCTAGTCACACTTCTCTGCAGTCTCTCAGCCCCACTCATCTCACAGAGTGTTTGTTGTGGGGGAGGAAGGGAAAGGAGAATGTTAGCCGCTTTGAGACTCCTTCGGGTAGTGATAAAGCGGGATATCAAATCCAAACTCTTCTTCTATAAAAAAGCATTATACAGAATAGCGGTTTGCATGACCCGCTAAGGAAGGTAATAACACAACAGAATTCACAACAGTAACAACCAATTTCAGGTTTATTTTTTAAAAAACCCAGCTAAAACTATTTTGTTTAATTAATTCAACAAAACCTATGAACATGGTCCAGTGAGACCAGCTTTGCAGAGTCTGATAGTCATTTATACTTCCAGGGGCCCTCTGCTGTCTCCTTGCCCCTTAGCGCTCCTCTACACCAAAGTGGGTGGTACCAGAGGGCGGTACCACCAACTTTGGGAACCACTGCTTTCAAGGAACATAGTAGATATCTACTCAGATCACAGGTCCATCTAGCTCAGTATTGTTCACAGTGACTGGAGGCAGCTCTCTATGGATCCTTTGTTGTTGTTTAGTCGTTTAGTCATGTCTGATTGTTCGTGACCCTATGGACCAGAGAACGCCAGGCACTCCTGTCTTCCACTGCGTCCCACAGTTTGGTCAAACTCATGCTGGTAGCTTCGAGAACACTAACCAACCATCTCGTCCTCTGTCGTCCCCTTCTCCTTGTGCCCTCAATCTTTCCCAACATCAGGGTCTTTTCCAGGGAGTCTTCTCTTCTCATGAGGTGGCCAAAGTATTGGAGCCTCAGCTTCAGGATCTGTCCTTCCAGTGAGCACTGAGGGCTGATTTCCTTCAGAATGGAGAGGTCTGATCTTCTTTCAGTCCATGGGACTCTCAAGAGTCTCCTCCAGCACCATAATTCAAAAGCATCAATTCTTTGGCGATCAGCCTTCTTTATGGTCCAGCTCTCACTTCCCCATGGATCCTAGCAGGAGAAATTCCCAGCCAACTGCAAAAGTCACAGACTGAACTTTGGGTGTTCCACACACAATGCAACTGCTCTACCACAGAGCAACAGCCTCCCCCCCCCCACAAGCAGAGAGCACCCCTTTTCCTGTTCCATTCCCATCCCTGCATCTCTCCCTGCTGACAGCCACTATCTGCAACGGGATGTGAGCAAACACCAGTGCCACTTTGTGAGTCAAGTGTCGGGACATGGCATGGCCTGATACTGTCTGAAGTTGCTCCCTCGGCCCCCAGAGATAGCAAAGGCAGGTGCTCTTGAGAGCGAAAGTTCAATTCCTGTTTGCCCCCCATTTAGAACTAGAAACTGCAAAGGAGGAAGAGTGGCAAGTTACCTGGTGTTGACAAGTCGGATGAGGGAAGGGTCATGCACCCATCAGTGGATTCCTCAGCAAGCAGAGTGGGAGGCAGCTGATCTTTGTCTATAGTTGAATGCTGAGCTTAAGCCCAAGAAGAGATTTCATCAAATGACAATATGGGATTCTCCACCATGGCCATCGGCTCCAACTGCATCCATGAGAATTAAATTACTATTGATGTCATTGATGGGAGGGCGTTCCACAGGGCGAGCACCACTACCAACCAGGCCCTCTGCCTGGTTCCCTGTAGCTTGCAGGGAGGGAACCACCAGAAGGCCTTTGGAGCTGGACCACAGCTGAACGATGAGGATGGAGATGCTCCTTCAGGTATACAAGGCCAAGGCCATTTAGGGCTTTAAGGCCAATGCCAACACTTTGAATTGTGCTCAGAAATGTACTGGGAGCCACTGTAGGTCTTTCAGGACCAGTGTTATATGGTCTCGGCGGCCGTTCTCAGTCACCAGTCTAGCTGCCACATTTTGGATTAGTTGTAGTTTCTGGTTCAACTTCAAAGGTAGCCCCACGTAGAGTGCATTGCAGTAGTCCAAGCGGGAGATAACCAGAGCATGCACCGCTCTGGTGAGGCAGCCTGCGGGCAGGTAGGGTCTCAGCCTGTGTACCAGATGGAGCTGGAGGACAGCTGCCCTGGACAGCTGTCCATTTCTAAATCGGCATCACATGTTGGCACATGCAAATTGCATGCAAATCTATGTCCTCTTTGGTCCTCTGTCTTGATGATGCGTTTCTTCTCAGGTGACCACGTTATTGACAGTCCTTTTTCATATGTGTAACAACTCATATAAAAGGACAGAAAAAGGAAAGGACTTGTTCACACAGTTCAGCCATGGAACTCACGCCCAGAGGAGGCAGTGATGGCCACAAACCTAGATGGCTTTCAAAGAGGATTAGACAAATTCATGGAGGGGAGGGCTATTGAAGGCTACTAGCCACGATACCTAGGATCTGCTGTCACAGTTGGAGGGAGCAATGCGTCTGAACACCAGTTGCTGGAAATGGCAGGAGGGCGGAGGGCTCTTGTGCTTGAATTCTGCTTCTGGTTTTCTCCCCATGCATCTGGTTGGCTACTATGAGAATAGCTTACATGACCAGACGAGCCATTGGCCTGATCCAGTAAGCTCTTCTTATGTTTTTAGGTCGGTCATCAGTATCTGCATCTCTGCTGGAACTATTTTTAACTGCTTTCATTGTTTTTATATGTGGATTTGTTTATGAATATTGGGACAGAGTGATTTTTGCAGCTGTTGTTAAAGTTGCGAAACAGCAAAGCAATGGATAAATATCTGAAACAACAATGGGATATCAGCTTTGCCCAAGGCATGATGGAGAACAGCAACACCCGGGGGGAAAGAAAGACATAACATCTTACAAGGACAGAAAGAAACATCACAGACAGAATAATTGCCACACACAGGAAGAACAAAGATAAACTTGTAGTTTTATAAATCATTTAATGTGTCAACATGAATAGAAGTTATTAACATTGCAATTGTTGTATACGGAATTATTATGATGACCGGAATGTAATGGAAATTAATAAGATTTTGGAATGCAGAAATAAAGCAAATAATCAAGTCAACAATTCTAGCATGTAGGGGGGCATCTTATCTAAATTATATAATTTGGTATTTGAGCTATTGGTATTAATAACTGTATTATAAAGTGGTATTGTTATAATGCGACTATTATTGGGTTGTAATTGAAAACTAATAAAAATTATTATATAAAAAAAGATTTGTTTATGAATGGAAATGCTTTTACACTTTTCTTGTATTTTTTTTTTTGGAAAATAATTTTTATTAAATTTCATATTTCCAAATTAAACACATCAAATCAATTAGTCCAAATTATAACAATACATATCATATAATCCAATTGTTTTCCAAATTGTAAATTTTTGTGGGGGGTACCCAAGCTTCTTGACTGGCAGGAGTCCAATCCTCGAATATTTGTTCTGCTTCCATATTAAGAAGGATGTTTCCAGTCTCTTCTTCTCAATACTTGTCATTACTCATTTTCCTTTCCATTTTCCTCCGATATGCTCCGCAAGTGGGTTGAAAAAGACAGTCTGATTTGTATTTCTGTGTGGGCTTTGTGCTGCTCTCTCGTAAATCACTCTCCCCCAACAGTCCTTTCCGCTCGAGCGAGTAATCGCCATTTTTGTCGTTCCGATGAAATACAGTCTAGAAACTCGCTCTTTAGCTTTTCTGAGCTGTTGCATCGTAAATTAGTCATTTTGCAGGAGGGCTGCCCCTTCCAGTTCGCAATCTCCTCGAAAATAATATATCTTCGGCTCGCCCTCCCCAAGAGCAACTCCAACAACACAGGTCTCTTATCAAGTTTCCATTCTTACTGCGTCACAAGAGAGAGCCCTTCTTCTTTCCAAATCCTTCACAGAGTAAAACCTTTAAGTTCATAATTATTCCCACACAATTCATTTTTAGTCCCATTTGCAATGCATTTCTGTGACAGATCTTCAGAGGGAGGGTTATTAATAATCACATAGAGCAAAAATAATAATGTCATTTCCCCCCCTCCCCCTTAGTTCCGGCTTTCCAATCCACATACCATATTTGTAGTACTTTGATGTAATCTTCCTTCTCAGTCCGCCTCAGTCTTCTTCCTTTCAGTGGTAAAATTGTTAGCAGATAAAAACCTCCTGCCTCTCTTGAAGCATGTGCGTTATCTTTCCCAATTTTTCCCTTTTAAGTAACGCAACTAGTTTCGCTCCTGGAAGCAGCTTCGGAGGAGTTCCGAGGCCTGCCAAGGGTTATGCACCCAGTGCCTCACCCCCTCCTTCTTCTGAACTCGGGGGTGATTTATGGCAACAGCGGGTGAAAACGGCATCTCTCCCCCCTGGAGAGATGAAGGGAGACTGATATACTCCCCATAATCAGCCTCTAATTACCTCGTGCGAGCTGGATAGATGTTAATATCCGCCATCTTCCAAGGCGCCCCCTAGCGGCCCCTGTTACACTTTTCTTGTACAGTGGTGCCCCGCAAGACGAACGCCTCGCAAGACGGAAAACCCGCTAGACGAAAGGGTTTTCCGTTTTGGAGGCGCTTCGCTAAACGAATTTCTCTATGGGGTTGCTTCGCAAGACGAAAAAATCTTGCGAGTTCCCGCGGGTTTTTTTCGCTCCCCCCCTTCCTAAGCCGCTAAGCCGCTTATCAGCTGTTCCGCTGATAAGCCGCCTCTCATCTGATCGCTAAAAGCCGCTAGACCGCTAATAGCGCTAATCCGCTAAGCCGTCAATGGGCTTGCTTCGCAAGATGAAAAAAACCGCTAGACGAAGAGAATCGCGGAACGGATTAATTTCGTCTTGCGAGGCACCACTGTATTAGGGTTGAACCAGTTTTGTTTTGTTTTGTAACTTTATTTTGTATTGTTGTAACCTGCCCTGGGTCTTTACCGGTAAAGGGCAGATAAGAAGTAGAATAAAACAAATAAATAAAACAAACACCTCCATGTTAAATGTGAGAAACAGAGAATGAAAAGCTCCTCTTCTCTCTAATCCCAAAGATACGCAAAGATTCTATTGGTGAGCATGGATGTGAACTCATGGCTTCTTCATGTGAGACTTGGGTTTTCTATATTTGCAGATATCACTAATGTTCAAAGTATACGGCTTGCACATCCCTGCATAGTATGCCCCAACCTTAAAAGAGCCTTCAATGCAAACAGTAGTTATGTGCACCTACAGAACAACATGACTAAATTTCCTAAATTTACACATATGATTTACAGTCCCAAATACTCGGTACTTCCACACTGGGCATTTATAGTATAATATCCAATAGCACTCTCTATAAATTATGAGAAGACAAAAATTTTGGTCTTCTCGAATGGTTGGAAATTAGAGAAATGGAAAATAAGAGGGCAAGAAATCCAACAAGTGAAAATCCATAGATATCTGGGAATCTTATTCCAGAGCAACTTAGGGTGGGCAACCCATCGCACAAATGCCATAAAACAGGCAAAGTGCATCTCATCAGCAGTTGCCCGTTTTTATTATCAGAAAGGTAATCAATTTATTCCTGCGGCCAATCAGATATTTCAAGCAAAAGTGCAATCCCAGATATTCTATGGTATCCCGCTATGGGTCCAAGCATATAACAGTGATATAAAAAAGATTCACTCCAGCTTTTTGAGACGTATTCTTGGACTCCCTCTTATGATCAAATATGAAACAATGTGTGCAGAAATAGGCATACACACAATGGAATACTGGGCATGGTCCACCTCAATAAAGTATTGGTTACGCTGCCATTTTCGCTGCCCTCCATCAAGTCTGCTCGCTGATTTGCTCAAAGACCCTTATAAATCAAGATGGTATCAGCACCTTGAAAAAAAAATTGAATCTTTAGGCATCGAGCTGGAGCTCCTGTACAATTCTAATGAGCAATATATTTTCCATAATATCCTAACTAGACTAAAGGATGTCGAGAGACAAAATATTACGGCAGCTGTAAACAAAATTTGCTCCCCCAGATTCTACGATTTAAATATCTTAGATTGCAGAGCCAATTACGTCTCTAAATTAATAATCCCAGCCCAACGTAGGGCTTTTATGCTGGCCCGTTTGAATGTTTTTCCCTCAGCATTTGTCTGGGGAAGATATCAAAACATT
Organism: Podarcis cretensis; assembly: GCF_951804945.1. NCBI lineage: Eukaryota > Metazoa > Chordata > Lepidosauria > Squamata > Lacertidae > Podarcis > Podarcis cretensis. The sequence goes on along the minus strand of NC_137172.1, from coordinate 114,641,736 downwards.
CCCAGAAGCAAGAGATTCTGCAGATGCTCTATGAATGTCCCGGACACTGTAGAGCATATCCTCTTTCATTGCCCATTGTACAGTACGCTCCGTCAACGCGTGCTGTCCCCCCTTTCGGGTGGTCTGGAACCCCAGCAAGCTGAATGTGTGGGACTCTACCTATCCGACGCTGACCAAAGGGTAACGGCGGGGGTAGCCGAGTTTTTGGCAGCAGTCCTCCAAGGAGCAGGTTAACAAGGAAAACCACTGATTCTATATGTATATATTTATATTTGTATGTAGCCAACTCCTGCCTTTTTATATATATCTCAAGGCTTTTATATGTTATTTTCCTTTTATGGTTTTACCTGCATAATGCCTAATAAAGGTTTGATAAGTAGTAAGTAATATCCAATAGCCATGCTTTGGCCATACACTTTTAAGGAGACAACATCATGAATAAAACATCTTCCTCTCATATTATCTTCTTCAACTCCTCATTCACCCCCAGATCTCAGAAAATCATAATAAAACACTTACAATGGAATGGCTCTGCAACCTTTCGAGAGAACTGAGATGTGTTGGTCTCTAAATCCTACATGCTTGTGGTAATCTGCTCCAGAGAGTTAGAGGAAAACCCACCACAGATTTTTTCCCCCCAAATTTTTTTATTAGTTTTTACAATATCAACGACAAACAAAAACACAAAACAAACAAAACATAACAAACATAAATCATAACCTTATTGAAAATAACAGTTATTTACAGTTGTGCCCCGCAAGACGGAAAACCCGCTAGACGAAAGGGTTTTCCGTTTTGGAGGCGCTTCGCAAAACGAATTTCCCTATGGGCTTGCTTCGCAAGACGAAAATGTCTTGCGAGTTCCTGCGGGTTTTTTCCCCTCCCCCCCCCTTTTCTAAGCCGCTAAGCCGCTTATCTGCTTATCCGCTAAGCCGATAAGCCGCTAAAAGCCGCTAAAAGCCGCTAAAAGCGCTAATCCGCTAAGCCGTCAATGGGCTTGCTTCGCAAGACGAAAAAACTGCTAGACGAAGAGACTCGCGGAACGGCACCACTGTATTTACTTTGTAAAATGACTTCCTTGTTTCCCCTTAGTTGAATTTCATTGCATATCCTTATAACGGTTTTCCAAATCCCAATTTTGATACCCTTTAAATTAAACATTAACATCTTTAAATCACCACAGATTTAAGGGGGTGTATTTCAGTTGGGCTCCCAGTCAGAAATGGAACTGCCATTCAGTAAGCCAAGGGGTGGTCTACTGGCCAGATATGACCAGCAAACCAATTATATGAGGCTACTCCATTTTAAGCCAGGTGTGGCAAAATGGCCGAGCCTTGTAATAGTCATAAAGCCACTGTTCCCTTTCCCAAGAACAATTTCCCAAATGTAACAAGAACCAAATGTGCATGTTTAAAAGATGCCAGACAAATGTTTACGCAAGGTAAATAGCTGGGCACTTGAGAGAAAGATGGACAGCCTGACTCAAAGAGGAAGAGGAGAGATTAACAACGGGTTTTAAGAAAAGTATTTGTGTGCTCTTTGAGGAGCGTAAATAGGGGAAACCCAGCTCACCACAGAGCAGGGGAAAAAACAGGACTGGTGGCCCTGATTATCATCTGGCAATCTTTGCGGCTTCCCTAAGTTTTCTTTCGTTTTCTCTGGTTTTGAGGATGGTGTCATGAATATTTTTTTTGTGAGCTGCATAGACGTCTTTGAAGAAAAACAAACGTGATAGGCAGAAAGATACCACTGTAATCTGCAAGGCTGAATTCTACCAGCTGAAGAACTGGCTCGTGCATTGGTATGAATAATTCTGCCCCCCACCCACAAATATTCATGAATATCTTCCTCCTATTAGGCAGCCCACACATCAGATCTCTTCTTTGTATATTCACTTCCTGTGATGTTATTTTCATTTTTAAAAAGAGTCAAACACAAAGTTGCTAGGCTACTGGTTAATTTCCCTTAGAATTTCTTCAGTAGGCTTCATACTGAGCATATACGCTGCAGGCCTATCTTGTTGACAAGGGATGTTGAAAGATTGTTGGACGAGCCATCCTCCTCAGGCTGAGAGAGAGAAGCTGAGGGAGGAGATGAAAGAAGTGGGAAACAAATTGACTTCAGCTCTGAAGCTCTGCGCTGTCTCTTAACAATAGTTGAAACAGACTTCAGAGGACATTTCCCTGCCCCATTTTCTGCTTCTGAGTAGTAGTCATTGGTGTGTGGGTGTGTGGAGAACAGCAAGAGTTCTGTGATCTCCTTTTTCTTTCAGACTGGCTGTGGTCTTCACTGCCATGTTTCACTGCTGGAGCAGATGATTCTGAACTCTCTTTTTGGTATAGGTGATGAAAGAATGCCTAAGTCAACTTGCTGGCCTTCAGATGTGATCCGCCCCAGCCAGCAATGGCCAATGGCCAGGGATGATGGGTCGTGGTCCAGCAATATCTGAAGGACCAAGGGGAACCACCCTGGGTGCAAGTGGCTGCCCCAATGTCAACTCAATGAGCTTTGCAGACGAGCATGTATTTATAGCCAGCTTTCTTTGATCATAATCTGACATTTTAACCATTCCCCCATACTAGCCCTCTCATTCCTAAACCTAAACACACTGGATCATATCCAACATGGCGCTCAGCAAGGCTCCCATCAGCACAAGCATTTCCAGTTGCATAATGGGACTCCCTCCTCTCTTCCCTCTACGTCCCCCCTAAAACTATTATGGGGGTCCCCCCACTCTCTGAAGGGATGGGGGTGGCGCTGTGGGTTAAACCACAGAGCCTAGGGCTTGCCGATCAGAAGGTCGGCGGTTCAAATGCCTGCGACGGGGTGAGCTCCCGTTACTCGGTTCCTGCTCCTGCCAACCTAGCAGTTTGAAAGCACATCAAAGTGCAAGTAGATAAATAGATACCACTCCAGTGGGAAGGTAAACGCCATTTCCGTGCGCTGCTCTGGTTCGCCAGAATCGGCTTAGTCATGCTGGCCACATGACCCGGAAGCTGTACGCCAGCTGCCTCGGCCAATAAAGCGAGATGAGCGCCGCGGCCCCAGAGTTGGTCACAACTGGACCTAATGATCAGGAGTCCCTTTACCTTTACTTTTTACCACTCTCTGAAGCAGATTTGGGGAGGGTATGGAGCACATGCCACAGGGAGGGGAAAATCCTGTTGACACAAGTGGAAATCCTTGCATTGGCAGGATGCATTCTTTGAATGCCACCTAATGACCTGCAAATAAGTTCACCTGGTCCCATCCATGACTTGTTTCCAAGGAAAGGCATGCAAGATGGGCTTGATGGGTGTGTGTCTTGCAGCAATCCTTGGAAAATCTACGCACATCCTTTCAGGTGTTTGTTTTGATTTTCAGAGCCTGATAAGAAGGGGTTGATTCACACTTAACACTGACACTGATAGTTCCTACAGAAGCAGAAATGGTGGGGCTATTTCGGAAAGCAGTGTTTAAGGCTTATAATCCTTCACTTCACCAGCTTTGAGAAGGCTGCCTTCCTTCTCTGCCATGGCAGTAGTTTGTGGCCTCTGATGGGAATCATTCTCCCCTTCTTATGAAAGAGAGGGGCAATGCTTTTGTTGGCAAAAGCTTCACACAGCATGCTGAATTTATTAAAATAGGCAAAGAAGAGAGGTGGTCTTCTGAGTTACAAGAAAAACACACACGCATTGAACATAGGAATATTAACTATATAAGACTGTTTAAAATAGCACTTAATTGACTCCTTCCAGTGCAGCTCAGTAGCAAATAGTTATAGAACTGTGCTGACCAGGGATCTTGTCTGGGCCGGCAGAAAGGGTGGGTGGGAGCGGCAGTGGGAGTGAGGGAGAAGCTATAAAAGGTGGGCTGAAATTTATTATATGAACAAAGTCTTCCTTAAACCTTTATTTAAGCCTCCAGCACCTAAGTTGTTGGCTTCTCGCAGGTCAACCTCAACTACTTTAGCATAGTGAAGTATGAGAAAAGGCTGAATATCATTACATTCGAGCTGTGCCTATTTTCTCCCCACATGAAATGTAAAACATCTCGACTCAAGGGGGCCTGGGAACACTTAAAAGGCATCTATGTTTTTCGTTCTATTTTTAAGCAGCTAAAACCTCTGGAAAAAATGTTCCCCCTAAATGGTTTAAGCTGTCCATCTTGAAAGAAATTCTTAAAAACACACACACAACCCCCCCACCAATATTTGAGTATTAAATTTATTCTAGATCCTCAACGTTGACTCAGCTAACATCTCGACATGTTAACATGGATTCTAATGGCCCAGTCACACTGGGTGCATGGTAATTACAGGAGAAGACAGAAAGGGCAGCATGTCTCAATTCCTGTATTGCAGGCATGTCCAACTTTCAAGAGACTGTGATTTACTCCCGCTATTAAAAAAACTGGCAGTGATCTACCAAAGTTGTTGAGTTGTTTTTTTGGAGGGGGCAGATCCCACGATCTGCCATAATCGACCACGGATTGACCAGTAGATCACAACTCAAAACAGAGTGATCTTAATCCCTGACTTCCCATGGCTCAGGAAGCAGTGGAGGTGTCACTCCATCTCTGCTAAGGTGGGTGGAGAGTTGGTCATCATGGAAAGTTGGTCACTGTGGAGAGTTGGTCACCTGGTGAAACTGTGGGCAGGTAGAAGCTACTACACGTAGTCTCTCCACCAGAGGAACCCCCTAACTGGGGGTTCCTCTTCTTCCTCTTCTTATGTTTCAATGCTGAATGGTAATTTAAAGTCTTTCTTAATCTACTCTGAATTGGCCATCTGCATCTTGCAAAACCTTAGAGTGCATCTCTCTATCAGCTCAGGTTTATCACTTTTTTTATAAAAAGGTTTATCATCTTATCTTTTCTCAGAAGCCCCTGAGATCTCGTCTGCTTGGTTATGGCAGTAAATGACTGCAAAGGAAAATAATTCTTTTGCCTTAGCTTTTCAGGGGTGGAAAATAGATTGACCCCAAACCAGGGAACCACAAATAGAGCTGAAGATTGTTTACTGACAGGGCTTTATTATTACTTCTGCAAAGATGTGGTCAACGCTATCAGTTCTGTCAGTCATCAATAATCTGCTTGGTGATGTTTACATATAGTGCAGGAGTTACCTAGAAATGGATCTTGGGCTGGAGGTGTTCCTCCAAAGCAGCTACAGTGGTACCTCAGGTTACATACGCTTCAGGTTACAGACTCCGCTAACCCAGAAATAGTGCTTCAGGTTAAGAACTTTGCTTCAGGATGAGAACAGAAATCGTGGTCCGGCGGCACAGCGGCAGCAGGAGGCCCCATTAGCTAAAGTGGTGCTTCAGGTTAAGAACAGTTTCAGGTTAAGTACGGACCTCCAGAACGAATTAAGTACTTAACCTGAGGTACCACTGTATTTCGGAGTTAGAGGGGCTGCTATGAGCATAGAAAGCTGTTTCTGTGTTCAGATTGTTTATCTGGATTGGGGCAATTGCATTTATAGTATCACTAATTTCAATACAAAAAGTGAAGTCCATAAAATGTAATCTGTTCAAAAGGCCAGGGTTGCGTTCTAACAGTTCCTCTGTGTGTATGGTATTTTATCTAGCTTTCAGCAGAAGAATTCCTGTGGCTAATTACTGAGCAAAAAGGCCAAACAACTCAAACAAATGGCTGGATAAGGCAGCATAAGATTATGCCTTAATGACAATATTTTGATGTCAGGTCACAGGAGTCTACTTTGGTCTTTGTAAACAACCATATTAAGACAAACAGGACAAGTTAATGAGGAGCTATCTCTCTCTCTCTGTGCGCACAAAGACACATATGCAAAGCCAAAGATTACAGTGGTACCTCAGGTTAAGTACTTAATTCGTTCCGGAGGTCTGTTCTTAACCTGAAACTGTTCTTAACCTGAAGCACCACTTTAGCTTCTGCTGCCACTGCGCCACCAGAGCACGATTTCTGTTCTCATCCTGAAGCAAAGTTCTTAACATGAAGTACTATTTCTGGGTTACCAGAGTCTGTAACCTGAAGCGTATGTAACCCGGGGTACCACTGTACTTGTAAAACCTGAACATTTAAATGCTATTAACAGTCTATCAGTTCATCTCAACTAACTGTCATTCACCTGACAGCTGTACTGCATTCTGACTACTGTTTCCATAGGCCAATAAGGAGCCATACAGAAATGTTGGGTTTTAGGGCAGTGCGACTGGTTCCCACGCACTGACCACCAAACCGGGGGGCGGCGGGCGGTGGTAAGCACTTGCCTGGTGAAATATACTCAAAGTCGAGAGTGGATTTCATGCCCTTTATTCAGCTCATAGTGGTGAGGAGGAATGGAAGTTTCCCCAGAATGTCTGCCTTATATACATTATTTACACAATGGGCCCCACGTGATTGGCTAATTCCGGGATTCTCCTGTAGGCCAATCAGGTCGCGGATTCCCTTCCACCTGGAGCTGGATTGGGTGGCTCCTGTGGACCAATCAAACTGCTGCATTCTGGATCCTATTGTTCTAGGACCAATCAGACTGCTGCATTCTGAACCCTATTGTTCTAGGAGCAATCAGACTGCTGCCTTTTGGATCCTATTCAACTCAGTACATAACACCTGGCTATGGGAAGGAGGCGTGAAGGTTCTGAAAGGGTCCTAGTGTCCGTCCCCCCAACTTCCCAAAGCCTAGTCAACTGATTCTCAGGTTTGGGAGGAAATGGGAGGGCTCTAAGACTCTGCTAGAGTCCTCACACCTTCTTCCCAGTTTGAAGGCGGGGGGTGGGGTATCAAATTTTGGCCTAGCTCAAGGCACCATATTACCAATCCCACCCTTGTTTTGAACATGAAAAGGTGCTACAGAAAGGATCAATTACACAATGGATATGGTTAGACATGACTGCTGCAGTCACGAAATTAAAAGACGCCTGCTCCTTGGGAGAAAAGCAATGACAAACCTAGACAGCCTCTTAAAAAGTAGAGACATCACCTTGCCAACAAAGGTCCGTATAGTAAAAGCTATGGTTTTCCCAGTAGTGATGTATGGAAGTGAGAGCTGGACCATAAAGAAGGCTGATCGCTGAAGAATTGATGCTTTTGAATTATGGTGCTGGAGGAGACTCTTGAGAGTCCCAGGGACTGCAAGAAGTTCAAACGTATCCATTCTGAAGGAAATCAGCCCTGAGTGCTCACTGGAAGGACAGATCGTGAAGCTGAGGCTCCAATACTTTGGCCCCCTCATGAGAAGATAAGACTCCCTGGAAAAGACCCTGATGTTGGGAAAGATGGAGGGCACAAGGAGAAGGGGACGACAGAGGATGAGATGGTTGGATGGTGTTCTTGAAGCTACCAGCATGAGTTTGATCAAACTGCGGGAGGCAGTGGAGGACAGAAGTGCCTGGCATGCTCTGGTCCATGGGGTCACGAAGAGTCAGACATGACTAAACGACTAAACAACAACAACAACAATGGTTAGGCATTAGGAAAATTAGATTCAGAAGTTCTGGTGGAGATACGAGAGGAAAGAAGGCCTCTCTCAGTCTTCATTTTTCTCAGTCTTTTTTTAATTTTTTGAAGAGAGCTTTAATTATCAACAAATGCCAATTAATTTCCTGTCATGTAAGGGTTGTACGGTATTAGCCCATCACCCATTAGAAACAATGTTGACAGTACATAGCTCCTTTCAAAGATGAGAACTCGCTTAGTTATATACAGTTGTCATTGCAATTAACTTGGGCCTTTAATTATAACCAGATGGATTAATTGTTTTAATCGCAGCTATATATCTCGAGTTCTCAACATCTTTACAGTAGCTTGTACATTTGACACGAAAGTCAAGAACATCAAACAGACGTTAAAAGCTAGCGCAGGAAACTTGCCAGCCTCTAAAGGAAGCTGCTGATCACAACCTGTCATTTTAAAAGGTTCGAAAATGCCAAGCAAACACTCGGGATTAGTGTCCTAAATACGGTTTTATCAAGCCAGCTTTCTCTTGCCTGATAATTCATCGGTATCATTTGTCTAAATACTCTGCACTACACAGCTCCAGCTCTATAATTATACAGCTTCAGGTATTCCCTTCTTCCTGCCTTTGAAATATTTGCTTTGAGGCTCTTCAGAAAAGAAGATATGATGCTTATTAGCGTGCTATTTGATGAGCAGTACAAAAAAAGGCAAGCTATAAAACTATCCATCTTAAGTGCTCTGCCAAGAGTGAAGGGAGTTCAGAATGGCCACCAAGGAGAAGCTGGTTTTTATTTTTTATGATTGTCACTTTTGCAATTTGCACATGGAATATTTTTCAGATTGCAGGAGTGCCTTGATTGACATTTCCAAGTTAAGGGAGTGACTGTCAATTTCAGTTCCTCTCAGTTTCCCATTTTTACACTATTAAGTTCTCCACATTTCCACATCAGTTTGTGGTTTTTGTTTTTTAAGTCCTCTTGAACATTAATCAGCATTTTGGTGTGAATTTTTCCTAACAAACACATTTTTCTATGCTGTTTTGCCCCATTTGCGTATATGTTACTATTCACTGGGTGACCAGCCCTAAATTTAATCTACCTCACAGGAGTTGTTGAAAGGAGGATAAAGCGAGTATGACAACCATGCCTGCCATATTATGATGCTTGAAGGAAGAAGAAGAGTTTGGATTTGATATCCCGCTTTATCACTACCCTAAGAAGTCTCAAAGCGGCTAAAAATCTCCTTTCCCTTCCTCCCCCACAACAAACACTCTGTGAGGTGAGTGGGGCTGAGAGACTTCAAAGAAGTGTGACTAGCCCAAGGTTACCCAGCAGCTGCATGTGGAGGAATGAGGAAGCGAACCCAGTTTCCCAGATTACGAGTCTACCGCTCTTAACCACTACACCACACTGGCCCGAAAGGGCAGCATGTCTCAGTTCCTGTATTGCAGGCATGTCTAACTTTCAAGAGACTGCGATTTACTCCCACTATAAAAAAAAAAAAAAACTGGCAGTGATCTACCAAAGTTGCTGAGGGCTTTTTTTTTAGGGAGACATAGTTGTTGAGCTAAAAATCTCCTTTCCCTTCCTCCCCCACAACAAACGCTCTGTGAGGTGAGTGGGGCTGAGAGACTTCAGAGAAGTGTGACTAGCCCAAGGTCACTGCAGCTGCATGTGGAGGAGCGGGGAAGCGAACCTGGTTCACCAGATTACGAGTCCACCGCTCTTAACCACTACACCACACTGGCTCCCAGCGTGGTGTAGGAAAGGTGGGGCATAGATCTGATAACTTGTTTACTGAAGAAGTAAATATATATCCCTAATATATATATATATATATATATATATATATATATATATATATATTTCTACTCCAGGAAAATAAAATCAAGATGTTGGTGGCTCTTTGAGATCTAGAACCATGACATTGATTTAACTGTATCGCTTTGCGGCTGTGCCACAATTCTCTTGAGCAGTGAAAACTGCCGTTTTTTGTCCAGGTTTTCGATTTCCTTAGAATGAGATCACTGGAGACTTTAGGCCATCTTGTAGTATAGGAGGGCCAGGCTAGGCAGGTTGCATATGCAGCTTTGTCTTCCAACAGCGGGGCATGACTAAGGTGGGCGAGGTGCGTTTCAGAGGATCAGCCAGAGGGCTACAATAGATCTGGTTTAAATTAGAGATAGGGCTTGATTTGTGCCCAATTTATATGTGGCAAGTCTTGGCGTGAGAGCACCCACGCCACTCCAGTAATGTCTTAGGGAAGCAAATCACATGGATTCATGTGGCATTGGGACCAATGTATTAAAATAATCACATTCAGTTCCTGCGATGGGTAGCGAAAACCTCCTTGCAGGGGTGAATTTAACAACCTTGGGGTTCTGAATCTCTGCCTTGAGCAAAATTTGAAAGTAGTTGCGTATCTGTCAGGGGCTGGACTGAGGAGGAACGGTGGGGGCCGTCCCCTGTTCTCCTATCCTTCCCGAGAATGGGAGGACAGTATAGATTTAGAACAGTGGTTTGCAGATGGGCATAGTTCAGAGGCTGCAGAGGGGAGAAGCTGGGAAATACTGGAAGAGGAACAGCAGGAAGAAGAAGTACCAGGGGAGAGACAGCTGACAGACTCAGTGTCCTTGGGAAGCATTCCTGCCCCCCTTCCCCGAGCCAGGCCAGCATTGAGGGTATTTGAACAGAAGGCTCAGAGGCAGAAAGCTCAGATTAGCCGATGTAAGGGTGACATAGAACAGGAGAGACGTAGGGGTGGGACTTTACTTGGAGTAACACCATTATCTAGGGGAGACTGCATTCAGTCACCTCTCACTGTGAATATTGAATAAATCAATTGGTAAGAACTTTTATTGTCTATCTGCTTCTTGGCTGCCACCGTGGGAGGGATTGCATTCCCCAAAGCCTGGCAATATCTTTGATCAGGTGGCAATGTTTGCTTTTCGGGTTCTTTATTGGCTGTTGCTGCTGCCACCCACACGGTCTGCTCCCTTTAATTCATTATACGACGCACTGCAATGCTTGTCTCTGTGCCTGCTCTGCTCTGCTCGCCAACCTCATCCTTTTCCCTTGTCCCTGGTCCCTGTTCTCCCCCATGCCCCCATAACCCATTAGACCTTTCCGTTTCCACTTCATGTCACTTCTTGGGGCCTTCTTGCCCCCACGGCACTCCCCCTCCTCCTGCTTTTCTAAAAAGTTTTTTTATTCAAAATTAAAGCAAAACATATTATCCAAAAACATATCATCCTTGTTTTCCCCCCCATTTTTCCTCCCCCCCACCGTCCCCCACAAAGCCCACCCCCCCACCCCCCGACTTCCCTCAGTTTCAGTCTTTGGTTTCTCTGAGACTCCTGTTTTCTGCATGTTACAAAGTTGTACAGATCCTCAAACTATTTAGCTGATTATTATCAATAAAAAGTTTGTGAATGTTTATTCAAAACCTGCCAAGGAGTCCAGTTCACTTTGTTGCATCTTCAAATACTTTGTAAAGGGTTCCCATTCATCTTTAAAGTCACAGTTATCCTTGTCCCATAGCTTATATGTCAGTTTTGCCAGTTCTGCATAGTCCGTCAATTTTTCTTGCCATGATTCTTTAGTTGAGGTTTCTTCAGTCTTCCATCCTTGTGCTACCAGAACTCTCGCGGCCGTTGTCGCATACATGAAGATGTTTTTCAGCTTTTTTGGCAGGTCTTTCCCTACAATTCCCAACAAAAATGCCTCGGGTTTTTTAACAAATGTTAAATGGAACATTTTCTTCAATTCATTGTATATCATTTCCCAAATTTTTAAAATTACATTACAATCCCACCACTTACGATAAAATGTCCCTTCCTTTTCCTTACACTTCCAACATATATTTGAACTAGTTTTGTACATTTTCCCTAACTGCATTGGTGTTGTGTACCATCTGTACATCATCTTCATGTAATTCTCCTTCAGTAGGGAACAATCTGTAAATTTTAAATCAGTTTTCCATTAGACCTTTCCCTTTCCACTTCATGTCACTTCTTGGGGCTTTCCTCCCCTCACGCCACTCCTCCTCCTCCTCCAGCTCCTGCTTTTCATGCTAATCGGCAACAACAGCAGAGGATCTCAAGGTCTCCTGGCTGCTACATCTGGATGCTTTCCTCCTCATCCTATATCGTTGCGGCAGGATAACTGAGCGCTTTGCTCCGTGCGCTGGGCAAATCAAATAAATAAATAAGTCCAAAATAAGACCTCTATTCATGGGACGAAGAATGATGAAAGACAGAGGGGAGAGAAGACACAGAGCTGACAGCTGAAGCTTGCGTCTGCTCTCTTAGCCAGCAAAGCTGACAAGTAGATTGCCCAGGACAGGCACTTACAGGTTACCCTGTCAGCTACTTGAATGCCCTGTTTTTTATCTGCCACCTTCATGGAGGACTTTAAAAAGAGAGAGAGAGAGAGAGAGAAGGGAATCAGTGCCCATCTGATCAGCTGGCTCACACTGGCATGTCATCAGCTTTTGCAGCGCAAGAACACAGAGGGGGGCAAATTGACAATGGGATCTTTCATATACTTGTCAGATTTTGTACCATTGCTGGATTACACTAAAATCTTTGATGTTTGCAGATAAATGCATAGCATGGGGTTGCAGAAGCAATGTAGGCACCATGCATCTTGTCGTACGTATGGTAGTGAGGAGTAAGTAAATGATAGCCCCCAAAATACAAATTATTCTGTCTGGTTTTACCTTCTGTGATTACATTAGGGATGGGGAGATGTTGATGGACACCAACTCCCCTCAGGCCTAGCCATCAAGATTGATAGTCAGGAATGATGGGAGTTGTAGTCCAACATCATGCTCTATAGGTTCCCACTTCTGGGACTATTCAACCCACCCCCGCCAAGTAATTCCAAGCTAAATACTAGACTTTTTGATAGGTTGATCAAAATGTTGGTGGCCTTGCTGCTATGCCACCAAAACTGGGGTATATGAAAGTAGGGAGACACCATTTTGGGAAACAAATCTTTGTTTAAAGAGACTTGAAGCTTCAAATAATTCACCATTGACCAAAACGGTTCATTACAAAGTAAAACAAATGCTTGTGAAGCCATTTTGGTCATGGTACAGCCAGTAGCTTGTTGTCTTTGTCCATGGAGTTTTCTTGGCAGGGATACTGGAGTGGCTTGCCGGTTCCTTTTGAATTATGGTGCTGGAGGAGACTCTTGAGAGTCCCATGGACTGCAAGAAGATCAAACCTCTCCATTCTGAAGGAAATCAGCCCTGAGTGCTCACTGGAAGGACAGATCGTGAAGCTGAGGCTCCAATACTTTGGCCACCTCATGAGAAGAGAAGACTCCCTGGAAAAGACCCTGATGTTGGGAAAGATGGAGGGCACAAGGAGAAGCGGATGACAGAGGACGAGATGGTTGGATAGTGTTCTCGAAGCGACCAGCATGAGTTTGACCAGACTGCGGGAGGCAGTGGAAGACAGAAGTGCCTGGCATGCTCTGGTCCATGGGGTCATGAAGAGTCGGACACGACTAAACGACTAAACAACAACAACAACAACAACAACACAGCCAGTAGCATTTTCATCTACTGTAGGGTTTGCCTAAACAGATGAGAATTTTCAAGTTGGAAGAAGATAATGCTGTCAAAAGCCAAATGCATAATCCAAGGCCAATTTAGCCTTCTCCACCATGGTGCCTTCCAGATCTTTAACCCGTGCTTAACCTAAGTTCACTGAATGGATGCAGAACTGACTAGTGCGCCTCAGAAATTTAACTTCCCCTAAGCCAAAATAGCACTTTGAGCCTAGATATTAAAGCAATTTGGTTTCTTCCTTTGTGAAATGGGTGTGTGTTTCCCAACGGGTTAGTCAACTTTACAAAGGTTCTAAAGCAGATCCCATTGTTTTATCTGGGCACCTCCCAAATCAGCACAAGCTAGTCAACTCTAGCCAATAGGAAATCTAATTAGCAACTGAGCTGGTATTTTTATGCAGAAACAATCAGTTGCTTCTGCTATTCTTTTTTTTGAAAAAAAAAATTGCACCATAAATTTATGAAGACTTCCATGAAAGTCAAAAACTCCCAACATCTTTAAAGGTGCAGGTTGGGTTGAACAGAATATATCATCTCAATAGTTCCATGTCTTGATTTCAACAAGTTGCACAGAACAAAAAATTTAAAAAAATAAAAAGTGCCCCACCTTAATGTTTCTGTAAATGTAGTTTTGAAGGAAAATTCCTCCCTAAGGACAGTGTACTCAGTGTTTATATATTATGTCAGCAAAAGATGAGCAAGATACAAGGCTTTGCAGATTAATTAGTGGATGGTTATAAGGCACTTTGAAGTTAGAAAGTGCTATATAAACTTTAAGTATGATTACAGTGGTGATGTATTTGTGGTCCATAATCTACTCCTGGCATTGCTGTAATTACTGATAACTCCTTTAAAGCCTCAATAGCTGCTTTATAATTAATCTCTCTGAACCAACTTATCTACCACAGAATCAAACAATTTTCTTAGGCAAGGTTTACGCAAGTCTTTGCCATTACAAATAATTTGAGATGATAGTGGTATATGTAATACCATGTCTTAATTTTAATTGACTTGGATAGAACTTCAGTTGATTTAAGCCTTTAAGTTTTGCAGCAGTGTGTGGAGATGTGGTGTTTATACCACACTTGCTTGGTTTTCTTCTAGCTGGGAGAGAATTCCTTTTAACAAGGGGGTGAGTGTAGGGCTCTCCAGTTGGATTTGAACTCCCATCAACCTCTGCTTGCATGGCCAATGGTCAGGGATGATGGAAGTTGTATCCAGGAGGTTCCCTGCTCCTGGCTTATAAGAACCTAAAAAGAACCTTACTGGATCCAATAAAAGGTCCTTCTAGTCCACTGTTTCCAACAGTGGCCGGACACATACTTTAAAGAAGCCCTAAATTAGGCAAGGAAGGCAAGTCTTTGTTCCCCATAGCAATTGGTATTTGCAGGCTTACAAAACTCTCCATAGAGCCCATGATTTTATGAAAATGGGAGGAATCAGGTGGGGACTGTCAGAGGGATGTCAGAGAATTCTGATGAACACAGAAATAGTAATAATAAATAATAATTTATTATTTATACCCTACCCATCTGACTGGGTTTCCCCGCCACTCTGGGTGGCTCCTAGCAGAATATTAAAAACACGATAAAACATCAAACATTAAATACTTCCCTAAACAGGGCTGCCTTCAGATGTCTTCTAAAAGTCAGATAGTTGTTCATTTCCTTGATGTCTGATGGGAGGGCATTCCACAGGGCGGGTGCCACTACTGAAAAGGCCCTCTGCCTGGTTCCCTGGTTCTTGCAGTGAGGGAACCATCAGAAGGCCCTCAGAGCTGGACCTCAGTGTCTGGGCTGAGCGATGGGGGTGGAGACGCTCCTTCAGGTATACTGGGCCAAGGCCGTTGAGGGCTTTAAAGGTCAGCACCAACACTTTGAATTGTGCTTGGAAATGTGTCGGGAGCCAGTGTAAGAAGGGCCAGATTTAGATGAAGAGAGGATCTAGGCTACTCCACTTGTGAGGCCCCTCCCCACCCCCACCCTCACAACTAGAAGAAAATGGAAGAATGTTAGACAGTGGTACCTCGGGTTAAGTACTTAATTCGTTCCGGAGATCCGTTCTTAACCTGAAACTGTTCTTAACCTGAAGACCACTTGGCTAATGGGGCCTCCTGCTTCTGCCGCTGCGCCACCGGAGCACAATTTCTGTTCTTAACCTGAAGCACTATTTCTGGGTTAGTGGAGTCTGTAACCTGAAGCGTATGTAACCTGAAGCATATGTAACCCAAGGTACCACTGTATGGTGGAAGCCACCCAGAGTGGCTGGGGCAACCCAGTCAGATGGGCAGGGTATAATAATAATAATAATAATAATAATAATAATAATAATAATAATTATTCCCAGGTCTGGAATGGAAATCAACCTAGCAATCCAGACGCAATGCATTTGTGTTATTCCCACAAGATCTTGGCGAATGAAAGCATGGAAGAGAGAATGAAAGAAAGCAGTGCCACTTTTGTTCTCCCTTTGATGAGATCCTGACTAGATACTGCTGATAAGGGCTACACCACCCAAAGTGAGAGGAATGGATGTTGTGTTAGTAGCATTGCTCGCTAGGCTGAACGACGCATTGTTACCATTTGAAAAGAAGTGAAACCTGGAGGCATGGGCCTTCCTGAATTTATGGGGAAAGCCTGTTTGTTTTTCATGCACTGGAGAAACTGTCTAAAAATAGTTCATCTTTGTGAAAACATTACTGCTGGAATGTTACCAAGGGCAACAACAGCCTGAATTATCAGCCTTGTTAATGCTCACATAAATTCAAGCTGTCAAGTATTAACTTGTTCAGCTGAGATTTTATAAAAAGGCCTTCCTTTTCCTGCGCTTTCGGAAATTCCCCTCCGCTTTTGAGAAGCATGGATATTCCAGTGCGCAGGGAGCAAGCAATCTGTGGACTGAGCTCTAGGTCCACACATATATTATTAAAACAATTGGCTATTTTCTTAATCACAAGTCAGACCAAGCTGAAACATCTGTAAAAAGAATTGAAAAAGCTTGCTTCAGTTCTGAAAATCAAATGCAACTTTGAGGCACACTGAAGAACTGTATTGAACCGTGGGTAATTTTCAGTGGTTTCTCAGATCAAAAACCATCAGTGCAATCCCATAATGGTTGTGCTGACTCCCTTAGGTAAGTTTGTATAGAATTTCAACCAAAATTAAGCCACACAGCCCCAAGGCAACTTCTCCCCACCACATTTTAATTAATTAACCCAGAATCAAATCTATACCCTGGTGTAATCCACTCAATGTGGGTAGAAATAATCAATCCATATAAAACATACTTTGAAAAAAAGTGGACACAAGTAAAACCTCACCGGACAAATGGAAGTGTGGCTGTGTGTTATACTACGACTGCTACTAATTTTATAAGTTATACCACACCCAACTGACTGGGTTGCCCCACACAGTCTTAGAGAGCTATAGTGCTTTCAGGAAACACACACACACATTAAACAGGTAAGATTTTACTGTGGGATGTGAAATTTAGAGCAGTCACGTACAACACATACAACACCCCTAGAGTGGACATAAAAAGGGGATGTCTGGAGCAGCCAGTTGGAACTTCCTTTTTCCTCCTAGGCTGGGTCAGACTTCCTCTACATGTGACCAGAGGTGGGTGTGGCCTCACCTGTGCAGGTAACAAAAGCATAGGACTGGCCACCATCTCTCTCTCTCTAACTACATTCATCGAAGAAGCAACATCTGCTTAGCCTAAGATGCTCTCTTGGCTTCCACAAGGGAGGGTGTTCAAAAATGAGTGAGGGGCTGCCGGCTCTGCAAGCAAGGAGTGACCTAACTGGACTTCAGAAAGGTGTACTCAAAAAGGTTGAAAACCTCTGAGTTAAAGTATTGGTGCTTGTTGTTGTTTAGTCGTTTAGTCATGTCCGACTCTTTGTGACCCCCTGGACCAGAGCACGCCAGGCACTCCTGTCTTCCACTGCCTCCCACAGTTTGGTCAAACTCATGTTTGGTCAAACTTCAAGAACACTGTCCAACCATCTCATCCTCTATCGTCCCCTTCTCCTTGTGCCCTCAATCTTTCCCAACATCAGGGTCTTTTCCAGGGAGTCTTCTCTTCTCATGAGGTGGCCAAAGTATTGGAGCCTCAGCTTCATGACCTGTCCTTCCAGTGAGCACTTAGGGCTGATTTCCTTAAGAATGGAGAGGTTTGATCTTCTTGCAGTCCATGGGACTCTCAAGAGTCTCCTCCAGCACCATAATTCAAAAGCATTGTTGTATTGTATTGGTGCTACACAGCTGTTAACTGTCTGCTGGGAACAACTTTGACCAGAGCTGGTGGGATTAATCTTCCGGCTCAGTACCGAATGGAATCTCTACGGGAACGTTCTTTCAATTTCACTGATCTGGACTTTCATCCAAAGCAGCGCTGGATGTCTGTAGAATCTACAGGACAGATAAATGTTTCTAGAGTCGTGTGCTAACAGATGCTGAGCAATAATTGTGGTTTTGGGTATTTGCATTAACTATGGAAACGCTCACTGTTTCCATTTTTGCCTTAAGCGGTTATGGGGTGTGTAGCAAATTTACTAATGCGCTGCATAGTCTTTTTGTGAATGGCTTTATATTCTCAGGGCTTCGGCATCTCAGATATCAGAGTGCAAACCAACTGTTTGGATGCCATTGTATTGAGACAGATTCTATTATTGTTTTAAGTCCGGTGGTTAGGAGAGCTTAACTCTAACATGAAGTGGGGGAAGGGAATGAACCTTCCTTCTGCAAGTCTGAAATCTCCAAAGGCTTATAAGCCAGCATGACATATTGACTTAATGGAGCAGTATATTTTTTGATTCAGGATAGAATCCCCCAATCCTCTGATTAGACTGATACATAGATTTTGCAGAGATTAGCAAAATCTGAAATGCATTAAAATAAGCCAGTGTGACAAAACAGTTTTGGCAGCATAAATAAAACCTTACCCTAAAGTAAAACATAATTATTGTAACTTTTTAAGTGGCCCTGAACTATGCAGTGCCTCCCCCGCAATTTCTCTTGGAAGTAGGTTGCCTTCATTCCTATTCTTTGTGTTAAGTCATGTTTGGAACTGGGTGTTTCCCCAGTTATTTCCCCTTTCCCCCCACCACCACGCCCCAATTTAAAACCTTTTGGAACTCTTTAGACCCCAGACCTTTCTGCACACTTTGTATCAAAAAGGTAAAGCAAGATGGTTGCCAAAAATGGGAAGGGGGAGGGGGAAAAGGAAATTCCAGTTTTCTCCATAAATGATGTGGGCCTAGTTTCCAAAGAACCATGAATAACACAGTGGTACCTTGGTTCTCAAACTTAATCCATTTCAGGAAGTCCATTCCAAAACCAAAGCGTTTGAAAACCAAGGCGTGCTTTCCCATTGAAAGTCATGCAAAATGGATTAATCCATTCCAGACTTTTAAAAACAACCCCTAAAACAGCAATTTAACATGAATTTTACTATCTAACGAAACCAATGATCCATAAAATGAAAGCAATAAACAATGTACTACAGTCACTTAATCAATCAATCAATCAGTAGCTGAGCTGGATTTCACACAGTCATAAAAACAAAACAAAAAAGCTGCAAAACCAAAAAAAAAGCAAAATAAATAGCAAAAACAGACAGACTTCAGTGTAACACTCAAAACGGAAGTGTGGCACTCAAAATGGAGAACGTTCGGCTTCTGAAAAAAGTTCACAAAAGAGAACATTTACTTCCGGGCTTGCAGTGTTTGTGTTCCAAGTTGTTTGAGTACCAAGACGTTTGAGAACCAAGGTACCACTGTACACATATGAATAATACACACAAACAACCTTACACAGAGCTTGGTCACTGGACTATTTAGAATGGGCCTAGCCTTCTTTTCTCTGAACTGTGTGTTGTGCTAGCCCTACTCAGAGTACACCCACTGAAATCAATGACGTTAGGTCCATTCATTTCAGTGCGTCTACTCTGAGCATTGGGTACAACCCTTCAACTGGTGGCTGCAACCCAAGGCCTCTGATGGAGATGTTTACTAGCTCTGCTTGCTTTCGGAGGTCCTTCAGTCGGGGACTAAACCTTGATTCTCCTACATGTGGAACATGTGCTCTTCCACCTCTGAGTGATGGCCTTTCCTTTTGCGCTCAAAGTGGCGTTAGACTTAGACCCCATCTTCTCTTAAAGAAACACCACACTACTTTGAACAGCCATGGTTTCCACCAAGGAATCCTGGGAAGTGTAGTTTATTAACTCAGAGTTGTTAGAAGACCCCTATATCCCACATAAAGCTGCAATTCTTAGAGTGGTTTAACAGCCAATGCCTCTTTCCTGTGAACTCTGGAAATTGTAGCCTCTTCAGATCAGGTACTGTGACTTATAAATTGGCACTTCCACCTGTAAGTTCTAGACAAGGCTGTTATTGGTCCCCGTGGTATGTCTTGCCAAATAAGATCAAACAGGGCTGTTTGCACTCCCTGTTGTATGAACTGCCTTACTAAGTAAGATCATCATTCAGTTGCCACAATAGAATTTTCCTGGGCAAAGGGTGGGATTCTGAGAATTTTATCTCTAGAATCTGACTCATCTATTTCTTCCTCCCTTATTACCATTGTAACTGTTATGTACTGAGTTGAATAGGATCCAAAATGCAGCAGTCTGATTGGTCCTAGAACAATAGGATTCAGAATGCAGCAGTCTGATTGGTCCTAGAACAATGCAGCAGTATGATTGGTCTGCAGGAGCCACCAAATCCAGCTCCAGATAGAAATGAATCCACAACCTGATTGGCCTACAGGAGAAGTCCGGAATTAGCCAATCACGTGCAGCCCATTGTGTAAATAATGTATATAAAGCAGATATTGTGGGGGAACTTCCATTTCTCCTCACTACTATGAGCTGAATAAAGAGCATGAAATCCACTCTCCACTCCAAGTATATTTCAGTAACTAATGTCAAAAAGAGGGTTCCCAAGTTTTCTTTTCTTCACACTGTGCCCCCCCCTGCCCCCGTGAGTCCACACCACCCATATTACTCTGTCTGAGGGTTGGGTGAATATGTCAATTTCTCTCTCCCTCTCTCTCTGTTTCTGATTTTTCCAGTCTTAAATTCAGTTCTTCACATTTCCACATCAGTTTGCAATTTTTTTTTTTAAAGAAGTCCTTATGAAAATTCACCAGCAAGTTAGTGCTTATTACTCCTATTTTTTTGTATGCAATTTTGCTGGAAAGGTGCAATTTTTTTTTTGCAAAGCAACCCCTCCCTAAAATAATGTTTTTGTATGTTCATTTTACTGACATCAGGAGTTTTATGCACACTTTATGTTAGCTTCTGCCGTTTTGTTCACATAACTTGGCTGGGAAACAGCACCACAAAATGCGAATTTCAAAAAATGGCAGTGTTTTGGTTCTCATGTTGTTTCAGAGAGTGCAAATTGGGAAAGTTCACCCTTAAATGCAAATGGACCCCAACTGCTCCCCAGTCCCTACTCAGACATTGTCTCTGAGCTTTTTTGGGTGGGAAATCGCCCAAAAAGTTGTTGAGCTTTTTTCCAGAATCCCCCGGAAAGGGCAAAGAGTGATAAACACACACTTCCTAGTTCTGTTGCCAAGAACCCAGATATTTTGCTGATTATTCAAAATTCTCACTGGACGCTAATTTCACTAAATCCTAAACCATTTGGGCCATACTACCTATCTTATTCCATTATAAATGGTTGGAAGTGTTAGACATTGCAGTATTAAATATAAGCAATGTTTTGCATGATGGACTTTCCTGTTAGAGTTGCATGAAGGGGGAATGTTCATCTGGTGTGCCTTCTCCCTTTACCCCAAGGGTGGGTACTTTTCGATATTCTTGGACTCTCAACTTTCACCAGTCCCAGTCATCCTGGCCAATAGTCAGGCATGATGGGAGATGGAATCCAACAGCACCTATTTTTATTTTATTTGTTGACTGTGTGCCACCCTTCCTCTCCAAGGAGCCCAGGGAGGCAAAACAGATGTTGTTGTTTAGTCATTTAGTCGTGTCCGACTCTTCGTGACCCAATGGACCAGAGCACACCAGGCACTCCTGTCTTCCACTGCCTCCCACAGTTTGGTCAAACTCATGCTGGTAGCTTCGAGAACACTGTCCAACCATCTCATCCTCTGTCGTCCCCTTCTCCTTGTGCCCTCCATCTTTCCCAACATCAGGGTCTTTTCCAGGGAGTCTTCTCTTCTCATGAGGTGGCCAAAGTATTGGAGTCTCATCTTCAGGATCTGTCCTTCCAGTGAGCACTCAGGGCTGGTTTCCTTCAGAATGGAGAGGTTTGATCTTCTTGCAGTCCATGGGACTCTCAAGAATCTCCTCCAGCACCATAATTCAAAAGCATTCATTCTTCGGTGATCAGCCTTCTTTATGGTCCAGCTCTCACTGGTGTATCTCTCACAGATACACAATTCAAAAAAATGAGCCTGAACAGTATTCTCCAGCACACTAAATGGCAAGCGCTAATGTTTTCAAATTCCTCCAAAAGTTAATGACAGAGATAAGACACACCTCACTAGGGAGGGTATCCCTCAGCAGGGGAACCACCCCTAGAAAAGCCCTGTTGTGGCTCAGCACCAACCGAGCAGCCACCTAAAGGACCACAAGTCCCTCCCAGCCCTGCTTTGCTTTAAGACTGCAATAGGATAATTTCCTTGTGACAAATTTTCCCCTGCCATACAGCCAGAAAAGGAATAGAAAGATGGATGTATAACAGTAGTAACAACAAAGGGACACAATCCAGTTATGTGCATTTGGATCCCATAGATTTAGCATACACCCATTGTGCAGTGGTCAGTGAAGATGTGAAATCTATTTATAATGAGTGGATTTTCTTTTTTGTTTGTGGGAAACAGTAAATGAGCTCAAAGATGATCTGAGCTCAGCCATAAATGCCAGTAGTCACAGTCTCTCTCTCTCTCTCTCTCTCTCTCTCTCTCTCTCTCTCACACACACACACACACACACACACACACAGATATGTATGGTGTCAATACATGGTTTAAGCCCCTTGGAATAATGGATTTTAGATTTGATAATCTCTAGAAAATCTGTGTGTCACTTTAATCAGAGGATTTAGGCTTCTTTAATAAATCAAAAGCACACTGCTCAATTAAGCCAGTGTTTCACACCAGCTTACAAGCCTTTGGAGATTTGGAACCTCCACAAAAGGGAAAAGCTTTGTGTAGGATTTACACTTTTGTAACAATAACAGTGGCTCAAAGGAAAGGCAAGATAACAAGCAAAATAATTAAATCAACGGATAAAACAGGCCGCTTCCTACAGCATGGCAAGTATGCTGTCCCAACAGATAAGGAGCAAGATAGTCACAACTGTTGTGTTCTGTATTACAAGAAAGGAGGACACCCTTCTAACTGTCATGTAAAACATAGCTTTGTGAAAGTGAAACAAATATACATGAAATAAAATCAGTGCATATTTTTGGCTAGCTGAGAAGGGGACATGAGGAAGCCAATTTGTGGAGCTAATTCAGGCTTCCTCAACCTCGGCCCTCCAGATGTTTTGAGACTACAATTCCCATCATCCCTGACCATTGGTCCTGCTAGCTAGGGATCATGGGAGTTGTAGGCCAAAAAAAATCTGGAGGGCCAAGGTTGACAAAGCCTGATCTAATTCTTATGTGGGTAATTTTGGATTTTTGTGTGGCACTTTTAACATCTTCATTTGCAGACCCTCCAAGTGTCCCTATTTTCCGGAGACAGTCACAGATTTACAGAAGCTGTCCTGGTTTCTGATTTGATCCTGGAATGCACTGCTTTTCCTTAGGATATCCCTATTTTCATCTGAGAAACGTTGGACGGTATGGTAATGCAACCCCTGAGCCAAGGAGATAAGTAACTATTCAACCTTTAGAAGACATTTGAAGGCAGCCCTGTATAGGGAAGTTTTTTTTAAAAAAATGTTTTCTTATGTTTTTATATATGTTGGAAACCACCCAGCATGGCTGTGGCAACCCTGTCAGATTGGTGGGGTATAAATATAGTAGTAGTAGTGGCGCTGTGGGTTAAACCACAGAGCCTAGGACTTGCCATTCAGAAGGTCGGTGGTTCGAATCCCTGCGACGGGGTGAGCTCCCGTTGCTCGGTCCCTGCTCCTGCCAACCTAGCAGAAGAAGAAGAAGAAGAAGAGTTTGGATTTGATATCCCGCCTTTCACTCCCTTTAAGGAGTCTGAAAGCGGCTAACATTCTCCTTTCCCTTCCTCCCCCACAACAAACACTCTGTGCAGTGAGTGGGGCTGAGAGACTTCAGAGAAGTGTGACTGGCCCAAGGTCACCCAGCAGCTGCATGTGGAGGAGCGGAGACGTGAACCCGGTTGCCCAGATTACGAGACTACCGCTCTTAACCACTACACCACACTGGCTCTCCTGGTTCGAAAGCACGTCAAAGTGCAAGTAGATAAATAGGTACCACTCCGGAGAGAAGGTAATCGGCGTTTCCGTGCGCTGCTCTGGTTTGCCATAAGTGGCTTAGTCATGCTGGCCACATGACCTGGAAGCTGTACACTGGCTCCCTCAGCCAATAAAGTGAGATGAGCGCCGCAACCCCAGAGTTTGTCACGACTGGACCTAACGGTCAGGGGTCCCTTTACCTTTACCTTTATTTTCATCAGAGAAATGTTGGAGGGCATGCATCTGAAGCTAGTGGCAGGTAAGGCCAGAGCCAAAATGGATGGAACTACCCAATTTACTCTCCTTATCTGCTACCCTCTCTCTCTCTCTCTCTCTCTCTCTCTCTCTCTCTCCTTCCCTCTTCTATCCCACTTATAGTATAACCAGGGAAGATACAGATCCCGCTTGCCAGAAGTCTGAACTCTCTGTTTGCAGAAGGCTGTTGAATTTAGGTTGGGGGGGGGCACATAAGATTAGACTGAGGGCCACTCATTAAAGCGAGTTTGCTTAGTAAGGCTTGGAAAGGGCTTGGGCTGAGAAGCTAGAGCATTGTAAACTGCAACTTCATGCATACGCCGAAAGCTTGACCACACAGCAGTTTGTATGTGATAAATGCCCTAAGGGCAGATCAGCACAACTGAGTAACAATTGTACATTCATTTTTTATTTTTTAAATACCCAAAATCTCTCTGTTCTAGAAAGGGGAGGTGTGTGTTTGGAAAAGACTCTGTTGTGTAAGGTTAGGCAAACTAAATGCCAAAAAAAGGAAGAATAAAATGAGGATTTCTTGCCCTCTGCCATCATTGCAGTAACTCAGTGTTGCAAATGCATATCCTCCAACATTTCTCAGATTAAAATAGGGATATCCTATTCCATAATAATAATAATTTGACTATTTATCCCTAGCCATCTGACTGGGTTGCCTCAGCCACTCTGAGTGGCTTCCAACATGTCTAAAAACATAACAAAACATTAAACATTAAAAAACTTCCCTGTACATAGCTACCTTCAGATGTCTTCTAAAGGTTGTATAGTTACTTATCTCCTTGGCTCAGGGGTTGCATTACCAAACCCTCCAACATTTCTCTGATGGAGATAGGGATGTCCTAAGGAAAAGCAGGACATTCCAGGATTTAATCAGAAACTGGGATAGCTTCTGTAAATCTGGGACTGTTCCTGGAAAGTTGGGAAGTAATAAGGACATTGATATGAAAAAAAAAGTTGCCCACGTGTTTTAATCAGAGATGTCAGGAACTGAATTTCCATGCAACACATGTGCCGCACCACCACTGCGCTGTGGCCTCTCTCACTTTTTTCCAATATCTCTTTTCATTTATTTTAGCCTCTTTTCCTCCAAATACTTACCCCCCGTTTTCTGCAGGCTGTTTAAACAAAGCCATAACCACCCTCCTGTGACCTCAGTGAGTAGCTTCATATCACATCTGTAGAGGGCAGTGGGCTGAGGCTGGCATTTAATATATAGATTTTAAATAAACATACCCCCCCCAAACAAAACAAAACAAAAACTCCACCATGTTTGGCGTGGAATCTCTGAACTCATACGAGTATTTCAATCTAACAGCTTCAAACTGGTTTGCTGTTTTCAGCCCTCGAGGATGAAAAGAAACAAAGTTCATCTGTTAAGAGTCCTGAGGTATATGGAATTTGAAGAGTTGTGGTTACAGCAACTTTGTTCCAGGACGTTCAAATATTCAGCAGCTCATAGCAACTGCAGATGGAAAATGTTAGAAATGGAACTTCCAAGAGGAGAGGGGCTGGGCATGGCTGAGGAACAAGAGACCCTCTCACTGGACTAATCTGAACTTCTTGAAAAATCTCCCATTGCAAGGAATGTGACAAGGAGAGTCACAAGGAGAGAATGTGCAAGGAGAGATCTGATGGGCAAATCTGAGGGACCAAATCTGACTCTTCTAAGGAAACCCATGGTTGTTGTGAGAAAATGTGCATACATTACTCTCTCCCTGCTCTCCGTATGCTGGATAATAATAATTAATAATAATAGTAATAATAATAATACTAATTTATTATTTATACCCCACCCATCTGGCTGAGTTTCCCCAGCCACTCTGGCCGCCTTCCAATCAAGTGTTAAAAACAATACAGTGTTAAATATTAAAAACTTCCCTGAACAGGGCTGCCTTCAGATGTCTTTTAAAGCTAGGATAGCTGCTTATTAGGATAGCAGGTTGGGTGCCACTACCGAGAAGGCCCTCTGCCTGGTTCCCTGTAGCTTTGCTTCTCGCAATGAGGGAACTGCCAGAAGGCCCTCGGTGCTGGATCTCAGTGTCCGGACAGAATGATGGGGGTGGAGACGCTCCTTCAGGTATACAGGACCGAGGCCGTTTAGGGCTTTAAAGGTCAGCATCAACACTCTGAATTGTGCTCGGAAACGGGAGGGTTCTTCCTTTTGTTTCCCTCTCCTCTCTTCTAAAACACATGCCTTGGTTTCGAGGAAGAGAGAGAAAAAATGCAGAAGGTCAAAGAATGAGCTTTGGGGCCAAACTACACATTACACAGTAGATTTGTGATTGGATACACCAAGTTTACTTTGCTCTCTCCCTGTGCCAATCTCATTGGGAAGTAATGCTGTGTGTGAACCCTTTTATACCCATGTCATTTTCCTGATTTATTCTTTTAAACATATGTTTGTTGATTTTTCAAAAAAAGGCAGCATACAAGTGAAATAACAATCTGCAGAACAAGCAGCAACTGTGTGGAACACTCATTACAGATGTAATAATACAAATAAGAAAGGCATTACTCAAGGGTGTATCTGGTTCGCACCTTTGGCACCTGAGATGTGTGTTTTCGGGCCTCAACCCATTTTTGTGAAGGTAGTATATTTTCACTGTTTGTACAGTGGTACCTCGGGTTACATATGCTTCAGGTTACAGACGCTTCAGGTTACAGACTCTGCTAACCCAGAAATAGAACCTTGGGTTAAGAACTTTGCTTCAGGATGAGAACAGAAATCGTGCTCTGGCAGTGTGGCAGCAGCAGGAGGCCCCATTAGCTAAAGTGGTGCTTCAGGGTAAGAACAGTTTCAAGTTAAGAACGGACCTCCAGAACGAATTAAGTTCTGAACCCAAGGTACCACTGTAATTCTGAATTTTGAATTGTTGTAACCTGCCCTGGGGCCTTCTGGCGAAGGGTGAGGGCAGTTGATGTAATACAGTACAATACAATACAATACAATACAATACAATACAATACAATACAATACAATACAATACAATACAATACAATACAATACGGAGGTCTATAGAGGTAGCCACACTGCAAATGCCAAATGCAACAGCAAAAGGGAGAAATCAAGTAGTTTCTCCACAGTGCAGCATGTGGTGCCATGATTCTATATAACAGTTTTTATTTATAAATCATACAAAGGGGAACCATACAGCATCAAAACGGTCCTATTCCACAACCCATCCAAGCACCCTGCAATGATGAGCTAAGTGTTCAGATAATGTAGTATCACACTTTCTCAAGCCACCCATCATGAGAAGGTCCAGATGGATACAGTGGTACCTCTGGTTATGAACGCTTCAGGTTACGAACTCCGCTAACCCGGAAATAGCTGTTCTTGGTTGTGAACTTTGCTCCAGGATGCAAACGGAAATCATGCACCAGAGGCACCCGTGTAGTGAGAGGCCCCATTAGCGAAAGCGCGCCTCAGGATAAGAATGGTTTCAGCTTAAGAACGTACCTCCGGAACGAATTAAGTTCGCAACCAGAGGTACCACAGAGGTACCACTGTACTTTGAGAACTTAGTCACTTAAAGTTTGACAGCTAGCAATGGTGCTACCAGCTCCTTGTGTACAAAGGTGGGGTTCGTCTGCCATTTTCTTGATTAAAATCTCACTCCTTCCTGTACCACTTGCAGCTTGCCTGGGGTGGGGAAGTACAGGTTCCTGAAAAAGGAGGGACAAAGGATGCTAACCGAGAGAAGTTGTTCTCTCCAGATGTTGCTAGACTATAGCTTCCATCTTCTCTTACCAATGGCCAAACTGGCTAGGGGTGATGGGGAGGGCGGGATATAAATAAAATTTATTATTATTATTATTATTATTATTATTATTATTATTATTATTATTATATAACACCTGGAGGGCCACAGGTAAAAGGCCACCTGCCTAACCTCAATAGATGATGTTTGCAAAGGGGGACTCAAATAAATAGAATCATAGCTCATTTTATGTGACTGATTTTGTTTCTGTCAATTTAGAGTCAGGAAGCTCTGTAATTATTCTCCATGCATATTTACTGTGATCGCATCAATTTGAGATCTAAGAAGCAAGATCTTCAGGTTTCTCTGAAACAGTGAGGTTGTGCTGGTCCTGAGGGTTAACAGTGTGGCAAGGTCTGAGTCCAGTCCGAGGTCGAGGGTGCGGTATGGAGGCTGTCCGTCAAAGCTGAAGCAGGGTCCAAGGCAGGGAGTCGGGTGAGGTAAGGAACTCTGGCAGAAGAGCAGGACAGGATGCAGGCAGGAACAGGCTACCAACAATGTTGCTCCTGCATCCTGGGACTGGGGCTGGCTTGGCTTTTATCTGCCCCGAGACATAGGGCGGCCCCAGTCCACAGGTGACTCGCCTCTTCTGGCCTGGAGGCGAGCACTCCTTCTGCGGGAACTTAGTTCCCTCCGCCTCTCTGCCCTGAGCCTCTGCAGCTCAGGAGAGGCTGGAGGGTTACCAGACCCAGAGGCAACCTCAGCTTCCTCTGATGGGGCTGAGAGTGGAGCACCTGCAGGCAGTGGGTCCTCCATCACCTCAGGAGCCAGAGCAGACTCAGCTGGTGCCTGCACCTAAGGATCCGGCACAGGTGAGGACCCTTCAGGCTCAGACCCCAGCCCTGGCTCAGCTGGTTCTGGAGGCGGGGACTCCTGTGCAGGCTGGGATTCCTCAGGTTCAGCCTCCAAGTCCAAATCCCAGGCCATCACAGAGGTACTGATTCAGTCTTGGCCATCCACCAGTCTTGCATCTACAAATATTTTTTCTAGAATACGCTAAAACGGTTAAAATGGGTTAAGTTTTGCCTTCCACATCCCACAGCAGATAGGGCACATAATAAGAGGTCCAATCAGGACAGAAAGAGGGTTCATTTTGTTCCCCGTAGATCTTTGTGCATAGCTGGGAATAAGTGTGTCGGACTACAGTAGCATACGGTACAGCAGTGAAATGATCATTGTAAAACCTTATGGCAGTCGGAAACTATGATTAACAAATTCTGAGAACACTGGTACAGTGGCCCAACTGGGGCCTAATTATAGCCAATAGTCCAGCTTCTAAAGAAAAAGCTTAGCAAAACACATTGCCAATATCATGCAGAAAATACAATTTTCTAAGGAGACCCTCTAAGTTTGCATTGTAATAATGTATTTAAATTGCTTGACTCCGAAAAACGTGTCTGTGTGTCCTCCTGGCCCTTATAAACTGCAAAGAATAGGGTAAAAGGTAAAGGACCCCTGGATGGTTAAGTTCAATCAAAGGCAACTATGGGGTTGCAGTGCTGATCTCGCTTCAGGCCGAGGGAGCCGGTGTTTGTCCACAGACAGCTTTCTGGGCCATGTGGCCAGCAGGACTAAACCACTTCTGGCACAACAGAACACCGTGACAGAAACCAGAGTGCATGGAAACACTGTTATGGTACCTATTTATCTACCTGCACTGGTGTGCTTTTGAACTGCTAGGTTGGCAGGAGCTGGGACAGAGCAATGGGAACTCACCCCTTTGCGTGGACTTGAACTGCCGACCTCACGATCAGCAAGCCCAAGAGGCTCAGGGGTTTAGACCACAGCGTCACCTGTGTCCACTTCCTGTAGGTAGAGAGGCCCTGTAATAGATGGATTGTCTACTTGCCAGCTCTTTACCTTGCCTGCTGCTTCTTTGTCCGCATGCTGCTGACCACCTCACTAAGAGAAGAACATACAGGGCCCACCATCTGCTCCCAACTAAGCCCACCTCACTGAGAAAGAGATTGTGTTGACATGTACCTGCTTTTGGCAGCTTCCGCAAGAGAAACAAATATTCTGCTCACATGCTACTGCCTGCCTGAGTGGAAACGGAATGAAGATGAATGAATGCCTCTCCCCACAAGATGATGCTCCCTGCCTGAAGGACAGGGGCTGCCCACTGTGGCCCATGCTAGCCAGGTGAGGGAGAAAAACTGGCCACTGTGATCTCATGCTGATGCTGCCTATTTCACAGACTGGCCACTGTGTTCTCACATGGATGTGTCCAACCAGAAGGAGAGACACAGGCCATTGTCATGTCATGCTGATGCTGAAGGAGAGATAAGCTGGCCAATGTACCAGCCCACAACGGCTGTTCACCTGAATAACAAGGAGACACTGCCTGGCACGCCAACACATTGCTCACCATGTTCATGAGAATTATGTCCTTTGCACCTTGGACCAAACTGGGGTTTCTTAACTTGCTTTTACTCTCCTGTTCCTGCATATTAGGTTCCCTTACCAGAGGTCTATAATAACAAGGTAGTGAATCAACCACATTTATTTGTACACAAAAGGTAGGTAAAGGTAAAAGCTAAAGGACCTCTGGACAGTTAAGTCCAGTCAAAGGTGACTCTGGTGTTGTGGCGCTCATCTCGCTTTCAGGCCAAGGGAGCTGGCGTTTGTCCACAGACAGCTTTCCAGGTCATGTGGTCAGCATGACTAAACCGCTTCTGGTGCAACGGGACACCGTGGTGGAAACCAGAGTGCACGGAAACGCCCTTTACCTTCCCACCGCAGTGGTACCTATTTATCTACTTGCACTGGCATGCTTTTGAACTGCTAGGTTGGCAGGAGCTGGGACAGAGCAACGGGAGCTCACCACGTTGTGAGGATTCGAACCACCAACCTTCCAATCAGCAAGCCCAAGAGAAGAAGAAGAAGAGAGTTTGGATTTGATACCCCGCTTTATCACTACCCGAAGGAGTCTCAAAGCAGCTAACATTCTCCTTTCCCTTCCTCCCCCACAACAAACACTCTGTGAGGTGACTGGGGCTGAGAGACTTCAAAGAAGTGTGACTGGCCCAAGGTCACCCAGCAGCTGCATGTGGAGGAGCAGAGACGCGAACCCGGTTCCCCAGATTACGAGTCTATCACTCTTAACCACTACACCACACTGGCTCTCAGAGGCTCAGTGTTTAGACCACATCACCACCCACTCTTCTGCACTGCAGATAATAGATCTACCCCAGCTCTTCTTTTACTCTTGCAAAACTGCATGTGTACATTTTGAATGCAGTCTACTGTGACGTTCTCCTGTGCATGCTACATTGCATTGAATCAGAGCTGTACAACCTTATAATTCATTTCATTGGGGTTTTGTGCAGGAGACCTTGCAGATGAAGTGGGCCCTTTGTTGGCTGTAAAACCACAGACCTGCTTCCATGTGCATCTTAAACGCACACGGGTTGCTGTATGCGAAACCTTTGGCTACATTCTCTGGGATTTGAGGGATGGAGCGAATAATTATCTGCTGTGAGTTTTTAGTCATTACTGGGTCATTAATGCCTTGATACTGATAACATGTAGCAGTTCACAAGGCAATATCAAATGTTTTCTTTCAGACCTTCAACAAGCTTTGCAGATAATATGACAGCCTAATATAGAGTTTGATGTATGTGTCTGGAGGAAAAAAAAGGCCGAGGCTCTTTAGTTAGTGCACTGTCCTTAATGGATTCTCTAGATTAAAGTAATCCCTATGGGAATCCACTATGACAACAATTCTTACACAGATTTTCCAGTCACTGCTTCTATGCCATAACTGTTCTTTGAAAGTGTTTATAGTAGTGAAAGGCCACAGTCTAGATTTTTTAAAAAAAAAGAAAAAAAAGAAAAAAAGAAAAAAAGAAGCTTGTGCTTTAATTCTATTACGGATATAAGAGGGTACATTTGCGTCAGAATAATAGCGCGCCCCATGTGTCCCACATTCTCATATTGTTGACAATGTGCAGAAATGTCTAGCTGTCTTCTAGCTAAAGGGTGAGCTTAACGTTTATATTTAAATAATAATTATTTATAACACAGGAGAAGTTATGCTAGGGATGTAAGACAACAGTCAGCCTGTATTTGTCACAATCAGTGCTGTTTCTGTTCCGCTGCAGTTCAGTTTCCACCAAATACTATGTTATTTGCCTCCATGCTTACTATTTAATATAAGGTACCTAACTTACATAACTTACATTTGTTTCTGCGTAAAAAAATAATCACGATGCATCTCCTGGACTGAAGTTTGCTTAAATGTTGCAAAAACCTTAAGTACAGTCATACCTTGGATCCCAAACGCCCTGGAACTCGGACGTTTTGGCTCCTGAATGCTGAAAACACGGAAGTGATTGTTCTGGTTCGTAAACATTCTTTTGGAACCTGAATGTCCAATGGGGCTTCCGTGGCTTCCTGCAGCCAATCAGAAGCCACCATTTGGTTTTGGAAGTCGAATAGACTTCCGGAATGGATTCTGTTCAACTTCCAAGGTACAACTGTACTCAAAAGGGAGGGTACAGCATCCCCCCTATCTTTTGTGAAAATCCATCTGCCTATTTAAATAGTGCTGACTCAGATGTTTAGGGAGCAGTCCCAGCTCAGGAGTGGTGAACTTGCTTTGCGCAGACACACACAGGATTATCTAATTTCGATACTGCTTAGTATATTTAAAATATCTCTAAGTGGTGTACGGAAAACTGAAGCGACAACAGACAACTGAAACAAAATATTACAAAACACACAGTTACATATAAGAATGTTGCATAAATGAGAAGGTCTATTTAGATCCATTTCAGTCCGGTTTCCGTCCTGGTTTTGGGACGGAGACGGCTCTGGTTGCCCTAACAAATGATCTCCGTAGACAGCTGGATCGAGGCGGGTCAGGACTGCTGATCCTTTTAGATTTGTCAGCAGCCTTTGACATGGTCGATCATGATCTTCTGGACCACCGCCTCGCAGGTTGGGGACAGAGGGTGGCACTAGGGCCACTCCTTGGTGTGTGGAGTGCCGCAGGGCGCAATTCTCTCCCCGATGCTTTTTAACATCTTTATGCGCCCCCTTTATGCGGTGCTTTGGGCTGGGTTGTCACCAATATGCTGATGACACTCAGCTCTATCTGCTGATGGATGGCCACACCGACTCGGCCCCGAACACACTGACCAGATGTCTGGAAGCTGTGGCCGGATGGTTTCGTGGGAGCCGGTTGAAGTTAAATCCTTTGAAGACAGAGGTCCTCTGGCAGGGACGGGACGATATGGGATTGAGGGGGCAACTCCCATCTCTTGTGGGGGCCCAATTAGTGCCATTGCCTTCCGTTAAGAGTTTGGGTGTGATCCTTGAGGCCTCCCTTTCCATGGAGGCGCAAGTTACAGCAACATCCAAGGTGACCTTTTTCCACCTTCGCCGCATCAAGCAGTTGGTCCCTTACCTTTCCCGCCCCGACCTGGCCACAGTGATCCATGCGACTGTCATCTCCAGGCTTGACTACTGTAATTCGCTCTACGCAGGGCTGCCCTTGAAGCTGACCCAGAAACTCCAGCGGGTGCAGAATGCCGCGGCGAGACTCCTTACGGGGTCTTCACTGCGAGATCACATTCATCCGGTACTATACCAGCTGCACTGGCTTCCGGTGGAGTACAGGATCAGGTTTAAGGTGCTGGTTTTAACCTTTAAAGCCCTATACGGCCTAGGACCCTCCTACCTACGGGACCGCCTCTCCTGGTATGTCCCACAGAGAAACTTATGGTCTTCAAATAAAAACACCGTGAAGGTCCCAGGCCACAGAGAGGTTAGGCTGGCCTCAACTAGAGCCAGGGCTTTCTCGGCTGCGGCTCCAATCTGGTGGAATGCTCTGTCACAAGAGACTAGGGCCCTGCGGGATCTGACATCTTTCCACAGGGCCTGCAAGACAGAGCTGTTCCACCAGGCCTTTGGTCAGGGCGCAGCCTGACTCCCTCCTCTGGCAATCTGCACAGAATTTTGCTTAACGGTTGCCATCAATTTGATTTTAATTAATTTTTATAATGAAATGTTTTTAGAATGTTGGGTTATTTGATTGTTGTTAGTTGCCCTGAACCCAGCTTTGGCTGGGGAGGGCGGGATATAAATAAAATTTATTATTATTATTATTATTATTATTATTATTATTATTATTAGGGTGCAGAATGCTGCAGCGAGGCTCCTCAGGGGGTCTCTGCCATGGGAGCATATTCACCCAGTGCTTTTCAAACTGCACTGGCTCCCGGTAGAGTACAGGGTCAGATTTAAGGTGCTGCTTTTGACCTTTAAAGCCCTTCACGGCCTAGGACCCTCGTACCTACGGGACCGCCTCTCCTGGTATGCCCCACGGAGAGCCTCAAGGTCCATAAATAGCAACACCCTAGTGGTCCCAGGCCCTAAGGAAGTTAGATTAGCCTCAATCAGAGCCAGGGCCTTTTCAACTCTGGCCCCGGCCTGGTGGGACGCTCTGCCTCATGAGACCAGGGCCCTGCAGGATCTGATTTCTTTCCGCAGGGCCCATAAGACAGAGTTGTTCCACCTGGCCTTTGGCTTGGAGCCAATTTGATTCCCTCCCCCTCTTTCTTTTTTCTTTTCCTTCTCCTCCTGCGATGAGGCTATATTTTAATATTTTAATGTTTCAATATTTTAATGTTGTATTTTAATTTTGTTTTTAAGTTGTAATCATTCAACTTGTTTTTATTTTTGCTTGTAAGCTGCTCTGAGCCCGGCCTTGGCTGGGGAGGGCGGGGTATAAATAATAATAATAATAATAATAATAATAATAATAATAATTATTATTATTAAATCAATATGAATTCATTTTCCTTTGACATACTCTCCCTCTCAGCCTCGGGTTCTCACCCAGGGTCCAAACAAACTCTCAGCTCACCCACCAAAGTCTCACAATGAGGAAAGTTCCTAGAAACAGTGGACATCACTCTCATCAGTCATATATATATAGAGAGAGAGAGAGAGAGAGAGAGAGATTCATAAAAATTCATGTGTGTGTTTGTGTGTGTGACAACAGGTTATATGTGAATTCTCCACTGGAGAGCCAAAGCCAGTAGACAGAACTGGACTTAGATAAGGGAGCTTCATATGTTCCTGATGGTCATTGGTGAAGATAGGAATGTGTATTTCCTTTCAATTGTCCCAAAGTGGTGGCTGGCCACTCTGCTAGCCAACTGATTTGCAGGCTGCTTCTGGAGACAATATAGAAGCACACACAAAAAAAGCAAAGTGGGAGTCAGTCCAGACTCAGCATTCTGAATTCGTTATAAACATGCAACACCGGATGGCGCTAGAGAGCAAAAAGAAATTCCAAGCAATTTTCCATAGCGTTTTTTTCTTTTGTTATAATGATTTAATTTCTGACTTATTTATAGCATTTCCCCTTCTGTGTGTAGATCCACCCTCTGTGAGTTAGGATCTACAAAAGAAAACCTGTCAAACCAGTTCCATTGTTAAGTACTGCTCAGCTAAGTACTTCCATTTGCATGTCCAATGAGGCTGTCCTGCTGCCATAGACATAAGCATCATAGAGATCAATGATGTGGCATCCAGGCTTGTCTTGTTCTGTGCCAGACCCCAAAGCTCTAGTTTAGGAATCTCCCTAGGAACCTAATGGGGAACTAAGATCTGTTGGAGTGTTAATGCTGTGAGCCCTTCCATTCTGTGCTCAGATTGTATATATGTGTAAATAAACCATATACCTCAAAGACACCACAATCTCCATAGACCTTCATTCCAAAGAAACTGAACCCTGGATGACCATTGGAACCCCTGGAGTATTTTGCCACTTGGAGACTAGGGTAAAACAATATTATAAACATGCAACTGCTTTCCAAACAGATTAAATGTTGCTAATGCAGAGCATCTTAAAAAGCAGAGACATCACCTTGCTAACAAAGGCCTGTATAGTTAAAGCTATGGTTTTCCCAGTAGTGGATTTGGATTTGATATCCCGCTTCATCACTACCCGAAGGAGTCTCAAAGTGGCTAACATTCTCCTTTCTCCTCCTCCCCCACAACAAACACTCTGTGAGGTGAGTGGGGCTGAGAGACTTCAAAGAAGTGTGACTAGCCCAACGTCACCCAGCAGCTGCATGTGGAGGAGCGGAGACACGAACCCGGTTGCCTAGATTACGAGACTACCGCTCTTAACCACTACACCACACTGGCTCTCGATGTATAGTGATGTATGGAAGTGAGAGCTGGACCATAAAGAAGGCTGATCGCCAAAGAATTGATGCTTTTGAATTATGGTGCTGGAGGAGACTCTTGAGAGTCCCATGGACTGCAAGAAGATCAAACCTCTCCATTCTGAAGGAAATCAGCCCTGAGTGCTCACTGGAAGGACAGATCCTGAAGCTGAGGCTCCAATACTTTGGCTACCTCATGAGAAGAGAAGACTCCCTGGAAAAGACCCTGATGTTGGGAAAGAGAAGCGGCTTAGTCATGCTGGCCACATGACCCGGAAGCTGTACATTGGCTCCCTCGGCCAGTAAAGCAAGATGAGCGCAGCAACCCCAGAGTCGGCCACGACTGGACCTAATGGCAGGGGTCCCTTTATATCAGACTTGAGTGTGATTTTATTTTTAAACCACTTTGAGATGTATTTGGAGTTATAAAGCAGATTATGAGGATTCTCAACCATCAATCCATAGTTATTCAATAGTGTTCCCCTTTTGTTTTCTACTCATGCTAAGGCTGAGGATAACCATTTCTCCTGTGAGTGCTGCTGAGCTTCAGTGTGAGTGAGAACCTGCTCACCAGGCACATTATGATGTTGCTCACTTAACTTATCAGTCCTCCTTTGTTATGAACTGCCTCTTACTGAGTCAGAGAACTCCATGTAAGCATGTACTGTCTACTCACCAAAGATACTATCAGAAAATTTTTAATAGAGGGGTTCAGGAGATTTAACCAGGAGACTTTTATATGCAAAGCATGTGGTCTGCTGCCATTCTGCTTGAAGGACAGATCCTAAAGCTGAGGCTCCAATATTTTGGCCACCTCATGAGAAGAGAAGACTCCCTGGAAAAGACCCTGATGTTGGGAAAGATGGAGGGCACAAGGAGAAGGGGACGACAGAGGACGAGATGGTTGGATAGTGTTCTCGAAGCTACCAGCATGAGTTTGACCAAACTGCGGGAGGCAGTGGAAGACAGGAGTGCCTGGCGTGCTCTGGTCCATGGGGTCATGAAGAGTCGGACACCACTAAACGGCTAAACAACAACAACAATGCAGTGCCATCCTTCAAGTGCTACTCTACTCCCATCTTATGAACGTGGCAGGGTGTGTATGCATGGAGGAAGGGGTGGGGAGGAGGGAGAGGAGGAAGCCAGTGGTCAATATAAAAGTGGAAATGGACTCTTGCATCATTCAGTATCTGCCTTCTGTCAAACTTAATTAGCATCTGTGCTTGCTGACTCATTCACAAGAATCCTGTGTGCTGGCAAAGACAGGTGTGTGAAGTGGAGCCAACAGTGGAGGGTTAGGCTGTTTTGTCATTAGCAGAAACAAAGTCAAAGTTAGCAAAATAGTACTTAATCAAAACGCAAGTCAAAGACGTTTTGGCATGCAGGGAGCTCCCTCTGCCCTCTCCCGCCTTGCAAACTCAAATCTAAACAGTATACCCTGGTCAAAGTGCAACTGTATAGCTATCTGGTTTCAGAACTTTTGTTTTAATATGCTCAACTACAAAAACATTTTGCAGCCCTTTCTCCAGCTGGAGCAAACATTCACCGTTCAATTTGTTTTCAAGAGCTCAAAACGTCAACATCTCGGGTTCTTTTTCTCGCCGACAGAGTTGTCAGAGGCTCAGCCCCTTTCCACAAGTCCCACAAACTTGGATTTCAGCTTCTCAGTTTGTCTTTCCTGTTTCCCACACACTGCAGTCACAAACCTTTGACCAGGGCAAAAAGTGACCACTAATTAGCTCGAATGTCTCCAGGTCTGCTTATAACCCCGTGGACACAATGGCAAAGAGAACAGCATGCTGTGACCCGTTTCCATATTTAGACAAAGAGGGGAAAATGACAGGGTAGTAGTAGTTTTGGAACCGTGCAAGTAAAAAAATAATTACTTTTGGAAATCTGTTCTTGAGATTCTTGATGTCATCACTAGCACTCGAAAGGTTGGGATAAAGTGATGCATTTATAAATGGCTTGGGGTTAACAGACACAATGGTTTCTTACTGGTGTTTTCCACATGTATGAATTTAGGCATCAGCCACACCATAAGTGATCATGACAAACCCAACTTGTTTTGGCACTTTTCTGTAGGAAGGCAATTGCAGTTACATTCTTGCAGAGGAATCATGTCTGGGCTTAGCAGAGAGCATGGGATTATTTGCCCAAGGCTTCAGAATCAGGTGTCGGACAAAGGGAACACCTAACTTTCCATAGCCTCATCTCAGGCCCTGATTCCAAGCCAACAGCTATGCATGACACAGCCAATCCTCATGGCACTAGCCCTTATATCCTGCAGAACACAGTGCCCAAAAATAGAGTGAATCTTCCCAGGAGCAGGA
This sequence comes from Podarcis cretensis, assembly GCF_951804945.1. Taxonomy (NCBI): domain Eukaryota; kingdom Metazoa; phylum Chordata; class Lepidosauria; order Squamata; family Lacertidae; genus Podarcis; species Podarcis cretensis. The sequence goes on along the minus strand of NC_137172.1, from coordinate 114,603,784 downwards.
GGGCAGTATAGATTTGGAACTGTGGTTTGCAGAGGGACATAGTCCAGAAAGCAGAAGCTGGGAAATACTGGATGGGGAACAGCTAGGAGAAGAAACACTGGAATAAATAATAAATAATAAATTAAATAAATAATAATAATAATAATAATAATAATAATAATAATAATAATAATATAATTCCTCCACTCTCTCCAAGGTCAAGAAGAGCTCAGAAAGTGGCAGAACAGAAAGCACACAAAGCACAGAGGGTACAAGATCAGATTACAAGATGTAGAAATGTCGTAGATTAATAGAGACATAAGAGGGTGGAATCCTTAATTGGGAGCACTGAGATGGGTTCTTTGTTCTCTCACTGTGATTATTAAATTTTCTAACTGGTAAGAGGACTCCTTTTCCTTTGTTCTGCTTATCTATTGAAGTACTTCCCTCACTGGTTTCCGCTATAAAGAAAGCATCAAATTGGTGAAAAGCTGTGTGTATTGAACAATCCCATAATTGCAGTTGGATGCAGCACAAATTATTACTGGATGTAGAGTTAAGCATACAGACAGCCCAGCTGATCTTTCTTTCTTTCTTTCTTTCTTTCTTTCTTTCTTTCTTTCTTTCTTTCTTTCTGAAATATACTCAGAGTCGCAAAGTGATTTCATGCTCTTTATTCAGCTCATAGTGGTGAGGAGGAATGAATGAATGTCCCCTCAAAGTATCTGCTTTATATACATTATTTACACAATGGGCTGCACATGATTGGCTAATTCCGGAATTCTACTGTAAGCCAATCAGGTTGTGGATTCACTTCGATCTGGAGCATGATTGGGTGGTTCCTGCCAACCAATCATACTGCTGCATTGTTCTAGGACCAATCAGACTGCTGCATTCTGAATCCTATTGTTCTAGGACCAATCAGACTGCTGCAGTTTGGATCCTATTGTTCTAGGACCAATCAGACTGCTGCCTTTTGGATCCTATTGTTCTAGGACCAATCAGACTGCTGCAGTTTGGATCCCATTCAACTCAGTACATAACTCTTTCTTTCTTTCTTTCTTTCTTTCTTTCTTTCTTTCTTTCTTTCTTTCTTTCTTCTTTCTTTCTTTCTTTCTTTCTTTCTTTCTTTCTTTTTCTTCCCTCCCCCCCCTCCCTCCCTTCCTTCCTTCCATTACCGTTAAGTCTATGGAGCTAGATTTCAAAATATGTGTGCGTTTTTGGTCACATTTCGACCACACATTTAAATATTTCAACTGTCATGGCTTCCCCCAAAGAATTCTGGGAGCTGGAATTTGTTAAGTGTACTGAATTGGTAGGAGGCCGCTGTTTCCCTCACAGAGCTGCAACAGATCCTCCAAGTGTCCCCATTTTCCAGGGACAGTCCCAGATTTACAGAAGCCATTCCGGATTCTGAATTGTTGAAGGATATGGGATAAGATGTCCCTGTTTTCATCAGAGGAATGTTGGAGGCTATGCTACAGTTCCCAGCGTTCCTTCGGAAGAAGGGATGCTTGCTAAACCACTGTGGGAATTGAAGTTATGTGAGTAAAATAGTGGTCTCCTAACATCCCTCAGGAGCAAACTTTTCTTCCTAGGACTTTTTTGGGGAAGCCATGAATATTTAAAGTGGGATGATACTGCTTTAAACGTGTGGTGTGAACGTGGTTTAAGTGTATGGCTCTTGGTGAAATCTCAGTAGGGTGGAATTGATTAGGAATTGATTGTAATTGTCTGGAATGAGACTTCCATGTCATTCCAAGCCCTTCCCCATCATAGGCAGAAATGAAAAAGGTCTCCTTCTCCTCCTCCTCCTCCTTCTCCTTCTTCTTCTCCTCACTCGTAGCTAAGATTGACTTACATAAACACGGTTTTAACAGTGAGTCCGTAAGTAACTGTGGAGGCCAATTCTGGATCCACACGTCCTTCCACAATGAGGACATTGGTTTCTGGGCGGGAGTTGATCACTGTGTGGATTTGCCAAGCATGCCTTCTTCTTAGCATATTCCTCCCTTCCGTCCTGAGTAAGAGCAGCTTCAAAGCCCATGACACCTTTGGTAAAGGCTGTTCTCCAATTGGAGCGCTCACAGGCCAGTGTTCCCCAATTGTTGGTGTTTATACTACATTTTTTAAGATTTCCCTTTTAGATAAACCTCTTTTGTTGACCACCAGGCATTATGCTTTCCATTTTTAAGTTTGGAATAGAGTAGTTGCTTTGGAAGATGATTGGGCATCCGCACAACATGACCAGTTCAACGAAGCTGATGTTGAAGAATCATTGCTTCAACAATGGTGATCCTTGCTTCTTCCAGTACACTGGTATTAGTTCGCCTGTCTTCCCAAGCACACACACATTAAATTTGGACAACTTTACAACTCACAGAAACTAGCTTTCCTTGAAGTAGAAATTAAAAAAACACACAATCTATCCTCCAGATGAAAAACCAGTATACAAAACCCTAACTCTGTTCCTGTGCTCCAATTGACAAGAAGGATATAGTTCAATATGAGTAAGACACTGGAAGATAGACAAGTAAATGTGCCCCTATTAGCAGGAAAGATGGTACAGCAGTTAAGTTCCTGTAACTGTATTGTCACTGCAGATGCAAGGCCAGAGTTGGTAAGGGGGGGCGGGGCGGGAGAGCCTGTTGCAGAACTTGGTTTCATATTATCAGCAATTAAGATACCACAGATTCTTCGGTATTACAGGAAACAGTGTCTTGACAGCAGACTTCTTCAAGGAGAGGATTATCTACCTAGATACAGGGCTCTCTAATAGTTATCTCCACATTACTCAGGGCACCTTTGAACATTCCACACAAAGCTGGCTAAGGCTCTGGCTCAACGAAACGTCTCTAAAAGTTTAAAGGGCTGTTTTCACCCTGTGGATGGAAGCAGTGTTAATTTCCTGAACCAAACCTTTTTTTGACTCCAAAAACAAATAGAGAAATTAAATTCACTCGTTGGGCCCAGTTTGGCCTTTGCTTTCTCCTTTCTGTGAAACCGCCCGCAATGCGGTCCAAACATTTTCAAGGTGCTGGTGAGGTTTTGATCAGGACTGCAGTGGGGAAGGAACACAGCAATTCTGATTAAAATGCACACAGGGAACCTGCTATTAACTGAGTTTAAATTTTTTTTTTAACAAACTGTTATGTACTGAGTTGAATAGGATCCAGAATGCAGCAGTCTGATTGGTCCTAGAACAATAGGATCCAAAATGCAGCAGTCTGATTGGTCCTAGAACAATAGGATTCAGAATGCAGCAGTCTGATTGGTCCTAGAACAATGCAGCAGTATGATTGGTCTGCAGGAGCCACCCAATCCAGCTCCAGATGGAAGTGAATCCACAACCTGATTGGCCTACAGGAGAATTCCGGAATTAGCCAATCACGTGCAGCCCATTGTGTAAATAATGTATATAAAGCAGATACTTTGGAGGAACTTTCATTCCTCCTCCCACTATGAGCTGAATAAAGAGCATGAAATCCACTCGACTCTGAGTATATTTCACAAACCAAAGGAATGGCAAGTGCCATGTCCACTTCTGGTATCAGATCTGAGTTGTTGGCAGAAACCAAAAGTCTCTGTGGTAGGGTAAGGGAACCTGTTTGCCACTGAGGGACACATTTCCTACTGGGCAATTTTCTGGGGGTGGGGTGGAAAGGGCCACTGCAAAACCAAGAATGCAATTTTTACCTCTGTACAGTAAGCAAGTTTCTATCCAGGCAAGCAAAAGCATGATCAGTGTTGAAGGACACTAACATGGGGGAATGCAGAGGCTGTAAAGTAGAGCTGGTAAGGGATATGGCCTGGCTAGAGTCCTGAGGACCAGGCAGAAAGGACTGGAGAGTCACATTTGGCCTCCTGAGATTTCCTACCCCTAACCTACAGGAAGGACCACAGGGAGGTAAAGCGATGGTTCGGCTCTCCTCATCTATGTGTCCCCTAAGATATTGAAATTAGACACTTCCTACCTGATATGGGTAAACCACAGAGCCTAGAACTTGCCGATCAGAAGGTCGGCGGTTCAAATTCCCGTGAATGGGTGAGCTCCCATTGCTCGGTCCCTGCTCCTGCCAACCTGGCAGTTCGAAAGCTCGTCAAAGTGCAAGTAGATAAATAGGTACCGCTCCGGCGGGAAGGTAAACAGCGTTTCCGTGTGCTGCTCTGGTTCGCCAGAAGCGGCTTAGTCATGCTGGCCACATGACCCGGAAGGTGTACGCCGTCTCCCTCGGCCAATAAAGCGAGATGAGTACCACAACCCCAGAGTCGACCATGACTGGACCTAATGGTCAGGGATCCCTTTACCTTTACCTGATATGTGAATGGGGCAACACCAAAGGTGGGTGTCTTCATTCTATCTCATTTGACTCCTGGTAATTAGCCAGGCCAGCTCACACATTCTTAAGACTATACTTACAGTGTTTTTAACAGGTTTGGTTACACTTTTTAGCAAGTTGAATGAAAAAGAGTATTATAAGTATAGACGTAAACTCATACACATGACACAGATTGATAGGAGCCAACTCCTAGCAGCTGAGGTGCCTTTGCATCCCCCCAGTAAAATAGTTGAGGGGGCCTGCCCCCCCATTTGATGGATATTGCCATTCAAATGGTGTGTGCGTGCCACATCTTGTGATTATGTGGGGCAGGGCCTACCTCCCCCACGCCAATATTTCATTCAAGTTGGCACCTCTGCACATTCCTAAAGAGCAAATATTGAATGGCCTTCCTTTCCTTTTGTTGCTGGGCCCATGAATTGTGACCATTGGCCATGAAGACTGGGGCAGAGGGAAGCTGGAGACTGAATATCTCCAGGTCTCCGCTCATTTTAAGGCTCCTATTTCAATCTACTTTATTGAAAGTAGATGTGATGCTCACATTTTGGGTCCATCTTAGTACCAAATGGGACGCGGGTGGCAATGCGGGTTAAACCACAGAGCCTAGGGCTTTCTGATCAGAAGATTGGCGGTTCGAATCCCCGCGACAGGGTGAACTCCCGTTGTTCGGTCCCTGCTCCTGCCAACCTGGCAGTTTGAAAGCTCGTCAAAGTGCAAGTAGATAAATAGGTACCGCTCCGGCGGGAAGGTAAACGGTGTTTCCGTGCGCTGCTCTGGTTCACCAGAAGTGGCTTAGTCATGCTGGCCACATGACTCGGAAGCTTTCCGCCAGCTCCCTCAGCCAATAAAGCGAGATGAGTGCCGCAACCCCAGAGTCGGCCACGACTGGACCTAATGGACCTTTTAAGAAGCACCATCGCTCCCACCTGCATTCACTAAGGTGGGTATGTCTCAGGACCAAGGACTGGATGTGGCCCTTAAAGCCTCTCTCACTGGTCGCTGGGACTCTCTCCCAAACCATACCCCCTTCTCCAACCTCATAGACTGAAACGTATCCTAGAACTATGAACATGATGGTGGTTTTTGTTGTTTTTGTAATCTCCGGGGCTCGTACAATCAAGGCTGCTGGCAGAACAGCACAGTGGAATAGGGTAAGTGCAAAAGCCATTGTGACTACAAGTGAAACATTGCAGCCCTCACATATTGGGGCTATGGCATAGCTGAACATATAATCAAGAAAGAGCGAGCTTTTCCTGAATTACCCTTAATAATTAGGGGAAGGATCATAGCTCGGTGGTACGTCATTTAGAGTTGGGAATGTCCCCTGTCTTGTCTGACACTCCAGAGAGCCATTGCTAGCCTGTATAGACCAGAGTTTCCCAAACTTGGGTCTTCAGCTGGTTTTGGACTACATTTCCCATCATCCCTGACCACTGGCCTTGCTAGCTACGGATTATGGGAGTTGTAGTCCAGAAACAGCTGGAGACCCAAGTTTGGGGAATACTGAGCTATTGGCCTAACTTGGTAAAACCCTAAAATTTAGGAACCTGGGGTTGTCTGAGATAGTATACTCTACCGATGGCCACGAGAAACCACTTTTCCAAAGTCCCAGGCAAATCCCTATTGTTCTTGGGAAAAAATAATAATCTGGCACATGCATACATTTAATACTATACAACACAATGCCTTCTGGCCTAGATTTTTTAATTTTTTTTTAGAAAATACAGTTTTATTGTTGTGGAAAGGCCTTAATGAGGAAGAAAAAAATATTTAATAAAACGGATCAAGTGCCTTTGGGAAAAATTAGCAAACAATGCCTTCTTGTGAAGCCAGTTGAAACAGCAGACTGATGCTGCGATCCGACCTTACAGGAAGTATTTAAAAAGCACAGATGGCTCAGGTTTACATGTGTACAAAAAGCTGGAAAGGCAGTTAAAGTCTTCAAGTGTGGTATAATTTACTAGAAGGTCATATACTCAGTGGTTAAAAAAGAGAGGAAAGAACCCAAAGACTATTGTAAACACACTTATTAGGGTTTCTGAAGGTTTAATCCCAGTATATTTAATTCTTCTCGGCAATATTAGAGGTAACTGTGTTCCATTTCTTAGTAAGAAGAAATCCCTCGAGCATGGAAAAAAATTTAACTTTTCATTGAAGGCTTTGGAAGCAAGTTGTTGCCATGTGCGGGAGACTGTTATGCAACTGCTACTGTTACTATATAATTAGAATACTTTTGACACTAATTTAACAAAATGGCTCATGATGTGACCGAAATAAAAATTCCCAGGAGGCAAGAGAGAGAGAGAGATTAGAAACACCGTAATAGCAAGCAGCAGTCAGAGAAAGAGGGAACAGCCATTTCTGCTCTGAGATTCTACAGAACACAAAAATGGAAGGGCACTTCGTAGGCCCTGGAATAACCGACTTCAGACTCCTAACTAGTTTCCTGCTGCCTTCCACATCCAGGTGTGTTAAGGCAGGCACACTGGTGCTAGACACTGAAGCAACCTTCAGCATCCTTGGGTCCCCAGATATTGTTGGACGTCAATTGTCAACATCCCTGACCATGAACCAGGCTGGCTGGAGAGAAATGGGGATTACAGTCTATTAACCAGCAGTCACGAAATTAAAAGATGCCTGCTTCTTGGGAGAAAAGCAATGACAAACCTAGACAGCATCTTAAAAAGCAGAGACATCACCTTGCCAACAAAGGTCCGTTAGTTAAAGTTATGGTTTTCCCAGTACTGATGTACGGAAGTGAGAGCTGGACCATAAAGAAGGCTGATCACCGAAGAATTGATGCTTTTGAATTATGGTGTTGGAGGAGACTCTTGAGAGTTCCATGGACTGCAAGAAGATCAAAGCTATTCATTCTTAAGGAAATCAGCCCTGAGTGCTCACTGGAAGGACAGATCCTGAAGCTGAGGCTCCAATACTTTGGCCACCTGATGAGAAGAGAAGACTCCCTGGAAAAGACCCTGATGCTGGGAAAGATGGAGGGCACAAGGAGAAGGGGATGACAGAGGGTGAGATGGTTGGACAGTGTTCTCTACCAGCATGAGTTTGACCAAACTGCGGGAGGCAGTGGAAGACAGGAGTGCCTGGCGTGCTCTGGTCCATGGGGTCACGAAGAGTCGGACATGACTAAACAACTAAACAACAACAAAACGTTTTTGGGGAGAGGGCACACCAGGCCACGATAGAAATGCCAGGCAGCACGCACACAGAAGTGAGTGATGCTGCCTGTTGTATTACTCAGGAGCAACTAACTCATAGAGGCAAAGTTTTATTGGTGCAACAAACGGCACCCATTTTAACTTCTCTTTTCTCATTGAAGTAGGGGGCAGCATAAGGAAATGGGGGTCATAGAAGATGAGCCCTGCCCCACTGCCAAACCCCGCCTTACTCATGAAGCTCTGTGGGTGGTCCTTGAGAGGTAACAAACTCCCAGGTGGTGCTAAAGGTTCACAGGTGATGTCTCCTGACATGATCTCCTTTTCAATTAGCCTCCCCTCCACACATTATAAGTCCCAATTGCACAAGGCTGTACAAGTATCTAGGTGCATATAGCCCAAGGTATCTAGCAGCCAAAGCACAGAACCTGCATTCAGAAGCTTATCCATGTAAAACTCTAGACAGAGACACTGGTGGAGACCCCATCACCAACTCGTGCAAACTGGAGTTACTTCATGAAGGAGAACTTCATGGGCACTGTCTTGAGCTTTTTGGAGCAACAGTGGGATACAGAAGTAATAAGTCCATTGCCAGATGGCATAACCCCACTGTTCTCAAGATGTTGGCTGCTGTTTCCTACAGGGGAAAAATAATTTCTTATCTCTTTATAGAGAAGGGTGGGGAAGCTATTGTTCAGGTGCAGTTTTGATTATCCATATAATCTCAGTGTTGTGGAAAGCTGTACTTGGTGAACTTCTTCCTGTCTTGCTGCTGTTTAAGACAGTGCTCTGTTGGGGAAAAGATGGCAACCTTACCTGGGAGCTCCTGGAATGGAATCCAGGCTTTTGTCAGGGATCACAGCATCTTTGGATGTGATCAACCCACTGGCTCATCTTGACGGGCAGATCAGATGTGAACTTTCCATGAATGTACCACATGCCATTTCAGATTCCTGGAATCTGGGTGGGTGGGATGTTTCTCCTTTACTTCGGGGTTTGGGGCTACTGTTGCTGCAGAAACCTAGGTCTGCAAGTGTCCTTGCGCCACCACCAGTGAAATCTGACCGAGGTGTTGATGGAGGTGTTGTGGCACTGACCTATCAGGTTTCTCTCCTGCATAAATAGTATTTACCAAGCATGACTCACCACAGAAAAATCCTAACAAAGCGATGATGAGCTCATATACAAGAAAGTGCAGTTACTATAGCATTTCAACTATAGCTTCAACAACTACTGACAAGTGTGAAGCATCTGGGGGAAATATCCTCCCTTTACAATCTCTAGGGCAAGTAGTCCCCATTACAAGGAGGAGGTTGGGTCCCAAATGTTCTTAATCTGGCTGCAATGTTGAATGCACCATACACCTTAAATGTGATGCCTCGACATTCAGATGAAGTTCACTGCACAGCTTAACGTTTCATCTTGGTCTTATGATTAAGCAGGGTGATCTGTCTTCAGTCTATCTTAGAGCATCAAGGTGTTTTGCAGCTACGGTATGCATCAGGTTGCGGGAATTGTTAATGTTTCAGAACAAAGGTGAATGTGGATGGAAACAGAACAAATGGAGGGATAAAGCCTGCTCTCAGGTATGGATGCCAGGAGTTCAATAGTGCCAAGAACTCTGGGATGCTGTAGGAGTTGTGGTCAATGAAAATACCACCCATTTGATAAAATAGGAGGTCTCCAGGATATTGATCAGTTTATACTCAATGTTTTTCCCTTTTAAAAAAATCTTCTCATGTTCCATGATGCTTTTATCTTTATTGAAGCTGTCCAAGGTAAGGAGATCATTTCTGTTCAGTTTCATTAGCTTATGAACCCCTTTTCTGTATTATTTCAGGCTGCAGATATGGGGTCACTTCATAACGCTCCCCAGCATCAATACAAAACCCCCCAAACTTCCAACAGATAACTAGCAAAGCAGGGAGAGAGTTGGGCAAGGCATGTTCTACTTGATCTGCTCCTTCTACTTCCAGGTGACCAAAGCAGTAAGGTAAAGGGACCCCTGACCATTAGGTCTCGCTTTATTGGCCGAGGGAGCCGGCGTACAGCTTCCGGTCATGTGGCCAGCATGAGTAAGCTGCTTCTGGCGATCCAGAGCAGCGCACGGAAACACCATTTACCTTCCCACCAGAGTGGTACCCATTTATCTACTTGCACTTTGATGTGCTTTCAAACTGCTAGGTTGGCAGGAGCAGGGACAGAGCAATGGGAGCTCACCCTGTCACAGGGATTCGAACTGCCGACCTTCTGATCGGCAAGTCCTAGGCTCTGTGGTTTAACCCACAGTGCCACCCGCGTCCCTCCACCCACGACGAAAGCAGTATCTGGGCCTATTCAGAGGTGTATGGCCTTTGACTGTGCAGGTGAAACACAACCATCATGGCTGATGTCCTCCATTAATTTGTCTAATCCTCATTTAAAGCTATCCAAATCAGTGACCATCACTACATCTTTTGGGAATCTGGACCCAAAAAGAATATTGTGAGGTAGTCCGAGTGTTCAGCGTTCCCTCTTTTAAAATGGCAAAATCAACTGCAAAAAATGTTTGCTAAAAAGTCAAAGCCTAACTCCAGAAAGAGATTGGGCTGTTAATGTTGCTTTCATTGATATCTGAGCAGATACTATAATTTTTATTTCCCATCTCTGTTCATCCTCATCGCTAAAACACAAATAATAATAATAATAATAATAATAATAATAATAATAATAGTATAATATTACTTATACCTCGCCCATCTGGCTTTGTTTCCCACACCACAGATGCTTTTAATATTGTTACTATAAGGAGCTTGAAATACCTCGTTCAAAAATCACAATTGACACACACTGTTTCAAGTCAGCAAACGTTGGCCTGATGCTAACCTTGCTAAACTGTCAATTCACGAGACAAGCAAAGGTTCTGAATCAAAAAGCACTGAAACATGGGAGCTTTCTGTCTTCATTTTGACAACACGCCAAAGAAATCACTTCTGCCTTGTTACCGCCAGTACCAAATCCATCACAGTGAAATTACAAAAAAAAAAAAAGTTATTAGACTGACTGAATCATCATTAAATTGTTCTGAAAGGAGTTTTCCCCACCCAAGAACTCATATAATAACGGTGGGTGGTAGAGAACTGGTAAAAACAGGGAAATTGTGGCCCTTTATCAAAAGTGACTGTACTAACAGCAAACAACAGCCTGCCTTTTCCATACCTCACAAGTCGTATTTGAATTGCAACGTTTTTCAGCTCTTGAGTTCAAAGCTCAATATATATACTCAAGGTGAAGAGATGTTGAAGGTGCCAATATGATTTCCGGAGCCTAGACTGTGGTGAAATCATAGCTGAAGCTGAGAATGGGTGGAGGTGAAGAGAAGAATGCTCACAACACAGCAAAGACAGACTCATTTGACTCAATTCCATAGCAAACAGAAAGCTACAAAATACCTGCTGCACTGTCCAGTGATTCACTTAGGTGATCTCACACAAGCCTTCCCCAACCCTTTGGCATTGGTGGACTACAACTCCCATCATCCTTGGCCATTGGCCACATTGGTTGGAGGTGATGTTGTAGTTCACCAACATCTAGGGAACCCCAGGTTGAGTGTGGCTGTTTTAGACTCTGGACTTGGTAGACTAACTTGGCCCATCTCTTCCGATGGTAATGTGTATTACTTATGTCACATACTTCAGCATGTGGTAAGCCAGTCTTGCTGCATTTGGGGGAACTGCTGCTCATTCTTCTGCCCCAAAGACCTACCTTGACACCATCACTGCCATTGTTATTTGACAAAGGCAGATCTAGGGGAGCGCGACTGGTTTGGCCGCACTGGGTGTGAAGCTTCTGCTGCAGCATGGACAGCAACTATGAAGTCCAATGGAAGGCAAGTGGGAGGGGGGGGGTGCCGCCGGATTTTAGCATCACACTGGCTAAACCTGGTCTACTTGGATAGCCAATGGCTATCAAGATCTTAACCTGAGATCTTTTCCAGACCTGATCTTAGAGATCTATTTAGCTGAACATAGCCAGGAATCAACCTGGGATCTTCTGCATACAGTGTTCTGCCACTGATCTACTTGTATTAGGTTATGATCACTAAAGCAACTAGATAAGTGATGACATGATGTTTAAGGGTATGTCTGAAAGCACTGTTAATAGCATCTGCATTCAATCAGTTGACTTGTGGATAAACTACTGGTGTCTAGACAGGGGTAGCCAACAAGGTGCCCTGCAGATGTTGGACTACAACTCCCATCAGCCCCAGCCAGTCTGGCCAATAGTCAGGGACAATGGGAGTTGTAGTTCACAGCATCTGGAGTCTACCACGTTGGCTCCTCTAGCCTAGGCTGCCAAGATATAAAGAATGGCCAAAATGGTGGAAACTGCACCAGCTTGTTCCTCAAAAATTTGTCAGAAAGTTCTGCTCTGAGAAATTTTGACCCCACTCTAAACAAAAATGCAGCTCCCTTTATCCACTTCCCCTAAAACATGCCTAAAATGACACACCGACGCTCCATTCCTCCTGTGTTTTTTTAAATGGAAGCAATTAAACAGCTTCTCTAATGTTTCTTGCAGAGATGTGGACAGATTCTGGAGTAATTCTTCAAAAAAATACGTCTTGGAGGACCATTGCCGTTAACTCCCCATCTCTTCTCCCTTCCTTCACCCGAGTTGGCTACAGGAAGAATTTGATTATCTACAAGCTTTTAAGTACCTACGTTCTTTCCTGTCCACAACATCCGTGTCCCGAGGGGATTCTAAATGAATCAGGCGAGGCCCTATAAATCATGATCAAATGCATCGTCACCACAGTGTGCAATTCATTTTGAGCCGGGGGAGGGAAGCAGAAGAAATCTGAGGAACGACCGGGATAAAAGCACCTTCCTGAAAGATTGAGAGCAGATCAGAGATTACTTGTCAACTTGAGCTGCTGGCGCATTATCTCATGTACACAGGCAACAGCTAGTAGTCCCGTGAAACTGCTTTATTCATAATGCTTAGATGTCTCCTCTAAGGACTTTTTTTTTTTAAGTACCTTGTTTCTATTTATCTGAGAAGGGGTGGGTGGGGGGAAGTAACACACAGCGAACCCTAAGGGTTATTATGTCTATTTCCATAAAGTTCTTACTGAACACTTGCCTTGAATTAAAACGTTCCTGGGATGAAAGCAATTAGAGTGATTTGAAGAGAGGTGTCTGTGCTTTAGGTCCTTAGAAATTCTATACCTGACGTTTGCAAAAAGTATGTCGGGGGAACAACTAAAGCCCTCAGATTTTTGTCAAAGGAGGAAAAGAGGGAAATGACACAGGAGCGGAAGCCTGTCTTTATGCTTTGTCCGTCTGCAGAACTTTCTTGCTTATGTCAGGCCTGGTTTTTGATATGAGAGAATTCACAGTTCAAAGAGAACAATTTATGAAACATACATCAAAGACTCTCTATCCCAAGTATCAGACCGTAAGCTTATTACCCATAATTGTGAGCCGCTAAGACTGGAGTAGAAAGACATCAATATCTTACATACGCTGTTTCATAATCTTACTGTGTTTGGGCTAACTACGCTGCAAAACAGATTGTTTCCATTTCACAGCTGAGAAACTGAGGTATGGTCAGATAACTGCTGCATGTCTGAGCAGGAATCTGAACGCAAACCCAAGCAAAGCTCTTTGTCTGGTTCAGCCTGTAGCTTCTCATGAGCATAAGTTGTGTCTCTTCTCAGACACTTTGCACTGAGTGTCAAAACAATTTCAGAACAATTTCAGGTTAAGAACGGACCTCCGGAGCGAATTAAGTACATAACCAGAGGTACCACTCTTAATTTCTTCATTAACAGAAAATAAAATATTCAAACGATGACCTGCACATGCATAACAGCAACTTCAAATAGTGTAGAGATTATAAACTGTAACAGAAAAAAGTTACGTACCCAATCTTTTTTCAAATAGATAAAATGAAAAATACTCTGGAACAGTGCTCATGCGATTATGTAGTCACTGTTACTAACAACATTTTTTGAAAAATAAATATAGCCAACCCCAGGTGATACTGATAACAAGGAGACCGAGTTTAAAGACACAGTACAAAGTAACAGCTTTGGGAAGGTGGCAGGAGGGCTCCAGGAGCCCATTGGAGCCTCGCACTTCCTTCCCCAAAGCTGAGAAGCGCCCTTTCACAATAAAAGGAGCTGCTTCTGTGAGCCTCATCCACAGGCAGAGCAAAATCAGGGCACCCAAGGACAAAGGCAGAGCCTGTGATTTGGAACCGCAAACAGAGGCAAATCAATATGGCTTCCTACTTCAGACCTTCATCCTCATGCTTGTTTAGGGCTCTCAACTGGGTAGCAATGATGCTCAGGAAGAAGAAGAAGAGTTTGGATTTGATATCCAGCTTTATCACTACCCGAAGGAGTCTCAAAGTGGCTAACATTCTCCTTTCCCTTCCTCCCCCACAACAAACACTCTGTGAGGTGAGTGAGGCTGAGAGACTTCAGAGAAGTGTGACTAGCCCAAGGTCACCCAGCAGCTGCATGTGGAGGAGCAGGGACGCGAACCCCGTTCACCAGATTACGAGTCCACTGCTCTTAACCACTGCACCACCCTGGCCATACACCACCCTGGAAAGGTTGGGACTTCTCCCTGCTTCTCTTCACAAGAAGACTGAGCACCTCAACACGGTTAGATCTAAGATTGCAACAGACCGGAGGCCTGTGCTTACATTTCATTTTTGCAAGTGATTCCCCCCCCCACACACACATTGTTGATATAACAGCGAATGAAAACATGCCATTACAAAACATTATAGAGAAATCCTCCGAACGCCTCAAGGTGGAACCCCAAACATACAAGGTGCGCATGGAAGACAAACTGTATTACCAAAACGATCTTCAATACAGCCCTGTTCTATGAAGGAACTTATTTGAGAAAGTTCTGAAGAAGTGGTGAGGGGAGAAGAGGGGGAAACATTGGAATAACCTCGACGTTATTAACCCACATAAAGAGCAATCAATATAGCACAAAATGAGCAATGTTGATGTTGGCATCTACCAGAAAGAAACAGATCAAAGGCCTTTTGGCTACTCTGCTGAAAATGTTTCTTATTAGTTTGTTTGCCGAGCTTTAATGTAAGATTACATTTACCAGCTTACTACTGAAGCAATATTGTTGCCCTGGTCAGTAGGCCTTTTATAGCATGCTCTCATTTATTTAGCTGCTACTTTGGAACTTTGAGGCAATCGTTTCCTGCAGAAATGAGGAAGTTCTCTCCTTCCTTAAGGAGTTGATATTTTAAGGAAAGTGGGAGGTGGGAGGCGGTTTAGGGTTATTTATTGATTTGTACACTTTCCAGTTCAGGATGACTGGGAGAGACCGTGTAATTGTAAAATCTGCAGAAAGGATGTAGTCAGCAAATACATTTTAGAGAAAAACAAACACCATAATGAAGAGGAAACCTTTTGATACTTTCCAAGGCACACTGACCTCTCACATTCATGCCACAGTGTTGCTGACCACCCTACGGGAAATTGATAATCGGATGTAGAGACCATCTTGCAGCAATGCTTTGCAATAATATGCCCTAGCACTTTTCTACCAAGCGAAAAAGCACAAATGTCGCACTTATGTCAGTCAACTTTTGGCAGACATTTAATTTCTGGTTCATTATGAAGTCAAATAAAAGATCAGCCAAAATAGGAAACCTTTCTAAAGAGGTGATGCTAAACACACTTACTAGAGAGCAAATCACAATGAACTCAGCGGGACTTACCTCTGAGTAAACATGCTCAGAAGTGCACTGCAACTCTGTTCTCTGAGGTTTTCAGTCTCATATTTGGAACAATATCACTTATATAGTGCCTCTAAGTCTTCAAAAAAAAGGGACTCTGTGGGTTAAACCACAGAGCCTAGGACTTGCCGCTCAGAAGGTCGGCGGTTCGAATCCCCACGACGGAGTGAGCTCCTGTTGCTCGGTCCCTGCTCCTGCCAACCTAGCAGTTTGAAAGCACGTCAAAGTGCAAGTAGATAAATAGGTACCGCTCTGGCGGGAAGGTAAACGGCATTTCCGTGCGCTGCTCTGGTTTGCCAGAAGCGGCTTAGTCATGCTGGCCACATGACCCGGAAGCTGTACACCGGCTCCCTCGGCCAATAAAGCGAGATGAGTGCCGCAACCCCAAGTCGGTCACGACTGGATCTAATGGTCAGCGGTCCCTTTACCTTTACCTTACCTCGGGTTATAGATGCTTCAGGTTACAGACACTTCAGGTTACAGACTCCGCTAACCCAGAAATTGTACTTCGGGTCAAGAACTTTGCTTCAGGATGAGAACAGAAATTGTGCGGCGGCAGCGGGAGGCCCCATTAGCTAAAGTGATACCTCAGGTTAAGAACAGTTTCAGGTTAAGAACGGACCAACAGAACGAATTAAGTTCTTAACCAGAGGTCTTTATTTAGATCCTTAAGATTCTGGGTGGAAAATGCGCCACATAAAAGTATAACTCCTACACAGTTCAAATAGAGGAAATGTATCAAGTAATTGCTGTTTCCTATTTCTATCACTTTTATTGAAATTCACCATCTTCCCACCATCACCCAAAACCAGCCTGACAGACCATGTGGACATGAAGTTGCAAGTTCCAGAAGCTCACTTCCCACTTCCCCCTATACCCCACAGTCAGGAGCCCTGATCCTGCAGGATAAGAATACGGCCAGGATAAGAGACCTCAGGCAGAAGCATGTCTGACAGCAGCAAGATAAAAGAACTGCTTGGGTCACCTTCATACCGCCCAAGTTTTGTGCGTAGGATTCAGGCGCCTACAGGATATTTAGGTTTGTGAAAGTGAATTAAAAGACAACAGCAGATTCACACTATATATTTAAAGCACATCATGGCTTCAGCTCAAGAATCCTGGGAACTGTAGTTTGTTAAGGGTGTTGGAAGTGACAGCTCTGTGTGAGGAGGAAACTACAGTGTCTGGGGGAAGTCATGTGATTTAAAGGAGTGTTGAAGATGTTTTAAATATATAGTGTGGATTTGCCCTCTGTCACCCTGGTGCAACAAATCCACTTTTAAAAAGAGGGGACTTTTTGCTACTTAGCCGTACAAGCGCAAAATATGGTCTGAAGCTCAACATCAAAAAAACCAAGATCATGGCCACTGGGCCCATCGCTTCCTGGCAAATAGAAGGGGAAGAAATAGAGGCAGTGAGCGATTTTATTTTCTTGGGCTCCATGATCACTGCAGATGATGACAGCAGCCACGAAATTAAAAGACGCCTGCTTCTTGGAAGAAAAGCAATGACAAACCTAGACAGCATCTTAAAAAGCAGAGACATCACCTTACCAACAAAGGTCGGAATAGTTAAAGCTATGGTTTTCCCCATAGTGATGTATGGAAGTGAGAGCTGGACCATAAAGAAGGCTGATCGCCAAAGAATTGATGCTTTTGAATTATGGTGCTGGAAGAGACTCTTGAGAGTCCCATGGACTACAAGAAGATCAAATCTCTCCATTCTGAAGGAAATCAGCCCTGAGTGCTCACTGGAAGGACAGATCCTGAAGCTGAGGCTCCAATACTTTGGCCACCTCATGAGAAGAGAAGACTCCCTGGAAAAGACCCTGATGCTGGGAAAGACTGAGGGCACAAGGAGAAGGGGACGACAGAGGATGAGTTGGTTTGATAGTGTTCTCGAAGCTACCAGCATGAGTTTGACCAAGCCCCAGGAGGCAATGGAAGACAGGAGTGCCTGGCGTGCTCTGGTCCATGGGGTCACGAAGAGTTGGACACGACTAAATGACTAAACAACAACAACATTGAATGCAACTCCTACTCTGTGAGGGACACAGGGAGCCACTATAATATCAAGAGTCCTTCTTTCTCTCCCAGAGAAGCAGCCTTTAAACCCTTTAGTACCATCAATTTGCAATGGAGTCTAATGACTGGAACTGGTGAAGATGTCTTTGCACAGTCCAGGACTGGGTTTTGCTAGTGAGTTGGTGGGAAGGAACTGAGCCAGGCAAGAGGATTGCAGGTGTGTGTGAAACAGATGTGAAAGGAAGAGGGGGAGCACTTAAAGGACCTCAAATACCCCTTTGCCCAAATCCAGATGTGCAGCTGCAGATTGCAGGCAGGCAGCTGAACGCCAATATTTCCATATGCTCAGCCATCAAACGGATGGCTGGCAATGCATTGTGGGGAGGAGAGAATGAAAGGAAGAGTTTGTCTAGGGCCAGCATATATATATATATATATATATATATGTATATGTATATGTATATGTATATGTATATGTATATGTATATGTATATGTATATATATGCCTCTGCGGCCATTTTGTCAACTGTTTGCTCACACATAATAATTATTTTTTGCGCGTCTGCCCCTGGGATCCCAGTGCTCTTGTGTGGAATGTGACACTCCTAGCAATAGGTTTAATAAGGAAATGAATTAAGGCAAACAAAAGGGCAGCAATCATTTGCAAGTATTTGCATCTGGTCGGCAGGGTTTTGGAAAGCATTATCCAGTCGGCCTCTTGCTTTGAACGTCTGATGTTATTACAGTGTCCAACATGAAGCCTCCGTTTCTAAAGTACACTAGATTAATAGGACCTTAAATTGAAACCATGTTGGCTCTCAGTGGTAATAAAGCTTGTCGGAGGCCAATGCTTCACTGTGAAATGAAAGCATTCTTCATGCAGCAATCGACAATGCATTGCATACTGGGCCTTGTTCCTTGGACTACTTTGCCTTCCTAGAAAGCAATTGTGGTCACAAAAAACACCCTTTAAGCCTCTGAGATCTGCATGCTCTCCAACATTTCTCTGATGAAAATAGAAATGTCCCATTTAATAATAATAATAATAATAATAATAATAATAATAATAATACTCCACCATCTAACTGGCCATTTACTCTGGGCAGCTTCCAACATATATGGATACATTTAAATACATTAAACATTTAAAAATTTCCCTATACAGGGCTTTCTTCAGATGTCTTCTAAAGGTTGTATCGTTACTTCTTGGCTTGAGGGTTGCATAACTCCATAGCCTCCAACATTTCTCAAATGAAAATAGGGACGTCCTAAGGAAAAGTGGGACATTCCAGGATCAAATTGGAAACCGGGACAGGTTCTGTAAATCCGGGACTGTCCCTGGAAAATACAGACACTTGGGAGGGTCTGGGTCTGAATGACATTCAGAAGGTTGCTTCCATTAACAGTCCTTGAGAAACAACACTACATCATTCAGTGATAGGAAAACTACCATCAAAACTATTGGTCTTATGGAGTATGTGTGTACCCCACATGGTCAATAAATGATCAGACCTGAAGATCTCAAACACACACACTGACCAACGATATCTGAGACCATTGTATGATTTTTCATTGTTTTGACGGCCTTTCCCTCATCCAATCAATTTACATTCAGTCTCCTTCACTGGACTAATCAGGTCTTCAGCCCTTTGGGGGAAGGCTGTGGTGGTAGACCACAAGGTCCAAGGATCAATCCCAGAGAGAAACTCAAATTGAGAGATCCGCCCATGCCTACCTTCTAATCACTTTCACTCCAGGAATTAGGTGCAATGGAATAAGAAGGCGGCTCCTGAGCCTTGTCCTGATTTTGAGAGAGATGACTGGTTAGCTGGAAGTAATGATGAGGTAAACGTGGAGCTTGAGGAACTCTGCAGTTCAAAGCATCACTCCTTTAATTTGGGTGCAGCCCAAAATACAGTTTGTCTCTCCTGCCAGGACTAATCCATTCCCTCAATCATAATAAAACAAACTTGTATTCAAGAAGGGAGAGGGGGTAAATGCCACTAAAAGGGGCTTGCTAGACACAAAATGAGGGGCATGGGTGGCACTGTGGGTTAAACCACAGAGCCTAGGGCTTGCCGATCAGAAGGTCGGTGGTTCGAGTCCCCACGACGGGGTGAGCTCCCGTTGCTCGGTCCCTGCTCCTGCCAACCCAGCAGTTTGAAAGCACGAAGTGCAAGTAGATAAATAGGTACCGCTCCGGCGGGAAGGTAAACAGCATTTCTGTGCGCTGCTCTGGTTCACCAGAAGCGGCTTAGTCATGCTGGCCACATGACCTGGAAGCTGTATGCCGGCTCCCTCAGCCAATAAAGCGAGATGAGTGCCGCAATCCCAGAATCGTCTCTGACTGGACGTAATGATAAGGGTTCCTTTACCTTTACCTAGACACAAAATAGATTTTTTTCTGGTCTCACCATAATTTGAATTTTACACATTTCCCATGTATTCCTGCAGTAAAATGTGCTTGTGTGTGTGTGTGTTTCAATTTATGTCCTCCTGAAAGATGCCATTTTTTAACCAACACCGCATCACAAAAATTCAGAGTCATACATAATCCAACAGACAGCTGCATATAAGCCTGAGATCGAGAAATCAGGTTGGTCTACACAAATGTTCTTCTCCATCCCTCATCTAAACTGAGGCTTTTAGAAATTTGTGTCAGAACTCATGGGGATGAAACTTAATGCCTGCATACTTGCATCTGTCCATATGCTGGTGATTTTCACTACTAGTCAATGTCCCATTCACAAAACACCGACAGCCATCAGACAAGAGGGGAATAAATCTACGTCAAAAGGTCATGGTGCACTCATACAGACAAGAACAGATCTCAAACACAGAGCCCTCCTTGCTGGACTACATGCCCCTTCCTGATTACTCGAGTTGCCACAGAACTGACTCCTGACTTGGTCACAAGGAGAAGCAAGCTTCTGCAGACACTTGAGAAAATGACATGCCAGAAGACTGTTGACATGCCAAAGACCAGTGAAGAGAACAGTCATGTCCTTTACTAATCAGACACTCCATAACACATCCTCGCAGAGAATGAAATCAGTGAATGGCATCTGAGAGACACTTTGAACATACCACCACACTTCAGAGATCAAAGCAAATGTACCATGTGTGAAGCACCAAAAGGAAGTAGCAGCCAAGTCTGGAACCTGCCCACAGACAACCTGTAGCTGGAGACAACAACTTTGTCCATAGATAGAAAGGACTGGATTGGGGGTGGGTACTAAGAGATGCATCTGATGAACAAGGCTCTCACCTACAAGGCTGATACTACTATTTTAAAAACTCCCTCCATCTGTATTACAAAATCAAGCTGTTTCAAGTTCTTGGCCAGAATTTTGAAGCAACCACACTTTTAAATAGCTTCCTTTTCTGAAGATCTGGATGGTCACCTGGTGACAGTCTTCTCTGCTGCGTTGAGACCTATTTGTAGTTCTATTTATTTATTATTATTTTTATATAGATATTTATTAGAATTTCCAATTTAATACAAAAAACCAACAAAAAACAAAAATGCACAAAAAAATAACAAAAATACACAGTTAAGGAAAAACAAAACAAATATAATTTCCATTACTTATTTCCATTACCTTGTATCCCGGACCTCCTCTCACCTCCCCCTTTTGTATTCCAATTCAAATTCTTAATTCAGCAAATCCTTATTATAACTTATTATAACTTATTTTAACTTATTGCTCAACCTTTGCATTACAGCTGGTAACCACTTAATTTCTGTCCAACATCATTCTAACATTCATTAATTTTACAATATTTCTGCAAATAGTCTTTAAATTTCTTCCAATCCTCTTCCGTCGACTCTTTTCCCTGGTCTCGGATTCTGCCGGTCATTTCTGCCAGTCCCATATAGTCGATTTGTAGTTCTATTTAAATTATGGTAGTTACATCTGAATTAGCACATAAATGTGTTAATTAGCATATGCAAATTTCATGCAAATCTGGGTAGTTTTCTTCCCTTTTTTTAGGTTGATCCATTTCCTTTTTTATTATGATGATGTATAAATAGCCATCCTGGAAGTACAGATGTCATTATAAATCTGCAAAGTTTTCTAGCAGTTTGCAAATATGACATGGGAAGAGGGGCTGCTATTCAAATGTAGGGAGGAGTTATACAAACTGTTGGGTATGCACAGAGAATTAGAATTGCCTCGATGAGCTCTCTGTATTGTGTGTGGGGTTTGGAAATGACTGTTAAAATGGATACCAAAAAAAAGCAACTTATAACTTATTGTTGTTGACACATGCAGCACTCATCATAAATATATGCAACTTTAAAAAATAGCACAGCTTGGTAAATGAGAACTCTGATCACAGGCTTTCTGCTTTCTTTTTCTTTAGACAGCCAGCACTGGTCCCGAATCTCATGATCTTTGTCTACAGAAATATGAGCTCGTTTGAAGAAAGCAAGGTTGTTACACAATATGACATCCCCTGTCAGCCTTCTTCCTCAGCCTGGAGACCTCACATCTACCTCAGCCCTGTGCTAAAAGCTTTACCCCAGGATGGCAGACTTGCTGAAAATGCTTTTCTCCTTGCCAGAACGAAAGAAACAATGCCAAAGATCTAATCAGGTGGTAACACAAAAGACTCTTAAGAGATGTTATGTACACGGGAAAGGGTAATTCTGGGGCCTTTCGTGCCAACTGGCTCTTTAGCAACAGAAATCCAAGGCTGGAAGGCGACTGGGTGTTCAGCTAAGCTCAGTCATTCTACCCTAAAGCTGCAATCCTGCGCACACATACTCGAGAGTAAAATGGCATTTCCAGACAGCCTCTTAACTGTCTTCTTTTTCTTGTCCCCTGGAGCAGGAGATATGGGGAATAATGACGACAAAGAGGTGCATTTTTTAACAATTGTGAAAGAGTGGGTGATTTGTGTATCTGTGTGAAAATGCAGCAGATTGGAACTTTTGCAACACAGAAAAAGCACCACAGGGAATTTTGTTGGAATGCTCTTTGCCTCAAATGGACCCCAAATGTCTCAATGCCCAACTTTGATAGGTCAATCAGGTGAACTAAGCCACACAATATTTACGGAAAAGGCAAAAACAACACAACTGCACCTACTGTAACTAGGCTATCAGTTCTTTCCTCACATCAAATAAGCCCTTGACATGCTTTCAGTGACAGCAGTCTCTTTTTTAAAAAAATAATATTTATTCAAATTTTCAAAAAAAATTACAAAAAGGAACACAAAATACAGAAACACAACATATCCAAAAGAAAAGTAAAATAAAGAGATAAAAAAGCAAAAAACAGCCAAAAAGAAAAAAAGAAAGAAAGAAAAAAAATACAATCAAAAAAACCAACCTTAATATAGTTCCCTTTCTTAACTTATTTCCTTGACCTCCTCACACCTCCCCTCTTTGTATTCTACTTCAAATAGATATTTCAGCAAATCCTTCATCCTTGTTTTTATCCTTATAACTTATCTTAATATACTGTAATTTTCCATTCTCTCTTTTACCAATTAGCCATCCACTTTTACTTCATTTAATCTTATTTCTCATTTAAAACTTATATATCTGAACTTATTCTCTTAAGACGTTTCCCCTGAGATCATAGAAATTCCATTCCACGATTTCCCCATCTCTCATTAAAAGAAAAAAAAGAAGAAAAAAGATATACACTTTAGATTCCCAATTTTTCTTTCACCAACTCCCCTCCCCGGTCTCGGCCCCTACCAACAGTTCCATCAATAAAAGTCCATCAACCCGGAGATCTTAAGTCATAGAATAATAGAATAGAATAGAATAGAATAGAATAGAATAGAATAGAATCATAGAGTTGGAAGAGACCACAAGGGCCATCGAGTCCAACCCCCTGCCAAGCAGGAAACACTATCAGAGCACTCCTGTCCTAGGCTCTTAGCTCTCTTTCATGTCCCCTCTGCTGCAGTGACAGCAGTCTCAGGGCCGAGAAGAAAATGTGATACAAGGTGGTGGTGGGGAGGCAGAGATAGAAATCTTGCCTCTGCCATGAACTCAGCAGGTTGCTTTTAGGCATCTCACCTTCTGCCAGCCTGAGACCCTCCACCAACAACACAGGGATGGTGAGATCAACTTGTACCTTGCAACATTGCTACAAGGAGGGCTAAAACAATATCGCTTTCAGCCACTAGAACTCAAGCGCTCTATAAATTTGAATGATCCTTGCCATTACATGATGCTTGTAATGCAGTGCCCTCGAATTTTCAAATCCACAAGGTTCTTTGTGTGACTGTTCGGCGTTTTTATACGCCTCTTAAGTTGGAAGCTTTCTGGTCTCTATTCCAAATGCCTTTAACAACGTGGACCCCGGCAGGGCAGAACACAAGAACCAGACCACACTGTTTTATGGCCTTGCCATGCTGGCAGCTAGATTATGCCAACACAATGTTACACCAAGGTATCCTTGGCCGGCCAGCCTGTGTAAGGGACTGAGCAGAGAAGGAATGGTGGAGACCGCCTCCCCAGCCTGACCCTTCCAGAGAAGAGGAAGACAGTTCAGAATTTCAACAGGGTTTTGAGGGAGATCACAGTCCAGAGGCAGATAAGGGGAAAAGTTGGGAAATAATGAGAGAGGAGGAAGAAGAATCACCAGAGGGGCGACAGCTGATGGACCCAGCATCTTTAGAAAGCATTCCAGACCCCGCCTCCCAAAATCCGGCAAGCATTGAAAGTAGGAGAGCAAAGAGCTCAAAGGCAGAGGGCACTTCTCAGCACCTGTAATGATGACACATGAAGGGAGAGAGGGAGGGGGTGGAAACTCACTCAGAGCAACAACATTATTCCAGGAGGCTGCATTTCTAAGCCTCTCTCTGTGAATATTGAATAAAAAGCAGTTGGTAAGAACTTTTCCTTGTCTTATCCATTCCTGGCAACCTGCCATGGAGATTGGATCCTCTGCCGCCTTCCTTCCTTCCTTCCTTCCTTCCTTCCTTCCTTCCTTCCTTCCTTCCCCACCCTCCCTCCCAAAGGAGCCCAGGGGAATAAACACACAAGCAATAAAACGATTCATTTAAAAACACCAGTAGTTACTAGCTGCAATGGGTATGTTCTAGCTCCACTGTCAGAGGCATTATTCATCTGGATCCCAGTTGCTGGGAATCGCAAGAGGGCAGAGTGCTGTTGTGCTTGTTAGAATTCCTGCATCATGATTGCAGTCATGGGGTTGTTGTCTTTCACATGATGGTGTATGTTTTGATTCCACAGAGTGGGAAGTGACGGAGACAGGATGTGTGTGTTACTGTGTTCCATGAAGTGGAACTATTGTCATTTGTTCCTTTTCTCTTTGCTGTCTGATGCTAGAGAGAGAGGGAGCCATGTTGCAGTGCTCCGCGTGTGTTTATATGTAAATAAAGTAGATTAGCCAAAATGCTGAGTTGCTGGGGTTCTGTCACGCAATGCTGCAAAACTCTGTGGATCCCTAAGTGTGCCAGTGTCTTTTTTTTTTTAATAATAATTTTTTTAATGAAATTTCCAGATTTTTTCACTACAAATACAAAATAAAACAATACAATAAAAATAACACACAACAAACAATATAAAAAACACATATAAATTCAAACCTTATTTTCTTATACCTTACTTTCCCGACTTCCTCATACCTCCCCTCTCTGTATTCCAATTTCTAACTAATTTTCAACAAATCCTTCCCTTGTTTTGAACCTAATTTTAATCTTACTTATTTTCTTTAACTTATCCATTACTGCACATAACCACATATATTCTAATCCATCATCATTCTAACGTTCATTAATTTTGCAATATTTCTTTAAATAGTCCTTAATTTTTTTCCAATCTTCTTCCACTGTTTCTCTTCCCTGGTTACGGATTCTGCTCGTCATCTCTGCCAGACCCATGTAGTCTATTACCTTCATCTGCCATTCTTCCAAGGTGGGTAGATCTTGTGTCTTCCAATACTTTGCAATACCTAAGTGTGCCAGTGTCAGTTGGCATTGGTTGCTGTGATGTTGCTGTGAGAGAACATGGCAGTTGGGCATGTGTCTCTGCCAGGGTCCTACTTGAGTGTAGGCTGAACTCCTGACAGTGCTCATGTCTAACTTGTGGGCTGCCCACAGGCATCTGGTCTGAGAACAGGATGCTGGACCAGAGGGGCCTTTCACCTGATCCAACAGGCTCATCTTGTGCTCTTAACAATTCCACACAGATGAAGACAATTACAACATATTTTGCCACTGTGGAGTCCCACACAGTGACACATCTCCAATATGTGCCAGTATAAAGAATGGTTGAGGGTGGGGAATTTACAATGGATCCTCGAAGGCTCCAGCTGAGTTCTTTTTGGCATAATGTTTCCTGTTTCCCACATCTTTTCTTTCTCCTGCCAATACGGCAAGAACTTTGTTAACCCTTTTGCCACCATGTTCTCCCCCCCCCCCCAAATGATGCAGCTGGAATTTATTTATTTATGCATTCATTCGTTTCATTTCTGAATGATCTTTCTCCGCAAAGGAGCCCAGGGACAACATAACCGCAAAAAGTGAGCAACAAAATACATCAGATAAATAAAACACGTAAAAATTACTGTAAATAACTGTAAAATATCAGGGCAACACCGTGTCCAATTGCAGCTGATATCACACTGCAGTGCCTCCATTCAGAGCAGGTATTGTGGGAAAGACATGGTTGTCAGGGTGACAATGCTGACAGAAAAAGGAGAGGAAATAGGCGGATAAACCTCTGTTGTTGCCACTTTTCAGGGACATCTCCCTGCTATTCTGAAAAAATTGCAATTTTTAATCCTGTCCCCTGAAGATGCATTGCCTTTACAACACCCCCAGTACCTGCAGAATGCTATGAACACTTTCCCAGAAGAAAATTAGACCCAGGCTTTAGTTTCAATACAGGGACTACCTTTTCCTAGCGCAGACTAACTCTGCCCACTGCCAGATGGAATGTGCGCCAACCTGCTTTTCTGGGGGAAGGCTGCTAATTACAAGTTTAATTCTGCTTTGTTTTGAAAGTTCCAGGTGTCCAATCCTTTTATGACGAACACAACAGGCCTCAATCCAGGTGTGTGCTGGCGGACAACGATGGCTCAGTTGGCAAGCTGCCCATCAGATGATTCAGTTCTGATACTGAATAATGACTTGGAGCAACGTGAGAGGAATTTGCTGGGGTCAACATTGAGATTTCCAAAACAGTCATGTGTAAAGTTGAGCCTTGTGTGGCTGGATGGGAGGCGGGGTGAGGAGCAGAGTACATACCAGTGACTATCCTGTTCTTATTGGATGACACAATTCTGTAATGAAGAAATCAGGGGTAACAGAGAGGGTACCCATACAATGCATAGCCAGTTGAGTCCTGTTGCATCCAATTTGACTGATTTTCCAAAGAGATGATTTTGGTGAAGTCAGAAATGAGCTTCATGCACTTGCAATGCTGGCTGAGAGAGAGGGGGGGGGGGTAGTTGAAGTTCCTGGAATTTATTTTGGATTAAAATCTGGGCTAGAGACCACGCCCTTTGGATTGGATTGGATTGATCTTTATTACGGCCATTGGCCCGTTACACGACAGTTTCCCATACCAACATGTTATACTTAGACCTCCAGATTTAAAATCGCCTAAACTTACAAAAGACAAACAGGAACCGAAGCAAAACAAAAACAAGGACGACCATCATACATTACAATAAATTTGTAACCTATACATCGCCCTCTGCTCATAAATTAATCACGGATATCAATGGTGATATCGCTTAAAACATAGATCATGGTTTAAAACAATGGTGATATCACCTAAAACATAGATCATGGTTTAAAAGTGTTATCCGAGCCACACAGGAGACCGTTTCTCTTCTTTAGGGATAGGACGCTGATCAAGAATCTGGCAACCATGAGTGATCTTAGGGGGTCATCGTCAATTAGTAGATATCTCAGTTTGGCTTCAATCGTATCATCGGCAATTCCCTTAAGATATTGAGCAAGAAACTTGCTCCTAGCCGGTAAGTGAAGAGCACAGTCAAAAATTATGTGATGTAACGATTCCGGTGCCCCACAATTACAATCACATAAGAGCGATATCTGTCCATTGGAGAATCTATTTCTCAGCACGTTCGATGGGAAGGTGTTGAATCTTGCCTTTACAAAGGCATATCTATGAGATGAGGAAGTTAAGGAATTCAAATAGTTTGGGAGCCTTAAGAGGGGTAATAAACCAAGATTTAGAGGTGAGCAGGTACCATTGCCCAAGACCATTTTCTGCTGTAAGTCCATCTCCTCTAGCTTACAGGTTACTGATCTTTTCGCTGGGACTATGTCCTGCTACGCCCTTTGAATATAAGTGCTGGGAGGAACTCTTGGTGGTCCTTGAATGACCCTTGAGCCAACTTCTGGTGGGGATTAAAACATTTCCCAATGGCCACAGAGCTTCTCCATCCACTGCTTGTGATGACTATGCCCAAGAGAGGAGGGAGGGAGAGGAGAAGGAAGAGATACCAGAGCTTATTCTGTCCCCTAATTGTATCAGGAGTAGCTTCTGCCCCAAACAGGTAATCTGTGCTGTGAGGGAAAGGAGGAACGGCTGGAAAATCAATTGAGTAGGTAGGTGACTTATGAACATTGGGGCGAGGTGAGGATATTTATAGCAAGAGCAATAAAAAGAAATTTTTATTTAGGGGAATTGAATTTAATTCTAAATTACCGGTATATTCTGGAAATGTGGGAGATTTCAAGGGGTAAAAAAATAATAATGGATGTATCATGCTATATTAGAAGCAAAAAACCGGACTTCCGGGTTAGCGCGATCGGCTAATGGCGGATTCCCTCCGAGCTCCGGAGGGAATCTGCTCAACGGGGGCTGGGTCTTGCTGTGCCGGCGACACGGGGACCCTTTAAAACCACGGGCGCGAATTCCCGGGGACGTGGTGACACGGTGGGCACCGTTAGCGCCCTCCTGACCCGCAAAGGAGCCTTTTTAAAGGCTACGGAACGGGTGCCGGGGAGCGGCGTGGTGCTGTGAGTCCTCTGCTTCCCCCGCTGAGTGAAGCCGCAAGCCATTTGCCGGACAGCGCTGACTTCTTCCGTCTAAAATTCGGACTTAAATTTAAGAACAACAACCCGTGAGTAATTTGGAACCGAACTTTTTAAATTATTTCGTTTATGGATCTGGTACGAGCAGGGGGAGGTGAAAAGAGGAAGTCCGCCTCACCCCCATTGTAAACAGTCTAACAGCAAGGATCTGCCAACTAAGGTTGTGAGAAGAGTCGTTGGTTATCTTTGGTGATTGGATAAAAGATATTAATTCCACGGACTTTAAAAGATCAAGTTATCGTGCTGGAGGGCAAGAGCTTATATGTTTTGATTAAGTACCACTTTTCTAGAGACCGGGAGTAACTCGTGAAAGAGCCTGTGGTGGACTTACAGGAAGCCTTTGACAGCTGTCAGATTAGCTGTCAAAGTTTGGAAAGAACTGAAAGTTTTAACTTTAGCCGGTTATTTTGATATAAAGTAACTTAAAGCAAAGGAAGATTGATACAAACAACATTGACTTTTGGGTCGGAAGTGAAAGGAATACTAAGTAACAAGAATCCCTCTAGAGGGGATTCACGGACACTACAAGATGGAAATACGTCGGGAAATACGAGCAGAGCTGCAAGAGCTGGTCGTTCTCATGAGAAAGCTGCAAGAGACGTATGAGCAAGGTCATGTTTGGTCTACAAGCCCTTCAAAGTCGAAACCTACAGAAAATATAGCTACTGAGATGGAAAAGGGCCTGATACTGAAAACACGGGCAGCTGGACAAGAAATGAAACTAAAGAAAGAAGAGGAGGAAAAGACACTTGTTAAACAAGGGACGGCCGAAATGATACAGAAGACAAATGAGAGCCGAGGACTTATCAATATGATTTCAAACCCGACCAGAGTGAAAGTTGGACTAGCTGGGATGTATGAACTTAAGAAACAAAGACGGAGCTTCACATTTAAACAACTTGACTTGGTTGAAAAAATCACTGACAGTATTGAGAAAGTACTTTTTCGAGTTTGGGTATTTAACATAAAAGATTTCCAAAGAAGCCGGCTGAGAGGGACTGAAGGGGACTTGAGAGCCTTGGACGTAAGGGCACCGGGCTAAAAAGATAGACTTACGGATTTAGGTTTGGGGTGGAAACCGGGGATGGAAAAGGAGGGCTTGGGAGCCCGAAGGGGGCCTGATTTTCACTATGTAGTGTAAAAATCCTCTTTTCTTTTTTTATGTCATTCATTAGTAATAAAATGGGGAATTCGTGGATGGGAACCAGGGACAACCTTAGGAAAAGTATTTTTATTTTGTTTTTGATTTTTTCTGTTCTCTTATCTTTCGTATATATGAATAAGGTATATAGTTTAAGTGTCATTGATTAGACTAAAGTAAATATAACATTGAAATAATGGCTAAAATAAGTGATGATATTAAGGTAAAAACTTGCTGAACAAATATGGGAAATGGAATACAAGAAGGGGAGGCGTGGGGAAGTCCAGAAAAGAAGCTATTGAAAATGGGATTTAAAAGGTGGAATCTCTTTTTTTTTCTTTTTTTCTTTTTTTTCTTTTTATGTATGTATTTTTGCTATTTGTACCTTTTAGAAATGATAATAAACATTATTTTAAAAAAAAATAGAAGCAAAAAACCTTGTTTTGATGAATTGGAAGAGCCGCAAAAAGATTCCATTGAGCAGATGGATTGATAATATGCACAGATTAGCTACATACGAACGAATTGCATGTCAACACAAAATAAGAATGGATAAATATGAAGAAATCTGGAACGACTATTTAAGCGATAAGGCGGATAGTGGTGGGAAGTAGGGGGAGGAGAGGGAGGTGGGAAAATATTGTTTAAAAAGGTGTAGTCATAGGTATATCAGTGTATTCAAATTTGAATTGTCAAATTGCGTTGTTATTATTATTATGGTTTTTGTTGTATGTGTCTTTTGCCGTTCTTGTTTGTATAAAAAAAAATGATTAAATAAATTGAAAACAAAACAAAACATCGGTCTGACCTGGGAAATAAACAGAGCTGTTCCAGCTGTTCCAGATTACATTGGAAGTAACTCAGTTTATTTTCTGAGCCAGTCCAACACAAGCGGTTGGGAGCTAACCCATCTCTTGACCAGGGAGGGCTGGTGTGATGATGTCCCATTTCAAAACAAACAAAGTCGATTGCAGCTTTTGATTGGAAGGAGGTGGAGTTAACTTTTTCCCTGCGCCATTTCCCTGATTAAAATCTCCCCAGCTGCTATTTGCCTGGTGGGGAAACACAGAGGTACCGTACACTGGTGGAGGAATGGGGCGTGTGCGCGGGGGGAGCGCACCACCCCCAGCACCATCGGGGAGGGGGGTACCATCATGGCCGCCCCCCAGACATGTGCCACGCACCCCCCCCCACTGCGCCAGGGCCCCGCCTGCTCCCCGCCCCCGGAGCAGGAGTATGCAGCTTTGCCACTGGTACCATAACTAATTCCAAAGTGTGAGCCCACCGCCGTAAGCTGTGAAAGTGCCTAAGTGTGCTGCATTGCTATCTGGGACAACAGTGTACCAGTCTAAGATAGGAACCTACCCCCCACCCCGTTTTATTCTACTGGTGGTCTCAATGACAGGTGTTTCACAAAAGCACACCACAATCTTTTCCCTTCCCAGAATAAGCATGTCATATAGTAATATGGATTTAAGCCAATAAGAAAAGAGACGAAGATAGTAAATTGCAGGAGTTAATTTTATTAGAAAGATGATCTTGGAGAACGGTTACAAAGGTGTCACAATGAAATTCAGTTAGGGGGGAAGTCAGATAACAATGAAAGTTAATTTGGATTTTAGAAGTAATAAGTGTTTTTATTTTTCTTTCTTTTTTCTTTTAGTATTGTAATGTGTTTCGTTTTGTGTCTTTTATATGTTATATTTGTCATAAATGTGGAAAATCAATAGATTTTTTTTGGGGAAAAAATCTTTTCCCTTCCCGTGCCAAAACCTCGGCAACACAACAATGGGGGGGGGGGAGAGACTAATCTCTGCTTCTCATAAACAGGCTCTTTTGTACTAAGTGCAGGAATTGAGAGACACAAGATTTACCCACCCGGGAAGAATGGCAGATGAAGGTGATGTACTATATGGAACTGGCGGAAATGACTGGCAGAATCCGAGACCAAGGAGAAGAGCTGGTGGAAGAAGATTGGAAGAAATTTAAAGTTTATTTACAGAAACATTGTAAAATTAAGGAATGTTAGAAGGATGTTGGAATGAAGTTTTGTGGTCTTAGCAGAAATGATATGAAGGATTAAGTAAAAATAGACAGTTAACTGGTGAAAGAAGAGAGTGTAAAATTATAGTATGTTAAGATAAATTATTAGGATAAAAACAAAGATGGAAAGGATTTGCTGAAATATCTAATTGAACTAGAATACAAAAAAGGGAGGTGTGAGGAGGTCAAGGAAACAAGCAAACGAAAAATGAGTTGTGGGAAGGTTTGATTTGTTTTGTTTTTTCTTTTTCTTTTTTTCTTTTTTTCTTGGTTGTTTGTCTTTTTTGTAATCTTTAAAATTGGAATAAATATTATTTTTTAAAAAAATAAGTGCAGGAATTGAGATTACAGGAACGATCTTTTAAAGTAAGCAGCAAATACTCAGAAAAGGGTGGACGTGAGCCTGGTGTGTGTGGGGTTTTGTGTGTGTTTGTGGGGCGGGGGGAAAGAAGGGTGCTTTTGGATGGTTACAGGGCGGATGGAGGTGGCATGGAGGAGAAGGAAGACATGGTAGCTGTAAACACTCCTGTTTCCTTGACAAAACACTACAGCCTGCCGGCAGCCTGTTTGGCTAAGGAACCTCAGATGCCTGCATGAGGAACCACCCAATAAGAGTCTGTGGGGGGCTGGCTTGCCTCCCTCTCCCCTTGGCTTCCTACCTCTTAAGCTACTCATGAGGCTTCTCTTTGTGTTCCTCAACTAGCCTTTCCTCTCCACCGGAGGCTGCTCTAGCTACCTGAGAGAAAGCAGTTGCTCATCTTTGCAAAATTTAGCTTTCTTGCAGCTGGGAATTCTCTGACTTCAGTCATATATTTTGGACAGGTGAGAGATGAGGTAGTTGTGTGTCGAGGTCCCCAAGCCACCCCCCCCCCAATAATTCACACATCACACACCAATTTTTGTTTAAGGTTTTTGGCATGATTTGGGCCACAACTTTATTTAAACACACACATGTGAGTGGTTGCTTAGGCATTGGTTACGACTATCTGTCCTTGCCCCAGGGACAGAACTGACTTCCGGATTCCAGCGGACGCCAGTCAGGGAAACAATTTTGGGGAGAAATGAAGCTGGGCATCAGTCCCTCACTTCTCACCCGCATGCTCCTGGGGGCTTGCACGGCCCAAGTCCGATGCCAGGGACAAGGACGAAAAGAATGGCAAGCCCCTGGATTCCTTTAACGGAATTCCCTTTCCGCACCACCATTGGAGGGGTAGGCACTTACCCCTCCACCAACCAATTTTAACCAATGCCTAACCACCAACCTTACAAGTTGTGACGATTTGCTACGCAGTAGGCAAAAGCCAAATGGCACCAGCCAATCAGCGAAATGGACAAAATTCCTACCAGGTCCCTGCCCCAAGGCAGACGAGCCCATGACAGGCATAGCAAGGTCAAGCGAACAACCCCCCCCCCCAATACAGGGAGGGTGGGAGGGTTATCCGGTGCAAGCAGCCAAGAGGACGCCCAAAGCTGGGCGTCCAGCATTTAAAACCTCTGACCCCTCCTTCAAAATTGGCAACAAGCAAATCTCCCCAGCGACCCAATTAACCAATTCACTGCCTGGGTCTCTCCACACATCCGCCCAGCAACCATGGGGTGGCCTGTATCCCCCA
The DNA here is from genome assembly GCF_951804945.1 of Podarcis cretensis. Taxonomy (NCBI): domain Eukaryota; kingdom Metazoa; phylum Chordata; class Lepidosauria; order Squamata; family Lacertidae; genus Podarcis; species Podarcis cretensis. Next base: position 114,570,646 of record NC_137172.1, on the reverse strand, counting down.
CCACAACACGTGCTCTCTGCTAGGGAGAACACGCTTTGTTGTTCTTTTGAGTCCCTGCAAATGCAGTAAAGATGGTCAGAAGAAACTGGGAGGTATCTGCTACCAGAACAACAGAATTTACAGACCTTTGGACTCAGGCATAATCAAAGAGAATAAGCCTCCATTGTGAAGGCCCAGCTCAGTTCTCTCCTTTGTTCCTTCCTCCCCACCTCTCCCCCCACTTCAGCACTGCAGTAATATCATCTTGTCAATCCTGAGACTTGCTGGCCTAGTTCACAGCCACTGATGGATATTCAGCCTGTGAACATGCTAAAATGGCTTGTTTCTGTTGATATATGTCTTTCTAGGATCCTGTAATGGAAGAGCAAATAAAAGGAAACCTTTAGGAGCCCAGATTGTCAGCAAAGTCCTGTTTTAACTCCTAAATGTCCGGAGCTGGTTCTTAACATTTTCTTTCTCGTTTTTCTTGCAACTTACTCAAAGGGAAGGAACACATATTTTTCTACACCATAGTTTGCACACTTGTTCTTTGATGTGTTCATGGTCAAATGATGCAAAAAACAAAACAAAAACAAAAACAAAAAAAACCCTTCCCCAAAGCAGTGGGTTAAAAGAGCATTTGTTGCTGTTCTTTCAAATAACCATATAAATATGTGCTCCAGCAAAATAAACATATACATTCAGAAACATAGGAGGAGATGTCTTCCCTATATAGTGCTCTTGCCCACCACACTCCTATTCCCCCCCCCCCTCAAACATGGAGGAATAAGCCTGAAATGATGTATTTTAGAGATCATTGAGAACTCAACTGACTTTACAGTGGTATCTCAGGTTAAGAACTTAATTCGTTCTGGAGGTCTGTTCTTAACCTGAAACTGTTCTTAGCCTGAAGCACCACTTTAGCTAATGGGGCCTCCCGTTGCCGCCACATGGCCGCGCGATTTCTGTTCTCATCCTGAGGTAAAGTTCTTAATCCGAGGTACTGTTTCTCGGTTTGCGGAGTCTGTAACCTGAAGCATATGTAACCTGAGGTACCATTGTACTTGCCTTCTGCCCATGGACTTTTGTTGTTGTTGTTTAGTCGTTTAGTCATGTCCGACTCTTCATGACCCCATGGACCAGAGCACGCCAGGCACTCCTGTCTTCCACTGCATCCCACAATTTGGTCAAACTCATGCTGGTAGCTTTGAGAACACTATCCAACCATCTCGTCCTCTGTCGTCCCCTTCTCCTTGTGCCCTCCATCTTTCCCAACATCAGGGTCTTTTCCAAGGAGTCTTCTCTTCTCATGAGGTGGCCAAAATATTGGAGCCTCAGCTTTAGGATCTGTCCTTCAAGCAGAATGGCAGCAGACCACATGCTTTGCATATAAAAGTCTCCTGGTTAAATCTCCTGAACCCCTCTATTAAAAATTTTCTGATAGTATCTTTGGCGAGTAGACAGTACATGCTTACATGGAGTTCCCTGACTCAGTAAGAGGCAGTTCATAACAAAGGAGGACTGATAAGTTAAATGAGCATCATCAGAATGTGCCTGGTGGGCAGGTTCTCACTCACACTGTTAAGACAACGGAAGCTCAGCAGCACTCACAGGAGAAATGGTTATCCTCAGCCTTAGCATGAGTGGAAAACAAAAGGGGAACACTTTTGAATAACTATGGATTGATGGTTGAGAATCCTCATAATCTGCTTTATAACTCCAAATACATCTCAAAGTGGTTTAAAAGAAAAATTTCTCAAAATAAAATCACACTCAAGTCTGGTGTAAAGGGACCCCTGCCATTAGGTTCAGTCGTGGCTGGCTCTGGGGTTGCTGCGCTCATCTTGCTTTACTGGCCGAGGGAGCCAATGTGCAGCTTCCGGGTCATGTGGCCAGCATGACTAAGCCGCTTCTGGCGAATCAGAGCAGCGCACGGAAACGCCGTTTACCTTCCCGCCGGAGCAGTACCTATTTATCTACTTGCACTTTGATGTGCTTTCAAACTGCTAGGTTGGCAGGAGCAGGGACCGAGCAATGGGAGCTCACCCCATGGTGGGGATTCGAACCGCTGACCTTCTGATGGGCAAGTCCTAGGCTCTGTGGTTTAGACCACAGCACCACCCATGTCCCTTCTCAAATCTGGTACAGGAACAAAGAAGGGCATGGCATCACAGCAGAGATATGCCTGAGCCCTCAACATCTCTCTACTGTGGTAAGAAACATAAAGAAGTCTGAATTCTAGCCAAACTGATGAGGCCGCAGGACTTACTTTTCTTCTTTGGGCATCAAGCTCTAGACATCCAGCATTGACAGATTACATTCTAAATCTGTTTTTATGATTATTACAGTAGAGAAAAGGGCTCTTGTGCTGTACTGTACAAGCAAGGCCTGCCCCAAAGACCTTGTAGTATAGGCAGACTCCATAGACAAAGGACTTATTGTCACCCTTATTTTATAGAAGGTGAGCTGAGGCCCCAGGGCATCGAGATGAAGAATTCCAAGATGATTCTGCCAGGCCCCCAAGTCTACGAAGCGTGCTTTGAATGAGGGGAGGCCACGGAGATGCTGAAGGATAAAATGCTCTCCCTGTCAAGCCTGAGCGATCAGAAATATACTGCAGCCAGAGACTGGTCCATGGCTGCTGATAAATACAAATTAATATGAAGGTGTACTAGACAGAGAGGAACTTCCTTAATGAATTGCCAAGTCATAGGGGCAGTTTACACATCACTCTCGTGAATCAGTCTTGATGACCAGAAGATGAGGCACCAGAGACATTGCGGTACTGAGTCCTCAAGCATTAGGGATGGAGGAGTCTGTAATTTTATGTTCTCTAAGTTTCTCATTTTCCCCATCTGAAATTCAGTTTGCCACATTTCCAAAGCACCGAAAAGTAATTAGTCTTTTAGTGCAGCCTTGTCCTAGCAAACATAATTTTGGGTGTCGTTTTGACCACCATTTTTCCAGGCACTTCCCCTAATATGCATTTTTGTATGTTGTTTTCACTAATTTTAATGCACATTTCCCCTCTAATCTATGCATTTTTTTGTACGTATTGTTTGTTGGAGAACTGCACTACAAAATTCAGAGGCGTGCAGATTTCAAAGGATAGCTGTGCTTCGGTTTATATACTGGTTGGGGGAGCACAAATCAGGTTGCATCTCATTAAAATGCAAACAAAATTGAACTACCACATTCTAGGTACCAGCATCACAAATGCAGATACATAATCTTTGCACACTCTGCAAGCTGGCCCTACCAATAGGCAGAGGGAAGCAGCTGCCTCAGCCAGCAGGTGCTGAGGGCAGGGAGGTGTTGAAGGACAAGGTGCTATGAACCCTGCCTTCTACAGCCCTAAGCCACCCCTAAGCCACCCAAAGGCTGTAGCCTTTGGGTACAGTGGAGGATTCTTTCCCAGTGTTGAAATAAGTCATCTGGCTGTTTGGTCAGCTTCTGCATATTGAATGAAGGATGCTACCTTGGTCTCAAGCAGAACAAAAAATTATTGTGCCAACCCAATGGGATTGGGCAGTCTATGTGGATTCTCTGGGCTTGTGAGCTGTCTTACATACTCTTATTTCTGGTGGGATTGTTTTCATTCCTCAACTGGGAAATGGAGGGGAGATTGTTCCAGGCATGCAAGGAGTTTGGGAAGAGTTAGCTCCCACCAGATGCCTACAAAGGCCACAATTTCATCATCTTTGGCTTTGAGTTTAGAACACCTGATGCACTGTAAGACCTGGTTTCTTTCGTGTGCTGTTCACAAGATCTTTACTGGTTGAGAAGTCCATTCCATCAAAGGAGACCTGCTACAAGGTTATGAAAGAATCGCAGGAGGAGAGTGTTTAGCCAGGGTAGTTTTAAAAAAAAAAAGTTTGAGAATGGGATTTGAGTTGTTATGATTAAGAGTTTGGTTAGATGGGGCTGATCAACTGTTCTAAGCAGAACAGCTTATTAGGAATGTGCCCTCGCATATCTTCTTCCCCCCTGTGAACCACACATAGAACCAGGGCAATCAACCAAACTTTTGTGTTAATATATTTTTTTCATAACACAGGGATGAAGCATATGTACACCTGGTGGTAGAGAGGAATGTTAATGGCAGCAGGAAGATAACAACAGGTGTGGGACGTGGGAGTAGGGAGGGGCTATGACTCAGGTGCAGGTGTCATGGAGGAGCAGGCCCTAAAGCAAAAGTGAGGAGGTATTGATCTTTTTCCTTATGAGTAAAGTCAGTGCTATGAAAAGAGGTAAAGGGTTTAAGGGGCTTAGTCTCCCTCTAAAATCATGGAATGGAGGGCTTAGGGCAGTGTTTCTCAAACTTGGGTCCCCAGCTGTTGTTGGACTACAACTCCCATCATCCCTGACCACTGGTCCTGCTAGCTAGGGATGATGGGTGTTGCAGTCTAACAGCAACTGGGGACCCAGGTTTGATAAACGCTGCTGGTGGTGGGGGGTTAAAGGGGATAGTAAAGTAAAGGTAAAGGGGACCCCTGACCTTAGGTCCAGTCATGGCCGACTCTGGGGTTGCGGTGCTCATCTCGCTTTATTGGCCAAGGGAGCCAGTGTACAGCTTCCGGGTCATGTGGCCAGCATGACTGAGCCGCTTCTGGCGAACCAGAGCAGTGCACGGAAACGCCGTTTACCTTCCTGCTGGAGCTGTACCTATTTATCTACTTGCACTTTGACGTGCTTTCGAACTGCTAGGTTGGCAGGAGCGGGGACCGAGCAACAGGAGCTCACCCCGTCGCGGGGATTCAAACTGCCGACCTTCTGATCGGCAAGAAAGAAGATTCCACCTAAACATTAGGAAGAACTTCCTGTTCGACAGTGAAATTTGCTGCCAAGGAGTGTGGTGGAGTCTCCTTCTTTGGAGGTCTTTAAGCAGAGGCACATCAGGAGTGCTCTGATGGTGTTTCCTGCTTGGCAGGGGGTTGGACTCGATGGCCCTTGTGGTCTCTTCCAACTCTATGATTCTATGATTCTAAGTCCTAGGCTCTGTGGTTTAACCCACAGCGCCACCCGCGTCCCTCCCCTCTAAAATCAAGGGGGAAGGGAGTCTTGCCCTTGGTTCTTGTTTCATACATTCAGAGGACCAGAACAAGTAGTAAGATATTGGATGTGTAGTTGCTACTATACCCCTTGATATGTTTGCTGAAATATGTTAAAATGATATCACCAGAATGGTCACAAGAGCCCTTTTTACTAGCCATGGTAACTGGAAGATTAATACTGGCTAATGACAAGAACAAAACCAAGTAAGAATTATTGGGTTAGAAAAGGATGGGGGCTCACTTCAGTCACACTTAACAGATCAAGGAGTGTGTGAGTGTTTGGAGATCATTTGTAGGTTATATATTAGTGGGGACTTATTCTAATGCAGAATTTATATATATATATAATTTTAAAAACAGAGATGTTTTGTAACTATTGTTTTCACATAAAGTTTGTTTTTATTAAATGAAGAAATGACGTGGGGGAAACTGGAAGTATTTGAGATTGCCCTCTGGCCATGGGACATTTTCATATGAATGCATACTTTAATCAATGCTGATGACTCGTCCGCAGGCTCAGACAGTTTAAAATTCACCATCCAACAAGTTGAAAGATTAACATATATGGGAGGAGAACGTTCAAGTGAATTTTGATTTAATGTATCATTTGGGGGTAACTCTTACTTTCCCCGTCTTGTGTTCAGCCCTGCTTTCCCTGTATCTACTGTTCTCTGCTAGGATACATCTGACATGGCTGCACAGGTTGTTGATTTAAACATGCATTTAAAACATTTACACACACCCTTTCTACCCCCTAAGGCCTTCAAGCTGGCTAAAATGTTTTAGAAGGTGACTTGAAGTGGATCTAATACCCGTCTCACTGCCACAGTTACAGTGGTACCTCGGGTTAAGTACTTAATTCGTTCCAGAGGTCTGTACTTAACCTAAAACTGTTCTTAACCTGAAGCACCATTCTAGCTAATGGGGCCTCCCGCTGCTGCCGCACTGCCGGAGCACGATTTCTGTTCTCATCCTGAAGCAAAGTTCTTAACCTGAAGCACTATTTCTGGGTTAGCGGAGTCTGAAACCTGTAGCGTATGTAACCTGAAGCGTATGTAACCCGAGGTACCACTGTATTCTTATTTTATTTGGACCCTGTCCATTTGACTTGGTTGCCCCAGCCACTCTGGGTGGCTTCCAACATATATAAAAACAAAATAAAACATTTTAAAAAACTTCCTTATACAGGGCTGCCTTCAGATGTCTTCTAAATGGAGAATAGTTACTTAGCTCCTTCACATCAGATGGGAGGGTGTTCCCCAGGGCGGGCGCCACTACCGAGAAGGCCCTCTGCCTGGTTCCCTGTAACCTCATCTCTTACAGCAAGGGAACCGCCAGAAGGCCCTCACAGCTGGACCTCAGTGTCTGGGCTGAATGATGGGGGTGGAGATGCTCCTTCAGGTATATGGGGCCGAGGCCATTTAGGGCTTTAAAGCTTAGCACCAGCATGCACTTAGGTCTTTAAACCTACAACAGTTCTCCTCCCCTCCACCACCATTGATGGGATAAAATTCAGTGCTAATTTGTCCATGATGTTTTGTTGGCACTTTTGGGCTATGGAAGTGATCTATGTTTGCATTCATGTTTTTTTAATACAAATTGGAGGGTACACCATGGGGGAAGGTACTTCTTTGTACAACCCTTAAAAAGGTAAAGGTAAAGAGACCCCTGACTGTTAAGTCCAGTCATGGATGACTCTGGGGTTGTGGCGCTCATCTCGCTTTACTGGCCGAGGGAGCTGACATTTGTCCGCAGACAGCTTCTGGGTCATGTGACCAGCATGACTAAGCCTCTTCTGGCGAACCAGAGCAGCACATGGAAATGCTGTTTACTTTCCCACCAGAGTGGTACCTATTTATCTACTTGCACTTTGACATGCTTTCGAACTGCTAGGTTGGCAGGAGCAGGGACCAAGCAACGGGAGCTCACTCCGTCGTGGGGATTCGAACTGCCGACCTTCCGATTGACAAGTCCTAGGCTCAGTGTTTTAGACCACAGTGAAACTCTTAAGTGACCTTGATGGGTAGCATTTAGTTGTGTGACCCCTTGCATAGAACACCTTTCAGCGCATGCAAACACATGCCTAATAGCATCTTCTTTGGGGTATCAGCATTCCGTCAACCAATTAATCACACTTCCAGTATGCTGCAATCTCGCAGTTCAATTACCTTCTAGCTAAGTAGTGCTATTCAACTGGTCCTCTTGCCCCTGGAGATAGGGCATATCTTGAGATTAGCCAAGATCTGCAGTAGGCCCTCATTTAGCATGAGGGGCTAAGAATAGTTTGGCCGCCTGGAAGGGAACTGACACAGGCTCAGAAATATTTTATCGCCAGGCACAGGAACAGAAGGAAATCTTGTCATCTGCCACCTGGTTCCTTTTAGCTCACTGTCTCAGGTTGAGACGATCTGACAATTTACCATTTCTGGACGGAGGGTTCAATAGTCCACTGTCAACAGGGCACCGATGACAGACGGTAGCTGGTGTTCTTTGATAGCTTGCCTTTGGAAGGAACCATACAATGGCTGGCCAATGGGAATAGGTTGGGGAACTGCAGAGGAACAAGACTGATTAACGCCTTATTGTTTTCTTGCGGCCGCTCACTTGATGAGGAATTACTTGCCGTCCACTTAGCTCAAAGCTTTGCAACAACTACCAAAAAAATAAAGACGGGAGAAGGTGCTAACAAGGGCATTCCCCAGAGCCTGCTTGTTCAGTCGGACTAGTTCTCTGAAATTCCCCTTCTTATTCACTAACCACCAGGTAGGGAATTTCAAGCCTGGGTGCTAAACATGACCCCTCAAGGCTTCAGGTTCTGGTTCTCATGTCTCTCTCATCAGGCTGGAATATGCCCTTGACACACACCTTTTGCTTGCCTGGATGGAGAACAGAGAGAGGTGCAGAAAGTAGTTTACTGTGAAAAACTAAAAAATCACGCTAATTTTTCCATCCACTTTTTCCTCTGCCTAGCAGGCTGGCTAGGAGGGAACACAGTCGTCTGTCTGTAAAAGAATCCCCTGCCACTGTTTTATCAGCTTAACCTCAGGAAAACCCAAAGGGCTTGCTATGTTCCATCTCCCTTCCCTGCTACTCCTGTAGGAATCCCGTGCCTTTGACAGGTGCCCCACTTTTATTTCTTATACTTTTATCTTTACAAATTCACCCATGAAGCTTAAGGCCACCAAGACCACATAACACCGGTCTTGAAAGACCTACATTGGCTCTCAGTACGTTTCCGAGCACAATTCAAAGTGTTGGTGCTGACCTTTAAAGCCCTAAACGGCCTTGGTCCAGTATATCTGAAGGAGCGTCTCCACCCCATCGTTCTACCCGGACACTGAGGTCCAGCTCCGAGGGCCTTCTGGCGGTTCCCTTGCTGCAAGAAGCAAGGTTACAGGGAACCAGGCAGAGGGCCTTCTCAGTAGTGGCGCCCACCCTGTGGAATGCCCTCCCACCAGATGTCAAAGAGAACAACTACCAGACTTTTAGAAGACATCTTAAGACAGCCCTGTTTAGGGAAGCTTTTAATGTTTGATGTATTACAGTATTTTAATATTTTTTTTGGAAGCCACTCAGAGTGGCTGGGGAAGCCCAGACAGATGGGCAGGGTATAAATAAATTATTATTATTATTATTATTATTATTATTATTAGGCAGCAAAGACAGTTCTTCCCTCAATTTTATCCTCATGGCAACTCTTTGAGAAATGTTCACTTCCTCTTAGACTAACCCAGGGTTTCCCAAACTTGGGTCTCCAACTGTTTTTGGACTACAACTCCCATCAACCCTTGTTAGCAGGACCAGTGGTCAGGGATGGTGGGAAATGTAGTCCAAAAACAGCTGAAGACCCAAGTATGGGAAACCCTGGTCTACCCTAAGAACGTTAGAAGAGCCTTCTTAGGTCAGACCAAAGGCCTATTTAATTCAGCATTCTGCATCCCACTGTGACTTTATTGGATGACTCCAGATTCCATTACTAAGAGAGGGACAGAAACTTCTCCCTGTCCGCTTTCTCTGCACAACGCATCATTTCATATCCCTCTACTGTGTTCCTCTGAACTAAAAAGCCCCAAATGTCTGTTATCCATCTAGATTAGAAAGGGCAAGGGCAAATCTTCCAAACTGCGCTGCTCTTTTGTTCTTTTATGCTCACCCTCTCCCAAAGAAGCCATTATAAAGAAATTACTGTATATATGTGCCAACTTTGAAACAATGCCACTTCAAAAGCATGACTCCATGCTGACATGTTTCCATTATTTTTATACTCATGGCAGCTAGAATTCCATTGCACCTTTGCTCTCCCGCCCAAATAACAAGGGTAATTTGTTCCTTTCATTGAGATGCAATTTTTCAAAAGGAGCCTAATTGGAAAGGACGGGTAAGGTTTTTCAAGTGGAAAAGTAAACAGAAATTACCTCTATAGCAATGGTTATAAAAACACAGGGGCTTCCCAACAGTGGAAGGGCTTTTAAAGATGGCGTCTTCCAATAGGGTTTCAAGTCAAGCATGTCTAAAAGTCTTAGATAAAAGGATTCCCTTCAAGGACCTATCTGCATAGGATTTCCCTCTACGCACATTTTTAGGACCTGCAGCAAAGTGGCTAGAAGATGGAGGTGCCAGGGTCAATCCCTCTTATCTCCAGGCAGGGCTGGGGGTGTTTCTGGTTTGAAACCCTGCTGCCATTCAGTGTAGCCCATTCTGAGCTAGATGAGCCAGCAATCTGACTTGGTGTAAGGCAACTTCTTATGTACATTTTCTATTATCCGATATTTCTATGCCACAGTTGGTTTCTGGGATGATTTTAAAAAACTTATCTGAGATTCACATCAATTCCCAGGTTACAAAAGCATGCAGCTTCCATGTCCCCTACTCCCTCCAAACACAAGCTGATTTGTGTAAGATTTTATTATGAAACAACAACAACAACAACAACAACAACAACAACAACAACAACAACAAAATTCTTGGGAGAAGAAAAGTTGTCAGTTCATCCATTAACAGAAATGAGCATGTTCAAGAGAGAGTCTCTCCCCACAGGTGTGAACAGTGGTTGTAGTTCATTATTACATTTGTTTTGCAAATGAAATCAAGAAACAGATAGTTTTAAAAATAATCTGCTTCCTTTCTGTCCTTTGATCAAGTGTTGAGGGGACCAATAGCCCTTGCAGGCCAGATCAGACCCACAGAACTTTGCAATCTGTCCCTTCCTCCAACACCCCTCCATTGTACCTAATCTCCCTACAGCGGCAGGACAGACTTTCGGTCTGCCTTCAGAAGCGTGTTCCCGCAGGCCTTCTCTTGCCTCTTGCCTCTGCCCATTCCTTCTCTTCTTCCCAGAGAGGTCAGGCTGAAAGAGAAGAGGGGAAGAGGCCTGGGAAAAGGCAAAAGAGGTAGAGAGACAGAGGCTGGAAGAACACAGAGGGAAGGGCTTCTGGCAAACCGTCCCCAGAAAGTTATCACAGGATAACTGTTGCCCTGGAAAAAGCCTCCCATCCTTTGCTTTAGAAGCACACAGTAATTTTGTCCATGTCTTGGGTTGCTTCCAGATGTTCTGTGTATTGAGTATTTGTCTTGATTCATTTGGGGGGAGGTTATACAATACTGGCTGTTCATTGAGCATTAATTCTGATTTATTTGTCAGGGGGAGGATATCATTGTCGTGTCAAGCCATGGTTATCCTTCACCCTTTCCCAGTGCTTTTCCTGTCACCTTTAGTACTGCCAATATCAGTTTTGTTATGGGTGTGGGTTCATTGCACAAAAGGGCGACCAAATCCACTTTAATTACACAACCTGATTTTGCTGGCATGTGATTGAATCCCACTCACAAAACAGCAAGTCCTGGAAGTGCCTTTGGTACTAATGGTCCACTGAGAATTTGAGGGCACTGTTGAAGTTTGCCAATGGATACCCCATCACTAAGGGACGTGGGTGGCACTGTGAGTTAAACCACAGAGCCTAGGACTTGCCAATCGGAAGGTCGGCGGTTTGAATCCCCGCGACGGGGTGAGCTCCCGTTGCTCGGTCCCTGCTCCTGCCAACCTAGCAGTTTGAAAGCAGGTCAAAGTGCAAGTAGATAAATAGGTACCGCTCCAGCAGGAAGGTAAATGGCGTTTCCGTGCACTGCTCTGGTTCGCCAGAAGTGGCTTAGTCATGCTGGCCACATGACCCAGAAGCTGTACGCCAGCTCCCTCAGTCAATAAAGCGAGATGAGCACCGCAACCCCAGAGTCGGCCACAACTGGACCTAATGGTCAGGGATCCCTTTACCTTTACCCCATCACTAAGTATCCTAAACATACTTTTAAGAACACAAAAGTAATATGTCAACTGGCTAGGTGAAAAAGACCAAGGATTCAAGGTTTTAGAAAGAGAGCACAGCTTTGTTAATTAAAGTGTTGCTGTTGCTGTTGTTGTTTTTAAAGAGATACAGAGAAAGTGTGCCTTTTTAGAAACAAGTTCTGCTTTCACTGAAACATTTAACTGCCATTGCAAGGTAGTTTTAAAAATTAAAGACAGAAAAACCCCTCCCCTTGCCCTTATATGAAGCCTGATTAATTTTCCATGTTTTCAATAGGAATGAATTTGTCATTTATATAAATATTTTGTAGGAAGACAAATCTCTTTAGGCAGACAAAATCTCCCAGCGATTCTAGGATCCTCATCCATCATCTTGAGGTTTTTCAGCCCAGAGGCAAAGTATGCCGCCAAAAGGGTGTATTTGCTCTGGGCTGGCTCCCAAAGGCTTATGGCACACCAGTCATGTCCCAAGATTTACCCTCCTAAGGCAGGGGCGGCGAAGTTCCCTCACAACTCACAACAAGAAAACACAGATCTCTGTAGTAGTGCTGGGGAAATGAAAGAGAAGAAGCTAGACAGTGACACATTCAGTTCAGAAAGTGTGCTGAGGGTTGTTGCTTCATAAGAAAAGCCCTGCTGGATTTGATCATGGGCTCATAATCATAATCATAATTTTTATTATTTATACCCTGCTCATCTAGTCCAGCCTCCTGTTCTCACAGTGGTCAGCCAGATGGCTATGGCAAACCTGAATGCTGGAGTCTTACACAACATGCACAGCTAACCTGCACAATTTGCTGCTGTGGAAAGCATTGGCCTACAGCTGTTATGCCTTTAAGAACAGATTCTTAGACAAATCTGTTTCCATTGTGGTCCTCTGCCTTTACCAATTTCTGGCAAAGAGTTGCTGTAAGTTGTTTTGACTTTTGAGGGTACCCCACTCAGATAACCACGCTTTTCTGTTTGGTTCCAAGGGTTAGGGTTAGGGATGGCCGCAATGGTACAGTGGTACCTCATGTTACATACACTTCAGGTTACAGACTCCGCAAAGCCAGAAATAGTACCTCGGGTTAAGAACTTTGCTTCAGGATGAGAACAGAAATTGTACTCCGGCGGTGCGGCAGCAGCAGGAGGCCCCATTAGCTAAAGTGGTGCTTCAGATTAAGAACAGTTTCAGGTTAAGAACAGACCTCCAGAATGAATTAAGTACTTAACCCAATGTACCACTGTATATGAATTTGGACCCAAGTAGCGGGTTTCCAAAAAGAGTTTAGGCATTGCTAAGCAGATAAAATTCAGGTTTCTGCAAGATGGAATAGGGTTAGGTTAGGCAAGGCAAGGCAAAGGCCAGAAAATATAAGGCAAAACAGAAATCCAGTATTAAGGAGCACCCTGGACAGCTCCACAGGAGCTCCTCCTGGAGACTCATAGGAGCAGTGCTCAAATGTTGCTTCAGCAACAAACAACTTCATGCTGAGCCTGATCTGGAGCTGCAGTTCAATCCAATTAGCTCCTTCTTCAACGAGAGAAGCCTATTCAGTTAAAGGGGCATATTAGGCTTTGTTATTGACTCTGATTCATTCTTTAAGAGTCCCAATAAGGATGTGGATACGAGTGATCCAGTTGACCACATAGACTTTCAAATTAGATTTTGATATTGTGCTTCACCAAAGACTTCAGAGTAAGCTTAGCAGTCATGGGACAAGGAGACAGGTCTTCTTAATGGATCAGTTAATTGGTTAAACAAAAGGAAGCAGAGGGAAGGAATAGATAGAGAATTGTCACAATACAGAGCTGTAAGAGGTGGAGTCCTCCAAGCATGTTTGTTGGAACTGGTGCTTTTTAACTTGTGTATAAATGATCTGGAGTTAGAGGGAACAGTGAGATGGCCAGGTTTGCTGATGACACCAAATTGTTGTGGGGCAGAAACAAAAAAGACTTATGAAGAGCTCCAGAGGGATATCTCCAAACTGTGTGAATGGGCATTAAAATGGCAAATATTATTCCATGCAAGCAAGTGATAAGTGATGAACATTGGGGCAAGAAATCTTAACTTCAAAGGTACCTTCTATCATATGTGGTGGGAGTGTGAGAAGGTAAAATCCTAGTGGGAAATGATATATAATGAATTGAAGAAAATGTTAAAAATAACTTTTGTAAAAAATCCCAGAAGCCTTTTTATTAGGTATTTTAGGTTAAAGGTAAAGGTAAAGGTACCCCTGCCCGTACGGGCCAGTCTTGACAGACTCTGGGGTTGTGCGCCCATCTCACTTAAGAGGCCAGGGGCCAGTGCTGTCCGGAGACACTTCCGGGTCACGTGGCCAGCGTGACATCGCTGCTCTGGCGAGCCAGAGCCGCACACGGAAACGCCGTTTACCTTCCCGCTGGTAAGCAGTCCCTATTTATCTACTTGCACCCGGAGGTGCTTTCGAACTGCTAGGTTGGCAGGCGCTGGGACCGAGCAGCGGGAGCGCACCCCGCCGCAGGGATTCGAACCGCCGACCTTTCGATCGGCAAGCCCTAGGCACTGAGGCTTTAACCCACAGCGCCACCTGCGTCCCTATTTTAGGTTAAGACATACCAAAAGAAATGAGGACTTTATTTATGTATGCCACTACAGCAGCAAGAATGTTGATTGCACAAAACTGGAAGACTGGAGAAATACCAACTAAAGAACAGTGGCAAGAGAAGTAGATGAACCATGCAGAACTGGCAAATATGACAGAAACACTAAGAGAAAAAGACAATAGAGACTTTGAAAAAGAGTGGGAAGCATTCATATTATATTTGCAGAAACAAAAAAAGGCAATAGAGTTGATGGCAGGATTTAAGTAAACATTCACATTATTAGCATCAGAAAATATTTGAAAGATAGTGAAATAAGATGATGTATTTAATTTAATTTTTATGTTTTTAAGGTTTGATGTTATGTTATTAATAACTTTTTCTGTTGAGAGATAGCAAAGCGGGTGTAAATAGAAACAAACCAGAAACGCAAGTTGGGGGAAGTCATGGAAGGGAGGGAGGGAGGAATATATAGCAAATATTAAGAATTTGAGATGTATGTAATGAATGAAAATGAAAAACGAATAAAAATGTCTTTAAAAAAAGGGGGGGGGGGAGAAAGCTTAACTGCACAGAGGGGAAGAGGTGCTTCAGAAAGTTGTTTGGGATACCACTCTCTGAAATGCCTCCCTCCTCCCTTAAACACAACTGAAGTGAGGTTTAATGGTGGGAAGATGTGCTTCTGAGAGTGGTTTGGGGTGAGCTGAGAAGGGAAAAGATGCGGAGGTTCGGATGAGCTGTGATGGGATAGGCAAACGGGTGGGTGACATGGAAAAGGAGGGCAGCTGGTCAAGTGTGGGGAAGGGAGGTTGGCAAATTATTATTATTATTTACAGTGGTACCTCGGGTTAAGTACTTAATGCGTTCTGGAGGTCCGTTCTTAACCTCAAACTGTTCTTAACCTGAAGCACCACTTTAGCTAATGGGGCCTCCTGCTGGCGCCGTGCCGCCGGAGCCCGATTTCTGTTCTGAAGCAAAGTTCTTAGCCTGAAGCACTATTTCTGGGTTAGCGGAGTCTGAAACCTGAAGTGTATGTAACCTAAAGCATATGTAACCTGAGGTACCACTGTATTAGATTTATATGCAACCCTTCATGATAAGATCTCAGAGTGGTTACCAGAATAAAATAGGTTGGCAAAGGGCGTTGAAAGGTGACGGCCAGGTTGACAAGTGGAGCAAGTATAGGTAGCAGCTCCTAGTCATACTACAGTCCTCACAAACTTTCTCTTGATGCCACTTTGCCTGGAAGAAGCTATTAATAGAAGGTATTTATTTTCTAGGTGAGACCCAGAGGAGAGGGGTGAAAGATGAATGGTTACAGAGCCCATGTATGCATGCTATTTTTTATTTTAAAAGAGCATCCCTCCCTCAACACCTTCCTAGCATTTCACTAGGTAGAGGTACTAGAAAATAGGGAATGTATTTCCCAGGATGCAGTTGGAGCACATGATGTCACTGTCTGTGATGTCATTACCTGACTACAGAGCGAAAACCTGAAATGTCCTCACTCTTGAATCGAGCAGCATTAAGGTGCCACTTTCTGTGTCTGAAATCCAGGAAGCTCTGTCCGAGCTGCACCACACACCCCTGCCCTGTGTTTTGCCTCTGCCCCGACAAATCATCCCATGTGAGCCCTGTGACAGTCGGCCAGTGTCAGAGTAATGATGAAGGATATTCAAAGCAGTGATGGCTGCAAAGAGGTATTCTAATATAACTGGTCGAGGTTTATTAAAAGCCTGTAAGCAAACATCTGTCTGTTTGCTTTCTTGGTGTGCCAAGCTGCTTAGCCCATCTCCCAATGGCTTTCCATAACCACCTTTAGCTCTGTAAATAGATTCAGTAAAGCTGCCTACTTCGAACTGCAAAGGGGGCTCTGTTGTGGGACTATGAATTGATTGACTTGAGCCAACATGCTTCTCGCAGTCGGGCTCAACATTGGGGCAGAGAACCGTTTGAAACAGGGGTAGGGGTCACTGAGGTAAAGGGTCACAGGAAAAGGGCTGCCATCTTGAATAAAATATTGGGGTCTAGGTAAGCCCTGCCTCACAAAATCAATCACATGACATAGCACACGCACACAATTTGAATGGCAATGCCCATTAACTGGGGAGGGGAGGGGAGGGCTGGTCCCTCAAATATTTTATTGGTGGGGCTGAAGAGAACCTTAATATTCCCAGGAGAGGCCTCTCACCTCACCAGGTATGCTTCATTCAACATCTGTCAAGATGCTGTCAGCGGTTCCCGGCTGGTTGCGCAAGAAATAATAAAGACAAGGAAAAGTTTCTTCTTATTTCAATCTTCACAGAGAGAGGCTACAGAACCCAGCCTCTTGGATAATGGTGTTGTCCCGAGTGAATCGCCACCCTCCGTCTCTCCCACTTCCTCATTCAACACTTCTACGGGTGCTGCTACGTGCCCTCTGTCTTTGAGCTCTTTGCTCTCCTACTTTTAAGGCTCGCCGGGTTCTGGGAGATAGAGGGTCTGGGATGCTTTCTAATGGCAACATGTCAGCCGGGTGTTACTCTGGCTCTCCCATGATTTCCCAACTTCACCCCTCATCTGCCTCTGATCTGCGACCTCCCTCAAACCCCTGTTGTAAATCTATATTGTCTTCCTCTCCCTCCTCTCTGGAAGGGTCAGGATGGGGAGGCGGGCCCCACTATTCCTCCTCTGTCCAGGCCCTGACAACATCTGATGGCCTTGCTCAGATGGCCACTGGTGAATGAGGTTGGATGGTGTGGGTGGGATCCACTAGGAACAGGGTCTTTTCAGTAGCAGCACCAGCTTTATGTGGGTGCAACCGGCCCCTACACCATCTTATTTTAGGTGTGATACCAAGACATGGTCCTTCTATAAAGCCTTTGGTATTACTGAGTTTGGTTGGTGCTGCTATGCCCATCATTTACTGCTCCACCTTGCTGCTGTGTGGAGTTGTCCCCCCACTTCCTTGCCCCTGCTTTGGGAATTGAGTGGTTGTTATTTTTCTCTTGGTTTTGGAATTTCATAATTCCAATAATTAAGAACAGTAACTGCTCAGAGACCCTTCTTTAAAAATAAAAATAAAAATAAAAGCTTGTGAGACTCATAGCTGTGCAATCACATTTCTGTTTTAGTCTCCCCCAGGAAGCATGCCTTAAAGGACCTCCGATGTTTTGGGACTACAATTCCCATCATCCCTGACCACTGGTCCTGTTAGCTAGGGATGATGGGAGTTGTGGTCCCAAAAAACATCTGGAGGGCTGAGTTTGGGGATGCCTGCCTTAAATAATATTTTTGTTTTGTTTTCTGAAGAGTTTGAGCACGAGTGTCTGCCTGATATGCAGAGGTGTAACATTTCTGCTTGCTGATTTCTTTTTCAATTATTTCATGGCTGTACTTGAGTACTTAATTTAAAAGACAATTAATAGATACAGAACATGATGAAAATAAACACCCTCACACACCCACACCCGGCTTACTTAAGAGACAGAAGATGGCCTGGAGAGCTCAGTTGGTTAGAGCGTGGTGCTGATAATGCCAAGGTTGCAGGTTCAATTCCCATAAGGGACAGCTGCATTGCAGGGGGTTGGACTAGATAACCCACAGGATCCCTTCCAAATCCAGAATTCTATGGTTCTATTATTTATATCTCACCCTTCCTCTAAAAAGGCCTCCCCCATTTTTCTCTCCCAGCAAATCTGCAAGGCGGGTAAAGCAGAGAAACACTGTGGCTTGTCCATGGGGAGAACTTTGTGGCTGAGTGCAGATTTGAATCTGGGCCTACCGTCAAGCTAACAGCTACACTATGTTGGCCATAACACCCTTGGGGGCCCTACTCTACAATTCTTGGATTTTGGGACTAAGTCCTGCTAAATTCAATGTGGTTTACTTCTGGCTATTGGCTTGCACAGTTAGTTACCAGAGTCCCAAATACAGTGGCACCTCAGGATAAGTACTTAATTCGTTCTGGAGGTCCGTACTTAACCTGAAACTGTTCTTAACCTGAAGCACCACTTTAGCTAATGGGGTCTCCTGCTGCCGGCACGCCACCGGAGCCTGATTTCTGTTCTCATTCTGAAGCAAAGTTCTTAACCTGAAGCACTATTTCTGGGTTAGCGGAGTCTGTAACCAGAAGCATATGTAACCTGAGGTACCACTGTAAATTATTCATTGAGATTTATTTATTTGTATAATTTATATACCACTTAGTGCCATTGTTTGTGAGAGGTGTACAGCAGGGATACAACGTACATAATAAAAACTAAAAATGCCTGCTGATTCTTTTTTTAAAATGTCTTCACTAAGTGCTGGAAGTTCAACAGAGAGGGGGCCTGTATCATAGAAGCCAACTCCTAGGGGCCGTAGGACCTTTGGCCGCCGCAATAAAATATCTGAGGAGGCCGGGCCCCCACAAAGTTGATGGGCACTGCCATTCAAATGATGTGTGTGCACTGTGTCCTGTGTTTGATTATGTGGGGCAGGGCTTACTTGGGCCCCCACAATATTTAATTCAAGTTGGCACCCCTGACTGTATGATCTTAGCTGGGAGGGAGTTCTGCAGAACTAGGCCCTCAATAAGGTAAAGGACCCCTGGAAAGTTAAGCCCAGTCAAAGGTGACTATGGGGTTGTGGTGCTCATCTTGCTTTCAGGCCGAGGGAGGCAGTGTTTGTCCACAGATGGCTTTCTGGGTCATGTGGCCAGCAGGACTAAAGTGCTTCTGGCAAAACGGAACACTGTGATGGAAACCAGAGTGCATGGAAATGCCATTTACCTTCCCGCCACAGCAGTACCTATTTATCTACTTGCACTGGTCTGCTTTTGAGCTGCTAGGTTGGCAGGAGCTGGGATAGAGCAACGAGAGCTCACTCTGTCATAGTGATTTGACATGCCGACCTTCCAATCGGCAAGCCCAAGGGGCTCAATGGTTTAGACCACAACACCACCAGTGGCCCTCAATACTGAACACATGACTCCTGATGGATAAGAGCTATGTATCTGAGCCATGGGGTACCTTATGATTTAAAGTAGGCAACATTTCATTCAGTCAGAGCAAAGCAAGCTGTCACGCAAACCTCTAAGTACTGTCAAAGTCAAGAAAAATCCACATCAGGGCGGCAGTGGGAGCTCCCAGATTTAGGCACATCTAGTGACTTCATGAGTTAAATTGCTAAAGTGTCAATAAAAAGCAATTTTATTCCAGCTGGGAGCCAGGAAAGAGGAGATATACAGGTGCGCTCCAGAATTTTCCAACAGTATCTAGTCTGCCAGGAACATGCATTTGAACAGAATAATGATCAAAGAACTAGTTGTAAATGACTTCCCATAAATATTCCAGGGGAACAATTTTCTCAGTCTTAAACCTTAACCTTTGGCTATAACAGGCCTGGGATTACAGAAAAAACATCTAAACTTTGGTCAAGGGAGATACCAAAGTTAACACACAGAACAACCTCTATAATAATATACTAATTAACTAGCCACCTTATTAAAAGTCTAACTAAACAAGTATCTGTTTGTTTTCTCGGTGTGCCAAGTCGCTTAGGCCATCTACCCAAGCTTTCCAAAACTGGCGTCAGCACTGAAAATAGATTCAGCGACACACTAAACACAAACGCAAGTCTTGCTTATTAATAGGAATGGGCGCTTAAGTGTACTTAAGAGTTGCAGTTGAATAGGATGCATGCAGAAGTGGTGAGACTGGAGTAGGAAGTTGGACTTAACCTTTCTGCTAGCCGAGCAGGAGAAAAGGCAACCTCTTCTTCAGGTCAGAAGGCATGGCCAGAAAACTGGATGTCCCTTTCGGAGATTTTTGCCCATTCTGGGGCACGGTCTCAGCTCAAGGTGCTTCTGGAATCAGGCCTTTGTGAATTAAGAACTGACATGAACTGAATTCTCTGGACAGATCAGACCTGAATTTTATTTTACTGGTTTTTGCTCTTACCAAATGGTCCTATGCAGTACAGTGGTACCTCAGGTTACATACACTTCAGGTTACATACGCTTCAGGTTACAGACTCCGCTAACCCAGTGCTTCAGGTTAAGAACTTTGCTTCAGGATGAGAACAGAAATCGTTCTCCAGCGGTGCGGCAGCAGCGGGAGGCCCCATTAGCTAAAGTGGTGCTTCAGGTTAAGAACAGTTTCAGGTTAAGAACGGACCTCCGGAACGAATTAAGTACTTAACTCGAGGTACCACTGTACTCAACTCAAAAACTGTATCAAAAACATGTTATAGATTGCATATTTGGAGTAAATGATACATCTGGAAATATGTATTTAAACACTGTCTCCAGCATACACATTTCTTCATATCTGTAGTATTTGTACATTATTCAATGTGACAAGTTTTTCTTCCAGATAAAAGCTACTAAGATATCCTAGCAGCTTTTAATAAAAGCAATGGAGATGAGAAATTCCTGGAGTCTGTTCCTAAGTGATATGATTCTTGGAGAGTGCAAAACCCACATAGAGGACGTTTGTTTCCAACCCGCTTGTGAAGATTATCAGAGATCGCAAAGAAAGGATTATATGATAACAACAAGAAGATGAAGAAAGTAGTAATAAAGAGACTATCTGGACAGAACTGGATAGAACTGTTTAATTAAAGCAGCAACAGAAGTGATGCTTGAACCCCCGTTTGGAGCTTGAAGTATGGGTACCCCCAACAAAATTTAAAAATTTGGCTGTATAATTTGGAACTAATGTGATTTGGAAATAATGTGATTTGATTGGCCTGTTAATAAAAAATATTATTATAAAAAAAGAGAAATTCCTGGAGATTGCAGAGTAAAGTGCATGCTATAAGTCAATCAGTTTTTACAAACAGGATCAATTGGGGGGGGGGTAGGCATCAAAGAGGGCATCACATTTACATACCTTCCAACATGAAGCACCCCAAAATTGGAACACCATCATCTGGGGTAACACTCCCATGTGAGTCACATGACCCACATGAAATTGGGGGGGGCATGAAAGCGCTTTTAAGTGCACAGTGCCCCAAAAGACATGTTTTTGGGTGCTGTGTAACATTGCTGCCCCCAAAGCACATTTTGGGGCGCCATGACTGAAAAAAGTACAGCCCCAAATCATGTGAGATGACGGTGGCCATTTTGCTAATTTTCCTCTTGCAAGAAAAAACAGGATGTCCCATTTTTTCCCAAGGGCGGTTGTCAGGTATGCATTTAGACACCTGTTATTGTTTTTGACATTTGGTTATTTTCGCAACTTGTTTTTGTGTGCATTGGATCAGATTGTGGCACAGCCTCTCAGCTCGGAGCTGCAAATGTAAGCAAATACAACGTGCGATAAAGTAAAAAAAAGTATTTTTTTGTCAACTGATACAGATTTTGTCATCGGCTTAACATCAACGGTGACTTTGCACAAAAATGAGATTTTTCCTCTATACGTAGAGCATTTCACAGGGGCGGGGGGAAACAAAACACATTTGTGTGTGTGTGTGCTTTAAAAAATAGAGCTATGTGTCACTCCCCACCACCTTTTTGCTGCTATATTTTGCTTGCATATGTTGTTGTTGCTCTGCTTGTTTTTGGTGCTGCATTATTATGGCAAAGCCAGAAGTGGCCTGAGCCTTCATAGGCTGCCGTGAGGCACTGCTTACAAACAGCAGGTGAGGTAGTCTACCTGTTGCGTGGCGAGTTCCCGCCTCCCCCAGAAAGAAATAAAGACACAGGACACCAAGTATTAAGGTTAATGGGCGAAATAGGCCACAACTTTATTGATTACAGGAATGAGCGGTATTGGCTTAGGCATTGGCCCTATCGACTAGCCAGCTTCAGCCCGATTGCGTGAATAGGGTTAAGCACCAGTAAGGGTTAACCACCAGTAAGGGGAGTCCAGCAAGGGTTAACCACCAGTAAGGGGAGTCCTGCTGAGGCACATCAACTAGGATCTCCCCCGGGGTCACCGCTCGGGGGCGTGCCTTAGGCCCACACCTCCATAGGCTTCGGACAGGGCATCGCCCCCCGGAGTCCTTTATCGGACTACCCTTTGCTGTGGGGGGATGCGATGGCGCTTCCTCCCCCCCCCCCACATACACTTAACCCTCCCTTACCAATGCCTAACCGCCAATGCCGAAGAGTTGTGACAAGCTGCTACGAGGTAGGCGAAAAACCAATTGGCTGGAGCCAATCACCAATTGGAAAAAATTCCTACCAGGCCCCTTGCGGCGACCAACTGAAGTCCATAGCAAAGTCAAGGAGCCTACCTAAAGGGAGGGAGGGTGGGAAACTCAATCAAAAGGAGGGGGAGCCTCGGCCGCGCCGGCCCTAAATAGGATGGGCCATGCCCCCCCCCAGCCAGCCGATTGGCTGGCTGGCTGGATGACGTGGCCGAGGATTCCCCTGATCTTGCAGGGGCTGGGAACAGCCCCCGCACACGTGGGGGTGGGCATGAAGCCCGCAACCCCACCTCCTCCCAAGCTCGGAAGTGGCTTTTCTGGACACTGTAAGCAGCTGCAGATTTACTTGGCTGAATGCTCCTTGATTTGTGTGAGAAACGATCCCTGTACATAGACAGAGAAGTGCCAGTTACAAAGCTATGCTACAGCCCTTCTCCCGGGTTGTTCATGCACCAGTCCCTCCTCCCGCTGTGGAACATTCAGCCCACCCACAATAGTGTGAAGTGCTGGATGCTAGAGACACATCAACCAACTCATATACTGTTTGTGTGATCTGGGCTGGAGAGAGAAACAGCTGTTTATTTTTCTGCATACCTTGCACTTCAGAAGGGCAGTCCCGGGCCCTACCCTTCTTGTTCCTGACCTCTTACCCCTGCGTGATCCCGCTTCTTTGCAAGAAAACTGAAGTCTGCTTTCATGCGCAAAAATGTTAAGAAAATATTGGCATTTATTATGATTTGCCTCTGAGGCATTTGGCTTCGAAGAACCAAGAAAAACTTCACATCACCACTGTATAAAGTTACATCATCTCGAGATCACAGATGCCAAACACCAGAGGTTGGAGTGTTTTTAAGGAACCTTTATGAGCTTCTCAAGAAGCAACCCGGCTTACCCTCAACTTAATGAAGCAGCCGCTAGTTAACCATTGCTGGGTTTAGAGAGGTAACTGTCAGTACATTATATTTAATGTTTGCTGCCCAATCATTCTTAGTACAGACTGAAACAGAACAAGTGTTTAATTGGGCCAGGAAACTACAACCGGGTATCAAGTTTTTGTTATTACGAAATACTCTTTTGCATGGTTGTTTGATATGCTGCGGGACGCGGGTGGCGCTGTGGGTTAAACCACAGAGCCTAGGACTTGCTGATCAGAAGGTCGGCAGTTCGAATCCCCGCGACGGGGTGAGCTCCTGTTGTTCGGTCCCTGCTCCTGCCAACCTAGCAGTTCGAAAGCACCTCAAAGTGCGAGTAGATAAATAGCTACTGCTCCGGCGGGAAGGTAAATGGCAGTTCCGTGCACTGCTCTGGTTCGCCAGAAGCGGCTTAGTCATGCTGGCCACATGACCCGGAAGCTGTACGCCGGCTCCCTCGGCCAATAAAGCGAGATGAGCGCCACAACCCCAGAGTCGGCTACGACTGGACCTAATGGTCAGGGGTCCCTTTACCTTTACCTTGATATGCTGTTGCTGTGCATGCTTCATTTTTCTAAATGCAGTGCAGACACAAAACAGCACAAACTCAGGACAGGATCCTCAAAGTCTCTGCCATCGCTTGCCCTTGAAAGAGGGAAGAGCTGGTCTTGCCAGCCAGCCAAAGCAGTTGATCGATTGCCAATTAACAATTGTAATGCAACTGGTCTATCACTGAGCAGAATGCATTCTGCTGGTGAAAGGCAGAGGTGCTTTCTTTTAGTTCATACAAGACGGGGTTGATATCGTTGTGGAAATGTGGCTGGAAACAAGAGAGACAACTCCTGGACAACATCATCATCAACAACAAGAGATACACCAGGGGTATGTAATGCAGCGTTCCTTCTTATATGTCTACAGATGAAAAGAGGTTTGCTACTGCTTAGGTAGAAGAGTAACATGTGGTTCAGTCCTACCAAAAGTGCAGTGATGGTTTCCCCCCTCCATGCTCCATTTTTTCAGCCATGAAACCACCAGCTAGCCATGACAAAATAAGGGAAAGTATTTTCTGATGTGTTCTTCTTCTGCTCCCTTTTCTGTCCTTAAAAAAGAAGGGAGAGACATCCTAAAATGGGTAACTTGTGTGCATTCCCCCCCACGCCAGTTTTATGTGTAACATCTATATGAATATTGGGTACAAATACCAATTCTGTAGGGAAGTGGGTGGCGCTGTGGGTTAAACCACAGATCCTAGGACTTGCTGATCAGAAGGTCGGCGGTTCGAATCCCCGTGCCAGGGTGAGCTCCCGTTGCTCGGTCCCTGCTCCTGCCAACCTAGCAGTTTGAAAACACGTCAAAGTGCAAGTAGATAAATAGGTACCGCTCTGGTGGGAAGGTAAACGGCGTTTCCGTATGCTGCTCTGGTTCGCCAGAAGGAGCTTAGTCATGCTGGCCACATGACCCAGAAGCTGTACGCCGGCTCCCTCGGCCAGTAAAGTGATATGAGCGCTGCAACCCCAGAGTCAGCCACGACTGGACCTAATGGTCAGGGGTCTCTTTACCTTTACCAATTCTGTACTTGGGGAAGATCAATTGCTCCTCCTCAGTTATGCCTTTTTATTTAACTTTGCCCCAGTCATCCTTGGGGTTGTGTGCATGTGTTTGGAAAAAGCATTTTAGGACTAATGGTGGTGATTCCAGAGAAGTGGGCCATAAACTCTGGAGTTTTGCTAAGAAAGAACTGCTATTGTACAGGGGTAGGGGGATATCAGGCAAAGGTGGAGACCCTGAGTTTAGTAGAGATCCATCAAAAGGAGTTAATGCCATTGACAAGATTGTGTTTCTTCCTCACTGCACATAGAACCGTTAATGCAAATTGGAGCCTAGATGCATAAATACTTACAGTCCGTGGCGGCTGGTGTCCATCGGAACTGGTTAGGTAGAGCCTGACTGGTGCAGCTAGAGCCAATTGCAGACACAGCCACCAGCTGATTGGTTGTAAGAAGACAGAGTGGGGTTGGTAGGGCAGAGCCCCTTTGCCCTTAGGGACCAGCCTCTACTGCTTATATGATAATGGTCCCCAGTCCTACACGTCTGTCCATTACAAACATAGAAAAAAGTATGAAGCTAAACAAGGACTAAGGACATTCCATAAAGGGGTAAAGGGGACCCCTGACCATTAGGTCCAGTCGTGGCTGACTCTGGGGTTGCGACGCTCATCTCGCTTTATTGGCTGAGGGAGCTGGCGTATAGCTTCCGGGTCATGTGGCCAGCATGACTAAGCCGCTTCTGGTGAACCAGAGCAGCGCATGGAAACGGCGTTTACCTTCCTGCCGGAGCGGTACCTATTTATCTACTTGCACTTTGATGTGCTTTCAAACTGCTAGGTGGGCAGGAGCAGGGACCAAGCAACGGGAGCTTATCCCGTCACGGGGATTTGAACCGTTGACCTTCTGATCGGCTGGCTAAGTGGTTTAACCCACAGCGCCACCCGTGTCCTTTAAGGACTTTCCATAAGACCACACAAAATTTCAGTTGTCAAAAATGTACTAAATATGGCTTCTCTTTATAGGACACTGCTCTAAAAGCAGAGCTGATGAAGCAATAGTTGAAAATACAAGATAAATATTGTTTTTATTTCCTCGGAGGCTGCAAAACAAACAGATAAGCCATTTAGGCTGCATGAATATATATCACATTCACAGACGTTTTTCGTATCAGTGACAAGAGGACATCAAGCAGTTTGTTTACTGCATCATATGTTGGGAGCTTTTCTCCATTCAACAGCTAGATTTCCTTTTATCACCTTAGAGAGACTGATATGGAATGCACTTTCAACAACTGCTGTTTGTTCCAGCATGTACTAAACAATGGGACCTTTCAAGAAAAATGAACCACTTAACTTATCGCAGTAAATTTCCGAGGTGAAAATATGTAGCTTATCAGGCTTTCTCGTTTCCCTTATATGGAGATAAAAAAACTGGAAAGCAGCTATCAACTTCATTTGTTTCAGTGACTTATTCTTAAACCTGTTAAGGGTTGCATGTCTTGCCTTGGCAACAAATAGCCACAGGCCCAGCGTATCTTCTTGTTTTGCTTCATAGAAGTTTGATCTGGGAAGATCTGGCAAGCTCATATCACAGCTGACTTGTCTAAATAGCTGGCCTCCTTTCTCCAGGGTGGAAGGAGACATGGGTTCCTAAGGAAACGCAAGAAAGACGGAAGGAAGCAATTGCTACTCAAGATAAAAGGTAAAGGTAAAGGGACCCCTGACCATTAGGTCCAGTTGTGGCCGCCTCTGAGGTTGCGGCGCTCATCTCGCTTTATTGGCCGAGGGAGCCAGCATACAGCTTCCAGGTCATGTGGCCAGCATGACTAAGCCACTTCTGGCGAACCAGAGCAGCACACAGAAATGCTGTTTACCTTCGCACCAGAGCGGTACCTATTTATCTACTTGAACTTTGAGGTGCTTTCGAACTGCTAGGTTGGCAGGAGCAAGGACCGAGCAACGGGAGCTCACCCCATCACGAGGATTTGAACTGCCTACCTTCTGATCGGCAAGTCCTAGGCTCTGTGGTTTAACCCACAGAGCCACCCATGTCCCACTACTCTACTAAATTGGTAGGTCATTTTCTAAGAGAGGTAAGTGTTAAGCTGGGGTATATGGGGTGTTAGGGGACATGGGTGGGGGACATGTTGTGTTCCTTCTGGCGTAGTTTGTCTACCTGTGGTCCCCAGCCTGCACTCAGCTTTCACCTGTGGCTCCTAGAAGCTGTCAGCATGTGACAATGGCCACACTCCAGGAAATGCCTTCTACTGGCCCGCTAAACCAGGTGACAGTAGCCAATGGGTCTCAAACCCTCGGTGAGTCAGGGGCTTCCCCTGCATGCAAAACAGACTCTGGCGGATTGAGCGGATGAGACCAATCATGGGTTCAACAGTCAAGAAGGCCATTTCTGCATGTGCTGTAGTGAGGGGCCGATGGGGCTCATCAACCAGTGAAGGCAGCCCATCTAGGAGAAGGAAAACTCTGATCCTAAACCTCCCCTGCCTTGTGGGATATCTTTGGGAGAAGAAAAGACTAAGGAGTGAACCCTGTGCAAATCCGGAGTGGATGGCGCATTGTACACCTCCCTCCAGAAACTCCTGCTGCCGAACGTATTGCTCTGCTTTCCTTTGGACCACATCAGCAAGGCCAAGAGGGTGGGTCTTGTCATCTGGGCAACTTAGGACCTCCATACGCATTGCCCAGGCTTGCACCCTGGAGAGGTTTCTCCTGTGCTTCTAATGCAATGGTTTGACTGCACTCTCCATTGTCTATTGAGACAGATGGATAACAACAAGTGTTGAGAGCCCAAAGAGGGAATTTGAAAGATGTATTCTGCATTTCTACCCACATACCTACCACAACATCAGAATACAACTATACTCCATTTTGGAATCGCTATTGCAACAGCAATGATGGTGAAACCTCCTCAGGGTTGATGTGGGGTCTGCACAGAGACTGCTTACAAGGTTCCTCAGTGAGAGTTCAGAAATGGATTCGTTTCTGAGAGCTCTCCTGCTCTTACTGCTGGTGTATGTGTGCCAGTTCTTTTTAAATTGAAATGCACAATATCAGCTTAAAAAACAAACAAACACAAGATACCGTGTAAGGTAGAAAAGGTAAAGGTAAGTGGCTCCAGGACGGTTAGGTCCAGTCAAAGGTGACTATGGGGTACGGAGCTCATCTCGCTTCAGGCTGAGGGAGCTGGCATTTGTCCATAGACAGTTTTTCGGGTCGTGACTAAACCGCTTCTAGCACAACAGAACACTGTGATGAGTGTCAGAGCGCACGGAAACGCTGTTCATCTTCCTGCCATAGCGGTACCTAATTATCTACTTGCACCGGTGTGCTTTTGAACTGCTAGGCTGGCAGAAACTGGAACAAACAACAGGAGAGCACTCTGTCACATGGATTTGAACCGCCGACCTTCCGATCAGCAAGCCCAAGAGGCTCAGAGGTTTAGACCACAGCCCCACCCGCGTCTTGAAAAGATAGGGAATCTAGCCCACCCTTCTCCAGCATCCACAACACATGGAAGGTGGTGGTGATTTTAATTTGTTATCTGCCCTAAGGTCCCAGGGCAGGTTACAACCATTCCACTGGGAAAACAGTTCTGTCCATATGGAGATGACAGTATTGAGTCAGTGGCTCATGTGCTTCTGGCTGCACTCTTTATTAAGATTTGAGGAGAGAGGTTATTACCCCTCGATTATTGTCCATGCCAAGTCAATCAACCATTGCTACTGTGTCCTGTCTTTTAGCAGATCAAGATGATCAGGTGATAGCAAACACTGCATGGCTTTTAGCGGGGGAAATTAGACTAAGATCTATTATTTTATTATTGATGTAAACCTCCAAAATGTATTTTCTATACAGTGTTACCTCGGGTTACATACGCTTCAGGTTACAGACTCCGCTAACCCAGAAATATTACCTCAGGTAAAGAACTTTGCTTCAGGATGAGAACAGAAATCATGCAGCAGCGGCGCAGCGGCAGCAGGAGGCCCCATTAGCTAAAGTGGTACCTCAGGTTAAGAACAGTTTCAGGTTAAGAACAGACCTGCGGAATGAATGAAGTTCTTAACCTGAGGTACCACTGGACCTCTCTCTTCAGTACATTTTATTTTATTGCTATGGCTAGCGGCTGATGCAAATAAAGATTCTTCTGATTCCGATTCAACTAAAATACAACATTAAAAACAGTTTTAAAAACTTACAATCACAAGAAAATTAGGATGGGTCCTGAAAATATACATCTCAAATGTCAAAGGCCAGGGTAAAGAGGAATGCTGATATAAAGCAGGGAAGGGAAATCTGTGGTTCTCCAGTTATTGCCAGCAGTGGGTGTTCTGGCTAGGGATGATACCCAACAGTATCAGCAGGGTCAAAGGTTCCTCACCTCCCGTATGGAGCATAGAAAAGTAAGGCTGCAAACATGCTATACCTTTAAAGCACCTTCCTCAAAGAATTCTGAGCACTGTAGTTAACCCCTGACAGAGTTACAATTCCTGGCAACGCTTAACAAAGTGCCCAGAATTCTTTGAAGGAAAGATTGTGTGTTTTGAAGGTGCTTTAAAGTTAAGGATGTCCACTGCAGCCAGAGGTGTAGTGTGACTGGTTTGGCCGCACTGGGCACGATGCTGCAGGGAGCACCACAAGAATGCTGTAGAACGGACCGTGAGAGGCAGGGGGGCAAATTTTAGTGTTGTATATGGCGCTGCTGAAATTTGAGAGCCCAAAGTCCACCACCAATGTACCGATTTATAGATGAGATGCAAAGCGGGATCTAAAGGATTGACAGCAAATTCATATCTTCACAAAAATATGCAAAACTTCTCCCTGCACTGATTGGAAATCAAGCCGTGTTACTGCCCCAAAACTTTTGCAAGCGCAAGCAATATTGAAAGCAGGATTGTGTACCTTAAAAGCATCGCGAACACACATCATCGTGAACATGCAACAAATGCTTGAAGGGTCCTTTGGTTTGTTTTGAAGAACAGACCTCTATTCACAAATTATTTTCAAACCTCTTCAGATTTCAAAACTGGCTTGCTATTCAAGATTTGGTGAGGATGGGTGGATGAGACTTCTGCAGTTTGGATAAAATATGAAGTACCCGATGAGAGAACCACAAATAGGAATTTGGATTGTGACAAATGTCTACAGCACAGAGAAACAAGATGGAAGTAGTAAAGACAGTTGCTGTGGTGATTGACTCTAAAGTTCAAGTTTGGTAATAGACTATCCAGAATTATTGGGTTGTTGTTGTTGGTTTTTCTTAAACCAAGTGTTCAGTATCTACTGCATGCGAAAATGCAGTTACTCAGGACAGCTCAAACGTTTTCCAGCCTTCAACTCAAATATTTATTTCTTTATAGCTCTCAACAATGACAATACAACCTCATAAGGTTAATACACATTCAAGTATACGACTAATGACCCTCACTTAGGGATCCACTAAAATACATGATTATGTTGCAGACCTTTGTAGCTCAATATGATAAATCTCAGCAATGGGCTAATACCCTTGCTGACAGCAGTGCAATGAAAGTACATTCTCTAAGCACATATTTCAGAGCTACCCTCTCTATAAGTGTGTTTTCAGAAATGAAGACATGGGTCTCTGTGCCGCAGCCTACTGAAAATGACATCACTGAAGGAATTTGCTTTATTAAGTCATTGCCCTAAAAAGGTAATAAAAAAAGAAGCAGCTACGTGCTCAGAGGTACCATGCTATGCCATAATATGATCTTACTCTTTCCACCAACTTGGCACATTCTCTATTTTCCACCCTTAATACGACACAAGTAAGTGCCCAAATGAATCATCCTTGCTAAAACTGAAAGCTGATACTGTACTTTATTAAAAGGGGACCTCCTAATACTTATACAGAGGGAAAGCCCATTAGAAGTGAACAAAAGATAATGCTCATATTGTTTTTCAAACAATGAGTTGCTTACATAATCCTGTTATAAACTGTAGTGTACATTTCACAGTCTATCTGACACACAGTCAACACCCTGACTATGCACTTGAATGCTACGCAGTGTAATATACTATCAAAGAGACAAAAACTCCACTGTATATATGTGTGGCATTGGGTCAAAAAAAGTTCATGGCATGCCTCTACTTTAAAGCTATTTCTTTTAAGGGTGTTTTACTCTTGTGGAGAGACAATTTTAACTGTCATGGAGGCTTCCAAGACTATTTATTTTTAAACAACTAGACCATGAAGCCTGGATTATGTCATTATATTGAATCCAAGAATCCAGAGTAGGAAATGTTACCTTCTCCGACAATATGCTGAGACTTAGCACTAAAAAGTATTATGCTCAGAAGTGCTTCCTAGTACAGATTGCCATTCTAATCTGGGAAATATATCAGATTGCCTCCTTTTATGTGTAATAAATAAACTAGCAGTGCTCTGGGTGATTCTTTTAAAGTAGGATGGCAACATTCTGTTTGCAAAGAAGCCCAATGGTTTTTGCCATAAAACCGCCCACTGCGGTTGAACTTTTTTGGTGTTTCAAATGCAAGAAGCAGTTCGAAGCTAAGGGCATTGCCGATCTTCCTGTAAATCATTTCTGTCACTCTGCAGGCATTTCTGTTACTTCTTTTTTATTGATTTTCAAAAACAAAACAAAATTAAATAAAACTTAAACTTTAACATTCACCCTTTTTTATCTTCTTATTTACCCTGCACAATTTCGAGCCTGAACGTCCCTGCTTCAGTTTTCCCAATTTACATCCGTTCCTGCAGATTCTTAATTACATTCTATATACGTCACAAGATTTATGTTAGCCCTGCTACAGTTTTTAAACTTCTACAAGTTATTTCATATATACACAACAAATTTACTCTACTCCTCCTCAAACTCTGTCACTTTTTGGTCTCAAATTTTATAACTCATTTTTGCCAATTCAGTATACTCAAATAATTTCATCTGCCACTCCATTAGGGTTGGTAACTCTTGGGATTTCCACTTTTGGGCCACAAGAATCCTTGCGGCAGTCATGACATACAAGAATAATTTGCAGTCTTCTTTTCTCACTTCATCTCCTATTATCCCTAATAAAAAAGCCTCTGGTTTCTTTGGGAATGTATATTTGAATTTTTTTTTTTCATTTCATTGTATATCATATCCCAAAACTTTTTCATTTTTCCGCATGTCCACCACATGTGGAAAAATTCTCCATCCTTTAATTTACACTTCCAGCAGGCTCTATCTCGCATTTTATACATTTTTGCCAATTTAATTGGAGTTATATACCACCGATACATACTCTGCAGGCATTTCTGAATGAGTATGGCATGATCACGGCTAGAATTCTTAAACAAATAGAAGGTCAAGCCTTGCTGAAAAAGAATCAGCACGGCTTCTATGGAGGGAGTCCTGTTTCACTAACTTTTTTGGATTCTTTGAGGCTATCAGGAAGCATATAGATAGTAGTGGCTTGTCAGTGTTAGTTGGGGGTGGGGGTGGTGGAGAGGGGCTTTGGCCAAGATGCCCTCAGTGCATTACATCTGAACCAGCCCTCAAAGTAGAAAAGCTGGCACTGGTTTTGAGGACAGGAGGGTGAAAATCAGTTTACAAACCCTCCAACACCTCCAATCAAGAAAATTGGGAAGCACTCAGTACTTAGGCACTTGGGGTTTGAAAAGTTTCCATGTATTCTTGCTGTGTTCAGAAAGTGGTGGTGGGGGATGAGTGATCAGACCCCTGGGCTCTCACTTGTGGGGTGCCTCAGGGTTCTGTCCTCTCCCCCATGCTTTTCAACATTTACATGCAGCCGCTAGGAGAGCTCATCAGGAGGTTTGGGCTGGGTGTTCATCAGTATGCGGATGATACCCAGCTCTACCTCTCTTTTAAATCAGAACCAGTGAAGGCGGTGAAGGTCCTGTGTGAGTGTCTGGAGGCGGTTGGAGGATGGATGGCAGCTAACAGATTGAGGTTGAATCCTGACAAGACAGAAGTACTGTTTTTGGGGGACAGGGGGCGGGTGGGTGTGGGGGATTCCTGGTCCTGAATGGGGTAAGTGTGCCCCTAAAGGACCAGGTGCGCAGCCTGGGAGTCATTTTGGACTCACAGCTGTCCATGGAGGCGCAGGTTAATTCTGTGTCCAGGGCGGCTGTCTACCAGCTCCACCTGGTATGCAGGCTGAGACCCTACTTGCCCACGGACTGTCTCGCCAGAGTGGTGCATGCTCTAGTTATCTCCTGCTTGGACTACTGCAATGTGCTCTACGTGGGGCTACCTTTGAAGGTGACCCGAAAACTGCAATTAATCCAAAATGCGGCAGCTAGACTGGTGACTGGGAGTGGCCGCCGGGACCACATAACACTGGTTCTGAGAGATCTGCATTGGCTCCCAGTACATTTCCGAGCACAATTCAAAGTGTTGGTGCTGACCTTTAAAGCCCTAAACAGCCTCGGTCCTGTATACCTGAAGGAGCATCTCCACCCCCATCGTTTAGCCCAGACACTGAGATCCATCGGCGAGGGCCTTCTGGCGGTTCCCTCATTGCGAGAAGTGAGGTTACAGGGAACCAGACAGAGGGCCTTCTCGGTAGTGGCGCCCACCTTGTGGAACACCCTCCCTTCAGATGTGAAGGAAATAAGCAGCTATCCTATCTTTAAAAGACATCTGAAGGCAGCCCTGTTTAGGGAAGTTTTTAATATTTAATGCTGTACTGTTTTCAACACTTGATTGGGAGCCGCCCAGAGTGGCTGGGGAAACTCAGCCAGATGGGTGGGGTATAAATAATAAATTATTATTATTATTATTATTATTATTATTATTATTATTATTATTATTGCATTACTTTCCTCTCTGGTATTTCTCCAGATAATCACACAATTTCTTAGGACCAGCCAGAGAAGGCAGGAATCTATTCTTAAAATGCATAGCTTTCATCCTCCCTAGAAAAAAAACTCTTAACAATCCAGAAACATTTGCTCATCTCTTGGAGCTGCACACATGCTATTTTTTTGGAAAACCTTTTTGCATATATTGAATAGACAATAATATACACAATGCTACTACCTCCCCTGGGACAATCACCTTAGGACACCCTTCTTTCCTGGGTGGAGGAAGCTCCTTGTATGGCCTATGAGATACAGCAATGTACTTTCCATTTATCTTGGCACAGAGCCACACCCCTACCACAATCAGGAGACAAGAGTTTTGGAGCTGTGGCTTGGATGAACCTGTTTGAATATTAAGCCCTGGGCATCATTAATTATCTAACATAAACAGTGCTTCTTTGATGCTGAGTACAGGTGATGTTTGTAGCTGTTAGGACTAGACTGTGGTTTGGCCACAACTCTCTATAGCTCGTGGCATTGGCAGATTAGGACATTTGCCCAAAGGTCACATGAAAACAATAGCAAAAGCTCTTTTGCTTCCACCCCAGGAGACCTCTTTGGGTGAACTGCATTGTTAAGAGGTTTGAAATGAAAATCTGCATCTTTAAGACTTTTTGAGGTTTCTTTTCTGTGAGCAGGGCTTGAAATTTTGTTGCCTTCTGCGAAGTTTCCCAACCAGCAGATAGAATATTCATCGAAAGCAAATCCCAAAAGGGGCCCGGGTACAATTGCTAGCTAAGTAAAAAGGTTCAAATGACTATGCATAACTTGCCTTCTGCAATATTTCCCAAGCTCTAATTATAACTAAGAGCAAAAAGCTGACTCTGTAAAATGGCTCCTTGAAGCTCTTCTTGTGGCGATAAGGTATGTGAAGACAGATAATTATGGTAACAGCTACAGTACATTACAGGGGTGGATGACTTGGGCAGAATGCTAATGGAACATGGAGCCTTCCCTATCTCGGTGACTAATCCAAATACAGATGGGAAATTTTACTATCTGATGACTTTTCTACATGCAGACAGCTGATGGCTGTAAGCCGCAATCTAAGATTTGCCTCTGTAAGCACAGTTTGACAAAGCTTTATTTACTTATTTATTTCTGCTAATTTTCTGGGTTGACAGATGTCATCAGTACAATGTCACTTGGGAAAGAATTTGAGATGAAAACAAAGCTGGGAAAACAAAACAGAACGGTTCGACACCTGAAGTCGCCAGTTCAAATACTAAGCCGCAAAATTTGCAAAAGTAGAAAAAAAACAAAAACATTTTACGTCTCAAAGCCAGATCTGCATACACTGAAAACACAGATTTTCACAGAATGACTCGATTAAAATGTGATGTAGTGATTTGTAGCCTTGCCCTTCACAATAGCTAATGGTGGGGAACAACTGAAACTTAAAACTACGCAACAAATTATTTATTTGTTTCATTTTTATCCCACAAACATGAAGAACACCATAACACACCACGAAACGTGCAATGTTAGGAATATCATTAAAAGACAGAAGAAATAATAACTGGGTATGACAAAGACTGAAAGTTATGGATGTAGCAGAAAAGGCTCAAAGTTAAGATGGACATATGGAACCAGGCAGAGGGCCTTCTCCATAGTGATGCCCACCCTGTGGAACACCCTCCCATCAGATGTCAAGGAAATAAACAACTGTCTGAATTTTAGAAGATACCTGAAGGCAGCCCTGTTTAGGGAAGTTTTTAATGTTTGATGTTTTATCGCGTTTTTAATATTCTGTTGGGAGCCGCCCAGAGTGGCTGGGGAGATCCAGCCAGATGGGCTGGGAATTAATAATAATAATAATAATAATAATAATAATAATAATAATATGCAGGACATGTAGCAAGAGAGGATTCAGGCAGACAGAATAAAAGCAGTGTTAGTACGGATACCATACAATTTTAAAAGACTAAGGGGACAACCTTGGTGATGTGATGGGTGGATGATCTAAAACTACTAGCAAGGCTTATGTGGATACAAGAAGCAAACAACCAAGAACCAGGGAGATAACTTGAAGAGGCATATATCTCACCTTATCTCCAAGGGTAGTTCTCCCTTCCTCATTAAAACCCACAACAACCTCGTGGGATAAGAGGCTGAGAGTGAGTTCCCCTGGTGAACTTCATGGCTGAGTGTCGAGAGCCAGTGTGGTGTAGTGGTTAAGAGCCGTAGTCTTGTAATCTGGGGAACCGGGTTCGCATCCCTGCTCCTCCACATGCAGCTGCTGGGTGACCTTTGGCTAGTCACACTTCTCTGAAGTCTCTCAGCCCCACTCACCTCACAGAGTGTTTGTTGTGGAGGAGGAAGGGAAAGGAGAATGTTAGCCGCTTTGAGACTCCTTAAAGGGAGTGAAAGGTGGGATATCAAATCTTCTGAGTGAAGGGGGATTCAAACCTTGGTTTCTCAGGTCACAGTCGCACACTCTAACCATTATGGGCTGTTGAATAGTAGCCCAAGGGTGAAGTTTAACATCTCTCCAAAAAAGAATTCAGAGTTTAGAGTTTGGTGGACATCCGTGGAAAATGAGTTCCACAATTGGGCAGCCACCAAGAATACCTCTTTACATGACCCAAATGTCCAAACACAGCACACAGATGGTGCAGCCAAGATTGAAGCCTTGATATTAACAGTTATGGTGCTGTAAAGTAGGGCAGACAGTATTTGAAGTACCAAGAGCCCAAGTCATTGCCACTGCTTTGTGGGCACTGCTGCACGACCCAGGTAACAGAGGCTTGGGGGTATAGGGAGGCCTTCCCTTTTCTTCTCAGGTAATTAAATGGGTCATACCATCTCTGAGCTTCCCAGAGGTATCTAGTTGGCTAGCTTGAGAACAGAATGATGCCCTAGATGGGCCTTTGGCCCAACCCTGCAGAGCTCTTCTTACATTCTTATGACTCCAAACAACATTATCACCCATTTCAACCTTCCTGACAGAAGGAGGGGGCAGGAAAGGGCAGACCCACAAGCGAATATTACCTAATTCATTACAGGCAATTATTGGGAAGACAGGCGAACTAATGCCAGTGTACTGGAAGAAGCAAAGATCACCAGTGTCAAAGCCATGATTCTTCAACATTAACTTCGTTGGACTGGTCTCGTTGTGCAGATGCCTGATTATCGTCTTCCAAAGCAACTACTCTATTCCGAACTTAAAAATGGAAAGCATAATGCCTGGTGGTCAACAAAAGGGGCTTAAAGACTGTCTCAAGGCAAATCTTAAAAAACGTAGTATAAACACCGACTACTGGGAAACACTGGCTTGCGAGCGCTCCAGTTGGAGAACAGTCTTGACCAAAGGTGTCATGGGCTTTGAAGAAGCTCAAACCCAGGACAAAAAGGAGAAATGTGCTAAGAGGAAGGCATGCTTGGCAAACCCTCACCGTGATCAACTCCTGCCTGGAAACCTATATCCCCACTGTGGAAGGATGTGTGGATCCAGAACTGGCCTCCACAGTCACTTACGGACTCACTGTTAAGACCATGTTCATGGAAGACAATCTTACTTGGTTATGAGTGATCGCCAAAGAAGAAGATTGCCTAATTCATTACAGAGTACACTGAGGCCACTCCGTTTTTCTCTTTGCCTACAATCACTGTGTTTTTAATGGGTCCTAAATTGCTCTGGGATATTTTTCTAGTGGGAACCAGTACATACATTTAATAAGCCTAAACCTGTTGGTCTGAATAACTTTCCCCTCTGGTGAGTGCCATCCATCTTGTACTCTTTCGTTGCTTAACACCTAGGTGAAATTATGTCATCGTGCTTCTCCCGTCAGCCCCAGTTTTCCAGACACTTCTTAGAAACTAGTTCCCTGCCCTTTCATAGGGCCTGCAGCACACTCTTCGTCTAATGTAGCTGCCTCCTTTTTCACTAGATGGCACTGCAAAGTAGTCTTAGGACTGTCCACAGAGTGAAAAGAGATTGCTGTAAAAAGTGGACCACTTGAAGAGATGAGAGGCTACCCATTCCTGCTCTGTTCCTGGCCCACTATGATGCTGTTCCAAATAACTCTAAGGAAACAGGTAAGAGCTCTGAGGAACATGAAACACTCATGTCAAACCCTCCAACATTTCTCTGATAACAATAGGGATGTCCTATTCAATAATAATACAGGGACGCAGGTGGCGCTGTGGGTTAAAGCCTCAGCGCCTAGGGCTTGCCGATCGAAAGGTCGGCGGTTCGAATCCCTGCGGCGGGGTGCGCTCCCGCTGCTCGGTCCCAGCGCCTGCCAACCTAGCAGTTCGAAAGCACCTACGGGTGCAAGTAGATAAATAGGGACCGCTTACCAGCGGGAAGGTAAACGGCGTTTCCGTGTGCGGCTCTGGCTCTGGCTCTGGCCAGAGCAGCGATGTCACGCTGGCCACGTGACCCGGAAGTGTCTCCGGACAGCGCTGGCCCCTGGCCTCTTAAGTGAGATGGGCGCACAACCCCAGAGTCTGTCAAGACTGGCCCGTACGGGCAGGGGTACCTTTACCTTTACCTATTCAATAATAATAATATTAATAACAATAATAATTTTATCTGTGCCCCACCTATCTTACTCGGTTGCCCCACCTACTTTGGGAGGCTTCCAACATATATAAAAACACAATAAAACATTAAACATAAAAAACCCTTCCCTATACAGCAGCAACAGGCAAACTTGGCCCTCCAGATGTTTTGGGACAACAACTCCCATCATCCCTAGCAAACAGGACCACTGGTCAGGGATGATGGGAGTTGTAGTCCCAAAACATCTGGAGGGCCGAGTTTGCCTATGCCTGCTATATAGGGCTGTCTTCAGATGTCTTTGAAAGGTTGCATAGTTACTTCTCTCCTTGGAGCGGGGGTTGCATGACTCCATACCCTACAACATTTCTCTGATGAAAATAAGGCCTTTCTAAGGAAAAGGGGGATGCGGGTGGCGCTGTGGGTTAAACCACAGAGCCTAGGACTTGCCGATCAGAAGGTCGGCACTTCGAATCCCCGCGACGGGGTGAGCTCCCGTTGCACGGTCCCTGCTCCTGCCAACCTAGCAGTTCGAAAGCACGTCAAAGTGCAAATAGATAAATAGGTACCGCTCCGGCGGGAAGGTAAACGGCGTTTCCGTGCACTGCTCTGGTTTTGCCAGAAGCGGCTTAGTCATGCTGGCCACATGACCCTGTACACCGTCTCCCTCGGCCAATAAAGTGAGATGAGCACCGCAACCCCAGAGTTGGTCACGACTGGACCTAATGGTCAGGGGTCCCTTTACCTTTAAGGAAAAGGGGGTCATTCTGGGATCAAATCAGAAACCAGCACAGTTTCTGTAAATCCAGGACTGTCCCTGGAGAATAGGGACATTTGGCGGGTCAGTGATGTTTCTAGCCGTGCCATATGCTTTGCACAAACTGAGAGGCTGCTACTTCCAACCAGTGTGCCATGGCAGGGAAAACACAAAGTATAATGATGTTTGTCATCAGACAGCTCTCTAATTGAGCTGCAGCTTTACAGCAGTGTAGCGGAGCCGTGATAGGTTGGGGTGGCGCACCAGGACTTTTTGCAGCAGGGATGATGATATCATCCCCTGGGTTGCTTTGTGCCAACCATTCTTCATGCCAAATAAAGGAGCTTTTTTCCCCAGACAGAAGTTGGTTTCCAGAGGAGGAGCCGTGTGACTTGCAGCAAAAACAGTCAACCTCAGATGGCACCCTAAGGTGAGGCACCTCAAAGAGTAACCAATTTGTGAACTCCAGCGCACTTTGTCAGCAGCACGTTAGTAACCAATTGGTGAATTCAAGCCCATATCCTGAGATGAATGAAATGCAGCTGGCAGATATAGGAGAAAATTGCAAGGTGGGGTTGCATGGCATTGAGATGGAAAAATGACAGTCAGTGAGAGAAGTAATATATATGTTAAATAAGCACATCTGTAACTCTGTATAGTAGCAGAATGGTGACTGTTGTTGAGCTGATAGCATTAAGCCCTGAGTTGTGGCAGGAAACGATTCACAAGAAACTGTCACCTGTAGAACAGATGTCTTGGCACTGGCAAGGTAATTAAAAATCCTTTGTCTTGATTTAACCCATAAGTAATGGCCCTGAACTTCTTTGTGAATCGTAATTCAGGTGCTTCACATTGCACTCTTCCTTTGTTGCAAAACGGCAACCTGAAGGTCGGTTGTTTTACAATTGTCTAATGTTGTCTATGGAGTTTACTTGGCAGGGATACTGGAGTGGCTTGGCAGTTCCTGCTCCAGGTGGATCACATTTGGTCAAAACACTCCACTATGACCTGTCCATCTTGGGTGGCCCTGCACGGCATAGCTCATAGCTTCTCCGAGTTATTCAAGCCCCTTCACCACGGCAAGGCAGTGATCCGTGAATGGACTGCAAGAAGATCCAACCTATCCATTCTGAAGGAAATCAGCTCTGAGTGCTCACTGGAAGGACAGATCCTGAAGCTGAGGCTCCAATACTTTGGCCACCTCATGAGAAGAGAAGACTCCTAGTGTTGCCAGAGTAGACATAGAGGCAGCACTGGCAACTGGGTCTGATCCAAGCTTGTTCTTTTTGTGTCCTGTTGTTGCTGGTGAGTACAGTGGTACCTCGGGTTAAGTACTTAATTCATTCCAGAGATCCGTTCTTAACCTGAAACTGTACTTAACCTGAAGCACCACTTTAGCTAATGGGGCCTCCTACTGCTACCGCGTCGCCAGAGCACGATTTCTGTTCTCATCCTGAAGCCAAGTTCTTAATCTGAGGTACTATGTCTGGGTTAGAGGAGTCTGTAACCTGAAGCGTATGTAACCTGAGGTACCACTGTAGTTATTTTAGGTTGGGGAGGGGCTGTCTGTAAGCAAGTACTAGCCTGCCTCCCAAGACCCAGCACATTTGGGTGGTTTCAGCTGGAAGATGGGATCCGTGATCTGGGGGAGCCTGTAACAGCTGGGAGACAAGAGGCAGGGGCATAGCTAGCCGCTCTGGCACCCCGAGCGGCGGGGGCGGGGGGATCCGCGTATGGGGGCAGGGCAGCGATCTGCGTACAGGGGCGGCATGGTTAGCTGCCCATGGGATCCGCCTGGTGGACGCAAGCCCCACGCTGCCGTTTCGGGCAGTGCGGGGCCTTGAGCCACCACGTCACTCCCCTGGTCAGAGGCAGGAGAAACTGAAGAAGAAGAAGAAGAAGAAGAAGAAGAAGAAGAAGAAGAAGAAGAAGAGGAGGAGGAGTAGTAGTAGTAGTAGTAGTAGTAGTTTGGATTTGATACCCCGCTTTATCACTACCCGAAGGAGTCTGAAAGCGGCTAACATTCTCCTTTCCCTTCCTCCCCCACAACAAACACTCTGTGAGGTGAGTGGGGCTGAGAGACTTCAGAGAAGTGTGACTGGCCCAAGGTAACCCAGCAGCTGCATGTGGAGGAACAGGGAAGCGAACCCGGTTCCCCAGATTACGAGTCTATCGCTCTTAACCACTACACCACACTGGCTCTGAAGGATTGGAGAGTGAAGAGGCAGGAGGATGGAGAGAGAGGTCAGTCTGGTGCAGAGCCAAGGGCTTCTACATCTCCACCTCTTGCTCCTACCTCTCCTGCTCCCTTCTCTCCCTGGACCAGGAAGGGATTGAAGTGGGGGGAGCCGAAGCAGCTTACATGCAAATGCAATCTTCACCTGCTTGCACACAACTTGGATAGGGGAGGTACATAAGCCAAGTTCGGGAGTGGGGCCTCTTGTTGTGGCAAGTGCCTCATCGGGTGCACACCTAGGAGTAGCTGACAGATGGAGTAGGGATGATGCACACACCTTTTCCTAACTTGTAAGTGTGCTTTTTGAGAAGAAGGTTAATTCTTCATTCTGGGCATTCCTTGCCTGACATTGCTGTGACATTATGCCTCCTGCTTGCTTGGAGAGAGGGTGGGGAAATTTAGAGCGTTTCTGTCTAGAAAGAAACCTCTGGAATTTGTGTGACTGGAATATTGCCTACTGAGCAAAGGTTGAGACTTCCTGTGCTTGGCTGCCTCTGGCTTTGCCCACCACTGGAATGAGGCAATGTGGCCCTCAGTTCCCCAGCCCTGGTCTAAGACAATGCATATTATCCCCATATTCTATGGCAGAGAATTCCTTCAGCTAATTATGCATTGTACTAAGAATGCCCTGAATAGCCACAGAGTGTACATTCGACCACTATGCCCTTCCTGCTGCAGAAAAGCATTATTTTCTTTGGTGTTTTACCAACCACCGATGCCTAGGTCTCACTCAGTGAGGCTTTCTCCCCACCGAACTGTGTGGAGTGTGGCTGCCACTGCCAAGTTCTCTTTATTACCACTCTTTTCCTTTAGTTGCCTTTGAAAGCCAGAAGTCCCCATTAGCATATGGCAAGTCAACACATCCCTTCAGTTATATAAATGAACAACTGCCAAAGAGAGAGAGAGAGATGTATACGTTCAACCAAACAGATGGTTTCGCATCTTTGTTCCCTCACACAAAGTTCATTCTGCCACCAACTGCTAAGTACGAATAGTGCCAGATTCTATAGGTGATTCAAAGGCCAGCCCTATGCTTCTGAATAAATGCCTACAAAGTTTACCTGGAGATACAAACAAGGGTGTAGCATTTTTGAGGCTGAAAGCCAGCCACCCCCATTCCTCTCTCTCTCTGGTTGCCAGTGTTTTAGAGACACTACTCCAGCACTTTTATTGCCTGGCACAGAGAGTCCATCATGGAGATAACTCCATACCTTACAACATTTCTCCGATGAAAATAGAGACATTCCATTCCATCATCATTTTATTATTTATACCCTGCCCAACTGACTGGGTTGCCCCCAGCTACTTTAGGTGGCTTCCAACATATATAAAAACATAACAAAACATTAAACATCGAAAAACTTCCCTATACAGGGCTGCCTTCAGCTGTCTTCTAAAGGTTGTATAGTTACTTATCTCCTTGGCTCGAGGGACACATAACTCCATACCCTCCAACATTTATCTGATGAAAATAGGGACATCCTAAGGAAAAGCGGGACATTCTGGGATCGAATCAGAAACCGGGATGGCTTCTGTAAATCCAGGACTGTCTCTGGAAAATAGGGGCACTTGGAGAGTCTGTAAGCTCCAGCTGCTAAATTTATGGATGTCAGGGTCAAAAGGCTCAGAAAGAGGGCACTATCCCTCCCACAAGCAAACCACCCAGTCTACATTTTGCCACTGTTTAACGCATTCACACGCATGAGTCATCAGCACATATGTAACTTTTTTTTAAAAAAAGGTGGAAATTTTAGGTCACCTGTGTTATCTCTGCAAATGCTATACTTCTTGAGAGGTGGAGAAAGGTAACATATTCAGTTGCTCATCATCCGTGATCAAATGAATAGCATACGTATGAAGACTCATTCCGGCACATGAGCATCTTCAGGAATGGGGGGTAGCCAACATGGTACACCCCAAAGTGTTGTTAGATTACAACTCCCTTCATCCCTGAACATTGGCCATACTGGCTGGGGCTGC
Organism: Podarcis cretensis; assembly: GCF_951804945.1. Classification (NCBI taxonomy): domain Eukaryota; kingdom Metazoa; phylum Chordata; class Lepidosauria; order Squamata; family Lacertidae; genus Podarcis; species Podarcis cretensis. The sequence continues at coordinate 114,527,838 of NC_137172.1, read as the reverse complement.
TGGTCCAAGAACATCTGGTGGGCAGCAAGTTCCAGAAATACCAAAATGCCTTCAGAATAACTTTTAATACTTGAAGTGAAGCCAGGTAGCATGTGGCTCTATTGTTTATGTTGCTACTATTAGTATTAATTTTTAGCACATGTTCAGCCTGATTTTATACACAGAATCCTAGAATTGGAAGCGACCACGAGGGTCATCTAGTACAACACCCTGAAATTCGGGATTTTTTTGCCCAACTTGGGGCTTGAAAGATTAAGAGTCTCATTGCTATTAGGTGAAATTACATGGCATATTGTGAACACACTTCCATTCAAATGTCATTTGCCATATTCCCCTCTGATCATAGGCCTTCCCTACTATATTGGCTTACCAAATTCAGAAACCACGAGCCAAGCTTTCAGAACTCAAAAGGTTGCAAGCACAATTTAACATGAAAATCAGGTTATCTTTTCATACTTTAATACTTCATTGTTGTTCAAATTAGCTCTTAATGGTTCCAAAGCAAGCTACAATTCTTATTCTTCCATGAAACCAGAGGGAGGAAACCCAAGCCAGTGATGATAACAGTGTGGGCTGGAGGAATTTGAAAAGGTGTCCCACCCTTTATGCCTACCCCAGATTCTGTCATTTTTAAATTTATTTTTGCAGTATAAGCTTGAGAACTTCTTTCCCGTTTCATAATTCAGGAATAGCTGGCTCTGAAAAATTCAAAGACTAACGTCTAGGACATATTTGAATATATTTGGTTTAGAAATTTACAAGTTATTAAACTGGCAATTCCTTATCATTTTAATTTGTTTCAGACGGTGCCAAGAAAGATTACAATCTAGGAAGATTATAAAATCCTATGAAGATTACATGGTCCATCAGTGGAGTCTTGTAAATGCTGCATAGGCCAATAAAACCTTAAGTCGTTTATTAGAATGTGTGCCAGGTACCAGCAGATGTGTTAAAGGGCCCCAAAGCTCAGCCAGTGGCAAGCATTACAGAGTCCTCCCTCAGCGGGTGCAGAATTGGACCTACCGTAGTTCTTTTGTCAGCAAATTTGCTTCTTTAGGTCTGAGAATGTGTGGGAGGAGAGAATAACTTGAACCAAACAAGTTCAAGCCCAAGCGGTACGGATATCACCAGCTTAGTTAGTGTGCCGTGCTTGTCCAGTTATACACACAGAGAGAAGAAGGAAGTCCTGCTGAGTTCAGTGGGGTTTACTTCCGAGTCAATGTGTTTTAGGATTGCTCTGTTAACCAGGGATGATGGGCAAATGTCCTAGGAGGCCCAGGTAAGGAAAACACCACTGTAATAAAGTGAACTTTCACCCCTTAATGTTTCACCTGCCATGGTCCTTGGTTGAGTTCAGTTGCCACAGTCAACTCTGCAAGTTATAAATCAAAGAAATGAGGAAATGTGAACACTCCTGCACACCTTGGGAAGTTTGCAAGGCAAAAGCAGGTCTCAGTCCAGCCCAGATTCAGAGCAGTGTGCCCTTTTGTGACAGCGAAATGTTGATCCTGTCGCTGGACGGCATCTTGCACAACATGACCATTATTTTGCAAGTTAATTTATACTGCTTGAAATTATTGTAGTGATTATATAATTGACAATCGTTGCTCTTTTCCTCTTTTTAGTGCACCACCTGTCAAGTTTCGTCTCCAAAGAAGCCAGCTTCTGCTGTCCTCTTTAACTTTAAAATAGCTGGATTTTCCTTTAGCAAATAGGAACGCAAGGGCTCGCAGCATTCCCTTTGATTTCCAATGTGGAATCTCAGATGATCTCTTTACTGAGCATTCATCCTGATTTGCTTGCACAAAGCTTACGCAGAGGTTAGACCATGACAAGTCTTTCTTGAGCATTCATTCCAATTTGCTTGAGGGGTCTCCCTGCTAAGCGTTAGGTCATCTCACAGTTTTCAATGTATTTACTGTCACTTTCCTAACCACAGAAAGTCCTTTCAAGGGTTGTTGCATCAGAGTGACAGAATATTTCAGTTGCACAAACCAAAATGTCTGCTATGCACTTGAATAAAGGTAAAGGGACCCCTGACCATTAGGTCCAGTCGTGACCGACTCTGGGGTTGCGGCGCTCATCTCGCTTTATTGGCTGAGGGAGCCGGCGTACAGCTTCCGGGTCATGTGGCCAGCATGATTAAGCTGCTTCTGGCGAATCAGAGCAGCGCATGGAAATGCCGTTTACCTTCCCGCTGGAGCGGTACCTATTTATCTACTTGCACTTTGATGTACTTTCGAACTGTTAGGTTGGCAGGAGCAGGGACCGAGCAACGGGAGCTCACCCAGTCGCGGGGATTCAAACCACCGACCTTCTGATCGGCAAGTCCTAGGCTTTGTGGTTTAACCCACAGCGCCACCCGCGTCCCTATGCACTTGAATACCTCTCACAAAATGCTTACTGTCTCGAAGAGACCTGAACCCGAATCTATTTGCAGCTAGAGGAGATATCTCCAAGAGGTTCCTATGTGCACAAGAAATATGGAATCATATATGCATCAGGAAGGAGGGGCCAGCCAAAAATATTATTATTGGACACTTTTATGTACTACTTCCAGTCACAAAATGACTTCAAAAGTGGTTTATCCAGACACTTAAAGCAATATAAATACAAATCCTAAAATGCAGTTTAAATCCACAGCAATCAAACAATTATAATCAGCAAAGCAATAGTAGAACCAGACGAGAACTGAAGCAAACTAAACACAGTTGCCTCTAGGGGAAGGGAGTTTCACAACTGGGGTGCTACTAGGGAAAATATTTTCTCATTGTAGTGTTGTCCTTATCCTACCCTGATGTTAAATCAAGAGTGGGGGTTCTTTTTCAGCTTGAGGGTCACATTCACTCACTGACAATCTTCTGGTGAGGGGGGTGCATGCTAGTGGTAGGACTGGGCAGAGACATACCCTCCAACATTTCTCTGGTGAAAATAGAGGTGTTCTATTATTATTATTATTATTATTATTATTATTATTATTATTATTACTACTACTACCCCACCCACCTAGTGGGGTGCCCTAGCCACTCTGGGTCGCTTATATTTATAAAAATAACAATAAAAGATTAATATTAAAAAAACTTCCCTATAGGGCTGTCTTCAGGTGCCTGGGAGTCATTTTGGACTCACAGCTGTCCATGGAGCCGCAGGTTAATTCTGTGTCCAGGGCGGCTACCAGCTCCACCTGGTACTCCACCTGGCTGAGACCCTATTTGCCCATGGGCTGTCTAACCAGAGTGGTGCATGCTCTAGTTATCTCCCGCTTGGAGTACTGTAATGTGCTCTGCGTGGGGCTACCTTTGAAGGTGACCCGGAAACTGCAACTAATCCAGAATGCGGCAGCTAGACTGGTGACTGGGAGTGGCCGCCGGGACCACATAACACCGGTCCTGAGAGATCTGCATTGGCTCCCAGAACGTTTCCAAGCACAATTCAAAGTGTTGGTGCTGACCTTTAAAGCCCTAAACGGCCTCGGTCCTGTATACCTGAAGGAATGTCTCCACCCCCATTGTTCAGCTCGGAGACTGAGGTCCAGTGCCTAGGGCCTTCTGGTGATTCCCTCATTGCGAGAAGTGAGGTTACAGGGAACCAGACAGAGGACCTTCTCGGTAGTGGCGCCCGCCCTGTGGAACGCCCTCCCTTCAGATGTGAAGGAAATAAGCAGCTATCTTCTCTTTAAAAGACATCTGAAGGCAGCCCTGTTTAGGCAAGTTTTTAATATTTGATGCTGTATTGTTTTTAACACTTGATTGGAAGCCACCCAGAGTGGCTGGGGAAACTCAGCCAGATGGGCAGGGTGTTATTATTATTATTATTATTATTATTATTATTATTATTAACAATAATAATAATAATAATTCTAAAGGTTGTATACAGTGGTACCTCAGGTTACAGACGCTTCAGGTTACAGACTCCGCTAACCCAGAAATAGTACCTCGGGTTAGGAACTTTGCTTCAGGATGAGAACGGAAATCGTGCTCCGGCAGCGCAGCGGCAGCAGGAGGCCCCTTTAGCTAAAGTGGTGCTTCAGGTTAAGAATGGACCTCCAGAACAAATTAAGTACTTAACCCGAGGTACAACTGTATAGTTACTTCTCTCCTTGGCTTGGGGGTTGCACAACTCCATACCTTCCAACATTTCTCCGATGAAAACAGGGACGTCCTAAGGGAGATGTTTTCAACCAGTGTGCCATGGCACCCTGGGGTGCCTGGAATGATGGTCAGGGGTGCCACAGGCAATACTGGCCTCTGTCCCTCTTTCCTCCCCTCCCTCCCCTGATGCCCCTTTGCACCTCTGCCTCCCAAAGGCTTGCATGGCTGTTTGTTGCAACGGCCTTGGCTACAAGCTCCGCAAGCGAATGGGCTGTCCAAAGGACTCCCAAGGAGAGGGGAGAGGAGGCTACAGAAACACTTCACAAGGGAGGTTCTGCAAGCAAGGCTCCGCAAGCAAGGGGTGACATAACTGGGCCTCTAAGGCTTGGAGCACGTTTCCCCATAGGGGAGCCACAGAAACAATGTACCGTATTTTTCGCTCTATAAGACGCACCAGACCATAAGACGCACCTAGTTTTTGGAGGAGGGAAACAAGAAAAAAAATATTCTGAATCCCAGAACAGCAAAAGGGATCTGGCTTCTGGGATAGCCTCTTGCTGTTCTGGCTTCTGGGATAGCCGCACGAAGCCTCTTCAGGGCTGCCCTTCTCCCTCCTCGGGGAAAAGCCCCCAAGAGCCGCACACACGCTCCACACGGCTCTTTAAAGGGAGCACTGAGCAGAGCCTCCCACCTGCATTCGCTCCATAAGACGCACACACATTTCCCCTTACATTTTAGGAGGGGAAAAGTGCGTCTTATAGAGTAAAAAATATGGTGGTTGGTCAAGGGAGCCATGGACTCAAAAAGGTTGAAAACATCTGTGCTAAGGAAAAGCAGTACATTGCAGGATACAAGGTCCAGGGGTATGGCCTGGAGAGAGAGAGTGTTGAGGGCAAAACAGGGATGCCTTAAAGGCTGTGTTGGTCCCCTAAGCCTGAGATTTTCCACTCCTGGTTCAATCTTTGACATGCACCTGCTTCCACTGTGTGATGTGAAAGAGCCCCACAAGCCTCTATCCATAGCTGTCAACTTTCCCCTTTTTTAAAGGGAAATTCCCTTATTCCGAATAGGATTCCTCGCAAGAAAAGGGGAAAGTTATGCCTCTATCTCAGACGGAAGGGCTTGTTGCTTCAACAGAAAGCCTGACTCTGCCTTGGCTTTTAGAGCACCTTGGCTTAGCCTCTGTGGGGAAGAGCTAGTCGTCACTTGCAATGGGGCATATGCTTCGGCTGTGCCCGATCACGTCCAGGTATATAGCACCAAGGGAGGCTACTTTGTATGACTCACGCCATGCAGCATTTTGCGAATGCCAAAAAGGAGAGGGTGGGGTCCCCGTCTATAAACTCGGGATTCATAAATGTTTACTCCAATTTGCTGCTTGGTTATACTGTGGGTTGGCACACCCATTGATTTACTACCTTCGTACGAAGAGCACTGTCAGGAAGGCTATCGCTCACCCCACTTTATTTTAGTTTTTTAAATGAAAACCCTCTGACTCCGGTTAGTTAAATATTTAAGTTCTTAGATGGCAAGATGAGAAAATTATTCACTTCTCCCAAAATGGTGTGGATTTTCCTAGAGGCTTAATCTGTGCAGTGCATTACACTGGCACTTACTGAGACGGAGGAGACAACTATGAATCCTACCCCTCACGCCCATTTACCCTCTGCCCCACCCCAAACAAGCAAACATACAAACACACACACACACACACACACACACACACACACTGCTGGCTTTCCTCGCACAGCGTTGTTCCTGTAGCTGGGACAGGATGTGAAAACGATGAAACCTACTTTGGTGCTTTTTCAGACCAAGTGGGCATTCTCTAAAGAGGGCAGACAATCAAACTAAGCATCCAACCTCCATGCCCCCATCCCCACCCCAGTATTCAAACCTGGACAAACTTTGAAAACAGAGAAATGTATCTCCTATCGCTGCAGAGGCATTTCCCGATCGATTCTTTGCATGGTTATCCCAACCATCGCTTGACTATTTGAGCATGCCAAACTTATCATGGATCATCCATATCGACCAGTTATCCAACAATGGAAGGCAAGCTGAGAGGCACCCATCCGCTAAATTAATTGTGTGAACCGACTGCAATATGATTTGTCATTCAAATTCACTTTCATAACCCTGTGCAAGCAACAGATGTTCACAATTTATGTGAACCACCCTGACATCTTGGTATAGGGCAGTATATAAATTCAACAACAAACAACAAACAACAACAATGCTAGGTTAGAGTAATGTTGCACGGTACTGTGTTACCTTTGCATATCACTTGGCCAGATTATGGCATAAACCTATTGATCCTAAAAGCAGCAAAAGTGTGCACTTTTTCAACCACATCTTTCCCGATGAAGTCAGGACACATTTGTCAAGCTTGGTCCCTCACCACACCCCAGGTCACATCTTGTACACTTTTTGTTGTAAATTAGTTGTTTGCTTAAAAAGATTAAATACACAAACTTTTCTTATAAAATAAGAGAACTTTTATGCCAAGGAGAGGAACGTTTTTCCGGCTGAGGGCTTGATAGCTTTCAGAGCAATCTTTTTTGCCAGTAGTGGGCTGGGGCAAATGCAAAAAGTGGGCAGATAAACGAATACAAATTTTACCTACTTTTATTCACACACTCCTCTCTCTATCCACTCATCCAGGGAAGCAAGAGGCATTATGAGAATTCAGGGACACATTCCACCTGGGGGAAATACTCAAGGAGGCTGCAAAACAGTGTGGACAAGGTGGCTTGGGGGCTTACAATTTGGACAAGAAAATTGGCTTCCAGATGGAAAAATCAAAATTGGAAACAGAATTGTTAGATCCCAAAACTAAGAACTTGTCAAGAATGTATAACTTGCTGTTGAAATGGAATACTCAGGATGAAACTGTGAAATCTGTTATGATTAAATGGGCACAAGACGTTGGACATAATATTATGATGGCTGACTGGGAACAGTTATGGACCACAGGTATGAAATTCACGGCATGTAATGCCTTAAGAGAGAATATAATGAAAATGATATACAGGTGGTACATGACACCAGTCAAGCTTGCAAAAATCTATCATTTGCCCAATAATAAATGTTGGAAATGTAAAGAGACTGAAGGTACATTCTTTCACCTTTGGGGGACATGCCCAAGGATTAAGACTTTCTGGGAGATGATCTATAACGAAATGAAAAAGGTATTTAAATATACCTTTCTGAAGATTTACCCACCCGGGAAGAATGGCAGATGAAGGTGATGGACTACATGGAACTGGAGGAAATGACTGGCAGAATCCGAGACCAGGGAGAAGAGTCGGTGGAAGAAGATTGGAAAAAATTTAAAGTTTATCTACAGAAACATTGTAAACTTAAGGAATGTTAGAAGGATGTTGGAATGAAGCTATGTGGTTTTAGCAGAAATGTTATAAAGGATTAAGTAAAAATGGATTGGTAATTAGTGAAAGTGGAGAATGTAAAATTATAGTATATTAAGATAAATTTTTAGGATAAAAACAAAGATGTAAAGGATTTGATGAAATATCTAATTGAACTAGAATACAAAAAAGGGAGGTGTGAGGAGGTCAAGGAAATAAGCAAAGAAAGTTATGTAAAGGTTGGATTTGTGTTTTTTTTCTTTTCTTTTTTTCTTTTTTTCCTCTTTTTGTTTGTTTTTGTGCTTTGTTTGTTTAACTTTTTCTACTTTTCTTTTTGTAACCTTTAAAACTTTAATAAAATCTATTAAAAAAAAAAAGGTACGTGGCTTGGGGAGAGGCAGAGTAACTGAGGAGAAGTTGTAACTTGAGGAGAGTGACATAAAATGTAGCCTTTGGCCCTCAGGGATGAGATTTCCCAGCCCTGCTTTATGCAAATAACACACAACTTTACATATGATTAAGAGGTTCTAAGTTTCATCTTCTTGCTTCGAAGACTGGTTCCTGGGATTTCCAAATTGCCATTCACGTGAGAACTGTAACTAATCTCATTAAAGTGCCGCATGAGCTAATAATTTACTGAACTTGCATTTATCTTCAATTCATTTGAAGTGAAGACATCTCTTACTCGCTGTGTTGACTTGCGTTGCCTTGGAGATATTATCCTAAAGATTCGATTGACAAGAGGCTTTTTCCACTTACAAAGAGTCCAAGGATATTAATTTCACGTAAATGTCATGGGCTGGTTGGATTGCAGAGGAACGGTGGGAGGAAGACCTGTACCCCAAGGGAAGAAGGCTCAGAGTAGTGGTGGGACAACAATGAGTAGTTAGAGGGAGAAAACTGGGAAGAGGAAGTTTTGAAAGCTGAAGGGGTAACAGGGCACAGTGAGCTGGGAGAGTCTATGGCAGAGAGAAGTCCAGAAGCGGAAGCAGAAGTTGAAGCAGGCAAGTGGGAGGAGAGAGGCCAAGAGGCAGAGAGGCTTGTGATGAGTCACAGGTGTCTCCTGCTGCTGCTGCTGCTGTGACAAGCTCCCCTCCTCCCTGGTCTCCCAGAACCAGAAGAGGCATGAAGCGGGAGGAGCAAAGACAATCATGCAGGCACAGTCTCCAATTACTTAGGGGGGGGGAAAACAATCCTGGAGAGGAGGTTGTGGCATAGCTGTCAACTTTCAGATTTGAAAATAAGGGATCAGCAGCCTCACCTGTCCCAGGCACTCCTGTCTTCCACTGCCTCTCACAGTTTGGTCAAACTCATGCTGGTAGCTTTGAGAACACTGTCCAACCATCTCGTCCTCATGGTTCAATGTTACTAGTGAGCAAAGTTACCCAGTCAGAATTTGATCAAATCTTGGTCCTAACTTTTGGGGTTAAGATTCTATTTAGCTGTCCATTAATACTGACAAACCGTATCTCCCATTCATCTCTCAGATCCCCTTGTAAATCTAAAGTACTGACCTCACCACATTCTGCAGTAAAAAATTTTCACAAGTTAATTACACATTGTGTGAAGGTAAGTATGTGAAGCTACAGCATTCCTACTATCAGCTTAAGTGACACATTCACACTCACTCTCTCACGTGCGCATGCACACACACACAGAGTAGAACCCCTCTGAGCCAAAGGCCCAAAGGCAGAAAGCCCAGCCAGCAGCCAAACAAAGCCTCAAGCGTTGGTTCCCACAGCGCAGCGACCCGGCAAAGGGGATGCAGCAAGGAAAACCACGTCACCTCTCCGCTGGGAAGCACTGAGCAAAGGCGAGTCCCCAGGCAATGTGGCCGATTTGATAGGCACAAGGCATGCAAGCTCCACCCCCCAGTCGTTCTCAGACTCCTTATTGGGCAGCTGAGCAATGCAGTTGAGGAGCCTCCCTGGCTGGCAGGGAGGGAGAAGAGCTGCTTCCTTTGAAATCCAGGAAATTTACAGGATATCAAAAATCCGGGATAGCAGCAGGAAACGGTGCTGGAATAAGGGAGTTTCCTACCAAATAAGGGAAGGTTGACAGCTATGGGTTGTGGGGAGTTGGGGACCTTTAGCCTTGGCAACTGATCCTACTGAGGATGAGTTCCTATGCTCATTAGGCCCTCTGCTTAGTCTGTGCGGATCCTGTTGTTGCTAATAAAGAGTTAACTCCAACATGCACAGTGTGATTTACTGCTGGCTCACTCCTGTTAGGAAATGTCAGGATTCTGACATCAGAAACGTTCCGTGTGAAAACAGCCAGTCATGTGGCCCTTCCCTTCTCCCACCCATTCTCATTAGATCTCCTCTTACACACTTTCCCCTTATTCTAAATATTCAGTACAATTCAGTACAGAGATGAGTGACGCAACCCCAGAGTTGGCCACGACTGGACCTAATGGTCAGGGGTCCCTTTACCCTTTACCTTTACAGTAGGCTAGTTCTTTCAGACTCAGATGTTGCTCTCTATTTCCCATCAAGGTATGCAAGAGGCATCACCAGAGTCCAAGGGCACATTCTATCTACTCAAAAACACTCAAGGAGGGTGCAAAATCAGATCAGGGTTGGTGAGGGCTGTGGCCTGGGACAGTGGCGGGCTTGAGTACTATGGTGCCCTGTGCAAGGCCAAAATTTGGTGCCCTCCCTCGCCGCCACTCCTTGTGCTGTTTTCCCAAAGCTGTTTAAGTGAGGCACCAGGGTTTAAGAAGGAGGCAGGGTCCTCCCATCTCCTTCCTAAAGCTGGGCAAGCACTAACTAGGCTTTGGGAAGGAGGTGGGAAGACTCTAGGACCCTGTTAGAGCCCTTATGCCTCGCACAGCCCTAAATCCACCACTGCTGGGGAAGGGTCCTGGCGGCCAGATAGTGAGGACTGAAAAGCAGGGCTGGTGAGGAGTGTGGCTTAAACCTTTCCCGCCCCTGTTGGGATACTGCCAGGGAGATAAAGCCCATCATGGCCCCCACATCGCCTCCGGACAATCCATTGATCTCCCGTAGATACAGCATCAGCAATTAGCGACACGAGCTCCAGAAAATATCTTGCCACATTCCAGAGCTGATGCATGCTCTATCAGCAGAATTCGCACAGCGAAAGATGCACGCAGGAGAGCATTATTTAGAAGTTTATTCAGCGTTGGTCAGAACGAAAGAAAAAACATGACTGCCTGCTTGCGTGTTCAGGCACAGAGAGAAAACGAAAGCATAGACACAACAGAAACATCCTGTGAACAGGAAATACGCAGACTCTGTGACTCACAAAGCCTGCTCCCTTTTAAGGTGGAACAGAAATATCCTAACAGCCCCGACCTGGCCACAGTGATCCACGTGATGGTTACCTCCAGGCTTGACTACTGTAATTCGCTCTACGCGGGGCTGCCCTTGAAGCTGTCCCAGAAACTTCAGCAGGTGCAGAATGATGCAGCGAGGCTCCTCACAGGGTCTCTGCCATGGGAGCATATTCATCCAGTGCTTTTCCATCTGCACTGGCTCCCGGTGGAGTACAGGGTCAGATTCAAGGTGCTGGTTTTGACCTTTAAAGCCCTTCATGGCCTGGGACCCTCGTACCTCCGGGGCCACCTCTCCTGATATGCCCCACGGAGGACCTTAAGGTCTATAAATAGCAACACCCTAGAGGTCCCGGGCCCTTAGGAAGTTAGATTAGCTTCAACCAGAGCCAGGGCCTTTTCAGCACTGGCTCCGGCCTGGTGGAACGCTCTGTCTCATGAGACCAGGGCCCTGCGGGATGTGATTTCTTTCCGCAGAGCCTTGTTCCACCTGACCTTTGGCTTAGAATCAGTTTGATTCCCTCCCCCTCTTTCTTTTTCCTTTCTCCTCCTGTGAAGAGGCTGCATCCTAATGTTTTAATGTTGTATATTAATCTTCCTTTTTTTTTAAAATCAAATTGTTTTTATTATTGGTTGTTAGCCGCCCTGAGCCCAGTCTTGGCTGGGGAGGGTGGGGTATAAATAAAATTTATTATTATTATTATTAAGAATGTGGCCCAGGGAGTGTTCTGAGAGCCGCATAGGGAAGCCTGGAGGGCCACAGGTCCTGAGTCTGAGCTCCTTCATCCCTGTAGAAAAGGTTTCTTCTGCATAGAGTACAGTGACAACAGAAAACAGTGGCCTCTGTGGCAGACCAGTTGGAAGGCAACACCAGGGCTCACTCAAGGAAGTGTTAGCAGTGACAGCACGAAAATGGGTTAGCCCGCCATGTCTTCCTGTTTTAGCATTGACTTCTGATGAAAGGAAAGCAGTCCTTCAAAACCTAAAGACACAGATATGACAACAGGTTGAGGTTGAGACCTGTTTTAACAATAAAGCCACACTGCCAATATTTCCACTCCTTTGCCAAGGCCAGCTGTTCTGTTCCTCCTGCATGTAGCAGTCTTTTTAAAAGACGACGTTCACCGGTCTAAGCCACCAGAGCCCAGAAACAACAAAGAGAGAGAGCAATAAATAAACAAAGAGGAGGCACAATAAGCTAAGAAGTGGGTGTGACTTTGGCATTAAAAGGCCAGAGGTATGCAGTTAAGCAGCCTTCAGAGTTTCCCTAGCAATTTTGGGACCATACCTTAAGCAACGCCAACTTCCTCTTCCGTGCTGGCTGGTCGCAAAAGAAAAGATTTAGAGGTATGTCTGGCACACTCCAGGTAGCCAAACCTAAACCCATGGGATTTGTACAAGGCCTCAAAACAATTTCATAGATAATCTAGTCTAGAGGGAGGGAATGTTTTTCTGCCCAAGGGGCTCATTCTCTCATGGGGAACATTTAAGACGTCACATGCCAGGGGTAGGTGGGGCCAGAAGAAAGAGTGGGTGGAACAATGGATGCAACTCTTATCTTTATCAGCAATTTGTGCGAGGGGTTCAAGTGCACGCTGGGACAATTAGGTTTGCTCAGTTAAAGTGACCAAAGGGGTAAAACTTAAACAATAGCAATAATATATTTTAATACTAATATAATATTGCTGTTTAATATGGAGGAATGGACGTTGAAGTTACTGGAGAAAAAGCAGGTAAGTTGGATTAGAGAAAAACATTGCTGACATTTAATGATAACAATGATGGGAGAAGCTCCTTTTGGACTTTTTGTGTGAAAAGGAAAAGGGATTAATTTGGGTCAGAAGATAGGGGAAATTCTTGCAGAAAGTACAGTGGTACCTCAGGTTACATATGCTTCAGGTTACATATGCTTCAGGTTACAGACTCCGCTAACCCAGAAATAGTGCTTCAGGTTAAGAACTTTGTCTCAGGATGAGAACAGAAATCGTGCTCTGGCGGCGCGGCGGCAACAGGAGGCCCCATTAGCTAAAGTGGTGCTTCAGGTTAAGAACAGTTTCAGGTTAAGTACGGACCTCTGGAACGAATTAAGTACTTAACCCGAGGTACAACTGTAGATCAGCTGGGTGTCATTCAAGAGTGAATGTATTGAATAATTTCTTTTAGGTAACTGACAGATGGAAAAGGGGAAGTCCTTTTAATTTCTTTCTTTCTTTCTTTCTTTCTTTCTTTCTTTCTTTCTTTCTTTCTTTCTATTTTTTTGCTTTTCTTTGGTGTCCTCTTCTCTGGGCCATTATGGGGTCCAAGGATTACACACACATGAAGGTGTTGGGTGGAAGGACCCTGAGTGAGAGACCTCTCAGGATGAGAGAATGGGAGAGGAAAGGGAAGCTCCCAGGTGAGAGCTGGGTGGGTCCACTACTTTCTGTGGGTGACAAGGGTTAAGAGTTACCTTTGAGAGAGGATTCTGCAGTTTCTTTCTTTCTTTTTTTCTTCTCTCTCTGTTTTTGATTTCATTTAGCTTCTTTTATCTTATTGTATTATGAAAAATAAGCTTTAACAAGGGCTCAGCGCAAGAAATGATGCTTTAAAAACGCTGGGCGGTTTGTAGATGGAAAAAGGGATGAGGAAATTATGAAGAAGCAAATCAAAGTGGTATGGTGAATGGAAAGGATGCGTACATTGTGGTACTCTGTTCTCCTCGATTGACACTCGGTCAGCTGGGGCTTCCTGCAGCTCAAGGAGCTGGCTGCTCTCTCTAGATTGCTCTAAATTCTTTTTTTTAATTGATTTTAACATATAAATTATAAAATGTACCTCAAAACTTATCACTTATACAATCTTTTTAGACTTCCATCAGACCTCTGATGATCCACCGTTTTAACCACTTATTATGCATTTCTTAACTTTACATTGCCTTTACATCTCTTAACAAATCATCCTTCCCCTTCTCCATTTTTGCAATACTTCTAATAATACTCACAAAACTTCTTGCAAACCTACAAATGTCATCTGATGTTCACAAATACTTTTCAAATAGTCCGTAAATTTACTCCAGTCTTCCTTGAATTTCTGGTCCTGCTGGTTTCGAATCCTTCCTGTTAGTTTATCTAGTTCTGCATAGTCCATTAACTTCATCCTCCATTCTTCAATCGTCGGTAATTCTTCTTGCTTCCATTTTTGGGCCAGTAATATTCTTGCTGCTGTTATTGCATAAAAAAGAGCTTACATTCCTTTCTATTTATATCACTCCCCACAATGCCCAGTAAAAATGCTTCTGATTTCTTTATGAATCTATATTTCAACATTTTTTTCATCTCATTATATATCATCTCCCAGAAGCATTTCACCTTTTTACATTCCCACCACATGTGATAAAATGTTCCCTCTTTTTCTTTACATTTCTAGATTGCTCTAAATTCATATGCTTGGCCAGTTCCACCCAGCAGCTTCTGCAGCCAATGAAGTCAGGGGGCGTGGCTCAACATCCTGAGAGCAAGAGTTTGGCAACTGGTGTGTAGTCTTCTCAGTTTAGCCCCTTGGGGATGGGACTAAGCAATGGGTGTTGATTAAATGGGGAGTGGACAACGGACAATTGCTGGTGAGTCAGCTGGGGATCGGCTCCTTGGGGAAGAGGGCTTCCTGAGAGATGTGAACAGAATAACATGCAGCAGCAATTGAAGGGGTGAAAACACAAAAACGCCTCTCTGCATCTTCAAAGGAACTGCTGTTAGAATCATAGAATCATAGAATCATAGAGTTGGAAGAGACCACAAGGGCCATCGAGTCCAACCCCCTGCCAAGCAGGAAACACCATCAGAGCACTCCTGACATATGGTTGTCAAGCCTCTGCTTAAAGACCTCCAAAGAAGGAGACTCTACCACACTCCTTGGCAGCAAATTCCACTGTCGAACAGCTCATTTAAATGGAGCTTACAACAGAACTGGACTGATTTTAGAACTGGACTGATTATCTCAACCTGCGAGTCAAATTAATCTCCTCACGTAATTATATAGGAACCCAGCTGGTTGCGTAACATTGCTGCTATGTCAGTTTACAGCAACGAAAGTTGTTGCTGTGAAATTTGCATACATTTAAAGTGCATAGCAGTGCACCTTTTGGAAGGGTGGGGGTGGAAACGAATTGCATAAATGAATAAAGTGCAGTTTCCTAAAAGGGCACGGCTGTTGACTTTTTAGTAATTAGAAGCTACTACAGAGGGTTGAGAGAAACTTGGGAGAAAAGCAATGGGAGAAAAGCAATGACAAACCTAGACAGCATCTTAAAAAGTAGAGACATCACCTTGCCAACAAAGGTCCGTATTGTAAAAGCTATGGTTTTCCCAGTAGTGATGTATGGAAGTGAGAGCTGGACCATAAAGAAGGCTGATCACCGAAGAATTGATGCTTTTGAATTATGGTGTTGGAGGAGACTCTTGAGAGTCCCATGGACTGCAAGAAGATCAAACCGATCCATTCTTAAGGAAATCAGCCCTGAGTGCTCACTGGAAGGACAGATCGTGAAGCTGAGGCTCCAATACTTTCACCACCTCATGAGAAGAGAAGACTCCCTGGAAAAGACCCTGATGTTGGGAAAGATGGAGGGCACAAGGAGAAAGGGACGTCAGAGGACGAGATGGTTGGGCAGTGTTCTCGAAGCTAGTAATATGAGTTTGACCAAACTGCGGGAGGCAGTGGAAGACAGGAGTGCCTGGCGTGCTCTGGTCCATGGGGTCACGAAGAGTCGGACACAACTAAACGACTAAACAACAACAGAGGGTTGATAGATAGATGCTGCCATGCCGCTGGTCTCTTAATGTTTCCGAAGTGGACAGCTCAGTCGGTCGAGCATGGGACTCCTTATCTCAGGGTTGTGGGTTTGAGCCCTGCATTGGGCAAAATATTCCTTTATTTTAGAGGGTTGGACTAGATGATTCTTGTGGTGCCCTTCCAACTCTCTAATTCTATGAGCCATACAGACTGCTTGCAGAGAAGCCTTTCGCACTGCTTCTTTTGTGCAAAAGATATGCCATGTTGCAAGGAACACAGACAGTTACACCAAATATTCTTCACCAGGAGGGCTGGGCAGAGCCAAAAGGGAAAGAGAGAAAGTAATTGATTATAAAATTCAGATGAGAATCCTAAAAAGGTCAAATAAGAACAGTTTAATTAAGCTGCCAACATGCGCCAGCTTGCAAGGGAGGTTTGAAGGGAGAGCAGAATGGGGAAGCAGAACAAAAAGAAAAAATTTGCATACTTCCAGGATATTTATTAAGATGATGCTTCTGTACAACGTAATTAAAAACCCCAAACAGGCTGCTAAAATTTCTTCAAAAGACTCCCGGGATATGGAACACATTGGGATCGCAGAATGTTTTTAAACATATAGCCATTTTCAACTTATGTTAGGCCTCTCCCAGTCTCTGGTGCTGTCCAGATGTTTTGGACTACAACTCCCACAATCCTTTATCACTGACCACACTGGCTGGGGATCCTGGGAGTTGTACAGTGGTACCTTGGGTTACACATGCTTGAGGTTACACGTTTTAGGGCTGCGCACCACGCTTAACCTGGAAGTACCTGGTTACTTCCGGGTTTCAGTGCTTGTGCATGTGCAGAAGCACCAAATCACGACCCGCGCATGAGCAGACACGGTGCTGCGGGTTGCGAACTCTGCGCTTGTGAACGTGCATGGATTACGTTCACAATCTGAGCGTCCACTGTAATCCCAAACATTTTTTACTCATTTGCAATGAACATTTTTACTGAGGTCTTCAGCGTTTCATAACGGAACATGCTAAGGGGCAAATCTAAGCTTCTACAAAATAAACCAAAAATAAAAAAGCATGACAGAGTGCACATATATTATGCAAAGCCTTCAGTGTCAGGAAAGACAGCATTTGTATGTTGTCTGTCATTCTCTTTTACAGGAAACATGACTCTAAAACCACAAATATCACAGCAATAATTCAATCTGAAACAATTTTGGGGAGTACTAATAACCGTCCACTTAGCTGGATTGCAAAGGTTATAAGAGGATTCTAGGTGTCCATAAGGGTGTTATTAGATTTAGCTCCCACCCTCAATACACAATTAGCCTCCGTTATTTTTTCTGCCAACTCACACTGTGGACCACCAAGCTTGTGTGGGAATTGGAGATTTTTCTCCCCAATGGTGAGTTTTTTCTCTGTGAGTTACAGGTAGCAGAAATACAGTCAAGTCTTCATGAATCAGGAGGATACACAGAGTATCGAGGAAAAATTGGTAGGAGACCTAACCCTGGGCCAATAGGCATTATTTACAGCACTGCTGATGACACCTCTTGGAAAATCTGTTGCCAGAAAGAATGAATGACTGGACAACTCCACTACATAGTCCAAAAGATCTTGAGGGCATCAAGCTGGGGAAGACTGACTTCTGTCTTCATAGGCTAATAGATCATGACATGCACTTTTGGAGATTAAGAGTACACTTCATCAGATGTCATCAAGGGTTAGGTAAAGGTAAAGGGAACCCTGACCATTAGGTCCAGTCATGGACGACTCTGGGGTTGTGGTGCTCATCTCTCGCTTTATTGGCTGAGGGAGCGGGCGTACAGCTTCTGGGTCATGTGGCCAGCATGACTAAGCCACTTCTGGCGAACCAGAGCAGCGCACGGAAATGCCGTTTACCTTCCTGCCAGAGGTAGGTACTTTATCTACTTGCACTGACGTGGTGTCGAACTGCTAGGTGGGCAGGCCATCAAGGGTTACTCCACAGTAAATCTGGAATTCAGTGCCCACTGAGATGACTCAGTTGGCTGTAACCCTGAGCACAAGTATTCCATGCTGCAACAATTGTTCTTCACTGAGCTCTAATTATCACTGAAACGTGTACATGTATGTAATGGTTCTAAGGGGTTGCTCGTGTGTAAACAGGTGCCTATCTCCCTGGCTGGGTTGCCAAAGTGAACCTCTTCTGTCCGGACAGCCACTCACCCGTGGCTGACTCAATCACTGGCAGAATCCGTGAGTGGGCGTTTCTTAAACTTCTTCCAGCAAAGAAGTTCTTTGACGCCTAGTCTCCGCCTACCCTCTCTGCGCGAAAGCCTTCTGCGCAGGGAGGGTGTGGGCAACGGAGGACCCCTACTCTCCCCGCTGGTCCCAGGCAAGGAGTCATGGGACCGCCTCGCCGCTTCCCCCACCTGCCCCCCTTCTCCACTGGTGCTACGCGGATTCTCTTCCCCAGAAGATGGGCTGCTCCTCCCGATCCCTGGACGCTCTCTGGAATCCCTCTGGCTTTTGCGCTCTCCCTCCAGTACTGATGGCAGTTCCCTGACAATGTACAAGGCAGTTATTTAAGGTGCTGCCACAGTAATGCTCTTGTCTACAGCTTACAAACCTTCAACCTTCCACAGTGCAGAAGAATTTATCATGTTCCTTTTGCCATTGGATAGAAGCTATTGTCCATTCTGATTGTAGTTGTCTTCTTTTTGTACTCCTTTCTAAATATTATGCTAGCTAAGAAAACATCAAGCTACTTTGTGGGTCTGTTGCACATTCTTTACAGAGTGACAAAGCCCAAACAGGTACATTTATACTTGTGGGCTTAGTCATGTCATTTTTTATAAAAGTGTTCAAGGAACAGTATGCAGTTTCTTGGTAATAGCCATTCTATCAAAGATTATTACCCAATTTTCTGGAAACCTTCAACAATGCAATCCTTGCAGACAAAAAGCAAAAAAGAGCAGATTGGCTGGGATTTGAATTGCAAGAAGACCACAGGATACTAAGGGCTTATTCAGACTTCCTTTTGCACCATGCACAAAAGGAAGTCTGGATGAGCCCATACGAGAATTTGCCAACTTCTCCCAAAGCGAAGAATGACATTTCACTAAGATCAGTTTTCCTATTTGGTCTTCTAGAAATCTCACAGTCTTCTTAACCCAAAACAAAATAACATCTTTCAATCGCAGATCACCCATTATAAAACTTCCCAGCACAAACTGATGCATGTTTATTCAGAAGTGAGTCCCACTATGTTTAACTGAGCTTATTCCAAGGGAAAGCACACAAAGGTTTGCAGACTTGTGAAATAAAAAAAGGTCTCTACCTATAATCTAAAAGATAACTGTGTTGATGTCTTGCAGGTTTGCTGAAAGAAGCTGCTCCACAGACTGGGAGCCAATACTGGCAAGGACCTCTCCCCAGTCAACACCCATCTGAAAGGGAGTGCCTGGAAGAGGAACTCCAAAGCAGGTCTTCAGATCTTAAAGATTGGGCGGGTACATATAGGAGAAAGTGCCCCTTCCAATACCCTTGTTTTATGCCATCTGCAGCTTTAAAGTTCAAAAGCATGGCCCTGGATTGTGCCTGGCAACATACTGGAAACCAGAGAAGGTCTTTAAAAAGGACAAAAGAGGTTCTGACCAATGTGTATCAGTTAATAATTTGCTTTGACTCCAGATTGGCTGCTGTCCTCAGAAACTGAGTTCTTTGCAGCATTTTGGGTATAACAGCAGGCCTACCATTTTCACTTTGTGCAACGGAAGATAGCTGGTGTAGTCTACATCTCATCATAAGGGAACAACCATGGCATTGTTATTATTTATTAAATTTGCCCTATACCCGCAGGTCCCATGGCATGATGGAATTGGTAGCTCGATCAGATTTATGTATAGCCCTGGCAAGAGGCAGAAAGATTTTAGGCACCAGACAACAAGGAGTTTCATTTTCCTGGTTCTGTGTCTTAACAAGTTCTCTTTAGAATCATAGAATCATAGAGTTGGAAGAGACCACAAGGGCCATCGAATCCAACCCCCTGCCAAGCATAATCACATTCTTGAATTTATCTGAAACGCACACACATCAGGAAAAGAACAAGAGCTTGATCTTAATTTTCTATTATCGCAAAATGCTCACCTGAGTTTTCCACTGTACTTCCCGAAAATCAGAATGTGTGCAGCGCACTTACACATCGTAGTCATAAGGATGGCCATGTTGATATTGCAGTGTCCCAAGCACAGCGGAATGATGAGGAGTACGTGCCACATACTCTATATTACTTTATTTACACTTCAAAGCTGGTAGATTACAGAGAAACATCTTGCCTCTGCCGGAGCAGAGAAAGCATCCTCTCTCCTCTAAAGCACGGAGAGAACACTGTGAAAAACAGGAAACCAGTGTACGTCACATCCAGTCTCCTTTCCCGTGAGAAACTCCAACAGCAACTCTGACTGGAATGTAAACATTGTCTTGTGACAAGCATTTCGCTGCACAGTGAAGAGAGCAGAAACCAACAGGCCATTCAGAATATCAAGGTGACAGAGGACTTTCTGATGCTTTCACAAATGTCTTCTAAAGTAGGGGTTCCCAACATATTTAGCAGTTGCATGGGGTGTGAGGATTTGGATTGAAGCTGTAGTGGGAAGGGGAGAGAGGTCCTAACTTTCTACATGCTCAGTCCAAATTGGGCTGCTTTGAGGGGGCCCCTCTCTTTAAGGGTTCTTTTCTAAATATTTTGTGTAGTTTTGCAAGCCTAGGAGTTTGTCTCAAGCCTGCTGATATTTCCCTTTTGTGTGTAAACGGTGTTCTTTTGGCAATGTAAGAGAATGAGTTTGCTTTTCAGTGTACAGGATGATGATGTTTGGAATTCCACTTAAATCCATTATGACCAGGTCCATATCTATTATCACCCTTGCACTATACTGGTTGGATGAAGAGTAGATCCCATTCCAGCTGATCAATTGCATTCTGTGGATGGCAAATCTCTGCATTGGCAACGCTTGAGTTACTGGAAAGGTTATGGAGAGGGGATTTTGCAATAATGCAGCAGCATTAAAATTTTACAATCGTTCACCACAGTGGGAGTACAAATGATGTTAGTTATAAGAATTGTGTTGTTTCATATATTGCTATTGTCTGATTGTCAATTTATAGTTTGATTGTATGTCTATTTGTTGGTTTGTTTGCTTTCCTGGCATAAAGGTATCTATTTTAAAACAATAAAGATATATCACACATAAAAAA
This sequence comes from Podarcis cretensis, assembly GCF_951804945.1. Classification (NCBI taxonomy): domain Eukaryota; kingdom Metazoa; phylum Chordata; class Lepidosauria; order Squamata; family Lacertidae; genus Podarcis; species Podarcis cretensis. The sequence goes on along the minus strand of NC_137172.1, from coordinate 114,507,077 downwards.
ATAAATATAATAAATATAATAAATATAATAATAATAATAATGCAGCATTGAAGACCAGTGTAAAAACCTGCTCATCCAGGAAATAGGCATCAGCCTTCACTGACGTCTTACATAAAAGCGTAATATATGCCAATTTAGTTCTCACTGCTACCCCTGTCTCAGGAGATGTATTTATGAGTAGATAGCAGTGAGAGTTACAATGATACTGACGTGATTGTCTAACTATTAAATATGCCTCTCATAATGTATGAACAATTATTATTATTTATCCATTATAACATGCTTCTTATTTCTTGTTGTTTTCATTTCTATACTTCCGTGTGTGTGTGTATCACAAACATATATATGTCAGTTATACATGGCATTTGGAAGGGGCATGTTTAGCCTGGAGAAGAGGAGGTTAAGGGGTGATATGATAGCCATGTTCAAATATATAAAAGGATGTCACATAGAGGAGGGAGAAAGGTTGTTTTCTGCTGCTCCAGAGAAGCGGACACGGAGCAATGGTTCCAAACTACAAGAAAGAAGATTCCACCTAAACATTAGGAAGAACTTCCTGACAGTAAGAGCTGTTCGACAGTGGAATTTGCTGCCAAGGAGTGTGGTGGAGTCTCCTTCTTTGGAGGTCTTTAAGCGGAGGCTTGACATCCATATGTCAGGAGTGCTCTGATGGTGTTTCCTGCTTGGCAGGGGGTTGGACTCGATGGCACTTGTGGTCTCTTCCAACTCTAGGATTCTATGATTCTATGATATGATTCTATACACTACAAAAGGTTATTTGCCATTTTCCATGAAACCATGAGCAACTGGGGCAGCTTTTCCAAGTGGAGATGCTAGGGGGCAGAGAGCAGAGGCAAGGTGTTTGCTGGAGGACACAACTGTGCCTGTAACATGGCCAGTTTTACACCCTTTAAACTAGTCTGCTGCTCTTAAGTGTGATGGAGGACCTTGTCTTATCACCAGAGTTGATGTACATTTCAAGCGACAGCCCTGTTGGGTTTCATTATGAAAAAGGTGGTAGTGGTGGATTCAGCAAAGGTGTGCAGTCACCTGCATTCTAAGGTACATCATTGTATATTCAAATGCATCTGTTCTCCATCAACCTAAGACGGGTTTAAAAAGGAAGTACATGCCAATCTGCTAGGGACTGTAGGTTCTGCTGCTGATAGGCAGTGAGGATGCATGTCTGTGTAATGTTTTGCCCCAGATATTACCTTAATAGGTTACTGCACAGTATTTATTAGGCAAACAACAACCGTCCTCTGAAAGTTATGGACCCAAACCATCACGTGTGTGGTGGTGAAGTTTCATTTTTGAACCTTTAAACGCATCCTGACAAAGAAAACTGCAGGAGAATTTGTAGCCCAAGGCCAGGGCGACTACATAAATCTACAGAGGAAAATGTAGTTCCCAGACAGTTGAATGAAATAACACAGTAACAGGTTTCACCCAATGGTGCAATAAAATATATGACTATTTTAATGACAGTGAATTCAGCACCACCATCTCCTCTATCCTAATTTAGCTTCCTCTTCTTCCTGGAAAGGGAAGTTCTCACTAGATGCAGTTCCTTCAAAGTGGCGAGTTATGTAACAGCAAAAAGAAAGGCTGTCCAAAGCTATCTGTTTCTGTGGAATGCCCGCAATTTCTTTTCTTTCAGGAATTAGATGCATAGATCAGGTGCACAATGGACTCCCAAACAGATGTGCCTTGGAATTACTTGGGCTATGCAGGAGTTTGCATCTTTAGCCCTATCCAGCTTGATGCAAGAGTTTACATATCCAACTGCTAATAATTCCCCTCCCTGCCACCTGACAGAAGGGTGGTTGGACAGAATCGGATAAAACAAGGTTGGGGAATCAATGGCCCTTCAAGATGTTGTTGGGTTCCCATCAGCTCCAGCCAGCATGGTCAGGGTTGATGGAATATGTAGTTCAGCAAGATATGGGAAAGCCACAGGCCCCCCCACCCCTGCATGAGAAAGCGGGCTCAGAATAACTGTCCATATCAGAACAATAATATAAGTGTTTCCACATAAGTAAAACCACAACTCTTGCTTCTCTCTTTCCCTGGAATAAATTCAAGAGTTCCCCAACACAAAAAGTGTTGATTCAGGTAGGTAGCCGTGTTGGTGTGACGCAGTCGAAATAAATTAATAAATTAAAAAATTGTCCAGGTGCACTTTAGAGACCAACTAAGTTTGTTCTGGGTATAAACTTTCGTGTGCATGCAGATAAACAAAAAGTGTACATTTCCTACATGAAATATTCCCAGATTCCAATATTTACATACGTGGAGGGGGTGACCTCCTAAAAAAGGAGGTTTTTTTAGGTTCCCAGTACAGTGGTACCTTGGGTTACAGGCGCTTCAGGTTACAGATGCTTCAGGTTACAGACTCCGCTAGCCCAGAAATAGTACCTCGGGTTAAGAACTTTGCTTCAGGATGAGAACAGAAATTGTGCTCTGGTGGCGCGGCAGCAGCAGGAGGCCCCATTTGCTAAAGTGGTGCTTCCGGTTAAGAACAGTTTCAGGTTAAGAACAGGGCTCCAGAATGAATTAAGTACTTAACCCGAGGTACCACTGTACACTGATCCGAATGGGAACACCAAATACCTAGTGCATAATGCAGAGGGTAGACTGCTTTGCTTTTAAGCGTCTTCCTTTGCAGAAAATGTTAGAAAAGAGGGATGCACAGAAATAAGGTATTAGAGAAGCACTGTGTGAATTTTAAAGTGGGAACAAAATGTTCCAAAGGATGGAAATGCTGGTCCATGAACAACAGCAGATGAAACAGCTTGGGTGATGCTGGGGAAGAGAAGTTTCGAGAAAGAGAATCCAACCACTCATGAGCTGCTGGACAAAAGTATTAAATCCAGAGTTGTTTAGTATCTCCAGTGATCTCTCCTTGACAAACCAAGTAGAACAGGAGAAGCAGCCCCTGAGCAGGTCATACTGTAAGCAAAATGAGAAGGGTGCGTGCTTCAAAAATCTCTGAACCAAGGGTCATGCCAATTGTCTACCATGACCTGGAGGAGTAATTCAAATTTAATTTAATTTGTGGTTATTTTTCTCAAACTGGCTGGTATCAAACTAAGTGTGAATATTGCATTTAACCTGCAGTGCTCTAATTTGGAAGCTGTTTTGCTCAAAATAGGAGATAATTTTTATTTCTAGCTTGCCTTTTGATTCAGAAGGCTCCCCAGATGGGATGCCTTAAAATACAATGACGCTGGGAAAGCTTTTACCCACTCAGGTACGTTGCTTAGGAGGTGTGTCTCTTTCACATGTTGCTTTCACCTAAATACTCTAGCCCAGCGACAACCTGGCTTGAAGGCTGTTGTTCAGCTACCAGGTAGAAAAAACGCAACTGGCACAGCACTCAATTGCAAATCCATTGGTAGAATTTTGGGTCAAAAATGTGGTGTTGTGGGTTAAACCACAGAGCCTAGGACTTGCCTATCAGAAGGGCGGCGTTTCGAATCCCCACGACGGAGTGAGTTCCTGTTGCTTGGTCCCTGCTCCTGCCAACCTAGCAGTTCAAAAGCGGGAAGGTAAATGGCATTTCCGTGCGCTGCTCTGGTTCGCCAGAAGCGGCTTAGTCATGCTGGACACATGACCCGGAAGCTGTACGCCGGCTCCCTCGGGCAATAAAGCGAGATGAGTGCCACAACCCCAGAGTCGGTCACGACTGGACCTAATGTTCAGGGGTCCATTTACCTTTACCTTTACTCTGCCCTCTGTTCTGTTTGCTTACCTTTTATGAAATTCACAAGCACCCATTTCTACATCTGAGCCATAAACACTTTGACTTGATTCCTAGTGAGACATTCACAGGCTATGTGTACAATCTCATTCTAATGTTGTCAGTCTTTGGGAACATGCAGGCTTAGATAGAAGCCCCTACAGCTGAACACACACCACCTGCTTCTTCTTCTTCTAATGAGCTATAATGTCATACACTGGCACATGTAAAAACACCTACCACGTTACAGTTTCTTTGAAAATACTAAAGATTATGAGGACAGACCCTCCAAGTGTCTCTATTTTCCAGGGACAGTCCCAGATTTACAGAAGCTGTCCCGATTTCTGATTTGATTCTGGAATGTCCTGCTTATCCCTATTTTCATCAGAGAAATGTGTGGAGTTATGTCCCCCTCCAGGCAAGGAGATAAGTAACTATACAACCTTCAGAAGACATCTGAAGGCAGCCTTGTTTAGCAGGCATGTCCAAAGACCATTTCAGTAGTTTATTTCCTGGGGTAAAATCCAAAAAAGGGTCAACAACTTCAATGCCCCCAAAACGCTTAACAACTTCATTCCTAAAAGAAGGTCAAGAACCTTGGTCGGCCCTCACGCATGTTCACTTCATCAAATCTGGCCCTCTTTGGAAAAAAGTTTGGGCACCCCTGTATATAGGGAAGTGTTTAAATGTTTAATGTTTTGTTATGTTTTTATATATGTTGGAAGCCTTCCAGAGGGGCTGGAGCAACCCAGTCAGATGGGCAGGGTATAAATAATAAAATTATTATCATTGCTGTTGTTGTTACTGAATAGGACATCTCTATTTTCATCTATTTTCATAGGGACGCGGGTGGCGCTGTGGGTAAAACCTCAGTGCCTAGGACTTGCCGATCGCATGGTCGGCGGTTCGAATCCCTGCGCCAGGGTGCGCTCCCATCGTTCGGTCCCAGAGCCTGCCAACCTAGCAGTTTGAAAGCACCCTCGGGTGCAAGTAGATAAATAGGGACCGCTCACCAGCGGGAAGGTAAACGGCGTTCTGTGTGCTGCGCTGGCTCGCCAGATGCAGCTTGTCACGCTGGCCACGTGTCCTGGAAGTGTCTGCGGACAGCGCTGGCTCCCGGCCTATAGAGTGAGATGAGCGCACAACCCTAGAGTCTGGCAAGACTGGCCGAACGGGCAGGGGTACCTTTAACTTTACCTATTTTCATCGGAGAAATGTTGGAGGGTCAGCCTGGTTAGCTCAGTTGGTTAAAGCATGGTGCAATAACACCAAGGCCGCAGGTTTGATCCCCATATGGGTCAGCTGCGTATTCCTGCATTACAGGGGTTAGACTGGATGATCCTCAGGGTCCCTTCCAACTCCACAATTCTATGTGAGGATGCTCCAAACAACGTACAGCAAACAAATATGCATACTACAGCACGGACATCACACAGAAGGGCTATGATGATGGCTGAAAATGATAAAAACCACACAGATTTCTGTAGGGTGCCACAGGATGGAGAAATTTCTGAAACAACAATGGGATATCAGTTTCGCCCAAGGCATGATGGATAACAGCAACAACCAGGGGAAAGACAGACATAACATCTTACAAGGACAGGAAAAAACACCATGGACAGAATAATAGCCACACACAGGAAGAACAAGGATATAGTTTGTGTTCCTCGTAGTTTTATAAATCATTTAATGTGTCAACATGAATAGAAGTTATTAATATTGCAGTGGTTGTATAAGGGATTATTCTTATGACTGGAATGTAATGGAAATTAGGAAGATTTTGGAACGCAGAAATAAAGCAAATAATCAAACCATCAATTCTAGCACGCGGGGCCCCCACTTTATCTAAATTATATAATTCGGTATTTGAATGATAGGTATTAATAATTGTATTATAAATTGGTGTTCTTATATTGAGGCTATTATTGGAATGTAATTAAAAACCAGTAGTGATGTATGGAAGTGAGAGCTGGACCATAAAGAAGGCTGATCGCCGAAGAATTGACGCTTTTGAATTCTGGTGCTGGAGGAGACTCTTGAGAGTCCCATGGACTGCAAGAAGTTCAGACGTATCCATTCTGAAGGAAATCAGCCCTGAGTGCTCACTGGTAGGACAGATCGTGAAGCTGAGGCTCCAATACTTTCGCCACCTCATGAGAAGAGAAGACTCCCTGGAAAAGACCCTGATGTTGGGAAAGATGGAGGGCACAAGGAGAAGGGGACGACAGAGGATGAGATGGTTGGACAGTGTTCTCGAAGCTACCAGCATGAGTTTGACCAAACTGTGGGAGGCAGTGGAAGACAGGAGTGCCTGGCGTGCTCTGGTCCATGGGGTCACGAAGAGTCGGACACAACTAAACGACTAAACAACAACAAATTGAAAACTAGTAAAAACTATTATCAACAAGATTTCTGTAGGGTGCCAAGGTACTGAATCTTTGAACATGCAGATTAAGGGCTCAATCCTTACACAGGCAAACATGAAAAGAAACCGAATCTCCGAGTCTACAGATTTAAGCCAGCCAAAGTTACTTCAGCGGGTTGTTGTGGGAGGAAGGGGAAAAGGGTGGAATTGACACGTAGGGATAAATATTAAGATAAACATCACCTGGTGTGGGCAGCTCGAGGAAGCTTGATCCATCATGGTGCCTGCCCATAAAAAGCAAGTCTAGAATGAGAGCCTAGGATGATGTCAGCAGGTTACAGAAATTCTCTTCTTTGTGAGTGAGCAGTCACTTTAGTTGCACCCTGGGCGAGAGCCAGGGTAGATGGGTGGAGTCCTGGGTGAGAGCCAGGAGGCTGAGAGGGGAGGCATGTGAGAAGGAAAAGGAACGAATAATGGTTTGCATTTATTGGTATTTTTATATTAATGCAACGTTTGTATTTGTGATGGTGTATTTTTGCAACATTTGCCTCTTGTTTTAGCTTTCTGTATACTGCTCAGCCCATGATCACTGCAGATGGTGACAGCAATCACGAAATTAAAAGACGTCTGCTTCTTGGGAGAAAAGCAATGACAAACCTAGACAGCATCTGGAAAAGCAGAGACATCACCTTGCCAACAAAGATCCGTATAGTTAAAGCTATGGTTTTCCCAGTAGTGAGAGCTGGACCATAAAGAAGGCTGATCACCAAAGAATTGATGCTTTTGAATTATGGTGCTGGAGGAGACTCTTGAGAGTCCCATGGACTGCAAGAAGATCAAACCTATCCATTCTTAAGGAAATCAACTCTGAGTGCTCACTGGAAGGTCAGATCCTGAAGCTGAGGCTCAAATACTTTGGCCACCTCATGAGAAGAGAAGACTGCCTGGAAAAGACCCATATGTTGGGAAAGATGGAGGGCACAAGGAGAAGGGGACGGCAGAGGACGAGATGGTTGGACAGTGTTCTTGAAGCTACCAGCATGAGTTTGACCAAACTGCAGGAGGCAGTGGAAGACGGGAGTGCCTGGCATGCTCTGGTCCATGGGGTCACGAAGAGTTGGACATGACTAAACGACTAAACAACAACAACAACAACAACAATCTCTTCCTAGCATCGGCTCTTATAGCTATCCGAGTGCGAAATGCCACAGAGAGAGGGAGACGTCACTCACACAAGGAAACCTGAAGCTGTCAGTCCTGAACTGGAAAGATTTCTTCCCAAGCATTTAATTTCTCTATTAGCTAGCAAGCAAATAAAGATCCCACCCCCATTCCTGCTCCCTGTGAGATCATGGCACGTTCAGTATGGTAAGACATGCTGTACCAATGTGAGTCATTTAAGAGAGTTATTAGTAATTTATGGAACTCATTAGCAAGATATTAAAGGCCTAGTAGAGGGCCATGCTCCTAAATGTAATGTAAGCTTGTCCTGGTTAGATTATCAGATGGGCTAGTTGCAATGAGCATAGTCTTAACTGCATACACATTACACCTTTAAAAAAATATTCAAAGCACATTTCCCCCCTCTAAGAATTCTGGGCAATGTAGTTTACCCCTCACAGAGCTAGAAGGCCCAGCGTCCCTTAACAAACTACAATGCCCAGAATTCTCAGGGGTGGGAAATGTGCTTCAAGGTGTGCTTTAAATGCATAACATGAGAGGCTCTCTTTCTCTTGTAAGAAGGCATCGTCAGAGGAAACTTAACTTCACACAGAAGACAGGAATGTAGAAGGATCAGAATGAGGTGGTTTCTGATCCCATAGAAAGACCCGTGTCCTAGTTTTCAGTGAACAAATCCCACCCATGTCTGGGCTGCACCTCTTCAGATGGTGGCTCGCATCGGAGCCAAGATCCCACTGCCCCCATAAATTATTTGAGGGGGCTGTCCCCCTCAATGGCATTGCCATTCAAATGGTGTGTGCACTGCATCATGTGATCAAGCATTTTATTCAATATTTTATTCAAATTGGCACCTCTTGTGGCTCACATAACAGAATGCTCCTCCAGGCAAAAGCAACGACCCTTGTTTTTATACAGTACTTCCCTTTCCGAAAATCATGTTGAATCACTTGGGTGAAGAAAGCGACTAATAAATATCAACAATTTTTTAATTAATTATCGTTTCCCTGGAAGACTGGCATGTCAGACAGAAGGTCAATTGGGGTCAATTGGAGTCAGGGGCAGCCAGCCACCCATTTATTATCGCCTATATAGCATTGTGGGACATGGGTGGCGCTGTGGTCTAAACCACAGAGCCTAGGGCTTGCCAACCAGAAGGTCGCTGGTTCGAATCCCCACGAGAGGGTGAGCTCCCGTTGCTCTGTCCTGGCTCCTGCTAACCTAGCAGTTCGAAGGCACGTCAAAGTGCAAGTAGATAAATAGGTACCGCTCCGGCGTTTCCGTGCGCTGCTCTGGTTCGCCAGAAGCGGCATAGTCATGCTGGCCACATGACCCGGAAGCTGTCTGCGGACAAACACCGGCTCCCTTGGCCTATAGAGCGAGATGAGCACGCAACCCCAGAGTCATTTGCGACTGGACCTAATGGTCAGGGATCCCTTTACCTTTATATAGCGTCGTGTGTGTGGGTGTTTTTATTTGTTCCTCTAGAGCAGCTTTTGCCAACCTGGTGCCCTCCTGACATTTCAGAGTACAACTCACGTCAGTCCAGAGTTGTACAGTGGTACCTCAGGTTACATACACTTCAGGTTACATACGCTTCAGGTTACAGACTCCTCTAACCTAGAAATAGTGCTTCAGGTTAAGAACTTTGCTTCAGGATGAGAACAGAAATCGTGCTCCAGCGATGTGGTGGCAGCAGGAGGCCCCATTAGCTAAAGTGGTGCTTCAGGTTAAGAACAGTTTCAGGTTAAGAACGGACCTCCGGAATGAATTAAGTACTTAACCCGAGGTACCACTGTATTCCAAAACATCTCAAGGGTACCAGGTTGGTGTTTGTGTGTGTGCTCGTGTCTATGAGGTTTTCCCACCACACACTTTTCTTTTCTGTGAAAAGATTAAAAGTGAGTCTTAACTCCCTCATATGTGAGCACCTAGAAAGGAATACTGTGATCACCAATAGTCAGCATGGATTTCTGAAAAATAAGTCATGTCAGACTAACCTGATCTCGTTTTTTGACAGAATTACAAGCCTAGTAGATGAAGGGAACGCAGTGGATGTAGCCTACCTTGATTTCAGCAAGGCATTTGACAAGGTGCCCCATGATATTCTTGTAAAGAAGCTGGTAAAATGCGGTCTTGACTATGCTACCACTCAGTGGATTTGTAACTGGCTGACTGACCGAACCCAAAGGGTGCTCATCAATGGTTCCTCTTCATCCTGGAGAAGAGTGACTAGTGGGGTGCCACAGGGTTTTGTCTTGGGCCCGGTCTTATTCAACATCTTTATCAACGACTTGGATGATGGACTCAAGGGCATCCTGATCAAATTTGCAGATGACACCAAACTGGGAGGGGTGGCTAACACCCCAGAGGACAGGATCACACTTCAAAATGACCTTGACAGATTAGAGAACTGGGCCAAAACAAACAAGATGAATTTTAACAGGGAGAAATGTAAGTATTGCACTTGGGCAAAAAAAATGAGAGGCACAAATACAAGATGGGTGACATCTGGCTTGAAAGCAGTACATGTGAAAAGGATCTAGGAGTCTTGGTTGACCACAAACTTGACATGAGCCAACAGTGTGACGCGGCAGCTAAAAAAGTCAATGCAATTCTGGGCTGCATCAATAGGAGTATAGCATCTAGATCAAGGGAAGTAATAGTGCCACTGTATTCTGCTCTGGTCAGACTTCACCTGGAGTACTGTGTCCAGTTCTGGGCACCACAGTTCAAGAAGGACACTGGCAAACTGGAATGTGTCCACAGGAGGGCAACCAAAATGGTCAAAGGCCTGGAAACGATGCCTTATGAGGAACGGCTAAGGGGCATGTTTAGCCTGGAGAAGAGGAGGTTAAGGGGTGATATGATAGCCATGTTCAAATATATAAAAGGATGTCACATAGAGGAGGGAGAAAGGTTGTTTTCTGCTGCTCCAGAGAAGCAGACACGGAGCAGTGGTTCCAAACTACAAGAAAGAAGATTCCACCTAAACATTAGGAAGAACTTCCTGACAGTAAGAGCTGTTCGACAGTGGAATTTGCTGCCAAGGAGTGTGGTGGAGTCTCCTTCTTTGGAGGTCTTTAAGCAGAGGCTTGATAACCATATGTCAGGAGTGCTCTGATGGTGTTTCCTGCTTGGCAGGGGGTTGGACTCGATGGCCCTTGTGGTCTCTTCCAACTCTATGATTCTATGATTCTATGTGCTTTAGCGCGTGTCCCCAGTTTTTACGACAAATTAACTGCTGAATAAAAGGTCTCTTTCCCTACTTCCCATCTCCCAATGTTTCTTTGTAACTTTCTCATCACAAGCCCATTTTGAAAGGAACATAAAAAGCAGTAAAAAAAAATCATATTATGTGTGCTAGAAATTAGAAAAAAAGGAGCCAAATCCTGAACTGAGTACTGCGTGTTGGCTGAGGTCTACGCATCTTTCCAAAGTGTCTGCATTTTACCAGAGCAGCTGGTCCTTTGTATCAGGGAAGACACTTCTCTATCAGTGTGTGGTTCTTAAGAGAAACTACTTAAACGTGCAACTCACTACTACGGTTATTCTTCTAATCCAGGTGGCTTTAGCTAGCAGCCTATTGCGGTGAGGCATGCAACGTTACGTCGCAAAGCACGACACAAAACACTTATTGAGACCCAGCAGCTATCTTTGCCAAACGACTATGAAACATTCATAATATAAGTGGTAGCTATTATGAGCCATTTCTCTCCACTGCGTGTCCTGACAAGCAGCTGTTCTTAGGTTTCAGTACAGTTTTGTTAATGTATTACCTGCCCCAGCATTCATGCTTGCATGTTGACACCGAGCTAGTTGTCCTGGCCTCAGAAAACGGTGTTTGGGGCTTCTCTGCGCTCATTAGAATTGACAGGGCCAGTGCTCATTCGTGACAGTGGGGTTGTTGTTGGAGCGAAGCACAGGTCTAGTTGAGCGTTTTCCAGCTTCAGAGAGTTTAGCAGAGAGTCTAGCCGAGACCATATAACACCGGTCTTGAAAGACCTACACTGGCTCGCAGTACGTTTCCGAGCACAATTCAAAGTGTTGGTGCTGACCTTTAAAGCCCTAAATGGCCTCGGCCCAGTAGACCTGAAGGAGCATGTCCACCTCCATCGTTCTGCCCAGACACTGAGGTCCAGCGCCGAGGGCCTTCTGGCAGTTCCCTCGCTGTGAGAAGCCAAGTTACAGGGAACCAGGCAGAGGGCCTTCTCGGTAGTGGCGCCCGCCCTGTGGAACGCCCTCCTACAAGATGTCAAAGAGAAAAATAACTACCAAACTTTTAGAAGACATCTAAAGGCAGCACTGTTTAGGGATAATTTGAACTGGGCGCCTTTGAGAAATGACTAGAATTTCTGTCGTTTTGATGAGCAACTGTAACTATCCAGCTAGCAACCCTCACACACTCATGGTATTCTAGGATTTCTATTCCTCAAATCAGTCAGACAGCAATAAACAGGCATGCAGTGGTACCTTGGGTTAAGAACTTAATTCGTTCTAGAGGTCCGTTCTTAACCTGAAACTGTTCTTAACCTGAGGTACCACTTTAGCTAATGGGGCCTTCCGCCGCCGCACGATTTCTGTTCTCATTCTTAGATAAAGTTCTTAACCCGAGGTACTATTTCTGGGTTAGCGGAGTCTGTAACCTGAAGCATATGTAACCTGAAGAGTCTGTAACCCGAGGTACCACTGTACTCCCTTTCACCATTTTCTGGGCAGGATTTTCATTTAGAAATTGCAAGCGCACACTGGCAGAGACAAATAGAGGCACTCACCATCCTTTAGGCATTATTACATTTTCTACATGCCATGTGGGTTACCTGTGCCGTAGCATAATTGCAGTTTCACATTTCGTCAAAAAATAAGGTGCCACAAAATAAAGGCATATAATTGGTAGAGGGAATACCCACTCGCCACAATGTTTTTGCTCTAATTATTCTTTGGCAGGAGTTATCATGTATGCTGTCGTGGAATCATAGAACTGTAGAGTTGGGACCTTGAGGATCATCTAGTCCAAACCCTTGCAATGCAGGAAAATGCAGCTGTCCCATATGGGGATTGAACCTGCAACCTTGCAGCTGTCCCATATGGGGATTGAACCTGCAACCTTGGCGTTAACAGCAGCATGCTCTAAGCAGCTGCATGGGCAATCTTTCTATTGCCCTTTATGGCTAGATGCTTTCGCCACGTAGGTGCAAAGCTGAGAAGTTAGCTCTCATGTTATGGATTGTAGAAAGGGCATCTTCAAACAATGTTGCTGCCAACTGCCAGTCAGCAATGTTGTTGTTGTTTAGTCGTTTAGTCGTGTCCGACTCTTCGTGACCCCATGGACCAGAGCACGCCAGGCACTCCTGTCTTCCACTGCCTCCCACAGTTTGGTCAAACTCATGCTGGTAGCTTCGAGAACACTGTCCAACCATCTCATCCTCTGTCGTCCCCTTCTCCTTGTGCCCTCCATCTTTCCCAACATCAGGGTCTTTTCCAGGGAGTCTTCTCTTCTCATGAGGTGGCGAAAGTATTGGAGCCTCAGCTTCACGATCTGTCCTACCAGTGAGCACTCAGGGCTGATTTCCTTCAGAATGGATACGTCTGAACTTCTTGCAGTCCATGGGACTCTCAAGAGTCTCCTCCAGCACCAGAATTCAAAAGCGTCAATTCTTCGGCACCAATCAGCAATACAGAACAACAAACCCCTGTGTTGCAAACTTGACACAACAAACAAACAATACAAGCAACATACAGAGCAGTATACCAGATAGCACTGTAATTCTTATTGCATAATATACATGATTTAGTAACAAAAATATATTTGAAATCAATTGAACACACGTCTGTCAATATTTGAAAGTCCGCAGAAGTATAATAAGTCTATGGTTGAAACAAAGTAATAGATGTAAATTTACAGATTGTTCCCTATTGAGGGAGAATTACATGAAGATGATGTACAGATGGTACACAACATCAGTGCAGTTAGGGGAAATGTGCAAAACTAGTTCCAATATATGTTGGAAGTGTAAGGAAAAGGAGGGGACATTTTATCATATGTGGTGGGATTGTAAGGAAATTTAAAAAAATTGGGAAATGATATACAACCAATTGAAGAAAATGTTCCATTTAACATTTGTTTAAAAACCTGAAGCATTTTTATTAGGGATTGTAGGGAAAGATCTGCCAAAAAAGCTGAAAAGCATCTTCATGTATGCGACAATGGCTGCGAGAGTTTTAATAGCACAAGGATGGAAGACTGAAGAAACCCCAACATGAAGAATCATGGCAAGAAAAATTGATGGACTATGCAGAACTGGCAAAACTTACATACAAGCTACGGGACAAGGATAACTGTGACTTTAAAGATGAATCGGAACCCTTTACAAAGTATTTGAAGACGCAACAAAGCGAACTGGACTCCTTGGCAGGTTTTGAATAAACATTCACAAACTTTTTATTAATAATAATCAGATAAATAGTTTGAGGATCTATACAACTGTGTAACATGCAAAAAACAGCATTTTTAGAGAGTTTTGGATTTGATATCCTGCCTTTCACTCCCCTTCAGGAGTCTCAAAGTGGCTAACATTCTTCTTTCCCTTCCTCCCCCACAACAAACACTCTGTGAGATGAGTGGGGCTGAGAGAATTCAAAGAAGTGTGACTGGCCCAAGGTCACCCAGCAGCTACATGTGGAGGAGCGGAGACGCGAATCCGGTTCACCAGATTACGAGACTACCGCTCTTACCCACTACACCTCACTGGCTCTCACCGAGAAATCAAAGACTGGAACTGAGGGAAGTCGGGGGGTGGGGGGGTTCTGTGGGGGGAGGGAGGAAAAATGGGGGGGGATAAGGATGATATGTTTCTGGATAATATGTTTTGCTTTAATTTTGAATAAAAAGTTATTTAAAAAAAGAAACAAAGTAATAGATGCTATCCTGTGGGCTAAGCGGTAAAACTTTATTTAGGTGTTCATGGTGCCGAAGTTGTAGGTGAATAACAATGGACAGAATCTGACTGTTTTGCTGGAATCTTCTTCAGCACAACCCATAGATTAGAAAAATGTACAAGGAGCAGTGGTCATGTGGATATCTAGTATACTGGTCTGCGTGTTGCTTGTATTGTTTGTTTGTTGAACTGCCAATCAGCAGCTGACAGATGCCAATCACCTGCCACTCACCTGCCATCATTATGCTACTGACAGTTGCCAATCACCTGCCAATCAGCTGTCATCATTATGTTACTGACAGATGCCAATCACCTGCCATCATTATACTACTCACCTGTCAAGGTTGGTCTGTGAGGGGAGGGGGCGGCGGTAGGGGGATTAAAGACCCAGCCCATTGGGCAGATCTAGCTCCCCTCCCATTTTAATTGATTAATCTGATTGAGCAATTAAACATCACAACCATACCTATTAATCAAGGTTGACTGGCTCATGATTTCCCAGAGACACAGGCTAGAAGCCAGGCAGTGCTGAAAGACTTCCACTGGCAAGGAGTTCAGTATCAATATAAACCGAATAATTGCCTTCAGCCGTAACTAGTGTAGCTAGCCTGTGGAGCATTAATAGAAATGGGCTGGCAGCATTTCTTGGACTGCACCCATGGTACCGTTTGTGAACAAGCAACACAGCTCCCCCATACCATTGCGAGAGCGTGAAATGTTTAAAAGAGATATTTATATGTTGAATTCCCCTCCTGTACCACTCAAGCTCATATAGATCTTTAAAAATAAGAAAGCACACTGTTCCCTTGCCCCCAATGCTAGCATTGTTTTGCCATTTGGTGAAACCCCTGCTCAGCTTGTTTTTGCCATCTTTGTACACTGTGCAGCCTCCCTCTCTAGAATTACAGCTCACCTCATCTGGTCCAAACAACAACAACAACAACAACAAAATGGTGGCTCTGTCATCCAGTAGAGTGCTGTGTGCCATTTTGGTTTCAGCGTAACTACAGTTTGTAAACTACGAATGAGTGAAGAAATTGGTCAGTAGACCACTACTCCATGACAACGTCATGGAATCGTAGAATTGGAAGGAACCCTGAGCTTCATCTAGCCCAACCCCCTGCAATGCAGGATCTCAACACGTGGGGGTCCCCCATCCCATTTGAAACCAGACCAGACCCTGCTTAGCTTTACAAACGGCCTAGGACCCTCATACCTTCGGGACCGCCTCTCCTGGTATGCCTCACGGAGGACCTTAAGGTTCATAAATAGCAACACCCTAGAGGTCCCGGACCCTAAGGAAGTCAGATTCGCCTCAATCAGAGCCAGGGCCTTCTCAACACTGGCCCCGGCCTGGTGGAACGCTCTGCCCCATGAGACCAGGGCCCTGCAGGATCTGATTTCTTTCCGCAGGGCCTGTAAGACAGAGTTGTTCCACCTGGCCTTTGGCTTGGAGTAAATTTGATTCTCTCCCCCTCTTTCTTTTTCCTTTCTCCTCCTGTGATGAGGCTGCATTTTAATTTTTTAATGTTGTATTTTAATCTTGTTTTTAAGTTGTATTCATTCAACTTGTTTTTATTATTGGTTGTTAGCCGCCCTGAGCCCAGCCTTGGCTGGGGAGGGCGGGGTATAAAATTTATTATTATTATTATTATTATTATTATTATTATTATTATTATTCCAAATGATCTTTGCAATGTACTAGCAGTTTTATCGCTGCACCACTAAGAGCAGGGGCATAGCATGGGGAAAGCCAGGGGGGCGTAGCACTATGGTTTTGAGGGGTTGCAAGCCAGGCATCCCCATGGAGAGATCCCCGCTTTGCCTGCTGCCGTGGGTCACTAGGCCTGGTCTTGCCACTCCGCTCCCAGACTCCTTGCCAAGGGCCGTGTGGGTTGGCTGGGCTCCCCCCTGACCATGCAGGTGGGTGGGCAGGCAGTGCAGTGCGGCCCCGTGAACCCCATGTGGCACGTGCCCACCTGTCAGTGAGTTTGGCTGGTGTGGCAGGTTTTGTTCACCCTCTGCGCCCAGCCCCTGGTCCCACCTGGTGTGTGCATGCGCCCCGGGGACCAGCAAAGGATGCCACACCACTGAGATGTCTGCTACATTCAAATCATCATCTTTGTCTCTTAATTTGATATGCACGTGAAAGGAAAACAAGGTTGGATGGATATATAGGGGAAATGATTAGATATAGAAGACTAAGCAAAAATGAATTGAGGAAATGGATGAAAGAGAGAAAGTAAAATAATAACATATTAAAAGAAATTATTAAGTTAAAAAATAAGGTTGAAAGGACTTGCTGAAATAAAAATTTGAATTTGAATACAGAAATGGGAGGTGTGGGGAGGTCAAGAAAATAAGTAAAAGGGAAGTGGTTATGTAAAGGATTTAAATTGCTTTTTTCTTTTTTCTTTTTTAATGATTGCATTTTTTCTTTGTATTTTTCTATTTTTGTGTTGTATTGTGTATTTTTTTTTGCTTTTTTTGTTTTTCATGTTTTCCTTGTAATCTTTAAAAAATCTGAATAAATATTATTAAAAAAGAAAGAAAGATATGCACGTGAGACCATTTAGGAAAACACCAGAAGGTTTTCTATTGGGAATAGTACCAGGAAGTCTAAAGGAAGAAGACAAGACATTATATTTGTATGCAACAGTAGCCGCAAGGCTATTGATTGCGAAAAATTGGAAAAGTGGTATTATACCGACAAAAATAGAGTGGCTTGCCAAATTATTGGAGTACTACAATATATCCAAAACAATGGGAGAAACTGGAAGGATCTCAAAAGAGAAGATAGACAGGGATTGGAAGGTGTTTAAAGAATACTTACAAAACCATATTGAAAAATCAGAACTCCTATTAGAATAAACAAGTTCTGTTTTAAATATTGAAATACTAAATAAGATGGATAACAATGTGTAATAGAAAAAGAAGCATGAAATTAGGTTAAAGGTGTGTGAAAGAAAGCAATAGAAGTGGAAAGAAATTGAAATTGAGTAGATTGGAAGTCTAACACAAAGGTGGGGTGAAGGGTGGTGGATGGTGATGGGAAAAGGAATTATCTGTGGGACTGAATGTAGGTATGTTTGTATATATTTAAGGATTGTATGAAATGTATGTTTGTATGCTTGTATATTCGCAATATGTGTGTATTTTATAATAAAAAAATAAATAATAATAATAAAAAGATATGCACGTGAGACCTTTTTGACACTAGGACAGACTGTCAGATGGCAGGTTTTAACCTCTTTGCACATTTCCCCCTATCACAGACGTGTAAAGTACGGAAGTTGTCATCAGATAATGCAGAGCTTCAAGGCAACTGACACCTCTAAACTGCGGGGCAGGAGGGAGCAGCCTTTTCCTCGAAAAAAACAGATTCTCTTCACTGAATGCACTGGAAGGGTTTGAGACACCCTAGGCGGCTTATCCACCCGATCTCATTCCTAAACAAAAATGCAGAGTAATTAAATAAATCTTGGTGGGAGGCAGAAATTCTCAGCTTTTACAGTTACCATCCTGAATTTGGTTACAGTATCACCACTAACAAATCTGTGGTTAGGAGTTGGCCCCGTAATGGCACACAAGCGAACATTGTGCAGAAATTAAGCTGTTTGCATGTGCCAAAAAGTTAATATGCCCTTTATCAAAGAGGAGGAAAACACCCACAGGGTGCATTACTTCCCCAACACATACACCGAGGAGCCAGACACCGAGAACTGAAGTCTCTTCAAAGCAATAAACTGACAACAAGTGAAATACTTTTCTGAGGCAAGTACTTAGGAATTGTCTCCATATTTCCGAGCGTGAATCACAGAGGTGCAAACCAGGTCTTGGGAAGCTAGCAACAGTCTAGCTCAGAGTCAGACTATGTAGTCACTCAGCTAGGCCAGGGAATGGTAAAGCTTGTAACTGGAATCAGAAAAATAAAGGACGAGGGGACACACACACACACACACACACACACACACACACACACACACACAAAATCTATTAAACAAGAATATACTACCAGTTTTCTGCAGTATGTTCAGTACAGTGATGAGACAGTACCAATTTTGATTATGGGCTAGCCTTAGGGCATGGATGGGGAAACTTTTCCAGCCACAGAGTCAAAATTGCTTCTGAGCAGTGGTGTAGCATGGTTTGCCAGTGCCTGGGGCTGCACAGAGGGAGTGGGTGGTGAGGGGCATAGGGGTCTCCTAACAACTCTCAGCATCCTTAACAAACTACAGTTCCCAGGATTTTTTTAGGTGGGGGGAGAGATGTCTGTGTCAAGTGGTATGATGTGCAAGCTGCTTTGAGGTTTGTTTGTTTGTTTGTTTGTTTGTTTTACAATAAAGCAGTTTATAAATTTTATGAAATAAAATAATATGGCACTACAGTGGTACCTCTGGTTACATACTTAATTCGTTCCGGAGGTTCGTTCTTAACCTGAAGCACCACTTTAGCTAATGGGGCCTCCCACTGCTGACATGCCGCCGGAGCATGATTTCTGTTCTCATCCTGAAGCAAAGTTCTTAACCCGAGGTACTATTTCTGGGTTAGCGGAGTCTGTAACCTGAGGCGTATGTAACCTGAGGTACCACTGTACTTTAAATGTATAGTGCAGAGGAGGTCTTAGTTTAAATTTCTCCAGGTATTACAGGCTCGCTTTACAGGCTGAGGGAGCCAGCGTTTGTCCGCAGACAGTTTTTCCAGGTCATGTGGCCAGCATGACTGAGCTGCTTCTGGTGAAACCAGAGCAGTGTATGGAAACACTGTTTACCTTCCCGCTGGAGCGGTACCTATTTATCTACTTGCACATTTTGGTGTGCTTTTGAACTGCTAGGTTGGCAGGAGCTGAGACCGAGCAATGGGAGCTCACCCCGTCGTGGGGATACGAACCGCCGACCTTCTGATTGGCAAGCCCCAGAGGCTCAGTGGTTTAGACCACAGCGCTACCTGCACTACATATTATTAAACACGGTGGAGCCAAAGGCAGGGTTGATTCACGTAAGATCACAATATGCCACAATTTGTGTCTCTCTGTGTACAGAGCCTCGTGACACATGTATGTATCATATGCTTCCGTGTACTGCTGGCAGCATGCTTTGACTTATTAACATGCTACTGAAAGAGATGTCAGCAGGGAGCATTGCTGAGCACCACAAATCCATCAGACCATAGTCAGACGCACATGAAAGTCATTCAGCGTGGTGGGCTGAACACTTTTTAAAGCTAATTTAATAATTGCTACTAGCCTGTTCTGCATTAACCTCCTATCTTTCTGAAGGTATTTTAATTGCTAGGGTGTAAATTTGTTTTAATTTATTTCGGTTTTCAGTTTGTAATTTTACACTGTATTTTTCATTTAGCTTGAAATCACTCTCAGCTGCCTCGGGGGCTCATTTCTGGCAGGTTATTTTTTATTTTTTAATCTGAATCAACATTTAGCGGTGCTTACATGCTTTTTTTTTTTCAACACAAAGAAGTAAATGGAAGCTACACATGCTTTGCATGTTCCAACCTGTGCCTATTCCATTGGTGTCCTTCGAAAAACACACAGTTCCAGGTAGATTTCTTTAAGTTGGTAATAAGATCTGAAAAGCATAATTTTTAGTCTCCCACTAGCATTACATGGAAACAGAGAACTAAACTGTGCTAAATGTTGATAGGAAGGTAAGTGGCACATGCCAATCTCTGTATTGAATTTAGTATTTACAATCCCGCACCTAAATGTGTGCGTGTACGTACATATTGTTATAGGGTTTTTTTTGGGGGGGGTCCCCTTAAACCCTAGAAACTGAAAATTGCAACAAATGAAATTATTACTGAAATATGATCATGAAGTGCTATACAATAAAAAAAACACACCTTACAAAGCATTTTCTTGAAGATTTTGGTTGCTGTTTTAAAAAATGCTGAACCAGAAAGCAAAAGGAGTTGAACACAGAAGAGCACCTGAGAAGAATTTTGGATTTGTTGACATTTTGGAACTTCTGCAAACAAATATTAATACAAGAGCAGTGCTAATATTTATAGATGCGGAGAAGGCCTTTGACAACATTTCTTGGAAGTTTATGAAGAAAAACTTGGAAGGGATGGGAGTGGGACGGGGATTTGAAAATGGGATAGATGCAATCTATTCAGAACAAAAGGCTAAATTGATAGTTAACAATGTGGTGACAGAAGAGTTTAAAATTGAAAAAGGAACACGACAAGGTTGCCCTATTTCCCCTCTGTTATTTATTTCGGTCCTGGAGGTGCTCTTGAATATTATTAGAGGGGACCGGTTGGTGGAAGGAATTCAGGTCGGAGCGAAACAGTACAAACTTAAAGCCTTTGCAGATGACTTTACAGGAGCCAGAATCTAGTACGAAAAGGGCATTACAACTGATTCAAGAGTTTGGTCGGGTGGCGGGATTCAAATTAAATAAACAAAAAACTAAGGTACTGGAAAAAAATTTGACAACTTCAGAGTCAGAAAGGTTTCAGAAAGAGACAGAGTTAAATGTGGTGAAAAAAGTAAAATATCTAGGGGTGAACATAACAGCAAAAAATCTGAGTCTATTTAAGGATAATTATGAAAAGTGTTGGTTAGAAATTAAGAGGGACTTAGAAAGTTGGTCAAGATTGAAACTTTCCTTGTTGGGCCGAATTGCTGCTATAAAAATGAATGTATTGCCAAGGATGCTGTTTCTTTTTCAGACTTTACAGATTGTGGACAAAATGGAGTGTTTCGGGAGGTGGCAAAGAGATATCTCTAAATTTGTCTGGCAGGGCAAAAAGCCCAGAATTAAGTTTAAAATACTAACTGATGCTAAAGAAAGAGGGGGGTTTGCCCTGCCAGACTTAAGGTTGTACTATGAATCAGCAGCTTTCTGCTGGCTGAAAGATTGGCTGCTTCTTGAAAACGCTGATGTCTTAGACTTGGAAGGATTTAACAATGCTTTTGGTTGGCATGCATATTTGTGGTATGACAAGGTTAAGATTCATAAGAATTTTAAGAACCATATTGTCAGGAAAGCAGTGTTCAATGTCTGGACAAAATATAAAGACTTATTAGAAAACAAGACCCCGAGGTGGTTATCACCTATGGAAGCTAAAGCAGTGAAAAGAACCAATATGGAGGTCAAATGGCCAAAGTATTGGGAAATATTAGAAAGAGATGGAGATAATTGGAGATTGCAGAGTATGGAGAAACTAAAAGATAAAGTGCGAGATTGGTTACATTACGCTCAGATTAAAGAGGCTTTTAAATTGGATAAAAAGTTAGGATTCCAGGTGGAAAAATCGAAATTGGAAACAGAACTGTTAGAACCTAAGACTAAATTACTTTCAAGAATGTATAACTTGCTGCTGAGGTGGAATACACAGGATGAAACGGTTAAATCAGCTATGATAAAGTGGGCACAGGGCATTGGGTATAATATCATGTTTGCTGCCTGGGAAAAGTTATGGACCACCGGTATGAAGTTTGCGGCATGTAATGCCTTGAAAGAAAATATTATGAAAATGATATATAGGTGGTACATGACCCCAGTCAAGCTGGCAAAAATATATCATCTGTCTGATAATAAATGTTGGAAATGTAAGGAAACTGAAGGAATGTTCTTTCACCTCTGGTGGACTTGCCCTAAGGTGAAGGCCTTCTGGGAAATGATATATAACGAGTTGAAAAAGGTATTTAAGTATACCTTTCCCAAGAAACCAGAGGCCTTCCTTCTGGGCATTGTGGGCCAGAGGGTGTTAAAGAATGATCGAACATTATTTATGTATGCAACAACAGCAGCAAGGATACTCGTCACTAAATATTGGAAAACTCAAGATTTGCCCACGCTGGAAGAATGGCAGATGCAACTGATGGACTATATGGAGCTTGCAGAAATGACCGGCAGAATCCGAGACCTGGGAGAGGAAGCCGTGGAAGAGGATTGGAAGAAATTTAAGGACTATCTACAAAAACATGGTAAACTATATGAGTGCTAAGAAGGATGAGAGATTTGAAACTAACAGGGCCCATTAAGTTAGTTGATAGTATTATGAGAATGAGTGAATTTTATGAGAAAAATAAATTTTGAATAAACATCGTGCTTAAAATTAGATATTTAAGACCTAGATAAAAATTTTCAAAATTAGGGACAAAACATTGGAAATGTGTTTAATAAGAATTAAAATAAGGTGATAAGTTGCTGGCTAAAGCATTATAAATTTGGAACGCAGGAGCGTGAGATGTGAGGAAGTCCAAAGGATGAAGAAAAGATGGGTACTGCAAGATGTTAAATTTTATGCTTGTTTTTTCTTATGTTTACTTTCTGTTTATTCTGTCTTTTCTCTATTGTATCAACAAAATTCTTAATAAAAATTATTATATATAAAAAAAAATTTGGATTTGATATCCCACTTTATCACTACCCGAAGGAGTCTCAAAGCGGCTAACATTCTCCTTTCCCTTCCTCCCCCACAACAAACACTCTGTGATGTGAGTGGGGCTGAGAGACTTCAAAGAAGTGTGACTAGCCCAAGGTCACCCAGCAGCTGCATGTGGAGGAGCGGGGAATCGAACCCGGTTCACCAGATTACGAATCTACCACTCCTAACCACTACACCACACTATACACAGCAAGGAGTTGTATAATCTCCCATTTCAGATGTTACAAGGAAGCATGACGATAAGAACCATGAGTCACTTGCATTCACCTTGCAAATTCAAAGTGCTGTTATAGATTTGGAGGGGGGAACCCCCTAAACCCTAGAAATTGATAAAGGGTAGGATTTTTGATTAACTGGGATATGGATGAAAGTACAAGCTGCAAAACTGTGTCAGGCAAGGAATCCCAGGACTGACTTATGCAAAGCAGCCTGGCTGGCCAAGGGAAGAGAAAATCTGCTAACCTGACAAAACGGGTTGAAAGGGCATCTGAGAAGAATCCTTTGGTCTGGGGAGACAGATGTTGCCCAAGTGATGGGGTGAGTGTTTGAAGCGAGAAGAGAGTTTTTGAGCAAGGTGTTCTGGGAACAAGAAGGACTCCATCTTGGGCAGGCTGGCTGAAGGCTGGCTGGGAGAGATGATTTAGATTCCATGGCTGCACTGCTGTGGGGGACAAGCCCCTCTTGAAATGGCCATGCTGCAAGATATGGACTCCCTCCATGCAGATTGAGGGTATAAATAGGTGAATAAACCATATTTGTTAAAGCTACAGCAATCTCCACCATGTATTAATTCTCCAAAGGAACACAGACCCCGGGTGAGTGCCTGGAACCCCCTGGGACCTTGCTATTGCTTGGCAGAGAGCGGGGGGCACCCAACTTTGCTAACAACGTACACAACTGCAACTCAGGATAACTTCATGTATCTGATGAAGTAGACTAGATGTAGGATCTAGGAGTCTTGGTTGACCGCAAACTTGACATGAGCCAACAGTGTGACGCGGCAGCTAAAAAAGCCAATGCAATTCTGGGCTGCATCAATAGGAGTATAGCATCTAGATCAAGGGAAGTAATAGTGCCACTGTATTCTGCTCTGGTCAGACCTCACCTGGAGTACTGTGTCCAGTTCTGGGCACCACAGTTCAAGAAGGACACTGACAAACTGGAACGTGTCCAGAGGAGGGCAACCAAAATGGTCAAAGGCCTGGAAACGATGCCTTATGAGGAACGGCTAAGAGAGCTGGGCATGTTTAGCCTGGAGAAGAGGAGGTTAAGGGGTGATATGATAGCCATGTTCAAATATATAAAAGGATGTCACATAGAGGAGGGAGAAAGGTTGTTTTCTGCTGCTCCAGAGAAGCGGACACGGAGCAATGGTTCCAAACTACAAGAAAGAAGATTCCACCTAAACATTAGGAAGAACTTCCTGACAGTAAGAGCTGTTCGACAGTGGAATTTGCTGCCAAGGAGTGTGGTGGAGTCTCCTTCTTTGGAGGTCTTTAAGCAGAGGCTTGACAACCATATGTCAGGAGTGCTCTGATGGTGTTTCCTGCTTGGCAGGGGGTTGGACTCGATGGCCCTTGTGGTCTCTTCCAACTCTATGATTCTATGATTCTATGATTCTATGATTCTAGTTCATGAAGCTGATGCCATAGTAACTCTGTTTATATTTGAACTACTGCATGGCTCGTTTTCATTTTAACTTCTGGACCAAGCTAGGCATTAGACATGTGTAGGCATCTCCCTAGGTTTTTGATGATAAGCTGCAAAAGGCTTCCTGCAGCCAGAGGCTGAGGAACTGCTTAATAAATCTTTCCCCTCCAGCCACTTTTGCAGGCTCAAGAGCAGTGCCACCCTGAATACTGGAAAATGTTTATTGAATATATGGGAAATAATTGTGTACAGCCGAAAATGCTGGCAGCATTAAGATAAATTCAGCTGTGTAAATAAGTTTTGATGGATGCAATAATGGAATAGTGATTGGTATATATATATATATTTGTAAAAAATGCAGGGAATTGTGATATGTAAAATGAACCATGGAAAGAGAAGACAAAAAGCCATTGATATCTTAAGGATGTAAAATAGTATTTTATGCGCATCTCACGGACTTTACATATAGAATAAGAGAACAAGAAGAACATATGTTTAGAGAAGATTGGAAAATGTTTATTGAATATATGTGGGGAAATTGTGTGCACTTGAAAATGTTGGAACCATTTAGAGAAATTCAACAGAGTAAATAAGTTTTGATGGATGTGTGATGGATGTGCTGTATTATATTGTATTGTTTTAATTAGTGTTTTTATAGTTGTTCTGATTTTGTGTGGAGTGCCCTACCTGGGTGGATGGAGCAGCCAAGTAAATTTTGTTGTCCCTGAGAGGGGGCAATGACAATAAAGATATTATTATTATTATTATTATTATTATTATTATTATTATTATTAAATTCTGAATGGTTTAGTTCATGTAAACTATGCAGGGATTTATGATATACAAAATGAACCACAGAAAGAGAGGAAAGGAAGTCTTTGATATTTTAAGGATTTTTAAATGAGTATTCTAAACTGTAAAACAGAAAATTTAATTAAATATATAAATACAAAAAATGAAATGAGTATTTTAAATTGTAAAACAAAAATTTTTAATATAGATATATGAGCAGTGCCACCCCACAGGTTTTCTTCTGTCCATTGAACAATTGCCTTTAACTTAGGCAGAGGGAAGTGTTTGTGATTTTAGGAAGCCCAAAAGCCAACAAACAGCTGGAGGGGAAAGGGTTAAGCATTCCCTGCCCTCTGCCATTTTTCTACTCTTGATCATAGCCTCCTGCAGCTGCTTTTTCTCCCTTAAAGAAAAGAAGTCAGGCATCTATTACAATCAAGTGTTGTACTCTCCTGGGGACTCAGAAAGCCAGAACACTGACCCATCCGGGTCAGTTTTGTCTCTAATGACTGACAGCAGCTCTCCAGGGTTTCAGATAGAGGAGATGCCAGGATTGAACCAGAGACCTTCTGCATGCAAGGCAGATAAGCTACCACTTTTCCCTTTCCGGGCCAAACCAGATGCCCCATCAATTCCTACTGAAATGCATTAGATATACCATGCTGTCACTATACTGTCTGCATGGAACACAACAGTATTGAATATCAATCAGTGCAGAGGAATACAGTGGTACCTCGGGTTAAGAACTTAATTCGTTCTGGAGGTCTGTTCTTAAGCTGAAACTGTTCTTAACCTGGAACATCAAAGCAGCAGAAATATGAGATGATTGGACCCTTTCTGAACTCGAAACATGGGTACCCCCAACAAAAATTTAAAATTCAGCTAAATATTTGGAATTTATCGTGTATTGGTATAATTTGGAATTAATGTGATATGATTGGTTTGTTAAATGGAAATTTAATTTTTTTAATTTTTTTTTTAAAGAAACTGTTCTTAACCTGAAGCACCGCTTTAGCAAATGGGGCCTCCCGCTACCGTCAGAGCATGATTTCTGTTCTCATCCTGAAGCAAAGTTCTTAACCCGAGGTACTGTTCCTGGCTTAGCAGAGTCTGTAACCTGAAGTGTGTGTAACCCAAGGTACCACTGTAATTTTCTGTGGAAGAGTTATCTGTTCCACTTCTGGGTGGGGAGGAGTTGCGGACAGACCAGGTGGCTACCCAATCCCCTCTGGCTGGGGCGGGACTGTGTCCCGCGTCATCTGGAGGTCCTGGCTGCATCATAGCTCTGGCCGACCAATCCGGCTGGCTGGGGGGCATGGCCGGGACCATTTAAGCCTTGGCACGAGCCAGGGAACTTCCTTCTGGCTTGGTTTACTGACCATATTAAGGGTATTCCGTTAAAGGAATCCGGGGTTGTGGATCTTGTCCGAAGCCCGGCGGGGTGGCTAGGGCCATGCCACGACCCCATCGGGAACCCAGGGGGCTCCCCCTATTGGTGGTTGACCCTTACAGGGCTCCCTGCATGGCGGGCAGGAGTCAGATATAGTCAGATCAATTCAGTGCCTAAGCCAATACTGCTCACATTCTGTAACCAATAAAGTTGTGGCCTAAATTTGCCCAATAACCATTAATCTCATATACTGTGTCCTTGTGTCTTATTCATCAATGGGGGGTGGCCTCAGGGTCTTGACCCGCAACTACTAGATTTAGGCTGCAATCCTGTGCACACTTACTAGGAAGGCCCCCCCAATATAGCAGAATTTGCTTCTGAATAAAAATGCATGAGATTGCACTGTACATTAGCATTCCTGAAGCAATTAGGTTGATTGCAAGGTGTTAACACCTCTTGCAATCAGAAACAATTCAGGAGGAAACTGAAGGGAGCTTATAAAAATCCATGGCCGTTTCTAAGCGTAGAAATCTGACATAGGTAAGATTTCGGTTTTGTAGGGCTCAGGATTCACCTGCTGTGATCAGCACCAATCTTTGATTTCCTCTTTTATGAGCTTGGTAGTGCCCCACAATAGTTAGATTCCAAGTGGGTGTCATCACCTAAATGCAAACTCTAAAGAGCTGCGTCACCACGGAAGAATTCAAATTTCAGGAACAAGGCTTTGTCTTATGTGACTTGGTATTTATCTCAAGGTTTCCCAAAGTTGAGATGATTACATACCCTCTATAATATGAATGGTCAAAAGCCAACATTTAATTAAAGAGTAAACTATCGAACACCCCAATTCACCTTCCCTACCCTCTTCAATTTCTGCTCCTCTCAAAGGATCACATTCATTGCAAGCCCAATTAGCATATCTACTGTGAAAAGCAAGTCTGGAAAGACCCAGTGGTGCAGTGGTTAGAGTAGTGAATGAGAGTGTTGAACTTCGGAGACCACAGTTAAAATCCCCTCTTAGCCAAGAAGCTCAATGGGTTACCATGGGCCAGTCACTGTTTCTTATCCCAACTTACATTTCTTTCTAATCTACATTCATTTGGGTTTTTTGTTTGTTTGTTTTTTGCAGTGGCAAATGGTGCCCATGGGACTGGTAGGGTGGAAGGCAAGGAGACTAACAGTAGGTGGTGCCAGAACCACCAATTCCAGGGTTGTTACCATCCTCCTCACTGCTGCATTTTACAGGCGGCAACATTGAGACTAAGGAGGCAGAAGGTTTCCACTTCAGTTTGACCACAACTACATACCCTCCAACATTTTGATCAATGAAAATAGGGATGTCCTATTCCACCAGGCCTTTGGCCAAGGCACAGTCTGAGCCCCTCCTTTGGTAATCCTCATAGAACTCTAGCCCAATGGTTGCCATTAATTTGATTCTGAATTGATTTTAGAATGAATTGATTTTAGAATATATTTCAATTAATGTTGTTGTTGTTGTTTAGTCATTTAGTCGTGTCCGACTCTTCGTGACCCCATGGACCAGAGCACGCCAGGCACTCCTGTCTTCCACTGCCTTCAGCAGTTTGGTCAGACTCATGTTTGTAGCTTCAAGAACACTGTCCCACCATCTCATCCTCTGTCGCCCCCTTCTCCTTGTGCCCTTAGTCTTTCCCAACATCGGGGTCTTTTCCAGGGAGTCTTCTCTTCTCATGAGGTGGCCAAAGTATTGGAGCCTATTAATAGATTGTGATTTTATGTAAACTGTGTTACTTTTACTGTTGTTAGCCGCTCTGAGCCTGGCTTCGGCTGGGGAGGGCAGGATATAAATAATTTTATTTTATTTATTATTATTAATAGTAATAATAATAATAATAATACCCCACCCACCTGACTGAGTTGCCCCAGCCACTCTGGGTGGCTTCCAACATACCTATATAAAAACATAATAAAACATTAAACTTTTAAAAGTTTATACAGTGGTGCCCCGCAAGGCGAACGCCTCGCAAGACGGAAAACCCGCTAGACAAAAGGGTTTTCCGTTTTGGAGGCGCTTCGCAAAACGAATTTCCCTATGGGCTTGCTTCGCAAGACGAAAATGTCTTGCGAGTTCCTGCGGGTTCCCCCCCCTTTTCCCCCCTTTCCCTAAGCCGCTTAACAGCTGATCGCTAAAAGCCGCTAAACCGCTAATAGCGCTAATCCGCTAAGCTGTCAACGGGCTGTCAATGGGCTCGCTTGCTATACGAAGAGAATCGCGGAATGGATTCTTTTCGTCTTGCGTGGCACCACTGTATACAGGTCTGCTTTCATCAGGTCTTCTAACGGTTGTCTAGTTACTTATCTTCTTGGTGCGAGGGTTGCATATCTCCATACCCTCCAACATTTCTCCAGTGAAAATAGGGACACCCTACGAAAACGCAGGACATTCCAAGACCAAATCAGAAACCAGGCGGCTTCTGTAAATACGGGCCTGTCCCTGGAAAATAGGGGCATTCAGAGGGTCTGCAACTGAAACGGCTGCCCAAGCTTAGCTGGGAGGACCTAAAAAAGATCTGAATTGGTTTTTAACTTTCAACATTTATTATCTATTGAGGATTTCATGTCTCACAATTTTGAGTGCAGCTAAAATATGGTGTAGCAATATCCTGATCCCTCAGTTTTCAGAAGGATTACGTGGAACATTATTGTAGTAATGGGATAGGTTAGATTTCCAGTAGAGGATGGTGAGTTTCCACTGGTGTTGACAATGATGCTAAACCCATCTCTTGTCTGATTCAATGTTCCTATGCACACCCCACACAATTTCTATACCTGAGCCCAGGAATGTTGCTAGGTACTTAAAAGTCTAGGTGATAGAGAAAGGTGTTTCAGTGGTTGCCAGAGTAACTGTTGCCCAGCACAGGATCGTTCAGCCTTGGTTTCTGCTGCAGCTGAGCAGCCACTGAAGTTAAAGGTTCCAAAACTCCAAATGTTACTGGCCTATATTTCCCATCAATCTGATCACTGGTCTTGTTGGCTGAGGCTGCTACAAGTCCAACAACATCTGGACCCCTCCTCACCCTCTCACTATATATAAGGGTCTGGTGACTTCTGTTTCAGTGTATCTGAAGAAGTGTGCATGCACACGAAAGCTCATACTAAAAACAAACTTAGTTGGTCTCTAAGGTGCTACTAGAAGGAATTTTTTATAACATCTGGAAGATTCTCCATCCCTGCATTAAGAAATGGGGCCTGTTGCACTGATAGATAAAAAATAATAATCCCCAAATCCCTGTTTCAAAAAGTGAAAAAACACACACACATGTATGTGCATAAATATATCAGGCAAATTAGTGGTTGGGGGAGAGGGAATTAGCACTCTTGTCATAAACAACAACAACAACAGCAACAATTTATTATTTATACCCTGCCCACCTGGCTGGGTTTCCCCAGCCACTCTGGGCAGCTCCCAACAGAATAATATTAATAAAAATAAAAAAGTGATAAAACATCAAACTTTAAAAACATTAAAAACTTCCCTAAACAGGGCTGCCTTCAGATGCCCTCTAAAATTATACTTGGTCATATTCCTGTCTGCGTTGGCTATTGTGTTCTTAGTTCTCCTCATTCAACCTACTTTTTCTTTTGCTGTGTTTGAACAGGAATGAGCTCTCGGTTTCCCCCCTCTACAAGCAGTTGTAAGTGCCATCTAGGTTAATAAGTTGGTGAGAGAATTAAGGTGGATGGATGCTTCTACTCATGGCTTGGCCACATACCAGGCATATTAAGCAACATCTTCTCTTTTATTATCCAGAATACATGAGAGAAAAAAGGAACGTTCCTCTCATGGATTAGCTGGATGCAAAGGAATGGTAGGAGGAACCAGCTGGGGAATTTCTTGGGAGGGGTGGTGGGAGGGGAGGTGTCATAAGCTAAAAGCATAATAGGGCTTAGTGAGCTGGAAGAGTCTGGGCAGGAAGAAGTCCAGAAGCTGTAGCTGAAGCTGGCGAAGTGGGAGGAGAGTGGTAGAGATTAGTCAGGTTGGTAAAGAATCACAGGTGTCTCCCACTTCTGCTGAGACAAGCTCCCCTTCAGTCTTGTCTCCCAGAACCAGGAGAGGCATGAAAGGGGTGGAGGAGAGATTGGCTGCATGCAGGCGCAGTCTCCAATTGCTTGGGGAAAGCCCTGGAGAGGAGGAGACATAGACAGCTGTAGGGAGGCAGGAACCTTTAGTCTTGGTACCTGATTTCATGGAGGAAGACCCACCAGGAATGAGCTGCTGTGCTCATCAGGCCTGACACGCAGCCAAGCCTGTGGAGATTGTGTTTGTGCTAATAAAGAGTTAACTCCGACTTTGGGCGGTGTGATTACTGACCGGCACTCTCGGCATAGCTGTCAACTTACAGATTTGAAAATAAGGGACCAGCAGCCTCGAAAATAAGGGAACAGCAGCCAAAATAAGGGATTTTAGTCAACCAGCTGAAATATGAAGTTAAAAGGGACCAGATAATTTTGGAGAGCAGTGCTGGTTTTTAGCCCTTCGTTTCCAGAGGTTGCTGCTCAAGACACCAGCTGATGAAACACTGCAATTCAATAACTACAAGCAGCAACCACTTTTCGTGCAAAACGAAGTCCAAGCTACGGAGATGCTGCTGCAGTTCTGTATCTTTTCTCTCATGCTCCATCTGCAGCTCTCAGTTCCATCAGGTGGGGTGGTGGGGGAAATAGCGCCCGAAGTAAACCCGCAGATCAGACCATCTATGCTAGTCTACCACTACAAATCTATGGGAGAAGCGCTTGCGGTCCTTCCTCCGCTTTCCCCCTCTATGGTTAGCCCTTGGAACACCTGCCCATGCCTCCTCCTCCTCCTCCTCTCTCTGAACTGCTTTCTCTATGGTTGCCCTCGCTCTTCTCTCAAGGCTCCTCAGCAATTCATAGGCCACGCCAGGCTGCCCATCTCACCCAGGTCCTTCGGCGGTACAGCCGCAGTATAGCCTAGCGGGAGCGGCAGTGACAATGACAGGCAGAGGGGAGGCCCCAGGCAGAGACACTCAGTTCAGCGGCCACGAGGAGGATGCCGGTGGAAGGGCCCGAGGCTCCCGCTAGTCCCAGTGGGGAGGGGCTCCTGGGGGCCGAGGCTGGTGAGAGGAGGCCGGAGGGGGGCGGCCAGGCAGCCAAGCAACACAGTTGGAGTCTTCCTCCTCCCTGGCCGGCAGGGAGGGAGGGAGAGGAGCTGCTTCCTTTGAAACCCGGGAAATTTAAGGGACATCATCAATAAGGGACAGCAGTGGGAAACGGCGCTGGGATAAGGGAGTTTCCCACCAAATAAGGGACGGTTGACAGCTATGACTCTTGGTGACATTTCCCTTCCGCACCTGGACAAGGTGGAAGCATCCATGTGGACTTAGAACTTTGCGCCTTTTCAAATAAAATTGCTTGCAGTTGGAAAGGGACTCTGGGATCTGAGAAGCATTCGCTGTTGCCAATGTATTGCACAGACTAGACAGATGCTTTGGCCTTCCTGTTGCTGCTGGACTACAACTCCCATAATCCTCGACCATTGGGCACAGTGGCTGGGGCTTATGGGAGGTGCAGATTAGCATATTCTAGCCCACCTTCTCCAGATTAGCATATACTGAGAACACCCTGGATTAAGACTCTATCCTTCCTCATGGAGCCTGCAGGTCTGGGAATCAGTTTAGTCAAACTTCGGGGTGTGTGGGTTCTTAACTACTCAGCTACATATTAAATCAGAATTAAAATTAGCTACCAAGAAGCAACAGATTGGTGTCTGATCTTAGCTGGAGCAATCAATTTTTGGCATATTACCACCCGTGTTATTTGACAACAGAATCTGTTTGCTTGCCTTCCTAATTTAAAATGAACTTTCATCTCTAGTATAATGATATATTGAAAGATATGTTGACAGGACTCCTCTCACGTTTGCCTTTTAAAAGGCTGCCAAATAATAGATTCAACAACTTCAAGTCACAGTAGACCATTGTCAGTTTACTCAGGGTTGTTTCATTTTGTTGTTGATGGTGGTGGTAATTTAATATTGCCGTAACTTCTATCACTCCAGCTTGCTTTGTTTTTCAACTAACTTTTCTAGTAGGAGTATGGAGTCTTTCCAAAAGCTGTTTGATGAATTTTTTTTTTTTAAGTGTTTCAAATATAGATCAAATATTATCTCTCCTGCCACTAAACGAAATATTGTGACATTAATTTTCTTTAAATACTGTAATTATAATACATCTAGCATTCTCTAGAGACAGACTTGGGAGTGGTCTTGGAGATCTTCACAAATTACAATAAGATGTCTCCTAGCTCAAGCCAACCCCCTCCCCAACCTCCCCACAACATTTGCTGCAAACGCGCGCACACACTCGCTTTCTCTCTCTTAGTTCTAGTACAAAAAATAAAATAAAAATATTAGTAGCATGAGTGATCTTAAGCTTTGAACTCAGCTTTCTAATACAGAAGACTGAAGGTGGATTCCTGATCAGAGATGCAGAACCAATTTAGCAGGCATGTCCAAAGTCTGTTTGGGGGCCTAATTCGGCCCCTGTGGTAGTTTATTTCCTGGGATAAAATCCTAAAAAAAGCTCAGCAACTTCAACCCTCAAAAAAGCTCAACACCTCTGAGGTAAAATCATAGAAAAAAGCTCAACAACTTCAATCCTAAAAAAAGGTCGGCCCTCATGGCTCTTCACTTCATCAAATCTGGCCCTCTTTGAAAAAAGGTTTGGACACCCCTCCTGTATAGTCTGTGCTTGTGATATCACTTAAAGACAGCCAGACCTTCTGGGGGTGAGCCACTATGTTTTGCTTTTAACAATCGTGTTCACGTGTATGCTGAAGATCTGGACCTTGTACCAGTGCAAAGAAACACGAGCCCATCAGGGAGTTTGAAGAATCAGCGGCCTTTTAGAACGGCCATTTCCTTGCTGAGATACTGAAGAAACAACAGACTTTCCCTACAATATGCAACGGCTTTTCTAAACTTCCACGTGTTTGTGCAATAAACGTGGAGTTCCTTTTTTAAAAAAATTGGCAGGGCATCTAGCCTTCTTCCCGCAAGGTGGTGTGTGTTTCCCAGCAGTCAAATTACAATATTTGGCTGCGGGGATGCTCTTCAGTTTCTGCAAGTTGGTGCAGTCAGTGTGCTGCCATGACAATCGTGTGGAATCAATGCCATTTCATAACTAGAACAGGTGGGCAGGAGGGAGGTGGGGATCTGGATGAACTGAAGTGAGATCAACAGGGTTTCTGGCTCCCAGTGGTTTAACAATATAAATGACTCCCCTTCTCACTTGTACTGGTGCAAGGAAGAAAGTGCAGGGGGTGTGTCTGTAAAATCCAGGAGTGGATTTTATCAAGCTCCATTCAAGTTCCTGTACTCAGAACAAACCCAGGGCTCCAGATTCTTTAATTCTCAGGTGTATGGTCTTTTGCACCTCACTCCATCTGGTAGATTTGGAGATTCTAGTAAAAAAACAAAGTCCGCCTACCCTTGTAGAGGGGGAAAACAGAGAACTCGTTCCTGTTCAAACGCAGCAAGAAAAGAAAAGTAGATTGGAGGAGGATAACTAAGAACACAATAGCCAACGCCAGAAGCGGCTTAGTCATGCTGGGCACATGACCCGGAATCTGTACGCCGGTTTCCTCGGCCAATAAAGCGAGATGAGCGCTGCAACCCCAGAGTCGGTCACGACTGGACCTCATGGTCAGGGGTCCCTTTATCTTTACATCACATGAAAATGAACATATTTATGTGGGAAGTTTTAGTTTCAGTAGATCAGTCCATTAAGACTTTTATGGCAATGTAAGATCTGCTCCCCAGTTAACTGGCAGACTGAGACTGGAGGTTTATCGCAATGCAGGCTGCCCAGCCCACACTGGGTCCTTCTCCTTATATGCACAAAGAAACTTAAGGAGTGTTTCTTTCAGTTGGTGCATGGCAGATCCAATAATTTAAAGCAAAAGCCAACATTCCCCAGCTCATCTCTTGCAATCACTCAGTTGCCCAGCAGTGCGTAATACCTTTTGGGGTTTCTTCCCCAATCCTTTGAGCACTACTCAAGAGTTCTGCTTCTCACCCTTATTTATTTTGTAGATCACAACATTATGATGGGAAAAATTATGGAAAACTGACTTAAAATTTACAGATTATTCCCTATTGAAGGAGAATTACATGAAGATGATGTACAGATGGTACACAACACCAGTGCAGTTAGGGAAAATGTGCAAAACTAGTTCAAATATATGTTGGAAGTGTAAGGAAAAGGAGGGGACATTTTATCATATGTGGTGGGATTGTAAGGTAATCAAAAACTTTTGGGAAATGATATACAACAAATTGAAGAAAATGTTCCATTTAACATTTGTTTAAAAACCTGAAGCATTTTTATTAGGGATTGTAGGGAAAGACCTGCCAAAAAAGCTGAAAAGCATCT
The DNA here is from genome assembly GCF_951804945.1 of Podarcis cretensis. NCBI lineage: Eukaryota > Metazoa > Chordata > Lepidosauria > Squamata > Lacertidae > Podarcis > Podarcis cretensis. The sequence continues at coordinate 114,472,171 of NC_137172.1, read as the reverse complement.
TCATATATGCGACAACGGCCGCGAGAGTTCTGGTAGCACAAGGATGGAAGACTGAAGAAACCCCAACTAAAGAATTATGGCAAGAAAAATTGACGGACTATGCAGAACTGGCAAAACTGACATACAAGCTATGGGACAAGGATAACTGTGACTTTAAGGATGAATGGGAACCCTTTACAAAGTATCTGAAGACACAGCAAAGCAAACTGGACTGCTTGGCAGGTTTTGAATAAACATTCACAAACTTTTTATTGATAATAATCAGCTAAATAGTTTGAGGATCTATACAACTGTGTAACATGTAGAAAACAGCATTCTTAGAGAAACCAAAGACTGGAACTGAGGGACGTCGGGGGGTGGGGGTGGGTGGGTTTTGTGTGGGAGGGGGGAGGGAGGAAAAATGGGGGGGGGGACAAGGATGATATGTTTTTGGATAATATGTCTTGTTATAATTTTGAATAAAAAAAATTAGAAAAAAATATTTTGCTTGCCGTCTTGAGGAAGTAACTCACCAGTCTCTTCATTGGCATCCAGTTGTGTTGGAAACTCAGCTCCTGTCATATACTGTAATGGTTCTAGGGGGGTTGCTCGTGTGTAAGTTGGTGCCACACCTGGCTGGGTTACCTGGGTGAACCCTTTCTGTCCGGACAGCCACCCATCCGTGGCTGTCTCAATCGCTGGCAGAATCCGTCAGTGGGTGTTTCTTGAACTTCTTCCAGCATAGAAGTTCTTTGACACCCAGTCTCCTCCTACTCTCCCTGTGCGGAAGTCTTCTGCGCAGGGAGGGTGTGGGCAGCGGAGGACCCGTGCTCTCCCCACTGGTCTCCTGCGAGGAGTCCTGGAGCCTTCTCTCTGATTCCCCCATCTGCCCCCCTCCTCTACTGGTGCTACGCTGATTTCCTTCCCCAGCGGATGGGCTGCCTCTCTCCCTACTGGGACCCTCTCCAGCATCCCTCTGGAGCCTTCCCTCCGCCTCTGGCTCCGATGGCAGTTCCCTGACACATACCTTTGGCGGTTATCATTAGCTCCTGCTCTTTCTTGGAAAGATACATGCAGAGAGGCCAATGGCCTCCCATTCAGACACTGATTCATTCCACACCTGCTCAACGTCAGTCCTGCTATGCTATCCTGCCCAGATCATTTGCCATGTTCTTTGGCCTCTCAATCCCTCCCCTTCTAACTTAAAACCTTTCTCCCAGGTGCCACTATGCTCAGTTCAGTGCTAAAATTGCCCATATCTGTCCAAATGCCTACTACAAAGATATGTCGCCCATAAGAGCTAGACTGGAAAACCTGTGGCTGTGGGCATAGCCAGGGGAGCAGCTCCCCCCACAACTATTAACTAAAAGTAGAAATAAACAGAATAGTTGAAACTCAGAAAAGAGCAGCTGAAAGAGCTGAACATAGACCTAGTAAAAGAGGTGGGAATCTTTTACCCGACCACAAAAAAAGGGTCTGCTTGTCTCTCTCTTGCTCAGCCACACACTCTTTGTACCTCAGAGTGGTCATTCGGTACCTTGTGGAGAGGAAAGACCTGGCTGAGGCCGACAACGACAGGTGAGCATCTCAATTGGCTATGCTTACCGAGTGCACACAGGAAAAACTTGATTGGAAGAAAGGAGGAATTTGAGAAGAAAGTGCTGAAAAGGTTTTCAGCAAATCCAAGAAAACTCATTTTAGTTCAGATTTTTTTAAAAAATAAGATAAAAAAGTGTGATTTTTGTAATTTTGCATCAACTGCATGAGAGGTTCTCCCTGATGTGAGATAGATAGATAGACAGATAGATGATAGATAGATAGTGGTACCTCGGGTTAAATACACTTCAGGTTACAGACGCTTCAGGTTACAGACTCCGCTAACCCAGAAATAGTACCTCAGGTTAAGAACTTTGCTTCAGGATGAGAACAGAAAACATGCTCCGGTGGCGCAGCAGCAGCAGGAGGCCCCATTAGCTAAAGTGGAGCTTCAGGTTAAGAACCGTTTCAGGTTAAGAACGGACCTCCAGAACGAATTAAGTTCTTAACCTGAGGTACCACTGTATATATAATCTTCATAGTTTTCAAACGACTGAAGATCCTGACAGATTTTTCTGAGCACAAAGTGATTTCAGATAACGGTTGTCGAGACATTTCATTCCAAATCTGCTAGGCAGAGCCAGACAGAGGATGGTGACAGGTGGGTGTCCTGGCTACATCCATGCCTGTGGTCCTCCATTTGCTGTTGGACTACAACTCCCATCATCCCTGACCGCTTGCTCAGCTGACTGAGGCTGATGGGAGTTGGACTCCAACCGCATGAGACAAAACAAAGCAAGACCTGAAGGAGGTGGAATCAGTGAAATGGGAACGTAAGGGGGTGTTTACTTTCTGCTGGGAGGGAAGAGGCTGCTTTGAGTGCTCTGTGCCACCACGAAAGGGTAACGGGAAGGGCAAAGGGTGAGGAAAAGGTTCCTGCCGAGTCAAGGTGGGACATTTGATAGCTCATCGGGGAGCAGAGTCAGGTTTAATAATGTCTCTGCTAAACACAGTTAATAATTGAGGTCAGCACTCTTGGCAAGGATAACAAGAAGATAGTCTCCCAAAGTGTGGACTGATGGCACGAAGGGCACGCTGTTCAGAAAACACAGGTGGCAGTTAAGAGCGTTGGCTGAGGTATTCTGTTCTGAACGCAGCTGGGTCAAAGAGGAGGCTGAGCAAGAGCACGTGGTCCTTAGGCCATCCTCTGCTCCTGGATCAGGAAGCAGAACAGAGGTATGTTCTCCCCACAGCTTGAATAGGCTTTGTGTAATTTGATTATTTTTTGCTCTAGGCAAGATGTTATGTACTGAGTTGAATAGGATCCAAACTGCAGCAGTCTGATTGGTCCTAGAACAATGCAGCAGTATGATTGGTTGGCAGGAACCACCCAATCATGCTCCAGATATAAGTGAATCCACAACCTGATTGGCTTACAGTAGAATTCCAGAATTAGCCAATCATGTGCAGCCCATTGTGTAAATAATGTATATAAAGCAGATACTGGGAGGGGACATTCATTCATTCCTCCTCACCACTATGAGCTGAATAAAGAGCATGAAATCACTTTGCGACTCTGAGTATATTTCACAAGAAGAGCCCCATCAATAAAAGGCACCACTTTGTTCATGCCTAGGTCACATGCACGCCATCCAGACACGTTTAAAGCCAGTGTGGTATAGTGGTTAAAAGCAGTGGACTCGTAATCTGGTGAACTGGGTTCGCTTCTCCGCTCCTCCACATGCAGCTGCTGGGTGACCTTGGGCCAGTCACACTTCTCTGAAGTCTCTCAGCCCCACTCACCTCACAGAGTGTTTGTTGTGGGGGAGGAAGGGAAAGGAGAATGTTAGCCGCTTTGAGACTCCTTCGGGTAGTGATAAAGCGGGATATCAAATCCAAACTCTTCTTCTTCTTCACATGGTTTTCCCCCACAGAATCTTGGGAACTGTAGTTTGTTAAGGGGCTTGGAACGGAAGCTCTGGGATGGGTGAACTACAGTTCACCGGACTCTCTGAGGGAAGCCATCAGAGACGGATTACCAAATAGGCAGAGTAGGCACCAACCTACGGGCCCCATACCTTTTAGGGGGCCTACAATAATGGATCAAAACAATATTGATCCATTGAAACTGTTAGTTGGTAAAAAAATAAATACAAATGTATTAGGAGATCGTTTGTGAGGGCCCCCCAAGACTTCAACTGCCTAGGGTTCTCCAGAGGGTTTAATCCAGCACTGGAAGCCATGTGCTTTCAATGCACAGCGTGGATGTGGCCCTACAGCTCCTTCCCACTTTGAATTTGCAAGGTGACTTTGCAAGTGAATTGTGGTTCCCATCTTCATGCTTCCTTGTAACATCTGAAATGCGAGATTATACATCTCTCCAGGTGCTCTTCAGTGTTCAACTCCTTCTGCTTTCTGGTAAGCATTATTAAAAGCAGCAACCAAAATCTCCAAGAAAATGTTCCGTAAGATTCGTATAGCACTTTGTGTTTGTATTTCAGGCATCATTTCATTTGTTACAAGAGCTTAATTTCCAACCAATTCGTCCAGGACCTCAGAGTCTTTTCTTTTCCAACTGCTGCCCTGCCCAATGCAAAGCCAGCTGAAATCAAGCAGATCACTTGCTGGACTTGGAATGCAAGTTCAATTTGCGTATTGAGCTGTGATCAGGGACACCCAGGTCCAAAGATTCACCTCTTAGCCACAAAGTTCTCTGGGAGACCTCAGGCCAACCATTTTCTTTCAACCTACCTTTCAACCTACCTCAGAGGGTTTGTGTGGGATAAATAACTCGCTGTAACAACTATCTGTGAAAAAAGGAGGCTTGTAACCTACCGCTACAGAAAACAAATAGTTTAGCGTTTTTGTTCAAGGAATGACACGTGCCTGTCTCCTAGATCAAGCCAGCAGATTTAGCCAAGTATGCCTGAAGTTAGAAATTATCACCTTTTGATGGTGGGTGAGATCTGGAGAGTACAGGAACGTGTGTGGGGAAAGTATAGAAAAGAAAAGGTGGGGCTTTGCATGTTGCTATTGAAAGGAAAGACAGGGACAAACAATCATGTTTGAACAAGATGTCTTCTGGTGTTAAGTCAGGACTCCTTCAAGCCTGAGTCAGCATAAGAGAGGCAGAGGCAATTTTAGTAGCTGCTACAGTATGGATTTGGGATGTGGGTCTCTCTTGGGCGTTGCAGGAGGAAGGTGTGTCTCATCTAGGCATCAATACTGACTCACTGTTTGTAACAGCCCTCCAGATGTTGCGGGAATCCAGCTGCCAGTAGTCCCAGTTGACATGGCCTGCGGCCAAGGATGATAGTCCAGCAACATACTGGAGAGCCTCAGGTTGATCCAGAAGGTATTTTCCCCAGTGTCATAATAAAGAAGAGATTTGCTTTGATCGTCTCTGAAGAATTAAATGCAGTTTCCCTATATTGTAACCTTCTCAGTTACAATGCGTTTGGATACAGCACGGGAGAATAATATGGCTGCATGCAGTGGCATAGCGGGGAGAGGACTGGCCCTGGGTGCAAAATTCTGAGGGGGCACAACCAGGCCCCCCAGGTGTGGCTTCCACTGGGGTCTACGCCCCAGCCAGCATGGTCAATGGTCAAGGATGATGGAAGTTGTAGTTCAGCAACATCTGGTTCCATAGCTGTCAACTAACAGATTTGAAAATAAGGGACCAGCAGCCTTGAAAATAAGGGATCAGCAGCCAAAATAAGGGATTTTCAGAGCACAGGTATGTTCAACTTCTGAGCCCCTCTGAGCCAAAGGCAGAAAGCCCAACCAACAGCCAAACGAAGCCTCAAGCGACGGTTCCCACAGCGCAGCAACCCGGCAAAGGGGATGCAGCAAAGAAAACCACCGTCACCTCTCTGCTGGGAAGCACTGAGCAAAGGCAACTCCCAGGCAACGTGGCCAATTTGATTGGCACAAGGCATTCAAGCTCCACCCCCCAGTCGTTCTTAGACTCCTTATTGGGTGAGCAACGCAGCCAGGCAACACAGTTGGAGCCTCCCTCCTCCCTGGCCGGCAGGGAGGGAGGGAGAGGAGCTGCTTCCTTTGAAACCCGGGAAATTTAAGGGACATCATCAATAAGGGACAGCAGTAGTACACAGCGCTGGGATAAGGGACTTTCCCGCCAAATAAGGGACAGTTGACAGCTATGTCTGGTTCACACCATGTTGGTTGTCCTTGATATAGTTAGTAAGTTCTAACTTATATGGCAGCCTCTAAACTTTGGCACTCCTTCTCTCAGAAGTGTGCCGGACACCTTCATTGTATAACTTTCATCATATGCTAAAGACAAAGCTCCTTACCCTGTCCTTTAACACCTGCTTTACATATGACCCACCCTATTCTTCTGGTTATGCATTGTTTCAACTTGCATAAACTTGCATTTTTATATTGCGCCAAATAGGGATAGAGGAGAAACTCAATTCTGTTCACATTAAATGGCAACTTAACCAAACTTCTGTTTTCTGAAATGATACGTGAACTGAAACACAGCCACCCTTTTTGCACTTCTCTGAATTTTGCAATGCAGTTCTCCAGACAAGTAATTTATACAAAATGCAGATAGGGTGCATATAAATGCAGACATTAGTGAAAATAACATACAAAAATGCACTATATTAGGGGAAGTACTTTTGCAAAAATGTGTATAATCAGCAAAAACAAAACAAAACCGTGCAAAACTGTGTAGATTAGGAGAAATTCACATTGAAATGTTGCTGAATTTTCAGAAGGACTATCTTTAAAATGAAAAAAATCACCAACTGATGTGGAGAGTCAAACTCAAGACTTGGGGGGGGGGGGAAGAAAAACAAACAAACATTCCAAAAATTGACAGATTCACTCATCCCTAGTTGTAAACCACCTTGGGCCCATATGGCATAGGACAGTTAAGAATTCAAATTAATAAAAATAATATCATTAGTAACTGCTGTTTTACTCCTGTTGTCCCACAACCATGATATCCTAGGGATTGTAATCAGTGCCTTTTTATATTCTTTTATGGTGCAATCCTGTATATATCTACTCAGAAGTAAGGCCCACTCAGTTAATGCAAGTTCCTCTCAGGTCAGCGGTATAGGATTGCAGTCTTAACAATCTGGTATTGCTGACTGTGTCTTGTCGACAGTATACACACACAAATTTCATCCCCCCTCCCATCTAGATAAGAAATGGAAAAAGAGAATAAACAAAGCAAATACTTTACCCTTTACGGAGCCATTGAAAGCTCTTAAGCTGATACCCTCCTGATAGTTCATTTACAGTGCAATTCTATGCGCATTTACTCAGAAGGAACCAAATGGGACTTGTTCTGTAGGAAGAGGCCCAGTATGGTGCGAATGACCACTGAATACAAAACCCATGCAGCTGGACTTGGTTTTAAGACTAAAAGGGTTGGTTTCTCTCCCACAACCGATAACTCAAAACCATTCACACATCAATAAGGGCAAATGAAGAGTTATCCCTGCAAATGCTCCCATCTCTCACTCCGCAGCACCAGATTTTACACAGGCTGCATTCCTATGTACACTTTTCTGAATGTAAGCCCCATTAAACACAGCAGGACTTGCTTCTGAATAGATATGCCTGGGTTTGTGCTGTTAAGGAGTCAAGAGCTGCAAACCCTCATTAGAAGCATGTGTAAAAAGGCTCTCTGGTCAATACTTTGAAGAGAAGCTACAACATCAATAAGGCGTGGTGGGGGCAGATGCTTGGATCACTTGAAATAGTCCCTTGAAATAGACATTTCCACCACTGTTGAAGTGCCTTTATGTGGGGCTACCTTTGAAGGTGACCTGGAAACTACAACTAATCCAAAATGCGGCAGCTAGACTGGTGACTGGGAGCAGCCGCCAAGACCATATAACACCGGTCTCGAAAGACCTGCACTGGCTCCCAGTATGTTTCCGAGCACAACTCAAAGTGTTGGTGCTGACCTTTAAAGCCCTAAACGGCCTCGGTCCAGTACACCTGAAGGAGCATCTCCACCCCCATCATTCTGCCCGGACACTGAGGTCCAGCGCCGAGGGCCTTCTGGTGGTTCCCTCGCGGCAAGAAGCCAAGTTACAGGGAACCAGACAGAGGGCCTTCTCGGTAGTGGCACCCGCCCTGTGGAACACCCTCCCACCAGATGTCAAAGAGGAAAAATAACTACCAAACTTTTAGAAGACATCTAAAGGCAACCCTGTTTAGGGAAGCTTTTAATGTTTAATAGATTATTGTATTTTAGTGTTTTGTTGGAAGCCACTCAGAGTAACTGGGGAAACCCAGCCAGATGGGTGGGGTATAAATAATAAATTATTATTATTATTATTATTATTATTATTATTATTATTATTATTATTGTTGTTATTCTGGGGAAAGGTTTTAAACCATTACAGTTTCCTTTCACTTTCTGAAATGCTGAGCTAGATCCAAGTTCAAACCACATTATGTGAAGTTCTCTGTTTGTTTACCCCCCAAAGCAGGTTCATAAGGGTGATTTTGAGCTGAAGGGGATTGAATGAGAGGGGAAGGGGTTAAGCCACTTCCCTACTCTCTACTCCTTCTGTTCAGATCCAACATGCCTCCTACAAGACAAAGGCACGGTTAACTGGTTTGTTTGTCTCGTTGTGTGGGGTTCAACCCCTTCTAGGATAGTGTGTTCCCTAAAGGACCAGGACTGCAGTATGTTGGTGCTTTTATGGCCCAACATTGGCATTTGAGGAACAAGCAGCCATGATAGCTCAGTCTCCATGTTAGCTGCATAGGACAACATACTGCCTGTGACCTTATTAAGACAGAGATAGGCTTGTTACATTGACTTATTTGCTTGGGTTACTGAAATGCATTCATTCATTAAAAGATGCCTGCTTCTTGGGAGGAAAGCAGTGAGAAACCTAGACAGCATCTTGAAAAGCAGAGACCTCAACCTTGCCAACAAAGGTCTGTATAGTTAAAGCTATGGTTTTCCCAGTAATGATGTATGGAAGTGAGAGCTGGACCATAAAGAAGGCTGATCGCCAAAGAATTGCTGCTTTTGAATTATGGTGTTGGAGGAGACTCTTGAGAGTCCCATGGACTGCAAGAAGATCAAACCTATCCATTCTGAAGGAAATCAGCCCTGAGTGCTCACTGGAAGGACAGATCCTGAAGCTGAGGCTCCAATATTTTGGCCACCTCATGAGAAGAGAAGACTCCCTGGAAAAGACCCTGATGTTGGGAAAGATGGAGGGCACAAGAAGAAGGGGACGACAGAGGACGAGATGGTAGGACAGTGTTGTCAAAGCTACCAGCATGAGTTTGACCAAACTGCGGGAGGCAGTGGAAGACAGGAGTGCCTGGCGTGCTCTGGTCCATGGGGTCACGAAGAGTCGGACATGACTAAACGACTAAACAACAACAAAGCTGCCCTTCATCAGCTTCACTGATCCCCATGTGGGTTTCATCTTAACACACTCTAAGCCCATAAAAAGGTAAAGGTAAAGGTACCCCTGCCCGTACGGGCCAGTCGTGACCGACTCTGGGGTTGTGTTCTCATCTCACTTAAGAGGCCGGGAGTCACGTGGCCAGTGTGACTAAGCTGCTCTGGCGAGCCAGCACCAGCGCAGCACACGGAAACACCGTTTACCTTCCCGCTATAAAGCGGTACCTATTTATCTACTTGCACTTAGGGCTGCTTTCGAACTGCTAGGTGGGCAGGAGCTGGGACCGAACGACGGGAGCTCACCCCGCCGCGGGGATTCGAACCACCGACCATACAATCGGCAAGTCCTAGGCACTGAGGTTTTACCCACAGCGCCACCCGTGTCCCTAGCTCATACAATAAAACAATAAAGAACAACAAACACCACCACAATATTCAGAATGCTGGTGTCCATCACCAGCTGCCAAGCTCCCCTCACAAGCCTGGATGAAAAGATACCATTTTAGGTAAGTAACAAAGGGGAGAGAATTCTACTACCAAGGTCACACCACAAAAAAGACCCTCATGGTGGCAGGAGCAGAAAGAGGTTCTCTCCTGGAACATGTCAAGTGGTAATTATGAAGTTTGGCAACATCTCTAGAGGCAGGAAGACTAAATTCAGGAACCAGTCCACAAAGAAATATCCCTGGGCAACCTAGAGTTACAGAATGGCAGAAAGGCACAGAGGGAGAAGAAATCAATGCAAGGCTGCAATGGCTGTCAATAGTTCTACAAAAAGGGTTGCAGTGGAGAATGAACATGGCATTACATACGGTCTGCCCTGGGAGCTATATAGAAACCAGTATCCCAGGTTATTTGAAAGGCTAGCCATGCCAGAATTGTAGAGTCAAATATGTACTGGAAGGTTTCCAAGATGATGAAGCTTTACAAATTATATTAGGTTACGGCAGTCAACAAAAAGAGGATTGTACTGAGCTCAACCAGTCCTCAATCGTTTCCTGTTAAGAGTCTAGAAGTGAAAATGTACTAAAACATTCCCTTTCATGTCATGCTTGTTATAAAGCTGCGGTACACTGGAGAACACTTTTATAATCTCCATAACAAAATGATGAGATTAATAAAACTCTTACTTTGGAGAGAGTCCTCTTACAGTCAGCAGAAAAACTTGGAGAATTACCACAAGCGATGGAACTGTGGCTTACAGTATGTAACGAAAGCCAGAAGGACTCAAATTTGGAATTTTAATTTAGTCATAGGATTCATATGCATTCGAGTCAGGTGAGTGCAATAATTTGGATTTTTGCCTTCCTTTTTTCTGGCTATACCACTTTCCAACATCAGCACAAACAGTGCACACAGCAAACATGATATTTGATTGGAGAAAGGACCGCAAATCAGTAGTAAAGGTAAAGGTAAAGGGACCCTGACCATTAGGTTCACTCGTGGGGTTGTGACGCTCATCTTCCTTTATTGGCCAAGGGAGCCAGTGTACAGCTTCCAGGTCACGTGGCCAGCATGACTAAACTGCTTCTGGTGAACCAGAACAGTGCACAGAAACACCGTTTACCTTCCCGCCAGAGTGGTACCTATTTATCTACTTGCACTTTGACGTGCTTTTGAACTGCTAGGTTGGCAGGAGCAGGGACCAAACAACGGGAGCTCACCCCATCACAGGGATTTGAACTGCCGACCTTCTGATCAGCAAGTCCTAGGCTCTGTGATTTAACCCACAGCGCCACCCGCGTCCCAAATCAGTAGTAGTAGTAGTCATAATAATAATAATAATAATAATAATAATAATAATAATAATTTTATTATTTATACCCTGTCCATCTGACTGGGTTTCCCCAGCCACCACTGTTTTGTTTTGTTTTGTTTTGTTTTGTTTTGTTTGCATGTGAAAGGTCCCAGGTTCAACCCCTGACACCTCCAGGTAGGGCTGAGAAAGGCTTGCTGTCTGAAACATGGGAGAGTCCCTGCCAGTCCCTGTTGACAAGACTGGGCTAAATGGACCATTGGCCTGATATAATAATACCATATTTTTTGCTCTATAAGACTCACTTTTTCCCTCCTAAAAAGTAAGGGGAAATGTGTGTGCGTCTTATGGAGCAAATGCAGGCTGCGCAGCTATCCCAGAAGCCAGAACAGCAAGAGGGATTGCTCTTGCTGTTCTGGCTTCTGAGATTCAGAATATTTTTTTTCTTGTTTTCCTCCTCCAAAAACTAGGTGTGTCTTGTGGTCTGGTGCATCTTATAGAGCTAAAAATAGGGTAGTAATAATTTTTTTTTATTTGTACCCCGCCCTCCCCGGCCGGAGCCGGGCTCAGGGCAGCTAACATCATAAAACTAACACAGTATACAAAAAACATAAGAACATAAAAACAGGCAATCAATTAATTAAAACAAATCTTAAAATTAGTTCAGAGCAAATTAAAATCTGGACAGATGGCAGTCCACAGGTAAAATTGAGAGTGGTTCATATTCTCCAGGGCCAACTGATATGGTATAAGGTCGCTGTTTTGCAAGCTCCTCGAGGCAAACCTGGGATTGGGATTAAAAAATTGGAAGACTGGTAAACCAAAAAGTTTGCATTCTGTATGTATTGCATATTGATAGGGGTGGTGTGTCCCATTTTGCTGACTGAGGTAGAATGCGAATGTGCTGCAGCTAGAATTTTACACGCACAGAAATGGAAAGGCGAAGAGACTCCAACTAAGGGAGAATGGCTTATAAAATTGAAGGGACTATTCAGAAATGGCTAATCTGACTGCTAAAATAAGAGGACAAAATGATAATATCTTCACAGAAGAATGGAGGTCACTTGTGAATTACCTATTGAACTATCATTCTTACATGAAATCACATGCAGGATATCAGCAATGGAAGAATGGACTTTGGGAGCTTAAAAAGGAAATATAGATGTGTTGTAATGCAGCTATTATGGGGGAATTAAAAAAAAAAACCACCAGGGAAGGAGGAATGGGAAGTCAAGGAAAAAATGTGTAACAAAAAAAATATATGATAGATATGATTGGAGTTGCATAATAATTTGGAAGATTTAATAAAAATCATTATTTAGAAAATGAGATGTGAATGTGCTTCTTCCACCGCCTGAGGCAGCTCATGGAGAGCCAATTGATGCAGGACACAAGAGTGCAGTGGGAATTTATTTTTGCCTGCATTTCTACAGGTTGCAAGTGTTTGCAGACCAAGCTTTTAATTCTCCCTGTGTAGAAAGTTCCCTGCATGCAGTGAGTTACACTGAACCTCAAATTGCAAATTCTTCCAGAAAATTAAATGTTAATTGTAAAAACGGAAATGCTTCAGCAAGATACAAGTAGTACCAAAACAATCCTCCTCTTGCACGGCACAGTAGCCTGCAGGCCTTTAATTGGAGGTATGAAAAGCAAGCTGTCCACACCGACAGCTGCCTAGATAATGCCAAACAAGACGTGAAGGCTGCAAGGCTAACCTCTTGCAAGCACATTTGATCCCCTTGCTTGAGCCTTGCTTCGGTAACACACCTCGGGCAGGATGTGCTGTTAAATGATTCAGGCCAGGAGAGATTTGCAGCCCTGGAAAAGTAAAGCGTGTTTGTGTGTGTGATGCATGCGCATGAGAAAAGACAACACGGCAGCAAAGAATTCAAAGTGAAAAGCCAAACATCCTCCAGGGTGTGAGCAATACTCTTAAACCAAAGAAAGGAAATTGCAAAGGTTCAAGAGAGAAAGAGAGAGAGAGAGAGAGAGAGTGCAGACCCGGGAGCTCTCTCTGTAATTTGTCCCACTCCTAAATTATGTATCACAATATATATGGAAATTAAACCCTCAAGTATGACATACAATAAATAATTTAGAATGTCTCTTTCATCAAGTGTGTGCTGGCTTCTAAGATATTGATACTTCATTTTAGCATCAACGTCCAGCACGTTCTCAGCCTGCCGCCATGTGGAATTCCTCATTTAATGACACCCGGGCATCCCTTTAACTTGCTGCACCCCCTTAAATGGCATTTGGTTGTTTGGAACAGAGTAGGGTGAGAGAGAGAGAGAGAGAGAGAGAGAGAGAGAGAGAGAGAGAGAGAGAGACTCTGTCTGCATTCAGATATTGCTGGATTAACACTGTTCTAGCTTACCCGCCTTGGAAAGCACAGCTCTTTGGGGAGAAAGGGAGAGGTACAAAACCAACCACTTCTTCTTGGCAAATTTAGAGTTGCTATTTCTGCCCAACTGCCCTGGCCAGGGTGGGAGGGAACCAACAGGATGTGCTATTACTAAGTATCAGCAACGGTCATCAAATAGGAAGCACCTTCAGACGTCAGGTAGTGGTGGTGGTGAGAAAACAAGAGAGCACTTTGTGTTTGTAAGAAACCAGGAGTATCTAGTGGTTTGGATTCTAGTGGTCTAGATTTATTCAGGTAAGCAGCAGAGAGAGGGAGCTCCACACTTCCACTCATAAGTGGGTTCAGCAAACAGAGCTGTCCCCCTGCACTTGAAATCAGAAATCAGCAGATCTTAGAATTATCTAATCTGTAAACCAGCCCTTCAAAACGCATCAAGAAGAGTTAACTGTACTAAGTCAAACTCACGAAGTTTGCCTGAAAAATGGCTGAGCAGTGTGTTTTATAGCAACCAAACATGAGCAATGTGGTGATGGGTTTAGCACTTGCTCATAGAATGATGGCTGCCGGGTTACTTAAGTGTGGGATTCAATTTTTTACCTTCCATGATGTTTCACCAGCCCCAAGGTACCAAACTTTCTAAGATTGAAGCGGGTTTTCCAAATACCTTTCTCTCCATATTTGCACAGTACAAACAAAATACCAAACTTTGTGTATAATCATGCTGGCCTTGTCTCTCAGGACTGGACTCTTTAAACCAGTGGTAAAACACTTAGTACCTCATTACGGTTTGGTTTAGATGGGTAAATGAAGAGATAAAAGAACACTTTGTTCAAGCTATCACCTGCTCAAAGAGGCTGATAGCAGACAGTGTTTAGTTTCACCCAAGTGTTAGAGACGAATGATGGGTTTGAGGACAGAATACTTGTAGAAGACATTGTGTTAAGCAAGCTTTGTTAGGAACAAACAAGGACTGCCAAAGTTATATGGGATGAATGGGAAGACCTTGCCAAGCAAACACCCAAATGCCAGGATTTGTTTTGTCACCAATTGGGAACAGTTGATTTCATAGAAGGCAGCACAAAAATGTCTGGGTGCTGGATGTGAACACAAAGACTATGAACTGTTAATACAGCTCTAGAGAAGGTTAATTCTTAGACACATTTGGGGAAATGTTTACACTTAGGGGGAGGGATGAGTTAGGGCTCTTGCATAAGGTGCTGGTGCTGGAACATCAGGTATTTTATGTTTCCTTGTTATCCATATTCAAGGAGGATGAGTTTGTACTGGAACAGGATCAGAGAATTATAGGAATGGCCCATTTATCTTCCTAACAAAAATCCCAAGGGTTTGGACTGTTTGCCTTATAAGAGGAGGCTGAGAGAATAGAGTTGCAATTGGTACATAATGAAGAAGAATGATTTGTAGTCAAGATGACAGTATGTACCAGAACTACTACAAATTGGAATTTGACCAACTTAGCGATATCTTGGGGGACCAGTTCACAATTTGAGAACAGCTCCCTGAAGCAGTGGAAAATAGAGAGACCCCCAACACTAGACATCAAGGAAAAGGAGTTCTAGTCTAGTCTCTGACATCTAGTTTTCTATGTGGGAGGGTGTGGAATAGCTTTTCATTATATGAGCTTCCACCTTTGGTCTCAAGTGGAACAAGTTGACTTCCTGAGTCAACGTCTGTCTGCAGCTACAATTATCATGAACCACAAATGAGCAGTTCTGAGCCAAAGGTATATAGGGGAAGAAATGGAGAAATTTCAACACAATTTCAGAGCATTCGTCGAGTTTTACATAGGATTCCAGCTTACAAACGAAGTCTCCTGGTAACAGGCTATCTGAGATATCAAGAAGATTGTGACCCTTCAAGTTCCTTTAAACCATCAACTTTGTCAATACATGGTGTATTTGCAAAGGCCTGTAGTTCTGACAAAATGTTTGCTGTGGTTAACAAACGATTTAGACCCCAACTTGCCCAAGTTTAGAGAAGCTGGAGGCAGATGCGGACACTGAGAAAAGAAGAGACAAAGATGTGGGCTTTCTTTTGTTTAGGTAAAGTAGCTGAGCAAAGTGAATACTCAGTAAAACAAACAAAACACCTCACATTACTGTAGCAAGGTCCTAAGAACTAAACATGTAGCAAAAGCTATGCATCAGATACAGTGGTGCCCCGCAAGACGAATGCCTCGCAAGATGGAAAACTCGCTAGACGAAAGAGTTTTCCGTTTTGGAGGTGCTTCGCAAAACGAATTTCCTATGGGCTTGCTTCGCAAGACGAAAATGTCTTGCGAGTTCCTGCGGGTTCCCCCCCCTTTTTCTAAGCCGCTAAGCCGCTTATCCGCTTATCCGCTTATCCGCTAAAAGCCGCTAAAAGCCGCTAAACCGCTAATAGCGCTAATCCGCTAAGCCGTCAATGGGCTTGCTTCGCAAGATGAAAAAACCGCTAGACGAAGAGACTCGTGGAACGGATTCTTTTCGTCTTGCGAGGCACCACTGTAACAGGGTGTGCAAATTTAAGAGGGTTAGCCCTGTGAACCTCTTGTGGCAAATACAAAGCCTTCATGACACTCAGAAAAAAGGAACAGAATATATATACTACGGTATATTAATTGTTCCCCGTGCCAACTACCTCCATTCAGTTTCGCTAGGAGCAAATGCACCTTTGGAATTGTGTCTAATAAGAATAAGCACATGACTAATCCAATTCTGGAAGGAGAGGCTGGGTAAGAAATCATAGCTCCATCAGAACAATTGCTTGCAGAGTACACAAAAGCAGTCATGATTTTACAGAAGTTCTCTCCTCAAACACTGAAAGTACTCATCTCTGTCTCACAAACAAAAACCTGATAATGTAGACAAGTCTTGAAAAACAGAACATATGACCTGGTCTCAAGACATGCAATGGGAACCACATATCAATGGGAACCATGTTTAAAATGTGTCAGGGGCAACTTCATTACTCTCTTGTATGTAACACACATATTTCAGACAGAAAAATGTCTTCCTGTTCATTAGACACATCTCGATACCAATACTAGTGGAATCTGGAGGACATCCAGAAACCTGACGTCTTCATCTGGTGTTGCTTATGCCAACATTGAAATATTCACAGACCTAAGAGCCAGAGTGAGTATTTCTAGCTCATACACTGCTTCATTTGATATAAATGAGAACCTTGTTATTGATTTCAGTGTAGAATCAAACCACATTTTAAACTCAGTAGTGCAACGTATGTTGGCAATAGCCATTTTCCTAGACGTCAGAAGCAGCAGCAAAAGAGGCCATTTTTATTCTACTTCAGCAAAAGCAATTCATTCATTTCTGACGTCGAATGCAACAGCATATGGTACATTTGGCTGCTTAAAGGAGCAATGAAAGTTGGTATTTAGTTCCGAAGGTGTTGCGACAGATACAAACAGTGGAAATTGCAAGTCACAATGCATCTTGAAATAAGTTGAGCTTTAGTTTATTTATGCAGTGGTACCTCAGGTTACATACGCTTCAGGTTACAGACTCCACTAACCCAGAAATAGTGCTTCAGGTTAAGAACTTTGCTTCAGGATGAGAACAGAAATCGTGCTCTGGCAGTGTGGTGGCAGCAGGAGGCCAAATTAGCTAAAGTGGTGCTTCAGGTTAAGAACAGTTTCAGGTTAAGAACGGACCTCTGGAACGAATTAAGTACTTAACCTGAGGTACCACTGTACGCTGCTTTTCTAAAGTACACCATGTCCATTGTTGATCAGAACAAACATGGGGTTGCGTCTGAGTACATGAAATTGAGAGAAGGTCCATTGAGTCTCCTAGGGTGAGAGACTAGGAAAAGAAGTTGGCTCCCAGGTGGTACAGTCTACCTCTCTGTATGTGGATATATATGATATAAATATGGTAAAGGGCCTTACGGGTCTTCTTTTTCTTCTGGTTTTTTAATAAAAATATTCTTGTTCTGTAGACTAGTTTGATTCTTAATGTATTTTATCTTGAAAGTTGTCAACAAAAAACTTTTTTTTTTTAAAGTCCACTGAAATCTATGGACTTGAGTTAGCAGGATATAATCCATTAACTTAACTTTTTTAAAACGTTGCCAAACGTATCAATGAGTTCAAATGAGAAAAAACATAGGATAGTTTCAGTATTCTAACAAAATAGTCTGGATTTCAAACACAACAAGCACCAAGAGCAAAATCAAAAGGAACAGACTAAAAAGAAAATATATATGAAAATATACTACTGTTTCTACTTTCACTGATTTTGTATTCTGTATCTCATCTTTCTTCCATAATGGAACCCAAGGTGGCATACACATGAATTTCAGAAAGTCTTTCATCTGAGCACTGGCCAGGAGGTTCAAATGTTTCAAAATGGCTGCCTCAAACACCAGCCTTTAGGAAAGAATACATTCAGCCACAGCAGATGTCATGGACTGGCTGGATGCAGAAGAATGGTGGGAGGCACCCGCTGGGGAACCCCCAAAGGAACCCCCAGGGGAAGAAGACTCAGAACCAGGGCATTGGTGGTGAGATGAATGGAGATGGGCTGCTGAAGAATTGAGGGAGTCTCCATCTCCCACTGCTACCAACTCCCTTGCCCCCGGTCTCCCAAAACACACAGAGGAAAAGAAGATTGCAGAGCAACAAGAGGCAAGACCATGAAGCCTTAGGCTGCTGGGGAAGGAACAAGGGGAGGAGCCTTATAGAGTGGGAAGGCAGGGACCTTCAGTCCTTGCAACTGTTTCATTGGGGAAAGACCTAACCGGAAGGGTTGCTGAGACCCCCTAGGACTGAGCTATTTTGTTTCTTTGAATAAAGAGTTAACCACTGACATCAGGTGCCTTGTTGTTTTCTTGGTGGTAAAAGGTAAAGGTAAAGGACCCCTAGACGGTTAAGTCCAGTCAAAGGCGACTATGAGGTTACAGAGCTCATCTCACTTTCAGGCTGAGGGAGCCGGCCTTTGTCCACAGACAGCTTTCCAGGCCATGCGGCCAGCAGGACTAAACCTCTACTGGAGTACAGAGGACCATGACGAAACCAGAGCACACGCAAATTCCATTTTCCTTCCCGCCACAGTGGTACCTATTTATCTACTTGCACTGGTGTGCTTTTGAACTGCTAGGTTGGTAGGAGCTGGGATAGAGCAACGGGAGCTCACCCCGTCACACGGATTCGAACCGCCAATCTTCTGATCAGCAAGCCCAAGAGGCTCAGTGGTTTAGACCACAGCGCCACCTGCATTTATTGGTGACCTAGGCCTGGCTCCTGACATCAGACAATCTAAGAAAGGCCATGATTGCATCTACACTACAGCCACTGAAACTTAAGAGTCCTAGTCAAGATTAACGGATCCATCAGATGGTTTCTCTTTGGAGAAGACTGAAGAGCAAATTCAACACAAGAGATAATTAGCTAACCACTTACACCAAGGATGGGAAGCCTATCTTAGCTGAAGGGCTGCATTTTGAAAACAGCTCTTAATAGCTGACAGAATTTGTTACAAGCTTAAAATAAAGTGCTCTTCATAACTTTGGAATGTGTAAAATATGAAATATGGGCCTGTTGACTGTCAAATACTGCTTACCAATACATGTAATCTATCAAATGCTGAAATGCCATTTAATGTCAAAGATCAATAGATTATATTGATACACAGCAAATATCCAGTGAATACTCAACCTCAAAATCTAGAGAGAAGAATTATAAATGGGAGTTTGGTCCAACTCTAGTGGACAACCCCGCAAGAATGCAATCAATGAGCAAGCAAATGCATTTGTTTAAACACTAAATGCAACAGCTTAAGTGGCTTATGTAGGGACTTGCCTAGGACTTGCCGATCAGAAGGTCGGTGGTTCGAATCCCTGCAATGGGGTGAGCTCCTGTTGCTCGGTCCCGGCTCCTGCCAATATTAAAACTTTTTAGCTGCTTGTTGAACAGAAAAAGGTCTCCAAGTGTACATGTCGGCAATAGGGTGCCTTTTTAGGCACTGATTTATGAGCTTTGTTTTGCTGCTATCTAAATTTCCGAACAGCAATTCCTGGACCATCTTATTCACTTGCATTCCTTTAAATCATCCGGGTTTTCTTCACTGCCCTTAAAGCACTTGCCAAGTTGTCTTCTATGCCAGTACCATGCAATAATGCTTTGGAGTTAAATAAGGAATGTCTCTTGGTATGTTAAAGACACTTTTTATGCTGCTTTAACTTAATGTCTGGGATGCGGGTGGTGCTGTGGGTTAAACCACAGAGCCTAGGACTTGCCGATCAGAAGGTCGGCGGTTCGAATCCTCGTGACAGGATGAGCTCCCATTGCTCGGTCCCTGCTCCTGCCAACCTAGCAGTTTGAAAGCACGTCAAAGTGCAAGTAGATAAATAGGTACCACTCCGGCGGGAAGGTAAACGGCGTTTCCGTGTGCTGCTCTGGTTCACCAGAAACGGCTTAGTCCTGCTGGCCACCTGACCCGGCCAATAAAGCAAGATGAGCGCCGCAACCCCAGAGTCGGTCACAACTGGACCTAATGGTCAGGGGTCCCTTTACCTTTTTTAAGTGGCTTATGTACTGTGCTGCCTAAATACCTATATCTGCTCAACTTCCAGCTGTTTCATATGGATAGATCAGCAGTTTCACAGCTTGAAGGCACTCATTAAACACATCTAGCACACGCCAGTATTTGCCAAACAGTCCTGAATGACAGCAAATGGCCTGACCCCCTAACCCCGGGTACTCCATAAATCTGCCGAGCATGCTATTTACACTTTTCTGCTATTACCCAGTGTAGGTGCTCCAACAAAATATCCTATATTGCCTTGCCATTGAGAGGACCAGTTCAGCATTACAGCCAGCAAGCACCTTCTAGCTATTTAAATGACACCAAAAACATGTGCCCATAACACAAGAGGAATTTTAACATTGCTGCATGGCTGTTGAAGCAACTTTACACTAGACCGGCTGCAACTGCTTTCCCATTGCCACCATTTAACAACCCTTGGGAAAAGTAGAAAGGGCAAAAACCCAAGAGCTGAAGACCAATGGGCTAATCTCAGCCCCAATGACATGTTACTCAGAAAAGTGTGGCTGTTACGTCTGTTTCTCTGGTTGCTCCCATGCTGCTGCGTACAACTCAGTAAGGCAAAAAAAAAAAAAAAAAAGTGTGGTTGAAACATGAAACTGTACACCTAAACTCATCAGAAATTGGTTGCAGCAACCTCTTGGATCAAATAAGGGGCTGTGGATATTTAGATAAACCATAGGACACCTTGGAGGGTTTTCTGTGAGTGAGGAGCTGCAACTGACTGGTAGGTCCAATGCAAAGGTTCGATTCAATTCTGCTGGAAGATGCTCTCCTGGCCACACTGGTCCTCACAGCATCTCCAAACTAGCTTGCATGGTGTCGGAAGACATTTGTGATGTTGCACACTATGCGTGCAACATCACATGCGTTCAATCTTGGGGGCAACCCGGTACCACTGAACTGTGTTGATTATTGCTTTGCCAAAGCTGGTCAGCTAGTTTCTTGAAAGATCTCCTCTGCTGCAAAAGCAGCTTCTGTTTTTCAGCTCATGGCACTTCAGAGTGTGGGTGCTGAGCTCACTGAAGCACCAGGAGGTAGCAACAGGTGGTGCCTCTACGCTTTTCTTTCCAGCAAACATTCCTCCAGCATTCTGCAGCCACCCTAATAGGAAAAAGGCTCACAAATTCCTTGGGGCTTTATTAGAGGCATGAGAAAGTGGGGAGCCTAGCTACTGAATGCCTGAGATGGGTGTGATCAATGTTTTTAAGTGGGGGTCTTTTTTATCAGTACAGTGGTACCTCGGGTTACATACGCTTCAGGTTACATACGCTTCAAGTTACAGACTCCGCTAACCCAGAAATAGTACCTCGGGTTAAGAACTTTGCTTCAGGATGAGAACAGAAATCGTGCTCCGGTGGTGCGGCGGCAGCAGGAGGCCCCATTAGCTAAAGTGGTGCTTCAGGTTAAGAACAGTTAAGAACGGACCTCCGGAATGAATTAAGTACTTAACCCGAGGTACCACTGTAATTAAAAATAATAATAATTCCATATAGTGAAGCTTCAGTTGAGCTTCAGTTGTAACCATGTTCACTAAGTGGAAGAGGTGACTACCATCAGATGCCATAGCAGCTTCCAACAGACCACATCGACCAAACACAATTGGGCGCCCCATCAAGTCAGATGCTAGAAGGTGACTCAAGTCTAAGTGTGACTTATCAAATAGTATGGGAAACAGCCTTCTTAGAAAAACTAACCAATAAACTGAAACTGACATGGGGACAAATAGAAGATGCCTTCACCCCGGTATGGCTCCCCTTTATCACATACACAGCCCAACAAGACAACGACAAGAATCCGCCAACAGCACATGAATCAATCTGGCTAACCTAATTAAAAAATACACACCCACACCCCGCTCGCACACAAAAACAATTCTCATTATAGCCAACCAAAGACAACCAACCACACCCTAGGCCAACCCCAACCTCTCTCACCACCAAGGAAATACAACAGTAAAATAACCCATGCACGTAACGCGTAACGCTGACACAAAACCCCACACATACACTAAGTAGAATAATAGAAGTATAACCACCTGACCCAACCCCACTCCCCACTCCCCCCTTTTCTTCTTCCTCTTCCCAATTGTTCAAACCAATTTATGAACCAAGAACTTATACACTGACCACTAATAATGAAACATATGTGGTGCATATTTTTCCACATTTATTATGCTATTTTTGTGATATACGAATGACATGAGAAAACTGGGTATACAGTGGCACCTCGGGTTAAGAACTTAATTCGTTCTGGAGGTCCGTTCTTAACCTAAAACTGTTCTTAACCTGAGGTACCACTTTAGCTAGTGGGGCCTCCCACTGCCGCCATGCCGCCACCGTGCAGTTTCTGTTCTCATCCTGAAGCAAAGTTCTTAACCCGAGGTACTATTTCTGGGTTAGCGGAGTCTGTAACCTGAAGCGTCTGTAACCTGAAGCATCTGTAACCCGAGGTACCACTGTACTTATTTGTATAACGTTATTCTTGTTTATAAAACCCAATAATAAAAAACAAAACAAAACAAAAGTGACTTCACATAAGCAAGATCAAGCATGACGGAACAGTTCGGATAGAGAGAAGGCCTTTTCTTGGTGCAGGAGGTCGCTTACATAAAACACATGCAAGGCTGAATCTAGCAAACCCTGGGCATCAAGCCAGTAATCCCCGTTTTACCCCAATTCAGGCTCCTGACGTCTTTGTTGAGCAGGTGGGGGAAAGAGACACAAAGGGAAATATTTGGAAGCTATTATGCTTTAAATGCACATGTTTGCCGGAAATCTCCTCGGACCTGTGGAAGGTCAGGGACAGGCTTGAGACGGTTGCGAAAAAGGATGGGAGAAGGTCCGGGACCCCTCCCCCCAGAACCCCCCACCCCTGCAATATCTATTTCTCACTTGTGCAGATTCCCCCCCCCCAAAAAAAATATTCAGATTTATCTAGAATCAATACAAAAGCACTTAATAATAGTAATAATATTGAAACCTTTTAGCTGTTTGTTGAACAGAAAAAGGTATCCAAGCGACTTACATCTTTAAGAGCATAGGTTACAAATACAGTACAATAAAAATCCACAAAGCAACCCCAATAACATCAGAAAAAGCTTTGACGGCACAGCTAATGGCAAACAAGATCACTGTATCGCAAGAAACACCTGAGAAATCGCTTGCAGAAAGGTACGCATTATTCAAAACTGCACACAAAGGTTTGCTTATTAGGAGATATTCATACTAAAATGATAAATATTTTTGGTTGTGTTTTTTTTTAAAAAAAAATCTCCAGTTGCTGCAGAAATGTGGAGAAGTAAATTTAAGGATGGAAGCATTACTATTTTAATAACAGTTTAATTGAACAACATAAAATAAAAAGTAAAAAGGGGTATACTATATCATTACAAGAGTTAACAATTGCAATCCATATGTATTTATCTGATGTATGTGTATTTTTATTATCCAGTTACATATGTGTTAATTTTAAACCTACTACCGTATTTTTCGCCCCATAGGATGCACCGGCCCATAGGATTTTATTTTCCCCCCAGGCGCTTGTGGGGCCGGCAGCGGGGAGAAGCGCTCTTCTCCCCGCCGCCCGCCTGCAGACCAGGTCCGGGGACAGCGGAAGGACGCGCTGCACCTCCCAACTGTCCCTGGAGCTTGCAGGGCAAGCAGCGGGGAGAAGCGCTCTTCTCCCCACCGCCCGCCTGCAGATCAGGTCCGGGGACAGCGGAAGAACGCGCTGCACCTCCCAGCTGTCCCCGGAGCTTGCAGGGCTGGCGGCGGGGAGAAGAGCTTTACCTTCCCGGGGACAGCGGGAAGCACGCGTCTCCCCGCCGTCAGCCTCCAAACCACATCGGGAGACAGCGGGATGGCTGCGTTCCGCCTCCCTGCTGTCCCCCGACCTTGTGGGACTGGCGCTGCGGCTCTCCTGAAGCCTGGAGAGCGAGAGGGGTCCGTGCGCACCGATGCCTCTCACTCTCCAGGCTTCAGCGAAAGCCTGCATTCGCCCCATAGGACGCACACGAATTTCCCCTTCATTTTTGGAGGGGAAAAGGTGCATCCTATAGGGCGAAAAATACGGTATATTTTGTATAAATGCATTCCAAATGTCATACTTGTCCATGCAAAGTCTATATCTATCAGCATTCATGGGTATATGCAATTTAAGTTTGGAAACAAGAGAACTGAAATGGACAGATTCTTCCACTCCTAGTGTGGAGAACCTCGAAAAGACAGTGCTAAAGAAGCAAGGGAATAATTCAGTTGAATGGAGGGATATCCCTCAGTGGTAACCCAAATACAGAGTCATGACTCCATAAATAGACATTAAGTTAGGTAAAGGTAAAGGGACCCCTGACCATTAGGTCCAGTCGTGGCCGACTCTGGGGTTGTGGCGCTCATCTCGCTTTATTGGCCGAGGGAGCCGGCATACAGCTTCCAGGTCATGTGGCCAGCATGACTAAGCCACTTCTGGCGAACCAGAGCAGCACACGGAAACGCCATTTACCTTCCCGCCGGAGCGGTACCTATTTATCTACTTGCACTTTGACGTGCTTTCGAACTGCTAGGTTGGCAGGGGCAGGGACCGAACAACAGGAGCTCACCCTGTCGCGGGGATTCGAACCGCCGACCTTCTGATTGGCAAGTCCTAGGCTCTGTGGTTTAACTCACAGCACCACCCGCATCCCAGACATTAAGTTAAAGCAGCATAAAAAAGTGTCTTTAACATAACAAGAGGCATTCCTTATTTTAACTCCAAAGCATTATTGCATGCTACTGGCATAGAAGACAACTTGGCAAGTGCTTTAAGGGCAGTGAAGAAAACCCGGATGATTTAAAGGAATGCAAGTGAATAAGATGGTCCAGGAATTGCTGTTCGGAAATTTAGATAGCAGCAAAACAAAGCTCATAAATCAGTGCCTAAAAAGGCACCCTATTGCCGACATGTACACTTGGAGACCTTTTTCTGTTCAACAAGCAGCTAAAAAGTTTTAATATTATTACTATTATTGGATTGATCAGCCGTGATATGAAATAAAACCTGTGCATAGTTGGCTTATCACTGGGGTATTTTCTGCAACCCTATCTACTTCTTCTCCCTTAAGAATCTGGTCTAGGTATAAACAAGAATGAGGAGTGCGAACACAAGCGCAGACTTCAAAGTTTGCAAGTGCCCATTCACAAAGGGAAGTTGGCAAATAGGTGTTCAGGAACAAGAATGCCTGCTGATGCAATGTCCTTCACCCTGCAGCGAGCACAGAAAACCTTTTCATAGGCTCTAAATCTGCAGCTACAATAAAGCCTTCATACAGACAATCTGCTTAAGCAGAACGTCATGCTTGCCTTTATTTTAATTGCAAAAAGCTATCCAGTTTCCCTACTGAAATATGCAGGTCTTAAGACAATGTGCGTAGTAGCTTCATTAGCCTCCTTGTTGCTTTACGTCAACATGTCAACAATGGCAAAAACTGAAGGATCAGTGATATCAGGCAAACACCTATGGATAACGTTTTCCAGTGTAGATACTGATTTTTATTTCTCAGTCTCAACAATTTATAATTTTTATTTTTTGGCTACTGAAAATTTCAGGTGATATTCCACAAAAAAACAGATAAAATGTGACACTACAGTACCTCTTCCCACCCAGGAGGCAGGGAGGGACTGATTGCTGCCACAGCAAGTGATACCCAAGGCAGGCTATGAATAAGATCTGCTACAAGTGCCTGTGTACAGGGCCGGTCCTAACCTGAGGCAAAATGAGGTGGCTGCCTTAGGTGGCAGATCGACAGTATCATCAAAGGACAGAAAATTGATAGTTATTTAAAATTACGATGGCAGCATTTTTACTGCCAGAGGAAGGAGGTGGAAAGGAGATGCTTGTGAGCTCTTCTGCCTCAGGTGTCAAATTAAACTGACTAAGGGGATGTGGGTGGCACTGTGAGTTAAACCACAGAGCCTAGTGCTTGCCGATCAGAAGGTTGGCGGTTTGAATCCCCCGATGGGGTGAGTTCCTGTTGCTCTGTCCCAGCTCCTGCCAACCTAGCAGTTCAAAAGCACGAAGTGAAAGTAGATAAATAGGTACCACTCTGGTGGGAAGGTAAATGGTGTTTCCATGCACTGCTCTGGTTCGCCAGAAGCGGCTTAGTCATGCTGGCCACATGACCCGGAAGCTGTACACCAGCTCCCTCGGCCAATAAAGCAAGATGAGCGCCACAACCCCAGAGTCGTCCTTGACTGGACCTAATGGTCAGGAGTCCCTTTACCTTTACCTTTAGTTTTGGGTACTAGAACCCTTGACTTGGATCTTGGGGTGGGGGAAGGGCATTTGATGCTCAGCCTCAGGCAGAGAGATTTTGTAGGTGAGAACTGCCTTTATAGCTCTGGCATGTGGAAACCTGGGCTTATTTCCATGCCCTGTGACATCAGACTGTGGGCATCATTTCCTCCTGAGCAACTTTCCAGAGGACATTTGCTAGCGATGGGCAGGCCAAAGGTCAAAGTGGGCAGGGGCATCTGGTTGGCCACTCTGAGAACAGGATCCTCGATTAGATAGTCCACTGGTCTGATCCTGCAGGCTCTTCTTGTTTTTGTGACAGGAAGCAGGTATAAACCGCCCTACTAGGAAAGTTAACAAACAAACCCAACTAGCATGGGAACAAGCTATGGAGGATGCCTTCACCCCAGTACGGTTCTGAAATATACTCGCAGTCAAGAGTGGATTTCATGCTCTTTATTCAGCTCAGAGTAGTGTGGAATGAAAGTTTCCCCAGAATGTCTGCTTTATATACATTATTTACACAATGGGCCCCACGTGATTGGCTAATTCCGGGATTCTCCTGTAGGCCAATCAGGTTGCGGATTCACTTCCACCTGGAGCTGGATTGGGTGGCTCCAGTGGACCAGTCAGACTGCTGCATTCTGGACCCTATTGTTCTAGGACCAATCAGGCTGCTGCATTCTGAATCCTATTGCTCTAGGATCAATCAGACTGCTGCATTTTGGATCCTATTCAATTCAGTACATAACAGGTTCCCCTTTATTACATACACACAACAACAGGACAATGACCGATCCTCTCCAACAACATACGAATCAATATGGCTAATCTGACCCAACAACCTAGCCTGCCTCCCTCACACAAATAAGTCACACTGCAATCAACTAAACACAACCAACCAAGCTTGGGAACCCCTAACCTCTCACAATACCGATAAAAATGAATAAATACACAAACAAAGGGCCTACCCATATGATGCTGACACAACAGCACTCCATACATTAAGCATAGGCAACAATATCCCCATCCCTCCCCACCCAAAAACAATATCCCCATCTCTCTCCCCCTTCCCCTTTTCCCCAAATGCAAGATGTCTATGACAAAATGTCTCTCACCAAACGTAAACGAGCTGTGAAAAAGTTGTGAAAAACTATGAATTGAAAATGAAGACAATAGATGTACCCGTCCCCTGTTTGCTTTGTAACACAATCCCCCCATTAAAAACTATTTTTTTTAAAGAATAAAAAAGACAGAAAGCAGGTAACTAGAGTTTCAGACTGGATCATTTCCTAGAGATGCTGGGGACTGATTCATGGCCATTTACGTGTTCTACTTGCGAGCCCATCCCAAAAGCAAAAAGATTTTTAGAAATTGAAGGAATATCTGTGCTGGACCGCTGTAAACAGCTAATTGGGGTCGTAAACCAATTAAGCTTTTATAACATACCTGTCCCCCAGATCAGTCCCATACACACAGTGGGAAGTTAAAGCGCACCTTCCCATCCTGAACGCCAGGCACATCTCACCATCACAAACATTTGGGGGTATTCTGATTACATACAATATTATGATCAGGTAAAATATACAACTATAATGTTACAAGCTCATAAGAACACCCATATCCAAAAGACAGTGGTGGAGCTTCATGCTCTGGCACCGGTGGCGGAGAGCAGGTGAGGGCATGGCTGGCACGTATCCCGGTGGCATGGTGCACATCCCAGGGGCATGGCATGCCACCCACAGGGGTGTGGCGCCCAGTGAGGGGGGCCCAGCTGCAATGGCACCCCACTGGGATCATGGGGCTGGGGGCAGTGCGCTCTCCCCCCTCTTCCTCCGCCAGTGCCAAAAGAATCTTATAAACTTAGACTGACCTTAGCAGAAGAGGAATTCCCATGTTTGACATCAGCTCCCAAAAATCCTCTCTCTCTTTCCAAGTTGATTTCCCTTTACATCCCACGTGAAACACTACATCAAGGACAATAGAATCCATTTACAAACATAGTCATGTTTCCAATAAAGTACACACATATATAGACAGATGCACACATATATATTTGCAAAGCATATACAGTGGTACCTCTACTTACGGACGCAATCTGTTCCGGGGTGCCGTTCACACCCCAAAAAGTCCATAAGTAGAGTGCCACTTCTGTGCATGCATGTGATGCGACAGAGCGCTCCTGTGCATGCGTGGAGTGCGCAGATCACTCCTGCACATGCACAAAGTGGTGAACCCAGAAGTAAACACTTCTGGGTTTGCCGCATTCGTAACCAGAAAAAACACAACGTGAAGCAAACGCAACTCAAGGTATGACTGTACTAAATCGATAAGTAATTAAATCAATAATTGAGCTAACCTTTAATTGGTCCAAGAGGTTCCTTCTACCAATTCAGTTATCTATCAACAACATTGTTCCTTCAACCATTCCAATGAAGTGTTAGTTATTTGCACAACATACATTCTTATTCAATGGATCACTGGCCTCTTCAGCAGGGATCTTGTTACATTCTTTATTTGCTGTTACCTCAAGAGTAAAACATGCTGGTTACATGTAGGGCAGTGAAATGCAAAATAAGGCAGGGCTCCTCTTACTGTAGCAATTCTGTAGTGGAGGAAGTTTCACCAGGTGTGGCTGTTAAAAGTAAATGAGCCCTATCCTCTTTTTTAAATTTGCTGTGTGTGTGTGTGTGTGTGTGAGAGAGAGAGAGAGAGAGAGAGAGAGAGAGATTGTTTGATACTATGTGAGAGTTCAGGATAACCAGGAAAAGCTGTTAATAGACCAGTACCGGTACTCAAAAGCAACAAGCTATAGGAACAGGGCCAGAGAAAGTAACCCATAATGGTCATATCTACCAACATGCAGTTCCTATCCACAAGGAGGAGCACCAATCCAGACCAGCAGCTCCCAGCGCTTTTTCAGATGCTAAGCTCGTCCTTATAGCCACATCACTCTTCCCAGGTGTTGAAATGTAAGGTGAAAGGTAAATGACCCCTGGATGGTTAGGTCCAGTCAAAGGTGACTATGGGGTACGGTGATCAACTTGCTTTAGCAGAGGACAGACAACTTTCCGGGTTGTGTGGCCAGCATGACTAAACAGCTTCTGGTACTGTCTCCTGGTGTAATACACCTTGCCTGGCATTTACTCAGCTCACCTGTGCCTTCTCAGCTGTATAATTTTTTTCAGCTGTTTCTCACCCATATGCCATTTAGCTAGGCTACAATACAGCCAAAAACCTGCAAATTTTTTTTCCAGTGTGCTGCTTACATTCTCAAAACATTTACTGACTTCTTCAAGGTTCAAGCTCACTGTTTGGAGGATCAGGCCAACTGTTAAGCATCTCTCAGTACCTGAAGGTCAAGGAATATCCAGAACAGCACTCATTGCTTAGACAGGGGTGGGTCTATTATAAAACTAAAAAAGCTTAAGCTTCAAGGCCTCAGAGGGGCTCCAGAAGTGACTTTCGTCAACATTGCTTCAAAATTTTAGGTCTAGTAGACCCAATTTGAGTCACATGACTCAAAAACCATAAGGCATAGGAAATTCTTATTCACACCAGTGACTTTGTCGTGTGAGATAATCCAGTACAGCACTTTTAATCAAAATCTGAGGTGGTGTAGTTATTTCTTTTTTAAAATTGTGGTGATCTGTCATGGAATAATCCCAATGAAGAAGATAACCATGGTTGCCCAGACCTCACTGCTGGTTGTGAAGGGCCCCCCGTAACAGTTCAAGCTTCTGGGCCCGAAAAATGTAGGTCTACCACTGTGTTTAGAAGATCTAGTAGTCACAGCAAGGGAGGAATAGAGGACCAAGATCACAGAGCAAGACTGAAGCACACAAAAAAACAACTTGTACATAAAGTGCTGTTGTATTTTTAAAAATGGATGTAAGGAAACATGAAACCAATGTACATGAGCCTCCAGAAGGTGTTGGACTACAGTTCCCATCATCCCTGACCATCAGCTGTGTGGGTTGGGACTAATGGGAGTTGGAGTACAATAGCATTAGGAGGACCACAGGTTCCCCATCTCTGTACTGGGTAACATCACTAGGACTTAGGTTTGCCAGGTCAGGAGCATCCCAGACCTTGATATTTCAAACCTCAAACCTAGGGGCATCCCCTGGTGATGTCATGGAGCAGGCGTTGGAGACAGAGGTTAATTGGGAGAGATGTATGGAGGAGGGGAGATGACCCTTCCCTGGTGTTTATGTCATAACGTTTATGTTATAATAATGTAATAAAAGCTGCCAGGATGAAGCTTGCAAGTTGCATGTGGTCTTCTCAATGTAGGAGTGGTGGTAGTAGTAGCACCCTGGCCCACCTGAATATACAAACCCACCACCTGGAGGGGACCAGGAAAACCTGGAAACTCCAAGTCAGACTTGGAGGTCTAGCAGTGCTATTAGTGTAGCAATTAAACTGCTAGCACATTTGCAAAACTAAGCAGGGTCTGGTATGGTTTCAGTTTGGAATGGGGGACTACATGCATTGCAAAGGGGTTGGACTAGATTTGGGGGCTATGATTCTATAGGAGAAAAGAAAATGGTAGGTACGGACAGATAATACACAACTCAGCTACATATATGTAGATTGAACAAGGGTAGGAGTGGGGAACTTGCAATCTTCCAGATGTTGTTGGAATCCAACTCCCCATCATCCTTCACTATTGGCCATGGTGGTTAAGGCTGATGGGAATTGGAGCCCATCATGGTCTTGAGGGCCACAGGTTCCCCTCTTCTGGTCAGAGAGTGGGATGGTACCTAACCAGTCCAAACAACCCAAGAGTGAATGGAGAAACATCTCCTCTTTGAAAATCCAGTCTCTTGAGTGCTAAACTTGGCTCTGAAATGTGACAGATAGCCTTGGACCAGTATACTGCCACTTAGTAGGGTGACTTCACTTATACCTCGCTAATTCCTTAGGGCAGTGGTTTTCAATCAGTGTGCTGTGGCACCCTGGGGTGGCATGAATGACGGTCAGGGGTGCCACAGGCAACACTGCCCTCTCACCCTCTTTCCTCCCCTTTGATGCCTTCTCACATGTCTGCCAAACACTTGCACAACTGCTTGTTGCAGCATCCCTGGCTACAAGCTCCCTAGGTGAACAGTGCGTCTAGGGCTGGCCAGGGGGTGCTGGTTGCCAGGAGCTGAGGCAACCTCTGAGTAAGCAAGCAAGTGGGCAAGGGAGCCCAGCCATCCAGTCCACCAGTCCTTGCTGTTGGGAATGGGCAGACAAGTCCCAGGGCCCTGTGGGGCAGTGTGAAGAGGCACCTCTCTTTGGGGTGGGGAGAGGGGAGCTCAGAGATCAGGGGCAGCAGCAGTGGCTCCCCAGAGGTCTCTCAAGGAGAGGGGAGGACAGGAGGCTGAGGGAACACCCCACAAGGGAGGGTGCTCGAAAAAGGGCGAGAGGCTGCCAGCTCTGTCAGCAAGGGGCGACATAACTGGCCTCCAGAGCCCCACAGGGGTGCCGTGGACTCAAAAAGGTTGAAAACCTCTGCTTTAGGGAGAAAGGTGGAGTTTGAATGTGATCAATAAACTCTCATGATCCAGAGAAAGTTTATCAAGTGTAAGGTAAAGGGAGCCCTGACCATTAGGTCCAGTCGCGGATGACTCTGGGGTTGCGGAGCTCACCTCGCTTTATTGGCTGAGGGAGCCGGCGTACAGCTTCCAGGTCATGTGGCCAGCATGACTAAGCTGCTTCTGGTGAACCAGAGCAGTGCACGGAAACACTGTTTTCCTTCCTGCCGGAGCGGTACCTATTTATCTACTTGCACTTTGACGTGCTTTCAAACTGTTAGGTTGGCAGGAGCAGGGACCGAACAATCACCCCATTTGAATCACCCCATCGCGGGGATTCAAAGTGCTGACCTTCTGATCAGCAAGTCCTAGGCTCTGTGGTTTAACCCACAGTGCCACCCTTTATCAAGTTTAAGTCCCATTGAAACCAACTTAATTCCCATTCATTTGAATGTAGCTTGGTTTACAGCTGATTTGCTTGGGGCTATATGGCACCAATAGTGTGTTTTTTCCTCCCCACTTACAAGCTGATGTTTTCAAATGCCCTAAACACTGGATAGATGGACTATTTTTTAAAGTCAAACAGGAAGCAAAAAACAAAACAAAATAAATACTGCAACCTCTTGACATGTTCAATAAGAGTTTTTCCAGGCCTGGTATGCATAACAATGGCTGCATTTTTCTTTAATAAGACTTATCATCCTAATATAGCAATCTAGCCTTTGTGCAGATAAGAGGAGCAGGATATCTGATATAACCTAGGCACCAAGCATGGGTATCGGATGTTAAGGTAAGAATGATACTTTTTTTTCCCCCTGGCATGGTCCATAGCCAAATAAGCTGCACTGAAAGTTGGGTGCTGAGGTGCTTATTTAATGTTGGTGCAAACTTGATGGCCATTGTTACTTTGGTAATGGTTTGCATTGTTAGCATGCCTACTCTGTATGCCTGAAGTTCACGACAGATTGAGGCAACTTCGGAAAATTCAGTGCTTTCTGAAATAGAACACTGACTGGGCGTGGTGGTGAGATGCAGAAGCCACAGACCATGAAAGAAATTCAGTGTTGTGCTATGATGATCGTTCTATCAGGAACCATCCTGTTCTCCTTCTCCATGTGTTGTTCTGGCAGTTCTCCCAACACCCCTCAGAGCCAGCTTCAGGGTGTTGTGGGAGAAGAGGGGAGGAAAGCTCCATTGTGCGGATGGAAGTTCTTCTATGGATTTCCACTGGTGGGACTCGTTAGTTGCATTCCACCCTGTGTATTCACTGAAATCCATGGGATTGCTTCAAAAGCAGTTTGGAGCAACAACAACAAAAGACTTGTGGTTTGCAAATCCAGTAACCTTGTCAAAATAAATATTTTTTAAAAAAGAAATTGTCCAGTAGCACCTTGTTGTTGTTGTTGTTTAGTCGTTTAGTCGTGTCCGACTCTTCATGACCCCATGGACCAGAGCACGCCAGGCACTCCTGTCTTCCACTGCCTCCCGCAGTTTGGTCAAACTCGTGCTGGTAGCTTCGAGAACACTAACCATCTCGTCCTCTGTCATCCCCTTCTTCTTGTGCCCTCCATCTTTCCCAACATCAGGGTCTTTTCCAGGGAGTCTTCTCTTCACATGAGGTGGCCAAAGTATTGGAGCCTCAGCTTCACGATCTGTCCTTCCAGTGAGCACTCAGGGCTGATTTCCTTCAGAATGGATACGTTTGAACTTCTTGCAGTCCATGGGACTCTCAAGAGTCTCCTCCAGCACCAGAATTCAAAAGCATCAATTCTTTGGCGATCAGCCTTCTTTATGGTCCAGCTCTCACTTCCATACATCACTACTGGGAAAACCTTAGCACCTTAGAGACCAAGTAAGTTTGTTCTAGGTATAAGCTTTCGTGTTCATGCACACTTCTTCAGATATGCCAGTAACCTTGTGTTCAAGATCCAGCTACCAGGATTCTAGGTCCTATCTTCTGCTCACAGACATCATATAGCAAAAGAGGAATGTCAGGGAGAGTCTGTCTGATGGCCCTGTGAGGGTGTCTGGATGAGGGAGACCTGAGTTTGAATGCTTGGCCATTGAGATTTGCATTCAGCAAGGTCACCCCCTGCCCAATTTCATTCACAAATCTGCCAAGTCTGAGGACAACATGAAAAGGACTGCAAACAAAGTACCCTGAGCCTTCATGAGAGGCTGGAAGGTGAGAAAGGAATCAAATAACTTCATATTATTTGAGTGTTGTAAGGGATAGTCGTATTGTGGCCGCAATCCAACTCAGAGCCAAGCACATTGGAATGTGGCTGCATAGGATGAGATCACTATACTACGATCTCTGACCATTGGCCATACTGGATGGCGATCATGGAAGGTGGAATCCAGCATCCTCTGAACAGGAGGCAGCAGGTGGAGCCTGTGAATAGCAGGGCCAGTGCCTTGCAAACCAGGGATAAAGCTTGGTGAGATAGGAACAGAGTTGAGTGGAGCCTGGTGACAACACCTGGGGAAGGCAATGAGCTCATGAGGAAGAGCCTTGTGACCATGTCATTGGAGAAATGGAAACTCGGTGGCAAACATTCTCAAGCCAAGCAGAGAGCAACTCCTTCCATTCTGATATTTTAGTTCTGTCTAGGAAGACCCTGAGAAGCAGGCTAAACCTATGTTGGCCAAGGCTGATGGGAGATGGGGTCCAACAGCATCTTTGAAGGCCATAGATTCCTACCCATTCATAAAACTTCAGGTCAACCCCTCTGACTTAGCAACCCAAGATGAAGGCTGTGCTATGCAAGAGGGGCTCATAACTTTCATCAACAGCCCTAGTTCTAAGTATATCACTTGGAAATAAATCCTATAGTTTTTGGTGGGTCTCATGTCCCAATGAACTTGTTTAGAAGGCAGTAGAAATCTCAAAATGGGCACACTTGATTAGATTGTGCACCTTGGGTCTCCAAATGCTGGTAGCCGACTACTCATTTCATCTTTGATGGTTCACCGTGATGATTGGAGTTATTGGAAGCAAATGGTCCAATGACTTCTGGAAACACATGGTTGAGGAACGCAGGTCTACACCACTGTATCCCATAGCTGCAGGGAAATTATTCTGCAGACATTGCAGTGCTTGGATTGTAGAGGGAATCTAGACATCTTACCTATGTTGCCACACGCGGCTACTGCTTTTAGGTGACTACAATTTGGCTATAATTTTGAAGGAGACAGGAGCTGGGGCTGTAATTTGAGCAGTGAGCATTTGCAATGTTTCTTGAGAGGGGCTAATGATCTAAAGTCTTCCAGTGATGATAATTACAATAATAGCTTCATGAGGATACAGGAAGTAGATGAAGGCAAGCCGAAAGTCCACCAATTGAAAGTAAATCATTGTTATTGAACTGGCCTCAACGGTGCAAGGAATTACGAGTTTTCGTTCAAGCAGAGGTGTCCTGACACATTTCCACCACAGGAGGGCAGGCATTTCCAAACAATTATTATTATTATTTTAAATATAGATGTAAAAATAAATTCCTGCATCCCAAGGGGGAAAATCAATTTAAGAACTAGGGACTATATCCACAAAAGGTGCAAACCTTTCAGTACTCTGCTCTTTTTCATGTTTGGAAAGTCAGAAAAAATACTTCTGGAGTGGTAGATGCTATTTTACAGTGGGGGTTGGAGCCTGGTAGGTATCAATGGAACTATGTCCATTTGCACCCATCTCCTCTGTAGATGGGATGTGGGTGGCACTGTGGGTTAAACCACAGAGCCTAGGACTTGCCGATCAGAAGGTCGGCGGTTCAAATCCCCATGACGGGGTGAGCTCCCGTTGCTCGGTCCCTGCCCCTGCGAACCTAGCAGTTCAAAAGCATGTCAAAGTGCAAATAGATAAATAGGTACTGCTCTGGAGGGGAGGTAAACGGTGTTTCCGTGCGCTGCTCTGGTTCGCCAGAAGCGGCTTAGTCATGCTGGCCACATGACCTGGAAGCTGTACGCTGGCTCCCTCAGCCAATAAAGCGAGATGAGCGCCGCAACCCCAGAGTCGGCCACGACTGGACCTAATGGTCAGGGGTCCCATTACCTTACCTCTGTAGAGCCCCACTGCAGCAGCTGTTTGCAAGCCATCAGGAGGAAGGTAACTTTCCTTATAAAGCAAGAGGATTTCTCCCCTGATTTTTAATTCACAAAAGTAAGTTAATGGTTCTGGGCTTTGGATCATGGTTATTGGACAGTGACTTACAGGTGCAAAAAAACCTTTCTCATTGCAGCTTCTGTGTTGATTCCACTGTGGTGTAATATTTTTAAAATAATAATAATAATAATAATAATAATAATAATAATAATAAGTACAATTACTCTGCCAGTGGGAGAATGCCCTCTGATTCGGTCACTACTCTTCTTTTATTTTTTAAAAAGGTATGTTGCACATATTCAGTTTCAAATGCCTTCCATACGAAGCAGGCATCTCATGTTGCAATCCCTCGAAACAATCCTGTCTACTGGGGATGAGCCTGAACAGTGGTGGATTGTGATCTGGAGTGTGATGCATGCCACCCTGAAGTCTATAGAATCACAGAATTGTACAGCTGGAAGGGACCATGAGGGTCATCTAGTCCAACCCCCTGCGTTGCAGGAATCTTTTGCCCAAAGTGAGGCTTGAACTCACAACCCTGAGATTAAAAGTCTCATACTCGACCAGTTGAGCCACAAGACCACTCCCATTGCTTTGTGCCCTTTAGTGGTAATTGACAAACATGGAGAAGTATGAGAAACACTGGCTTAGCCACTTCCTCTCTCTTTAGGGCTGCCTTCCCCAACATGGTGCCCTCCAGATGCTTTGAACCACGACTTCCATCTGCCTTGGCCCACGTGGTTATATTGGCTGGGGTTGTTGGGAACTGTAGTCCAAACCATTTTAAGGGCGCCCAACTGGGCGACTGCTAATATAGGTCATACGTAATGGAACACAGCTCAAACAAATAGCCATGACTTTTGCATATGGGGAACGGGCATCTAAATCAGTGATGAGCAACCTGTGGTCTGTTCAGTTCATAGAGTCATAGAAGGGACCCTGAGGATTATCTAGTCCAGCCTTTCTCAACCTGTGGGTCCCCAGATGTTGTTGAACCACAACTCCCATCACCCCTAGCTAGCAAGCCCAGAGTTCAGGGATGATGGGAGTTGTAGTCCAACAACATCTGGGGACCCACAGGTCAAGAACCGCTTCTAGTCCAATCACCTGCAGTGCAGGAATATGCACCTCCCCCATATGGGAATGGAACCTGCAACCTTATTGGGCTACAACCTGCAGTATCCCTGGCCTTTGGCCATGCTGCCTGGGGCTGATGGAAATTTGGATCCCAGCAGCATCTGATTTGCATGACATAAGGGGAAGAAGAAACCTCTAGTCCAGGTATTGAATGGAGGAGCCCTCCAGGCCTGTCTGACTCCAGGCCAAACCTCCTCTTCCCAGAACACACCTCTCGCTGGCCTTCCTTCACACATTCCTTGAGAAGTTTTTGCCAGACTGGCATGTATCTTTGGACTCTGGTCATGCCTCTTGTTGGCATGGGTGAAGGATATTGAGGGGTGTCTGCAGAAACCAGCATAATGCAGAAACTAGCATAATGTGCAAATGTGAGATTTTCACATGCTGCCTCTGCATGCGTTTGCCTCTGGCGCAGCCCATCACCAGCACATGCAAGGTTGTTGCCTGGAAGGGAATGCAGCTCTCAAGGTAAAAAAAATAAATGTTCCCCACCCCAATATCAAGTATGGGTGCCTGAGAACAGGAATACATGCCAGCCTTCAAGGGCTGGGTTAAAAATTAACCCAAAGCCTGTGCCACTGGAGGACCCTAAGCAATTCAGGTTTTCTCAGCTCATCTGTGGGATTCATAAAGACCAGTCCTCTGAGCAGGAATGAATGAGAAAGATGTTTACATATCAACATGTGCGTATCAAAACTGCCAAGCTGTATATAACCTGCAGAAGCTGGGGTTCTTTGGGACTATCTGTTCTTGGGTGTTTAAGAGAATCATTTGTTCCTCACCTGTTCCTCAACTTGAATTGATGCCAGGGTTTTCTGCAGCAAAACTATGTCCCTTGTGCACTATTTTTAAATTCTATTTTTTAAATTTATACATCACCCTTCATCAAAAGATCTCAAGGTGGTTCACAGAATAAAATGCAAGATAAAACACAAGTAAATAATTAAACCAAAACAACAAAACAATACCCCGCCTTCCCACAGACATATTTAAAGGGCTTTAGGGTATTAAACAGCCAAAGGCCTGGTTGAAGAGGAAAGTTTTTTGCCTTGTGCCTAAAAATATATGATGAAGGCACTAGATATTTGCAAATTGTGTGAAGCCTTGGAATTGCAGTTGAAAAAGACGCTGGATCGGTTCTGACAAGTTTTCTGCCACTGTGTACTATAATACTTGCAGTTGTCACGTGGCGATAATCGAGTGCAACAGAGCTGTCTAAAAAAGAGTTTGGTCCATAACAATCACCGCAATTGAAGTTGCAATTTGTTGGAAACTTGTTGTTGTTGTTTAGTCGTTTAGTCGTGTCCGACTCTTCGTGACCCCATGGACCAGAGAACGCCAGGCACTCCTGTCCTCCACTGCCCCCCGCAGCTTGGTCAGACTCATGCTGGTAACCTCGAAAACACTATCCAACCATCTCGTCCTCTGTCGCCCCCTTCTCCTTGTGCCCTCCATCTTTCCCAACATCAGGGTCTTCTCCAGGGAGTCTTCTCTTCTCATGAGGTGGCCAAAGTACTGGAGCCTCAGCTTCACAATCTGAAACTTACCTAGGGCTAAATATCTCACTGAGCACCAGTGGGAAATTTACCCATGTTCACAATGCTAACCCTCATGGGGCAGGCTGCAATTTGTACAATGGGAATTGTCTATGGAAATCATTATTGTACTGGGCTCCTTGGGGCAGTGTGAAGGAGCAGGTAGGATTGTTGGCCTTTTCACCAGGGAGTAACTGGGCTCAGCCATGGCATTTGCTCTTACAAAATTGTTCTGAAAACGAAATGAGGGCTACCTCTCTGAACTCCTTGGAGGAAGCATGGGAGAAAGACTTGACCAATCAACTGAAAAGTCAACATACCCTAGGAAAACCACTGGCTGGCTTTGACCTGGTGTGGCATTAGCAATTTAAATGGGGTGTTGGCTGGTCAACTAGGCGTGTGAAGCATGCAAACCCTACAAATGTTGCTGGACTGCACACTCCCATCTTCCACCATGACTACTGGGCAGTGCTGTTTGGGGGTGATGGGAGTGGCTCCCCGGCTCCCCAATCTGGTGTAAATAAAAGCCTCATTTCAAATTATTGGTGGGAGGGGGTCTCCTTAAATTAGAAGACTGGGTGTTAGAAGAGTTCTGCATCATCTCCTCTATTCTAGTTTTCTGTAGAACACCCTACAGAGTATGTTTGGTGCACAGGTGGATATTATGTCACTTCCTCACTGTGTTTGGATTCTGTCAAGTGCTCTGATTCCCTTTCTTTGACCTTCATACCTTCAAAGACAGTAAACACGTAAATCCCACCCCACGAAGCTAATCCGATTTGCAGAGGCAGGACCTGTGAATTGCTCTACTTCTCCCCCTCCACGTATAGACAAAAGGGACGTATATAATGGATCATTGTTCAAGCCTTCCGTCTCATCTGAACTGCCTCTGCTGTTGCTCCAGGGCCAGGCCTTCGGTGGCCATAAGGCGAAGCAAAGCTGCTCTCCTCCCGCACTGTACGCTCTGATGCGAGGAAAGGGGAACAGCTTTCTGGATCACCCAAAAGTCCCAGCAGAAACTCTACGAAACGGCTCCCCTTTCGTAGCGCCCTGCCCCCAGCACCGGAGGATTGACTTCTGAGCAAAAAGACAGCAGGAAGAACTTTCTGACAGTAAGATACAGTGAAACAGACATATTCCCACGAGAGGCGGTGGACTCTCCTTCCTCGGAGGTTTTTAAACAGAGGTTGGGTGGTCCTTTGTCTTGTATGATTTAGTTCAGATTCCCGCATTGGTGGGGGTCGGACTAAATGACCTTAAGGGTCCCTTCCAACTCTACAGTTCTAGGATTCCAGGATTGTGAGGCACGTTGAGAATTTGATTTTGCACGCTTAAGCTGCCTGCACGCCATCTGTTTAAAGCGCGCGACTTCCCCACAAAGACGCCGGGGAACTATAGTTCACCCCTCACAGAGTTCCATTTCCCAGCATCCTAGCAAACCAGCGTTGCCAGGATTTTGTGGGGGTGGGGTGGGAATCGCGCGCTTTAAATGGATGGTGTGTAGGCAGCCATAGACGCGCCTGAACCTATTAGCTGACTTAAACGAGCTGTGCCAAACTTAACCCAAGACAAGGCTGCTACGTCGTTTGATCACTCAAAAGCAACAGCAATCGCAAAGATGTTTAACTCAAGAGTAAGGGTCATAGAATACCACGCGAATAACAAGTGCCTTTGCGGTTGCAGCCTAGGTACCGGGCAGAGGAAGCGCGGGCCACGGCAGAGCGTGGCAGGGGCCGCGGCAACTCCAAAGGGAACCTGAACCGCGCTGCCTGCAGCGCAGCGCCCTGCTCCTGCGCTCGAACGATCCGCAGTTGCAGGGTCGTTTCAAATCTCGGCTTTAGCCCTAGGAAGTTCCCCTCTTTATGTTGAGCGGGCGGAGGGAGGGAGAGAAGGGGGGGGGGAGTCCGTCGTCGTCTTCCACAAGCAGAGCTTTATCCTTTCCAACCCCCCTTTCGGAACAGAAGCATTTGGCACGCGCAACTCTGGAAACATTTCCACTCCCGAAGGAGCTGCCGAGCGCCGTGAAGAAATAGGTACATCTTTCTTCCAAGCGCGGGCCGGGCGGGCAAAGAAAAGTCTCGCGGCGGGCCGGAGCTCCGGCAGCTCCTCCTCCCGGCGAGCCTGACGGCTCGAATCCGGAAAGTTGTGGCAGAGGAGAAGCGAAGAGCGCGCTCAGTACCCCTCCGCGGCTGGGGCTGAGCGTATGTGTGCCTGCTTGTACGCGTGTGTGTGTGTGCGTGTGTAAGCTGGAGGGGGGCCGCCTGGAGGAGGGAAGTCCAAACAAAAAGGGGGCGGCGTTCCCTTTAAAAGCCGCCTGCCCTGCCGCGCTTCCTTGCAGCACCAGCAACCCCCCGCGCCAGCCTCGCCTAGGCTCTCCCGGTTCGCTCACAGGCCGCCTGGCGCTTGGCGAGCGCGCCTCCAGCCCCCGCGCCCGTGACCTCAGCCCGAGCCGAGCAGCCACAAAAAGCCCCGAGAGGGAGAGGCCGCCAAGAGAGAGAGAGAAAAAGAGAGGGCGGCGCAGGCAGCTCCGCTTGCAGGAGAAGCAGGAACAAGCAGCAAGAAGCGCTCGACGCCGGAGCCCAGGGCGCACGCAACGCGCGGAGAGAGGCAGGAGCCGGGTCGTGCGCTCTTGCCGCCGAGCCACCACCAGGAGCCGCCGGAACCGAGCAGCAGCAACAGGAGGAGGAGCAGCGGCAGCGGCTGGCCGGGCCACTAACTCTGCCTGCTCGCTCTTGTTGCTGCTTTTCTTTTGCAACCAGGAACGAAAGCGCACGACCCAGAGGAGTGGGGGGAAAGTGGCCCGTTTGGAGAGATCGGAGGCGGAATCCAACGCTTCACAGCTGCTGATGCCAAGGGCATTTTCTTAAGGAGAAGGGAGCTGCTTTCTACTGACATCCGAGTAGGAGCGCCGAGGGGCGCGCATTGCCGGCTCTCGGCCCGGGAAAGGGACGTTTCTTCTCCCCCGACCCTCCGCGGCTCCTTTCCCCGGCAGTTTCGGATCCTGAGCATGTTTCCCCGGCGGGCCGGGCCCTGGAGAAGGACGCCGGCGGTGCGTGCTCTTCCCCCGAGCTTGGCTCTGGGGCAGCGCCCTTGCAGCCGGGAGTGATGCGGCGCCCGGGAGAGGCCAGCGGGCCAGAGAGCAGCTGCAAATCCGCGACCGCCGCGTCTGCGTCGTCTTCTTCCTCGTCTTCCTCCTCGCTTCGTCCAGGTTAGACCAGGAGCGAGACCATGCCCGGGAGGTTTCTTCCTCTGCGCCGAGAAGCGAGCTCGGGCTGCAGCGCTGGAGAGGAGCTCGACTAGAGATTGAGGCTTCGGAGGCGCTTGGAACGTTTGGTTCCCCTTTTGCCTCGGCTGCGCTCGCCGCAAACTTCCCAGGGAGGGAGGGAAATTGAGCACAGCTCCTCGCCGCTCGTGGACAGCTCTCCTCCCGATCCCGGAGTAAGGAGGTGGGGGGGAAAGACCACCACCAGCACCCAAAAAAGAAAAAAGAAAAAGAAAGGACGGATCGCACCCCCCCCCGCTTGATCGGCCACGCTACTTCCATGTGGAGGGTGGCTCCATGGACGTGCCCGAGTGTGCTGCTGCTGCTTCTTAGGCGATCGGCGGGATCCTAAAAGGTAGCAGGAGGCGGGGGGCGCTGGGGAAGGAGGGCGCGCGCGGTTTCGAACTCGGCACATGGCCACACCTGCCGGGAAACTTCCCGCGGGGACTCCCTACAGATTTTTTCCTCCGCGTTCCCCAGACTGTTGATCATCCATACCTCCCTCCCCACAACAAAAACAGTCGCGAGTCTAACTAGGAAGTATGAATTAAAGCTAATGGTAAACGAGACATTTCTGCGGGAGGTGTGTGTCCGGTACAGTCCCCTTTTGCTTTCCCCCCTGCTCTTTCTCCCCCGCGACAAGACCCCCGCCCAGCTGCCCTCTTCCCCAGAACACTTCGCTGCGCAAGTTAACTGCTTGCAGCGCCCATCCTAAGCGCCTTGCAATATCCCGGGCCACAGGTGGCGGGCGGGGAGAGGACTGGGCTGGTTATTACGCGGCAGCATCCTATCCTTTGTATTGGAAGAAGTCCTGGCTGGGAAACACTTCCAGCAGGCCTCCGAAGTTGCTGCCTGCGTTGCTCTGCTGGCCCGGTCACTTGCTGAAGCTACTTTATTCGGGGTGTATCGCTTCGCTCCGCAAACTGCCGGATCGCCACCCACCGCTGTTTCGGGAGCTTCTGAAACCTGAGTCCCTTTCTAGCCCATTATTGTAACGCGCCCCCCGCGCACCTCCATTCACAAATCCCATTGATTTTGGTAGAAACATCTCCGCGCATAAACTGTGGGTGGGGAACTGGCTCCAGATGTTGTTGAACTACAGCTCCCATCATGCCTGACCATCACCCGTGCTGGCTGGGGTTGATGGGAGGTGGAGTCCAACGAAGTCTGCAGGGCCAC
The DNA here is from genome assembly GCF_951804945.1 of Podarcis cretensis. Classification (NCBI taxonomy): domain Eukaryota; kingdom Metazoa; phylum Chordata; class Lepidosauria; order Squamata; family Lacertidae; genus Podarcis; species Podarcis cretensis. The sequence continues at coordinate 114,429,545 of NC_137172.1, read as the reverse complement.
AAGTTCATCACGGCTGGCCTCTTAACAGTTAGAGAGGATCATTTACCGTAGCCGAATGAATCCGAGGCACGGGAAAGGGGTGCTGGAGAGTGGAGTTTTAGCTCGGTTTTATTGTAGCAGGCTTTTGAAAGGATGAAATTCCAACAAGCCTAAATGCACGTCCAAGCACTTTACTAAAGGAGCGCACGCGCCCCTGATCTAAAGCAGCAGAAAGGCGCTCTCTCCCTGTAAATGAGATCCTTGAATGAAACGGCTCACATGGATAAAGTTCTAGCTAGCAACTTTGCAGTTTTTTGCTTGTGGCTGCCGATGCCCTGCTCATTATGCTGGATCCCCAAACTATTAAAATGCGGAGCGAAGGGGGCGGGGAAGAGATGAAATAAGGTTTCCATTAGCTATGTGTAGGTTACAGTATGAAAAGGAAGGGAGTGAGGGGGAGAAAGCGGGGAGTCAGGCAGTTTCAGGTCACAATCCAGCAAACTGTCAGGTGCACTTGGTTTTGAATGCCTCATTCTGTGCTGACTTGTTGCCTTGGTGCATCCTCTAATTGTTTCCAGTGGTTTTGTCCAGCCCTTGGGGAATTGATGGGCTATAAAACTTAAAGCCCACTCTCCTTGTAGACCTAGGAGGCTGGAAGCTCCTCTTGATAAATGTTTCACTGCAGTCAAAAAGGCACGTGTCCTTCCCCATCCCCATTTCTAAAAAAGCCACTCCGTGATTATTTGTTCTTTCTTTACCATATTCACCTCCTGCCTCCTCATTCCACACCTTCTACTACATGCATGCCCGGGTTTTGTCCTCCCACCAATGCAACAGAGCCAAACTAGGAAGCAGCTCAAAGATCACAGTCCCATAATGCTGGCTCTCCAGCCTCCCCCCAAAACCCCACCACACCACACCCTGCAATACGTACTTCCTTCAGCTACGTCCCAGCATGCACCTATGCTTGGGGGCTCTTCACACAATACTAATTATAACAGTTCTGTCTCTATTTATTCTCTGGAGTGAACAGTTGCACTCAAATAGCCCAGGAGCCACAGTGTGGGCTTGTGGATATAATTATGAAAATTCATGTGATTGTGGAGGTATCCCCCACGCCATATCATGGAGGAATGTGTCAATATCTTGCTGCAGGGTTTTATCCCACCCTTCCTTCAAGGGGTTGTGGGTGGCATTTTTAAGTGAGCCACCCAAATCTGCAGGGTCTTTCATGTGCTTGCTCCCTTCTGAAATTTCCATTTCACACAGTCCTTTCTTTTGCCAGCAATCACAAAGTTGTCCATGGTGGGGAGCAGGTTGTGTGTTACCAATATTGTTTTGTGTGACTTGCCTAGAGGAATGATAGCAGCTTCTATGGGTTGTATTCAACTAATGTTTACTCTGTTGAAATTAATGAACCCAGGTTACTTATGGCCATCGATTTCAGTGGGCCTACTCTGAGTAACAATTGAGTATAACCCGTTTTTTTCAGGATTAAGAGGATCCATTTGTGGGTTTTGCTTGGGCCTTTCAGCCGCAGGATTGTGAACTGCCTTCGCTTTCAGCTACTTATTCCCCATTGCCCATAATACCAGTTCCTACCAATCTTAGTCCACGTGGGCAGCTTCCATAATGTGCTGGCAGATTGCTACCCACCCCAGCAACTGTGGACATATGAGAGAGAGGAAAAACAATATCCTGTCACAGTTCATGTCAGTACCAAAGTTCCCACTGGGGTCAGGACTGTCTCTCATAAACTTCACTTTCAGGGAGATGGAGAAGGTCCTACCTACAAGGACCATGGGAGCTGGGAAGGGTTATTTATAGATCAATGATAAAACTACTGTTTTGCATTCAGAAAGACCCTAGTTGGATCCCTGGCATTTCCAGGCTGGTCTGGGCATATCCCGTCTGAAATTATACAAAACTACTGGCAGATAAAGGGACATGGGTGGTGCTGTGGGTTAAACCACAGAGCCTAGGACTTGCCGATCAGAAGGTCGGCGGTTCGAATCCCCACAAGGGGGTGAGCTCCCGTTGCTTGGTCCCTGCTCTTGCCAACCTAGCAGTTTGAAAGCACGTCAAAGTGCAAGTAGATAAATAGGTACTGCTCCGGCGGGAAGGTAAATGGCGTTTCCGTGCGCTGCTCTGGTTCGCCAGAAGCGGCTTAGTTATGTTGGCCACATGACCTGGAAGCTGTACGCCGGCTCCCTCGGCCAATAAAGCGAGATGAGCGCCGCAACCCCAGAGTCGGCCACGACTGGACCTAATGGTCAGGGGTCCCTTTACCTTTACCTTTACTGGCAGATAAGACTGAGCTAGATGGCACCAATGGAATGGCTTTGTAGAAGGTGGTTTCCTATGTTTCATGGAGTGAAAGCAGCCGTGAAGCTTAGAAGGACCTTACACTTTGCTCATGCTGGTTTTGCCCTACAGCGTTTCCTCGCCTGCCCACTCAACCTCTTCCATTCTCCCCAGGTTGATGACCATGGTTGCCAGGACCTGCTCTCTACTGCTGCTTTATCACATACTGCTGGGTGGTTTGGCCAGCCTCATCCCGGAGGTGGCCGACAGGAGAAGGTTCAGCGGAGACTTGGGCCGCGTCACTCCCCTGCAACTCTCCGAAGGGATCCTGCGCGAATTTGAACTGCGCCTGCTCAATATGTTTGGGCTCACGCGGCGGCCCACCCCAAGCAAGGACATCATCATCCCTCCCTATATGTTGGAGCTCTACCATCTGCACACCAGCCAGAAGCCAACAACCATGGACTATAACCTGGAGAGAGCTGCCAGCAGAGCTAATACTGTTAGGAGCTTCCACCATGAAGGTAAGGAGGGATGCTCTTAGCTCCTGCTTCCACTGCCCAAGCCCTAACAAAAATAGGCTTGGAGATTCCACCCCCCTGCCCCCTGCAAAATGGAATGCTTCATTTGCCAAGATGTTTGGTGGTTGAATATGTGGGAAGGCCCAATGCAGCAATGGCCTTGATTTCTTGTGCTCCTTAAACTTCACCCATTAGATATATGCGATGTATCTCTTGCTATTTAAGCAGTTGTGAATTCCTCATTATGCAATTTGAAACTCCGTCTGGTTTGGTTGCTGCTACACTGGTACGCTCTAATGAGACAAAGCATATCGCTCAAATTTGGTTAGCTGAAAAGTGCAGTTTAAATGTACGGCTTTTCCTTCTGAGCATCTATGCTAGGAAGGAAAAGATCACCGCACTGTGTGAATACAGCTGAAGTGTGAGTCTCTCCTTGTGGTGTTTCTGCTCAAACTCCTCTCACCTTCCTCTTAGTTCAGTGCAGGCCTGTCTCAACCACTGAAAAATGAATCGGGGTTCTGAAACTAATCTTGCCCATGTTGACTTGGAAATAGGTAGCCTTCTTTCACAGTCAAAGCTCACACCTGGAAGCACCAGGAGGAATTCAACATCTCACTCCTCTGATCAGGGCAAGCATTTTGCAACAATCTCCCTCTTTCTCCTTCTCTGTGCTGTGTGACTGGACTCATCTGTTTAATTCTGGCCACTATTTTGAATGATTGTGGTGGGTGGGAAGCTTTCAAAACATGAAATCATGTTTGCACTAATGTAGATGTGTATGCGAAGACAGTACCATGCCCATTTCAGTACATGCACATTAGCCTTTGGATCCCCAAAAGACCAGAAATGGTTACCTCTGCATGGCTGCCAAGCCTCCTGGGCTGGATCCAAGCGCAAGCCATTGTTAGAGCAGACCCGCTGGAATCGGTGAGACTTCACTTAGTCATCCCGTTGATTTCCATGGGTCATCTCTGGAATTACAACCAACCCAAAGATTGCAGTTTCAGCCTGTGATTTCTTAAAAAAATGCTATTTGAAGAACACTGACACGTTGCGTATCCCCTCCCCTGCATGATGATGAACATCACTGAAACACATGGCCTTGCATTTTGAGACATTTTTAAAAGCTCAGACCTTGTGGGGGGCCGTATATTTTTTGGGGGGAAATGAATGAATTCCTATGACCCACAAATAACCCAGAGATGCATTTTAAATAAAAGGACACATTCTACTCATGTAAAAACATGCTGATTCCCGGACCGTCCGTGGGCTGGAGTTAGAAGGCGATTGGGCCAGATCCAGCCCCTATGCCTTAATTTGCCTAAGATGTATAAAAGTTTTTGTTTTTTTAAAAAAGATTATTTAATTTTCTAAATATATTTCTGAAGATTGAGCTTGTCACTGCCTTTGTGTTGGCGGCAGAATTTACCTTCCCACCCTCCTAAAGAACCAGTATCCCGCATATGCTTATGCTAATAATGTGGGTGGCCAATTTGCCCAGAGGAGTGTAGAGACCAGTTTTTCCTTGAGGTGATGAACGTACAGATGGTAGGAAACAACCTGGAGCAAAAATGAGGAGGAGTACAAGGAATGTCGCATTTCCCCCTTTAAATAGCTAGCAATTTTAGTTGCTGGCTATGTTTGTGTCATTAAACGTTAAGAATGGCAAACTGCATTTCTAACTCTGCTGAACTCTTTGTTCTGTGCCATATTCATTTATCAGTTTTTAAAAATTGACTTACATTGATTCAGTGCAAGAGAAGTAGGTGTTTTTTTTAATTCTACAGATTCTGTCCAGATTATGAGTTCCTACCAATAAATTTAAATGTTGCAGGCTAAATAGGAAAAAAAAAGTCTGTCTAATTTACAGTTGGCAATCAGGGTAACTTGGAAGGATTTCTAATCCCCATCTAATCCCCGTGAGAGATCAATTTAACAATCAATTGTATTGTCTCCACCATGACTTTGTCTTCTGTTTAAATCTAGATTTAGTGGAGACCCAAGGTAAGCCCTTCAGAAAGCAAGGCTGATAAGTTTTGGAGCAGCTGCCCACTGGATTTCATGGGCACCTGGGGCTTTAGGTCACTCAGATTAAAAGCCACAAGCAAATATGTACTTAACCAGACAGAACAATTGGGAGTAAATGCAACACAATCTTCAGATGCTCTGTTGCCACTTATTCTCGCATTTTTGAACTAGGCCAGTTTGCTAAATGAAAGGCAACTTGCTTGAACTTTTATGCAAAGTGCTTATATCCGAGTTCCTTAAACTTGAATGAACTTGTCTGTAGCACTACTGGGCAAAGCTTTACATTGTATTTGCAAAGGTTTTTTTTTTTTTTTTTTTTTTTTTTTTGCTGCTGCTGCCATCTCTGTTCAATGCAAATCCCAAAGTTTCGCCATGATTGCGGCAATCCTCTTTCTTCTCCCCTCCATTTATGACCCTAAGCACATTTTTTGTGTGTGTGTGATTAGCAAAGTCACATTGAATTAGCTAGACTTACAGGTTCCTTTCTGTGTTTCTGCATCCCAACCACAGATACTTTGATGCAACGTGTACAAATCATAAGCATTCAGAAGATGTGAATCTAGTGTCTTCTGCAGAAAGGCTATAAACTTGCAGTAGTCAACCTTTTCACGGGCGGCATTGATGGATTGTGGAACTGGGGGGGGGGGGGGAGAGACGGAAGCAACTGCTTAGGTTACATATAGTATAGAGCTGGGTTGGCAAGGAAAGATACATAAATATGTATTTTAATTAAGTTTCTCCACAAGGGGTGTGGCCTACGTAGTGATTATTCTAACTAATAGCAAGTCTTAATGAGGAAAGAGATTAATGGTGTAACCTAAACTTGCACTGTGGCTTATACTGCTTTGTGTGTGTGAATATAAAACTAATGAATGGGAGAACTTCCAGTAAACATTTCAATTGTGCCAAAATGCATCTTAACACAGAACTACATACATAGATGAGTGGGCAGAGGGAGGGAAGGCTAGCAAGTGTTTGGGTCAGCTTCCTCACTGCAACTCTTTAACAATCCTTAGTCCAACAAAATAAACCCTTGGGCCTAGACCCATTTGCTTGGGAGTAAGTCCCACTGAAGTTGAGAAGCAATGACTTGGCCATTTTGGTCCAGTGATCTATATAGCTCAAGAGAGAATTCGAACCCAGGTCTAAGTCTTTCCCTAAGTCTGTTATTTATTGTTCTTTCAAGCTGATTCAAAGGCCTGTTCTCCCCCCCCCCAAAAAAAATAATACAATAAAAGCAAACACATAAAAGCAGCTTATCTAGAGATAGCTGCCTTAAAAACAGCAGCAGAGATAACAGGTTAGTTTTTAAAGGCTTTGGGAAATAGAAAGGATGTTAGGGAATATAACCATTATGGTAGGTGTTTTTGGGGGGGTTTATATTGTAAACCACCCAGTGATCCTCTGATGAAGGGCAGTATAGAAATTTAATTAATTAATAATGGTAATAATCATCACCACCACCTTATGCCCCGAGGCGTATCCCTCGCATGCCAGCTACTGAAAGGCCCTTTCACAGGTGCGCTTGAGAGGAAAGGGAGTGCCTAGACAATAGTGGGGTTTAAATACGAGAAATAGTGTGGAGGAACTGGTTCAATGCTAATTTGCTGGCGGTTGAGGGCTGCAAGATCTGGAGGGCTGCAGGTTCCACACCTCCTGTGACCAGGATACAGATGTGCTTACAGAGAACCCACAGGAAAACCTGTTTTTCCCTCTGACTGTTTTGCCATAGCTTGCTACAGAAAAAAACACACACACTTAACTTTTCTCCGAAAGCTCTAAAAACCTGACGCGATCATTTACTTTTTCTCGCAGTTCAAGTGCCACAAATTATTTGAGCAAATCGTTAGATTGTTTCTTTATTTCCTTTAATAAACCCACAGGCCCTTGTTGCAAGTGCACTGTTTGCAGCTTGCAATATTCCCCCCCCCCTCCCCGTCACATCCAATATCATAAACCAGCCCAGTTAAAATAAGAGGCCTCTCCCTCCGTCAGTTGAGCATGAGAGTCTTAATCTCTGGGTTGTGAGTTCAAGCCCCACTTTGGACAAAGTTTCCTGCACTGCAAGGGGCTGGACTAGATGGCCTTCATGGCCTCTTGCAACTCTACAATTCTAAGATTTTGCCTCTCTGGGTAGGGAATTCCACAACCATGGAGCCACTGTGTTGGTTCCTACCCCCCCTAACATCTCTCCTCAGCAAGCACATGAGTAGAGTCTCTGCCACTAATCTTTAATTTCTAGCTGACCTCTCTGGGCAAAGGCAGAAGTTCTGCCTTTGCACCTTTGCAACCGTGCAAAACATGGGTTCGTTGGGGTTTTTTGGGGATGGGGCGGGGGTTTGTTTAGCTCTGCCTTTGTTTTGCACATGTCACTTCAAAGCCACTTAAGAGAAGTGTCCAATTAAAGCACCAATGATGTAGATAGGGCAGGAATTAAAAACAAATCGAATGTGAGGTAAACACAGCGTGGCTGTGGCTTGTTATTCTTGCGAACCCTCCCTAGCCATTGGGTGAGCGGCTGTTTTTTCCCCTGTTGCAAAACTAGGCGGGGGCAGGGCGGGAATGGGAAAGCAAGAGGCAAGGAGGGGTTTGGGTGGAAAGAGACTGAAAGATGGCAGCCCGTTGCTGGCTCTAAAAGGTAGTGAGGAGTCACCAGATGCGGTAGGGTGAGAATAGAAGATGGCCCTAGGGGACAGGGCAGTGCAGGATAAAACACTGCAGCAGTTTTTCCTCTGAGTAAAAGGAAGCAGGGGGACTCCCATCAGGACAGGGCAAGGAAAAACAAGGGTGAAGTAGATCTTGAAGGAAGGGCACCAGGGGTTTGTGGTGGGTGGAAACCCCAGGAAAGAGTGTAGACTCAAAGGACTGGGAAATGGCTTCCGTTTTCCTCAGAAGATGTTCTTCTGGAGAGATGGAGAATTTGTGGCCCTTCTGATGTTGCTGGGGCTGCAACTCCCATCAGCCCTAAACACTGGAGCATGCTGCCTGGGGTGGTTGGGAACAGGGGTCCACAGTTCCCCACATCCCCTCATCTTGTTGTCCTGGCACTTTTTAGAGATGCTTACAGAGTTGCTGAGAGTCCGACCCTAAGACATCTTGCTGTCAAATGCTACACACCTCACCTATAGCCAGCACTTTGAAAGGAGTCTTACAATGCTGTTCACAAACCACTCCCTGCCATTTTGTAGCCTGCACCTATCTTGGTGCCACTTCACCAGGTGGTTTCACCCTAAAGCATGTCAGGGCCACCCCTGCAAGAGACTCCATGTGCTCAGGCATTCATGTGGCCTCACTGCAGATGGGTGTAGAGTGCTCAGGACAACCACATTTAGAGGGAGCCAATTATAGTTAGCTTTCCTGCAAATGCTTGGGAGATACCCGTTGTCCTCCATAGACTTGTGTCCTTTAAATGCAAGCTCTTGTTTAGGTGACCATAGAGGAAAGGGACTCTGAAGTCAGATGTTGGGGAATAAGGAGATACCTTTGGATTATGGTTGTGTTTCCAAAGCTGCAGTGGGAACAGTTAGGCTGGAATCCAAAACTTGTTCCTTTGGAATTTAATATTGGTGACACTTCCAAGTAAATGGAACACCAGCGGAGCAATGTCGCTGTTAAGATAGTTCACAATATGCTTAGACTTAGCCACAGTTGTTGCATTTATGTGTGGTGGTATTATCATTACGTAGTTTACCGAGTGGGCTGGACACATTGCTTGTTTGTAACCCAATTTAGAGGCTATTTGAGAATATGGATATTGTATCACATACTGAGCCCATGGAATAAAACAGGGGAGGTCAAATCTTCCCATTGCTTTCTCTTAGATTTCTTTGAATTGCACATGAATCTATTTCTGAAGTGCAAATGAAGATTCACTCCAACTCCCATCAGTCAGATGGTGGAAATTGTAGACCAGCAATATCAACCTTGGGAGCAGCAGATTCCCTCACCCTTAGCCTCAATGGTTTAGTTAAATTTGGCAGCAATAGCACATCCTGTCAATACTGTACAGTGTTATTGGTCATAAGTAAATGTTCAATCATAGTACTACATTTCCCCAAAATGTTGTTTTCCAAAAAGCAAAACTCACACCTTTAAACTATCTGAGAGTGCTCCAGTCGTCCACATGGGATGCACATAATTCCCCCTGCCCAGTATGTCTCCATCCCCTCTCCTGAGCCTTCCCCCCCACCCCTCCTCACGCCATCCATATTAAAAAGAACAAAAAGGAAATGGTGTTTTGTGTCCCTGGCCACTTTAGACTATGACCAATATACTGCCTGTCTCCTGTTCAAATTTCAGCCACAAACTTAAGCAAATGTTCATTCCTCTGCTCCCACCTGTAATAACAAGTATTATGTAGGGGGTGAGCTTTCAACAGTTAAAATTAGTAGTAGATTTTATAGAAAAGAGCAGGACAAGGCACAAAGCGCCTTCAAGGTTCGGCAGAGTCTGTATGCCTGTTTGTCCCCTATTTTGCAGTTAACTGTTTGTAATAGCAGTGCAGTGGACAGGCAGTATGGATGATGAATTTGCCCAACATGTGATGCAGCTGTAGACTGTTGCAGTTCAATAGATCTGTGTGACTTGGTTGCCCATTCCTGCAATGCTGCCCATTGCAGGAACAATGCAAACAACTAGTCCTACCTGGTGCCCTGCAGATGTTTAAGACTACAGCTCCCATCAGCCCCAACCAGCACGCCTGCGAGCTATAGTCCCAAACATCTGGAGGGCGCCCGAATGGTTTAACTACTAAACCCATCCAAGTTATTTTCATTTAGGGCCTCCTTGAGTAAAATGACTGGGTGTGCTTTGTGGAAAGGTCTATAATTACGAGACAGGGTTTTGGATAGTAAGTTTTGTAAATCATGAAACTTGTGGCACAATGCCTTTGGAATGGTTTTTGAGAGACTGACATGAAAACTGAAGGTAGGGGTTTGTTGTTGGCGTTGTGTTTTTTTTTAAGGGAAATCTTTAAGAAATGCAATCCCTTTCCTTGATCCTCAGTCAGTTTTTAATTACTCTCCCTGGGCCCCTGCTAACCACAGTGTTAAAAAATGTTCTTTAATACCCTTGAATTCCAAAGCAATGCCTCACATTTCTTCCCCCTTATTACGACCACCTGGAATTCGCAGCGCACTCCTATGAGATCCGAAATGTGTGGCAGCAAAGGAAGCATTTTAACATCATGTTTTGTGGGCTTGCCTAAACAAACAGAAAGACAAGAGCAACTGAAAAAAGGGGAAAGGGGGGAAAGCATTTTGAATTTCTAACCTAACACACATATTGGCTTATGCTAATGTTATGGGAAATCTTCTGTATCTGTAGGGTACTTCAAATATTACATGGCATTATCTGAGTTACTGATTGTGTTTTTCTTCTCCTCTCTCTCTCTCCCCCCAAACCAGAAACACTAGAAGAACTTCCAGAAAGAAGTGGGAAAACATCTCGGCGCTTCTTTTTCAACTTAACTTCCATCCCTGAGGGGGAGTTCATCACTTCAGCTGAGCTTCAGGTTTTTCGGGAGCACATCCAAGACGCTTTTGAGAGCAATGGCAGCTCTTACCACCGTATTAATATTTATGAAATTGTAAAGCCCGAGAGAGAGGCCTCCCAGGACCCCATCACGAGACTTTTGGACACGCGCTTGGTGCATCGTAACGCCAGCAAGTGGGAAACGTTTGATGTGACACCGGCTATCATGCGGTGGATTGCACATGGACAACCCAACCATGGTTTTGTGGTAGAAGTGGCTCACTTGGACCCCAGGGAGAGCACTGCCTCCAAGAGGCATGTCCGGATCAGCAGGTCTTTGCATCAGGACGATGCCAGCTGGTCTCGGATCAGGCCGTTACTAGTGACCTTTGGGCACGACGGAAAGGGACACCCTCTCCACAAGAGAGAGAAGCGTCAGGCCAAGCGCAAACACAACAAGCGCAAGTCCAATTGCAAACGGCACGATTTGTACGTGGACTTCAACGACGTGGGGTGGAATGACTGGATAGTGGCCCCGCCGGGCTATAGTGCCTTCTACTGCCACGGAGACTGCCCCTTCCCATTGGCAGATCACCTGAACTCCACTAACCATGCCATTGTTCAGACTCTTGTCAATTCCGTCAACCCCAAAATCCCCAAAGCTTGCTGCGTGCCGACAGAACTGAGTCCCATCTCCATGCTCTACCTGGATGAGAACGAGAAGGTGGTACTAAAGAATTATCAAGACATGGTTGTGGAGGGCTGTGGCTGCCGCTGATGTGGTGGCAGGACGGAAAATGGACCAATGCAACAAAACAAAACAAAACTTGACACTTTAATATTTCCCAATGAAGACCTTATTTATGTTATGAAATGGAGAATTAAACGCATCTATTTTGAAAAAAAAAAATCTATTTATGTCTACAGAAAAAAGCGAGGAAAAAATATTTTAATCAGAGAATTATTCCTTTTAAAGATTTTTAAACGTATTAGTTGTACATTTTTATATGGGTTTAAGCACCCCCCCTTTCCCCCCTCAGCACATGAAGTATAAAGGTCAGATTGTTATTTTGTATTTATTTACTATTATAACCACTTTAGAAGAATAGCTAATTTGTATTTATATGTATAATCAAAAAAAGCAGAAGAAAAAAAAATATAGGGTTTGTACATAATTTAAAACAAATGGTAGCTTTTTTTTTTTTTTGTTTCTTTTCCTTTTTCCAGTGTGTATTTAAGTAAGTTGCGATGTGTACATGGAAGGGTTACTATGGCAAAGGTGCGTAATGCATTTTGCTTTCTGCAGTTCTACTGTTAAGGTCACGAGTGCAAGCCCAATGAAAAGTGGCTAATCCGCCCTGCTGACTCAAGATTATATTGTACAATTCTCAGGAATGCTGCAGGGTGGGCTGCCTAGTCCATGAGAAACTGGCATCTTCCCGGTGGGGAGCATTTGGATAAGAACCAGACGGTTGCCGAGCAAGTAGAAATAGAATTGCTGTTCCTCATGAAGGTGTGACACGACCACCAACTGGGCTTCTCTAGAAAACTCTCTTTCCCTACTTTGATTTTCGTTTTTTTGGTCCTTGCACCTACAGAAAAGCAAAATGTTTATGCTGTTCCTCCCCTTTTAAGTAGTTCACCCATTGGAATCCTTGTCCTGGCCAAATATTAAATAATAAAATACCAGATTTCTTCAGTTTTTTAAAAAGCTTCATTTCTGCTCGCCTTTCCGACGGCGCCTAAGGTATTCCTGCTACTACAGAGTAACGCTCGTTGGGTGCCAGAAGTGTATTATTGCGCACACCTTGCAATCTATGTTAACAGAGCTCGGAGGGAAGAACAGGTTTGTGGGAAGCAGCAAAGTATGCAAATTCCACCCTTTTATTTTCCTAGGGACATCAAACACATGCAAAGGAATCCGAGGAATTACTACCGGGCCAGGCCCTAAATATCTCCTCCCGCACCTATGTAAAAGGCTCCAGGGAGGTAGAAGTTCGCATGCAGTCAGATGCGTTGCCCATATGTAAGCATAAAGCTGGGTCAACTTGCACCCCCATGTAGTGGGAACAGGGCTTCTTGGTTTCCCACGAGAGCTTGCAGAACAGGAAAACAATTCCCCTTGCATAGATTCTACTGAGCAGGTGAGAAGTAGCCAACATGGTGCCTTCAAAATATGTTTTTGAACTTAAGCTCTCATCAGCCCTAGCCCCAGTGGCCAATGAGGAGGGATGCACCTGAAATGGGCTACTTACAAGCAACAGCGACAGGAGAAGTGTGCACCGGAGTCAAAAGATGTAAAGCTACACTGCAATCCTACACATATCTACTCGGAGGGCATTCCCACTAAGTTCAGGGGGAATTACTTTGGGAAAACCCAGCTGACTCAATTGCACTTGCATCTGAGAAGCTTTGTGAAGGATTGTGCTGCTAGTCTGGCTTGCAATAAGGCCATTCATAACCATCCTGAAATTACATACTGTGGAATAATTTCACTTAAGTGGTTTGAGAACGGATCATTAGGTGTTCACGGGAGCATATGTTTATTTTAAATGAAAGCAATGTCCCTAGAGATGTTTCAGTTTGTCCTCCAAAGTCAAGCAGTCCTAGTTAGACCTGCAAATGTTTTTTGCACAAAGAGGTTTACATAGCTTTGTTTTGCAGTATTTCCCCTTTTAAAAAATCTCGGCACTGGAACTTTTTCAATAGCCTTGGAGTAGAGGTTCAGGGAACCTCATCTGCAATCTTTGACAAATATTCTAACCAGTGCTTTTTTTCTCAAAAAAAATGTTTAGGGGTACTCTCATTTTCCTACTCATATTGAAATACTGCCCCTCAATGAGGCCAAACTTACGGTAGATTCACAAAATGTTTAGGGGTATGCATACCCCTGCGCCCCCCCCCCCAGAAAAAGCACTAATTCTAACTATGTTGCTAAACATGTCGTCATTGTTGTCTGAATGCTACTTTCCCACACAATTGTGCTCAGAGTGTCTCGCAACAGGTTAGATCAGAGGTCTGCAACCCGCGGCTCCGGAGCCGCATGTGGCTCTTTTACACCTTTGCCGCGGCTCCAGGGCGGATATTAGTGAGGGGAGGAGGCGCATTGTGCGCCCTGACACCTCCCACTGTGGCGGGCGCTGTACTGGCTGTGACGTCACATGGGGGCAGTGTGTGCGTTAGTCACGCACCGTCCCGACGCCACCTTCCCACCCGCTGTCAGATCGCGGCTCTGGAGATATATTTGTTTTAAATGTCGCAATGGTTTTGCGGCTCCCAGTTGTTTTTTTTCTTCAGAAACGGGTCCAAGTGGCTCTTTTTGTCTTAAAGGTTGCAGACCCCTGGGTTAGATGAACAGTGAGTATCACAATTCAAAAGCCTACCAGAAACAATTAGAAATAATCACAATATTGGTAGGTAATACAAAAAGCGAATCCATACAACATTGTATAAAACAAGACAAATAAGCTTTTCTAACTTAGTGGCTTAAATCTGATGGATGTCTTACCAAATAAGCAACATCTGGAACTTTAGGCTGCACAATCAGTAACAGCAACCCTTCAGAATGAACACCACTTGAGAAGACATGTAATCATTTCATGATCTGTTCTTTGGCTTGGTAGGACAAGACTTTGACTGTAAGGTCACATCCAAACTATGCATTTAAAACATTCCCCTGCCCCACAAAAATCAAAGGAGAATCCCAGGAATTGCCATTTACTCTGCAAGGAGCGAACTTCTAAGCACCCTTAACAGACTGCCATGCTCAGGATTATTTGCGGGATGCCATGCGCTTTAAATGTATGGTGTGGGTGTGACCTGGGATATTGACTCGTTTGTAACAGCAGTTTTGGAATTACTGAATACTTTCTTCAACCAGTTTTGTTGAAAGCTTGTTAGCATCATAATCATCTAAAAGGGAGGCTTGCAGGGCACTGAGAAGGGATGTTATAGAAGGTTAAGACTCGGAAGTACTGGAGAATATTCATGCAGTGTTGTGAAACCTTCATTCATGAATATTTTTTGGTAAGCAATAAGGTGCAGTGCTCATTTAATATGTAAATATAGCCTGCAATAATTTGATCTGAGGGTGACCTCGAAAGATCTGTGGTTTCATTTTTGGTAAAATGGCAAGGAAGATCTTATACATTTGTTTCTGGGTAATTCTTTCTTCATGTCATTCATGTTTGGAATAGTGATTCGTCCCGTCCCCCCTTGGTTCTCAGCAATAAACAGTCCAGTGGTACCTCGGGTTAAGTACTTAATTCGTTCTGGAGGTCCATTCTTAACCTGAAGCACCACTTTAGCTAATGGGGCCTCCTGCTGCCGCCACGCTGCCGGAGCATGATTTCTGTTCTCATCCTGAAGCAAAGTTCTTAACCCGAGGTAATATTTCTGGGTTAGCGGAGTCTGCAACCCGAAGCGTATGTAACCCGAGATACCACTGTACTCAGAAACTTTCACACATTTGTGGGTCATTTCCCACTTGTGGTGACAGTTTCTTCTGCCTGGATTGAATAGGTCTTCTGACTGCTGCTTCATGAATCCAGTTTGTACACCACTGCAAACTGTCTGTCAGAACTGTGTGCAACGGGATGTTAGGAACGGATGCTTGGGCCTTGCTTGTGGGGAACTGTTCAGCCTGCCACTTCACTACCTCCAAATTCAATTTGCACATGCAGAAAAAGCCCATAACATGCATTGCCAAATCAGTCCACAGACTGTCTGGAATTCTTTAGTGCTAAGGATACTAAGAACTGAGGGGGGAAATGAAGTTCAGAATTTCAAATTTAAAAGGAGATGGAACTACAGGCATTGGGGCTATAGGTTTTCTGAGGGTTCTGTTAAGTTCAGTTGGACAGATTCACAGAATTTTCATGGTGATTTGATCCTATTTGCATCGCCCACAAATCAACTCTAACCATTGGAAATCAACCCAAGTGGCAACATTTCTGAATGACATACAAATTCCATAAAGGTTGTGAGCAGAGAGAAGATAATTGGATTTCAGTTTTTTTAAATTTAAAATATATCTTGCCCAGCATTCTAGTTCCATTATTATATCAAATAATGTTACAGTGCCAAGGCAAAAGCATGGTAGGATTTTCACACACCCCTCCCCATCAACCCATTCATTTGTAGTCCGTTTGATGTTGAACATGCATGAATCAGGACCCAGTAAAATACTGTATAAAAAGCAGACAGAACAAGTAACAATGCCAATTAGCAATTGATTCATTCGTTTATCATGCCTATAGCTCACTCCAAGAAGTTCAACTTAGGGCTGAGAGCCAACTGTCCTCATATTTCATTTTTTTACAACAAACTTGAGTTCAGGATAAGGGAAAGCCAGCAGAATTATTCTGGGTGGAATTCAATGTCAAAGGCATGCCTAGGGTACCTTGCAAGTAGCTGTGTCAGTGCCCCTGCCCCAATCACTTAGAAATTACCACATTTTAAACGACCCAAGTATTTGAAGTGTCCACAGTGACAACGAGGCAGGATGAAAAGAAATTGCATGCCTCTATGCCGCAGTGCAAGAAGGACAGAAAGCTTCTCCCACATTTGATCTTGCCCCAACACTAGCTGCACACTGATGTCAGACACTCCATAGTCAGACAGGTGGTTTTTGCACCCCCAGTGGGGGCTAGTCTCACCAACCCCTAGGTACACCTCTGGCAGAGCCGTCTTTCCCATAGGGCTTAGTGGTGCTTTGCGCCAGGGCGCCGGCCTCTCAGGGGCGCCCCAGCGAGTGGGGGAGCTGCATGGCTTTGACGGCGGCCTCCCCTTTCTTTCCCTGCATGCTCGCCAGCTGCCCCCCGTCAACCATATGGCTGGCGGGCTCTGCTGGCTAAAAGATTGGCTACTTCTCGAAGACACTGATGTATTGGATTTGGAAGGTTTTAACAATGCTTTTGGTTGGCATGCATATTTATTGTATGACAAGGTTAAGATCAATAAGGCCTTTAAGAACCATATTGTCAGAAAAGCAGTGTTTAATGTCTGGACAAAATACAAAGACTTACTGGAAAATAAAACTCCAAGGTGGCTTTCACCGCTGGAAGCTAAGGCCCGAAAAAGACCCAATATGGAGGCCAAATGGCCAAAATATTGGGAAATATTAGAAAAAGATGGAGACAATTGGAAATTGCAGAGTTTGGAGAAAATTAAGGACAAAGTGCGAGACTGGTTACATTACGCTCAGATTAACGAAGTTTTCAAAAATGACAAAAAGTTAGGGTTCCGGGTGGAGAAATCGAAATTGGAAACAGAACTGTTAGAACCTAAGACTAAGATACTTTCAAGAATGTACAACCTGCTGTTAAAATGGAATACACAAGATGAAATGGTTAAATCGGCTATGATAAAGTGGGCACAGGATATTGGGCACAACATTATGTTTGAGGACTGGGAAAGGTTGTGGACCATTGGGTTGAACTTCACTGCATGTAATGCTTTGAAGGAAAATGTAATGAAAATGATATATAGATGGTACATGACCCCAGTTAAACTTGCCAAAATATACCATTTGTCTGACAATAAATGTTGGAAATGTAAAGAAAATGAAGGAACATTCTTTCACCTCTGGTGGACTTGCCCTAGAGTGAAGGCTTTCTGGGAAATGATATATAATGAGCTGAAAAAGGTATTTAAGTATACCTTCACTAAGAAACCAGAGGCCTTCCTTTTGGGTATTGTCGGCCAGAAGGTGTTAAGGAAGGACCGAACATTTTTTATGTATGCAACAACAGCAGCAAGGATACTTATCGCTAAGCACTGGAAAACCCAAGATCTACCCACACTGGAAGAATGGCAGATGCAGCTGATAGACTATATGGAATTAGCCGAGATGACTGGCAGAATCCGAGACCTGGGAGAAGAGAAGGTTGAAGAAGACTGGAAGAAATTTAAGACTTATTTTAAAAAGTATTGTAATTTGGTTGAATGTTAAGAAGGATGCCAGATCATAAATAATTGACCACCACTAAATTAGATGGAATTAGGATGATAAGTAGATCGAGGAAAATATAAACCACTGGGAGAACGATTAGATTATGTTTAAAAGAATGGGATTTAAGAATTTAAATAAGACGATAATTTGCTGGTTAAAACTTAAGACGATGTAAGTGGGAGCGGGAGATGTGAGGGAGTCCAAAGAGGTTTTGAAAATATGCTATGATATATGCTATATTGGTGATTATTTTTGAATTTGTATTTAAAAAATCTTAATAAACATTTATTAAAAAACAACAACATATGGCTGGCGGGCATGCAGCTTCCTTCCCAAGCCTCTGCAGGGAATGCTCTCCCGCAGTGGCATGGGGGAGAGTTGCGCCTCCCCCCATGGCTGGCAGTGTGCAGCTCCACCACCCCCCATCCGTGGTAATTTGGGGGCTCTGGGCGGATATTTGCACCCCGGCACCACATCTGCTAAAGATGGCCCTGACCTCTGGTCACACTATTGCAACAGTTCTGTTAGAATAAGCACTTCCAATTTCCAGATGGGACCATCTCCTCTCTCCTCCCTCTCTACACATTGTTCGGGTTGGGGGGGGTGTTCTAACCTGCCCAGAACAGATTTATTTTTTTAAGGCACATGGGAAATAGAGGGGGGAAAGCCCCAGTCGTGTTAGCCAGACCTGTGCTGGCTCCGGCTAGCAAAACCATTTAGTTGAATCCAGCCTGAATTTTGACTTTTGCTCATCAGTTGCCTTCGCTGAACCTGTTCCCATTTATCCCAAATATAAGCCATAGCGGTAGGGCATCATTGCATAGAGTACATCTCTGTTGATACCAGATGCCGCTTCATTAGTCACGACGTGCCTAATCTTATCTAGGATCTCTTTCCACGATCCTTTCAGCACAAGACAAAGGTGGCTTCAAATAATTCTGCGCTGACATCCTATCATGCCCTAAAGGTGGTTGTGTTGAAATAAATGTCACGTACAGAATTCACACAAATGACCACAGGACGTAGCATCTTTAGCTTGCCAAACATATGTACCATAAAAAATGTAGACATTACAGACTGGAGTGATTCCAGTGTGAATGAGCCTTATACATACAACTCTGGCCTGGCTCTGGTGGAAACTGCCACTGTTGCCAGCGATCTAGTTTGTTTCAGTCAAGGCTTTCACACCTGTGGGATGTATATATGCTATATACATATATGGCATTTATTTTACAGTGGAACCTCGTGTCTCGCCAGAGTGGTGCATGCTCTAGTTATCTCCTGCTTGGATTGCTGCAATGCGCTCTACGTGGGGCTACCTTTGAAGGTGACCTGGAAACTGCAATTAATCCAGAATGCAGCAGCTAGACTGGTGATTGGGAGTGGCTGCCGGGACCACATAACACCGGTCCTGAGAGATCTGCATTGGCTCCCAGTACGTTTCCGAGCACAATTCAAAGTGTTGGTGCTGACCTTTAAAGCCCTAAATGGCCTTGGTCCAGTATACCTGAAGGAGCGTCTCCACCCCCATCGTTCAGCCCGGACACTGAGGTCCAGCTCCGAGGGCCTTCTGGCGGTTCTTTCCCTGTGAGAAGTGAGGCTACAGGGAACACCCTCCCTTCAGATGTGAAGGAAATAAGCAGCTATCCTATCTTTAAAAGACATCTGAAGGCAGCCCTGTTTAGGGAAGTTTTTAATATTTAATGCTGTGCTGTTTTTAACACTTGATTGGGAGCCGCCCAGAGTGGCTGGGGAAACTCAGCCAGATGGGCGGGGTATCTATAATAATAATAATAATAATAATAATAATAATAATAATAATGCACCGTCCTCCTTAGGAACACTGCAGGTTACGAGCTCCACTAACCCGGAAGTAGATGCCCTTTGTTGCGAACTTTTCCCTGGGATGCGAGTGGAAGTCGCGCACCGGCAGCAGTGGGAGGCGCCATTAGTGAAAGTGCGCCTCATGTTATGAGCGGTTTCGGGTTACAAACGGACCTCAGGAATGGATTAAGTTCATAACCGGAGGTACCACTGTATCATCCTGTTCTGCCTCCCAGAAATCTGGTGTTTCTTTATTTTGTTTAACTCTAAATTGTTAAGAGGTTGCTTAATTGATGTTTGCACAACTCAACTTTAATCCTTCAGTTAGTCCCCTGTATGTTGATGTTCAATTTTCTTCCCTAATTTCCATTATGAAAATGTTTGTGCGCAGTTACTGCAGAGCCTTCAAGGACCGTTTTATACTTCCTGACAGCGTAGGTCTGCCTTAATGGTTTGTTTTTACTGCTTAAGAGTGTAAACTTTTCTGCAGCCAATGCGTGGAAAGTCTACTCTCATTCCTGCATTACACATTTTTCATTACTCATTTGCTGTTTTTCCTTTGTTGCCAATGACCACCTTTACTTCGGCTTTGTGCAAACACTCCTGTGATTTACAAAATAAGATCCCTCTCCTTCTGACCCTTTCCCTCTCACACTTTGCTTTCTATGATGCATCTTCTATAAATTATGTAAGGGAAAAGGAAAGCCACCAAAATACAAGAAGTTAACTTGCTTTTTCCCCAGGTCCCCTTATCTGTTTCAGCAGCAATTTGCTGTAATCTTATTGCAGCAATAGAGAAAGTTTTAATTCCCTGGTGCTGCTTTAAATAGTACTGCCATAACTTCCAGGAAGGAATAGATTTCTTTACTATCACTCCTACTAGTAATAAAACATTCTCTGCATTTCTGTAGCATTTAACAGTTAAATTGTATAGATGTCTAAGCAAAAGCAAACCCCATTGCCTTAAATGAGACACACTCCCAGCTAAGTGCGTATATGGGACAACAGCCTTACAGCGTTCAATGGGCTTAGCGTATGTTATCCCAAACCAATTCCAATTTTCTTATTGCACTGCAATAGTATTTTACAATATAGGTTCCCTCTTGAAAGGTATGTCAGCACTATTCTCTCCATTTTGCAGATGCAGGGTTGAGGCTGGGAAACGGTGACTTCCCTTAGGCCATACTAGGGAGTTCATGGCATACACCAGGCATAGGCAATCTCAGCCCTCCAGATGTTATGGGACTACAACTCCCATAATCCCTAGCTAACAGGACCAGTGGTCAGGGATGATGGAGGATGTTAGCATTTCACTCCTTCGTTGCTGGATGTGTGATTGTTACATCACATGTCAGTGTTTACTTTCTAGGCTTGGAAAGTTCGAGAACGGATGTCAATCTTATCTTTCTTCCGCTGTAGTGTACTTTTGTACTTTCTTGCTCTCTCTCTCTCTCTCAGAGAAGAAGTGAGAGGACACCGTGATTGCTTTGTCCTGTATATATTGCTTAATAAATCACTTAGAATGCACACACCTACGCTCCATGATTGTTTCTGCTATACTCTGCTAAGTGAGCATACACATGTCGCTGGTGCGCACCGGGACTGATTTGTGAACGTCCTGGGCTGCGCTTCATCAGGAATACATCCAGAGAGGTCTGTCTCATTGTGGGGGCTGTGTGTGCCCTCCAGGCATGTTCTGACAGGGAACTGTAGTCCCAAAACATCTGGAGGGCTGGGTTTGCCTATGCCTGGCATACGCCGTATTGGAACCAGTGACTTCTGGGTCTACAGCTGGACTTTTAGGCACAATGATATGCCAGCCAACCGAAACCAGTGTTAGCAGAGGGTTCAGTATCTTCATGTACATTTCCAAGCACAATTCAAAATGTTGGTGCTGACCTTTAAAGCCCTAAATGGCCTCGGTCCAATATATCTGAAGGAGCGTCTCCACCCCCATCGTTCTACCCGGACACTGAGGTCCAGCGCAGAGGGCCTTTTGGCGGTTCCCTCACTGCAAGAAGCCAAGTTACAGGGAACCAGGTAGAGGGCCTTCTCAGTAGTGGCACCCGCCCTGTGGAACGCCCTCCCACCAGATGTCAAAGAGAAGAACAACTACCAGACTTTTAGAAGACATCTGAAGGCAGCCCTGTTCAGGGAAGCTTTTAATGTTTGATGCATCACTGTATTTTAATATTTTGTTGGAAACCGCCCAAAGTGGTTGGGGAAGCCAAGCCAGATGGGTGGGGTATAAATAAATGATGATGGTGGTGTGCAATCCCCTGCACTTCTAGTTGAAAGAGGAGAGAGCAGCCGATGGAAAAGACCTCAGAGATGCATCTGCTAGCCAGAGAAGGCAACGCTGGACTACATGGACAAATATATTTGTTGACATCCATCTATCTCAAGAGACAATGGAGGGTGCCTTTGGGGATGAAATCTAACCGCTGCGTTAGCAACACCGAAGTGACCTCCCCAGGGTGCAAGCTTGGGCAGTGTGTATGGAGGTCCTGGGTTGCCCAGAGGACCCGCTGCCTCACTGATGTAGTCCAAAGGAAAGCAGAGCAATATGTTGGGCACTAGCTTGGCTGCAGGAAGGAGAGGCATACAAGGTGCCATCCAATCAACTTAGGAACTCCACTCTGGGTTTGTGTAGGGTTGACTCCTTAGCCCTTTCTTCTCCCAGAGATATCCCATAAGGCAGCAGAGGTTTAGGATCAGAGTTTTCCTTCTTCTAGATGACACTACAAGTACAGTGGTACCTCGGGTTACATACGCTTCAGGTTACAGACGCTTCAGGTTACAGACTCCGCTAACCCAGAAATAGTACCTCGGGTTAAGAACTTTGCTTCAGGATGAGAACAGAAACTGTGCTCCGGCGGCGCAGTGGCAGCAGGAGGCCCCATTAGCTAAAGTGGTGCTTCAGGTTAAGAACAGTTTCAGGTTAAGAACAGACCTCCAGAATGAATTAAGTACTTAACCCAAGGTACCACTGTATCATGGAATTGTAGAGTTGAGTCCAAAGTAGTTTGAATCTGGTGTAAGACAGCTTGCTATGTTCTTAAAACTAAACAAGCCATACAGGAAGTAGAATGTCCCCTTGATTCTAGCTCTGATATATTTTTTCTGCTTACCTTTGAGAAGGAGGTGACAACCTCCCCTGAAAGTTGAGGTCAAACTCTGAGACTTAGAAACCTGACTGGTAGTTACTTGGTTTTTAGTGCAGAGATAGAAAAACATATGGTTCTCCAGATATTGATGGATTCTCGGCTCCCACCAACCTCAGCCAGCATGGCCTCCACAGGTCAGTGTTAAAGGAAGTTGGGAGTCCTGAAAGATATGGAAATACACAGGTTCTCCACCACTGCCTTAGGAGATAACAGCTGAGAGATCAGTTCTAGTTCTGTTGTGTTTCTTAAGTTCTGTGCTTGGGGAAGAATCAACTTATATGGAACCACTCCCAAGTGAATATCACTGTTATCTCAGTAGCTTGCCAGGATCTTCACGGCTGCTGGTGCCATGCGCATGTCTGTACTTATGGCTCTAGCACCTTATTTTTGGGGTGCTGTTTTAAAGGCACTGGACCATCACCTCAAGTGAAAAAGTGTTGCACTGCTGGCTGTCGCTACAGCGATCCTGCTTCACCCAAAATGTCAGCTGGCATTCCCCTCTATTGGTAATATTTGCCAATGAGGATATATTTTGGAAGGTAGCAGTGAAAAGAGGGAAATAAAGACCGCAAAAAAGGCTATTTTCAGACATCACGTTCAGAACTGCAAGAAACGCGCCTCTGATCCACAAAGTTCAGTTTCCCACAACAGCTGGAATATGGCAGATTTACAACTTAATGAAGCTGTTAATCCCATTAGAGATCAAATTAAAAAGGGCTTTCTGGGAGAGCATCAAAAGAACCTTCGGATACTGCGCTGTAGCGATTCCAAGTGTACATGCGGGGGCAGAAGAGGAGGTTGACATGTGTGTCTTTAAAATGCATGATAACAATTCCTTCCGTGTCTCTCATTAAAGTAGAAAGCATTTGGCTCTAGCAGCACATAAAAAGAAAACAAAAGAACACTTTGATTCTGTGAGCCACATGGAGATAAGAGCTTTAAAATATAAAGCTAATTCTGGATGGGTGTAAGCTGGCCTAGGTCACATTAACTGAAGCTCTAGCTCAGCTCTAAACCCAAGCCTGAGGGAACCAGAGGGAATGACTATTTACTGGTAGCTACTATTGGGATGGGGACGCGGGTGGTGCTGTGGGTAAAACCTCAGCGCCTAGGACTTGCCGATCGTATGGTCAGCGGTTTGAATCCCTGTGGCGGGGTGCGCTCCCGTCGTTCGGTCCCAGTGCCTGCCAACCTAGCAGTTTGAAAGCACCCTCGGGTGCAAGTAGATAAATAGGGACCGCTTACCAGCGGGAAGGTAAACGGCGTTCCGTGTGCTGCGCTGGCTCGCCAGATGCAGCTTGTCACGCTGGCCACATGACGCGGAAGTGTCTGCGGACACCGCTGGCTCCCGGCCTTTAGAGTGAGATGAGCGCACAACCCTAGAGTCTGGCAAGACTGGCCCGTACGGGCAGGGGTACCTTTACCTTTTACCTTACTATTGGGATGATAACTGGAAATGATCTCCCAGCTATTATGCTCACAGCACTCCACATTCCAACTAACTGAAACTCCTTGTTTTAATTCTAAGCGTAACTTATCCCCATGACTCACTGACACTACGATTTGTGTGATGGCTGTTTGGAGTCTTGCATATGTGCAGTTTCACTTACATCCCTGGAGGGCACAATGCAAACTTCAGAGCAAGTAGCGCATGGGAGCAAAGACAGTGATGCCATCGATGAATAGGTCCACTGAGCCTCTTGGGCTTGCCAATCAGAAGGTCGGCTGTTCGAATCCCCACGACGGGGTGAGCTCTCATTGCTCGGTCCCTGCTCCTGCCAACCTAGCAGTTTGAAAGCACCCTCAGGTGCAAATAGATAAATAGGTACCTCTCCGGCAGGAAGGTAAACGGCATTTCCGTGCGCTGCTCTGGTTCGCCAGAAGTGGCTTAGTTATGCTGGCCACATGACCTGGAAGCTGTACGCCGGCTCCCTCGGCCAATAAAGTGAGATGAGCGCCGCAACCCCAGAGTCAGCCACGACTGGACCTAATGGTCAGGGGTCCCTTTACTATTGGGATGATAACTGGAAATGATCTCCCAGCTATTATGCTCACAGCACTCCACATTCCAACTAATTGAAACTCCTTGTTTTAATTCTAAGCGTAACTTATCCCCATGACTCACTCACACTACGATTTGTGTGATGGCTGTTTGGAGTCTTGCATATGTGCAGTTTCACTTACATCCCTGGAGGGCACAATGCAAACTTCAGAGCAAGTAGCGCATGGGAGCAAAGACAGTGATGCCATCGATGAATAGGCCGTTGCATTTTGAAGGGGCAGCTTTTGGAGGCTCACATCACAACCACCTGTGGTGGCTTCAGATTCAATTCCCCACTCAGTTATGAAGCTAACTGGGTGACCTTGGGCCTTGCCACTGTCTCTTAGGCCTATACGGCCTAGGACCCTCGTACCTACGGGACCGCCTCTCCTGGTATGTCCCACAGAGAAACTTACGGTCTTCAAATAAAAACATCTTGAAGGTCCCAGGCCACAGGGAGGTTAGGCTGGCCTCAACTAGAGCCAGGGCTTTTTTGGCTGTGGCTCCGATCTGGTGGAACGCTCTGTCACAAGAGACCAGGGCCCTGCGGGACTTGACATCTTTCCGCAGGGCCTGCAAGACAGAGCTGTTCCACCAGACCTTTGGCCAGGGCACAGCCTGACTCCCTCCTTTGGCAATCTTCGCGGAGCTCTGGCCCAATGGTTGCCATTGGTTTGATTTGAATTAATTTTATAATGAATGATTTTAGAGTGTTGTGTTGTATTGTTTTATTGTTGTTAGCTGCCCTGAGCACGGCTTCGGCTGGGGAGGGTGGGATATAAATAAAATTATTATTATTATTATTATTATTATTATTATTATTAGCCTAACCTACCTCAAAGTAGATGCAAGGATAAAACAGGGAAGAGAACCATGATTATCACCTTCAGCTCCAGTTAGCTTCATCTTTCCTTCCATCTTGGAGGAAAGATGGGATAGAAATGTCATTGTTGTCTGGGAAATGATATATAATGAGATGAAAAAAATGATCAAATTAACTTTTGTAAAAAAACAAGCAAACCAGAGGCTTTTTTATTAGGAATTATAGTTGTGGATATTCCAAGGGAGCAGAAAAGACTTTTTATGTATGCAACAGCAGCCACATGGATGCTACTAGCCCAGAAGTGGAAAGAAAACAAAGTCCCTACCAGACAAGAATGGCAAATTAAACTGTTGGACTATGCCGAAATGGCAAAACTGACCAGAATGCTCAAGAACCAAGAAAACCCAAACTTTAATAAAGAATGGGAAAAAATTATAATTTATCTTGGAGACCACTGTAAGCAGATAAAAACATTAGCAGAACTGCAATAACGACAATAATAGCGAGTATTATGGAGACAATGGAGTGATATAAAATACGGGCTATTGAAAAATATGCAGTAGACAATAGGACCCATGGAGGGGAAGGTGGAAGTCGAGAGATTCAGAGGAATCTTTAACTGTGGATGTATATAGTTGGATTGTTATATCTTTATACTTGTAAAATAAAATAAAAATTATTTCAAAAATAAAATAAAATAAATGTCATTGTTGTCATCAGTGATATGCACAGGACATGTGGATCTGCCACTGTCAACAACACCTCGATTAGTACCGTAGGTCCCTTCCTCTCTGTACTTTGGCAGAAGGAAAGTGGGTAACTGGTAGAGCATGTGTTTATAAAAACACAAATCCCGTCTTCATCATCTTGTCCTGTGTTTCTTTCCTTGTAGGGTGTGTGTGTGTCTGTGGTGATGGGAGAGAAAACCAGAAGGGCTTGTGTGGCTTCAAGCAAGCAACTCTCACAGAGCCTCCCATTTCCCACTGGTAGGGAGAGGGGAATAGTTGCCTGTAGATTCAGGGCAAGCTCAGTACATGTTGGGAAACAAGGAGTTTCTTTTGGAGGCTTCAGCATTTCTGCTTTTTCCAACTCTACTGGGCAGGGGGCTGCAAGGTTGAGCAAGGTGAGCAAAGAGCAGGCTTGGAATAGCAGGGAATGTTAAACAGCTGTGGTAGGTGGAGGGGAATTTGCATTTGGAAAATTTGGAATTAAGTCCATACACACCTGCTGCCAATCGACTCAGACACGGTCATGTTACTGCTCTTTTCACTTCAATACCTTTCCAGCACTATTCAGATGGGTGTGTTTCTCCAACCTGTTCAATGCATACTTACAGCCACTATGGAAATCCTTATTTGCATGTGTGATTGGGCTTCTACTGTAGAACTGGAGGCTGTTTACTGCTGCTGCTGAATTGGCCAAGAAGTAGCTTTGTGAATAGCCCCTTTCACACACTTATTCGCCCTGCCCACTTGAAAGAAATCTGTTTAACATACAGCCTTCTCATTCCAATACATCTCCCCTCCCACTCCTGCAAATTCCTATCTGTTAGGGGATCACAAGGCAGCAGGTGCCAGAGGGACTATGTGCTGGGGAACCGATATCTTAACTTCCCCAGCTGCTACCCCAATAATATAAAGATTGGAAACATCTTTGCTATCTGGCTTGTTTTAGAGGTTTTGTGTCCATTTACGGTAAATGTGATTTCAAACACTCGGCCGTCTCCATCTGTCCCCTTCATATATAGCATATTGTGAACCCTAATTCCCTGCTCTGTCAAAACAATCCTGGTACAGCCAAGGTGGAAACAGTACAAAGCCTGCTCTTGCTTGTGTGGGCCATTCAATGGAGGCTGGAGGCAAAAAATAACTGGAACCTGATCAGCCAGACCTGAATATTGAGCAGCTCTTGAAAGACAGGAGGAAAGAATACGCCAAAAAGATGCTCCAAAAACATCAGCCAGAGAACCCTTTCAGAGACCAGCTGCTTCCTCATCATAAGACACCACACCCATGCCTATAGTGGAATCAGATTTTTTTCTCAGCACCATGGTGGAGGAGCTGCTGAACATGTTGGTGATGCTATCTACTGAGAAGTTCATCCAGAGCATCGCAGAGACCATCAATATATCTGTGCTGCCTAAAAAAAGATAGGGGGAAGAGGAGTTTGGATCTGGATTTGATATCTTGCTTTATCACTACCCTAAGGAGTCTCAAAGCGGCTAACATTCTCCTTTCCCTTCCTCCCCCACAACAAACACTCTGTGAGGTGAGTGAGGCTGAGAGACTTCAATAGCCCAAGGTCACCCAGCAGCTGCATGTGGAGGAGCGGGGAAGCGAACCCAGTTCACCAGATTACAAGTCTACCGCTCTTAACCACTACACCACAATCTGTATTTTAAACTTCAAAGTGGTGCGTTATAAAGATTCATACCAGTTTAATATTCACAGTGAGCCACTTGGGGTTTTGCCCCTTGCCACAAGAGGCTGCACTCAACCTTTGATTTGCACGAGGGTTGTGTTCCAGGTCATTACGCATGTTGGCGGATTGCGCATAAGCCTGCACTGCTTCATTATGCCTTCTTCCGGATCCAAATTGTCCCACACATGCATGGTTGCACATTCTTTGAATGGTGTGCAAAATGGGGGTTGCCTGCATTTAAGATTTGCTTACAATTCTCTGTTCTGCATTAAGGTACACACGTCTTCCTTGAGAGCTTCCCATAGGCCTTTGGTGGGCCACTGTGAGAAAAGTACAGTGGTACCTCAGGTTAAGTACTTAATTCGTTCCGGAGGTCCGTTCTTAACCTGAAACTGTTCTTAACATGAAGCACCACTTTAGCTAATGGGGCCTCCCGCTGCTGCCGCGCCGCCAGAGCACGATTTCTGTTCTCATCCTGAAGCAAAGTTCTTAACCCAAGGTATTATTTCTGGGATAGCGGAGTCTGTAACCTGAAGCGTATGTAACCTGAAGCGTATGTAACCCGAGGTACCACTGTATGCTGGAGCAGATAGACTATTACAGTGGAGGCATTTTAAAAATAACAATATAATAATAATTTATTACTTATACCCTGCCCATCTGGCTGGGCCTCCCTAGCCACTCTGGGCGGCTCCCAACAGAATATTAAAAACACGAGAAAACATCAAACATTCAAATCTTCCCTAAACAGGACTGCCTTCAAATGTCTTCTAAAAGTGAGATAGTTGTTTATTTCCTTGACATCTGATGGAAGGGCTTTCCACAGGGCGGGTGCCACCACCGAGAAGGCCCTTTGCCTGGTTCCCTGTAACCTCACTTCTCACAATGAGGGAACCGCTAGAAGGCCCTCGGAGCTGGACCTCAGTGTCCGGGCTGAACAATGGGCGTGGAGACTCTCCTTTAGGTACACTGGACTGAGGCCGTTTAGGGCTTCAAAATATGCTGTTTTAATCACAATAGGACTTGTACAACACACATCTAATAAAGTGTGCCATTGCACATATGCAGAGTGCCATTGTCTCCTCATTAAAAAAATCAACCCAATAATCTATTATTTGCTGCACATCTCGTAAGCATTCTAAAAACGAATAGCAGGTGGAACCAAGGATGAAGAAAGTGTGAGGGGCTTGGATGGAAGGGCAAGGGGGTGGAGATTTGAGCTCCACCATGCAGGAAAGGATGGAACCAGCCATTTTTGTGACCGAAAAATGCGCCAGGCATTTTTTGTGCCTGCAGACAGTGTTGTAGCAGCAGGAATGAACTTAAATATCAGAAACCAAAGTTGCGTCTGAGGGAAACCTCCTAAGGTAGGGGTGGGCAGAATTCAACCTTTCAATATCTACTTTGTTTTTTGCTAGAATCCTGACTCCTGTCCACTACAGCCAGGTGCAAAAATGGTGGCCCCATGAGTGAAGTCAGTTGCCTGTTCTGGAAGATCTGTGTCTTGAATTACTACAATTCAATATTCTAATCACACAATTTAGATGAGAGGGCTTTTTGTTCCCATTGTTAAATAAATTGGGAATAATAATATGAAATGCTTGCAGATCTGCTGCAAATCGACTAGTAAATCCCAGCCAACTTTCTGCCTACCCTACCCTAAGGTATGGAGGTACATATCTCACTTTTTAAAAGTTTGGGTGACTTGACAGAGTTGCCCTGATATTGGGGACAGCATCTGAAGCTGAGCTTCAGCCATTGAGATGCTTTAGTGTGGGAATTAGGCCAAAGGCATAGGAGGCACAAAATATTCCTACACACATATAATCCTAATTACTAGAGATGTTAATGTAGACAAGACTTTATGAGCACTGCATGTCAGTTTGTTCAGCCTTTCAGATAAGCATGCTGATAAGTGTTTTCGGTTCAGCATTGCGAAACTGCACCCATCTGCCTATCAGCAAATTCACAATATAGTCCAATACAGTCCGATGAGAATAATAATAAAAACTAATACAGGTCACCTCTTGATAGCTTTGCATATTCAGGCAAGGGAACTTGGTGCATAACGCTGTAATGGTTCAAACAGGATATCTCTTGCAGTCTAAGGAATCCTCTGAGTGACACTGACACCAACAATATTTAAGTTTTCTACAGTTGCGAATAGGCTTTTTGAGGGTTTTTCCCCCCTAAATCTTGTTAGAAGTTGCATCAGATCTTGGTATTCACAGGTGTATCATGCTAAGGTGAACACAATTTTCGAGTTAATCGCCACTCAGACTAATTAGGGGGCAGTATAAAGGGAGAAGAATGAATATAACTGTGCATTACATGGTTGATGGTTCTGGAGAGGGAGAGACTCAGGTGCATTGCCCTAGGCTGCAATTTCCCTTAAATTAACATATTTAGAGAAAAGAGGAGAGGTGGGATAGCTCTTTAGGTAGCTTTACCCACCCACATTCTTTTTGATTTGGAAACCCCTATTTGCAAATTGTTAGGAACCTTGTTATAGCTTGGGCATGACAAAGCACTTTAATTTGCATCAAGCTTTATGTTAACTCACATTCAGCCAAAGCAAAAAGTTTGAGACTGGAGCCTTTGATGAATTAACAAGTTCAAAATGTGTTGCAAATCTTAGCACAACATAATCTTCCAAGGATATCTGCATAGCAATGTATGTAAAGTATATAAAATGTATATTTTTGTGGGGTACTCCAAAGTATACATTTGAAATTCTATACGTGTCTACTCAGAAGTAGGTCCTACTGGCTTAAGTTGTAACTGTGTAATTCCAGCTAAGTATGTATAGGATTGCAGCCTAAGGGCAATGGCCTGCTTTGCAGCCAATGCTGTCCCACAGAAGATCAAACAAATCTTGGATCATTTATCCAAAGTTTGGTTTGTTTTCCAACTATTCTTGCCTCAGAACTTCATAGCTTGGCAAGCATCTGAGGTATGCAGCCAAACATATTATGGTTAAGGAAGGATGCCAAGTTAATACATAGCACCAAGTAATAGTTAAAATAAACCATGGTTCACAAAACCAACTGCAAATCATGGTTTGTGTCAACAAACAAGCAACAGTTCTGCCACTGGGCAGAGGTCAGATATTCGAATAAATCATGGTGTCGTAGACAACAGAACATAGCAGAAAGCACAATACAGTGGACGCTCGGGTTATGAACGTGATCCATGCGGGAGGCACGTTCGCAACCTACAGTGTTCACAACCCGCAGCGTCGCATCTGTGCATGCGTGGGTTGCAATTTGGCGCATCTGCGTATGCGCAAAGCGCGATTTAGTGCTTCTGTGCATGCGTGACCGCCGAAACCCAGAAGTAACCTGTTCCAGTACTTCCGGGTTTCAGCGGGTCCGTAACCTGAAAAAACGCAACCTGAAGTTTCCGTAACTTGAAGTATGACTGTAATGACTTCTGAACAACACTATCATACTAAATGCAAAGAACGTTTTGTGAGTGGTCCATAATGACCATTAAGTCCCTAGCCATGCAGGTTTAAACAAATATCTTACACAAGGCAAACACCATGTGAAAAAAGACCAGAAAGCCACCTTTCTCTTCTGTGCCTCAGGTTTTTGTGGTGACAATTCAGCACAGCCCTACAATGATCATCCCTCCTCTTTCTTTTCTCACAGTATTTTTATATGAATGTGTGCTTAAAGAATGCTTTAACAGTCCAGCTGCCCTGCTCATTATACAATCTGCAATGTTTAAATCTGGGGAAAGACTTTCTCAAAACTTTTGCCTTGTAGTGTGTCTGTGGGTATCGCCCTCCCTTCTTTCATTTATAGCCTGTCTAGAGGCTTCCAAACATACTTCCATAAACTTGATAAACTCATGGTATTGCGTGCCAAATTATAATCTCTATGATCTTTGAGATCAGACATCTGTTATCTTTTGCCTCAGGTTTACTTTAAGGTAAACACAAACCCAAAGCACTAAAATGGATTTACAAAAAACACAATCACAGCATGACCTTTCGTTTCTAACGTCTACCAAAGGCCACCATTGCTGAGGGTATACATCAACTCAAGAAAGCAACGTCTAATCTGGGAAGCAAAGTTTTCTCTAGAGCAATGAAACGACCAGGGGGGTGGGAGAATCTTTTAAGAAAAGCTACAATTTTATATGGCAAAGAATGGATTTTGCAGTCTCTCTTCCTCCTCCTGAGAAGATTGATCAACTCAGACTTATTTACAGTTGTTATTGGTTTTTGCTGTTTTCTTGCTGCTTTGGTAACACCTACATTGCTGAGGGTTTAACACACCTCTTTAAATGTCCTTACAATGGATCGTTGTTTCACCAGCAGATGGCAACAGTCAGCTCACATAAATAGGAAAGACAGGGGCCAGATTACGGTAAGTCTCTAGGAAAATATTTAAGAAAGTTATCCTAACTAAAACTAGTCTTTGACTTTAAAAAGTACTTCGATTCTCAAAGGTGTTGGTTACAGGGTACCACAGAAAAGCTTTAGGAAAGAGTGAAGGCTTGGACCATCTCAGGGCTGCAAATAGCTCAGAGATGTCTGAAAATGTGGCCAGCACCCAAGAGTTTTAAATCTTTCTTGAGATCTGCGGTTCGGTAGAGGAGGAGAATTGTGGTTCAGACCCAAAACATGATGCACCCAGAGGCTTTTCAACTCCCTCCTCTACCATCCTCAATAGTGCCTCCCCTTCATATTTTGCTCAAAGCGTTTCTGCACTTCATGAGGTCTCTAGGGCTGCTGCTGAAATTGAAGTTTGCCACTCCCCTGTGCATGTTGTTGTTGTTGTTTAGTCGTTTAGTCGTGTCCGACTCTTCGTGACCCCATGGACCAGAGAACGCCAGGCACTCCTGTCCTCCACTGCCCCCCGCAGCTTGGTCAGACTCATGCTGGTAACCTCGAAAACACTATCCAACCATCTCGTCCTCTGTCGCCCCCTTCTCCTTGTGCCCTCCATCTTTCCCAACATCAGGGTCTTCTCCAGGGAGTCTTCTCTTCTCATGAGGTGGCCAAAGTACTGGAGCCTCAGCTTCACAATCTGTCCTTCCAGTGAGCACTCAGGGCTGATTTCCTTCAGAATGGAGAGGTTTGATCTTCTTGCAGTCCATGGGACTCTCAAGAGTCTCCTCCAGCACCATAATTCAAAAGCATCAATTCTTCGGCGATCAGCCTTCTTTATGGTCCAGCTCTCACTTCCATACAGAAGTGCATACAGAAGGGCTTTCTGCTTGGTGATGGACCCAGACCTCTAATTTCATGTGAAGGTGCAGAAAATGGTCACCCTGTCCATTGGACGCTACATGCTGTCCATTGGATGTTTCACAATACATTGTTGGCAAAACCAACAATGTGTCCTGTGCCACTTAAGAGACTAACACTTCTATTTTGGCATACCTTTTCATGGATTAGAGTCTACTTCATCAGATGCATGAAGCTTTAGCTCAAGTTGGGTACAGTTTTACCTGGAGGGGAGACAATTAAGGGGTGATAGGACAGCTATCTTCAAACATCTGAAAGGCTTTCATATAGGGGATGAAGCACACCTCCATCCATTGCTTCTCCAGAGGGTAAGGACCCTAACTAACAGCTTCAAGTTACAAGGAAGGGAATTCTTATCAAATGTTAAGAGGAACTTTCCTGGTGGTAAGGCAGTAGAACAGACTGATTTGGAAAATGTTGGACTTTTTTTTTCCATTAGAGATTTTCAGCATGAAAAACATCTTCATGTATGCGACAACAGCCACGAGAGTCCTAATAGCAGAAGGATGGAAGACTGAAGAAATTCCAACTAAAGAATCATGGCAAGAAAAACTGATGGACTATGCATTGACACATAAGCTACGGGACAAGGATAACTGTGACTTTAAAGATGAAAGGGAACCCTTTACAAAGTATTTGAAGAGGCAACAAAGTGAATTGGACTCCTTGGCAGATTTTGAATAAACATTCAAAAACTTTTCATTGACAATAATCAGATAAATAATTTAAGGATTTATACAACTTTGTAACATGCAGAGAATAGCGTTCACAGAGAAACCAAAGACTGGAACTGAGGGAAGTCTGGGTGTGGTGGGGGTGGGTGGGTTTTGTGTGGGAGGATGGGGGGAGGGAGGAAAATGGGGGGGGGGAATAAGGATGATATGTTTTTGGATAATACGTTTTGTTTAAATCTTTAATAAAAATTATATGTGTGTGTGTGTATGTGTGAGATATATATATATATATATATATATATATATATATGGTAAAGGTAAAGGTACCCCTG
This sequence comes from Podarcis cretensis, assembly GCF_951804945.1. Taxonomy (NCBI): domain Eukaryota; kingdom Metazoa; phylum Chordata; class Lepidosauria; order Squamata; family Lacertidae; genus Podarcis; species Podarcis cretensis. The sequence goes on along the minus strand of NC_137172.1, from coordinate 114,395,747 downwards.
CCCGTACGGGCCAGTCTTGACAGACTCTGGGGTTGTGCGCCCATCTCACTTAAGAGGCCAGGGGCCAGCGCTGTCCGGAGACACTTCCGGGTCACGTGGCCAGCGTGACATCGCTGCTCTGGCCAGAGCCAGAGCCAGAGCCAGAGCCAGAGCCGCACACGGAAACGCCGTTTACCTTCCCGCTGGTAAGCGGTCCCTATTTATCTACTTGCACCCGGAGGTGCTTTCGAACTGCTAGGTTGGCAGGCGCTGGGACCGAGCAGCGGGAGTGCACCCCGCCGCAGGGATTCGAACCGCCGACCTTTCGATCGGCAAGCCCTAGGCGCTGAGGCTTTAACCCACAGCGCCACCTGCGTCCCACATATATATATATATATACATATATATACATGAGGTTTTCAGCAGTGGCTGTAGCAGTAGATTTCCTGCACTGACAGGTGGTTGAGCAGTGTTAGAAACTGAGATATGAAAGCTAGGGGCTAAACAGCACCTTAAACCGAAGTTATGGGCGCAAGAATGGAATGTCTAGGCATGCTTTATAACAAGAATACAAAGCTGATTTGTATGACACAAATCATAACAAGAATACAAAGCTGAAAATGAATGAACTGCAGCTTAAATATTATGTTCATTTTCCACATGGTCTAGTCCTTCCCCTGCACAGCCCCCTAATATTCTCCAGTTTTCAGAGAGTAGCTGGAAGTGGGGAAGCATAAAAAGGTCCTCTTTCCTTCCACTCTGCAGTTTTCACCTGAAATTTTAAGGTGCAGCACTGCGCCCAGAGCTCAGAAACTGCTCACGCTCATGAAATTCCCTGTCACAGAATGTGCCTGGAACAATGGGAGTTTTGAACACTGGCTAGATGGTCTTTGAATATGCATCAACATTTGAAATGTGTGTGCCTATGAAGGGCCTTGCATGAGAGACAGGGTGGAGAGGATTCTCAGAGAGGCTGAGGGAAGGGGAGAGTTGGGCAAGTTCACTCTTCTGTGTGTGGAATAAAGAGCTTGGTATTGTTGTTGTTGTTTAGTCGTTTTGTCGTGTCCGACTCTTTGTGACCCCATGGACAGAGCATGCCAGGCACTCCTGTCTTCCACTGCCTCCTGCAGTTTGGTCAAACTCATGCTGGTAGCTTCGAGAACACTGTCCAACCATCTTGTCCTCTGTCGTCCCCTTCTCCTTGTGCCCTCCATCTTTCCCAGCATCAGGGTCTTTTCCAGGCAGTCTTCTCTTCTCATGAGGTGGCCAAAGTATTGGAGTCTCAGCTTCAATATCTGTCCTTCCAGTGAGCACTCAGGGCTGATTTCCTTCAGAATGGATAGGTTTGATCTTCTTGCAGTCCATGGGACTCTCAAGGGTCTCCTCCAGCACCAGAATTCAAAAGCTGGAAGTGGGGAGGCATAAAAAGGTCCTCCTTTCCTTCCACTCTGCAGTTTTCACCTGAACTTTTAAGGTGCAGCACTGCGCCCAGAGCTCAGAAACTGCTCACACTAATGAAATTCCCTGTCGCAGAATGCGCCTGGAACAATGGGAGTTTTGAACACTGGCTAGATGGTCTTTGAATAGGCATCAACATTTGAAATGTGTGTGCCTATGAAGGGCCTTGCATGAGAGACAGGGTGGAGAGGATTCTCAGAGAGGCTGAGGGAAGGGGAGAGTTGGGCAAGTTCACTCTTCTGTGTGTGGAATAAAGAGCTTGGTATTATGACACCTTTTCTTTCTTTCTCTCTTTCCCCCTTTCTCTCCCCCCCCCCCTTCTCATTTCTTTCCTCTCTTTTGTTTTTAGATTAGTTTGGCTTTTACTGCATTTTAAGTGGAAATTTTCAATAAAAAATTCAAAAAGATTAGTGCCTATGGATGCACACAGCAAACCTTTCAAGCTAATGATCCACAATGATACAGGCTTACCCCCAGCTTCAGTCTTTTGTATCATTTCCTCATTGCTCTTTAGCACCTACAATGACTGCAAGCAGTTTGGAGAAGGGTGTTTTTTCCCCCCTTGGGAGATTTCAACAAGTGTGAGGTATGAATGGGAATGTTTCAAAATCCTGTTCTCATCAACATCAATGAGTTTTCATTATCTGTACTCATCTAACCTAAGCTGTGAACTCTTAGGTTCTTGTCATAAACATTTTGCATTTGCTTTTGTTTCAATTTGGGTGAGGGTTTGGGGCCCCAGGTAGAAATTTAAAAAACCCTAACTGGTTCCAAAAGCTGCACAATCTAACCCCATTCCAAGCACAACAAATGGGATCTCTGTTCATAGTGTGGGTGAACATCTGCTAATTTCAAACCACACCCACAAATTTGGCACATTTAGTGTGATGAAGCCAAGCTTTGCAGAAATAAACTTTATTACCAAAGCAACATCTTTTTATGCTTTATATATTAAAGTGTGTTTAACTTCACATCCACGCACAAGCATGACATAGTAACAATTTTTTTTTCATGGGGGGGGGGTGGTAGGGAAAATTGTAGACTAACATTTTCAAGATTTGGTGCCTAGAAATAGCAGAGATTTTAATGTCTCTAACAATTTAGCCTCTGAAAGTTTATCAGAGGAATAGAGGTTTCCAACTTCCATCTGTCAGACCTATTAATTCTGTGTGAAGTTGTTAAAATTGCACGCACACAAATCATCTACTCAAAATGAACTTTGTGTGCTTTTACTAGCTGACACTTTGGGGGCTGACTACATGTTACACACAAATGCTTGTAATTCAGCCGTAGTGAGGTGAAGGCAGGGTGCAAACAGTTATCATTTTCTCTCATCTACTGCTTCTTTGCTCACTATATATCCCTCCCAAAAACGAAAACAAAAAACCACCTAACAACTCCCCCCCCCAAAAAAAACCCCACCCAGAAGCCATCAGACCTGCTTCATGTGAATTTGTGGCTAGATTTCTCTTGATCGATTTTAAATTTACTGCATATTTTATCCAAGCCATTCAGGTCAGGATGATATATGTGGTTCCTCTATCCCACAACCCTGTCAGACTGATGGAAAGAGTGTATGTGACTGGCCCAAGTTCATCCAATGAGCTACGCATCTGCGTTTGGATTTGAACCCAAATCTTCAGTTTTCCTCCAATACATACATGGGGAACCTTTGGCCATACAGATGTTGCTAAACTAGAACTCCCATCATCCATGGTCACTGGCAATGCTGGCTGGGGCCCATGAGAACTGTAGTTTTATTTTAAAAATGTTTTTATTAAATATTTTCTTGGGTTACAAAAGTACATACATCACCTCTCTTTTCAGATCCTAAAGTCCTTTCTAAAGGTCAGTTATATTTGATGTGAGACTTTAATGTTGTAGACGGTATAAAGTTGGGGGAGAAGAGAGGTGAGGAGAGAAGTGGGATGGTAAACTTTCAGTATTTAACATAGTGTATATGTGAGGTTTTTATGTCAGCATCACGTGGGTAGGTTCTCTTTCTATTCTTCTATTAGTTTTCATTGGCGGTGAGAGAGATGGGAAGCAGAACTGGTGCTATTGAATATTTTCCAAGACAATAACTCACAGTCACACTACAAAGAACTCATGAGAGTTGTAGTTCAGCAACTTATGTAGGGCCAAAAGTTCCCCATGTCTGCACCAAATGCTACAACCACACTGGAAAATGTGGATTTACAGAAACAAATAGGATGGTGACTGGAGTAGACTTCCCAACTTTGGCAGCCATTTCCCTTTTTTGGTAAAGAGTCATTTATGCAGAGCACAGAAATACCAAAACAGACCCACTGGTGCTGCTAAAGCTCTCTAGGCAAGCTCCAAAAAATGATATTAAAGCCAGTAATTCAGGAGAGGAAAAAGAGGCTGGAGAAGGAGCGCTAACATCTCCTCCGCCTTCTGGTGTCATCTTCTCCAGCTCCAGCTGGAGATGCCAAAATCTGGATTTTTCCACCTTCGCCGCATCAAGCAGTTGGTCCCTTACCTTTCCCGCCCCGACCTGGCCACAGTGATCCATGCGACGGTCACCTCCAGGCTTGACTACTGTAATTCGCTCTACGCGGGGCTGCCCTTGAAGGTGTCCCAGAAACTCCAGCAGGTGCAGAATGCTGCAGCGAGGCTCCTCACAGGGTCTCTGCCATGGGAGCATATTCATACAGTGCTTTTCCAGCTGCACTGGCTCGCGGTGGAGTAAAGGGTCAGATTCAAGGTGCTGGTTTTGACCTTTAAAGCCTTTCACGGCCTAGGACCCTCCTACCTACGGGACTGCCTCTCCCAGTATGCCCCACAGAGGACCTTAAGGTCCATATATAGCAACACCCTAGAGGTCCCGGGCCCTAAGGAAGTCAGATTAGCCTCAAACAGAGCCAGGGCCTTTTCAGCACTGGCTCCGGCCTGGTGGAACGCTCTGTCTCATGAGACCAGGGCCCTGCGTGATCTGACCTCTTTCCGCAGGGCCTGTAAGACAGAGTTGTTCCATCTGGCCTTTGGCTTAGAATCAGTTTGATTCCCTCCCCCTCTTTCTTTTTCCTTTTTCCTCCTATGAAGAGATTGTACCCTAATGTTTTAATGCTGTATCTTAATCTTTTAAACTGTATTTTAATCAACTTGTTTTTATTATTGGTTGTTAGCCACCCTGAGCCCGGTCTTGGCTGGGGAGGGCGGGGTATAAATAAATTATATTATTATTATTATTATTATTATTATTATTATTATTATCCGGGACCTTCTCCATGCAAAGTATGCACTGTACTATTGAAACCACAGGGCATCACCCCTCCTATTCCCACTTTGGTGTTTCATTGCTCTTGCCAACCTGGTACCACCCAGCTGTCTTGGCTCACAACTCCCATTAGCCCTGTGCTAGCTGGGGGCCTGGGCTGATCAGGTGTAGTCCAAAATAGCTGGAGGACAGCAGGTGGGTGAAGAACCTGCCAGTGCCCCGCAAACAACAGAAAGGAAGGCTTGCAAACTGCAAACAGCGAAACAATGATCTCCATTTTTCCGGACTGCAGAGACCCAGATGAGTGAGTGTCTTGTTTAATTCTGCTGCTCTGTAGATGTCTCCAATCAAGATGCAACGTTTGAATTACAGCTACATTTCCCTTTCTCTTTGCTAAAAGTACATCCATTCTGTAATGAGCTTGCTTTCGACCCCTCCCATTATTGGACACTCTTTTTGTAACCTTTTACTCTTTCAGTGCCTTTTTCTATTAGAGGCAATTGTCCCACAATGCAAATGTAAGGGAGGGGTGCGGTGCAAGAAAGAAGGTCAATTAACACCCTAATAGGGAAATGATTTGCTTTAGGGCATCAAGAATTCACGTGTGCGTTTGTGTGCTTTCTATTGAGTATGGGTAATGCGTGAACAATGCCTTTCAGCAAAGAGGTTGCACCAAAAAATTACATCTCACCCATCCATTCCCCCTAGGGAAACTCCCTTGCAGCAAAACTGTTTCACTCTTTATTTGATAACTTTGCTGTCCTTAAAAAAAAACCAAAAACAAAAACCAAGCAAACCAAGGCAGCTAACAAAATAATGCAAAGCAATAATAATCACAAAATGAATAACAAGCAGCAGCAAGAACAAAAACTAACTGAAGTGTAAGGCGGATTAAAACAACTAGCAGGAAAAAACAACAACAATTCTCAACAAACAGCAGAGAGAGAGAGAGAGAAACCAAGTCAGTCAACTTTCCTCAATAGCGAAGCACTGACTTTAGCTTAATTCTACCACAGAGAATTGATGCTTTTGAATTATGGTGCTGGAGGAAACTCTTGAGAGTCCCATGGCTTCCAAGAAGATCAAACCTCTCCTTTCTTAAGGAAATCAGCCCTGAGTGCTCACTGGAAGGATAGATCGTGAAGCTGAGGCTCCAATACTTTGGCCACCTCATGAGAAGAGAAGACTCCCTGGAAAAGACCCTGATGTTGGGAAAGATGGAGGGCACAAGGAGAAGGGGACGACAGAGGATGAGATGGTTGGACAGGGTTCTCGAAGCGACCAGCATGAGTTTGACCAAGCCACGGGAGGCAGTGGAAGACAGGAGTGCCTGGCGTGCTCTGGTACATGGGGTCACAAAGAGTCAGACATGACTAAACGACTAAACAACAACAACACCACAGAGCTAAGATATGTGCTTTAGCACTGTGCTAGAATTAAGCTAAAGTCAGTGCTTGCTTTGGCAGCACATATACCGAAATTGAAATTAACCTAAAGCGGTGATGGCCAAACTTGGCCCTCCAGCTGTTTTGGGACTACCATTTCCATCACCGCTGACCAATGGTCCTGTTAGCTAGGGGTGATGGGAGTTGTAGTCTCAAAACAGCTGGAGGGCCAAGTTTGGCCATCACTGACCTAAAGTGAGGAACAGGTGGACTTCCCCAGTATCTGAGTGCCGCAACAAAAACAGCCCCCAAACAGTACTGCAATTCAGTTGGTGGTGGACATGGTGAAATTTGCAGCATGAGCTTTGGTGTTGATTGGGGTGCATTGGGAGGCATGTAGATGACCCTTAGAGAAGGTCTATAATTTGGTGGCAGAGCATCTGCTTTGCATTAAGGAAGGTCCCAGGTTCAGCCTCCCGGTGTTATGAATGGTACGACTTCTATCTGAAAACCTGGAAAACTGCTGCCGGTTGCTACAGACCAGCCTTTCTCAATCACGGGTCCCCAGATGCTGTTGGACTACAACTTTCATCATTCCTAGCGAGCAGGACCGGTGATGATGGGAGTTGTAGTCTAACAACATCTGGGGACCCATGTTGAGAAAGGCTGCTGTAGAATATGCTAAGCTAGGTGCACCAAGGGTCTGACTTGGTACTTCCTATGTTCCAGTGGTCTGTCTCTGGCTACCCATGTTCCTAAAAATACCATGGTCCCAGGCCACTTAAAGCTTTATAAAGGTTTTATCCGGCCCATTGAATTGAGTATGGAAGCCAACAGATGAAATATGAATAGCACAGGAATAATATGCTCCATCTGGCTAGTCCTATATGACAAAGGAGCCTCTTGGGCTGGCTGATTGGAAGGTGGGCGGTTGACCCCCAACCTTCTCCCCTCTCTGCACCAAAACCAACTCTGCAGAGTGGGCACTGGCAAAGGGGTACTTCCCTCCTCTCCGGCTTGCTCAGGGTCAGTGTTGAGGCTCTGCCTAGCATCCCCTGGTCCCGCCACCTCCTCCCCACTGGAGGTGGGGCTTTCCTCCTCACCAGAGGAGGAACTGCTTCGCAAGACTTTTGGACAAGCACAACCTCTGTTGCCTTGTGGGATATCTTTGGAGAAGAAAAGGCTAAGGAGTGAACCCTACACAAATCCAGAGTGAAGGAGCCCCTCAGATGGTTGGATAGCACCTGATGCACCTCCTACTGGCAACTCCTGCAGCTAAGCTGCCACCCACCGTACTGCTCTGCTTTCCTTTGGACCACACCAGCAAAATCAAGAGAGAGATCCTGTCATCTGGGCAGCCCAGGACTTCCAAATGCACTGCCCAGGCTTGCATGCTGCAAAGTTCACTTTGGTGCTGCTTATGCAGTAAAAAGGTAAAGGACTCTTGGACGGTTAAGTTCAGTCAAAGGTGGCTATGGCGCTCATCTCACTTTCAGGCTGAGAGAGCCGGCATTTGTCCACAGACAGCTTTCCGGGTCATGTGGCCAGCATGACTAAACTGCTTCGGGCGCAATGGGACACCATGACGGAAACCATGACCGTTACCTTCCCGCCACAGCGGTACCTAGTTATCTACTTGCACTGGCGTGCTTTCAAACTGCTAGGTTGGCAGGAGCTGGGACAGAGCAACGGGAGATCACCCCGTCGCAGGGATTCGAACCGCCAACCTTCCGATCGGCAAGCCCAAGAGGCTCAGTGGTTTAGACCACAGCGCCACCCGCTTCTGTTTGCTTATGCAGTGGCTTGACTTCAGCCCTCCCCCAGGCACACTCCATTGTCTCTCAAGACAGACAAATGTGAACAATGCAACCGCATCCCAAAAGTGCTGCTAGGATTTTTATTGTAACCACCCAACGTGTTTCTAGTGTTAGGAATGAAAAATAATTTTAATGCAACTTACATTTTTACCCACGCTTACCCCCAGAATTGTTCAAAAGGTCATCTGGCAGTGGCCTCTGCTTGAAAAATAGTTTATAGAAAGATAAAACAGGCCAACAGTTTGGGGCTGAGTGGGTGGGCAAGGAACAGATCTGCTGGATATTGAAGGAGAGGCAGCCTAAGGCATAGCACTTCCTTTTTATGGTCATTCTTATTTTCAAACAGATAGGCAGTCGGAGCAAAAAATAAAAATGGGGGAAATTCTGTCTAGGAGTCTATATAATCAGCCCCAGGGTTGGTAAGAATGAGGTCATTCCTTGTGTTTATATTTTCACATGCAGGGAACATATTCCAATCCTCCTGTCACTCAGATGTGAGAAGAGCTTCACATTTTTGAAAATGTTTATGCAGAGTAAGGCACCAACTTAAAAGCTTTAATCACAGATTAACCCCCTGCCCCACCCCCCAAATGTTACTGGGGCAGAGATGGAAGAGACGGATGCTGTGGAATCCGCACAGATGCACTGTTCTCTGTGCCAAATTTGATGAACAAGAAAGATTACTTTTCCTTCTAATTTCTAGCCAAAGCTAGCTGCCATTTCACTTAAAATAATCCATACATACGTTATTATTTTTTAAGTGTTCATTAAACTAAAAAATAAAAAAGTGTTGAAACATAAAAACTTAGCATAATCACAACAGAATAATCACTATAGGTTAACAAAGGGGGGGGGACACACACACCTAAGTTAGGAATTGTAGCAGAGTCTTAAAAGTTAAAATGTTGGGCGTAAGCAAAAAGGTTTTTATAACTTTTTGTTCTTTAAATTGTATTGGGGCCAAAGAGTACTCTTTAAAGAGTATTGGGGCCAAAACTGAGAAAGTCCCGTGTCCAGGTTTTATGAGACATGGCAGTGTCACAGTGTCTGGTATAGTTGGGTAGGGAACATCTGGGGGTTCCTGGACTCCCATCAACCCCAGCCAGCATAGTCAATGGTCAGGGATTATGGGAGTTGTACTCTAACATCTACAGGACCACAACTCCCCTATTCCTGCCATAGGTTCCTTCCTCCTCCTCCCAATTTGCACACGCAACTCTCCTCTCTTTACTGGTTTGGTCCAAACATGGTTTGCCACTGTCCTAGCTGGGTAAACTATGATTAGCATTAATCATAGTTTATCTCCAAATCATCGTTTTCAAACCCGAACCATGGTTTCAAATCCTGGTTTGGAGGCAAATCCTGGCTAATGCTAAACTGCAAACGGTTGCTGCAAATGATGGTTAGAAGGAATCAGGGAAATTAGGAGATAATTTGTGCATCAGAAAAGGAGTGTGATTGCCCGGGGGGGAGGGGGGCAGTGGTGAAAGGTGGTCTCCAATGCCAAACATGGTTTGACAACCGATTTACATGATGTCTGAAGCGAGTCTGTTTTCTCCTTCCTCCAGAATAATTAACACTGAAATTTAGAGGAATAGGTCAAAGGGGTTTTCGTTCCCGATGAGAGACTTTAGTTGGAATATTGCTATAAACCAGCTTAGCCAAGTGTGAGAATCCAGGTGTACAATGTAAGCATTCTGAACAAATACGAACTAAGAAGATTTGAATCATGTGAATAACCTACTACTTCAGAAATAAAGGTTGAAATACGATTTTTTTTAAAAAAATCAATAGTGATAAAAACTGAGCTACTTTTGCTAATGCAAACCCTGGAGAATGTTTAACAGTGACCAGTACGTCTATGGAAGCTAAAAGCATCCTACTGGATCACACTAGGCAAACCTGTAATATAAAGAGGAAATAATTTAAGATAAAATATTCCATCTGTTTAAATAATTTATTATAGCTGTTTCTGCACCAGGACCCAACACCATTGAACACTTTTTAAAAATTCCTCTGAAGAGAACTTCGGCCTCTTAAGGAGAACATGTTTTGGTACAGGAGGGATATTTTAAAGGGGGAAAAAAATCTAAGTGGAGCTGAGACAGGTTCCTAAAATGCACTTGAAGGAAATCTAGCAAAAGCAGTTATCAGGGTTTACACTTTGTTGCCTCTTTACGTTTCTATACATTGACTTTACAATTTTGCAATGCTCACAATATCACAAAGCAGTGGAAACATATAATCTGGCCTTAACCATTAAAGTGTCCACTACAGAGTGGCTCTTTGTGGTCCAGAAGTGTGATCTGTTTGGAAATACGTTGCTTGTCTGTGTTCCCCATTATTTAACTTCGCCTAAGGAGGAAGACTCTTGAGAGTCACATGGAATGCAAGAAGATCAAACCTCGCCATTCTGAAATCAGCCCTGAGTGCTCACTGGAAGGACAGATCCTGAAGCTGAGGCTCCAATACTTTGGCCACCTCATGAGAAGAGAAGACTCCCTGGAAAAGACCCTGATGCTGGGAAAGATGGAGGGCACAAGGAGAAGGGGACGGCAGAGGACGAGATGGTTGGACAGTGTTCTCAAAGCTACTAACATGAGTTTGATCAAACTGCTGAAGGCAGTGGAACAGGAGTGCCGGGCATGCTGTGGTCCATGGGATCACGAAGAGTTGGACATGACTAAACGACAACAAAAACAATTAAGAATCACCCTCCACTGTATTTTCTTTTGTGGCATTGGGGGTGGGGGAAAAGGTAGATCAGGATCTACGGGTAGTTTCCAGCAATTTGCAGCAGTAAATCTGTATGAATTCTGACTCCCGATTGTTCAACAATCATAACAGGAAAAAGGCCTTCTAAACAAGGCTACTGAAATAAGGCTGCAAAAAGCTTGGGGGAGAAACCAGAAGGATTTGTGTGTGGCGGCACTGCAAGCTCAGTTCTGGTGCTGAAAACAAATTCATGGGCTGAGCATGTGCCCAGAGATTTCTTTAATTCCAGGAGAATGTCATCCTTGCCCCTCCAAACACAGCTGGCTCTGGTTGGTGGACCTCCAGGTTCTGCTAAAGAAAGGGGGGGGGAGTGGATCCAGAAAGTCTGATGCCTGCCCGCCTGTTCTTGTTCAACACAATCAGATACTTACGATGTCAGATTATTCTTTCCAAGCCAATTTCCCTTTAGGTGATGAAGTAAAAGCAATTTGGCCCTGTTGCATCTGATTTTCTGGCTTAAATTTATATTATTATTATTATTATTATTATTATTATTATTATTAATCACCTTCAGAGGTTAAGCTCAAATGTTACTCTTATTTACATGGGCTCAGAAAGAAAAGAAGAAAAACTTTTGGAAGTGGGTTTTCTTTTTCTTTTTCTTTTCTTTTAAAAAAAACCTCCTTTGGGTTTTGATCTCTCTCTCCCTTTGAAATGGAAGCAAACTCCTGCAGGGTGCTCTGTGATCACTTTCTGGGTGTAGTCGCATGTTTTCACTTCTCGCTGTAGGTGAAATGGCTCATGTGCAATTGTGTTAACTCTCCGCTCTCAGCAAAAGGGGAAGAGCGAGGGTGCCAGCAGGGAACGTTCCCTCCCCATCACTCAGCTGTGCTCCACTGTCAGAGTGCCTCTTATCTTGAGAGCCTGGCTAAAGAACATCAGTGCACAGAAAGAAGAAAAACTCTATGAAGCAGGCTAGTAAAGGGTAAAGGGACCCCTGACCATTAGGTCCACTCGTGGCCGACTCTGGGGTTGCGGCACTCATCTCGCTTTATTGGCCGAGGGAGCCAGCGTACAGCTTCCGGGTCATGTGGCCAGCATGACTAAGCCGCTTCTGGTGACCCAGAGCAGCACTTGGAAACGCCGTTTACCTTCCTGCCGGAGTGGTACCTATTTATCTACTTGCACTTTGATGTGCTTTCGAACTGCTAGGTTGGCAGGAGCAGGGACCAAGCAATGGGAGCTCACCCCGTCATGGGGATTTGAACCACCGACCTTCTGATCAGCAGGTCCTAGCCTCAGTGGTTTAACCCACAGAGCCACCCATGTTCCATGAAGCAGGCTATGGAGGTAATTATTGTCAAGAGGCAACTTCTACAGGAAGCCATGGTAATGGGGAAGGAGGGAAAAGGGAAAACAGTTATTAGACTACTGGGGATCAGTGCACCATTTGCACTCCAACTCTAAGCATATCGACTCATGATGACATGTGACGTCTTGTCAATGCAACGGCACACAAATTCTTATCCACTGCTGTGTGTATGCCACAGTTTGTTTGTTTTTGTTTTGTTTTTTTTTGCTTCCCAATACAAGTACCACAAACATTCGTTGCATCATCACAGACTTTTTTCTTCTGCACATTTCAGGCATTAGGATTTTCATTAAAAATATTTGTGGTTCTCCCACAGGTTTGCTTTCATATCCTTTTGATGGATATAAGCTTCTTGTTGCGGTTGTCAGAACTATAACCATATCCACCGATTTCAGAAATGGTGGTAATAAATTTTTGTACCTCAAGAAGCCAGACCTATTTCCAGCCAGCCACACTGTTTATTAAGTTTGGGGCAACAGAGCCTCTTCTAACCACTTGATCTCAAGTCATTTTAAATAGGATCAAGTGGACATTCTTTAACTGAGGCCCTGAGATCATATATTTTTTTAGACTAAAGGAAGAAGTGGTTTTGGCTCCCCTTCCCTGCCCCCATGTCATCCAGAACTGTCGAATAAATTCATTTTGTCTATAACCTCGAAGAACTCATTATTGTCAGTGTAGACAATAATGGACTAGATGGACCAATGGGATAAAGCAGATTCCTAGGTTCCTGACTCTTTGCTACTACTATCAACAGCACCAATCCAGTGCTTCACCAGTTTTCTTAGGCCTGCCAAGCTACCTCTGAGAGACAGAAGAAAAAGTCCATGGGTGGAATTCAACTTAGTGCAGCACCAAGGAAATCGTTCGATGACTGCAAGCATTTCAGCTTGATGGAACAATCTCCCTTCACCTCACCTCCCCATGCTCTGTTCTGGGGGTTCTCCTGATCCTCCAGAGAAGATCTGGGGGTGGCATGAGGGCTGCACAGAGTTGGGGAAGCCCTGTTCTGCTAGCAGGAATGGGTTAGTTGAATCTCAGCCCAGAAAGGTGAGCAGTTGCATGTTAGGCACCATGGGGAGAAGAACTTGGGATGAAGGAGGGATACAATAAAACAACATCATCAACAACAACAACAACTGATGGTGTGGGAGAAGACTGTGCTTTGATGGTGGTGGCGGCAACATATTCTTTGCCTGCCTTGTCCATGTACAAAGCCAGCAGCGGACCTTGGCACCTCGTATTTCAGGGGCACCATGTGCGATGCCAACAACTGGCACCATTGGACGTCATAATTGCAGCACCTGCTGTGGCACCCCAGAACCTCTGCACCCAGTGTGAACAAACTGGTTGAGCTCCCCTAGATCCACCTTTGACAAAGCATGGCAGAGCACTGTTTGAATACCAAGGGGAGACAGGTAGACGAGAGGAGCTGCTGCGCCCAGGAGCGTCTTACCCATAGAGGCTAGTGGCGCAGGGCACCAGAGCGCCAGGTCCCGGAGGGTGCCAGGGAACAGGCGGAGGCTGGATGCAGCACGTCTTGGCATCAGTTTGCCGCCCTCACCTGCCTCTGCCATGCCGCGCCAAAGCAGTGCCGTGCCCAGAGCCTCTGCCTGCCATGGCCACCATGGCACGAAGAGGCCAGCTGTGCCAGGAGCTGCCACGTCCAGCCTCTGCCTCTTCCCCGCCGGAGGAGCTGCCCTCCAGCTGCTGCCTGCCTCCTCCAACCCCGCAAAGCTGGGCGCATCACCGGCAGTGCCGTCTTCCATAAAAAAGGTCGGCAGCTCTGGGAAATAGGCGGGGTGTGTGTGTGGATAAGACGACCCTGACTGTGCCTTCCCATCATGTCTAGTTCTGCCCAGTAAGAAGCCTTTGTGTGGGGAGAAGCAATAGGTCTCTGAAAACTCCAGCACAGAGACTGCCTCCTCTCCATCCCACAGGATTCTGGTCAATGTCAAGTTTCAGGGTGGGCTCTTACAAGAAAGATAGAAAGGTACACAGCAAGGGAAGCCACATGAGCTCAGAGGCCAGGGATTATTTTATTAAGAATCAATCGGTACAGTGGTACCTCGGGTTAAGAACTTAATTCGTTCTGGAAGTCTGTTCTTAACCTGAGGTACCACTTTAGCTATTGGGGCCTCCTGCTGCCGCCGTGCCACCGAAGCATGATTTCTGTTCTCATCCTGAAGCAAAGTTCTTAACCCGAGGTAGTATTTCTGGGTTAGCGAAGTCTGTAACCTGAAGCGTCTGTAACCTGAAGTGTCTGTAACCCAAGGTACCACTGTACTATATGTTGAACTGGTTTGCACTGTACAGAAACTTGTCTCCAGCTCCCAGTCAGCAAGAGAGCTTAACCTTGAGTCTTTGTTTGGGTGACACACTATGCCAAACCCTGGCTTAGCTAACCATGGTGCAGCGGAGGAAAGGACCAGGGAGGAGGAAAGTTGCTGTGAACTACCCTCTGGGATCCCATGCAAGTCTTGATAAGCCAAGGATTGATTTAGTATGCCATGTAAACTGGGACATTCTGTACAATATGAAGAAAGAACTCCCCCTCCCAATCCAAGCTATTCAAATCCACAGTTAGATCACTTGCATGGGAAGGAAATAGTCAGGGGCTGAGGTATGAACGCTGTTACCAGTTTAAGCTTATTATTATGGTGGAAAATTTGTTAAATATTTGTTAAATATTCTCCTCCTCTTCAAGGTAAATTTCTCCTTGTGCCAGAATACAAATGCAGATAGACAAAATGTTAGATATTGGCCAGATGTCAAAGAGGGGAGACACAGGCTTTTTCCTGCCAGTTCTTTGGGAGGGATCAGGAAAGAAAGTTGAATGCTAATGCCTCTGAAATAATAGGAACAGAAACCCACCTAATAATAAATTGTCAAAGAGGAAATACTCATCTGTCAACAGGACAATTCGAGCTTTGCTCTACACAGGCGAGCGCTGCTGGAAGCTTGGGAACACTAATAATTTTTTGGCATGCGGGAGCTCACACTTGACTCTCCAAAACATAACTCATTTACTCTTTGAAAGATGCTTTGATAAATGTTCACATGCGAGACGGAGGAACTTCAAAGTCCATTCAGCTCTCTAAACGTTTGAAGGCACAGGCAACCATCAGCAGCAAGATTAGCATCTAGGTTTGAGCTCACTGTGTGCAGAGACCACCCAAAGTTTAAAAGGTGTCCGGATCTGAGAGGAATAATGAGAAACCGATTTCCTTTACAAGGAGGCTCCGTTACCTACCCACCCCTCTTCAAACTGGGTGGCTGCCATCACTACTAAACCACGCAAATTTGCTCCTTTACCTACAGCATAGGTACAGGGAACCAGCAGCAGAAGCAATGGCAATTGGTAAAGGTAAAGGTAAAGGTACCCCTGCCCGTACGGGCCAGTCTTGACAGACTCTGGGGTTGTGCGCCCATCTCACTTAAGAGGCCAGGGGCCAGCGCTGTCCGGAGACACTTCCGGGTCACGTGGCCAGCGTGACATCGCTGCTCTGGCGAGCCAGAGCCGCACACGGAAACGCCGTTTACCTTCCCGCTGGTAAGCGGTCCCTATTTATCTACTTGCACTCGGAGGTGCTTTCGAACTGCTAGGTTGGCAGGCGCTGGGACCGAGCAGCGGGAGCGCACCCCGCCGCAGGGATTCGAACCGCCGACCTTTCGATCGGCAAGCCCTAGGCGCTGAGGCTTTAACCCACAGCGCCACCTGCGTCCATTGGTACTAAAGGCCAATTCTCTCAAAATCTGCAGCCCACAACGCCAACCAAGCGACTCCTCAGGTATTATACCTCTTTAACTCTAGGAAGAAATCTGGGAACTGTAGTTGGTTAAGGGTGCTGAGAGCTGTTAGGAGACCTCCTATTTCCTACGTAGAGCTACAATTCCCAGTGCGGTCTAACAATCAATCCCTCTTAGAAGGGACTCTGGGAACCATAGTTTTAACCTAACCCCTGAGCCTCCTCTGCTGCCACACAGCTTCTCCTGGGCCCCATAAATGGGTCTGCTGTCTCAGGTGCAGCAGCCAGTGATGTTTTTCCTTCCCCAGCCTTCTGTGGGATGGGGAGAAGGCACCATCCTGTCCTCGACCTCAGGCAGCAAAACACATTGGGCTGGCTCAGTTGAGCACCCACAGCCTTCTGCTGTAATTCACCTTTTTGGCACATGATGACAAAACAATCTTGAATGCAGGACAGCAACAGTGTGGCAAACACTGGCTTCAGAACATTGCATCCCCTCTGCCATCCCAAGGCAGCCACGCAGTCCTCAAAATTAAACTGGAAGGAAGTCCTGGAGGTGTAGACAGCTGCTTTTATCCCACTAAGTGAGGTGTTGGAAACTGTTTGGACCTCTAGATCTTGATAAAACTTCAACTCCCATCACCCCTAGCTATTGACTGTGCTTGCTGGGGTTTATGGGAGTTGTAGTATAACTACAGGGACACGGGTGGCGCTGTGGGTTAAACCACAGAGCCTAGGACTTGCCAATCAGAAGGTCGGCGATTCGAATCCCCGTAATGGGGTGAGCTCCTGTTGCTCGGTCCCTGCTCCTGCCAACCTGGCAGTTCGAAAGCGTGTCAAAGTGCAAGTAGATAAATAGGTACCGCTCCAGCGGGAAGGTAAACAGTGTTTCCGTGTGCTGCTCTGGTTAGGGGAAGGGCCTAAAAGGATACGCTAAAAACCAAATTAAAACACATGCCCACATTTAACATCCTTAAACAAATATGTTTTTAACAGTCATGGAAAGGTGTGCAGTTCTGTGTAGATAGCTAGCGAGAGATATGTGTGTGTGTGTCCAGACCAGCCTTTCTCAACCTTGTGCTTGCAGATGTTGTTGGACTACCACTCCCATCATCCCTGACTGCTGCCCTTGCTGGCTACGGATGATCAGAGTTGTAGTCCAACTACATCTACAAATGCAAGGCAGAGAAAGGCTGGCGTGTAGCTTTGTGTATCTACAGTAACCTGGTGAGTCAGTGGGAGACACCGTTTGAACCTCCAGTTCGGCAGAGACTATCTGAGGACTCCTAGGAGGCGCTGTGTGTGAGACACAGCAAGAAGTGGGAGGCATGTATCACCTCGGGGCACCGACTGTGGCGGGAAGGCCAGGCGGCAGGCAGCCTGGGAGCAGGAACTCAAAGGCTGAGAGCCAGACTAGACACACCTTGTTGCTGGCAGGAGACCAGCAGCAACTCATAGGCAGGAGGACAGCATGGATAGGGAGGAGCATAGAACCCAGGCAGCTTTTTAAAAATAAAAATTAAGAAATGCTCCTGTGATAAACTTGCCTTGTGGACAAGGACAGAAGGGGGGAAATGGAAAACACTGACAAAAAAAGGAGTCCTGTTGATTTAGAGCCATGCCGAGTTACAGTAAAGGCCCACCTTGACCAGTAATTTGGATCTCACAGTGGCCAGGCAGGTTTCAAAAGGGAACGGTATCCTGTTGCATTGCTCTTCTGCAGCAAACTGAAGCTCAGAAGAATCGTGCTGACTCTGAACCTAGCAGATTTGATGTCGCCCTTGTGGGTTCCCTCCCATTTGCAAAACCATGTTGTTTTGGAGCAACCATGTTGTTTTGGACCTGTCCGAGAATGGGGGCTCCAACCCAAAAAGAGAGCCCCATACATATAGAAAAAGCTTTAATTAATTGCACAGACAGAGGGAGGCAACTCAGGACTTTATAGCAGATGAGGTGGCTGAGGGGCACTGCACTGATCAACATTAGTGTACCAAGATATTCTATTAAAGTTCTATGAAAGTGTTGTGTATTGCTGTCTGTCACTGCTTATGTAAAATCACAAGGAACCACAGTTGGAGGAGCAAACAGCACATGATTGAGAAATTCTGGTATCTGCTAATAAGCTCAAGATCTGGTACACTTTAACTGATTTAGATGCATTCTATACTCGAATTAGTTACAATCAGGTGGCTGCAAAGGGTTTGGGTTGGATAGTTTGAAGGGAAGCAATGTTTCTATTCCTCCCTCCCATGCCATTCCTCTAAGAGGTCTTAAACTGGAAAAGAAATAGATGGGTCCTCCTGGTCAGGAAGAAGGGCAATCTGAGCTGCATTGCTCTAGTTTATTTAAGCATCAACTCCTGTTTAAGGGAAATTCAATAATGGAACACATGCCTGGAAGTGGAGTGTTCACAGGACTCACAGGCTAGCTAGTTTGTGTTTGTTTATTATTGCATTTATATATACCAACTTTTCTCCAATGAGTTCAAGGTGGCACACATGGTTTTCTGGAGCAATCAGTCTTCTTTGGGGCAGGGGCCTTCAGCGGCAGATCTGAATGTCTGGGGATTTCGCTGGGGAGAGAATAAACTCAGTGCAAGATTGGCCTTTAAAGCCAGCATCCTGAACCTGGGAACCCATGGCAAAAATTCAGAATAGGTGTTATATGACCTTAGTTGGCTCACACAAGCCAATGTGGTGTAGTAGTTAAGAATGTTGGTATTATACCGACAAAAATAGAGTGGCTTGCCAAATTATTGGAGTACTACAATATATCCAAAACAATGGGAGAAATTGGAAGGATCTCAAAAGAGAAGATAGACAGGGACTGGAAGGTGTTTAAAGGATACTTGAAAAACCATATTGAAAAATCAGAACTCCTATTAGAATAAACAAGTTCCATTTCAAATAGTGGAATACTAAATAAGATGGATAACAATGTGTAATAGAAAAAGAAGCATGAAATTAGGTTAAAGGTGTGTGAAAGAAAGTAATAGAAGTGGAAAGAAATTGCCATTGAGCAGATTGGAAGTCTAACACAAAGGTGGGGTGAGAGGTGGTGGATGGTGATGGGAAAAGGAATTATCTGTGGGATTGAGTGTGGGTATGTTTGAACATTTTTAAGGATTGTATGAAATGTATATTTGTATATTCGCAATATGTGTGTATTAATGCTGAATTATTTTAACAATAAAAACTTTTCAAAATTTTAAAAAATATAAAAATAATAATAAGATAAAAAACTACAAAAAAATATCAAAGTACATGGCGTGGAACATAAGCCATTATGGGAAAGGAAAAAGAAAAAGGAAAAAGGAAAGGAGATGGGAGGGGAGGGAGAAAAAAAGGGGGGAAATGTTGGATCAGGATTCAAATTCAAATTCAAATTCCCATTCAGCCACTGACCTTGGGCCAGTCACACAGTCTAATGCAATGAGAAGATGTAGGATAATTATGCAATAAATAGATGGACAGCTGCATTTTGGATACATTTCGGGACCACCTTGGAAAGCAGTGCCACATACAACACAGGGCTGTTGGGAACTATTTTTCCAAGCAATAGAGGGGGTGGTGACAAAACGTGCCTTGAAATGCAGGTAAATCAATCTCTGCGCAATTTATTTACTTCTTCCAGGCAGCTCTAAGTATTTCTCACATTATCTGGAAGCAGCATCCCCTTCCATTGTCAAGCTCCATAAAATGTTTATAGAACCCGGGAATAAATCAGTAGGCGAAACGAACAATTTTTCTGGCTTACAAAATGTTATGGAGAAGAATTATGGCATTTATTGAGTTTATGACTCTAGTGCAGCTTTGCAAACAGCGAACGTATAGAAAGTACCATAGGCTGAAAGAATTATGGCCCCACCTGTGTCAAGTTTAATCTCCCATTATCCACCATGCAAACAATGCAACATGCCTTCTGTAAGCTTTCCCCTCCTCATATCATACCAAACAGGGATGCGGCATATTCATAAGCAACACATGCCCAAAGGTCTTGGCTGCATGGCACATGCAACCAGCAAGTGCCTGTGATCAATGACTATCCACAGGAAAGCACCACAACACTATTAAGCAAACCAAATATACACAGAATAATTATCAACAAGACACAGGCAAAACATGTCGTTTACGAAGCCATCTTGTGAAACTAAGCAGCTTGTTCTAAACCAGGATAAACACAATTTAACCGCTTTGATGTGTACATATAAGACAGTGAACTTCCCACTTTTCACTCACTCCGTTTTGATGCACGGGGATATATGAAAAAGGGCTGCTTGTCTGGAATTCTATGGCAACACACAAACAACACCCCATTCTGAAAGTGGGCTATACTGGAAGTACAGGCGTGTATTTTTGTCTGTGAGTGGTGCTGTGGGTTAAACCACAGAGCCTAGGACTTGCTGATCAGAAGGTCGGTGGTTTGAATCCCCGCGATGGGGTGAGCTCCCGTTGCTCAGTCCCAGCTCCTGCCAACCTAGCAGTTCGAAAGCACGTCAAAGTGCAAGTAGATAAATAGGTACCACTCCGGCGGGAAGGTAAACGGCGCCGCATCCCCAGAGTCAGCCATGACTAGACCTAATGGTCAGGGGTCCCTTTACCTTTACCTAAGAAGGCACACCGCTCCCAGTTTGAGCCCACCGTTTCCCAGAGCTCCACCCAAACACATTTGCTCACTTGCATCCCTGTATAATTGGAATGCAGGGAATTATGAGTACACCATGATGGAGTTTATGAATTGTCCTTAAATTCATACATGTGCGAGTTTTTGCAAATTAGCTCATTTCTTTGTCTGCAAAGGGAGCATTCCTTCCTCAATATATGCAGTCACCTGAATCAAGGCAATTCCATAAATCATACAGGACCTATATAATGGACAAACTAGTGATGGATTAATGAGTGAGCTGAACCATTTGCTCTCTCTTTTTTTTAATGATCTGAAGCCTGAATATTTTGTAATGAATTTTTAAAAAAGAAAAAAACTTTCGAGGGAGGACCTTTAGTTTTTAGTAATGATCTCAGTGGCAGCGATTGCTTGTTTGCAAACCTCAAGATAGAAAGCATTCCGTGCTTCATTCAAATGTGTGGGCAATGTTTAATTTCCCTCTCAGCTGGCCCATTTGGAGGTAAATTACAACAGTGACTGTTCAAGCTAGTTTTCCCAGTTTCAACCAGTTTGTTTTTTGTTTTTTGTTTTTTTTAAAATAATTTTTATTCATTTTTCAGACAGATAATAAAAACAGTATAGAACAATATAGCTTCAAAGTCATCATTTCATACCCTTCTTTCTTTTGACTTCCCCATACCTCCCCATCCCTGCATCCTTGTTTAATGGTTCTTTAGCAACCCTTAGGTCCATTGTCTTAATTCCCTTTCATAAAGTTTCCTTTAGTTTTTTTAATTACTGCTGCAATTCTTTACCTCTTACCCCCTGACATCTTAACATTCCTCAATTTTACAATTGTTTTTAAGATATATTTTAAATTTCTTCCAGTCCTCTTCCACTGTCTCTTTCCCCTGGTCACGGATTCTGCCCGTCATCTCGGCCAGTCCCATAAAGTTGATCACCTTTGTTTGCCATTCTTCCAGAGTAGGTAGTTCTTGCATCTTCCAATACTTTGCCAGTAGAATTCTTGCTGCTGTGGTGGCATACATAAAGAAAATCCTATCCTTCTTTAACACCAATTGGCCAACCATGCCCAAGAGAAAAGCCTCTGGTTTCTTAGGAAAAGTCCACTTAAGGACCTTCTTAATTTCATTATAGATCATTTCCCAGAAAGCTTTAACCTTTGGGCAGGTCCACCAAAGGTGGTAGAAGGTGCCTTCAGTCTCATTACATTTCCAACACTTATTATTAGGCAAGTGGTAAATTTTTGCAAGCTTGACTGGGGTCATGTACCACCGATAGATCATTTTCATAATATTTTCTTTTAAAGCATTACATGCAGTAAATTTGATACCGGTGGTCCATAACTGTTCCCAGTCAGCAAACATAATATCATGACCAATATCTTGTGCCCATTTAATCATTGCTGATTTCACCGTTTCATCCTGTGTATTCCATTTCAACAGCAAGTTATACATTTTTGATAAGTTCTTAGTATTGGGTTCCAACAATTCTGTTTCTAGTTTTGACCTCTCTTTCTGAAATCCTATTTTCCTGTCCTGTTTAAATGTCTCATTTATCTGATGATAGTGCAACCAATCCAGTTTCAACCAGTTTGAACCGTGGGCCACTTTTCTTGGGTGATAGGAGACGGAGGGGTGGGTCTATATCCCACCTCCCCACTGCTATATAGCCCAATGTGTAGATATATTCCTTAAACCAGAATTGGATACAGCATTCTAGACGAGGTCTCGCCACAACAAAACAATGAGGTGCCATTACTTCATATAAAATGGAGGTTTCCGAGCACAATTCAAAGTGTTGGTGCTGACCTTTAAGGCCCTAAACGGCCTCAGTCCAGTATACCTGAAGGAGCGTCTCCATCCCCATTGTTCTGCCCAGACACTGAGGTCCAGCTCTGAGGGCCTTCTGGCGGTTCCCTAACTGCGAGAAGCCAAGTTACAGGGAACCAGGCAGACGGCCTTCTCGCTAGTGGCACCCGCCCTGTGGAACGCCCTCCCACCAGGTGTCAAAGAGAAGAACAACTACCAGACTTTTAGAAGACATCTGAAGGCAGCCCTGTTTAGGGAAGCTTTTAATGTTTAACAGACCACTGTATTTTAATATTCGGTTGGAAGCCGCCCAGAGTGGCTGGGGAAACCCAGCCAGATGGGTGGGGTATAAATAATAAATTATTATTATTATTACTGTTGATGCAACCCAGAGTCACATTAGCCTTCTTAGCCACAACCAATGCTGACTCATATTTAGCTTGTTGTCTACTAAAACTCCAAAATACTTTCACATGTACTGCTAACCAGCCAGATGTCACCCATCCTGTATTTGTGCACCTGATTCTTCCTTCCCTCAGGGGAATTCCAGTGTGCCTGCCTCATGATGATGTCACTGCCCATGTATGGAGTGATGCAGTGCAAGGGCTCCCTGCCTGATGAGCCTTGGGGGCGACTATGCCACAAAATTTGCTGTCTCTGACTGGGTGGTCCCATCCTTTGAAAATCTGTGCTTTAAGGGAAGGATGCCAGGGAGGGGGCAATTCAATGTGTTCCCTGCAACAATATTCTTGAGCAACGTTGCAGGCAAATATATCTCCCAAAGCCATCCAAATGGCTTCTAACTTCAGCTGTGCAGAGATTTGTAATTCAGAATACACTTCAGGATTGTGGTAGTTCTTGAAGACCAAATTTAGTAACCTATAAATTATGCCGTGATATTAACTATTTAAAATACCATGAGGTCTGATTCACAAGGCACTAATGGTAGGTTCTTATTGCCAGCATCATTAACCTTGGTTAGAACTGTGCTTTAAAAAAAAACAAAACCCAAAAACCTCAGGGCAGTATGTGCTTTCCACTCTGAAACTCAAATACCTGTATGATGCCTTGACCAGTTGTTTAGTGAAATATGTTAATTTCATGAAATGGTGCTCCAAAGGTTGGTTGGTTTGTGTTATGTAAGCAAAAAGTTACAAGTTTGTTTGTGGTGTTCGAGGACAAATTTCATGGTGTTCTTACAGGCAAGCTAAAATACAAAAGATGAAGTTCTGTTGTCGTTTTTACATCAACATTCAGCCAGATACCTCGCAAAGCTAACGCAACACCGCAAAAATGTCGTCAGAATCTTTGGGCTAGAGCAACTGGTCACTGAGAGATGTCACCGAGCTTTGTAATTCTTTGGCTTTAAGTACAAACCTTGGTGACCAAGCTAAGGGAGTTGCCTATGTTTAGCCTGGAGAAGAGAAGCCTGAGAAGTGATATGATAATAAAGGTAAAGGGACCCCTGACCATTAGGTCCAGTTGCGGACGACTCTGGGGTTACGCGCTCATCTTGCTCTATAGGCCGAGAGAGCCGGTGTTTGTCCGCAGACAGCTTCCGGGTCATGTGGCCAGCATCACTATGCCACTTCTGGAGAACCAGAGCAGTGCACGGAACATCTGTTTACCTTCCCACTGGAGTGGTACCTATTTATCTACTTGCGCTTGACGTGCTTTCAAACTGCTAGGAGGGCAGGAGTTGGGCAAGCTTGTTTTCTGCTGCTCCAGACCCAAACCAATGGATTCAAATGACAAGAAAAGAGATTTTGACTAAATATTAGGAAGAACTTTCTGACACTAAGAGCTATTCAACAGTGGAAAGGACTACCTCGGAAGGTGGTGGACTCTCCTTCATTGGAGATGATTCTGTGAACTCTGAGTTCTTCTGCAACTCAGATTTCTAAAGTATTTCTACTAGATTGAGATCTAGAAAGAGATAGCAATGAGACAGAAGATTAGAAAAATACCTAGGATTCTGAGCTATTAGCAGAAAAAGCTCAGAACCTCTATACATACTAATTCCATTCTGGAATTCTTTCCTTGTTTGAGATAAATACATGGAGTAGGTACATCCCTGCAGTTGGCACGCTCTGTTTGCCCAACCCTCAACACCAACAATGCATTCAGTAGGATATTTGCAAAATATATGAATATATGGTTGTATTTAGCTGTTCCATATAATTGGGAATCTGTATTGCACATGGCTGCGGCTTTGCATCCTTCACTGGAAATGCAGGTGTTGTGGTGGGGCCAGGAGATAGGCTAAGTTCTTGTAGGAGGGAATGCGACTCTGTGTGTAAGGAATACCTGAAGAGGACTAGTGTCTTCCTCCTGTGAGAAACTGAAGCTTCAAGTTTCACCTGTAATTTCTTTCCACACCGGCCCTCACTCAAGCCAACACTTCTTCACCAGATCCTTAAAGATTAGGGATTTGTAAGCCCACAACCACCTCTCCATGACACAGCCAACCAAACCCCTCACCAATGTTCTAAGGCCAATTCAGAATTCTCCCGTCTTCACATGTAAAGCAGAGTTATTCAACTATGGGTCCCCAGATGCTGTTTGACTACAACTCCCATCGCTCTTGATTGTTGACAAAGTTGGCTGGGCATGATGGGAATTGTAGTCCAACATAATCTGGGGACCCAAGATTGAAGAGCACTGTTATAGAGGAGATGAAAGCCACGGTGAAAGTTATGCCATAACTTGAGAAAAGACAGGCTACTACAGTGAAAGAAGCTGTCCTATTAGCAGGCAAGAAAATACATTTGCAGGAATGAGTGAATTTTTGAGGCACAGGTTGATCCTAGTTTACATAAAGGGGCGATATTAAATATAGACTGGCGATTCCAAGATCAACCAGACATCTGAAGGCAGCCCTGTTTAGGGAAGCTTTTAATGTTTAACAGACCACTGTATTTTAATACTTCATTGGAAGCCACCCAGGGTGGCTGGGGAGACCCAGCCAGATGGGCAGGGTATAAATAATAAATTATTATTATTATTATTATTATTATTATTATTATTAAATGTCAATTTGTTGTTGTTGTTGGTATCTGTCTGTCTTGGGAGACAATGGAGCGATGCACTTTTGGGGGTGAAGGCAAACTGTTGGAAGGTTACAGAGCTTGCTTTGGCTGTAGAGACCAATATGGGAGAGACATGATTCATTGCAGCTGGGGCAGATGAAAGCGTCCGGTTGTGCTGCTGCAGATGAGACATGGTGTTTCTTCTCCCTGAAGTACCATGCCTCCCCCTACCCTGAAGGCCACAGCTTCCCCCATCGTGCTGCGCAGGGTCTTATTTGGCGCCAGAAAAAACAAACCTAGACTACACTTCTCCTTCACAACTATAATGGATCAAATTTAGATGGTCTAAGGCAGCCTTTGCCAACCAAGTGCCCTCTAAGTGTTTTGGACTAAGTCCTATCAGCCCCAGCCAGATGCTGACTACAGCTTGTTTAATGGACGAGTTTTTCCTCCCTAACTGTTCTTTTGTGGTTGTTGGTTTTTTTTTTGGGGGGGGGGGGTTTAGAGGGGTTTAGATACAATTCAGCTGCCAAAACATTGTATGGAAATGCAATGGAAGATTGTGATGGAATCCTTTATGATCACTAGAAATGGTAGGATCTTTGTCCATTGCAATCCTGATGGCCACAAAGGTATTGCAAATTACCGGGGGAAGGGGGTCTGGAGAGAGTTCACAAGCCACCCGTTCCATCATTTCAAATGGTGACGAAAGAACTCAACTATCTCCGCAAGGAAAAGTCTGCGGAAAGGAGAGGGGAGCGGGCAAAATTCCCTGACCTTGCAGACCATTTTTTTCCATCTGTCCCAGCCGCACACCAAAACCAAGACTCAGAAAATGCTGCGGTGATTTGCTAAGCCGTGTCTGGATTACCTACTCCTCAAACTCACTCGCTGCGCAGCTAGGAAGCCCAACGTGGAATCTGCAACAACAAACCACACAAAGCAAGCTCGACACATTAAATCATTACACAACCGTTTTACAGCCTTCAGTCTTTCGTAACAGACGAGACTGTGGGCTAGATCCTTATCAGAAAGCGGGCACAGCTCCATGGGCTGCAATGGAATGGTGCCCATTTTTTATCAGCAAGACGCCTAACCTCATTTGCACGGAGAAGCAGAAACTGAAGTCTTAGTGCCATCTCCTTCTTAGCCTTAAGGAAATATGGTGAATAGCATATCATGCTTGAACTTCACAGAGTGCCTCTCAGAGCTTTAACAAACCACAGGTGAATTGGGCTGCTTAATCAGCATTTATGGCAGAAGCTCACACACTTCCCTGTGGTACCTGTTCAGCTGACATGCCGATCACTTTCTGTATGTCTGCCTCATGCAATATATATCAGTGTTTCCCAAACTTGGGTCTCCAGCTGTTTTTGGACTACAGCTCCCATTATCCGTAGCTAGCGAGACCAGTGGTCAGAGATGATGGGAATCGTAGCCCCAAAACAGCTGAAATAAAACCCAACACTGAAATAAAATATGAAAACAGGAGAAGCTACAAAAGAGAAGCCATAAAATATGAAAACAGGTGAAGCCACATGATCACAGAAGTAATGCCACCCCCCTTTCCAGAACAGGAATCTGAGCAGTGCATGCATACACTCTCTCTCCTGCGCATGCATGAATGTATGAATGCTTATTGCTATTTTATTGATTGCATTCCTACCCCGGCCCTCCAAGGAGCTCAAGGTGACATACACAACCCTGTGAGGTAGGTTAGCCTGAGAGGCAGTGACTGGCCCAAGGTCACCCAGTGAGCTTCATGACTGAGTGGAATCCAAACCCTGGTCTCCCAGGTCCTAGTCTGACACTCTATAACCACTACACCACACTGGCTCTGTTGTCTGGTATCATTTCAGAAATCTAGTACCTGGTTTCCCACTGAATCTTATTACCTCCCACCCAGGGAGCTGCCTGCAGGCTGGTAGTTTCACCAGAGGAGACAAGTACTTATCCTAATTTAATACTTGTTCAGATGATTACTGGGGAAACCACAGTTGTCATTCTCCAGGATTAAATGCATGTTGAAATTTAGAATGATAAGGCGCTCTCTGAAGAAATCCGTAGACTCAACTCATTCTTCACAAAGACATGGCAATACTTCCTGAATATCATGCTGACTACATAGTTCTGGCCTTTTCTCACACAGTGGTACCTCAGGGTAAGAACTTAATTTGTTCCAGAGGCCCGTTCTTAACCTGAAACTGTTCTTAACCTGAGGTACCACTTTAGCTAATGGGGCCTCCCGCCGCCGCACGATTTCTGTTCTCATCCTGAGGTAAAGTTCTATTTCTGGGTTAGCAGAGTCTGTAACCAGAAGGGTCTATAACCCAAGGTACCACTGTAGTACTAAACGTACTGGAAATCGGGGACTCTGGGATTATTTGTTCATTTTGTTAATTGCCTATTATTGGGTGGCTCTTTTTGACATGATGGTGATAATGCAATGGTGTTTTATCATGTGCATGCTTCAAGAGTTTTATTTATAAATCTAAATGGAAAAGAAAGCAAACAGCATGCAACCCAAGTGAATATGGTAGCATCAAATCCTTAAAATACAGTGGTACCTCAGGTTACGGACACTTCAGGTTACAGATGCTTCAGGTTACAGACTCCGCTAACTCAGAAATAGTACCTCGGGTTAAGAACTTTGCTTCAGAATGAGAACAGAAATTGCACGGCAGCAGCACCGCAGTGGCGGCAGGAGGCCCCATTAGCTAAAGTGGTACCTCAGGTTAAGAACAGTTTCAGGTTAAGAACGGACCTCCAGAACAAATTAAGTTCTTAACCCGAGGTACCACTGTACTTAATCTTATGTTACCAAACAGTGCAGGAAACCAACAACTAAGACTTAAAATTTCAAACAGTAAAGGGTACCATGCTCAGTTTTTGAAAACCTCTGAATGTTTTGGTGTAATGCCAATAATAGGGACATGTTTGAGAATTCGAAGGATGGTTCACTGAGATCCAGCCCAGACTTTTTCTTCCTTTTACTGTGAATTCATCTCTTTCATGTTACAAGACTGTTCATTCTGATGGTGTCCTGGCTTTTACCTTTCAGTTTAAGAGGTTCAGCTCATGCAATGCAATCCCAGTCCTATGCTGATTTATGTGGGAGCCCCATTAAGTTGAATGGGTTTTGCTCTCAGAGAAGGCCCTAGCTACACATTATGTTAACCACACGTTCACAAAAAGTGGTGTTGTCACTTTTATTTCAAAGGAAAGGCATCTAAAGGGGTTCTGTTCTGGACGGAGACCCTGCACCAGTTTTCCATCGAAAATTCACATGTGCACACCCCAGTTGTTATTTGCTCCTGAAGGTGTTGTCTGAAGGAAAGAGCATAGACTTGCAGCCTTAGAAATATGAGTCATATAACAGAGCTTAAAAATAACAGTGAAACAGGGTTTTAAAAACTGTAGCCCCTGCACACTGAAAAGCAACAATACCCAGCTGGTTCACACTCTAGAGCAGTGATTCCCAAACTTGGGTCTCCAGCTGTTTTGGGGCTACAAGTCCCACCATCCCTGACCACTGGTCCTGCTAGTTAGGGATGATGGGAGCTGTAGTCCAACAACTGATGGAGACCCAAGTTTGGAAAACTCAAAGGCGTACTCTGCCACCCATCTGAGTCGAAGTCCTGGTTTGCAAACTCCCCTGGCTTTTCTCTGGTGATCAACCTTCCTGTTATGAAACTTGCAGCCTGGCCGTTTTTCTTTTTCCAGGCTTGATTCAACAACACTGTGCAATTTTCTCCAGAGCTAATATGAAAAACTCCTTACTGCTAACAGAATACTAATGCTTTGCATTTGAATAGCACCTTTGATGTGAAGCTTTCCAGGCGCTTTGCACATTAATAAAATGTCTCAACCCCACACCCATCGGAGACAGGCAAGTATCATTCCCATGTTATAGATGGAGACACTGAGAATAAGATAGAGTAATCCTGACAGCTCAGAGCATCTGAAGCTCAGGCAGGCAAGGGGCCAAGTGTCCTCTATTCCCAAGCAGGAACAAGAGCAGCGATGGAGCTCCTTTGCCTCGGGGCTTCTTCTTGCATTATTACATACACTGGCATGACCCCACGCTTATTCTTTCTGCCAGTTCCAGGAAATCTGCAGCAGGAACGGCAAATTCCACCTCCCGCCAACCCGGAATGTAGTATATACTAGTGGGTTTGACCATTTCCTCATCAAACAAGACTTCATTTGTTGTTCATTAGAAAGTTCCCTAAAAGAATGGTGGAACGATACAGGGCTTAGTATTGCTTTCTCCCCGTGTTCCTGCTGCCCTTAGGGCCAAGCTAAATGTGATGTGGAAAGTCAGTTCAACTAAGTTTTGCTGAAATTAATGGGCCTTAGTCATGTTCATTAATTTTGATGGGTCTACTCTGAGAAAGGGAGTCAGGGGTGTAGGTGAACTCAGTTTGTGATATATCAAAGTGTTGAGTGGGATGCACAAAGAATTGATGCTGAACTAGGAAAGCTGCATAATGATTTGGCAAATGATTTGCTCCACATGCAAAATCACATAGGAAAGTAGTTTCAACCCATCATTAACTCACACATGCGTGCATACATGCATACATATATACATGCATGCATAATTTTATTTGAATACTACCTTTCCACAGTTCAAACCATGCTCAGCCTAAAAAAAATACACAGCTACGCCATAACAAAAGCAGCCATCAGCAATAAATTAAGCAGCAAAAATACAAAACCAAACTGAACAATTTCCACATAAATCACAACTAAATCTAAAATAGAGATACAAAAAAAGCAACATTAGCAACAACAATACCCCACCGTGCTCCAAAAATACTCCCCCCCAAAATAAACCCCAATACCCCAGCCCAAGAGTCTGTTCAGCAGCCTCAGGTTTTTGTAGCTGGAGTCAGTTAGGGCCAGGTGGGAAAAAACCTGCAAGGCAGGGAGCGGGTCTTCCAGGACTCACAGCCCTGATGCAAACATTGGCGAGAGTAATAGAGGGAGCAACTGTATTCTGAAATATCCCTTTCTGCTGCAGGACAGCTGCAAGAGCTGGATGACAGTTTGAAAGGAGTTTTGATTAAAAGCAAAAGGGGCCGGGATCCAGGACCCATCCAATTAATTCCATGTGCCCACGGGGGCTTAGTGCTTGCTTGGGAAGGCCCCACCCACCATGCCATGCACAAATCTCTTTTGAGAGCAAGGAGGCTTCCAGAGCAGTTTGGGTATGGTGTGGGGGAGGGGAATGCTGTTCAAAGGTGGTGTGGTGGGGAATCCCCACTGGGCATGCCCAGACTGTTCCATGTGCCTCATGAAGCTCTTTGGATCTGGGCCATTATCAATGGATGTGTGTGTCTGTGCGCACGCGCGCGCACGCACGCATGCATGTATTACTGTAAAACACTGGAGTGGATACAAAGGTTTTCTTCTCCATGTACAAAATGCCTTCTGCTTACAGCATAGCTGTCAACTTACAGATTTGAAAATAAGGGACCAGCAGCCTCGAAAATAAGGTATCAGCAGCCAAAATAAGGGATTTTAGTCAACCAGCTGAAATGCGAAGTTAAAAGGGACCTGATAATTTTGGAGAGCAGCACCAGTTTTTAGCCCTTCGTTTCCAGAGGTTGCTGCTCAAGACACCAGCCGATGAAACACTGCAATTAAATAACTACAAGCAGCCACAGCTTTTCGCGCAAAACGAAGTCCAAGCTACAAAGATGCTGCTGCAGTTCTGTATCTTTTCTCTCATGCTCCATCTGCAGCTCTCAGTTCCATCAGGCGGGGCGGGAGGAAGAGGGGGTGGGGGGAAATAGCGCCCAAAGTAAACCCGCAGATCAGACCATCTATGCTAGTCTACCACTACAAATCTATAGGAGAAGCACTTGCGGTCCTTCCTCTGCTTTCCCCCTCTATGGTTAGCCCTTGGAACACCTGCCCATGCCTCCTCCTCCTCCTCCTCTCTCTGAACTGCTTTCTCTATGGTTGCCCTCGCTCTCCTCTAAAGGCTCCTCAGCAATTCATAGGCCATGCCAGGCTGCCCATCTCATCTGGGTCCTTCGGTGGCGCAGGCGCAGTACGGCCTAGTGGGAGTGGCGACGGGCAGAGGGGAGGCCCCAGGCAGAGATGCTCAGTTTGGCAGCCGCGAGGAGGATGGCGGCAGAAGGGCCCGAGGCTCCTGCCAGTCCCCGCAGGGAGGGGCTCCCGGGGGCCGGGGCTGGTGAGAGGAGGCCGGAGGGGGGCGGGCCGGACAGCCAAGCAACACAGTTGCAGTCTTCGTCCTCCCTGGCTGGCAGGGAGGGAGGAAGAGGAGCTGCTTCCTTTGAAACCCGGGAAATTTATGGGACATCATCAATAAGGGACAGCAGTGGGACACAACGCTGGTTTAAGGGAGTTTCCTGCCAAATAAGGGATGGTTGACAGCTATGGCTTACAGGAGGGAGGGCGGAGGCAGTATCCTGAGAAATGCCACCGTCCGTTCGGATGATGACACTGTGTGAACTCTTGCACAAGCATTTGTGGAAAAAAGCAAACAGCTCTTTCTCTTCCACTTGTGGTTCTCTTGGATCCAAACTTCTTCTTCTTCTTCTTCTTCTTCTTCTTCTTCTTCTTCTTCTTCTTCTTCTTCTTCCTCTTCCTCTTCCTCTTCCTCTTCCTCTTCCTCTTCCTCTTCCTCTTGTTTGGAACATGTTTCCATGGCTTTTGTCCAGCTTTACTCAAGTAATCCAATTTCGAACGTGTATTTTGTGCTAAAGATGTATCACAACACATTTGCTTTCCCACTCAAGTAGCTTGCTGCAAGCCTACTGAAAAGACAATGAAATGACAAAGAAATTTGCCTAATAAAAGATTACTACCTGACTACAGAAACCATCTCTGCAATGTTATTTTTCTCACACACACTCTGATGCAGGAGCTGTAGCACTGGAGTTAAAACACCATTAAACTGCTCACCTTTTGCTACTTACATAAAGAACTCAGGGACACAGGGCTGGGACACACATTTCCGTAAAATCTGCATATGCTAATTTTTGATATATTTATTTTTATAGAGTTTTTTTTTCCTGAAAACCAGAAGACAAGGTACCGGGTCTTTTCCAGGGAGTCTCCTCTTCTCATGAGGTGGCCAAAGCACTGGAGCCTCAGCTTCAGGATCTGTCCTTCCAGTGAGCACTCAGGGCTGATTTCCTTCAGAATGGATAGGTTTGATCTTCTTGCAGTCCATGGGACTCTCAAGAGTCTCCTCTAGCACCAGAATTCAAAAGCATCAATTCTTCGATGACCAGCCTTCTTTATGGTCCAGCTCTCGCATGGGTGGCACAGAACCTCATAAATTGCTGGGTCCTCCTCCTGGATCCTCCGTTTGCACATATCTTAAGATTTCTGCCTGCCCCTGACACTTAGGCTGGTAAACTGTAAGAAGCTGAATGGGCAACAGCCACTACAATGTCTCAGGGTGCTTGTCATTGTACCCCAAGCTCCTTTTCTCTAACCTTAACCAAAAGGGCCATTAATAAAAATGCTCTAACCCAACATGACCCCACCAGATATTGCTGAGCCATAACTTCCACCAGGCCATGGACTGTGTTGCCTGGAGCCAATAATGGGAGTTGGGAGTCCAAGCTGTCAAAACCGAGCACCCATCCAGCAGCACAGAGTTCTTTCCTTTGGCAATCGAAGGAAGGCAGCCAAAAAAATTCCACACCGGGCGATCAATTAATCCCGTTCCGCCTGAAGGCCAGACAGATGAGGTAGTCCTGCTGGTTCTACCTCTAGCTGAGGCCAGGAAGAGGTGTGGCCACCTTAAGCAGACATACCTCTGGTGCCTCCCGATTGGCCAACTGGCAAGAAGCCATCGCCAGCTTAGCCCCACTTTGTTGCTGCACGCTCCGTTCTGACAAAAGGGGGGGAGGCAAAGCTGCAGCTCCATGCATGGGCTGGGGAACATTGATTTCCTTCATATCTGCTCCACTGTGTAACCGAAGGCAGAGGAGGTTTAGGATCAGAGTTTTCCTTCTCTGTGCACTACCTTCCCAAATTGATGAGCCTCATCTGCCCTGTGCAGTAACCGGCTTCTTGACCATCAGACCCGCTATTGGCCTCATCCATTCCATCCGCCAGAGCTTGTCTTTGCACGCAGAATAAGTCCCCAGCCCACTGAGGGTTTGAGACCCATCGGCTACCCTCACCTGGATTAGCCAGCCAGTTGAAACTGTTCCCAGGCCCTGTCTATCTGCTCTTTTGAGATCCTTCCAATTTCTCCCATTGTTTTGGATATATCAGCAGGGATTGGAAGGTGTTTAAAGGATACTTGCAAAGCCATATTGAAAAATCAGAACTCCTATTAGAATAAACAAATTCCATTTTTAAATACTGAAATACTAAATAAGATGGATAACCATGTGTAATAGAAAAAGAAGCATGAAATTAGGTTAAACGTGTGTGAAAGAAAGTAATAGAAGTGGAAAGAAATTGCAATTGAGTAGATTGGAAGTCTAACACAAAGGTGGGGTGAGGGGTGGTGGATGGTGATGGGAAAAGGAATTATCTGTGGGACTGAATGTAGGTATGTTTGAATATTTTTAAGGATTGTATGAAATGCATGTTTGTATGCTTGTATATTCACAATATGTGTGTATTAATGCTGAATTATTTTAACAATAAAAACTTTTCAAAGAAAGAAGAAAAAAAGAAGAAACTGTTCCCAGGGTGTGGCCGCTGTTGCATGCTGACAGCTTCTAGGAGTCACAGGTGATTGCTGAGTGCAGGGTGGAGACCAAAGGTGGACAAACTACCCCAGAAGAAGCATGATGTGCTCCCTTGCCAGAGGTACCACCCCTCCCTTAACACCCCAAACAGCATACAATCTAAAAAAAATGACACAGAGGAAACAGCATAGGAAGCGGAAAGAAGAGTAAACAGAGGAATAACACGTCCTTGTTTCACATGCTTAGGGCTTTGCCATCCAGGCTGGCTGGGGCTAGTGGGAATTGTAGCAGCCAGGGCTGGTGGGAATGGTAGCACCAGGGGCTGATGGGAATTGTAACACTAGGTTGTTGAAGACTGTGTTGTCTGCTTATTCAGTCATTTTTGTTCTCCATCAATCCTTCTGTGCCAAGGGCTTCATGAAAAATATGGGCCTTGAGGAGGGATTGGAGTAAGTGAGAAAGGTGAGATCATGCAGTTAGTGCATTGAAATGCTGCATATTTTTAGGGAGGGTAGGATTGTCCCACATCTACACTGTAAACAAAAGAACAGTTTAACACAGGGAAATTGTAATAATAATGTTAAGGGGTGGGTGTGTTTTAATCACTGTCAAGTATCATTGGAAACTAGAAAGATAAAACACTGGGCGAGGCAGGTGTAAGAAAAAGGTAAAATAGCCCTCTCAAGTAGCAGGTCAGTGACAGGTGAGCCCACCTGCTTAAAGGAGTAATTATTACACATCGATTAGAAAGGGTACTCAGGGTGAATGCAAACACTATCGCTAAAAGGGGGAAAAAAAGAAATACTACTGCTGCCATCTGCTGTGAGTGAAACAAATCAAGCTACTTCTCTTTTGTGAAATTCAGGAAATGATAGCACATTGGTAGTTGTAGGGCACACACACTTCATAAAGGGACAATGGGGTGGGTTAGATGTCTTATTTTAACAGATCAATAGTAAAAGCTCCAGTAACTCTCCAAAGACTTTATTGTGCAAATGCACGGTACTCAGGAAGCTAATCGTCCCCTTGTCAATTAGCCCCATTGAAGCTAATCACCCTTTTTGTAGAAATCCCATTTCAAATGAATAGGCGCTGCAAAAGTGGCACAAAGAGTCTCTCCACCGCACCCAAATAATGTTTATCCTCTGCCCCCCTCTTAAGGCTTTGTTTTGAATGAAGCCTGGGGCGGGGGGGGGGGGGGAGCTTTGACAAGCACACCTACAACAGGTGAAACTGCCTCTTTCCGGGAAGATGGTAAGAGCAGACACAGGCAGCAGCCTCATGCTTCACGGCCAGTGGGAATAGGACACACTTGTTTCTCTATTTTGTAAGCTTTATACACTAGGTAAAGGTAAAGGAACTCCTGACCATTAGGTCCAGTCGTGACTTATTCTGGGGTCGCAGCGCTCATCTCCCTTTACTGGCCGAGGGAGCCAGCGTACAGCTTCCGGGTCATATGGCCAGCATGACTAAGCTGGTTCTGGCGAACCAGAGCAGCACACAGAAACACTGTTTACCTTCCCACCAGAGGGGTACCTATTTATCTACTTGCACTTTGACATGCTTTCGAACTGCTAGGTTGGCAGGCTTTATACACTGATGGATTGCAAAAAAACAAAGCAGTTAAGCAAAGCCAGTGTGGTGTAGTGGTTAAGAGCAGTAGTCTTGTAATCTGGGGAACCGGGTTTGCATCTCCGCTCCTCCACATGCAGCTGCTGGGTGACCTTGGGCTAGTCACACTTCTTTGAAGTCTCTCAGTCCCACTCACTTCACAGAGTGTTTGTTGAGGGGGAGGAAGGGAAAGGAGAATGTTAGCTGCTTTGAGACTCTTTCGGGTAGTGATAAAGTGGGATATCAAATCCAAACTCTTCTTCTTCTTCTTCTTCAAAGGAAAAACAGGAAAATTAAGAAAATTGCAACCCTATACAAAATATACTAAACTACCTCAACTTTCTAAAACACCTTGGTTGGCTGGTCTAAACCTGTTTTTAGCAGGTTCCAAAGAGAGTACAATGAAAATTCCAAAGTTCTGCTGGAATCTGCTGGATTCCAAAGTTCAAGTACTGCCATACTAGATGTGGAACAGTTATTATATAGCACTTATAGCAGTGCCAATTCTCCCAATCAAAGCTGTCCAGTAGGCACATGTGGGGCTAGGCAATCTTGGAGGTAAACTGGTCCAAAATTGTTAAGGGCTTTATCTGCTAATAGTAACTCTTTGAACTTGGCCAGGTAGCAAATCAGCAGCCAGTGCAGATTTCTGAGCACAGGTGTCATATGCAGACAAGATCTCAGTCCTATCAGCAATTGTGCTGCAGCATTCTGCCCTAACTGCAGGTCAAGGGGTGAGAGGAGCCCCACATAGACCAGCACTCCATCAGTCATTAATATATGTCTTAGGTTTATGAGATCTGATGCCTCTGCTGGGATTTCTCGTTCCATTCTGGGTAGTGGTGACGGAAAGAGGGGGAAACTCGCAGGGAAGGCCATCGATGGCAATCTCCCAAAGTTAAGCCACAATTTCCTCATGCGAAATAATGGAAACAACATAAGAAGATATCTAGATATTTCACCACATCACTGGGATATGTAAAGCAAACAAAGAACAGTAACAATTCATACCGTGATAAAATGCATTCATGGGTGTTGAAATTTTTATTTTTGAAACATAGACTCAAAGTCCTGTATTAAATATACATGCTATTTAGACTTGCAAGTAATATACTAGCTAGAGTAAGCTTTTAGACTGAGTACCAGAAGGAAAAGAATTGAAACTCCTGAGGTTTCCAGGAGATGGAAATGAAATAAGGAAAATTGATTCAGTCCTTCCAGGAACGGGCTGTTCTGCTACAAGAACGTTCAGAGATTGATGATTTCAGACTGTTCTGTGGCAGCTTACAGCCGACCTGCCCATCAGCTAAAAGCCACAAATTTTAGTCAAACCAAACCAAAAACCAGCAATATGATGGAAAGGAATCTGAGCATATCTATACGACAAACTCATATCTGTTTTGTATTACTTTTACTGTCATGGCTCTCTTCCTGAAGGAATTCTGGGGATTTTAGTTTGGTGCAGAGAATTCTCTGCTAAAGGTCCTTGATGCCATCTCCAAGAAGTGCATTTTCCAGGTAAAAGAAACTTGCTGTAGAATCAGTTTATGTCTGCAGCATAGAAATATATATGCTTTAAATTGGCAAAATTGTGGATAAAGCTGTAGCTACAAGACACCCTCCTTTGTTCCAGCCATACCAGATATAATGTAAGGTAGCCAGGCAATTAGGGACACGGGTGGTGCCGTGGGTTAAACCACAGAGCCTAGGATTTGCCAATCAGAAGGTTGGTGGTTCGAATCCCCGTGACGGGGTTAGCTCTTGTTGCTCAGTCCCTGCTCCTGCCAACCTAGCAGTTCGAAAGCACGTCAAAGTGCAAGTAGATAAATAGGTACCACTCTGGCGGGAAGGTAAACTGTGTTTCCATGCGCTGCTCTGGGTTGCCAGAAGTGGCTTAGTCATGCTGGCCACATGACCTGGAAGCTGTACGCCTGCTCCCTCGGCCAGTAAAGCGAGATGAGCACCGCAACCCCAGAGTTGGTCACGACTGGACCTAAGGAACTGGACCTTTACCTTATCAATGGCCACTAGCTATGTATAATGACTCGAGTTGGACACGACTGGACCTAATGGTCAGGGGTCCATTTACCTTTACCTTTTTAGCCAGGCGATTGCTGGGTATAAATAACTACAACACTCATCCAGATGAACAGTCTTTTGGTCTATGGTGCCTTCACAACCCTTTACCCTCCAAACTGCATCAAGCATTAAGTAACTGGGGGAAGGACCATAGCAAGTTTATTAGATCGCTCCTAACAGGCTCTTCCAAATGCAGCTGATAACCCAGTCCCCAGTGTCAAGTCCAGCTCTTGACAATTTTTCTGAAACACATCCAAGTAATTTCAGTGCAGTTTGATCCTTTACGCCAAAGTCATGAGGTCAGCCAGATAAGCCCATCTGTCTTCAATTTGCCATGCCTACCTCATGCTTACGGTGAAATCATACATTGCCAGTGCTGTTATCCATCAGTGAGGGGTAACCTACAAGCTTGCTGTTTAAAGAACACAGGTTAAAGGACTGTTATCAATTTTAACCTCAGAGTTCACTGCAAACAGTCATTGAGTTTCTCAGATATAGCAAATTAAAGGTCAAGGAACTCAAGTTTAGGCACAGAGGATTTCCTTTCACTTGCACTTCATCCTTGGCTGACATATGTAATGACTTTGAGATATCCTTCTTGTTCTTGACCCAGAGCTCCCCTACTAATCTTGTCAAGCTAGCATCTGTATGTAATATATGGCAGCTTCCACTCAGCAAACCCCAAGACACATTCAGTTGTCAGCACTTGTATTATGGGTTCAGCTGCTTCTTGATGATCATCAGTCCATTGATCTTTCAGTTCTGGACAACTCCAATGCCATGGTATCCTTCCTTCCCTTCTTATACTGTCCCTATCAAAAGTAACATCAAAGTTTTATCACTAAGATACTTCAGAGGCTCCCAAACTGTGGCCTGTGGACCACCAATGGTCCACAAGCTTCATTCAGGTTGTCTGCGGAGTGTCTGTGGATTTGTGGTTGAAGATGGGAAAGGGAACATCCATCTCATTACATCAGGCACAGGCAGACTCTGGCCTTCCAGATGTTTGGGACAACAATTCCCATCATCCCTAGCTAACAGGACAGTGGTCAGGGACGATGGGAATTGTAGTCCCAAACATCTGGAGGGCCGGAGTTTGCCAATTCCTGCATAGACATATTGGTTTTAACTGAATTTTACTTTATTGCATTACAAGTTGAATTATATGGAATACCATCAAATACAGCACAGTGGTACATTGGTTTAAGAACAGCTTAGTTTATGAACAACTTGGAATAAGAATGCCGCAAACCCGGAAGCAGGTGTTTCGGTTTGTGAACTTTGCCTTGGAATAGGAACATGTTGAGTATGTTCCATTTGTAAACTGAGTCCCCCGCTGCTATGGGAAAGCACACCTTGGTTTCAGAATGCTTTGGTTTAAGAACGGACTTCCGGAACAGATTAAGTTCATAAACCAAGGTACCACTGTATATAAGAAATAAAATAAGCCAAAAACATACCATTAAATATCATCCAGCACCTAGCACAGTGTATTACAGTTGTTACAACAGGCAGAAAAAGAAATCATTAAGTCATTTGTCAAGATGTTCAGCAGTTTTCAAGTGGTCCACGGGAATAAACTCTGGGAACCACTGGGCTAGCCTAGTTCTAACTCAGACACTGCATTTTTGTCTGTACTGTACCTCTTGACAATGGACATGATGGAGAAAACCCATAAACAAGCAAAACTAGCAAATCAAGGAGAAGGCTAGGATAGAACCACTCACCCTGACAGGCTAGTTTTCTAAGTGCAGGGATATTTCTTTCTTAGTGGAACATTCAGTAAGAGGAGCCTCCACCTGCAGTCTCCAGTAGTGCAGCCCAGACACAGGATTACCATCTCATCAGTAACCAGACCATTCTACAATGGGCCCAGAAACATCCTTACTGCTTTTAACCTTGGACAGTCCTTCAAAGCTGATAACTTGTCAGGGTTAGGTCATACACTTGCCACTCCAACAACTCATCTGGGACCAGCTGATATTTGACTTTTCCACTCCCAGTCCTGTTTTCTATTAGAAGTCATTCCATCTTGTCATCAAATATTTGTGCAGTTTTATGAGGAATTATTGCCTGAATTTGCTTGTTTTCCTGCTCCTTCCCCAACTCCTTTCCCTTCTGAATTGTGCCTGTTAGATTGGAAGTCCTCAGGCAGGAACTTAGTTGATATTGCTATTGTTTATTATTGTACAGTGCCTGTAAAACTTTGCTATGAAGCTTCCATCTTATGCTCAGCCTGTATGAACTGTGTCAATAAAAACCTTGTGTTGCATAAACCCCATCAATGATCTTCATTCCAAGGAAACTCATCCTGGGCTGGAACTGCTGCAACATCCTCCTCCTTAAAGACCAGAGTGCACCCTTCCATATTCCAAAACTTTAGCAGATGTTTTGAAGAACTTGCACTTGGGAACTGACAGTTTTAATCCTGCTCCACTAAACATGGAAGAACCTTCATACATCTTGCTTAAGGATCATCAGCGGTTTCTGAAAATATTAAGTCATCCAAGAATCCTATGACTTCAGTGATACTGATGTCATTCTTAACATGTTCCGCCATTGTTTGGAAGACTGCCAGAGCATTTGTCAATCCCTGTGGCATCATCATAGGAAACTGCCAAATACCCACCTTTTCCTACTGCAATCTCATGACATTCACTCTTCAAGTCAAGTTCAGGCTCCTTCTATGCCTAGTAAAAGATAAGCATTCTTCATGACCAAACTGTTCAGAAGCCTTTAGTCCATCACGATTATCAACGAATTTGTC
Source organism: Podarcis cretensis (assembly GCF_951804945.1). Classification (NCBI taxonomy): domain Eukaryota; kingdom Metazoa; phylum Chordata; class Lepidosauria; order Squamata; family Lacertidae; genus Podarcis; species Podarcis cretensis. The sequence goes on along the minus strand of NC_137172.1, from coordinate 114,355,415 downwards.
TTCTTCCTGATTAGAACAATGGGAGATGCATACAGACCAAGTGGACACCTCTTTGAGGCCATGATCGCAATCCTCAAAATCAACTGGAGAAACTGTTATTGTTATTTCATAGGAGGGTATATTATCTGGCATACACATGGCCCAAATCTAAGCCAATGTCTGGAAAAAAGCTGATTCTGTTTCACATGATCCTCTTTCCTATAAAAATGGTTGCCATAAATTTATTCTGTAACTTTTCTGTTCACTCACCTCAATCCAAATAGCATGAATCTAAAGTCTCTTTTGGAAAGTTGGGGTGACTAAGTGTCCATAGTCATCAATTAATTTGCTTAAAACATTATTCCAATGAGTATTTTTTAATTTGACTATATCTTCTTGGCTATTTGCCTCTTAGAAAAGTAGCTTCATGTTACTGTGACCCTCCATTAATTTGTGAGTCAACTCAACACCATAAATTTACCCATAAAGCATACCACTGCCATTTTGTTTGCTTGCTTTACTTCAGGTGTATAGCACCTAATAACAGTATTTGTTGTTGTTGTTGTTTAGTCGTTTAGTCGTGTCTGACTCTTCGTGACCCCATGGCCAGAGCACGCCAGGCACATCTGTCTTCCACTGCCTACCACAGTTTGGTCAAACTCATGCTGGTAGCTTCGAGAACACTGTCCAGCCATCTCGTCCTCTGTCGTCCCCTTCTCCTTGTGCCCTCCATCTTTCCCAACATCTGGGTCTTCTCCAGGGAGTCTTCTCTTCTCATGAGGTGGCCAAAGTATTGGAGTCTCAGCTTCAGGATCTGTCCTGAATGTTAACAGTATTTGATTCCTTGTTCCTTGTTGCACAGGCTGCTCCCATGATAATTCCCTCCAGAATGGCACATAGCCTCCATGATATACCTACATGATGTAGAGGCGTGGGTGGCGCTGTGGTCTAAACCACCGAACTTCTTGGGCTTGCCAGTCAGAAGGTTGGCAGTTTGAATCCCTGTGACGGGGTGAGCTCCCGTTGCTCTGTCCCAGCTCCTGCCAACCTAGCAGTTCAAAAGCACACCAGTGCAAGTAGATAAATTGGTACCGCTAAGGCAGGAAGATAAATGGCATTTACGTGAGCTCTCGCTTCCATCACGGTGTTCCGTTGTGCCAGAAGCAACGTTTAGTCCTGCTGGCCACGTGACCCGGAAAGTTGTCTGTGGACAAACGCTAGCTCCCGCTGCCTGAAAGCAAGATGAGTGCCACAACACCAGAGTCACCTTTGACTGGACTTAACCATCCAGGGGTCCTTTACCTTTTACCTTTACCTACCTTTTGCGTACAAATAAATGTGGTTGGGGTGCAAAGGACATAATTCTCATGAGCATGGTGAGCAATGTGTTGGTGTGCCAGGCAGTGTTTCCTTGTTATTCAGGTGAACAGCAGTTGTGGGCTGGTACATTGGCCAGTTTCTCTCCTTCAACATCAGCATGACATCACAATGGCCTGTGTCTCTCCTTCTGGTTGGACACATCCATGTGAGAACACAGTGGCCAGTCTGTGAAATAGGCAGCATCAGCATGAGATCACAGTGGCCAGTTTTTCTCCCTCAGGTGGCTAGCATGGGCCACAGTGGGCAGCCCCTGTCCTTCAGGCAGGGAGCATCATCTTGTGGGGAGAGGCATTCATTCGTCTTCATTCCTCTTCCACTCAGGCAGGCAGTAGCATGTGGGCAGAATATTTATTTCTCTTGTGGAAGCTGCCAAAAGCAGGTACATGTCAGCACAATCTCTTTCTCAGTGAGGTGGGCTTAGTTGGGAGCAGATGGTGGACCCTGTATGTTCTTCTCTTAGTGAGGTGGTCAGCAGAAGTATGAGTGTAGCGGTCATCTCACCGAAATGGGCAGCAGCATGCGGACAGAGAAGCAGCAGGCAAGGTGAAGAGCAGGCAGGGCAAGTAGGCAATCCATCTATTACAGGGCCTCTCTACATACAGGAAGTGGATGCAGGTGGCGCTGTGATCTAAACCCCTGAGCCTCTTGGGCTTTCTTATTGTGAGGTTGGCAGTTCAAGTCCACGCAAGGGGGTGAGCTCCCGTTGCTCTGTCCCAGCTCCTGCCAACCAAGCAGTTCCAAAGCACACCAGTGCAAGTAGATAAATAGGTACCATAACCGACGTTTCCATGCACTTTGGTTTCCGTCACGGTGTTCCGTTGCACCAGAAGTGGTTTAGTCACACTGGCCAAGTGACCCACAAAGCTGTCTGTGGACAAATGCCGGCTCCCTCAACCTGAGATGAGTGCCGCAACCCCATAGTTGCCTTTGACTGGATTTAGCCATCCAGGGGTCCTTTACCTTTTTTTTTTAAAAAAAACACCTATGTGATAGTAATTTAATTATTCTTCCCATGCTACTTCTCTCTAGGCAGGCTATGCGATAAATACTCCACAGGTCCCCCATACACCAGTGCTCACCTGTGCCGACAATAACTTTTACAACATTTGAAACAACGCAGTACTCAAAGCTCAGGATATAACATGCCCATAACTTTTACATCAAACCCAAGTGGTTTGAATGTATTTGATATTTGCATTAACAGAGAGTATTGGCTAGATCATAAACGCTTCTCCATTATTTGAGCCTTTTAAAATTCTTGGGAGAAAGATGCAATCACAACAAAATCTGCGGAAGCCTCATGCCACGTGGTTCAGTTTCACAAACGCAAACTCTTACTGCAACAGCTACAAATAAATTAAGATTTCAATCCTATACACAGTTATTTGGGAATGAACCCCATTGAAAACAAAGGAACTTACTTCTTCTGAGTAGACATGTTGCACTGCAAATATCTCAGGGCAGAGAAAGCCAGAGGTTAGAGAAAACAATTCTGTTTGAAACTCCCCAATTGTTTAATTTATTTGTCCTTGTTTCTCCTGTAACTTATCTGCAAAAAAAATTTACAAAACTGGTTTTCTTTCTCCAGAATCAATAACATGAATTGTGCCAAGTGGTGTAGTAGTTCACACAGAAAGACTTTGAAAGGAATTAGGTCGATTTAGGAAATATACTTCCAGCTTCCAATTCCTGCAACTGCTAGCAGCTGGGAAAGAGGAAGGCTAATATTATAGCGCCACAACACTGGAAGGCTATAATTTCTATTCCGTTTGAATTTAAGATTGAAAAAGCATTTCCCTCGCTTAGTAAATTCCATGAATCCTTGCCATCTCAGTTTCCATTTTAACATAAAAATAGAAACCGTCTGCTGGTCTTGTTTCCAAGTTATTCTGAGGAAAAGTTAGAGGGTTGTTTGGTAAACCTTTAGCACTGCACTTTAACAGACTTGACCTTAGATCAAGAAGGGCTCCATCCACTGCATGTTTTAAACTATTCCACGAGTGTCTTCCCATTATATTATATCTGTATCATCATCTGCTTTCGTCAAAAGACATAGTGCCTTGCATTTAGAATCTAACAGCTTAGCTCTTCAATCCGCAAAATCTCTAGCTCCAAGTTGTGGAGGGCTTTGCTTGTGAGAACCACACACTCCTGTCTTTCTAGTGAAAAGCTAGTTTTTAATTTTTATGGTAAACTCATTTTTCAACAACCAGAAACTTAATTCATCCAGAAGGGATTTGGGTATTTTATACTTTAATTTTTAAAATGTTTATTAAATGTTACCAAAAAAATGAATAGAAAAAAAGAAACAGAAACAATACATAACCATACATAAAACATTTTATCTACACAATTTTCCAGAATGCAAACTAGAAAAGAAGAAAGACAAAAGATAAAAGAAAGAAACAAGAAAAAAATGAAAAGAAAAAATACTTTTCATAATCGATTATTCCAAATTCATACTTCAAACATTACAATATTTAAATCCCAGTTAAAATATTATAAAAGACTTCCACCGGATTCACCACACGTCTGTTGGTTCTCTAATTCACCTTTGCATGTGTTCTTCAGTCACTTCCTTTCCTTAAATTCATTCATAGTCCATCTAACCTTTGTATTCTCTTTCGTGTTTGATACAGGGGTAATTTATACTTTAAATTTAAACTGTAAATGTTAATGGGGTCAAATGAATACTGTGAAAACTTTCATGCTGTGATACATTTGTTAGCAAACTCTTTTTCCCTTTTTGCAATTAGCAATTTTGCAGTTGTTGTTGTTGTTTGGTCGTTTAGTTGTGTCCGACTCTTCGTGACCCCATGGACCAGAGCACACCAGGACCTTTCAAATATCTCTTGTCCAAGCTCACGATTTTTGTGCCTTTGAAATACCTGTTTGGTGCCTCTTGGCATCAGTGACATCAGAATACTTTTTTTAAAAAAAAACACACACACTGCCATCTTCTTTTTGTTAATATATGATCCCAGCCAATCACAGATCATGTAGGTAGCACGACAGTATCACAAAACCAAATGGGTTTGGCTCCATGACGATAAAATGAAGCCATGTAGCCAATCCAATCTGGCTCCATCATGACATCACAAAGAAAATTCAGAGCGAGGTCATGAAGCCATTTGCTCATTCTGAATGGCAAAAGAGTTATCAGTGGTTTGCAGCTCCCTGCAAAGGTGCTGCTTTTCACAGTGGGAGAAAGTATTTGTCAGAGGTGTTCCCCTTCCATTCTGCTCTACCTCTATGACCTAAAATGAGATTCCACCTCCCAGGACATCCACAGGCTCATGTGGCCCGTGGGATAATCTAGCAACATCAGATTTGCTAGAATGCAATGTAAAACATCAGGGACGCGGGTGGCGCTGTGGTTAAACCACAGAGCCTAGGACTTGCTGATCAGAAGGTCGGCGGTTCGAATCCCCGCGACGGGGTGAGCTCCCGTTGTTCGGTCCCTGCTCCTGCCAACCTAGCAGTTCGAAAGCACGTCAAAGTGCAAGTAGATAAATAGGTACCGCTCTGGCGGGAAGGTAAACGGCATTTCCGTGCGCTGCTCTGGTTTGCCAGAAGCGGCTTAGTCATGCTGGCCACATGACCCGGAAGCTGTACGCCGGTTCCCTCGGCCAATAAAGCGAGATGAGCGCTGCAACCCCAGAGTCGGTCACGACTGGACCTAATGGTCAGGGGTCCCTTTACCTTTACCTTTAATGTAAAACATCAGATCGCAGATGAAAGCGGTTTGTGGGCAATTTGGTAGGTGGAAGGGGGTCAGCGATAGCATATACTGAACTGACTCCCCTAAAACAATTTTTACTCCCTGCAAACCACCAGATGAGTGGTGATTTGAAAACCTGGGCTAATCCATCCTAAAGGGGCATTTCTGCCCCTTGAGCTGAATGGGGAAAAGCAGAAAATCACCCTCTTTAGCTCCATTGACTTGGATGGCTTTGGGTAGGGCGAGAAGCCTGAGGCCATCTTGGTGTTGTTGTCTCATACAGTATATATTGGTGATTTATTTAAATACAGTCATACCTCAGGTTACAGACGCTTCAGGTTGTGTTTTTTCAGGTTACGGACTGCCGAAACCCGGAAGTACCGGAACAGGTTACTTCCAGGTTTCGGCAGTGGTGCATGCGCAGAAGCGCTAAATCACACTTTGCGCATGCACAGAAGCACCGAATCACAACCCGCGTTTGCGCAGACGCGGGTTGCAAACGCTGCAGGTTGCGGACATGCATAGATCACATTCGCAACCCAAACATCCACTGTACATGGTTCAGACACTTCTGCCTGGGCAGCTGTGTCACCAAAATCATGAGCTCTCAACTTAGTTCAGCCTTTGGACTCAGCTGTGTTATCCAGTGGGTTCTCTGACACCCAAACTAAGCATCCCATAGAGTGGTGACACTTCTCTGGGATACAGCAGGATTATTATTTTTTAAGCACATAGCTTATTATCATACATGGATGTCAATTTTTAATGCCTTCCATGTACAGAGGAGGAAGAAGGTTCTTGGATTCTTCAGGAGGTTCATTAAAATGAAACTGGAGCATAAGTTTCCTATTTGTACAGGTGGCTCCTTTCGGAGCTGAAGTTAGTTCGGCAGACTTTGGGGGCTTCTTTTTTCCTTTTCCCTCCACAACACTGCATCTAAGATGAAGAGGGAGAATGAAAAGGCTATTTGCAGCACACCTTGACTCGTGAAACAAACACAGGTGGTCCTCTCTATCTTTGGTAAATACTTTTTTTATTTTATTCTGGTAGGTTGCTGCCTGCCAAGAATCTGGCGTTTTATGCTTTCTTCTCAATGTACTCGTCACTGATGAACTTCTACTGTATTTTACAGTAGGTAACGGTAAAGGGACCCCTGACCATTAGGTTCAGTCGTGGCTGACTCTGGGGTTGCAACGCTCATCTTGCTTTATTGGCCGAAGGAGCCGGTGTACAGCTTCCGGATCATGTGGTCATGACTAAGCTGCTTCTGGGAAACCAGAGTAGCGCACGGAAGCGCCATTTACCTTCCTGCCAGAGTGGTACCTATTTATCTACTTGCACTTCATGCTTTCGAACTGCTAGGTTGGCAGGAGCTGGGACCCAGCAATGGGAGCTCACCCCGTCATGGGGATTCGAACCACCGACCTTCTGATCAGCAAGTCCTAGGCTCTCTGGTTTAACCCACAGAGCCATCTGCATCCCTGTTGTACAGTACTGTGACTTTATTTTGCCAACTTTCTGGAGGCAGCATGGCAGTAATGGGTGGGCCCAACCCAAGCGCACTCTTGGATGTGTGAACAGAATTTGTACAACATCTGGAGGATTCTGCGTCCCATTGTTTAACACTTCATCTTTTGTGCTTATTAAGCCGAATAATGTGCAATTGCTATAGTGCTAAAACAACAATACTTCTGTTAATGTGGAAGATTTATGCTCTGCTTTTCAACCCTATTATCGTAACAGCTTCCAAGCAACAAATAATGCAAAAAACCCCAACAAACCTGAACATTCCTTTCCCACCCCACAGCCCCATGTCCTCTGACTGACTGATGGGGCCAGAGTGAATCTCATTTTAGCTCTGCAGTCCCAGGGCAACTGGAAGTTGGAACAGACTCTTCTTCCTGGCAGGTAGAGCAGAAGCGAACCTCCTCCACCTGCTCCTTCACTGGCCAGTGGATGGGGCCAAGTTCTTGCCATGATCTTCTGCCTTAGAGGAGTGACGTACAGTCATCCTTGGCCAGTAGCAGAGGCCAAAGTACACTATTAAACATATTAGCATCTACAGATAGAAGATGTTGTTTAGTCGTGTCCGACTCTTCGTGACCCCATCGACCAGAGCACGCCAGGCACTCCTGTCTTCCACTGCCTCCCACAGTTTGGTCAAACTCATGTTCGTAGCTTCGAGAACACTGTCCAACCATCTCATCCTCTGTCACCCCCTTCTCCTTGTGCCCTCCATCTTTCCCAACATCAGGGTCTTTTCCAGGGAGTCTTCTCTTCTCATGAGGTGGCCAAAGTATTGGAGCCTCAGCTTCAGGATCTGTCCTTCCAGTGAGCACTCAGGGCTGATTTCTTTCAGAATGGATAGGTTTGATCTATCTTCTATCTAGATAGAAGATAGCATTCAGCTTTATTTAGCTCCCTCTCAATTCAACATGAAAGAGAGCCATACTGAGATGAAGATCTCTGCTTTGTCGAAACCTCTGGCTGCTTTAAATTGGCAACATTTCTCCAAGGATCCCAGGTATCAGAGAGCCAATTCACCAACAGAGGGAGAGTTTCAACTTTCCAAAATCTGGAGATCACCTGCTTGACTCCTGGAAAGGTAAGCAGTTTGGAGGGGCTGTATACGTGCCTGGTATGCATGACCAAGCACTAGTTGAGAACAACTAGTATTTTTTCTAATATCTTTAATTAACTTTAGGTCTACTTCCCAGAAGGATTGTTGAGCAGAGACTGCGTAATTTCCAATAACAAGTCCTACCTAACCTATATTAGTTGTTAATTGCTTTCATGCCCCAGAAGTTTAAAGGAGCACAGCAATTGTGAAAGCAGTTGTTGAAGTCTGCTAGCTCCTTCCTGTTCATGTAATACCATAAAGGACACCTCGGGTTTTCCTTTCACTTGCAACCTCTGAAGATTACATTACTTGACGAATCACCATCCAAATTAGTCGTCCAGACATGGAAGCATAGCAGTTCAAGCAACACCCAAGGAATCTGTGGTAGGGCTTCACATACTGTGTGACTATTGCTATAATTATGACCACTCTGGGTAGGTGTTCAGTGATTCTAAATGATTAACTAACCATATGCTTTCTATTTATAAAAAAAAGTGTCAACACTTTTCTTTTAGTCAACTCATCTGAGCTAAATGAAGTGATGAAAAGTCAAACCCTGATCACCTGAAATGGCATGCCAAGTCCTGCGCATGATTTGGACAAAATCAATAGTAAAAGTAGCGGATCTGTCGGAAATACCAAGATTATTATTTTTTAAACCCAAATAAACAAAAGAGATCAAATTTTCAGCACAATATTGTTTCAGTAATAACCCTCGTCTGGTTATTAATTCACTTAAATCCAACGATGAATATGAATGGTGGTTTTTGCCAGACACCATCTTCCGGTTATCATCACCCAACACACCACATCTTTAATGAGGTGGAATTGGTGTTTGTTCAGACTGCCAGGAGAGTGCAGCTCTTCCAGCTGACCCAATCTGCTTCATCTCACCGGACTGCTCAAAAAGCAAAGAAGCACACATATTTTTGGTAAATGAAGTACAACGGCATGCTTGCTCTCTTAACACTACAGTGTTAGAGTAATCCATATAAATGCTGAGCAAGATTTTACTGGCACTTTCCCACATGACCTTTGGGACATCCTTATAGAGTAGAAAGCTAAATGAGAAATACACACACACATTAAAAAACAGTCAGCATATGTTAGGAATCTGGTCCTATGCTGGTCTCTTCAGCTACTGAAACAGTTTTCATGCATGTTGGCATAGTACCCACACAGAGGGGTGGGTGAGAGGGAGGGAGGGAAATGGATGGAGTACACATTCAACTGCCTAATGGCGTCTGCGTCACCCAGGAGATCGCAGCCACAGAGATAAGAAAAGAAGAGGCATTCCGTTGTCTGGAGAGGTCACTTCCTGGTTTGCATGGAGAAGCTGTTTTCAATGGAGCCCAGCAAAGGAAGTACACAGCTGTACTGATGCAGCACCAGAAATTTTGTCCCCCTAATGATTTTGTACCCTGTGTCCCCCATGCTACGCCACTATTCATGCAGTCTTCTTTGAGCTGGCCCCTTTCCCAGGACTGGACCAAGGCTGATATGCTGGAGACACAGGCTCCGCAGGGTAACTTATGCCCTAGTCAGAAAATGACCTCTTGCTGGGAAAAACTTCATACCCTCCTACATACAACTATACATGCTAGAATATAGCTTGACATAGAGAGCAGTGATGGAAGATGTAGCCCTCCGATTCTCGCTGTCTGGCCCTTGGGACTACTCTCACTTGGCCCAGCTTTGCACCTGAAATATTTTTGCCTGGCTGAGATGTTGCACTCTGATATTGGCTCCTGGTTGTCTCGATGGAGGATAGAATCATAGAATTGTAGAGCCACAGGGGTCATCTGATCCAACTTCCTGCAATGCAGGAAACTTCTGCCCCATGTGGGATTTCAACCTACAATCCTGAGATTAAGAGTCTCATGCTCTACCAACTGAGCTACCAATATTGTGTGTGTGTGTGTGTGTGTGTGTGTTACAAGAAACTGGCCTACTGTACAAAGATAAAATTTTTGCTTCATTCAGAATAAGGCTCATCCCTCAAGCTGAAAAGGGTTTCTCACCACTGATGTAAATCTTACCACAGGCAGGGGGATTTCCCACTCCTCACTTGTCTGTGCTTCACTCACCACTACTAAAGCTCAGTCACTTAAATATTCTGGGCCACAGGCAATTAAATATTTGTGCTAGTGGAAGCCAGTACACCTATTCCCCTGGACGGTTAAGTCCAGTCAACGGTGACTAAGGGGTTGCAGTGCTCATCTTGCTGTCAGGCCGAGGGAGCCGGCGTTTGTCTGCAGACAGCTTTCTGGGTCATGTGGCCAGCAGAACTTAATCACTTCTGGCATAACGGGACACCATGAGAGAAGCCAAAGCGCGCGGAAATGCTCTTTACCTTCCCACCACAGTGGTACCTATTTATCTACTTGCACTGGCATGCTTTCGAACTGCTCGGTTGGCAGGAGCTGGGACAGAGCAACGGGAGCTCACCCTGTCGTGGGGATTTGAATCACCGACTTTCTGATCGGCAAGCCCAAGAAGCTCAGTGGTTTAGACCACAGCGCCACCCACCTCCCATAGGCGCCTTTGACTGGACTTAACCATCCAGGGGTCCTTTACCTTTTTACCTACACCAAATAACACCCCACAAACATCAAATGAATATGCATAAGTTGGGGCTGGGGTGGTGTCAGCCACCTGTCCACAAACCTGTCTGTTTGCCCCCGCCATATTATACAGGGCCCTAGCTATGACAGCATTCCGTCACATTCCAGCATGAAACAGAGCCCGTGTGGAATAGTGGTTGGAGTCTTAGACTTGGACCTGGGAAAAGGAGGGTCAAGTCCTCACTCAGCACACTGGGTGACCTTGGGCCAGGCAGACACTCCCAGCCTAAGCTACTTCACATGGTTATAGTGGTGATGAAATGGGGAGTTGGAGAACCAGGCATAGCATATTGAGCTCCTTGGAATAAAAGATGAGGTATAAATGTCATGAACGAATGAATGACAGAATGAATGTTGCCCCAACTATGTAAAGTAACATTTAAAGGTCCTCTTAAAAGGTAAAGGGACCCTTGACCATTAGGTCCAGTCGTGACCGACTCTGGGGTTGTGGCACTCATCTCGCTTTATTGGCTGAGGGAGCCAGTGTACAGCTTCTGGGTCATGTGGCCAGCATGACTAAGCCACACGGAAAACGCCATTTACCTTCCCGCCAGAGCGGTACCTATTTATCTACTTGCACTTTGATGTGCTTTTGAACTGCTAGGTTGGCAGGAGCAGGGACTGAGCAATGGGAGCTCATCCCATTGCGGGGATTCGAACCACTGACCTTCTGATCAGCAAGTCCTAGGCTCTGTGGTTTAACCCACAGTGCCACCCGCGTCCCAACAAAAAGGTCCTCTTAGCAGAGGTTAAATCCCACACTTCACTCATCAGCACCCACCAGAAGATCTAAAATGTAACAATGGGTGGTTGGCTTTTCGTCCCCCAAGACCTCTCTATTCAAAGTGCCATCTTGTCCCCAGTTGTGTTTAATGAATATACGAAACTGTTCGGCAACATCCAGAGGTAGAGACTTAGGTGTCATACCATATGCTAAATAACCCATAGCTGTTACTCACATTCTCATTCTCCCCTGCCCCTGGGTCCTATAATCTGGTTTCTTATCCATTGTTTGATCATGCCATGAAACTGGATGTAGGCGAGTCAAAAGAGAGGGAGAGAGAATCTCAGTCAAGACTGAAGCATTAATGGTCAGATAGACTCATCATTTGGAGTTGCATAATAGGTAGTGTTCATCTTCCCTCAGACTGGTGGTTGTTGAGTGCTCCTAATTATACATGGAAACACAGGTTATGGAGATGAGCAAGGAGCCATTTTCATCAGACGAACCTGGTGAGATTTGTCCAATTCAGATCGAGCAATGGCAATTAATGGCTTTGCAATCTTGAGGTTAGATTACGGATGATGAATTTTAGGCAAGACTGGCCTTGCTTGCTTGATGCATAATGACCTCCTCATGAGAAGAGAACACACTGCATACATGTTCCAGCACCTGCACAGGCTCACTATTACCTTTTCTGCAAAATTCAAGGTGCTGGTTCTGAACTATTAAGCTCTAACTGGCTTGGATCCCACACACTTTAAGATTCACCCTCTCAATGAACTTCAAGGCTCAATGAGGATTACCCCATCCCCTTCTGAGTGGTAGCCCCCAGTCACACACACCCTTTATGATGTCGTAGCATGACATTCGCCAGTCACCATTTGCAGGGTTAAGTAGGACCGTTTTTCGATAACCTCACAACTGGCAAATTGAGAGCATCAACCCCACACTATGGATGTTGTGGGGAAGAATCAATTCATTCGGTGTGATAATATTTGGTGTAACACAGTTACAGTTGTCAGGCGCAGGGAGAGAGGCAAACCTGGGGAACCTCCTGAGGCATCTCTTTGATAAGGGGACCTTATCCCAATGATATCTCACACCCTACTGACATAAGGGGCTACTTGCTCTTGAACACTGTCCATTTCATTACATCTTTGGCTGGCAAGTCCAGATGGCATGGGGTGATCAGGTGTCTCCTCAGCAATGCCTTCAAGGGGTGCTGGCAAAGACAAACACAGATCAGTGAGCAGATTTTCTGGCACTTGGAGCCAGAATGGAATGGTCCATGTCAGATAAATAGCGAAACGGGTATTCTTCAGATCAGGTACCTACGCTGAAGGGTTGGTAGCTTTCCAACATATTTATCCCCTTTGCTGCTTTTTGCTAAGTTAAGAAAGCTGGTGTCCATGCCTCATACTATCATCATGACTATTATTGAGGGTTAGGGGGAACAATGACAAACACAGACAGCATCTTAAAAAGTAGAGACATCACCTTGCCAACAAAGGTCCGTATAGAAAAGCTATGGTTTTCCCAGTAGTGATGTATGGAAGTGAGAGCTGGACCATAAAGAAGGCTGATCGCCAAAGAATTGAGCCTTTTGAATTATGGTGCTGGAGGAGACTCTTGAGAGTCCCATGGACTGCAAGAAGATCAAACCTATCCATTCCGAAGGAAATCAGCCCTGAGTGCTCACTGGAAGGACAGATCGTGAAGCTGAGGCTTCAATACTTTGGCCACCTCATGAGAAGAGAAGACTCCCTGGAAAAGACCCTGATGCTGGGAAAGATGGAGGGCACAAGGAGAAGGGGACAACAGAGGATGAGATGGTTGGACAGTGTTCTCGAAGCTACCAGCATGAGTTTGACCAAACTGTGGGAGGCAGTGGAAGACAGAAGTGCCTGGCATGCTCTGGTCCATGGGGTCACGAAGAGTCAGACACGACTAAACAACAACAGGGGAACAATGTGTGTTTGCACAATTTTATGGGTACCTCACTAGCATCAGTTAATCCAACAGATCAAATTAGCAGGAAATGCAATATAAAGGCCATTCGACTGCATTTCCCCATTTAATTGCTTCTGAAGTATTTGGGAGGGCAGGAATTGGGCGCTTGTAAATATTCATCCAAGGCTGGCAAGAAACAATTCTGTATGCTCTGCATTATTGCACTAATCCTCTTTAAATTTTCTTAAAAATAGAAAGGCTGTACACCACGTAAGTAGGCAGCCTGCAAGCCATTTTATTTTCTTTAGAGTAGAACTTGTGTTGCAAATGGCAGGAAGCCATGAGCCACAAAAATAAAACCATTCTAACCCTAGTGCTAAGTAAGGAAAACAAAGATGTCTCAGCAATTAGCAATATTATATATGTTAGTACTAAGTAACAACAGATGTTTCAACCAGAGCCCAGTACATTCCTCGCAATCCTTCAGAAACCAAAAGCCTCTTGCCGTTGCTATACATTACAATTATCTTGGGCTTTCAGTCCTTGCAAATGCATTCTGAGTGGCGAATGCTGAAGTTTGTTAGTATCAGGTGGCTCTTACCTGTAGCTACATCAGCATGCTGCATACTTCTGCTGACTTAACAGACTAGCAACAAGTGTGTTCTGTAAAGACATGCGCAGGCTATGAGTCATTAGCAAGCATGCAAAGCTAATTGGCAAAACACTCATAAAAGATTCTGAAGGTGGGTTAATTACAATTCATTACGTAAACCGTCCCTGGGCTATTGTTAAAAAAAAAAAAAAAAGCATTAACTTTCAAGGTCCAGTATTTTATGATTCACTTTGCCATGTTGTGAGAAAGTCTTTGTATCAAACTACATTCATTACAATTCAGGCCACAAAAGCCTTTACGGGGTTTCTTGACATTATTTCCATCCTTGTTATATAGGAATTCATATGGGCTGCACATTGCTAACAACTGGCAAAAAGTCAAAAAACATTTATGGTATTTTCTTACCATATACACAGGCCAGCTTTAAAAGCTACAAAATTTAATTGCTTCCCCTTTCCCATTTGTTCCTTTCAGCAAATAAAAAGTTGAGGGTGGAGATACGATGGCAGGCATGCAGCAGGCAAGAAGGCTGCATTTTTAATTGCCCAATTGATCTTCATGGACTTTGCCTATCTGACATGCAGAGATTCACTATGAGTCCGTCATTGGGAGAAATACAGGATGGCTAAGCAATAGAATAAATGCTCAGCGCATCATTGTGAGAAACATACCAATTGCCAATTGGCAAAGCAAATTATGTTGGTGCAGCAGGCTGGTTTGTTGTTGTTTAGGCGTTTAGTCGTGTCCGACTCTTCATGACCCCATGGGCCAGAGCCTGCCAGGCACTCCTGTCTTCCACTGCCTCCCACAGTTTGGTCAAACTCATGTTAGTAGCTTCGAGAACACTGTCCAGCCATCTTGTCCTCTGTTGTCCCCTTCTCCTTGTGCCCTCCATCTTTCCCAACATCAAGTTCTTTTACAGGGAGTCTTCTCTTCTCATGAGGTGGCCAAAGTATTGGAGCCTCAGCTTCAGGATCTGTCCTTCCAGTGAGCACTCAGGGCTGATTTCCTTCAGAAGGTCTGATCTTCTTGCAGACCATGGGACTCTCAAGAGTCTGGGACTCCTCCAGCACCATAATTCAAAAGCATCAATTCTTCGACGACCAGCCTTCTTTATGGTCCAGCTCTCACTTCCATACATCACTACTGGGAAAACCATGGCTTTAACTATACAGACCTTTGTTGGCAAGGTGATGTCTCTGCTTTTTAAGATGCTGTCTAGGTTTGCCATCTCCTTTCTCCCAAGGAGCAGGCGTCTTTTAATTTCGTGGCTGCTGTCAGGCTGGTAGCTACACTCAAATTGTTCATATCTAATATTTATTGATAGAGCAGCCTGTCCATCGAAGCTGAGCTGGACAAGTGTATTAGCAACTCAAGTACAGTGGTACCTTGGGTTACATACGCTTCAGGTTACATACGCTTCAGGTTACAGACTCCGCTAACCCAGAAATATTGCTTCAGGTTAAGAACTTTGCTTCAGGATGAGAACAGAAATTGTGCTCCGGCAGCGCAGCAGCAGCAGGAGGCCCCATTAGCTAAAGTGGTGCTTCAGGTTAAGAACAGTTTCAGGTTAAGTATGGACCTCCGGAACGAATTAAGTACTTAATCCGAGGTACCACTGTATATCAATGGCTCACCTCTCCAAAAGGGTATGGGAGAATGTGATACTAATATCCAATGCAAAGATGAAGGTCTACTAGGCTTGTGTGTTGAGCATGCTGCTTTATGGAAGTGAGTCATGGGCAACTTACAACTGTGAGAAGAAGGAGAAGAAGAAGAAGAAGAAGAAGAAGAAGAAGAGGAGTAGAAGTTTGGATTTGATATCCCACTTTATCACTACACGAAGGAGTCTCAAAGCGGCTAACATTCTCCTTTCCTTTCCTCCCCCACAACAAACACTCTGTGAGATGAGTGGGGCTGAGAGACTTCAGAGAAGTGTGACTAGCCCAAGGTCACCCAGCAGCTGCATGTGGAGGAGTGAAGACGCGAACCCGGTTCCCCAGATTGTGAGACTACCGCTCTTAACCACTACACCACAAAAGCCATCCACATGCGCTGCGTCAGGAAGATTTTGGGTATCACACGGCAGTACAAAGATGTGCTCTCCCAAGTCCACATTCCCAACATGTTTGCACTCCTGTCTCAGTGGCATCTATGGCGGCTTGGTCATGCCTACAGAGTGGAAGATGACAGGATCTCCAAGGACGTGCTCTGCGGGGAACTGGCTCCGGGCACCAAGCCAGTGTTACAAAGATTTCTGCATATGTCACATGGACACTGGCAACATCAACCCCACTGTGTGGGAATCCTTTGTAGATGACTGCAGTTCTTGGAGACAGATAGTCAGGTTTGTATATCAATAGCAGTGACCAGAGGAGGAATGACAGCTGGGAGGAGTGCAGGGAGAAGAAACACCATGGTGCATTTGCAGCAGCACAACCAGATGCCTTCATCTGCCCCAGCTGCAACAGAAGATGTCACTCCTGCAACAGTCTCTACAGCCACAGCAGGTGCTGCAACCTTCCAACAGTTTGACTTCACCCTCAAAGGCATGCTCCTCCATTGTCTCCCGAGATAGACAGATATCGACATTATTTTGCAGAGATAGCCAACAGATTTATATTGTTTGGTTTGTGTCCATGAAGTATACTTTATATACATTATTTACACAATGGGCTGCACGTGATTGGTTAATTCCGGGATTCTCCTGTAGGCCAATCAGGTTGTGGATTCACTTCCACCTGGAGCTGGATTGGGTGGCTCCTGCGGACCAATCAAACTACTGCATTGTTCTAGGACCAATCAGACTGCTGCATTCTGAATCCTATTGTTCTAGGACCAACCAGACTGCTGCATTTTGGATCCTATTGTTCTAGGACCAATCAGACTGCTGCATTTTGGATCCTATTGTTCTAGGACCAATCAGACTGCTGCATTCTGGATCCTATTCAACTCAGTACATAACAGTCCACTTACTGAATCTTGGTGAGCCAAATTCATAGAAGCAATGGAAGCCAAATAATTCAAGAGGAAATGATAAAAAGGGGCTGAATAAAACCCCTCTGATGTATATGTTGTTATAGCCTCGGATAGCTCAGTTGATAGAGCATGAGACACAATCTCAGGGTTGTGGGTTTGAGCCCCATATTGGTTGAAAGATTCCTGCACTGCAGGGGGTTGGACTAGATGACTCTCACGGACCCTTCCAACTCTACAATTCTTTGTGCCACACGCATCATTTTAACTGCGAAGACATAGGCATCTACCTTCCCTTGAGTCTGACCATTGGTCCATCAAGCTCTGTAATTGGGTACATTGGCGGTGTCTCTGCAGAGTTTCAACGGACATTCCCAGTCCAGCCTAACTGTAGATGCTCAGAGCAGAACCTGGGGCCTTCTGCATGCAAAGTAGATGCTCTACCACAGAGCTATAGTGCTTCCCCTAAAATTTAGGGCCTCCATATACTGGTATATGACTGAAGCCTTACTCCAACGCTTTAGACCACTCAGTCACACTACAAAAGCAAGACTTCCGTTGATCAGCTATATCATCAAAGAGCTGACCTACCGGCAACCAGTGATGGAAATATGTGGCAATGTGACAAGTGGAGAACATAAGAAGAGCCTGCTGGATCAGGCCAATGTCCCATCTAGTCCAGCATCCTGCTCTTCCTTCGGCCAACCAAATGCCTTCGGGAAACCAGCGAGAAACCAGCATAAGAGGACTCTCCCCTCCCCTGGTTTCCAGCAACTGGTGTTTGGAAGCATTGCTGCCCCCAATGAAAAGATCAGTCATTATACGTAGCTAGTGGCCATTGATAAGGTAAAGGTCCAGTTCCTTAGGTCCAGTCGTGACCAATTCTGGGGTTGCGGTGCTCATCTTGCTTTATTGGCCGGGGGAGCCGGCGTACAGCTTCCAGGTCATGTGGCCAACATGACTAAGCCGCTTCTGGCGAACCAGAGCAGCACACGGAAACGCCGTTTACCTTCCCACCAGAGCGGTACCTATTTATCTACTTGTACTTTGACATACTTTTGAACTGCTAGGTGGGCAGGAGCAGGGACTGAGCAACGGGAGCTCACCCCATCATGGGGATTCAAACCGCTGACCTTCTGATCAGCAAGTCCGAAGCTCTGTGGTTTAACCCACAGCGCCACCCGCGTCCCTTACCTTGCCTTAGGCATTTCTAAAACCACACAAGCAAACTATTGCAGTGGTGTGAGGGCTATGGGCTTCATTTTGGGCTTCTAGAAGCCAAAGGGTCCTGAGGTTTAATGAACTCTCAACTTCATGTTTAAGATGTGAGGACAAGGTCTCTGTGGGCCGGTGGGGAATATGTGGCCATGGCGAGCGATTTCTATCTGCGTTATTACGTTGGGCACAAGAGGAAGTTCGGCCACGAGTTTTTCGAGTTCCGCCCTGATGGGAAACTGAGATATGCAAACAACAGCAATTATAAAAATGATGTCATGATCAGAAAAGAAGCCTACGTACACAAAAGTCTGATGGAAGCTAAAGCTAAAGAGGATAATCGATGACAGTGAAATCACGAAAGAAGATGATGCATTATGGCCTCCTCCTGACAGAGTTGGCTGGCAGGAGCTTGAAATTGTAATTGGTGATGAACACATCTCTTTGGCCACATCAAAAATTGGTTCTCTTATTGATGTAAATCAGTCCAAGGATCCAGAAGGTCTAAGAGTGTTTTACTACCTTGTCCAGGACCTCAAGTGTGTTGTCTTCAGTCTCATTGTATTACACTTCAAGATTAAGATTAAATTGCTGTTCAAGATTAAATTGCATGGATTTAAATTTGCACTGTAAAGTTCCTTTCAGTGGGGTGACTTTCCATTCTTTATCTCTCATTGGTTTCATGTGTGTTAGATTTTTTACAGAGTGAATTTAATAAATGCTAAAAAGCTTAAAAAAAGAAAGAAAGATGTGAGGACAAGATCCACACTACGCCAGGGATAATGCAACCTTAATAAAATTCTCTAGGCACCCCTTCAAACAACTGTGTCAGTCTAATGCCAGCTAATTTCTTTTATGCCATGGTTTTGCCCTCCGGTGTCAGGTGATCATAGTATTACCGTAACCATAAAATACTATGTTTTCCTGCTATTCCCCTTTAAAGCCTACATTTTCTAAAAGCTATCTGAACCTGGCACGTAGATATGAAATTCAGCATTGTACCCTGAGTAAGGCCCTGTGGTGCTTTGACATTTCTGCAGCAAGATACTGAGAGCAGATGAACATTAGTCAGCATTTGATTTCTAATTGCAGTCTCAAAGCTTCAGGGATAATGTTCAAGTTGAAAGAGCGCAGCCTTTGATGGTAGCTTTCTGAGGGAGAAATTTGTTTTAGCTTTTCTCAATGAATGTGATTTCCAAGGATAAAGATCAAAGTGATGTCAGTGGCCAGAGCTATGGCAAATGCAGAATGCAGCCACTTGCAACCTACAATTAACACTACAGTTAGACTGAAGTCTAGACTAGAGGCAAATCCCCTGCCAGCTTTAGCTAACACTGACAGAGATGTGGCAAGACAGGATATTGCTGTGGTGGCGAGAATAGAAAGATACAAGCTACTACCCGAGTGGTAGAGGAGAGACCGGATTAGACTATTAATCTAACAGTTAACTGTGTGTGTATGTGCATTTGCATATAATTTTATCTATTGAAATGTTTATAGACCGCACTTTCATTAAATTACAGCAAGGTGGTATTGTGTTGTTGTTTAGTCGTTTAGTCCTGTCTGACTCTTTGTGACCCCATGGACCAGAGCACGCCAGGCACTCCTGTCTTCCACTGCCTCCTGCAGTTTGGTCAAACTCATGCTGGTAGCTTCGAGAACACTGTCCAACCATCTCGTCCTCTGTCATCCCCTTCTCCTTGTGCCCTCCATCTTTCCTAACATCAGGGTCTTTTCCAGGGAGTCTTCTCTTCTCATGAGGTGGCCAAAGTATTGGAGCCTCAGCTTCAGGATCTGTCCTTCCAGTGAGCACTCAGGGCTGATTTCCTTCAGAATGGATAGGTTTGATCTTCTTGCAGTCCATGGGACTCTCAAGAGTCTCCTCCAGCACCATAATTCAAAAGCATCAATTCTTCGACGACCAGCCTTCTTTATGGTCCAGCTCTCACTTCCATACATCACTACTGGGAAAACCATAGCTTTAACTATACAGACCTTTGTTGGCAAGGTGATGTCTCTGTTTTTTAAGATGCTGCCTAGGTTTGTCATTGCTTTTCTCCCAAGAAGCAGGAGTCTTTTAATTTCGTGGCTGCTGTCACCATCTGCAGTGATCATGGAGCCCAAGAAAGTAAAGTAAAGAAAGCAAGGTGGTATACAGCATACCAAATTGCAAGGTCAATAAAAGAATCAGTTAAAACACCAATAAGTACTGGCTGAAGAAATTCACATTGCAAAGGCCTGTTTGAATAACATGTTTTTAAAGCTACGTCTAAAAGATTGCAGAAAGCAAACTTCCACTGGCATGGAGCTGAGAATGGGTTTTTGTTTTTTAAAAGATTTGCTTACCTCCTCTGTTACACAATGGGAAGTACACACTGTTAAATGGAGATAGAAGCCATATGTATGGGTATGTGTGGAGCTTATCAATGCAGTATGCAGATGACACTTCTCTCGCTTTCATGTGGAAATCAAGTTATGTGAGACCAAGTCCAGCCAGTGCCTTCAATTGAGTTGGTGTGAGAAGCAGTACACCGGGAAGTTCTGAATGCACCTTATACATACAGGAGAAACTGGAATGGCAGAATTGGCTCTGCAAGGAGGGAGGGAGGAAGATGCTACCTGACCCTCTAACTCCTGTACCTTGATTTGCTAATTGTTTTCTGAAATAGCTTATTTTATTTTATTTAAGATTAATTTTGTTAGTTGCCTTGTGAGGCCTCACACCCCAAAACAGGGGATAAGCATTTTTAAGCAAGTAAATAAATATACAGATGTATGGAAAACCCTTTTTTATTAGCACTTACGTACATTTTTATGTTGTGTAATTATGCAAAGTCCAAATGGATCCCCCTTCCTCCCTCAGAAGAAAGCAACCATTGAGATTGCAAGGTTGCCCACAGTGTTACCTCCTAATCCTATATGGATCCACTACATGATTTGGGAAATCTAGGCAAGCAACCAAAATTCTCAAAAAGTGTGAGGGCAATCTAGAAAGGCTGCATTTATCGCTTTCTTCTATAAATGGCTCTTCTGGGTAAAAAAGGTAAAGGTAAAGGGACCCCTGACCATTAGGTCCAGTCGTAGCCGACTGTGGGGTTGCGGCGCTCATCTCGCTTTATTGGCTGAGGGAGCCGGCGTACAGCTTCTGGGTCATGTGGCCAGCATGACTAAGCCGCTTCTGGCGAACCAGAGCAGCGCACAGAAACGCCGTTTACCTTCCCGCCGGAGTGGTACCTATTTATCTACTTGCACTTTGATGTGCTTTTGAACTGCTAGGTTGGCAGGAGCAGGGACCGAGCAACGGGAGCTCACCCCGTCGCGGGGATTCGAACTGCCGACCTTCTGATCGGCAAGTCCTAGGCTCTGTGGTTTAACCCACAGAGCCACCTGTGTCTCATGGCTCTTCTGGGTATTTACATTTAATTTAAATTACCCAGTACCGTAGCTTTCAACACCAATTTGGGTAGCACATCAAAATGGATTCCTAGAACAGGTAGCCCAAACAGCACCAGGCATCTGACATGGCACAAAGCAAGTCAGTGCCAGAGGGCTAAGAGCACCCTCTCTCCCATCTCCAGTCCCAAGGGCTTTATTGCTTTTTCAACAATGTTGCACACACATTTGCAAGCTATCAGATCATGGTAGATATTTGACTTGACCCGGGGCAATGAAGCCATAGAAGAAAGGAATGCACACAGCCGAGGGATAGGGCAGATATAAGAAAATGGAACTCAATCCTAAAGGAGGCAGTAATGGCCACCAACCCATATGGCTTTAAAAGCGGTGTAGGCAAATTTATGGAGGAGAGGCTATTGATGGCTACTTGTTTTCTTGATGTTGAGCTTCAGACCATATTTTGCGCTCTCCTCTTTCACCCTCATTAAGAGGTTCTTTAATTCCTCCTCACTTTCTGCCATCAAGGCAGATGACACAACCTTGATGGCAGAAAGTGAGGAGGAATTAAAGAACCTTTTAATGAGGGTGAAAGAGGAGAGCGCAAAATATGGTTTGAAGCTCAACATCAAAAAAACGAAGATCATGGCCACTGGTCCCATCACCTCCTGGCAAATAGAAGGGGAAGAAATGGAGGCAGTGAGAGATTTTACTTTCTTGGGCTCCATGATCACTGCAGATAGTGACAGCAGCCATGAAATTAAAAGACGCCTGCTTCTTGGGAGAAAAGCAATGACAAACCTAGGCAGCATCTTAAAAAACAGAGACATCACTTTGCCAACAAAGGTCCGTATAGTTAAAGCTATGGTTTTCCCAGTAGTGATGTATGGAAGTGAGAGCTGGACCATAAAGAAGGCTGGTCGTCGAAGAATTGATGCTTTTGAATTATGGTGCTGGAGGAGACCCTTGAGAGTCCCATGGACTGTAAGAAGATCAAACCTATCCATTCTGAAGGAAATCAGCCCTGAGTGCTCACTGGAAGGACAGATCCTGAAGCTGAGGCTCCAATACTTTGGCCACCTCATGAGAAGAGAAGACTCCCTGGAAAAGACCCTGATGTTGGGAAAGATGGAGGGCACAAGGAGAAGGGGACGGCAGAGGACGAGATGGTTGGACAGTGTTGTCAAAGCTACCAGCATGAGTCTGACCAAACTGCAGGAGGCAGTGGAAGACAGGAGTGCCTGGCGTGCTCTGGTCCAGGGGGTCACGAAGAGTCGGACACGACTAAACGACTAAACAACAACAACAACAGCCACAATGGCTGGTAATCTAGCAATGCTTATGAATACCAGCTGCTGGAAACCACAGGAGAGACAGCTCTTGTGCTCACGTTCTGCTTGTGGGACTAGATGGGCCACTGGCCTGATCCAACAGGCTCTTCTTATGCAACAGGATAGAGAAGGCCAACTGCCCTGGCTGGCTCTATTATGCATCAAGCTCAGGGGGTTAAGGCCAACGAGCATTGTCTTTCTGAGGGCACAGCATTCCTCAGAGGACTTGCTTTGTAATGAGTAGACACTTGCCCCCCTCAGAGAAGCCTGAGAAACCAGTCGGTGAAGCAACCACTGAGATTATTTCCTTCCGGTTAATGTGAATTGGAGAAAACCTGGAGGTTCTGCTCATCCTTAGCTGAGGCTTCTGCTTCAGATGCAACATTGTGACTTGGCACCCCTTAAGGGGGTAACTGAGGTCCAGAAACAGCAGGTGATAGGGCCAAATTTTAATAAATGATAATGATAATTTTATTATTTATACCCCACCCATCTGGCTGAGTTTCTCCAGCCACTCTGGGCAGCTTACAGGGTATATGAAAACATAGTAAAACATCAAAGGTTAGAAATGTCTTCAGATTCTTCTAAAAGTTGTGTAGTTCTTTATCTCCTTGACATCTGATGGGAGGGTGTTCCACAGGGAGGGCACCACTACCCAGAAGGCCCTCTACCTGGTTCCCTGTAGCTTCGCTTCTCGCAGTGAGAGAACCACCAGAAGACCCTCGGAGGAGGACCTCAGTTGTCTGGATTGAACGATGGGGGTGGAGACACTGGGCTATGGTCATTTAGGGCTTTAAAGGTCAGCACCAATACTTTTACATATTGAAGTGCTCTGGCTGCAGGTTTCTGGTTTCTATTAGATTCCAGTTTCTTCACACATATTGAAAAATAGATTGTCTTAGCCTTCCTCAACCTGTTGCTTTGCATATATTTTGAACTACAACTTTCCTGACCCTGACCATTGGCCATGCTAGTTAGGGCTGATGGGAGTTGGTCTCTACCAACACCTGGAAGGCACCAAGTTGCGGAATGCTGGTAACCCCTTTAAAGTGCTGGACGTCTATGTAGTTGCTGAAGCAACACAAGTTCTCAGATCAGCCAGTTCTGTTCAGTTCTGCTGATTCACCTGTATGACCATATGGGAAGAAACTTGACCTCCATACCTTCATGAACCCATCAAGGATGCAGAAGATTATTAATATTCACATGCCTCCTGGCATGTTGAGAGAGTCTTCATTAATTAAAATTTGGAGGAGAAGTCCTTGAGAATGTTGGATGAAAGTTGCTCTGTGCCTGAAAGTTATTAAGAATATCTCCTAGGCCTTTGCTAAATTAGAGCAGGTGCAGATAGTAATTAAATTCATTAAGCGATAAGCACTGAATGCCTTTCCTTCTCTTAGTACTATCAACATTCAGTGGCTAAAACAATTGCAAATTTATGGGGTTCAAGATCTCTAGGCCCGACTCTTTGTGCTTTTTGTGCCGTGGCTTGCAGCCACGGGGGTGGGAGATGCACTATATTGGAATAGTTATCTCTAGGGATTTGTCAATCCGGTCTCTTTATATCTGCGGAGTTGTCTATGTCTTGCCTTTTGACGCCCACAAAAACTCCACTGAATGTTTATCATAACTTTACATCAGGAATTGCTGCCATTGCTCTCAATTGATTGTGAGTCCAGATTCACATTTAAACCTGTGGCTCATTTGGGAAAGAGACACCTATCCATGTTCTGTCCCTATTCCTGAAGTAAATAAACCTTTAGACAATCATGCTGAAAACGATCCCAGGATAATTGTCCTTACCAGTAGGGCTACAATATTTGCATTTGTCCTGGGCAATGCAATTCAACTTGGGGAGGGTGATGACCCTTTTTCATGAGCAGTTGAAGGTTTAGGGATCTTTTCTGGGCATGATTTTCTCCATGAGAGCTTGAAAATCAGTATGTTGGCATTCTGCAAACACCTCAATGTATTCTTTCCAAAATGCTGGACACCTCAAATCAAAATCTGCAAGGCATTTGCAGGCCACACTGCCTTTTTCTGGCTACTGTGCTTGCACACCCAAGATTGTTTGTGAAATCACAATCTCTGCCATGTGGACATCTTGAATGGCTAGATTTCCCTGTTTACAGAGCTGCAGTAGGCCCACTCAAGGGCACTTAGAACTCAAAATATCCATGGTAGTACTGTAACTTACCAATACCAGTAGTGTACACTATCTTGTGGATGGACTAAGGTCTTATAGAGAAAGGAAAAGGACCCCTGGATGGATTAAGTCCAGTCAAAGGTGACTATGGGGTGCAGCGCTCATCTTGCTTTCAGGCCAAGGGAGCCGGCGTTTGTCCACAGACAGCTTTCCGGGTCATGTGGCCAGCATGACTAAACCACTTCTGGAACAACAGAACACTGTGACAGAAACCAGAGTGAACGGAAACGCCCTTTATCTTCCCGCCGCAGCGGTATCTATTTATCTACTTGCACTGGTGTGCTTTCGAACTGCTAGGTTAGCAGGAGCTGAGACAGAGCATCGGGATTCGAACTGCCGACCTTCTGCTTGACAAGCCCAAGAGGCTCAGTGGTTTAGACCACTGCGCCACCAGCATCCAATAGTAGTAGAGTACACTATCTTGTGGATGGTCTTATCTACACCAAACACTGAAAGCACATCCAACACACATTTAAAGCACATGGGTTTTCCCCAAATAATCCTGAGAACTGAGGTCAAAGCTACAACAAGCTATATCCTTGACAAACTACAAATTATCTCCTTTTCTCATAATTCCAGAAACCAAGACCATCCAGTGAAATGAATGATGGGAGACTCAGGGCAGGTGGAAGGAAGTCCTTTCTCACTTAATGCAAATGTTAACAAGATGTGTTGGTGCTATCTGTACTGAATACCACCACAAGATGTGTTGATGGCCATCAACTCAGAGGGCTATAAATGGAGATTAAGCAAATTCCTGGAGGGCAAGACTTTATATGGCTATTTGCTATGTTAACAACTGTATATTTTACCTCCAGGATAAGAAGGTGCTGTTGTGCCCATGCCTTGCTTGTAAAGGCTTTTCATAGGCAGCTGATAGCCACCGTGGGAACCAGGGTGGACTAGAAAGGGCTTTGTTTTAATCCAGTAGGGTTCTTCTTATATCCTTATGTGATCTCTATTTAAAATTTGTAATCATCTGCAGATTAATGAATCTGTTAATTACAGTAATTAATGTTTTAACCCTCGTTAAACAAGGAGATACTTCCTTGTGCAGGGAAGGCGGCCCAATCTACTCCTCCTCACTCACTCTGGGCAGGTTTCTGTGGCTGTCTGGTGCTTTGCAAAGCGATCTGCACAGCACCAACGGCAACCTCAGGATTGCCAGTAGCTACAGAGATAAAATACCACAAATTGCTTGTGAGCCAAAAGGAATTTATAGTAAACTAGCCACCCAGAGTTAAAAGAGGAGAGACTTCTCCATTTATTAGCTTAGCAGAAGTCAACAGAGCACTAGATGCCTGCATGAACTTGCTTTACTACTTTATACTGTGTTATCTGAACCATTATCATAAGAGCCAATGGGCTTGGAAGTCTACCTACCCTTTCCCTGCATACTGAAAAGTCTTTTAAAAATAGATGAAGTGATTCAGTTATCCACTTCTCATAGATTTCCCTCCTCGTGCACCCATACAACTCTGAAGAGGCAGAATGTCTAGGTTTGAAAAGTCAAGCAAACCATATACACCATAAAAACCACACAACAAACCATTAGATGCCTGGACCCAAATAACTGGTTGGTTAGTCCAAGTCAGTATGGGTAATTGAGCCCCACCACCCACTGCGGCTGACCTTTATTGTAGCCTTAAGGTTATAAGGTCAAACGGTTGCAGTGAGTAGAAGATACTGAATTTATAGTGCTGGTTCTCCTCTGTAATTACTTAGTTCTTACAACAAATTGCCTTTCTGATTTATATCAATTCAAACTCAAGATGATGGATTTTTCGGAGCTAGCCGACCTAACCGGAAGAGTCTGCGACCAGAAGGAGGAGGAGTATCAGGAAGAATGGACAAAATTTAACGATTATTTAGCCAAATTTGTTAAGTTTAACTAATTGGAAATAGCTTGCAGGCAACAGATTGGCTTAGGAATTTATATAAGTTAAGTGATGTTTAACATGTACAATTTCAAACTGAAAAGATATAAGGATGTTAATGGACTAAGTTAAGTTTATAAGAATTAAGATTTGGAAAGCCGTTATAAGGATATGCATGGAAATTCAACCAAAGGGCAGCAAGGAAGTCACTTAACAATGTCAATAAGTGTAATTTTAATAAGGTTATGATTTATGTTTGTTTGTTTGTGTGTTTTGTTTGTGTATAATTTCGTGAAACTTAATAATTTTTTTGGAAACAAACAAAAACAAACTCAAATGTGTGCAAACTAAGTATGAACAGTTTCTGCCACACTGATGATGTCATCGGTTTGCAGGTATCTTGTGAGCATCGATGCAAGGTAACATCATGGGAAATGCAAATCATGGAGAAGGCTTCACAATGAACCTAGCAGTGAACCTGCCCACACAGCCACCCATGGCTGAAATGGTGACATCCGTAAGCCATAAGCTGCTTTGCAGGGGATTCAGCAGCCCTGACATGCAGATTGATCAGTGTCACATGACAAGGGATCTCTGCATTATTTCAATGTCACTAGCAAGTGTTCCACAGAGCAGTGGCGTAGCGTGGGTTATCAGCACCCGGGGCAAGGCAAGTAATTTGCACCCCCTAACCCATGGATTTGCGCCCCCTAACCCGTGGATTTCCCTAACCCCCAGATGTTGTGCCCGGTGCGGCTGGGCCCCCCTGCACCCCCCACGCTACGCCACTGCCACAGAGTCTGTTGAGCCAAGAGCACTGCAGATTAGAAACTTGTGAATAAAAGCCAACTCTGAGAGTATCATCACAGATGGCAATTTATTCTGGGAGTTAAGTTTGAGATGAATATCCACCCCCCCTCTATTCCTATCACCTTCCCGGTTGTGGACAGAGACCACAAAATTAATATTCTGCTGAACCTGATGTTCTGGCAGAATGATCTCACCTATTGGACAGAATGATCTCACCTATTCAGCCATATGGGAAACTGCAGATCTGAAACTGTGGTGGAAAAAAAGAAACCCCATTTTACAGAGAAATCCCTTCCTGTTGGCCTTGAGGCAAGTCTTCCTTGCCATAGGTGAGCAGTTACTTAAAAGCCTGCATGGATGCGTAAGATAGCCTAAGGGACATCTCTCCCTGCTTTTATGCATAGTAATGATTTTAGGGGATGCGGGTGGCGCTGTGGGTTAAACCACAGAGCCTAGGACTTGCCGATCAGAAGGTCGGTGGTTCAAATCCCTGCGACGGGGTGAACTCCCATTGCTCGGTCCCTGCTCCTGCCAACCTAGCAGTTCGAAAGCACGTCAAAGTGCAAGTAGATAAATAGGTACTGCTCTGGCGGAAAGGTAAACGGCGTTTCTGTGTGCTGCTCTGGTTTGCCAGAAGCGGCTTAGTCATGCTGGCCACATGACCTGGAAGCTGTATGCCGGCTCCCTTGGCCAATAAAGCGAGATGAGCGCTGCAACCCCAAAGTCGGTCACGACTGGACCTAACAGTCAGGGGTCCCTTTAATGATTTTAGAGATCTGGAAAAAGTCAAAATATTTGGGACTGATTTGAAACCTCCACCCCCTAGCTTCTTTAAATTAATACTTTGTGTTTCAGTTGTTCAAACAGGAACTCCTGTACAGCAGACTCCCAGGGGAAGGAAACTGAAATCATATTGATGGGGACCCAAAACGACAGAGCATCATTAGAGTGAAAAGGAAAGAATAAGTTGTTTTCACAGCTGGGGAGCAACCCGTTGCAAACAAGGAAAGCCTTACGAGTGGAACTACATTTTTAAGTTATAAAAAAGCCACTCAACCCCCTAATCACATACTAGCTGTACAAACAAGACACAAAACTCATGAACTATACTCTAGTAGTAGGAGACACTCCTTTCCACCTTTGGCCCACTTCCTGATACTTGGTGGTAAGGCATATCATAGGTCCTCCCAAAGCTAGTTGTAGCCACCTCATTGTGATTCGACACTAGACTCCACCCAGATAAAGATGGAGATGATTACCAGAAAAGAAAAACCTCACCCTCTGTTGAGAAAGGCTGCCCTCCATCTAAGGCAGATTACAGTGCTCCAGAACACCACACAAGGCAGAGTTTGGAGCACACCCTCTGGTCAGCTCGGCTGACTGCAACTCAAAATCCTCAAATGCGTATTATTCCGCAGTTGTTCTTTTCCCACAAAGAAAGCACAAAACTATCAGCAGCTGTATGAGAGGTAGGTTCTCACTACAGCAGCAGCGAGCGCAACAATACATTTTAAAAAGAGAATTTCATTTTTTAAATGGCAGAGTGAAGGGGGACCCCAAAGTGAGTGATAATGAAAGAAAGGGAAAAAATACTGCCACATTACTATATATTAATATGCAGATGTGTCTATTCTTATTATCCTAATGCAGGTATAATTGCCAGTAACTATAGTGTAAACTCATTCCAAATATCATTGCATTTATCCAAAGAAAGTCTGCAAGCTGTCTGTTCTTATATTGCCAATGTTGTCTTGCTGTCAAGCCATTAAGGGGAAATCTATCTCTATTCTTCCAAATCATCAGTATCAGTCTCTTGGTCACCATTAGGCTGTTCAGAATCCATTTCTGCTGTTCTCTTGTCAGTTTCCACACAGCAAGTACAGAGTTCAAGAGCATAGACAACTCCAAAAATCTTTTTTTCTTCTCTGTAGTGTCTTGTTTATGTAGTTCAGCACTTTCTCCCAAAACTTAGTAAGTTTGGGACACAGATATGTGTAACGATACATATAAATACAAGTTAAAATACTCTGTGGTTACACAGTGGCTTCAAGAACAGGGGGTTGGACTCGATGGCCCTTGTGGTCTCTTCCAACTCTATGATTCTATGATTCTATGATTCTACAATAGCTGCTCTAGCACATGCTACCTGAGTTGACCAGTTTAAGCATACCATAGTGACTTGGCCCTCCAGCTGTTTTGGGACTACAACTCCCATAATCCCTAGCTAACAGGACCAGTGGTCAGGGGTGATGGGAATTGTAGTCCCAAAACAGCTGGAGGGCCAAGTTTGGCCATCACTGCCATAGGCACACCCATCTCTGCATGCCCCACACTTCCCTAATTGACATACCTCTGATAAGCGAACATGTTGAAATATACAATTAAATTTCAACTATGTCCCTGTGGTTTGTGTGTGTGTGGTTGTATATGTAGGAGAGAAAGAAGAGAAAGAGAGAAAGAGAGCAGTTAGACTTTGGTTTACATTAGAACATGTTTGAAAGTAACTCATGGGGATATTATTATGCAGATCTTCCCTGTTGAATTCCAATATTGTTTTGGAATTTCACTCCGTGCTGCTTCCTGCTGCTACTTGATGAAGTAGAATCTTTAGCATTAATTCTGGAACTGGAATGTGTGCAGCTTGATGCATTTTTCAGTTAATTTGTGCCTCTCCCACTCTAATAAGAATTATGTTGATAAATGTGCATACACAGATTGCAAAAAACTGCAGAAAGGCAACCAGTAACCTTTATCGCCGAAGAATTGATGCTTTTGAATTATGGTGCTGGAGGAGACTCTTGAGAGTCCCATGGACTGCAAGAAGATCAAGCCTATCCATTCTGAAGGAAATCAGCCCTGAGTGCTCACTGGAAGGACAGATCCTGAAGCTGAGGCTCCAATACTTTAGCCACCTCATAAGAAGAGAAGACTCCCTGGAAAAGACCCTGATGTTGGGAAAGATTGAGGGCACAAGGAGAAGGGGACGGCAGAGGACGAGGTGGTTGGACAGTGTTCTTGAAGCTATGAATATGAGTTTGAGCAAACTGCGGGAGGCAGTGGAAGGCAGGAGTGCCTGGCGTACTCTGGCCCATGGGGTCACAAAGAGTCGGACACGACTAAACAACAACAACCACCTTTATGTGGTTGCATGATGAAGGTATCAAGATTTTTCTTTTTCTCTTTTTTCTGGTACGGTGGGTGCACATGTGCTGCTGAGCCCTGGCAACTGTTGCACCGAACATGTAATCACATCAGTGCACGTTTGAACAATACATTTGTGTACATCACTAAAAATGCAGAGGAGGGGAGGGGAGAAGGACACACATTAACTGAATTGCTATTGAAAGGACTGCAAGGCAATATGCACTGAAGCACTTTGAATGCTCAGAAGTGCTACACGAAGCTTAGGCCTCTTTCAGAGCTAGATCTTTGCTTTATTCTGGGGAAAACCCATCTCAATTAGACTCTCCAGTCCTGTGCTCCCAATTATTATGCAGATACTTCTGAGATTTTGTTGTGATTGGCAGTTCAGTGTTCTTTTTTTTAATCACATAAAACCAGAGTTCCCAAACTGTGGTTTGCAGAATATAGGGTTGCCATATTCCCCGAAGTGAAAATCTGGACAAAGTTCTTGCGCCACCCCTGGCACTGGCAACCAGGAGCCTCATGCAGTGTGGTGAAGTGGAATGCTGGTCCCCCAAAACAGGACATGCAGACTACCAGTGGTCCACGAGCTTCATTCAGATGGTCCGCCATGTTTCTGTGTATTTGTGGTGGAAGATAGGTGAAGGCACACCCATCGTTTCAAATGTTCATCTTGCTTTTTTTTTTTTACTGCATTTTAAAATTACTCCTCTTATTGTTTATATTGTATTTTATTACTGCATAAAATCGCGCCACAGGAAATTCAAACTGCAATGCTTAAAAATGCCGTTTTTAAAAAATAAAATAAAAATAAAAATGCAATTAAAAATCATACAGCATCTAGCACGGTGAATTACAATTGGGGTTAACATTAAGGGGTTTGCCAAGCGACTCACTGGTTTTCAAGTGGTCCATAGGGGGAAAAAGTTTGGGAACCACTGATATAAAATGAAGTGCAAAATAATCACTGGCTTATGGTTTTCACACCCCCAACTCTCCCAATTTACCCTCTACCTTCCCTTTGCCGCAAACTGTTGCCTAAATATATAGTAGTTGGGGTTGACCGAATCCTCTTTCTGGAGGCAATGGGGGGGGGACTAATTCAATATAACAAACAAGATAAAAGTAGGAAATAATAATAATAATAATAATAATAATAATAATAATAATAATAATACCCACACCCATTTGACTGGGTTCCCCCAGCATCTCTGCGTGGCTTACAGCATATAAAGAAGGAGGGAAAATACAGATATTGCTTCTTTCCTCAACTTTTGATCTTTGCAATGATTGGGTGAGCATCTACAGCCTGGAAACAAATAAATTCACACATAATATGGTCCTGCAAGCCATTCTGGTGTCTTGAATTTAGGCATGTCAGGTTTCAAGTCATGAGGTCAAGTAAGAAGGCAGAGTAGCGTCATAGGATGAGGTCTCCCCAAGCACTAAAAATATTGACATGGGAGAATCTAGCATGTTAGCAGTGCTTGAACTCCCTGGTTCTCTTTGCTGAGTCATGTGGAAAGACTGCATCGCAATCGTCCAGTCTGGGTGTGATTAAGGCACAAGCTGCTGAGACGAGGTTGCTTCTCTTCATGAACAGGCGTAGTTGGTGAACAAGCCTATGCTGGTTAAAGGCATCCTTGGCACCAGCTGCCACCTGAATATCAAGAAGCAGCATGGAATCCAAAAGCACACCCAAGCTGTTGTTATTATAAGGTATGACCACAAACCACAACAAATGTTCTTCATTCACACTGATTGGGGGCAATTTAATCTTGGAAAAGGCCCAAGAACAGGCTTTTGAACCTTGCTGTCAATCAGAACATATATATACAGAGAACGTGCAAAGAGATCTGCTTGATCAGGCCAAAGGCCCATTCTAGTCCAGCAGCCTGTTGCCAAACAGATGCCTATAGGACACCCACAGGTAAGGGGAACTGAAGTATGACAGCACTCTCCCCATTTGTGGTCCCCAACAACTGGCATTTGGAGCATGCTACCTCTGACAGCAGCTACAGATAGCTAGTCCCTGCACCTTGGCCCTGAAATCTCTTGTGGCCTCCCCTGTTGAAATCTGACATGGTGTCTTTGTACCCGAAAGTATTTCATTCGTTGATGCTTTCCTGTAGCAAACCCCCTCTACCCATGCTTACAAACTTTGCGGAAAATAACCAGCAGACCGCCCCAGCCTCTCCGTTTATGACGGTGTGATTAAGGCTGAGATGGAGAATGTGAGGCCAGAGAGTGACCCCTCTTGCCCCTGCTTCCTTAGAATTTGTCCATAGTTCTCTGATAGTCATTTTAACAGAGCAGTGACATGGAGTCTACATGGCACCATGTGATATACAGTGGTACCTCGGGTTACATACACTTCAGGTTACCTACGCTTCAGGTTACAGATTCCGCTAACCCAGAAATAGTGCTTCAGGTTAAGAACTTTGCTTTAGGATTAGAACAGAAATCGGGCTCCGGCGGCGTGGCAGCAGCAGGAGGCCCCATTAGCTAAAGTGGTCCTTCAGGTTAAGAACAGTTTCAGGTTAAGAACAGACCTCTGGAACGAATTAAGTACTTAACTTGAGGTACCACTGTATTTGGGGGGAGGTAGAGTATTCCAGTATCTTAAAAAGTAGAGACATCACCTTGCCAACAAAGGTCCGTATAGCTAAAGCTATGGTTTTCCCAGTAGTGATGTATGGAAGTGAAAGCTCGCTGGGCATGGTCGGCCAATTGGTGTCAAAGAAGGATAGAAATTTTTTTATGTATGCGACAACAGCAGCAAGAATACTCATTGCAAAATATTGGAAGACACAAGATTTACCCACTCTGGAAGAATGGCAGATGAAGATGATCGATTATATGGGACTGGCAGAAATGACCAGCAGAATCCGAGACCAGGGAAAAGAGGCGGCGGAAGAAGATTGGAAGAAGTTTAAAGACCATTTGCAGAAATATTGTAAAATTAAGGAATGTTAGAATGATATTGGATAGAAATTAAGTGGTTTTCAGCTGTAATGTATAAAAGAGATGGAAAACAAGGTGAAATAATTAAAAGAATCAGTGGTGAGGATTTGCTAAACAAACAAATTGAATTAGAATATAAGAAAGGGAGGTATGAGGAGGTCTGGAAAATAAGTTAAATGAAAATAAGTAAATGGAAACTTTATGTGTTTTTAAATTGTTTTTATTTTTCGTATTTTTGTACCTTTGTATTTTTGTTTTTTTGTTTTGTTTTACTATGTATTATCTTTGAAAATTTTAATAAATATCTTATAAAAAAAAAGAAAAGAAAGCTGGACCATAAAGAAAGCTGATCGCTGAAGAATTGATGCTTTTGAATTATGGTGCTGGAGGAGACTCTTGAAAGTCCCATGGACTGCAAGAAGATCAAACCTATCCATTCTTAAGGAAATCAGCCCTGAGTGCTCACTGGAAGGACAGATCCTGAAGCTGAGGCTCCAATACTTTGGCCACTTCATGAGAAGAGAAGACTCCCTTCATGAGAAGAGAAGACCACAAACACCTCCCTTGTTCTCTTAGAATGGCAATGGCACCACCTGAGTGAGTTCTGGCTGGGGGAGGGGGGAGCCCTGAGTAAAACCCACTCCCTTTCTACTTTACCAGACCCACCAAGTGTCCCTATTTTCCAGGGACAGTTTCAGATTAACAGAAGCCGTCTCAGTTTCTGATTTGACCCACTTTCCTTAGGACATCCATATTTTCATCACAGAAATACTGTATTGGAGAAGATGAAGTTATGTGACCCCCGAGCCAAGGAGATAAGTAACTATACAACCTGTAAGCAGCCCTGTATACGGAAGTTTTTAATGTTTAATGTTTTATTACTGTGCTCACTGGAAGGACAGATCGTGAAAGCTGAGGCTCCAATACTTTGGTCACCTCATGAGAAGAGAAGACTCCCTGGAAAAGACCCTGATGTTGGGAAAGATGGAGGGCACAAGGAGAAGAGGACGACAGAGGATGAGATGGTTGGATAGTGTTCTCGAAGCTACGAACATGAGTTTGACCAAACTGCGGGAGGCAGTGGAAGACAGGAGTGCCTGGCGTGCTCTGGTCCATGGGGTCACAAAGAGTCGGACACGACTAAACGACTAAACAACAACAAGAGTATTCCAAAGTGGCATTTCCCGCTTATAACCTGGAGTGATTCACTCCATTCTTCCACCTCAGGACTCATCCACCTTGAAATGCTTCCTGGGTAAATCAGGGCACACAGCTTCTACCAACACGATTTTAAGAGCACCAGAGCATGCAGTATTGCAAAAGCCTAGGTTGTGCAGGTGACAACTACAAAGATCCAGCAAAGCCTCAATATCATGATTGCTCTGTGCTGTGCACCACATGTTTTACATATATATTATAAACTGCATGCATATCTTATATTAAGACATGTAAACAGCTCTCTTAATTGGAATGACAAATGAACCACTTACAATTCTCTGACTGCGTAATTTGCCTAGAGGTTGGATTCACACTGGCACAAGGATTACATGTGACCAACCAAGGAAAAGTGGTTTGAGAAAGGAAAGTTATCACCACCCCAACCGCAGCTCCAGAAGCTTTTTCTCTAATTAAGTTATTTTATTAAACAAAATGTTTCTAAGGTGGGTCTCTTTGAAAATCCTCATTAGAGTCTATATGTAGCACAATTTACTTTATAAGGCATGGCTTGTGTGCTAACAGATGGTATCTAACTGCACCCATTAAATATCCACCCATGGGGCTCAATCCTGCAAAATGTTGAGCACCTCCTTCTTTCATTAAATATTAGTTTCTCAGGTCCTCAGCATTCTGCAGAGCAGAAAGAATTCGCTCGGCTTTGACTTCTTTTTTCCTGTGATTTATTTCCCTAATTAAGGGGGTGGTGGGGAACTTGGCACAGATGGACTCTGTTTGAAGTCGGCAAAAAATGTATTGCATAGGCAACAGAAAATTATAAAAACATGGGAGCAGATAGATGGGCTTGTAGCTGAGATAACCTGCATGCCTCACTTCCAGTGGGTCCGACCCCAAGCAACTTTGACTGGTATCATATGAGACCAGGATGGAATTGCTATCTGACTTTTAAGCAACATCTGAGAAAATCTTGAGTTCAAAGGAACTTGCTTGCTTCGGACAAATCATTCTGTATCAAGAAAAATCAATGTAGTTGTTCAGCAACACCTGTTGGTGTTCCACTGTTCCACAAGATGTGTGAGTATATTAAGAGCTTTATAAACCACAAACTCTTTCTATGCAGATATATCACGTGGTGCCATGTAGACTCCATGTCACTGCTCTGTTAAATAAAATCTTTCTTATCCTAACAGATGGTTCGACATTTTTGGATGTCTCCCAGGCCAGCCAATATATGAAACTTCCCCGTTTAGTATAAAGTTTTACTACTGCAGTTCTCCAACTAGAATTAAAATAAATAACTAAATCAGCATTTGGATACTTGGAGTTTTTTTCAGTGGTTTGTATAGCCAGGTGCTTAATGTGAGACATATTTCTATCTCCACAGTTCAGTCCTGAGAGTGATAAATAACTGAAAATGACTATGGCAATCCACTCTGCAATATGGCCAACTTTTTGCTATAGACTCATAATCATCCTATGATTTATTATTTATCATATCCTTAACATTAATTCTGTTAATGTTGAGTTCATAGGGGGCTGGGGGCAAACACTACAGATCAAAATATTGTTAGTGCCACATGTAATTTATTATCACCCGGAAACCACATGTTAATATTTAGCAACCACAAATTTGCATATTTTTAGTGGTCGCACAATTCCAAACTAAACACACCGGCATTCTTCCAACTAGCAAGTAAGCACCTTATAAATATATCACCAGCAGCAGCAGCATCTCGTAACCTACATTTGTTTTAAATAGTTTCACTGATTTTATCTGTGTTTTAACAACAATGTTTTTATGTATATCTGTTTTTTAATTGTTTTGTGGATTTTTGCTGTATTTTATATACAACTTTGTTTGTCATCACTTAGAAAGCTCTTTGATTAAGTGCTTTACAAGTCTTCTAAAAAGATAAAATAAACAAACCATTATCAGGGCTGCAGTGTTTAATTGATTAATGGGCTAGATTAGTCAGATAACACTTTTTGATTAAAAAGCTCTCCCCATTTAATCACGCAGCAGGCTTTCTTTTTTTTTAAAAAAAGGTAATTATTTTTAATACAAATACTTAGATTTTTCTTGGAAGATGCCATCTTAAAGGGGGCATTACTCCTATCTCACAAAAGAGAGAATGCCTAGGCAAGGATGGTGCCCATAGCCATGTGACTTCCTACAAAGAGTGCAACTTCTCTCCCATCTATAAGAGGAAGAAAATAGCAAGTTGTTGCTGACAGATTGTTAACTTTGGCACAGGGCTGGCTCAAGACATTTTGGCGCCTGAGGCGGACTACAAAATGGCGCCAGGGAAGAAGGGCTGAGTGAAGAGGAACAAAGGGGAATAAAGATTGACGTTGGGAACAAGGGTGGGAGGAGATCAGCAGGGCCTCCTATTTGCCAAGAGGCTGTTGTTGAGGCGACATGGGGGCGAGCTGTCAAAGAGGCAGCAGATCCGGCCTCTATGGAGAGTGCTGCAGCTGGGGTTGCCACCACAACACTGCCACCACAGCAGCATCAGCAGGAGATGCATTCCTGGGAGGCCGGATCTGCCGTCCCTGTGGAGCATGCCGCTTGAGGTGGCTTAGAATCCTCCAGAAAAATAATCTATCAAAGGACCTGTTAATGGCATTTTACCATTGTACTGTGGAGAGTGTATTAACTTATGGTCTGTGTTTTTGATTTGGGAGCTGCACAGTCCGGGAAAAAACAATGCTGTCCAGGGGTGTAAAGACCGCGGAGAGAATAATTGGGTGCACTCTTCCCACCTTAGATCAAATCTATGCTTCCAGGTGTCATAAGAAAGCTGCAGAGATAGTGCAGGATAGTGCGCAACCCGGAAATGATCTCTTTCAGCTTCTACCTTGTAGAAGAAGGTACAGGTTTATAAAGACTAGGACTAGCCGCCTGAGAAGCAGTTTTTATCCAAATGTGATTTTTGTTTTAAATGCAGTGTAGGGTAGTCTCTGTGGGAGTATATTGTATTTAATTATGGGGTATCAGAGTTTTTAGGGGGTTAACCAGGCTGGGATAGCTGGGGTAGCAGGCTTGTTGGTTCTTGAATGCCTGATGTAGATTTTTTTCAATTTCGTTGTTCTGTATGGGAGAATGACAATAAAGATTATCGTGTCGTATTCTGTATTCCTTTTTGTCCTTCTGCTTGCCTTCCCCCTACCTTTTGTTTCTAACAAAGTTCCACAATTTGATTATGGAAGTGTGTGCAACAGCCAACCTCAGGATTCTAGAAATGGCACAAGGAACCATCCAACCATCTTAGGGACTCCATTCCAGCTTACTCTTCTCCCAAAGAGGTCCCTCAAAGCAGTGGGCATGGACTTTTCCTTGGGGTTTACTCTCGAAGCCTTTCTCACGAATCAGTGTAGCTACAAGGCAACGGATGTTTAGGATCAGGGTTTCCCTTCTCCTAGATGGGCTACCTTCCCAGACTAGTGTGGTGTAGTGGTTAAGAGCGGTAGACTTGTAATCTGGTGAACTGGGTTCGCATCTCCGCTCCTCCACATGCAGCTGCTGGGTGACCTTGGGCCAGTCACACTTCTTGGAAGTCTCTCAGCCCCACTCACCTCACAGAGTGTTTGTTGTGGGGGAGGAAGGGAAAGGAGAATGTTAGCCGCTTTGAGACTCCTTCGGGTAGTGATAAAGCGGGATATCAAATACAAACTCTTCCCTCTACAGCACATGCAGAAACTGCCTTCTTGACCGTTGGAACCCACTATTGGTCTTGTCTGCTCAATCTTCCAGAGTCTGTCTTCACATGCAGGGCAAGCCCCTGACTCACTAGGGGTTTGAGAACCATCAACAACCCTCACCTGCTTTAGCCAGCCAGCCAAAGCTGTTTCTGAAGTGTGGCTGCTGTCTATGCTGACGGCTTCTAGGAGCCATGGGTGAGAGTTGAGCACAGGTTAGAGACCACAGGTGGTCAAACTACCCCAGAAGGAACACGGCAACCCCCCCACTGGAGGTACCACCCCTCCCCTAACATCCGATATACTCCATTCAGATGTAAATCCTATTGAATTTAGTAGGGTTTACACCCAGGTGCTGAGGGACGCGGGTGGCGCTGTGGGTTAAACCACAGAGCCTAGGACTTGCCGATCAGAAGGTTGGCGGTTCAAATCCCCGCGGCGGGATGAGCTCCCGTTGCTTGGTCCCTGCTCCTGCGAACCTAGCAGTTCGAAAGCACGTCAAAGTGCAAGTAGATAAATAGGTACCGCTCCAGCGGGAAGATAAACAGCATTTCCGTGCCTCGCTCTGGTTCGCCAGAAGCGGCTTAGTCATGCTGGCCACATGACCTGGAAGCTGTATGCCGGCTCCCTCGGCCTATAAAGCGAGATGAGCGCCGCAACCCCAGAGTCGGCCACGACTGGACCTAATAGTCATGGGTCCCTTTACCTTTACCTTTACACCCAGGCAAGTGGGGTTAGGATTGCAGGCTTCATTGCAAACCTTTCCCTATCCCCTTATTTTCAGTTTTCTTTCCTCTGGACGCACAGCAAGCATTGGATTGAGGTGGAATGAAAGCCTCCCACATAGATTATTCCTCAGCAGCAGACTAATATTCCTCTATGCACCTGCCTCATTTAGTTAGGTCTCCTCACTTCTCAAGGGAGAAGCCTCTGGCAGAGCTACTTCTGATCGTTTATACAGGGTGACTAAGCTGGTTTTCGCTGTAATTGCATGAAACAGAGTTTCGTCCTTATGGTCTCATTAAAGTACTCTGCACACAGGAAAGTCCAAATATACAAATGAGTTAAGTTAGGAAGGCAGAAGGCATAACAATGATCTAGGCCAAAAGAAGAAGAAGAAAAAGATCAAAGATTGAGCTCATCGTGAATTCCAGTTCTCAAGGAGACTGCTAAGGAGAACGCCAGGCAACCATCACGTCAGAGTATACCTGGCCCACCCAGCCAGGGAAAGGCTATTTCAAGGCCAAAACAGTAAACCTAAGCTTTATGGAGCTAGATGGCCCCTTTAATCTAACGCGAGTTGAATGCTGCTAAGCCTAATGTTTAATTTGAGAAAACAACCTGAAAATAGCACTGGAGGAAGTAGTGGATTTGTAGAAATCTATACTTTTCCAACGGCATTTCTGGAAAACACTAGGTTTGACGGTTGCGCCTTATTCCGTGAGGTTACTGAAACTAGAGATGCATCGCTGGGCTTCCTGTGTGATAAGGCTTGTAATTTGCTCCTTCTGAGGGACGAAGACTAAACAAGGTCCTTTTTGTATTATTTAATCATTTCTTTGCATCAATCTAATGCCCCACAAGATGTTTGAGGTAGATAACCATTTGAAACAATTCTTTAAACGGCAGAATTGAGCATTAACCACTTCTGTCACGAGTCAACCGTTGGCGAACTAGTATCTCAGCCATAGCTTGCCACCTACAATATTTATTTACTTGATTTTTTAACACAAGTTTTTTCTTCAATGTAGCTTAGGGGTAGCAAACTCGAGGACCTCCAGATTGTTGGTGGACTACAACTCCTATCATCCCTGATTATTAGAAATGCTGGCTGGAGTGGATGGGAGTTAATTTCCAACAATATCTGGAGGGCACCACTGTGTAACTCAAGCCAGTGTTTCCATGTGGACTATCATCCAGGGACTGATTGAACCAAGCTTTGCATGGTCATTCAGACTATGCCTCTGGGCATATAAGGGTGACCTATTTTACAAGGTTGTTGTAATAGCGCACGAGAAACCCTGAACAATCTAAACCTAAACCATAGTTAAGCTTATCACAGCACCAGGTTCACACATGACAACAAACCATGGTTTGCTGGAAAAAAGTGCAAACACTTCTGATTGCCTCTATCTTGCTGCACATGCAAGTTGTGACCTAAATGAAGTAACATAGTGTTGCAGATTTGTTTTCAATTGAAAGTTGAAATAAAATATTTAAATTTATTCCTGATTAATTAGTCTGAGGAAAGGATAACCCCCCCCCCCGGCTTGGATCCTAAGATGTGCCTGCAAGTTGATTCTCCTTTCGCCCCCTCATGAAAATATGCTCCAGAAGTTTGGGGCACACCCTGGAAGAGGAACCTCTCCTGGACAAGAGTCCGTTTCTTGAAGAGAAGGGAGACTCAAGATCTTAACTGCCTCTCTGAGATTTCATTCATTAAGCCTGCAATAAGTAATTTTACAATGGGTTAATGAAGTGCTAAAGAAAATCCTGGACACTGATTCACTTGGAAACTGATTTACAGGATCCATAACTGATGTATTTCTTTCATGGTTGATTATTAATCAGCTGACGATTGGAGACACACCAGATCCTGGTTGGAGCAACCGGGGAGCTTCGCTGCTGATGTTAATGATTGACACTTGAGGATTCAGAAAAAGAGGATAGGAAAAGGATACAGGCCCTTTAACACATTTAAATGACAGCTGTATTAAGAGAAAAGATGGGTATGCAAATCTTGTTATACCCATATCACAGATGCAGGTACTGTGTGTGAGAGAACAGTGGTTGCCTAAGGCCATCTAGTGAGTTGTAACTGAGGTAAGATTCGAATCAGGAACTTCCCATCTCATAGATACTTAGTCATTGCACCACAATAGCTCTGTGAGTAAGATTTATATTGTAGTGAAACTTGGTGGTTGCAAAACTAAAATACCGGGGGTCAGAAGCCGGAATGCATTATGAGGAAAAAAATTAACACTCTAGGTTTCTATAATAAGGTCTCAAGAAATATAGGTGGCTATAGAAAGCACTTTATATGATGCTAAGAGAGAGAAATGGAATAAATGGTATTGGAATCCAACAGCACAATCCTATGGTAGCTGTGCATAGAATCACAACCTGAATTACTTTTCTAAAGCAGTCCCTCAATGAAGTCAAGCATCTAGTAGTTTAATGCGATAGATGGGAACCTTAGAAGACTGCTTCATCTTGCTCCAGCAAAACTAATTGGCACAGAGACAAGCTTAAAGTAAATATTACTCTAGCACCGATAAACTGAAAGGGACCTTTATAAAGTATTGTTGGTATTCTAGAAAACTTGTTTTTCAGATAGCTTTGGAGTGTCAGCTACAGATGTATGGTAATGTCACTAATTCATCACCTGACATTTTAAAATAAACCATAGAAGAACTCTCTCTCTCTCTCTCTCTCTCTCTCTCTCTCTCTCTCTCTCTCCCTCTCTCTCTCTCTCTCTCTCTTTGCTTTCCGCCTCTCGTAGCACTATGCCTTATTTTGGCAAATGCGTTTTCCCAAAGCTGTGTTTGCCAAGACAACATGGCTATGATGGTAGAAAGGGTACTTGTGGAATTGAATCTGTAGGTG
Organism: Podarcis cretensis; assembly: GCF_951804945.1. Classification (NCBI taxonomy): domain Eukaryota; kingdom Metazoa; phylum Chordata; class Lepidosauria; order Squamata; family Lacertidae; genus Podarcis; species Podarcis cretensis. The sequence continues at coordinate 114,313,407 of NC_137172.1, read as the reverse complement.
GGGGGTGCAGGTTAGACATTTCTCCTGTGAATTATCTTGGCCCCACGGCCAGGACCACATCCCAAGTTGCTGGCCTCCTGAACTTGAAGGTTGAATGGTTAAACATCCATCCTTTTAATTCTCCCCAGCACATATCCTCTGGGTTCTGGCAACTGTGTTTGCTTTCTTGGGAAAATAAAGGATTGGGAGCCCCATGTATTTATCATGAAGTGTAGATCTGCCCTAAGGCAAACGAGCTGGGATACTAGTGCAGTCATGATTAGAGTGAATTTTGTAGTTGTAAAGATACAAATAACAAACAATACTTTTAGAAAGGGGGGTGTTGAAGGGAGCTAGCCAAACATTAACTAAAATTGACCTCTAATAATAATAATAATAATAATAATAATAATAATAATAATTTATTATTTGTATCCCGCCCATCTGGCTGGGTTTCTCTGGGCGGCTTCCAACAAAGATTAAAAATACTTTAAAACATCAATCATTAAAAACTTCCCTAAACAGGGCTGCCTTCAGATGTCTTCTAAATGTCAGGTAGTTGTTTATTTCTTTGACATCTGATGGGAGGGTGTTCCACAGGGTGGGCGCCACTACCGAGAAGGCCCTCTGCCTGGTTCCCTGTAGCTTTGCTTCTTGCAATGAGGGAACCGCCAGAAGGCCCTCGGCACTGGACCTCAGCGTCCGGGCAGAACGATGGGGTGGATACGCTCCTTCAGATATACTCGGCCAAGGCTGTTTAGGGCTTTAATAATTATAATAATAATAATAATTCAGCTAAAAGGGAATCAGCTAAAAAGCCCAGCCCAGCTATGATATGGTAAGACACTACCCAGCCAGAATGAATCATGAACATCTAAAGCCATCACTGTTATGGTTTTGTCTCGGCTTCTGTTCTGTGCCATCTTAAAGAGCTGGGAAATGGAAGGCAGGACAAAAGCCTGTGGCTTCAAGGATGAAAGATGCAACCCACTGTAATTAGGCAGCACAAATTAAGAACATGTTACAAATTTAATACTGAATGTTCTAGATATTTTAATTTGCTATGTGCTCTGTATAACTCATGGGTTAGGGCTGGCTGTCATATCAGGTCAGACCCATTCACTTGCTCCACACCTCACTTTGCAAATTGGCACAGCGGTGTGAATCATATTTACATTTTCCTATATGGACCAGGAGGGTTGCTCCACACTGTGGTTTATTGTGGACTTGGTGCATTTTGTGGACACTGTGGACACTGCACAAAAGTTTCATGAATTAGGAGCAGATGGTCCATAATCAGCAAATGCATGGAAGCATCCGAGGTACCAGTGACCAAATCTTTGTTAGACTGCAGGAATCTTGCTTCATAAAGCATGCTTCAAAAAACCTGGGGAGCGTATGCCAAAAATAAATGTAATACTAGCCACTTAAAAGCAGCTAATCATTAGATTGTAATTTATTCATGGAATGAATTAGGAGTTCCTGCCCAGGTATTTCACTACTTCCACTCTATATTACAATGCTTAATTTAGCAACATAATTGGTCTATGCAATAATATTAAGTGGGAAGGAAATCCCAGCACAGTGGGTGTTCTGAAAATAGATAATCAAGAGTCTTTCTACAAAAGCATAGGCAAATGTATCTACATTATATTAGTTATTTCAAAGAGTTCATTCTGATGCTAAAAGCATTCATAATAATTACTGGAGAAAGTCACTTTTAAAATTGCCAATTCAAAATGCCAAAGTCTTGACGTGTCAAATTGACAAGTACTAACTAAAAAACACTTCACCTATTATGATTTTAATTGCTGCACATTGCAGACTGCTATAGGTTGTGTTAGAAGCAAACAAGCTCCCCATCCCCACTTTAAGAAAATAATATTAGCCTTGCTGGATCAGCCTAAGGGACATTAATGTAATATTCTGTTTCCATGTATACACCAAGAATGCAAGTAAACTGGGGCTATCATTCAGCCAGATTTCGGCAGAAGTGAGAACCTACTCACAAGGTCCATCTGATGATGCATGGTATCAGTCTCAAACCCACTATTTGCACCTCAAGTTTGTATTAGCAGCAATATTCAAAGGAAGGAAGAACCTACAGAAAGTCACAGCTGATTGCTGGCCAAATAAGGTCAGTCTCACACGGCCAAGCCTGAAAGGAATTTTGAATCTGTAACAGGGTGACTAGGACACATTACCCAAAAGGAATAATTGAAAGCATGCAACCAAATCTGAACCAAAAACTGAAAGTGAACCTTTACTTCTTCCTGAATCAGAGCAGAACCAAGCCTAACAAGAAATCATTACAGGCTCAGAACAAGAGTTTTGTTTTGTTTTCAAAAATCCAGCAGCTCCGATATGGTTCCCAAGGTCTGTGATGCAGCAACATAACTGAAGGGTCTGTAGGACTGCCTAGGAATCCCCTCTTGAGTTTCACTATGGAAGAAAGCTTGCCATATAAATGTAAGAGAGAGAACATAAGGGCTATACTGTGGTAACGAATCATGGGCATGTAAACTAAGATCATTATGGGTTTGCCTAAGATTCTGTATTCTGTCCTCTTAAAAGCCAAAAATTGTGCTCCTATTCAAAGGTACCTATGGCATTATTTGGATCAGTAAGAAGCTCAACACTTTCCCTGCTGTGAAGCCACCAGTACTCTCCCACTTTGGGTCCCCAGGTTTTTGTTGGACTACCAACTCTGACCACTGGCTAAGCTGGCTGGGGATGATGGGAATTGTAGTCCAACAGTATTTAGGGAACCAAAGTTGAAGAATACCGATTTGGCTGGCAGTAGCTCTCCAAAGTCGAAAGTCGCTCCCAGCCTGCCAAATGAAAGTTCTTTTTAACTGGAAGTATCAAGTATTGGGGACACGGGTGGCGCTGTGGGTTAAACCACAGAGCCTAGGACTTGCCAATCAAGAAGGTCGATGGTTCGAATCCCCGAAACGGGATCAGCTCCCGTTGTTCGGTCCCAGCTCCTGCCAACCTAGCAGTTCGAAAGCATGTCAAAGCGCAAGTAGATAAATAGGTACCGCTCTGGCGGAAAGGCAAACGGCATTTCTGTGTGCTGCTCTGGTTCACCAGAAGCGTCTTAGTCATGCTGGCCACATGACCCGAAAGCTGTACGCCAGCTCCCTTGACCAATAAAGTGAGATGAGCGCGGCAACCCCAGAGTCGGCCACGACTGGACCTAATGGTCAGGGGTCCCTTTACCTTTTATCAAGTATTGAACCTGGGCTTTGTATGTATGAACCCTTACAGCGAATAACAGAATGTATTTTGTGGAGTGGGAAAAGAAACTAAGGCGAATGCAGTAGCCAGCCCGCTTTCAGTTCTCCTAAAACCCTCCACAACCTTCCCACAGACTTGAACAGAAGGCTGTGTGCTGGCATTGAAAGGAGTAAAGAAAATGTGTCTGGGCTGTGGGAGAAATCCGGGAAACAATGAGTGATGCACATGGCATCTTCACAAATCTGAGTATCTACCACACCCATCCCTCCTTTGGGCAAGATCTGTTCCATTAAACATACTTCAAACAAGATACATTACTTCCAAGTATGAAAGCAGCCTGGCTACATCAATTGTCAGTAAAACCATCCTGATGAACTAAACCAGTTCATTGCATTATTCTTATTATTAAACAAGCCTCCACCTACGCAAATCCACAAACAGCTAGCTAACACACAGGTACGCAACCACTGGGGAAATGCTATCTTCAATCACTGATCAAACTGCTTCGTTTATCGTAAAGGTAAAGGGACCCCTGACCATTAGGTCCAGTCATGACCGACTCTGGGGTTGCCGGCGCTCATCTCGCTTTACTGGCCGAGGGAGCCGGCGTACAGCTTCCGGGTCATGTGGCCAGCATGACTAAGCCACTTCTGGCGAACCAGAGCAGCGCACGGAAACGCTGTTTACCTTCCCGCCGGAGCGGTACCTATTTATCTACTTGCACTTTGACATTCTTTTGAACTGCTAGGTTGGCAGGAGCAGGGACCGAGCAATGGGAGCTCACCCCGTTGTGGGGATTTGAACCACTGACCTTCTGATCAGCAAGCCCTAGTCTCTGGATTAACCCACAGCGCCACCCGCGTCCCATTATTGTAAGTACAAGTAATTACATTTGGGTGGTTGTAGGCATGGCTTCCTAGGGACGCAGGTGGCGCTGTGGGTTAAAGCCTCAGCGCCTAGGACTTGCCGATCGAAAGGTCGGCGGTTCGAATCCCTGCGGCGGGGTGTGCTCCCGCTGCTCGGTCCCAGCGCCTGCCAACCTAGCAGTTTGAAAGCACCTCCGGGTGCAAGTAGATAAATAGGGACCACTTACCAGCGGGAAGGTAAACGGCATTTCCGTGTGCGGCTCTGGCTCGCCAGAGCAGCGATGTCACGCTGGCCACGTGACCCGGAATTGTCTCCGGACAGCGCTGGCCCCTGGCCTCTTAAGTGAGATGGGCGCACAACCCCAGAGTCTGTCAAGACTGGCCCGTACGGGCAGGGGTACCTTTACCTTAACTTTAGGCATGGCTTCCAAACTGGCAAGGGACCTCAAGGTTCACCTAGTTCAACAGCTTGCAATGGAAGGCTTCTCAAGAGCCCAGCTTTCCAGATACCAACCTGGATTGCTCTAAAAAGTTATACCAGTTTCAGCTAGGCTGCACTAGCTGATACCCATCTCACATCTGTTCAGTTTCAAAGCCATTGCTTATCTATTCTGCAGTGGTCCTAAAACAGTCGGCTATCCTTTTCAGAGAACAATAAAATTGCAAGCTTCGCTCCCAGCTAAACACATCCCAGCTCCTTCATTCGTTCACCTGTATTAGGCAAACCACCTTTGTAAAAATGTTCCTTGTTCTGTATAGAAAATTCTCACCCAGCAACTCCAAACACAGTATTTGTACTGACCCACAGCCACAACCATGTAGAGACAGTATAACCTTCCATTTTAGTCTATTTTATTATGGTTTTAACCTTCTGTATTTTTAAATTGCAGTAAAAAATAGTGATAGTTTTATTGTTTTATCTTTTTTCTCAGCCGCTTTGAGGGGTTTTTTTTACAGTCAAGTGGTAGAGAAGCCATGAGCAAGATTCATGGATTAACAGTGCAAATGTGGACATTTCCCCCCTCAGAAGTATGTCCCCATTGAGTTATCTGAGAACTCTAGGATAAATGTGTATAGGATTGCAACCTAATAAGTGTTTTACCGTAATTGGCCAGAAGGGCACCCCCCGAATCAGTCTTCACAATGTCATAGCAGTTCTCAGGGAGAAGAGTTCTAGTCTAGACTTCTCCCAACTCTGACACGCCAGGTTTCTAGGCGGAGAAGCATTTAGCTATGTCATACACCCACAACCAACACAGCACATAGCACACCTACAATCTGAAGTGGTGCAGCCCAGGCATAAGTTGATCAGCTCAGAGAGAACAGGGCTGTGCAAATACCCAAGAGGCACATACGACGGTAACGTAACTCAGTCCATGTTGGATTTGCCGCTCTTTCCAAAGAGAATTACTGTAGGGGAATCTGGTCCATATTTTGCAAGCTTTGCAGGAAAGACCAATATAGCAAATACTCACTTATTTAAGCTCTTTTCGTTTTGCTTTAAAGGTGGGATTCCCCCTCCCACGTGTTCTGGGTTTGCTGGATGAAGGAAATATTTTTTTTAAAAAAAAAATCCAAGAAGAAAGCTTCCACGGGGACAAGAGAAGCTGCCTGTTCTTTTGCCAACACACCTGCACCAGCCTTGGGTTGTGCCTGACATATTGTGCAACAACAGTATATCATTTGTGAAGGCTGGCAAGAAGATGCTCTAATGACAGTAACAGACTGGTTTGTGTACGGTATTGATTTTCCAGCTAAGCCACACACTATGCTCATCTATTTGAGTGCATAGCTTTTCAGATAAATAACGGAGGCTCCTCAGGAACAGTGGGGCATAAGTAGGAATGGCCCGAGATGCTTTGCCATTGTAGACAAAACACAACGCCCTCTCAGTGCTACTCCCTGTGGAACCAGGTTCCCACTCCACACCCTCCCAGCCCCCGTTGTTGCACCCGAACTACCAGCATCATCACCACAGTTGTAGCCTCACCTGTGGCTGTGCCCACTATGCCACTACAACGTGGCGGTACAGCGCCAGTGGTGAGGGCAGCAAGGCTGTGTTTGTGGTGCAGGTGAAGCCCCAGTGGGGCTGGCAGCAGAGAAACGGTGGAGGACGGGGTTGAATCTGCCACCTGAAGTGCATGGCTTCACCTTGCACAAAGCACGGACCACAATGAAAGTTCATCGGCAGTGTGCAACCGTGTTTAGAGGTCTGTCAAAGACTACTCTGCTTGACTTCATGTTGACTATGGCCCAGGATCATATTAAACAACAGATGAAATACACTCCTCCTGTTGCCATTGAAGCTGACGACACCACAGATGTTGCCACCCACTGCCAATATATACTGGTTTTCTGACACATTTGATGGTGGTCAGGTTTTATGGATTCACACGGCTGCAAGACTCTTAGGCTGAAACCACTGTGGTAGCCTTGCTTCCGTAGTAGAATGAGCTTTTGCTGCAGAAGAGAAACTCATTCCTCAAGCTCCAATGGGGTGACTGTGATGCATATTAAGCACATAGGAATGGAAAAGAAGATCCTAGATGCATTCCCCAGTGCCCACTATGTTCACGGTTATGTGCATCAGCTGAAATTAGCAAGCAGTATCCTCAAACAAGAAAGGGTTTTCTTTTCAGATCTTTCTTGGTTCCCCCATCATTTTTATTTTTATTTTTTATTTTGCCTACAGTGCAAAAAGCAGTGGAGTATTCAAGTCAGTTGTGCACCGAAGGCTCCTAAGAGTGTCTTAAAAATGCTGGAACCTCAACATCCACACAATGAATGTGGTGTTTGAAACAGGATTCATAAAATGTGAGACTGGGCGTATGATAAGAACTCAGTCCTTGAGGCCAGGGAATTTCTTGAAACGCTGAAAAGAGACAGTGAGTTCATGTAGCAACCATTGTTGCTGTTCTACAGAATAATGCTCCATGTAAAAACACTCTACAATCAACTGAAGAACAGCCATCGATTCTACAGCATCACTTTGTGAATGCCATCAATTTGGTGAGTCAGCTGGAAAATTGTTCTCTGAGATACTTCTGGAATCTCAGCTGCCCAGAAGCAAATGAAAGGAGATCTCAGATCAAGTGGCATCAGAAGTCTGTGGCATCATCATCACACATGCAAATGAGCAATTTGCATCCAATTTGCTGGTACAAGGGACTTTCTTTCCAGTGCACAGCCAGAGATCTACACAACAGATTTAAGGAAACTCTAGAAGCCTATGCTGGAGGGTGAAGATAGATATCTTTATCCTGTATAGGAGGCAAGAACTGTACATCTGCATGGATGCTTCCATACTCTAGCAATCTGGAGCCAGCAATGGAAGAAATGATGAAATTGCTCAAAATCCTCATCAACACTCCTGTGACAACTGCGGAAGGAGAGTGGATATTCTGGGCTCTGAAGAGGATTAAGATTTTCCTGTGGAACACTATGTCACTGCCTTGGCAATGCAGCCGACTGAGAAATAGAAGATCAAGAAAATACCAAATTTCAGTCATAGGAACACTGAACTTTTTGCATGACAGAAGGAGCACCAGACAAACTTTACATACAAGATGGCAGCATGAAAAGAAGAGGTGCTGTGCCAAACATCTGAAGAAGTGGAGGCTAGGGTGCTGAACAACACCGCACACCTTTTCTCTGAGGGACCCCTGCTGAACCAAGGTAAGAGTCTATTCAGTTTAGATTGATGCTAAGTACGGTAATTGTATAACTGCACTGCTTATCCATCTTTGCAAGGGAAGAAGATGGGGACCTTCTTGGCTTAGCCTATGCAACCTTGGCTGACAAGCAACCCCACCAAATCCAGCATACACCAGCTGCCCCTGACTAACAATAAATGTCACTGTATTTCCTTGAAATTAAGAGAGTGCCAACATTTCACTGACGGCATTTAAGCTATTTTTTCTTTGGACTATTCAATAAGGCTACATTCTAGTTATGATTTAACTTATGCGTTGCTTTCTTCATTTTGTAAACCTCATTGGGAACAGGATTTGAAGGGCGGTATAAAAGTATTTACAATATACAAACCAACCAAATGATCCATGTCTAAACTCCTGAAACAAAATTCTGGATCACAATGCTCTCTCTCTTTCACTTCAATTCAAATTATGGTCTATAGTCAAAGTTTTGCAATTGTGAACTGAATCACTTGGTCAAAGTGGGAAAGGGCTATGTCTCAAGAACACATTTCTTGACTGCTGATGGAGTTAAAATGACCTTGCATAATTAATAACTACTAATTAAAGGTTTATTTATGCACCTGTAATCCAACTACTAACTGGGTAAACGAGGGAAGGCGTGGAATTTGCATACAATCTAAAGTATAAATTCCAATATTAAGTAGTTAGCTCCCAGCCCAAACACAGAATTGAAATGCTTCATAAAAAGTCATTTTGTAATAGTAAACTTTTATAAACTATGCATTGTTTCCAGAACATAAAAAGCTGATACCCATCACCTTCTGGTGAAACTCCTGAAACTTCACAATACTTTAGCACAGGTACAGCCCTAAGCATTTCCAGTCATAATCTCATTTTTGAATCTTAAAGATAAATATTTTGCAGGGTTAGGCCCAGCTGCATTACAAATAAAACTAATGTGGAATAATGTCCAATGGATAATGAGTAAATTAGAAGCCAGGCAGGGGTGTGGAACTGGTGGCCCTCCAATTGCTGCTGGTCTTCAATTCCCATAAGCCCAACAAGCATGGTCCATGGTCAGGGATGATACGAGCTGTATTCTAGCTAGATCTAAAGGGCCACTGGTTCCTCACCACTGCCACAGTCCATTCCCCAAGGATCACAAAACCCAGCTCATGTGACTGCCAATCATTATGATCTTCCTCTGCACCAGAAAATCAAGGCCTGTCCACGCCTGAGCTTATTGTGTTTGCAGCTCTTTGTGTTCCCATATAATTTGAGTAGTTTGCATGGCATTAACCTCAAACAGCACTAATCTGGATGACCCTTGTAAATGTGGGTTTTCATGATATCAGGGTAAGTCCAGTCAGCTGAGGAAAATGGGGTTCCAAACCACTCCACTCAGGGTTGCAAATGATTTGTTTTGGTGTTTTTCAGTGAGTGGATCAAATACCACTTTCTACTGCTCTCCTTTCCCTACCCACAACTTCCTCAATGCTTTCATTTCTTTTCCGTCCATGCTCCCAACTACTGGAGCACTCCTGAATGGAGGAGTCTGTGCGTTTGTGTGTGTGCATATTATTCATTCTTTCAACCCCCCAAATTTGCACAAAACCAGAAAATTGCAGAAGCAAGTCATGTTAAAAGATTTCTACACCAAACATTGTGCAACAATCTGAAAAGTGTCTGCTTTTCATTTCTTTTCCACCTATGCTTTTAACTATTTCCAGCATACTCCTGAACAGAGGAGGACGTCTATAAATGTTTTGATACCTCAGATTTGCCCAGAACCAGAAAATGGCAAAGCTGTGCACTGACACTTTACAACTGCCTGGCTGTGTATTTTTGCACACTTCTTAAGAAGGGATTAAACCTTAACCCTAACCACTACTACCACCACCACCAAGGTGCATGTTGTGTCGGAACTTAATAGGCATCCTAGAATCAACAAATGAGAAGGCAGTGATAACACAAGAGGGAACACTTATTGGCATGCATGGGAGGGAAACCAAAATTGCTTCTCACATAGAAATCCAAATACATGTGGGTGTGGACAACTCCAGTCTAATTCAAATGGGGGGAAAGTGGGTGAACAGCTAATAATGCAGAAATGTGGGCAAGCCCTTAATTAGCAGCATTAGTATAGTTTGTAGGTGGAACAAATACCAAGACTCAAAAGCCCTGACTTTCTCCTGTGTTTGTGGCTCTGCCTACCCCCATCCCAGTTTTCTCAGCCACATTCCAGAGAACTGTATAACGACATGCACTCCCCAGGGCTTTATATGCGTGCTTTGTAAATAGTAGGTACCCATGCTACTCTTCAGCATCTCAGAAGAATTTCAAAAGCAGCTTGTAATAAAAGCAGGGTGTGTGCATGCTTTCCCTGCTGAAGTTCTGGGTGTGTGCAAGCCCTTGGGTGCACCTCAAGTAAACTCTCTGGGATGCAGCCCCCATGGGAAGTTGCAGTGCTAGGATATTCTGAACCATGAGAGTATATGCAGGAAATGAAGGGCAAAAGGAGATAGGCCCTGGGCCTAGTTCCAATGCATTTTTCTCGTGCTTCCTTGCATAGTCTTACCTCGTCTCCCCGCTTCCTCCAGTTGCGTGTCAAGGTCCCCAAGCCACCCCTCAAATAACTCACAACACACACATACATTTTGTTTAAGGTTTTTGGCATAATTTTGACCTCAACTTTACTGAAATACATAAATGTGAGTGGTTGTTTAGGCATTGGTTAAGACTATCTGTCCCCCTGCCTGTGGACAGAAGTGACTTCCAGGCACCACCGAAAGCCAGTAAGGGAAAACAATATTGGGGAGAAATGGAGCTGAGGCACAGACCCTCACCTCTCCCTACATGCTCCCCAGGGCTTGCTGGCCCTAGCCCCATTCCAGGGATTCGGATGAAAAGATGGCAAGCCCCTGGATTCCTTTAACGGAATTCCCTTTCCACAGCAACCTTGGAGGGGCAGGCCCAGCCAATCTTAACCCCTCCTCCAACCAAATGATAACCATGCCTAACCACAACCTTACAAGTTGTGACGATTTGCTACGCAGTGGGCAAAAACCAAATGGCACCAGCCAATCAGCCAGATGGACAAAATTCCTACCAGGCCCCTGCCCCAATGGCAGACGACCCCATGACAGACATAGAAAGGTCAACGCAAAACCCATAAAATTAGGGCGGGTGAGCTGGTGATCCGTTGCACACAGTGAAAGAGAAACCTCCAAAATGCGTTCACAGGATTTAAAACATCTAATCCCTCCCACCAAATTGCAACATAGGATTTACCCCAACAACCCAGCCATCCAACCGTTGCCACAGGCTTCCTTAGTAATCCTGCCTGGCAACAGAGGGGTGGCCTGGTGGACCCCACCGCAACACACGCTCTCCATGAGGGAGAACATGCTTTTCCATGACTTATACACTGACAGAAAACGTGACACTTAAGCAAGCATTTGAGAAGATCGTGTGGGAATCCTCATACTCCTAATGAAGCTAAAGCGCCCATTGCAGAGGGTGTGGGTTGCTTGTTCAGCTCAAAAGTGCTCATCAGCTCAGGGTCACAGCCCACATCTTAATTAATTGCATGCAAAATATTGGCAGCATGAATTAATGTCATGCACATGAATATTTATCAATGGGGCATTTGCACTCTATTCCCAGGAACACCAGTGTGTGGCTATGAACAGCGTCAAAGAAATGAAGATGGATTTTAACTTTAGGGTTCATTGTGTTGAAGATAGCCAATGATGATGGGACAGAAGGCTAGTTCTTCTGGCTGGTTCACATATCTACTTCAGCTCAAGATGGCTTGGGGCGGGGGTGGGGTGTGCTTGTCAAATGGTGGCTGGATTTTGAGTCTCCACTATCCTTGGGATTAAAAATGCTCTGAACATCTGCAAAAATGCTATTTCTTACCTCTCTGAGCACTCTAATGCTGCTCTAGAGCAGTGTTTCCCAACCTTGGGCCTCCAGCTGTTTTGGGACTACAACTCCCATCATCCCTAGCTAGCAAGACCAGTGGTCAGGGATGATGGGAATTGTAGTTCAAAAACAGCTGGAGGCCCAAGGTTGGGAAACACTGCTCTAGAGGTTGATTTCTCAGAGCTGTTGGGCGGAGCTCGTGAGGGAGACATGGCATCATCTGGCACTTGTAGGCAAAAGGGCACAAAAGCCACTAATGGCCCTAAGGAGGAGAGAGATTCAGAGAAATTTGTTGCCAAAATAAGGCAGGCTCTAGCAAATGACTGGACTGATGCTCTGCACTGAGATGTTATCTGATCGCAGAGCTGAAGTAACACAAATGGCAAATAGCGCTTAATGCTAGCCTAACCACTCAATCTGAACTGCAATTACTCAAAATGACAAGTGGAGATCTGGAATTAAAGACTGAGGATCAGTCTCATAATGACAGCTGGAAAAATGTTCATGCATGTGGGATTCCGGAATGAGAGATGGTGTGTGTGTGGGGATTGTTTTTATTTTAAATTTGGTGGTTTGAATAGACCACCCCCCTCACTTCCGCTGACACTGAATAAGCTCACAGAGTAGGTGGACCCAAAACAAAGGCCTCAGACATGCCTAGGTACATTGTTGCATTTGAAAGATATCAGATCAAAAATTCCACCTTCCATGCCCTACTCAACTTCTATGAGTTTAAATATGAACCCTCAGTTATGGAGGTATACCTGAACCTATGCCTGGAGAACCTGGCCCATCACAGATCTTTCAAATACTACACTAAAAGCTGCAGGAACTACTTACCAGTGGGGTTTCCCACTTCAGATATTGGTGCAAGTGAATGGTAAATGCCTTGGAGCCAGTGATGATGAACAAATGGAAAATATTCTGTATAATCTTGAAATTATCATCCCAGAATTTACATCAAAGGGAAGGTCTGTCCCCTTTTTCTCCTCAGTATGGATGACTCAAAAAGATGGTGGCATTGCTCGTTAATATTATGCTTCTCAAGCCTAAGGCTTGAAGGCATTCAACTTCATTATAAAGCCTTCAGGCTTTTACGACTTCCCAAGGAAGGAGAATGTGTGGAGCACTAAGATAATTCCCCACCCTAGCCCCTCCTTCATCTCCTGGTGGTCCAGAGTAAAGTTATCCACCGCTTTCCCTGTCATGACTCAGTCATTTTCACCATGGATAGATAGTTATGTTTGTATTTATGCGTTCCTATGACTCTTGTTGTTCTCTCAAGTTTACTCAGTGCAGCTGCTTTACCTGAGATCTGCCATGTATTCAACACTCACACACCAAGACTCACAGTATGCATGCTTAACAACTTCCCATGTTTATAATGCCACCAGCCTTCAAAGTTATCTCTCTCAACGTCAAAGGGCTGGGCTCAATTGTTAAATGCTGTAGGGTGGAATCTATCTTAAAAAAGAACACCCTGATATAATCCTTGTTCAGGAAATGCACAAAAGAGACAAGGAAATTTGGGATTTGTAACTCCTGTATTTAACCCGAGGACAACACAACACATTCAAACTTCCATGAGATAAGAGAGCACAGCTGAAATCTCTAGAGACAGATCACATTCTCCAAGCTCTAGCATACACCAAAATAATTTACTATGAGTTTGGAAACAAAGCCTCCAAACTGCTAGCATGAGTACTAAAGAAAAGACGTTCAAGAAAATTGATTCAGTGCATACATAACCCTGAAGATCACCTCTACTATGACTCGCCATCAAACAGCCAAGAATTTGAACAATTCTTTCAAAACCTCTACACATCTACAGATCCATCTAAGGATTATATTGACTCTTACCTGTTATGAACTGGACTGCCAACTTTGACTGATGACCTCCGGACCTTTTTGAGTAGCACAATTTCTGAAACAGAAGTAAAGGGTGCAATTAAATGACTGAAAAAAGGTAAATTCTTAGGACCTGATAGGTTTACCGGGGACTTTAACAAAACCACAATTGCCATCACCACTGCTGCCTTTATGGATGCTGGCTTGGTCACTGAAGAAGATAAGAGACTTCAATAAAGTCAAACAGACCAAAGAAAATTTTACAAAATCCCTGGATAAGGAATTTGGTTTTCTTTGTCAGAAGGTTGAAACTGAACCTATCTTCTTTGATGGCTGTGAAGATACAACTAAAGTTATGTTGAAAGCAGACAGTTCAGATCAGCAGCTCCCCAGCAAAATCACAGAACAGCCTTATTCTTTGTACAGTGGGCCAGGTGTAATATATCTCTACCACTTCACTCCAGAGAAAGGCTAAAAGACAGGAAAACCAGCTAGAGTTATTACTAATAACCTTGCAGATTTCACAAAGAAGAAGAATATTGGTAAGAGCCTGCAGACCATTGGGGGAGATTCTACAAATGTTTACACCGGCTGGGAGGGTGGTACCATGTGTTGGGTAGAACCTAAACTTGGTTGTAAGCTGGTCTGGTTGGTTTGTGCCCTCCACACCAATGAGTTACCCTTGCAACACTTGATCACAGCACTCAATGGGAAGACCTTGTCTAACAGCAAGTGGACAGGTAACACTGAAAAATGCCTCACTGAAGAAATCTGCAAAAAAAATAAATACATTACGCTCCCTAAAATGACACACCCTTCCACCACATGTTCTGCTGTACAGTGGACAGGCCTCTATCTGAAGGCATCTTTCGACTAGATGACCCCTAGGGTCTCTTGTGGTCTTGGTTGACCACAAACTTGACATGAGCCAACAGTGTGACGCGGCAGCTAAAAAAGCCAATGCAATTCTGGGCTGCATCAATAGGAGTATAGCATCTAGATCAAGGGAAGTAATAGTGCCACTGTATTCTGCTCTGGTCAGACCTCACCTGGAGTACTGTGTCCAGTTCTGGGCACCACAGTTCAAGAAGGACACTGACAAACTGGAACGTGTCCAGAGGAGGGCAACCAAAATGGTCAAAGGCCTGGAAACGATGCCTTATGAGGAACGGCTAAGGGAGCTGGGCATGTTTAGCCTGGAGAAGAGGAGGTTAAGGGGTGATATGATAGCCATGTTCAAATATATAAAAGGATGTCACATAGAGGAGGGAGAAAGGTTGTTTTCTGCTGCTCCAGAGAAGCGGACACGGAGCAATGGTTCCAAACTACAAGAAAGAAGATTCCACCTAAACATTAGGAAGAACTTCCTGACAGTAAGAGCTGTTCGACAGTGGAATTTGCTGCCAATGAGTGTGGTGGAGTCTCCTTCTTTGGAGGTCTTTAAGCAGAGGCTTGACAACCATATGTCAGGAGTGCTCTGATGGTGTTTCCTGCTTGGCAGGGGGTTGGACTCGATGGCCCTTGTGGTCTCTTCCAACTCTATGATTCTATGATTCTTCCAACTCTACAGTTCTCTGTTTCTGCATCCAGAGTAATGGTAAAGAACCATAAGTAAGAACAGCAGGGACCCTGAAGTTGTCTATCAACAGTTGGCAGACTGAGCAGGCATGCAGTTTTGAGTGAGATATATTCCAACTTAAATTACACTAATTATTTCAAAGTGGGCACCTAACCATATAAATGAGGATGTGCAGAATTGTGTCCTCTTTTTTCCTTTTTTTGGTGATGCCTTCGCTCTTGTTTTGTGAAGTGTAAATGGACACCTGGTACAGCAACCAGCCATAGTTAAGGAAGTGTTTACAGGGGAGTCAGAGCAGAGGATTCCAAGATGAACTGGAACTCTTAATTCTAATAGAGATTGTGAAGCAAAAAGCACCATTTGGAATTGCAAAGTGGAATGTAGGAAACAAGTGTATTTAACTAACTATAATAGTTAGAACTATGAAATGATATGTTTGAAACATTTGATGTGAACAATATTTCAAAACCAAAGCATTGGTGTCTGCACTTGTATCAATGCACTGCAGGGTTGGGAAATCTGACTCTCCAGATGTTGCTGGACTTGCAACTCCCATAGTAAAGGTAAAAAAGGTAAAGGACCCCTGGATGGTTAAGTCCAGTCAAAGGCAACTATGGGGTTGTGGCGCTCATCTCGCTTTCAGGCCAAGGGAGCCGGCGTTTGTCCACAGACAGCTTTCCAGGTCATGTGGCCAACATGAGTAAACTACTTCTGGTGCAACGAAACACCGTGACAGAAACCAGAGCACACGGAAACGGCGTTTACCTTCCCACCGCAATGGAAACTATTTATCTACCTGTACTGGCGTGCTTTCAAACTGCTAGGTTGGCAGAAGCAACGGGAGCTCACCCCATCGCAGGGATTCGAAATGCCGACCTTCTAATCGGCAAGCCCAAGAGGCTCAGTGGCTTAGACTACAGTGCCACCTGTGTCCCATAACTCCCATAGTCCCTGGCCATGGGACTGACCGGGCCTAATGGAAGCTGGCAGCCCACCAACATTCTAGAGGGCTGCAAACTGTCCCTGATGTACTTACTGCATGCTTGTTTTGGAGGTACATGCAGAATGCATCCCACTGCATCACGGCAATCTTCAGAGGTGAAGATGCAGCAGTATCTTCTTTGCACTCTGTAATAACATGCTGTGCAGCTGTGTTACCTCTCTAACCTAATTCAAAGGTTGCTTACTCCATATATATCTATACTTATCCTAAAAGGTTCTCAAACATTTAGCAGGTGCTTTCTCATGCTAGGGTTCTGTCCATGTAATGTAGGATCTGGTCAGTTTGGTCACCTCTAACAGAGCAAGACGACATGTGTGTGCACATTATACAAACTGCAAATGAATAGTTTTACAATATATACAAAACATACACAAACAAAAGCAAGCATTGCCACTACAGTTGCCTATATAGAACATTTTGTCCTGCCATAATGCAAGTGGAGTACAAAACAGAATGACATTTTGATGGGTTTTGGCCCAAAATTAGTACCATTTTGTCCCCGAAGAAACATCCAAGAAAGTTGCTCACATCTACCTGCATCATGCCATTTTAACTGGAAGATTTTCCATTGTCTTTAAATACTATTACTGCAATGTCTATAGTTGGAGGCGCTCCTATTTTTAGCTGTTCTTAGGTGTTACATCAGCCTCATATTTTCAAAGAGAAAGTGGCCCTTGCTTTATTGTCATTATATTAGTACAACCTGTGATCTTCTACACTCAGTACAAAATAACTTAACTAGTCGGTAGAAATTAGCCTGAAACATCTTAAGACTGCAGTCCTCTAACCAGCAACTTTTTTATTTCTCCCTCCCTATTTTGCACTTCTTGTTGCTTAACTCTGAGGAAGAGTTCTGTGAAGTTCAGAAGCTAACTTACATCTTTTCAACTTTTAATTGGTCCTAATAAAATTATTTCTGTTTTGATTGCCCTCTCCCTCTGCAAAAAAAGAAAGAAAGAAACCTGGACCAACAGGGCTGCCGACATTTGTTTTTTAAAAAGCATGTTTCTTGCATGCAATTAGCCTGTGTCAGGAATGTTATAATGTGTTTCCTGGATTCAGCTCAATCTTAAGCCTGGTTGTCTTCAATTTTTCAGGTCTGCTCTCCAGGAGAATTGCATTCATGGACATACCCCAACACATCTGCAGATAAGTGTTGAGGAACTAGACACCGGACTGTTTCTAAGGGCAGGCTCCTGTTATTCAGTTTCAGTAATGCAAGTGTTTTAAGGCACAAGTACAAAATTCAAGTACAAAGCAGCAGGACACCCAAGTACGTAATGTTGGAACAATTAGACGCATGTGCCTGACATGTGCCGGACACATGTGCTGTGCAGAAGTCCCAAAGCAGTTCTGCAAAGTGTATGCTTTTGGATTTTCCTCCTTTTTATTCTGACATTGGAAGTGGTCCTAAGACTTGTGAATTCTTGCTGCCTTCCCTTGTACAACTACAAAGAGTTATTGTTATCCATCACATCACCAGAGTAAAAAGCAGGGGTGGCCAAATTGTGGTCTTCCAGATGTTGTCAGACTCCAACTTTCATCAGCCCCAGCCAACATAGCCAAGGATTGGTAATTATGGACAGTGGAATCTGGAAACAGATCAGTCATTCTGGAGTCAAGGAATAGCATGGATGATATACATTCAAGTGGCCTCCTTTTACACTCCTCTATGGCTGCCTTTTTCCTGAAGAACATAGGTAACATTTGCAATTGACCGTACTTTATTTCTCCAAAGCAGTGCTTCTCAAACATGGGTCCCCAGCTGTTGCTGGATTACAACTCCCATCATCCCTGACCACTGCTCCTGCCAGCTAGGGATGATGGGAGTTGTAGTCCAACAACAGCTGGAGACCCAAGTTTGAGAAACATTGCTCTAAAATACATCCCATCTCATAGCAAAAAATAAAATAATATAGTAAAAACCAACCATACAGTAAAAAATATTCTAAGTATCTGTACTGATTTTCAATACTGATGTGCCAAATTACACTTGCAGAGACTCACACCTGCAGTATATTGAAACTTGATAGTCTGGCAGTGCTGGTAGTGAATTGCCTAGGCTCCTAAGCTTTGCAAAAGCCTTTTCTTTAAGTGTAAGGTAAAGGGACCCCTGACCATTAGGTCCAGTCGTGACCGACTCTGGGGTTGCAGTGCTCATCTCGCTTTATTGGCCAAGGGAGATGGCGTACAGCTTCCAGGTCATGTGGCCAGCAGGACCAAGCCGCTTCTGGCGAACCAGAGCAGTGCACGGAAACACCGTTTACCTTCCCACCGTTTACCTATTTATCTACTTGCACTTTGACGTGCTTTCGAACTGCTAGGTTGGCAGGAGCAGGGACCGAGCAATGGTTGCGGGGATTTGAACCACCGACCTTCTGATCGGCAAGTCCTAGGCTCTGTGGTTTAACCTACAGCGCCACCCGCATCCCTTCCTTAAGTGTACTAAATGCCAAAAAAGGAAACCAAGAAGAACACCTATATAAGTGTGAGGTACACAGACATATATGGAAACCTTCCAGCTAAATTGAGTCAGTTCTGGAATGTTTGATGCTCAGCCATAACATGCAGTCAGGTGTGGGGCAGATTAATAAGGCACTCTGGATTTTCATATGGCTTAAACTCCCCCACAAAATTGATTGGCATTCCCATTCAAATGGTGCGTGTGCACTGCATCATGTGATCGATTTTGCATGGTGGGGCTTCCCTGGGCCCCCACAATATTTTATTCAAGTTGGCACCCCTGTGTAGAGGGTTCCATAGACAATATTAAGCACCCCCTTCTCCCTCCAAATCTCTTCCCCAAACCCACCTTCATGAAATCTCTGACCGAACCCCTCAGTTATCGCCTTCTAAGGTGAAACAAAGCCTAAGTATGAAGAAGTAAACAAAATGCACATGCCTGCTTCATGTTCCACTAATCTTTCTATTGCCTGCTCTCCTTGGAGCAAGCAGAAGTCTTGTTCCTTGGTAAAGTATCATGGACTGCAATACAAATTACAAACCATAAAAAGCAGTGGCTATTAAAGACTGCAAGTGGGAGCTAGGTAAAGGTAAAGGTACCCCTGCCCGTACGGGCCAGTCTTGACAGACTCTGGGGTTGTGCGCCCATCTCACTTAAGAGGCCAGGGGCCAGCGCTGTCCGGAGACACTTCCGGGTCACGTGGCCAGCATGACATCGCTGCTCTGGCGAGCCAGAGCCGCACACGGAAACGCCGTTTACCTTCCCGCTGGTAAGCGGTCCCTATTTATCTACTTGCACCCGGAGGTGCTTTCGAACTGCTAGGTTGGCAGGCGCTGGGACCGAGCAGCGGGAGCGCACCCCGCCGCAGGGATTCGAACCACCGACCTTTCGATCGGCAAGCCCTAGGCGCTGAGGCTTTAACCCACAGCGCCACCTGCGTCCCTCCGCAAGTGGGAGCTACAACAGTGCAAAGTGCTCCCATTCAGTGTTCTAGCTAGCTATGCTCTCCTTCCCAAAATTCCACTCCATTCTCTCTCCTCCCTAGTTTGCTGTTCCATCTCCCAAAGAACCAATCAGCTATTTGAGGCCACTGAGCATGGCTAGTTCTCATTGGGGGCTTGCTAGTGTTTCCACAGGCACCCTTAGTGTTCACCCGCCCACCCACCAAGAATTGCTTAAAGGTAAAGGGACCCCTGACCATTAGGTCCAGTCGTGACCGACTATGGGGTTGCAGTGTTCATCTCGCTTTACTGGCAGAGGGAGCCGGCGTACAGCCTCCGGGTCATGTGGCCAGCATGACTAAGCCGCTTCTGGCGAACCAGAGCAGCGCACGGAAACACCGTTTACCTTCCCGCCGGAGTGGTACCTATTTATCTACTTGCACTTTGAGGTGCTTTTGAACTGCTAGGTTGGCAGGAGGTGGGACCAAACAATGGGAGCTCACCCCATCGCGGGGATTCGAACCGCCAACCTTCTGATCGGCAAACCCTAGGCTCTGTGGTTTAACCCACAGTGCCACCCATGTCCCATAAGAATTGCTTATATTTCTGCAAATCTTGGGGTTCCAACAAGCCTCTTATATACGGACAGTGTCGTTACAGCAATTTAAGTATCCACGCTCACCTTCAAACTTTGGAAATAGGGGGAATTATTTTTATTATCCCTTCCAGCTTTACATTTGATAGATCTTTGCTCAGTTGTTTTGATGAATTTTAATGGATAATTCTTTGGTTACAACGTGTGCAGACTGTTTCTAGGGTATGTCAATGTGAGAGTCAATTTGCCAAATGCAAATTGGCATCTTTCTGAAATTATTCTTGGGAGGTGTGTGTGTGGGGAAAATCTTATTCTCAGGAGTGGACACACGGAATTGCAGCACAGAGGCACCCACCCACCCAGAAAATCAGCTTAAACACCAGAACCCACTATCCACATTTGCAGAAACATAGAATCAAAAGCACACATAACAAAATAAGATGCAAGGCTGGCTGGCTGATCTTTACAAAGTATTTTCTGCAGGGACGAAACCGCATAATATATTCAAGATGTCAGGGGTTAGCCGTAGTGCACGTGAACCATGCTGTGAATGCCTCACCTTTTACTTTTACTGCTGTAATTAGATTACAAAGTTTTTATTGCCATTTTAAATTCTTCCTTTATAGGTTGCTACCCAGCTATGGGCTGTTTTTTTTCATCACACTTGGAGCTCAGCGTATTTAATTTTTGCTCCTACAATGCTGGATTAACTCTGAAGGATTGTTGAAGTCACAAGTCAGTCACCCTTGCCCTCCTAATGGGATCTCACTGCTAGTACATGACCCTGAAGTGTAATATATACAATCAGCTATATTTATTGGTGGTGGGAGTAAGGAGGGAAGTGGGAGCAGCTGGATTGCATAAACATCGAGACCATTTGTCCTGCCTACAGTAGCCATGACATGTTTAGACTAGTGCGACACAGTCCAGCAAAACCTTCTTTCCACTAGTGGTGTATGATGAACTGATAAGGAGATGATACCTAGGAGGACAAAAAAGGTTATGAGAAAGGATACCATGGGCTTAAGGGGTAGAAAATTAGTTTCCAGATTGTA
Source organism: Podarcis cretensis (assembly GCF_951804945.1). NCBI lineage: Eukaryota > Metazoa > Chordata > Lepidosauria > Squamata > Lacertidae > Podarcis > Podarcis cretensis. The sequence continues at coordinate 114,292,254 of NC_137172.1, read as the reverse complement.
AAAAGTGGGGATGGAGGTTTGAGGAGAAACTCAAATGTAAACCTCAAGGCTTCAACATCTAGCCTAACTTTTCTGTTTTCCCCCTCATAACCTCCACCTCTGACTAGCTTGGCAGGAGAGTTCTAGACAACTTGAAAATTTGCAAACTATTTTGTGACAATTTGGGTTAGTCCTAATAAAGGTATTTCCCAGCTGTGGATTTTGGAGAGTGCCCCCTCCCTGTGCTTTATGGCTGCCTTTATTTTTTATGTAAACAAGGGCATGTCAAAGAGATTCTGGAACTCTGCAAATCAGGAACTGGAGAAAAAGCAGCATTTTTACTTCCTGTTGTCGCAAACTATTCCACTTGGATGTATACATATTCCAGTCGGGTCAACAAGAATGGCTGCTTGCTAAAAACAACAACAACACTGCCCTGGAGTTCAGACAGTGGACAGCCTTAACCTGCAACTCCAAAAAATAAAAATATCCAAGAAGACAAATTCAAAATATACTGAGCGGCAATGCTTAGCATTATAAATATGTATCAAATCAAATCCATTTATTGTGAGGACCATGCCTGTGCACAAAAATCAACACTAAATATGTATAAAATGGACACCAGAGGTTTTCAGGCATTATGACAAGCAGAAGTTGTCTTTTGTACTAGAGCTTTAGGTTCAAGGCAAATTGGTTTCCAGCAAGTATATATTGCATATCCTGATCATATACCTGACCGATACATGTTTGCACCAACATAGTGCTACCTGAAACAAGATAATGTTCTACTCTGACAACAAGATGACCTGTTAATGGATTTGGACTATAGCTTTTATGGAAGCTTCTTAAAGCAGGGGTGAGAAGCTGTAAGCTGTCCAATTGTTGCTGGAACCTATAAATGGGTCAACATGCATCTACAATCTGGGCAGGAGAGGAATCAATAGTTACACCTTAACAGGCCAAGAGAAGATAAACAACTTGTGTCCATTTCCTGCATACTTCGTAATTCTATCTCACTGTATAAGCACCCTAGTGAATCAGTGGGGAAAGCCCTAGGTTTTTTTTTTAGCTTAATGTGTTTGGTACCCCAATCATGGGAAGCAGGTGGCACTGTGGGTTAAACCACAGAGCCTAGGACTTGCCAATCAGAAGGTCGGCGGTTCGAATCCCTGCGACGGCGTGAGCGCCCGTTGCTCGGTCCCTGCTCCTGCCAACCTATCAGTTCGAAAGCACTTAAAAGTGCAAGTAGATAAATAGGTACTGCTCTGGTGGGAAGGTAAACAGCGTTTCCGTGCGCTGCTCTGGTTTCGCCAGAAGCTGCTTAGTCATGCTGGCCACATGACCCGGAAAGCTGTACGCCGGCTCCCTCGGCCAATAAAGCGAGATGAGCGCCGCAACCCCAGAGTTGGTCACGACTGGACCTAAAGGTCAGAGGTCCCTTTACCTCTACCTTTACCCCAATCATATTTATTTATCAAGGATTTAGGAGACCAAGCAGCTGCAAAATCTAAAAAGAATTGTAGTGCAGATGTGATTATGAAAATGTCCTCAAATGCTCAATTAGAGAGCGCTGTGAGCTCCTCTCATAGTCAGGGTCTGGATCTGCCAGTGACTCATGGACACTGGCTTCTGGAGAAAACGAGACACGTTCCTTTGTCTGAACAGAACCTTCCCATCTGGAATGTGTGGTGATTAAGATAAAGAATTTCACATGGCCACAGAATAACCGAGAGTCCTGGGCTTGTAAAATACGCCATTTCCTCCATTAATTGTGTCCACGTGGAGTTGTAACCAAGTAGCTGGAACAAATAAACCTGAAGCAATATTGTTTCCCTCTAAAAAACATTTCACTTTAATTTCTCTAAGAGGTTTGAACCCATTAAAAATAGACCATCTCCCACGGGAGCTTTTGCTCACCTTCCCGATCACATCACCTTAGCTATGCATGCTGCAAAGCTTATCCACAGCAGGGAGTATATATTAGTCTATTAAATGCTTACCATTAAACCTCAGGGTGACCTGAGCTCCTGAAAGCAGCTAACCTATTGGTACAACAGCAGTAGGCCTACCTGCCCCTCCTATGAAACAAAGGTTACCCTCGTGTAAGAAAAGAAAGCAGGTGAAGGGGAAATTCAGTACCAAACCAGAGCTAAGGCCACAGTCACACCATTTATTTAAAGCACTTTTGTTTGTTTGTTTAGTCATTTAGTCGTGTCCGACTCTTCGTGACCCCATGGACCAGAGCATGCCAGGCACTTCTGTCTTCCACTGCCTCCCGCAGTTTGGTCAAACTCATGCTGGTAGCTTCGAGAACACTGTCCAACCATCTCGTCCTCCGTCGTCCCCTTCTCCTTGTGCCCTCCATCTTTCCCAAAATCAGTGTCTTTTCCAGTGAGACTTCTCTTCTCATGAGGTGGCCAAAGTATTGGAGCCTCAGCTTCAGGATCTGTCCTTCCAGTGAGCACTCAGGGCTGATTTCCTTCAGAATGGATAGGTTTGATCTTCTTGCAGTCCATGGTACTCCCAAGAGTCTCCTCCAGCACCATAATTCAAAAGCATCAATTCTTCGGCGATCAGCCTTCTTTATGGTCCAGCTCTCACTTCCATACATCACTACTGGGAAAACCCTAGCTTTAACTATACGGACTAGGGTACCACTTTAAACAATCATGTCTTTTCTCCCAAGAATTTTGAGAGCTGTACTTTGTTAAAGGTGCCGAGAGTTGTTAGGAGACCCCCATTTCCCCCACATAGCTCCAGTTCCTGGACTGGTTTAACAATCCCTCTTCACAGGGAATCTGGGAATGGTAGCTTTGTGAGGGGAATAGGGGTCTCTCCCGCGATAACTCTCAGCAGCATTAGCAAAATGCAGCTCCCAGAATTCTTTAGGAGGTAAGCCATGATGGTTTAAAGGGGGCATCATAGTGCTTTAAATGTATGGTTATGAATGTTTCCTTAAGGTCAGTGAGAAAGAGGAGGATTGGTTTGAGAAGATATTGAATTATTGGAGTAGGTTTGAACAATTTGGGGTTATTAAAATGTTAAAAGTTAAACAAACCTTGTAGAAGGAGGAGTATAAAGGTATATAGTGGTGTACATATGGTTGATTTGAATACGTTATTATTGAATATGTATATTATTGAATATTGTATACCCAATGTATCAGCCGCCTGGGGGTTTCACTATTTGTGTTTTAGTGGTTGGTAAAAAATAAAAAATAAAATATTTTTTAAAATGTATGTTTCCTTAAATCTCAGTGCAATGATTGAATCAGACATTCGGTGTTACGCTGACCCAATCCCACCCCTTTATATCCCATTCTCTCCCCACATGAAGAAATAAAGAAGAAAAATGGACTGTCATAAATTGATGAGCAGCAGGACACAGCTCAACCATAAGCAAATGCCTTGCATGCAACAACTGACCAGGTTCAGCCCCTGGTACTTCCCAATTGCAGAATGTTAAGCAGCAAAGATCTCCTCTGAAGACCCTTTGGAGATATTGGAAATCAGAGTACACAGAGGAGCAGGTTAGATGGACCAACCGTCACAGCCAAGATGGAAACAACATATGTTCAAGTGATGCTCAGCTCAACCTTCTATTCAGCTTTTTATTCTACAATTTTTTTTAAACCCTTGTTATTTCAGAAACATTAATATTAACAGTAATGAACCAGTATCAAACTGTGGAGTACCACTGTGTTTTTCTGCTTCTCTGTTATGGCGATGACTGCTCATCTGTAATAACAATTTCCTTTCTGTTCAGTTATGGGAAAAGCTACTGAAAGACATTAACTCTTCTGTGAAGGAATAAGGAAGAGTAAAAAGGAGCATACTGTGCCCATAAAACTCCTTCATATGGCCCTCTGAACATTTTTCACTCCTCCCCTGTGCTCAGTCATGAAGCCGATGCCAATGTTTCTGGGCAGTCCACCAGAACCGTTGTGGAAATTGTCCCAGCCAAAAGGACGTAGAAGAATTCTCTCCCCCCCCCCCCCAGCACTAGGTCGCTGCCATTATTTTCCTGGTTTTAGTGTTCAGGTCATCACATCTGGAAAAATCCTAGCTTCACCAGAGAAATGATCCTTACCTCAATGAGAACTGATATGCTGCCTTGTAAGTTAAGATCAGAATTTATATATTACAGTCACAATATCTCATTGTAGCCTACAGGCCAAAGGTTTCCTTCCCAACAATGGCTGAAGAAAAAAGAACACGAGGAAGAAAGTCGCTGAGGGGAAGATCACAAGGAGGAAATGGATAAATCTGGAGGCAGTGAGAAATTTTACTTTCTTGGACTCCATGATCACTGCAGATGGTGAGAACAGTCACGAAATTAAAAGACGCCTGCTTCTTGGGAGAAAAGCAATGACAAACCTAGACAGCATTTTAAAAAGCAGACACATCACCTTCCCTTCTTTCTAGTTACAGCTTCATCTTCATGGGTTTCTGATGCCAACTGTACAGTGGTACCTTGGTTTAAAAACAGCCCTGTTTACAAACAATTCAGTTTACGAACTCTACAACCGGAAGCAGTGCCCTGTTTTGCGAACTTTTTTTTTAAAAAAATGTTTAATCGTTTTTTCGATACAAACATCAACCGCAAAAGACACATACAACAAAAACCATAATAACAATAATAACACAATTTGGCAATTCAGATTTGAATACACTGATATACCTATGACTACACCTTTTTAAACAATATCTTCCCACTTCTCTCTTCTCCCCCTACTTCCCACCACTATCTGGCTTATCGCTTAAATATTCGTTCCAGATTTCTTCATATTTATCCATTCTTATTTTGCGTTGAAATGCAATTCGTTCATATGTAACTAGTCTGTCCATATTTTCAATCCATGTGCTCAATGGAATCTTTTTGCAGCTCTTCCAATTCATCAAAAAAAGTTTTTTTTGCTTCTAATATAGCACGGTACATCCATTCTTTTTGACCCCTTGAAATCTCCCACGTTTCCGGAATATAATTTAGAATTAAATTCAGTTCCCCTAAATAACAATTTTTTTTTTATTACTCTTGCTATACATATCCTCACCTCGCGCTAAAATGATCTTATCATTGGGCAGTTAATCAACATATGTACTAAGTTCACATTTTTTACTCCCACATCTCCAGCAGTTGTCTGCACTTCTTATTTTCTTCTGGTATTGTTTTGCTGAGTCCATCCTGATTTGTGAACTTTACCTTGGTCTAAGAACAGAATCTGAGGAGGCCTCATTAGGGAAAGCGCGCCTCAGTTTAAGAACGATTTCAATTTAGGAGTGGACTTCCGGAACGGATTAAGTTTGTAAACCGAGGTACCACTTCTGTTCAACTATTTCTTGCTGTCTGATTTCTGTGACCATTCACTGAACTTCCTGGTCACACCTTGTATTTTAATGCATCCATCTCCAACGTGATGTCCTCCAAATGTTTGGGACTCCACCCCCAGCAGTCCCAGCTAGTGTGTTGTGGGCCAGGCTCTTCTAAAGAGAGGCTGCTGCAATGCAATCAGAAGTATTTCTTAGAAGGTTCTTCCTTAGAAAGATCTCCAAAAAATAAATATCCATTCACAGGAAAGGGCACAAACTTTATACATTTCCAAAACCACACAAACTGCTTTCCAGACTTCATTAAAGATTTGTTGTTATTACGGCCATTACAGAGCCCTTGTCATGAAAGGGCACAGCAACCATTAGCTAATCTCTACAGCAAGCTACAATAGGAAAGTGCTCATAGTTCCCTACTTCAGAGAGTAAAGCAAGGTTGAAATCCCCACTTAAGGCCACAGGAAATTATCTCTCTATTCAATTACAGTTCGGGACTTTGTTCTTAGTCAGTGGCTCTCAAACTGTAGGTCACATACTTCTCCTGAAACAAATCTGAAGGTATTTCCACGGTCCCACAACCCAGCCCTAAATAAATGCCCAGTTGTGCATTTGATGAACAACATCCGCTAAATACGTACTTTCCCACAAAATTGCAGTATTGCTTTTGCAAGTAAGAGATGGAGCTGATGTGGTCAATTGCAACTAGGATTCTAGATTAGAAGACTTCTGCCTGCCATGCTTGCTTTCTATGTACAGAACCATTTTTTTTTTTTTAATGGCTAGGCTTTAAACATTTCTGAACTGAATTACTGGCAACCTGACTACTGAAGAGTCCCTATATCAAAACAGTACCATGATAGTTTGGGTAAGCACATGCAATGTCGCGAGTTGTAAGAACTTCAGATATGTCTAAATAACCAAGTGTGTTGCTTTGATGAATGCTTGCTAGAGATCTTCGCAATATTTTGTTTAGATAATCAGTGTAGCATAAGCTTCCGGAGGTCATAGGTGCTTGGAGCAAGGAATTGCAATTGCCAGTAAGAAAGGGAAAGAACTCTTGAAATTCCTTAGCATCTTTTGCAGTTGCACAGGAAGGTCTCATGGCCAAGTTCAAAAACATATAGGAAAGCTAATCTATTGCCAAATTTTGAGTGGTACCAGCTAACTCAAAAATTAAGTGCGGTTGGGAGATCAGGCTGGGGTGCAAAGTTCAGTGATACTCCATGGTGGACATAAACCAATAATTGAATCATATTGTATTGCATAACCTTATGTGGCTTAGATGGGTGGAAGCAGTACATTTGGGAAATAAAAGATGGTGAATATGACTGACATGGCATCCTCTGTTCGAATGCCAATTAGGGGGAGAAATCCCATCCTAGGATGTGAATGTGTGTGTGTATTAAATGTAATAGCGTTCTTTTCCATAACAAGGTATACCTTTGAAATAAATGTATTAAGCATGTGTTAAACATTTCAGGTGTTTACTGGATCTTTAAGGCAAATGATCCTTAATCCTCACTGGCCACAGAACTGTTATAATTATTAAGAATTATTAATTAGCAAAAATCAGGGATAAAGGCCCGTATTTATCCTTCAAAGTGCAGGACTGTTTGTTTGTTTGTTTGTTTGTGTATGAATGTATGTGTGTGTGTTTATCTGTAGATTACAGGATGAAATCTACATGATATTCTAATGCTAGAATATCATCCTGTAAAAACAGAACTCAAAATGGCATTTCTCCAGCCAGGAAAGAGCAATACAAACAGGAAGAAACATGCGCTGAGAAATTGATCCTTTTTTTTTTTTTTGAACCAAGTTTAAATGGAATAATTAAATTTACCATAATCAGTAAAATGTGTGACTCAGATTTATTGGAGCAGCTATTTCCCATTGCATAATTTCCCTTGTGGACTTTCAGTTTTAATTTAAAAAAGGGTGAACACATAGTTTTATATATGCCAGCATGTGTGTGAGGTTAAAGAAAGCATAAGACTACAGGGGAAATCAAAGCCTGACACAAAACACAAGGACTGGGTATGTTCTGCAACCATAATAAAATCACAGAGCACTCTGAGGAGCAAGCTGAATCACAGGAACAGTAATAAGGTAATCCAAGCCACTCAGAGGTTCAAATTCAGTGCAAACTGGGGACAACCTCTAGAGGTGGATTGTCACTGGCTGATGCTACCATATACCCAGTGGCATAGCATAGGTTTCCGGTGCCTGGGGTAAGGCAAGTGTTGCACCCCCCCCCAGGACTGGACAGCTAGGGTGGGGGCTCGTGCAAGGGGGTGCATGTGAAGGGTGAACGGAGCCTGCTTCTAACAGGCTCCTTGCCCGCTGTCTCTGTCCATCTGCCCACTAGACCAACCCACCGGCCACCATGACTCAGCTGCCAGGGCGCCTGTTGTGGGGGGCGCCTGGTTGCATGGTCCTTGCAAAATATGTGCCCTCTCATGCAATGTTCTGCAAATACATTAGGGGCGGGGAATCTGTGGCCCTCCAGATGTTGTTGGGCTCCTACTCCCCAAATCCTTGACCACTGACTTTGCTGGGCAACATCTGGGAGCCTGCAGTTTCCCCACCCTGATATATGCCCTGGAGCCACAGCTGGGATAGGATGCCAACCCGGTTGTCAGCAGTGGGTATCATCTGGAAGCACACATTTAAAGCAGGGTTAGGGAACCAATGGCTCTCCAGATGTTCTTGCACTCCAGCTCCAATCTGCCCAGGGCAGAAGGGTCTGTGGTCAGGGGTGATGGGAGTTGTAGTCCAGCAACATCTGTGGAGTGACCCTTGATAGAGGCAGCCACACTAGGGAGGATTCCCCCACAGCTGTGCAGTGGGGAGGAGGGTTTGTCCCTGGGGTCTGCTTAATCCCCTCCTCCATATCTGAGATCTGAGTGATAATCATGGGCTGGGACTTCCTGTCAAGTCCTGCTATGCCCTTCTTTCATAAGCAGATTTTAAATTAAAACATTCTTCTCTCACAGTCACCTTGCCATATATTTATATTTATATTTATTTATTATCATCATCAAAGTTTGGACCTGGGATTTTCCCTTCCTTTTGTCCTTTCTCTTCTTTCTAAGATCAGATTAACTCTTTTGCATTGCTATATAGTTCAGACATCTCAGACATAATCATTGCTTTATTTTTGAGGTGGGGGTGCCCACCTTGGTGGCATCAGTATCATGCTCTAACCAACTGAGCTATCCAGGCTGTTGAAAGCAAAAGAGAAGTATTGTTGGGGTCTTGTAATGGAATGGTAAGTGACATATTCTCAGAGTCCTGTAATGATTTCATGCTCTTTATTGCATCTTGCAAAACAGTGATTTGATTGCCCCCCAAACCTCAGGCTTTTATATACATTATTTACACAAGGAGTCCCATCTGATTGGCTGATTCTGCTTTCCTCCTGGAGCCCAATTGGTCTTTTCCTGCAGGCCAATCAGTTGTTGCATTCTACGATGCTACCAGCCTAATAGGCTGGTTAACTTCCTCCTGGAGCCTGATTGGTCTTCTCCTGCAAGCCAATCAGTTGTTGCATTCTAGGATCCTACTTGCCTATTGTTCTAGGATCCAAGCTTAGTACATAACAGTAAGGGGACCAGCAAGTGGGGTTATGATCTGAGCAAGAGTTTGATATTGACTGCTGGGTTGAAGGCTGAAGTCAAACACTGGAGACAGTCCTAGGTTACTTGATTGCTATACTTTGGCCTGCTCACTGTTTAGGTGTTTTGTTTTTCTGCTTTATATTGTTTGGATGACTGACTCGCTGTATTTATTTTACTTCTGTTGGGGGTTTCAAAGCATGCATTGCTATTTAAAGGTAATCCCTTAAAGATTTAAAGATTTAAAGGCAATACCTTAAACTGGGTTAGATGATCTGTTCTAGTCAATTAATGAATATTAGTCATCTACCCGGAATTAAGATTGCTGGAAGAAATATCAACAACCTCAGATATGCAGATGACACAACCTTGATGGCAGAAAGTGAGGAGGAATTAAAGAACCTTTTATTGAGGGTGAAAGAGGAGAGCGCAAAATATGGTCTGAAGTTCAACATCAAAAAAACGAAGATCATGGCCGCTGGTCCCATCACCTCCTGGCAAATCAAAAGGGAAGAAATGGAGGCAGTGAGAGATTTTACTTTCTTGGGCTCCATGATCACTGCAGATGGTGACAGCAGTCACGAAATTAAAAGACGCCTGCTTCTTGGGATGAAAGCAATGACAAACCTAGACAGCATCTTAAAAAGTAGAGACATCACCTTGCCAACAAAGGTCCGTATAGTAAAAGCTATGGTTTTCCCAGTAGTGATGTATGGAAGTGAGAGCTGGACCATAAAGAAGGCTGATCGCCGAAGAATTGATCCTTTTGAATTATGGTGCTGGAGGAGACTCTTGAGAGTCCCATGAACTGCAAGAAGATCAAACCTCTCCATTCTGAAGGAAATCAGCCCTGAGTGCTCACTGGAAGGACAGATTGTGAAGCTGAGGCTCCAGTACTTTGGCTACCTCATGAAAAGAGAAGACTCCCTGGAAAAGACCCTGATGTTGGGAAAGATGGAGGGCACAAGGAGAAGGGGACGGCAGAGGATGAGATGGTTGGATAGTGTCTTCGAAGCTACAAACATGAGTCTGACCAAACTGTGGGAAGCAGTGGAAGACAGAAGTGCCTGGCATGCTCTGGTCCATGGGGTCACGAAGAGTCGGACACGACTAAACGACTAAACAACGACAAAAGTCATCTACCCATTGCCTTAAACATCATGATAATTATCATGTTATCATTAATATTGTTCACCCTTCCATACCCTCCAACATCTCTCCGATCAAAATAGGGACATCCTATTCTACATCAGGAAGCTTCTCCCGTGTTTGATCTCACTGCACACATATACATAATATACACATATACATCTATCGCCTTGAGTCAATTGCAACCTCTCAGGGTTGTTGTAAAGGAAAAATGTGCAAGGGGAGGGATCGTGTACGAAACCTTCAACAAATAAATGCAATAAAATAAAATTTTGAGCTGTAAATTGCCTTGAGTCCCTTTCCAGGGAAAAGGCAGGATTAAATTAGTAGTAGTAGTAGTAGTAGTAGTAATAATAATAATAATAATAATAATAATAATAGTAATAAAATAGTAATAATAGTAATAATAGTAATAATAGTAATAATAATGTGAGAATGATCAGGAACATACCAGAGAGTAAACACTATTGAACTCTGTGGGACTCACTTCTGAGTAAAAATGCTTAGGATTGCAGTGTAAGGCTGCACAGTCTTTACCCAGTTACCTGGGAGTAAGCTCCATTGAATATAGTGGGACTTACTTCTCAGGAGACAGCGTAAGGCTCATTTTACACTGAAGGAATAAGCACTCCATGGTTGGCTGCTGAAGCATTGCAATCAACGAATTTGAAGTGGATTGGTGACATTTTCCTTCAAAATTATAGGAACGGCTTCCTAAGCCAGCTTCACCATTTCCTTCATTTGGTGCAGGAATTTTATTTTCCGTATAAACAGGATTCCATTTTTGCATCTACACGCACGCGCACACACACACACACACACCACTTTTAATTGTTCTCCGAGACGTGTAGGGGAGGAAAAAGAAAAAAGGGGTTATTCCGGGATCAAATCAGAAACTGGGACAGCTTCTGTAATTCTGGGACTGTCCCTGGAAAATAGGGACAGTATACACTTGTCACATTGCTTTCATGTTGCAGGACTCAAGATAGCTGTATTATTTCAATCCATTTTTGATGCAGCTCCATTAGTCTGCAGCTTTAACCATGACCTTGGATAGTGGAACTGCTACACTAAATTTAACTAAATTCTGGAGAAACTGATTTCTAGGTTGTGAAATATCCTCCACCCACCCTGCTTTATCCTCCCATACTATATTTTTGTACACTGAATCTAGTATGTTACGAGAACTGTTTATAGCCCAGTTGTGGTTGAATGTATTACAGTCCAAGTTGAAGAGGTCTTAAGGACAATTTGTCCATTGCCCTCGACCCATCTGGGTGGATGTTTCCTTCTTGGATTAATTTGTACCACGCTGTTCCTTCACTTGACCACATTCTAGCCTCACCGATTTCCCTCCATGGCAGCTACAGTGACATCTGTTTACTTACTTGGGAACTCATGGAACTGATATATTGGCGCTAGTCACAAATTAGTAGAATTCTTTCCAGATGCAGATGTCTTTAAGTATTCAAACAACAAGCCAAAAATCACTAAACTGTTTTGGCTATTTTGTCTCTTTGCTGGTATCTCTCTCAGATGATGTAAACACAATTACCGGGGCAATGACCAGAACACTTAAGACATGTTGCTGAAGTTTAGCCTGGGGTGGAAGGGATCAAGTTGACAGCTCCCTTTACAGAGCCCAAGCCAAATCCTGACAGCCCATAAAGGAAAGTAAAAGAAAAATTGACTGATGTTAAAAGCAAGCAGGTGTTTCTTTCAGTCAGCTCCGAGTCAAGCCAAGAGGCTTTCTGAACTTTGGTTGGCACAGAATATACAAGGGTGCTTCCAGATTTTACAGATGGCAAGATCCCAAGCAGCAAGTGCTCTTTCCTGTTATGTTTTTCAAGGACCAATACAGATGCTCAGCTCTATTGTATGTTCTCATCAGAAGAGGGTAAAAATTAAGCAAGTTGCAGGCTGCCCATTTTCTCCAATATAAAAGATAAAGGGACCCGTGACCATTAGGTCCAGTCGTGGCCGACTCTGGGGTTGCAGCACTCATCTCGCTTTATCGGCCGAGGGAGCTGGCATACAGCTTCCGGGTCATGTGGCCAGCATGACTAAGTCGCTTCTGGTGAACCAGAGCAGCACACGGAAATGCCGTTTACCTTCCCGCCAGAGTGGTACCTATTTATCTACTTGCACTTTGACGTGCTTTTGAACTGCTAGGTGGGCAGGAGCAGGGACTAAGGAACAGGACCTCAGCCTGTTGTGGGGATTCGAACCGCCAACCTTCTGATTGGCAAGTCCTAGGCTCTGTGGTTTAACCCACAGCGCCACCCGCGTCCCGTTCTCCAATGTAAGCCGCCCCAAATTATTGGTCTTCAAACATCTTTTCACACAATCATGAAGCTGAAACAATTCAGTAATGAAGCTGGACTAAGACCATGTACCCATTACCATTTACTCTGCATCCAGTGTGCTCCCACCACTGGTTTGCGAAGACATGCGCACATGCGTTAGCCAGAGTCCATATCTACCGTGTATCTGTTCTGTCATCTCTCATGAAATACTGCATTTGATGCATTTCCTTCCAAACCAGCTTCAATCTGAATTGAGTAAAAGACCTAATTGGCTGCATTTTAAGTGGTGATGCACACCCAGCTTAAGGCTTTGCCCTACAGTAGGCATCAGTCAGTAGGACGTGGGTGGCACTGTGGGTTAAACCACAGAGCCTAGGACGTGCCGATCAGAAGGTCGGCGGTTCGAATCCCCATGACAGGGTGAGCTCCCGTTGCTCGGTCCCTGCTCCTGCAAACGCAGCAGTTCGAAAGCACGTCAAAGTGCAAGTAGATAAATAGGTACCGCTCCTGCGGGAAGGTAAACGGCATTTCCGTGTGCTGCTCTGGTTCACCAGAAGCGGCTTAGTCCTGCTGACCACATGACCCGGAAGCTGTACGCCGGATCCCTCGGCCAATAAAGCGAGATGAGCACCGCAACCCCAGAGTCGGTCACGACTGGACCTAATGGTCAGGGGTCCCTTTATCTTTACCTAAGCATCAGTCAAGCTTTGATTTGTCACTATGAGACACAAGATTCAACCACAATATGCCTACACCATTTGCTGCATTGCAGAATGCCATACAGAACTACCTCCCCAAAGCCTACGCTTGTGAGGACGCTATGGTGATAGGAAATGTTGCTTGCTTGCATCCATTCATCCTTTCAGCTTTGCTGAAACAGTGGGCACGGAGCCAATGTGCTCATGGTGAAGCAGATGTTTGACTGCCTTGCAGCTGTGAAACTAGGCCACGTTTACTATGCCATTGCTCAGTCCACTTTCTTGCCATCTTTTCGCAATGGTGTTGTCATCTTGGGATTGAGTTTAGAGTTATGTTTCTGGGATTGCAATCGTTATGACCACACATTTGCTCAAAAACCACATTTTCACACCACTTGGATAAGAGAAGGAGTCTAGTCCATGCTGTGCGCCTATTTTGCATCAGCCAGGGAATTCCAAGCTTCAACATCAGCTGTGATCCAGTGCTCTGTCATTAATCTCAAACAAATCCCACTTTCCCAGGCATGAACCAGCATTGCCAATTAGTTGAAAGGGCACTAGGCCAATTCATACAAGACATAAGCAATCTGTACTTTGTGCATGAACAAATTTGTTAGACCCGCCCTCCAAAACACACACACACACACAGAGAGAGAGAGAGAGAGAGAGAGAAGTAGAAAAATCCAGAGGGGCTGTTCTGGCAGCTGCAGGAAATCGCAAAATGAAAACTCACAGGTACTACCATCTATTTATTGGCAAACTATGTGCCATACATTTTTCGAGCTGCTGCTGTTCCTCACGGACAGAGCAACATATGGGAAAACATTTCACCCCAAATTCATTTATTTATTTCACAAGGGTTTCTATGCTGCTTTAGTCAACCAAACCCTCTAAGCAGTTTACAATAAAGCAACAGAAAAATATTCATTAAATTACAGGTAGAATCAATTAAAAACAAATTTACCTTACATTTGTCAAAATGCTGTGCAATCACTGTATCAAGAGTGTAGTCTTCCTCATCCCAGCAAACCATTTCACAAAGCTTGGAGTGAATATGGGTAACAGTTTGTCCCAGTGCTTTTTTCGGGGGGGGGGGGTACAGGGGTACGCATACCCCTAAACATTTCATGAATCTAAGTTTGGCCTCATTGAGGGGCAGTATTTCAATACTAGTAGGAAAATGAGAATACACCTAAACATTTTTTTTAATAGAAAAAAAAACCATTGGTTTGCCCAATACCTCAGTAGCTTTAGAATAAATGTTGGCTAGGACCAGTACTGGTGTAAGAAAATTCTACTGAAATCTAGACATCTCTAGCGAATTTCCTGAACTCACCTACCAGACACAGTGGAGCCATTTTTCAGTACTTTCCCTTCATACTTAGCTCCTGGCCACAGAGATAACACCATTTCCTTGTCACCTAATTAAAGGGGAAACCCCACATTACACATGTCTTGTTCATTTTTGAGCACCAGGGAGAAAATGTTGTCTACATGGGTGTATCCAGGAAGCAAGGAGAGCAGTCTCCAAGCAGCGCTGATGTGTAATTGAAACCAGCTCAAACAATGCTGGGCATCTAGTAAATGCATTCTGTTCTCAAGTTGCTATTAGTGAGATGAGGCTATCTTTGCAATAACATCGAATGGAAAACTCAAAGGTCATGATCTAATATGAGAACATAAACACAGTTTTACATGCGTATATAAAAAAATATATCTATGAGCAAAAGGGACATCTGCAGGAAAAGACAGAACCAAATTCCTCCCCCCGCTCCCCGCACTGCCATTTTGGGATTTGTGGTCCGAAGTAAAGGAGGTTGGCAGGAGTCCCCCTTATTACGTTTTCATTTAATGAAATCATGCGGCTGTAAATCAAATAGGAATAGGAATAACCAAAGTCACCACATCCTCCAAGAAAGCTCATATTGACTCTTGACTAGAACTGCTTCAGTGATGAATTATCAGTTGTCAAGTATAAAAAGGTCACCCACACTTGTCCAGCTTTTCCTTAGCCACAAACTTCCTCAATTCCAAAATCTAATCTAATGCCAGCTGGAAAACGATAATTTCATTCTACAAATCATGGCTAAACCCCCCCCCCCAACACCTACTTCTTTTGCTAAAATACCTGCACATTATCTAAAACTAGTTGTGCTTATTAAGAAAGGTTCTGGCTGCTGACAAACATAAGGAAAGGAAAGGCACTCGTCCCAAACACTTGTTGTAAATGAGTACAGCAAAGAACCATGGGGGAAATGCGGCAAGATACACTGCTTGGAGTCCGATTAATTCACCCATTAAAGACTGCATTAAAGACTGATTAAAAGGAGGTCCACTTGATGTCCAATATTCATCAGTTTAAAAGACCAGTAGCTAACTGGGGAAGTGTTCATGATTCCCCAGCATGTTCCCCATGACATAATGGGGGTGTGAGCATGTGGAGAAAGGATTAGAAGCTGAGGAGCTTCTGACAGGGAACTGACATCGGAGCCAGGAGTGGAGGCAGAGCTCCCAAGCGATGCCGGAGAAGGGCCAAGCAGGGAGAGAGGGAACTCTTCGGCTGGGGAAGGAAATCAGCGTAACACCAGGGATAAAGGGGGGCGGTCGGGGGGAATCGGAGAGGGGTCTCCAGGAGAGCACTGGTCCTCCTCTGCCCACACCCACCCTGTGCAGAAGACTTCCGCGCAGGGAAAGTAGGCGTAGACTTGGCGTCAAAGAGCTTTTGTGCTGGAAGAAGTTTAAGAAACGCCCACTGACGGATTCTGCTAGCGACTGAACAGCCACGAAGTGAAGGGCTGTCCAGGCAGGAAAGGTTTAACCAGGCTACCTAGCCAGGAGTGGTGGCAACTTACGCACGAGCAACCCCCATACATTCATTACAGCTTCCCTCACTTCTCCCAGCATGGATGGGTGTGTCATAGGAGACAATAGGGGCAGGGACAGTCCAGGATATAGTAAAAATGCACCACAGCCTCAAAGTAGAGCAGGAACGGAGGACCTCAGACCCATGGGATGGATGAAGTACTCTCTCTGCTGGGAGCTGGGACTTTCTATCTCACCAGCTGTACTTTGCACCTTCCTTGAGTGCAAAGGAATCAAAAACGCTCAAGGGAGACAAAGCACAACACCACATGGCATTGTTAGGCTCTCTCTTTTGGTGTGTATTCTAGGAATTGTCTTGAATGCATAATGATGGAGTGGGGGTTGCCAAAAAATCTCCCACCCCACCAGCCCTCCTGGAGAGCTTCAAAATCTCGTGGGTGGATTGTATGGGTGTTTTTGCTCTGGCAACACCCCAAGGAATGGCTTTGATTGACTGGCTAAGTCAGGTGAAGGTAGCTGATGGGTTATGGAATTCCCCTCCATACAAAGACAGGCTCCAGACCTATGAGCGGATGAGACCAATAGTGGGTCCAATGGTCAAGAAGGTGGTTTCTGCCTGTGCTGTACAGGGACAGATGGAGCTTGACAACCAGGCAAGGTAGCCCATTTAGGAGAAGGAGAACTCTGATGCTAAACCTCCACTGATTTGTGGCTATACTCATCTGTGAGAAAGACTTCAGGAGTATACCTCGAGGAAAAATCCATACCAGTTGCCTTGCAGGAAATCTTTAGGAGAAGACAAGGCTAAGGGGTAAAACTTACAAATGGCAGATGAAGATGATGGACTTTTCGGAGCTAGCCGACCTGATCGGAAGAGTCCGCGATCAGAATGAGGAGGCGTATCAAGAAGAATGGAAGAAATTTAATGACTATTTAGTTAAATACATCAAGTTAAATTAATTGGGAAAAGCTTGCAATTACCAGTTAGGCCTAGGACTTAAATAAGAAATGTGAGGAATTACTATGTTTAATGCTGAATTGGGAAGAATGACTGATGTTAAGTGATTAAGTTAAGATTTTAAGAACTTTGATTTGGAAAACCGTTAAAATGATATTCACTGAAATCCAACTAAGGGGATACGAGGAAGTCACTTAACAATGTCAAGAAGATTAGTTCTAATAAGATTATCTTCCCGCCGGAGTGGTACCTATTTATCTACTTGCACTTGACATGCTTTCAAACTGCTAGGTGGGCAGGAGCTGGGACTGGACAACGGGAGTTCACCTAGTCGCGGGGATTCAAACCGCCGACCTTCTGATTGGGAAGCCCTAGGCTCTGGTTTGGACCACAGTGCCTCTAGTCTAAAACCCTGCTTCCCACAGGAACTAAAGAGATGCCCCTGGAAAGCCCATAAATGAGATATGAAAGCATTAGAGCTCTTCTGCTATTGGATCCAAGCAACTGATATGCATACCAAACTTCCTTTCCTACCTGGGGGTAACATTACTAGAGACTGAGACTCCAATACTTTGGCCACCTCATGAGAAGAGAAGACTCCCTGGAAAGGGGACGACAGAGGACGAGATGGCTGGATAGTGTTCACGAAGCTACCAGCATGAGTTTGACTAAACTGCGGGAAAGTACTGGAGCGTCAGCTTCAGGATCTGTCCTTCCAGTGAGCACTCAGGGCTGATTTCCTTAAGAATAGATAGGTTTGATCTTCTTGTGGTCCATGGGACTCTCAATAGTCTCTTCCAGCACCATAATTCAAAAGCATCAATTCTTTGGCGATCAGCCTTCTTTATGGTCCAGCTCTCACTTCCATACATCACTACTGGGAAAACCATAGCTTTAACTATACGGACCTTTGTTGGCAAAGTGATGTCTCTGCTTTTTAAGATGCTGCCTAGGTTTGTCATTGCTTTTCTTCCAAGAAGCAGGCGTCTTTTAATTTCGTGACTGCTGTCACCATCTGCAGTGATCATGGAGCCCAAGAAAGTAAAATCTCTCACTGCCTCCATTTCTTCCCTTTCTATTTGCCAGGAGGTGATGGGACCAGTGGCCATGATCTTAGTTTTCTTGATGCTGAACTTCAGACCATATTTTGCGCTCTCCTCTTTCACCCTCATTAAGAGGTTCTTTAATTCCTTCTCACTTTCTGCTTTCAAAGTTGTGTCATCTGCATATCTGAGGTTGTTGATATTTCTTCCAGCAATATTAATTCTGGCTTGGGATTCATCCAGTCCAGCCTTTTAGCTTCCCTTAGTTCCAACCAAGTGTTACCATTTTTGTCATTTTGATTAAGCATTTTGCCAGGAAAAATGAAGCAACATAAGAAGTGCAAGGACACATGTAGTGCGACAGTGAAAATCTAACTTTTGCCTGTGTCCCTCACACCCTGCCCCTTCCACTAAAGGTGGGTTTAAAAATAGCTGGGGATTTATGTGCGCCTCAAACCAAACCTGAAAAGTACAAACTCAACACCTTATTTGTGTTGGCTTAGTGAGTGCCAGATTTATTAGCAATTTTTTCAATTTGTTGGTCACTTCACTTTTTCTTCTTCTTCTTCTCCTCCTCCTGAATATACCCCACCTATTTGATGACAGGACCGGGCAAAACCATCTGTACAAACAAAGCCTGGAGGGGGGAAAAAGTACCTAAAGCCTAGCCAACAGCTGTATGTCTGCTGCAGCAAAGATGTATGACAAAAGATTTCCACTGCTAGCTGTAAAACCACCAAATTCTAATTTGTCATACAAGTTAAGTCTGTTATTTATTATTTGCAGTGCAAGAGAACTCCTAGGAACTACCCAAGGTATGATTGTGTGAGGAAACTGACCCACATGACCTTTGCTCTTGGGCAAATTTGGCCACACGTTGCCCTCACAGAAACTTAATCACACACGTTTTTGTGTGTGCCGTGTACTTGTGCACAGATACCCTCTGAGGTTCAGCTGTTATAAACAGGGATGCTCGAGTGTTTTGGAACATCCCTAATCTCAGACCAAGGACTACACACCTGAGCCACACACACCTTCTGCCTATCCCAGTAGGTATCATCAGAAGCTCATCTCAGGCCTGCTATAGACTATGCTCCAGACTGTGCAGCTTTCTGAAAGCAAGCTTAAAGTTAAAGAGGTACTGGATAAAAGAAACCAGTGGTGTGTGGCGGAATTTTTCATAGGGGAAGAGTTAGGGACAGAAGTGCCAGCTTGCAGTGGTCGACACATGTGCGATATTGCAACGTCCTGATGCTGTGTGCATGAGGATCACACCTCCCTCCCTAAGCTGTGCAGAAGTTTCCTAGGCTTTGGGTAGGAGGCACCAGGGGAACATTTAGGAGACTAGCCTGGTCCCCCTAGTCCACTGACTGCACACCACTGAACAAACTGTCCTGTAGTGTGTCATCAACAGTTGAAAATAAGCCTCACTGTCTGAGAAATGGCCGGCATCAAATAGTGCCTCAGTACATACATACATTTGCCTGCAAATGCGTAAGAATGCATAAGAACCAATATACACTCACTACGCTTCTTGAGATCTTGGGGTGGAGTGGGAGCTAAAAGCTGAAGAATGGCAACTCTAGTATTCCACACACTCCCAGGGTGTGGCTGGTGTGGCTGCTGTCACATGCTGACAGCTTCTAGGAGCCACAGGTGAGAGCTGAGTACAGGGTGGGGACCAAATGTGGACCAGCTACCCTAGAAGGAGTACGATGTGTGTCCCCCCCCCAAATAAATAAATGACCACCTTCAAAATCAGACTGAAGCTGAGCAACATTTTTATCACTGAGGGGTCAGCAACCTTTTTCAGCCGTGGGCTGGTCCACCGTCCCTCAGACCAGATGTGGTGGGCCGGAATATATTTTGAAAAAATAATAATGAACAAATTCCTATGACCCACACATAACCCAGAGATGCATTTTAAATAAAAGGACACAGTATGTAAAAACATACTGATTCCTGGACCGTCCGATGGCCAGATGGAGAAGGCGATTGGGCCGCATCTGGGCCATGGGCCTTAGGTTGCCTACCCCGGTTATAAGCAAAGAAACAGCAACAACATCACAGTGAGCAACAGTTATTTCACCTTCTGGGGATTCCAGACGGGGTTTCAGCAACCCCGACCATTCCAATGAACACAGAAAATATTGAAAACAACCAGCCAACCCAAGAAATAAGGCTTCTATATTCTTACTTGCTGTCACCACAGCCAATAAAATGGGCCTATCTGGAGGAAAGACCTAACTCATCCCATACAATGGTAAACCAACTGCACATACCGAAATATTGTACCTCCATTGCACACGCCACCCAATTAAAGTTGGCTGCCTGCTACACACTCAATAGAGAGGCACTTCTGCATTATTCAGCAGCAACTTCAGTACAGTGGTACCTCAGGTTAAGTACTTAATTCATTCTGGAGGTCCGTTCTTAACCGGAAACTGTTCTTAACCTGAAGCACCACTTTAGCTAATGGGGCCTCCTGCTGCCACTGCGCCACCGCTACACGATTTCTGTTCTCATCCTGAAGCAAAGTTCTTAACCTGAGGTAATATTTCTGGGTTAGTGGAGTCTGTAACCTGAAGCGTATGTAACCTGAAGTGTATGTAACCTGAGGTACCACTGTATACCAGCGGCCTCCTTCTGAGTAGAAATTAATTTTGTTGTCTCGTCTTTCACCACTCCTGGGGAATTTATGTGGTCTTTTCCTGGATAGCTTCCCTCCTAAGAAAGGAACTTTTACAGCTATTTGGCAGGAATTGATTTAGAAATTCGAAGTTTGAAGAAAGACGCGTGAAAAGCAGGAAGCGGCGCTGGACATGCTGTCATCGTTAGAGCTTGCGTTCCAACCCTATAAGTCAACTGAAGCCGTTGAAAAGGATTCCTCTGAACATCGTCCCCCTTACAATTCTGGGGTCAGCAGGAACCTATTTCAGCAGGCTCTAATGTGCAGTTTCTCAGCTCCTGCAATCCTGCCCCCACCCCCTGCTATATTTTGTGTCTTCTTTTTTTTTGAGCCAATCAGATCACCAGATCAGGGATAGTCAAACAGGAAAAAAAAACCCCTTACCTGTAAATTTCCCAGTCATTAAACACGGGGAAGAATTTGCAGGGATGAGGAACCTGTGACTAGTAGGGTGACACTGGACATCAAAGATAATATGCCACACCTAGCTTTTATTTTCCAGAAACAATAAAGTTGTACTTGGAATGGGTTTCAGTGAAGCAGCTGGGAGTTTCAACCATCATAAATAGGAAATTGCAAGCTTTTATTACTTTTCCAAGGATCACAAAGGAAAAAGTAAGAGCAGGTGGGGAAGGGGGAAAGAGTACAATTTTCCTTCACCTTTCACGAGTTCTCACATTACCTTTAAGATATCCTACCCCCCCCCTTTGGCTGAAGGTCCTTTGCCCTCTTCCCAATGTTTCATGGGGGGCAGGGGGCTTTATAGCTTTTCACAACTGCTTAGAAAACAGTTCAGAACTTAAAACCCATGATCACCTCTTCCTTCGCCTCCTGAATTTATTTTAATAGGCGACATTTGAGCTCGGGGGATTGTTTTAAATAACACTGCCGAGTCAAAATGGATCATTTTACTGCAAGCTCCCTTTGGGTCAAGGGCATCAGGCAAGACCCCCCTCACATTTTCATTAGCCACAGATCACATCTCCTTCACTGGTCCATCAATCTGTGCTGGGGCTCCTACATAACCCTTGTAGACTGACCGTGTGATTCATGCGGTGCCATATCAACAGCTACTCCTCCCTCCCAACGCCATCTCAGCCCATTGTTTATGTTTGCTTACATGTTCTCTGTTGTACCTCAACTCATAAATCAAACTTGGCTTATTTTTTTACAGACCCACTGAAAGCTTTAAGCCAGTTTCCACTGTTATGAAACACTCAAACTACTACACATCCTTTAACAGGTGGAAAATGTCTTAAGAGAATGTTGGCTTGGAATGTTTTTCTTACTCAAGACAAAGTAGTACTTATTTATGACTTAATCTAATTCCAAAACAAAGTAACAGTTCCCTGCCTTGAATTATCTCCTTATGATGTTACCTCACCGCCATATGGTTTTATGATTTAAAATGCAAATGGAATACTGAAACCATTTATAGCTATTAAGCTTATGTAACTGATTACAGTCAAACAATGTTCCTGGGGGTCTTTGTTTTCCAAAAGGGATCCATCTGAAAGATCCCTTTTCGCCTCCCCTTTCCCTAATAGGACAGCTTGCCAAGGGCTTCTCACAACCCAAAAGATGTTAAGGTTTGGCTGCTGCTTTGTGAAGAGCTGCTGAACTAATCAATCCTTAACGGTCCCAAAAATATTTTTAGTAACACGGGGCGCAACCCTCAACACATTTGTTCACGATTAAGCTCAAGTTTGAATGAGGAAATTTATAGAATGGCAGCATGTTCACATGCGGGGGATTCACAATCAATCTGTCACCAACATCGTAATATCAAAAGGATAAATATACGCAAGCCAGGTTGGAGAAGCTTCTGATGGGAATGAACTTGTCATGTCGTGAGTCATGTTTCCTCTGCATGTCAACATGGGAAAAGCTCTGCTGGGTTAGGTTACTGGAGGAGGGGGGCGGAAAGACCCCTTTTACATTTGAGAGGGCAGTTACACTTCTTGGGAATTGTGGTATTCAGACCCCTTGCCAGTATCTCCCCTCTCTCCCCTATTTTTAGACCATTTCTCCAAAAAGCTCAAAATGGCACAGATTATTTTTTTTAATAACAGAAAATTGCCAACCAATGCACACACAATGAAGCAGAACAATCAGCTGGCAACTCATCCATAAAAACAAAATAGTAGTGTTATGTACTGAGTTGAATAGGATCCAAAATGCAGCAGTCTGATTGGTCCTAGAACAATAGGATCCAGAATGCAGCAGTCTGATTGGTCCGCAGGAGCCACCCAATCCAACTCCAGGTGGAAGTGGATCCGCAACCTGATTGGCCTACAGGAGAATCCCAGATATAGCCAATCATGCGGGGCCCATTGTGTAAATAATGTATATAAAGCAGACATTTCGAGGGAACTTCCATTCCTCACTACTATGAGCTGAATAAAGAGCGTGAAATCCACACTCGACTCCGAGTATATTTCAAGCAGTGGCGTAGCGTGGGGGGTGCAGGGGGGGCCGGCCGCACCGGGCGCAACATCTGGAGGTTAGGGAAATCCACGGGTTAGGGGGCGCAAATCCATGGGTTAGGGGGCGCAAATCCATGGGTTAGGGGGCGCAAATTACTTGCCTTGCCCCGGGTGCTGATAACCCACGCTACGCCACTGATTTCAAGTAGTTTGCTCTGCTTGTCTCTGCACTGTTGTAAGAGCCTTGCTCTCCCTTGGAGTGGGGAACATCCCGTGATATCTGTTGTGGTGAGGTGCCCTGGATCTGAAAAGAATGAAGGCTCTAACTCCCTTAGGGAAATACTTTCTCCCATATTACACCTCTGATCAGGAGGCAGGAACATGCATCGTGGTACCCTTTCACAGAAGTGAGATTTGATTGGTGCCCAAGGCAAAGTGTTGTGCATAGCATACCCTCCAACGTTTCTCCAATGAAAACAGATGTCCTTTTCAATAGTAGTAGTAGTAGTAGTAATTATATTATTTATACCCTGTCCATCTGATTGGGTTGCCCCAGCCACTCTGGGAGGCTTCCAACATACGCATATAAAAACATAATAAAACATTAAATGTTACAAAACTTCTCTATACAGATGTCTTCTAAAGGTTGTATAGTTACTTATCTCCTTGACTTATGGGTCAACATTTTTCCAATGAAAATAGGGACATTCTGGGATCAGATCAGAAATCCAGGACTGTCCCTGGAAAACAGGGACATCTGGAGGGTCTGGTATAGTGGAATCTATACTCTGGAAATCGCTGCTGCGGGACCAACTCCAGGTTTGAGAGTACTCTTAGCAGACGACCTTTTGTTTTAATACATTTTTACAGCTTATATATATATATATATATATATATATATATATATATATATACATCATAGAATATTCATTATCTCTTATCCCCGGACTCCCCAGTCCATCTCTCCATGGCATTCTAGGGAGTCGTGTTGGCTGCATATTCTATTATTCCATCCATTTTCGTCTCAAATCTTCCTTTATTTAGCGTTATCGGCTGCTCATATGTTCACTCCTACTCGTAGGTTAAATGGACTATTATACCCTCTAAGATACGCTTCGAAGCACTTCCACTCATCTCTTATCCGTGACTCATCCTTATTTCTTCATTTCATGGTCATAGTTACTAATTCTGTGTATTCTATCAATTTATTCTGCCAGATTTCTTCCGTGGGCATCTCTTTTTCTTTCCATTTTTTTTTCACATATACCGTATTTTTTGCTCTATAAGACTCACTTTTTCCCTCCTAAAAAGTAAGGGGAAATGTGTGTTCATCTTATGGAGTGAATGCAGGCTGCGCAGCTATCCCAGAAGCCAGAACAGCAAGAGGGATCGCTGCTTTCGCTGTGCAGCGATCCCTCTTGCTGTTCTGGCTTCTGAGATTCAGAATTTTTTTTTCTTGTTTTCCTCCTCCAAAAACTAGGTGCGTCTTGTGGTCTGGTGCATCTTATAGAGCAAAAAATACGGTAGCACTCTGCGGCGGTTGCATATACAGTGGTGCCCCGCAAGACGAACACCTCACAAGACGGAAAACCCGCTAGACGAAAGGGTTTTCCATTTTGGAGGCACTTCGCAAAACAAATTTCCCTATGGGCTTGCTTCGCAAGACGAAAATGTATTGCGAGTTCCTGTGGGTTTTTCCCCCTTT
Organism: Podarcis cretensis; assembly: GCF_951804945.1. Classification (NCBI taxonomy): domain Eukaryota; kingdom Metazoa; phylum Chordata; class Lepidosauria; order Squamata; family Lacertidae; genus Podarcis; species Podarcis cretensis. The sequence goes on along the minus strand of NC_137172.1, from coordinate 114,267,534 downwards.
CCCCCCCTTTTCCTAAGCCGCTAAGCCGCTTATCAGCTGATCCACTGATAAGCCGCTTAACAGCTGATCGCTAAAAGCCGCTAAACCGCTAATAGCGCTAATCCGCTAAGCTGTCAATGGGCTTGCTTTGCAAGACAAAAAAACCGCTATACGAAGAGCCTCACGGAACGGATTAATTTCGTCTTGCGAGGCACCACTGTAATAAGAGATTGCAGCAGAGGACCCTTTGATGGGTCCTCCTCTCTCAAGTGCAAGCTGGCAAACTTACCTGGGCGACATTAGCAGCTCCCCAAGCAGCTCTGTCTAGCTGCCACTTAAATTTCCTAGAATCCCCCCAACAGAGTGTCACTCTGGGGAATTGGTAGAAATTAAAACGGCAAACAGATACAGCTGCCTGGCACAGCATGGAGTGCCAGTCCATTTTTTAAAAGGCCAGGGCAGGCATCAGAGTTGGGTCCAGGCACAGTGCTAGGGCCCTGGCAGCTGCCCAAGGATGCCAGGTGTTGCTGCTGGCCCTGCCAAGCTCAATAAGTACTGCCAGGTTCCTACTTTATCCTGCGTCCATCAACAGGTGAAGACTTTTCTGTTTTTAGGAGCCTTTTTCTAGCTACTGTTGCCGCTGTGTTTTTCATCCTAGGCTTTGTGAGCTACTACTGCTTTGTTTTGAATTAGCTGTGCGTCCTTGCCTTGGTTTTTAATGCCAGAAAGATTTATTTAATTCTTGGATTAGATTTCCCTTATTTGTGGCATACAACTGTTGCCACTATTCCATCCTTGTCTTTCTTGTGGCTCAGCTGGGGACTGACTGAACTGCCCGCAAAATTATGGAACACTGAACCTTGATATTGGTTAATTACTGCCAGTGCCAGATTTACATATAAGCTAAACAAGCTACAGCTTAGGGCCCCAGTCTCTTGGGGGCCCCCAAAAATTTTAAAGAAAAAAAATTGGATGCACATTTTCAAAATATAAGATAAAAAACAAATAAAATAAAACCTATATACAGCAACAGTGTTTTGTGTTGTGTAGGCTTCTATGATACCTATTAGGTCCATAAATTACCATATAGCATATATTCAACACAAAAAACAGTGACAATTTGTTGTTGACAAAGGACAGCTGGACATATAAAGGGCCCCATTACCTTCAGTAGCTTAGGGCCTCATCAAACCTAACCTGGCCCTGATTACAGCTGATACAGTAAGACAAGGCTAACATCTCAGAAACTTCCTCTCTACTAATTGCAATGCTCATCATAGAAAGCCACTCTTTTCGTGCACTTCAACAGAGCAGAGGATCAGATAAAACTGATTCTATTTGCTAAATGCCCATTCCAGGTATTGATAACAGTTCCTCTATCCTAAACAAAATCACATCAAAGCAAAGCCACAATCTTTCATATAATCTATGTATGAGTCCATGTGCTTGTTAGGGTTCCCATATTTTGAAGAGCAAAAAAAGAGGGCACATTTGCCAACTTCTACTTTTAACTATGAAGGTATGCGGATGGCACTGTGGGTTAAACCACAGAGCCTAGGACTTGCCGATCAGAAGGTCGGTGGTTCAAATCCCCGTGACGGGGTGAGTTCCCATTGCTGGGTCCCTGCTCCTGCCAACCTAGCAGTTCGAAAGCACATCAAAGTGCAAGTAGATAAATAGGTACCACTCTGGCGGGAAGGTAGACGGAGTTTCCGTGCGCTGCTCTGGTTTGCCTGAAGCAGCTTAGTCATGCTGGCCACATGACCCGGAAGCTGTACGCCGGCTCCCTCGGCCAATAAAGTGAGATGAGCGCCGCAACCCCAGAGTTGGCCACGACTGGACCTAATGGTCAGGGGTCCCTTTACCTTACACCATCTTTGGATATACATCAGAAACATTTTGCTTTAGATCAGTTTTATTACAGTCAAGTGATATATAAATATGCAGTGGTACCTCGGGTTACATACGCTTCAGGTTACATATGCTTCAGGTTACAGACTCCACTAACCCAGAAATAGTACCTCAGGTTAAGTACTTTGCTTCAGGATGAGAACAGAAATTGTGCTCTTGCGGCGTGGTGGCAGCAGGAGGCCCCATTAGCTAAAGTGGTGCTTCAGGTTAAGCACAGTTTCACGAATTAAGTACTTAACCCAAGGTACCACTGTATTGTTAAATTAAAAACAATAGAAAAATAAAGAGTGCATTTGCAACTAGCCTACAGATAGTAGCATTCTTCAGAACCAGGTTCAGATTTTTCAGGAGCGATCTGGTCACTGCTGCTGCTGCATCTTTCAAAGAGGCTTCCTCTTGCAAAGAGGAATTTACAACCTCCTAACCTAGCTTGGTAAACAAACACATTTTCAGTGACAACTTCTAAATCTGTCGGCATCTGCACTCATGCAGGGCAGAAACTCCTGCATGCTGTATTGTCAGAGGTGCAGTTCCCTTTCTATGTTGCAGGTACGTGCCAACATACTGAACCAAGTGTGTGGAAAAACTGCTGTGTCGGCATGCTTCTAATTATCCAAATTCCTTCAGGGTAAACAGCTGATCTCCCCTGGCAAAGATAATTTCAGCAGATTTGTACCCCTTTAGAACTTTCACTACATTTTTTAAAAATTTAGCTTAATCTGCTTTAATGGCACTCTCTTAATTAAACATAATTTACCACCTGACTAAATCAACTGTATCAGAAACTCATCTCTATGAAGAAGACTTCTCCTAATTTTTGACCCATTTAAAAGTAGAAGTTCCCCAACTTAAACTCCTCTCTACAGAAGGCTGGGATTCTACTATTCTACCCCACAGAATGAACATGCAAAAAGTATCAAACAGCAGAGAAATATCAACACATGATTACATTGGATTTACAAAAATTCACATAGTTTAAAACAGTTTCAGCAACTTGTCTGCCAAGCCAAAGCAATTACTAAAGAAATACGTCCATAGTATATTACCATGTGTACATTTTTTTCTACCACAAAACTCTCAAATTCATTTTGAGCGGGCTAGAATCATAGCCAAAAACATGCTTAATTGCTTGATCCCTTGATCTAAAGGAAAACAAGAAATGATACCTTTCCTTAGACAAAACAGATGATTCTTAATATGATTTATGGATCCAAAAATGAAACCTGACAAATCTTTCACCTGTGATATAATCATATCAATACAGCCAACTAATTGAAATGTAAAAACTCTATGGAGGTTTTGCTCTTTATGGAGAGAGCTTGACAAAATTGTTCAGAGAAACCTTCCGATACGGGCAATTACTTCTAGAGGCAAGCTTGAAAGGGCTATGAAAGATATGCCAAGACAAAAGATGATGTAAATCAGAATGCACCTTACACACACACACACACACACACACACACACACACACTTTCTGATCTTTGGTTTTGGTATATTTGTTTTAGTTACACTCAACTTTTCTCAAAAAAACCCCAATACTATTAAAAGACAATTCTGTCTCAAATTGTATTCCTAATGTAATCAGTTTTACTCTTGGAAGCCCAAGCAATAATTTTTACACATTTCAGTAGCCACAAAGCATCAGAACAGCATAAGTGCACCTTAAGAAGTCCTTCAGATTCCTTAAGTCCAAGTAAGCCTTCAAAAACAAGCCAAGCCAAATTTCCAGGTGTGAAATAATAGTTCAATCTATTAAACGAAGTGGAATTCCATTGGTAGTAACAACTTACAGTTATACAGTGGTACCCCGGGTTGCATACACTTCAGGTTACTGACGCTTCAGGTTACAGACTCCGCTAACCCAGAAATAGTACCTCGGGTTAAGAACTTTGCTTCAGGATGAGAACAGAAATCGTGTGGTGGCAGTGGGAGGCCCCATTAGCTAAAGTGATGCTTCAGGTTAAGAACAGCTTCAGGTTAAGAACGGACCTTCGGAATGAATTAAGTACTTAACCCAAGGTACCACTGTGCTTAAATGAATTAGTTGTATCACTTCCATACATAAACTGACAAAATCCCTTTTCAATTCAGAATTACCAACATGATCACATTTCAAAAACCAGGTTCATTCCTCCAAGCTATGTCAATCTAAGACAGAAGCACATGACCACATCTAATCCATAAACATTCATAAACACAATGTTATCCTCGCACTTCTTAGGTCCTGAACACAACCACTACAGTTTTAGTATGTGAAACCTCTGTACCCAGCATCTGAAAACTGACAAATACTTAAAGGTAAAGGTAAAGGTACCCCTGCCCGTACGGGCCAGTCATGTCCAACTCTAGGGTTGTGCGCCCATCTCACTTAAGAGGCCAGGGGCCAGCACTGTCCGGAGACACTTCCAGGTCACGTGGCCAGCGTGACTAAGCTGCTCTGGCGAGCCAGCACCAGCGCAGCACACGGAAACGCCGTTTACCTTCCCGCTATAAAGCGGTACCTATTTATCTACTTGCACTTAGGGGTGCTTTCGAACTGCTAGGTGGGCAGGAGCTGGGACCGAGCAACAGGAGCTCATCCCGCCGCGGGGATTCGAACCGCCGACCATGCGATCGGCAAGCCCTAGGCGCTGAGGTTTTTCCCACAGCGCCACCCGCGTCCCTGACAAATACTTACATCAGTTTAAATAGTACTAGATAGGAGCCTGTTTGACTTCCATATGCAATAGGACCTATAACCAGTTAACAACTTGAGGGCTTAAATTGTTAAACCTGCAAGTTTTCACCTCTGCATCTAAGAGCAGCTCCTGGAAGAGTCATACAGTGAGAAGTGGGGACACCACTCTAAGTCAGAGCCCCACAAAGCTGTTTGATTGTTTGTTTTACAAAAAAAAGCAAATTACATTGAGAGTCACAAATCAGTGTTAAGCAAAAACACCTCCTTAAATTCTTCACCTGATTTTTCAGACAGTGAAATTGGAAATGCCTCATCATAAAATATTTTCCAGGAGGAGAAATTCTCGAACCATTGTATGGGGATGAGTTTGTCCATCACCAGAGAGACGCGAACTTTTTCCTCTTTTTTTAAGTTGTTGCATATGCAAACAGTACTTTGCACACACACACACACACAATGCTCCAGACCTAGAACTGTTCTAGGGAAGAGGTGGTGTCAGTGGGGAATAACGGCTACTACACACAATGGCAGAGGATATTTTGCAAAACGGCTGTCTTTATTTGGGTGAGGTCGGTAGAGAAAATTCCCAGATTCCCCCACTCCCAGGGAGATTCTCTTCTAAGAAATTTCAACTCAAACTTTCTCCAAACATGAAACTCCAACACAACATGTCATTTGGCCTTCAGTTAGTGGTTTACGTAAAGTTAATGTTTCTGGCTCTTCATAAAGCCAAAATAAAGCTGTGCTTTAGAATTAGTTGCTTTCTCTAAAAGGGAGTTCTGCATATTGGCTACCTCCAGAACGGCTGCTGAAAGCAGCTGCCCGCCTGTTTATGAGAATGCTCTTATTTAATGTTCCAAGTTGCACGATTAGCTCATGCAAGAGCCCATTACCAAACGATACTTGTAAAAAGAGGTGAACTCACTCAGAACTTTCATCTCTTCAGAATGAAAACAGTGCTGTCAAGCTACTGGAAAGGAATTCGTTTTGAGTACCTGTATAGATAAACATTTTTCAGCAAGCCTTTCAGAATGGGAGGAGAACGTTTATTTATAGAGGCCTCCAGGGAGCCGTACCTCATCATTTTCATGTCAGTGGATCACTTATTAACAGTTACAGTGTGAGGTAAATGGATGTTTAGCCCAAATGAATTAAGGAGCTTGATGCTTAATGAATTCTTCTATTCATAGCGAAATGGACATTTGTAGAGAAGTCCTCCTCTTTGAAAAGCCAGCTGCTGCAATAACTGAACAGGTGTGTGCAGTCATCTGATGACGTCAGGCAGCATAATGGGAATTTAAAAGGTCTATTACAGATGGCTGTATAAAACCGTATCCAGGAGACACGAGAGCATCGGGAGGTAACTGCATACACAAAATGTTAAAAGGTCAGGGCTGCATTTTTGCTCCGAATCATCATCTACTGTTTGGATTCTGGCCTTAGAAAGGAATGCTAATGGGATGATGCACACAAATGCATAGTAAAAAGTGTGTGTGTGTGTGTGTGTGTGTGTGTGTGTGTGTGTGTTTATGCACAATAAATTCGTCCCATCTCCCGCCTACCTCCCTAGGCTTGATGTACAGCTTCTGAACATTCACACAATATAGAGGCACGATGTGTGAGCCAAGCAGATTAACTGAACTTGACAGAGGCAACAGTATATACCAAAGGATCTGTGGGGTCCTGAGTGCATTCAAGGGGGAAACCCACCAACCCATTGCCTTTAAGGTAAAGGTAAAGGGACCCCTGACTATTAGGTCCAGTTGTGGCTGACTCTGGGGTTGCGGCGCTCATCTCGCTGTATTGGCCGAGGGAGCCGGCATACAGCTTCCAGGTCATGTGGCCAGCGTGACTAAGCCGTTTCTGGCAAACCAGAGTAGCGCACGGAAACGCCGTTTACCTTCCCACCGGAGCGGTACCTATTTATCTACTTGCACTTTGACGTGTTTTCGAACTGCTAGGTTGGCAGGAGCAGGGACCGAGCAACGGGAGCTCACCCCGTCGCGGGGATTCGAACCGCCAACCTTCTGATTGGCAAGTCCTAGGCTCTGTGGTTTAACCCACAGCACCACCCGCATCCCTAACCCATTGACTTTACACTCTGTGTAATCTTAGGTTGTGCTGGCCAGGAGTTATGGGAGTTGTAGTCCACAACATCTGGATGGTACCAGTTTGGATAAGGCACCTATGGGCAAACCCAACCAGCTCTTATCCTCCAATGATACCCCAGATCTCTTACTGTCAATCCAGACAATAAACAGATTTATTGAGACAGAGCAAGTATTTATAACTGTATCTTTCCCCAAAATACCTATGTTACCTTTGGAATATAAATCTTTCTGCCACAGAGTGACACATCAGAAGAAGAAAAACCATTTTCTCTGGCAGGCAGTCATGCAACTCCAAGATGAATATTAAACATGTTGATTTTATCATAGTTGGTTGGAGCGGCAACACTCTTCGCTTAACAAAACAGACGGAAGTGCAAACTGACACCAATTCCCCCCCGAAGCAGTGTCTCTGCGACATCGTAATGTATAGGCAACCATTTTTCACACAAGACAATGTAAATAAGTCCAGCAATATTCATCTCCACAAATAAATCCCACAGAAAACAATGGCTCTCATAGTCTAGCCCTGTTTGTGTGCACTCGGAAATAAGTTTCGTGGAGTCAAGAAAAAGGAACTCCCAGGTTAAATGTGCGTATCACAGTAGCTCACATTTAACTGTACGGGTCAAAAACTTTTAAAAGAAATAAATGGTGTAATGCGCACCGTAACTAGGTGAATGCCATTTCAGATTTTTAAAGAAAAAATTGCACACACTACAAGGAGGATCTGTTTTCCAGGTGCCATAAATATTTGAAAAGTGCTTCCCTGCTACCCTTTCATTTTGTTACGTGTAGGTTTGGCTCCTCCAGCCGTAGCGGTGCTGAACTCAGAGCCCGAGAGCAACAGCTACAGAAAGCGACAAAGGGTCACTTGTAACAGGTGAGATGCAACGCTAATCTAAAACTCCTTTTGGAAATCACTGTTATTAGATGGATAACCATGGAAGTTCATAAATAAGGGGCCCTCACTGAAAGTGTTTCCATAGCTGCCACTCATCAGGAAAAGAGGGAGGTTACCTCATTCTCTCCAGCTCCCAAATATCCTTCGGTTAGTTTATACTAACCCAAGAAATTAATTAGCCAATATTCCATGGGAATTAATAACAAAGTCTCCATTTTTCCATCTTACAATTCCTCGGTGGATTTTGGTTTTCAACTTCCTTTAAGCCTGGTTCATTTTGATGTGTGGACAGACATTTCGTGTTTCCAGTGGGTTCGTTTCCACAGGTTCAAATATTCTATGTAGCAGATATTTTCCTGTGTACAAACGCTGTCAGACTTAAAAGGAGCAGTTGATTGATTAAACAGAGGCTTCGGTTGTAACTTAGCTTCAAGCCGACTCTGTTCTGCAGAACGATATGCATATGACGTTTTCATATTGAGAATTCTGCACAAGGGATCTAGGATTAAACTACTGTATACTGGCCACACTGTTTTCTAGGTCAACACCACTTTTTGCCTGTAGCTCTAAGGGGAACTGTCGTGCAAAGTTAGCAAGCAAGATTGAATGGCAAGGTCTGTTTCTGGCAAAGGATAGAGAACATTTCATCTTCAACTCTGCATGGGTTCCATAACAGATTAGATGTGAATAAGACTACATTCGTAATGGGGCTGTGATGAAATTTTGTGAGGCTCAATTATTGTTGCAAAAGTGCCCATTGTGTGTGTGTGTGTGTGTGTGTGTGTGTGAGAGAGAGAGAGAGAGAGAGAGAGAGAGAGAGAACTCACAACATTCCCCTATTTTTCATTATTGCACACATTTCCTGTTCTGACACCCTCAACTCCCATAAACAGCTTGATGAACTACTGCTTTGAGGGGCAGGGAAAATTACACACACACACACACACACACACACACAATTTTTGAGATAAAATACAGTAAGAATCAAACTAGCCTACAGAAAAGGAACATTTTTTTAAAAAAAGCAAAAAGACTTGTAAGTGCCATATTTATATCATATATATCCAGGCATTAGCCCTCATACAGAGAGTCAGGCTCTCCCATCTCCCACCTTTGACCATTCCCCTAAAAATAGCTCTGCCCCAGGCACTGGCGGGGGTTGTTACACTGCTGCCCTGCTCCCAAAGCTTTTTATAAATGTTTCCAATACAAAATAATAAAAATACAAAGGGAAATTGAAAAGAGAAAAGAGAGAAAGAACAAACAGTGCGAAGTTGAAAAGCTAAAAGGAGGAAAATCCAAGAAAGGAATTGTTATTTACTGAGTTGAATAGGATTCAGAATGCAGCAGTCTGATTGGTCCTAGAACAACGCAGCAGTATGACTGGTCTGCAGGAGCCACCCAATCTGGCTCCAAATGGAAGTGAATCCACAACCTGATTGGCCTACAGGAGAATTCCGGAATTAGCCAATCACATGCAGCCCATTGTGTAAATAATGTATATAAAGCAGATACTTTGAGGGGACATTCATTCCTCCTCACCACTATAAGTTGAATAAAGAGCATGAAATCCACTCTCGACTCTGAGTATATTTCAGAAATATGGAGGCAATGTTCTCGTGCTGTCCTGCCTTGCCCAACTGTGCTTGGAAATTCCCCTCCCCAGTAGCACTGGGAGACCTTCAGCTCTGTGTGTGCAGAGCTACCACACACAACATGGGTTTCATTCAAGGGGGCATTTTATGGGTCAATGGTGGGCAGGGCTCTGCTCTAGCAGTCCTCCGAACCAGTGCTTAGAGGAAAGGTCCCAATGAACACCCACACACCTCACTTGAAAGGATATGAATTGTTTGGACACCCTTCCCCCCCAATTCTCAAAATGCCCCATCCAATTCACCCACTGTGAAAGAAATGGCAAGGGAACAGGGGTTTTTTTGCTTGATTTTTTAATGTCATAAAATTGTCATTGTAATGAAAGATTAGTTTTCATCCACATTAACAGTCTGTAGGCTTTTGAAAGTGGTAACTGGCACATATGTGACCAGTGTATACAATTTATTAGGGGAATCCTCATCTTCATTGCGTTTTCTGGATAAACGCGCGCAGATACGGTAAGGAACATTCCTTACTCCTTTTGTCCAGACAGCCTTGTTCGAGCGGGTGTCAGTGCATACATCAGGAGTCCCCATCTCATAGCTGTCAACTGTCCCTTATTTGGCAGAAAAGTCCCTTATCCCAGCGCCGTGTCCCGCTGCTGTCCCTTACTGATGATGTCCCTTAAATTTCCTGGGTTTCAAAGGAAGCAGCTCCTCTCCCTCCCTCCCTCCCTGCCGGCCAGGGAGGAAGGAGGCTCCAACTGTGTTGCTTGGCTGCGTTGCTCACCCAATAAGGAGTCTGAGAACGACTGGGGGGTGGAGCTTGCATGCCTTGTGCCGAGCAAAGCAGCTGCGTTGCCTGGGGACTCGCCTTTGCTCAGCGCTTCCCAGTAGAGGGGTGATGGTGGTTTTCCTTGCTGCATCCCCTTTGCCGGGTTGCTGTGCTGTGGGAACCACCACCTGAGGCTTTGTTTGGCTGCTGGCTGGGCTTTCTGCCTCTGGCTCGGAGGGGCTCAGAAGTTGAACATACCTGTGCTCCTTGGAAAATCCCTTATTTTGGCTGCTGATCCCTTATTTTCGAGGCTGCTGGTCCCTTATTTTCAAATCTGTAAGTTGACAGCTATGCCCCACCTCCTTCACTGCAAATTTACAGATCTCCTTGAGAGCACGAAGAGCCCAGTTCTTGAAGCTCATGCCATGGATCCATTTGTGAAGGTTTATAGTATATTTCTGAGTAACCACCTTATTGATGGCTGATCGTCCTTTCTCCTTTTCACCACCTTTCTTTGCAGGAGCTATCCTGCTCAGGACCAGACCAGACGGAACAGGGTTCCCTCCCACCAGTCAGCCCTCGTTTCAACACATTGCTTTCTTGGTGGGTGGGTGTGTAACCCTTTGTTTCTGTCACGGTCTCAATCTGGATCAGGATAGGATGCATGAGGAGGAATGCTCCCATTGGTTCCTCAGGTCCCTTTCCTGGCAGCTTTTTACTTAACACAGCATGGTGACCTTCATCTGCTGCTGGACTCTTAACTCCCAGGAACCTTCACCAGAAAGGCCAATGGTCTGGGATGATGAGAGCTGTGGTCAATGCCAGGAGGGCCACAGCTTCCCCAAACATGAATAAAGGAAAACTGCTAGCTGTCTGAATGTAACCACGTCTAGATGGGTCTTTAAGAAGAGGAAGAAGAGTTTGGATTTGATATCCCGCTTTATCACTACCCAAAGGAGTCTCAAAGCAGCTAACGATCTCCTTTCCCTTCCTCCTCCACAACAAACACTCTGTGAGGTGAGTGGGGCTAAGAGACTTCAAAGACGTGTGACTACCCCAAGGTCAACCAGCAGCTGCATGTGGAGGAGCGGGGAAGCGAACCTGGTTCACCAGATTACAAGTCTACCGCTCTTAACCACTACACCACACTGGCTCTCTTTAGGCTTAAGCCAGGAGGGGTACTATTATAGTGCTTCCAGCTCAACTGTTGGTGGAGCATAATAGCACTTGTTGGCATAACAGCACTTGCTCTACACCAAGGTTTGAACAGTGAACCTTCTGCACAAAAAGCACACGCTCCATCACTGAACTATGGCCCCTCACCACAGCTTAAATCTCTTCTCACCTCTGTGGCACTTATCATTGTTTCCTATCTTGTGGTGCACACCCTGGAAAACAAAAGATTCAAATCCTAGAACATTTCTGCATATGAGAGTGGGACAACAAGGGATCCAATGCAGTGCAGAGTTTGAGGTGGTAGAGAAAGCCTAGCTGCCTAAAAGGAATGTTTTCTTGGATTGATGCTGCTACTTGAAGCGATTTTCCTAGCATCTGCAAAAAGACAAGAGGAGAGCTTTGCCCCAGTGTAATAGTGTAGGCCCTGTGCTGTACATTGCAGGACAACAGATATATTAGTCTAGTGGTTAGACTTTCTGCACCATGCTGTGAGCTATAAAATGCATAGCAGACAAAAACAGCAGTCACCTATTTTTCTACATTTCTCGTACAGCCAACTTTTAGTCTTTCTGTTAAAGGCTGCCAGTTTTAATAAGAACTTGACCAAGACCACAGTCATAGAAATGGGTTCTGTTTCATAATGGGAATTTAGGACTGTGATCACAATTAAATCAAATCCAGAATATCAGTTCTTTTGAAGCAGAAAGAATGAACTGAGAACTGCTTAAGAAAATAAGAAGAATCCTGCTGGATCAGATCAAACGCTATCGAGTCCTTCCCACAGTGGCCAAGCAGATTCCCAAGGAAAAGCTTAAAAGCTGAACAAGACATTTTATGGTATATTTAAGAGTAGACGTCTGTCTAAAGTTGTGGAAGGATATTGCCCCTTGGGGCTTAAGCCACAAATGTCCCATAAGCCACCACGTGTTCTATCAAAACAGGCTACAGTGAAATTAAGGGAACTATGAAGGGGCTATGAAGAGATTTTACTTGCTTGGGCTCCATGATCACTGCAGATGGTGACAGCAGTCAGAAAATTAAAAGACACCTGCTTCTTGGGACGAAAGCATCTTAAAAAACAGAGACAACAAAGGTCTGTATTTTCCCAGTAGTGATGTATGGAAGTGAGAGCTGAACCATAAAGAAGGCTGATCACCAAATAATTGATGCTTTTGAATTATGGTGCTGGAGGAGACTCTTGAGAGTCCCATGGACTGCAAAAAGATCAAACCTATCCATTCTTAAGGAAATCAGCCCTGAGTGCTCATTGGAAGGACAGATCCTGAAGCTGAGGCTCCAATACTTTGGCTACCTCATGAGAAGACTCCCTGGAAAAGACCCTGATGTTGGGAAAGATGGAGGACACAAGGAGAAGGGGACAACAGAGGACGAGATGGTTGGATAGTGTTCTCGAAGCTACCAGCATGAGTTTGACCAAACTGCGGGAGGCAGTGGAAGATAGGAGTGCCTGGCGTGCTCTGGTCCATGGGGTCACGAAGAGTCAGACACAACTAAACGACTAAACAACAACATGAAGGGGCACAGAAGTAGAAGACATTGCATTTCTTTCAGTCGTGCTCACTAAAAAGCAGTGCCGGCTTAACGTATAAGCTAAACAAGCTATAGCTTACGGCCCCACTCTCTTGGGCCCCCCCAAAAAATTTAAAGGAAAAAAACCTGGATGTACATTTCTAAAATATAATACAATTACTTTGATAAAATACATACTTTGTTACATGCAAATGGCTTTAGATACCTATTAGGTCCATAAATTACCATATTACCATTAATTTTATAATGAATGATTTTAGAGTGTTGTTTGTGCTGTACTTTTGTACTGTTTTATTGTTGTTAGCTGCCCTGAGCCCGGCTTCGGCTGGGGAGGGCGGGATATAAATAAAATTTATTATTATTATTATTATTATTATTATTATTATTATTATTATTATATAGGATACATTCAACACAAAAAAGCGACAATTTGTTGTTGACAAAGGACAGCTGGACACATAAAGGGCCCCATTACCTTCAGTAGCTTAGGGCCTCATCAAACCTAAATCCGGCCCTGCTCAAAAGGACGCTATGACATCTCACTGGAGAACAGGTTTGATTTGCTCTGGGATAGGAGAAGGTACTGTAAATGGTATTGCAACTCTTATACATAACATGTGCAATAGCTAAAATTAGCACAGTGTGACCTGAAAACAGGTACTGTGCCTGTTTACGTCTGTAGCAATGTAAAATTCAAAATCGTGCTATTTCAAAACCTAGCATCTTTTCTGGTATACGTCCATTGGTAAACAAAAGTCAGGCATGAACTCTAGATATCTAACCATCCTCCTCCACTGAAACTTCTTGAAGGGACTGCATAGCTTCCATTTGGCAATATGGATGAATAATGAGGATTCTATTCTGCCAAATTACACCGGGCACTAGCGCCTAATGCAAAAAAGACTTCCATCTATTTTCCTTGACCAAAGTACCTCTGGTGCCTTCTGAGAAAGCTCAGTAAAAAGGAGAATAAGACGATATTTGCTTACATAATAAACCAGAGGCCCAATCTCTGGCCACCAATCTGCATGACTATATAAGTAATGCCAAGTGTGAACCCACAAATGGCTAGCAATACTGCGCCTCCTCTGTTCTGTCTTCGGAAGGTACAAACAGCAGCTGCCTGTTTCCTCCAAGCAGCCATTCCCTGCACAATTCTCAGAAAATAGTTCTGCTAATGACATCTGCAGTGTCGTTCACGCTTTTAACAGCTGAGCTTGTATTCCTTTTTATCCTTCTTTCCTTTCCACAAGATTTGTCATTCAGCCATAAAGGATCTTCTGGGCTGAAAAGCTGCTGTCCAAGCGCCCTACCCAAGTACAATATTTTTAACAGAATTTGGAAACAATTGGTTTGGCCAATTCATCTGAAGCTTAGCAAAAATAAATAGTTCAGTGTCAAATGCTATTTTATGCTCTTATAGCTTAAGAATAAAAAACACAAACCCAAGTTATTTAGGTTCTTTGTTATCCCGCCATAATTTTATCTAAAACAATTTGCTGATTCCTAATAACAAACTTCTGCAAAGTTACACTATCACTTGGTGTAAAAACAGCAACATAGTCTGTGAGCCAAATCTTCTGCTACTATTAATCAACTTAATATACATCAGCTGGAGGAGTGTTGTATTATAGTTCAGATCTAGAAGGTCCCTTGCGTAAGGGGAAGGCACATCTGCTCATACAAGGTTCTTCCATCCATTTTCATTAATTGCCTTCTACAGTGGTCTGCTGTACTACATCCCATTTCAGAGATGGGGAATATTTCAGCCCAGAGGACAGACCCACTTTGATAGGCAAGCATGGCTGCTCAATATTCCCCACCTGGCATCGCTATGACAATCAGTGACTCCCAGCCAACCGAAGTTGAGAAGGACGCCTCAATCATCTGGAGGTACCTGCATCCCCCAGGGAAGTCTTTTCAGGAGGTACACGAAACTGCAGTGAAGTCAAAGGGTGAGGAAAGCCTAGTGTGATTTCTGCTAGCCTGTTCCTGGATCCAGGAACCAGGATTCCTGTTTCAGATACAAACCCCCAATATAGAGAAAGCTACTACAGGCTGTACATGCTCAGTAACAAATGATTAGTAGTTGGCACCAGTTGTCTCAATAGTCTGGAAAGTTTTCTTCCCTCTTCCACAGATACACACTCTACTACACATAACCTTGCCGCAGTCCTACCCTTCATTCTACCCATGTTCTGCAGAGCTAGGGGACTCCACTGTGCTGGATGAAATATGCTTAGATGATCAAGTGATGGTGTCAGGGGAAAAGTGAGACATGGACACCTCTGTCCCAACGCACAAATCAGTCCACCAGAAACGCAGAGCTGAGTGAAAAATTACTACCCCCAAATACATAGG
The DNA here is from genome assembly GCF_951804945.1 of Podarcis cretensis. Lineage (NCBI taxonomy): Eukaryota > Metazoa > Chordata > Lepidosauria > Squamata > Lacertidae > Podarcis > Podarcis cretensis. The sequence continues at coordinate 114,252,500 of NC_137172.1, read as the reverse complement.
TAACTTTTATGGGGGAGAGGGATTTCACTGTTTATTTTCAGGGGCAGGAAGCATTCTTCAAAAGGTCTGGGGGCTTTACTATGGTTCTTTACAAGAAAAACATTGACAGTTATTACCATCAGCTGCAACAGCAAGGCTACTTTGGGTGGCTTTCCCCCCAGCTCACCTCAAATGACCTGAAATGATGTCCAGGGCTTTCTGGTGAGAAATGGTGGCTTTCAAGAGGACCTTCCATCCTGATCCCCAAGCAGTGCTAAATATAGGCACTCCATAAAATAACATTAAAAAAGAGTGTCACATTGCTACTGCCAGCAATGATAAGCCCTGCCAAACTTTTCAAAGAATTTTTGCATGCTCAATTCTGGCCTAGAAGTTCTTACTTCATTCAGCTCGGATGCCAGGAAGCTTGGTGGTAGCGTCAGCACCCAACATCACAACTGAGAGCAGGAGGTTAAAGAAATTGGAGAAAATTTGTTCTGCATCACTAAGACAGGAATTTAATCAACCAATGGAGGATTTACCTTCTAAGGTGGGCACTTTCCAACCAACTTCATCCCTCCCCAGGCCCCTGGAGACCTCCCCTTGCGTTAGTGAACAATGATGTCCAACCATGTAGGTCTCTACATGTGCTGTCCGAATGCTCAGGGTACTATAATGAAATAAAATTGCAACAAGGAGCAAACTGGTATAGGCAATGAGCCATGGTCTGCTAGTGAGGTAGCCCAAACATAGTAGGCTCAATCAAATTTACATGAATGAGCTCCGGTTGCCCCAGACTATTTCCAGAAGCATTGAAACATCTCAACCTGCTTTGTATCATGTTCTAGAACATTGGGGAGCACCTGTCAATCACTGTAGCTTGTTTGATGGAGTAATGAACTAGATCAGGGTGGTCAGATTTTTTATACAGAGTGAGTACTTCAAAACAAAACCTGTGGCCTGTACTCCAGCTTGTCGTGTGGGCTGGAGGGGATGGGGAAGAAAGGCCAAAATTTGACACTCCCCCCCCCCAGCCCTCACCCATCATCTTCCCAATGCTGGGAAACTGCAAATTAGGATTTGGGAAAGAGGGAGGACTCTAGAACCCTGTCAGAGCCCTCATTCCTCCATCCCAAAGCCCAGTGCCTCACTCACTCAGCTTTGGGATGGCAGTGCCAGGGCTAGGGGGCATCAAATGTTGTTGCTGGGTGCTACCAAAAAGGCTTTGCATTGGACCACCCTGAGCTAGATGTTTAAGGCAACTTATTGCTCCTATGAGAGCTGCTACAGAACTGTTGTTCTACAATCTTTTTGCAGAACAGCAGCAGTTATTTTCTTCTCATAGTTCTTTGGACCCAACCCACTGAATGCTGATGTGCTTCTAACTTGTATTCTCTCCATTCATGGAACAAGATCTCTCATGAAGAGAATTGTCTTTCTTTAGTAGATTCTGAAAGTGCGGATACACTGTTCCACGAGAGTAGATTTTCCCAATTTGCACAGCTTTTGTGGAATTGCACCACACACAAACACACACCATGGGAAATTCAACAGGTTTTGCGAGGGAGGTGCAAGCCCAAAGGTCTCTGCTGAGCTGAAGAATTTGACAAAAATACGCAAATTTCAAGGAGAGATTTGGAAAAAGAAGAAAGTCATGATGTGTGCAGGTCTTTCGGGACTGGTGGTTTCAGGCATGAGGGGCAGCAAAGGAAAAATGATCTGCAGAACAGGAGATTATTAGTCAGAGGAGTGAAATGACAGGCATGTGGTGAAATTTTTCATTGGGGAACAATTAGGGCTAGAGGCACCAGCTTGTGAGGGCACAACATCCTGACATTGTGCAAGTGAGCATCGCACCTCCCTCCCTAAGCCAGGATGAAGCTTCATGGGTTTGGGGAGGTGGCGTCAGGGGAACATTTAGGAGACCAGCCCAGTTCCCCTAGTCCACTGACTGCACACCACTGAGCAGGGATATAATGAGAAACAAGGATACAAAAGAGAATGGCGGAAGACCATGGGGATTGCTAAAGGAAGGACAATGAGTTTGTGCTGGACATGGACTGGAAAAGGAAGTTAAGGAGGGCAACTGAGGAGGGGCCTCACACGGTCTGAATGAGGGTAAGTAAATGGTCGCTGAGCCCTCCCTCAGACAGAAGTGACAGACCTGAGGTGTGACCAAGGGAAGCTACATCCTTCTCCACCCCTATGTGACTATGGAGAATGAGTCAGAAACTGGAATGCAGACAGAAGCAGCAAATCAACCCACAGAATCCACAACTATGTAAAGAACATGGGTTCTTTGGGAGCTGTAGGCGAGGTCGGGGAGGAAAGCACACACAGAGAAGCAAGTGAGATGGCCACAAAACTACAGAACTGGGCCTTGTAGCTCACAGTCTGAAGTCAGAACATGGGGCACAACTGATCTACTTGATGAAAGATCAGAAACAAACGAACAGGGGTAAACATGTTTCATGCCCCTTATATGGTTAAAAATCTTGCAGTTACCAGCTTCACATTTTGAAGTACTGTTGGTAAGATATTTTGTAGCTCAGAATGTGGAAACAGTATTTGGGAGGTGGGGAGGGGAAATCACTCCTGGGCTGTCTTGGCCCAACCCTTCTCTTTACCAAAATACACATGGACATATATATATATATATATATATATATATATATATATATAATCAATGTAGTTGAGTCAAAGCCATCATGTGTGAACCTAGCAAGATGTGCTATAAATGTTTCCCTAGTATTCTCAAAGGAGCCCTTTCAACTTGGACTTCAGAGCAGGTAGACTTCCCAGAAAATATCGCAGTGAATGATTTTTTACATCACGGGGTCTCCACCTTCCTCCCCACTGCCTTCCTGTATTTTCTCCCCTTTTGAAGTAGAACAGTACCCTTTTTCAAAGCAGATTTGTGATGAAAATGAAGGGGGCTGTCAAATTCTGCCAAAAGGGATTTCTCTGCTTAAATTTCTGCTTACATTATTGACTCAAGTAAATTATCTTTTCATTAAATGCTTCCCCCCTCTTCTCTGCCTCCCCCCCCCCCTGGAACTGCTGCTGATAAATTACGCAATATTCCCAGGCTCCAGCCATGGACTGAGCTTCTACATTACTCTTTGCTAAAGGGATAAGGGATGCCAAGGAAAACTGACTTCCCGATGAAACAAAAATGGCATCACCAATGAAATAAAAGTGGTTTGGAGAGCACTAGCTTCATAGAACAATCATGGCACACTATCATGTATACAGTGGTGGGAAACCTCAAATGTGGACCTCTAGTCCTGTAGGTATGGCCCTTGAAGCTCTCTCCAGGCCACACCCCTCGCTGTCCCTGCTTCGTATTCTCAAGCGTTTCTGTTTGGCTAAACGCAGAACTCTTGCTTGCCTGGACAGAGGATACCTTGTGGTGTGGGTGACTATGTAGAAACTAGCCTGCTCAGTAAAAGGTAAAATTTACATTTATTGCTCCACCCACTTTTGCCTCTGGCTGCACCCACCAATGGCATACAGTCCTGAGATCAGTGGTATAGTGTAGGGAGGGCACTGCCCTGGGCGCAAAATTGTTAGGGGGCACAAAATTTCAACACCTGGTGCTGCCTCAATACAGTTGTGTTGCTGGGCTCTGTTGAAAATAGCTACTCCATGTGAACCAGGAAATGACCTCTCCAGACAATGGAACAGCTCTTCTTTTCTTATCTCTGCAACTGCCATCTCCTGGGTGACACAGACGCTGTAAGGCTGCTGAATGCACATGCATGTCTGTTTCCCTTCCTCTCACCACCACCCTCTGTGCTGCCTCGGGCACTGGCAACCTTGGCTATACCACTGCCTGGGATAACTGCCCAGAAGGAATGTGGCCTTTGGGCTGAAAAAGTATACATTGGAAGGGGAACCTAACGACAAACTCAGCTGCTGATTTATGATGGCAGTGTAGCCAAGGTGGGAAACAATAGAGTGGTATCACCATGGTCGGGGAAAACCCAAGGTTGGCAGAAGTGGGGGGGGGGGATCTTCACAAGAAAACTAAAGGAGGCAAAACAACAACACCCACAAAACACAAAAAGTCGGATGAGGACTGCGCATGGTCAGTGGCCATAGAACGTGAGTGCATCATGTGCCATCACTATCAGAAAATCCAAAAAACCATGGTTTGGACATTGTTCAGTCCTCAGAGGTCACTTTGCAACTGGGAAGGTAGGGGAAAGGGGAAACAGTCCACTGTTTGCTTTTATTATCTGGAAAGCAAACTATCATTAACATAACCCATGGTTTGGTGCCATGCCTGAATTAATTCACTATTACGATTACCTAATAATTCACCCCTCCAGTGTGAAATCCACTGATCGCTCAAGTGACGCATCCCACCAAGACTGGCATAGTATTCACTATCAGTTGGGATAGTGAGAACATATTTATGCCTGTTGAATCACTAAAACACATTGGAGAAGACAGTGGGATGGAAACCATATGTTGAACTCTGCAGCTTAGCCTAGCTCCTTTCCTTAGTCTACAGTAGATGAAGCAGAGTCTCAGAGGCTGCACTTGATAAGTTCCCTCTGTCTGCAGCCCACTGGAAAAAGCATGATGGAAGCAGGATACCCTAGGCATAGGTTTCCCTCCTCTTCAGATCTCCTCTGAGTGGCTATCGCAGGATTTGCAGGGTGTCGACAATTTGTTACAGGTATAGGGAATCAAAAGCTTTCCATCTCTCCTTACTGCCAAAAGAAGGATGTAGTGGAAACTCTTTATTCCCACTGCAGAGACCCGAGTACAGGAAGGAATGATCTGGTCCTTAGTCATTTCATAGGTATACATTGCAGTACACAACTAGTCCTTTATGCGAACTCAATGAAGTAGTAGCTGTTTTAAATCTAAAACAAAATATAAGCGAGTTTGATTGTGGTTTGAAAAGAAAACTGAAAGGAACCTATTGGAAAGAAAACAGATCTTGTACTGAATAGAGTCCTGTGCGGGATTAACACACAGTTTGTGATTCTGACTGCATACTAACTGCTTTGTTAGCTGGCAAGTGTGAAGCCCTGAAGAGTTTTGTTATTTCATTGTATGGTTTTCATGGTGTAAATTGACCTGGCTGAGCTAGCTTCAAAGAACCGTAAGGATGGATCAAATAGTTCTATCAAAATTCCCCCCCCCCTTTCTTTTTAAGCAAAAGAATGAAATAAGAGTTTCTTTACCATGAACACTTGAGGCTTAATAGGAAAAATAAAAGATTCCCATATTCCAGGTCATTCATACACACACACACACACACAGTGGTACCTCGGGTTAAGTAATTCGTTCCGGAGGTCCGTTCTTAACCTGAAACTGTTCTTAACCTGAAGCACCACTTTAGCTAATGGGGCCTCCTGCTGCTGCCGCGCTGCCGGAGCACGATTTCTGTTCTCATCCTGAAGCAAAGTTCCTATCCTCAAGCACTATTTCTGGGTTAGGGGAGTCTGTAACCTGAAGCGTATGTAACCTGAAGCGTATGTAACCCGAGGTACCACTGTGTGTGTGTGTGTGTGTGTGTGCGCGCGTGCGTGCGTGCGTGCGTGTGTGTGTGTGTGTGTATGTATATATATATATATATATATATATATATATATATATATATATATACCAGTATTCACATGGAAATAACACACACACACCCCACACACATGACTGTTAAGTTGGGCAGGGAGAAAAATGTGAAGGCTGAGCTTTGAAAACTGAAGTGAGGCTTTTAGTCTCAAACTACATATAATTCTGAGTTCCATGGCTTCCCCGCTTTACATTTTAAAAGGCAAAATCAATCTGGGCAGAGTGGAAATCAGGGAAAGGAAAAAATGACACTGCTTAACCTGGTCATTTTCCAGATCAAAAGCACCTTCCACTTTGCTCTTTTTTTTTAATCAGTGAGAAGAAAACGCAGAGATTCTATGTCCTTCCCCGGGCATGTGAAAAACCAGTGGGGTGATTTTAGCTGAGAAATTATCAAGAGCCAAAGGATAAAACAGTGTAAGTCCGTACATCCCCCCCCCCCCCCCCGGCCAGTCCAATTTTGACTTTTAAAGTCTCTCCACTTGAGTTTGACCTGTTGGTTGAAAAATGCTGCCATGCATATTTATGCTTTGCTGATGTTTATCAAAAACTTTTAGAGTTTATTAATATGAATGTAAGGTACCTTGAGCTGCAATACTACTCCAGGGAACATGAGAACAGCCCTGCTGTGCCTGAGCAATTGCCTCCCCAATCCAGCATTTTGTTCCCCAAATGGTCTCATGGACAAGCCCACAAGCAGAGCAGCACCCACTCTTCTACTCATCCCAAGCAACTCACATTCAGAGGCACAGTGCTTCAGATACTGATGCTGAAGAGGTAAGGATGCCATTGTGACTCACAGCCATTGATTCCATTCCCATTATTCCCTCAGAATCCCTGAACCTAGAACTTTCTTGAGGCTTTCAACTGAATTTGTTGCATTTTAGCTATCCTAATCAGCAGGGAGTGAGCTCCCGTTGCTCGGTCCCTGCTCCTGCCAACCTAGCAGTTCGAAAGCACATCAAAGTGCAAGTAGATCAATAGGTACCACTCCGGTGGGAAGGTAAATGGCATTTCTGTGCGCTGCTCTGGTTTGCCAGAAGTGGCTTAGTCATGCTGGCCACATGACCAGGAAGCTGTACGCCGGCTCCCTTGGCCTATAAAGCGAGATGAGCGCCGCAACCCCAGAGTTGGCCATGACTGGGCCTAATGGTCAGGGGTCCCCTTTACCTTTTTAATCAGCAGTGCAACTAAGCAATGTTAAACAATGGACTTCATGGTCACATGAGAGGGCCCTTTTAGATGGCCACGTGCAGTACTCTCCCCCCCCCCAAGAAAAATAGGAGCTGGAACACCCCCTAAAGTTGTTACAGTAAGTCGGTAGGCAACTTGGGGCGGCCCTGAACAGATGCTGGTGCCCCGGGAGCAACAGATATAGGCAGTGCATTTTTTTATGGGGGGGGGTACACAGGGGTACACATACCCCTAAACATTTTGTACATCTAAGTTTGGCCTCATTCAATATGAGTAGGAAAATGAGAGTACCCCTAAACAATTTTTTTTTAGAAAAAAAAGCACTGGATATAGGACACAATATAGATTTTAACCTCTGGGAGAAACTTTGGAAAAGCAACTTGAAATTTACAGCATGTTATTCTTTATGGGATGCAGGTGGCGCTAAAGGTTAAAGCCTCAGCGCCTAGGACTTGCCGATCGAAAGGTCAGCGGTTCGAATCCGTGCGGCGGGGTGTGCTCCCGCTGCTCGGTCCCAGCGCCTGCCAACCTAGCAGTTCGAAAGCACCTCCGGGTGCAAGTAGATAAATAGGGACCGCTTACCAGCGGGAAGGTAAACGGCGTTTCCGTGTGCGGCTCTGGCTCGCCAGAGCAGCGATGTCACGCTGGCCACGTGACCCGGAAGTGTCTCCGGACAGCGCTGGCCCCTGGCCTCTTAAGTGAGATGGGCGCACAACCCCAGAGTCTGTCAAGACTGGCCCGTACGGGCAGGGGTACCTTTACCTTTACCTTTAATCATACCAAGCAATGGAGGTCTCCATCTGGGTGATACAGTATGTGGCTGCGGTAGCAAATACAGACAATAGCTGGAATCTATTCCCACCTGCGCAGGTGGTGCTGTGGGTTAAAGCCTCAGCGCCTAGGACTTGCCGATCGAAAGGTCGGCGGTTCGAATCCCTGCGGCGGGGTGCGCTCCCGCTGCTCGGTCCCAGCGCCTGCCAACCTAGCAGTTCGAAAGCACCTCCGGGTGCAAGTAGATAAATAGGGACCGCTTACCAGCGGGAAGGTAAACGGCGTTTCCGTGTGCGGCTCTGGCTCGCCAGATGCAGCGATGTCACGCTGGCCACGTGACCCGGAAGTGTCTCCGGACAGCGCTGGCCCCTGGCCTCTTAAGTGAGATGGGTGCACAACCCCAGAGTCTGTCAAGACTAGCCCGTACGGGCAGGGGTACCTTTACCTTTACCTTTTTATTCTTTGAAGGAGAACTATCTGAAAATGATATACAGATGGTATGTAACTCCGAGAAGACTTGCTTAGATTTACACGACGGATTCAGGTAAGTGCTGGAAGTGTAAAGAGGTGGAGGGAACGTTCTTTCATGTGTGGTGGACATGCAAAAAGGTAAAGGAGTATTGGGAAATGATTTATAATGAATTGAAAAAAATGTTTAAAATCACACACCCCCAAAAACAACAACAACAACAGAGTCCTTTCTATACGGGATAACTCAGAATGAAATTCCCAGGTGTCAGAGCTGCCCGAGGTCCCAGCTCACAAAGGACCAACGCCAGTCCGTTGTTATATTCAAAAGTCTTTATTGAAGTGCAGTTTCGATTTCAAAGCCGCGGCGCGCAGCTCTACGCCTTAAACTCTAGACCGCTGAAGCTCCGTCTGAATCTCCTCCCCCCAGACACCAGTTTAAGACTCTAGCCTTGCTCCACCTCTTCCTTTGCTCTTTCCTCCTCTGGGTCCGCCTGTCTGCTGGGGTCTTGCCCTTTCTAGACTCTTCTGACGCTGAGTCCCCTGAGTCTTCCCCCTCCCTCCGGCGGGCTTTAGGACCTGGTTCCCAATCCGGGTTACCTGCTGTGCCGCGCGCCTGTACATTCGAACTTGGCGCGCGCGCCCAGCCGGCAACCTTCCTCCTGACCGTTACACTGCTCCTGTCACTGCTTCCCCCTTCGGAGAGGCTAGCTGGACCTGACCTCCCCTCCGTTCCCTCACTCTGCGATGGAGGCGTGGCCAGCCCTGATTTATCTTCTCTCCCTGCTGGAGGAGAAGCTGGTCCTGATACATGGGACTCTTCCCCCCCACTACGCTCTGGTGGAGGAGCTGGTCCTGATCTCTCGCTGCTGCTTTGGGAGTCCCCGCTGGCCCCTTGCTTCTGGTGTGTCCCCCCTGGGACCCCCCTTGCCCTGGCCATCGGCGCCCCCCTCTGGGAATCTTCTGATTCGCTGGAGAAGCTCATGGAATCTCTCGGGCCACTTTCATACTCCCCTACGCTGCCCTCAGATTCTTCCCCTTCGCTCTCCATTTCCTCTCTCCCCTGTGCCTCTGCTCCTGAGCCCCTGACACCAGGTGTCAGAAAAGGTTATTTATGTATGCAACAACTGCGGCCTGTGTTTTGTTAGTCCCAAAATGGAAAACGAGTGAGGTCCCAAATATAGAAGATTGGCAACTAAAATTGACAGAATATGCACAACTTGCAAACTTAACATATAGAATAAGAGAACAAGAAGAACATACTGTATGTTTAAAGAAGTTTGGAAAACGCTTATTGAGTAAATGGAAAATAAGTGTGTACAGCTGAAAACGCTGGCAGCTTTAAATAAATTCAACAGTGCAAATAATTTTTGATGGGTGTAATAATGGAAAACCAATTATTATAGTTTTTGTAAAATATGCAGGGACAAAAAATATGCAAAATGAACCATGGAAAGAGAAGAAGGGAATCATTGATAGTATGTAAAAGGTTTACCTGAAATTGTAAAACAGAAAATTAAATTAAAAATTATATATATAAGATGCTGGTGCCCCTGGTTCTGGTGCAGGTCAAATAAAGGCCTCCCTCATTCTCTTAGATTCAGGCAGATGGCTAGGGCAGCTGGGAAGAGCCTTGTGCAAACACACATGCCTGCAATGGTAGAGGTCTGGATGGAAAGCTTAAAGCTCTCTGCCACTACAGGGGAGATGGATTGAAGGAAATGCAAATTGGCCTCACCCTGTACCTTGACCAATCGTGGCCAGGAGTGGTTAAGAGCTAGGTGGAGTCATAGAACTGAAAAAACGTGTAGACTCACACATGCTGGTGTTGTAGTCCTGTGCTACCAGCCACAGGAGAGCTCAGTGGAGGGAGACGTCAGCCAAGCAGCTGAGCCTCAGAGAGGTAGGTTCCTGGAGGCAGAGTCCGTATACAAGGTCCAGTCCAGTCCTAAGATCAGGAGTATCTCAGTTCATGTAGTCAGACAATCCGGGGGTCAAGAAAGCCGAGGGTCCAAGGTCATGAGAAGAAAGAAGCAGCAAGGTCTGCTCAGGAACGATGAATGTTGTTTCCAGCAACTGATTGAGGCTGGAAACCCTTCTTAAGAAAGCTGGAGCCAGGTGGTTCTCATCAGGAGCAAGAAGGCTGATCAGCAGCAGGTAGAGTCACTTCACCTTCAGGCTGCTGCTCAGCAGGTGAAGCTGACTCCTGGCTCATGACAACTGGCCAGTTGTGACTTGAAATGTTCGTAAAGGCAAGAGGTATTGGGGGGAAGCACCAGCTTGCAATGGCAGCCACCTGAGAGGGGCTGGAACTGTGCTCCAGCAAGCTCCAGCTGAAAAGAAAAAGCACTGAACATGTGTGGACTGATGTGAACATATAACCAAAATAAAGCACAAGACACACAGACACCACTCCAGAAAGAGTGTAGACTCTGGACTGAGAGGAGTCGATCTATTTCTCCTCACCTTCTGGCAATGCTGCAGTTCTGACAAACCCTTTCCTCTCTGACAGTCACCCCAGGAAGAAGGCTGTCACCAGAGTCAGATTTGGGGGAGAGTGACTGTGTTATGTACTGAGTTGAATAGGATTCAGAATGCAGCAGTCTGATTGGTCCTAGAACAATAGGGTCCAGAATGCAGCAGTCTGATTGGTCCACAGGAGCCACCCAATCCAGCTCCAAGTGGAAGTGAATCCACAACCTGATTGGCCTACAGGAGAATCCTGGAATTAGCCAATCACGTGGGGCCCGTTGTGTAAATAATGTATATAAAGCAGACATTCTGGGGGAACTTCCATTCCTCCTCACCACTATGAGCTGAATAAAGAGCATGAAATTCACTCTCGACTCTGAGTATATTTCAGACTGGTTTGGTCGCACTGGTTGCAGAGCCTTGAGAGCGCCACAGCGATGATGTGGAATGGAAGGCAAGAGGCAGAGGGCACCAAAATTTGGCATTGCACAGGGCACTGCTGAAATTTAGAACTCCAGGGTCCACCACTGCTGCCATACTGGAATGCATGAGCGGGAAAATCAGCCACAAGGAGTAGAAGGATTTTCATTAGGACTGCAATTTGGGGGTATGGAATTACACAGCTCCAATTCCAATTGAACCCCCACCCGTTTCACTGGAATTCAATACAATAAAAGCCCACAACATTAGTTTCTGTTTTTATTTACAAAAACAGCATCTTTTAAATTCAAGGCAGAACAATCATTAAAAATGACTGGCTGCTTGAGAGAACGACTGCACAGGACTCCACCAGGCCATTAAATACAATCACACACTTAATGCATCATCCTGTTTGACCCTTACACCTTTGCTGATATCGCTGCCACCACCGCCATCAATAAAGTGCGCTCAGGGAAGAGAGAGCTGACAAATTGCACGCAAACCTCCAAACGCAGGAGAGCGTTTTTTATCAAGAGGCAGCCGAAACTCAAAGTTCACCAGAAGAGTAGCAAAGCTGATGTTCTTAAGTACTCCCGGAATGCAAACACTGCAGATCTGAGAGAGTTAATTTGGTCAGAATGCACTCTGGTAATGTTTATGTTCTAGATAAAGTGCCTACCATGTTGCAGCCTGCCCTTTTGACCCTATTTCCTCCTTGGTGTGCTCCGAGGAGAAAGTGATACTTAATTCCTGGTCTTTGCTTTTATAAGCTCCCAGAATGGAATAGGATTTCACCCCAACCCTTATCTGTATGATATGAATGGTAACAGGATGTTTATAACCAAGTTATCTTTGGGGAAAATGATTAAGTACAGACACAAGCTACTTCCACTTTGCAATGTGCCCAGCACCTACTGTGACTAGGGTTGGGTTGTTGTTGTTTTAAATTTATATATATATATTATAGATACTTTTAAAAAAAGCTATTCCCCCTCCCCCTCTGATTTGTCAGTACGTGGTTGGGGCCATCAATTCTGTCCTATATTTTGGAGTGTGAGTGTGTGTGGTGAGTGGTGTCAATCCAATGGTGTCATTACACAAAGAATATTGGAATCATTCAAGATTTCATCTGCTTACATTTTTGTGAATGATCCATGTCTTGGTGTGGCAGCTGCTCATGCCTGCAAGATTTGTGCAGTGTCCACACAACACCATCCTCATCAAAATGTCATGTCTCATATTATTTTCCCTTTTAATCCAGTTTTGCTTCCATAGAAAATCCAATAAACGACAAATGCAACAACAACAACTTGTGGAAATGGTAAAACTGACTTATATGGACAGGGTGGAATTTACAGAAGGGCATTTTGATGAGGACCACATGATGACACAAAAAAGTTGGGTGCATCATCAGCACCAAGTCTACAATACACTGCTTTGTATAAGTGCCCTAATCTCCTGAAATTTGTTTGGCTCACTCCAGTAGTTGTGAGGCTGCAGAAATTATGAACAGTAGAGTAAACACAGAATCAGTTTCAGGGGTAGGTGCTTGCTGCATTGATGGTGCAATGGGGGGGGGGAGTCGCAGAGGTTACCCCCAGAAGCTATTCCAATGAAGGGCCAGCATTGTGGTGCAGTGGCGTAGCGTGGGGGGTGCAGGGGGGGCCGGCCGCACCGGGTGCAACATCTGGGGGTTAGGGTTAGGGGGCGCAAATCCACGGGTTAGGGGGCGCAAATCCACGGGTTAGGGGCGCAAATTACTTGCCTTGCCCCGGGTGCTGACAACCCACGCTACGCCACTGTTGTGGTGGCCCCTGAAACACAGTCAAATCAAACAGAGGTGAGTCATCAATGAGAAACAGAGGTGAGTCACCTCATGAGAAGAGAAGACTCCCTGGAAAAGACCCTGATGTTGGGAAAGATGGAGGTCACAAGGAGAAGGGGACGACAGAGGACGAGATGGTTGGATAGTGTTCTCGAAGCTACCAGCATGAGTTTGACCAAACTGCGGGAGGCAGTGGAATACAGAAGTGCCTGGCGTGCTCTGGTCCATGGGGTCACGAAGAGTCGGACACGACTAAACGACTAAACAACAACAACAAAAATGCAAAAAGGTAGGATAAAAATTGAAAGAAGAGCTAGGCAGCAGTAATCAGACATCCTAGCTTGAAGTTGGACCTCAGACCAAGTGACAGAGGGTGGCTTCAAGGATTTTATCTTGCTCTCAAGACTCTCCCCAGGCCACAACCTCTCACCAACCAAACTAAGTATGCACTTAGCATCTCTTGCCAGGGCACTGCAGAACCTTCTCCAAGATAGTGCTTCCATTACACAAGTCTTCAACCATCAATATCTCACTGGAGAGAACTCTGTCTTCGCAGAAATTAGGGTTGTGTAGCGGGGCTCCGTGAGCGGCACTGGCGCCTAATGCTATGGTCATTATAGGAACAACACACACATAAAAAAACACTTGTCACTGAGTACTATAAGTTTAAATCCCTATAACCTAGTCACTTTCCTTCTTTGTTAACTCCTATGCTACTCAAGCTGCAGAAGCCTCTAGTAGCTCCTTAAACAAAGTGGATGGCAATAGCAGACTTATCTCTCTACCGAAGTCCCCTAAGTTTCACAGGCCTTTTCATTTTGCTGCAGCTATTTCCACAAATTAAGGGCTCATCCACACTTTCCCCCATCTTGTTATTTGTAGGCACAGATCCATGAGGTTTTCTGCTGACCCTGCTGCTTTCCCCAGGGAAACCTTGTTTACTACTGAATCACAACAACATCGATAAGGTTTTCTGCAAATTGACATTTGTTGCAATTGAGCAGTAAACAGCAGGTTTCCCCAGGGAGAGCCGCAGAGCAAGGGACAGGCAGAAGGAAACAAGGAGAAACGTGGACAAACTCTAATTTATAATAATAATAATAATAATAATAATAATAATAATAATAATAATAATTTATTTATACCCCACCCATCTGGCTGGGTTTCCCAACAAAACACTAAAATACAATAACCTATTAAACATTAAAAGCTTCCCTAAACAGGGCTGCCTTCAGATGTCTTCTAAAAGTTTGGTAGTTATTTTTCTCTTTGCCATCTGATGGGAGGGCATTCCACAGGGCAGGTGCAATTACCGAGAGGGCCCTCTGCCTGGTTCCCTGTAACTTGGCTTCTCGCAGCGAGGGAACTGCCAGAAGGCCCTCGGTGCTGGACCTCAGTGGCAGAACGATGGAGGTGGAGATGCTCCTTCAGGTGTACTGGACCGAGGCCGTTTAGGGCTTTAAAGGTCAGCACCAACACTTTGAATTGTGTTTGGAAACATACTGGGAGCCAGTGTAGGTCTTTCAAGACTGGTATTATATGGTCTCAGTGGCCACTCCCAGTCACCAGTCTAGCTGCCGCATTCTGGATTAGTTGTAGTTTCCGGGTCACCTTCAAAGGTAGCCCCACATAGAGCACATTGCAGTAGTCCAAACGAGAGATAACCAGAGCATGTACCACTCCGGCGAGACAGTCCGTGGGCAGGTAGGGTCTCAGCCTGCGTACCAGATGGCGATGATAAACAGCTGACCTGGACACAGAAATGACCTGTGCCTCCATGGACAGCTGCGAGTCCAGAATGACTCCCAGGCTGCACACCTGGTCCTTCAGGGGCACAGTTACCCCATTCAGGACCAGGGAGTCCTCCACACCGACCCGCCTCCTGTCCCCCCAAAACAGTACTTCTGTCTTGTCAGGATTCAACCTCAATCTGTTCGCTGCCATCCATCCTCCAACCCTCCAATTTAGTGTGTGAATGACTCCCCTTGCGTTAACAAAGGGCATCTCTCCTGAATATAAAAACAAATGCACAAATCATGTCAATTTCAATTGATACAATTGGTACATTTTCACTTGGGTGTATTTTATTGGATTGCGAAGATAAGCCCTAAGTGGTTACTTGGTTTTCCATCTGCCAGCATCTTTTCACACATCTACCTCTGAATAGCAGGTGCTCAGTATAAAGAACTGGGAAGAATTATTGGCTTCATAATCTTCCCAGGAATCATGATTTGGAAATAGATCCTTGGATCAACGTAACAAAGCTGCTCTTTCGTTAATTATTCACCAAGAGCCAGAGAACAGAAACCATTTCAAAGCTACACAAACAGGCACACACACTTCGCCTCTGATAAGTTTCATTTCATTTCTGTGAAGATGTCCATAGAAGAGCTAGGTAGTTGCTGAGACATCCTTTCATTGAATGCAATCACTTATGAATGTCCAGAAGGAGAACGCCCTTAGCAGTATGCCTCATTGTACATTTGAAACACGGAGAAAGCCCTGGAAGAATAAGGGTGTGGCAGCTCAATTGTAAAAAACAACAGCCACAGCAAAACCCTCTGGGGAGTTAGTTCTACAATGTGGTCTGCATATTCCTTTTCAGCTGAGATTATGCTGCCAGTGGGAAAATGTACCTTTCCCCTCTTGGCTTCCAGCCAAAGAATTTAGCCTCATGTGACCTTTCGAATCTGCAATTCTTACAAGCTGGAGTTTACAACTCAATGTTTCCTGAATTGATTTTTCCTCCCCTCCCACTGAAGAACTGTCCTATTTATCCAAAGTCAGACAATGAGCAACATTTTGAAAACCCGGGTTATACTTTTACAGGATTGATGACGTGGTTTCGATCACGTTTGTTAAGTTGCATTCCTGTCACCAAGAATGTATATTTAAATCGTTCTCCTGGGTACGTTTCCAAATGACCTCTCTTTAATATGGTGCACACGCAAGGGTTCTATACTCTTAAATGTATCAATAAGTTCTTACCTGACATAAGTTCCATTGAATTGAAATGGGTGTTTGTGACTTACCATTAAACACTGCTTCCCCATGTTGCTCTGATGAAATTTGAGGTGCATCTCCCATGGCTACAGTAAAGCTTTTGATTTCTCAGTAGACACTTTACATGTTTCCTGAAGAATTTCTAGTTTTATCCACATTCGGGGCCCGAATTTAAGCAGCTACGCAAATGTCAAATAGGAAAATCGCTAAACCATTTCTTTTCAGGTACACTTGTTTAGACATGATAATCAGCTTACATGTAATCAGCTTTCAGAGCTATGAGTTACCAAACTTATAATGGGAGCAACATTCAAAAGACAATCTCATTTAGTTCAATGGGACTTGCTCTCAGACAGGTAAGTTTGCATAGGGTTGCAGACTTGGCCCACTGAATCAAATTATACTTTTGCAACACCAGCTGACCTGTAGGAACTTTGTTTAGTGATAAGACACTGAAGTCCAGCTCTGAGGGTCTTTTGGCGGTTCCCTCACAGCGAGAAGTGAGGTTACGGGGAACCTGGCAGAGGGCCTTCTTGGTAGTGGTGCCCGCCCTGTGGAACACCCTCCCATCAGATGTCAAGGATATCAAGAACTGCAGAGACTTTTAAAAGACATCTGAAGGCAGCCCTGTTTCGGGACGTTTTTAATGTTTGATGTTTTATTATGTTTTTATATGCGTAGGAAGCTGCCCAGAGTGGGCAGGGTATAAATAATAATAATAATAATAATAATTATTATTATTATTATTATTATTATTATTATTATTACGATACTGTGATGTTAGTAAGGTATCTAAATACCCGATTGATTCTTTACTGAGCCCTGCCAACCAAGCTATTTCCCCTTCCTCCAAACTGGGAAATAGTTCTATGACTACTACTACTACTAATAATAATAATAATATAATAATACTCCACCCATCTGGCTGGGTTTCCCCAGCCCCTCGGGGTGTCTTACAGCATATATCAAAACAGAATGAAACATCAAACATTAAAAACTACCTTGTACCTAATAACAATTCAGATTGAACCTGTCATGCTACAGGTGACATAACTGGGAAGGGTATAGGGCCTGATCCCTTGCCTAACAGACACGCGTGCGCACGCACGCGCGCGCACACACACACACACCATTGGGCATTACTGCCTTCCTTCCTCTCTCCTCCACTTGCCTCCAACCAAGCAGTAGTCATGGAAGCAGGTTGGGGGAGGGGGAGCCTGATGTGTTGGTGGGAGAGAACATTACAAGCCAGCTAAAATTGTAACGCCATTCTGCAAACTGCAAAGTTTCGCGGCATCTCAGCCAAGCAGTATTTCTTAACTTCTGTTTTCTCCTTTGAGAATCCAGCCAAGGAAATGCAAAAAAATAAAAATAAAAATTAAACTATATATTAAATGCATTATAAACTCTCCGCCATCCAAGTATTACAAAGATCTCAGCTGACTGTAACTTGAACCCCAGCCTAACTCAAATCACTTATAACTAAACCACAAATATAGGGCTTTTAACTTTAGGCCTCCATGTATTGAGGTTGCCAGCTGACCATGCTTTGTGGGTGTTTTCTGTTGCAAAACTCGCCTTTTAAACTAACATTCTTTGTGTTTGGTTTTGGCCCAAGGTGTATTGTTAGGGGCGAGTAAAGAAACAGTTGGGAAACAACAGCAAAAAGGTCAAGCAGCATTTTGTAAAATAGCTCCAGTCAACGAACGAATGCATTAATGTCTCCAGAGAAATACCATAGAAACTCTTGACCTCTGTCAATAATTCTCACAAGAAAAATATATATTTTAGGGAAAGGGAGCACGGCAAGGTTTCAGCGTCACAGTTTTGAACATCTAGAAATTTTGTCTAGTTTATTTTCTCAAAATTCATAGGGTCCCTGAGCTTGGGAGGTCACATTCCAGCAGCTCTCTTCAGGTGATAACCCTGCAGGGGGAAATGCAAAGTATTTAGCAGTAACCAGACTGCAGATGCTGGGGATCAGTAGGAAAGGGACTGAAAATAACAATGCAAATACCTAATAAGATTATAGAAACCTGCAGCACAAGCGATGTCAACACACTAGGAACAGCATGTTCAGTTCTGATTGCTACATCTTGTAAATGATACTGCAGAGATGGAGAAGAGGCAGAAAAGGGCAGCCCAAATGCCTGGAGCAAATCCTCTGTGAATGAAAGTTGCAACGCTTGTGGATTTTTAATTTGTGGGAGGGAAGCAAGTAAAGGGGGCATGGGCATTGGCTTATATAACATTACAGTATACATGATTTCAATATAGAGAACTTTGTATGCTTTGTATAGCAGAGTTCGCAGTCATCCAAGGAAACTGAATTATGAAAATCTCAGGACAGACAAAAGAAAGTCATTGAAATGAAGCAAATGGTTAAACTTTGGAACTCAGTGCCACAAGCTGTAGTGCGTTGTTGTTGTTGTTGTTTAGTCGTTTAGTCGTGTCTGACTCTTTGTGACCCCATGGACCAGAGCACGCCAGGCACTCCTGTCTTCCACTGCCTCCCGCAGTTTGGTCAAACTCATGCTGGTAGCTTCGAGAACACTATCCAACCATCTCTTCCTCTGTCGTCCCCTTCTCCTTGTGCCCTTAATCTTTCCCAACATCAGGGTCTTTTCCAGGGAGTCTTCTCTTCTTATGAGGTGGGCAAAGTACTGGAGCCTTAGCTTCATGATCTGTCCTTCCAGTGAGCACTCAGGGCTGATTTCCTTAAGAATGGAGAGGTTTGATCTTCTTGCAGTCCATGGGACTCTCAAGAGTCTCCTCCAGCACCATAATTCAAAAGCATCAATTCTTTGGCTATCAGCCTTCTTTATGGTCCAGCTCTCACTTCCATACATCACTACTGGGAAAACCATAGCTATAACTATACGGACCTTTGTTGGCAAGGTGATGTCTCTGCTTTTTAAGAGGCTGTCTAGGTTTGTCATTGCTTATGTAGTGCATACCCTCCAACATTTCTCTGAAATGATACCTTTGCTACCTTTCATCCTGTGGGGTGCCCCTTCCTTCCCCATCCCTTTTCATGGAGGAGCTCTTATGCCATTCCTGACCCTTGGCTACGTTTCCTTTCAGAAGTTGCAATCCTTTTTACTTAAGGGTAATTGGCAGCAGAATACATTTTGTTCTGCGCAGTGTTAAAAATGGGTACTTTGTTTTGCCAACCTTCCTGAACTTCCTTTCACTTCAGCAAAGGAGCACAACATTTGTTTAAGAAAGAAATATTGTCTTCAGTGGGAAATGTATTCCATGTGTGTTATGATTTATATCATGACAGAGCTTTCCTAACATACAATCTTGTTATTCACAGTATGGGGATATATATATATATATATATCCATATATATATCCATAATTTTAAGTTGTAGAAATGATAAATTTAGATAATTTGTATGAAAAACTCCCACAAGCATTTGATTTCCTTAATAAATCCATAGGAGATGTCAACAGGCTGGTTTATATATGAAACTTTAGGATAAATACAGCATGTCTAATTGAAAAGTCCATCTCCATCAAACACCCTGAGCTGAGCTTGAGAATGAACGATGGAGGCTTTATTTAATGCAGGCTGCCCTTGCTGTCACAAATACTATTCTTCTGTCTCCTTCACCATCTCAGCTCTCTATTCCCCAAGTGGTCTTAAAGGGGGTGGGGTGGGGAATAAATAAAAGATGACAGTTGAAAAAGTTGGTATCTGTGCAGCGGTTTAACCTCCTTATGTTCCAAAGTGTTAATCCTACTGCACTTAAGAGGATGGAAGCTGGAATCCCCGCTGTACTTGCTGGCCACAGTTCAGAATTTACCACCAAGGCAATAAGCTCACAGTTGGGAATGTTTTTGAGGAGGGAAGGCCGTGAGCAAAGGGGTCACGTCACAGGGTCATTCTTTCTATCACCAGAGGATGAAGCCACAATCATCACAAGAGATAAGGATGAAAGGAGAAAGGGGAAGCAGATAGATTTTTGCAGACCAAAAGGGGGAAAACAGGACCCCCAAACACGATCACATGTTTTCACAGCATCTGGTATTTCCCCTGCTGATATAAAACTTGGCAAACAAGTGCGAGAAAATCAACGGCCAGACCCACTGGAGTTCCCTGGCTGCAGTAACCTTTCACATAGCTTCACAATAGTTATAGAAGTAGCAGAATCGGGCCTTGGGGCAGCGGCAGAGGAGTTGTTTACAAGTACAAGCTAAGTGATGCCAGGCCCCTGTAGTCAACACCAAGTCCCTGGACTTAAAGGATGAGAATGAAGGAACATAAATGACCTTAGGAGGACAGAAGATGCCACAAAGGAGATGCGCAACAGGTGTCAATTCCCCCAACACACTGCTTTTCGTAAGCTTTTGCCAGTACAGTGGTACCTCAGGTTACATATGCTTCAGGTTACATACGCTTCAGGTTACAGACTCTGCTAAACCAGAAATAGTGCTTCAGGTTAAGATCTTTGCTTCAGGATGAGAACAGAAATTGTGCTCCAGCAGCGTGGCGGCATCTGGAGGCCCCATTAGCTAAAGTGGTGCTTCAGGTTAAGAACAGTTTCAGGTTAAGAACGGACCTCCGGAATGAATTAAGTACTTAACCCGAGGTACCACTGTAATGGCTTCATATCTCTACCGTTATCTCAGATAACCAAAAATCCTCAAGCCTGATCATTCCCAATTACTACTTTTGGGCTCCCCTGGTTCAAATAATAGGTGTGTGGGCTCTGATCTAGAGTGGAACTGCAGCAGAGGGCAAAGGGTTAACACCGCGCCACCCTCTCCTCCAAGCTGCCAGTCTGAATGGGGGGGGGGTTGCAGACTGGCCTCTGCTATTTACTAATGGCGTCCCATATGGTTTGGCCCCAAGATGATCGTGTCTGGTACTTCAGAAGCATGTGGCCAAACTATGCAACACTCATCTGACGTGAGTACTAAAAACGGCATCAATGTAAGAAAAGACAAAATATAAAACCAAATTACAGTCTGCACTGTTTTAATTTAGAACCACACTGCAGCTGTTAGAAAAGGGATGGATTTCCTTCTTCCCACACAGTCCTAAATAAAATTGGTGCCACTGACCCTCTTTTCCTTCCAGCATATGTAGGAAAGTGTCATGCTGTCATCGTTGTGCAGTTCAAACATGCCCCAATAACTAGGAATTAATACATGAGTTACAGCCCAATACAGGCACAGCAATATCATGGAATTCTGCTTGGTGGATCCTTGACTCTGGTTTCCTCAAAGCTATGCAATCCAATTTTGTGACTACATCCAGTGTGGCACGAGGACATCTCTGGGCCATGCTAGGTCCCATTCAGACTTCTCAGGTCATAAGATGCCACACTGAACGCATCTATCCCAAGGTCCCACCAGAACCTGCTGAAATAGTGGCAGATTCCAATAAGTGCCTTTTCCCTGTTCCATATGTTTGGGAGCTGTTCTCATGTTACTTCATTTTGATAGAATGTGGGTCATCGCATCAACATGATGCTGCCTACAAAAATAAA
The DNA here is from genome assembly GCF_951804945.1 of Podarcis cretensis. NCBI lineage: Eukaryota > Metazoa > Chordata > Lepidosauria > Squamata > Lacertidae > Podarcis > Podarcis cretensis. The sequence goes on along the minus strand of NC_137172.1, from coordinate 114,231,278 downwards.
CCTCAAAGTCATCTCACAATCAAGTACACAGCTGCAGTACGGACACTGTCTAATGAAAGCAAACTCCATATGGCAGGTGTTGCTTTTTACAGACCTATGGTGAAAAGTACTTGAACAATGTCAGACAAAGAAAAAGGCTCATCACCAGCACCCTTCTCCTCCACCATTTCTGTTTGAGTCCGTACACAGAAATATAATTCCATGCAGGTGCCTGCCTAAATACGGTTCTTATTCTGCAAAACACCAGCACAAAAGTGAGCAAAATAAAATAAAAGTTATATCTATATACAGAAGGAGGAGTGGCAATCCATGACAACAGTACGTCTGAAATGATGGAGGATTAAGAAGTCTGAGCTTCATTGGCAGAGCTAGCCTAGTATCAGGCAAATCTACTGGAGAATATCATATACAAAACTACCCCACCATGTACACTTACCAGACAAGAGAACACCAACAGAAAGAGTACACTGGTGCCCTTCTTCAAAAATCTCTTTCTTTTAGCACCCAAATGCTAGGAGGAAAAGATTTGCATCCTGCAATTGGAGTAGATTAAGCAAAATGAGACAGCATTTATAGCACAAGCTGCTACACCAGTCACACCAGGATAAAGAAAGAAATGAAAGACACCTTTATGCCAGAGCTCAAGGCATAATTTTGGCAAAGTTTAATGCATGGGGGTGGGAGAGAATGCAAGAGGAGGCCATTGAACCTGCCATTCACACCAGTTCTATATGAGACGGATGAATCTTCCAAAACCCAAGCAAGAAAAGTATGAATGTGACTGGTCAGTCTTCCTTGAAAGCTTCTGATATGATCTCAGACACATTAGAAAAGAACATAAGAAATGCCTGCTCAATAAGGTCCATAGCCCATCTAGTCCAGCATTCTGTTTTCATAATAGCCAACCAGAGAGGGTGCACCTCCACAGGCACATACCTCCACATGTGGTGGGAGTGCCCCAAAATCCAACTATTCTGGACAACAGCCATACGAGAAATATGTAAAACAACTAAGCAAGTATTAGAAATCACCCCAGAATGGGCCCTACTAAACATCTTCCAAGACAACAATGCCCATTTACACCACAAAGAACTCATAACCCACCTACTTTCAGCAGCCAGAAACACTATAACCAGACACTGGAGAGACCTGCCAGGAGTAAGCATGGACCAATGGTACCAAATAGTATGGGAAACAGCCCTACTAGAAAAAATAACCAATAAACTGAAACTGACACGGGGACAAACAGAAGAAGACGCTTTTATCCCGGTATGGCTCCCCTTTATCACATACACAACCCAACAAGACAATGACAATAATCCACCAACAGCATACAAATCAATATGGCTAACCTGATCCAAAACACCCACCCACCACACTCACACATGAAAACAAAGATCACCACAGCCAATCACAAACAAACAACCACACCCTAGGTCAACCCCAACCTCTCTCACCACCAAAGAAACACAAATGAACAGCAGAGAACCGGCACAAGCAACGCTGACATTAGACCCTACATACATTAAGCAAAATAGAAACATCGCTACCCGACCCCACCCCCACCCATCTTCTCCCCCTCCACCCCTTTTCTTCCTAATGTCTCAACAAATGAAACTGATTTGTAAAAATGTTACATGGGAAAAAATACAAGAGACATTACACATACTTCTGTAAATCAAGAAAATCTTTAATAAAAAAAATGGCCAACCAGATGTCTGTGTTTACACCAGTTGACACACACATTTACAGTGCATACTATCTGAAATTAAAAGTGAGATAGAGAGGTGTTGCTGCTCACCCATATGGGAAACAGACCATACAGAGCTCATTGGCTTGGCATTTTGTTGTTGTTGTTCTATTTCTTCATACTGGGTGTGATGTCCTTGGTTTCCTCTCCCTCCATCCATATGGATAGAAAGATACCACTAAGACCATTCACTGACAAAACACTGGTGATGACTATTTAGCAACAACGGTGAAGGGTTGGAGGTCTTCCGTGGTCTCGGGGGCCTTAAAATGACATGTGACACAACAGACCATCTAAGCTCTTCTCCCGCCTTCCTTCTGAAAGCCTTGTAGAATATCCATGGTTTCATGATGTCACAACTTTCTGCATTGTTGTGTCACTGGCAGTCAGGGATACAGAGTGAGAACAATGAAACACAGAACAGCATGACATTGCAACACAAAGCAAATCCTACTGAATATTACAAAAGGGGAAAAGAAGAGCTAGATGTGTGGTTGGAGTCATGTCAAAAGAGGGAGTGGGGGAGAAATGATCAGTCACGTCTTGGAAGAAAAGCAAGGAGTTATAATCTATATAGAGGAAATTTTGTTAGAAGACTTAAGAGTTGTAGAGTCACTTGCAGATAAGGCCTGAGCAGGATCAAGGAGAGAGTTTGCAAACACATACCCTCCAACATTTCTCAGATGAAAATAGAGATATCCTAAGGAAAAGTGGGAGATTCCAGGGTCAAATAAAAAAAATTGGACAACTTCTGTAAATCTGGGACTGTCCCTGGAAAATAGGGACTCTTGGAGGGTTTGCAAACATGACTCAGCTGCCAGCTCTACCTAAAGAAACTCTTAGCATCCTCTACAAGCTTCACCACTATCAGATAAATCCTAAAATATTAACATAGGAACATAGGAAGTTGCCTTAATAAGGAGTTGAATCCACTGGTTCATCTAACTCAGTAGTTGTTTGGATTTGATATCCCACTTTATCACTACCCTAAGGAGTCTCAAGGGACGCAGGTGGCGCTGTGGGTTAAAGCCTCAGCGCCTAGGACTTGCCGATCGAAAGGTCGGCGGTTCGAATCCCTGCGGCGGGGTGCGCTCCCACTGCTCGGTCCCAGCGCCTGCCAACCTAGCAGTTCGAAAGCACCTCCGGGTGCAAGTAGATAAATAGGGACCGCTTACCAGCGGGAAGGTAAACGGCGTTTCCGTGTGCGGCTCTGGCTCGCCAGAGCAGCGATGTCACGCTGGCCACGTGACCCGGAAGTGTCTCCGGACAGCGCTGGCCCCTGGCCTCTTAAGTGAGATGGGCGCACAACCCCAGAGTCTGTCAAGACTGGCCCATACGGGCAGGGGTACCTTTACCTTTTAAGGAGTCTCAAAGCAGCTAACATTCTCCTTTCCCTTCCTCCCCCACAACAAACACTCTGTGAGGTGAGCGGGGCTGAGAGACTTCAGAGAAGTGTGACTAGCCCAAGGTCACCCAGCAGCTGCATGTGGTGGAGCGGGGAAGCGAACCCGGTTCACCAGATTACGAGTCCACCGCTCTGAACCACTACACCACACTGGCTCTCTCAGTACTGTCTCCACTAGAGTTGCAGAGAAGGGCTGTCTCTCAGCTCTACCTGGAGATGCCAGGGATTGAATCTGGAATCTTCTGCACGCAAGACAGATGCTCTACCACTGAGCTATGTCTCTTCCCTCCCCCCTCTGCCTTGGAAATCCAACTGGAGAGGAATTTCCTGCATTGCGGTTGCTCAGTCTTCATTCAGCTACTAATTCTACCCATAGAGACTCAGCCCGCAGCATCCACTATTAGGCCTTGCCCACATCACACACCTAGCGCTTGGGAAGTACAGGGCAGTTCTCCACAGCACCGGGAGGCACGATCAAGGCTAATACCATCACAAAAGCACCGAGTTTGTTTTCTAAAAAAAGGGAAAGAACTCCAAAGGGAAGATAAAAGGGTGTAGTGGCATTTGACGAGGGCAGTGTTACAGCTGCACCATTTCAATTTGATACTGTAATTTACACTGTGACCTGTCTATTAACCCCAATCCCCTCTCTCACTGTTCAAGATGCACCTACTACAGCGATTCAGGTGCGGCTGAATAGCCTCTGTCATTGTCCTGGCCTGCCATGAGGTTTCTCAACTCAATGCTACCCCTTGAATGACACTCTGTCATTATACTATATTTAGGTAATGAAAGGTGTAATTTAGCTTTGTTCTGTTGCAAGCCAATCCGGGCCTTGTATGCATCGGGATAGGTAATAAAATAGGCGTGCGGATATAAAAAGCCTGAATAAGCATATTATTCAGCGTAATTTCACAAGCCAAAACTGATGAAAGAAACGAGGGGTACAAAAGCCTCGGCCACTTCAATGCCTGACAACGAGAACTGTCATTAGGGGGCTGTACAAAGAGACAGATTAAGGCTGGACACGGGATCTACGTGGCCCATGATTAATCAATCCCCCTTATGCTATGGAAGCTGCTCCATAATTGATGGCATTTGGTGATGATTGCTTTCCAGTTACAGGACTCTCTCCTGTCGTTCACGGGGGAATATTGCTCCGCAACATGCTTTATACGACTATCATCAGCCTTTCCAGACAAAGCATTGTCCTGGGCTTGGCATCTTTGTGGAACTGTCCTCCTGTCATCATAATTGTTCTGTCTGGACATTGTTCCAGACTTCAGCCATCTGCTTTATCACACCCCCACCCATTCTCCGCAGGAATGAATGTAGCGGATAAAGGATCATCCTGGCAGAAGAGATAATGAGAAATAAGCACCCGATGGCCAAATTAGCCATAACACGTTCCTCTAACCTGAGTAACGTTATCGCAGAGAAGAGATCTCACAGAGCTTGTGCTAAATTCATCATTGCATCAAAAGGGGAGCAAATGGCAGGTGCCTCCTCTGCTGCTAGCCGGCAAACTATTATCAGAAGGGCTTTAGGGACACGGGTGGCGCTGTGGTCTAAACCACTGAGCCTCTTGGGCTTGCTGATCAGAAGGTCGGCGGTTCGAATTCCCATGACGGGGTGAGCTCCTGTTGCTCTGTCCCAGCTCCTGCCAACCTAGCAGTTCGAAAGCATGCCAGTGCAAGTAGATAAATAGGTACCGCTGTGGCGGGAAGGTAAATGGTGTTTCTGTGCGCTCTGGCTTCTGTCACGGTCCTCCATGTGCGAGTAGCAGTTTAGTCCTGCTGGCCAAATGACCCGGAAACCTGTATGTGGACAAACATCAGCTCCCTTGGCCTGAAAGCGAGATGAGCACCGCAAACCCCATAGTCGCCTTTGACTGGACTTAACCACCCAGGGGTCCTTTACCTTTACCTTACCTATCGGGAAGGCTTTACATAAGAGGGCTGCATGCATCGCTAGAATATCACATGCAGCAGATAGTGCAAAAAGTGTGCGTGAGAGAGCGTTGTTGTGAAAAGGAAGGTCTGCAGGGGTCTTACCTAAAGTGCATTCTCCACTCGTAGAAAATGCTGCAGTCCAGGTTCATAGCACTGTTCTGTTTCAATCTAGCCACAATTCCCTTTGCTCCTGACCATTGTCAAAGTTAGCAAGGAGTCAAAGTTTGATGGGAATAAAAGTTTATAGCACCTGGAGGGTACCACTTTGGCTACCCTTACACCTGCAAAACTTTCAGGGATTTTTTTTTTTTTACTAAATTTTACTACTTATTTTTTTTAATATATATGATTATATACCAAGGTTGTCTCTTGTCAACATTGCAGAAAATTGGAATATTGAGTCTCCCTACAAAATAGAAGAGAGATATTTCAGCGTGAGTGAAAGGGGGGAAAGAGGAGGCGAAGTTGCTTGCCGCCAGATTCTTTTAACGCAAGTGGCAGAAAAGAACTGAATGACAAAAAGGGAGAATAAACTTTAAGAGAAAGTAACTCTGGTCTGTCCATGTTTGGTTTGCATTAGTTGCTAGTCCTGTCTACCCAGCCCACCTAGCTTCCATAAAACTGGAGAAGTGAACATCCAGCGATCTTATCACCTCTCCGACTTTGATCCATACCGGTTACTACCTTTAGGGATTCCTTGCCTTTGATAATTCTAGTTTATCATTCCTTGTTACTTTTGACCAATGGGCTTAAGTGAAGAAAGGAGGAAAATACCTGAAATGCCAGGAGTTTAAACAAATGGAGGAATTTGTCAGGCATTCAAAGTCAATTTTGTCCTTTTAAAATGAATCTTGCCCCAAGTGCTGAAACACCATTGTTTTAAAGCAGTTAACAGCATTTAACATCAGAGAAACTCATTAACTTGTTTCAATTGGTGTAGAAGGCTCCTCTTGAGAGTGGCACTCTCAAGAGCACAGTTTATCCCAGTCATGGGGAAATGGATGCAGCCTTTGTGAAAGGACTATCGTCAGGACGAAGCATGAATTATCCACCCTGTTGCTGGAAAGAAAGTACTTGACTTCCACAAAAAGCTCACACCACACCGTCATTTCTCCTATTCGATTACTCTCTGCTTAGGCATGCATTTTATAGGGATGCCATATTCCAAAAAGTTAATTAGTTTTGCTCAGAATTGTTGGGTGTTTTTGGTCAAACTGCAAAAAAAGAGAGATTTTTGAGCTATGTTTAAGAGAAGTCGGCAAAAACAACATTGCCAACATAGGATTTCCCTGGACATCTTGTCGATTTCTGCTTGGACACTGCTTCTGACTGCAGTATTCTTGGTATGTCCATATAATTTTGGATGTATGGCAACCCTATTTTGTAACATCTGCACGGCATTGCACATTCCTCTTTATTGCAAAAGCCTGGTGTAGAAGGCCAGCAGGAATTCTGCTTTCCTCATTCATGTGTCAGTAGCAAAAGAAACAACACACCACCATTCATTAAAATAAAAAAAATACATCAGAGTTTTTTCAACACGCATAAAAATTATACTTTAAAATGAAGAATAATGTGTGAGATGGCCTGAAGTATCAATTAGCAACAGACACAGGAGGAAGCACATTAAAAATAGTGTTAATTATTATTAGTATAGCTAAAAGGGTGGATGTCTGGCTGTTAACCAGGTTGGTGGTTCGAGCCCACCCAAGGACGGCTGTAGGCAGGATTACTATATTGGAGGGGGTTGGACTATATCAAGCATAGGCAAGCTGGGCCCTCCAGATGTTTTGAGACTACAATTCCCATCATCCCTGACCACTGGTCCTGTTAGCTAGGGATGGTGGGAGTTGTAGTCCCAAAACATCTGGAGGGCCAAGTTTGCCTGTGCCTGGATTAGATGATCCAACTCTACAGTTCTATGATTCTACGAGTCATTGAGTTGTAGATTTGGAAGAGCCCAACTCACTGCATTGCAGGAATATTTTGCCCAATGACCCTGAGATTAAGAGTCTCATGCTCTACCAACTGAGCTATGAACATGGTGGGCTATGACTATGGTTCTATGACAGTTTCCACAAATCTGCTCTACAGTAATTTCCCAGGGCAAACTTTGTGGACATGAGGCGATGGTGGACGGTAAAAAATTGTGTCCTACCACCCGTAAATGTGAAAAGGGTCAATGAAGCCCATTGTCAATGGCCTACTGTTGACTATTATCCTTGACAGCTCAAGAGAACCTCCATGCTCAGAAGCAATGGACTATGGAATAACAGCTGCTGGAGGCATACAGCATGGGAGATCTATGGGCCTGCTTATGGACTCTCAAAGGCAATTGGCCAGCTTCTTTTGGTAACAGTATGCTAAGCCACATTGACCTTCAGCTAGGCCTAGTGCCATAGTTTCTGAATGTCTTACAACATTGTTTAGAACCTCCAACCCATGGGCCAAATTGGGCCCATCAGAGGTCCCAATTTAGCCTACAAGGTCATTTCTCCCAAAACATGCCCACCTTCTTCACACCACAGGTGACATCAGGATCGGCAGTGCAACCACGTTTCCTGTTCCTACTACTAACAGTACAAGATTGCATGGGGACACTCAGAAGAGGAGAGTCTTACCATACAGTCAAATCAATGAAAATACACTTTAGTGAAACATGGACAACAGAGCGTCATTCAACAAGTTACCATTCCTTCATTACATTTTCCCCTTTAGGAAAACAAAACTAAGATTTACCTTCAAGCTCTCCGGGGAGGGTAGCACAAGAACGACTACAAAACATTCGAAAACCCAGGGTGCCTTATAAATTATAATTTTCATGTAGATCTTACATTGCAGCATGGCCTACGGCTGCTATTTTGTAGTGAGCAACACACTATTTTTTATATGCGACAAGGTAAAAATTATGCCCAGTTAATTCAGATCGCACATCTAAGAAAATGATGGCTGGGAAGCGCTAGAGACAGGCTCAAAAATCATGGCTTTTAAACAGTCTTCCAAAGACTCCCAACAAAGTTATTGATCACTCCCCCTCCAACACAAAAAACGGGTAGATTATATTGCTACAGAAACAACTGTCACATTGATGTGAAGAACATATATCCTCTGCAAACTATTGGAACTAGGGCTGCCTTGTTAACAGTTTCCACCAAGCTGTTAACAAGGCAAAGAGTAGTATTTTCCACCTGAAGTTTAAACAGGTTAATTACGTTTTTCCTCTCCATTTGCACAGAGATGTGAAGTAGCCGTCAAAAGAATGAACCCGGTATGTGCTTCTTGGCAGGGAAATCCTTTTAAGTACTTAAAGTCATCTTTAAGTTTGAGTCATTAGGATTAGTTCTGCACTGTTTAATGTTAAAGGAAATAGGTAGATAATGAAACAACTCTGGAGACAAGTGGAACACCAACTGCTAATGGGACATCAAGTGTTCCATGTACTCAAAATATTTACAGAAAGAGTTAACATTGATTCCATCCTTTTATCATCCCTGTTCAAAGCAAAGTCGCCTCCCTTTATCTGATCAGAAATATTTAAAATCATTACAAATAATAATATCTTTCAGGGAGTCGACGGAGATCTGAGCCATCAGACCTACCTGCGTGTTTGTAGGCCACAGCTAACTGTTTCCGTCCATTGTTTCAACCGAATTCCTTTTGGAAGGTGAAGGAAGTTGCTGCTTTATTTTAGAAATACAGAAATGTGAGCAATCTGAAATTAGGCATCTGGATTGTCTCCTCTTGCGGTATAGTTCACGTAGTGTTTTGAAGAGCCGAAACAATGGTAGGCCTCGATTGAGTCTGCTCTCCCTGAGCTCATCACTAACACATGTGCATTAAGTCATAATAATAATAATAATAATAATAATACAGTGGTACCTCAGGTTAAGTACTCAATTCGTTTCGGAGGTCCGTTCTTAACCTGAAACTGTTCTTAACCTGAAGCACCACTTTAGCAGATGGGGCCTCCTGCTGCTGTGCGATTTCTGTTCTCATCCGGAAGCAAAGTTCTTAACCCGAGGTACTATTTTTGGGTTAGCGGAATCTGTAGCCTGAAGCATATGTAACCTGAAGCGTATGTAACCTGAGGTACTACTGTAATAATAATAATAATAATAATAATAATAATAATAATAATAATATAATTAATTATTTATACCCCACCCATTTGGCTGGGTTTTCCCAGCCACTCTGGGCGGCTTCCAACCAAATATTAAAAACAATACAGCGATCTCTACAGCAGGAGCACACTAAAAAGAACTAGGGTCCGATAACATGGAAGAACAAACCAAAGTAACACCCTCCCACTCCAGTTAACACAGAGCCAGCCTTGCCCAAATGGCATCCCATGCAACAAGCAACTTCTGTGCCTCCCTTCCATTTGCTCAGCTGTGAAACCCATTGTTTTTTTAATTACATGTGCAGCCTATCGGGTGACTTTGACACACAACATGAATGAATGATTTTATACCTGTCACCATTGCTACTTTTCTAGAAAAAGAGGTGCCAGAACTCACCACAAACACCTCCCTCTCTCTCTTAGAATGGCAATGGCACCCACCTGAGAAGCGCCAGAACTGAGTTCCGGCAAGTTCCGGCTGAACAAAAATAGTCCTCCCAAGCATAGTTGGGCCTGTAAAAGTATATTTATTCAGGCCACACAAACTGCTTGCGCTATTTGCTTCTGCTGTTGAGCGCATGGTTGACTTGACTATCTTATGTCTCTTTCTCATCAGCAGAATGGGCTCCTAGTCAGTTTCAAGGCTTAGTATAAAGTACTGGATCTAACCTTTAAAGCCCCAAATGGATTGGTACCAGTTTATCTGAAAGAGGCCCTGCTTTAAATACCTCAACCAAATGAAGGGAAGCTGGTAACCATTAGGGTTTGAAAGTGGTACCCAGTTATGGAACACCATTGACAGAGAAGTTCACGAAGGCCCTTTGCTTCTATATTTAACTCTGGGAGTTCTGTTTTGCCATATTTACGTTGCTTTGTGTTTCATATTTAATCGTTTTTATACTTATCTATTGCAGGCCACCTTCATGTTATGAGGCCGCACACAAACGTCTGAGTAATAAATGATAAATAAATAAGTTGAGTAGATGACCCCCGCCCCCCTAAATTCAACCAAGAGCTATCTAATCCAACTCATAGGAATCAATATTTGAAAATGAGAGACAGAGCTGCATTAATGGTCCTATATTTATCATTTTGAAGGACGTGCCAAACTAAATGGACTTAGTTTGCAGCCAAGTACCTCAGAGTAAGACCTTTTGAACGAAGTGGAACTTACTCCAGAGTAGACGTGCCTAGAATTGCACTGTTACAGCACATTCCTAAGCATGTTGACTCAAAAGTAAATCCCACTGAGTTCAGGACTTACTCCATGGCAGATTTACTTAGAAATGTACAAATAATGCTATGCTGGTAGTTACAAATATATTTGTTCACAACAGTGTTCATATTTAAACCACCATTATTATTATTATTTTTTTTATAATAATTTTTATTCGTTTTTCAAATAGATAACAAAAATACCACAAAACAACATAATTTCCAGCTGATCGTTTCATACCCTTCTTTCTTTTGACTTCCCCATACCTCCCCATCCCTGCATTCTTGTTTAGTGATTCTTTAGCAACCCTTAGGTCCATTATCTTAATTCCCTTTCATAAAAGTTCCTTTAGTTTTTTTTTTTTTTGATTACTGCTGCAATTTCTTTACCTCTTACCCCCTGACATCTTAACATTCGTCAATTTTACAATTGTTCTTGAGATATATTTTAAATTTCTTCCAGTCCTCTTCCACTGTCTCTTTCCCCTGGTCACGGATTCTGCCCGTCATCTCGGCCAGTCCCATAAAGTCAATCACCTTTGTTTGCCATTCTTCCAGAGTAGGTAGTTCTTGCGTCTTCCAATACTTTGCCAGTAGAATTCTTGCTGCTGTGGTGGCATACATAAAGAAAATCCTATCCTTCTTTAACACCAATTGGCCAACCATGCCCAAGAGAAAAGCCTCTGGTTTCTTAGGAAAAGTCCACCTAAGGACCTTCTTAATTTCATTATAGATCATTTCCCAGAAAGCTTTAATCTTTGGGCAGGTCCACCAAAGGTGGTAAAAAGTGCCTTCAGTCTCATTACATTTCCAACACTTATTGTTAGGCAAATGATAAATTTTTGCAAGCTTGACTGGGGTCATGTACCACCGATAGATCATTTTCATAATATTTTCTTTTAAAGCATTACATGCAGTAAATTTGATACCGGTGGTCCATAACTGTTCCCAGTCAGCAAACATAATATCATGACCGATATCTTGTGCCCATTTAATCATAGCTGATTTCACCGTTTCATCCTGTGTATTCCATTTCAACAGCAAGTTATACATTTTTGATAAATTCTTAGTATTGGGTTCCAACAGTTCTGTTTCTAATTTTGACTTCTCTTTCTGAAATCCTATTTTTCTGTCCTGTTTAAATGTCTCATTTATCTGATGATAATGCAACCAATCTCGAACCTTAGGCTTTAGTTTCTCATAACTCTGAAGTTTCACCCTTTCACCATCATATTCTAAAATTTCATAATATTTTGGCCATTTAGAGTCCATATTAAGCTTTTTTACTTCCCTAGCTTCCATTGGTGACACCCACCTAGGGGTTTTACTTTCCAGCAGATCTTTATATCTAATCCAAACGTTATACAATGCTTTCCTTACAATATGGTTTTTAAAACTTTTGTACACCTTTACCTTGTCATACCATAAATATGCATGCCAACCAAAACTATTGTCGTACCCTTCCAGGTCCAAAATGTCAGTGTTCTCAAGAAGTAGCCAGTGTTTCAACCAGCAGAAAGCTGCCGATTCATAGTAAAGTCTTAAGTCCGGCAGGGCAAACCCCCCTCTATCCTTTGCATCAGTTAAAATCTTAAATTTAATTCTGGGCTTTTTGCCCTGCCAGACAAATTTTGATATGTCTTTCTGCCACTTCTTGAAACAATCCATCCTGTCCAAAATCTGTAACGTCTGAAATAAAAACAGCATTCTAGGCAATACATTCATCTTAATAGTAGCAATTCGGCCTAACAAGGAAAGTTTCAACCTTGACCATATTTCCAGATCTTTCTTAACCTCTGCCCAAGTTTTTTCATAATTATCCTTAAATAAATTCACATTCTTGGATGTTAAGTTTAACCCCAGGTATTTTACCCTTTTTGTTATTTCCAGGCCTGTTTCATTCTGAAAACTCTCTCTTTCTTCCATTGTTAAGTTTTTTTCCAACACTTTCGTTTTTTGTTTGTTCAATTTAAAACCTGCTACTCGACCAAATATTTCAATTAATTCTAATACTCTTTTAGTACTAGTGTCTGGCTGTTGCAAAGTCAATACTAGGTCATCTGCAAATGCTCTTAACTTGTAATGTCTAACTCCGACCTGAACTCCTTTAACCAACTGGTCCTTTCTAATCATGTTTAACAAAACCTCCAGGACTGATATAAAAAGCAAAGGGGATATTGGGCATCCCTGCCGTGTACCTTTTTCTATGGGTATTTCTTCTGTAACCACATTGTTTACAATTAGCTTGGCCTTTTGTTGAGAATATATTGCACCTATACCGTTTTCAAAACCTTGGCCTACCCCCATCCCTTGGAGATTTTTTTTCATAAAAGTCCAGCAGATATTGTCAAAGGCTTTCTCCGCGTCTACAAAAATCAAGACTGCTTTCCTGTTAATGTCAACATCTAGCAATTCTAAAATGTCTATAATGTTCCTCACATTGTCTGACATATATCTCCCTGGGAGAAAGCCTGTTTGGTCCTTATGAATCTCCTCTATCAACACTCTTTTCAATCTTTTTGCCAAAATGTCTGCAAAAATTTTGTAATCCACATTGAGCAAAGATATAGGGCGGTAGTTTCTAACCTGGTTCTTCTCAGCTTCTGTCTTCGGTATAAGTGAGATAAAAGCCTCTTTCCACGATTCAGGTGCCTTTTTCCCCTTCAGGATTTCATTGCAAACTTCCTTCAATGGTTGTATTAAACATTCTTTCAGCATCTTGTAGTATTTAGCCGTCAGGCCATCTGGTCCTGGTGATTTTCCCAATTTCATATTTTGAATGGCACCCTCTATTTCTTGTTCTGTTATTTCCTCATTTAGAGTCCTTTTACTTTGTTCTGGAATTTTTGGTAAACCGTATTTTCTGATGAATTCTTCTATTTCTTGTTCATTAATTGGCCCTTGTGCATACAATTTCTTAAAAAAGCTTTGAAAGCAATTGTTTATCTCATTAGGTTTGTGGATAATTTTCCCATCCATTTCTAAACTGGTTACCGTGTTCATTTTCTGCCTTTTCTTCAATTGCCATGACAGAAGTTTCCCACACTTGTCCGCTGATTCGAAGGTTCTTTGTCTCATTTGCTTTATCTTCCATTCTATTTGTTGGTTCATGAGCTCCATGTACTGCATCTGATAAAACTTTATTTCTCTCAGAATCTCATGAGACTTTGGTTTGGACCTCAATTTCTTCTCTCCTTCTTTTATTTTTTCTAGGATTTTTTCCTTCCTCTCATTTTGTTGCTTCCTCTTTATAGAGTTCTGTTGAATTAGGAAACCTCGCATCACGGCTTTGCTTGCGTCCCAAATTATTCTTTTCTCCACATCTGTTTTCCTGTTAATCTCGAAATAATCTTTTAATGTTTTAAGGGCCTTCTTATGGATCTCTTCATCCTTAAATAGGGTGTCATTCATTCTCCATCTAAAGGATCCAGTTGTTGTTAGTTTCATCTCCATCTTCACCGCATTATGGTCGGAGCAAGTTTTTGGGCATATTTCTACTTTTTTTGTTCTTGACGCCAGACTACTAGAAATCCAAATTTGGTCTATTCTTGTCCATGTCATTTTTGCCTCAGAGAAGCAAGTTCCCTCTCTCTCTAGAGGATTCCTTGTTCTCCAAATATCAATCAAGTCCAGAGTTTCAGTCATTTCAAAAAAGATCTTTGGTAGTCTCCCTTCTTTTGAGATCACTTGTCTCTGTGCCTTATCCATGTTTGTTGAGACAACTCCATTCATATCCCCCATCATTACGATTTTATAGTCTATGAAATCAACTAGTGTCTCATGCAACTTCTTAAAGAATTCGGCCTTCCCCTCATTTGGGGCATATACTCCAACAATCAGGATTTTTTCTCCTTGAATTTGTATTTCAATTGCCAGGTATCTTCCTTGTTCATCTTTAAATATCAATTTTGGGGCCAATTTTTCCTTTGCATAGATCACCACACCTCTTTTCTTCACTTTGTCTGATGAAATAAATTCTTGACCAAGTTTCTTATTTGTCAATAATTTCCTTTTTATCCTGGCAATATGGGTTTCTTGCAAACATATTATATCTAATTGTTCTCTCTTCAAGATGTGAAAAACTTGTCGTCTTTTTCGAGGAAGGTTCAAGCCATTACAGTTCCAACTAAGAAGTTGCAGAGACATTTTGTGTTTAGGTAACTGTTCCTCCAACTGCTCCAAGCTTCTGTTCTTCCTCCGATGGTGGTGGTAAAAGTCCAAATGATAGATTTGCTATATCAGGTGGTTCTTTCTCCTCTGCAGTTCCTTTCTGCAAATCCTCCAGGTATCTCTCCAGAAATTGTTCTTTGTCCTGAATTGTTTTTATTTTGATCTTTCTTCCTTTAAAGTTAAAGGATAGTCCTTGTGGGAACTCCCATCTGAATGGTATGGTATTTTTCTTCAGCAGGTCTGCTAGGTTCTTATAGTAGGTCCTCACCTCTAAAATATATTTGGGGATGTCCCTAAAAATCTGTATCTGACAGTTTTGGATCACCAGTGCCTTTTGATAATGCAAGTTCAATATTCTATCTCTTTCTTCTTTTGATCTCAGTGTAATTAGACAATCCCTTGGTTTCTTGTCCTGCCTCCTGCCCAGCCGAAAGGCTGTTGTTATCTCAAATTCTTCATCTTCCGCCCATTCCTCATGCCAAAAGGCTGCAAAATTCTCTGTAAGGAATTCCACAAGATTTTCCCCTTCCCACCATTATTATTTTTTTAAAGAGTCTTGTCCATCTAAATTTGGGCACTCCAAGGTTGTTCCCAACACACACATATGACACATATACATTTACTCGACTCCTAAGAAGTTATGGAAGTCAGATTCTTATCCCTTCCTGAAACTCCCACAGGCTTTAAAATCAGCCTTTTTCGAAACAACACATTCTTGACTACAGCTCTCCCAATAAGCAGTGCCCCAACCCTGAATATAAGAGGGAGTTCCTTGCATGAGATTTTACAGTGATGATGGCAGGTTTGAAGCTAGAATAGCTGAGCTGTTTGTGCTGCTCGGCTTAGATGAGTTGTGATGGTTACATGGTTTGCCACAGACCTATCTGGCTGATGTGGGTCAGTAACACTGACTCAGTGCACCTGCTTTCGCATTCGGTACAATTTGCTTGGGGTGGCAGCTTTCTGGAAGAATCCTCAGTGAACTTCCAAGCAAGTGAGGCTGGAGGCAAAAATCACCAGTTGTTTCCTCTTTTTCAATGCTGGGACAGAAGAAACTCAGCTTGCTAGCATGGAATTTGTAGGACAGTCAGTCCTTGTCTCCCTTCAAACCAGCATGTGGTATAAGGGTAGTAAGGAAGGGTGCCTCCAGAAGCATTTATTCACAGCCTTCCAGGAAAAAAAAAATCAATACACCAAACATGACAGCATGGCAATCACAGCCAGAGCAATCTGCTTCTCAAGCAGTCATCAATCACCAGATCAAGTAAGTAAAATCCACCAATTTGATGCCTTACATTCTCCTGTTATGAAAAAGTAAACAGGCACAACTTATCGCTGCACAAATATATGTTGTGTCTACCATTCAACATTTTCTACAGGAGGGGCAGGCACAATTTCAGCATGTGGGATCTTCTTAATTTTTATTTTCCTAGAAGCCTCAGGTCCACCAGTTAGAGCCAGGTGCAAAATAGTGGTTCAGTAGGGTGGCCATGCACAAAAAATGAAAGACAGGGTGCTTCTTCTGATCACATGCTCAGCTCAGGATGAAAATGCATTTCTGGTTTTCCACCAAGCTTGCATTGATTCAGCAGTCTAACCTGTGTGAGTGGGGCAGGGGGCAAGGAAACCTTTAATCAACCTATTGCCAAGACAACTGGGATGGTTGCTGTTCTACTGCAAATCACCCAGAGACCCAATGATAGGTCCTCATCTGCTTTCTGCCCACCTCTGTTCTCAAGGGCACTGGCTTTCTGAGAGCAGCTTCATCAATTACTTTCAAAGCACCAAAAGCTGTAGACTCAAAAAAGGAAAAAGGAAAGCGAGTGTATCTGCTCCAGTGGGAACACAGCATCTTCACTGTCTTCCTGCTGCGATCAAAGCATTGGCTCGCAGGGCCCATGAAACAAGGTGAGGCATCTGTCTCAGGTGGCAGGATCTACAGGGGCAGCAGATCTGCCTCCAAAGAACACATCATCCACTGCTGTAGAGGCCCACAGTGACCCTGATGGTCTCCTCCCACCCCCTATTCCCAGTGTTGATCTTTATTTCTGCCTCAGTTGTACCTGATGTAGATCTTCACTCCCCTCTTCCTCCCTGGTGGAGGGGAAGGGGCGCCATTTTGTGGTTGGCCTCAGGTACCAAAAGGTATTGGGACGCGGGTGGCGCTGTGGGTTAAACCACAGAGCCTAGGACTTGCCGATCAGAAGGTTGGCGGTTCAAATCCCTGCAACGGGGTGAGCTCCTGTTGCTGAGTCCCAGCTGCTGTCAACCTAGCAGTTCAAAAGCACGTCAAAGTGCAAGTAGATAAATAGGTACCGCTCTGGCGGGAAGGTAAATGGCGTTTCCATGCGCTGCTCTGGTTCGCCAGAAGCGGCTTAGTCATGCTGGCCACATGACCCGGAAGCTGTACGCTGGCTTCCTCGGCCAATAAAGCGAGATGAGCGCCGCAACCCCAGAGTCGGCCACGACTGGACCTAATGGTCAGGGGGTCCCCTTTACCTTTACCTTTACCTTTACCAAAAGGTATTGGGCTCCTTCATGAACAATTTGCTTCTTTTCTTTTTCTACACAGGTATTAACTCTCAAGCCTGACACATCTTTGAATGGGAAGAATGTGAGTAAGATATAAATTTATAGAAACTGACAGGAATTGTGATTCACTTGCTCTGCTGTCTCAAGGCTTCCCTCTCTGCTTCCAGCAGCATCGCTTTGCATTCCCATGAGCATAAACTGTCTCCAGAACCCACAGGAGAGAGCTTTCAGGCGAGATCTTTCTTTGATGTGGCTTACAGGTGAAAGAGGAAACAGCTACCCCACCCAACCCACCCACCCCCCAAAAAAAGAAAAGGGGGAGGGCGATACCAAGCACTTTATGACTCACACACCAGGGAGATATTGTGCAGTGTAAATAACTGGAGGATCTTAACATCCCAAATGTTGCTTTGCAAGCTTAAGGTGATATCCATCTCACACTCAGTCACCTTCCCTCCGAAAACGCTGCCGCAATTTAAAAAGAAACTGATTTGTCATAATTAATGTTGGTGGTGCAAAGAGATTCTTTCTTAGGAAGGCAAAAACTGAAATGCAAATGCAGCTCTTGATGTAAAAGACAGATTAGGAGGCAACACAGAAACCACTGGGGATTGTCTGGGGAAGTGACTCTAGCACTCTTCAGTTTTTAATGACAAAACCATGGCGTGGGGATGGCTGCGAGATCACTCTCTAGCCCTCCACGTGAATTCTCCTCTCTGCTCCCTCCATCTGGTTGTAGTATTAGATGTGACCATCGCCATGCAAGTTAAAACGAAAGCTAGCGCCCTCCGAAAGCCAAGTTCAGGAATTAAACATCAGCTTTGATCCAAAATGCCCTTTGTGCAGGCAAAAGGCATTTCCCCTTGTATCTGGGGGGTGTGGTGGGAACAGGAGACAGCCCCATCCATTTCTGCAGATCTCCACCCTACCTACTCCAGGTGCAGGTGCTGTTCTGGAGGATCACCCCCCAAAAAAACCCCCTTACGAGTGTCTTTTGGGGGAAGGGGCAGGAAAACGCAGTTTTTCAAGCAGGGACTTGCACATGGTTCTTTGGATTTGAGCCATATTTCCCCAACTGAATCGTGAGTCTCTGATATTGAGATTAACAGAAAAGTCAAGTTTATATGAATTTCGCTTTGACAGGATAATGTGGCCCAGATGTGTTTTCCGTGGACAGTAGCTATATGTGTGTACCGAAATGTGTGGGGTTTTTTTAATCAACTTCTTTAATGGTTATATCACAATTTTGGAGGGTCTCACTCAAATCAAGTACACTACTTGCAGTTACATACAATGCACCCATTCAGAACCAAAGAGAATTTTTATTATTATAATAATAAAATATATATTCTATAGGAGGCTGCTGTTTTGTAGCTCTGGGATTTACCCAAGAGACCCCTTCACATCTGGATATATACTGTATTTTCTCTGAAAAGACCTTTGTCTGTATATTAAGCATATTTGGCCTAGAACATTAAAAAAAACACACCAACCCACCATACCCTGGTGATATTCTATAAGAACTAATCAAGGATTAACATTACAGACTCAAGACAGGAGTAATTCTGTTTAGCCTTACACAGACACCATCAAATGCTTGCTATACACAAAACTCATATTCAAGTCTTTCTCCTGGGTCAACAAAGATGAGGCAGGTTAAACAGTACCTTGGGGTCTGGGGAGTCTGGCATATTTTCTGAGCCAATACATTGAAACTTGGGTACCTTCTGACAAAATTAACACCAAATTTACTTCATCTGGGTACACTTGAATGTCAACCAATCCGTGCAGGCTGTACATGTCAGTGTTATTTGTTATGTTTATAGGCTCCTCATCTGCCAAGGAGCTCAAAGCAGCTTCCACATGGCTTAAGGCAGGTGTGGCCAATGTTGGGTCCTCCAGATGTTGCTGAGAGACAATGTCCATCAGCCCCAGCAAGCATGGCCAATGACCAGGGGTAATGGGAATTGTAGTTCAACAACATCTGGAGCAGGCATCCCCAAACTCCCTATACAGCAGGCATAGGCAACTCAACCCGTCCAAACTCGGCCCTCCAGATGTTTTGGGACTACAACTCCCATCATCCCTAGCTAACAGGACCAGTGGTCAGGGATGATGGGAACTGTAGTCCCAAAACATCTGGAGGGCCGAGTTTGGAGATGCCTGATCTGGAGGGTCAAATGTTCTCTACTCCTGGCTTATGGTGATTCTCTGGACCATCTTAGTCTCACCCAAAAGCCTAACCATGATGGCTGTCAGTGTACATCTACTGGTATCAGCCGTGAAAGCTGCTATGAGTGTACCCTACACTTACGCTGCCACCAGCCCCGCACCAACATGGTGCTATTAAACAAGCTGCAAATCCAGCGGTGACAGAGAGACAACAAGCAATTCTTTGCAACATCTTTTCCACCAGCTACATCATATCCAGACAACTTGCTTAGCAATTACACATGTAAGGGGCTAATCGCCATGCTCACTGACATTGCTGATAACATTTAATCCATTCTCAGAGGCCTGTCTCCTTCTAAACCAGGAGATGGCAAGCTGTGATCTTCTGCATGGACTACAACTCCCATCATCCCTGACCTTTGGCTATGTTGGCTCGAAATGATAAGGGGTGGAGTCCAGCAACGTCATCTGAAGGGTCCCCGGTTCTCCATCCCTGGTCTGAACCATAGCTGGCAAGCAAGCTTGCTGTGTTGCAAACAACAATAACAGAATCAATCACCCGGTCACAAAATATTTGGTGTACTTGAAAGCAGTGCTTTAAAAGTTATGGGGTACTCTCATTTTCCTACTCCTATTGAAATACTGCCCCTCAATGAGGCCAAACTTAGATTCACAAAATGTTTAGGGGTATGCGAACCCCTGCGTACCCCCAGAAAAAGCACTGCTTGAAAGCAAATGTGGGGGGGGGGCTGGGGTTCAGATGCAAATGCTGCAATCAGATGTTGCAGGTTTTGCGATCCTCAGGATCATGGTTCTAGCATCTATGCTTTTTATGATCATGTAATTTTACCTGAGGGACGCAGGTGGCGCTGTGGGTTAAAGCCTCAGCGCCTAGGACTTGCCGATCGAAAGGTCGGCGGTTCGAATCCCTGCGGCGGGGTGCGCTCCCGCTGCTCGGTCCCAGCGCCTGCCAACCTAGCAGTTCGAAAGCACCTCCGGGTGCAAGTAGATAAATAGGGACCGCTTACCAGCGGGAAGGTAAACGGCGTTTCCGTGTGCGGCTCTGGCTCGCCAGAGCAGCGATGTCACGCTGGCCACGTGACCCGGAAGTGTCTCCGGACAGCGCTGGCCCCTGGCCTCTTAAGTGAGATGGGCGCACAACCCCAGAGTCTGTCAAGACTGGCCCGTACGGGCAGGGGTACCTTTACTTTTAATTTTACCTGCTCTTTGTTGAAATTTAGTTTTAGGGTGAACAAAGAAGGGTCTCCATTCTGGCACCATGGATTCTGACTCGAGTTCACTGCTCCCATGCCACCACTCTGCCCTTTTCTGCACATTACACTGCACAGCTGCACCCATACAATTGCAGTAAGGTAAATGGGACACGGGTGGCGCTGTGGGTTAAACCACAGAGCCTAGGACTTGCCGATCAGAAGGTTGGCAGTTCGAATCCCCGTGACGAGTTAAGCTCCTGTTGCTCAGTCCTTGCTCCTGCCAACCTAGCAGTTTGAAAGCACGTCAAAGTGCAAGTAGATAAATAGGTACCGCTCCAGCGGGAAGGTAAATGACGTTTCCGTGCGCTGCTCTGGTTCACCAGAAGCGGCTTAGTCATGCTTGCCACATGACCCGGAAGCTGTACGCCGGCTCCCTCGGCCAATAAAGCGAGATGAGCGCCTCAACCCCAGAGTCGTTCGCGACTGGACTTAACTGTCAGAGGTCCTTTACCTTTACTTTTAGCCCTCGGTAACATCCAAATGTTACAGGAGCACTCCTATGCCACTAAAACAAATAACGGGGAAAGGCCCTTAGAGAAATTTGGCCAATCTAAACGTTGACATAATCTTAATAGATTTGTGTACCTGCAGTAGCATAGCACCTCATGGCAGTTATGTGCAAGATGGTCTGACCAAATATGACAATGAAACATGCATGAGAGCATCAATAAAGATAGGAGTCCATTGTCACTGGGGAAGCACATCTTGAGCAGAAATCTCCAACTACAGAAAAGATAATGCCACCTAGTGGCTATATTAGAAACTGAGTTTATTGCTTTATACCCAGCTGCACTGTACAGACTTCATTTCCAACAAGACTGAAGACAGTTGCCATCAAATTTATCAGGTGTGCTGACATAGTGGGTGGCTTCAAGATGGGTGGTTTAATGTGCAGACGTGTCACTGAGATATTGAAAATGGATCATTGGTAACAGGATTAATCTGGATTAAATGGTGGTGGAGGAACATGGGCTGACATTTTGACACAGACAACATTGGGTGGACTCCCTGGAAAATCTGCATGCTCAATTAGCATTGATCCTACTATAAACACCCATCTGGAAGCACCCAATGTTACTGGTTACTTCAGCACACCAGCGCAACAAAACAAGTTCAATGAGAGTTTGGACGCCTGGTTCCAAATTCTGACATTCTAAAAACTGAATGTGACAACATAAATAGGAAGGCTCAGGACTGCAGAGCTACATCAAATGCTTCGAATATATTGGCTCAGCATAACATGTTGTTGTTGTTGTTTAGTCGTTTAATCGTGTCCAACTCTTTGTGACCCCATGGATCAGAGCACGCCAGGCACTTCTGTCTTCCACTGCAGTTTGGTCAAACTCATGTTGGTAGCTTTGAGAACACTGTCCAACCATTTTGTCCTCTGTCGTCCCCTTCTCCTTGTGCCCTCAATCTTTCCCAGCATCAGGGTCTTTTCCAGGGAGTCTTCTCTTCTCATGAGGTGGCCAAAGTATTGGAGCCTCAGCTTCACGATCTGTCCTTCCAGTGAGTACTCAGGGCTGATTTCCTTCAGAATGGAGAGGTTTGATCTTCTTGCAGTCCATGGGACTCCCAAAAATAGGAGACTTTGGGGAAGTGCTGAAAGGCATACAGGACTGCTTTAGTGCCTGCATGTATGGGGATCTTTTGGTCCTGCACAAATCCAGCTCAAGTAAGAAAGAAGTGAATCATTAGGAACAATAAATCAGGAATATGCAACATATGACTAATGTACTTATATAAATATACACAGTTCAGACAACCACAAGATGATAGCTGGTGAAACACAGCAAAATATACGGATGAGGGTTCAGAATCTAAAAAAACAAGCAAACCACACACACACCCTGAGCAATGACCAACAGCACACTCCTATGCATGTCTGCTTAGAAGTAAGTGTCACCGTATTAAATTTGGTTTACTCCAGTGTGTGTGTGTGTGTGTGTGTGTGTGTGTGAATGCAGCCCAACAGATGACCCCTTTCATGCTATCCTCATCAAGAACCAACCTGGATGCAAAGTTTCAGCAGTCTGCATATGCCATAACATGTAACAGTTAAGTCAAGCAGCTTCCCAAAGCTGTTGAATTGAACCACTTCTCATGTATATGCTGAAAACACACGCTGATTGTGCCAAGAAACATATAACATAACAGAGTCTTGTGGCTCTTTAAAGGCTCATGACAGTATTTCCCAAGAACTGCACTTCTCAAGTGAAGTATTTACATTCTTAGGACTAATCCCTATATTTGACATTGTTGGGGCTTGCACATTGGCACACGGAATATGGAACTGTTTACTTGTGAGGATACTGCAAGTATCAGCCCCGCAAGCCAGCAAAGAAAACAGGCTAACTATTTTAGGGGGAGGGCAGAAGATCACAGTCTCCAGGACTGCTAACCCATACAGATTTCCCACTATAAATAAGCAAGGCATGCTACCAACTGAGTTAAAATGATATAAAGCTGACTAACAACACTACCCTAGGAATCGAAAACAAAAACACATCTAAAAATCAGCATTAAAGCAAACTCAGAATAAAATTATTTCAACCCCAACCCCCTCGCGGACACCAAAGGGGCACTGTCACAGGCTTCTGAAATGTTAAATGGCTAGGTTGTGGGACATACACCTGAAAGCCCCAGGGGAACAGCCAAGACAGGTGGGCGCTGTTTCTTGTAGGTACTGATAGCTTACCCAGCCCCTCAGCTGCCTGTTGTCCCCACACACCTTTATTTATTTATTTTTTTAAATGATATTTTATTAAATTTTATAATAAGAAAGATTACAAAGCAAACAATAACGAAACACAAAAGAGAATACATAAACACAAAAATACAAAAATACAAAATATTCTCACAATTAACATAAAAACGAAAGAAAAAAGGAAAAACTAAGAAAAAACAAAAATCCCTCTTTCCCCCCCCTCTCCTCTTTGATTAACTTATTTTCCTGACTTCCTCACGTCTCCCTTTTTTGTATTCCACTTAAAAATTAGTTCAGCAAGTTCATTAACTTCGAACTTTCTTCTAACATCAGTCCATTCTTACCTAATTTACCTTATTACCAGAACCCCTTCATTTCATTTCAGTGTCATCAACATTCAAAAATTTTACAATGTTTCTGTAAATAGACTTTAAATTTCCTCCAATCTTCTTCCACCAACTCTTCTCTCTGATCTCGGATTCTGCCAGTCATTTCCGCCATTTCCATGTAGTCCATTACTTGCATCTGCCATTCTTCCAAGGTGGGCAGATCTTGTGTCTTCCAATGCTTTGCAATGAGTACTCTTGCTGCTGCTGTGGCGTACATAAAGAAAGTTCTATCCTTTGACACCAATTGGCCGACTATGCCCAGGAGAAACACCTTTAATCCAGATCTACCCTTTCCATGGAAAATCCAGTAAGGTAGAAAAAAACGCCACCTTGCTAGTAATGACTCAGTTGTGTCATCTCTATGTGTGATACTAAGGCCCATCTGGAAGAACTGCAGCAGCTTTGAATGGTTTTCAAAAGGTGTTTTATAAATTTTAAAGCCCAAGATCTATAACAAAGAGCTTCCTTCAGTGGCACTGCTTTATGTAACTTCATAAAGCCGGTTGTAAGAAACCCATCTAAATCTGAAAGGGATTTTATATATGTTATGTTACACCAACTAGCATAGTGGGGGTAAAAAAGGTAAAAAGGGAAAGGACCCCTGACAGTTAAGTCCAGTTGCAGACGACTCTGGGGTTGCGGCGCTCATCTCGCTTTACAGGCCAAGGGAGCCGGCGTTTGTCCACAGACAGTTTTTCCGGGTCATGTGGTCAGCATGACTAAGCTACTTCTGGCACAACGGGACACCAAAACCAGAGCAGCGCACGGAAACGCCGTTTACTTTCCCGCTGGAGCGGTACCTATTTATCTACTTGCACTGGTGTGCTTTCGAACTGCTAGGTTGGCAGGAGCAGGGATAGAGCAACGGGAGCTCACCCCATCGTGGGGATGCGAACCGCCGACCTTCTGATCGGCAAGCCCAAGAGGCTCAGTGGTTTAGACCACAGCGCCACCTGCGTCCCATAGTGGGGGAGCTTTGGCTTAAGAAAAGTCAGGATCCTAACACTGCCGTGGGTGTGTAATGTGCAGGAGGGAGGGTTAGGGTGAAGTGCCCAGCCCTGGGGCTTGTGCAGGCATGATTGTTCTTCTGGACCAGACCAACATCCCTGCAGCTACCCATCCAAACAAGAAAGCTACTATGTAAAAGTGAGTCGTAAGAGGCCATGACACGCTCTGAGACTGCAAAAAAAGGGAGGGCAGAAAAATGGAATTCCTCTCAATTTAATGATCGCATTAATAGATTATTAATAGTTTCCCAGCCTCTTTCAAACGAGCCCTTAGCACATCTCAGTAAATTACTGTGTTTGTATTTATTTAATGTCCCTCTGCATTCACCTGTCAGACTAATCAAGCTTTTCTTTTTCAACTTGTCTTTTATGGATTATATCGGAGGATAGGACATACCTTTGAGCTTTCAAGTAGGCATTTAGGACACTGATATTTCTGCAAGCATTTAACAATATTTTTGGCTGCTTAATAAACAAACAAAAAAAAACAACTTTTATGCAATTTACATGAAACATTTAGAAAAAATATTTTATAATTTTTTGTTCTATTGCTTTTTCTGCTCTGT
This sequence comes from Podarcis cretensis, assembly GCF_951804945.1. Classification (NCBI taxonomy): domain Eukaryota; kingdom Metazoa; phylum Chordata; class Lepidosauria; order Squamata; family Lacertidae; genus Podarcis; species Podarcis cretensis. Next base: position 114,206,019 of record NC_137172.1, on the reverse strand, counting down.
GTTCTTTTAATATTTAGCTCTTTTGTTGCCTTTTTAAATTATGATGCTCATTTGTTGCTGTTGTTCTAAGATATTCCAGGTCTGCTTTGTAGAGAAAGACAGAATATACATTTTATTATAACAAAACTGAAAATCTCTTGCAACAAAGCAAGCTATCAGAGGGTCCTGTGGCATCTTAAATACTATCTAATGCATTATTGCATAAGATTTTGTAGATGCGAGTTCAACCTGTCAGATGCACAAAGTGAAATCAGTAGGCAAGGCAGGTATACAAAGGAGAAAACTATAAGGTGTGAGTTGAATGGCAATGAGATGCAAAAATTACAGTGAGTGATAATCAGAAATTTAAAATGAGCTAAACAGGCATATATCAAATCTTTTACAATAGCAGAATGGGATGGAAGTGAGAGATGGACCATAAAGCAGGATGATCACCAAAGAATTGATGCTTTTGAATTATGGTGCTGGAGGAGACTCTTGAGAGTACCATGGACTGCAAGAAGATCAAACCTATCCATTCTTTAGGAAATCAGCCCTGAGTGCTCACTGGAAGGACAGATCCTGAAGCTGAGGCTCCAATACTTTGGCCACCTCATGAGAAGAAGAGAAGACTCCCTGGAAAAGACCCTGATGTTGGGGAAGATGGAGGGCACAAGGAGAAGGGGACGACAGAGGACGAGATGGTTGGATAGTGTTCTCAAAGATACAAACATGAGTTTGACCAAACTGCGGGAGGCAGTGGAAGACGGGAGTGCCTGGCGTGTTCTGGTCCATGGGGTCACGAAGAGTCAGACATGACTAAATGACTAAACAACAACAAGCAGAATGGGAGCCATTGCTGAGATTATTGTTAACACCTGCAGTGGGGAACCTAAACAGTCAATGATAATAGATATCCTGGCATTGGTCAGCTAATTAATGCATGTAGTATGTTTTTAAAAAATCCATTGTCTCGATTTGACCTACAAGTGATGACAAGGAACATCTTGATGAACTGTAATTCAGCCGTTTCATTTTGTATTCATCCTTTGAAGTTTCTTTGTTCCAGAATGGCCACCTTAAGGTCAACTACAGAGTGCCCTCGGGAGGCTGAAATGTTCTTCCACTGGTTTGTTTTCAACAATTTCACTGTCACTATAAAGCAAATTGTTATTTTGCTTTTCGGGTAGGATGACAAATTTAGATTGGCCAGGTGGGAATGCTTCAAGTTCTAACGTCAGTCACTAAAACTTGTGAGAGGTAACTGGTACAGTGTTCACATCACCCAGTTTCCTAACCATGATCATTGCTCTGCTACCCATATTTCGTTTGGACAAATATTGTCTGAAACTGTCAGCCCACCCACCTAAATATGTCAGCCTTTTTTAAAAGGTACATTTGCACACACCAATCCATTCACCATGGTCACTAGCTATTTCCCTAAATTGGGAGAGGCATGTGATGAGGCTGTTGCTTCAGACATCCAGAAACTTCACTGTGCTAACAGAAGATCTTTTTTCAGGTTTTGAACCACATCTCTATTTTCTTTTCTTTTCCTTTCATGCAGTACATCAAAGCGATTTCTATGGCTAAGTGATGATTCCTTTTTAAAACACAAAGTAGCCAAATGCACAAGTTCAAGATGATCATTTACATAAAGGAGCATTGCGCAAGGATAAGAAGGAACAAGCTAAGAGAGAATCTTCAGGATGATTATTTATATCAGGCAACATTGTGCAAGATTAACAAGGAACAAGTGCTTTCAGTTATCAGGTTTGGGGCAAGTGAGGTCTGTACAAAATGGCTGCACTTCACTTGAATCAAAATGGAACAAGCCTATTCATGCTTAAAATCATAAAAATAAAACAGTGTATGAACGTCCAACTGGGGGATGGATAGAACCAGACACACTGCAGGAGACATGATAGCAATTAAAAGAGACCTATTTGTTGGACGCGGGTGGCACTGTGGTCTAATCCAATGAGCCTAGGGTTTGCCGATCAGAAGGTCAGCGGTTCAAATCCCCGCAATGGGGTGAGCTCCCATTGCTCGGTCCCTGCTCCTGCCAACCTAGCAGTTTGAAAGCACGTCAAAGTGCAAGTATATAAATAGGTACCACTCCGGCAGGAAGGTAAACAGCGTTTCCGTGCGCTGCTCTGGTTTGCCAGAAGTGGCTTAGTCATGCTGGCCACATGACCTAGAAGCTGTATGCAGGCTCCATCGGCCAGTAAAGCGAGATGAGTGCCGCAACCCCAGAGTCGGCCACGACTGGACTTAACGGTCAGGGGTCCCTTTACTTGTTTGTTGGAGACTTTTAAGGAGAGACACTGTTATAAGTGTTCATAAGCCCCTGAACCAAGATGGGCAAGCTGGTGGGCTTGGTTTTAAAGTTTAGACTTCTAGAGTTCTTTGAGAGTGTCAGCAAGCATGTAGAAAAAGGTGACTCCATCAACATTGTGTACTTGAGACTTTCAAAAAGCTTTCAGTTAGATCCCTCACTAGAGACTCCTAAGTAAGTTTCATCGTCATGGAATAAGAGAATCAGAAACTGCTTAAAGAACAAGAAGCAGGCAGTAGGAACAAACGGACATTTCCTACAGTGGAATGTAGCAAGATATGTGGTATTAAGACCAGTGCTTTTTTGTAATTTGTTAATAAATGACCTGGAGTGGCCAGTGAGGTGGCTGAGTTTGCTGGTGACCCCAAATTGTTGTAGGTGGTGAAAACAAAAAAGGGGTTATGAGGCTCTCTCCAAACTGGGCGAATGGGAATTAAAATGGCAAATGCAATTCAGTGTAAGCAAGTATAAAGTGATGCACATTGGCACACACACAAAAAACCACCCTAACTTAACAATATACAATATATGGGTCTGAACTGGCTGTGATGGATGAGGAAAGAGATTTTGGAGACACAACAAACAGCACACTTGAAAAGTGGACTCAGTGTATGTCAGCTTGAAAATACAAAATCCATGTTAAGGATCAATAAGGAGAGGACTGAAAATAAAACCCGCAATCGCATAATGCTGTTACACAAATTTTGGTGTGGCTGCACTTTGAATGTTGTGTTCTGTTCTGGTTGCTGCACCTCAAAAAGGAGGTGGGATTCAAAAAGGAGGTGCTGCACCTCAAAAAGGAGGGAAAAGATTCAGAAAAGAGCAACAAAAATGTTCAAGGGGATGGAGCAAAACCTATGATGTTGATGGTTTAATTTGTATACAGCTTAATATATTTTTTAAAAATATCTAAGCGGTGTACAGAAAACTGAAGCGACAACAAACAAAAATATTAAACAGTTACGTATAAAAATTGCATTAATGCAAAGTTACTAATATTGATTTATACATATCGATTCATTTTCCTTCTGATGCTTCCTCCCTCTCAGCCTCCGGGTTATGAGGAAAGGCATTAAGTTTGTATTTACTCTTGCAGTCTTGCCTGTTTTTACTGTTTTATTACTAATTGGTTCACTGTATTATTTTATTGTGCTTTATCAGCATTGTGTTCCACCTTTGGATTATTTTATTACAAAGAGGAGACAGCAAATTCTATAGATAAAATCAGATGAATAAACATGTGAGGCTCTTTAGTTTAGATTGTTTCCCAACCTTGGGCCTCCAGCTGTTTTTGGACTACAATTCCCATCATCCCTTGCCACTGGTCTTGCTAGTCAGGGATGATGGGAGTTGTAGTCCAAAGACAGCTAGAGGCCCAAGGTTGGGAAACACTGGTTTAGAAAAAGGTTGAGTTGAATGGGACCTAAGAAAAGCGTATACAGTAAAACTCAATTTGGTGTGGAGAAAGTGTATATACAGATGTTTTCTTTCCTCACACATATTTCTAGACACTTTGGTCATCTAAGAAGCTGAATGTCTGAGGTCAGGAAGCAGTTCTTCACACAACACATAAACTATGGAATTCATAACCACAAAATGTTGCAATGGCCGTCAGCTTAGAAGGCTCCTGTTATGCCTATTGGTGTGGTTGCTCGAGAGAGATCAGGCAAGATGCCTCACTGGTCTTTTCAAAAGCTTTATTATTGGTGCTAAAACCTTTACAATGCAGAACGCCTCTATTCCATGTCTTGCTCACTCACTAGCAGAATCTGAGAGTGGGCGGTCCTTAAACTATCTCCAGCAGAGTGGTTTCTTGATCCCCAGCCTACGCCTTCCCTCTCTGTGCGAAAGCCTACTGCGCAAGGAAGGCTTGGGTAAAGGGGGGGCCTCCCTCCTCCCCGCTTTGCTCAGGCAAGGTGTCCTGGCACCGCCCTGCCTCCTCCAAGCCCTGCAGCTCTTCCCCACTAGAGCCGTGGCTTCCTTCCTCTGCTGAGAAAGTGCTGCTTCCAACGATTTTTGAAGGCTCTCTGTAACCCATGTGCCTTTCCCCCTCTCGCCTCTGAGCCAATGGCAGTTCCCTGATAGCTCCAAAAGTGGATTAGACTAATTCATGAAAGAGAAGACTATCCATGGCTACTGACCATGATGCCTAAATTCTGACAACTGGACTACATGGGGCTTTGGTGTGATCCAGCAAGACATTTCTTATGTAGTTAGTGTGTCCAAATTTGGGACAAGAACAGTGGGCAGAAGGTTGACCTGCCTCCCTTTGCAACAGGCTGTACTTATAGAAACTACCGTAGCCTCATATTTTGGAGATTTCTTGGTTTAATGTTTTGGCAAGTGCTCTCCAAATCCAGACGCACAGTACTGTTGCTGTTGATTAAATTTGTATACTTCTCTTCATCCAGAGATCACAGGGCAGTTCACAAGGTAAATATACAAAATGAAAACACAAAATATAATTACAGGTAGGTAGCTGTGTTGGTCTGCTGTAGTCGAAACAAAATTTAAAAAATTCCTTCCAGTAGCACCTTGGAGACCAGCTAAGTTTGTTATTGGTATGAGCTTTCATGTGCATGCACACTTCTTCAGATACGAAATGCACAAGAAAGCTCATACCAATAACAAACTTAGCTGGTCTCTAAGGTGCTACTGGAAGGGTTGTTTTTTTTTGTTTTGTTACAAAATAGAATGCAATTCAAAAACAACAGAACTCCGAATTATAAACACCCAGGTTAAAAAGCGTTTAAAACATTTTAAGCAATTAGGGCAATAATAGCAGCAACAAAACCTACTACACAATATTCCAACCCAAAAGTCTGTTCAGCTGTCTCAGCTTTTGTAGCTGGAATGAGACAGGGCCCTGCTTTCCCAGGCTAGCTGGAAGAAGAAGAGTTTGGATTTGATATCCCACCTTTCACTCCCCTTCAGGAGTCTCAAAGCGGCTAACATTCTCCTTTCCCTTCCTCCCCCACAACAAACACTCTGTGAGGTGAGTGGGGCTGAGAGACTTCAAAGAAGTGTGACTAGCCCAAGGTCACCCAGCAGCTGCATGTGGAGGAGCGGAGTCGCAAACCCGGTTCACCAGATTACGAGACTACCGCTCTTAACCACTACACTACACTGGCTCCTGCAAGGCAGGGAGCAGGTCCCCACAAGACTCATAGCTCAACGGATACTACATGGAGACTTGCAGGACACTTTGGATGATGCGAAATCTTCAACCGAACTGAATTACTCCAGGAATAAATTTCACAGGGCTGTATACCTCATTAGCAGTCAGATTATAAATTCTGTGCCACTGCAGACAGATATATTTACTTTCATATATTGTATTAAATAACTATCTTGAATATCAGAGAGCTGGTTTGGAATGGCATGATTGCAAGGACTTACTGAAGGGACAGAACTTACCCAACATCCACTGGGCAGGAATGTCGCTGAATGTCAAATATGTGCAAACTCAGCTTATGAAAATTGACAACTCTGAAGCTGGCTTGGGGAAGACCTATTTTTTCTCTCCCCACTCCACTCGTGGGGTAGACCAGAGAACTGGTGCCAATCTTGGGGAACCAATCTCCCGCAGCCAAATCTACTCAGAAAGGTAGAAGCAACCTTAGCACAAAACTAACCCATGAAGTCTCGCTCCATAGAGGCCTAATTTAGTTCTCCAGTACACGCTTGATGAATGGAGAATTTCCTCTTGAGACTAAATTACAGACCTCGTCAGGGTTGCTCTTTCATGATCTGTTATTTAAGACGTAATTTTCCAACAGGGCTGGAACACGCAGCCATGAGCTAGGATGGTATTTGTCGTTAGCAGCTGCCATACAAGCCCCATCTCTTCCCACACTCTTCTCTCTCCCTCCCCTTGAGAGCCAGCCATTGCCTCAGCACACACAAAAAACCCACCAGGCATAACAATGCATTGGCGAGAACCTCACCAGAGAGAGAGAGAGAGAGACCTTAATTAAACCACAAGGATGGCATTTGTGCACCTTCCCTTGCACCCAATTCGCACAAAGTGGTACCGTGTCTTGTTCGAACTTGCTGAGACGCAAGAGGCGAGGAGGCTCTTCCCCCTTCAGACACAGATGATTACAACCTTGTGTCAAACTTTTCCCCCTTTGGCTTTAATGCAAGGCCTGTGATCCTCCTTTGGTTTTTTGAAGTGTCAGAGACTGTATAAACACAGCACGTTGATGTTTAGTTGACCTAACGGCTACTGGGAGCAGAGGGATTACACTGAGAACGCCCATATCTCATTAAGCACCACTGTCACCTGCCTTTTTGAGGTCATTATTGGCTAGGCCCTTAAAAATGAAAGCAGGAGATCATTTTAGCCGCTCATTAATGGCTCTGGGTGGGGGGAAGGGGAAGCGTGTGTGAAAATAGGCTACCACTGCAGCTTAATAAAGAAACACTTGCATGTTTTTGTATCAACTGCAGTTTAATCACTAAGTGCTAGTAGGAAGTGGTGGTAAAGGGTAAAGGGAACCCTGACCATTAGGTCCAGTCATGGCTGACTCTGGGGTTGCGGCGCTCATCTTGCTTTATTGTCCGAAGGAGCCGGCGTACAGCGTCCGGGTCATGTAGCCAGGATGACTAAGCCGCTTCTGGCGAACCAGAGCAGCACACGGAAATGCCGTTTACCTTCCCGCCACAGCAGTACCTATTTATCTACTTGCACTTTGATGTGCTTTCGAACTGCTAGGTTGGCAGGAGCAGGGACCGAGCAATGGGAGCTCCCTCCGTTGCAGGGATTCGAACCGCTGACCTTCTGATCGGGAAGTCCTAGGCCCTGTGGTTTAACCCACAGCGCCACCCAATAGACCCTTCTTCTTTTCCCTCTCTAGCTAGCGAAAGAATTGCTTTTGGGTTCTGCAAATGGGACCCATGTTTTCGTAACAAGCATGTCTCCTAAAATAGTGTTCATCTTAATATTAACCAGCCTTTTGAGGGTTCGTTGGGTCTTTATTGATGCCAAATCTGCTTCTCCTCCACTATGTCCACTCCTACCATCACACAAGCTGGCCTCCTCCAGGTTGGCATTCATGTTAGACATCACCCAACCCTCTCTACCAGCATCAAAGACAGGATGAGGCAGGTAGGAACACAAAAACCCCTGTAGGAAAGGGATTAAAAAGAAGAAGAATTCTCAAACATAGCATCCTAAATGGTTGTAGCTCAGGGGCAGAGCATATGCCTTTCATGAAGAACGTCTTGTTTTCTATCAGTGGCATCTCAAGGTTAGGACTGTGAAAGACCTCTGCCTGAAACTATAGAGAGTGTAGAAAATGCAGCGCTAGGTGGACCAATGGTCTGATTTCTTATAAGGCAGCTTCCAAAAGCAGTAGTCAGTCACTGCTTTTTGCAGCCAGCAGAAGCCAGCACAATGACACCCACTGGAGCCCACTAATGCAATATGGCTTTCCTGCTTCTCCCACTACAACGTCCCCAAATGTGCTCTAGAGGGTTGGGAAAATGCCCAGATAGCCATAGAAACTCTCAGCCTTACTTTTAGAAACTGTGTGTGTGTGTATGTGTGTGTGTGAGAGAGCTCCTGTTGCTCTGTCCCAGCTTTGGCCAACCTAGCAGTTCGAAAGCACACCAGTGCAAGTAGATAAATAGGTACCACTGCGGCGGGAAGGCAAACGGTGTTTCCGTGCACTCTGGTTTCCATCACAGTGTTCTGTTGTGCCAGAAGCGGTTTAGTCATGCTGGCCACATGACCTAGAAAGCTGTCTATGGATAAATGCCGGCTCCCTTGGCCTGAAGCGAAATGAGTGCCACAACCCCATAATCGCTTTCAACTGGACTTAACTGTCCAGGGGTCATTTACCTTCATCATTACCTTACCAATACACGCACAACTTAAATAACTATCTTACTAAATCCCCCAATCAATTTACATTATTGAAAGAAAACACAAGTTCTGGGTGAAACTGGAATTCAAAGGTAAAATTGTCTAGAGGAAAAGTTATGCTCCTCTGAGAGAAGGCAGTTCTGGTCATGGTCAAAAGAGAGTTCATTTGTACTTTTCTTTCCAGAGCAGAGAGCAAAAGCCGGCTCACTGCTTCCAGAGTCACTGGCTCCAGAGTCGAGTGTGTGCCGGTGGCAAAGTTAGTCGGTGCTCTGTGACGTTAACCAAGTTAATAAACATATACCACAATGTGTATTTTCTTATTATTTACTGGCTTTCTATTCTGCTCTTCCACAGAAGCCCAGGGTGGCACACAAGTGACGCAAAACACAACATGATGAAAGCATAGTTACAATAGGAACTAGAACCTATGTCAAAACTCAAAAATATGAAGCAACAGGCACAACAAAATACTTCAGACTGTAATATCCAAATGCCCTTTGCTTTCAGCAGGGTGCACATTCAGTTTGCCTTCTTAAGCCCACCAGCTCGACTGTCTAGGAGTTAGCACATCAAGCCCTGATATAATAATATCCCTCCGGATAGAAAGTAAGTTGAACAGACAGAAGGTGAGCTTGGTTTATTTTTTACACTTAGCAGAACTGCAGTATCCAAAACCTGGATGTGCCAGATGTCATTGTGCTAAGAAGAGATTACCCCAACAACCCCATATTCCCCGTGAGAGACCTTCTCCCTTTCATAATAGGAGTTGAATGGCAGAGACACAACTGAGGTGGACAAGGTGGAGGAGAGTTTATTGAGCAGGCTGTTTTCAAATACAACCCCTTTAGAAAACCATTCCTCCCCCATTTCCTCCCAATTATTGTTCAAAGGGAGGCGCTGAAAGTTGCTTATTTGCTGACTCCAGTGAAAACGGACGCTGAATGTGGCAGGATAGAAAAACTGTCTGAAGGGGTCCATTTAAAAATACTAAACACATACTTTAAAAAAAAGTACAAGTGTATCAGAAGGAAGAAGAGCGGCGGGGGGGGGGGGGGAATCCTCTTTTCCCAAATAAAGATGCTGCCGACTATTTTAATATGGAACAGTCAACCTGTATATACATGAAAAGGACACGTTTCAAGATCAACAAAGGTTTCCTCCTGCTAGACATGTGTCATCGATTCCAAAGACGTGCAAGCTTAAAACCCAGGCCCTTATTTTGACCATTTCGCGCAGTTCCTCTACGTAAGCTAGGCCATGTGCTCACTGGGCGAACGTTATGCGGTTTACTTAACTGTAGGTGTAAAGCTGGGGTAGATGGTGCGTAAGTGACGATGACCAAATAGTCTGAAATAATTTTCAGACATAATGCTGGTGCTGAGGCTGACATAGACTGTAGAGCTGCTGACAGGAAAGTATATCGCCCTGTAATAGCATGAGAGGAGGGTGAATGAATTCCCTGGGGGTGCTATTCCCAGTCCCTCTGCATGTTGGGGCAGATAATTGTGTAGTTATATGCCCAGTGGCACTTAGAAGGGCCCAGTTCTGATAAGCATCTATGGCATTTTTGCAAATGCTATCATATAATCTTCCCCCAATATATATTTTTTTGTCCTGGGAGGTTTGACGTATCCTGAAATACTGGGGTGAGGTAGTGGAGAGATGGCTAGCTATGAATGACCATTCCTTACAGCAGCCTAAATGCAGTAATCAGATGCACTATGACCATGGGGGTTTATGAGGGAGTTATCATGGAGTTAGATGTGCAAGAATGTTTGATTTAGGAATTGATTCTAGAGCAACAGTGTTGTAACGCATGTGGCTTCAGGCAAATTCTTCATGTTGACGAGAAGAATCCATGGGCATCTCTTTTACTGGAATTCCGTATCACTACCTCCCACATGAGAAACGCATGCTAATGCAGGTCTAATATCACACAATTCATGAGATATGGCTTTGAGGATTACAAACCTTCTGATGTATTCCCGCCATAAATGAAAATGTCATTGAATTAATACAAACAGATGCATTTAAAACTGACTACCACCATCACTCAGAAGTGGGATCAATAGATTAAATTCTGTGGGAGCATACAAAAACAACAACTAAAAACTGAATAAATCTTGCAAGTCTCACCCATTCCAGGATCTGGTCCTTTAAAATAATGTCCCTGTGTTGTGTACCTAACGTATTTCTCAAATATTAAACTAGCACTAATATTGACAAATATTCTCCTGGTTGCTTCTTTTACTCCACTGGCTAATAAGGACTCTAGTGCTCAGGGCTTGTTTTCTGCCAGAACCTCTGTCTCCAACAAATATAACCCAGCATTGGTTTTCAGATGGATTGGTTTATTTGGTTAGAGCAATCAGACATCCTCCGTTTTCTCTGCCCTCCAACTTTGACTTCTAATTAGTCATAGCTATCCTTTCTTGCCAGCTATGTTGGTCTGAAGAACCACCAGAGCTGACTAATGGGACCAAATTGTCACACTGTTGTCGAGCATGCAGTAAAATTCCGAAATTAACTTCTGTACTGAAATCAAGCAGGTACCCCATATTTGCTGTAATCCAAGTAGGAACCTCCACAAGTCTTGCTCTAAAGATACCTGAGTTTTACTTGCACCTCCAGCAACTGCAGCAGGATATGTCCCAAGGAGACATCTTAGCCAATTTAGGTGACAGATTATTTTATGAAACAATATTTGAAGAATTAACATGTCTAAGACCAATCGGACAATGGGGGAACTGTGTAAAATATGGGAATGGAATTTAGGTTATAAGCTTGAGGAAAATACCTTGAACACCATTTGGTCAAAACTGCCAACGAAACCCATCTCAACAAGACCAAAGGAAATTATGCTTAAGCAGGCATATCACTGGTATATAACCCCTGTAAAGGTGGATCATAGAAACAGCACTCTTAGCATGTTATGGGGGCACAATCAGGCTAGCACAATGTTTCAAATGTGGTGACTGTGTGGTGCAAGTTTTCTGGCTTTCAACAAAGCGCAACAATTGTTACTGAAACTGCGCATCTAGATCCAGGTTTAGTTCTTCTTTCACTTTTTCCTGAGAGAGGTTTATGACATTTTATCTTTTATCTACTAGCAGCATCTGAGTTAGAAACCCCCCATCACTGGAAATATTCAGCACATTTTACAATATGAGACTACTGGTCCATTGTCCTAGTGGAAAAATTGACACAAGGGCAAAAGCAAGACAGACAAAGTTGTGGACATATCAGAACCATTTCTGCATTTGTAGCATGACAGAGAGACGCAGTAAAACCTCCAACTATTCAGAAAAAAATTCTGGCCAGACCATCTCATTTTTTGCATCAATGTCAATGGAAACGGAAATGCTGTTTGTGTGTGAACTCCCATAGCTCTCTTCTTTCAATGAGTCAAGAGCAGTGCACTATATTGTTGTGTTGTTTATTTGTATTCTGTTATTGGATATATTAACATTGTATTGTGTATCTGGAAACACATTTCACATTTTGAAAACAGGGACTAAATCCAACGGTTTGCGTAAGCTTGCAGAGGATTACACCGGGCATAACATTTCACGATTGCAACGGTGCCGTGCAAAAGGAGCTACAATCACCCAAAAGCTCTTTGAGCATGTTTTCAGCCTCTTCTGACTAAATAAAAAATCACAGCACCTTAGCATTCTTTAAATCCCACATTGCAGCATTTTGTGAGCAGCGATACTGAAACAAAAACGACGACGAAGAACCTAAAATCCTGATGACGGGCCCAGTTTATTCATGGCACAGATTGCTGCTGCTGGGCCTGCCTCCAACCCTGCAACAATCCTCATGCCAGTAGTTGCTTCGCTGTCAACTAAGATACTTTGAAATTTAGCTCCCTTAGGTTTAAGCATTCAGCTCCACTACTAAGTGAACAAGCAGCAACTCCCGCAGATTTCAGATTTCCTAACGGAACTGCGCTGCAGCACTCAGGAACGCGGGCATAATAGCAGACAAGTGGATTCTTCTGAAACAGCTCCACCTTCTGGCCCCTCCTTGCCAAATAATACTGTCCTGGACTCATGCAGGCTGATACTGTTGCCTCAGCCCTTGGCATGGGACTGGGTGGGATGAGGTTTGTTTTTAGCACATGTTCCTCTGCTTTTAAAGGTTACTTAATCTGAGTCACATTCAATTGTCTTAAGGTAAACAGATGAATCATCTCAGGAGGAGGAGGGGGGATTCACATCCAAAAGGTCAGGGGTTCAGGGTTCTTTGTTGTTGTTTCTTCTTCAGAATTAAACGAAGAGAAACTGAACTGGTTGGAAAATTAAATTATTTTAGTTGGGAGTCGAGCAGACAGTGACTCAGATTTTTGCTTTCCTGCGCCTTTTACTTACGACTCTTTAACAAACAGGTATTGGGCCCACACCTGCCTGCCATGGAAAGAGCAGCAAAAGGTCAGCACACCCATCGAACAGAAGTGCTCTTGTTCCGATGGAGGAGCTCACTGGTTGACTACAGTCAAGGTTTTGATAGCCACTGCAGCTGCTTCCGGAAGTTCATACTAAGCTCACGTGCCGGCCTTTGCCTTGAAGAGAGATTTTGATCAGCCCATGCAAGAACCCTGCTTTCCCAAAAAATAAAAAAGGAGAAAAAATAAAGGGAAAGCACAGAAAGTGTGCTGTAATCACTGGGAATCCTGGAGGTTATTGGCTCTGATTTTTGTTCATGTTTTCATGTATTTATTTGCTTCTTAAAGAGCCCATTAACAGTTAGGGTTTCTGAGCACTGATAATGCTGATCCAAGTTACCCCCCACAAGTCAGGAGTGCAGTTAGGGACAGGCCAAAAAAATCTCCCCAAAGTTTTTCTACTGCAAACACAACTCCCATCTGGGGGAGCGGGGACACACCAACCTGGTAAAGGTAGCCCATCTGGGAGAAGGAACACTCTGGGTCTAAACCTCCATTGCCTTGCGGGATATCTTTGGGAGAAGAAAAGGCTATGGATTAAACCCTGCACAAATCTGGGCTGGAGTGGAGTACCTAAGACAGCTGGGTGGTGCCTTGTATGCCTCCTTCCGGCAACTCCTGATGCCAAGCTGGTGCCAAACACACTGCTTTGCTTTCCTTTGGCCCACACCAGCGAGGTCTTGTCATGTGGGCAACCCAGGACCTCCATATACACTGGCCAGGCCTGCATCCCAGGGTTTGGTGCAGCTAACACAGCAGTTTGACTTCACTCCTGGAGGCGCACTTCACTGTTTCTTGGGAGAGACAGATGCCAACATAACACCTCTATTGCTAAAAGAGACTGACCATTAGGTCCAGTCATGACCGACTCTGGGGTTGCGGCACTCATCTCGCTTTATTGGCTGAGGGAGCTGGCGTACAGCTTCCGGGTCATGTGGCCAGCATGACTAAGCCCCTTCTGGCAAACCAGAGCAGCGCACGGAAATGCCGTTTACTTTCCCACTGGAGCGGTACCTATTTATCTACTTGCACTTTGACGTGCTTTCAAACTGCTAGGTTGGCAGGAGCAGGGACTGAGCAATGGGAGCTCACCCCATCGTGGGGATTTGAACCGCCGACCTTCTGATCGGCAAGTCCTAGGCTCTGTGGTTTAACCCACAGCGCCACCCACGTCCCAAAAGAGACCGAAGTTCAATGCTAATTCAAAATGATGGGGATTTGACAAAATGATCAGATGTTGGGTTTTTACTTGGGCTGCCATTTGGTAGTCAAAGCAAGTGTCTGGAAGTGTCCTTTCAGCAGATTTTTAGCCTGGTTTTTTATTTTTAATCACAGTACGGTTTTTAGAATAAGCTCGGAGCTCACCCTGGTGATTTTACTTCCACAGTATAAGCCATTCCATGTACACTGTTTATGAATATTTATTTATACTTGGTGAATACTGATAAACATACATGGGGCAACGGGGAGGGGGAACATTATCCAAATACAGACTGAGCAACACTCCGCTCAAGCAGAACCCAAAAATAAAACTCTAAAGACACAATCCTCAAATATCTGTAGAACTAAACAGCCAAAGAGGAGACCTGAGCAAACATTGGAATTTCCAGTTATTTAAATGCTCCAGTTTACAAGGGCTATAGCAAGCCAGGTGTTCAAAGGTGGCCAGGACCCTGATATATGTACACCATACATTGAAACTCCCCCCAAAAAAGAATCATAAGACTACAAAGATTCAGGCCCAGTAGAACAAACAATGGTTTGTCACAATGTCTGATTCTGAGCTCGTACACTGCCGTTTCCTCTGCCTTTTGAAATTCAATTTAGAAGTCATTACAAACAAATTTAACAAACAAACAAACAAACAAACTGAGCTATGTGTTTTTCCCTTTTGTTAAAAGAGGCTTCCCATAACGGTTGTTTTTTTGATTGCAAGAAATTAAAAATTATAACAAATCAGGTATTCATTTATTAAACCATTCATTTTTATCCACCATGCTTTTCGTATTACTTAAAGGGAAACCAAACCAAACCGCTTCTTCTTCGCCAGCCTTTGGACCAGACTTTCATGACCCATTTTCAATTTCCCTTATGCTACTCGCGTGAAGTGCTGATTTCAGAGTAGATAAAAGCGCTTGCAGAATCTGCACATCCTTGTTCAACGTAAAATCCCTTGCCACCACGGGTGCCTACGAATTTTATGCTATTATTAAGAAACACAGTCCTGCATCATGCAGCAGATTCACACATGCTGGGAGTAAAGCTCTCCCAGTGCTTTGGTTACCCATGTGTCCAGTACTAGTGTGAACAAGACATCAGTGAGTTTGATATGGAAGAATGCTAAAGTGCTGCTAAACGCAATACAGAAAGCCATTTCTATGGACGTGTGTCTGGAACTCTCAGTAATTTCAGAACTCTCCATTTATATCGGTTTCCAGTTGCTTGCTCCTTCCCCACAATCTTGCAAAAACAGCAGACACTCTCACAGGACGAAGAAGGGGGGGGGGCACAGAGAAAAAAAGACTAATACATTCTCCTGTCATGGGCTAGGAAAACAACACTCAAGTCAGTGCACCTAAAACATTTTGGAAACTCAGAAGGCTGCATAGCAACGCAGGGTCTGTTTGTGTTTACATTTTCGTTACCAGAGTTGCCTTGTGCTTTTTTCATTCCTGGCTTGCCTTTATTTATACTTGTTATTTGCAACTTTGGAGCTCTTCTGTATGTTGCCTTAGTCCTGCCTCTGTTAGTGGCTTGTGAAGGCTCTTCCAGACCAAAGACCTGGCACTGGGAAGATCAAACAAACACAGCTGCTTCTGTGTCACTCCTGCTGTTATCTGGCAGGCTGCTCCAGAAACGGTCTGAGGCACAGAGCAGAACTCAGTGCAGGTGGAGGAGACAAATAGCTTTGAGGCCAAAGGCAGTGCATGAAAATAGTTATGAATTAAATACCCATTGGCAGCGGCAGCGGCTGGTGAACCCAAGGGCACACGAGGCAACCCTTCCTCCCCCAGCCCCCCACTTAAACATTTTCTGCCACTCCAAGAACTTCCGCAACGCAGCACTGAGCAGGGTTTGTGAGCCTTGTCAGCAAGTACAGATTCATTTCTAAGGGCTAAGTTGGACCTAATGGAGCAGACAGACACATGCGTAAAGCTCACATGTCTGCCCTGTTCACATACAAAGAGTGTGTGTGTGTGTGTGTGTGTGTGTGAGAGAGAGAGAGAGAGAGAGAGAGAGAGAGAGAGAGATTTACCCTTTACATAACAAGAAACATGCATGGGAAGTGAGTAAAACCAGCGTTTTCTAGAAAAGGGGGTGCTGGAACTCACCACAAACACCTCCCTTGTTCTCTTAGAATGGCAATGGCACCACCTGAGTGAGTTCTGGCTGGGGGGGGGGAGCCCTGAGTAAAACCCACTCCCTTTCTACTTTACCAGACCCACCAAGTGTCCCTATTTTCCAGGGACAGTTTCAGATTAACAGAAGCCGTCTCAGTTTCTGATTTGACCCACTTTCCTTAGGACATCCATATTTTCATCACAGAAATACTGTATTGGAGAAGATGAAGTTATGTGACCCCCGAGCCAAGGAGATAAGTAACTATACAACCTGTAAGCAGCCCTGTATACGGAAGTTTTTAATGTTTAATGTTTTATTACTGTGCTCACTGGAAGGACAGATTGTGAAGCTGAGGCTCCAATACTTTGGTCACCTCATGAGAAGAGAAGACTCCCTGGAAAAGACCCTGATGTTGGGAAAGATGGAGGGCACAAGGAGAAGGGGACGACAGAGGACGAGATGGTTGGACAGTGTTCTCGAAGCTACCAGCATGAGTTTGACCAAACTGCGGGAGGCAGTGGAAGACAGAAGTGCCTGGTGTGCTCTGGTCCATGGGGTCACGAAGAGTTGGACACGGCTAAACAACTAAACAACAACAACAACATATAGTGGAAGCCACCCATGGTGGCTGGAGCAACCCAATCAAATGTGTGGGGCACAAAGAATATATTTTTTATTATTATGGAATAGGAAATCCCTTTTATCATCAGAGAAATGTTGGAGGGTATGCACAGTGTTATGTTGTTGATATAAGTACAGAGGAGACCAGGGGGTAGAAAGCACTGTTGTAATTAGGGTGGCCAACTTTGTAGACCTCTCTTTGAAGCGCTGCCTGGTCTAAGTCCAGTTTAGGGATAAAGAACCAGAGGAAGGCTCCTTTTCTAAGTGAGGCCTTGAAGATGCCCAATCTTCAGGTAGCACCCAGATAATGGACAGGTACACAGGTCACCCCCCTCCCACTCTGGTGAGCTGTTAATGTAGTTCGATTTAATAATTCAAGGATGCATCTCTGTGGGGTGGGGTTTACATCTCTACTGCAGGAAGAAACGTTAATCTGCCACTGCGGTGCCCAAACGAGCGGCGTACAAAGTGTGGAGCAACGCGTTCAGAGGTGCACAATACTGGACTTGCCCTGCCCTCCATCTCTTCTCCCGAGGAAGGAAGTAATGATTAAGTCAGAACAAACACAAATTCTTTTCTACTTAGGGTCTGCCCTGACTGGCGTAGGGGAGGGCACACGGAAAAGAGAGGTAAAGATTTAGAAAAAGGCAGGAACCTGGAATTGTGCTTATGCACAGTTCACATTCTTCTTCAGAAGAGCAGGAGCAGGGCAGGATGAGGCCACTTGCAAACCAGAAATTCTTGTATCTCTCATAGCAGGTAGAGAAATTATCACCCCATTTGTGGTCTTAAGAGCCCATTACAGGAACACAGTTTCTCTCCTGAAAACCATATACATTTGTGCCCTCTTGATTCCTTTCTCCTGTTCCCTTTGCAGAGAGTTTTCCATACTTTGACCTCAACTTCGAAAGCACTCCAAAGGATTTCTGCAAAACTGATGTACAGTAGTCCCCCCCCCCCCATCTCTATATAGACTTTCCACTGGTGTGCAAACAGGTCAAGGTGGAAAAAGGGAACTTAAAGGTAACCAAGCAAGGTGGTAAATTGAAAGAAATCCTTTATGTAAAAAGGTGAACAGCTCTTCTTCTTTTTTTTTCCTTTCCAGAAAAAAAAAAACTTGTTTCAAAGCCAGTACGCTTGGTCTAGAGGAAATGAATAGTTCACAGTTCATATGTAGCTATCTATCCACTTGGGCAAACATTGACACGTCAATAAATGAAATTCAGGCATTGGATTTATTAATAGCATGCATTTCTAAGCCTCCAATGACTTTATATTTAAATTACTAATGATGACGAACATACTACTTTGTGGCTTTAGTCAATATAAATAGAGTTGGAAACCAGGACCATTTTAATGCAGGTATCTTAACAGCCTAAGCAAAGCAATGTTTTTGACTTTTCAAATGGCTAATGCTTAGACTGCCACACAGACCACAGCAACCACACAGCCGACACACTAAGAGAGATATTCTGGTAAGTGTAGGAAATAGTGTAATTAAACATAACAACACATATTGACAGAATGGCTTGCTTCAGATAGAATGGTTGGAAAACCATGGTTTGCTGCTACAATGATGAGCTACAGTAAACCTTAAGCTTATCAGTTTTCCCTACCTGTCTCCTATGTAACATCTGCAAGGCGAAGCTTTCCATTTTCAGCTAATGACAATTCCCCATTGTGTCAAAATTTGTGTGATTTGTTTAAACATTGGCTAATAAGGACACCGAAATTCTGTTTTTTTTTTAATATTTTTATTAAATTTTCACATTTTATGAAGACAAACATACACACACATAGACAAAGACAACACGTATAAAATTTCATAACCTTACTTTCCTAACCCCAGTTCTTGACCTCCCCCCACCCCCCCTTCATACATCCTAGTTCAGTTACATTAACTCAGCAAATTCATATCTCTCATCCTTTGCATATTATTATTGTATATATATATATATATATATATATATATTGAAAAAAAAAAACATTTACTTGGCCAGATTTTACTTATCCAATTTTCTTATAAATGTTAAAGCCTTTTCTAAGGTCGACTCGAGTTCCTTCCACGAATTTCCCTTTAATCTTAAAAAAAAAAGGTCATAATAATCAAACACAAAAGTCATAAAGATTTAAAAACAAATTCTCCTCCCCCCCCCCAGCCCCGGTTTCTGTCCCTTCCAAATGTCCCCACATCCATAACAACAGTTTTTAGCCTGGGTTCCTCACATCTGAGGCCTTTAAGTCCTTGTCAGTCTCTCTTTGCCGATCTTGTTGGTAGCCCTCCTCATTGGTCCTCAGGTTTCGGGGAAGTTCCAGCTCGGTCTCATCAGAATTTCTTCCATCCAAAGTACTTGACACCAGCTGCTGCAGAAGATCAACCAGTCCATACTCAAATAGGAAGCCCCAGTCATATTTCTTATTTCTTTTAAATTCAGATATTCCAGATGTTCCAGGGGCTTCCTCCCTCCTCTTTCGCATCTTTCGCAGATTTGTAGTCCAAGGGTCTTCTTCTTTGTATTCTAACAATGTAGGCTTGTGGTTGGTAGTCTCCATCTGTACTAGCCCTTGCTCTCTCTCCCCCTGTTCCAAAGCTATCTCTTCTGATTCAGCTGCAGATTTTTCCCCAGTCAAGTCCATTGTACCTTCAGCAGAGTCCTTTATTTTAGAGTTCAAGGTTATGAGTTGTTTACTCATGACCGTAGTCTGCTCCTCCAGTTTTCCCACAAGAAAAAACATTCTCTCTAACTCTGCCTGTAATTTTCCATCTGCAGCCATTGCAATGTTTCAATGTTTCCCCTAGGGGGATTCTAGTTACTTAATAGTCTTTTCCAATAGTCCTTTACTTTGTTTTTTCCCTACTTTATTTCCAACCACTTTAGTTCAAATATAACAAATTAAGTCCAAAAAGTGTTAAATAATAGAGTTTTTAACTTTCGCTGCCCGTTTGACAGCTCCTTTGACAGCTGTCAAACTCCTCGTTCCTTTTTCTCCAGCTCACATAAAGGACACCCCCGGGTCTGGGGAGGTTCAAACAAAAACTTCTAAAAATCCACTCTTACTCTCCAGCACACATCTTCTTCTGTCAAATTCATGCATATATTATCTTTTACAGAACACCAAAGAAAGAACTCTCCACCTTAGTTCTCCAATCTTTGCTTTAAATTTTCTGTAGGCAGGGGGGTGCGGACTTCCCTTTAGCACATCCCCCGATCGTGCCGAATTCAAGGATAAACTTTTAAAAGTCCAAATTCCAATCTACTCACGGATTAATTAAAGTCCGAATTTCAGGGAAGAAAGTCAGCGGTCTCCGGCAATGGCTCGCGGCTTCGCTCCACTGCAGTAGCGGTCTACTCACAGCACCACGCCACTCCCCGTACCCTCTCCGCAGCCTTTAAAAAGGCTCTTCGTGGGTCGGGGGGGCGCTTTAGGTGCCCGCCGAGACACCAGGTCCGCAGGCTTCCGCGCCTGCGGTTTCTAAGGGTCCCCGCGTCGCCGTCGCGGTGAGACCCGTCTGCAATGGAGCCGATTCCCTCCGGAGCTCGGAGGGAATCCGCCATTACTCGGATCGTGCTAACCCGGAAGCCAAGGACACCGAAATTCTGATTGGCAAGCCCAAGAGGCTCAGTGGTTTAACCCACAGCGCCACCCGCGACGGGATGAGCTCTCATTGCTTGGTCCCTGCTCCTGCCAACCTAGCAGTTCAAAAGCACATCAAAGTGCAATTAGATAAATAGGTACCACTCCGGCAGGAAGGTAAACAGCGTTTCCATGCACTGCTCTGGTTCGCCAGAAGCGGCTTAGTCATGCTGGCAACATGACCCGGAAGCTGTACGCCGGCTCCCTCGGCCAGTAAAGCAAGATGAGCACCGCAACCCCAAATTCGGCCATGAATGGTCAGGGGTCCCTTTACCTTTACCCAATAAGGACACATTATGCTCAAACTGTGATTTCAGATCCTGGCTTGTTGTCAAAGCATAGTTTAAAATAAACCACAGTTCCTTAAATTGCAGTGTCACAGGAAACCGTAGCAGCTAACATTCCTGGGCCTTCTTCCATGATCCCGACTTTCCTTTTGGTGCCCAGCCTCCTTCGAGGCACTGGTTGCAAAAGGATGTCTTGCAATAGCTGTAGTATTCTCCCAGCTTGCCTCCTCTCTCTCTCTCTCTCTTTTTTAAATAATTTTTATTAACTGGCCAATCACATCAAATTAAATCACATCATATAAATTCCGAATTACAAAGCCAAATTTTTAAATTTTGTTGGGGGAACCCATACTTCAAGATCCAAAGGGGAATTCAGATCATCTTCTTATTACTGCGTTAATGTCCAAATCAGTCCCAATCAGTCCAAACAAAGTTCATAATTCTATCCAGTCTTATCTTGGTGTTGCCACATCATATCTTGTTTGTATAATTTCTCTTTTTCCTTTACGATCTCTTCTGTTAGTCTCCTTAAGCCGATAGCAAGTGTAATAATCCTGTGTGGATTTCCCGTTCCTCCACTAAGTCCAGATGGTTTCCATATATCTCCTTCGTAGATAACATCACTTTATCCATCGTTAATTTTGGCATTTGTCGCTCTTAAGTCCCTCCGAGGAGTTGATTCACGATATGTAAACAACTCTATTTCTCTCTTTCTCCTCCCAGACCCAAGAGCTCCCACAATGCCTCACAAAACGGCGAACGGCATTTTTTCCTGACTGCGTCACTCCAAAACTCTTAGCTTTCCAGCTTCATCTTGAAACATTGCTTTGGATCGAAAGTTTATCTCCACACAGCCTTAAATCCACAGCTTAAGTCCTTAATTTCTGACTCATTAGGGGAGGGGGATTCTTGTTAAATCACATAAAAAGGTAGAGGCAGGTTTCCCCCCCCCTCCCCCCTCAGTCATTACCGTATCTTGACGTTCTTCTCGTATTTTATTGTTGTCTTGTTATCAGAGATCTCTTCTGTCAGCAGTATTTACTCCCCTTTTTCTTTTTTTTTTATAATAATTTTTATTCGTTTTTCAAACAGATAACAAAAGTACCACAAAACAACATAATTTCCAACTGATCGTTTCATACCCTTCTTTCTTTTGACTTCCCCATACCTCCCCATCCCTGCATTCTTGTTTAGTGATTCTTTAGCAACCCTTAGGTCCATTATCTTAATTCCCTTTCATAAAAGTTCCTTTAGTTTTTTTTTTTGATTACTGCTGCAATTTCTTTACCTCTTACCCCCTGACATCTTAACATTCGTCAATTTTACAATTGTTCTTGAGATATATTTTAAATTTCTTCCAGTCCTCTTCCACTGTCTCTTTCCCCTGGTCACGGATTCTGCCCGTCATCTCGGCCAGTCCCATAAAGTCAATCACCTTTGTTTGCCATTCTTCCAGAGTAGGTAGTTCTTGCGTCTTCCAATACTTTGCCAGTAGAATTCTTGCTGCTGTGGTGGCATACATAAAGAAAATCCTATCCTTCTTTAACACCAATTGGCCAACCATGCCCAAGAGAAAAGCCTCTGGTTTCTTAGGAAAAGTCCACCTAAGGACCTTCTTAATTTCATTATAGATCATTTCCCAGAAAGCTTTAATCTTTGGGCAGGTCCACCAAAGGTGGTAAAAAGTGCCTTCAGTCTCATTACATTTCCAACACTTATTGTTAGGCAAATGATAAATTTTTGCAAGCTTGACTGGGGTCATGTACCACCGATAGATCATTTTCATAATATTTTCTTTTAAAGCATTACATGCAGTAAATTTGATACCGTGGTCCATAACTGTTCCCAGTCAGCAAACATAATATCATGACCGATATCTTGTGCCCATTTAATCATAGCTGATTTCACCGTTTCATCCTGTGTATTCCATTTCAACAGCAAGTTATACATTTTTGATAAATTCTTAGTATTGGGTTCCAACAGTTCTGTTTCTAATTTTGACTTCTCTTTCTGAAATCCTATTTTTCTGTCCTGTTTAAATGTCTCATTTATCTGATGATAATGCAACCAATCTCGAACCTTAGGCTTTAGTTTCTCATAACTCTGAAGTTTCACCCTTTCACCATCATATTCTAAAATTTCATGATATTTTGGCCATTTAGAGTCCATATTAAGCTTTTTTACTTCCCTAGCTTCCATTGGTGACACCCACCTAGGGGTTTTACTTTCCAGCAGATCTTTATATCTAATCCAAACGTTATACAATGCTTTCCTCACAATATGGTTTTTAAAACTTTTGTACACCTTTACCTTGTCATACCATAAATATGCATGCCAACCAAAACTATTGTCGTACCCTTCCAGGTCCAAAATGTCAGTGTTCTCAAGAAGTAGCCAGTGTTTCAACCAGCAGAAAGCTGCCGATTCATAGTAAAGTCTTAAGTCCGACAGGGCAAACCCCCCTCTATCCTTTGCATCAGTTAAAATCTTAAATTTAATTCTGGGCTTTTTGCCCTGCCAGACAAATTTTGATATGTCTTTCTGCCACTTCTTGAAACAATCCATCCTGTCCAAAATCTGTAACATCTGAAATAAAAACAGCATTCTAGGCAATACATTCATCTTAATAGTAGCAATTCGGCCTAACAAGGAAAGTTTCAACCTTGACCATATTTCCAGATCTTTCTTAACCTCTGCCCAAGTTTTTTCATAATTATCCTTAAATAAATTCACATTCTTGGATGTTAAGTTTAACCCCAGGTATTTTACCCTTTTTGTTATTTCCAGGCCTGTTTCATTCTGAAAACTCTCTCTTTCTTCCATTGTTAAGTTTTTTTCCAACACTTTCGTTTTTTGTTTGTTCAATTTAAAACCTGCTACTCGACCAAATATTTCAATTAATTCTAATACTCTTTTAGTGCTAGTGTCTGGCTGTTGCAAAGTCAATACTAGGTCATCTGCAAATGCTCTTAACTTGTAATGTCTAACTCCGACCTGAACTCCTTTAACCAACTGGTCCTTTCTAATCATGTTTAACAAAACCTCCAGGACTGATATAAAAAGCAAAGGGGATATTGGGCATCCCTGCCGTGTACCTTTTTCTATGGGTATTTCTTCTGTAACCACATTGTTTACAATTAGCTTGGCCTTTTGTTGAGAATATATTGCACCTATACCGTTTTCAAAACCTTGGCCTACCCCCATCCCTTGGAGATTTTTTTTCATAAAAGTCCAGCAGATATTATCAAAGGCTTTCTCCGCGTCTACAAAAATCAGGACTGCTTTCCTGTTAATGTCAACATCTAGCAATTCTAAAATGTCTATAATGTTCCTCACATTGTCTGACATATATCTCCCTGGGAGAAAGCCTGTTTGGTCCTTATGAATCTCCTCTATCAACACCCTTTTCAATCTTTTTGCCAAAATGTCTGCAAAAATTTTGTAATCCACATTGAGCAAAGATATAGGGCGGTAGTTTCTAACCTGGTTCTTCTCAGCTTCTGTCTTCGGTATAAGTGAGATAAAAGCCTCTTTCCACGATTCAGGTGCCTTTTTCCCCTTCAGGATTTCATTGCAAACTTCCTTCAATGGTTGTATTAAACATTCTTTCAGCATCTTGTAGTATTTAGCCGTCAGGCCATCTGGTCCTGGTGATTTTCCCAATTTCATATTTTGAATGGCACCCTCTATTTCTTGTTCTGTTATTTCCTCATTTAGAGTCCTTTTACTTTGTTCTGGAATTTTTGGTAAGCCGTATTTTCTGATGAATTCTTCTATTTCTTGTTCATTAATTGGCCCTTGTGCATACAATTTCTTAAAAAAGCTTTGAAAACAATTGTTTATCTCATTAGGTTTGTGGATAATTTTCCCATCCATTTCTAAACTGGTTACCGTGTTCATTTTCTGCCTTTTCTTCAATTGCCATGACAGAAGTTTCCCACACTTGTCCGCTGATTCGAAGGTTCTTTGTCTCATTTGCTTTATCTTCCATTCTATTTGTTGGTTCATGAGCTCCATGTACTGCATCTGATAAAACTTTATTTCTCTCAGAATCTCATGAGACTTTGGTTTGGACCTCAATTTCTTCTCTCCTTCTTTTATTTTTTCTAGGATTTTTTCCTTCCTCTCATTTTGTTGCTTCCTCTTTATAGAGTTCTGTTGAATTAGGAAACCTCGCATCACGGCTTTGCTTGCGTCCCAAATTATTCTTTTCTCCACATCTGTTTTCCTGTTAATCTCGAAGTAATCTTTTAATGTTTTAAGGGCCTTCTTATGGATCTCTTCATCCTTAAATAGGGTGTCATTCATTCTCCATCTAAAGGATCCAGTTGTTGTTAGTTTCATCTCCATCTTCACCGCATTATGGTCGGAGCAAGTTTTTGGGCATATTTCTACTTTTTTTGTTCTTGACGCCAGACTACTAGAAATCCAAATTTGGTCTATTCTTGTCCATGTCATTTTTGCCTCAGAGAAGAAAGTTCCCTCTCTCTCTAGAGGATTCCTTGTTCTCCAAATATCAATCAAGTCCAGAGTTTCAGTCATTTCAAAAAAGATCTTTGGTAGTCTCCCTTCTTTTGAGATCACTTGTCTCTGTGCCTTATCCATGTTTGTTGAGACAACTCCATTCATATCTACTCCCCTTTTTCCTTGATGTATGTGCAATTAATCATGTCCAAATTATTTCTTTTAAAGATCATTGCAACCAGCGGCGCGAATCGGGGACGGCGTCGAGGAGTGCCGAAAATCCCACAGGAGGGCTTTGTGCCTAGTGCCCCCACCCCCACAAATTCGGGGGTGGTATAGGGCACAGCAGGCAAGGGCCGTCCCCCCCATAATCCTGGGGGGGTTAAGGAGGCTAATTACCCCCATCATAGCCTCCAAATTACCTCGTGTGGGTCGGAGAGATGTTATTGTCAGCCATCTTCCGATGCGCCACCTAGTGGCCCCCCCAGCTTGCCTCCTCTCCTTGCCTGCTGCTTCTCTCTCTGCTCATGCACCACTGCCCATTTCAATGAGAAAGGTACCAGGGGACACCATGCTCACTCATTCCTGCTGCCTACCTCAGTAAGAACATGAAAAGAGCCCTGCTAAACCAGGCCAAAGACCCACCTAGTCCCCGAAGCCTGCAAGTTGGACATGAGTGCAACGAAATTCTTTAATCTCGTGTTCCCCAAGAACTGGTATTCAAATACATCCTGCCTCCGACCCTTGATGGAGAACATCAGAATGGACAGTCTCATCTTCCATGAATCTGTTTAATCCTCATTTAAAGCTACCTAAACCCATCATTAAGGGACGCGGGTGGCGCCGTGGGTTAAACCACAGAGCCTAGGACTTGCTGATCAGAAGGTTGGCGGTTCGAATCCCCATGACGGGGTGAGCTCCCGTTGCTCGGTCCCTGCTCATACCAACCTAGCAGTTCGAAAGCACGTCAAAATGCAAGGAGATAAATAGGTACCACTCCAGCGGGAAGGTAAACGGTATTTTTGTGCACTGCTCTGGTTCGCCAGAAGCGGCTTAGTCATGCTGGCCACGTGACCCGGAAGCTGTACGCCGGCTCCCTTGGCCAATAAAGCAAGATGAGCGCCGCAACCCCAGAGTTGTCCGTGACTGGACCTAATGGTCAGGGGTCCCTTTACCTTTTTAAACCCATCATTACATCTTGTACTAGCAAATTCCAGAGTTCAATGCAGCACAAACACTTCCTTGTGTCTGTCCTGCATTATCGTACATTCAGCTTGCTTGAAGACCCTGGGTTCCAAGATTATGAGGACTTCCCCACAAGGTCCTGTCAACGACAAAGAGATTGCACAGACCTGCTTTGCTGCCTGCTTTTGGTGAGAGAGACTGGCTGTTGTGACCTCCTGCTGATGCTGCTCACCTGAAGGACAGAAACTGACCATTGTGCTCTCATGCTGCCCATTTGATTTTGGGAAAAACTGGGCAGCATGACCTCCCATAATTGCTTTCCCACTGTAAGAGAAAAGGACATTGGCTCCTGCATATTGCACAAACACTTCATTTTGTATGGAGCTATTTGAACCCTGATGCTGACAAGGATTTCTCAACTTGTTTCCATACTCACCCATCTTCCCACCTCTCCTGAGGCTGGTCAAACTGTCCATCCATGACTTTTGGGTCATGCAACAACTATCCTCTGCAGTGAGGATGACATAATTCAAATATGTGACCCTGAGCTCCCATTGTTCAGTCCCAGCTCCTGCCCACCTAGCCGTTCGAAAGCACGTCAAAGTGCAATTAGATAAATAGGTACCACTCTGGCGGGAAGGTAAAAGGCATTTCCGTGCGCTGCTCTGGTTTGCCAGAAGCAGCTTAGTCATGCTGGCCTCGTGACCCTGAAGCTGTCTGTGGGCAAATACCAGCTCCCTCAGCCTATAGAGCGAGATGAGCGCACAACCCCAGAGTCATCCGCGACTGGACCTAAAGGTCAGGGGTACCTTTACCTTTACCTATTATGGTTTTATATATGTTGGAAGCCACCCAGAGAGTCTGGGACAACCCAGTTAGATGGGTGAGGTATAAAAAACTATTATTATTAATAATAATAATAATAATAATAATAATAATAATAAATAGGACATCCTTATTTACATCAGAGAAATGTTGGAGTGTATGGGATTTGTCTGTTTGATATGTTTGTTGGCTTGCTGCCAGCCAATCACATCTCTAATGAATTGGAGCAACTGAAGAATTAGCACATGCCATTTGGAGATGACAAACCGCCAGGGAGCCAGTTTGAAAAGGGATGTTGTTACGATGTTGTTACCACAGGAAAACTAAAACTATGATAAAACTTCATTTTAAAAACAACAACAAAAATAGCTTAAACTACACATTTAAACTCAAAAACTTGTTCCCCTACACACTTAAGTTATAGGGCAAATAGATTTAAACTGGCATTATACCATAATCTTTAATAATATCTTGCAAAGCTTTGCTATCCCAGTTCTTGCTTTCTGTTTTGATTAGAAGCCCTGATTATTTCCCAAGATCCACTGCTCCTTCTCTCTCTCTCTCTCTCTCTCTCTCTCTCTCTCAGGAATTTCTGCCCCTGCTCCTCACTGCAAGTCACCAATAGACTCCACAAAGCAATTAAGCCACCAACTGCTTAAAGAGAGTTGTTTCTGCCAGATTCATGGTAACACAGGGGAAACGTGGTTGGTACTTAACCCCATGAGTCACCAATCCCTTACATTCCTGCCTTTGGTTTCCCCTCTCAAGCGTAGAGATGAGATGAGAAATTTTGGAATAATGTTACTTGCAAAGAAACTGCCAAAGATCTTGCCTCGGAAACATAGCCTCTATGTGATTTTATTATAATTATTTCAATCAGCTGGCTGGGAGATTTCCCAGTTAAGGGACTCAAAGCCAAAATATATAAGTCAGGGGATCCAGACCTGCAGTCAGGTGGTCTGCAGCATGTCTGTGGATTTGTGGTTGAGATGGCACATCCATCACATTAAATGCTCATATTGATTTTTAATTGTATTTTTATTCCTTAATTTAGTTCCTATATTGTAGTTTAGCCTAGTAGCTTGGATCCTATGGAATTCAAATTGCAATGCGATAAAATACAGTGTGCAAGAAATAAAAGGAGCAATTAAAATGCAATTAAAAATCATACCACATCTAGCATAGGGCATTACACATGCTACAACATGCAGCAAAATCACTGAGTTGTCTGCCTAGACCCTCAGCCATTCTTAAGTGGTCTTTGCGGGGGTGAGGGGTGGGGAGTTTAGGAACCACTGATATAAGAAGATACATCTATCAATCAAGCATTTCCCAATAAAACAGAAGCCCTTTGTGAATTGGCTATCAGGAACTTGTGCTGTTCCACACTGTAATCACAATCTTCCCTTTAGGAAAACTCCTTGGGATTTAGGATTAAAGAACTACCTGCCGTTGAACCAGCTGGCCTTTCAAATAATTGAAAATATCACAATTTGGGGTATTGTACTGAGAGCATTTTGAAGCAAGCATGGGCAAATGTGTCAATTTCAATTTCTCTCAGTTCCTCAATCCGAAATTCACATTTCCACATCCACTTGTGAAAAACAGAATGAAAATTCACCAGAAAATTCTAATAACAATTTCTCTCTCTCTCTCTCTCTTTGCAAAGCATTGCAAAATTCAGAAGTGCAAATTATGAAGGGTGGCTCGGATTCAGTTTGTGTATTGTTTCAAAAAGTATGAATTTAAAAGGCAGATGTGCCTTTAAATGCAAATTGAATCAATTTTTTTCTCTCCACCCCTATTTTCATAAGCATATGATCAAAAAGGGGTCAGGGAAGTGATATGCAGCCTTACCCATTTCAGTATTAAAATTTTAATAACTTTAAACTGACAATTCGGTACAATGGTTCTGCCAAAGGATTGAAGGACAAGTGCACCCATACTTAGAAACCTTACTCTCCACCCCATTTAAGTACTAGAGGATCACTTAATGCAAAAGGCTAAGGATGCTTGAGGTATGCAATTTTTAATGGATCCCCATATGAACAGAACTGATACTTCTGGTTTTACTGTTTCCCAGGCGCTGCAAAACCAAACCATGCCCTCCTGTGGAAAAACCAGCAGCAGAGCTAAAATTAGTTCTCTGAAAAACCTTTCCATTCAGAGTTGCCAGAGAACCAGGAACTCAGAGCAGAACATATGCATACAGGAACTGCGCCAGTGCTCAAAGCCATGATGAACTTCATTACGATGAATTAATTTGCAGGACAAGACCTGGAAGCAAAAGTAAAATGGTACAGAGGAATCACGCTTTCCAAGAGTAGAGAACTAGGCTGTGTTCAGCTGCAGTTAGAGAACAGGTTTTATTCAAATTCTGCGCTGAAAATGACATTGGAGTGGAGGGGATGCTAAAGTCTGCTTATCAGAATTTTGCATCAAGTAACTTTGCATCAATTAACTTTTTAAATTATGTGTTCGTGCAATTCGTTTTTACTTTACGGGACCGCCTCTCCTGGTATGTCCCACAGAGGAACTTACGGTCTTCAAATAAAAACATCTTGAAGGTCCCAGGCCACAGGGAGGTTAGGCTGGCCTCAACTAGAGCCAGGGCTTTTTTGGCTGTGGCTCCGATCTGGTGGAACGCTCTGTCACAAGAGACTAGGGCCCTGCAGGACTTGACATCTTTCCGCAGGGCCTGCAAGACGGAGCTGTTCTGCCAGGCCTTTGGCCAGGGCACAGCCTGACTCCCTCTCCCCTTTCATAAGAACTTGCATGAAAGTGGCCTCCCAATTTTTCTCACAGGCCCATATAAGTTCAGGACAAACAGTTGGGCCTGGTGAGCATTGAAGGTCCCCAACCCTAATCTGCGGGTTGCCATCTGATTGGATTTTATTCTGATCCTGATCTGATTTGAGGATGTATTTTAATTGATTGTCTGATTTTATGTTAATGTATTATACATTTGATGTTAGCCGCTCTGAGCCCAGCTTCAGCTAGGGAGGGCGAGATATAAATAAAATTTATTATTATTATTATTATTATTATTATTATTGGGGGATGTGGGTGGCGCTGTGGGTAAAACCTCAGTGCCTAGGACTTGCCGATCGTATGGTCGGCGGTTCAAATCTCCACGGCGGGGTGAGCTCCCGTCTTTCGGTCCCAGCTCCTGCCCACCTAGCAGTTCGAAAGCACCCTTAAAGTGCAAGTAGATAAATAGGTACCGCTTTATAGCGGGAAGGTAAACGGCGTTCCCTGTGCTGCGCTGGTGCAGGCTCGCCAGAGCAGCGATGTCACACTGGCCATGTGACCCGGAAGTGTCTGCGGACGGCGCTGGCTCCCGGCCTCTAGAGTGAGATGAGCACACAACCCTAGAGTCTGTCAAGACTGGCCCGTACAGGCAGGGGTACCTTTACCATTATTATTATTATTATTATTATTATTATTATTATTATTACTTCTTCCTAGGATGACTCTTCCATTGCTCTTCGATCTTCATAACCAGATTCATCTGGAATAAGAGCTCAATGAAATATAGATACCGATATCAGAGAGAGGGACATGGAAGTTTCTGTTCTCTGGTATTGTCCCAGCAGGAAAAAGGTCTATGCCCCAAAGCCTACTATCAAGCGCTAGATCTAACAGCATATGGCAAGCCTTCATGGCTGATGGTAGGCATTTTCAAGAGTCAATAGCAAACACTGTGTTCCTGCCCTTCTGTTGCTGTGCGCAGAAGAAGGGACATCCTCTGAAGGCATCTCTTTACAGGTGGATCTGCTGGTGAAGGTACTCAACTTTGCTCAGAGTTAACGTGGTGTTTGCCCAGCTGAAACAAACCCCAAAGAGCAACAGAGAGAGCCCTGAAACATACAGCTTTTTACTGTTTTGGGTTTCCATGTTTTATCTTGCATAATTCAAACACTGGACAATAAAGAAGGCTGATCGCTGAAGAATTGATGCTTTTGAATTATGGTGCTGGAGGAGACTCTTGAGAGGCCCATGGACTGCAAGAAGACCAAACCTATCCACTCTGAAGGAAATCAGCCCTGAGTGCTCACTGGAAGGACAGATCCTGAAGCTGAGGCTCCAATACTTTGGCCACCTCATCAGAAGAGAAGACTCCCTGGAAAAGACCCTGATGTTGGGAAAGATGGAGGGCACAAGGAAAAGGGGATGACAGAGGATGAGATGGTTGGACAGTGTTCTTGACGCTACCAGCATGAGTTAGACCAAACTGCGGGAGGCAGTGGAAGACAGGAGTGCCTGGCATGCTCTGGTCCATGGGGTCATGAAGAATCCGAGACCAGGGAGAAGAGTTGGTGGAAGAAGATTGGAAGAAATTTAAAGACAATTTACAGAAACACTGTAAAATTATTGAATGTTAATGATGTTGGAATGAAATGAAGTGGTCTTAGCAATAAGATAAAATAGGGATATGTAAAAATGGATTGATATTAGATGAAAATTTGAAGTTATAAGATGTGAAGATAAAGACTTAAGAGTAAACAAAGAGGATATGAATTTGCTGAACCAATTTGTAACTGGAATACAAAAAAGGGAGGTGTGAGGAAGTCATGAAAATAAGTAAAAGAGCGGTAAGATAATAGAAAGAGGGATTTATTTTTAACTGTTTTTATTTTTTCTTTTCTTTTCTGGATTTGCATCTGTTTGTATTTTCTTTTCATTATTTTTGTAACTTTTTCCGTGTTGAAAAGCTAATAAATATATATATATATATTT
This sequence comes from Podarcis cretensis, assembly GCF_951804945.1. Taxonomy (NCBI): domain Eukaryota; kingdom Metazoa; phylum Chordata; class Lepidosauria; order Squamata; family Lacertidae; genus Podarcis; species Podarcis cretensis. The sequence goes on along the minus strand of NC_137172.1, from coordinate 114,174,286 downwards.
TAAAAGAGTCGGACACGACTAAACAACAACAACAAAATTCAAACACGGGGAGATCCATGTTTTATGTTGCAAAATTCAAACACAGGGAGATCCTATCTTCAGACAATGGTCCTTCTAGCATAGTCCATCAGTTTTCTATTCAGTAGCAGCACCAGTGCTTCTTACCTGGCACTGGTGAGGTTGGGCCTGTATGGTTGTACTGGAGGAACCACTGCCACCATTCCAGCATTCCCAATGGTCTACCAGCATGGTCTACCAGCTTCACCATGGCTCTGTACCTTTGTATGTTATGTCCTCTCGTATATATGCATTTTTACAAATACTTTCCTGCACTATAAACATTTTTGCACCCTTTTATTTTTTTCCATTGGAGAGCTGCTTTGCAAAATTGAGAGATGTGTGAACAGAAAGGGATAGCTGCGTTTTAGTTCGTATGTTGGTTTGGACACCAGCTCTACTGAGATTGAGAGACTTCATCTCTCAAAAACAGTACTGACCATCTGAGTGAGAACTAAGCTTCTGGTTCTTACCTTAAAAGAAGCTATGAAAACCACCTGTGTACATAATTGTTTGAATCAAACCTCCCGAGAGCCCTTCTATCTATCCTCCAAACAAAGGAGTCACCGGGAGAAGGAAACTAGTCTTGCCTGTGATAATTCATCTTGAACTGGGGTTTGGGAAGAGCTTCTGCCAGTAATAATAATAATAATAATAATAATAATAATAGTAATAATAATAATTTTTATTTATTCCCCGCCCTCCCCAGCCAAGGTCAGGGTGGCTAACAAGCAATAATAAAAACAAGTTGAATGAATACAACTTAAAAACAAGATTAAAATACAACATTAAAATATTAAAACATTAAAATGCAGCCTCATCACAGGAGAAAGGAAAAAGAAAGAGGGGAAGGGAAAAGATGATAGTTCTTAATCTATCATCTTTTTTTTTTTAAAGGGGGGAAGGTATTTTTAAGCCTACCTGTCAGACATAACCCTGATTTAATTGTTTTTAACAGGTCGTTAATGAAAAGGAGGCATGGCTTCCATTTGCCCTCATCAAAGCAATACCAATTAGTGTAAAACAGTTTAAATCTGTTTTCTTGGCTAGCAGAAAAGGTGAAAGGAATTCGACTTCTTAACAGAAACGGCAGGCAAGATGTCAAAATGAAGGCCCAGATTACTAGCAAATGACAACCGCTGCCCCCCGTCCTCAGACCCCCAACCACCCGCATTTGTGTCACTTTACACAAATCCTTCACTTTTTTTTACCTTCGCTTCCCGTTTCCTTTCTACCTCTATGGCATCTATACCACATCTGGTCCTCCACTTCCTTCAGGGAAAACCGCCCCAAACCCAAAGAAGGAGAGAGAAAATGATTGAAAATGAATAGATGGTCTATTCCATCTATTCTAAAAGTGGGAAGGGTTGGGCATGTGAGTGTGTAAATGTGTATATAATGAATGAATATATAAGGGGGGGGGGAGAGAGAGGCTGCTCCACCTATTTTTTACTTGCCCCTGACTCCTGCCACTAGGACGTGGCCCCCAATCACTTTTCCTCAAGTAGGCTTGCCATATTTCAAACAGTGATTATCTGTTGTTGAGCTTTTTTTGGCAAAATTGCAAAAAAAGGCCTATTTTTATGGAAAATCCAGATTTCCCCGGACATATTTCAGGGACCTATATTGTCCTGTTAGTCTGTAAAATATGATACACATTTACAAGGCTATAAAACTGGTTATTCACTTGCACCATCCATTGCCACAGATCATCAGTCTTGTCACAATCTGATGTGAGGTACTCCTCTGTGGTCCAAGTGAAGGGGAGACATATTATTTCTCTTTTTTTAAAAAAAAATGATATTTATTAAAATTTCAAGAATTACAAAAAGAAAAAATGGACATGCCACGTTAAACAAAAACCAAGCAACACACCACAATATATAAAATAAAAAAGGAAAAAAAACAGAAAAATAAAACCCATTAAACAAGAACATAATTAGAGAGAGAAAAAAAGCATCAAATCTCCTTTCTGTTCTTTCATTAGCTTATTTCCTTGACCTCCTCACACCTCCCTTTTTTGTGTTCAAGGTCGATTGTCTGTTTCAGCAAATCCTTTCCCTCTTTTAAAATTTTTGTCCTGTAAATTGTCTTAATATAATGTAATTTTACTTTTCCTCCTTTCACCAATTAACAGTCAGTTATTCCCAAATCCAGGGAGACATATTATTTCTCTACCCCACCCCACACACTTAACGACTTGAAGTGGAACTGTTAGTCACAGTTTCAACTGAACCTGTCTTGAAAATATTGCTTATGCAACAATGATGCTATACCAAGGAAAAGTAAACGCACCTTGTGGTGGTTGGAGAACACAGTGAGTAAATACGTTAGCAGTAGTAAAAGTGAGGCTGTTTTCCTCCTTATACTTGAACTAAAATATGACTAACAGAATCCCTGATCTCAGCTCTTAAAAATCTGTATTTCAAGAAGTTTGTTTATTATCCTTGTTACTTAAAGGGGCATATCGTGTGCCTCAATCGTTAGCTGGGTTGTTTGATATGATAGCCATGTTCAAATATATAAAAGGTTGTCACATAGAGGAGGGAGAAAGTTTGTTTTCTGCTGCTCCAGAGAAGCGGACACGGAGCAATGGCTCCAAACTACAAGAAAGAAGATTCCACCTAAACATTAGGAAGAACTTCCTGACAGTAAGAGCTGTTCGACAGTGGAATTTGCTGCCAAGGAGTGTGGTGGAGTCTCCTTCTTTGGAGGTCTTTAAGCAGAGGCTTGACAACCATATGTCAGGAGTGCTCTGATGGTGTTTCCTGCTTGGCAGGGGGTTGGACTCGATGGCCCTTGTGGTCTCTTCCAACTCTATGATTCTATGATTCTAGGCTAGCTTACTGAGAAAGTTGCAAGAAAGGAGATTCCTACTCTCTGATGGCAAGTTCAACAGCGGAATTGACTCCCTTGGAACCTGGTAGACTCTTCTTCCTTGGAGACTTCTAAGCAGAGTTTGGATGGTTATCTGTCACGGATGCTTTAGCTGAGATTCTTGAATTGCAGGGGGTTGGACTAGATGACTCTTAGGGTCCCTTCCAACTCTACAACTTCTATGAAAAGTCAAGTACTGATGGGTGACGCAACAACAGTAGCAAGCCATGGTACCAGCATGAAGGAAACAGTTTTCCACTAACAGCCTGTTTCTAAAGGCTCTTCACCATGGAATCCAGAGAGATGATAATGTGTTTCCAGTGGTAGAATGGAAAACTCCTCCACCAATGGAAAACTCCTAATCCCATCAATAGTTTTTTCAAAAAAAATCATGAATTGCATTTCCCAGCAAACTGAATTCTGTGCACATGTTCATTAATATCACTCATCTGAATTCCACACCCACCAACATGTCTCTGATGAAAATAGGGACTTCCTACTCCATAATACCATAAAGAAGACTGATCGCCGAAGAATCAATGCTTTTGAATTATGGTGCTGGAGGAGACTCTTGAGAGTCCCATGGACTGCAAGAAGATCAAACCTCTCCATTCTTAAGGAAATCAGCCCTGAGTGCTCACCGGAAGGACAGATCGTGAAGCTGAGGCTCCAGTACTTTGGCCACCTCATGAGAAGAGAAGACTCCCTGGAAAAGACCCTGATGTTGGGAAAGATGGAGGGCACAAGGAGAAGGGGACGACAGAGGATGAGATGGTTGGACAGTGTTCTTGAAGCTACCAGCATGAGTTTGACCAAACTGCGGGAGGCAGTAGAAGACAGGAGTGCCTGGCGTGCTCTGGTCCATGGGGGTCACGAAGAGTCGGACATGTCTAAACGACTAAACAATAACACTCCATAATAATAATAATTTATTATTATTTATACCCCACCCATCTGACTGGGTTGCCCCAACCACTCTGGATGGTTTCCAACATATATAAAAACATAAACATTAAAAAACTTCTATATACAGGGCTGTCTTCAGATGTCTTCTAAAGGTTGTAAAATTATGTATCTACTTGGTTTAGGAGTCACATAGCTTCATACCCTCCAAAATTTCACCAGTGAAAATAGGGGCATCCTACCACAGAGCCTAGGGCTTGCTGATCAGAAGAAGAAGAAGAGTAGAAGAAGAGTTTGGATTTGATATCCCACCTTTCACTCCCCTTAAGGAGTCTCAAAGCGGCTAACATTCTCCTTTCCCTTCCTCCCCCACAACAAACACTCTGTGAGGTGAGTGGGGCTGAGAGACTTCAGAGAAGTGTGACTGGCCCAAGGTCACCCAGCAGCTGCATGTGGAGGAGTGGAGACGCAAACCCGGTTCCCCAGATTACGAATCTACCGCTCTTAACCAAAACACCACACTGGCTCTCAAGGTCGGTGGTTTGAATCCCCGCAACAGTGTGAGCTCCCATCGCTCGGTCCCTGCTCCTGCCAACCTAGCAGTTCAAAAGCACGTCAAAGTGCAAGTAGATAAATAGGTACCGCTCCGGCTAGAAGGTAAACGTCATTTCCGTGCGCTGCTCTGGTTTGCCATTACGCCGGCTCCCTCGGCCAATAAAGCGAAATGAGCGCCACAACCCCAGAGTCGTCCATGACTGGACCTAATAGTCCGGGCTCCCTTTACCTTAACCATACCCTCCATCATTGCTCTGATGAAAATAGGCACATCCTAAGGAAAAGCAAGACATTCAGGGATCAAATAATAAACCAGGATGGCTTCTTTAAATCTGGAGCTGTCCCTGGAATATGGGGACACTTGGAGGGTCTGCAATTCAGATCCAAGAGTTGTGTTTGTCGTACTGTTTGTTTCCCTTACCTCTGTGGCTTCATCTGTTCATCTATCCTGTTCCTCTGTTTGCTCTTGGTAAGATTACTTGATTAAGAGGAGTCCTTGATGAAACAAGGATTTCCAGAATGCCTAAAGAAGAAGAACAAGCCCAGTGAAGGCAGCAACACCCTTGGTGTCCGATTTCCATGCCAAATGTCTGAAATTTCACAACACTTATATCAGCCACAGGGGACAACACTGATGCATGGCTCCCAATATTTTCTACATGGATGCATTCTCTCCCTCCCCCCTTCTACTAAATTGATACACTACAAAAGCAAAAGACCTCATTTGCAGTTCAACAGTCAGACTTGCTATAGCTCTTTCACTTTTATTACTTGAGCTATTGCGACTTTATGTATGACATTTCTCACCTTCCTGATATGTTCTAAGACTTATTGTTATTTGCACTCAATGTTTTAACCCTCCCCCCCGCCAAAAGCAGTCAGAACTCCCATCCTCTATCCTCGGGGGGGCGGGAAGTGTCTTTTCTTCTCATTTTCCCCGATAGGGTTCATAATTAAAGACATGGGGTGATGTGGCCTGCGCATCTAATTGCAGCATATGATCAAGGATTGCAAGCACTATGCTGAATGCACAACTGTGGTATCTAATTATCACGTTGACTGACAGTAGGATTTTCTCTCTCCTCTTTGCAGAGGTGAAGGCGTATCTGACAGATTACAGCTCTGCTTTGAAGTCAGATGCATATATACAGAATTAAAGATTGAGGACTTCCCAAATGCATTTCAATGTGGGTTATCCCTGTCAGCCATTTCCCTTCTTTATTGACTACAGCTGGCTTTGAAGTGGCAGAGCATAGTCTATGCTGCTGGGGCGTATTAGTAAGGGATGGTATGCCTCTTGGTAGCTCGAAAACCGAAGAGAAGCAGCCTTGTGATACCCTTCATATAAAAAACTTGGAGATTTTAATGCCTAATTCATCTGGGCTACCTGGGGAAGGAAAAAGAACATTATAATGCAGAGGGGGGAAATTTAGCTCCAGTCTCAATCTTGAGCTATTATTATTATTATTATTATTATTATTATTATTATTATTACTACAGTGGTGCCTCGCAAGATGAAATTAATTTGTTCCGCAAGTCTCTTCGTCTTGCGGTTTTTTCGTCTTGCGAAGCACCCCTATTAGCGGCTTAGCGGCTATTAGCGGCTTAGCGGCTTAGAAAAAGGGGGGGGGAGGGAAAAAACTCGCAAGACTCGCAAGACGAAGCAAGCCCATAGGGAAATTCGTCTTGCGAAGTGCCTCGAAAAATGGAAAACCCTTTCATCTAGTGAGTTTTTCGTCTTGCGAGGCATTCGTCTTGCGGGGCACCACTGTATTATTATTATTATTATTATTATTATTATTATTATTATTATTTACTAATTGCTTCCCATATGACGTCTTGAAAGTGATTTACAACATAAAAGCATTTATAAAGCAGTTAAAACAATTGCCTGCAAAAACCATTCTGAAAAGCATCTACAAATACGTATACAGCGGAACCTCGACTGTCAAACGCTTCGGAAGTCATGTTTTGGCTTTCGAACACTGACAACCTGGAAGTGAATGCTTCTGTTTTCGAACTCAGCTCAGACGTTGAATGGCTTCCGAAGCGTGTTTCTCCATTTTTTCAATGGAATTTTGCCGACTGGCAATTGCGCCTCGGTTGTCAAATGTTTTGGAAGTCAAATGGTCTTCCGGAATGGACTGCATTCAGCCACCAAGGTTCCACTAAAAGTTTTAAACAACAACAGAGGCATAAAGTCAATTCTGATCCAGGACAGGTATGACCTGGGATAAATATTTTAGATTTAGCATGAGCTCCTGTTGCTCTGTCCCAGCTCCTGCCAACCAGCAGTTCAAAAGCATGTCAAAGTGCAAGTAGATAAATAGGTACCGCTCCGGCGGGAAGGTAAACAGTGTTTCTGTGTGCTGCTCTGGTTCGCCAGATGTGGTTTAGTCATGCTGGCCACATGACCCGGAAGCTGTATGCCGGCTCCCTTGGCCAATAAAGCGAGATGAGTGCCGCAACCCCAGAGTCACTTTACCTTTACTTTAAATAGCAGGCTTGGGATTAGGAATCTGAGGGTTCTCCTGATCCTCCTCCCAGTTTATTTGCACAAGGGGGAAGTAGAGGGGCAGAGGCTCCACCGCACAAGCAGACATCCTATCACAGTGTTTCCATTGACCTGGCTGGTTAGGTGAATCCTATCCAGAATGTGTATGCAGAGTTTTTCATACTGTTCGTAACACACAGGGATGACTGAAAGAGGGTATTTGTTCAATTCTACACTGAATTGAGCTAAATTGAGCTGTTTCTTTGTGATGGGGTAAACACAGAGAGTTTATTGTCTAAACATATTTTGTGAAGTTATATGAGGCTGACACCCCCTAGAGGGTTTTGTTTTGGAAATCTCTTTCTCCATGTTTGTGTGCCTGCATCACCCTGTATGTGTTTCCTTCCTCAGAATAGAGATAAGTTTCCAGTACTAGATGGTGGGAGCAAGTGGGGGCAGCACATTTCCTTCTTGGTGCTTAAATTCTCCTAATGTGTTTGCGCTTCGGTTGCCGTCACGTTTTGCTCTGTGCCAGAGAGTTGCATGGGGACAGTGTTTTGGGGTCCCGCCTTGTGGCATGATGGCAAGAGACCTTTTCAAGAATTTGATTTTGCTAAACTTCCTGTGGTGAGAGAACAGGCCAGCTCACTTTCAGGGGCAAAGCAGCTACTTGAGAAGACTTGAAAGACTCTAATGTTCTCCCTTTGCTATGTACTATTTCCTTCTGGCCATCGGGAACAAATTTAGTTTCTATTGGATTTGTCAAGCTGATAGGAGACCTTGTTGTGTGGGAGAGTGTTTGGCCAGAAGAACACATCTGGTCAAGATCTTCAGCTTGCTTGATCTAGGACTTCAGAAGCAGACAATCAATGCTGAGGCCAAGAGGTGTTTTTTCCCCTGCCGCATAGCCTCCACAGCTGGAACTCTTTGTGGACTGATACATCCAAATTTAAATTTAATTGGAAGATGAAAAGAAAAATTTTGGATAAGTAATATTTTATAATTAAGTTTCAATAAGAGTATGTTAAATTTTAAAATTTGAGATATTAATATTGAAAAATTGTATTATATGAATTAAATCAAGTTAATAATTTGCTGGTAAAATTTATGAGTTTAGAAAGCAGGAACAAGGGTTGTGAGGAAGTCCAAAGATGAATATGAAATGTGGATTTTGGAAAAGATTGTGTTATTACCTATGTATTTTTATTGTTAAATTGAAATTTAATAAATATTATATATATAAAAAAAGATACATCCAATTCTTCTGCAAAGACCATAATGTTGCTTAGCATTTTATAAGGCATTTACATCTCTTTAATTCACCCCAGTGATCAGACAGGGAGTTGCTTTTTAAACCTCCATGTGGAAAAGTTTCCATGGCAACTACTGTTGGATACCAGATGGGAATATTAAATTAATGGGATTGGGGGGGGGTAATATTGTCCTATACAATTTATAATTATTGTCCTATGCAATCCTGCATATTATTTGATGCCTCCTTAATTGTAATCATCTATGGATACCCTCCCAAGTCTTGGAAAAGTTTCTAATTGTAAATGAAAATAAATACTATATGTGGAAATGGAATCAAATGCATCCATATACTGGTCTGTGACCAAAATAAAGTTTGATACAGATACTACAAATGAATATCTCTTGAGTTAGGCACATATAAGGCCTAACTCGTTCTCACTGAGGTGGATTAAACTATGCCTAGGCTGTACTTCTTCAGGTGGTAAAAAAAAACTGCTGCTGATATCAATATTGCACAACAACAACAACAACAACAACAACTTAAGACCGGGCTCAGGGCAGCTAACAACCAATAATAAAAACAAGTTGATTAAAATACAACTTAAAAAACAAGATTAAAATACAACATTAAAACATTAAGATGTAGTGATTGGATTCATAAGAACTGACTCCTTTTTAAAATAAACATTGTCCAGACCCATAAAAATATTTTTCAAACTTTTACTTGCAGAACTCTTAAAAAACAGAGCAAAATACATCAAATGATATGTGTAATGGGATATGGGGTTGCTTGTGCGTAAGCGCTGAACCGCTCCAAGCTGAGTAGTTGGCTTAAAACTTTCCCTGTCCGGACAGCCCTGACTTCGTGGGTGTCTCAATCACTGGCAGAATCCGTCAGTGGGCGTTTCCTGAATTTCTTCCAACATAAAAGCTCCTTGACACTGAGTCTCCGCCTAGATTCCCTGCACGAAAGCTTTCTGCGCAGAGTGGGTGTCCCAAGGGGAGGTCCTGAGCTCTCTGCACTGGTCTCGCTGGAAGTGTCCCTGAGCCTTCCCTCCGACGCCCCCTCCTCCTCTCCTTCTTCAGCGGAAGCTCTCCCTCTCCCCCTGCTGGTTCCCTCTCCAGCGTCATCTGGGAGCCTTGCCACCACCCTAGGCTCCGATGGCAGTTCCCTGACAATATGCCCCAAATATCCATACTATGTCTTGTGCTGTGCAGCAAAGGCTCAGCATCTTAGAAGTAAAAGCTAATTCCGAAAATCCAAATTGTGTCTCTCCCCCACAGTCTGCATCCCAGCCTTCACTGGCCTCAGGCTATGTAACTCTCGGAGAACCATTTGACAGCCTTTTGTGTTCATTGGAGTTCAGAGAAAAACTATCAGCCACCACCCTTTCAAGATGGCAAATTTGCAGCTCAATACCTTTGCCACCTGATCTAAGGTTACAACACTCAAATGATAGCTAGCAGAAAACAAGAATTGGTTACTTATCAACTCAGCAAGAGCTCAGAGTGTTCTTCTTGGGTTCAATATAGCCCCAAGGAAAAGCTCCATGTTAAAGCCTTCTTCAATACACAAAGCCATTCCCATTTCAGTGTCAATTAAACCAATTACAGTGGTACCTCAGGTTAAGTACTTAATTCATTCCGGAGGTCCGTTCTTAACCTGAAACAGTTCTTAACCTGAAGCACCACTTTAGCTAATGGGGCCTCCTGCTGCCTCCACGCCACCGGTGCACAATTTCTGTTCTGATCCTGAAGCAAAGTTCTTAACCTGAGGTACTATTTCTGGGTTAGCAGAGTCTGCACACACTCAACTTTGTTATTCGGGATTGAGTTCCTTTTGGGTATGCAAATAAACTCTTTTCTTTTCTTGTGTTTATTTCAAGTAGAGAGACTATTGCAGACAACAAGCTGACTTGCACTTTATTCAGTGACCAAGGATCATCCCAGCTCAGGATAAATTATAAGGGGATGCTAAAGTTCTTAGTCTACACATTTCTGCTGCCCTTCAAGAAAGAGAGGGGAGAGGAAATCCTTTACCAGAAGAAGACATTTCATAAATTCTTAAATAAACCCTCCAGAAATCAGGTGGTAGCATACACTGACAGAAGTCAAACTGGAGATAAAAATAGAGCTGGATAACTTTAGAAAGACCCAGAAAAAAATATATTCTCCATCTCCAAAATTATCTTTGGTAGTAAGCAGATTTGCAGGTCTTCACTAGCAAGCAGCACAAATCCTGCAGAACCACTCCACCATAGCAGATATCATGCTTTGCACATTATTTATTGCAGGATCTGATCGCTTTGCAGGAAATACAGCAGAACACTCTGTGCTTCATTTGAAACAAAGGAGAAATTCAATGGGCTTATAGGTAAGTCCCATTATCAAGGGGGAAGTAACATTTTCCAGTGGTGGAGAGTAACATTTGCCACTGAGAAGAAGCCTTGTGGAGCTTCTCCTGCCCTCTGCCCTCTGCCACCTCCTTCCCCTTTCTCAAGGTAAGGCTTATTTTCTTGTGAGAGGCTTAAAAAAACAAATTGGGAGGTCACCTATTCCTACTCTATTTCTAAGCAACCAACAGTACCCTTTCACAGAATGCAATAAACTATGTCAGCACACATCACTCTGAATATTACAAACACACATTGCCTTGTTGTTGTTGTTTAGTCATTTAGTCGTGTCCGACTCTTCGTGACCCCATGGACCAGAGCACGCCAGGCACTCCTGTCTTCCACTACCTCCCGCAGTTTAGTCAAACTCATGCTGGTAGCTTCGAGAACACTGTCCAACCATCTCGTCCTCTGTCGTCCCCTTCTCCTTGTGCCCTCCATCTTTCCCAACATCAGGGTCTTCTCCAGGGAGTCTTCTCTTCTCATGAGGTGGCCAAAGTATTGGAGCCTCAGCTTCACGATCTGTCCTTCCAGTGAGCACTCAGGACTGATTTCCTTCAGAATGGAGAGGTTTGATCTTCTTGCAGTCCATGGGACTCTCAAGAGCACCATAATTCAAAAGCATCAAATCTTCGGCGATCAGCCTTTTTTATGGTCCAGCTCCCACTTCCATACATCACTACTGGGAAAACCATAGCTTTAACTGTACGGACCTTTGTTGTCTCTGCTTTTTAAGATGCTGTCTAGGTTTGTCATTGCTTTTCTCCCAAGAAGCAGGCGTCTTTTAATTTCGTGACTGCTGTCACCATCTATAGTGATCCTGGAGCCCAAGAAAGTAAAATCTCTCACTGCCTTCATTTCTTCCCCTTCTATCTGCCAGGAGGTGATAGGACCAGTGGGCATGGTATTAGTTTTTTTGATGTTGAGCTTCAGACCATATTTTGCACTCTCCTCTTTCACCTTCATGGATCACTGCCTTGCTGTGGTGAAGGGGCTTGAATAACTCAGAGAAGCTATGAGCTATGCCATGCAGGGCCACCCAAGGTGGACAGGTCATAGTGGAGAGTTTCGACCAAACGTGATCCACCTGGAGCAGGAACCGGCAAGCCACTCCAGTATCCCAGCCAAGAAAACTCTACGGACAAAGACAACAGGCACATTGCCTTATCAGGGAGCAAATGCATTTCATATGAGATATGTTTTTAAAACAGAGCAGGGAATTGCCATGGAAATGCTTGAACCCTCAGCCCCCCTGAGCCAATATGGATGACATGAAATCTAGCCACATCAACTCTGCCTATAAAGAGTGTCACTACATCAACTAGCTGCACGCAAACCAATCCTTCAATATGCATATAGCAATCGCCTGTCACACATCAGACTAGCCCTGCTTAATATCCCGCTCTTTCCTTGCTCACATACTTAAAGATTTCTTAAACTGCAGAAGCTACATAGCTAAGCAGCTGTGGCCTGTCTCAGGGCAAGGATCCAGGGAAGTCATTAAGAAGAACAGCAGGTAGAGGGATAGCTGGAAAAGTTTTTTAAAGCTTCTATAAATAGGGGGGAAAGGCAGGGAGATGTCTAACTTTTGCATCTATGTTTTGGAAATATGCACTGTCTAGTCATACAGCCACTTCCCTCTCCAACATATGGATTAGACATTATCTTAATGACACCCACTTCCCACTGATGATTGACTGAAGTTGCCACACTTTGCCAGCAAATGCAAATTTCCATGAAGAGACTTCAGTTGTAGCACACACATGCTTTAGCTACTTAACCATTTCCTCAAAGTCATAGGTTCAGTTAATTAACTTGTGCAGAACCATCATGTCAAGATAATTTAGACTTTGTGTATTTGCTTAGTCCAGGGGCAGCTAGTACAATCCCTCCAGATATTGTTGGACTACAACTTATGTGAGCCCCAGCCAGTATGGCCACTGGTCAAGGAAAGCGGGAGACACCCGGAAGGCTGCAGGTCAGCTACCCCAGATTTAGTCCATTAGGCAAGTAGCAGTCAAAGTCCACTGGACAAATAACTCATGTAGCAACCTCATATCCCATGCCGGAAAGGCTTCTTCCAACACAGAAAAAAAGGAAAATCTGTCAGGCAGCACAGATGAGAGCAGCTGTGCATCAACTGAGCAGATCCCTTCTCAGAAGGAAATAAGAACGCTTTTCAAAATGGGGAGTAGCCAGTTGGCCCACAGATAAGGCAGGGCGAAGCAGCTGCCTTCGGTGGCAGAAATGCAGGATGCAGCACCCCACCTGTCCTGCCACTTTTGCTGCCACCAGAGTAGCTCTGCTTTGCCACTGGTCTCCCAGTGTCAGGGACTGGGCAGCGGAGGAATGGTGGAGACCACCTCCCCAGCCTGACCCTTCCAGAGAGAAGGAGGAGGAAGGCAGTATAGATTTACAACAGGGGTTTGAGGGAGGTAGCAGCTCAGAGGCAGATGAGGGGGGAAGTTGGGAAATCATGGGAGAACCAGAACAACAACCGGCTGACACATCATTAGAAAGTATTCCAGACCCTCCATCTCCCAGAACCCGGCGAGCCTTAAAGGTAGGAGAGCAAAGAGCTCAAAGACAGAGGGCACCTAGCAGCACCCGTAAGAGAAATGAATGAGGAAGTGGGAGAGACGGGGTGTGGAGATTCACCGACAACACCATTATCCAAGAGGCTGGGTTCTATAACCTCTCTTTGTAAATTTTGAAATAAAAAAGGGTGGTAGGAAGTTTTTCCTTGTCTTTATACTTTCCTGGGCAACTAGCCAGGAGCCGCTGACAGCATCCTGACACCCCCCATCCCTAGGGGTGGAGAGAGGCCAGTGGCAAAGCTGTCCAGAACACCTCCATCTCACCTAGTTTTGGTGACAGGGAGGCTTTCTGCCACTCCACGTGGGGCAAAGCTCTGCGTAATGCCTCCCATTGCATTCTAGCACCCAGCTTTGCCACTGGTGGGGTGGCAAGGTTTGCAAGGGGTTTTCCTTGGGGTGAAGCCCTTGCAGAGCCTCACAACCCCTATTCCATCGCAGGGGCAGCAGTGGACGTTTCGCCCCAGGTGCAAAAACGCCTTGGGCTGCCTCTGGTTCCAGGAGATTCATTCAAGTAGGCTGTGCCCAGATGGTAGTTTCCCTCATTGCTGATATAGAGCTGAATTAGGCTCATGTGAACATAGTTTACATTTCAAAGCTCCAACTATTCTCCATGCTAAACTTATCAGACAGTTGTCAATAACAGAAATATGTCGCTCAACTACTTTTGCGTCATTACTTACACTTGTCAGTCAAATCTTTTTGGTCACTTTATCTTGATGAGGGCAAGCCAAAGTGACTTACAAGTAAACATTTTTAGATGTGTCCCTGTTCCTGCCCCCAAACTTTGCTCTCATTCTACTTCCAGCTCCTTTCCTGGTGAAACACTTACCAAACACACACTGAGTTCCCAGAAAAGCCTATTATTATTATTATTATTATTATTATTATTATTATTATTATTACGTTTATGGTCTTACTTCACAGAAGACTTGTTCTTGAAAGAGCCAGCAACTTACCACATCTTACCACAGATAGCATTAAACTTCTGAATGGAGGGGCAATTACAGCAATAAAAGGGTTAACCCGGCACCTTTCAACCTTAGCCTCAAATCTCAGTTCAGGAGGTTTTGTCAGTGCAAGCAAAACCGAAGGAAACAAGAGAAGAGCAGGATGGGAACTAAATGTTATGTTAGAAGAAGTGTTACAAGGGACAAGTCACTATTTAAAAGAGATTTTTGACCAGCATTTTAAACAGATTGTTCAAGATACCAAGGTGTCTTTTAGAAGTTAAGGGAACATGTACTTCAAAGCAAACCTCTATCAAATTCAGCAACACTCATCTCCACATGTGTGCAAATCAGTGTTCTACCACACCACAATTTCAAAGCATAATTTAATCTTTTGTAGTATTTTACTGTAAAAAGTGAAAGTGACAAGATTCATCCATAAGTGACAAGTGCTCATTACTGGTGATTTGGGAGGGTGTGTGTGTGTGGGTGGGTGGGTGGGTGTGGGTGTATGTTTTCAACACTGTGATTTGCACTGATAACGACCACAGCAGCAATAAGGTATTAATAAAGCATTGGTATTTTATCTCCCCCTCGCCTCACCTGGAGACACAGAGTGTTCAATAAAAAGGCACCCCATGTCTTTTCCTCATTGTCAATAAGACCAGAAGCTTTCCTCCTTTCTAAGAATAGAAGGCAGAAGTGCAGGTCTTTTTTGTTGTTAAATTGATTAAGGGTGAGAGCATAAAGTATAATTAGATATACTTAAACGTAGTAGTAAACCACTTTCAGACCCTCCACGTGTCCCTGTTTTCCAAGGACAGTCCTGGATTTAACCAAGGCGTCCCGGTTTCTGAATTGATCCCAGAATGTCTTGCTTTTTCTTAGGTAAAGGTAAAGGGACCCCTGACCATTAGGTCCAGTTGTGGCCGACTCTGGGGTTGCGGCGCTCATCTCGCTTTACTGGCCGAGGGAGCCGGCGTACAGCTTCCGGGTCATGTGGCCAGCATGACTAAGCTGCTTCTGGTGAACCAGAGCAGCGCACGGAAACACTGTTTACCTTCCCGCCAGAGCGGTACCTATTTATCTACTTGCACTTTGATGTGCTTTTGAACTGCTAGGTTGGCAGGAGCTGGGAACAAGCAACGGGAGCTCGCCCCTTCGTGGCCACATGACCCGGAAGCTGTACGCCGGCTCCCTCGGCCAATAAAGCGAGATGAGCGCCGCAACCCCAGAGTCGGTCACGACTGGACCTAATGGTCAGGGGTCCCTTTACCGTTACCTTTATTTAAAACAGTACAGAAGCCCAGTCTTGAATCTATATCAGAACCTATCCACCCTAGCAAAATTGCCCCAACACATTCTATATTATCCATTATTCTTTCCCCATTGCAAAACTAATACATTATCAAGAAACCATATGAACTTTCTATTTAAGTAATATGGGCATATTTTATGTTTGGCTATCATAGGCTTTTCTTCATGCCTCCACAGAAAACATAGTCCACAATTTCATATTAACTGCATTTTGCAAACCTCAAGTGCTTTCCTCCATTTGCAATCTGGCTAGGCTTCAGCCCTGAAGCAAAATTTCAGGTGGCTGTGGTCTAACCATTAACTTTGGCCTGGAATGACTTGAATTACAAACCAAACAGACTGTGAATGGAATATCTTTAAAAGTGCAGTAAGTTTACAGCTTGGGAACCTGGTTTTGTTCTTCTGTATTGAGCCTGCAGACACACTTTTGAACCACTCTTTTGGGGCATTCCAAAAATGAATCATTATTCACAGACAGGAAATGCAGGTGCTACATTAAAGAACTGCAAAAAGAGTCAATTGAACTGAACAATAAAGATTTATTGCTCATACGTTTCTTTAAAAAGCAGCACACACACACACACACAAACTTCCGTGTGATTTCTGATTTAAAACACATCATACTTTGGCTTCTTAACCACCTTCTGTATTATGCTTCCAGAAATTTGACAGCTACTTACTTATGAAGTTTATGACCACATTTAATTTATTGGTACTTAACCTATGAAAAAGCCATAAATATAACCATGTATATAATGTGAACTTTAATCAGTCATATCTGAGAATAATGCTAAAGCCTAATCTGTAAACATTAATATTCTCAGAACACAGCATCATGCTAAAAAAAATCTAGGTCAGATGTTAGCGCTATGCATTGACTTCTGCCCATGTCTTATAGGGAACGTACAAATGTGGAATATACAAAAAAGTAAGAAATAAACATAATGGTATGCTCAAAAGCTAATATTTTGGAGTCAGGATAGCTGACAGGTGTTTCATAGAATCCCAGAAGATACCCTGAGGGTCTGCCCAACTAGCAGACTACAATGCAGGAATCTCAGCTAAAGCATCCATGACAGATGGCCATCCAACCTCTGCCTAAAAACTTCCAAGGAATGAGAGTCCATCACCTCCCATAGGAGTCCGTTCTCTTACTATCAGAAATTTCTTCCTGATTGGTCGAAATCACCTTTCTTGTAACTTGAATCCATTGGAGAAAACAAGCTTGTTCCATCTTCAGTGTGACAACCATTTAGCTATTTGAAGATGGCTATCATATCATCTCTCAGTCTCCTCTTTACCAGGTTAAACATACCCAATTCCCTCAACTGTTCCTCATAAGGCCTGGTTTCCAGACCCTTGATCATCTTGGTAGGCTTCCTCAGCACACATTGCAGCTTGTCAATATCCTGTTTGAATTGTGATGCCCAGAGCTGGACACAGTATTCCAGTTGTGGTCTGACCAAGGCAGAATACTATTACAGTGGTACCTTGGGTTACAAACGCTTCAGGTTACAGACTCTGCTAACCCAGAAATAGTACCTCGGGTTTAGAACTTTGCTTCAGGATGAGAACAGAAATCGTGCAGCAGCAGCACAGCGGCAGCGGGAGGCCCCATTAGCTAAAGTGGTACCTCAGGTTAAGAACAGTTTCAGGTTAAGAATGGACCTCCGGAATGAATTAAGTTCTTAACCCGAGGTATCACTGTAGTTTCCTTGACCAGGACACTACACTTCTCTTAAGCCTTTATGTGCTGGCTGATACATCAGCAAGTTTAGTATAGGAGCATTAAACATCAATGCAATATTAAGCATATAGATGTTCCCATAGAGCCTAGCGGTGCTGCCACTTTAACTAATGGTTCAGACTCCTGTTTGGTTAGGAATGCAATGGGGATGCTTGTTTTGCTATTGTTTCTTTTTATTTGAGGCTAAATTTTTCTCGCTTGCTCCATCCAGGTGTGCAGACTATATAAGACCGTAACTCATGTTTTCATCCCCCAGGGATTCTGTGTTATAATTAACCTAATTTCCAATGGTTAGGCATCAGAACACTCTCCATGCAGTTTGGCAACATTCAACTGGATCAAAGGCAGTAAGCATGTTGCCTTTTAGATGCCAAGATGCTTTCCTTCCCCTCACTTGAATCCAGGCACTAACAACAGGCTGCAGCCTAGCCACTAACACCAAGGGGAGGCATATTTTCAAACCATGGAAAGAGTAAGCTGAAATAATAATTTCATTCTATTTTGTTCCAGCTGTTAAATCTTGGCAACACAGCTAATCTCCCAACTCATGCTGATTTTCAGTGCAATACTCAGAACATTTTATTATTGTTTCTTATTCAGATGCAACCATTTTTAGCTTCCCCTAATTAGGTATTTGCAGCTAACAAGTGGTCACAATAATAATTATTATTAATATTTCTTTTTTAAAAACCAGCAACATTTCTGTTGCACGCAGATAGAAACACAGTTTGGAGGGCAAAACACAAGAAAATGCCAGGAAAAGTTTGAGCCAGTCTTTACAGTTTGATGAGCATCAGAGGAATAATAACACCACAGTTGTGGAGAAAGATTGAATTGGTTCCCAAGAAAGGGGAAGCTGGCTAACACAAGAAAGCCAGGTACAACTGGATCAGAGACAGCACCAAACCTGAAAATGGCAAGGTCCAATGGGTCGTGTTAATATTCCATATACTGCACCAAAATCTGGTCTTGTCCATGTTACTATGTTAATATTTTATAGTTAAGAGGCAGTGCTGTGGTCTAAACCACTGAGCCTCTTGGGCTTGCTGATCGGAAGGTCGACAATTTGAATCTGCTCGATGGGGTGAGCTCCCATTGCTCTGTCCCAGATCCTGCCAACCTAGCAGTTTGAAAGCACACCAGTGCAAGTAGATAAATAGGTACCACTGCAGTGGGAAGGTAAACGACATTTCTGTGCACTCTGGTTTCCGTTACGGTATTCCGTTGTGCCAGAAGCGGTTTAGTTATGCTGGCTACATGACCCGGAAAGCTGTCTGTGGACAAACGCCGGTTCCCTTGGCCTGAAAAGTGAGATGCGCACCACAACTCCATAGTCGCCTTTGACTGGACTTAACCATCCAGGGGTCCTTTACCTTTTAACTTGTTTACCTGCACAACTAGCAACTTACCAACCAAACAGAGATCATCAAAAATCTGCAGCAGCCCACTAGCAGCTCAGTAAAACTTCCACCTCCCTGGGACTGCAAAAATACAGGTACTGTCAAGCACCTAAAAGGCCACAACATGTGCTGGCTACTGGCTGTATTTGGCTGGGCAGATTTCAAAGTTATACAGGCCTGATTTAGATCTATGTGTAACCAGTTTTCCTTAGCCAGTATGAGAAGGAAACAAATGTAGCTGCGGAATCAATCTTTTCGTTGGCTTGGGTATGAGTTCCTAACCCCCCCCCCCCAAAAAAAAAAAAAATTCCACAGAAAAAAAGGTTGAAAAATAGTTGTAGTGGGTGAAAGAAACAAAGAAAGCAGAAGGTGTGTGGTATGCAGCAGCAGCAGAAAGCAATGGATTCCTTTGGTATTCCCTATTTCAGCAACTGGAATCATATACCTCAGCGGGCCAGGTCTCTTAAGAGTAGAATTAGTAGTTGAGTGAAGATTGAGCAACTGCAATGCAGGAAATTCCTCTCCAGCTGGATTTCCAAGGCAGAGGGAGAAGGGAAGAGACATAGCTCAGTGGTAGAGCATCTCCAGGTAGAGCTGAGAGACAGCCCTTGTCTGAAACTCTAGACAGCCACTGCCAGCCAGTGGAGACAGTACTGAGTTAGATGAACCAGTGGGTCTGACTTCTTATTAGGGCAACTTCTTATGTTCAGCATTTATCTGATAGTGGTAAGGCTAGTTGTTGTTGTTGTTGTTTAGTCGTTTAATTGTGTCCGACTCTTCGTGACCCCATGGACCAGGGCATACCAGGCACTTCTGTCTTCTACTGCTTCCCGCAGTTTGGTCAGACTCATGTTCGTAGCTTCGAGAACACTGTCCAACCATCTCGTCCTCTGTCGTCCCCTTCTCCTTGTGCCCTCCATCTTTCTCAACATCAGGGTCTTTTCCAGGGAGTCTTCTCTTCTCATGAGGTGGCCAAAGTATTGGAGCCTCAGCTTCAGGATCTGTCCTTCCAGTGAGCACTCAGGGCTGATTTCCTTCAGAATGGATCGGTTTGATCTTCTTGCAGTCCATGGGACTCTCAAGAGTATCTTTCAGGACCATAATTTGAAAGCATCAATTCTTTGGCGATCAGCCATTTTTATGGTCCAGCTTTCACTTCCATACATCACTACTGGGAAAACCATAGCTTTTACTATACGGACCTTAGTTGGCAAGGTGATGTCTCTGCTTTTTAAGATGCTGTCTAGGTTTGTCATTGCTTTTCTCCCAAGAAGCAGGCATCTTTTAATTTTGTGACTGCTGTAAGGCTGCTAAGAGTTTCTTTAGGTACAGCTGGCAGATGAGTCATGTTTGCAAACCCTCCAAGTGTTCCTATTTTCCAGGGACAGTTCCAGGGCTGGAACCAAATTTCTGAAGGGCCTTAATTGTCTTAGAAAGGGTTTCCCCTGCTATATAGATCCTGACAGATCTTGTAGACTCCCCAAGCGTCCCTATTTTGGAATGACAGTCCTAGATTTACAGAAGCCATCCTGGTTTCTGATGATCCCAGAATGCCCCACTTTTCCTTAGGGTATCCCTATTTTCATTGGAGACATGTGGGATAGTATGAGCCTCAATTCAATGAGCTTTCTTGATTTAGTGCAAGCACTTCATCAGAAATTTCACTAGTCTGCCACAGAACTAAGCCATAACTAATGACATCATGCCGTGCATTCTTAACAGAGTGAACCACGCTTCTAGTTTGCCATTGGGGTAGATGTCAATCCTGGCTTCTGAAAACCCAGTATGCATTTTTTTAAAAAAAAAATTATGAAGAATAAATTCAAGCTGCTTGATAGCCCCATGATTAAGAGGCAGGGTATTTAAATAAATTTAAATAAAATTGATAGGGAGAAAATAAAATAAAAAAACAGATGGAAGATGCGAAACAGAATACCCATACCAAAAACACATAATTTACTTTGGAGCCATTTTTTTGGGTAAGTCTTTTAAACACTGTGACCAATTTATAAAACTTGGTTTATTATCTACAGTCCTATTGATTTATTAAGGTTCTTTGCTATGAACTTTCAAAAAGATAACCTCCTCTAAAAGATTACAATACAACCTCTGTAAATAAGTAATGTTTGTTATTGCTGTGGGGGGGGGCAAAGTGAGGGTTGTCACTGAGAGTATGCTTACGTTTTAAAGAGGACTAAAGGCAATCAAACTGTCCAATCCAGAAAAGGAGTTTTAATTCACTTTATAATGGACACCTAAAGTTGAATGGAATGAGCACTGTGACCCAACAATAATAATAATAAAATCCTATGAGTCTAGGTGGATGTTTATACGATAAAATGTGAGAGCCACAACTCAAAAACTCATAAAATGAGTTTAAGAGGCCACCCTGCTCCTTCCCAAAATACCAAAGAGAACAAATATTTTCAATATCCAGGTCAAGACAGAAACCCCCTAGTCAATTTACCCTTTGTTACTTGTACAAATCTCAACGTTAACCTAGATTTCCCTTCTGTTTAAAGCAGGAATGTTGCCAAATATGCTGCTACCGCCAAGACCGTGTTGTCCACAAGGGACTACATCAGTGGTAGATAATCACTACACCTAAAATTAAAACACACACATATATTGGGAGGGGGGCGTATCTTTCAGTGATGCAGTATTGGGAACTATGCATGCCCATCTCAATATTTGCTACGTTAGGCTGCCTTCTTCCAGATGGTGGACTTAGTTCTGTCACTAGATACTTTTCAGAGCTCGGCAAGGATTTGGGTGCAAAAGTAATTTGGCTTAAGCCAATAAGGTCTTGGTACGCTGAATATTTACTCTCTCCACCTAGACACAGGGATTTTGTTCATCCAGAGACAATCACAACAATATGTTCTCATAAATTAAATGCTAGGCCAATGCCATTTAGCTTCCATTTTACAGGTAAGAAACAGATACGGAGAAAACCTTTGCAAGCTTTTCCATAGCAAGCCAATGGCCAAGGTGGGCTTTGAAGGCATGACTCACAGGTTCAGTGGTCTTGCTTAGACAATCAAATCTCAGATTAGTTTGCCAAAATGTGAACAAGATTCATGAACCGTCAACACAAATGTGGAAGCAAGTAGGAAGTATAGCTGTCAACGTTTCCCTTTTTTAAAGGGAAATTCTCTTATTCCGAATAGGATTCCTCACAAGAAAAGGGAAAAGTTGACAGCTATGGTAGGAAGTAGCAGTTAGGCATAGCTTCCTCTAACATCTGAACTGAGAAACCATGGCCAATAGCTACCAAACAAGCTATAATATGATGTCATAGTTTAAGATATATTCATATTTTGGCTCATTTGGAATCAAATAACCCTAGTTTCCCAGTTCATATATAATGGGAAACTATGGTTAACTGCAGCTGCCTGACATTTCCCTGTTCATTCAAGGGGAAGAAGAAAAGTGATACAGGCAGGTGCATGAAGTACATTCATATTCCAGCAAATCGGACCCAAATTTGATTGTCTGAACATGGCCAGTGTCTTATATCTTAGCCCATCTGGCATCAAAAGGGCCATTTCAATTGGGGGCAATATATCTGCTTAAAAAGCAAGTGGAAAGGGCAGCCAGAATGAAATAGAAACATCTTGTGGCAAAGTAAATAATCAAACCCTTGCTATAAAATCTCTCTCCCGGGAGAAATTGAATATTCAAATGCTCCGACAATGTTTGCACTGCAGGACAGAGATGCTAGAACACTGAGCTCAAGGAATAAAGTAAACACCACCTTGGCTTCTGGTGCCCACAGAGCTGCCTCCAAACAGCCCTCATTATTATAAACAGACATGAGCCATACTTTGGAAGATGTAATTTTAGCTCCCGTACCCATACATGAAACATTATGTGAACCCGTGGACACTATTTCTTTGAATCTCTATAAATAAAACATGCTGGCAACAACTCTGATTTAATCTTTGGCAGGCTTCCTCCCACACTCTTTAAAAGCTTTGATTGCAACTCGTTCATGTTACTCTCCTTGCCTTATTTGTATTTTTGCTTCTTCTTCTTTTTTGCTAAAACAAAATAATAATAATAAAAAATTCCTTCCAGTAGCACCTTAAAGACCAACTAAGTTAGTTCTTGGTATGAGCTTTCGTGTGCATGCACACTTCTTTTTGCTGTTGTTTTTAGCCTTGTTGTATGCTTTTATACGGTAAGCTGCCCCGAAGGTTCAAAGTGAGTCAAGTGCTGGGATATATAAATGTTTAAAAGTTAAATTAGGCACGTGGCAATTCAACGGAAATTGCCGTTAATATTATCATCACCATTATTTATTAAATCTACATAGCCTGCAATGTTTCTGCAATGAAAATATGGACATCAATAATAGTAATAGGGATAGGGATAGTAATAATACTCTGCCCATCTGACTTTGTGGCCCTAGCCACTTTGGGCGACTTCCAACATATAATGTTTAATGTTTTATTATGTTTTTATATAACAAACTTCCCTATACAGGACTGCTTCCATAAGTCTTCTAAAGGTTGTATAGTTATCTCCTTGGCTTGGGGGTTGCATAACTCCATACCCTTCAACATTTATCCATTGCAAATAAGGAAAAGGGGCCTGGGAGAAGAGGAATATTTTCACCTGGCACCTGAAGTTATGTAATGAAGGCACTAGGTGAGCCTCCCTGGGGAGAGAATTCCACAAGTGGGGAGTCAAGGCAGAAAAGGCCCTTTCTTGTGTTGCTACCCTCTGGACATCTTTTTTCTTAAAATACATTTTAAATTTTCTATTTTACAAACAAAACAGACATTTTGGATACCATTAACTGTCCAGTGACTTCCCTCTCTCTCCTTCCTTGGTTCATTTTATTTATCATTCACTAAAACCATTTTTTCCAGTTCTCCATTTTTACATCCCTCAAACAATGATTACCCTGTTGATTTTATCTTAATGCTGCCAGTGTTTTGAGCTGTGTACAGTCATTTTCCATACAGTCGCTAAATATTTTCCACTCTTCTTTAGATCTATGTTCTTCTACCTTCTGCACCTCTTGTGGAGGGGGCACATGAAAAAAGGCCTCAGATGATGAGCCCAGGGTCTGTTTATAAAGGGAGAGGCAGTCCTTGATGTTGGGATGTTTCACTTTTCATATAAATGACTACAGAGATGCATGTTGGAACACCGTGATCCAGCTCCTATGCCACTTTTAAAATGTAGCTATGCACAGGATGCATACGTTTCCGAGAACAATTCAAAGTGTTGGTGCTGACCTTTGACATCCTAAATGGCCTCGGCCATTTACCGTATTTTTCGCTCTATAAGACGCACCAGACCACAAGACGCACCTAGTTTTTGGAGGAGGAAAACAAGAAAAAAAAAATTCTGAATCTCAGAAGCCAGAACAGCAAGAGGGATCACTGCGCAGTGAAAGCAGCAATCCCTCTTGCTGTTCTGGCTTCTAGGATAGCTGCGCAGCCTGCATTTGCTCCATAAGACGCACACACATTTCCCCTTACTTTTTAGGAGGGAAAAAGTGAGTCTTATAGAGCCCGGACACTGAGGTCCAGCTCCGAGGGCCTTCTGGAGGTTCCCTCACTGCGAGAAGTGAAGCTACAGGGAACCAGGCAGAGGGCCTTCTCAGTAGTGGCGCCCGCCCTTCAAAGATGTCAAGGAGATAAACAACTATCTGACTTTTAGAAGACATCTGAAGGCAGCCCTATTTAGGGAAGTTTTTAATGTTTGATATTTTATCGTGTTTTTAATATTCTGTTGGGAGCTGCCCAGAGTGGCTGGGGAAACTCAGCCAGACGGGCAGGGTATAAATTATAAGTAGTAGTAGTAGTAGTAGTAGTAGTAGTAGTAGTTGTAGTTATTGTTGTTGTTGTTGTTGTTGTTGTTGTTGTTGTTATGGTCATCACATTGAAATTACTAATGTGGAGACTGGGGAAGCATTCACATTTGGGACACATATCTGATTTTCACTTGTGATTTCTGAAAAAGAAAGCTAATGTGCATGTGATTCCCCTTATGAAATGCTGATACTGAGATTTGTTAAATTATAAGCATTAAAGGGGGGAATGGATATGATTACTGTTATTTTTTCGCGTTAAAATTATACACTGCTTGATTGTAGGTGGGGAAACCCTCAAAGGGGTTTCCAAAAAGAGAAAGAAAGATAAAACAATAAAATTGTCACTTAAAAATAAGACAGCAATAATTGAAAACATGCAAAAGTTTTAAAACGACAACAGATGGAAAGAAATTAAAATTCACACACACAATAATAGAACTCTTGGCCATCCCATCCACCAACCGGCAATAGATTCAGGACAGAAAAGGATGTAATTCACATGCTGCATAACTTATTATTATTATTATCATTAATAATAATAATAATAATAATAATAATAATAATAATAATACCCTGCCCATCTGGCTGGGTTTCCCCAGCAACTCTGGGCAGTTTCCAACTAAAGATTAAAAATACATTAAAACATCAGTCATTAAAAACTTCCCTAAACAGGGCTGCCTTCAGATGTCTTCTAAAAGTCAGATAGTTGTTTATTTCCTTGAAATCTGATGGGAGGGTGTTCCAAAGGATGGGCGCCACTACTGAGAAGGCCCTCTGCCTGGTTCTCTATAACCTCACTTCTTGCAGGGAGGGAACTGCCAGAAGGCCCTTGGAGTTGGACCTCAGTGTCCGGGTTGAGCTGTAAGTTCCACAAAATAATAAGTTAATAATCTTTTAAAATGAACTAGATGAATTCACAGAAAAGGGTCCATCAATGAGTGCATTACTGGAGATTAAGGTGACAACTGGATTTGGAGAACCTGCAACATATATTTGGGGAGAGCTTTATTCCCCAAGTGCTCTGTTTTCCTAAAAACTGCAGAGATGAAAACCATTCCAAAGCCATCTTCACTGCCTTTGTGACATCTGAAATGCTGCCACCCCTTAATTTCCCTACTTCCAAAGGCAATATTAGGTCTTTAATTTAGAACTCCTTTCAATCAAACTCAGGATTTCAGGTGAATTGCTATTGACTTTTACAGTGGTACCTCGGGTTACATACGCTTCAGGTTACAGACTCCACTAACTGAGAAATAGTACCTCGGGTTAAGAACTTTGCTTCAGGATGAGAACAGAAATCGTGCGGCAGCAGCGGGAGGCCCCATTAGCTAAAGTGGTACCTCAGGTTAAGAACAGTTTCAGGTTAAGAACGGTCCTCCGGGACGAATTAAGTACGTAACCAGAGGTACCACTGTACTTTTATTCTAGCAATTTGTATCCTGCTTTCTCCTTGTGAAGTATAACTGAAGATGGCCCACAAAGTGAAAAATTATAATAAATAAAACACAGGCACACACAAACAATTAATAAATACAAAATGGCAGCAAGAAAATAGAACATATTTTCCCTTCCCAGCAGAAAAAAAAAGTTCACCATGAGTAATAGATACACGTAACAATATAAAATAACGCCTGCATACAGTGTATCATAAATCAATCTAAGTGCAGGAGAATGACTTTGTCTATTTATATGTCACCCTCAGTGTGTGTGGCATTTTCAGAGAGTGCAAACGGACAGGTCCCTGCCCTGATGAGAATACAAGCTAAAATTCAGGGAAACGAAAAGGAGAGGGAGCTTGAAACTGGGGTGAACAGAATATGCAATAGCTTCTGTTATATGTGTTTTGGCTTATTAAAGTAGAGCATAGACATCACTGAGGCTGTGCCAAAGCCTTCGCAGAAAAGAGGAGTTTTGAGGAAGAATCTGAAAGCCCAGCTCCTGCTGGACATTTGCTGGACATTATTACCTGCAATACATTGCAAGCACTAGTAACACAAATACTGCTAAACTCAATTCCATGTGTACAGTGAGTATTTCAAAATACAAAAGCAGAAGCCAGACTTGGGACTCAGAAAGAGTCTCTGGTTTTCGGACTGCATGGTTTCAAAAGGAAAGAGTTACACTGCATGGAAATATACTCCCCAAGTAGTCCTAAGTAACAGAGAAATTGGCACACTGAGAACCTCCAATCAATCAGTAATCCAACAAATAAAATCCAAATCGGTTCTCTAGTTCTTGGGACACGCAGGGAGGAAAAAAACATTTCCAGTCACCTGCTGTGGTTTGGAGGACGGCTGTGCACCAATTTTTCTCCTGGCAGCCAGAGTGCAAGAGGAAGAGCCAAACCGAAAAGACATCCTGCTTTTGGTTTTTGCCACAGATTTCCTGAAGGATATCCTACTGCTTCAAGGAAACACACACAGCCTTCCATGGGAGGCTCCTACATATGCAAACTGTGCTGCACGGGAGCAAACGAGCTTCTAGAAAGTTCTCACTTTCCATTATGTTTCAGATTACTCCAGCCCAGGGGTCAGCAAACTTTTTCAGCAGGGGGCCGGTCCACTGTCCCTCAGACCTTGTGGAGGGGCCGAACTATATTTTGGAAAAAATAATAATGAATTAATTCATTAATAACGGACGCAGGTATAGCAAGAGAAGATCAGAAAATATTCCTCTAATTGCTAAAAACTGGGGAAAAGAAATTGTGCCAACAAAAATGGAATGGCAAGACAAACTGTTAGAGTATATTGAACTGGCTAGATTAACAGAGGCAATTAGAGATCATGCTAGACAAGAATTTCAAAAAGCATGGGGGAAATGCAGAGAATACTTCACAAAACAGTGCCCTAAAATTCATACCTGGACTTGTTTCGATTAATGTCTGCAGGAGACTTTGTGGATATTTAAGTTATAATTAGAAAAATCTTAATAATTATTCATACAGGAAACAGCTTATAAGAAGTAAATAAGGATGCCAGAAACAGGATAAAGGAAGTCTTTTATTTGGTTGTTTGTATTGTTGTAAATTATGCTTGTTGTTTGTTATGTTTGTGTCTGTTTGGGGGTGGATTTCTGTGTTGGGGGGGTTGTGTTATGTTGTAAATAAAATTTCCAATAAAAATTAAAAAATAATAATAATTCCTTTGCCCCACAAATAACCCAGAGATGCATTTTAAATAAAAGCATGCATTCTACTCATGTAAAAACACCAGGCAGGCCCCACAAATAACCCAGAGATGCATTTTAAATAAAAGAACACATTCTATTCATGTAAAAACACTCTGATTCCCAGACCGTCCGCAGGCCGAATTTAGAAGGCGATTAGGCCGGATCTGGCCCCCGGGCCTTAGTTTGCCTACCCATGCTCCAGCCAATTGCTGTAGGTCTTCCCTAAACTGACCCTTCACTCACCATTGTAGGGCAGTTAAGGGGGATGACCCATATTTAAACAGTATTTCCAAAGCTACCCACATTCATGTTAATAAATGGACTATTTGGGTAGCAGCAAATATCCTGGTAATCATTTCCTCTTCTAGTCACTGAAAAAAACTAACATGGCATGGAGCTGAAAACTCTGGGAGAGATTTCTCCTTTTTAAAAAAAATGAATTAATTCATACAATTAAAAAAATAAAAATACAGTTGCTCTTCTTTCTTTCTCTTTCTTTTTTATAGCAACACAGCTAAAACGCAAACACTGGCTACCTGTAGCCGAAAATAGTGCATGAGCACAAAAACCCAATGTTTTAAACTTCTGCCCTAACCAGGAAAATTAGTATGTGCCACTATTGCTGATTTTAGCAAGAAAACCAAGTAAAAGTTCTAAAAATACTTTTGCATTTTAATTCCAAAATAGCCTGTTTGTTGAATACATACAATTTAGCTCTGCCAGCTGGTATATTATAAGAGTGGTCCACACATCCATCTCAATATGCTGTGCAGGGAGGGGTTGAACCTGGCATAAAAGCCTTGAAAAACTGTGGGTGGTTCCCCAAACATGAGGCACATGCACAAGTACACACAACCAGGCAAATGCTTGTCTACCCAAGCATGAGTTTTGCATGGGAACTTTTTCTCAGGGGTTAGGCAGGCCTTTGTTTCATTCCTTGCTGAATTTTGCGCTTCTCTTCTTCTCCATCGATAGCTTCGGATTTTAGGAGTAAACAAAGCTCCCCCTCAAGCCACAAAGGCTTAAAAACCAAAAGGTTACATTTATTATACGTTAAAAAGGAGTTAAGTGGCTTCTTACATCACTGTCTCGATAGCCATTCTGCTAGGCGAAAAACATTGTGTCCTATTATGCTGTCATGCAACTGATAAAGATCTCCCATTAGCCTGCGAGGTACTTTGAAGGTCATGGAGTCCAGCTCTCCAGACTGAAATGTATTTCTTCGGAGGCCCCATGCTTTCTTGATTGTTTTCTTTATCTGCTCTTGAATATAAACGCACACAGAGCCAGGCATCCATTTCCTGCTCCGCCACAATGCAGAGAACCAAATAGTTGTACAACCTCTCCTTGTTCCACTCTACACGCACGTCAGGAAGACCCGCCATATTGATCATCTATCAAATCTCCCACGTCTTTGAATGGTCAATTGCTGATGATGATCTGGCTTACTACCATTTCTTAGGTATTCACTATCCTTTCTCTCCTCATTTTCTTAACCCCCTAAAAAGTGCTCATTTCTTCCAGAGGTTTCCTGAAGAAAACCATAGCTGAAAATTAGGGTAAATGCAACGAGATGTGCAGGGTCAGAATTACTAAAGCACGGAGGGGGGATCACTGGCCTGTGTTGGTCAGATCCAGCCAACTGATCTGCAGTGAAGTGAGTCTTGGTGGACTCTTTCCGTAGTAGCTGCAGAGATTGCTGAGTGAATTGGAAGAAGAGATGGGGCAGAGGAGGCATATCCTCCCAGCTAGCATGGGAGTGGAGCAAGTTGACCGAGTGACAAGGTAATCTCCACCACCACCTCTTTCCTTCAGCTTGCTTACCTCCCTCCATAGCTAGCATGGGAGGCTTCCTCATAGCAGATCTTATAGTGGATGAAATAAGAAAGAGTTCACCAAAACCACTCAGTCCTACCGTTGATTCCTGTGCCACTCACTGTTATGTACTGAGCTTGGATCCTAGAACAATAGGCAGGTAGGATCCTAGAACAACCTGATTGGCCTGTAGGAGCAGCCCAATCAGGCCCCAGGAGGAAGTTACTCTGCCTATTAGGCCAGTAGGATCCTAGAATGCAACAACTGATTGGCCTGCAGGAGAAGCCCAATCAGGATCCAGGAGGGAAGCAAAATCAGCCAATCAGACGGGACCCATTGTATAGATAATGTATATAAAGCCTGAGGTTTTTTGGGGGGGATTCAATTCACTGTTTTATGAGCTGTAATAAAGAGCATGAAATCACTACGCAACTCCGGGTATATTTCAGACCCCATTGAGACAAGTAAAGGAATGACACCTTCTCCAATAAGTGATGTTCCTTTTTGGTCTGGCTATCACACATCCACACCCCACACCAATCATGTGTCTCATTCTTGGCTGAATACATGTGATGCATTTATGTATGTCTAATGGATGTAAGGGGGTTACTTGTGCGTAAATTGCCTTCGGTTTAGTTTGATTGCTTGCCCAACCATGCTTAGGCTCACAGCTCGCCCTCCGTGACCTGCTAGTCACTTGCAGAATCCGTCAGTGGGCGTTTCTTGAACCTCTTCCAGCATAAAAGCTGTTTGACACCAAGTCTCCGCCTATGTTCCCTGCGCGGAACTCGTCTGCGCAAGTAAGGGGAAGGCTGGGGCGTGCCAGCGCTCTCTCCACTAGTTTCTGGTGAAGGGTCTCGGAGCCCTGTCTCCACTTCCTCCATCTCCCTCTCTTCTCTACTGGTGTTACGCTGAATTCCTTCCCCCCTGCTGGTCCCCTCTCCGGCATCGCTCTGGAGCCCTGCCTCCGCCTCTCGCTCTGATGTCAGTTCCCTGACAGTATGTATTGGTGTGGATGAATGAATGGGGATTGTGAGGGTGAGAATATGTGTGGGGTGCAGCCCTGGGCTCTGGACCCACCCATTGCCAACCAAGTGTACCTCAAAATATTACCCCAGAAGGACTGAAAAAAGGCTCCCCACCCCTAGACTCAAATGGGGAGTGGGGGCAACATCAGACCTTCAGGATTTAGGAGTTGTTGCCTTGGTTTTACTGTAACCTCAAGGACCACCAATTGAAGCCTGGCGTAAAAGTCATACATTTTAGAACAAAATAAATTCTGAACCTAGGATTACCAGAACTGAGCTGGGCTCATGGTCCTTCCACATACAAATCCAGTCCTGGTTTCTCCATTTTTTCTTCATTTCAGCAGCATAATTTTGGGGCGTGGGTATGCGTAAGTTCTTTCATTGCTACCATCCTTAAAACAACTAGGAGTCAGAAACCCTTGCCAATCAACAGAGAATCATCCAGAGATCTACCAGTAACTCCCATTCTACCATCTACACACCCCTATATTAGAGAAAGAGAAAACTCCATACATTCCCTCCCTCCAACAATTAACATAATTAGCATATGATAATACAGTACACTTTGCATCCTATTAGCATCTCCAAACAGAGAGCAATAGAAGACCAATCTACTTTTTAGCCTTAAAAAATAGCAGTAGGAGGCACATGCTTTGCATTGTGTATGTGTGTGTATTGTTGTTGTTTAGTCGTTTAGTTGTGTCCGACTCTTCGTGATCCCATGGACCAGAGCATGCCAGGCACTCCTGTCTTCCACTGCCTCCCGCAGTTTGGTCAAACTTATGCTGGTAGCGTCGAGAACACTGTCCAACCATCACGTCCTCTGTCGTCCCCTTCTCCTTGTGCCCTCCATCTTTCCCAACATCAGGGTCTTTTCCAGGGAGTCTTTTCTTCTCATGAGGTGGCCAAGGTATTGGAGCCTCAGCTTCAGGATCTGTCCTTCCAGTGAGCACTGAAAGGCTGAATAGCTGAATATGTGTGTGTGTGTAGATTTGAGACATATTCATGCATATACATTAAAATAAACTCTGGTCTAATTTAACTGCTTGGGAAGGATGGTGGAGAAGAATTAAGTGAAGAGGACCTAACATGACAGTCCTATGCATGTTGACTTGGAAAGACATTTAATAGCATTCAGTGGAGCTTACTAGTTCTAAGTGTGCTGTCACCTGCATCCAAGGGTGAACATCAGTTTCATGCTGAGTAAAGAATTGAGATCAGTGATCATACAAACCAGTCATAAGTCGGAAGCCGTTATATGGGACGATGCCCTTTTTTACACATCATAATACACAACCTAGTCAACTACAAAAAATCTGGACATTCTGGAACAAGGTGGGAGAAATAATATAGAGGGTTGCACTGACTCAAAGCTGGACAAGAGCATGCCTAAATACGAATGCACAATAATCATATTTGTGTGCATGTATTGAAAAAAAGACACTTCCAAGAGGCTGGAAGGGAACACAACTGCACCGATTCTGGCAAGCCTTTGCAAAGGCTTCACTCAGCTAAGTAGCACACAACTTGCCCACTGGAGCCTAGCTGCCCCAAATCTGTACTAGCTGCTTGGTGCCCATCAGTCCCAATCTGAAAACATTCCCAGAACTGATTAACTATTTCAGCTGATGAAATAGGCAAATTCTCAATGGAACATATCAAAAACCTTCTTTAGCCTATAAGCAGCGAAGCTGATAGGAACCAGCTGAGTAACTTGAAACTGTTCGCCGTTTCCATAACTGGAAAGCACACACATGCTTTAGCTGAGCTCATACACAGCTCTTTAGTGGAATACATATATTGGCTTATGCTAGCAGGGTTTGCCATCTGCTGAACTATGGTTTATAAGTAACTCCACATTTAACTAGAGTCATTAAACTTAAGGTGACATTTGAGAATAATGTAATTGGTTGTGAAGGACTCACCATGCATGGTGGAAATGCCAAAAAGGTGGAATAATAAGTCCCTAAAGGGTTGTCTTTGGGAATGGACTGAGTCAGCAATTCTCCAGTACTACTGAAGACTTCCTCTGCATTCAGCACTAATTTGTCTGAAGTCTATTCTAAGACTTTTGGTAAGAAGAATGAGAAATCCTAAGAACATGTGACTTCGTAATGTATTCCATCTGTTTGCTTCGATTCAACATCTCAGCCACGCAGAGTTTTCTTTCCAGAACTGCAGTTCTTAGAAGTACAGCTATTCAAGCTGTGCATTTTTGCCAAGTCGTCCCTACCAGGGTATCAAAGGGCTACTTTCCACTAAGCTTCCAATCCCCTAATCAACTTCCATAACATCTCCTATTGACTCTGTTTTATATCAATTTACATCACTAATTCAGACAGGGAAACAGCACTTGTGATAAGCAGAACACTTCATGGAATGCTGGCATACAAGCATAATTTCATTTCCCTTTTTTGTAATTCCATAGCATTACACTCATTTTTGGGGGAAAATATTGGAAATCCCTTCCACTGATTGATCAGGGATTATGTCTTCTAGTTTTGGTCTGTCCTATCCAGGAAGCAGCCAATATTATTGTACCCACTTCCTGACCTTTAAAGCGCTAAATGGCTTCAGCCCTGTATATCTGAAGGAGCATCTCCACCCCCATCATTTCAGTCCGGACACTGAGGTCCAACTCTAAGGGGCTTCTGGCGGTTCCCTCATTGCGAGAAGTGAGGTTATAGGGAGCCAGGCAGAGGGCCTTCTTGGTAGTGGCCACCCGCCCTGTGGAATGCCCTCCCATCAGATGTCAAGGAGATAAACAAGGATCTGAATTTTAGAAGACATCTGAAGGCAGCCCTGTACAGTGGTATCTCGGGTTCCAAACACGTTGGGTTACAGACTCCGCTAACCTGGAAGTAGTACCTCGGGTTAAGAACTTTACCTCAGGATGAGAACAGAAATCATGCGGTGGCGGCGTGGGAGGCCCCATTTGCTAAAGTGGTACCTCAGGTTAAGAACAGACCTCCGGAACCAATTAAGTTCGTAACCAGAGGTACCACTGTATAGGGAGGTTTTTAATATTTGACGTTTTACTGTGCTTAATGTTTTAATTTGGTGGAAGCCACCTAGAGTGGCATATAAATAAATTATTATTATTATTATTATTATTAATTTCAAACTCCTTGGGTATCAGACCAACCTTGTTATAATAAGGTGGGGTATCTGGCTGCCATTTGCATTTTTGCAAATGCTCCGTGTTTCAGTGAAAGAGACAACGAGAACCACTGTGATCACACAGATGTTGCTCACTCAGAGAGAAGTTGTGTCCACCTTCTCCTATATATGCTCACTTCGGTGGAAAAGAGACTGAAGCCATACAGTCCTGCTTCTGCCTGCAAAGGCTCATGTGTGTCTCCTATTACCTGCTTTGATGTGTCCCCTATTACCTGCTCCGATGAAGGTTGACCAGTGTAGCCACATGATGACAATACTGACCTCCAAGACAGAAACTGGCCAATGTGACCTCATGTTGATGCTGCTTGCTTGAAAAAGGCACCAGCCATTGTGACTTCATGCTGATGCTGCTCACCTGAAGGACAGGGACTGGCCACTGTGACCACATGCTGATGTCACCTGCTTGAAGGAGACTGGCCATTGTGACCACATGCTGGTGCCAGGATACTGACTAATCCATGTGTCCCCATTTGGATGTCCTTCCCAGGGAGAGAGAAACTGGCCAATGTACCAACCCACCTGAAGGAGAGAGAGGCCATGATGATACTGCCTGCCTGAGGGAGAGACACTGGCGTCTGTGACCGCATGATAATGATGCTCACTTGAAGGAGAGAGAGGGGCCAGCCTCTGTGCCCATGCTTTGCCAACAACTTTCAGGATAAAGGTGCCCAAAGCCTTTGCACCCCATAAAAGAAGAAGTTGAGGCTTCTCAACTTCCTTTCTTACTCTGCCATTCTCTCAAAGGCAAGAGTCATCTTCCCTCCAGCTATCATCCAATGCGTTGGAAGAGGTGGGGGACTGCTATCTTTTGTTGGTTGCCTGTGAAAGCATTTTCTGTTCTGTATCAGTGCTCCAATAATTAGGGGCCAATGAGGAGTTAGCCCTAAGAAGGAAGCAACTTGACAGGGGCTCATGTTATTCCGATAGGAAACAGCGGAAAATTAGAACAAAAAGCAAAGCAAAAATGGCACTAAAATATTACCTCCCATGGGCTCTAAAGGCCAGCAATCAAAGCACCCTGATTAAGATGAACATACAATTTATCACAGGCACTTCCTTATGTATGTTTCATGGTATTTTGTGCATTTTTATTGATTATACTTTACTAATTCTTTATCGCAATAATAAGTGTTTAATTAATATTTGCCGGTATTTAATTTTACTGTTTACTATTATATTTGAATGGATTATTGAATATTGCTTTATTTTATATAAGTTGTTTGTTTTAAAGTTATGTTTTTATTATGACTTTTTGTATTGGATTAGATTGTTATTAGGTATGTGATCTTTGCTGTCTATTTTGTTGTTTCTTTAGCTTGTAAACTGCCTTGTGTGTAGTAATACAGTGGTACCTCGGGTTACATACGCTTCAGGTTACATACGCTTCAGGTTACAGACTCTGCTAACCCAAAAATAGTGCTTCAGGTTAAGAACTTTGCTTAAGGATGAGAACAGAAATTGTGCTCCAGTGGCACGGCAGCAGCAGGAGGCCCCATTAGTTAAAGTGGTGCTTCAGGTTAAGAACAGTTTCAGGTTAAGTACGGACCTCCAGAATGAATTAAGTACTTAACCTGAGGTACCACTGTATAGAAAGGTGGTATACAATTTAAAAGTGAAATGAAATGTAATGAAATTTTACTCAGGTGAATAGGACTGTGTATGAGTTAGGGTTCTATGACTGAAGTATCAAAGCTACATCATAAACAAAAAGGTATCCACAGGTATAAGCAATGCCAGCTCTTAACCAGATAATAAATATTCCTCTCTCTCCAATGACACCTTTGCTAAGCATCTTTCCTCTTGTTCACTTTCTCATTTAAAAGGCATATAAAGCAGGGCTTTCTGTATTTACCAGTCACAGAGGAGAAATAAACATGTTTTCAAACCTGAGTTACTACATTAGTAACACTCATAATCTTTCCTGACAATAAAAACAGTCCTGGTCGCTTAGCTTTAATCATCAAGTAAATTCATATCAAGGATGTAAAATGTTTTATGTAACATACTGAACCGCTCCCAAAAGGACCAAATTGAGAAAAGAACTCAGAAAATTATAATACCGTATTTTTCGCTCTATAAGACGCACCAGACCACAAGACGCACCTAGTTTTTGGAGGAGGAAAACAAGAAAAAAAATATTCTGAATCTCAGAAGCCAGAACAGCAAGAGGGATCGATCCGCCTGGCAGTGAAAGCAGCAATCCCTCTTGCTGTTCTGGCTTCTGTGATAGCTGCACAGCCTGCATTCGCTCCATAAGACACACACACATTTCCCCTTACTTTTTAGGAGGGAAAAAGTGAGTCTTATAGAGCAAAAAATACAGTAATTGTGTTTCGTCCTGAGCCCTTTTCCCTGAATAGTCAGTCAGCAAAATAACGGCCATGCTCTTTGATTACAACTATATCCATTTTTACTTCCATCATGGAACCCAAGACTGTATGTGGTTTATGGGCAATCTCCCATCCAAACATTGGCTCATGCCCTGCTTAGATGCTTCTACCATGCTTTTAGAATGAACTATGCACTGGATTCAGGTGGATAGCCATGTTGATCTGTCATAGTCATAATAAACAACAAGATGAAAGATGAAAAAATCTTTGTTTAATAATTCCAGTGGCACCTTTTAACTAGATATAAGCTTTCAATGTATGAGCTTTCATGTGTAATACATACTTCATCAGATACTCTGAAGCACAGATCGCTTCAACCTTATAACTGTTGATGACTGTTATGGCAGTTGGTTCCATAGGGAAGGGCAAGGGATTTTTAAAGGGATAGATGACCAAAATTAGCTTTAGTATGTATAATGGGACATGAATCCAATAGACCAGTTCTTTCCATGGTAATGAGTTTTAATTCAGCAACTTCTCTTTCAAGTGTATTTCTAAAATTCTTTTGCAATAAGACAGCCACTTTAAGATCTCGTATAGAATGTCCTGGGAGATTGAAGTGTTCTTGCATTGGTTTTCTCTGTTTTATGATTCCTGATGTCAGAATTATGCCCATTTATCCTTTGGCGTAAAGTTTGTCCTGTTTGTCCACTATAGAGAGCTGAAGGGCACTGTTGGCATTTGATAGCATATATAATTTTTGCTATTTATTTTGTGGTTTTATTTTTGAGGCTTTTTCAGTTAATTTGTTTTTGTGACTGTGTGGAACCCAGTTCAGCTACTGATTGATTGTGTGACTGCAGAAATGGATAAAAAACCCCGTCCAAACAATGACTATCATCAGTGCAGGTTAGATAATAATAATAATTGTAATTTTTATCATCTACAATACTATCTTATTTATTTTAAAGTACAGTACATTGATCATTGCTTTCATTTTATGGATCAATGGTCTCCTTAGATAGTAAAAATCATGTTAAATTGTTTTAGGGGTTGTTTTTAAAAGTCTGGAACGGATTAATCCAGTTTGCATTACTTTCTATGGGAAAGAATGCCTTGGTTTTGGAACGCTTTGGTTTTGGAATGGACTTCCAGAACGGATTAAGTTTGAGAACCAAGGTACCACTGTACACCAAGTTTAATAATGCTCTAAGGCAGGAGAAATATTTCAAGAAGGCTGAGCAAGCTGATAAAAACCTCAAGCATGTCTGACATAGCAAAGCTTGGTTAAAGTTAGAAGACTTCAGAGATGTATTTGAGAAACCGTGCAGCACTTTAACGATCCAAAACACAAATTACAATGCCTTACCATCACTCACGAAGTTGGCCTAGTATTTCTTTCTATATATGTAAACACTGCGAAGGACAAGCCTGCCACCTACTTCCTCATTCACGAGGCAAAAATAAAATAAGGATAAAATGAGTGCAGCTATTTTTGGCACTTGTTATGGTCCAGGTGGCCTGTCTGGCCTGATTCACTCGGCCAGTTTTCCTTTGCATCTGGGAATTCTGACCTTCATGCTTCCCAACTAATTGTATCACATTATCTCCTTTTTGTCTGCAATTTTCCTCTCCGCAAAAGGTTGCAAAAATCTCATGCGCTGTGTTAGAAAGTCTCAATTAACCTCTAACCTTGCTTTAATGCATGCGGCTTGGGTTATTCCTCACACCCAACCGTGGGCCCATTAACACGTTGTCATAAAACAAAAACTGTTTTGACGGGCTGTAATTGCTGCTAAGTGATGCTGAACAAGGGTTTTTTTGTTCCGCCACTAAATGGGCAGTGTAAGCAGCGAAGACCATTGTCACAGAACCAGCCGGGGTGAGAGAGGTTCTGTTTGAGGCAAGTTCCT
Organism: Podarcis cretensis; assembly: GCF_951804945.1. Lineage (NCBI taxonomy): Eukaryota > Metazoa > Chordata > Lepidosauria > Squamata > Lacertidae > Podarcis > Podarcis cretensis. The sequence continues at coordinate 114,136,481 of NC_137172.1, read as the reverse complement.
GCCCACTGCTTGTATCTCTTTAAGCACTTAAACAACCCAGCTTTCTAGAGCTGTGAGCTGATGAAGGCCCACTGTATCTTGAGCGGACACAATGCTAATCTGACAACGCTGCACAAAGCATGTGTGACAACTCCCAGGGGGAACTGCAGAAAGATTTTCCCTCCATACTGCAAATATAATTAGTTTATGTTAGCTGTAAAAGGCCAAAGGTTAGAGAAGGCCAGGGCCCGTTTTGTTTTTAGGCAAGATAGTGAAATAATTGCTTGATGCTCAGATCTGCAGGTGCTTTATGAAGCTCATTTGGGCTTGGCAGCCCGCAGTGAAAGCTGATTTCCTCCCCAAATGCTGGATTCCATGTGACAGAACCAATTTGCCAGGACAAGGGTGACGGCTCATTCATGCCATTCATAATTAAAGTACCTGTTACAGTCAACACTTGCATGGGTAACTTTTTTCTTATGGTCGAAAAGGGTGCTGTCCTCCTAACACTCACCACGTCCAAAGCTGAGCCTTTAAAATGAGAGAAGGGGAAAGGAAACTGGGTAACAGTACTGTGCAGTAATGTGGCAGGAGAAGGAAGAGGGCCAACCTGTCTTCCCCGCCAAAAGCTCCCTGAACAAAGCTAGCACACAGTCTCAGCTTCTGTTTGTGGTTTTCCAGAGGTACTACCCCACCTAGTGAGACTTTCTAGGAATGGTTGACCAGGCTGCCTCCAGTGTTGTGAAGACTTATGTATATGATGCTGTGAGTATAAACAGCAGAGCTTTGGAGAATGAATACAGCACTTGATTATAGGGGCAGATCTTGAACATGAAAAGGGAATGGCAAAAGTAATTACATTTCCCACAGGAAGTTGCTCCCTCATCTAACAACTGTCTGCCATACTGGGAGAAGAAAAAAGGACTACCTTCTTCTGTTTAGATTCAGGTAGGTTGCTGTGTTGGTCTGACGCAGTCAAAATAAATTAAAAAATTGTCCAGTAGACTGGGGAAAACTGTCTGCGGACAAACTTTGGCTCCCTCGGCCAGTAAAATGAGATAAGCACCGCAACCCCTGAGTCATTCGTGAATGGACTTAACTGTCAGGGGTCCTTTACCTTTACATTTACCTTAGAGACCAACTAAGTTTGTTCTGGCTATAAGCTTAAGGGTGCATGCACACTTCTTCAGCTAGAACAAACTTAGTTGGTCTCTAAGGTGCTACTGGACAATTTTTTAAATTTTTTAAATTTATTTTGACTTCTTCTGTTTACCACTTCATAAATCTATCCCTTAATCCTAGAAATCCAGGACCAATCCAGTTGTTCGGTCTTAATTTTCTCTCATCCGAAAAAATCCAAACAACTCAAAAGACAGGCCAAGTGCCAGCAAATTTCTCCTCTTGTGCACAGCTCACTGGACACATAGGTCACCTGAAGGAGCCTTACTCCAGATGCTGCCTCTACAAGTCTACCACCCACAAGCAGCAGGGCCTTATTAGTTGTGGCACTCCTCTTATGGAATGCTGCAGACCTTCGCAGCCGGCTCCCTTCTGGTGTTTAGGAAGCAGGTGGAAACACCGCCGTTTCATCAGGCCATTTGTTTGTTGGGCAAATGCACAGACTGCTTTTCAACAAATGACATCAAAGAGGGTTACCATTTAAAAACAAATGAGAGTGCCATTAAAATTACAGCACCAATAATGTAACGTCAGTACAACTGTGGATTAAAGAGAGAGAGGTGGGGTTAAACAACATCTTAGTTGTAAAAAGCTTGCCTGAAAAGAAGGATTTGCCGGTGTGGTGGTGCTGTGGAGCTGCCAACAGCGATACTCCTCCAACATTTCTCTGATGAAAATAGGAACGCCCTATTCCATACCCAGTGGGACGCGGGTGGCGCTGTGGTCTAAACCACTGAGCCTAGGGCTTGCCAATCAGAAGGTCGGCGGTTTGAATCTCCATGACTTGGTGAGCTCCCGTTGTTCATTCCTAGCTCCTACCCACCTAGCAGTTCAAAACCATGTCAAAGTGCAAGTAGATAAATAGGTACCGCTTTGGCGGGAAGGTAAACGCTGTTTCCATGCGCTGCTCTGGTTTCGCCAGAAGCGGCTTAGTCATGCTGGCCACATGAGCCAGAAAAGCTGTCTGCGGACAAACGCTGGCTCCCTTGGCCTGTAAAGCAAGATGAGTGCTGCAACCCCAGAGTCGTCCACGACTGGACCTTTACCTTTATTCCATAACCTCCAACATTTATCCAATGAAAATTGGGACATCCTAATGAAAATCGCGACATTTTGGGATCAAATCTGAAACTGAGATGGCTTATGCAAATTCAGGGCCTTCCCTGGAAAATAGGACACTTGGAGGTTCTGCACTACTACCATTACCTGAATGGTGTGACAACAGAGCAATCGGCTAGTGAAGCCAGGACTGTTCAGGTGCAGCTACGGAGCCCTGACCTCATCCCTGTCCCATCTAGATAAGCGAAAGCAATCCCTGTCAGTAGAACAGTTCTGCAGCACCACGCCCGCTGCTCCCACCGAAAAATCTTCACAGCTCATTTAAAAAAAAACGAGAAACAGCCTTCTGAGTCCCTCACAGCGAACTCTGCAATTGATTCTATAGCAGGAAACGATCGTGGTGGGGGAAGGGACAATCCCTGAGAATTGTTGAATGGGGGGGGCGGAAGGGAGGCCCTCATCTTTCTATTGCATTGGCATCAAGCGGATTCCCCTGGAGTGTGCAAATAACTCTGTACACACTGAGCTGGCACCGAAATCCCAGGGCCATGCTAAACACCATGAGGAGATTCTATTTGTTTGCTTTTCCCGGTCACAGTGCTGGAGTATGGCCTAGAAAAACTCTGGTCTGTTACTTTCGAAGCAGAAAGGGAATCCTTTCTCCCCTTCAACAAGTTACCAGGAGGTATCAGTGTCAAGATGTAAACAGAACAACTCCCCCCTTTAATTCACCCTCTATGCCAGTTGTTTTCTGCTGCAACATTAATCATTACAAATCAAGCTGAAATTCAACCTTGGCCCTCTCTGCTTACTTGCTTTGCATAAATATGATGGAAGGAATTGCTGCAGCTGAAGGGCAGATTGGGGAAATGCTATGTGTTTGTATGTTTGTTTAACGTTCCCATGCATAGTGTTGACACAAAACAGTAGGGTTAAACAAAGGCAAATTGGATTTCATTGTTGCCTACTGCTCATGTTGCAAGGTTGGTTCTATCCATATGTACCCACACGCTGTTACCAACATTGCACATTTTATCAAAGCTTATTGATATATTTGTACTTCTGACCTTATATAGCTAAAGGGAACCCTGACCATTAGATCCAGTCGTGACCAACTCTGGGGTTGCGGCGCTCATCTTGCTTTATTGGCCAAGGGAGCCAGGGTACAGCTTCCGGGTCATGTGGCCAGCATGACTAAGCCACTTCTGGCGAACCAGAGCAGTGCACGGAAACACCATTTACCTTCCCGCAGGAGTGGTACCTATTTATCTACTTGCACTTTGACGTGCTTTCGAACTGCTAGGTTGTCAGGAGCAGGGACCGAGCAACGGGAGCTCACCCCGTCGCGGGGATTCGAACCCCGCGAAAAGGCTGGTCATTTGAAGAAGGGGGTTTGTCACTCAAGATCTCCCAATCCATTATAACTGCACAACCCGTATTTACTGATATGTGCCTGAATCTGACCTTGATATAGTGGAAGTCTAGAAATGCTCGCAGGTACATTCACATCCCAAAGTCAAAAATTGCCGAAGGAACATCACTGCATTCCTGAACTGCTGATCCTTTGTCATCTTCTCCTGTATTGTTGATGGCAGGGGTATTGCACTTCTAACCTAAACCAACTAGTGTTAGAATTGCAGGAATAATTTTGGCATGTGCTACCAACGCCTTTCCTCTCATTCCTCTTGGCAGTGTAGAAGGGAAAAATGGCCGGGAGGGAATGAATATTAGGCAGAAGTCCCCTGCATGCTGGATTTGTGATTCAGAATCTGAATATGTGAGCCAATTCCCAACTCCTCTCTCACAGTCACAACAAATCTGTTTTTATCTCCATCCCCTCTTCATGCAAATTTGATTCTCATTCGAAACTTGGGTAATCATGTACTGAACAGTTTGGAAGCAACAATGGAACAACCCCAAAATGATGCTGTTTCTACACATTCAGGGACTCCATGGGTATTCCAAAACTTGCAAGTTAAAAGAATGAGAAATGTTAATGCATAGCTCAACAAGGACCTAGGAGCTTCCAGGTAATTGCTGCACAATGCTGAGAGTAGTTAGAGCACAAAATGTTGAAGATGCCCCCAGAGGGTTAGAGAAGGAAAGTGAAGCAAGGAGGAGAGGCATGTGGCCGCTGAAGCCCATCGCAGGCATCTGTCTGTCTTGGGAAACAATGCAGAAGTGTGCCTTTGGGAGTGAAGTTTAACCGTCAGAGAGTTGCAGTGTCTGCTGTGGCTGTAGAGACCAATAAAGGAGAAACATATTTTGTTGCACGGGATGCGGGTGGCACTGTGGGTTAAATCACAGAGCCTAGGACTTGCCAATTTCCTTCTGGGCTCAAGGTATTGGTTTTAACAAAGCTTTGGACACACTGGGACTCTCACACCTCATGAACTATCTCTCTACTCACCTGTTAAGGTTCAGTCCAGTCAATGTTACTGGTGTGTCATCTTTAGGGCCAGTGCAAAGTAGTGGATAGGCATCAGCTGAGTTGACCAGACGTCTATTAGTGGCTATTGGTAATGGTGATGAAATGTCTGCTAAACAGATTTGGGGTCAGGTTTAGCCAAATGCTAGTTGTCTTGATTAGGGACGCAGGTGGCACTGTAGGTTAAACCACAGAGCCTAGGACTTGCCGATCAGAAGGTCGGCAGTTCGAATCCCCACGATGGGGTGAGCTCCCATTGCTCAGTCCCTGCTCCTGCCCACCTAGCAGTTTGAAAGCACGTCAACGTGCAAGTAGATAAATAGGTACCGTTCCGGCAGGAAGCTAAAGGGTGTTTCTGTGCACTGCTCTGGTTCGCCAGAAGCGGCTTAGTCATGCTGGCCACATGACCCAGAAGCTGTACGCCAGCTCCCTTGGCCAATAAAGCGAGATGAGCGCCGCAACCCCAGAGTCAGCCACGACTGGACCTAATGGTCAGGGGTATCTTTACCTTTACCTTTATATTTTGTTGCAGCTGGGGCAGATGAAGGCATCCAGTTGTGCTGCTGCAGATGCACCAAGGCATTTCTTCTCTCTGCACTCTGCCCAGCAGTCAATCCTCCTCTGGTCACTGCTATGGATGCAAGACCTGACTGTGTCTCCAGGAACTGCGGTCACTTGCAAGGGATTCCCACCATTATGAAGCCCTTAACAGTGTAGTATCTTAGGAGGGGAGGACTGGGGTTTGGAGGATGCACAACACAAGATTCAAAAACTCTCATTGCTGCACTGTATGTTGGAGGTTTCAGGAGAGGGGAAAGATAAAGGATACTTCCCCCATTCTGTAGAACCTCTGTCTAAACAGCAATAAAGAGCTCGGGTTCAGCACTAATAGCCATAAAGGTAAAGGTAAAGGGACCCCTGACCATTAGGTCCAGTCGTGGCCAACTCTGGGGTTGCGGTGCTCATCTCGCTTTATTGGCCGAGGGAGCCAGCGTACAGCTTCCAGGTCATGTGGCCAGCATGACTAAGCCGCTTCTGGCGAACCAGAGCAGTGCACAGAAATGCCGTTTACCTTCCCGCTGGAGCAGTACCTATTTATCTACTTGCACTTCGTGCTTTCAAACTGCTAGGTGGGCAGGAGCAGGGACCGAGCAATGGGAGCTCACCCCGTTGCGGGGATTCGAACTGCCAACCTTCTGATCAGCAAGTCCTAGGCTCTGTGGTTTAACCCACAGCGCCACCCGTGTCCCATACTAATAGCCATATCCAGCTTTAAATGGCACAGGAGGGGTAGGCTTAAGAAAAACCAATGTCATTTTTTTCCCTTTTCCCTTTTCCCTTTTCTGAAAACTCACCCCCCCACACACACACCTGGATCAGCTGGCAGGGAGGGGAGGCAGAACTGACCTGGCCTCCTAGCACCGGGATTGCTGCAGCTTTCCAGGTGTGTTTGTGTGCTGAAACATGGGTGGATATGGGGTGTCCACACCGTGCTGACCTCACCTCTCCTGATAAGCTGCAGTGATGCTAGTGCCAGGGGACCGGTTATGTGCCACTGCCCCTCCTGTCAGCTGCTCCTGAACATGCAAACGCTGCCCATGAGCTCCATTAAAGTGCTACAAAGCTTCTGCTGCAGGCTGGCAGGAGTCCAGAACAGGGACATTCCTCTTAAGAGCAGTGGTTACAGCGTGACCTGCAACAAAATGCTGCAAGTTCTATTTTGAACCCATTTGAAAGATCTCCCACGGCGTTGACCTCATTCAAACTGGGATGATTTTCCAGTCCGCCCTCCCAGTTTCTTATTTTTGCTTAGCTGAAATTATCTCTCTTGAGTCTGAAGCCATTCCCTCTGGTCTTATCATCAGCGGCGTTACGGAAGAATGTGTTGCCATCTTGTGGATTGCACAGATACAGGTTTGAAATCTGCTGGGCTGTAAAATCTGCCCCATCAATCTCTTCAAAGCTAAACTTCCTCCATTCCGTCAACTTGTCATCACAGATCTGTAGCAATTGCTTTCTGTTCTATTTGCACAACACCTACTTAAGCCACAAAGCATTTGCCATACATTTGAAGCAAGCGCTAGCAAACTTCACATCTGGAGGGAATTTATGATAAACACAGAACTTCTTAATGTTCACATTTAACTGGCTTACTCCAGCAATGCAATTTTCCTAAGCTACATATGCCAGTTTGTGGACAATATTATCCCCTTTCCTTCCACCCCTCACCCCCCACCCCGGTCCTTTCCTACCAATATTCTGCTCCACACAACATAATGCCTGTGATTATAGTATTCTTTTCAAAAGAAACATTTTATTGATGAACAGATGCACTACAGATCAAAGAGCTTCTGAAAAGCGGTACCTTCTGACTCGACTCCCCCTCATACTTCTGTGTCTGAAAAACTCAGATGTCAGTCTCAGATACGCCCCCATTGCTTACTTAAGCAGACATCTGGAAACAGACAGTATCCCACTGTGAAATGGAACAAATATATTAACTATGAGAGCAATGAGATTTCACAGGAGCAATAAAGTCGTACAGAAGTGGGCTCACAGACCTAAGGCATCAGTCCCTGGAGGCAGGAGGACTTCTGTGCAGAGGTGCGGAAAAGGATGTGGGGAGCTTAGGCTCACTAATAACTGTGGGAAGATGAAATAAAGATGCAGTAATTGTTGGACAATTAATTCTTCATTCCCGTCCTCCCTGCAGTCATGACTGCCACTGACTTGGCATGGACACTAAAGGTTGATGATGACAGTGCAGCCACATCGATGAGTGGAGGGTTTACTCAGCTAGAGCCACAACGTAAGAAACTTATACACCATTGCTGGAAACACAGGCGTCTTTGCAGCCAAAGCCCCCTTTCCCAGGTACAACTTGCCAGCATCCAGAAAATCAGTTACAAAAAACTTCAGTTTGTTCAGTGTACATTGTTCAGTCTCCTCTCAGTAATTCCACATGTTCACAATTACAAAACAGGGAATAGGTCACTTAGCAGTTTGCCTCTGGTGCCAAAATATCTTGGTCCAGCCCTGATCGAGAGGGATAGGAGCCAACTCCTAGGGACCGTGGGGGCTTCGGCCCCCACAATAAAATATTTGAGGGGCCCAGGTTGATGGGCATTCCCATTCAAATGGTGTGCTTGCACTGTGCCTTGTGATCGATTATTTGGGGTGGGGCTTACCTGGGCCCCCACAGTTATGTACTGAAGTTCTCACCCTGGGCCAGCAGGGGGAATACTGTAGATAGTTTTCACTCAGGTCCACATATGCAAATAAGGGATTGAAAGTGACGTTCAGTGATTGGATAGTTACAGAAAGTGTTACAGTTGCGTTGTAGTGGAGCTCTATATAAGCAGGTTGGCTGAACCCTTCAGTTCAGTTCAGTTCTGGCCTGTGAACAAACAAGAGCTGTTTGAAGAATCACTGTGTCATCTGATATGTTCACCCACAATACCCACAATATTTTATTCAAGTTGGCACCACTGTCGAGAGGACAACCTGCACAACACCACCTAGAACGACTATTTGATAAGACATGGGCATTGATTGGAACAGCTCAGACCAGATATGTAACCGTTAGCAAGGCCAGTGCTTTCACCGGGAAAGTGATAAGCAACAGTCCAGCATAGGAACATGCACCACTTTTGTGCAGTGAGCAATAGCCCATCTCAAGGCATAATAATAATAATAATAATAATAATAATAATAATGTCACTGTTTTGAACAGGGAACCATAGGCAATAGCAAAAGCTGAATAGCCATAAGGAATAAGCCGAAACATGCAACGCAGCTGCTGGAAAAAGCAGAAATATCCATATAAAAAAAGCCAGAATGTTTCACACAAACTAAATATAATCCAACTCCCCACCCCCACCCTATTTTCCTTTACAAAACTGCTGTATTTGTCATGCATAGAATGTCACTTTGGTTAACAAGGTCCTTCGGATTTATTAACTACGGACCCCTGTTTTTGTTTTTTTAAAAAGAGTTCTACAAAGCTTCTTTTTAACTTAGTCTGTACAGAATGTGTGGCCTTGAATGCCAGAAAAACTCCTTTTAATGTTTAAATGATCACAGTTTTAATAATAGCTTGTAAAGTGATTTGTCTTTAACGACATCCTTTACTTTTAAACGTCTTTAGCCAAACATGTCTGGCTTTGGTGGTTGCTGAAATGAATTGGATTGGTTATCTAGGGTAATACGTACATGCTAACAAATTACGTCCCTCCTGGGCCAATGTAGATGTGAATTGTGGGATTCTTGTCAAATTCACATTGTTTCCTGGCACTGTTGCAAGTCACTCAATTAGACACCTTCCAAGACCTTTCCTGGCCTAAAATGTAGCTAATTGCTCCTGTTCTGTGGACTATGATTCATCTCACAGATGTCTAAGAACTTCTAGCTACTATGCCATAATAAAATCAATGCATGCACCACTCAGACATAATATTCTTTCCAACAGGATATCATTTACTCCCCACCCCCACCACTTTTATATGATTAATCCAAAGTAAGGAAGACCTCCTGAATCACTCGTGACGTGGCAGCCTCTGCTACTTGGCTTTTCGAACAAGAGCAAAATTGTATGAATACAGCCTTTTATCCTTCATCTCCAGGTGCAGTGGTGTTCGCACTTGAGCCCAACAGCAAGAGGTTTTTCTTTTTAATTTTCCGCTCTTTGGGGTATTGTAATCTATTCCCCAGCTTTTGGTTTTGTCTGTTGACTAGCAGCAGGCAAAACTGGAACGTTAATACAGAGAAGCAGAAGGCAAGCCTCCACAGTACAAGTCCATGGGAATATAGGGCACAATGTTGCTTTAACACAACCCACCTCTGAGACTGGTGTCAGTAAGCAACAGAGGATTAAGAGTATTGCTATTAATTGTCAGTCCTCAGGTGAAAGCTCTATGCTGCGGTGATTATGAGCCCTTGGTGAAATGAACCAAGTTTTTGTGGTTCTGCTAGTTGCTTAACCTCGAAATCTTGAGATCAAACAAACATCCTGAGGCACCATCCCATTCCAAGTTAATGAAGAATAGCAAAATGAATAGGTGACTGCAGTTATTTTGTGCAATAAGTAAATACACCAAAAAAGAAAGAAAAAAAGGTAAGGTAAATTATCCCTGGGCGGTTAAGTCCAGTTGAAGGCGACTATGGGGTTGCGGCACTCATCGCACTTTCAGGCCGAAGGAGCCAGCGTTTGTCCACAGGTAGCTTTCCAGGTCATGTGGCCAGCATGACTAAACCACTTCTGGCACAACGGGACACCATGACGGATACCAGAGTGCACAGAAATGCCGTTTACCTTCCCTCCACAGCGATACCTATTTATCTAGTAGCACCGGTGTGCTTTCGAACTGCTAGGTTGGCAGGAGCTGGGACAGAGAAATGGGAATTCACCCTGTCACAGGGATTTGAACTGCCGACCTTCTGATTGGCAAGCCCAAGAGGCTCGGTGGTTTAGACCACAGTACCACCCGCATCCCTATTAAATGAGCACTGGTACTTCAGCACAAGATAACCCATGCAAGCTGCCTATATCAGAAAAACGGTTAAAAGATATTTATATCAAGGCCATTCCTTACCAGAAGCACTTGAGGGAACATCATGACCTAATAGTTATGAACAGGATGTGAATAGAATATGGATGGACTATGCAGAGATGGCAGCAAAAATAAGAGATCAGAAAGATGAGAATATTGTCAAAGATACTCAAAGTGTTTTGAAGAGTATCTTAGAGGGTATAATAATCAACCTACAAGTAGGAATGAACATATGAGCAGCAGGCAACATTAAATAAAGGAAGATTTGAGATGAAAATGGGTGGTATAATAGATTATGCAGCCAACAAAAGACTACCTGGAATGCCATGGAGAGATGGACTGGGAAGTCTGAGGATAAGAGATAATGAGGAATATTGTATGATGCATATATAAGTTGTAAAAATGCTTAAACAAAATAAAGAGAGAAAGAGAATTCTGTCAGAGTGGAAATTCTTTTTGGACTATTTGAGGGGGAAAACTATAGTCAAATGAAATTGCAAGCAGGATTTGAATAATAGGGAAGGCAGGAGATAAAGGGATACAACAGAAACATCACAGACGTAAGGATAGGAAGTCGAAATGTAAGAAATTATTATATTGAAAGTGAATTTAGTCATTTCAAATTTTGTGTAAAAAAATAACAAAAATATTTTTTTTAAAAAAGAGTGCAGAGAATATGCAGAGATAGCTAAACTGATGGCACTGATGAGACAAGTGTAAGATTCTTTCCGTGAGGACTGGAAACCTTTTCTAGTTTATTTTAAAAGTAACTCTTTATATATGAAGTCCACAGCGGGGTTTGAAGTTTAAGGGGGGGGAAATAATAGATTATATTAAGAAACTTGTTAAAGAGGATGGAAGTCGATGTGACAGAACTTTAAAATGCAATTATATGTAATTACAGTTATAAACACTGATGATGGCTGAGCAGGAAGTCATTAGTATTGTAGAACAGGATTATAATTATTGAGCGTTAAAACGTAATTTTGAATCTTGAAACCAAATAAAATATTTATATCCAAAAAAAGACTGCAGAGAAAGAGGCTTACTCTGGCGGGTCCACCTAGTTGAGTTCATCTAGTACAGTGACTAATCAGATCCTTCAAGGAAATCTGTAAGATCCATGGAACTATAATATAAAATAGGCCCTGCAGGATCACACTAAGGGCCCATCCAGTCCAGCATCTGTTCTCACTGTCGCAAAGCAGATGCCATGGGAAGTCCCCAAGCAAAACCCAAGTGCAGTATCACATATGAAAGTACAATGGTACCTCTAGTTACGAACGTAATCCGTTCCAGAGGTCTGTTCTTAACCTGAAACTGTTCTTAACTAGAGGCATGCTTTCGCTAATGGGGCTTCTTGCTGCCGCTGCGCTGCCGGCACACGATTTCCGTTCTCATCCTGGGGCAAAGTTCTCAACTCAAGGTAACTCTTCCAGGCTAGCGGAGTTTGTCACCTGAAGCATTTGTAACCTGAGGCGTTTGTAACTTGAGGTACCACTGTAGAAGAAAGAAAAGCCCCACTTGAACCGAGAAGCTTTACTCGGGGAGTAAGCCTTAGGCAGTGATGCAACCCATATCCATGTACAGTGGTACCTCGGGTTACATACGCCTCAGGTTACATATGCTTCAGGTTACAGACTCCGCTAACCCAGAAATAGTACTTCGGGTTAAGAACTTTGCTTCAGGATGAGAACAGAAATCGTGCTCCGGCAGCGCTGCAGCAGCAGGAGGCCCCACTAGCTAAAGGGGTGCTTCAGGTTAAGAACAGTTTCAGGTTAAGAACGGGCCTCCGGAACAAATTAAGTATTTAACCCGAGGTACCACTGTACTTAATGGGGGGATATACTAAGGGGATCCCCCACAATCACTGATCTTCTACTGGGTGTGCAAAAGGACCACGGTGAGCTCAATAACAGCTCTTGAAGTGGCCAGGTTATTTTTTTTATTTTTTATTTTTTAATAAAGTTTATTGATACAACAAGAAAAAAGAAAAAGAACACAAATACCAAATTACACACAAGAATAAACATAAACACATAATTTTCTTAGCAAATAATAATACATCTATTGGTCTTAACACTAAAGACCCAACCTCCCATCTATTCCATATTTCAAATTCATATTACTTATTGCCAATACACACTTTTATCATAATTAAACTTATTCTTAATAAATCTAATTTCTTATATCTACCTTGCAACTATTACTGAAGTTCCTCGAATGCTGCAACAGAATTTAAACTACTACATTTATTTTTCAGATATTCTTTGAAAACCTCCCATTTTGAAACAATTTCCTGTTTTGATTTATTCTTTATTTTTTCTGATAAACCATCTCATTCAGCATATTCTGTCAGCTTTTGGATCCAATCTTGTATAGAGGGGATTTCATTACTCTTCCATTTTGCTGCGATCAAAACTCTTGCTGCCACCGTCGCATATAAAAAGATACCCTTCCTCTTTTGTGGAATATCCAAATCTGTTATTCCCAGGAGGTAGGCCTCTGGTTTTTTATTGAAAGAGATCTTTAGCATTTTTTGCAGTTCTGCATGGATACTCTCCCAGAATACCTGTATTTTCCTACATATCCACCACATATGGTAGAATGTTCCTGAGTGAAGTGGCCAGGTTAGGATGCCTCATTGCAGATGGAGCAGTAACAGGTAAGTTTATATTCCCCCTCCCAACACACAGGAACATTTTTAAAAAATGAAAGCTGGTCCCATAGACCCAGAACCTTTCTGCTCATCTCTTGGCAGCCCTGAGGTGGGAATCTTGACCACCAGCAAAAACACAGTGAATAATATTGAGAGGGGGAGTGTTGTCTTCAGAAATAGACATTTTCCATAAAGGAATGAAAAGAAAATTTCAGATATTTTCTCAGGGGAAAAAAAGTCTTCTGAGAAATTTCAGGTCCATTCTACATCCAGATGTCCCATTACCTTGAATGGAAACTGCAGATGCAGAATCATGTGCAGAACAGTTTTAGGAAACGTAGCCAAATTTCTTAATTTGTCTCCCATCAGCCTAGCATCTAGCCAGAATAAGGAGCATGCGAAAGCCATTCTGCGGACTAATGCTTTTCCCAATAGCAATGATTTAGGAAACTTAACAGTAGCATTGGCCTGGAAGTTACAGCTTTTCTAAGGGATTTCTATTGTTTCAATCAGCTAACTGATTTGCCTTTCCCTAGTGAACTACTCTTCAAGTTACCAGCAGCAGTTTCTGGATTTACTATACCTCGGTACTACAGGTGCAGAAGCAAAAGGGGGGGAGGGGGGCATGGGTGTAGTTTCTACAGCCAATACTTCAATTTTCTGCACGTCTACTATAAACATAATAGAGAATGAGTTCCACAGAACTAGAGACACAGCTTGTCCACATTTGAGCACTATTTAGCTGTTAATCCAATCAGACCAGAGTAGTCCACACCCACATGTATTTGAATAGTTACCCTATCTCCCGCTAGGACTACCGTAATGCGCTCTACGCGGGGCTATCTTTGAAGGTGACCCGGAAACTACAACTGATCCAGAATGTGGCAGCTAGTCTGGTGACTGGGAACAGCCACTGGGACCATATAACACCGGTCCTGAAAGATCTACATTGGCTTCCAGTACGTTTCCGAGCACAATTCAAAGTGTTGGTGCTCACTGTGAAAGCCCTAAATGGCCTCAGCACAGTATACCTGAAGGAGCGTCTCCACCCCCATCATTCAGCCCAGACATCAAGGTCCAGCTCCAAGGGCCTTCTGGTGGTTCCCTCACTGCGAGAAGTGAGGTTAGAGGGAACCAGGCAGAGGGCCTTCTCGGTGGTGGCACCCGCCCTGTGGAAAGCCCTTCCATCAGATGTCAAGGAAATAAACAACTATCTGACTTTTAGAAGACATCTGAAGGCAGCCCTGTTTAGGGAAGTTTTTAATATTTGATGTTTTCTTCTGCTTTTAATCTGTTGGGAGCAGCCCAGAGTGGCTGGGGAAACCCAGCTGGATGGGTGGGGTATAAATAAATTATTATTATTATTATTATTATTATTATTATTATTATTATTATTATTTTGTATATGAGGAACAACTTTGGTCTTTCCTGTTCCTATCATTAGATATTCCCTTTTGTGTTTGTGTGTGGAATCTATTCTGCCAGTTGAGAGAGGTGAGGGGCAGATGGGGCTTGCCCAACCCAGGAAGGTAGCCCACCAAGGAGAAGGAAAACCTCCGCTGCCTTGCAGGACGTCTTAGAGAGAAGAAAAAGGCTAAGGAGCAAACCCTACAGAAATCTGGAGTCCCTAAGACAGTTCGATGGCATCTTGTACGCCTCCTTCCAGCAACTCCTGCAACCAAGCTGGTACCAAACGTCTTGCTCTGCTTCCCTCTGGACCACATCAGTGAGGCTGAGAGGGGAGTCTTGTCATCTGCGCAGCCCAGGACCTCCATATTCACTGCCCAGGCTTGTGCCCCAGGGAGGTCACTTTGGTGCTGCTAACACAGTGGCTTGACTACACCCCCAGAGATGCACTCCATTGTCTTTCAAGGCAGATGGATGCCAACAAGCTAAGTACTGACAGGACACGTGTGTAGATTGATGTGCAGATACCTTTTTTTAAAAAAAAAAAAAAAACCCTGCTGAAGAAGTGTGCAAAAACACACTGCCAGCCAATTGTTGATTTGTTTATGCAGTTTTATGATTTTGTGCAAATCTGAGGGATCAAAACTATCTATATCTATCTATCTATCTATCTATCTATCTATCTATCTATCTAGGGACGCAGGTGGCGCTGTGGGTTAAAGCCTCAGCGCCTAGGGCTTGCCGATCGAAAGGTCGGCGGTTTGAATCCCTGCGGCGGGGTGCGCTCCCGCTGCTCGGTCCCAGCGCTTGCCAACCTAGCAGTTCGAAAGCACCTCCGGGTGCAAGTAGATAAATAGGGACCGCTTACCAGCGGGAAGGTAAACGGCGTTTCCGTGTGCGGCTCTGGCTCTGGCCAGAGCAGCTATGTCACGCTGGCCACGTGACCCGGAAGTGTCTCCGGACAGCGCTGGCCCCTGGCCTCTTAAGTGAGATGGGCGCACAACCCCAGAGTCTGTCAAGACTGGCCCGTACGGGCAGGGGTACCTTTACCTTTTATCTATCTATCTATCTATGGGGGTGGGGCTAAGTGCTTGATAGGCACTCAACAGCAAAGCAACTGAAAATTCTCAGCACACACTTTTCAGATTGCCTAATATATCTAGTGCAGAAATGTTTAATGTGGTTTGCTTTTGTGGAAATTTGTGGGCTCAAAAAGTAAAGGAAGAAACCCTCCATTCAGGAGTCTACTAGAAATATTTACGAGCATAGTCAGAAAAGAAACAAAAGCATTAAGGAAGTGGATGGTCCCATTCGTTGAAGGGTGTAATCCTGCTCTGGATTGGGTTGCATTCCTGTTAAGGATCAGGTTCATAAGCTTGGCAACTGGGTAAAAAGTTATGCATTTTTAGAATCTATGTCACGTGTAAGCAATAGTTACACCAATATGTTGGACTACACAACATATTGATGATATCATGTTGGCTACCCCTGGTCTAACTATTCCTTACACTTGACATAGTTCCTAAAAATGTGCAATTTTTTTACCCAGCCCCTTTGGAATGTCCAATAGTTGTTGGTTTCTGCATAAGATTTTAATGGCTACTTGTTTTAATTGATGGTGGTTTTGTAGCTCACTGATTTCATGCATTGTAACCTGCCCTAGAATGACTCTCATGGTCCCTTCAATCCCTACAATTCTATGAATCTGTGAAATAATAAAACTGCATTTCAGTAACTTACATACAAAAGCAAACCATTCTTCTTCGATTCCAAGGGAATGGGTCCTGTTCTGCAAGGGGATAAGCAGAGATTCTCCTAGCCCTTGAAGACAAAGACCAAACCATGTTCCAAACTAGACAAAGGCAGATTGTATGGGGAGGGGGGAGTTTGTTTTACCACGGCCAGATTCATTGGAGAGGCAAAAAGGTTACCCCACTTCAGATAATCTTCCCTAATACGGAACAGCTTTAATTTACACCCTACATAATAAGTCTAAGAAAGCTATAACCACATAGTCAAAGGGATGAATAACAATAGACAGCCATCTCTGTTGGCATTAAATCTGAGTGAACAGTTTACCTACACTCCAGGTTGGTACTGTCTCCTGTCCTCTGTTTTGATTTATAAATCATCTAAAAAAAGGTGTCTCGAGTTATATGAAGACAAAGATGTTCACATCACCAAATGCAGCAGTGTGTGTGTGTGTGTGTGTGTGTGTGTGTGTGAAGGTGAGTCTCTTCTATAGAAGAGCCAGTGTGGTGTAGTGGTTAAGAGCGGTAGTCTCGTAATCTGGGGAGCCGGGTTCGCGTCCCCGCTCCTCCACATGCAGCTGCTGGGTGATCTTGGGCTAGTCACACTTCTCTGAAGCCTCTCAGCCCCACTCACCTCACAGAGTGTTTGTTGTGGGGGAGGAAGGGAAAGGAGAATGTTAGCCGCTTTCAGACTCCTTCGGGTAGTGATAAAGCGGGATATCAAATCCAAACTCTTCTATCTTTGCATGATGAAATACTTTTGAGATTTGGAGGGGCTGGGAGAGGATGATGACACTGGACAACGTTTTCACATTAAAACAACATTTTCTTCCTTATTTTAATTACTTTTCCACAAGCGTCATGTCTGCAGAAAGAACTTGCCAAAAGACCATTAGAGTATTTCATGTCTTCTTATGCCAGATCCAGTAGGTAAGAAGTTACTAAATACCTGCCCTGTCTCAGCACAATCCACCTCTGGCCTAAACAAAAGTAAATATGCTCATTTTCACACTGTCCTACCTACTAAGAAGGATGGTTGTGGGGAAAGCCATCTTAATTGTTAGTAAAAGTCACAGATCTTTGTAAAACTAAAACTTTTTTTTCCCCTTTCAAAGCAGATTACTCAGTTCTATAGAAGGCTTCATAAACCCAAGGTACATAAATTATATCCTATGGAATAAAAATTATTTCCATTCCTGGATTCCTCTGTAACAAATTTGGCAGTCTGCTTTGATTTTCATAGCACCATGATTTTACTGTCTCTAACCACCTGCCATACCAAAGGAAGCCAACAGAAGTCAGAGTGTTAGGGTGGTCTGTCATAAAGTAAATGTTATTCTTCAATAACGTTCTAAAAAAGCATCATTATAAATCAGGAAGGTGTCCACTAATGAGTCCTGGGGTGCTCATTAGCCCCATATATATTTGGTCAGCTTACGGAAAGAAAGAAAGAAATAATATGCAAGCAGACTGTAGCCCTGCACATTTCAGAGGCAACTGAAAGCTAATCTCATTACATTATGTTAAATGTAAAGCAGACATTAACATCACACATGCCTGCAGTACACACACACAAACTGTGCACTGCATTGCTTTCCTCCCCAAAATAGAAAAATTGCCCAGGAAGTTCCCCAAAACCAGAGCTCAAATTTTGCAGACTTATTTTTATGCTACCTCTCTTTAAGGACTTCTGTGGTGAAGGACTTGAAACACTGAACATATGAAGCAGTCTTAAACTCATCTGTATGTGTGCTTTTCCCATGCTTAGGAAGCTTTCCCCTGGGAAACACATTCTTTATAATAATAATAATAATATTTTATAATTTATACCCCGCCCATCTGTCTGGGTTTCCCCAGCCACTCTGGGCAGCTCCCAACAAAATATTAAAAACACGAAAAAACATCAGAAATTAAAAACTTCCCTAAACAGGGCTGCCTTCAGATGTCTTCTAAAAGTCAGATAGTTGTTTATTTCCTTGACATCTGATGGGAGGGCGTTCCACAGGGCGGGCGTCACCACCGAGAAGGCCTGGTTCCCTGTAACCTCACTTCTCCCAGTGAGGGAACCGCCAGAAGGCCCTCGGAGCTGGACCTCAGTCTGCGGCCTGAACGATGGGGGTGAAGACGCTCCTTCAGGTACACTGGGCTGAGGCCGTTTGGGGCTTTGAAGGTCAGCACCAACACATTGAATTGTGCTCGAAAATGTACTGGAAGCAAATGTAGGTGTCAGAGCTGCCTCCAGGTCCCAGCTCACAGAGGACCAACGCTAGGCTGTAATTATGTACAAAAGTCTTTATTGAGGTTCAGTTTCCATTTTAAAGCCGCAGCGTGCAGCTCTACGTCTCGACCTTAGACCGGCGAAGTCCCGTCTGAGTCTCCTCCCCTTCCACACCAGTTTAAGACTCTAGCCTTGCTCCACCTCTTCCTAAATTCCTTTCTCCTCTGGGCCCTCCTGCCCGCTAGGGTTTCATCCTTCCTGGACTCCTCTGACGCTGACCCTGATGATTCTTGCCCCTCCTTCCGGCGGGCTTTAGGACCTGGTTCCCTATCCGGGCTACCTTCTGTGCTGCTCGCCTGTACATTTGAACTTGGCGCGCGCGCCCAGCCTGCAACTTTCCTCTTGACCGTTAACTCACTCTCCGATGGAGGCGTGGTCAACCCTGACTCATCTTCTCTCGCTGGTGGTGCATATGTGGGCTCTGACACCTGGGACTCCTCCCCCCCACTACGCTCTGGTGGGGAAGCTGGTCCTGATTTCCAACTGCTGCTCTGGGAGTCCCCGCTGGCCCCTTGCTTCTGGGGTGTCCCCCTTGGGTCGCCCCTTGCCCTGCCCATCGGCGCCCCCTTCTGTGAATCTTCCGATTCGCTGGAGAGGCTCATGGAATCTATCGGGCTGCTGTCATATTCTCCTACGCTGCCCTCGGATTGCTCCCCCTCGCTCTCCATCTCCTCTCCTCCCTGCGCTCCCGCTGAGTCCCTGACAGTAGGTATTTCAGGACTGGTGTTATACGGTCTTGGAGGCCACTCCCCACTCCAATAAATTGGAGCAAATAACGATCGGGAGAAATCTTGGTTGTTTGCTCCAATTGAGTGGAAAAAATTATGTTTGTCCAGGGAAAAGTGGTGGAGCAAGAGCAAGTCTGGATGAGGCCTATTACTCCATCTACCCAGTGTTGTCTGCCCTGACCAAAGGCAGCTTTCTGGGGCCTCAGGCAGCAATCTGCTGTCACAGATCCTTTTAACAGGAAGTCCTTCCTGGGGTTCGAACCTGGGGCATTCTGCATGAGGGGCACCTGCCCTACCACTGAGCTATCACCATCCTAGAGCAGTATTTCCCAAACTTGGGTCTCCAGCTCTTTTTGGACTACAGCTCCCATCATCTCTAGCTAGCAGGACCAGTGATGATGATGGGATGGGATCATCAGGGATGATGGGAACTATAGTCCCAAAACAGCTGGAGACCCAGGTTTGGGAAACTCTGCCCTAGGGTGAATATGAAAGGAATGGATCGTTGTGTCTTCTACATGACACATTGAGATATGGCCTTTCCTTGCATGCTTAGGATTTCAAAGCAAAATTCCCAGTATCACACAGTGGCCATACTCACATCACAACAAGCAACGGATGCTGGTTTATCATAGTTTTCGATGAACAAGCTGTGTGCTAGCACAGGCTGCCCCACAACAAGAGGGAGAATACAAATCATGAAGTCATATGGATTCACCGGTGGGATCCTGGCTTGTGTCTCCCTAACAAGACAGCCTCAATCCACTGTTTGTTGTCGATTTATGAATCCTAGCATGTTTGGAAGCAAGAAGCCAGTGTCCTGAGTTCAGATATCACAACAAACTAGGCTTAACTTCAATTTCCTTGATTGTTTCTCCTACTCCTTCCAGGCAAGGAGAGAAGTGGGAATGACAGAGCTGTGTGCAACCAACAAATTGCAAAATAATCCAAGATCATTCAAAATAAACTAGAAAACCTGGCTCATCATTACTACCAAACACAGCCACAACATCAATCAGTAGTTGCGTGAACCAGGATACGGTTGCTTCAGTACTGTGGTACCTTTGGATATGAACGGGATCCGTTCCGGCGCCCTCTTCACATCCTGAAGTAAATGTAACATGCGTTTGTGCATCTGCGCATGCACGGGTCGCATTTCGTCACTTCCGCGCATGCACGTGATGTCATTTTTAGTGTCTGCGCATGCGCAAGCAGCGAAACCCGGAAGTAACGTGCTCCGTTACTTCCGGGTTGCCGTGGAGCGCAACCTGAAAATACTTAACTTGAAGCTAATTTAAACCGAGGTGTGACTGTATACAGTACTTGTTCCTCAGAAAACAGCTTGATAAAGTACCTTTTGGATTTTAAATGGAAATGCTTAAAACATCAGCAGAGAACAGCGAAGAGCGTGCTGTTGTTTGACTTATGTCCCGCTTACAGGCCTCTCAGAGGCATCTATGTGAGAACAGGAAGGTGGACTCAATGGGCCTTTGAGCTGATCCAGCAAGGATCTCTTTGTGGCAAATTATTAAAACAAATTAAAGAGGTGAACTGCAACCATTCCTTGACCACTTTGGTCGCTCTTTTCAGAACCCTTTCCAACACTACAATAGCAGTTTTGAGACAAGGTGACCAGAACTGCAAACAGTATTCTAAGTGCAGTTATAGTGTTACACCATAGATTTGTAGTTTTCAAGTCATCACTCATTTTTAAAACAGGGTTCCTCCGCTGCAAGTTTAAACTGTTTAAAACAGAATTATCTGCCTCCTCTTAAAGGAGATATATTCATTGCAACTTTTGCTGAAATACGCAGCAAGGAAAAGACAGATTACTATTGAAAATATTCACCAGCATCACTGAGGAAACTCCGACTGAGGAAACTCCGACGAAAGAAGTATGGCAAGAGAAACTGATGGACTATGCAGAATTGGCAAAATTGACACATAAACTATGGGACAAGGATAACTATGACTTTAAAGGTGAACGGGAACCTTTTACAAAGCACTTAAAGACGCAACAAAGTGAATTGGACTCCTTGGCGGGTTTTGAATAAACAATCACAAACTTTTTATCGATAACAAACAGCTAGACAAATTAAGGATCCATACAAATCTGTAACATGCAGAGAATAGCATTCATAGAGAAACCAGAGATTGGAACTGAGGGAAGTCAGGGGGGCATGGGGAAGGTGGGTTGTTTTATGGGAAGGAGGGGGAGGGGAAATGGGGGGGAATTAAGGATGATATGTTTTAAGATAATACGTTTTGTTTAAATTTTTAATAAAAAATATATTTTTTAAAAAAGAAAATATTCACCAGCATCAAATCTCAAGTTGCTCACCCCTCTTGTTCAAATTGCACACTTGGTGCCAAATATTAGAAAAATTGAATGCCTTATCAAATAAAGCAAAACATTCATAGATGTTCCTACAATATGCATGATGGTCTTGAGAGCACCATTAGTTGAAGCTCTCTCAAGTTCTTCCTGGTGTGCCTAAAAAAGTTCGCTCAGTCTTGGTTTAGGACTAAAAGGCCTTGACATGTAGTGAAAACAAATGTTTGTCCCCTTACAGGGCCTGTTGTATGAGCTTAGCACCCATTTGCTGAGCAGTTCCATTGATGATGTGAATTGTTCCATGAAATGTGCCTTTGGAGTGGTGGAAGCCACCCTGAAAGAGAACTACTGTGAAAGATACAGAACATTCTTTGTGCTGCAAGAGCCCGGGTTTCCTCATCAGCCCTCCTTTTCAAAGGGTGGTTTCTCAACCAAGAAGAAACAAAGCACGATCAAAAGCTGCTGCCCTGGCTTTTCTGTGCAAAGTGTTAGCAGACACGGCAACGATTCTCACAAATCTCTGGGGTTTGCGCAGGCACAGAACAACATCAAGGCTGGCCAAACAAGTCAACAGCAACAAGAGAAAATGAGATCAAATGTAGCTTTCGGTGCAGCGCAAGTTTCTAGTTCTCATGATTAGGGATGAGAGGCACACTGGAGGGCATCTGTGAGGACACCCTGCAGGGCCAGCCAAAGACATTTTGCTGCCTGAGGCCAAAGGGAAAGTTGGCCCACACTCCCAATCCATGTATAGAGCATTGGCTAGACTGGCAGCTAAATCTTATTGCAACACTGGTGATGGGACAGCATTGTCCAACATACCCAACAGCTGGAGGCTAGCTTAGAGGGTGCAGAATAGGTTGCATAGCAGACTCAAGGTATATCCTCCCTCACCATCACAGCTCCCATTCCACCCCTGGCCCAGCTTCTGCCTAATGATAGAGCCGGACCTGACAGCTTGCATTTTAGGAGAGTGAAGGTAAGGGAATCATCATGATTCTCTGTCATTGATCCCTGGGATGAAAGGCTAAAGTGTTGAGGTTTCTAAGCTAGGTGAGGACACTGTGTGTGTGTGTGTGTGTGTGTGTGTGTGTGTGTGAGAGAGAGAGAGAGAGAGAGAGAGAGGGAAGGTTCAGAAACTGCAAATAGTGCAAAATGTAGCTACAAATTGTAAACCGAGGTTAGGCATTGAGAGCATATTTGACTTTGTGAAATATGCTCTAGCACCCAGTTAGTTAATCAGTTTAATTTTATAAAGATAGAAGCTTGCCATTGCTTGAATTAACTGATTCAGCTGCAGCAGTGCCCTGCATGGAAGGCAAAGCTCTGATCCTTCCAGAACCCTCTGCCCTGCCCTCTCTCCTTCCCATCCCAACCTGAGGCAGATTATCCCATCATGCCCACAACAGGGCACACAACAGGGGTGGGAAACTGATAGCCCTCCGGGTACTGCTGGGCTACAACTCCAACCATCCCGGATCATTGTCCAGGCTGGCTGGTGCTGATGGGCACTCCTGGTTCTTTTCAGGACTAGTTCAAAATGACCATTAAAGCCCTTCATGCCTTGGGACCAGGATATGGGACGAGGGACCGTTTGCCTCCACATGTGCCTGCCCATAAATTAAGATGTCCTTCTTTGTATGCCTCTGCTATCTCAGGTTCAGCAGGTGGCTACAGTGAAAACGGACTACTTGGTGGTGGCATCCCAGTGGCAGAATGTTCTCCACATGGAGACCTGACTTGCGCTGTAGTTGCATTTGTCACTCTCCTCTCCAATATGGCAGCCAAACCTAGCAATATATAAGCTGTTGTTGGACGTGGGACTCTTTCTCTCACTTTATTCTAGAACATTTCACACATTTTGATGCTATATTTTGCAAAGCAATCTCTGCAAACATGAAGGTTAGAAACTTAAAAAAAAACCCACACCATTACTGTCAGATAGCTTAGGTGGTTGCTCACGAGTAACCAGGCAGGACTCCAACCTGTCTTTTACAGGTTTTATTTAGGTGCAAAACTATTTACAGTGCAGAACCCAAAGTTCATGTCTGCCTCAATCGCTAGCAGAATCCGGGAGTGCTTGTTTCCTGGACCTCCCCCAACATAAAAGTCTCGTTATGCCCAGCCTTTTCCTTCCATCTTTGCACTTTAGACTTCGGCGCAGGGTGGGCGATGGAAGGGGCGTGCTTCCTTCCTGGCCGATGTAGTATGGCTTGGGAATCTGATTCAGAGGCTGAATCTGAGGAGTCCCAGCCTGCACGGGAATCCCCGCCTCCAGGGCCGGCTGAGCTGGGGCAGGGGCTTGAATCTGAAGGGCCTGCACCTGTGCCGGGTCCTCAGGAGCAGACACCAGATGTATCCACTCTGGCTCCGGAGGTGATTGAGGGTCCATTGCCTGCAGGTGTGCCTCTCCCAGCCCTGTCAGGGGAAGGTGAGCCTCCCCCTGGGTCCAGTAACCCTCCAGCCTCTCCTGAGCTGCAGAGGCTCAGGGCAGAGAGGCGGAGGGAAATGGGTTCTCTCAGGAGGAGTGCTCGCCTTAAGGCCAGGAGAGGCGGGTCACCTGTGGGCCGGGACCGCCCCGGCCTCAGAGGAGATAAAGGCCAGTCAGCCCAGTCCCAGGTTGCAGGAGCAACGACGTTGGAAACCTGTTTCTGCCAGCACCCAGACCTGTTTTTCCGGAGTTCCCGACCACGCCCGGCTTCTTGCTTTGGACCCCGCTTCCCCCTTGGTAGACAGTCTCCAGACCCTCGACCCAGGACCGGACTTTGACCATGCCTCACGGTAACCACCCCCCCGGGACCAGCACAGCCGACTTGGCCAGGAGCGGTGCTGTGGCTCCCAGCAGCATCCTCTGGTCCTTTCACCTCTTCCCCACTGGAGATGGGGGTTTCCTCATCACCAGAGGAGGAACTGCTTTGCATGATTTTCGGAGGCTCCCTGTAACACAACTCCCCCTCTGATTCCCGCCCCTGTTCTGATGGCAGTTCCCTGACAATTACCCTCCAACATTTATACCGCGCACATCTGAGTGGATTGCCCCAGCCACTCTGGGTGGCTTCCAACATATATAAAAACATAATAAAACATTAAACTTAAAAAAACACACACCAAAAAACCTTCCCTCTACAGGGCTGCCTTCAGATGTCTTCTAAAGGTTCTCTAGTTACTTATCTCCTTGGCTCGGAGGTCGCATAACTCAATATTCTCCAACATTCTCCAATGAAAATAGAGACGTCCTAAGGAAAAGTGGAACTTTCCGGGATCAAATCAGAAACCAGGACGGCTTCCATACAACAGGGACTGTCCCTGGAAAATAGGGACACTTGGAGGTTCTGTTTGACATGCTGTACAGTGGTGCCCCGCAAGACGAATGCCTCGCAAGACAGAAAACCCGCTAGACGAAAGGGTTTTCCGTTTTGGAGGTGCTTCGCAAAATGAATTTCCTATGGGCTTGCTTCGCAAGACGAAAATGTATTGCGAGTTCCTGCGGGGTTTTTTTCCTCCCCCCCCTTTTTCTAAGCCGCTAAGCCGTTTATCAGCTGATCCGCTAAGCCGCTAAGCCGCTTAACAGCTGATCCGCTAAGCCCCATAGCCGCTAATAGCGCTAATCCGCTAAGCCGCTAATGGGCTTGCTTCGCAAGACGAAAAAACCGCAAGACGAAGAGACTCGCGGAACGGATTATTTTCGTCTTGCGAGGCACCACTGTATTTCATAGGCTAAAATATCTGGTATATCTGATGTAGATATTGAGACTTGTCTCATCATCAAAATTTGCAGACACTATGTAAAACGGACATGAAAAGATATTTGCCTTATGCTGAAGTCGAAAGAAAGTAATGGCTGGGGGGGGGGGGTCTTCAGTAGCAACTTATCTAAGGCCTCCTTTAACTTGCTCCAACACAAGAAGCTAGTAGAACGTAAGGGAAACATGGTCTGGCGAAGCTTTTTGGAAACAGTGAGTTATTCACCTTACCTTTAGCACAGCAATATTGCTGAACTTTCTAGTAAAAAAACGGTTTCAGTATGAAGTACTGCTTCAAAAAAAAAAAAAAAAAGAAAAAAGAAAAAAAGGGGGGATGTGGTCTCAAATGGAATTAAACTGGCAAAATAAAAGAGGTAATGTAAGAACTGTTTAAGGTAGCTACTGGGCTTTACCCGCTAAGTTGCCCATATGACATCACCGACAGCCAATGAGAAGCCTCTGCTGGTCTCCTGCATTCCAAAGGCATCTCATAATCCAAGCACGACACCCAGTTCCCCAAAGCAAACATTGACCTTAGGTAGAGTTGCTTGAAAGTGTGTTAGGAAAACATTTGGAGTTCGTGACTGTCCATCAGGATCTGAACCTAGCGTTTTCAGCCAGAAATTTCATTTGGAAAAGCTTCACTTGGATTAACATGGCAATGTTTATAGGCATCGTTAAGTGACCCATCCAAATTCAGCCTTGGCCATTTGTCATAAAGACTAAAATGGCATCAGTTTCCTTCCATTTTGGGGGGAAAATAAAGGAATGCAAGCTCTTCTTCACAGAAGATGAGAAAACAACATTCTTTTCTTCAATCTATTACCAACCATTAGCTCAGTCAGTAGAGCATGAGACTCACAATCTCAAGGTTGTGGGTTCGAGCCGCATGTGGGGCAAAATATTCCTGCATTCAGGGGGTTGGACCAGATCACTGTTTAGCAAACTTGGGTCCCCAGCTGCTTTTGGACTACAAATCCCATCATCCCTAACTAGCAGAACCAGTGATCAGGGATGATGAGAACCCAAAACAGCTGGTGACCCAAACACTGGACTAGATAACTGTCATGGTCTCTTCCAACTCTACATTTCTATGATTTTATGAATTAATATTAATTTCAAATATCACATTCATTGAATTTAACATTCCTTCAAGTCTCATTGCCAAAAAAGCATCTCTGTGTATTGTTCTTTGCTTCTAAAATGTTTCTTTTCGTTTATTTCTCCCTTTGCACTGCCCCTTATGAGTTTCTTTCTGAAACACATTCCAATCCACCCTTCTTTATCAATAACTGATGACTGGTGGATGTGCTTTATAGTTTAGTCGATCAGTTAGGCAGTAAATTCAACTGGTTTAAGTTATGCGAAGAAATCATATGTAGATGGACATCTGAAATGTCAATCTCCCGTGACAGTAGAAAGTTATATTTATGAACAAACGTCTCAGAGAATATTCACACCATCCATTTAAAATGCATTCAGTAAATATTTGCAATATATGAGTTCCCCTAAAGAATCATAAAAGGGGCACAGGTGGCCCTGTGGGTTAAACCACAGAGCCTAGGACTTGCCAATCAGAAGGTCGGTGGTTCAAATCCCCACGACGGGGTGAGCTCCCGTTGCTCGGTCCCTGCTCCTGCCAACCTAGCAGTTTGAAAGCACATCAAAGTGCAAGTAGATAAATAGGTACTGCTCCGGCGGGAAGGTAAACGGTGTTTCTGTGCGCTGCTCTGGTTCGCCAGAAGCGGCTTAGTCATGCTGGCCACATGACCCGGAAGCTGTACGCTGGCTCCCTTGGCCAATAAAGCGAGATGAGCGCCACAATCCCAGAGTCGGCCACGACTGGACCTAATGGTCAGAGGTCCCTTTACCTTTAAAGAATCATGAGAACTTCAGTTTTCCCCTCACAGGGCTGCAGCTTCCAGCATCCTTAAGAAACTGTGCTTTCAATGTGTGCTGAGTATCATTTAAATGTATGGTCTGGATCTGCTCAAAGAAGAGCCTTACATAGAATTGTAGAGTTGGAAGGGACCAGAAAGGTCATCTAGGCCAACCCCCTGCAATGCAGGATTTTTTTTTTGCCCAGCGTGGGTCTCAAACCCACAACCGTGAGATTAAGAGCCTCGTGCTCTCCTGACTGAGCTATTTTGTCCTGCTCACTATTAAAGGTAAAGGTAAAGGTACCCCTGCCCGTACGGGCCAGTCTTGACAGACTCTGGGGTTGTGCGCCCATCTCACTTAAGAGGCCAGGGGCCAGCGCTGTCCGGAGACACTTCCGGGTCACGTGGCCAGCGTGACATCGCTGCTCTGGCGAGCCAGAGCCGCACACGGAAACGCCGTTTACCTTCCCGCTGGTAAGCGGTCCCTATTTATCTACTTGCACCTGGAGGTGCTTTCGAACTGCTAGGTTGGCAGGCACTGGGACCGAGCAGCGGGAGCGCACCCTGCCGCAGGGATTCGAACCGCCGACCTTTCGATCGGCAAGTCCTAGGCGCTGAGGCTTTAACCCACAGCGCCACCTGCGTCCCTGCTCACTATTAGGCTAGTTCATTTATCATACTCCAAAAATATTTCTTTAAAAAACAAGAGGGCTCGAAGATTAACATACAAGTTTCAACATGTGCTGAAACAGAGCATTTCTAAGAAACACCCAATAACAGAAAGGGAACTTTAATGTTTGAGGCTATTCTTTTGTATTCTACATCAGTATGCAACATTGTGCCAGCAGGGGGCCCTACTCTGGTGCAAAAATCTAACAGCTTCCATAGCACACTTCTTATGCTTTATCACAGCCAGCAGCTGATAACATAGCAACCTATAACACTTAAACTCTGGCAAAGAGAAAACTCAGAGGCCATTCATGTATGTATAGCAAAGTGATGCCCAGACCCATTTCCACTCTGAAGGAGAAAGCTGTCTTTGATGCAGCTTAAGAAAGCACTTTTGCATACATGTTAAGTGGCAAGATGTCCAGCAGCCTAGCAACTTTTTTGAAAAATAATAAACGTGGCAGCGACTGATTTGATGTTACAAATCTATTTTTTCTTCTTCAAAATTTTTCATTGGTTTTCCAAAAAAATTTAAACACACAAACAAACATACATCTTAACTGTACTTGATCTAAGCTTAGTAACATTGTTAAGTGACTTCCTCAAATCTCCCTGGCTGAATTTCAGTGTATATCATTGTAACAGTTTTCCAAAACCAATTTTCTCATGAAATGAACTTAATCACTTAACTTCTTTCTTTGTTTTCATTTTGACTTTAAACATATTCTCTAACATCACATACAGTGGTGCCCTGCAAGATGAATGCCTCGCAAGATGGAAAACTCGCTAGACGAAAGAGTTTTCCGTTTTGGAGGTGCTTCACAAAACGAATTTCCTATGGGCTTGCTTCGCAAGACGAAAATGTCTTGCGAATTCCTGCGGTTTTTTCCCCCTCCCCCCCCTTTTCCTAAGCCGCTAAGCCGCTTATCCGCTTATCCGCTAAGCCGCTAAGCCGCTAAGCCGCTAAAAGCCGCTAAACCGCTAATAGCGCTAATCCGCTAAGCCATCAATGGGCTTGCTTTGCAAAACAAAAAAACTGCTAGACGAAGAGACTCGCAGAACGGATTCTTTTCGTCTTGCGAGGCACCACTGTATTTAAATCCTAAGCCTATCTGATATTTGCAAGTTTTACAAATCTAGGGGCCTTTCAGCCAAAGGCTGAGAGTCTTTGTAAACAGTAAACTGAATGTGGAGGATGCAACATACAAAAATAAATGGGGGGGGGAGTCCTAAATGGAAATTCCACCAGAATTAAACTTGGAATTAATGGTAGCTGGCAGGCATTCCACAGAAACAAAAAAAGAAAAGAAAAGAGAGTAGCTTTCAATAATATGTCATTTGTTGTAAATTGTTTCAAATATTGCATTTTAAATTGCTATGGCCCTCCGTTGGGACCTTATGGTGAAAAGCAAGCAATAAATCAAATTGATTATAATGCTGGTAATAATAGAATAGAGCAAGAAAACAAAAGGAGAGGCAAAGACCAAGATTGGCGCCATGGCTGCATCTAGACACATCAAAGAAGAGTTTCAGTTAAACGCGTTGTAAACTTTGTATGAGAAATCGGGTTGGCAAAAATGGGACTCCATAGCACCATCTGGTGCCACAGTGTTATAATGTATATACAACGCTTATAAAGTGCTTTTTCCTTGCCAATGTAGCTGAGTCCCATGTCTTTAAAAAAAATAAAAATAAAATGCATTAATACATATAAATTGCCCAGAGCATTTCAATAAATAAAAAAAATTCTCTTCCAGAAGCAATCTGTTATGCCTTTTCATGTGAGTACATTTGTGTGTGTGTTATATACTATTTTCTAGGTTATACTTATGTTATGTCTTGATCTCGTGTAGCAGTTTACTCAGCACATACTCTGTGAAGCAGGAAGCACACTGACGGTGCATAGCATGGATTGTACTAGGTCTATGATTTTATATATAAAAATAGATAGTTGAGTTATTTCTTCCGCAGATCCTCTTCATGTGTCCATGCAAGATTGTATCACATGATGAAAGCCGTTGGTAAGCAGTACAAAAAGGACTGCAGAAATGTTTGTTTTGTCCTGTGTGTATCTCTCTTTTTTTCTCTCATTCTCTGCCTTGCTCCACACAAGACAGGCCTCAGTCCAGTCCAGTCCAGACAAGCCAAGTCCTAACAACTGCATTTCTCATTGTGAAGGCAAACACTCCGCTATTATATTACTTCTAAAGTCAAGGGACATTATTTCTTATTTTCCTTATTTCCTCAACCCCAAAGCAATGCTGGTTTGGCCCTTTCTTGTCACAGCTCTTTGGGAATAACAACTGTCATTGAAATTCTACTCAATATTGATTGAGAGCAGATTCCAATGTATAGTTAGTTGCAGGATTCCCAAACAATAGACCAGAGGCAATTGTATTTCATCCAGCAGAGCTTTACTGCTATGAAGGCAAATGAGCATCACGGTCACAAATCCAATACATTCAGGATTGGCACTGTCCATAAGAAATCCAGTTGCAGCAGACTTAACTTAAACTTACAATAACTTATAATAAGTCTAAGCCCTAACACTATAGCATACCGTGTGCAGAACACCACACCAGAAGGAAAAGAGATAGAAAGAGAAAGTGAATCCCAAGCTCCTTCTGGCCTTACTTTTACAGTCAGCATGAGCCTGACCTTGACAGAAGAGATAAGAGAACCAGTTTAAGCCGGCTGTACTCAGCTTCTCTGAAGGAATAACCCAAACATCATGAACCTTCTGCTTGTTTCTTTCACACAGAGAAGCTTCCAGAACCTTCTTGAATTAATTAGAATAGGAAAGATCTCTACACATCAGATCAGTAGTTTCTGTACAGTGGTGCCCCGCAAGACGAACACCTCACAAGATGGAAAACCCGCTAGACGAAAGGGTTTTCCGTTTTGGAGGCGCTTCGCAAAACGAATTTCCCTATGGGCTTGCTTCGCAAGACGAAAATGTCTTGCGAGTTCCTGTGGGGTTTTTTCCCTCCCCCCCCTTTCCTAAGCCCTAAGCCGCTTATCAGCTGATCCGCTGATAAGCTGCTTATCAGCTGATCCGCTAAAAGCCGCTAAACCGCTAATAGCGCTAATCCACTAAGCTGTCAATGGGCTTGCTTCGCAAGACGAAAAAACCGCTATACGAAGAGCCTCACAGAACGGATTAATTTCGTCTTGCGAGGCACCACTATACTAAGAAATGCAAACCGAAAACAACAATATCAATAATAATAGTTTTATTATTTGTGCCTCGTCCATCTGACTGGGTTGCCCCAGCCACTCTGGGCAGCTCCTCCCTCAGATCCTCCCCAATATTCTTTCCTAGTGCCCAAATCCAAATGCCACATTCTGCTTTAGTTGTGATTAATCCAACATATGTGCCTGCTATGCTCTTCCTTCCCAGTACCACATGAGCTCCAGTCTCAAGTCTGGTGCACTAAAGTGATCTTTTGGGGGAGGTGGGGGGTGATACAGCTCCTGTCCAAGGGTGCCTAGGTATGCCTCTGGTGACTTCACACAAGAAATGTCTCCAATAACCTTTTGACTAATGATGTGAATATGAACATCTCAAGCCAGG
This sequence comes from Podarcis cretensis, assembly GCF_951804945.1. Classification (NCBI taxonomy): domain Eukaryota; kingdom Metazoa; phylum Chordata; class Lepidosauria; order Squamata; family Lacertidae; genus Podarcis; species Podarcis cretensis. Next base: position 114,105,263 of record NC_137172.1, on the reverse strand, counting down.
CCTGAATTCTCTATACCTACGGTGCCTTTGTAATAAAAGCAGGAGAATTATCATAGCATAAACAGGTTTTCCACGAATCCCAGGGCACCATATGATATCCCCTCTCCATCTTGCCTGCACACAGCAACGCTTGGCACTATTACTGGCTTGCTTTTAAGCCTGCATATCTAAGAGGCATATTCTCCCTTAAGCATCAGAATGCTTTGTCACATCAAAAATAACAGTTCATCCATCATGGCCGGGAAGCATGTCTGACAAGAAAACATTTACTTTGCTCTGGTTTTCTGGCCACTTATATCAAAAAGACAAAGGCAGCTTCTCCCGTCTTGGGGCAGTTCAGAGACATTCACTGGACAGATGGTCTAAATTTGAGAGTTTTTATAAAGTTAATGAGAATGGGGAGAAAGGCGCATATGGGCGCAATCTCTTCTGGAGTCCTTTCCACCAAACGAGAAGCAGCGCTCTGCAAGAAAAGCAACATTCACACTGGGAGATCCTTGGAGGCAGAGCGATGATTCGCTCTGAAAGCTACAAAAGCTACAATAGTGTGTCCAAAAGAAGGGGGGGGGGGCTTCTTCACTTTCACAAGGTGGATTTATATTCAGACAAATGTGTTAACATTTCCAACAAAGAATAGTTGTTTTAGCTGAGGCTGTAACTGCCCCTCTGCCAGGGGAACTCGCCAGAAAATGTTTCTCTTGGTGTTCAAAGAGCCACCACAAAACCTAAACTTGGACTTGGTTGGCTCTTTTGCTATACAATGACTGTCACTTAAAATTAGAACTAAAGTTGTACCCCATGAAAAGAACAGCATCTTCCGTAATATCATTCCATACCTCCACAAAGGACTTTGCATTGGCCTTCCTTCTTCTCCCTGAATGGCTTTGCCAGGACAAATACCTTTGGGAAGCTGATGGCGAAGGTAGATGCTGGGTACAGAGGCCCCTCTATTGTGTTTTCCCCAACCAACAACACCCCCCAAATGGCCAGGGAAATAAAATTGTTTCCCTCTGCTTTGGAGATCCTTTGTGACATCAGCGTTACTTCATTACTTCAGCAATCTCTTTTCCTTGTCTCAGACCTATTCACACATCCAGCAACCAACATACACCATTTTTATTTTTTTTAGAATTTCTTTTTTTTTAATAATTTTTTTTATTAATTTCCAAATTTTTAACAAACACAAAAACAACATAAAAACAAACACAAAAAATCATATTTTCTTTACCTTATTTCCATAAACCTCTTTTCCCGGACTTCTCCATACCTTCCCCTTTTTGCATCCTTTATTTTAAACAATTATTCAGCAACCCTTCTTAGCCAATTAAATATAAATTCATTCTCCTTTTCAATTTCACCCTAAATTAAACACAATTTACCGCTGCAATTCTACGTCTTCCTCTCCCTCAGCATTTTAGCACTCCTCAATTTCAACATACACCATTTTAAGGAAAGGGGTAAAGACCGCCAGGAAACAAAGGGCTTAATAATTAATGCAGAGATAGGACCAGCTGCCTACAAAGCAAAAGTGGGTGACAGTAGAGGACTTGAAGAAGCAAAGGCACAGTCTCCAGCATGCAAGGCCTCCACAACATCAAGGCCATACCCTTCAGTACAGATCATCACTATCTGGTGAGCATCTTGCTAACATGGCTGCAAGACTAGTTCCCTGGATGTATATTGATCTAGGACGCAACCAAGCGTTGAACTACACAGAGGGCTGTCAACTACATTGAGCTCTGTCATCAGATGACTGAAAAACATCACTTTTTAGAACTGAAGAAAGTCATTGTTAGCTACTCACCGCTGCAAGTGCAGTGAAGACAGATGAAACAGTATCTCACGGAGTACTGGCATTCGACGTAGAAAGGGCTGACACGTCGTACCTAGAAAAAGAGAAATACAACTGAGGTAGGATACACATTTCAGTGAGTCGTCTCCTGTTTGTTGATCAACATATCTGGATTAGATAAAGTTGCAGAATATGGCGGTTGCTCTTAAAAATCCAAAAGAAAATTCCTGTCTAGGGCTGTGGATTCAGTTTAAGACAACAACAAAGCAGTAAGCCGATTACTACTACTACTAATATTATTATTAAAATTTCTGTACCACCCTTCATCTGAGGATTTCACGCAGTTTACAACATAAAACACAAACATATATAGCATAGTAACAAACAAAAATAATACACCCCCTGCCCCAGTTTGAAAGGCCATAGATTTTTATTTTTATCTTTAAAAAGTCTTATATAATACAATTTCCGCAGAGAAAAGAACATACCATTAAGTTTATGGTATCATTTTACATGGTGTTCAAATCTGGTGCCTAATGTTTTTTAGTTAATGTATTATCTAAAACAAATTACAGATATAGATTTAGGGTTCTCTTACAACTGCCTGCCATGAGGCTGGGATGCAGCAGTTTCATTTAGGTGGAAAGATGTAGCCTCTGTTGGGGGGGTGTCAACATTTCTACTCCTGACTAGTGATGTTAAATTCTCGAGAATAATATTTTTTAAGACAGCATCTTAAAAAGCAGAGACATCACCTTGCCAACAAAGGTCCGTATAGTTAAAGCTATGGTTTTCCCAGTAGTGATGTACGGAAGTGAGAGCTGGACTATAAAGAAGGCTGATCGCCAAAGAATTGATGCTTTTGAATTATGGTGCTGGAGGAGACTCTTGAGAGTCCCATGGACTGCAAGAAGATCAAACATCTCCATTCTGAAGGAAATCAGCCCTGAGTGCTCACTGGAAGGACATATCGTGAAGCTGAGGCTCCAATACTTTGGCCACCTCATGAGAAGAGAAGACTCCCTGGAAAAGACCCTGATGCTGGGAAAGATGGAGGGCACAAGGAGAAGGGGACGACAGAGGACGAGATGGTTGGATAGTGTTCTCGAAGCTACCAGCATGAGTTTGACCAAACTGCGGGAGGCAGTGGAAGACAGGAGTACCTGGCATGCTCTGGTCCATGGGGTCACAAAGAGTCGGACACGACTAAACGACTAAACAACAAAAAAAATCGTTTGGAGAATATTCTTGAGAATATTCTCACCCCACATCATGAGGTGGGACTAGTGATGTGAGGTGAGAATATTCTCCAGAAGATTATTCTCGAGAATTTAACATCACTACTCCTGACCCCAGGCTTTTAAAAAGACTCTGGGAGCCAAATGTTCCAGAGGCGAGGGGAGCTTCATTCTTATTGCATCATGTGCCAATTTCATTTCCCTTCCTCAGCTGGGTGGAAAAAATAAGCATGGCTATAATCCTTTCCATCTATATTTGACATCAGAACCAGTAAATTTAATGTTCTATGTCTCTGAAATCAAAAGACTTTTTTTTTTTTTTACTATATTGGATATGCTCACAATGTATGACACTGTTCAGTCTTCTCTGAAGCCTGTTGGGATACTTTATGAGACAAGGAGGCACTGCCAGTTGGTGGGTATGTAAATTTTGGGTATTACCTCCTCCTTCTGCTGCTGCTTGAAATCTCTTTGCTTCCTTTTACAGCCCCATTTTTCAAAGCACCAAAATGATACAGTGGTACCTCGTGTTAAGTATTTAATTCGTTCCGGAGGTCCGTACTTAACCTGAAACTGTTCTTAACCTGAAGCACCACTTTAGATAATGGGGCCTCCCGCAGCTGCCGCGCCGCCGGAGCACGATTTCTGTTCTCATCCTGAAGCAAAGTTCTTAACCTGTAGCACTATTTCTGGGTTAGCAGAGTCTGTAACCTGAAGCGTATGTAACCTGAAGCGTATGTAACCCAAGGTACCACTGTATTGCATAGAAAACATGGTCGGCAGCAATTCCCGTTTATCAGTTTCTGCGATGGCTCCCTGCTTGTGAGACGCTCTCCCCAGAGAGCTTGCCTGGTGCCTTCATTACATGTCTCTAAGCGCCAGGCAAAAACATTCCTTTTCTTCCAGGCCTTTGGCTAATTAAAGAATCTATGGACTTTTTTTATTATTATTATTATTATTATTATTATTATTATTATTATTAATACCCAGCCCATCTGGCTGAGTTTCCCCAGCCACTCTGGGCAGCTCCCAATCAAGTGTTAAAAAAAATACAGCGGGAGATAACTAGAGCATCTCTGTATGTGTGGTGAGGGTACAGGAATTTTGTTAGGCCCCCTCCCAAAAAAAGTTGTTGAACTTTTTGGAGGAGAAGACGGGTAAAAACTTTCCCCAAAGAAGACATTATGGAGGGCAGGCTTCTGTTAGGGGGGCAGGCTTCTGCTGTGGGGGAACAGAACCCCAGTGAATTGAGTATTTTAAATGCTTTTCAGTAATTTTTGAGTATTTGGGGGGGGGGCAACTTCCCCCCTGTCGCCACTTGGCTATGCCCATGGGTAAGGGGGTTACTGTTTTTGTTTGTTACTATGTTACGTATTTTGGTGTTTTTATATTGTAAACTGCTCTGTGATCCTTGGATGAAGGGAAGTATAACAACAACAACAACAACAACAACAACAACAACAACAACAACAACAACAACATTGCTGAAGTGGTTCCCACCATGTATGAGGCTTGGAGTAATTGCTCCCTCTCTCTCCTTTAAGCCAGCACATACTACAAGCAAAGCCTCCCTAGATCTGGGGTGTCAGATAAGGTTGGCCTCTGCACCCTGCCCCACCTGTTGCTATGTCCATTAACCTTAAATGGTCAGCCAGCATTGCAGCCTGGTCACGGGCCTAGTCAGCGATCCAGCAGCCGGCTCAGGAGCCCTGCCAGTTGACCTGAAAATTGGCATACAGCAGGCATGCCTGGGTCTCGGGATTCCCCGATGGGGGTCAGGCCCCACCAGCCAATGGGCCTTGCTTGGGTCCTGCCCCTGGAGAATAAACTGAGGCAAGCCCATCACTTCTCCTCAGTTATTTTTGGTCACAGGGTGCAATGGAGCAAGGACACTTTTCCCCCTGGCGCCGTTGGGCCCACCCTCACTTAGATATCGTGCACCCACCTCACAGAACGCCACTTCCTCAAATTCCCACAAACTACCTCAGATTATCTTGTGGGGGACTTGTGTGAGGGAAAACGTAATAATTTGGAGTCTCAGGCAGGATTTGATCAAATAAGCAATAAAGATTTTATTTAACAAAGGAATTTTATGACAGGAGTGGGTAAAACATAGGATAATTCAGATTGTAATGTTATTTCACTCCACTGCTTTTGCATATGTTGCACAGCTGCTGCCGCTTAATACTTTGGTTCTTAAACAAGGTGGTAAAAGGTAAAGGTAAAGGTACCCCTGCCCGTACGGGCCAGTCTTGACAGACTCTGGGGTTGTGCGCCCATCTCACTTAAGAGGCCAGGGGCCAGCGCTGTCCGGAGACACTTCCGGGTCACGTGGCCAGCGTGACATCGCTGCTCTGGCGAGCCAGAGCCGCACACGGAACGCCGTTTACCTTCCCGCTGGTAAGCGGTCCCTATTTATCTACTTGCACCCGGAGGTGCTTTCGAACTGCTAGGTGGGCAGGCGCTGGGACCGAGCAGCGGGAGCGCACCCCGCCACAGGGATTCGAACCGCCGACCTTTCGATCGGCAAGCCCTAGGCGCTGAGGCTTTAACCCACAGCGCCACCTGGTACTTCCTGTCAGTTACACACCCCTCTCAGACAACCCTACTCCTGAGATACTCCAGGTAACAGACCCAAGGGATCGCTGGTTTGGGAGTCTTCTCTTGTCATAGAAGAATCTCTCCCCTCCTGACTGGAATGAGTCCTAAGTAGACTGTCTCTTTACAGCTTCTACTTCTCCTGGCTCAACCACAGCCTCCCAGTTAATTCCTGGCCCAATTACTCTTACAGGACACCACACACTGTCTTCCACACTAAGCTCAGAGACTCTTTTCTCTAGCTTGTGTTATATTCCTCAGAGTGGATGTTTTTACTCAGAACCAACTCTCTCTCCTCTCACTCCCTATCTCCCTACCTATCTCCCAACCTCAGTCCCAACCTACTCCAAACTGTCTCTCCAAATCCTGTCCTTTTCAACTCCCTCTCCTGGAACCCCAGCCAATCAGAGGCCGTTCATTAACCGTTTGCTGGCAGGGAAAAAGAAAAAGAAAACAATTGGGGACCCAACCTGCCCAGCAAAACAAACTCTTCCATCACACAGGGACTTGGCACTCAACTAGTCTTTCTCAAAGCCTGTGTGGCACATACTGAAAGGTGAAGCCTTGCTGTTTCTGGCCTACAGGAGTAAGACTGGCAATTGTGACCTCAGGCTGATCCTGGCTTGACTGAAGGGGGCGGGAGAGAGAGAGAGTCTGGCACTATGACCTCATTCAGTCTCTGTGACCTCATGCTGATGCTGCCTGCCTGAAGGTTAGGAGAGAGGCTGTGTCAAAAGATGGTACAATTTCATATTGGCTGCAGACACTCATTCTCACATGTAAGTTTCCCTTCCCTGTGCCAAAATCGCCAAAATCAAGAGATCTCCCATGGAAGTTGGCCGTGTAGCCTTAGGAGTGCTCCACACATGTTTGAAAACTGTTTATGCCAACGGCAAATGACCTCCATCTGAAATGTCAAATTATTATAATGAGACCTTCTCCGTAAACTTCCTAAGTGTTTCGTTAGTTGCCTTTGTTTTAAAAGGGAGGCAGTAAAATCCACAGATGTGGACTTTGAAGACCTTGTGATGAGCCTTCTCCCGCCCCACCCACTTGATCTCAGATGGTAAAATCCACTAATAAATGTGAGCGGATGGAAGGTCTATTTGTTGTCCTGTCAAGTCAGGCCATGCGGAACAAACCAAAAGGAGGGAAGGGGGGGGGGAGGAAGCCGAAAGCAACCAGGGAAGGAGCTAATGATGTGAGCTTGCCTCTGCCAAGATGCACTTATGAAAATCGCTGTGACATTTAAGGAACCTAATGATGCGACATTTCTTTTTAACTTTATTGTTCTGTCCGAATCAGGTTTTACAAGTGGAGATCACATTCCCAAGATAGCACCTGACTTATGCAGATTTTTTGCACTTGCTGCGATGCTTCTTTGTGCAGCAGATAACTGCTTACCAGACAAGTCACAATACGAGGCAAGTGTTGCCATTTCCCACATGGTGGTGGAACGCCTGGTGATCTCTGAGCAGTGGTGTTTGCAGTACACTGCCATTATCTCTTTTTGCCTGATTTCCCCTCTTCACTACTGATTTTCTGCAGAATGGATAAGTAATAATAATACAGTGGACTCTCGGGTTGCGAACGTGATCCGTGTGGGAAGCACGTTCGCAACCTGCAGTGTTCGTAACCCATAGTGCCGTGTGTGCGCACACACGGATCACAATTCTGTGTTTCTGTGCATGTGGAAGCACCGAAACCCAGAAGTAACCAGATCCGGTACTTCTGGGTTCAGCGCGGTGCGCAACCCGAAATCGCACAACCCAAAGCATTTGTAACCCGAGGTATGACTGTAATAATAATAATATATTCTTTTTTTATACCACCTTATACCAGCAGGTCTCAGAGTGGTTCACAGGATAATCTTTGTGAAGCATCTGAAGAGCACTGAGGGTGGGGTGGAGATGCAGGTAGGAAGACCAGCTTTATTCTTTTTAGTGAAAAGATTGTATTTGCATTGCAAAAAGAATAAACTTCAGTAACTGGACTTCTCAATACTTAACTGCAATTCTGTCGCACACTTTATGCACTTAGGCCATTAAATTCAGCAAAACAAAATACATGAGAGGAGCACAGATTATAACTGTGCTCCTCTCATGTATTTTGTTTTGCTGAATTTAATGGCCTAAGTGCATAAAGTGTGCGACAGAATTGCAGACTTGGACCACAGGGGAAAGCAGAATAATGCTGATCAACTATGCTTCTGATGGTGGCATAAGAAGTTATTCTCTCTGAAATGTATAATTTATCGTTGGAGTGGCACACAAAGGATGAACAAGTTAAATCTGTGATGATAGCAAGAGATGTTGGACACAATATAATGTTGGAAGATTGGGAAAGGTTGTGGAAGAAAGGGGTTAAGTTTACTGCTTGTACTGTATTAAAAGAAAATATCATGAAAATGATGTATAGATGGTACTTAACCCCAGTAAAACTAGCAAAGATCACACGAGTGAAAATTTATGCCGGAAATGTAAAGAAAAGGAAGATACCTTTTATCATATGTGGTGGATGTGTCCCAAGGTGAAAGACTTCTGGGAAAAGATTTATAATGAGTTGGAAAAAATGTTGAAATATACATTTATTAAGAAACCAGAATCCTTTCTACTTGGAATAATAGGATTGGAATTGCCCAAGAAAGATGTTAGATTGTTTTTGTATGCCACAACTGCAGCAAGAATTTTGTTAGCCAAAAATTGGAAATCACAAGAAATACCAACAGTGGAGGAATGGCAGATGAAGATGATGGACTTTTTGGAGCTAGCCGACCTGACTGGAAGAATCCGCGAACAGAAAGAGGAGGAACATCAAGAAGATTGGAAGAAATTTAAGGATTATTTAGCTAGATATTCTAAGATAATATAAGTAGAATTACTTGTAAGTACCAAATTGGCCTCAGAGTAAAATATGTTGAATTGCATAACATTATGGATTGAAAACATTAAGAAAGAAAGATGTTAACTGAATAAGTTAATTTTATTGGAAAGTGGAATTGGAAAACTGCTACAATGAGTTTTATGGAAACTCAGGGGGGATTCGAAGAAGTCATTTAACAATGATAATTAAATTGGGATTTTAGCAGTTAGGATATATGTTTGTTTGTCTTTTTTATATTGTATTGTTTTTCTTTTATGTTTGTTATAAATTTGAAAATTAATAAAAAATTCTGGGGGGAAAAGAAGTTATTCTGGAGTACAGGGGGGAGCTCTAATTCAGTGTTGTACAAGCTATAATTAACACTTCTTTAAAATTGCATGGATATGTGTAAAATTAGAGGAGAGTCAGAGTCCCATGGACTGCAAGAAGATCAAACCTATCCATTCTTAAGGAAATCAGCACTAAGTGCTCACTGGAAGGACAGAACCTGAAGCTGAGGCTCCAATACTTTGGCCACCTCATGAGAAGAGAAGACTCCCTGGAAAAGACCCTGATATTGGGAAAGATGGAGGGCACAAGGAGAAGGGGACAACGGAGGACGAGATGGTTGGATAGTGTTCTTGAAGCTACCAGCATGAGTTTGACTAAACTGCGGAAGGCAGTGGAAGACAGAAGTGCCTTCCAGGGAGTCTTCGTCCATTGGACTCTCGAGAGTCTCCTCCAGCACCATAATTCAAAAGCATCAATTCTTCGGCGATCAGCCTTCTTTATGGTCCAACTCTCACTTCCATACATCACTACTGGGAAAACCACAGCTTTAACTATATGGACCTTTCTTGGCAAGGTGATGTCTCTGCTTTTTAAGATGCTGTCACTTTTCTCCCAAGAAAATTGGCATAATAGAATCAACAAATGAGAAGGCAGGGACAAACACAAAAGGGAACATCTACTGGTATGAATGGGGAAGAATGATGTTTCTCCTTATATACAAATTCACATATATGTAGGTGTGGACTAATTTGGCCTAATTTAAATGCAAGGCAAATGGATTAACAGAGAAATAATACTCTGATGTGGACAGGCTCATATATATGATCAATTAATATCCTATAAGACATGAGCCAACGGGACAACAATATGTTTAGAGGGTCATTTGTAGCTTAATTTTGTTAAATGCCAAACTTATTTGTAGCATACATAATCTTTTCTTAGCCCAGTGACTCAAACACTGTAAATACTAAATAAATGATCTCTTTCTTCAGTGACCTTTATTCATTTGGACCTTCATCCATGGGGTTTATTCTCATTTGGTACATATTAACATTCACTAGGTCTGAGTCACGGTGCTAAGAAAAGATGGTGTTTACTATAAATAAGTTTGGTCATTTTAAACAGAATTACAAAAGACACATTTAATTAGTATATTCCTGCCCAGCTAGTGGACAGGTGGGCATTTTCCAATCATAGCTCTGCAAGCCATACCGAGTGAAGGAATGGGTCTCCCAAAACCCAAAAACTGACTGTGCAGGCAGTTTTAAACTGCACCAAAATCCCTATTTTTCCTTAGTTAAAATGCATAAACTCGAGCCGTTGAGCAAATTCATAACAAGAACAAAGCTCTCTCCCTTATCAGCCCGTGGCGGCAATGAGTGACCTTGCCAAGTTCCAGTACAGCAGGGATGATGCGTGTGTGCCTTATCTTATGTGCTGACCACAAAGACACGCAGACCCACATAAAATGCCAAAAGTGTGTTCCCGGAGATGGTGACCTCATCCCAGATAAGAGTAGGAAGAGGAAGATCCTTTTATGGTCAGAAGTACAGGAAGGAAGATCCTTTTATGGTTGAGAGTACCAGAGCAGGAACATATGTGATGTCAACCTGCGTACGTAGGCCGACGTGGTTGGGCTCCTAGGGGATGAGTGAGAGGGTGCCTGGAGGATATATAAACTGCATGAAACCTGTCATTTCTTTGGACTTGCTGTGGACTTGATCACGCAAGTGCCTTCTGCTATCCGGAGAGCAGAATAAACTCTTTCTTTGAACCAACCCTGTGTCATTTGACTTCCTTTCTCCTGTCCCAGAGCAACGCAGACCCAATCAGTGAACTCCAATAAGGCTACACGAGTACAGTGGTACCTCGGGTTACGAATTTAATTCGTTCCGGAGGTCCGTTCTTAACGTGAAACCATTCTTAACATGAGGTACCATTTTAGCTAATGGGGCCTCCTGCTGCTGCCGTGCCGCCGCCGCCGTATGATTTCTGTTCTCATTCTGAAGCAAAGTTCTTAACCCGAGGTACTACTTCCAAGTTAGCGGAGTTTGTAACCCGAGGTGTTTGTAACCCAAGGTACCACTGTATGGTGGGATTTCCCCTTTCCCCTCCAACAGCTGAAGTACAGAAGCACCTCAGAATGTGGACCTTGTAGGAAACGCTTGCATCCATATTACTTCAGTTTCATTGTCTGGCACCATCTCACGCTCCTCCTTTGGACATTGTGCCAGTTCCCCCTTGGCTATCCCTTCGTTTTCCAGCCACACAGACACAATCTTGATTTGGCTGAAAGAAGGCATATAAAGATAACAGAACAATACCAATTCTCCATGCCATTTCTGTTCCAATCTGCATAAGACAATAAACAGAATTACAAAATAGAAAGTGCTTTGGTGCTTAAAGGGCACAATGCAGCATATATAGCAGCATCCGATAGGTACCCAAGATTCCACCTTACAAACTTGAGGGCTGTTGAAATATGCATCTCTGCACTAACAGATGCACTTATTGGAGATGCATCTGAATCTTGTACAATTATTTGGTGGTCATGGGTGGAGCTGTGGGTTAAACCACAGAGCCTAGGACTTGCTGATCAGAAGGTCGGCGGTTCGAATCCCCGCGACGGGGTGAGCTCCCATTGTTCGGTCCCTGCTCCTGCCAACCTAGCAATTCGAAAGCACATCAAAGTGCAAGTAGATAAATAGGTCCCGCTCCGGTGGCAAGGTAAACGGCGTATCCGTGCGTTGCTCTGGTTTGCCAGAAGCGTCTTGGCCATGCTGGGCACATGGGCAGCTCCACCCAACATGGCGACGAAGGTAGTTACCAAGTAATTTCGCTTACCCTTATCAAAGTTTTAAGTGGTTTTAAGCAGTTTTTACCCTCTCCTGTTTTTATCCGAGAGTTTTAATGATCTGCTGGCTGTGCTGGCTTTTATCCGTGAGTTTTAAATGATCTGCTGGCTGTGCTGGCTGCCTTTTATTATCTCTTTTATTACCGCCACGGCTGCCGCCGCCCCCCTAACTGGGTGAGATAAGTGAAAGGCAGTATTCTTGTGAGGAAGACTAAAGGATTTAAGGAGTTCCCCAGCACAGTGCCCACGACGGTTCCCCTGCAAAATTGATTTATGGGCCATGGAAAACGCCCAAGAGACTCTGACGAGGCATTATCCTCTCCGAGGCCTAAGCAATCAAGGAAGGGCTCACTTAAAGGTGGGAGAGGCCCCGAGGAATGTACCTACTCAATAGCAACTCAAAATCGTTTCAATCCCTTAATTGCCCTTGAAATAACATCAAAAGATGAGGCCCCTGAGACACTACAAATTGGAAACGCAAATGGTAACACAAATGGGGATGGTCCCTATCCAAAGGAGGTGTTGGTAGCCGAATCTGCGGACTGCTCAGGATGTGAGCAACTCCATCTAGTAATTAGAACTCTAAACTGTATATTTAAGAGAATTGACGGCCTATCCTCTCAGCTGCATAGCCTTCAGCAAAAACTGGATGACCAGCCGGTTCAGACAGCCCAAGACGGGGCAGTAGATGTTCCATTGTGCCGGCAGAAAGCTCCTCCAAACACTGATCGTATGAAGAACTGCAAATACAATCTCAACCCCGCACTGAATCGCCAATCCCTGATTCTACATCCAAGGAAGATTTCCCTAACCTTCCAGGAAAGGGACCCAAGTTGGGCGACGCTACATGGGACTAAAGAGCACCTCAGATGGCTTCTAAAACTCGAGTCATCACAAATAGATCTTTCTGCTGTGCTTCCCTTAGTCCGCCAGAACAGATATCAGAGAATAATGCTGGCTTTCCACTCTGCAAAAATCCCCTCTCTTATTATTCAGCAAAAAGTGTTTTTGAATAGTCTTGGCATTTTTCCAACGAGAGTTTTCATGGACTCCATAATTAGACCCCTCCTATCGGAGGGATTAATCAAGGAGACGGTACAACCTTCCCGTCCTGAACCACAAAAGAGGGCTGAGCTGTACACCTCATATCTGGGCCAGTCCCATAGTACCCCCACTCCTACAACTAAACACTATGATTGTGCCAGTAACTCTATGACACCCCAGGAGGAAAGAGAGCTTATCGCCTCCTTTGGAGAGTTACCAGCGATGGAACAACAAGAAATTATAAATAGGCTGGACTCACTTAAACTTCAGCTCCTAAGTATCGCCTGTAACGGAGTTCCTATGAATAATACCCACTCTAACTTAGCGGTGCCATGCCCCATGGAAGTGGAAACAACAATCCCCCAATATCCAGCATATAAGGTGCCATCTGCATTGGATGGGAAGGTCTCACCGCTGGAGGCAGACTCTTCTCCTCCCCTTCATGCTGGTAACTCATCCCTGCTTTTAATAGGCTTATCTGTTCCCTCTGAGATTAACCGATCAAAGAATGAATCTCAGGATAACACCCCCCTGGATAAATCATCGCCCCTGCATCCCTCCATGCCGGACTTGGAATCAACATACATCGAAGACCATCCACGACCTGAGACGGTAGTGGCCACTCCAAGTCAGGCTTCTCCACCAAAAACCCAAAAATTACGTGAGGAAGACACTATAGTGTCGAGAGTCAACACAGAGTGGACTGAAGACCTAGCAGGACATATAAATCAAATGATCACAAGTGTATCGGTTAGATCCCCAAAGAAGACGGCTCCAGCAGACTTCGCAGGAGCCTCTTCAGAGCCTAGTTGGGCCCGACAGCTAAAAACGCCAAATATTATCTCTACTCGCCAGGATGCTAACTCTTTTCTGCCCCCCAAAAATTCTGGCCCTTGCGATTTGATCGTGCCACAACCGGCTCGCACCAGAGCAAAAGACTCACCACACCAGGACGTCAACCTTCAGCAAAGGAAAATAACGGACTTCTTTATGGGAGCGTCCTTGCTGCATAAGAGCTCCCCACAAGAATTTAAATGACGGTTAGCCGGACAACCCAAAAAACCACCAATATCGATCCTCTGTTGGAACATCGCTGGTTGGCGCAGAAAAAAATGTGACCCAGAATTCCAGTCGTATATCAATTCGTTTCATATCATTCTATTGCAAGAAACTTGGGAGGAGGGTGAAATTGTTATAAATGGATTTGACCTACTATCTCTTCCAGCTTGCCCCTCCCAGAAAGGAGGACGGCCGAAAGGTGGTCTAGTAATTGGTATCTCACTGAAGCTGCATTTCAAATTTTCATTAGTTTTGACTGCTCCCCCCTATGCTTTATCCGGGTTGATGTCGGGGGGGAAAGTATCACTGCTAATCTCCAATGTCTACCTCCCGCCAGGGGGTTCATCCCTTGAACTGCATGATAGATGGGAAATATTAGAAGATCATTTAGTATCATGCCGAGTCAAATATTCCAATAGCCAATTCTTAATTGGGGGTGACTTTAACGCACGCATAGCAGCAAATTGGGTCGATTTAACTAAAGCTAAATGGTGGTCTGCTCCATGCCTCGATAATTATGATTTGAGACATGCCTTGAGGAGAACCTCAAAAGACTCTAAAGTAAATGAGGCTGGAGTACTTCTTTACCAAATGGCTATTCGCTTAAACCTAGTACCCCTGAATGGTTGCTGCCCTCCCGATATACCGGGGGAGTATACCCACCTAGGCATAAAATCAAACAGTGTACTAGATTACCTTTTAGCCTCGAGTGATCTGATGCCGAAAGCTCTCTCTTTTAAGATTGACAATATTCAGTTTAGTGACCACCTTCCACTTGCTGCTACGTTTGACCTAGACTGGCACGGGGACGAGTACAGTCATCCAACTCAATTAGATACTAACACAGAAAACCCGGTAGAGGGTATTAATACGGCATTACGAGTGAAGGGTATAAAGTGGTCTGTAACGCAGGCTCAAAAATATTCTGAATTTTTTCAACAGGAGATCATACAAACCTATTCAGCCCTTGACATAACTTCATATGAACACGATCAAACTATTAATCTATTTGCCAATCTGTTGAATGACCTCACGTCATTCTTTACTGTCCCAACCCACCAGGCAAATCGGGCCCACTTCAAGACAGGTGCACTGTGGTTTAACCATAATTGCAAACAAGCCAAACAACATCTTTGTGCTATTTATAATGATTACAAATCCTCAGGGGCGACTATGCTTCCCAAGGAGTACTATCAGGCAAAATCAGCTTACAAATATGTGCAAAAAAAGGCCAAACAGGAATGGCAACTGAACCACTGGCACGCACTTATAGCTGCCTCAAATACCCGTAATTCCCGAAAATTCTGGATGCTGGTTAACAGAAAATCTAAAAGATACCCCCTATCAGTTATTCCTGCCCCAGTTTGGGAATACTTTTTAAGGAACTATTTTGCCTTACCAGACCTTAATATTAATACAATCGATGGATTCTATGAGCAGCTCCCTCTTTGGCCACCCACCGACCCGGAAGAAATCCACGGACTCATTTCTAATCTCAAAGTTGGAAAAGCCCCCGGTCCTGACCTAGTCCCGGCGGAAGCTATAAAACTTCATGCAGACTGGTGGGCGAAAATCCTGGCCGTTACTTTTGATGCCGTAAACAACAGTGGGAAGGTTCCAAGAATATGGAAGGATGCGATTATTATTCCAATTCATAAAAAGGGCTCGACAGATGACCCGGGAAATTACAGGAATATTAGTTTATTGTCAATAATTGGGAAAATATATGCACGGTTCTTGTTAACTAAGCTTACTAAGTGGGCCGAAGAGAACAACCTGATTGGGCCTGAACAGGCTGGTTTTAGACCGAATCAGTCAGCGGTTGATCATGTCTTAGTTTTATACCACCTTGCCCGGAAATATTCCGCCCCAAATAGAGGCCAACTTTGTGCGGCCTTTATTGATTTAAAGGCCGCTTTTGACAGCATCCCCAGAGGATTACTTTGGGGGAAATTAGCACGATGGGGAATAGACAAAAGACTTTTGTGGCTAATAACTAAATTGCATGACGGATCGGCCGCCAGGGTGAGAATCACTCCGGCCGGCGACCTCTCAAATTCAGTAACCATCAATAGAGGTGTTCGTCAAGGATGTATCCTTGCGCCGACCCTTTTTAATCTATTTATAAGTGATATGAGGGCACCTCTGATAGATTCTCAAGAAACGATCCACGCCCCCCGTCTTGCCCAATATCGTTGCCCCCTTCTACTCTACGCAGACGACACAGTGATCGTATCTTTTTCAAGAGTTGGCCTTAGGAGGGCATTAAAATTTTTCGATGTTTACTGCAAATCAAATTTTCTTACAATTAATCATGCCAAGTCCAAAGTCCTAATTTTCACTAAGAGTCAAAAAACCTATAATTGGAGAATAGACGGAAAAGCCATTGACCAAGTCTTTAAATTTCAATACTTGGGAGTCCTTCTCCAACACAACATGGGCTGGAAGGTCCATCTTGCATATGTATTAAATAGAGCTAAAGCCCTTTCCTTTGCGCTACTGCGTTTTTTCTTTTCAGATGGGGCTTTCCATATTCCATCAGTGTTAAAAGTTTTCAAGGCAAAGGTGATTGCAACAATAGCATATGCAATTCCAATATGGGGGTCTTTTGTTAATCTAACCCAATTGGAGGTAATCCAAAACCAGCTTCTAAGAAGGTTGCTAAAATTACCCAGGTGTGTAAGCAATACTGCTATACGACTCGAACTAAATGTTACATCTCTAGAAACCACATTATGGAAATGCATCCTCTGTTACTGGTTGGCATTATGGCATAAACTTCCAAATCTCCACTTGATACAGTGTCTCTGGAGAGATGACTTCCCTAGCCCTTGGGCAAAAATAATACATGGGAAACTTGTGTCTTTAGGATTATCTCCATCTGAACTACTAAAATTGGATTTAATCTCTGCCAAGAGAATTATAACTCACAAATTAGAGATGGATTTACAATTTAATATTGCGACAGGTGGTGGCACCTGTTCGCCAATAAACCTTGGCTTAACACCTCCAATGAAACTTCCATCTTATTTAACTACCTTATCTGTGGTGATGCACAGGTACGCCTTTATAAAGGCTAGATTCAATGTTTTCCCATCAAATGTGTTGGGTAACAGACTCTCCAACGGACAGATCTCACTCCTCTGTGACTGTAAAAGTGGATCTATAGAATCGTTATATCATATAATCTTCTGTTGTCCATTACATTCGGCTTTACGGTCCAAGTTTCTGGCCCCATATTTATCGAGAATTGCTGACAGACCTCAGGAAGCCCAAATAATATACTTATTAAACGACGAAGACACAAGTAGATCCCTTGCAGTCGCTAGATACCTGATTAATGTCTTATTTCAAAAGAGGAGAAATGGATCACTGTATGACTCTGACAGCTTAGCTAAACTTAAGAACCATCAATAAGTGCCAGAACTAAGACGCATATCTCCCAAAATCCGAGGGATTTGAATTTCGGTTTACATAGAGGGAGCTTATTGTGTATAGTGTTTACTTAATTGAAGTAAAATTGGTTTTATATGGGTGTTTTAACTTGGATTTTAACTGTTTAAATTGTATTGTTTATGGATAAATTTTGATGTATTGTTTTCGATATGGGCCAATGGCCGTAATAAATCAAACTGAACTGAACATGCTGGGCACATGACCCAGAAACTGTACACCAGCTCCTCAGCCAATAAAGCGAGATGAGCACCACAACCCCACAGTCGGTCACGACTGGTCCTAAAGGTCAGGGGTCCCTTTACCTTTACCTTACTCAGTCCCAGTGCAAAGCAATTTGTCTGGAAAAGCCCTGAGCTAAAAGTAAAATAAGAATGGTTAACTTATCATATATTATTTACAAATTAGCATCATAGTGAACCAGAGATCAAGTGGCTTATCATGAGATGTATCATGCTGAACCAGCTATTGCACCTAGAAAGGTAATGATAAAGGACCCCTGGACGGTTAAGTCCAGTCAAAGGCGACTATGGGGTTGTGGCGCTCATCTCGCTTTCAGGCCGAGGGAGCCTGCGTTTGTCCACAGACTGCTTTCTGGCCAGCACGACTAAACCGCCTCTGGTGCAACGGAATACCATGACGGAAACTAGAGCACATGGAAATGCTGTTTACCTTCCCACTGCAGTGGTACCTATTTATCTACTGGCACTGGTGTGCTTTCAAACTGCTAGGTTGGCAGAAGTGCACCTTTATAGTCCTATCCCAAAAGCGAACTTTTAACAGAGCTGAATTGGAACCAGAGCAAAATATATAATGGCTTGACTTCTTTGCGAATGTTCAGAGCAAAGGTGAACATTCATACCCCTGCAATGTACATTTGGCACTCTCATAATATTTTTGTGAAAATCAAGCTCATGCTAAACCATTGCATCTAATTCTGTCTGCTTTTTCATGACAGCACAACTTGTGACAAGTCTCCCTTGAGTGTGCTTGTCAGAGCAAGAGGCTCTGAAAAGTATGTGTACGTACATGTACAATGGTTGTGCTTATACTGTTTATAATTAATCTACAAATTTTGTATGTGCAATGCCTAACACCTACCATGAAATAATTAGAAGCAGCAGGCTGCAGTGGGAAATATTTGATGCACTTAAATTTGGACCTAAACTTCCGAATCTGCTCCACTTCCCAGTGGGGAGGAGTTGCGGTGGGCCACGTGGCCACCCACCCCCCACCGGGGGCAGGGGACCTTGTCCCCTGTTGCCTGGGGGATCCCAGCCATGTCAGAGCCCGGCCAGCCAATCCGCTGGCTGGGGGGCGTGGCCGGAGCTGTTTAAACGGAGGAGCGAGCCAGAGGACTTCCTTTTTGGCTCGCTTCCTCAATCACCCGCCCTCCCTCCCTATTTTGCAGGTTAGGTAATTGCCTTGCTATGGACTTCAGTTGGCCGCCTTGGTTGTCTGAGGGGCCTGGTAGGAATTTTTCCACTTGGCAAATTGGCACTGGCCACTTGGTTTTCACGTACCTCGTAGCAATCGTCACAACTTTGTTAGGGTTGCGGTTAGGCATTGTTTGACCTTGTGGGGGGGGGAGGGGAGGTGTGGCCATCACCTGCCCCTCCATGCTTAAGGGTATTCCATTAAAGGAATCCGGGGGTGTAGATCTAGTCTGAAGCCTGGCTGGGGGCTAGGGCCTTGACACGACGGAAACAGCAGGGGGAGCTTGAGTTGGTTCGTATCGACAGGGCTCCCCCTACCAGTAGCTTACCCTTACTGGACTTCCTGCACAATGGGCAGGAGTCAGATATAGTCAGGTCCAATCAATGCCTAAGCCAATACTGCTCACATTCTGTAATTTCAATAAAGTTGTGGCCCAAATTTGCCCAATTACATAAACCTAATATCCGTGTCCTTGTGTGAGTTATTTCCAACGAGGGGGTGGCTGTGGGGTCTCTACATGCAACAAATGCTAATGATTTCGTTTCAGATATTCACAGCAATCAACTGAGGTGTGTTTGTGCTTTTTTGCAGTACTAGACATGCAGCTCTTAGGCACGATAGCCTAGATTTCATTGACAAGTCCTTACCCTTTTCAGTTCAGCAAAAGCAAGAACATTTCACCTGCATTGCTGGCAGATAGCTTATAGCTGTCACACAGCTTCAAGCCAACCACTAGCTCATTCAAGTAGTATAAAACAGAGGCCTGAACATCTGCTGGTAAACATGCAGCCGACAAAAAATGCATCCCTGAGCCAAGCATCTGCTGAGTGTGGGCTACTTTGCCGCTCATAACCTAAGCAACGTTTTCTGTTAATCATTAGCAGAGTTATTGATTTTAGATGTGTATCACAGCACTATAATTTTGTCAGGGAGTAGACCACATAAGTTGTTCTTTTCCTGGTTGTTTCATTTTGTCTTATTCCAAAAGTCCATAAATTGATGACCGGGACAAAAAGTATAATTGACATCATCTGTGGCAAATATTTCATAAAACAACAGGCCCAGATGTAGGATTAAAGCCATGTGGTAGTAAAATACCACACTGAAGAAAGAAAGATTCCAGGTTCCATGGTTTTGTATTTTGGGTTGTGTTTGGGCTTTTTGGTGGGCTTTTTTTATTTTTACAAAAACAGATGTGCTATTCCACCAGTCTACTTCTCTCTCTCTCTCTCTCTCTCTCTCTCTCTCTCTCTCTCTCTCTCATCCAAATAATGCCCCCCACACCCCAATTTCACTGGAAGAGATCATGAATTGGTTGCAGGTGGTGACTTATATTTCAAGATCTTAACTCTCACAATCTTTGAAATGAAAATAAATGAAAGATTTTTGGTAAGTATACAGGACTCTCTTTTTTGAAAGGTAGTGAAGATTATACAAACATGTCTGCTTGTTATTTATATAGCACCTTCAGGCATATGACCACATCTATAGCATACTGCTTCCCTTCCTGGGAAGCTGTTCTCCTCTCTGAATGGGGGTTGGAATGGGTTACCAACCATGTTTCGCACACAAGGCCCCCTTCCTTGCAAGCCACAAGAGCGCTCAAGCCTTTGAACACTCTGAAGCAGAAAACGACGCACAGAAGCACTGCATTTTCAGACGATCTCTCCCACCCCACCCCCACTGAACTAAGAGCAACAACCAACTTCTATTTTTTCCCCAATTTTTAAAAATTGATTTTCAACATTTATCACAAAAATAACGTAAAAAACCATACAACAAAGAAAAAAACACATTACAACAATAAACTAAATACAAAGAAAGATTATTTCTTCAAATACCTAATTCTCATTACATTGATAACTGACGTCCTCAAATCCCCTCTAACTGAATTTCATTATATCACCTATATAACAGTTCTCCAAATTCATATTTCTAATTATATTGATTCCTTTCATTAACTAACCTCTTCTCCTTTATTAATATTTTAATCCTTAATATTTGCTACCACATATTCTTATTCTACCCCTAAGCCTATTTATTACTTCCAAGAATTTTCTATTTATCTTATATCACAATATTTAGCTAAATATTCTTTAAATTTCTTGCAATACTCTTGTATCTCCTCTTCTTTCTGGTCGCGGATTCTTCCAGTCAGGTCGGCCAGCTCCAAAAAGTCCAACATCTTCATCTGCCATTCTTCTATTGTTGGTATTTCTTGCGATTTCCAGTTTTTGGCTAATAAAAGTCTTGCCACTGTAGTGGCAGACAAAAACAGTCTAACATCTTTTGGGGGGAATTCCAATCCTAGTATTCCAAGTAGAAAGGCTTCTGGTTTCTTAATAAATGTATATTTCAACATTTTTTTCAACTCATTATAAATCTTTTCCCAGAAGTCTTTCACCTTGGGACATGTCCACCACATATGAATAAAAGTACCTTCTTTTTCTTTGCATTTCCAACACTGATTATCATTTGGATGCTAGATGTTTGCTAATTTCACTGGGGTTAAGTACCATCTATACATCATTTTCATAATGTTTTCTTTTAATATAGTACATGCAGTAAACTTAACCGCTTTCTTCCACAGCCTTTCCCAATCTAACAACCAACTTCTAGCCAACTCTCAGGAAAGTCCGCTTACCCTTACATGATTCTGTAGCATTGTGGGTTGGAGCCACATCCCCCTCCATGATCCAGTACAGCCTGTGGACTTTGGTGCTACCCAACCACCCAGGAGCTTTAATGCTCACCTCGCTGGCTGGGAACTGGATCTAAGCCTGCCTGCAGGTTAGCCAATGGCAGATAGGATTGGAGGCAGACCTAGCTTTTGTGGCATGCCTGACAGATCATGCAGGCTTCCCTCAGATCCACTCCTGGGGCATTTAAGGCAGCCTGGCCTGGCTCCGGTGTTCAGTTCTTCATCCGGTCACTATATGAAAGTTGTCACCAGGGAGTCAGTTGACTGTGGAGACCAATAGGGCAGAGGGAAGGAGGTGCTTCCATAATCTGCAGTGCCCAAGCTATGTATGCAGTGCCAGCTTTACGTATAAGCTAAACAAGCTATAGCTTAGGGCCCCACTCTCTTGGGGGCTCCCCAAAAAATTAAAGGGGAAAAAACTGGATGTGCATTTCCAAAATATAAGATAAAAAACAAATAAAATAAAACCTATATAAGATAAAAACAAATAAAATAAAACCTACATACAGCAACAGTCTTTTGTGTTGTGGAGGCTCCTATGATGTAAGTAATGTAAGCCTGCTAGCCTGCTCCCTAAAATATCACTGGTTTGCTCATTTCTATATATAGGGTGCCTATATTCTGCATGGACTGGTTGCATGGCAACAGGTGCAAATGGCTTTAGATACCTATTAGGTCCATAAATCACCATATAGCATATATTCAACACACAAAACAGCGGCAGTTTGTTCCTGACAAAGGACAGCTGGACACATAAAGGGCCCCATTACCTTCAGTAGCTCAGGGCCACATCAAACCTAAATCCAGCCCTGTATGTAGGGATTTATAGCCTGAAACCAACTCTTCCAGAATGTCCTGGGATCCTTGCCCTGTGACCCACAGTTTCTCAAACACATTATTGGAAAGCAGAGTGTTAATAATTTGGCAAAATTATGATAAACAACAAGGGACAAGGAAGAGACCTTAGTGTTCAATTTTATTGTAGAATAAGTCCCAGTGAGATAGGGCTGCCATACGTCTGGATTTTCCTGGACATTGCCGGAATTTCAAAGGTGGTTCTGAAAGGCAGTGCTTTGTCCTGGATCTTAGTCGAGTCTTAGGCAAGTTGTTTGTTTGTTTGTTTGTTTGTTTGTTTGTTTGATTGATTGATTGATTGATTTTGGTGATTTTTCTCAAAAAAAGCTCAACAATTTTAGGGGTTTCATTAAAAAAGCTCAACTTCTGGGATTTTACTTTTTGAAATATAGCAACCCTACACAGAGGATCAAGATACGTTGTTCGACTCCCAGCTCCCATCATCCCTGATCATTGTCCATGCTGGTTGAGATTAAAGGGAGCTGGGGTCCAAAAATATATGGAGGGCCATAGGAGGACCTCATCCTGGATGTATAGGACTGGACTATTAATTGTGTAATGCCTTCAGCTTCTCTTAGCATTTGTATATGCAGTGGTACCTCTAGTTGCAGTCTTAATCCGTTTCAGGGTGCCGTTCGCACCCTGAAAAGTCCACAACTAGAGTGCCTTTTCCACGCATGTGCACGGTGCAATCGAGCGCTTCTGCAGATCCGTGAAGTGCACAGATCGCTTCTGTGCATGGGGAACCCGGAAGTAAACACTTGCATCTTGAGGACCCAAGACCCACCCTCAAAATCAATACACACAGACACTTATATTAGTTTAAGTTTGGGGGCAAATTTTGGCCACAACTTTATTGAAATACAATCACATGAGCGGTATTGGCTTAGGCACTGACTCCCCACTATAACTGACTCCACCTCTCAGGGTGATCGGCCAATGGGGTAAACCAAATGAGGGAGCAAGGTCGATGAGGACCAACCCAAGCTCATCCCGGGGTTCCTGTGGTCCTGGCATGGTCCTAGCCCCTCAAGCGGACATCGGACGAGATCCAGGACCCCCCAGATTCATTTAACGGAATACCCAGTTCCTGGAGGGGCAGGTGATGGCCGCACCTCCCCTCCCCACAGTCCAACTGAGCCAATGCCTAACCGCCACCTTACAAGTTGTGACGATTTGCTAAGGGGTAGGCGAAAACCAAATGGCTAAAGCCAATCTGCCAAATGGAAAAATTCCTACCCAGCCCCTGTTCCAAAACAGGTGACCCAAACCAAAGCAAGGCCGAGCGACTCTACCTAATCTAGGGAGGGTGGGCAGGTGTTCAACAGTGTGAAGCAAGTGCCCCTGCTTGTGTCATGCTGCTGTTTTTAAAGCCCCATGGATCACGCCACCCACTGGCTATTGGCTAAAATCGACTGGTGTGATCCCAGAGGAATGGCCAGGACTTCTTGCTCCTCCGCCCCCATTTTAACCCTGTCAGGTGAGCTCTTGGGTCCTGTGCGCAACCAGGACCCTCTGTTTTTTACATAATTTTTTACATAATTTTTTTTTGGGGGGGAAACCTAGTCTTATACACGGAAAAATACGGTATTCATTGGAAAGAGAAATGATTTTTAGATAATGCCTCAATGATTACAGTACCCAAAACCCTATATAGGCATGCTGCTCAATTCAATTCATTTTAAGATATTTGTAGCCATCCGCAATTTTTTTTAAAGCCTCATAAATGGCAATTTGCACTGCACAAGTACAGAAGGGCTGCATCAGTGAAGAGTAAACATTTGCTGTGGTACAGTACAAATACTTCTGAGTGGCGTGCAGTCTAAATTTAGGAAGTACCACACTAAAGTCAATACCACAATATAGTGTCTGTTTGCTTTTTCATGGGGCCCGCTATATTAAATGTCAAAGGGGCAAAAAGTGATACAACACAGGATAACACAGGCTTTCGTTGCCCTCAAAGAAGCCAAACTTCCTCCCCTATAAGCTGGAAGTTGCATTCATTTCAGAGAAGTTTCCATTCTTCAGGGCAGAAAGCATAACTTGGGCTATCACAAAGCAAGCCCTTAATATAATAATAAAATTCGGAACGCAAGTCAGGCCAAAAGCTATACATTAGGTGACCTAGTTGGGTTTCCAAACCCCAGGCACTGCTACTTGGCTCAAATGTGGTGGTGAGGCGTGATTTACAAGGGGGGGAGTGGCACGCAGGAAGGGGTGGTTTTTGCTGACTTTCCACCGTTCCCCAGTTCGTCTTCCAAATACTCATCTAGAACCCTGTCTGGTGGGTTCTGCACCATAAGATGCTGAAATATACTCGGAGTCGAGTGTGGATTTCATGCTCTTTATTCAGCTCATAGTAGTGAGGAATGGAAGTTCCTCCGAAATGTCTGCTTTATATACATTATTCACACAATGGGCCCCACGTGATTGGCTAGTTCTGGGATTCTCCTGTAGGCCAATCAGGTTGTGGATTCACTTGCACCTGGAGTTGGATTGTGGACCAATCAGACTGCTGCATTCTGGATCCTATTGTTCTAGGACCAATCAGACTGCTGCAATTTGGATCCTATTCAACTCAGTACATAACACCCATCAATACTTTGTTCATTGCTATAGTAAATACTGCCCTAGCTATTGTTTTCAACATTTGGCCAGCTGATCTATGGAACGAAGTAAAGAAGAAGTAACAGATAGAAAGATTGCAGCCTGTGGAAAACCAATTAACCTTAGGCTTTTCCAGACTAAGCCAAGATCTTCATAGCTATTTCTTGCACATTTCATACTAACTACATGGTAGCTCTTCCAGGATTCACTGGTTATGTTTCAGCTTTCACTGACACTTATCAACATATCTTTTCCACAAACATTTAAGAGAATGCTGTTGTCATTTCCCCAAGCGTATTATTCTGCAGGACTGCTTGAATTATTTTATTTTTTTGAGAATTTGGGATGATTATTATTTAGTTGCCCACGAATGTTAGCAAACATTGTCTTAACCGTCATAGGCGGAACAATCTTGTGTCATTTGGGCTATATGATTTATTTGCTTGCTTGCTTATTGATTGATTGATTGAATTTATATACCACCCTATACCCAGAGGTCTCAGAGTGGTTCACAGAACAAAATCAAAATACAGTGGTACCTTGGGTTATAGACGCTTCAGGTTACAGACTCCGCTAACCCAGAAATAGGAACTTTGCTCCAGGATGAGAACAGAAATCGTGCACCGGCAGCAGCGGGAGGCCCCATTAGCTAAAGTGGTGCTTCAGGTTAAGAACAGTTTCAGGTTAAGAATGGACCTCCAGAACAAATTAAGCACTTAACCCGAGGTACCACTGTATGTGACCACAATATATATAATCACAACAAAAAAACAACAACCCAATAACAGCCCCCACCAAGAGAACCACATTTTAAAAGGGCTTAGGATAGTATTTCTGACCAAACTGCAGGAGACAGTGGAAGACAGAAGTGCCTGGCATGCTCTGGTCCATGGGGTCACAAAGAGTCAGACACGACTAAACAACTAAACAACAACAACAGGATGGTATTTGTAGAGAAAGGGACCTGTCAGAAACATGAAAGTATGATTAAGCAAAGCCTCATAGTATTTCCCCTTTATTTTAATTCCCACATCAACTAGAGGTACCCAGTGAGCTAACCAGAACTATTAGCTTCTGGCTATTTAAACCCCACCTATCACATAACAAGAATTTTAAAATGATGTTAAGTGCCTGACCTCTTTGCTTGTGGGTTAAAAAGCCTGGCTGGGTTACTGCCCTAAGACTCATTAATTGCATGTCTACTTGACAGAAGACAAGAAAAATCTGGCATGGCCTATCGCTGCTGCTTGTTAAAATAGGATGTAGATGAGATCACATTCTTCCCTGAAGACATTTTCTTAGGGCATATTCAGGGGGCATCATTAAGTAAACAGTTACAGAGTTGCATTCTCAGCATTATTAGACTCACCAATGCCCACAGTGCAGTGACCTGGGATATCGCCTTCTCTGTAATGTTGCCCCATTTGTGTTTTCCCCTGGAGATAATTCAGTAGAACTCATTCTTGAGTTTTTGCAGACAGTGTAAGACAAATTTATTTCCCCAGGCTTTTGGGATAAGAATAAGAATAAGAATAAGAATTTATTATTTATACCCCACCCATCTGGCTGAGTTTCCCCAGGCACTCTGGGTGGCTCCCAATCAAATGTTAAAAACAGTACAGCATTAAATATTAAAAACTTCCCTGAACAGGGCTGCCTTCAGATGTCTTTTAAAGATAGGATAGCTGCTTATTTCCTTCACATCTGAAGGGAGGGTGTTCCACAGGGCAGGCGCCACTGCCGAGAAGGCCCTCTATCTGGTTCCCGGTAACCTCACTTCTCGCAATGAGGGAACCACCAGAAGGCCCTCGGCGCTGGATCTCAGTGTCCGGGCTGAACGATGGGGGTGGAGATGCTCCTTCAGGTATAGAGGACCAAGGCAGTTTAGGACTTTAAAGGTCAGCACCAACACTTTGAATTGTGCTCGGAAACGTACTGGGAGCCAATGCAGATCTCTCAAGACCGGTGTTATGTGGTCCTGGCGGCCAGTCCCAGTCACCAGTTTAGCTGCTGCATTCTGGATTAATTGCAGTTTCCGGGTCACCTTCAAAGGTAGCCCCACATATAGCGCATTGCAATAGTCCAAGCGGGAGATAACTAGAGCATGCACCACTCTGGCGAGACAGTCCGCGGGCAAGTAGGGTCTTAGCCTGCATACCAGGTGGAGTTGGTAGACAGCCACCCTGGACTCAGAATTAACCTGTGCCTCCATGGACAGCTGTGAGTCCAAAATGACTCCCAAGCTGTGCACCTGGTCCTTCAGGGGCACAGTTACCCTATTTAAGACCAGGGAATCCCCCACATCCACCTACCCCCTGTCCCCCCAAAACAGTACTTCTGTCTTGTCAGGATTCAACCTCAATCTGTTAGCCGCCATCCATCCTCCAATCGCCTCCAGGCATTCACACAGGACCTTCACCGCCTTCACTGGTTCTGATTTAAAGGAGAGGTAGAGCTGGGTGTCATCTGCATACTGATGAACATGAATACTGATGATAGGCTAATACTTTCTGCTGGTCATCTGCACTGGCTTCTGTGTTGTTGTCGTATTGATATTCAGTTTTCAAATCAATGGTTGAAACCAATGTTGCCTATAAAGATTCCGCCCACCACCTTGATTCAAAATGGTGCCTAACCATACTCAAACGTAGATAGAAACCTGCTCTTTGATGTCAGAAACCATCATGCAAAATTTGGTTATGGCCAAATGCATAGAGAAAAGTCAAAGAAATAACATATGTGACAAATGGTTGAATGGTTTGTCTACCATATCTTTTTATCTGTTAGGCAGGATAGCTTATTT
Source organism: Podarcis cretensis (assembly GCF_951804945.1). Lineage (NCBI taxonomy): Eukaryota > Metazoa > Chordata > Lepidosauria > Squamata > Lacertidae > Podarcis > Podarcis cretensis. Next base: position 114,077,669 of record NC_137172.1, on the reverse strand, counting down.
GGTTACAGGTGCTTAGAACACGCATAGGCAAACTCGGCCCTCCAGATGTTTTGGGACTACAATTCCCATCATCCCTGAACACTGGTCTTGCTACCTAGGGATCATGGGAGTTGTAGTCCCAAAACAGCTGGAGGGATGAGTTTGCCTATGCCTGGCTTAGAACAAACCCTGGAGGAAAGGCTATCACCTTAAATCAGGGGTCAGCAAACTATTTCAGCAGGGGGCTGGTCCACTCTCCCTCAGACCTTGTGGGGGGCCGGACTATATTTTGAAAAAATAAATAAATGAACGAATTCCTATGCCCCACAAATAACCCAGAGATGCATTTTAAATAAAAGCACACATTCTACTCGTGTAAAAACACCAGATAGGCACCACAAATAACCCAGAGATGCATTTTAAATAAAATGATACATTCTACTCATGTAAAAACAAGCTGATTCCCGGACCGTCCGCAGGCAGGATTTAGAAGGCAATTGGGCTGGATCCGGCCTCCGGGCCTTAGTTTGCCTATCCATGCCTTAAATGCTCTGTGAGCTTACAGAGGAATCTGGTTGGCCACTCTTATAATAGTTGTACCTTGGTCAGATCAAGAAAGATTTGTGTACTTGGACATATCCAGTATCTAAGGAAACACAAGTGTGATATTTCTCATGCTGAATAAATGCCTGTCCAACATGTATTGTCCCTAAATAGTGACCAGTCCATGATTAATATCCACCATGCTTTTGCAAATATATATATAATTAATATGCCACCCATCTGACTGGATTACCCCAGCCACCCTGGGAGGCTCCCAACAAAATATTAAAAACACAGTAAAACATCAACCATTAAAAACCTCCCTATACAGGGCTGCCTTCTGATGTTTTCTAAAAGTAATGTACAGTAGTTCTTTATCTCCTTGACATCTGATAAGAGGGCGTTCTACAGGATGGGAGCCACTACTGAGAAGGCCCTCTGCCTGGTTCCCTGTAACCTTGCTTCTCACAGTGAGGGAACCACCAGAAGGCCCTCGGAGCTGGACCTCAGTTTTTGGGCTGGGTACAAGTAGGAATTGAGAAGAATGAAGAGAGGCAGCTCTGTAAATCTCTCCCCACTTCCTCAGACAATCAGGTAGAATCACTACTGAGGGAGCTACACTATTTTTTTCTGTTTTAAGTTGGATAAATGCAACAAAACGCCTCCTTCTGATTCTGTTGGGGACAACTATTCTGCAATAACACATTTATGTTTTCTATTGTATGCTATCTTTAGTGACAATTATGTCCTATTTGCTTGTGTAGCACTTCTGTCATTGAGTTTACCTAAAATGTCATAAAGGGGAGGCATAAAATTTAGACTTGAAAACACTCTGAAGGTAGGGGATGCATGAGGAATTCTATTTCTCTGAATTCCAGTGGGGACTTGCCTGTTCCACATATCCCAGAATATTTTTTGAATCAGAACAAAGGCTATTGTTATATTTTGCACTTCTCTGAACATTGCAATGAAGTTCTTTGCTCTTAAAAACGTTTTTAAATGTGTCAGTGTTTGTAAAAAAAAAAAAAAAAGGAAAGGGTTCTGGCCTCCCTTTGTTGCCTCAGCCTGGTCCTTGGACCCTTGTCGGCATAAAAGAGTCCATGAGAAAAGTATCCTTGCAGAGTTTTATTCTTAAAAGACTTTCTGCAAAAGCGACTGACCAACTGTACGCACATCAACACTACCAGCTTTCACTAATCAACCAAACAACCCCAACAAACCAACATTTCTCACTCTATATATACAACCCAGTGCAGGCTGCTGACTCATGCTGACCCAGCTTTTTTAAGCATTAAAGAAACAGCGGCCATTTTAGCCGTGACAAGATGTGTGTTTTAAAATAAAATACATTGAGAATTTCATTTTTTGAGAGAAAATTCATACAGAAATTTGACTGGATAGGAAATACGTTCAATGTGATCTAAATGTGATTTTTTTAAATTCACAGATGAGTTAGAAACAGGACAGAACGATCTTCTGAGCAAACTCATACAAAGTGGCATAGACCAGGTTATCATCAACAGACAGGAATTAAGCCAGACAGCTCAGTCAGCAGAACATGGGTCATGGGTTCAAACCCTACACTGGGTGAAAGATTCCTGCATTGCGGGGGGTTGGACTAGACGACTCTTGGGGTCCCTTCCAACTCTACAATTCTCTGATTCCATGATGCTGTGATTCTACCATCACAACTAGTATTCAAGATGATGGTCTACTATTTCACAGATCTTCAATTATATATACTCTGGCCATGGTGCTGAATACTACGAAAGAGGGAAGAATTACATACTTACAATTAGCCAGTACATTTAGGGGCAGACTACAGTGGTACCTCGGGTTACATACGCTTCAGGTTACCTATGCTTCAGGTTACAGACTCTGCTAACCCAGAAATAGTACCTCGGGTTAAGAACTTTGCTTCAGGATGAGAACAGAAATCGTGCTCTGGCGGTGCAGCAGCAGTGGGAGGCCCCATTAGCTAAACTGGTGCTTCAGGTTAAGAACAGTTTCAGATTAAGAACAGACCTCCAGAATGAATTAAATACTTAATCCGAGGTATCACTGTAATTTGACAAGGTGAGGGAACATTTTTACTACTTAGGCCATTCCTCAATGAGGTTCCACCCTTTACTCAAAGCACTTAGATACCAAGCTACATCAACACACAAGTAAGTTCCATTCCATGCTTGCCTTGTTCCCAACTTTGCCTAGTTTTCCAACTTGTGGTGAGTCCTAGGGCAACATTTCCTGTCCTGTAGGACTGGATGGTCTCTCCCTGTAAACATATGCACTCTCTTTTAAAGGCTTTCCTGAAACAAAATCACAAAGGGGGGAAGGGATTTACAGGAAATTGTGAAAATGTGCAGAGAAATAAACTCCCCATTTAGAATCCAAATTCCTTGCTGGTTCAGACGAAACACTTATCTGGTCCCACAACGGTGGGCATATGCTGTGAGGAAGCCAATAAGAGCAGCTTCAAAACAACTAGCATTTGGCTAAGGTAAAGGTAAAGGGACCCCTGACCATTAGGTCCAGTCGTGGCCGACTCTGGGGTTGCGGTGCTCATCTCGCTTTATTGGCCAAGGGAGCCGGCGTACAGCTTCCGGGTCATGTGGCCAGCATGACTAAGCCACTTCTGGCGAACCAGAGCAGCGCACGGAAATGCCATTTACGTTCCTGCTGGAGCAGTACCTATTTATCTACTTGCACTTTGACGTACTTTCGAACTGCTAGGTTGGCAGGAGCAGGGACTGAGCAATGGGAGCTCACCCCGTCACGGGGATTCGAACCGCCGACCTTCTGATCGGCAAGTCCTAGGCTCTGTGGTTTAACCCACAGTGCCACCCGCATCCCTAGTCAAGACAACTAGCATTTGGCTAAACCTGACCCCAAATCTGTTTAGAAGACATTTCATCACCATTACCAATAGCCACTAATAGACTAGTCTGGTCAACTCAGCTGATGCCTACTCACTACTTTGCACTGGCCCTAAAGATGACACACCAGTAACATTGACTGGACTGAACCTTAACAGGTGAGTAGAGAGATAGTTATTGAGGTGTGAGGGTCCCAGTGTGTCCAAAGCTTTGTTAAAACCAATACCTTGAGCCCAGAAGGAAACTGGCAGCCAACACAGCTGCCACGGAACAGGCTGGATATGACTGTGCATTCCAACACCTGTCAGAAAGCATACAGAATTTTTCTGCACCACCTGAATCAGAAAAGTCATCTTCAAGGGCAGCTCCATACAAGATAGCATTGTAGTAATCAAGCCTGAAAGTTACAAAAGCATGCCTAACAAAGGGGAAGGGTCCTAATGAGTCAAATATGGGGAATGGCATTCCTGGCCACTATTCTAGTCTGCTCTTCAAAAAACAGCACTGGATTTGGGTGGCATGCATATTTGTGGTATGACAAGGTTAAGGCTCATAAAGGTTTTAAACACCATATTGTCAGGAAAGCATTGTATAATGTCTGGATTAAATACAAAGATCTGCTGGAGAATAAAACTCCAAGGTGGCTGTCACCAATGGAGGCAAAAGCCTTGAAAAAACTTAATACGGAGGCTAAATGGCCAAAATATTGTGAAATTCTAGAACAGGAGGGTGATAAGTGGAAATTGCAGAGTTTTGAGAATCTAAAAGACAAAGTGCGAGACTGGCTTCATTATTATCAAATATTGGAGGTCTATAAGTTGGACAGGAAAATTGGCTTCCAGGTGGAAAAATCAAAACTGGAAATAGAGTTGTTAGAGTCCAAAACTAAGAATTTGTCAAAAATGTATAACTTGCTGTTGAAATGGAATACACAGGATGAAACAGTTAAATCAGCTATGATTAAGTGGGCACAAGATATTGGTCATAACATTATGTTCGCTGACTGGGAAAGGTTGTGGACCACCGGTATGAAATTCACGGCATGTAATGCCTTGAGAGAGAATATTATGAAAATGATTTATAGGTGGTACATGACCCCAGTCAAGCTTGCAAAAATTTACCACTTATCAGATAATAAATGTTGGAAATGTAAAGAAAATGAAGGTACATTCTTTCACCTCTGGTGGACATGCCCAAGGATTAAGGCTTTCTGGGAAATGATATATAACGAAATGAAAAAGGTACTTAAATATACCTTCTTGAAGAAACCAGAGGCCTTTCTCCTGGGTATGGTAAGCCATGTGGTGTTAAAGAAGGACAGAATCTTTTTTATGTATGCCACTACAGCAGCAAGGATTCTTATTGCAAAGTATTGGAAGATATCAGATCTACCCACTCTGGAAGAATGGCAGATGAAGATGACAGACTACATGGGACTGGCAGAGATGACTGGCAGAATCCGAGACCAGGACAAAGAGACAGTGGAAGAAGATTGGAAGAAGTTTAAAGACTATCTTGATAAATATTATAAAATTAATGAAGTTTAAAAAGATATGGGTTTAAAAATTAGTGGTTTGCAGGGGCGTTGATTAAGAAAAAAGAATAGAATTATTAAAAACTATGGGAAATATGGGAATGGATTTGCTGACAAGATAAATGAGATTAGATTACAGAAGGGGGAGGTGTGAGGAGGTCGGTGAAATTAGGTTTTGAAAATAAGGTTTGAATTTATACTTGTTTTGTTTTTGTTTTGTTTGTTGGTTTTTGTATGTTTTTATTGTTGTTTGTATTTGTGTTTATATGTGTTTATTTGAAACTTAATATATATATATATATATTTTTTAAAGCACTGGATCCTGGAGTACTTCTAGGCAACCTAATCAGATCAGAGAGAGAGAGAAACTTCACCTAGTTCAGATTGGGTCACATTCATGATGCTCTAATGTACTCTCTCATGTGTGCTACGATAGCATCCAACAAAAGACATACTGCAAGTCCTCTCTGCTGCTGGGTAAGGTTGAGTCAGGAGAGAGAAGAGGGCAATGAACACATACCTAATGATATAGGATCAGCAAGGAAAAAGAAGGAACATTTTATCACATGTGGTGGGAATGCAAAAAGGTGAAATGCTTCTGGGAGATGATATATAATGAGATTTAAAAAATGTTGAAATATACATTTATAAAGAAACCAGAAGCATTTCTCTTGGGTATGGTTGGAAATGATATAAATAGAAAGGAAAGTAAGCTTTTTTCATATGCAGTAACAGCAGCAAGAATACTATTGGCCCAAAAATGGAAGCAAGAAGAATTACCAATGGTGGAAGAATGGAGGATGAAATTAATGGACTATGCAGAACTTGACAAACTAACAGGAAGGATCCGAAACCGGCGGGACCAGAAGTTCACCGAAGACTGGTGTAAATTTACGGACTATTTGAAGAGTATTTGTGATGACCAGACGACGTTTGGAGGTTTGCAAGAAGTTCTGTGAGGAGTATTAATGGAAATATTGTTAAAACGGAAAAGGAGAAAAGACAGGATATGAGATATAAAGACAGTATTAAGTTAGGAAAAGCATAAGAAGTGATATAAGACGGAGGATTATCAGAGGTGCTGATGGAAGTCCAGTAAGATTGTATTTGTGATAATTTTGTGTGGTATGTTTTATAATTTTGTAAAAAATTAATTTAATTTTTTTTTAAAAAAAAAAAGACATAGGCTCAGCAAACATTAACATTTAAAGCCCCTCTCCATTTTTGACATCCTAATTAGTGAATGGATCTAGTCACATCACTAGGGCAGGCTAGCCTGGATCTTGAAAGTCCTAAAAATCATCCCTATGGAGTTGCATTATAACTGAAAATGCTGCAAATCTCAGCTATTATTCCAACCAGTTGTGAGAGAAGCAACTCCCATCATCTCTGACCATTGAGTCATACTGGCTGGGGATGATAGGAGCTGGAGTCCCACAACATCTGGAGAACCACAGCTTCCCTAGCCCTCAGTTCAGCTGGTCTGCCATGATTGTAAAAATCAGATCAAGCAAAATGGTTTACCAAAATAGTACACACAAAGTAAAAGTAAGATAACTGCTACTGAACTTTAAAATAGGCATCTATTTATTAGATTCACTTTCTAGCTATGGTCTAATGATCAGTTTAAGAGACCATTTAAAATGCAAGCAGCTCAACTGCAAGCAAAGGGAGCGGTTTGGGTGGGTCATTTCCAGCTGCAGTTGCCCATTTTAAATTGCCCATCGAAGTGTTGTTATAAAAATGAGTTTTTGCCTCTTGACTCACTGTAAAGATTTCCAGTGTGTGGAGTACTGAAGTGGGGGAAGTTGTGGCAGCCTGTTGCAGTAAAAAGAAAAAATACAAAATCCTGTGACACACCTTAAAAAGACTCAGAGACGTAATGCGCCACAGCCCACTTCGCCAGATGCATGAATGTGTGGAATTGGAGGGAAAATTCATGTTTTGACTCATTTGTTACCATCGGTCTGATGAGTTGGCAGACTTGGTTTGTAACATGACCCGTTGCAAGAGGCCTGTTTCAAACGAGACATGTATAATATATGGTCACACCCACTTGGGAACAGGGTTTTTGACTGTCTTCTGTTTAGCTTTGGCTTTCATTACATCTGAGCTACTGAGCCCAGAACGATGGGTGTGCCTTGTTGACATCTTGTCCGCATGGCATTAACTTTGGTTGCTCCTGCATTTTCATGGGATTTTGATCCACTTTTGGAGCACTTTTTTTAACTGGAAACATTCAAGTTACAACTCAAAACAAGTTGCTGAGTGACTCGTTGAACGCTCATATTTTCCAAGCTAGATCAGCTGGAGAACTTTAGGATTTGGTCTATGTCCTCAGGGATTCTGCGTTGACAGATCTTCAGGGATATGCCAGTGTAAGGTTAGACCAGCATATGCCCATCACAGCACTGAGCGTGTATCTGGGGAGAAGCAGATTTGGCTTCCTTGGACCACTCTTCTTTCTTTCAGTGGCATAACATGCTCGCAAAAGACATGGGGCAGAGCAAAATGCTTCCGTTGAACTCAACGGGAGCCCAGACACAATGCCCATCTGTTATGTCAGTGTTTCTCAACCTGTGGTTCCCCAGATGTTGTTGGACTACAACTCCCATCATTTGTAGCCAGTATGACCAGTGGTCAGAGATGATGGGAGTTGTAGTCCAACAACATCTGGGGACCCACAGGTTGAGAACCACTGTGTTATGTACTGAACTTGGATCCTAGAACAATAGGCAAGTAGGATCCTAGAAGGCAGCATCGTGAATGGTCTGCAGGAGCCACCCAATCTGGCTCCAATAGGAAGTGAATCAGAAACCTGATTGGCCTGCAGCAGCAGCCCAATCAGGCTCCAGGAGGGGAGTTGAATCAGCCAATCACGCAAGACCCATTGTGTAAATAATGTGTATACATAGCCAGAGGTTTTGGGGAAGACTCACTCCCTGTTTGCCATGAGCTGAAATAAAGAGCATGAAATCAACACTTGACTCTGAGTATATTTCACCATCCCAGCTCCTGCCCACACAGCCACAACAAAGCATTGGATAAATGTGATTAGTCTGAAGCCAGTCACAAAGTATATGACACCTAGATGGGGTATCCATAAAAAAGACAACAGGGATTGCAGGGACTGTGTATCACTCTGGCCTAATGCCACCAACCTTGCAAGGGAATGGAAAGAACTTCACTGATGGAAACTATGGTGGAAAGGGCTTCAGAACAAATATAGGGAGAATAAATGCTACCACTTAAATAGGCATTCTGCTTTAGGGTTCCAAACCAGCCAAGAGGAACTTTTGCTTCATCTCCCAAACTGGGGGTGCATGACCACCCCACTTGACTGAAGTTAAAGGGAGCACCTCACCTCACCTCAAAGCATGATTGCAGAACTTTTCCTTCTCACCTATGCAACCACTGACTCTTGGTAGGGATGGATGAACCAATCTATTTTGATTCCATGTCAGTTTCACATGTTAGAGTTTATCTTTGCCCACTTTATTGCAGATTAAAACACATACACACACAAATCACATTCAAATTGTATTCATTTTAAATGCATTCATTTTATATTTATCTACTTGCACTTTTTGGGGTGCTTTTGAACTGCTAGGTTGGCAGGAGCAGGGACCCAGCAACGGGAGTTCACCCCATCACGGGGATTCGAACCACCGACCATCTGATCGGCAAGTCCTAGGCTCTGTGGTTTAACCCACAGCGCCACCCGTGTCCCTTTTTGTTTAGGGTTACTTTTGTTATATATGTAATTATGTAAATCATTCCGCATTGTAAGCCACCTTGAGCATGCTTTTAACCAAGGAAAGGCAGCATACAAACAAAATAACGATGATGAAGCTACTCTGTCAATCTCAGTTTCTCATTTTTCCATTCTTGCATTCAGTTCTCCACATTTACACATTTACCTACGGTTAGGTGAATCCCCCTAGCATTGAGGTGCCTCTCACTTCAGTACTAGGGAGCAGAAGGGAGATGATGGCAGTCTACTTGGAAGGAAAATTACACAAAATGTCCTCCAGCCTGGTCCCCCATTTACATCGCAAGACAGGGTGACTTCATGCTAATGAATAACAAGCATGTGCCTTTGCCTATTATTACATGAGATTTGTAGTTTCCTTTTAATAAAAACAAACTCAAAACCAGACAGGACACACACACCTGCCTCCTGGTGAGCCAAACATCACCCCAAACACCAGCAAATTCCCAGAAACTACTTTCAGTATCATAGTCCTTTCCTCCCCGATGATGTCATTCTATTTGTCAAGTTGCATTGCTGTCAACATGTTGTGAAACACAGGCTCGGCTCAGTGGCTTGGATCTCCACTTTCATTCCATGAACAGAAGACAGCTGACATGAACAGAGCAAGACTTTCCTACCTCTCCCTTTTCCGCTGCAGCCTCCTGTGCGTTGGGAACCGAACAACCCATGGAACGGTGAAGGATTTCGGGAGAAGGGGAGCTGCGGATGGAGAGGAGAGTTGGTGGACCACATCTCAAAAATCCCCTGCATGTTCTAGGGACTTTTAGTAAGACAGCAGGGGTTGAAAAACTGTATTACTTTAGGTCTCCTTTAGGAAAGAGATTTGTTTTACTAAGCTGGCAAAGAGCCTGATGAGACACTAACAGCCTGTGGCCCCAATTAATGCACAATTGTTTATTTTCCCATTTCCTTCACTGCCTTCATGCTTCATTAGCAAGAAAACTCTGCTTTTATTGCTCCCCCCCTCAAATTATAGACTCAACAAAGCCCTAGCAAGGAAGCCTTGTCACCCACATCTAGATTAAGTAACGTGCACTTAAATTTTGCACCCCTGAATATCACAAATTGTCCAATCCACAAATTTAAATATGCACCAACTCCCTTAAATAATATATGTTACATGAAATAATGACGGTGGGTAGGATAAAATAAGTTTCAATTACTTCAATTATTTCATTTAGTCTCTGAGGATGACATACAGATTTCAAGGAGGCAGCTGGGCCGCTTCCCTCCTTGCAAAGGTGACATTCTTAGTTCTTATGATTGATGTAGTCCCTGCAAGTGAACACAATTTGCCAAGTGACATTATAAAAAAAAAATCCACCAAACTGGAAAAAAAATACCTGCTTGCCAATAGGGCAGGCTGACATTTATTTCTCTGCTTGCAAATCCTCTTAGATTTTGATGGCGGCCAACATATTACAAGCATAACAAGACTAATACATTCCGACTTAACATCTTGGATGCCTCACATTTTCTTCAGCCTCCCATTCAATTTGTTTGTCTGCAACGATTACCCTAGCCCAACATTTCACTAAGTGTGAAATCAACAACATGGGAATTATCATTCATCATCATGATGTTAGTTGGTTTGCACAAAAAACAGATGTCTCAAAGCAACTTAAGAAGAATGCAATACAAACTGATAAAATAAATTAAAAGGCAAATTCAAAACAATGTGCAACACACATTTCCAAAAATGCTCATCTAACAATACAACAAGGACAAGCTTCTTATAAAGTCATGAACTGCTTTGTTGAGCTTCTTCTTCTTCTTCTTCTTCTTCTTCTTCTTCTTCTTCTTCTTCCAAAAACGTCAAAAAAGGACACTTCATTTCCAGTCTAAACCTGAAAGTGCTGAGTGACTCATGATGGTCACAGAATACCCCCCTCCCAATTTCCAGACACCAGCCTCACCACCAGGGGGAAATACCAAATAAAGGCTGTGCTCTGCATCCCTTCCCCCATCCTTTGGTCCTCCGAAGAATAAAAGGCATGACAACAAATATTTGGGTGAAATCAGGCGGCAACTTTATTGACTACCAATGTAAGCAGTTTTGCATAGGCATTGGGTAGACCCTGCCCCTTCTGGCCTGCCTGCTGGATGAACTTAGGTTTTGGGATCAACCAAAAATGAGAGAGTCCCTAAACTACATCAAGGAGTAACTCCCCCACTGGATTGCACATTGGGAGTGCTGTGGCCCCCCACCCCCACCTGGGCATCTGGACAGAAGCATCTCTTGTGGATCCCTGTAATGGGATATCCCATAGCTCTCATGCTGCAGTACAGAACAATGCACAGGTAAATGTTGTCATGAAACAAGCTTTAAATTGGCCATTTGTAATCTGATTGTGCATTTCTGTTTGCCTACATTTGAGGAATGGTAAACAAGCAGGGACGCGGATGATGCTGTGGTCTAAACCACAGAGCCTAGGGCTTGCCGATCAGAAGGTCAGCAGTTCGAATCCCCACGGCAGGGTGAGCTCCCGTTGCTCAGTTCCTGCTCCTGCCAACCTAGCAGTTCAAAAGCACCCCAAAAAGTGCAAGTAGATAAATAGGTACTGCTCCGGCGAGAAGGTAAACGGAGTTTCCGTGTGCTGCTCTGGTTTGCCAGAAGCGGCTTAGTCATGCTGGCCACATGACCCAGAAGCTGTACACCGGCTCCCTCGGCCAGTAAAGCGAGATGAGTGCCGCAACCCCAGAGTCATCCATAACTGGACCTAATGCTCAGGGGTCCATTTATCCCTTTACCTTTTTAAACAAACAGGGCAAGACAAGATAGGGTTATATAGCCAACATTAGTCAAACTCAGACTGGAGTCACTGAAACTTAAGACCCAATGGACCAAGCACATTTATTTAAGTGAGCGTTTTCTGACTATGACTCAGGTGGCTATTGCCCATATTACTTACCCTAATGAAGCTGGAAGTTAATATTTCTACACCTAACACAGCATATGAAAGAGAGAGGATTTCATTTTCCATTTTATGTCCTGTCCCTAGTTGGAATTTTTTTGTGTATGGCAAAAGCAGTGGACTACAACATATGTTTGGAAGAAGAAGAGTTTGGATTTGATACCCCGCTTTATCACTACCCGAAGGAGTCTCAAAGTGGCTAACAATCTCCTTTCCCTTCCTCCCCCACAACAAACACTCTGTGAGGTGAGTGACGCTGACCCAAGGTAACCCAGCAGCTGCATGTGGAGGAGCGGAGAAGCGAACCCGGTTCACCAGATTACAAATTCACCACTCTTAACCACTACTCCACACTGGCTCATATGTATTCACATATGTCTTCAAATCCAAGAAAGTCTCATGTCATAGAAAGAACTATGCACCATTATGTTTTTAAAAAATTAAGGTGTCAAACTAAGGCTGAAATGAACCTCTGCATCCCTTAAGCTTTTTACGCTGGGCTGGCTATGGGGAAAATACCAATTTTAACTGATGCTGTACTCACCAACCATGTCATAATAAATGTGTTGGTCTTTAAGGTGCCACAAGAATCTAACACGGCAGTGCCTCTGGTAACTGACCTTTATTTTACTGATTAAATCAATTAACAGCTGCTAAGCAACAGCCCTTTAGAAAATGGGGTATAACATTTGCTACTCACCAAATTAGGACCTTATTTTTAAAAGTGTGTGCCTGATAACGGAAAGACTTCCATGATCGTGGTCACAGAAGCTTTCAATTCCATTTGCCCAGCAGCCTCTTCCCAGATGGTTTAGCTATTTTGGTTTTCCATGCTCCAGCATCTCTATTTTTGATCTTCTGCCTCAAATCTCTTGTGGTTCAACCACATTTTCCTTCTCTCTTGATTTTTGATTTTTTTTATAAACTTCCTCTGATCAACACATGAACATCACTTGGCCCAAGGAAAGGAACCTGCTGCATGACACAGCCCAACAACAAATACACATGGATAAGAAGATGTGGTTTAACTAGACAGGAAGAAGCTTGGAGCTAAAATGTTTAACAGATGGAACGAATACAACCGAATCCAGGAATGAGCAAAGTCGACTCAAGCAGCACAAACCGATGGAGGAGCACAGGAAACGTGGTGATATACATCATTAAAATAATTGATCAGGTGTCATTTAATTAAAGATTTCCAAGGATGTAGAGATGGGAGCTGCTGGATCAGACCAAAGGGCCATCTAATGCAGCATCATGTTGTCACAGTGGGCAACCATAAACCAGTGAGAAGCTCTCAAATAGATTGTGGGTGCAATTGCACTCCCCCCTAGCAAACAATATTCACATACTTACTGACCCTCTAAAAACCCCTCTAAAAGGTTAGTACGATAGACCTCTGTGGAAGCCATGCTGGCTGTTCTTTAGCCAGACTTGTTCTTCTGTAGAAGGGCTGAGCAGGTAAATACACATGACCTGATCCACTCTAAACAGGTCAATATCAGGTTCTAAGCAAAACAAAGGCCAAAGGCTAGACACATAATCAGGGATGGAATTGTAGTCAGAAACCAAGCAAATCAGATCAACGAGGATCAAGAGGGCAGTGGCAGGAGACCAGATTGAGGATGGACTGGCAGTGAGAGGCCTTGTAAGGTAAGAGTTTGGCTCACATTGTTACATAGGATGCAGTAAGAGTTACTGGATTTACTGAGATTTAATTCTAAGTAAACATGCATAGAGGATCAGGCTGCAACAGAAGCACACCCAACTTCCACATCACCACTGGCTCCACCTAACCTATGCATGTGGAGCCTGAAGATCTGGAGATCCTTCATGCATTCAGCTGAATGTGTTTAGAATCCTCCCCATGACTGAAAATGCAATCAGGGGCCCCAGTCACAGGAAGGGCATGCAAACAATCTCCTCCAGACCTTCCCAGTCAATGCTAGAAGGTCAGGTTGGAGCCAGTAGAGATGTTGGCACACATGCCCAGATGCTCCACCTCCACATATAAGCTATGTGGTGGGGATGAGAGCACCAGAAAGAGGCTGCAACAGGGATATGTGTGTGGTAGACACATAAGAGAGTCGCCCACAGTCTGCTGGTAAGGTCTCCTGAGTGACAAAGAGAGGATGGCATATTGGAATTTACCAGACAAAATGCTGGTCTAGTATCATTTCAATGGCTTTTGTGTGGCTGAAATCCTCGGGGGACAAGTTAAAGCAAACATATAATTGGCATCATATGCCATTGGTAAACATGACACTTAGAAAGTCCTGCCCCCACTTTACATTTGTGGCATTCACAAATATTCACATGTCCTGGATGTGTTTGTTATATCCCCTTCCAATTTCACCATAAAGCAGTGAACAGGCATGCCAAATTGCTATAGTCATTTGCATTAGGCTCCTGAAACCCGCAATACCGGGCAATAGCAATGTCAGCACAAAAGTGCTATTCAAGCCAGGAAGACTGGCCAAAACACAAATCTGTTCCAATTCCACAATGGACCACAGAAAGTGCTATTTACACAATATGCACCATGCCAACAAGTACATTCTGATATATCACATCCAGGAATCCTTCTGTGGGCAGAGATGATCTAGCAGAAAGCCACTATGAATATTACAATCATGTCATCAGCTAAAACAAATATATGGGTGGACACATCAAACACTGGTTTCTTTGCCACCGTTTCCCATAAGCAAGATGTAAAAGGCAAGATGTAAAAGAATTCGCCTGTTGTGGCTGTCTGTATATGAAGGGTTACAGAACCTTTTTTCAGTGCGAGATGCCATGAAAGCTATGGAGCAAAGCCATAACAGCTAAATTTGCAAATTGCATCCAGTGAGAAAACAGGAAGAGGAAATGGACACTTCTCGTGGACAATGGACTTCCATAATTACATTTGTACACAAAATACAAAACGCATGTACCAAATTGTTTCAGTTTGTTAAAAAAGGAACCACACTGAACAGAGAATGACATCATGGCTTCCTTCCTTCCAAGTGATTCAAAACATAATTCTTTCCATTTCGTGTCACTGACTAGGATTCTACCATATGTGCAAAATGTGTACTAATAAGATGGTAAAAGTCAAAATCATTTGAAAATATTTTATAAAATGGTAACTTTATAAAAGATCTACACAAAAATTCCTTAGGAAGTCCATATGCGTTATTCCATCACTTGAATAAGGGATATAATAATAATAATTTTTTATTTATACCCCGCCCTCCCCAGCCAAGGCCGGGCTCATATACAATATGCATTGATAGTTTATTATGGGGAAATCCTCCTAGTTCTATGCCAATGTTCACTAACTGTGCAATCATACCCTATGTCTACTTAAAAGTAAGTCCAATGAGTTCAATAGAATTTAATCTCAGATAACTGTCTATATAAGATGGCAGCCCAACAGTACAATTCTGTGCAAGTCATTCAAAAGGTACCGTAAGTTCCACTATATTTGATGAGTCTTACTATCTAGCATGGGACATGGGTAGCGCTGTGGTCTAAACCACAGAGCTTAGGGCTTGCCGATCGGAAGGTTGGCGGTTCGAATCCCTGCAACAGGGTGAGCTCCCGTTGCTCGGTCCCTGCCTCTGCCAACCTAGCAGTTCGAAAGCACGTCAAAGTGCAAGTAGATAAATAGGTACCGCTCCAGCAGGAAGGTATAAGGCATTTCCGTGCACTGCTCTAGTTCACCACATGCTGGCCACATGACCCAGAAGCTGTACGCCGGCTCCCTTGGCCACTACAGCAAGATGAGTGCCGCAACCCCAGAGTTGTTCGTGACTGGACTTAACAGTCAGGGGTCCCTTTACCTTTTACTATCTAGCATAGTGGTTCTCAAACTTCTATCGACCCGCTGGACCAGTAGGACATTGTTGGAGATCCTGATACACCACTTAATTAAAATTCCCCAAAAGCTGTAGGCTTGCCTTTCTAATGTGACCAAAAAATGTCAGATGTCATGTTTGTTGGCTTTGGTTGTAGGTTATGTTCAGTATTCAACAAGCTTCCGTATTTAATCCAAATACGGACATCTAGCAAGTTGCAAAATTCCTATCTCATATCTTTGAGGTATAATGAAATCCTAGGCTGCAGACCAGGGTCTTGTTAACCTATTTAATAATCTGGACAAAGTCAAAATGGCCTTGATCACCACTGTCAAGTGCAGGGCTAAGTACAGATAGTCTTAAGTGTTCTACATCCTTTCCACGGACCACCCAAATAGAAACCAGTGGTCCATGGACCACAGGTTGAGAGCCTGTGCTCTAGAAAGTATGTTTGGGATTACAGCTTCAGTGTACAGTCACCTGGAATTATTATAGCAGTTGCAACCTACCTGATTTTTTTTTAAAAAAAATAAGTGTTCATAATTTTATTCTGAATAGTAAAATCCATGCCTAAAACAAGTCAAACACTAGAAAAAAAGGATGAGGGGAAAGCCTGGGAGTTTCTACTTTGAAACCATCCCATAAGTCATTCCAGCAGAGATAACCAGGTCTATGATGTATAGAGGGTGACCCTGGAATTGTGGGAAACCAATGATGAACAAGTGAGGGTCACAGCCGGTGGGAAGTGGAGCACAGCAGTAAAAACTAAAGAGCCTTTTAATGTTTTGCCTTTTAGACATTTTAATCAGCATCCTCCAAAGTTTCAGAGGCAGGGCTCTATTAGGTAGAGAAGACTTTTTTCACCTCCTCTCTTTCAGAGGTGTTTTTTGGGGAAGGACCTGCAGGCATCAACCACCCTACCCTGTTCCCATGATATCCTTCCTGGGAATACTCATCTTCTCTCTTCTCAAGTCAAAAATAGCACATCATTATATGATCACCGACAAGTTTCTCTTACACTGCTTTATGTGCCAATGGAATGGTGCTTTCCTCCCCAAACTACTAATTCTAATACATTAGGCACAGTGATTATGTCGCTACCGCCCAACATGGAAAGCAAGCATGTGGTTTTCACAGCTGCACAGTCGAGGCGAAATGAGAAGGGACCGCTTTTTTTTTTTTTATGTCTCTACAGCACTGCGAAAAGAAAAGCCATATGTTATGTACAATTAAATGCATCCTGCCCAAATATTTCAAGGAACTTCGTTAACCAACTGTGAACGTTTTGAAAGCCACACAATCACTCCAGTAAAACTACCAGTTTTAAGCACTGATGTTTCAGATACAAAGTGAAGCAGAGGTGAATGACATCTTGTTTCAGTCCCTCTTCTCTTTATCTCCACCTTTTTTATATAAAGGTAAAGGTAAAGGTACCCCTGCCCGTACGGGCCAGTCTTGACAGACTCTGGGGTTGTGCGCCCATCTCACTTAAGAAGCCAGGGGCCAGCGCTGTCCGGAGACACTTCCGGGTCACGTGGCCAGCGTGACATCGCTGCTCTGGCGAGCCAGAGCCGCACACGGAAACGCCGTTTACCTTCCCGCTGGTAAGCGGTCCCTATTTATCTACTTGCACCCGGAGGTGCTTTCGAACTGCTAGGTTGGCAGGCGCTGGGACTGAGCAGCGAGAGCGCACCCCGCCGCAGGGATTCGAACCGCCGACCTTTCGATCGGCAAGTCCTAGGCGCTGAGGCTTTAACCCACAGCGCCACCTGCGTCCCCATTAAATGACCTGAATTGTCTGGAGATTCTTGTGGTCACAGAACAGCTGGGGCCACCATGGAAGTTCCTTACAGAAATCTGGATGGGGGACGTCAAAAGCGGCCTCTGGGTACAAGACCACCTAAATTCTGCAGTTCAGGAACTCCTACTGAATGACATGGTCCACCTGCATTTTTTTCATTGTTACCTAACCCCCCCCCCCCCGGGTGAATTATATTCAAGAACAGTATAGTTAGCATCCTTCCTCTAGTTCAGCATATCAGGAAGAGGGAAAGATAGCTCCAGCAAAGAGTTAGTGTCCTCCAGTCCTTGCACACTCAGGATCAAATGTTAACCTCCACCTACAACAAGAGACTCACTTTTAAATGTTAACCTTTTATCTGGATTTGTCCTTTTGCCTCTCTCCTTTTCACTCCCCAAAGGATGGCTATGGCACTGCTGTTGCTGCAATCCAGTTTAATTAAAATTGAACTCTAGGAGTCCTAAGGTGGCAGTAATACATGTGAAAAGGATCTAGGGGTCTTAGAGTATCACAAGCTTAACATGAATCAGCAGTGTGATAGAAGAAGAAGAAGAGTTTGGATTTGATATCCTGCTTTATCACTACCCAAAGGAGTCGCAAAGCGGCTAACATTCTCCTTTCCCTTCCTCCCCCACAACAAACACTCTGTGAGGTGAGTGGGGCTGAGAGACTTCAGAGAAGTGTGACTAGCCCAAGGTCACCCAGCAGCTGCATGTGGAGGAGCGGAGACGCGAACCCAGTTCCCCAGATTAAGAGACTACCGCTCTTAACCACTACACCACACTGGCTCTCAGCAGCAGCAGGAAGAAAAAGAAAAGCCAACGCTATTCTAGGCTGCATCAACAGAAGTATAGTGTTGACTCCCGATTAAGGGAAGTAATAGTACAGTTATATTCTGCCTTGGTCAGACCACACCTGGAATACTGTTCCCGCACCACAATTTAAGAAGGATTTTGACAAGCTGGAACATGTGCAGAGGAGGGCAACCATGATGATTCAGGGGCCTGGAAACCAAGCCTTATGAGGAATGGTTGAAGGAACTGGGTATGTTTAGCCTGGAAAAGAGAAGACTGAGAGGCGATATGATAGCCACCTTCCAATATCTCAAGGGCTGTCACATGGAAGAAGGAGCAAGCCTGTTTCCTCCTGCTCTGGAGAGTAGGACTCAAACCAATGGCTTCAAGTTGCAAGAAAGGAGTTTCTGACTAAACATCAGGAAGAACTATTATGCACCAATATAAAAAAAAAACCACAACATTGGATTCTGTTCTGTGTAGCTAAACCAGGGGAAGCCAATGTGATGCCCTTTTCAACTTGTGGACTTCAACACAACAGTCCCAGCCAGCCTAGGAATAGTCAGGAATTGTGGAAGTGGCAGTCCAAAACATATGGGGGAATATCACATTGGCTACCCTTGGATTAATCCTAAACCGTAGAAGAAATGAAAAGGGACTTTTTTGTCACTGAAATAATAAAGATAGTCTCCTCTCCCTCATTCTTAATGTAATCAATTCCACCTTATGATAACCACACCTGATCTAAGAGAAAATAATTACATGACCATCTGAAAGCAATTTCTAACAAGAATTGCAGATTCATAACTTAACTTCCTTAATTTTGGAATAATTTTTAACTACCTTAGTGGCATGTTTAATGGATGACACAAGAGGTGACATGCTAAAATCACAAAGTTAGGAACTTGAAGAGAATGTTATTGTCTTTCTTAACCAACCTGGTTAACAAGAAGCTCCTGACTCCACCCAGATGCATCTATTTCAGATCCACCTAGTGACAAAAATGTAAAATCACACTCTTCACTTTAGAAGATCTCCATGTTAAGAAAAAAAAAAAGGTAGATGGAACAAACCATGACGCGCAGCCAAACCATGGAAAGAATTATAAAATGGGACAGGAGAAATCCATTTTCTCCTACCAAACCTTACTGGGAGAATGTCACTTTCAACTATGACTTAATAAATGAAGCCCCCTGCCTTGTAGGTCTCCTGTCTCTATTGCTACTTGTGGGGAACTCCAAAGACCACCAGCATTAGTCCTGCTTACTGTCTATGGTAAAGGAAGGAGGCCATTCTTTGGCATGTGGGAGAGATGACTAAACAAGGCACATGATGAGCATTAAGCAAGAAAACAAACGAACACATGGAAAAAATCTTTGTGTAATAAGCAATGATTCAACAACTCTGTAAAGCCTTCAGGTTCTCTACTATGATGGAAAACAGAACAATACTATCTGTGGGAGGTAGAAGTGATCTGGAAACAAAGCAATGTGTCACCTTGTTAATGTAGATTTTGTAAGGATTACCCAGGTTTATGATGCACCGAAGGGGCAACTATAACAATGGTACCATATCAAAACTCTTTCCATTTGTGTGACCTTTTCCCATGCAAGGAGTTCATTCTCTTTTTGCACGTAAAAACATCTTCCAAAAAGAGAAACATCTTAAATTAGTTGACCTATAACAATCTGACTTGAAGAAACAGCCTGTAGCAGGGAAGTGTTTACAAGTGACCTCTCAAAGCACGTTAACTTGTACCAAGAGAAGCTACATCACCTCAGAGTGCCAAGACTTAAAGTCATCTTCGCACGATAATCTTAAGCAGTGGTGGTGGGCTTTAACAAATCTGAGAACAGAAAGCCTCTCACGTTATAAACATATAGATATAATTACGGTATATCATGAGTACAGCTAAAGGAGAGATGGGGAACCATCCTCTGTAGGTTGTTGAGACTCCCTTGACTAATTTTCAGTAATGAATCTGAATATTTTCTGTGCATTCTTCTAGAAAGCTCAGGAAAAGAAGCTAATTTAAATATGTGCTGGAGGAGACTCTTGAGAGTCCCATGGACTGCAAGTAGATCAAACCTATCCATTCTGAAGGAAATCAGCCCTGAGTGCTCACTGGAGGGACAGATCCTGAAGCTGAGGCTCCAATACTTTGGCCACCTCATGAGAAGAGAAGACTCCCTGGAAAAGACCCTGATGATGGGAAAGATTGAGGGCACAAGGAGAAGGGGACGACAGAGGACAAGATGGTTGGACGGTGTTCTCGAAGCTACAAACATGAGTTTGACCAAACTGCGGGAGGCAGTGGAAGACAGGAGTGCCTAGCATGCTCTGGTCCATGGAGTCATGAAAAGTCGGACATGACTAAACAACAACAACAACAACAATTTAAATATAAGCAGGGGGGTGGGCAGAATGTTTAGTCATGTTTTGTAGTTTTGGCTTTAGACCTCAGTTAAAATAGTGCCATAATCTACAGAAGCATTAATTCATTTGTCACATGCTTTCCAAGTAATCAGTCGTCAAGCTCAGTAGTTTTGCTTGGGAAGTCCTGGTGGTGCTATCACAAAACAGAAACACTAACTTCGTTGGACTGTACAATCAGCACCAAATTGGGTGGCGTATTGTGAATAGGCAGTCCAGAATAGCTGGTACGTTTATTTATTATCACCTTTTTAGTTTTACCAAGTAATGCCAAAAATTGTTCTTGGGTCACCTACTAACTTAACATTGCTAGTTCTCAATCGCCCTTTTCACAGCAGCATTGCTCTTCTCTCTATATCTTGGGTAGGCAGACTAAGGCCCGGGGGCTGGATCCAGCTCAATCACCTTCTAAATTGAGCCCACAGACAGTCCGGGAATCAGCGTGTTTTTACATGAGTGGAATGTGTCCTTTTATTTAAAATGCAACTCTGGGTTATTTGTGGGGCCTGCCTGGTGTTTTACACGAGTGGAATGTGTGCTTTTATTTAAAATGCATCTCTGGGTTATTTGTGGGGCATAGAAATTTTGTGCATTTCCCCCCCAAAATATAGTCCGGCCCCCCACAAGGTCTGAGGGACAGTGGACCGGCCCCCTGCTGAAAAAGTTTGCTGACCCCTGTTCTATATAGACACGCCATGGATGCCTTATTTTCTTAGCTGGCATAAATTACAATTGCTCTTAAAGATTTCAGTGGCTCAACATGACTTGTATTTATTTATATATTTTTCTATTTTATTCCACAGCATTTATATGCCTAATGGTTGTAGAAAAAACCCTCAAAGTGATTTGCAGGGTAGATGTGTTTGAGTCAAAGAGATCAGATGAAATTTAAAGCACACACACACCCAACTCTGATGACCCAAGAATCCCCCCATTATAAGCAACAATGTTTAGCCAGTTCTTGTATTGGCAACCAGATTGGTTTGGGCTTATGTCGCAAAACATACCAGAACACCTCATCATTTACCACTTTCAACCTTGTTTTTTTTCTGCGAGTAGGATCCAACCCATTGGAAAAGATGGTTCTGCCAGTTATCACTAATACAATCATTACAATTTGCTTGACAGGAATATCAATCATTGGCTGGTGTGAGGAAGAATGAACATGAATTTCCATTCCATTCACCCTAGATAAACCACAGTGACTTCACTTCATTTCCACATCAACATAAACCCTCTCACACCCATCTGCTACCACCTGGAAGAGGTTACACACTTTGATAGTCACTCTGGAAATTTCCAAGCCACAAACTGCCATACAACCTGCTCAGACTGGCTTGTAAATAAAACCACAACCACAACACACACACACAGGATCTTCCAGGCACATTCCTTATGAAGAGTGGGCAGCGGGCCAATGGTTGACCAACTTAGACAATTTAGTAGCAAGCTTGATATGCTTGCCCTATTTGATTGTATGTCAATTTAATTTGAAACATAAAGATGTCAGACAAATCACAAGTTGTTGACATTTTGTAAGTGTTCTGTGAGGATATTGGATACTAGAAAGAGAAAGCCTCGGTCCTGTATACCTGAAAGAGCATCTCCACCCCCATCGTTCAGCCCGGACACTGAGATCCAGCGCCGAGGGCCTTCTGGCGGTTCCCTCATTGCGAGAAGTGAGGCTACAGGGAACCAGGCAGAGGGCCTTCTCGGTAGTGGCGCCCGACCTGTGGAACGCCCTCCCATCAGATGTCAAAGAGATAAAGAATTACCTGACATTCAGAAGACATCTTAAGGCAGCCCTGTTCAGGGAAGTTTTTAATATGTAATGCTGTATTGTTTTTAACACTGATTGGGAGCCGCCCAGAGTGGCTGGGGAAACTCAGCCAGATGGGCGGGGTATAAATAATAAATTATTATTATTATTATTATTAAAGCAACCTCACCTTGTAAGGATTTTAGGAATTTTTTTGTTCCATCTCCCAAAAATAATTGTTAAAAGCCTGAGACATTTTCAAACATTGTTGGTTTCTGGTTGTCCCATTGTTATTAAAACAGTAATTTTTTCACAACACTGCAAGCATGCAAACTAGACACACACACACTTAAATTAAAAACAAAAAGGCATGTATTTACAAGATCCTAGTGGCCCAATGTGCTTTAGCTATATGTTTTATTTATAAATAAAAAAAAACTTACAAAAGAGTGAAAATAAAACAATGAACCAGATAAAACTTAGCAACATAGATTCTTGTGGTTCTATATTCAGCCGAAAGCTTGTAAGTAAAAATCAGCAGAAAAGCAAAGTCACATAAGGGCTGGGCATTGAAAGAACTTCATTGTTGCTACATTGGAATATTCGCACTTCCGGGGGGAAATACAAACAAATATGAAAACACTAAGAGGCCAAAGTAAATGAGCTACTTTTGTTAGAACCTGGTATTACCTTATTTACTGTACCAATAGAAGAAATATGGGAAGGGCACCTTTGGTGGAGTGGGACTTTGTAGTAAAACAGACATCGTTTTTTCCTTCTTATCATTTAATATGAATACTGATACATTACTGAGAAAATTATTTGTATAGGTTTAATTTCTGTTTATGTATGTATTTCCATTAAACTTATTTATATATAAAAAAATCAACAACTGCATAGGCCTTTTTTTTAAGTCTTCAAGAGATGCCTAAAAGTCAAAAGTGAGAATGTCAGCAGACTCTCTGCAAACTGTAACACAGGGAACTGCTTTATACTGTTTCAGAACACTGGTTTATTGAGCTCAATCTTGTGTACACTGATTGGCAGAAGCTTGCTAGATTTTCAGGCAGGGATCTCTCCCAGCCCAACTGGGGAAAATGCAAGTGGTGCTGTGGTCTAAACCACTGAGCCTCTTGGGCTTTCCAATCAGAAGGTCGGCGGTTCGAATCCCCACAACAGAGTGAGCTCCTGTTGCTCTGTCTCAGCTCCTGCCAACCTAGCAGTTCGAAAGCACACCAGTGCAAGTAGATAAATAGGTACTGCTGCGGCGGGAAGGTAAACGCCGTTTCCTTGCACTCTGGTTTCCATCACGGTGTCCCATTGTGCCAGAAGCAGTTTAGTCATGCTGGCCACATGACCCAGAAAGCTGTCTGTGGACAAACACCGGCCCCCTCGGCCTGAAAAGCGAGATGAGCGCCGCAACCCCATAGTTGCCTTTGACTGGACTTAACTGTCCAGGGGTCCTTTGCATTTTACCTTACCTGGAGACACTGGGGATTGAACCTGGGACCTGCTGCATGCAAAACAGATGCTCTATCACTAAGCTATGTCCATCCTTCCATAACCCTTCAAGCTCTTGAAACACTGAGCAAACAAAGCAATTCTTCAAAATTCACACTTCTTTGAATTTTGTAATGAAGTTCTTCAGCAAAGTAATACATACAAATATGTATATATCAGGGTAAAGTATGCATAGAATGGATACATCAGATGAAAATAAAGCACAAAATGCATTGTATTAGGGGATATTGCTTTACAAAAATGAGTCCATAGTGCAAAATTGCATAGAAGCGATTAGGAGAAATTTGCACTCAAAGGCTAATTAATTTTAATGAGAATTTACAGAGAGGGAGAGAGAGAGATGTGGAAATGTGAAGAAATGAAGTGAAAACTGGAAAAATGAAAAAATGAAAAAATGAGAAGGGTGGGAATAGACAGATTCGCTCACCCCTATTTACAGCACAAACCTAATCATGTACACTCAGAAGAAAGTCCTGTTGAATTCAGTGGGACTTGCTCCCACCTGGGTAATTAGGGTTAGGATCACAGCTCTTCTAATACAGCTCTTGTAATACAATTGATTTTTAAATTTTACTTTCAACAATCCTCTATATTAGGTCCTTGTACGTTACACAACCTGATTCCAATTTTGTAACATCTCTTGATAATTAATTTCATCGTTTGTTGATTCCATTGCTTTTCAGCTGCTGCATTACAGCTGTAACAACCGGACCATCCTTTTCATTTGCAAAACCAATACAACCTTGACCATGAGATAATTTTCTTCCTATGAGATGCCTAATCCATAGCCTTGATAGGTTTTCACAGCCAAATTGTCTAGTGAATTAGCCCAAGACATGACCTTGCTGGTTGGTTTCTTGCCCCAAGACACTAAACAAGGCATCAATCTAGTGACGAATTAGGATGTGCAACAGAAGCTGCCTAAACCCATCTATCATCTACACTGTCCTCAAAAGGCAGAGGCATCTGTAATACAAAGAGTTAAAACCACAAATGCATAGCTACTTCTGAGAGGTCCTGTTTTAATTATGGGTTCTATGGGAGACATATGTTTGAGGAGAAACTGAAGAGAATCAACCGGAAACCCATCGGATGGTTATTCGGCTTTTTGGTCACTGCTAACTAGTTCCAGATTACAATGAACCAAACAGCAGCCAAAGGCTACAGATCACATGGCTCGTGTCCAGAATCGTTTTTGGTAGGCATTGTTTATAGCGTCCAATTTGAACTGAACTATGCATCATGCAGTTTCTCAAGAAGAAAACGAATCTGCAGCAAGGCTGGGCCCTGGAGAATGGAAGCCCTGGCCTAAACCAGATAGGAACTTGGGCTCTTTGCAGAAACAGTTCAAAAACACACAAAGACAAATACAGCCGTACCTCTACTTATGTATCCCTCTGAATATGGAATCTTTGGGTTACGGCCATGGCAAACCCAGAAGTGTATACTTCCGGGTTTCACCACGCGCATGCGCAGAAGTGCCCTGCGTGCCTTGTGCATGTGCAGAAGCACTCAATCACACCAGAAGCGCGCCTCTATTTACGTTATTTTTGGGGTGCGAATGGACGCCCGGAACAAATTAAGTTCGTATCCGGAGGGTCCACTGTAAATTTCTTTCTTCCTGAGTAAGGTGGACACTTGCCCATTATCAAAAAAGAGGGTAAAAAAGAGCATATGCTGATTTATATGAAAATGTATACAACTAATTACTATAATTAAAATATATATATATAAAAATGCATCTCCCTGTTGTGGGGAAGACTGTGGCCAGGTGACATGTGTGTCTTCTCAGTGTGCTGCCCACATGCTAACTGTTGTTAGGTAACTTCAAGGACCCCTTTCTGGTGGTTCTCTATCTTTGAACCACACCTGGGCTAGACAGCCCTTCCAATAAGAGACTCCTTCAAAATTGAGGACTGTCTTCTATAGAGGAGGACCCTGGCCAAACTACCCCAAGTAAGGGCCATACATAGCTGTGACTGAAGCGATTCCTGTTTGGTTCCAGCCCAGGCTATGGGAACATAACCATGAGATCTTAAGACTGCAGTCCTAAGCACACTTACCTAGAAATAAGTCCCACTTGTAAGCTACCTAACTTTAGCATGCACAAATCTTTGAGGGGGGGAAACAGAAAGAAAACTTATCAAGAAGTTTTCACAGCCCCACAGTTTAGTTGAGCAATGGGGAAGATATTCTGTAGCACTCCAAAGGCACTGCCATTATCTTTTATCTACAATCTGTGAATGGGCATGGCAGCCTTTAAAGTAGTCAGTAGCTGGCTACCAGCACAGAGTAGCCCTTTTAGAGAGTAGAGTACACACAAGTCTGAACAAACACCAAATATACATATATAAAAATCCGCCCACATGTTGTTTTTATGAACTTGTGATTCATTTTGGTTGGGACCAGTGAGTGTACCGACCACATAACTGTCAGGCGAACCCTTCATTCAGCCCCTAATCAGAATTTGTTTGTTTAAGGGTCCGCTCAAGTTGACGCTCTGAGACTTGCAAATAAGATTCAGCCTCTGTTCTTGGCAAAGTGTGGGTGGGAGGAGGATCAACCTGCTTTTCGCTTCAGGTGCAGTTTGGCCGACACCTTGCTTCAAAGCAGACTGATGCCCTGCGTCCTTGTCATCTTAGGTAAAGGTAAAGGGACCCCTGACCATTAGTGTAATGGTTATAAGGGGTTACTTGTGCGTAAGTTGCCGTTACTTTCGGCTAGATTGCCTGGCTAACCATGCCTCGGCTGACAGCCCTCACTCCGTGGCCGTTCAGTCGCTTGCAGAATCCATCAGTGGGCATTTCTTGAACCTCTTCCAGCATAGAAGCTGTTTGACGCCAAGTCTCCGCCTACTCTCCCTGCACGGGACTCTTTTGCGCAAGGAAGGAGTGGGCAGAGGCGTGCCCGTGCTCTCTCCACTAGTCTGGGGCGAAGAGTCTTGGAGACCCCTCTCCGAATCCTCCATTTCCCTCCCTTCTCTACTGGTGTTGCGCTGAATTCCTTCCCCCCTGCTGGTCCCCTCTCCTGCATCGCTTGGGAGCCTTGCCTCCACCTCTCGCTCCAATGTCAGTTCCCTGACAATTAGGTCCAGTTGTGACCAACTCTGGGGTTGCGGCGCTCATCTCGCTTTATTGGCAGAGGGAGCCGGTGTACAGCTTCCGGGTCACGTGGCCAGCATGACTAAGCCGCTTCTCGTGAACCAGAGCAGCGCACGGAAACACCATTTACCTTCCTGCCAGTAGACCTATTTATCTACTTGCACTTTAACGTGCTTTTGAACTGCTAGGTTGGCAGGAGCAGGGACCGAGCAACGGGAGCTCATCCCGTCGCGGGGATTCAAACCGTTGACCTTCTGATCGGCAAGTCCTAGGTTTTGGGGTTTAACCCACAGCACCACCCATGTCCCTTGTCATCTTACTGGAGTTTAAATGTCACAAATTAAACCAGAGGGTATCACCTGGGCATAATGGAAGAGCTAGGAGTGAGAGTTGCCCATCTTGGCGTGTGCTATCTCCATATAACACTTCCAAATGATACCATTATTGTGATGCAAAGAGTTCCTACACAGCTAAAATGTGCTAAGCATTGCCACTGAAGTCTGGACTTCTGTTGCTAACTTTTCGTAATGCATTCACCCACATGCCTCTGTAAGTTGTTGTTGGCATCTGTCCATCTTGAGAGACAACGGAGTGTGCCTCCAGGGGTGAAGTCAAACCACTGGAGAATCACAGCGCCTGCTGTGGCTGCAGAGACCGGTAAGTCATAACTGCTGCCTCCCGCACTGTTTTTGCCACATTAGCAGCACCGAAGTGATGTCTCTGGGGCGCAAGCCTGGGCAGTGTGCATGGAGGTCCTGGGTTGCCCAGATGACAAGATCCACACACACACACCCTGCCTCTCTGCCTTGATAATGTGGTCCAAAGAAAAGTAGAGCAATACATTTGGCACCAGGAGTTGCAGAAAGGAGATGCACAAAACACCATTCAACTGTCTTAGGGACTCCAGATTTGTGTAGCATTTACTCCTTGGCCTTCCCCCCCAAAAAAAGATGTCCCACAAGGCAGTGGCTATGGATTTTTCCTCAGGGTTTACTCCCAAAGCCTTTCTCTGAAATGAGTACACAGTGGTACCTCGGTTTAAGAACAGTCCTGTTTAAGAATGAAATAGTGTCGTGGTTTGCAAACTTTACCTCGGTCTAAGAACAGAATCCAAATGGTGGCAGGGCACCAGTGGCGGGAGGCCTCATTAGGGAAAGCGTGCCTCGGTTTAAGAACGGTTTTGGTTTAAGAACTTCCGGAACAGATTAAGTTTGTAAACCAAGGTACCACTGTAAGTATAAGCCGGTGGAGGTTTAGAATCAGAGTTTCTTCTAGATGGGCTAGCTTCCCAGCTTGGCAAGCCCATTGGCCCCTCCTCTGAAGGTATCATATATAAGGTAAAAGTAAAGGGACCCCTGACCATTAGGTCCAGTCATGGCCGACTCTGGGGTTGTGGCACTCATCTCACTTTATTGGCCAAGGGAGCTGGCGTACAGCTTCTGGGTCATGTGGCCAGCATGACTAAGCTGCTTCTGGCAAAACAGAGCAGTGCATGGAAACGCCGTTTACCTTCCCAGCGGAGCGATACCTATTTATCTACTTGCACTTTGACATACTTTTGAACTGCTAGGTTGGCAGGAGCAGGGACTGAGCAACAGGAGCTCACCCCATCACAGGGATTCGAACCACTGACCTTCTGAACCCACAGTGCCACCCACATCCCATGGGTACAGTGGAGACACAGGTTGATCACATCACCAATTGTTTCTGAGATGCAGAGACCTCTAAAAGTCTAGGCTACTTGCTTGTTGTGTTTGTCCTCTTCCTATTGTGTTTAAAGGCTACAATTAGGAACATAAAAAGCAGCTTTAGACTGAACCAGACTACAGGTCCGTCTAGCTCAGTATGACTGAGTAATGACTGCCAATGACTTTCCAGGGTTTCAGAGAGGAGCTCTTCCAACCCTAGCTAGGGATGCTGGGAACTGAACTAGGGACCTTCTGCATGCAAAGTGGCTGTTCTGTCACTCAACCATGACCCTTGGGAGGAGGCGGGGCTTGCAGATTTCATTCAGGCTTGCTACCTCCCCACCCCCCATGATTCACCCACTATTTGCACAACTTCAGATGGGGATTCACAAAACGGACCTCTCTTCCATATAGACATTCACTATGCCTTACAACCCTTCTAAAACGTTTTATTTCATTCACATCCCACCTTTCCTCCAAGGGGTTTGAGGTGTATACATGCTCTCCCTTTCAACCTCACAACTCTTTGAGATGGAGTAGGCTAAGACATGGTCCAAGATAGCCTAAGGTGAACCGAAAGGGGAATCAGAACCCAGGCCTCCCTTGTAATCCAACACTAACCACTATACCAGTGGTTCTCAACCTGTGGGTCCCCAGATGTTGTTGGACTACAACTCCCATCATCCTTGGCCACTGGTCATGCTGGCTAGGAATGATGGGAGTTGTAGTCCAACAGCATCTGGGGACCCACAGGTTGAGAACCACTGCACATTCGGATATCGTGGAGAGGAATTCTAGGAACATAGGAAGTTGACTTCTACTGAGTCAGACCATTGGCCCATCAAGGTATTGGCTTCACTCAACCCTCAAAGAAATAGAGTTTCCAAAAAGTCCTGTCCTCTCCTCTCCTCATACTACTGCCACCCACTTTACCTGAATTTTTCTTGGTATCAGACCTTGAATCTGAAAAGTTTAGTGCACGAGAAATAGGATAGAATCCAAGATCATATTTAATGCCAGCGCAGCTCCAATCTATTTTATATGGGATATTTTACTTCTTCAAGTATATGCAGCGTCAGGGAGCTACCTTTTTGCTGAGATATGCACTAGCAGAGCATTTTACTGAATCTACAAAAGTAAAAAAATACCAAAAATATTTGAGACCACAGCAATTCTAGGAATTTAGAGAAGTTAGCATTACACAGACTATTAACTTCTTTGGCATCTGGAGGCATCGTCTGACTTGTCATCTTTGCTTGACCCTGAAACAACTTAAACAACTTTCCCCATAATTGTTGCCAAGATGTCAGCGTTGAATAACCACGTCTCGCTTTTCCTTTCAGGGATGAGGGGGGTATCTTTCAAAACTAATGGTCACAAAGATGAGAAATATTTAGAGAATTTGAGGAGAAACTACCCTGTCATCAGAAAGCTCTCCTCACCAGAGATATGTATGTGTATATATATCTACTGGTACTCAAGCCCCAGTTCTCCAAGTGGTGAGATGTTTATGGGGTATTGTGATTTTCAAGGTATGGACTCTGCTGGAGGCTTACTGGAATTTGTGTCTTAATAATAATAATAATAATAAAATTTTATTTATATCCCGCCCTCCCCAGCCGAAGCCGGGCTCAGAGCGGCTAACAACAGTACAGTGGTACCTCAGGTTACATACACTTCAGGTTACATATGCTTCAGGTTACATACTCCACTAACCTAGAAATATTACCTCAGGTTAAGAACTTTGCTTCAGGATGAGAACAGAAATCATGCTCCGGCATCGCAGCGGCAGCAGGAGGCCCCATTAGCTAAACTGGTGCTTCAGGTTAAGAACAGTTTCAGGTTAAGAACGGACCTCCGGAACGAATTAAGTACTTAATCTGAGGTACCACTGTAAAATGATACAACATTCTAAAATCATTTCATTATAAAATCAGTTCAACTCAGATTAATGGTGACCATTGGGCTAGAGTTCTGTGAGGATTGCCAAAGGAGGGGGTCAGGCTGTGCCCTGACCAAAGGCCTGGTGGAACAGCTCTGTCTTGCAGGC
Organism: Podarcis cretensis; assembly: GCF_951804945.1. Lineage (NCBI taxonomy): Eukaryota > Metazoa > Chordata > Lepidosauria > Squamata > Lacertidae > Podarcis > Podarcis cretensis. The sequence continues at coordinate 114,047,058 of NC_137172.1, read as the reverse complement.
CCTGCGGAAAGATGTCAAGTCCCACAGAGCCCTAGTCTCTTGTGACAGAGCGTTCCACCAGATTGGAGCCACAGCCAAAAAAGCCCTTGCTCTGGTTGAGGCCAGCCTAACCTCTCTGTGGCCTGGGACCTCCAAGGTGTTTTTGTAAATATGCAGGTGAAGCACTTTGACAGATACCCAAAGTTCATTCCACCCCACTTAGAGATGTGAAGGCCCAGAAAAAAAGGCAGAACATTTTTTTTCCCAACTGGAAAAATTAGGTTGGAGGAAAATGGGATGTTACCTACTTTTTTCCTGGGGTTTCCCCCCATGCCTTCGCATTTCTACTCACAACAGGTCATCAGAAGGAACCATAATCACCCCAAGATGCTCCCAGCTTTCTTTAGAGTCTGGACTCAGTTCTTTGACTCTCCTCTGCAACTCTCCAAAACTGCCACTCTGTGGGCACTTATTTGTGTATTCAGTGATGTCCAGCATCTTCAAACTTAGGAGATAAAAGGTGACTTATAATGCAAGGTGAGATCAAGGATGAAGCAGCAGAAACAAAGAATGTATATTGTGTACTTGTCACTTGCTATTATTTTGGTTAAATGCACAGGTACTTCCAAGCAGCTCCCACACAAAGTTCCCATCAGAATCAGAAGCCTGTGGCTTGTGCTGCTTGCATACCTAAACCTAAAATAGATAAAAGTCCAAGCTGTATTTAAGGTAAAGGTAAAGGGACCCCTGACCATTAGGTCCAGTCGTGGCCGACTATGGGGTTGCGGCGCTCATCTCGCTTTATTGGCCGAGGGAGCCGGGTCATGTGGCCAGCATGACTAAGCCACTTCTGGCGAACCAGAGCAGTGCATGGAAACGCCGTTTACCTTCCCGCCAGAGTGGTACCTATTTATCTATTTGCACTTTGACATGCTTTCAAACTGCTAGGTTGGCAGGAGCAGGGACCGAGCAACAGGAGCTCACCCCGTCATGGGGATTCAAACCGCCGACCTGCTGATTAGAAAGTCCTAGGCTCCGTGGTTTAACCCACAGCGCCACCCGCGTCCCATGGCACAAATTCATTCCTTAGCCATGGGCAAAGTCTCTCTCCCTCCCCACAACTTTAAATTCTATCACAACTGCATACAGCATGGTTCTGCGGGGTGGGGGACCAGAATTGAGGAGTTTGGAACTCATCACATCAAAAGCCACAGTCCACTGTTTGTGCCAAAGGTTGCCTCTGTTGAACTGTAGCACTGGAGGCCACAGAATGTGCCTCAAGATAAGTTGCATTTGCCAAAAGGAGATATATTACATAAACATGCAGGTCCCAGTATCCGCCCACTCATTATGGAAAAAAATCACTTATCTGAACATAAGAAATATGCCCAAATCTCACTACATGCACAGCTGTTTCAGATATCCAAGTGGCACAGTTTTTCCACTTCCTTACTTGTTTGAGCTTTGCTGCTCGATGGCAGCCACTTGGGGCAGGAACCATGAAGAAAGGGAGGCGGGTATATTGGCAAAAACTATTGGTGTTTCGCAATTTTCTGACTAGTTGCAGGACCTTAGCCAGACCTAGCAGACAGGATAGACGAAGCAGGTACCAGGAACTTGTACTTAGGTGTTTATTATATACAGTGGACTATTTACAGGAACAGATCACAGATCTTTTGCTAACTCTCTCTGACACGACTCACAACTCCTACACTGACACAGAACTCCGAACTCACAAACTCCAAACTAACACATTCCAGTTACAGTTACAGATAGGTAGCCGTGTTGGTCTGCCATAGTCAAAACAAAATAAAAAAATTCCTTCCAGTAGCACCTTAAAGACCAACTAAGTTAGTTCTTGGTATGAGCTTTCGTGTGCATGCACACTTCTTCAGATACACTGAAACAGAAGTCACCAGACCCTTCTATATAGTGAGAAGGTGGGGAGGGGTATTACTCAGAAGGGTGGTGGGATTGGGTGATTGGCAGATAGCTGTGATGAGCCTGTTGACGACTCTTAACGACTGCAGTAGGTCTTACAGGAAAAAGCAAGGGGTGAGAAGGTGAAAAATGGCTTTGTCATGTATAATGAGATAAGAATCCAATGTCTTTGTTCAGACCAGGTCTCTCCATAGTTTTTAAGTTTGGTAATAACATTCCAGTTAGTTATCCATTAATTATCACTCCCTTGAGAGAGCTTGACCAATCAGGGAGCGGTCTCCATGTCTCTGTTATCACCAGGCAGACTTACTCCTTCAGACTGCCTTCTGGCTGTCTGCCAAACCTTAATTGACTCTGTGTGAGTAGCTGCACGTACACAGTTTCCCAACAGGGTAGAGATCAGGCCAATCAGAGAGCCAGGGAAATCGGACAAATCAGTCTTTCCTTTGGCTGCAGCCATTTAAGGAAGAAACTGTGGTGGGAGAGGGGTAGAGATCACCGATTAAAAAGGTCCCCATAGGAAATAATGGAAACCATCAGCTCATTATGTGAACGCTCCCGTAACAAACATTTTCCTAGGAGTGCATTGCGTTTGAACCTGCCTGTGGTATTTTTCTAAGGCAATGGCTCCCAAACTTTCCCCCAGGGAAATTGCTGAGGTTCTTGGGACCACTTAAAATCCATAGGAATGCCACAGAGCACCTGAATGAAGCTTGTGGACCACAATTTGGGAACCTCTGATCTGATGCCTTCCTTGAATTTGTGGGAGCTAGGAAAAGCAGAGGCCGAATGTTTCTTGGCAAACAAGGGCTCCAGTGGAAGTCTGGGTGAGTACTGCCGTCCTGCTCCACGCTTGGCTGGGCTAACCTATTTCGGTCCCACAACCCTACCAAATATTGATGTTCTCTAAGAAGAACCTAATGGGGCACACCTAACACAAGGGCACAAAAGTTGAGGCAAGGCCTCGAAACAGAACTGCAGAATGTTTCTAAATTGACCAAGCGTCCCTATAAAAACCGAGATGTCCTATGCGTTTTGGCAGTAAACTTCCTCAGGGACAAAAGCGAGGCCGACCCTACTGTCAGTGAGACAGGTGCCTCAGGCGGCAGATTTGGAGTGTCGGGAGAAGCCAGTAATTATTTAATTTATTATGTCACATTTTACTCTTGGGCAGGAAAGAGAAGTGCTTGTGGGAGTTTCTGCTTCAAGTGCCAAAAATAGCTTGGCTGGCCCTGGATAGGGATGGGACATAAATTAAACTCAGTTTGCGCATAAAGCAGAACTTACTTAATCCACACTTTCCAAACCGATACACAGCCATCCTTCAAACTTTGTACTTCTCCAAAGTTTTGTGATGCTGTTCTCCAGCCAAGAAACATGCCCAGAAATGTACATACCAATATATAAAGTGTGCATGTAACTGCATTTATTGGTAAATATAGCATACAAAAAAATGTTTTGCATGAGGGAAAGCAGTGCTGCAAAAATGTATACGTTAGCCAAAGGTGCATGCAAACATGTGTACGTTAGGTGAAATTTGCATTGAAATCTTGATTACATTTCTCAAGGACTTGAAAAATAAATTGCATACTGATTTGGAAACACAAAGAACTGAACTTAAGATTGGAAAAATGGGAAACAGAAAAAGCAGTATGGGCAGCCCATCCTTAGTTCTGGGTATTCTGTATCTTGACCTGTCGGGTTGGGGGCCACCACCTGCTGTTCCACTTGAAGAAGAAAAATGTTTTGGGCCAACTCAGGCACAAGAATGTAGCTCTTTTTTAAAAAAAGGAAACTTATATCAACTTCCAGAACCATTTTGGGGGTTATTGGTGCCCAAAGGACCACATAATGGAACAGATTATTAGGTCTTCAGCCTCAAGGGTATCTTTGCAATTCACTAAGGAAGGAGTTTTGCTGGATTTGTTTCTGAAGGCCTCTATAGAAACATACTTATGCCAGAGCAAAACGCCTGTTTCTGGGGAAACTTTGCTGACTAGGCAGAGTGTTTGGCAGGGATGTGGTTCACCGGAACCCTCCACAACGTAGGCTATAAATTGCTATCATCTGATAATTGTGATCTATGAAAATATGCAGCTGCTTTTTGCTTAGAAAGAAAGTGGAGGGAAAATGAGGGAAAACGCTTTCAAGTCAAAACACCAAAATAACACACTCATGTATGTTTCTACAAAAGAAGAAATTCTTTGGCATGCCTCATTTACTCTTTGCAACCAGTTGTGAACCACAAAAGCATTTTCATTGTGTTTTCAGATCTGAATAGCGCATATGGCTTACTGCTGGCGTCTCTCAGTGGGAAGGTTTTCAAATGGTTTGTGAATGCTGAAGTCTGCGTAACCGCTTTACGCGCAAGATTTGTGTGTCACACACACTATCCCCAAACACCCCATCTCAAACACACCTCCGCCCCCCCCCAAGCTTTGAAAACACACAGGAGAGCGCCCATTAGAAAGTAATATAAAATTCCAGGCATGGCTCAACATACATTAACCCTGAGAAAATATCATGAAGCGGCAAGCCCATTGGTATTTGTTAACCACTTTGACCAAACCCATCAAAACCTTGTTTGTTCACGTCAAATAAAATAGCTCATTTTAGTGGTTAACCCTACCGCCTCATCTTGGGGTTGGGGGCGGAGGGACGTCTGATGCACAAAGGTTTCAGGAATGTCTCGGGTTTTAAATTGTCTGTTATAGCATTCTTTAACCATTTGCTGCTTGGGATGCGAGAATAATGAGTGGAGTTTGGGATTTTGCTTTATCATGTAGTAACAAGACACCGACGACATCCCCCCAAGCCTTTTCTGGCCCAATGCATAAGCCCCACTATCTCTCCTTCCAAGAAGCTGCTGTTGCCACTTCCCAGAAGCATTTGAGCAGCAATGGGGCAGACAATGCTCGTCTAAACTTATTCCAGGCCTGTAGTAAGAGCATGCTGCTGTTCCTTACTGCTATCATCACTTGTCAGCAGCAAGCACAGCTTAGCTGGTAATTATAGGACTTACTCCAGCATGCCCTGAATGGGAAGATGAATTGAACTGGGCAGGCAGGGCAACAGGACTGGGAGGACCTTGGCAGGCTCACATCCATCTTTGCGAATGCTTGGCCTGCATGTATTATGGTTTCATTGCCCATACATTTCTGCTCTAAGTGAATACTTCGCTGCCTGGTTCCTGCAGAGGGGCTGTTATCACTAACATTCCATTCACAGCCCAGTCTGTGTCAATCACCTCTCCTACCTGGGCAGTTATATTTCCACAAGGGCCAGCATTGATGCCGAAATCCAGCATCGCCTGAGTTCTGTGAGCGCAGCTTTCTCCCAACTGAAGTTCAGAGTGTTTGAGGACCGGGACATTCGCAGGGAAACCCAAATGCTTTTTTACAAAGCTGTTGTACTACCAACCTTACTGTATGCTTGTGAAACATGGACCACTTATAAACGCAATCTCCAGCTCCTCGAAATATTCCAGCAACAGTGTCTCCGAAAAATGTTACACATCACTTGGGAAGACAGGCGAACTAAGGCCAGTGTGCTGGAAGAAGCAAAGATCACCAATGTCGAAGCATTGATTCTTCAACATCAACTTCGTTGGACTGGTCATTTTGTGTGGATGCCTGATTATCATCTTCCAAAGCAACTACTCTATTCCGAACTTAAAAATGGAAAGCGTAATGCTGGTGGTCAACAAAAGAGGTTTAAAGACTCTCTCAAGGCAAATCTTTAAAAATGTAGCATAAACACAGACAACTGGGAAACATTAGCCTGTGAGCACTCCAATTAGGGAACAGCCTTTACCAAAGGTGTCATGGGCTTTGAAGACACTTGAACTAAGGATGATCAACTCCCAGCCAGAAACCTATGTCCCCACTGTGGCCTCCACAGTCACTTATGGACTCACTATTAAAACCGTGTTCATGGAAGACAATCTTACTTGGCAACGAGTGATCACCAAAGAAGAAGAAGATCATTAACATTACATGCACAGTCCATTGTGTTGAAGGCATCAAAATACTTATATTTTCCACATGAATGGGTGATCACACCTGTCAGGGAACTGACATCGGAGCCAGAAGTGGAGGCAGGGCTCCCAAGCGATGCCGGATAAGGGCCAAGCAGGGAGAGAGGGAACTCATCGGCTGGGGAAGGAAATCAGCGTAACACCAGGGATAAAGGGGGGTGGTTGGGGGAATCGGAGAGGGGTCTCCAGGACTCTTCGCTGGAGACCAGCGGGGAGAGCACAGGTCCTCCTCTGCCCACCCTGCGCAGAAGACTTCCGCGCAGGGAAAGTAGGCGTAGACTTGGCGTCAAAGAGCTTCTGTGCTGGAAGAAGTTTAAGAAATGCCCACTGACGGATTCTGCTAGCGACTGAACAGCCACAAAGTGAAGGGCTGTCCAGTCAGGAAAGGTTTAACCAGGCTACCTAGCCAGGAGTGGTGGCAACTTACGCACGAGCAACCCCCATACATTCAACACCCCTCTTGCTTCTTGTCAACAAAGGAGGGTGGAGGGGTATTGTGCAGCTTATACGGAAGCAAACCAATGACCTTTCAAGCATTGTCTCTTCTGTGAACAGTGGATCTCCAAGACTTGAGGCAGGCCAATTTTTTCACATCCTATCCCTCCATGTTATTTTAAATGGTCAGGGCGCAGAATGAACACGATACCTTCTGATGCAGAGTTCTGTCAATGAATTACCCTTGTATTGACAAGGGTTTTTTTACTCCAAAATAAAGTATAAATTGAGGGGGTCATCTTATACCTGGGTAGTGCAGAGGGGAGACGGGCGAATGGTTGTATCTGCAAACATTAATTGGCTGGATAACTGCATTGCAAAATTCAGGCAAATGCAAATCTCAAAGTGTTTTGGTCTGTATATTGTTTCAGAAATTGCAAATTAGGTAGGTTTGTCTTTAAATGTCCACTAAATAGAATTTCTCCTCTATTGCTAGATTAATCCTCCATTCCTACAGAGGATAAACCAGTGTGTCTGCAATAGGTTCAACATGCTAAAATGCAGTAAAGCTTAGCGCATATTACATCACTCAAATTTCAGCAATATGGAGATTTAGCTGTTTGTACTACATGCACTTATTTGAGAACTCAAAAATTGACACACAAAAACTCATGGCAAGACTCTAGAAACAAAGCCATACCAGAGAATTATATATCTACACAATCTCAGGTCCTGCTATTTTATTTATTTCATTAAATGCTCCTTGAAGGGCAAAGTTATTTTAATATCCACACCCAAGTCCCTGTCATGGTAATGAATATGGGTTGCTCATGGAAACTCACAGCATGTGAAAACAGAAATGAGACCCCAATTTAGGAAGAACATCATCGGTTTGGAAAAAGTACGACTATTATATTTGTTTTACACACAGGTTTGCAAAATGGAAATCTTAATAAGTTTGACAAAAGTAAACTTTTGTGAGTTACCGCAAACCACAGAAGCAGGGTTAAGGGAATTGCTTGTCTTTTGAGGCTTTGTTGGAGAATTTGGCCAGACAATAAATCAGCCAAAATGGTTCAAACAAAATACCCAAAGGCTAACTCTCACATCCTAGGCTAGCTCTGTATGTACAACATTTGGAAGTTATCAACAATATATCTGAAATACATTCTGAATGCATGCGCGCATATATATATATATATGCAGTTTTCCAACAAATCTGTTTTCAGCGTTTCTCATGGTTTAAAAAATCAGCAGTATCCAAGTTCTGCCTGCCTTATTAGATTAGACTGCAGTAATTCACTTTACGTGGAGATGCCTTTGAAAAGTGTCTGTTCTGGTTATTTGATAAATTCTCAGCATTGATATAATGCTTTTGAGTCTCTAAGTTATTCACAGTCATTTTTGCTCCGCTCTGTCCTGAAATCTGATATGATGAAAGGCAGTATAAAAATTGTCATTGCTTTCTAAATTTATTCTGGGATGCTAGAGTCTGAGCTTTCATAATGGCACAGATTCCTTCCTAAGCTGATAAGCATCACATCTTAAGCATGGATTTGTAAAAAACGAAAAGGATAAGCAGCTGCCTTTTCTGAAAAGACAACTCTTTCTTTTTTACCTTCTGCTGCCTGCTGGAAAGCCATGGGATGTAAGACTTGATTTTAAGAAGCACACAGCTTTCTCCTAATAAGTACCATTAGGTTCATGTCACTATGAGACTCCACTCTCTTTAAGTGAAGGAACATTTAACGGAAGAGGATGTAACAGCTTCTTGGGACTAATCTTTTACTGCAGTGCTGCCAACAAGTGCTAATCCTTTGCCAAGGGACTTCCATAATACTTAGCAAATGTTCGTGATCAGGACCACCCAGCAACTTTATAAGACTAAAGAAATTTGCATTTTTGGGCTTTTATTTCTCGTTATGCCCTGAGAGCAAAGCGCCCTTTAGTATGTGTTTACATATCAGTATCTTGCTTCATGTTTGTTGGGTCCACTTGAGGTGGGGTGTGTGTGTGTGTTCATCATCATCTTCTAAAAGACCTGATTTTAAAGATGGTCCCTGGAATGGGAAGCCATCTGCCTTTCTTTAGCTTTTTAAAAAACATTTATATCTTGCTTTTTCATCAACAAGGCAGCTAAAGATATTAAAATGAGATGCAATAGGTAGGAACAGCAAAAATAAGTAGGAGAGGTGCTGTTACAAATGGTAGTATTATTATTTTTTTGCTTCAAAACTACACAACTGTTGCGTGTCACAGGAAGGTTGACCACAATGGAGCAGGTCAGACGTCATCCAAGAGGGAGTTTCAGAGCTTGGTGTTACTGTCACAAAGGCCCAGACCTCACTAGACTGTTATGAGCTGGAGGGAGACTTGTAGGTTGTATGCTAAAAGGTAAAGGTAAAGGTACCCCTGCCCGTACGGGCCAGTCTTGACAGACTCTGGGGTTGTGCGCCCATCTCACTTAAGAGACCAGGGGCCAGCGCTGTCCGGAGACACTTCCGGGTCACGTGGCCAGCGTGACATCGCTGCTCTGGCGAGCCAGAGCCGCACACGGAAACGCCGTTTACCTTCCCGTTGGTAAGCGGTCCCTATTTATCTACTTGCACCCGGAGGTGCTTTCGAACTGCTAGGTTGGCAGGCGCTGGGACCGAGCAGCGGGAGCGCACCCCACCGCAGGGATTCGAACCGCCTAAGACCCTTTAAATTCCAGACTAGCTTCCCGGTGAGGCGATAGCCTGGGCAATGGGCATTTAATGGAACAAAGGAAATGGCTCGGTGCCAGAGGGCAAATGGGTGCACCCCCTCCCTCAACTAGCTGGTAGTTAGAAAGACAAAGGTGAAAATTATGAAGGACTACACACATGAAATGGATTTTATATTTATAAGATATAACAGAGAGGTGCTGCTTGTGTGGAAGAAAATATGGCTTGCTGTTAGATTGGACAACAAGTAGTAATGGATGAAATGGAAATTTAAGAACAGAAGATGTGGCAATAGGTGGATGAGATGGACATATGTTTGCAACAGAAGCAGGCAACTTGATTTTAAGAAACTATTAAATTTAAGTAATTTGACAGACAAAGGTGAGAAATGAGAGTTGAATAATGTGCGCTAGAAGCTGGAAGCAAAGCAGCAGGCTGGGAAGCCAGAGAAACAGAATGATGCCTGGTTTCTGCTTGAATCCAGTGTCGCAAGCTATGGGAGAAGCAAGACCCTGGGTTGGGGTGTTAATGCTGTGAACAGTGTATATATGTGTAAATAAACCTTTTATCATAATTACACCACGGTCTTCGCTGTGCCTCATTCCAAAGAAAACACAAACCCTGGGTAAATGCCCAGAACCCCTGAAATTTCACACAGCTCAGAGACTGGGCTGGCATGAAACAATAGACACTGGAGGAAGCCAGAGTGGGGCATCTGAGGTAGATCTTAAGCAACAAATAGTAGGTACATGTGGAAGAAAGCAATCCTATGTTTCCTCAGATTTAAGGCCACAGGATGGTGGCGAGTTCCCTTTCCCTCATCATACATTCATTCTCTCATACATAATCACATGTACAAACATGTACACCAATGATCCATCACCATCTCTCTCTCTCTCTCTCTCTCTCTCTCTCTCTCTCTCTCACACACACACACACACACACACCCTGACCCATAGCCTCCCTTTCCAGCACTGGGGTTGTTAAGAAGCCCAGCAGCTGCATGTCTAGTTGTTTATTTCCACCAAAGGCTTTGAAGATGCTCAAACTCAGGACAAAAGGGAGAAAAGTGCTAAGAGGAAGGCATGCTTGACAAACCCTCATCATGATCAACTCCCACTCAGAAACATATGTCCATATTGTGGAAGGACATATGGATCCAGAATTGGCCTTCACAGTCACTTACAGACTCACTGTTAAAACCGTGTTTATGGAAGACAATCTTACTTGGCTATGAGTGATTGCCAAAGAATTTCCTCTTCATAGTGGCACCCCTGTTCTGGAACTAGGCTGTTTCTCATGCTACCCATAGGGGACAGGTCAAAACTTGCTCATTCCTTTAGGTCTTTGGAACCTAATGGCTCAGTTTACATGTCAACAATAAGCCAAACCATGCAGGCGAGTGGAGGGGCTGAGGCTGCTTTGCCCCTCCTCTGTTCTTCCCACTGCTGCACTGTTGTGAGCTAAGCCATGGTTTGGTTTAGCATGTTGCCTGAACCTGGGCTCATGGTTTTGTCTCTTCTAGACAAATCTCCTCCTCAACACGCCACCTCTAAATCTGTTCTGGGTTTTCCCACCCCCACAACTATCCAGAACAGATGTGGGAGCAAACAAAGAGAGAACGACCCATTGCACAAGCAAACTTTGTTCCATGTGCACAACAACTTAGTTGAATCCTGCCTCCAAATTTTGCCATGACTGCTAAATCTGCAGCAGTAACAGGACATCACATCCCTAAATAATGAAGATGGTGACATTCAGCTTTCCTAGAGACAGACAGACAGACAGACATACTCATGCATCATAAAACAAAACTTGGGTTTGTGTGCTCTGAATGTACAGCTTTCAGATGACTACAGCTCCAGTGTTATAATGACCTTCTTGGAAGTGAACCTCAATGAACTGAATGGGACTTAGGTTTCCGAGTAGATCCGTATAGGAGTGCACTATAAAATCATTTTTAAATTTTGAATTGTAATTATGTTTCCTCTCTAGTTGTTGGCTTGTAAACATACTTTACCTGTTATCTGAAATTCCTCATACAGGGCCCAAAACATCAGGGTAATGAGTACGTGCTGTTCAATTAGAAAGTTTTACGATGCACATCTTTCTTCTCAATCTCTCCCACATCTATTATAAAACTTTGGGATAGCTGGTTTATAGCCATAGGCCCTTGAACCTTGAGAACACAACACACTATAAATGTGTTAATGTCTTCTTGAAAGCTTTTTTACATAGCTTGAGTCTACCACCATAATTTGGCTTCGGTGACCAAAATACTAATTGCTGCCTCAATGCACAAGTTTGCATTTTTCACAGGGTCAAGAAGCTCTGTCAAGACACACTGCAAATATCAAAGGCAAACCATCTAGAGAGTGCCCCAAAGGAATTGCTGCCTACATGGCTCAAGACTGAAAACCAAGTTAATCTTAGATACCACCTGAATCCAGTCCTGCATTTTATACTACCGAGGTCATTGTGGAGCCTGCAGGGCCAAAGTGTGCTTACAGAGGAAGATCACCGGATGAGGCAGGTGCTTAATCCTCTTTCGTACATACATGCATCCATTTAGTTGTATGCTACCTTTCCATGGTTAAAACAGCATGAAAAAAGCACAAATACAAATATAACAAAAGTAACCACAAACATAGATAAAACACATCAGAAAGCATGCAACCAAACTGCAACCATTTCTACATAATTCATAAGTTTATATACATAGGCAACACCCTCCCTCCCAAACAATAGCCCAACCCAACAGTCTATTCAACAGCCTCAGCTTTTGCAACTGGAGTCAGACAGGGGTCACCCCTCCCAGGCCAAGTGGAAAAAGGCTTGCAAGGCAGGGAGCAGGTCTTCCAGGAAGTACAACCAAGATGTGCAAACACCACTTCTCACATGCAAATGACTCTCCAAGGATATTTTCCCCACAGCCAGGTTCACTTCTGATTTCGGAGTCTGACTGGGGCGGGGGGAGAAAGCATTTCCGAGCCTGGTGGGAGCATATATAGGGCTGGATCAGCAGAAAGGGTAAAGAGTTAAACATCTTCTCCATGAGGGTGACCATGTTTGAAGTCACATTTACACCATATATTAAAAGTGCCGTAACCCCCCTTAAGTAGTCATGGCTCCCTCCACCAAAGAATCCTGGGGCCTATCATTTGTCAAAAGACCTGAGAGTTATTCCCAGTCCCCCCCCCCCCCGCTACAATTCCCAGAGCTTTCTGGGAAGGTTTTTATTGTTAAACCGCTTTGGGAATTGTAGCTTGGGGGGACTGGGAGTCTCCTACAAACTCCCAGCTCCCTTAACAAACTGTAGGCCTCAGGATTCTTGGGGGGTTTATGACTGTTTAAAGTGGTATCACTGCACTTTTAATGTATGGCGTGAATGTGGCCCAAGTCCAGTTTAAAGACAAAGGTCCATGATAAGTGGGGAGAGCAGAGGCCTAGAAGTTGCCCGTCCACTGGGTCTTTCTTGGTGTTGTGTAAATGACCACTGTTCATCGTTTCCATCCATTTTTCCTCAGCCCCTAGATATTTTTTTACAAGACATACATGCCTCTGGGGTGGCTGGGCCCACAGAAAAGAGCACTTTACGAAGCTCAACCATTCCAAGGTCCTTCGAGGAATGCTTAGGAATTGTTAGGAAGTTCTTTGGATTGCGGCCCTTGATTCTTAATAATAATAATAATAATAATAATAATAATAATAATTTCATGCTAGTTCTTCTAGATGTCTTCAGAGAGGGGGGAGTGGAAGAGAACTCTGCATTTTTTTGGTTAACTTGTTTCCTTAATAAACATGCTGATGTGGGACACAGATGAAGCTTCTTCTCTCTCTCTCTTTTTATAACACAACCCATTGTTTACTTTTTAAGAGAGTTTTTTTTTAACAAGGACAGCTGTTCCAAGTACAATCTATCCCATAATTTGGCTAACTAGTGGAAGTTCTGAAGGCTCTGCCAAAACTCAAAACTTAATTGCTAGAGCGGCCCCCCTGCCCCGTGCACTTAAACGAACAAGTGATTAAAGCCAATGCATCTGGACCCAAATCTCAGTCCTTTGGCACAAGACGTAAACTCTGTAACTATTTCACCATTAATTGACTTCAGCTAGAGACAGGACTTGTTTGTACAGTTGCTAATCCTTGCTGTTTTAACACTCTCTCCGACAATTTTAAGTATTTCTTCAGCTTTGCAGTACTACGGTTTGCAGTAGTTATCAGGCGACAGTCAGCCTTGAAATATAGCTTCTCAACTAACAGTCACCATGAGTAGTATCTTATTAACAGATGGCTGATGAAAGATGACATCTTAAGGCAGACTTTACCAAGGCAAAAGAAATGTGAATAACTGACGACTCACAGAGTGCATCTATCCACAAGTTGTACCTTTCCTCTTGCAAATCCAAACAATGCTCAGCTAAGGTGCAGAATTCAAAATTCATTTGTAGAAGCTCTAAAGATATATCAGGGGTAACATAAGCATGCAAGTGCATTCAGAATTACTCCAAGTATAGTTGAAACCTGATCATCTCCCCAAATGAGAAAATAGAAAGATGTAAACATGTCAAATCAGACGATTGGTCCATCTAGCTCAGCGTTGTCTATTATACCTGATTGACAACAGCTTTCCAGGGTTTCAGACAACCTTACCTGAAGGCACTGAGGGATTGATCTGGGACCTTCTGCATGCAAAAGCATGGGGCCTACTGCCAAGGCCCTCCCACAGAAGGCAAGGGTATGTTGCTAGTACCTGTATTGCGTTTGCATTGTAAATTATTTCACAACGAATAAATGGTATTGGGGAAAGGAGGTGGCAGTTGGCAGTTGGAAGCTGGTTGGTTATTCTGTTAGTTGATCCTTTGACCAAGAACGTGGGAGTGTGGTGACTTTGATCAGACACTGACTAAAGGTGCTTGTGAGGATGGGCAAGTTATGGATTAACAACTTATGCACTGCTATGAAGGAGTTTTGAAAACAAAAGGACTAAACCCTCTCTTGGGCTCAAGGGAGAGAAATGTATTGCATTCATTAATACATATAAGAATAATACTTGTCAGGCTGGCACAGCTGAACAAGTAAAGTTTTATCTTCAAATCTTGTGTAAGGCATCTGTTGTTGTTTAGTCATTTAGTTTTGACCATCTCTTTGTGACCCCATGGACCAGAGCACTCCAACCTCCTTCAACCTGGTGCACTCCAGATATTTAAGTTACAACTCCCTATTGGCTCTGCTGGCTGGTATTGATGAGCGCTTCTAAGGGTACTGGGATGGGGATGGCTAAACTATACTTACCTCCAACATAGGTCAGGAATGCAAAGTTCCGTCTCACGATCCCAGTATCCTTTGAGCATCTGCCTTGAGAACTTCATCCTTTGTGACTACCAATCGTAAATGGATTTTGGCTGCTCCCTACCTTCCTTCTTTATTTACTTTTTCATTCAGGCTTCATTTTGCCCAAATGTGGCTTGAAACACAGCCTGGGGGGGATGAGAACAACAACCTCCGTACATTTTATGCTGCTAATGTGAACATACCCTAACTCTCACCTCTGTCAGTGTAAGTGGTCTTACGCAACTCACAACCTTTCAGCCTTAACCCCATCTCCTGTAGAGGAGTATTGACACCGTCCTGCTGTATAGGCTTGTTGAAATCAGAGGTGAGGCACCTGGGACCATCCAGATGTTGTGGGAGGTCAATTCCCATCATCCTTCACTGCTGGCTATGCTGGCTGGGACTGATGGGAACTAAGAGTCCAACATCTGGAGAACAGCAGGTTCTCTGTCTTTGTCACAAGGATTATTGATGCAATCTCTGTGAAGCTCTTTGGGCATTCTTAAGCTACATAACTGCTGCTGCATCACCGTTACCTTTTGTTATCCCCCTTTAATATATTTTTTAAAGATAATGGTGGTCCTTAACAGCACAATCCTATGCATATCTATTCAGAACTAAAAGCTCGTTGAGCTTAATAAGGCTTACTCGCAGGTAGGTGAGTATACAGTCCTATGACTCCCGTTCTTCAAACTCAACAGAACAAGCTTCTTCAGCATTTCATTATGAATACCGCATTCCATAGTACATGCCTCCCTGTAACTCTGGAGACATAAAATAAACCTGCACTGCAGCTTCCATTTAAAACAAATCTCTTGTGTTGGAAATGGAATTAAGTGACTAGGAATCTAATTCTGCAAATTTTGCTACCTTCCTGTACTGATCACCTTTCTTCCTATAGTGTTTCCCTTGCAAAATTCCAATCTCCTCTGGAAACAAGAAAGCAAACAATAATGACACTTGAATAGAATTTTTTGGTCAGTTAATTTTCAATTTGAAGTAATGCATAGTTGAATTTGTTTGCACTGTAAACGTTTGACTAGTAAAAAGAGCTTTGTTTTGCATACCCACTTCCCTTCCACAGCCAAAAATCACAGTAGGCTTCACAAAGAGAACTCTTTAAGTCTTGAGTGGGATACACACTCGGCAGTGGGTTTCAACTGTACGTGCCACTGTAAATTGAACTGTGAATTTTAATCCCACTCTCAAGTTAGCCTTTCTGCCCTGCTGGTATATTACACTCCACATACTCTGCTGACCACGATGCGTTCCCTGTCATGGGGATCTTGAAAGTGCTTAAACAAATGAAATTGTAGGAATCAGTTTCGTATTTCCTGTCTGCATTCCAAAGCAGAAAAGAACGGGGCCGGGGTTGAGTTCCTACAAACATATGGAGCTGTCGTCTTCTAGGTCAAATCATTGGGTATACCTGATCCAGTAGACCAGGATCAGACAGAGGTTTGCCAGGGTCTCAGGGCTCATTCACACTTCCACTTGTTCCATACCTAGAAAGTGCTCGTCCACACATAGATATACCCAAATCTTATACAGTACTATAACAAAGAAAATTCTTAATAGAATCCACCAGACATAGCTGAGGTGTGCATGAGAACAGAGTGCAACACATCTTCAGAGATCACACAGGTATTATCCAATAGGTCCTGTAGATTCATGTAACACTCACCTATTGCACCGATGGTGGTTATACTGTTAGGTGCTCATTTCCATTTCCCCCTAGCTGCTACATAAAACACTATCACACCAGTTTGACCAACAAACATGGCAAGGCAGAAAACATTGGCAGCGACAGGTCTACAATATCGCTTCCATATTTGTACCTTTGTTGTTGTTGTTTAGTCATTTAGTCGTGTCCGACTCTTCGTGACCCCATGGACCAGAGCATGCCAGGCACTTCTGCCTTCCACTGCCTCCCGCAGTTTGGTCAAGCTCATGCTGGTAGCTTCGAGAACACTATCCAACCATCTCGTCCTCTGTCGTCCCCTTCTCCTTGTGCCCTCCATCTTTCCCAACATCAGGGTCTTTTCCAGGGAGTCTTCTCTTCTCATGAGGTAGCCAAAGTACTGGAGCCTCAGCTTCAAGATCTGTCCTTCCAGTGAGCACTCAGGGCTGATTTCCTTCAAAATGGAGAGGTTTGATCTTCTTGCAGTCCATGGGACACTCAAGAGTCTCCTTCAGCACCATAATTCAAAAGCATCAATTCTTTGGCGATCAGCCTTCTTTATGGTCCAGCTTTCACTTCCATACCTCACTACTGGGAAAACCATAGCTTTTACTATAAGGACCTTTGTTGGCAAGGTGATGTCTCTACTTTGTACCTAGATGTGGCCAATAAGAGGACTGAAAGATGCATGCTTGAATGAACTTTGCTTTTCCCATCAAAATACCCACAGACAGCCAACAGGAAAGTACCAGGAGCCCAATGGCAAGTATTTTTCAAGGGCAAACATGAGATTTATACATACATTTAAATACACATGAGAGTGCTTTACAGCTGATGCAATAGACACAGACGCTTGTTTACCAATTGAATGCATTCTTGGTGGAGAACGTCTTCTGATGTCACTTCTGAAAATGTTCTAAATGCGACAGACTTTTCTTGTCAATGCCTGCACTAGATACTACAGGCACCATTTTCGTAAGCAAACACTTGTAACCAAGAAGGAGAATAAGACAACTGGAATGAAGGGGAGATGGGATTGCAGTCCATACAAGGGAGCAGTAAAAAGTTATGTTTAAACATCTGCTGCTAACTACATAACAACAGATGGCACAAGAGACAGGCAACAGGATCCAAGTTGTCTGTCCAAAGCCTTGTTTTAACTTAGACAAACTTTGACCTCCTTGCTTGATGATCTCCCCATTCACATCTTTGCTACAGTACTTAAAAGTCACATCTTTTAACAATGGGGATTCTGTACAAAGGCCAAATCTAAAGTTAGGTCACATTTGCTTCTGGCAGAAAAATTATCTGAGCTCTGGAAATACCAATGCATCTTTAAAGAACTGGAGGATTCTTGCTCCTCTTAAAGTGTTTGTTTCTTTCCTCTTGTGACACTGAGAAATATAACTCCTGCCACGGGGTGGGATGACGGCATCCATCATTTTGAAGACCTGCAGTTGCCTCCATTCATACTGAGCAAGCCTATATTCCATTTTCTCATAGGGCATCATGGAAAATTAAAGGAAGCACGGGAACATGAGCTAGAACTAGACTGAATATAGAACACTATTTGTTTACCTCAAGGCAACGGAAAACAATTAGTCTCCCAAGCCAGGTAACCAAACAAACAAGTGAGCATGCAATGTACCTAGACCAGACTTGGAACTCCAAATTCAATTATCGGAATAGCAGGCTTCAGAAAGAGGAATGCTAATAGTGCCCATAGGTAAAGCTTATTTTAATGAAGATAAATAGCATTGCGAACCGGTGGTTCCCTCTTCCCAAGCAAAGCCTTTAACTCACACAAGTTGTGCCATCAGTTCAATCACTCTTGAGTCACCATCAAAGTTAGAATCATAGAATTGTAGAGTTGGAAGGGTTGGAATGCAGTCCAATTCCCTGCAATACAGGAATGTTTTTTGCCCATGGTGGTGCTCAAACCCACAACCCTGAGATTAAGAGTCTCATGCTGTACTGACTGAGCTATCCTCCAAAGGGCAGGGCTTTCCTTGGTTAAACCAGGATGCTTAGATGGGGACTGTGGATTTTGCCTCCTAGGATGGGTCATAAGGAAAGGGTTAAAATGGGTGTGATGTGATTGGCCAGCGAGAATGCAGGGGGGGGGGGTAAAAGTTAGAGTGGGAGGTTTTGAAAGTCAGTTGAGGTTTGGGAGTTGAAGGAGGAAGAGGGAGGTTTAGGTGTGGGTTGGTAGAGTTGTATTGTGAGAGAGTGAGAGGAATTGTTAGGTGGAGTCAGATAGATAGTTGGGAATAATCAGTTTGGAGTTGTTAGGAACTAAGAAAAAGAAACTGACAAGAGAAAAATTAACTGAAACCATAAGCTTGTTCCTGCATTTAAAAATAAACTTGATTATTTGTTTATGTTAACAACTGTCTGGACTCCATGTGTCCCCGTGAGATACGGGGTGGTGGCAGCGGAAAAAGCTATCGTGGCACAGGGTCAATAGACCCTCAAACATCCGGGGGCCCTGTGTGTGATCACCACAGGGACCTTTAGTAACTTGGTTGAGGTAGCAAAGGGTGAATGGAGAGGCAAAGGATATGAAGAGAAGTTGTATACTCATTGAGCTGGAGGTCTAGAATACTCCAGCATTTTCAATGACGAAGCTACGAAGAGCCCTGCTCTATCAACACGAAGTCCCATCAAGACATCATGCCTTCAACAGCAGCCAAACCAAAGCTAGATATGAAGGCAAACAGCATCCCTCTGTTGTTCTCTCCCTTCCAAGAGTGGCACCTGCACTCAAAGACATACTATATCTGAACTTGGAGGCTCCACATTGCTAACTCCATTCATTTGTCTGCTCCTCTTATGCTCTGATTTAAGATGGTGGCCATTGTGGTCATGAATTCCCTTATTTAGGAGTGTTCAAGAGGATATACTTTAGGTTTTTGGATTTAATTTAGTTTCAGTGGGAATAACTGCAACTGTTCCAGTGCTGGCTTTCTGCTGGAAGCTCCAGAGAATGGCTGCTTACCTTTTTGTGGATCTCCTTGGTTACAGAAATCTGTGGCAGGCAGCAGGTGGACATAGCACAGAGAGATGTTCTTCGCTGGCAGGCAGAAGGATACCGAAGGCAGTCATCCCATGGTCTAAAATAAGTAGTGGATAATGGGGCCTGCCTACCTGCCAGTGAACAAGGGAGGGAGGGAGGAAGGAAGATTTCTCATGAGAATCAGCTGGCTAAAACATGTGACCAATGTCTCACTTTTCTTAAGGTGGTTAACATCAGTATGAGGTCACAATGACTAGTTGCGTGGCAAGTTCCCGCCTCCCCCCAATGAAATAAAGACACAGGACAACAGAATTCAGGTTAATGGGTCAAATTAGGCCACAACTTTATTGATTACAGGAATTGAGCGGTATTGGCTTAGGCATTGGTCCTAACAACTAACCGGCTTGAAGGCCGGTAAGGGTTAACCACCAGTGGGAGGAGTCCTGCTGAGGCACGTCAGCTAGGATCTCCCCCCCCGGCGTCACCGCGTGGGGGCGTGCCGTGGGCCCACACCTCCTTAGGCTTTGGACAAGGCCACGCCCCCCAGAATCCTTTAGCGGACTACCCTTTGTTTGGGGGAAGGTGATGGCGCTCCTTCCCCCCCTTCATCTGCATAACAATAAAACAGTACCCCCACCAATGCCTAACCGCCACTCAAGCCTGATTAACATCAGTATGAGATCACAATGACTAGTAACATCAGCATGAGGCCACATTGTCCACTTTCTCCTTCCTTTACTGAAGCAGAAGATATGCAGGCACAATCTTTCTCTCTCTCTCTTTCATGGTGGCAGAAAGAAACAGGAACTATCACCTACAACCACCCAAGAGCAATCACCAGTTAGATAAGTAAGTGTATGAGTGAGTAAGGAGGGAAGAATATTTCTGAACGTGCTCTGTTGCAACCAAATGAACACTGGATTAGATTATTAGAGGTGAAAGCCACCAGCATGCAAAGTCCTACTCTAGGAGTTTTGCTGCATGTGCTATAAATAAATAAATAAATAAATAGTAGTAGTGGTAGCAGTAGTAATAATAATTATTATTATTATTATTTATACCCCACCCATCTGGCTGGGTTTCCTCAGCCAGTCTGGGCGGCTTCCAGCAAAATATTAAAATACAATAATTAATCAAATATTAAAAGCTTCCCTAAACAGGGCTGCCTTCAGATGTCTTTTAAAAGTCAGATAATTGTTTATTTCTTTGACATCTGGTGGGAGGGCGTTCCACAGGGTGGGCGCCACCACGAGAAGGCCCTCTGCCTGGTTCCCTGTAACTTTGCTTCTCGCAATGAGGGAACCACCAGAAGGCCCTCTGAGCTAGACCTCAGTGTCCGGGCAGAACGATGGGGATGGAGACGCTCCTTCAGGTATACTGGGCTGAGGCCATTTAGGGCTTTAAAGGTCAGCACCAACACTTTGAATTGTGCCCGTAAACGTACTGAGAGCCAATTTTAGGTCTTTCAGGACTGGTGTTATGTGGTCTCAGCAGCCACACCCAGTCACCAGTCTAGCTGCCACATTCTGGATTAGTTGTAGTTTCCAGGTCACCTTCAAAGGTAGCCCCACGTAGAGCGCATTGCAGTAGTCTAAGCGGGAGATAACCAGAGCATGCACCACTCTGGCAAGATAGTCCACAGGCAGGTAAGGTCTCAGCCTGCATACCAGATGGAGCTGCGCTAGCTCTTGCAGAACCACCTGAATGCCTTAGGATGTAGTTTTACTTTTCCAATCCAATGCTATAGCACAAGGTATAAAACAACCCCTCAGAAGATGACTTCTGCATGCAGAAGAATACCTTTTGATCCAACCCACGAAATGGTTTTTGAAGAGCTGCACGGGGATGTATAACAAAGTTTTTGTTTGTGGAGAATGGAAAGACTGGGCTCCAGTCAGAAAGGGGGCTGCTTGATTCATTTTCCATAATGGCCAACTGGATGTAAATGCTCAATCTCAGCCAAATATTAATCTCAATTTATTGCACTTGGGTAGCCTGTCTGTGTGATGGAAATGGCAAACCCAAAGGAGAAAACAACTTAAAGAAAAAGAGAAAACTCATCTGTGCTTTCAAACAGAGCAAATGGTGACATTACACAAAGTACATTTGTTTACCAGTGGTGGTCAGGGATTGAGGAGCTATCTTCATTTATTTGTTAATAATCCACTCAATGGGCCTCTAATGGCCTGTACAGCCTATGTCTGGAAACTTAGTTTGACCAGACTAGAACTCTCAGCTGAATTAGGCCAAATAATGTAGGAAAATTATTGGGGAAGCCAAAAATAATACAAAAGAACATTACTCAAGACAAACACAGAAGTTTTCTTGAACAAGAGTTCTTCCCATAATAGAACTTTACATATTATTAGTGGACCTCCACTATTCAGTATCACTTAGTAACAGAGCAAATTAAAGGACATCTCCATTATTTATTGTTTGGGGTTAATTGTGAGATAGATAAAATATATCACACATACAAAAGTATGGTCTTAAAGAATACATTATAATAAAGTAGCAATTGCATATTATATTTAAATATGACACACACTTATCTGTGAGAGCTTCATTGGAAAATGTTTTCCCCCTTTTATGAATAAACTGAGTGAGCTGTGAAATCAGTGGTGATTTCAAATATATCCCCTTCATCAAAGATTAGAGGTCTCGGGGGGAAGTTCAATAATCCTTTCAAAGAACTGCAGGACAGTGTTGAAGATGTGAAAAACGACCACTCATGGCAATGTCATAAAACAAACCTGCACCAGCCGATAACATATTTATCCTCAAAATCACATTTGAGGGTTGCTTTACTTCTGGTAAACTTAATGGATATAGAACTTCTATGACACTGGGGAATAAAACACTTGGGCCATAGTAGAAATATTCCAGATATTGTCCAGCATACAAAGAGCTGTAAGTGTGTCCTTTGGGTCAGGCATACGACATGTGAGTTTTTTCTCTTTCTTTTTGATGAGTAGATGCCCAAGCCCAATCACAAGCTGATGCTGTATGTCCTGTGCACTTCAGAAAACAATTTGGCCATACAGTATAATATATGCTTTTAAGATAAAGAAAAATGGGGTTGAAGGTAAATGAAATAGAGTATCTGGAAGAAAGGCATGGCTGATTAGCTTTGAACAACAACAACAACAACAACAACAACAACAACAACAACAACAAACTTTTATTTGTATTCTGCCCTCCCCAGCTGAGACTGGGCTCAGGGCAGCTAACATTAAATAGGAGCATTCCTATTAAAAGGTGAAGATTCACACAAACAGCATGATCATCTTTAAAAGCCCGTTGCACTGGATTCATTACTAAATCCCAGGCAGGAAGTGATTGGCCAGTGTGAAGTGATTGGCCAGTGGGAACCCAAGGGGAGGAGTTAGAGTTAGAGTTGGAGTTGTGTGGAAGTCAGTTGGGAGTTGGAGAAGGAAGAGGGAGGATAAGTCTGTGGGTTGGCCGAGTTGTGTTGTGAGAGAGTGAGAGGAACTGTTAGGAGGAGTCAGATAGATAGTTGGGATAATCAGTCTGAAGTTGTTAGGAACGTATAGGACAGTACAGAAACTAAGATTAAGAAACTGCCAAGAAAAATTAACTGAAACCATAAACTTGTTCATGCCTATAAAATAAACTTAATTATTTGTTAATGTTAACAACTGTCTGGACTCCGTGTGTACCCGAGAGAAACGGGTTGGTGGCAGCGGGGAAGCAATCACAGTGGTGGCACAGGGATCAATAGACCGTCAAACGTCCGGGGACCCTGTCTGATCGCCACACTATGTATATAAATCACAATAGCTTCAAAATGGGAAGCAACACACAAATTGTGGTTTTTTTCCAAAGAAGAGAAAATGCAAGTCTTTGAGGGCTAAACCCAAAGCAAGGAAAAACGTTTCCACATTCCTTTTCCGAAATGTGCAGTTGCACCCACTGACTTCTCTCTGTCACTGACTATTCATGTTATTCCAACAACCCAGTCCTACGCAGGTTCAGTTGTAAGTCTCGTTTTCAATGGGCTTTACTGCCAAATAAGCATTCTTAGGATTGCAGCCTTAGTCAGACAGCACATCCCCAGACGTCTTCTGAGATTCCTCAGTATGAGTCCAGAAAGTCTGATGTTAGTCTTTATGTCACATTACACGAAATCTCATGCTTTCTGTCAGGGGTTGCTTGAGTTTATAGAAAGTACATTTTCTCGTAACAGAAATAGGCTGGTTAATATAAGTGCTTTGATTTATAATCTTGCAACATTCTGTAAAGTGTTCATGAATTAGACATACCGGAAGTCTTATTCCTTGACTTAATCAGAAGTTACTCAAACACACACACAGTTCTAGTTGAGCAATATCTGTCTGTGGGGGGAAAGCAGCTCCTTAATTTGAGAATCTCTTCTTTAATGTTTCGGCTTCATTCATTCAGTAAAAGCCAAGATTTTTAAAGGGTCTTCCTGATGCCATGAGGTCTAGACAACCTTCTCACATCTATGCATAATTCCAGGAAAGCAACAGGATAGGGGGTTTCACTGGCCAAAAGATTTGGTTTAGCCCACCTTAGTCCAAGGTACTTTGTAGGCTCTAACTCCCCCCCCTTTTGACAGATGTGTATGAAGTTTTCAGGTATGGAAGACCCTCCAGAGAAGATAAAGCCTGCCAAATTACAAGCAGATAGGTCCAGGGGCTATTGTGCTGGGTACCTTTAATTCTGATTTTTTTAAAAAAGGATATGCCTATAACTTTTTTACGTCTATAGCAGAATTGGATTAAATTTGCAGGCATTTTCACTTCTTCTAACAACACAAATACTGCCAAATTTCTAGAAGATAGTTGCAGTGGTATCCAAACAGCAGCAGCTATCACAATTCTTGGGGTGGATAGAAAGGAATCACTTGATCTCCTCTAGTATTTTGTAGACAACTGGTCTGAAAATTGCTATCAGGAGAGAGGTATCCTTGGGTGAGAAACCTGGCAAATTGTGGATAAATATGTGTGGAGTCTTTTGTGGTAGAAATTTTAAAGCTGATTGTGGGGGGCGGTGGAGCTAAAAGTTTTCACTTTGCAGGTAAAATAATTATTTCTGATTACAAGCTTGACCTGAAAGTCACAATGCAGTTCTCTTTCCACCCTCTCCCCACTGTGGCATCTGCTTTTTATTCCCCATCTCCTCACCCTAGAATTATTCTTTACATTGGAAGCTCAACGACATTAATTTCCCTTTCAGCATATGTTCGTCTGCAGCATTATTGAAATGTCTGGATAAATGAGGCACTTGAAGACTCCTTGCTTCGATCTGTGCTGCCTCATAATGATCCCACATCACCTATGGCAAACCAAAAATTCTTCTGAGGGACCCTGCATTCATTCCCTCAGGATTCATCCCAATCTGATCTGCACTGTTTACTTCAGAGGTTCTATTCATGCTGCCTCATACAGATCCTTTGTTGTTGTTTAGTCGTTTAGTCGTGTCCGACTCTTCGTGACCCCATGGACCAGAGCACGCCAGGCCCTCCTGTCTTCCACTGCCTCCCGCAGTTTGGTCAAACTCATGCTGGTAGCTTCGAGAACACTGTCCAACCACCTCTTCCTCTGTTGTCCCCTTCTCCTTGTGCCCTCCATCTTTCCCAACATCAGGGTCTTTTCCAGGGAGTCTTCTCTTCACATGAGGTGGCCAAAGTATTGGAGTCTCAGCTTCAGGATCTGTCCCTCCAGTGAGCACTCAGGGCTGATTTCCTTAAGAATACAGATCCTGTTTTGCCCCAAATCCTTCCAAGGCACCGTTTTCTAGCTTTGGGTTCACTTTTTTTTCTGAATCCAATGCACACCCACACAACAGAATATGTGCTGTCCAGCTCCCCAAGTTCCCTTATGGAAAGCTGTTTGTTTAATATCCTGCCTTTCCCAGATCACAACTACAAACTGTTTTGAAGCAGTATGTGGCAATCCATGTTTGCAATGTATACTTTTGGCCATGTCAGTTGCTTCTCCAACACATTCACAGAGGAAAGGGCAGAATAAATATTATGAGCCCAGTCTCAAGTCTCTGATAACCTTCAATACCAGACTAAGATGTTTATTCAGTGTGACCCAGAAAGAAGCATGTACCACGCACACTGAATCATCCACACCACTTCCTGGACTACCTGCACCCATCTTATTTCAATAGCTGCTGCATTCCCACTGGGGTTTTTCAAAGGTTGGCAGCTAAAGCCCTGGAGAGAGCAGGGAGAAAAGCATCCCACGGCCTCATCACTTAATTCCAGTCCCAGCCACTTTCCTTGCTGTGCCTTGAACAACTCTGGTGAAGTTCATGAACTTTTCAAACCAGATTTTGAGAGGCTCAGGATAATGCTATTGGCAAAGCCAATAGCAAGTCAAATAATTCAAGGTTCTGAGGGAAGAGCGGAACTTGTTTGGACCCCCATCTCCAAATAAAAATGCAAATTATGTGCAAGTGACCGGTGGTGTCACAGAGACTTAATCATAAACTGACCTTGCTGGTTGTTAGCACTCAGCTATAAAAACAAGCAAACCTTGAAACGTGTGTCATGTTTCAGTGAAGATCTTCTGATTAAACGTTTCTTCATTGAGTGTGCTTCCTGTGGTCAAAATTCAAAGCAGCCTTTACCACAGTAGGGCAACGTGGTGCAACTCATCCAAGAAGATTGCTCCTTAAACAGGGACATGCTTTGAGTTCATGGGGCCATCGTAGGCTGTAGTCAAGCACTATTTGTCAGATCGAGAATGCTTCACATGTGATATTTCCTGTGCCTCAGGGTAGCCCAGAAATAGCAATAAACCCTAAAAAATGGGTGTGCTAATAAATAAGAGTTAGACAGGCAGCCTGTCTACATGGTAGACTCTCCTTATCTAGACAATGAACTGAAAGCATATGCTGCCAGATCATGTATGCTCTCCCCAAAAATCGTCACATTTACCCCATTCCTTCAAGATTACGGTGTGGATTCATTACAGTGTGGAGTCCAGATCTTACATTATGGTCATTTCAAGAGGGGCTTCTCCAAGCCATCTCTCCCAGCCAGCCTGCAGCCAGATGGATCCGTCTGTCTTCTTCCTTCTTCTTCCCAGAACACTCTGCTTAAAACCTCTCTTTTTCTGTCACCTCACACCCATATATCAAGGCAACCTTCAAAATCCCCTCTGCTCACACCTCAGGGCACGGACGGAGGACAATTCTCTTGCATTGCCAATGGCTCTCAATGGCCCTGTATTGTTTCTTCATGGTGGCCAGGTCATTTTCCATAGGCTAGCCCAGAAATTCCTCTGCAGCTTGTATTTCTCCCTTCTGGGATTTAGGGGGATGGCACTGCCGATCAGAAGGTTGGCAGTTTGAATCCCTGCGACGGGGTGAGCTCCCGTTGCTTGGTCCCAGCTCCTGCCAACCTAGCAGTTTGAAAGCACGTCAAAGTGCAAGTAGATACATAGGTACCGCTCCGGCGGGAAGGTTAATGGCGTTTCCGTGCACTGCTCTGGTTCGCCAGAAGCGGCTTGGTCATGCTGGCCACATGACCCGGAAGCTGTACGCTGGCTCCCTCGGCCAATAAAGTGAGATGAGCGCCACAACCCCAGAGTCAGCCACGACTGGACCTAATGGTCAGGGGTCCCTTTACCTTTTACCCTTCCAAATCTATAACAATATCTTGCTCAAGTTGACATTAGGTGTTCATTCAGAATATTCCGTAATCATATAATTAGCCCGTTCATTGAAACCAGCATGGGAGGTGCTGACATCAAAAGTTAAAAGTGGGCTATATTTTTCTTTTCTATGCATCAATACTTGTAATGTTAAAAGGTTTCTCTCCCTCCCTCCTGCCCCTTGACATGGTGGACAGGCAGCTTCTCAACTCCCAGCTCCTTATCACTTTCAAAGGTGACAAAGTACAGTTGTGTTTCCTTGCACCATGGGTTATTTCAGACAAAAGTGGCTCATTGGGGTGGAAAGAGCGATATCTATAACAAAAGCAACAGAAAGTCTCGACTGTGTGCTGCTCTTGTTGGCTTGTGAAAAATGTCGTTTATTTCTTTAGCAGTTGTAACAGCAGCAGCAGCAGCGCTTCTTACCATTGGAAGCAGCATAAATATGTCAGAGTTTGTGTGCATGTACTGTGGTAGCTGCATCATAATCTATTCAGAGTTTCTGACTTGTTTTCCTGGTTTGTTTCAGCCGTTCCCTCTTTAGGGCCTCTTACCTCTCTAGGGCACTCCTGGAGCAGAACCACAGAGGGCTGGGATTGCAACTCTTCCCTCACAGCCCCAGAGATCATAAATCAGCTGCAAAAAAAGGCAACTTTTACTGAAGTGCATGGACATTGCTTTAAAAACAAGAAAACAAAAAAAAAAACACCCTTCTGTCTCGCCTAGTAAGGAAAAGCTGGTTGGCAGAAGGGGTGGGAGAGAAATAGCTCTTCAAAATATTATGTGTTTTTTAAAAAGAAAGAATAGTTTGTGCCAGGAAGCATGTAAGAGGTAAGACTTCTGTGGGATTAAACTCCAGGGCTGTGGGTCTCACATTTTCTACAGGGTTTCATTCTCCAAGGGCCAAAACTGCATGTTGCAAAGCAACCCCGCCGCTCAAAAATCTTGATCATTCCACCTTAAGGCTATAGAAATATGGGCAACTGTGTGTCTATGGCGGGGGGGGGGGGGGGCTTGCCAAGTAGAATTGGTTTTGGAGGGGAAATTACTGGAATATTTAGACGCTGCCATGGTGGTGGCTTGTGGGAAAGTCACCAGCGGTGGAAAAAACTGATTGGGTGCCTGGGGCGGCGTGTGTGCCCTGAGCCCAGGGGCAGGGCCAGTTGCCAGCAGGGTGGGGTGAGCCGGGGCAGGACACTCCGCGGGGGCTTCCAAGGAGTCTGCCTGCCTCCTACCATTCAGCCGGGGGAGGCAGTGGGTGGACCGTTTGGAGCAGCGCAGAGCCTGCGGGCACGTAAGCCACCGTGTCACTCCCAGGAGATGTTAGAATTCCTGTTCCATGATTGCAGTCATGGGATCTTTGTCTATCACATGACGGTGTATATTTTGACTCTGCAGAGTGGGTGAGTGCTGCCTGGCGTTTTGTCACCCACCTCAGTGGTGACACCCTCCTTCCTCCGCCCCTGGTTGTCACCTGCTCCTCTCTCCAGTAATAAAGGCATCCTGCCAAAGTACTATACCCCAGCAAATCCAGAATGATCAGTCAGATACCCATGGCTGGCCCAATATATTTTGGCACCACAAAATGGTGCCTCTCTCCCTGCCAGGGAAGAAGGGGTGAGTGAAGATCTGCAACAAGTGGTGGAATAAACCATCTACACTGAGATCTGCTGCCTCTGTGGATCCTGCTGCCCGAAGCAGGGTCACCTCGCCTTGCCTTATGAGTGGGCCAGCCCTGGAGACACAGCACATCATAATATTGCCTCACAAGTTCTGGAAGTCTATGTCAAAAATGAGACCCTGGGCCATTTTAACCTACTGTCTTTGACCAAGGAAAATAGGTCACCTTGTTTTTCTTTCCAAACGTGTCCAGAATCAGTGTTTGGGCACCCTTGTCCTCTCTTTGTCATGTTTGTTTTAGCTAAGGTGGCTTTCAAGCTCGTTTTTACATCTTTAGGGTTGTAAAAGGTTATAATCCTCCCCAGTCCTCTGTTAGGAGATTTTGAAAACAAATCCAAAGCACAAATCGATTGCCAGCTGTTAAAGACAATGACAGACGCATAACTGGACAGCCTTTGCCTGTTTAGTAAACTGCAGGTGCTACTCTGGCATTCCTAGAAAGCTGCCGTAACATATCTGTTGAAGTTGTTGCACTCCTTTTCCGGCTGGATCATAAAAGAGCCCTGCTGGACCAGTCCAAAGGCCCTTCCAGGCCAGCATCCTGCTCTCACAATGGCCAACCAGATTCCCATGGGACACCCCCGTGATTCCGAGGACAGCAATTTCCCACCTGATGCTCCCCAGCAACTGGCATTCAGAGGCAAACCGCCTCCTGGATGTGCTGCTAAAAGCTTTTTTCTACCCCGAGCATCCAAAAGGATTACATTGATTTCCTGCCTCAGCTGAGCAGCTGTTTTTGTTATATTGCAAAGTTGTAAATTTGAGTGATGAGTGAAGATAACTGTCCTGCTCTCCGCATGGCACTGGTGTGGTGGTCTCAGCACACTTGGCTCATTTTTATGTGCAGTGTGTTGAACCGAGAAGTGTAAGGGAAAAGAATCAAAAGTGGTTTTGAAAGTAGGATTCTTTCCTCTGCATCATCTTCCTACCTAGAATGTCAGTGCAATGAAAGGTATACAGAGCAAAGGAATGCCAGCCATGTGCAGTTTGATGGTGCACTTTGCTGTCACATTTGAAAAGTAAGGCAAAGGTAAAGGGACCCCTGACCATTAGGTCCAGTCGTGGCCGACTCTGGGGTTGCGACGCTCATCTCGGTTTATTGGCCGAGGGAGCCGGCGTACAGCTTCTGGGTCATGTGGCCAGCATGACTAAGCCGCTTCTGGCGAACCAGAGCAGCGCACGGAAACGCCGTTTACCTTCCTGCTGGAGTGGTACCTATTTATCTACTTGCACTTTGTGCTTTCGAACTGCTAGGTTGGCAGGAGCAGGGACCGAGCAACGGGAGCTCACCCCATCGTAAAGGTAAAAAAGGTAAAGGACCCCCAGATGGTTAAGTCCAGTCAAAGGCGACTATGAGGTTGCAGCGCTCATCTCGCTTTCAGACCGAGGGAGCAGGCATTTGTCCACACACAGCTTTCCGAGTCATGTGGCCAGCATGACTAAACCACTTCTGGTGCAACAGAACACCGTGATGGAAACCTGAGCACACGGAAATGCCATTTACCTTCTCACCACAGCGGTACCTATTCATCTACTTACACTGGTGTGATTTCGAACTGCTAGGTTGGCAGGAGCTGGGACAGAGCAATGGGAGCTAACTCCATTGCACAGACTTGAACTGCCAACCTCATGATCAGCAAGCCCAAGAGGCTCAGTGGTTTAGACCACAGCGCCACTCACATCCCTTTTGAAAAGTAACACCTGATGGACCGCAGGCCCTTTGATGAAATAGCATAACCCAACACAGGTGATAGCTCAGTTGGTTAGAGTGTGGTGATTATAACGCCAAGGTTGCTAGTTTGATCCCCATATGAGACAGATCCATATTCCTGCATTTCAGGGGGCTGGACAAGATGATCTTCAGGGTCCCTTCCAACTCTACAGATCTATGATTTTCAAGGAGTAGTGCTGGGCAGCTTTCAGCATCATCATCTTGAGACAGAGAAAACACTTGTACTCAAGAGTTGGGTGAAGGTAAAATGACTAGGATGGTACGCGGGTGGTGCTGTGGGTTAAACCACAGAGCCTAGGACTTGCCGATCAGAAGGTCGGTGGTTCGAATCCCCGTGACAGGATGAGCTCCCGTTGCTCGGTCCCTGCTCCTGCCAACCTAGCAGTTCGAAAGCATGTCAAAGTGCAAGTAGATAAATAGGTACCGCTCCAGCGGGAAGGTAAAAGGCGTTTCCATGCGCTGCTCTGGTTCACCAGAAGCGGCTTAGTCATGCTGGCCACATGACCCAGAAGCTGTACGCCGTCTCCCTCGGCCAATAAAGTGAGATGAGCGCCACAACCAAAGAGTCAGGTACGACTGGACCTAAATGGTCAGGGGCCCCTTTCCCTTTACCTAAAATGACTGGGATAGCCCCTCTCTCTCTGATGTGTGAATCTTCTGCCTTGTAGGAGTTCCCCTTTGTCTTTGCTAAAGATTTTCCTTAGATACTTGTAAAGAAAGGAAACATTCCAAAGTCTGCAGTTCTCTCTCTCTCAAGGACATTCAACCCCACAGCATTGCTCCTGGAACTCCTCGCTGCTCGGAGATATGGGGAGAACGTAATATCGTGCTCGTCAACACATAATAAAACATTACATCCACATAAAGAGAACCTCCTTTTGAAGCAGGGTTTCCCCGTTGGAGCCCACCAAGTGTCCAAGGTTCAAACCAAGTCCAAAGTGCTAATGATCAGAGTTTTGAAAGGAAAGCGGCAGGGAACGAGGTGAGTGTGTGTTGCTTTCCTGCGCAGGGTCTCGAGACAAGGTTTTCATTCAGCAGCTACTGTTCATGCACGGAAAGATTTGGTAAAGAAACCCCACGGAGTTCAAAACAACGTTGCCTAACGTGAGCGGCCCCCTCCCCGTTTCCAGGCGCTTTTTTTGCCAGAGATAACAAAACAGTAACCCAGCTGATATTTGCAATAGCTGCAAATTTATGAAGGGAGGCCAAGGCGCTACCCCCTCGCACCCCATCGGCAAAATGGCAGCTCCTGGAGTTCCCCTCACAGCCAAGCAGCACTTTCAGAATCCCCTAAGTGCCCTTGCAAAAGCCTTTCCAGAAAGACCCAGCCAGGTTTGTTAATGCATAAAGCAGAGTTGCTGTCTGCCTAACATTTACCTTGGGATTAAAGGAGAGGGGACCTTGGACTTTTACTAAGCTTTAAACTCTGTGATGCCTTGACGTAATAGGAAGAAAAGTTGGCAGCTCTAACCTGGGTTTCTTACTGTGGATGTGAAAGCTTCAAGGCTTCCCTTCCCTGAATCAAAAAACAGACCTTTACATGGCGTTATTGTACAGAAGAGCAAGTGGTCTGTGTCCCTTAATACTGCTTTCTTAACCACCTGGCGCTGTCAGATGGAACCACACTGCACCGGGAAAACACATGAATCACACTTCCTTGAAGCTTGCCTTAAATAATAATTCTTTTTTCTTCTTCTTCTAGTACTCAAGAGACCATAAAACTTCACGTGAAATCACTTCAAGGCACAAAAAGCCACCAGCCCCCCAATTGCAAGAAAGAATAAGGCTTCACAAACCCAGCCGCTGCTTGGCTCTCTCCCGGCGCCAGAGAGGAGCACAGAATAGCTGCTTAGATCAACCCAGACCCAAATACACAGGGCCGACCCAAGACACAGGGCTGCCTGGAGCAAAGGACAACATGGAACCCCCCTTTCCATGTACTGGACTGGTAACAGGATCTTATTTTAACCCTGGCCACAGCATCCTCCTAAGGGTAGCAGGGTAGCTTTGAGAGTGCACAGAAGGCAGCCTGGCACACACAACTCTGTCCTCCAATCGGAAGGAACAGCCATGGTGACTGCCACCGCTGTCCGCTTCTGCATCAACTGCCCGAGGCAGCTGCCTCGCTCTGCCTAATAGTAAGGCCAGCCCTGCCAATGCACCACAGGCAAATGGTCAGGGGCACTAAAGGAAGGAAATAGTTGGTGGTCGCTTTAAAAAGCAAGCCAAGCTGCATAATGCAAAGGTGCTCACTACTAACCAACCTTAGCTGGCTGATCACAATCGCCAATCATAAATATGGCAGTCGGACTGAGCCAACTCAATTCTTTTTTATATATAAATATTTAATTAAGTTTTCACATAATACATCTTTAAAAAAAGATATAATCATATGTTGCCATTCTTATTTTTCTGGGACTTCCCATATCGCTCAGTAATCCGTGATATCTCCACTCTTTGAACTGGGCAAACTCATTCTTTCTGTCTGCTTTCTAGGAACAGCTAAGTTGGTGGAGCACGAGACTCTCAATCCCAGGCTTGTGGGTTCAAGGCCCACCTGGGGCAAAAGATTTCGGCATTGATGACCCTGGTGCCTTTCAAGTCTATGATTCTAACTATACCCCAGTGTTCTTGTCTGTCGTCATGGCAGGAAGGGAAACCAAGTAGATCTCAGCTGCAACACTAGTCAAGAGCTCCAGTCTCCCAAAACCCAATGGGTCTCAGGAACTGGCAGGACACCAAGGAAGGGGGAAAGGATCCCAGCGAGGGGTGTAGCTATGATTGGTACACACTGGGACAACCTGAAGATGGGGAAGGGGAGGTCGGGGATTTAGGAGGTACTCACGGGATATCAGAGGATGTTGCACACCACCAGAACCAGAGGTGTCCCTGTCTCCATGGGCATGGTGGGAGCCAGTGTGGTGTAGTGGTTAAGAGCGGTAGATTCGTAATCTGGGGAACCGGGTTTGCGTCTCCGCTCCTTCACATGCAGCTGCTGGGTGACCTTGGGCCAGTCACACTTCTTTGAAGTCTCTCAGCCTCACTCACCTCACAGAGTGTTTGTTGTGGGGGAGGAAGGGAAAGGAGAATGTTAGCCGCTTTGAGACTCCTTCGGGTAGTGATAAAGCGGGATATCAAATCCAAACTCTTCTTCTCTTCTTCTCTGAAGTGCTGGGATCAGTGGAAAATGCACTCCGGGAGACTGAGGAAGGCAAGGGAAGATAGCCCAGCTCACTAGTGGACCAGGAAGAGATCATGGGGCATGTTAGGTCTGGGAGGAGGCCTGTGGTCACTCAGCTGGTGAAGATCACACATTTGTTAAGTGGAGAGACACAGCTGCTCAGATGGAACAAGCTCAGGTGCATCAATCAAGATTGGGATGGATAAAAGGGAAGCAAGGCAGAGACTCTGTCTGCTTAACCTTAGCTCAGTTGGTGAGAGTGCAAGTGAAAACGCCAAGGTTGCAAGTTCAAACCCCAGCAGTAATACCTCAAAACATGCAGCAAAGAAAAGCATGGGAATATAGTATGTAAAACCTTTAAAATGTGCCCTTCCAGTGAGTCCCAAAATGTCCCCTTTTAAAAGCTCTTTCCAAGCTATCCCACTCCCCTAGCGTATTGATAGACCCACACAAATGGTTTCCTTACAAAACTCTTTCCTACACAGCAGTCAGAAAAGATGCACAGGCAGTCAAAACATTGGTTAGTTACGAAATATAAGTGCTTTTAAACTATTGGTAGGGAAAAAACACTTTTTTCAGACTCCTTTCTGGTCTGAAACAAAAAGAGGTTGGTTAAAGCATGTGCTCAGAGCTCCTTGCATACTGAATTCCACATGGAGAGAAAGAGACCTAACAAAGGCTCGGTGACCCATTTCCTCTCAAGGTGGGAAGTGATGTCACAGGCTAAGCCTGGCAGGACAGCTTTCTCTATGGTTTAACCCCTTCCCACACTAATTAGACATGCTAGGGTTATATGAGGCTGGAACCCTACATGTACTTGGGGGAGGGGTCACAAAGAGCCACAAAAAATGTGTGGATGTCTTGTTTTTAATTACAGTTTGGGCAACAAATGCAACATGTAGAACATTCAAGCTCTGAGTTGGAGACATTCTCAACGGACGTATAGCCATCATACAGCGTAACCAGATTACGCCAACCCAGGAAGTGCCCACAGTTCAACTAGCTTTCTAAGAGTACTCTAGGAAGCCAACTTTTGCATGATGCCCTATGATGAAGAGAGTGTTTACAAATGGGCTTCCATGTTGCCTGACGCCAGAGTTCCACATGAAAAGGAGCTCTATTAAGAGAGCAGGACCCTTAGGATGAGGTTGAGAGTACAATCATGACTTCAGAAGCCAGCTTTCCCCGTGCTCCCAGTATTTGATTTCAGGCTGAAAGCCATTCGACGAAGCCAAAACAAGCACAGCCAGTCCTGCCTCCTTCCCCAAAAGTTTGCTTCATCTTGGAGTCTCTTGCATTTCCAACAGGACCAGGAAAAAAAAGCCACACTGCTTCATTTATCAAAAAGGAATTACTCAAGCCCCAGTTTATTAATGTTCAGTAGTTCTCAGTTAGACAGACAAGTTGCACACATAAGCGGCATTTTTTTTTTTTAAAGCCCTTCTGGTGTTATGGA
This sequence comes from Podarcis cretensis, assembly GCF_951804945.1. Taxonomy (NCBI): domain Eukaryota; kingdom Metazoa; phylum Chordata; class Lepidosauria; order Squamata; family Lacertidae; genus Podarcis; species Podarcis cretensis. The sequence goes on along the minus strand of NC_137172.1, from coordinate 114,012,230 downwards.
AATGGTAACATTAAATAGTACTTTGCAACAGAGTTTTTCTGTTTAGGTTGGCTTCGGGAGTCAAAAAAAAGAAAAGAGCTCAGTGCTAAGGGGTAAGGTGAAGGTCAACAAAAGCCTGATGGGGCTGGGATGTTCATCGTGCAGAGGACAGGAAACCCTTTGACTAAAGACTCCTCGTGGCCTGTGTCCCCCATATCACAAATATTCTGGAAAAGTGTATTCAGCAGAAAGATGGATTTCAGCTAGCTCAAGGAGCTGCTGTCTGTTGGCAAGAGCCACCTCCATTCACCCAAGTACTGCAATTAGGTACCTCAACCAGATGTGGCAAACCAGTGGTCTCTGGGGTACATCAGACCCACCAAACAATTGGCAGTGGCAGTGTTAGGAACTCAGATATATAAGCCAGGCATCATCATCATCATCATCATCATCATCATTTATTATTTATACCCCGCCCATCTGGCTGAGTTTCCCCAGCCACTCTGGGCGGCTCCCAATCAAGTGTTAAAAACAGTACAGCGTTACATATTAAAAACTTCCCTGAACAGGGCTGCCTTCAGATGTCTTCTGAATGTCAGGTAGTTTTTTGTCTCTTTGACATCGAATGGGAGGGCGTTCCACAGGGTGGGTGCCACTACCGAGAAGGCCCTCTGTCTGGTTCCTTGTAGCCTCACTTCTCACAATGAGGGAACCGCCAGAAGGCCCTCAGCGCTGGATCTCAGTGTCTGGGCTGAACGATGGGGGTGGAGGCGCTCCTTCAGGTATACAGGACCGAGGCCGTTTAGGGCTTTAAAGGTCAGCACCAACACTTTGAATTGTGCTCGGAAACATACTGGGAGCCAATGCAGATCTCTCAGAACCGGTGTTATGTGGTCCCGGCGGCCACTCCCAGTCACCAGTCTAGCTGCCGCATTCTGGATTAATTGCAGTTTCCGGGTCACCTTCAAAGGTAGCCCCACGCAGAGCACATTGCAGTAGTCCAAGCGGGAGATAACTAGAGCATGCACCACTCTGGCGAGACAGTTCGCGGGCAGGTAGGGTCTTAGCCTGCGTACCAGGTGGAGCTGGTAGACAGCTGCCCTGGACACAGATTTGACCTGTCCCTCCATGGACAGCTGTGAGTCCAAAATGACTCCCAGGCTGCGCACCTGGTCCTTCAGGGGGCACAGTTATCCCATTCAGGACCAGGGAATCCTAATCCACCTAATGGCTCCCTATACCAGGGTTACAGTTGCCAAAACGGAACGTCTAGTTGCCATTTTGGGGCAAGACAGCTCAAAAGTTGTATTTTTCAACACTTTTTTGGTCCCTGAAATTTGTTCTGATCGCGCTGATGAAATATAATGGATAGAATCCTACAGGTGGTGTTGTTAGTGTGTAGAAACAGTCAAGATCCCCAGGCAAGCACTTCCAGATGGTGGTGCCTAGTGCCTGGTGAATTCCAAACATCGCACTGACAAAATTTGCTGAAAGCATCAAACATGGTTCCAAACGTATTGCTGTGTGTGATCATTACATGTTGAGTAGGGAAATGCCATTATCTCCTGTGCCTTCAAAGAAATGTGTTTTTATGTATACCATAAATGTATTGGCCTTTTGGGGTTTATTGCCACAGCATTGTACAGTGGTACCCTGGTACTCAAACGCCTTGGTACTCAAACGCCTTGGTTCCCAAACACTGAAAACCCAGAAGTGTTCCGGTTTTTGAAAGTTTTTCAGAAGCCGAACGTCCGATATGGCTGTTGGCTATTGTTTCTGGGGCACCTGCACCAATCAGAAGCTGCGCCTTGGTTTTCGAACATTACGGAAGTCAAACGGACTTCTGGAATGGATTAAGTTTGGCGCTTTTGTTCTTGCTATTTATTTTGCGTTTTTGTTCTTGAGGATTTTTTCGGTTCATTTGTTTTTGTGACTGTGTGGAACCCAGTTCAGCTACTGATTGATTGTGTGACTGAGGAAATGTATAAAAGCCCCCATCCAAACAATTACTATCATCAGTGCAGGTAAGGAAAAAATATTAATTTAAATTTTTATCATCTACAATACTGTCTTATTTATTTTACATTGCAGTACACTGATTATTGCTTTCATTTTATGGATCAATGGTCTCACTAGATAGAAAAATTCATGTTAAATTGCTGTTAAATTCATGTTAAATTGCTGTTTTAGGGGTTGTTTTTAAAAGTCTGGAACGGATAAATCCATTTTGCATTACTTTCTATGGGAAAGCTTGCCTTGGTTCTGAAACACTTTGGTTTTGGAACGGACTTCCGGAATGGATTAAGTCTGAGAACCAAGGTACCACTGTATACTAAGCACCTTCCATCTTGTCCTTTGGATTATTTTCCTATCCAGAGAATTCTACACACATCCTTGTTAGATATTTGCCATTATTTGTTGGATATACCAAGAAAAAAACACACCAAGAACTCAAGCCATTTGTTGGATGGCTATTAATCTGGAGCAACCTCTAACCTTAATGTACAAATCTGTTGGTGGGGTTTCAGCTTAAACAACCCCATTAAAAACAGATGCTCACATTGATGCTGTAAAGTCTGAGGGCCTGAAAAAAACGTTTGAAGGAACACTGATCTCAGACTCAGCACCCTGGGACACAGGAATGGGAATCGCACCCCCAAACCCTTTCACTCCAACCACAATCATAACCAAATTAGCCTCTCAGTGTGCAAGTTAGAAGTCAGAGGAGCACTGCTCCAAACTTCTGGGATATTCCGCCCAATGATGATGACCTATAAGCTGTTGCAGAACTTTGTGATTTCCACTTAATTATCAGAGTGTTTAACTGGCCCAAGTTAGTAAACACTTTTTAAGAATCCCCATTAACCTTCACCTTGGTTATCAGTCAGAGCAGCTGTTCTCAATGCAGAGGGGCTCAAAATCATAGAAAAGCAATCAACTCTGGGCTTTAACCAGGCTTCCTCAACCCTCTAGATGTTTTTGGCCTACAACTCCCATGATCCCTAGCTAGCAGGACCAGTGGTCAGAGATGCTGGGAATTGTAGTCTCAAAACATCTGGAGGGCCGAGGTTGAGGAAGTCTGGCTCAAAGAAACATAGAACAACAAACCTATAAGCTCATATAAGCGATAATTCTCAAATGGTTCTCATCGGGCACATGTTAATTCTCTCTCCATCTGCTGCTCAGCCAGAACATGGCAACCTTTCTCAAGCTGGATTGGACTAAGTGCTAGAAATCCCCTTGGCAAAATTTTGGAATGAGACCCCCTAGCACGTAAACACACGGCTTCGCTGTCCAATCTCTGAATTTATATTATCAAAAATAAACACTTTCTGATGTTTTCTGTAACTGACATGCAACGGATTCCACATTGCAGCAAATACGATAAGTGCAGTAAACAACAGAAATTACACTTCATTACACACGGAGAAACATTTGCTTAGCCTTCGTGCATACAAAATCCGGTTGCCATGCAACTCTCAGCATCCCACAGTAAATAAAGCGTGGAATTTTACAAACCAAGACAAGCATCGGGCTGTATCGACCCTCTCAGATCATGCCGCAGCTTGACTTCTTTCTATTCCATCATCATTTAGCATCAAGGACTTCTTCAAACTGTTGGAGAAAAAAGCTATTTAACTACTACAACACCCTCTGGTGGGAAGGAGATGTTCAAGTCAAGGATTAACCTCAAAGAGCATTTTTACACTCTGGGGGCTAAACTGCACTTGGCAAGTTCAGTGAAAGGTTGTAAATGCATTAACTGATTCTACGGTCTTGTCACTCACTGAGGGCACTTCAGAGTGGCATGTTTATTGAGCATCCGTCTTGATTTGTTTGCAGGGAGATTAAAAGGCACCGGCTATTTAATAAATATCCATCTTGTTTTGTTTGTGGGGAGGTTAGTGCTCTAGAGAAATGGGATCCACTGAGGGATTTGCAGCCATCCTTTGAGGATGAGAAGGCATTGGAAACTCACCTTGAGAAAGGTTGCATTGGCCCAAAAGGCATGGTGACTGCTGCACTGGATCAATGCTCAGCGGGCAAAAAAAACTGGACATAGCGTAAAAAGATGCTCACATCATCTGCCAGGCGGAGATGAAGGGGGCAGATGTAAAAAGCATCTGCAAAGAGTGGGACTTGTCCGCCTGGGAAGCAAAACTTGCATTGGAAAAGATGATAAAGCGAGTAAGTTATGAAATCTAGGATGCAGAAGGCACATCTCCCATGAAAGCAGTTGGCATCTGCCTCTGCTTCAGGCTGAGAGGTGCTGTGGGATTTCAGGTGGGCAAGTCTCTGTCGTTCAGGCAGTGGCGAAAGGCTGCTTGTGGCTCTCCTTCAGGCAGGCAGCATCGGCATGAATGAGATTAATTTCTCAAAGCTAACCACCGACCGCTGGGGTTTCCGGAACACCTTTCTCCACTTCCCTAGCTAAGGACAATGTAATCTTGGCCTTCTGTGTGAAAGGACACAACAGAAACAGCAGTTTTAAATCAGACTGGGAGAGCCTCAGAGAGGACTGAGTTTTGGGGCTCTGTAAGCTAACACCATCTAAGCATAGATGGGAAACTGATGTGGAGCAATGGGTTTCGCTATTGATGCATTTTGGCTGTGTGACTCCATCCATGCCCAACTCGTACATTTGTAAATAACATTTGCAAATGTTGCAAAGCATCTTTAAACCCCAGTACAGTGGTACCTCAGGTTACATACGCTTCAGGTTACAGACTCTGCTAACCCAGAAATAGTGCTTCAGGTTAAGAACTTTGCTTCAGGATGAGAACAGAAATCGTGCTCCGGTGGCGCAGCAGCAGCAGGAGGCCCCATTAGCTAAAGTGGTGCTTCAGGTTAAGAACAGTTTCAGGTTAAGTACAGACCTCCGGAATGAATTAAGTACTTAACCTGATGTACCACTGTAATACCTTCTTCCAAAGGAAACCAAACTTGATAAGGCTTCAGACTTTAAAAAGAATTATAATACTCTTGTTTCAACAACAAGCACTTTAGTTTGCACCGTTTAGAGCAGAAGTGAATAATATCAGAGAGTCTTAAGGCACCTCTTACATTTTGGCTAAAGAATCTGGAAAACCATAGACGCCAATGTTATATTACTGCCAACAGTCCGCTAACATCTTCCAGGATACTTGGTTTGACAAATGCTTGGTTCTCATCGATACAATAAGCCTGTGTTTGGGGCTCTGCCTTTTCAGACTGTGGGGCTCACATGACTGATCCGTCACACATACATACACACACACAAAAAACTAGGTTACAATTCTCCTTTCCTCTGACAGCTAGTTTTCTATGCAGTGGGGCTTGGGATGTGGGGGCAAAGAACATTCAGTCTTGTAAGCCCTCACCTGCCGCATGAAGTGGCAGAACCCACATACTGATTGACTACCTCAATGAGAACCAAGTCAACATTAGTGCACAAGTGATCTGCTCTGATCTTACTTTTTTAATTTTCTTTTTTAAAAAGGTTTTTGAAAAAATCAGCGGCTAAACTACTGAGATTCGAATGATAGGGTTGGCAGCCATCACTTTATCTGGGAAGCATGAAGCAGTTTGACCCCTTCTCTCTCCCGCAGCTCTTTCCATATGGCCAGGTTCCCAGAACCTCTTTTATGACAGAAACATTACTTCAGAACTCCCAACTGGAGAGAAAGTGGTAAGGAACTTCCTAATGGAAGGTAGAGCAGGGAACACAGTACAGTGGTACCTTGGTTCCCAAACGGCTTGGCTCCCGAATGCCGCAAACCCGGAAGTAAGTGTTCCGGTTTGCAAATGTTTTTTGGAAGACGAATGTTCGTTTCAGCTGTTGGCATTGTTTCCGGGGCCAATCAGCCAATCAGAAGCCTTGGTTTGCGAACATTTTGGAAGTCAAACGGACTTCCAGAACGGATTGAGTTCGGGCACCAAGGTACCACTGTATTGCTAAGAAATAAGACCTAGCCATGGTGGGTTTTCCAGCGCTCTCATTTTTCAGCAAATCCTTTATGATGGACAACTATTTGTCTAGTCATCTCTTGAGATGGGCTCTTCCATGTTGAAAGTCCCAGTCAATAGCTACCAAGTGTACTCTCAGACTACCCTTGTGTTGTGGGATGGATTAAAGCAGATACCAGAACTTCAGGATGATGGGAAGGCCATAGCTCTGTGCTGGAGCATCTGCACATGGAAGGTTCTAGTTTCAGACCCCAGCATCTCCAGGTAGAGAAACCAGCCTGAAACCCTGAAGATCAGTTGCCAGTCGGTGCTAGGTGGACCAGTGGCCTGACTCTGTAAAAGGAAGTTTTCTATGTTCCTGATTAAAGTGGGTGAAACGGCTCTCTCTTTGTCCTTCCAGATGTTGTTGAACCACTCAAGCCAAAAGCTTTTAGGTGTGGACATAATTCTGTTTTGCTTTCCCCTCCATCCAAACAAAAGGCATTATTATAGTTCAAAGATACATCCCATCGGTGGTGTACAGTCAGTGGACTAGTCTCCAGAAGGGTCCAAGAGCCCTCCTGCCACCTTCCCAAAGCCTGCTTCCTTTGGGAAGGAGGCACTAGGGCTTCAGCATCCTGACAGAGGCGTGGCACCTCCTTCCCAAAGTCTGGGAAGCTTCTGTCCAGCTTAGGAGGGAGATGCGATGCTCACACACGCAATGTCAGCGCCCCAACCCCAATTGACCTCACAAGATGGCACCTCTGGCCCTAACAGTCCCCCTATGGAAAATTTCACTGCACACCTCTGCATTCCATCCAGGAAGATGCAGAATACAGTGGTACCTCGGGTTACATACACTTCAGGTTACAGACTCCGCTAACCCAGAAATAGTGCTTGCTTCAGGATGAGAACAGAAACTGTGCTCCGGCGGCGCGGTGGCAGCAGGAGGCCCCATTAGCTAAAGTGGTGCTTCAGGTTAAGAACAGTTTCAGGTTAAATACGGATCTCCGGAACAAATTAAGTACTTAAGCCGAGGTACCACGGTAGGCCCATGAGAAGTGTGGCCTGGGCTAAGACCTGAGGGTTTGAAAAAGAGGCCTGGACCACCCCCACCGCCTGGGCCTGAGTTTCTTCTCCCCTGATATAACTAGTTTTCAGTGTAGCTAGGTGTGTACCATGTAAAAAGGCCTTTCCCACACCTCCATTTCCCCAGATCTTCAGCTTGCCAGCCTCTGGGAAACCCATATTGCCTTCCTGTATTCATAGCTGCCAAGGGTAGAGTTAATTCAGGTTGCTATGTTTAGAGCCCAGCTTGGGTAGGATTAGATAGTTAAAAGCAATGGCAAAGAGGTATCTTTCAGCCTTCACAGTGGAACCGTTCTTTTCATCGAGTGCACCCTCCAAACATCTGCTTAGCGTTTTAGCAGCTCAGCCGCTCCCAGTCATGCGAGCCAACAACTTCAAAGCAACGCCACTAATATCTGTGCAACTGCAGTTCAGCAGTTCCCATCAGAAAACGTGCAACTTGGGTAATTAATGATGTATTTAGATCAGCCCATCTAAGAACAATGCTGGCTCTTATTTGGGCAATAAGTACTCACATTTCATTGCAAATGACTGAACACTGATAATAATAAAAAGGATATAAACTTATCTATCAAGGTATTGCCAATATTTTCCAATACTGTACTTTAGGCATTAAAATGATGCCTTGATATATTTGATATATATATTTGTGGAAGATTAGGCCTGTTAATCCAGCCTAAACCTGTTCTGGAGGTATAAATTCACTTTGCAGTTTGCTGTCAACTAATTTGTAACCAACTGGACAAGTTACAGTGGCGGCAGCAAACACGGCTAGATCTTGGAGGCAGCCCATGGGTCTCTTCGCACCAATGTTCTGTCTATTGCTTCCACATTCTGACAACCTAGAAGGGAGAAAAAGGAAAGAGCAGGGGAGATAAAAGCAATTTATAGTCTGAATTATTTTCTGTTCCCAGTGACTGCTCCAGTACTTTTACCTGGGGGACGGGTCTTCTCCTATACTTGTTCAATCATATAATATTATTATTATTATTATTATTATTATTAATAATAATAATAATAATAATAATAATAATATCTTTATTGTCATTGCCCCCTCTCAGGGACAACAAAATTTACTAATAATAATATCTTTATTGTCATTGCCCCCTCTCAGGGACAACAAAATTTACTTGGCTGCTCCATCCACCCAGGTAGGGCACTCCACACAAAATCAGAACAACTATAAAAACACTAATTAAAACAAGACAATATAATACAGCAAGGAAGATTAGATGACTTTCAAAGTCCAGGTTTCCCATTCATGGCCAAGATCGCTCTGGAGAAGAAGCTGTTCTTGAGACGGCTTGTTCTTGTCTTCATCATCCTGTATCTCCGTCCCGACGGCAGGAGCTCGAAGAGGCAGTGACCAGGATGCGATGGATCTTTTACTATGTCCAGTGCCTTCCTATGGCACCTTGTGGCATAAATCTGCTCTAAGGTGGAGAGTGGGCAGCCAACAATGCTCTCTGCTGCCTTCACAACTCTGCACAACCCCATCCTGTCCTGGGTAGTACAGCTTCCGTACCACACACATAAGCCATAAGTGAGCACGCTCTCAATGGCACAGTGATAGAAGGCAAGCAGCAGTTTCTGCGGAAGATGGTTTTTCCTTAGGATTCTCAAAAAGTACAGTCTCTGCTGTGCCTTCAGGACATGTTTTGAAAGACCCCACCACCTTCTGGAGCTTAGGTGGGTGGTGACCTCTAACAAGGTCTCTGGATGCCCCTCTCAAAGTAGCCCATTTGTCATAATCACATCATAGAATCATAGAATCATAGAATCATAGAATCATAGAGTTGGAAGAGACCACAAGGGCCATCGGGTCCAACCCCCTGCCAAGCAGGAAACACCATCAGAGCACTCCTGACATATGGTTGTCAAGCCTCTGCTTAAAGACCTCCAAAGAAGGAGACTCCACCACACTCCTTGGCAGCAAATTCCACTGTTGAACAGCTCTTACTGTCAGGAAGTTCTTCCTAATGTTTAGGTGGAATCTTCTTTCTTGTAGTTTGGAACCATTGCTCCGTGTCCGCTTCTCTGGAGCAGCAGAAAACAACCTTTCTCCCTCCTCTATGTGACATCCTTTTATATATTTGAACATAGCTATCATATCACCCCTTAACCTCCTCTTCTCCAGGCTAAACATGCCCAGCTCCCTTAGCCGTTCTTCATAAGGCATCGTTTCCAGGCCTTTGACCATTTTGGTTGCCCTCCTCTGGACACGTTCCAGTTTGTCAGTGTCCTTCTTGAACTGTGGTGCCCAGAACTGGACACAGTACTCCAGGTGAGGTCTGACCAGAGCAGAATACAGTGGCACTATTACTTCCCTTCATCTAGATGCTATACTCCTATTGATGCAGCCCAGAATTGCATTGGCTTTTTTAGCTGCCAAGCAAAACATCAAACTTCCAAGTGGCAAGTAAAGAACTCATTTTTCCATGCTGCCTCCAGTGATATTGACACTAATGGGAGATTCCCACCCACAAGGCAAATACCACCTTCAGAGGAGGCACTGCTCTCAGGAGCACAGCATGGGCAGAAAGAGTTAAGCTCTCCATCCATGCTTATTTGCCATCTCGATAATTTATCAACCCAATCCCATGTGCTTTAAAGGTACAGTGTAGACACAGCCAATAATTCCAATATATTTTGCATCTTACCAGAAAGTGCCATTGCCAACTGGAACTCTTCTTTCAATATCTTAAGAACTTCCTTCACACCTTCTTCACCCTAATTAAGTTAAGCATATCACATAAGCATAGATTATGAGGTTTCAGCTTTAAGTCAGGCAATGCCCTCAAGTGTGGTGGCAAAAATATCGGTTTGTTCAGTAAACACCAAGTGGTCTTTCCAAATCCTGCCACTTGGCTGCTACCGTGAGATATAGCATGAGTTCTGCTATAATTACAATGCTTTGTCCCCTATAGTTTAAGATGGCTAGACCGGTCGTATGCTAAAACAAACAAACCATGAATGAATGCTGAAAAACAGACACTGGACAGCAAAGAATTCCACCCCAAAATTGGAACTAACCTTCGTCTGTCTTCAATTTAAAAGGTGGGGAAGAGAGAGAGATCTGGATCAAAGAATTCCATCCATTAGTCAAAAAGCAGAAAAGTCTTTGCATAAAATAGAACATTTGTATCAGTGTTTGGAAAGGAGATTTATAGCTGTTTTAACCTACACAATATACAAGTCTTGAAAATCCAATGCATCCTGCCAGCAGGACTTATAAGCCAAATCCCTCCCTATGAGTCCAACTCAGTAATTAATGTGCAATCTGCTTTCCCAGTAAACTAGCAGAAGCTACGGAACAGGCATTTGTACTACTGCTTTAAATCACCTTATAGGCGAGTCCCCAGATTACAGGCCGTCCTACGAACACAGCTCGGGCTCCAAGGGCGAGGGCCTTGAGGACATCTGTGCCTTTCCTTACTCCACCATCTAGGAACACCTCCACTTTTCCTCCCACGGCCTCAATGATCTCAGGCAGGACCTCAACCTGCAAAGGAAAGGGGACAGGGGGTGGGAACAGCCTCTGAACACTCTCAAACTACCAGGGCCCAACGTTTGTTTGTTTTTATCAAGCCGCCATTTTTATTTCCATGTGTGAGAATGTAAGTTTGGCAAGTGCAAATGTTAATTAAAAAACTAATGATCCAAAGTGAGGACAGAGAACTTAAGGTCCTCCAGATTTTGCCTGAATACGGCTCCCATCAGTCTTCACCATTGCTGCCTTGGGACTGATGGGAGTTGGAGAGCAACAACATCTGGAAGACCCCAGGTTCCCGACCCCTGATTTGAAACATCAACACCTGGTGCCAAAGAGACCCAGTTGTGACAGAAAGCACTTGTGCACACACTCTGGGATATCACTGATCCTATATTGCACACAGCTCTGGAAGGTCCACTGCCACCAGCACTTGGGAGCAGCTTTCTGGGAGTCCAATGTGTCAGTTTGCATTTCTTAGTGCAGAAAGTATTGATTAATTCAAGAGGGTTCTGGAAGCTTTCTTGTGTGAAAGAAACAAGCAGAAGGTTCATGATGTCTGGGTTATTCCTTCAGAGAAGCTGAGTACAGCTGGTTTAAACTGGTTCTCTTATCTCTTCTGACAAGGTCATGCTGACTATAAAAGCAGGGCCAGAAAGAGCCTGGGTTTCACTTTCTCTTTGTATCACTTTTCCTTCTGGTGTGGTGTTCTGTACATAGCATGCTTAGTGTAAAGGTTTAGACTTATCATAAGTTATTGTAAGTTTAAGTGAAGTCTGCTGCAACTAGATTTCTTATGGACAGTGCCAATCCTGAATGCATTGGATTTGTGATCATGATGATGCTCATTTGCCTTCAGCAGCAGTAAAGTTCTGCTTGATGAAATACAATCACTCCTTGTCTATTTTTTGGGAATCTTGCAACGTGTTTAAGTTTTCACTCTGCTAACTATACGTTGGAGTTCAGCTCTGGATCAATACTGAGTAGAATTTCAATGACACAATGGCACTGCAGGGAGGAAGGAGTAGAACAGTTCTAGTGCATGCATCCCTTTGAGTTGTAGCCCATCCCCATAAAACACAAGCATCTTTTATGGGAAAGTGTGTCCCAGACAGCACCATCGCTCTGTGCCCTGTTCTCTGCCTCCTTCCCATGGCACTGGCTGTTTTAACAAACTGTAGGATTGGTTAATGCTTGAGCTGTTTTAGCCTCCTTTTATTTGGCTGCCTGATTTGTGTTTGCATGCATCCACCATCTTAACCAAGTCCTATGGAATTCAATGGGGCTTACTCCCAGGGAAGTGGAGTTAGGATTGCAACTTTAGACTGTTAAGAATGACACCTTAAACTGATGAGCCTAGACTAATTCTATTGGAGTTAAAAGGGACAACTCTATTTGAATTTTTCTAACTCAGTTACTCAGAATGAATTCCTCATCTCAGAATTATTTAATTCTCAGTAAGAACAACAAAGAAAAACAAATCTTTCTGTGACAGAAGTTCTCATGCGCTCACTTGTTTTGTCAGATTCATGAAACCTTACACTGCCAGAATAGGAAGGAGAAGATTAATAGGTTGGATGGCAATGAAATTCAAATAATACAGTTGTACCTTGGTTGACGAATGAAATCTGTTCCGGAAGTCCATTCAACTTCCAAAAACGTTCGAAAACCAATGCTTGGGTTCCGATTGGGTGCAGGAGCTTCTTGCACTCAATCGGAACTTTCTGCGGCGGACATTCAGATTCCAAAGAACATTCGCAAACCGGAACACTCCCATGTTTGCGGCATTCGGGAGCCAAAACATTTGAGTCGAAAGGTGTTCGTCAACCAAAGTATGACTGAACAGTTGGTTTAAATGTCTGCTCAATAGGCACCAATTTTACACTTGCCAATAGGTGGTAATTAGTGGAAACAAAAAGGAGAGGTATGGTTCGAGGTGGAAAGGAAGGACCCAAGTGGACCACCGACACTGCGCCCAAGCATGCCCAAATCCTGGAGCGAGCCCTAACTCTATTGCATTTTGTGTTTGGTGCACTGGGTTGTTTTTTAACAGTGCACATTATTCTGAGAGCCAAGGATGAAGAAAGAGCTAATAGAGATTTGAATAAACCCAGCAGCGGCATAGTGTGAGCTCCCGGCACTTGGCGCAGGCACATATGCATGCCAGAGGGGCGCACAGAGGGTGAGACATGAAGGATTCCGTCACAGCACCCCAACCCTCACCGCCAACACAGCTGGAGCAACCTCGCCCTGCACCGGAGCCAAAACAGGGCCACGCTGTGCTGCCTGCGCAGGGGGGAGCCCGGTCTGCTGACACAGCACTTGGCAGGCACAAATTAGGTTCCCCATGTCAGTGCCCCCAGTGTGGCATGGCTCAGTGCTCCTCTCCTTGAGTGTTGGTTCCTCCAACACCGGGAGAGGAGGGCCAGGCCAGCCTGTGCAGTGAGCCTGCTTCATGCAACCTCAAAAATCCAGGGCCAGGGCCCCCCTGGCACCCACACATTATGCCCCTGAAACCCAGCTAGTGAGACATCCTGCAGCAACAACAGTGGCTTGGGCAGGTGCATTTGCAAACTTTAGAAACAAAAGAAAAGTTATATGCGAACAAATTTTCTAAAGGATACTACACTGCAACAAAAAGTGCAGAATTCAGCTAAGAGTCTGTTTTTTTTTTAATCTGTTGTTGCTGCTTAATTGCAACGTGAACATTTAGCTCATTTTGTGACACTTGTCTGCGAAATGGGAGGGGAAAAGTTTTTGTTTAAGAACTGTGTTGTGGCTCCAGTGAAGATAACGGATAGGGAAAACTATGCTGTGCATCAATTGTAAATGTTGAAGAAACTCCAGTTCCTCAGACTAGATGCCTCTCTTTTGAACAGGGCAATATAATAAGATGCTAGCAGACTGTTGAATTGTTTCGGCAAGGCAGCAAAACCACTTTATATTGCACGCCAAAACCTGAGATCTGGCAATTCAACTCTTTGCTCAGGACAGGTGGATGTGGGAAACCTATGATAGATGACTGATAAGATAGCTGATACGATAGATGATAAACCTGTGACCAGGCAGTTTAACTACATGCACAGGACCACTGGATATAACAAGGCTATGATAGATGATAGATGAGTTCAAAGTCTCAAAGAGTCCTCCAAAGTCTAATGTGTTGATGGGTAAGGAGCTTATGCAAGTAGAAACCAATGTTTCATACACAGAAAACGATGCTGCACAAGACAAGCAGAGGCAATATTCATTTCTTTGAAGGCAAAACAGAGTGGCCAGAGGGAATCAAAACTTGCAAGTTCAATTTGCTTGTATATTCTTTCTGACTGAGGTTTCTAGTCATCTGGCACACAATAAAAGGGCTTGTTTTTCCTCTTTAGGTTTTGCTTTGTTGCCAGAAATACTTTGGTTCCACTTCCGCATATATATGCTCACTTTCACATCCAGGCAGATTGTGCCAAGTGCTGTTACTTGAGTCTCATACAAGCCATAATTAAAGAGCACATTTCATCAATGTGTAACAAGACACAAGGAAACATTCACCAGTTTGGACTTGATTTGTTCTCAAAACCAAAATAAAGCTAAACTATGTAGTCAGGTTTCAAGAACGTAAGGGTTTCAATCAGACTCTAAATAGTTATATTTTCCCCTCCAGGGCAAAAAATACATGCTTTACATGCGTAAAATCCCAGGTTCAATCCCTGACATCTACAGTTTAAAGTTTTCAGGGCTGAATTTACTAAATCTATAAATTATGAGTACCTTTCACCCACAAACCCTGACAGCCAAAACTTATGGCAACAGCAGGGTTTTGCCAAATCATAGGAGCCAATTCCTAGGGGCCACGGTCCCTTCGTGTGCCCCCACCCCCAAAAAAAATTATGCTCCGGAACCTAGGAGTAAATCAGGAAGCAATCCTTTTTTAAAAAAACTCTGCAGCTGAGAGCACATGGCAACACAATGCAAGTCTGCTTTTAACTCATTTTCCAATGATCAGGCAAACCATAAGGTAAAGGTAAAGGGACCCCTGACCATTAGGTCCAGTCATGACCGATTCTGGGGTTGTGGTGCTCATCTCACTTTATTGGCCAAGGGAGCCGGCGTACAGCTTCCGGGTCATGTGGCCAGCATGACTAAGCCGCTTCTGGTGAACCAGAGCAGCGCACGGAAACGCCGTTTACCTTCCCGCTGGAGCGGTACCTATTTATGTACTTGCACTTTGACGTGCTATCAAACTGCTAGGTTGGCAGGAGCAGAGAGCGAGCAATGGCAGCTCACCCCATCGTGGGGATTCGAACCGCCGACCTTCTGATTGGCAAGTCCTAGGCTCTGTGGTTTAACCCACAGCGCCACCCGTGTCCCCAGGCAAACCATAGGCTAGCACATATGCCTAGAATGCACCCTTGAAAGCCACATTTTTATTTGTGGGTGGGGGGTGGGAACCCAGCTGTTAATTGCTTAAACTGCATTTAAATAAATTTGTCAATCACTGCGGCCAACTCTCAGTTGCTTTACTAATACTTACAGTGGCTGGAACGCCATCCAGCTGGCGCGCCCCGTGATTTGACACCAGGATCCCATTTACGCCATGCTTCACTGCTTCTCGAGCATCATCGGCTAGGGAAGAAAACATGGGGCCTTTACAAATTGCAGCTGTCATTGTGGGAATTGCAACATCCATAAAACTCTTTAATGAACATATCGAACTAAGGCCAG
The DNA here is from genome assembly GCF_951804945.1 of Podarcis cretensis. Taxonomy (NCBI): domain Eukaryota; kingdom Metazoa; phylum Chordata; class Lepidosauria; order Squamata; family Lacertidae; genus Podarcis; species Podarcis cretensis. The sequence goes on along the minus strand of NC_137172.1, from coordinate 113,997,031 downwards.
ATTTTCTGAAGAAGGTTGCATGAGGAATGCGATTCAGCAACTCAAGTTCACTGTGTGACTGTCTCCCAAGTCAAAGACAACGTTTATATTGCTATGGGAAGACCCTTAGTGCAGGTTAATTCTGTGTCCAGGGCAGCTGTCTACTAGCTCCATCTGGTACGCAGGCTGAGACCCTACCTGCCTGCAGACTGTCTCGCCAGAGTGGTGCATGCTCTAGTTACCTCCCGCTTGGACTACTGCAATGCACTCTACATGGAGCTACCTTTGAAGGTGACCCGGAAACTGCAATTAATCCAGAATGCGGCAGCTAGACTGGTGACTGACTGGGAGTGGCCTCCGGGACCACATAACACCAGTCCTGAGAGATCTGCATTGGCTCCCAGTACATTTCTGAGCACAATTCAAAGTGTTGGTGCTGACCTTTAAAGCCCTAAACTGCCTCGGTCCTCTATACCTGAAGGAGCATCTCCACCCCAATTGTTCAGCCCGGACACTGAGATCCAGCTCCGAGGGCCTTCTGGAGGTTCCCTCATTGCGAGAAGTGAGGTTACAGGGAACCAGACAGAGGGCCTTCTCGGTAGTGGTGCCCACCCTATGGAACACCCTGCCTTCAGATGTGAAGGAAATAAGCAGCTATCTTCTCTTTAAAATACATCTGAAGGCAGCCCTGTTTAGGGAAGTTTTTAATATTTAATGCTGTATTGTTTTTAACACTTGATTGGAAGCTGCCCAGAGTGGCTGGGGAAACTCAGCCAGATGGGCGGGGTATAAATAATAAATTATTATAAATTATTATTATTGTTGTTCCGAAGAGCTGGTAAATGTTCATTCTACTGATCCCCATCAAAACTAGCCCTTTGGCTCAGAGATTTACTGTACACAGACAATAACGATTACCTTAATCTCTCTCTCACACAATGTAATCATTTCGTATTCCGATGGCTTTCAATTCATTAAAAAACAGAGAAAGGAAAAGGCCTCATAATTCCATATATCATATGCAGCCCAGAGGAGAACGTGGGGCCTGTTTGTACAGTATATTGAGCAAGTTTAGACACAATCCATTTCCTATTGTACCTTCCCTCAAAGTTAGATACAAGCAAATGTCAGTTCTGACATCCGCTTAAAGATAATTGCTTTCAAAAGGAACAACACTTTATAGCTTATTTTATGGGTTTGGACTAAACCTTAAGAAGTGTTACATTAACCAAAAGATTTAATTTCCTGGAAGACCAGGGATCCCAACCTACCCCTCAAGAAACAAGAGGCAAACAAACAAATTCCTTTAGGGGAAAAAGAGTTCATGATCTAAAATGCTCCAAAGGTCCAACCAGCTAAAGAATGTGCCATTCACGGTTTGTAAAAAGAAAAAGCTGGCTTTGTTTTAACAATTTACACACTTACGAGATAGAATGTTGCACATTTCTTCTACAACTGTATGTTAAACTTTCATCTTCTAAGGAGTACAGTCATACCTTGGGTTACATACCCTTCAGGTTGAGTTTTTTCAGGTTACGGACCACCGAAACCCGGAAGTACCGGAACAGATTACTTCCGGGTTTCGGCGGTCGCACACGCGCAGAAGCACTAAATTGCGCTTTGCGCATGTGTAGAAGCGCCAAATCGCAACCCGATCGTCCACTGTACTGCAACTTACTGAATAAATTAAATTAACTGAACAAAATAAATTGCCATGCTCTGTGACTTTGAGCTCAAAGTGCATAATAATAATAATAATAATAATAATAATAATAATAATAATAATTTATTATTTATACCCTGCCCATCTGGCTGGGCTTCCCCAGCCACTCTGGGCGGCTTCCAACAAAATATTAAAATACTGCAATACATCAAACATTAAAAGCCTCCCTAAACAGGGCTGCCTTCAGATGTCTTCTAAAAGTCTGGTAGTTGTTGTTCTCTTTGACATCTGGTGGGAAGGCATTCCACAGGGCAGGTGCCACTACCGAGAAGGCCCTCCACCTGGTTCTCTGTAACTTGGCTTCTCGCAGCGAGGGAACCGCCAGAAGGTCCTCGGCGCTGGACCTCATGCACATGTTGGTTGGGTGTGGGTGGGTGCAGATAGGGACACATAGTAGCATTCATTTTAAAAAAGAGACGATTCAGACCAGCATTGCTAATACATAAGTCAACGTCTGGATAACGTATATTCTTTATTAAGCCCTTTATCAGCTTTCACACTAACTCAGGACTGGTGAGCCTGGTATTCAGTTTGCATCTTCAAAGCTAAGGGAACAAAAGAAAGACCATTTATCTTCTTGCTTAAAATACAGAGGGAGATCCAGCCTTCAGGTGAACTTGAAAGCCCTTTTGTGAAGGACACTTGAAATCTTGAAGTGCTTCCTAGCCAATCAAACATAGGTTTGGTTGGAAACATCCTCTCATCCTGGCCTGCCAGATTTTTAGCAGCTCCCATTTCTAGACAAGATGGAAACACTTTGAGCCAAGGTGATAAGTGTGAGGAGAGAAGGAAAGAAGGACATAAAATCAAACTGCAAAAATAAACAGGGCTGTTGAGAAAAACATATATTCTGTTTGTCATCAAAAATAGCCTCTGCATTCTCTCTCTCGACCTTCTGTAAGCCTCGTCCGATATCCCTCAATAGTTACATTTAACTCAAGTTGAACAAACCTCTAAGGATGCCTTTGGCAACAATTGGCAGCGAAGTCAATCCTCTGAGCCACTTCATATCCTCCCAGTTGATTGATGGATCAATTGCCTCCGCTACATAAACAGACAGGCCACTGTTTTCGCCATAGCCCGTCTCCGATGAAAATGCCAGGTCATTCGTTTCAAAATTTTTCATTCTGGAGTTCAAGAGCGGGGGAGAAAACACTTTCAGAAAACTCAGCTGGATGCGGCAAAATTTAAAGCCAGTACAGCTTCAACTCCCAACAAAACCACTCAAATGGCTATTTAAAAATCAATCAATCAATCAATCAATCACATACTTCATATTTAATGAATGGACTTGGAAGCCTCTGAGGTACCACCTACTGATTTGTCTACCGTGGTGTGGAGCAATGCATCCTAAATATTTGAGGTGGTCTTGTGGTCATTGACAGCCGCCCAGAGTGGCTGGCGAAACCCAGCCAGATGGGCGGGGTATAAATAATAAATTATTTACTACTACTATTATTATTATTATTATTATTATTATTATTATTATTATTGAGGAACATGTCATTATAATGAAATGATTTTAGAATGTTGTATCATTTTACTGTTGTTGGCCACTCTGAGCCCGGCTTCAGCTGGGGAGGGTGGTATATAAATAAATTATTATTATTATTATTATTATGAGACTCTTATTATGCTTTTATATTCTGCTGGAAGCCGCCCAGAGTGGCTGGGGAAACCCAGCCAGATGGGCAGGGTATAAATAATAAAACTGTTGTTGTTGTTGTTGTTGTTGTTGTTGTTGTTGTTGTTGTCGTCGTCGTCATCAGCATCACCACCATCATCAATCTCAGAGCTGTAGGTTTGAGCCCCAAACTGGGCAAAGGATTCCTGTATTGCAGGGGTTGAACCAGATGGCTTTGGGGTGCCTTCCAACGCTACAAATCAATGATTCTATTATGTTAAAACAAAGTACTTCATCACATGACGTGCAACTAACTCACAGAATTCATTACCATATGAAATTGTGAGAGCCACTGGCTTTAAAAGGACATTAGCCAATGGGGTTATTGGCAGCTATTGGGCATGATTGCAAATAGAACCTGCATGTTCAGAGGCAGTACAGTGGTACCTCGGGTTACAGACGCTTCAGGTTTACAGATGCTTCAGGTTACAGACTCTGCTAACCCAGAAATAGTACCTCAGGTTAAGAACTTTGCTTCAGGATGAGAACAGAAATCGTGCTCCAGCAGCACGGCGGCAGCAGGAGGCCCCATTAGCTAAAGTGGTGCTTCAGGTTAAGAACAGTTTCAGGTTAAGAATGGACCTCCGGAACGAATTAAGTACTTAACCCAAGGTACCACTGTATACTTCTGAAGACCTGGTGCCAAGGGTGCCAAAACGGAGATGCCCCACGAAGGGTGTTTCTCTCATATACCCTCATCGTGGCCACCTTGTACGCATTTGGCTGCCCATGGCTGAAAGCAGGTTGCCGAACTGATGGATTATTCAACTGAACCGGCAGTGTCTGTTTTGCACCACGGTTCAGGATTTCAGCATCCGGAAACCAGGAGTTGACACCTACCCTCTTTTCTGTTCTGAACAGAGAGGAGATACACAAAGAGTTTCTATCCGTCAGCAAGCAAGGTGGGTGCTGATATAGATGCCTCCCCTTGCGTTGAAATGGGGACATGCTTGGTCCTGTCTAGGGACGCAGGTGGCCAGAAGCGGTTGAGTCCTGCTGGCCACATGACCCGGAAAGCTGTCAGTGGACAAACGCCGGCTCCCTTGGCCTGAAAGCGAGATGAGCGCCGCAACCACATAGTCGCCTTTGGCTGGACTTAACCATCCAGGGGTTACCTTTTTTTTTTTTTTTTAACCTTGCTTGGTCCTGTCTTTTTTCCTACATTTTTCAGGAGACAAGACATCCACTTTGTTTTACGCCACACCCCACAGAAGCCATTTGGTATTATGCCCTGCACCCATGTCAGCCATTTTGTGACTGCTGCCCATGATTCTCTCTCAAAATTCCAAACGATGGATAAAAATCATTGATTAAAAAAATAATAATTTTAAAAAATCAGATTTTTAAAAAATTAAATTGGTTTTTTTTATTATTTAAATTGGATTTTGAAAATAAAATGCTTTGGGAGGAAAAATCTTTCTAAAGATAGTTTTATATTTAAGTTATATTATAGTCCAAAGGCTATTCATCAGGAAATAAGGTTTTAAATTTTTCATCTGTTCTAAAACTCAATCTAAGGTTTATTTAAAAAAATTGTTTAACCACATCAGTTAACTAACATGGATACATATGCTATAATGTTATTTAGTTAAATAAATTGTTTAAAATGTTATTAAGGAAATGATTATTTTTCTCCTTCCAATAAAGTGCAGCGGAAAAGTTGTCCAAATATAAACAGTTAACTTATTAAACCTCACAATAATTTCATAATTATCCATCAATGTATTTCTAAAAGTATAACCAAATCAGTAATTTTTATATAACTGTAAAAACTACTCTGAAAATTTATTATTCCAAAAAAGAAACCTTAATCTGGTTGTAAATATTAAGATTATAGCAGCAAGAATGAGTATTTTTGTTAAAAAAAAATGATTTAAATCAAGTCTTACTGAGTAGTGGGACTATGGGATGCGGGTGGCGCTGTGGGTTAAACCACAGAATCTGGGACTTGTTGATCGGAAGGTCGGCGATTTGAATCCCCACGATGGGGTGAGCTCCCGTTGCTCGGTCCCTGCTCCTGCCAACCTAGCAGTTTGAAAGCACGTCAAAGTGCAAGTAGATAAATAGGTATCGCTCCGGTGGGAAGGTAAACGGCATTCCCATGCACTGCTGTGGCTTAGTCATGCTGGCCACAGGAAGCTGTACGCCGGCTCCCTCAGCCAGTAAAGCGAGATGAGCACCGCAACCCCAGAGTCGGCCACAACTGGACCTAATGGTCAGGGGTCCCTTTACCTTTACCTTTTACTCACTAGTGATTTAAATTGATGTGATTTAAATCAAATCCACCCTGTGGGGAGCCCTGGTGTATAGGATCTGAGCACCAAAAGAACTGAAGAATGCTGGAAGATGACCAAAACCTGTAAGTGCCTGTGTTCTTTTGGAATGCAGAAATAAAGAATCAAATCTAGCACACGGGGGGATGGGGGAGGGTGACACTTTATCTAAATTAATTCGGTATTGGAATGATTGGTAATAATAATTGTATTATAAATTGGTATTGTTATAATGAGGCTATTATTGGATTGTAATTGAAAACTAATAAAACATATTTTTTTAAAAAAAAGAAACAACAAGCTGTAAGTACCTGAGATTCGGGGGAAGCTGAAATTTGTTGCGCACATCATCTAAGCGTTTCCCAAGAAACGGTGTATCTACAGTCACAAAGATGCCTTTGTATCCAGCTTTTTCTGCCCGCTTCACTAAGGACCTGGTGACTTCACGGTCTTTATAGATGTAGAGCTGTAACCAACGAATTGCCTCTGGAGCCTCCTGGGCAACTTCTTCTATAGATGTTGTGGACCACGAACTCAGCATCATCCCCGTTCCCATTGATCTGCAAGCTAAAGATCAGGAAGTAAGTGCCTCCCAAATATTTTCAACAACAACAACAACAATTTATTATTTGTACCCCGCCCATCTGGCTGGGTTTCCCCAGCCACTCTGGGTGGCTTCCACAGAGACCAAAAATACACTAAAATGTCACACATTTAAAACTTCACTGAAGAGGGCTGCCTTAAGATGTCTTCTGAATGTCAGGTAGTTGTTTATCTCTTTGACATCTGATGGGAGGGCGTTCCACAGGGCGGGCGCCACTACCGAGAAGGCCCTCTGCCTGGTTCCCTGTAGCTTTGCTTCTCACAATGAGGGAACCGCCAGAAGGCCCTCAGTGCTGGACCTCAGTGTCCGGGCAGAACAATGGGGGTGAAGACGCTCCTTCAGGTATACTGGGCCAAGGCCGTTTAGGGCTTTAAAGGTCAGCACCAACACTTTGAATTGTGCTCGGAAACGTACTGGGAGCCAATGTAGGTCTTTCAAGACCAGTGTTATGTGGTCTCGGCAGCCGCTCCCAGTCACCAGTCTAGCTGCCGCATTCTGGATTAGTTGTAGTTTCCGGGTCACCTTCAAAGGTAGCCCCACGTAGAGCGCAAGTAGTTCAAGACCCTATCAAGAAACTAGGTACTGCACATTTATATTATGGGCTGGGGGGGGGGGAATCTCTCGAGCTTTCTAATTGCTCTGTTCTCTTTATAGCAGCCAAAGGTGTGAATTTTATCAAATCAGCACTTTCTGAAATTACACGAGAACCAAAACACAGCCACAGTGCATTTCGTCAACCCATCAAAATTTACAAAAATGCATTTGCTATGGTAAAATATGTATAAAAATGAGTATATGTTTCTGAAAATAATATACAGTTGGGAGACATTGCTTGCAAAGAATGTGTACGTTAGTCAAAACTGCAGAGAAAAATACATTTATTGGGAGAAATCCACACCAAAATGCCGAATAATTTTCATGAAGGTGTTTGTTTTAATGCTAATTTCTGAAGAAACTTGGAAAACTGAATTTAAGATTAGGGAAAACGAGAAACCAAGAGAACAAAATTGACAGATCCTTCCCTCTCTGGTCAGCCGATTGGTTTTCAGTTCATTTTTTAACCATTTACTTAATTCCTCAAATACTGAATCCTCGATGGTTTCAGAATTGCCGTTGGCTGCTTACAACCTACATATTTGTTGCCCTGGCCTTGATTTCAGCACTTACTGGACTTCAGCTACCTTTCTTTGTAAATAAACTGCTATTGTTAACACAGGGTTGTCACGGAGTCCTAAATAAGGGACATGACTTTAGTCATCGACATTGTCCTAAAAAACCTTTTTAAATATTTATGCAAGTTTAAGTTAACTTTTATATTTTGTGCAAGCGTTGACTAGTGATGGAGCTCCAAATTCCATTTCTCCAATAACAATTGGCTCAGCTTTGCCAAGCTCTGATGGTACATTAGGCTGATGCTGGACAACTCTATGACATAGCAGAAGTACTTAGAATCATAGAATCATAGAATCATAGAGTTGGAAGAGACCACAAGGGCCATCGAGTCCAACCCCCTGCCAAGCAGGAAACACCATCAGAGCACTCCTGACATATGGTTGTCAAGCCTCTGCTTAAAGACCTCCAAAGAAGGAGAGTCCACCACACTCCTTGGCAGCAAATTCCACTGTTGAACAGCTCTTACTGTCAGGAAGTTCTTCCTACTGTTTAGGTGGAATCTTTTTTCTTGTAGTTTGGAACCATTGCTCTGTGTCCGCTTCTCTGGAGCAGCAGAAAACAAACTTTCTCCCTCCTCTATGTGACAACCTTTTATATATTTGAACATGGCTATCATATCACCCCTTAACCTCCTCTTCTCCAGGCTAAACATGCCCAGCTCCCTTAGCCGTTCCTCATAAGGCATCGTTTCCAGGCCTTTGACCATTTTGGTTGCCCTCCTCTGGACATGTTCCAGTTTGTCAGTGTCCTTCTTGAACTGTGGTGCCCAGAACTGGACACAGTACTCCAGGTGAGGTCTGACCAGAGCAGAATACAGTGGCACTATTACTTCCCTTCATCTAGATGCTATACTCCTATTGATGCAGCCCAGAATTGCATTGGCTTTTTTAGCTGCCGCGTCACACTGTTGGCTCATGTCAAGTTTGTGGTCAACCAAGACTCCTAGATCCTTTTCACATGTACTGCTCTCAAGCCAGGTGTCACCCATCTTGTATTTGTACTTGCTGGACAAAGAGCTGACGACTCACAAGTGTTAGAGCTCCTTTGGAACCTTTTTCAAATTCTAGATCTCCATTATACACAGAAGCAGGTAGTTACCAACACCTTTCCATTCCTGAAAGGCCTATGATCCAAACACACAATACCCCTCTTCTGAGAATGCCTGGAGAGGTTACTTGATCCCATCTGTGGCTTTCTGTAAGATTATCTGGCCACGCTTAATTAAGTGGATGAGGAAGAGGATCTGAGCAGACTTGCACTCCCCTCCATCACATTCCCAACTGTCTCCATCACATTCTTACATGTCCTCCATAACTGACCGTACCATAGGTGTCAACTTTTCCATTTTCTTGCGAGGAATCCTATTCGGAATAAGGGAATTTCCCTTAAAAAGGGGAAAACATTGACAGCTATGGACTGTACCCAGAAGCTGACTGAATTCATGGAGGTTTCTTCCCACACACTTCAGAAGCAGGGAGTCAACACAAGTTTGGGGTGCTCTATGCCTTCCATGACAAACTGCCAAATGGCTGTTTGGGAGAACATGACTTATTTGGGAAGCGAGTTCCGACTTAAAGATAACTCCAACCCAACCATGGAACTCAAGGAAGCTTAAAAGGTTAATTGTGACATCGGGTTTCCACATTCCATATTTATCCAAGGCTTCTCTGCAAAATTCTGTAACCCAAAGTTGGGGAGTCTGTGGTCCTTGGAATCCGATGCCCATCAGCCCGAGAAAACATGGCTTCTCGGGATGGTGGGAGGTGCTTAGTCCAGCAACATTGGGAGGGTCACATGTTCCTCATCTGAAATTTGCAATTCCTGATCCATAGCTACCCACACTAAGCATAGCAGAAAATGCCCTCAACAAATCTCCCATCCAGATCCTGTGGGATGCTCGTTTGAAACAATACATTACAACAGGCCTAGGCAAACTTGGCCTCCAGATGTTTTGAGACTACAATTCCCATCATCCCTGACCACTGGTCCTGCTTGCTAAGGATGATGGGAGTTGTAGTCCCAAAACATCTGGAGGGCCGAGTTTGCCTATGCCTGCATTACAACAAGGATGATTAACCTGTCATTGGACTACAAATTCCATCATCCCTGACCATCAACCATGTTGGGGCTGATAGGAGTTGGAGTCCAACAGCTTCTATCATGAATGCTTTAGCTGAGATTCCTGCGTTGTTGGGAGGCGGGGGAGAACTAGAAGATCCTTGGGATCCCTTCCAATTCTACAATTCTATGATTCTATAACAGCTGACGGGCCACAGCTTAGTCACCCTTGCTTTATGTTCTATTCCCTGAATTACCTACAGTGCATTGGGAGAAAGTTTGCACACTTATTAATTATCTAGACACCCTCACAAGGAATAAGCCAGAAAAACATTTCTAGCTTAGTAGTCACGGAAATGGGTGCCACCAAATGCATGGCTGCTTCAGTGGCTTCTGTGGGGCAAGAGGACACTTGGACCAGAACGTTGTAGCTGGACTTCTCCACATTTATTTCCATCTTTTATCAACAGTCATTTAACTGCCCCATTTATTTCAACACTGTTCTCAGAACCTCCAGGTACAGAACTCATATAATCATTTTTTTGATTGATTGAATTTATATATCGCCCTATACCCGGAGGTCTCAGGGCGGTTCACAGAAAAGATGACAATCTACAAAATCAAAGTTAAAAACAATACCCCCCCCCCCAATTATTATTAATTTTTACATAAGTGGTGTTCATCAGTGAACAGAATATGCTGTTTGGGTAAGGTGACTAAAGCTCCAATTAAGGCTTAGAATAAAACCAAACACTTTTTTACTTTAGATGTCATCAATATTATGGTAATTTGCCTTTTATATAATACACTGATTTATCTGAAACTTTTCAATGTACCAAAGATCACCTAAAGAGAAACTAAAAAAATAAGCACTGTGTTATGTATTTACCTACGGTGGTTACCTGAGTGACAGCTTAACATTAAAATGCTTATCTATTGAGAAATGCTGTATCTCACTAGACACAGGGGTTTTTGTCCTCAGGGATAGCATCACCATTTAGGATACAAATGCATGAACTTCTAGATTATGTACTATACTGCAGACATAGCAGACTGCCCCAAGTACACTTTAAGCAATATTATTTCATACTGAGATTCTTGTATCGGTCCCTAGTGACTGCCATTATAATAATCCTTTGTGTTGATTGGGATTCCTGGGTTTCTATTCAAGGTATTAGAGCTCCACCATGTGGAAAATCTACTTAATCATAGCATATTCTTGCAACTTACTTCACTTCCTAAACAAACCATTCCCCTCAATCTCTCGTGCTCTTATTGAGAATTTATGCAGGCTGCTTTATAAAAAAAAAAAAAACCCACAGTGTCCCCATTCCAACATTCACAGAGTCCATGTAGCAGTGGCTCCAAGCCGCGGCCGAAACATTTGAAGCCCTCTCCCCATGCGCAACACTCCCATCTGAGTGGAGCAGAACCTCCCAAGCAAATTCCTGAGAGCTCCCTGGGGCAGAGACTCCATGTAATCAAATGAAAATGATCTACAGGTGGTACATGACGCCAGTCAAGCTTGCAAAAATTTATCATTTGCCCGATAATAAATGTTGGAAGTGTAAAGAGATTGAAGGCACATTCTTTCACCTTTGGTGGACATGCCCAAGGATTAAGACTTTCTGGGAGATGATTTATAATGAAATGAAAAAGTTATTTAAATATACATTTCAGAAGAAACCAGAGGCCTTTCTCCTGGGCATGGTCAGCCAATTGGTGTCAAAGAAGGATAGAACTTTCTTTATGTATGCAACAACAGCAGCAAGAATACTTATTGCAAAGTACTGGAAGACACAAGATTTACCCACCTGGGAAGAATGGCAGATGAAGGTGATGGACTATATGGAACTGGCGGAAATGACTGGCAGAATCCGAGACCAAGGAGAAGAGTTGGTGGAAGAAGATTGGAAGAAATTTAAAGTTTATCTACAGAAACATTGTAAAATTAAGGAATGTTAGAAGGATGTTGGAATGAAGTAATGTGGTTTTAGCAGAAATGATATAAAGGATTAAGTAAAAATGGATTGTTAATTGGTGAAAGAACAGAATGCAAAATTATAGTATATTAAGATAAATTATTAGGATAAAAATAAAGATGGAAAGGATTTGCTGAAATATGTAATTGAATTAGAATACAAAAAAGGGAGGTGTGAGGAGGTCAAGGAAATAAGCAAAGGAAAGAAAGTTATGTAAAGGATTGATTTGTGTTTTTTTTAATTATCTGTATCTTTTTTGTGTGTGTTTTTCCTTTGTTTTTGTATTGTTCTGTATTTTTATTTTTATTTTTTTCTGTTTAAATATGTTCTTTATTTTTTCTTTTTGTAACCTTTAAAATCTCAATAAAAATCTATTGGGGAAAAAAGAGAGACTCCATGTAATCAAAACAAGATGGGCATATAGGTTGCTTCCAGGTGGCCTTTTAGTGAGAATTCAGCCAACTTGTTTGCGAGAGAGATTAGATGGCAGCCTGATTTCTTTGCAAGGAGGTCAGTTGGTGTTACGCCACAATTTCCAGTGCATTTTGCCATCCCTTTCCTTACTGCAAAAAGCCTTATCTTTTGCATCAGGAGATTTGTTTTGAAACAGCTCCAAACCAGCTTTAATTGTGTAGCCTGAATTTGTCGGGATGTGATTGAGTCCACCTGAAAATAGTGACTGTATAGAAGTGCCCATGAGAGGAGCCATTGCTACGTGAATATTTATAATGGATTCTGTTAGTTCTTTTATAGAAATATATATTATTGCATCTCCTCTGGGGGATCTGCTGTCTACTTTTAGAAAATAAAGCAAATATAGTCATCCTTGGTTCTCGAACATAATCCGTTCCAGAAGTCCGTTCAACTTTGGAAAACGTTTGAAAACCAAGGTGCAGCTTCCAATTGGCTGCCGCAGCTTCCTGCACTTCATCAGAAGCCGTGGAAGCGCCGATGGACGTTTGGCTTCCAAAGAACATCCGAAAACTGGAACACTTACTTCTGGGTTTTTGGCATTCGGGAGCCAAAACGTACGAATACCAAGGTGTTTGAGAACCAAGGTACAACTGTGGATTCATCTTAATTCTTCATTACCCGAAAGCAGCTCAACACTGCCATCCGGGAATTTCCCATTGCACGGAAGTTGAGAACCTGCAACAACACGATTGTGCTCTTTCTCTCTCCATCTGTAAACTTTACCTCCATCAGGTTTCAGCTCCTTCTAAAAAGCATCCTCTCAAAATGACCACAATGTCAACTTGAAAGCAGCATCTCAAACCAGGTTGACCACTAGAGGGAGCTGGCTTGTCAGACACTTGAAATTTCTTGCCCTCAAAAAGGAGTGGATGTTCTGTGTCAATAGATTCCTGTGATGTGAGCAGTCAAGTGAAGCGGGGAAAGCTAAGAGAATATTATCCCCAAGTACCTTTGGGAATGTGTAAGATGTAAACTGAGGCCAAAACTGACAGCACACTACTCAGAGTGACAGACACACTGGTATGCAGGCCTTTTGCCAAGTTTCCTTCCAGGTAGGACATTAAAAAAAATAATGAACGGGGAAACCCATCAAATTCTTCATAACCAACAAACATCTGTAACCAGGTGACCAAGTCCACAGGTCTATGCATGGGCAGTGTAAGAATGAAATGTCTGTTTCACAGGATTTTTAAAAATAATAATTCAGAAGCTTTTCCCTACTAAACATAACCACCTTCCTTAAAATAAACGAGAACTATAAATTACCTTTCTCACACACGAACAAAACTTTTAAATGTGCTGCTGTGCTCACAGTCACAGAAACTTAAATATCCTGTCCCTCCTCAATGTCACTTGAAAGCATTAGGAGGATGGTTATTGTGAGCAATCCATTCTGGGTTGAAGGAAGCAGTTCCTTTGACAGGCAAGAGCTGTGTTGCATCCCTACACCATTGGCCCTGTTGGGTGGAACTGATGGAAGCTGTGCTCCAACAATATCCGCCAGGCTAGCCTCCACGCAATCCAATTCTAATACAGTGGTACCTTGGGTTACATACGCTTCAGGTTACAGATGCTTCAGCTTACAGTTTCCGCTAACCCAGAAATAGTACCTCGGGTTAAGAACTTTGCTTCAGGATGACAACAGAAATCGTGCTCCAGCAGTGCGGTGACAGTGGGAGGCCCCATTAGCTAAAGTGGTGCTTCAGGTTAAGAACAGTTTCAGTTAAGAACGGACCTACGGAACGAATTAAGTTCTTAACCCAAGGTACCACTGTATACTAACCATCAGAAGTAAAGGACTCACATGCCGCGTTTTGAAGCGTAACAATGAATTCTAGAATTGGAATGGTGTTGTCTTCATTTCTTGGCAAATTTGACAAAAGCCAGCATCTCAAAACAACACAGAGAGGTTCATTAGGGTGGAGGTGTGGAACTCTGGCAACTCTCTCCCCCAACTCTGGCAACTTTGACAGGAAGCTGTGGTCCTCGCAGCGCCGGATTTAGGGTGATGTGGGTCATTCCCCCGCACAAGGGGCACAAAATTGAGTAGATCCATAACTGAGAAGCTCCCATTTGGGCGTGCCAAATGTTGGCCTCGCACAGGATGCCTTATGACAGATTACCAAAGTCTACCCCTGGTCCTAGCTTCCTGTCAATCATCTGGTGTCACCAAACTTTTCCTTTGCAGCGTGGGAAGAAAATCCTAGTCAAGCTAAGCTTGAAGTTACAACCTGCCAGCTGATGGGTGGTGACTGTGTGTTCACCAGAATTCCTTGTGCCCCGTTTGGGGCAAGGGTCAACAGGTTTGCCAGAAGGGTTTGTCAGAATCACCGTCAACCAGCTGATTGTGCATTGGCAAAGGGGAGCCTTGCTCTCACTGCCAATCAGGAGTGTGTTTTACAGTTTCCCAACTCTGAAGTGACAGGCATATCTCTACCTGCGTCACACCTGATGTCAGCCATGATTAGGATATTGTTTTGAGATGCCACAAAGTGGGGAAAGCTTTGTTCCGATTAAAAAACAACAGCACTAGTTCAATCAACTGAAGCTTTTAATTCTAGGTTCACATTTAAACCCCAGATCACTTCTGCCAGAAACAAGTGATTTTGGGAAGGGTCCGAGACAGTGCAGGACAAACCAACCACCTTGGCATCAAATTTCATCAGTAAAACTCCTATGGGTGTGTTTTTTCACATTTCAATCCAATCTGTGTTCAAAGCTAGACGTTCTGATAAAAAGCAAGAATAGTAGCAGGCCTCTAATTGAAAACTGACGCCTCATTCAAGCCTTGCTCTTGGCACTATTTATATGCCCTGAAGGTACTGATTTTTATGGTTGTTTTGGATCAGGGGTGTGGACAGAGCAACTAGAAAATTCTCAAGTTTCATTTTCTCAGGATTTCTGCTTTAAATAATGAGAAGTAATTTTGGCCTCAGCCCAGCATACCTGAAGGAGTGTCTCCACTCCCATCGTTCAGCCAGGACACTGATGTCCAGCTCCGAGGGCAGTTCCCTCACTGTGAGAAGTGAGGTTACAGGGAACCAGGCAGAGGGCCTTCTCGGTAGTAGCACCCACCCTGTGGAACGCCCTCCCATCAGATGTCAAGGAGAGAAAGAACTACACAGCTTTTAGAAGACATCTGAAGGCAGCCCTGTTTAGGGAAGTTTTCAATGTTAGATGTTTTATTGTGTTTTTAATATTCTATTGG
Source organism: Podarcis cretensis (assembly GCF_951804945.1). Lineage (NCBI taxonomy): Eukaryota > Metazoa > Chordata > Lepidosauria > Squamata > Lacertidae > Podarcis > Podarcis cretensis. Next base: position 113,981,873 of record NC_137172.1, on the reverse strand, counting down.
GAGCCGCCCAGAGTGGCTGGGGAAACCCGGTCAGATGGGCAGGGTATAAGTAATAAATTATTATTAATTATTATTGACAGCTTTATTTATACATCTTTTGATAAGAGGCACTAGAAGTTCTGGGGGTTCTCCCAACTACCCAGGAGTCATTTTCCGGGTGAATGGGGGAGCACACAGGGGAAGAGAAGGGAAGCCCCACTACACAAATGGAAATCCTTGCATAGGGCGTTCGCTGATGGGCTTAATAGGGGAATTCCACCCAAGGTTTCTTTAACATTGCTGAGCTCCTTCCTGGGTTATATTATTCACAGCTGGGTTTTCCAACATACCTCTGGCAGTTGCAATTTCTCCATCCGCATGAGCCATGCATTGCATGGCTGTCGCTGCTACACATATCGGCATGCTGAGTTTCTGGCCCAAGATGGAAGTCGACAGGTCCAGAGCAGACACATTCCTCAGCATCCGAGGGTACAGTCTTAACCTAGCACAGATGGAAATGGAGAAGTCAACTTATCAGACAGACGGGAATCATACTCCAGAGTTTGCAAAGCACTTTTTGTCTTTGTTTACTGCTGAGCAAATGCTATCATTTAATGCTCCCACCAGTACGGACTGGAACCAGCTCTTCCTTAACTTTCTTTTTTGAAAAAAGTTTTTACTTATACTTTTCAAATTTATACATTTCATTAATTTTACAATCATTTTAACATTTCAGAGTTTGACTTCCTTCCCTCTTTCTGCAGTTGCTTAAATTTTTAAATATCTTCTGCATATCCAAATTCATTTTATTTGCTCATTTAATTATCTACTTCAAATATAAACTCTTATGAAACTGCAGGTTATTACAATAATCCTGCCAATGTTTTCATCTGTTTGCAATTTATATGTAAATATTCAATAAACCATTTCCATTATTTTATAAAATGTTTGTTATCTTGATTTCTTATTCTTCCGGTAAGATTCACCATTTCTGCATATTCCACAAGTTTTTGTATCCATTCTTCCTTTGCCGGGACTTCTGCTTCTTTCCATTTTGGGGCAAGTAGCATTCTTGCCCCTGTAGTAGCATACATAAATAAATTTCTATACAATTTAGGTAGTTCTGTCCCTATAGCTCTTCCTTAACCTTCAGGTGGTGTGAAGCTAGCCAGAAGAAGATAATTTGGGTGGCAAGTTCCAAGTTCTAGAAATGTAAAGAGGCAGGGTCAACACACACTTATCAACTTTTGGCAGGTAAAGAAGGTCTGGCAGGAAAGCAAGTTACTGTATTTTTTGCTCCATAAGACGTGCCAGACCATAAGACGCACCTAGTTTTTAGAGGAGGAAAACAAGAAAAAAAATATTCTGAACGAAACAGTGGATGTATGGTTTTTGTGGTTCATGCTGTGGCCACAGACATGTGATCTGATGGTGAATTTGGGGTGACCCAATGCAAAAATCCTGAGGATCCATGTGGATCTGTGCTTTGTAACCACGTTTTTGCACCATTGCAGCCCCAGGAAACAGTGGATGCGTGATTTTTTTGGTGCCGGCTGTAGCCATGGACATGCTATGTGATCTGATGGTGAATTTGGGGTGACCCAATGTAAAAATCCTGAGGATCCATGGGCTTTTACCTCCCCCCTCCCAGGCAGTCTCCGCTAGCATCCCTTATCTCTTTTCCGATCCCACCAATCAGATGTTTCCTTTCAACACTCCCTTCCCTCTTGTTTGCCTTAGTGTTGTGTCTTTTCCTTAGCTGGAGCAGTTTTTTGCTCCTCCGTTTCTTCTAATTTCTCTCCTTATTGCTTTAGTCTTCCTGTTTTCCCCCTTTGCAAGTTTGCTGTCTTTACCTCCCCCCTCCCAGGCAGCCTCCTTTTTCTCTAGTGTCCCTTATCTCTCTTCCCGATCGGCAAATGATCAGCAGCTTTCTTTCAACACCCACTTCCCTCTTTTTTTAAAAAAAAAAAAGCAAAAAAAAGCACGATCTGCTTTTTGCCCCTGGGCAATTCGGCTCCAGGGACCACACATTCACTCTATAAGACGCACAGACATTTCCCCTTACTTTTTAGGAAGAAAAAAGTGCATCTTATGGAGCGAAAAATACGGTACATTCTACAATGCAGGCATATTGTCAAGCATTAGGGGTTTCGGGCTGGGACTTTCGGCATCGCCGAGGCTGCGCAACCGCTGAAAGGAATCAGAGGCCACATTCAAAGAAATAATTTAAGGTGCTACAGTACCACTTTAAAACATCATGTCTTCCCTCTGGGGTTTGTTAAGGGAACAGAGAGTTGCTATGGAGCCACATTCCCCATCACACTTACAATTTTCAGTTCCCTATGAAGGAGGACTGGTTGTTAAACCACTCTGGAAATTGTAGCTCTCGGGGCAGGGAACAGGCATCTCCTAACAGCTTAACAAACTACAGCTCCCAGAATTCTTTGGAGGAGTCATGAGCGCTTAAAGTGGTATCATAGACCATGGTATGGTGTGAAAGTGGCTGCAGACTTAACTGTGCTAACTACAGAAAGCATTTCAGTAACTTCAAAAGCGCCAGGAACCACTCATGTTTCACCTGTCCCAACAACCTATTGCATTCCCTGTCATTGGATGTTCTTTCTATAAAGCATAAGCACTGAGACATGGGATGCGGGTGGCACTGTGGATTAAACCACAGAGCCTAGGACTTGCCTATCCGAAGGTCAGCGGTTCGAATCCCCGTGACGGCGTGAGCTCCCATTGCTCAGTCCCTGCTCCTGCCAACTTAGTAGTTCGAAAGCACGTCAAAGTGCAAGTAGATAAATAGGTACCGCTCCGGTGAGAAGGTAAACGGCGTTTCCATGCACTGCTCTGGTTCGCCAGAAGTGGCTTAGTCATGCTGGCCACATGACCTGGAAGCTGTACGCCGGCTCCCTCGGCCAATAAAGCGAGATGAGCACCGCAACCCCAGAGTTGGCCACGACTGGACCTAATGGTCAGGGGTCCCTTTACCTTTAAGCACTGAGACAGGTAGACTGATGCCACAATAAATATAGGCCAGGTTGTGCTCTTTAAAGCCACTCCTGAGAAATGGAATAACCTATGTCCAAACATTCAGAATGGGAAAGTCATTAAACCATGTTGCATTGTGTGTTGATAAGCCTCCACTAGCATCTCTGTGTTCCTCAGAAATGTTTTAGTAAACAGCTCAACCATGTATTCTCGATGTACCAGTTGTCTGTATCATTGTCTGTTAGGAGCCTTGAACTCTGCTTAGCCTCCCATTCCTTCCTCTCCATGTTTGAGACAAAGTCTCATTTCGGTGACCTTCCTCGCACTCAGCTCCAGGGAAGCAATGACACGCATTGTGTGAACAACTTTGGTAAACAAGCTGTCATTGGTCCCTCATTTATCAGCAAAGGAGAGCTCATTGTCCAAAGGCTTTGGGAAAGTCAGGGATGCAATGTGTCGGAACTGATTATCAGAGGTTTGATCATTTTCTCCCACTCTAATTTAAAATGCTGGAAGATGTGGTTTCAAATTGATTTCCTTGAATGTCATCAGGCCCACAGGCGTCATGACCTTGCCACAAAATCTATTTTCGAAGAAACGATCTGGCTGAAGGAGACTTTGGGATAGAATTTTACCCACCAAGAACAGAAATATTGGAGGACAATCTTTTTTTAGTTCCCCAGCACTAACCTGGAGAGGGTGAAGCCAGCTCGGTTATCTCTTGTTTGGCGGGGGGCAGATTTCAAAATAGCATGTTCACAAATTGTTACAGAAACGCTGGTGCCATCATCCACACTGCAGATGTTTAGGATTCTTTTACGATAACCAAGTCCAAAGAGAATGGGAAGCAGCCACATCTCAATTTGTCTCATGGCTTAAGCCACCAGCCTGAAATCCTAACTGCTGACTCCCTGGGAGACCATGGCCTCTTGACTCCACGAGAACCAACAAAGCAAAAAGTTACTGCATTGAATGTATAACCCTCACACCTCCCCATCCAAATATTCATCAACTTCACTGCTGATCAGTGGCAGGGGATGAAGGGACACAGAAGAGATAGCAATCCATCTTGCCAGCCCATGAGCATATTATTGTTGTTGTTGTTTAGTCGTTTAGTCATGTCCAACTCTTCATGACCCCATGGACCAGAGCACGCCAGGCACTCCTGTCTTCCACTGCCTCCTGCAGTTTGGTCAAACTCATGTTACTAGCTTCGAGAACACTGTCCAACCATCTCGTCCTCTGTTGTCCCCTTCTCCTTGTGCCCTCCATCTTTCCCAACATCAGAGTCTTTTCCAGGGAGTCTTCTCTTCTCATGAGGTGGCCAAAGTATTGGAGCCTCAGCTTCAGGATCTGTCCTTCCAGTGAGCACTCAGGGCTGATTTCCTTCAGAATGGATAGGTTTGATCTTCTTGCAGCCCACGGGACTCTCAAGAGTCTCCTCCAGCACCATAATTCAAAAGCATCAATTCTTCGGCGATCAGCCTTCTTTATGGTTCAGCTCTCACTTCCATACATCACTACTGGGAAAACCATAGCTTTTACTATATGGACCTTTGTTGGTAAGGTGATGTCTCTGCTTTTTAAGATGCTGTCTAGGTTTGTCAATGCTTTTCTCCCAAGAAGCAGGAGTCTTTTAATTTCATGGCTGCTGTCACCATCTGCAGTGATCATAGAGCCCAAGAGGGTACCCCCATTCATACTAATTGTGGCCTTGACAACGATGGCATTCTTAGTGGAAGGAAGCAGGGCACTGAAAATTATGATTTAGCTGTCACTAGCTTGGGCCATATAATGCTTTATTTTTATTTCCTTATTAGAGGCTTTTATAGGGACGCAGGTGGTGCTGTGGTCTGAACCACTGAGCCTGCCGATTAGAAGGTTGGTGGTTTGAATCCCTGTGATGGGGTGAGCTCCCATTGCTCTGTCCCAGCTCCTGCCAACCTAGCAGTTCGAAAGCATGTCAGTGCAGGCTTTTAACTGAAACCTAGAAGATGAGCTTTGAGAAATGCCACAACGGTAGAGCTCTACAAAGTGATGTTACAGTGCATGGAAGTACTTGAATAATAATAATAATAATCAGCAGCAGCAGCATTATTATTTATACCCCGCCCATCTGGCGGGGTTTCCCCAGCCACTCGGGGCAGCTTCCAACAGGATATTAAAAACACAATAAAACATCAAACATTAAAAACTTCCCTAAACAGGGCTGCCTTCAGATGCCTTCTAAAAGTCAGATATTTGTTTATTTCCTTGACATCTGATGGGAGGGCGCTCCACAGGGCGGACGCCACTACCGAGAATGCCCTCTGCCTCATTCCCTGTAACTTCACTTCTCGCAGGGAGGGAACTGCCAGAAGGGCCTCGGTGCTGGACCTCAGTGTCCGGGCAGAACGATGGGGGTGGAGACGCTCCTTCAGGTATACTGGGCCGAGGCCGTTTAGGGTTTTAAAGGTCAGCACCAACACTTTGAATTGTGCTTGGAAACGTACTGGGAGCCAATGTAGGTCTTTCAGGACTGGTGTTATATGGTCTCGGCGGCCACTCCCAGTCACCCGTCTAGCTGCTGCATTCTGGATTAGTTGTAGTTTCTGGGTCACCTTCAAAGGTAGCCCCACGTAGAGCACATTGCAGTAGGAGGGAAATACCATAAGCTAATCTGTTGAACATTTTCCTTGGTGAAACAGTTCTATAGCTTTCCCAGCTCAGCCAAAGTGATTTTTCAGGGGTTGGCAATGTGGTGTCTTCTGGATGTCGTTGAACTAGCACTCTCATCATCCCAGGACATCGGTAATGGAAACTGAGATTGATGGGAATTTGGAGTCCAGCAACATTCTGGTGGCACTTGGTTTTGTCCAAGGGGCAAGACCTTTCTCTCAGGGCAAATGTGGACTCACAGACTGAATGACATCATAGTACAATGCTTTAAAATGTTTTCTGATTGTGACCACTTGATAATATTCACCTTAACTTTTATGTTACATTTACATCCTTATTGCTGCATCCATGTCATGGGAAAGAGCATGGATAGACTTCTAGAATGCAGTGTGTTTATTTTCAGCCACTGGTTCTCATTCTTCAGCTAATATATTTCTTAGTTCATGCATATGATCAGGCGCAGGGTGACAGCCTTCAGAACAGAAAACGTTATTCAGCACCGAGAAAAAACACTGAACTTAGCTGTTGTGATCAGAAGTAGCCAGAGATTAATTCCTAGGTTCCATGCAGGAAAATAAGTACCTAGATTGTGTCAAAATGATTTTTCTTCTGTTACAAGAGGATAACACAGCATCTGACAAGTTAACCTTCAGGGGTTCAGATACTACAGGAAGGCAGGTTTCCAACCATGAGTCATTTGAGGGTTCACAGTTCTGTGTATCTGAGATTTGCTCATTCCATTTTTATATATTACAAGAGAGATGGTGGAAAATAAAAGCTTAATGTGGTTTCTAGCCAAGTTTTGCCATTTGCAAAATCTGAACTTCAGCTATGCCATTATTTTGAAGTAATGTGATGGCAGTTTTCAAAACTTTGTGTTTTTATCATTTATTTTTAGGTCATGAGCCACCCTGAGATCTATGGATGAAGGGCGACATGCAAATTTAATAAATAAAAATAAATAAAACAGACCAACTGGGCCTCGATTGTAGGGCCCTGCCCTTTCCATCCTTTCTCAGGGGGCAGAGTACAGCCTGCTTGCTAGGCAGAAAAGCAAGGATTCTGTCAGGAGAAATTGCAATTTCCCATCTCCAGCATGCTGGGTCACCAAAAGGAAACCATGCAGTGTCAGATGTCATTACAGTGGTGCCCCGCAAGACGAACGCCTTGCAAGACGGAAAACCCGCTAGACGAAAGGGTTTTCCGTTTTGGAGGTGCTTCGCAAAATGAATTTCCTATGGGCTTGCTTCGCAAGACGAAAATGTCTTGCGAGTTCCTGCAGGTTTTTTTTTTCCTTCCCCCCCTTTTTCTAAGCCACTAAGCCGCTTATCAGCTGATCCGCTAAGCCGCTTATCAGCTGATCCGCTAAGCCGCTAATAGCACTAATCCACTAAGACGCTAATGGGCTTGCTTCGCAAGACGAAAAAACCTCAAGACGAAGAGACTCGCGGAACGGATTCTTTTCATCTTGCGAGGCACCACTGTATTACCCAGTGCCCAAGCTTATAGCCTAAAGGTAAAGGTAAAGGTACCCCTGCCCGTACGGGCCAGTCTTGACAGACTCTGGGGTTGTGTGCCCATCTCACTTAAGAGGCCAGGGGCCAGCGCTGTCCGGAGACACTTCCGGGTCACGTGGCCAGCGTGACATCGCTGCTCTGGCGAGCCAGAGTTGCACACGGAAACGCCGTTTACCTTCCCGCTGCTAAGCGGTCCCTATTTATCTACTTGCACTCAGGGGTGCTTTCGAACTGCTAGGTTGGCAGGCGCTGGGACCGAGCAGCGGGAGCGCACCCCGCCGCAGGGATTCGAACCGCCGACCTTTCGATCGGCAAGTCCTAGGCGCTGAGGCTTTAACCCACAGCGCCACCTGCGTCCCATAAGCTTATAGCCTAGCTAACTGAAATGTAAGGCGTTATTGCTCGGTTGGGGGACTCCTCCCAAACGGTAGCCTTATTCCTCAGGAGAAAGGCATTCCCTTCCAAACCAGTGAGCAACAGTTTAGAATGAAGATATTTGCAAGAATGCAAGACTCAAAACCCTGACATGGCACGATGCCTGCCAAATCTCATGGGCTCACCTATTTAAAAGTTTACCTACCATGTCCTTTCTCCAAAAATGGATTTCAGTTCAATACGCGCAATAATTTAAAGCACAAAATGTTGAAAAGAGAGAGGAATCAAGCTATTCAACCAGAGGAAAATCCAGTACAGTTGTACCTTAGAAGTTGAACGGAATCCGTTCCGGAAGTCCGTTTGACTTCCAAAACATTCGGAAACCAAAGTGCGGCTTCTGATTGGCTGCAGGAAACTCCTGCAGCCAATTGGAAGCTGCGGAAGCCCCGTTGGACGTTCGGCTTCCAAAAATAGTTTGATAACCAGAACACTCACTTCCGGGTTTTCTTCAGGAGCCGATTTGTTCAGGAGCCAAGGCGTTTGAGATCCAAGGTACAACTGTAATTTACCATATTTTTTGCTCTAGAAGACTCACTTTTTCCTTCCTAAAAAGTAAGGGAAAATGTGTGTGCGTCTTATGGAACGAATGCAGGCTGCGCAGCTATCCCAGAAGCCAGAACAGCAAGAGGGATTGCTGCTTTCACTGCGCAGCGATCCCTCTTGCTGTTCTGGCTTCTGAGATTCAGAATATTTTTTTTCTTGTTTTCCTCCTCCAAAAACTAGGTGCATCTTGTGGTCTGGTGCGTCTTATAGAGCGAAAAATACGGTAAAAGGCTTGGATGAATAAAAAAAGTGTGTTAAGAAATACAGGTAAGGGGGTGTGCAGGCCTCCCTCAGGAAGACATTCTTCGTTCCTTCCATGCATGGCTATTATGTCAGCTATTAACTTGTTTAGCCTCACCACCCCCATGTCCTGGACTGTTTTGAAGCATACACCTACTGTTTCTCTTCAATACCCCATCTTCTCAACAAGCAAGGAGACAAAGAGGGGTGCACTGAAGTTGTTGCTTCTTTCCATGCTGAAGGAAAGAAGGGAGAAATTGTTGGGTTGAGAGAACAAGCCTATCAAGATAATCCCACCCTTACCAGTCACTCAAAAAGCGGCTTTTGGGACACAGCGCGGTTGTCCGAACTGTTTACTCCAACTCAGTACCCACCAGACATGGACACAATGAAAGTGGAAAGTTAAGACTATTTAGCCAGAAACTCCAGCAGCAGTTAAGCATGACTCCTGTAGACAACCAAGCTGTCCACTGTCACTGCAGCTTAACTCCATTACAGACATGCTTCAGAGCTTCATATTCCCCATTGCCCTGTTTAATTACATGCAAGCTTATTTATTTACCTTGAAAATGCAGATACATTTTCAGCTAAGGTCTGCTGATCATCAGCTCCAGACTTATAGTAGTCATACACAGATTTCCGAAGAAATTTCTTAGCATGTTCCTCAAAGTCAGCAATGCAAATTGGTTTTTCAGACATGATGCAGGTTACTCAGTTTTGTTGCACTTGGATCATTTAAAGTTTCTGCATTTCTGCCTGTTAATCATTAAATTAAAGCAAGTAACCCAAGTAAAATACAAGCCCCCTGTTGACATTTCTGGACAACTGCTTTGGACTTTGGCATCTATTTCTCATTTACCGAATTCGGATATGTGCCAATGCATATCAACCAGGGAAACTAGAAGCATGCTTGGAGGTTAGGTAAAAGTTGCTATGAGGGCTCAGATAGACCACAGCTTATAAAAGGAACATACAAGTCTAAAAAAAGTTACAGGCTCTCAAGGAGGCTACATAAGACAAAAGACCTTTAAAAGGAAGTCTAGGCCAAAAAAGAGAAAAAGCAAGAACAAAAGTACTTTTAGAATTAAGGCACGCCAAGGTGGCATTTGGAGAGAACACAGGAAGAGAGAAAATAGTAACCAACTTTGCTAAATGCTAAATTTAAATTTCCTTTCTTGTTAGGGATGTAACGGGTCACTGCAACATCGCGGGAAGGAAAATGAACCTCGTTTATAAATAAATTTGCAATCTAGTACACATGGGACTGGAACCCCATCTTGAAAGTGCCTTTAAGTCAAGTTCAGCTTTAACAAAGCTCCCTTCTTCAAGGGCTTGTGCTGTGCATCCCTGGTAGAATCTTGTTGCAATAAACTTTAACTTTTGAATCTGAGAAGTACAGCAACTCCTTCGCACCCACCTTTGTTTCACGAAATGACTGAAAGAGAACCATTTCCATTGACCTTCAAAGCTACAGAGAAAATAGATTGCATATTCAACAGCAGCACCAATTTAAAGGTACACAGCAAAGTCTGCAGTGTAGACATATTGGTCCTAGGTTTTCCACCTGGCATCTTCAGGGCACAAGAAAACAAACTCACTTCAAGTGTGCAATTGAGGCTTTGTAAGTAGAGCAGATTGTTTTAGAGTTACTAGGGAAAACGACATTGTGATAATCAAGACACTCTCATCAATAGAACTAAATGCTATCTACATCACAATACATTTTGGTCAGCATCAACTGGGAACCTGAAGGATGGAATATTAATATATAGAAATGATGTGATGTTTTTAACACCATTAAATTACATGGACACAGGACATGTAATAAATAATTTTTATATAGCGAGTAAGGAAATAAACAGTAACATTTTTAGCATATATATTTTTGCATAAAAATTATGTCAAACTAAACTAACTGTTTCGACTAAACAATCAGAAGCACAAAAATAAGATTGCCTTTATTCAGAATGATTTGCTTTAAACTTGAGATTCATTTGCTTGGCCCAATACCAATTAATCCCTCTATTTACTGAAAACTTGGCATCCATGCAAGTTAAAACCCTGATGCGACCCTTTGGACCGTAGTGCATTTATTTATACATAGTAGTTTATGTGACCATCGGTTTCAACACTTCATTTTTGCACATGTTGAAAAAGGGTACTTCAATAGCATCCTTTGGGATATCTGTGTCCTAAACTAACTTAAGCAATTCTTCATAACACCCCCTACTCCATATCTGCATCCCTACAGCAAACTTTCTAGGATAAACCAGCAGAGTTGGAAAACCTGATCAACAGAGTTCTAAAGTGCCAATTCCATATCTAATACTGCAACATGAGGATGAATTCCTAAGTATGGCAGTGACAAATATACAGTGGTACCTTGGTTCTCAAACGCCTTGGTTCCCAAACGCCAAAACCCCTGAAGTGCTCCGGTATTCGGATGTGTTTCAGAAGCCGAACATCCAAAGCAGCTGTCGGCTATTGTTTCCAGGGCACTGGCACCAATCAGAAGCTGTGCCTTGGTTTTCGGACATTTCAGAAGTCAAACGGATTTCCAGAACGGATTAAGTCTGGCACTTTTGTTTTTGCTATTTATTTTGTGTTTTTGAGGCTTTTTCGGTTAATTTGTTTTTGTGACTGTGTGGAACCCAGTTCAGCTACTGATTGACTGATTGTGTGACTGTGGAAATGGATAAAAGCCCCCCATCCAAACAATGACTATCATCAGTACAGGTAAGGAGAATTTTTTTTTTTCTCATCTACAATGCTGTCTTATTTATTTTATAGTACAGTACATTGATTATTGCTTTCATTTTATGGATCAATAGTCTCGTTGGATAGCAAAATTCATGTTAAATTGCTCTTTTAGGGGTTGCTTTTAAAAGTCTGGAACAGATTAATCCGTTTTGCATTACTTTCTATGGGAAAGCACACCTTGGTTTTGGAATGCTTGGGTTTTGGAACAGACTTCTGGAATGGATTAAGTTTGAGAACAAAGGTAACACAGAATTGATGATTGTCTTGTTAAGAGACCATGATAATTTCATTCCAAACCAGTTTACTTGGAACCAAGTCTTACTGAAGTCAACAGAGTTTACCTCCAATTATGAATGCTTAGAATTGCAAACTTGGTGTACTTTCTCCTGATAGTGCCTAACAAAAAATGCCAGTATTGTATTGTGTTTTTAGGAAAACTACACTTGTGCATGAAGTGACCTTCTGAAACATGAAAATGCTATTAAATAATAAAATGCTGCACATACATTATTAGTTGAGATTGTAATTATGACAGACTTTACCTGTAACAATGCAACAACAGTCAATTAGCTATGGTCTAGCTGTCTTTCATGGGAACATGGAGAGGTCAACTTCTAATGCTTTAATCCTTTTCTCATGTACCTGAAAAATAAGCTTGGCCACACGGCTAAGGCATTGTGCTAGGATGGTTTCAGAATCAAATCAAGAAGCGTGACCATGTTATTTCTTTTGCTACTTTAATTGCATGAAAAGTGCACTTGGTGCACAACTGAACCATTCCCAGGACCTTTAAATTTAGGCTTCTCAATTACACATCATTTTAATTGGTCCTGTTAAGCTTTTTGGGTCGCATCATCTCAGACTATCAATATTTTTGCTATACGTTAAATGTGCACATTAAAGCAATTCTAGCAATTTACCCAGCACCTAGTAGTTTTAAAACTTAATGCATTTTATGCCCTTGAGTCGATCTGGCTTATGTTCAGGACAACTTGGATCTGAGCAATGCTGTCAAGATACAACTAGAATTTTGACCTCAGCATATTTTGAACTGACACAGCACAGGGTTTCTGAAGATGCCATAGCTTAATACACACATGGTTGGCCTTTGGAACTCAAGATGGGCTGGGCTTCAAATCTCATCATCCCTGAGGCTGTGCTGGCTACAAGTAATAGTTCTGGTCTGACCAACACAGCAAGGAGGTCCACATGTTCCCCGCTCCTGATTTAGTGCAACGAAGGACTTTAATTCAAGGTGCTCTATTGGCAAGAGCCACAGGATGGGCATTGTGACACTATGTATGCTTGTTACTGTTAGTTGAAACCTACCATTTGAAACCTACTGTTAGTTAGTTAGTTGAAAACTACTGTTAGGTGAAACCTAGAGAGGTAGTTAACCTGTGGACCGCCATACGTTGCCTGGAGTCCAACTCCCATCAGCTCCTATAGGTAAGATGGGAGTTGTACAGTGGTGCCTCGCAAGACGAAAAGAATCCGTTCCGCGAGTCTCTTCCATTGACGGCTTAGCGGATTAGCACTATTAGCGGTTTAGTGGCTTTTAGTGGCTTTTAGCAGCTTATCGGCTTAGCGGATAAGCGGCTTAGAAAAAGGGGGGGGGGAGGAAAAAAAAAACCACAGGAACTCGCAAGACATTTTCGTCTTGCGAAGCAAGCCCATAGGAAATTCGTTTTACGAAGCACCTCCAAAACGGAAAACTCTTTCGTCTAGCGAGTTTTCCATCTTGCGAGGCATTCGTCTTGCGGGGCACCACTGTAGTCCAACAATATCCTGAGAGCCACAGGTTAGCCACCCTTGGCGTAACAGAATGATCTCTTGCCATGTCAGCTGATCATATCCAGCAATTAGCTGCCCTTCATTCTCTGCTCTGCATTCCTTATTCTCTTAGCCTAGCCATCCAATTATGCTGCCAGTAAATTGCTTTTGTTTCACCCTGTAAGCTTAATTCACTCCAATACATTGCAGAGAGCATTTAGGTAGGGTGACAACCGTCACTGCTATACTGAAGCTATATTTACACAGCTATACTACACTGATCAATATATGGGATGTATGAAGTCAGTAAACATTCTTAAACACTTAGAAACAAACCGCCGTTCGTTAAAAAAATCAACTGAAACCATTACGGATATTTCTTTCAGACAGCATTATGTTTAAGCAGTTGCTGCAATCTAAACCTTTTAAAATCAAATGAGTATTTTGGTCATCAGGAATAAGTGATCATCTGCAAGTCACTTCAGGTATCATCCATTCTTTTAAACTAAGCAATGTTTTTTTAATTCTGAATCTTCCTTGTGCTGGAATGCATTTTAGGTATCAACATGATCAAAGCCACATTGAGTAACCTGGAGAGCCTCATATATGGTCAGAGAACTAGGAAGCGAGTTCACCTTACAGACAAGTGTTTGGGCAACCCATATGGAAGCCTGATACACTAACAACAAGAAACAGATAGTGCATAGTTTTAAAATGCTTTTTCGAGACAAGTCAGCACATCCAAAATAAAATTTGTAGGTTTATAAACTTACACTATTTGTTGCACTGGGAGCTGTGCTGTTTCCATGTTGCAGATGTACACCAGGCAACTGCAAGTAACGTATTTTTCTGTGTATAACATGCCCCCTGTTTTGGGGGGCTCAAAATTAAGAAAATGGGGGGAGATTGACAAGAGTTGTAGAGTTGTTGAGCTTTTGGGGGGGGGATTGCCCACAGTTGTTGAGCTTTTTTGCGGTGAGGTTGCCGAAAAACCCCCACCCGACTCAAAAACAATTAAAATCAAAAGCGATGCAAAAGCCGCCAATCGCCCACCCAATTGACGCAGGGGCAGCCAATCGACAACAGCCCTTGACACACCCACAAATCAATCGCCCAATAGCTGCTGACAATCTCCTGCTCGCGACTGCAACCAATCGCCCATCCCCCCTCTGCACTATCTGTGTATAAGACAACCCCAATTTTTTAACATAATTTCTTAATACAAAATCCTCGTCTTATACAGAGAAAAATACGGTAAGCACCTCCGATGTGTTCTTATATGCAATCTATGCATTTAGCCACTTCAAAAATAACGGTGCACTGCATGTATATGCAAGTGAATTCTTCACTGATAATAATGGAAGCTGCCTTATATCTAACAAGGAACTACTATAGGGTTTTTACAGAAAGTTTTGAATTCCATGGCTGACTAGCTTGTGCCAACAAAGACCAAAGCATGCCTTAGATTAACTAAAATCTGTAAGCACATAATACTGAAACACAAAAATTATATCTGTGTGCAGTGTGCCTTGCCTATGTCATCCTAGCCAAAAGTTAACGCCTCTCATCGACACCACCCCTGCACCTAGTACAAAATCAAAGTTACGTGATTGTCATGGCTTCAATCTGAACATTAAAAATGTATCTTCCAGAAATTACTGGCCCTAAAGACAATGACAGCAAGCAGCCTTCCGACACAAAGCATGGATTTAACTGTAACAGTTTACAGGTCAAGTGTTTGGCTTCAGCTGCAATCAAGGATGGTCCCCGATGCTTCTTTGGTCCAGATAAAAGTACATACACAGCTAATTGCACTATAGTCCATCAGCCTCCACCTGGTTTTTACGTTGCCTTAGAGAGCTTTGCTCCACTTTGTCAGATGCATGGTGCTCAGAGTCATTTTCAGTCTCAGATCCTTCAACTGCAGAGTCCTCCGAAGAGTTTCCCTGAGACTCATCTTCCTCATCTTCTCCATCAGACAAACCTTTTTCTGCAACTGGTTCTTCAGCTATATGCTCTGCTGTCTCCTGTTGCTCCTCTGTTTTATCATCACTGCGGTCCACCAAGTCTGTTGGCAGGAAGAATTGAGAAAAAAAAACTGATATACATTATGTTAAAGTTGCTGTTAAACTTAAAATCTTCAACAGCCTCCATCTGGTGGCTCTCCTATATTCTGTCATTCTTCTTATGCTTGCTGTGAAGAAGCAGACCACACGTGCCATGTATTTGCTAATGGAATTACATGTTAACTGCATCACCTTGCAAATTGGCATTACCTAAAAGGGCCAGACCACTACCCTTCTAATATCTCTCCCACACGCAGATACTCATTCACACGCTCAATGCAAGTTATTCATCCTCCTTTGCAAGTGGAAATGCTTTAAGTCCCTGATTTTGCCTGTTCCTCTTCTACCAGCCATCCAGTTGAAAATAAGGCTGCAGTCTTCAGCAAACCTATTTGGCAATACATTCCTTTGGTAGCATTCTTTATGGATCACAGTTGACATTACAATACAGTGGTACTTCGGGTTACATACGCTTCAGGTTACATACGCATCAGGTTACAGACTCCGCTAACCCAGAAATAGTACCTCGGGTTAAGAACTTTGCTTGAGGATGAGAACAGAAATCGTGCTCCAGTGGCTAGAGGTGCTTCAGGTTAAGAACAGTTTCAGGTTAAGTACGGACCTCAGAAACGAATTAAGTACTTAACCTGAGGTACCACTGTAATGTCTTTTTAAAATGCAGATTATTAATGTGCCACAGATCTTGAATATCCCAATTGCCCAAACAAACTATTTACCTTCAACTCCACTTAATTTTTATAAATGCACACACTTCTTCATACTTGGTTAGGAAGACCCATTACACATTTCCAGTGTCACCAGCCCAACAGCTACTCTCATGCTGCTTAAAGTACTTGAAAAACATTGCACCTATCTATTTCCAATTTGGAAAAGGACTCATCTCTTCAAAGGCGCAGTATCATTTGCTTAGTATAATTAACTGGTATCCCACAATTCAAATACAATTCAAACTTTCATATCAAAAACTGGCCATGTCAACTCCTTTAACACTTGCATACAGAAATCTGATGACTATTGGAAACAGAATGTCTTGTTTTCTTTTTTTTTTAAATAATATTTATTACCTTTTCAAACAATTTAAACACTACAAAAAATAAAAACCATACAATGCAATACAAAAAAAAACTACATTACACTAACAAAACACTAACATTAAACTAACAAAACAAAACAAACACAATTTAAAACACATCAAATAATTTCAACATCTTATCTTTCATTCACTTATTTCCGCGACCTCCTCACACCTCCCTTTTTGTATTCCACTTCTATTAATTTTTTCAGCAATTCCTTTCCATCTTCCTCTATTTTTAGTCCTATAATTATCTTAACACATTCTAACCTTATTTTCCCTTTAATACTCTATTAATCTATTTATCATTAATTCCTTATAACATTTCTACTAAAGCCATATAACTTCATTCCAACATTTTCCTAGCATTCATTAATTTTACAGTATTTCCGTAAATAATCCAGAATGTCTAGTTTTCAAACCAAACTTTACATAAACAGCTGAAAACATTACATTTTAGGTTATCTGCCTTTCATTAATGATGCAGTTTGCATCGCAAAATTGTACACTGAGCTTAGTTTTTTATTACATACTTACCAGAATCTTCCAATTCGGACTTAGGTGGGAAAATGCAGTCTGTAAGTAAAACCAGTATCTGAAGGAAAGGAAAAAGTATTACAAAGGCAACCCACAAGCTCTCCAACCAGAACCAGGTTTCTTCATGTCTGAACGCTATTCTTTAAGAAGTTGTTGGGGTTTTACCATTCACCTGTATCTCAGTGCTACATATCCACAGAGGTGCAATGGCTGTATCTTTAGCACACTTGTAATTTAATTTTATAAGGGACGCAGGTGGCGCTGTGAGTTAAACCACAGAGCCTAGGACTTGCCGATCAGAAGGTCAGCGGTTCGAATCCCCACAACGGGGTGAGCTCCCGTTGCTCGGTCCCTGCTCTTGCCAACCAAGCAGTTCAAAAGCACATCAAAGTCAAGTAGATAAATAGGTACCGCTTCAGCGGGAAGGTAAACGGTGTTTCCATGCGCTGCTCTGGTTTCTCCAGAAGCGGCTTAGTAATGCTGGTCACATGACCTGTAAGCTGTATGCCGGCTCCCTTGGCCAATAAAGCGAGATGAGTGCCGCAACCCCAAAGTTGGCTACGACTGGACCTAATGGTCATGGGTCCCTTTACCTTTAATTTAATTTTATTCAGCTGCTGGGGGAAACCATGAGCACAACTGACAATTATGCACATTATACTGCGCTGTTGCTTGTCCTTATGAGCATGACATTTTCAACTGCATACAGATTGGCATGCTCTGTTTGAACCAACTTCCATCAAATTGCCGGTGTTACAAGAATGAGCCATGATGAGCCCTAGGCTCACATGACCTCCACCCTTTTGCATGCAACGGGAGGTGATCTAAAGCGTTCCCCTTAAATTGTTCCCTTTTTAGCTGGGTTTTAACAACTCCAGGTGCATAAGCAAAAATTAGATACAAACCAAGCTTACCCAAATCCCCACATATTAAAAATGCAAAAGGTCTACTAATTTTAGCCTTCATGCACCTTACTTCTGCAACAGCAGAAGAACATTAACATTTGTGAAAGCATTTTATGGTATCCTCGTCTAGAGAGGAAAAGTGGGGGTTTTACAGGAATGAAGCAACATAACATTAAATCAGGTACGTATGACAAGGACCACAGGAAATAAGGAGAAAAGATTCATAGTAAGTGGAATGACTTATTCTAATGTGCAACTCACAAATCAATTCCTGCAGACTACTCACACAGTTGAGAACCCTGAGTTCAGGGGTCTAAATTGTGTAGAAAAAGTTTCCACAGGCAGAGAAGGCTGTCTCCTTCCAACTTCGCCCTCAACCTCATGGAAGATGGCAGGCAAAGTTAAAGTAAAAAGGTAAAGGACCCCTGGACGGTTAAGTCTAGCCCAGGTTTCCTCAACCTCAGCCTTCCAGATGTTTTCAGCCTACAACTCCCATGACCCCTAGCTAGCAGGATCAGTGGCCAGGGATAATGGGAATTGTAGTCTCAAAACATCTGGAGGGCCGAGGCTGAGGAAGCCTGGTCTAGCCAAAGGCGACTATGGAGTTGTGGCGCTTGTCTCGCTTTCAGGCCAAGGGAGCCAGCATTGACAGCTTTCCGGGACATGTGGCCAGCATGACTAAACCACTTCTGGCGCAACGGAACACCATGACAGAAACCAGAGCGCATGGAAACGCCGTTTACCTTCCCGCCGCAGTAGTACCTATTTATCTACTTGCAATGGCGTGCTTTCGAACTGCTAGATTGACAGGAACTGAGACAGAGCAACAGGAGCTCACCCCATCGTGGGGATTCGAACCGCCAACCTTCTGATCGGCGAGCCCAAGAGGCTCAGTGGTCTAGAACACAGCGCCACCCACGTCCCTGATAAGATGGCAGACAGAACAATGCAGATGGTATGGCCTCCGTGTGTTTGTCCCTTGCTCGCGTGTAGCGTTTAGAGGCAAGCATCTGACTGGCATCAAGAGCAAACTGTCCTAGGGAGTTTCTAAGCAGGAATGTGGCAGTACAGTCAATCCTAGTGGGGCACCAATCAACTCTTCAGGGCTGTCAGCAAGCCCTACTCGCCAAGGAACAATGAGGAGTGCACGCTCTTTACTGTTCCTTTGCAGCCACATCTTTTGTTGCCCCACCCAATGTCACATATGACTTCAGGTGTGGGGCAGGTGGGCCTGGCTTAGGAGAAATGGCCTCATGGGCCAAACTGATCCCCGCTGTACCCAACTTGGCCTGCAAGCTGGAGGGTGCCCAAGCCCGCCTTGAACTATCTCCTGAAAGGCTACTCTTTGCTTTAAAATGGTAGGCTGAATAATTTGCAATACTATGCATGCTTATTTGGGAGATAGTCTGACTCGTTTTTTAGGGGGGAAACGAACACAGGATTCAGTTGTTAGATGTCAATTTAAGGTGTTCTAGCCTGGATTTTGCCCATTTTGTTTCAGGGACAGCACATGGGAAAAGTGTGTCAAAACTGTCTCAAGCCTATATCTGTGCTTGTTCTTCTGGCATTTCTTGTGACATGGACCAAGTGCATGGAATCAGCCTTTCTCTTACTCGCCTAATGCATTGAGGATATCTTCTTCCTCTCTAGTAAAGTGTCAGTATTCTAAACCTCATGTATCTTATTATTCTTATTTGAATGGTAGGATGGAAGGTGAACCTTAACACTGAAAAATCACAAATGGCTAAGCCCACTACAAACTTCTAGGCTGATGTGACTGCTGTATTATCTACAGTAAAGACTGCCTACAATTCTGTTTAATAATATATATATATAAATCTTACCAAGCCCAGGATTAGACCAATCAATAAAGTGGCCAATATGAAGACTGCATAAGAACCCCAAACGTGAATTCCAAGAGTGACTGTTAAGTAGTTGTGGATTTGCTATAAAAGGAGACAAACAAACAGCTTAAAATAAAAGCGGGATTTTAGTACCGGACATGACATTCAGACAAATCAATTGATTGTCTTTACTTTCAAAAAAATCCTTAGTCACTAACCAAAAGAGAAAACAAATTCTTGCTAGTCTGAAGCAGTTTCAAATGAGTTGCACACAGTCTGAACATCCATCGAAAACTAATATTTGCTAGGATGACTGCAAAGCAATGTCATTTTGGTATTTCTGTGATGAAAAGCCTATATACTTTGCACCAGAAGACAGAGTGGAAAACCAGTTATTTTAGACCAGAAATACAAATTGGGACTCAGATTATATGCAAATCTATTCTTTTTTTCTTCTGGGTCTTTAGTCTTTTGTCTCCCTAACAAGGCTTTTTGATTTTTTAAGTAATCCCTGAGGACTTCATTCCCCCCAATTCATCATTAACAATTAATATTAATCAATATCAAGCTGACCATCTCCATCCTGAGAAACAATCTGAAGTAGCAATTCATGTGGTTATAGAACACATTTGTAGAATTCCACGTTCTCTCTAACTTAAAGCGGTTTAAATGGTCAAAAATGCTATCTCACAGACACCAGGAAACAGAATAGTATCAATATAGCTGGTGTTAGTATTCATCATCTCACTCAATATACAAATGTGCAGCTTATAGATAAAATGCTTCCTTACACCTCACCTGTTGTACTATGGTCCAGCCGTTCAATACCAACTGGAAAACAAGCTGATCTAAACCCTGAAATTGCATGCAAGCGCCATCACAGTTACAATTTGCCAGAAAATTAATCTGACCGTAGGCAGGCCAGAATGATGTAATGATAGATTTCTCTGGATGAACACCCTCTCAGAAAGCAGTGACAAGCTCTGCACTTATTATAATTATAATTTCATGCCATGCAATTTTGCCTTCGGGCCTGTCTAAAATGTCACATGGTTTATATTCCACAGATAAGAATAGAAACCATACATATTTACTGATATTTCCCATATTACGTTTTGGATGGATGGCAAGACTTTTTTCACAAAAACAGCTATCTATCACAAGTAAGTCATCTGAACAAGCATTTCTGCTTGCAGGGGCAGGGAGAATTATGACCATGTTTTCCGTTACAACTTTAATAGTACAAAGAATTCTAAATTTAAACTCCAGGAGGCAGTGGAAAACAGGAGTGCCTGGCGTGCTCTGATTCATGGGGTCACGAAGAGTCGGACACGAGTAAACAACTAAACAACAACGACATGCAGTAAAACACACATTGTGTGTGGAAGTACAGTTAGCAGGTCTAGCAAAACCATGCAGTCCAAGTCCATGCTGCTCAGATATAAATTTTACTATTGTTATCATACAGACTTAACACATCTCTGCTGCCCAGGCTTTAAGGACGGCTCACATTAGCAGACAACCTGTGCTGAAACCTACTTGTGTAACAAGACTTCCCTTTATTCTCCCAAATCTGTGGAGGAGTTACAAGGGCGGGGCTGGAAGGAGAGGACAGGAGAGGAAAGGCATTTTTTCCCCACTCATGGATTGACATAACTGGCTATACCCACATTTTTTAACTTACCGTATTTTTCTGTGTATAACACACCCCCATATATAAGACACCCCCCATTTTGGGGGAATCAAAATTAAGAAAATAGGGGGAGATTGCCCCCATGTATAAGACAACCCCCCCTTCTAAACATTTTTTTTTTAGTTAAAAGAAAACCTAGTCATACACAGAAAAGTATGGTAAATAATAAAACCTAAGCTACTCTATCTGGATGGACAGCTGCTGTGTTAATTTGCATGGTTTATTTTCTATTTTTTTGCAGCATTGTCATCAACAACAACATCAAGACCCCAGTATTCCTTTCTCAGAGCGCAACATGATAAAATGCAATACAGCATTAATATATATATATATATAGCAAGCAACTCAACTAACAGCTAAAACAGCAAAAGATAAACAATAGTCTCTGCAGTAAATTCTTGTCTACATTATCTACCAAGAGCCTGGAAAAACAGGCATGCCTTTAATTTCCACCTAAAACCTAACTATGTCAGGACTAGCCATGTCTCCACGTGATTGTTTCTTACAGCACTGTTAGCCTCCCTGGGAACATAAACTTACACTGAAGGTCATGATATAAATTATGAAAATAAATAAATGCAGTTTGGTAAAAAATTAAAGCCAGCTACAAACTAGTTAATGTCACTGCACACTGTAATTATCAGAGTGGAAATTGTACTCCTTGCTTTTTTTAAAAAACGCCTCTTGCAGCATATTCTGGTGACTAGGATTTAAGCATGCAATATGGTAAATATGAGTCCTTTCCAAGGGTTTGCTTGTGACAGCCTCATAAATTTCCCATTCCAACAGCTAGTGTTCAATTACTAGAGTACAGAAGTTCTGATATGATAACCCACCACCGTTTTGAAATTTACTATATAGCTGAAATAAAGTAAATTAGCCAACAGCGTATGAACTGAGTTCTGAAAAGTACAAAGGCTTCTCCATGGGATACAGAGCTAACCTCACATTTCATTAGCATTAAGTATGGGGTTATACCATTAGTTCCATGACAATGCCATTGACAATG
The DNA here is from genome assembly GCF_951804945.1 of Podarcis cretensis. Taxonomy (NCBI): domain Eukaryota; kingdom Metazoa; phylum Chordata; class Lepidosauria; order Squamata; family Lacertidae; genus Podarcis; species Podarcis cretensis. The sequence goes on along the minus strand of NC_137172.1, from coordinate 113,959,827 downwards.
CATTGTGCAAGCTACTTATGATATAGAATTAATTGGGGAACATTTACTCACCCTGATCCATGCAGATAAATGAAAGAGTCCTGCCATTCCATGCATCCTAATAAAGAACAAATATCTAGTTTATACCAATGTCAATGGATAAAGCACGACAAATTAAGTATTCTTGCATGTTCTATGTCACATCCTTCTTGATCTGCACTAATCTTTGACCATCTGCACCATAATTTAACAGTGTAGTAGGGGATAATGACAGAAATTATGTGTTTTAACCATTATAAGAGCTAGGTCCCCTTCGTGGATCACTGCCTTGCCATGGCAAAGGGGCTTGAATAACTCAGAGAAGCTATGAACTATGCCGAGCAGGGCACCCAAGATGGACAGGTCATAGTGGAGAGTTTTGACCAAACGTGATCCACCTGGAGCAGGAACCGGCAAGCCACTCCAGTATCCCTGCCAAGAAAACTCCATGGACAAAAACAAGAGGTATATAAAAGTTATGATGCTGGAAGATGAGCCCCTCAGGTTCATCTTCTTTTCTTGGGAGAAAAGCAATGGCAAACCTAGACAGCATCTTAAAAAGCAGAGGACATCACCTTGCCAACAAAGGTCCGAATAGTTAAAGCTATGGTTTTCCCAGTAGTGACGTATGGAAGTGAAAGCTGGACCATAAAGAAGGCTGATCACCGAAGAAATTGATGCTTTTGAATTATGGTGCTGGAGGAGACTTTTGAGAGTCCCATGGACTGCAAGAAGATCAAACCTATCCATTCTTAAGGAAATCAGCCCTGAGTGCTCACTGGAAGGACAGATCCTGAAGCTGAGGCTCCAATACTTGGGCCACCTCATGAGAAGAGAAGACTCCCTGGAAAAGACCCTGATGTTAGGAAAGATGGAGGGCACAAGGAGAAGGGGACGACAGAGGACGAGATGGCTGGATAGTGTTCTCGAAGCTACCAGCATGAGTTTGAGCAAACTGCGGGAGGCAGTGGAAGACAGGAGTGCCTGGCATGCTCTGGTCCATGGGGTCACGAAGAGTTGGACACGATTAAACGACTAAACAACAACAAGAGCTAGGTGATGTGCTCTGAAGACAAGAACAAGTCATTTGACTGTATGTAATAGTTCATAGATCACTGTAGAAGGTTCTTACCTTCCTATGACAGTTTCGCGCAAAGAGTTAAACAGATTTTCACAGAGAAGCGGCTGGTTTCTCAGCTCTTACATAAAAACTGCAAAAACCGTGCCTCATTATTCTATTGTGCTTCATATTTTACCATTACCATTTTATCACCATATTTTATCCTCATTGGGTCTCACTACTCAATATTAATACACTTAAAGGTAAAGGTAAAGGTACCCCTGCCCGTACGGGCCAGTCTTGACAGACTCTGGGGTTGTCCGCCCATCTCACTTAAGAGGCCAGGGGCCAGCGCTGTCCGGAGACACTTCCGGGTCATGTGGCCAGCGTGACATCGCTGCTCTGGCGAGCCAGAGCCGCACACGGAAACGCCGTTTACCTTCCCGCTAGTAAGCGGTCCCTATTTATCTACTTGCACCCGGAGGTGCTTTCGAACTGCTAGGTTGGCAGGCGCTGGGACCGAGCAGCGGGAGCGCACCCCGCCGCAGGGATTCGAACCGCCGACCTTTCGATCGGCAAGCCCTAGGCGCTGAGGCTTTAACCCACAGCGCCACCTGCGTCCCCATTAATACACTTAAAGGTAGTAAAAGAATTTTGGGAAATGATATATAATGAATTGGAAAAAAAATTAAAATTACTTTTTTCTAAGAAACCTGAAGGCTTTCTTTTAGGAATTCTAGGTGCCAAAATCCCAATGGAGCAGAAAAGATTATGTATGCGACCACGGCTGCGCGGATGTTATTGGCCCAGAGATGGAAAGAAGATAAAGTCCTGGCTACATAAAATGGCAGATGGATTATGCCGAAAAGGCAAAAATGACTGGAAGAATCAGAAATCAGGAAGACCAAAATTTTAATAAGGAATGGGGGAAATTATAATTTATCTTAAATACCATTGTAAGTTAAAATTGTAAGTAGGAGTGGAATAACACTCGTAGTTTAATGGTGAATTTTAGATATAATGGAGATGTAAAAGATTTGGATTATAATAAAAGATGCAGGAGGAAATGATTAACAATAGGACCCACAAAGGGGAGGAGGGAAGTCCAGGAGATTCTTTGACATCTTGTTTTTATGATGTATGTTGGATATCTGATTGTAAAACCTTAATTTGAAAAACCAAATGAATAAATTTATTAAAAATAATATTAATACACTTAGTTGCTACAAGCACGTGGCTACTGTCCAAGCAGCAAGTGAACATTCAAATCACTCATTCCATGACATCTAGAACAATTACCTGTTTTCTGATGTCACAAGTGTGGCACATTCCCTATCAGTGAGTGGTAGCCAATGATATGGGCTGGGGAAATACTCACCACAGAAAGTCACCCTAAATGTTAAGGAGCTAGAACATGGGTAGGCAGACTAAGGCCTGGGAGCCAGATCCGGCCCATTTGCCTTCTAAATCTGGCCCGCGGACGGTCCGGGAATCAGCATGTTTTTACATGAGTAGAATGTGTCCTTTTATTTAAAATGCATCTCTGGGTTATTTGTGGGGCTACCTGGTGTTTTTACATGAGTATAGTGTGTCCTTTTATTTAAAATGCATCTCTGGCTTATTTGTGGGGCTGCCTGGTGTTTTTACATGAGTATAATATGTCCTTTTATTTAAAATGCATCTCTGGGTTATTTGTGGGGCATAGGAATTCGTTTATTTTTTCCCCTTCAAAATATAGTCCGGCCCCCCACAAAGTCTGAGGGGCAGTGGACCGGCCCCCTGCTGAAAAAGTTTGCTGACCCCCGATTTAAACCATGGGTAGGCAAACTAAGGCCTGGGGGCCGGATCCAGCCCAATCGCCTTCTAAATCCGGCCTGTGGACGGTCTGGGAATCAGCATGTTTTTACATGCATAGAATGTGTCCTTTTATTTAAAATGCATCTCTGGGTTATTTATGGAACATAGGAATTTGTTCATTCCCCTCCAAAAAATATATAGTCCGGCCCCCCACAAGGTCTGAGGGACAGTGGACCAGCCCCCTGCTGAAATAGTTTGCTGACCCCTGAGCTGGAATAATTAAAGCTAGTTTTCAACTCCCCCCCCCCCGCCTGCAAAAATATATAAAGATGCAATTTCAACAAGACAAGGTACTGTAACGCAATTACGTAATAGATGAGGGGGACTTCCATCCAGCCACAGGTTCTACAGCTTCCCACTTTCTCTCCAGGATATAGGCTTCTAAGTCCTCCAGCGTCCTCAAGCCACGGTATCTTCGAAACACTCCATCCTTTGCGCTGAAATCAAAAATAGGTAATTGTATAAAACCAAAACACACAGAAGGAGCTATGGTTACCCCCCTTCCACACATGGAAAGGAATCTTGCTGCGGTCAATCAAAGGCCAACAACCACATCTTGGGGGCCCCTCTCACTGCCCATGTAAACCAACAAATGTACAGAAGAAAACCTACCCAAATGATGCTGACATAAAAACCTCACATATATAGCAAGTTGGAAAAACGAAGGGAAAAAAATAGTGTGCAAGTTTATCACCCCTCTCTCCCCCTACCTCTGTATATCATATTGTCTTACAATGAAAGTAACCAAAATACTTTATAATCTGATAAAAAGAGAGAGAGAGATTGCATGTTCTTTTGTAGTTCATGAAAATCTTTCATAAAAATCATTTTTTTAAGAAGGAGGAGGAGGAACTATTGTGTTGATGCATCTGCAGTGTTAATAGAAGTTGCTGCAGGGAGAATCATTTGTGGTCCCTCACTGTAGCACAGTGAATTCAGTGTTGCTCCATCTTAGTTACTTTATTTAAAGGGATTCCTGTTTTATCTGCGCCAGAACTGTGGAGAGAACAGTGCACCTTTGAGCCTGAAAAACCTTTAATTCCAACACACTCAGAGCCTCAGCTATAGTTCCACTGAGGAAATAATAATAATAATAATAATAATACAGTGGTGCCTTGCAAGACGAAAAGAATCCGTTCCGCGAGTCTCTTCATCTAGCGGTTTTTTTGTCTTGCGAAGCAAGCCCATTGATGGCTTAGCGGATTAGCGCTATTAGCGGTTTAGCGGCTTTTAGCGGCTTAGCGGATAAGCGGCTTAGAAAAAGGGGGGGGGGAACCCGCAGGAACTCGCAAGACATTATCGTCTTGCGAAGCAAGCCCATAGGAAATTTGTTTTGCGAAGCACCTCCAAAATGGAAAACTCTTTCGTCTAGCGAGTTTTCCGTCTTGCGAGGCATTCGTCTTGCGGGGCACCACTGTAATAATAATAATAATAATAATAATAATAATAATAATAATTTATACCTCAACCTCCCCGGCCAAGACCGGGCTCAGGGCGGCTAACACTGAATATAAATACAGTAAAAACATTAAAAATAAAAGAACTTATTAAAATATAAGTTAGAATACAGTTTAAAATGCAGCTTAAAATGCAGCCTTGTTTTAGTGGTAGCCTATAGATCAAAGCCATAAGGGGAGAAAACGTCAAATATTCACCGGGGCCGACTATCCATGCTGGTCCTACATGGTCAGCAAAAAGAGCCGAGGGAAAATTTTTATACAAATCCCATAATAGGGGTTCCATCCAAAAAAATAAAATAAAAAATGAGAGGGGGGGTTAGACTGAGTCCAGCCCAGAGGCCAGGCGGAACAGCTCCATCTTGAAGGCCCTGCAGAAAGGTGTCAAATCACACAGGGCCCTGATCTCCTGCGGTAGGGCGTTCCACCAGGCCGGGGCCAGAGCTGAAAAGGCCCTGGCCCTGGTTGAGGCCAATCTAACCTCCTTGGGGCTCAGGACTTCCAAAGTATTATTTATGGACCTTAACGTCATCCACAGGGCATACCAGGAGACAGTTGCTACATTCTCCAGAACACCAACAGTTGGCCCACGTTTTTCCATGACCTCTGTTGTTCTGCTTATCCTAACAATATCATAGCCCCCGAAAACTGGTACAGACAGGTACTGTCTTCCAATAGCAAACGGTTGCCATTGTCAGACAAATGAAATGAGGTACTTACTGGTAAATCGTGGGGAGTGTCGTAACAAAGAAGCGACCACTTACGCCTAAGGAGGTAAAAAAGTATTTTCAGTAGTTTCCCCCCAGGACACAGTCGTATAACAAACCTAATTAATTAATTAATTAATTAATTCCTGATGGATAGCCTTCGGACTATAATGCAACTTAAATAGAAAACTGTCTTTAGAAAGATTTTTCCTCCAAAAGCATTTTATTTTAAAAATTCAATTTAAATAATAATAAAAAAATCTGGTTATCAACCAGCATATGATAGATTTGTATGGGCCAACTTAAAGCAGGCCATACAGATTGCTATTAAACTGAGCGACAGCAATTGCCTTCCAAAGGAGGGGTGGAACTATAGCTGCAGCTACTGCACAACTGGCTTTATCTCTACAACAAAAAGAACAACAAATCTTATAAACAAACGAAACAAAAAACTAATAGCCATTAGTGACATGCAGTGGTGGAATGGCTGAAAATGTTAATCACCATCACCAAGGGAGGAGCAACAAGTGAAGTTGGAGCATGAATAACCAATCACTGAATTAAATGCAAAGATGTTATCAGTATGTGTTTTTGTGAGCTACCTGCAGCAGCATGTATGGTTAAGGCAAAAGACACGCACACCCAGCAAGAACTTTTCCTAATCAAAACTCTTTTAGCTTCTCTTGAAATTCATACTGATATTTTTGCCCAAGCCTCAAAGCCTCACTTACAATTAGGTGACAACTCCTACTCTTCAGATTCAATTATTTCCTCATTTTAATGGATAATTTTAAAGATGTCCTCCAGCAAAACTCTGAACATCCTTTAGTTAGCATGCATAAAAGCACTGCTAACTTTAAGTGAGCAGATGAGCAGTAGCACAACTCAGGTCAAGGGTAGAAAATTTACATAAAGGGTTCCCAGACCTCTTGCCATCTGGGGCAAATTGAATACATCAAAGAACACCGTGTTCCAGCTCATCCAGCCAAACGCTCAAGTCAACTTGTAGTTAAGTTATCATATTCCCACAATAGCAGCAATGTTCCAGTACAGAGTTAAAATATGTCTAGTTAACAATGTATGCCGTAGTACAGAGTTGGAGACCTGGCGGCTTCCCCCAACCGAAAAATGCTTATGTCCACACGAAAAATGCTTATGTCCCTGCAGAGATGGCAGTACCGAATCAGCGGCACATGCCCTCCTGGCGTGCACTCTTTACAAAGACCTGAGGAACAAGATTACCACCCCTCTTTTATTGTCCATTCTGGGTCGCCCAACTACTGCCACAGTGTCCTTTCTCCTGGCAAATCAAGAGGAACAGATGACAGCAAAGGTTGCAATGTTTTTAGCTGGAGCAATCAGAATAAGGTCCACTATTTGACAGCTGATTCAGGACTCTAAACTGTGTTTTATAAAATCGACTTTTATTTTGTTCATTCATTCATTCAATCTGCCCCACGTATGACAAAAAAAAAAGCAGCTTTGGTTTGGGGGAAATACCCTCCCAGGCTAGATGGGAACCCTGCAGCCAGAGGTTTGCCACACCTGCTGAAGAAGTAATGTCTAGAATTTGAAAGGAAATGCTGGATTTTCAGTTCCATAAATTAACAATGCATAAGGAATACCCTATTGAAAACAAGCATGTAAATATATTTGTATTAAAGTTCCCCACTAAAAAGAGAATTTTGGCTTACCTGGTTCTTGAGTGACATCCACCTTGCCCACGCTGAGTTCATGGTCTTTGCTGTTTTCTGCAAAAGCCTCCCATGCCGATTCCATCTCCTGACAAGCGGGACACCAAGGGGCATAGCTAAGGAAAGTGACAACATGATTTAGTGATTGCACACATTTCCATATCTGGAAAGTCTGCAAGGTATCACCAATGGGAAATTCCCTGAGGAATATCAGTCACAGGCAGAGAACAATTTAGGCACGTCCAATGTGTGTGCTACATCACACCAAACCCGGAAGTGACCCGAAAACATCACAAAAATGCCACAAAACGAGGTGGAGTGGGGTGTTTCAAATATACACAATCTCACTTAAACACACAGTGCTTTGGAACATAACCCCCGTGTAAATTTGGAGCTGCCTGTATATTTCTGCCACATTACTCCATACGAGGTTACTGTCATGTTTGCTGCCTTTAAAAGTAATCCTAAGACTTCCACCTGGCACAAAATGCTTTCTGGCACTAGAAGCAAGAAAGCAAGCAACTCCAGTCTTGTATCACCTGAATGGATTGCCCGTTTGTTTCCTGACCTGTTTCAAAGCCTTGGTGTTTGCCTTTAATGGCTTTAGACCAGGCCACCTCAGAAATATTCCCATATGAACCTGGCTGGCCTTTTAGGCTCAGCTGTGGTGTCCATTCATATAAGACTGGCACAAAGGGGGGCAATGTGTGACCCTCCAGCTGTTGCTGGACCAGATCTCCTGTCATCACTGACCATTGGCCAGGCTGGGGATGATGGGAATCGAGTCTAACAACATCCAGAGGTTCCCCAGCCTGAAAAACGAGATCCAGCAGGCAGGCATAAGAACAGGGCCATCTCACTGGTGGCTGCAAGACTGCAAATCTCCCTCTTGATGAATATACACTTGGAGCCCTATTAGCCGATCTTCAGACTATTAGCAGCTGCCTCTCACATATCAAAAGCTATCTATTGGATTTTTAAAACTAAGTTGCTGTATTCTAATTGTTTCCATTGCGGCTGAATCTAGTGTACATAACAGAATGATAGTTAAAATTCTTGTTTTGGTGTCTTTTTATCTTTTAATGTAAGCCACTTTGCCTTGACAGAAGAAACATATATGGTAAGCAAACTACACAAGCTAAACTAAACAAACAGAAACATAACTTTCTCTGCCTTCTTCCTCTACATACACTCCCCATGCAGTTCTTGCAATTACCAGAAAATAAAGGACGGGAAATTTATTTCTAGGCCATTGTATCGGCATCCAAGACAACAAACTATTTCTATGATGATTACCCAGAGCATGGGCTCTCTTCCAGACCCAAAATGTCAACACTCATTTCAGACGCTATTATTATTATTATTATTATTAGTTTCTACTGATTTATTGGTTTGTTTGTTGCTTGTATAGGATATTTTGTTTTTCAATGTTTGATGTTTATATAGCATGTATCTGGGGCCAAGTGGGCTGCTGGGTGACGTGAGCACAACCAAATCCTCATATGCTCAGTAATGTGCAGTTGGATGATACATGATGGGCTGCTGGTTGGGTAAGGTGAAACAAGACCTGGGAAATAAATGTATGAGACAGCATGCATGCTCTCAGCTACACATTGCCAGAATATAGATCAGTGGCATCCACATACACACCTGCAACATGCTTTGCTGCAGACGTACATGCTGTGTGCTCTAGCAAGGAGGGTTTCTATTTTGAAGTAAACTATTGAGAAAGTGTGTGAGAACACACGCTTATGAATTGCTCCAGTCTCGCCTGGATTGACCTTCAACCATAGTTACCATTGCGTATCAACAGCAGCAACAGTGATTTGGTAGGAGTACCATTGTGGGAGGCAAGCTGAACTAGCAAATTCATGTCTTTTAGACTGTAACCCTGAATGCTGAGAATGTCTTTGTTACTGATCTTTGAGAACCCTTTTGGCCAAAGAGCTTGGCAAATATTCCTTTGAATGAAAAAGAATTTGATAATTGTGTGCTACCAATTTTAACCTAACAACTTAAGGATATTAATGTTGCACTGAAAATTTTATGCCTCACCATTTTGCGATTCTTCCTTTACATTCGTTGAATTAGACAGTTCCCACCTCCAAATTCCTCTTCTTCAGTGTATATCCCACCAAAATTGCTAACATCTGAAGCTCCCTACCCATGCAGAAAGTGTCAGGATAATATGCTGCTGGACAGAGGCCAATGTTAATGTCCCCTTAAGGCCAACTATTCTGTTATAATATAATAAAATAAATAATTAAAGAACATGCCTGTCAATATCCTCTTTGTCCACAAAGTAAACTAACATGAGATCAAGTTTACCAAAGGATTTACTGCTATTTAATAGCAGCGTTTGTGTTGCACACACTTTCTAGGAACTGTCCATTTAGGAATAAAGACAAATTTAGAGGACAACTGCAGCAAACTTTGGATTCCAAACTACAGCCACTTTCAGTGCCTTAAAAACTGTTATACAAAAATATAACTCTGGGCAGTCTAACTAGATTCAGTTCATAGATCCTGATCCAAGCAGGAAAACCGCAAAGGGGCCATACCTTCTCTATACTCATAAAACACATTTCTTCAGATGTGGTTGTCATTTCTTTGCTAGAAAACAGCTAAGTTCTTGAACGAGCAGCTTCTCACACAATATTTTTTGCTTTTAAACTGTAGTGGATCCCTCTCTTGAATTGCTATTACAGTGGTACCTCAGGTTAAATACGCTTCAGGTTACATACACTTCAGGTTACAGACTCCGCTAACCCAGAAATAGTGCTTCAGGTTAAGAACTTTGCTTCAGGATGAGAACAGAAATCGTGCTCCGGCGGCGCTGCGGCAGCAGGAGGCCCCATTAGCTAAAGTGGTGCTTCAGGTTAAGAACAGTTTCAGGTTAAGAATTGACCTCTGGAATGAATTAAGTACTTAACCCGAGGTACCACTGAATTCAAATTATCTTTTTTTTTAAAAAAATCAAAAAATCAACTGGAGCTGTAAGCAGATTGTCAGTCTTCCAGTTTCTAACAAGTGGTTTTACAACACTTCAGCAGTTTCCATACAAATTAGATTCCATCCTATGAAGGCCCAAAATGTGCAAAAGGAATTTGTGCTTGAGTTAACAGCTGCCATGTTAACAAACATCCTCTAGAAAATGTGTATGCAAATGGTTCAGGTGAAACATTTTTTAACCTGTCTATTGCTCTCTTTTTATTTTTTAAAAAAGTTATCTATGCCTGCATGGCCTAAACTAAGACAGCCTTCTCTGTCCCAGTCAGATGCATGAAATGACCAGTTATAGCACAGATCGCTTAAAGCAATCTCGGCCATAAATTCAGAAAGTAAGTGGCCATTTGCAGATCCGCCGTTCTTCCTCCGTCTAACCTTTAATCTGCAATACAGAGATATAGTTATTTACTTTACAAAGTTGGCAGAATGACTACAGAAACTCTACATACAGTTACACCCTAAATGCAAAGAAAGAGAGAGAGAATTTGGAGATCAATGTTTTCTACTCACAGTAGCAGAGGCAGAATATGCCTCTGAATACTCATGACTGGGAAGCATATGGGGGTTGCTGTTTCCTTCATGTCTAGGGGTTTCCCATAAGCAGCTGGGTGTCACAGTGGGAAACAGGGATGCTAGGTTAGCTGGACCTTTGGCCCAACTTAACAGGGCTCTTCTGTAAATGCCTAAAAAGGTGTCTCCTTTTTCAATATGCCTCCAACCAGCCTACCTAGGCAAGAGAAAAGCTGTGCCGCATTATTAGGTAGCTAAGAAGCTATGGGAGACGTGCGTGGTGCTGTGGTCTAAACCACAGAGCTTAGGACTTGCTGCTCAGAAGGTCAGCAGTTCGAATCCCCGTGACGGGGTGAGCTCCTGTTGCTCAGTCCTAGTTCCTGCCAACCTAGCAGTTCGAAAGCATGTCAAAGTGCAAGTAGATAAATAGGTACTGCTCCAGTCGGAAGGTAAATGGTGTTTCTGTGCGCTGCTCTGGTTTGCCAGAAGCAGATTAGTCATGCTGGCCACGCTGTACGCCGGCTCTCTCGGCCAATAAAGCGAGATGAGCGCCACAACCCCAGAGTCGTCCATGACTGGACCCAACTGTCAGGGGTCCCTTTACCTTTAAGAAGCTAAGGGGGGCATTTGACATCCTTATAATTAAAAAAAAGGCATGGGCGTACACATCTCTAAATGCCATGAAGATTCATAGGCAGGACCGGCCTAATACATTGGGCACCTGAGACGATCGATCCCCACAAAAAGAGCACCCTCCCCAACAGGGAAGAAGGAGCGAGTGAAGATTTACACAGGCAGGATGGTGAGAATGATATTGGGAATGGCTGTCCCTGTGGATGCTACTGTCTTGAGGCCATCACCTCACCTGGCCTCCTGAGTGGGCCAGCCCTGAGATGGGAGCATAGGTAAGAAACGCAAGCCATCCCACCAGGTGAGAGTGATGTTGCCTGATAATCAGTGACCGGCAAACAGAACAAGACCGACAATGCACCATAAAAAAACCCCAGAAGAAGAGTAGGATGTGAGGAACATTTGAGGGAGTTAGTTGTGTTTAACCTGGAAAAGAGGAGTCTGAGGTGAGATAGGATAGCCATCTTCTAGTATCTAAAGGGCTGTCACATAGAGGATGCAGCAAGTTTGCTTTCTCCTGCTCTAGAAGCTAGGGCCCGAACCCATGGATTTACAAGAACGGAGATTCCGACTCAACATCAGGAATAATTTTCTGACGGTAAACACTGTTCGACGTAGAAAGGACGCCTCTAAGAATTCTAGAACTGTAGAACTGGAAGGGATGCAAAAGAATCACATAGCCCAGCAATGTCCAACCGGTTGACCGCGATCAACAGGTAGCTCCCCGAGTGATCTTGGTCGATTGTGGTATCCTAATCCACTGCGGGATTAAAAGCCCCACCCCCTCACTCTGTCCCCATGAAGCGTCAATAGGGTGATCTGTTTTAGTTTGCTGCTGACGATAGTTGGCTCCCCCCCCCAAAAAAAAAGCTCAAAATCCTCCCCTTCCATCTCCCCACCCCATGCACACTCCTCCTCCCTCCAGTGACAACGGGTAGATCACTGCCTTTTTTATATATACAGTACTGGGAGTAGATTGCAGTCTCTTGGGAGTTGGACATGTCTGATCTAGCCCAACCCTCTGCAATGCAAGAATATGTAGCTGTCCCATACAGTGGTACCTCAGGTTAAATACTTAATTCGTTCCAGAGGTCTGTTCTTAACCTGAAACTGTTCTTAACCTGAAGCACCACTTTAGCTAATGGGGCCTCCTGCTGCTGCCGCACTGCCGGAGCACGATTTCTGTTCTCATCCTGAAGCAAAGTTCTTAACCTGAAGCACTATTTCTGGGTTAGCGGAGTCTGTAACCTGAAGCGTATGTAACCCGAGGTATCACTGCACAGGGATCAGAACCTTCAACCTTGCCATTATTAGCACCACGCTTCAACCCACTGAGCTATCCAGGCTGACTTGTAGGGACGGATTCCAGTTTTCTTGTTTTAATCCCCAGCATCAAAACAAGAAAACTATGAACCTTTGTGCCTCGCACCCCCCCCCCCCACACACACACCACTTAAAAGGAAATGACCTTAACTGTATTGTAGAAGACAATCAGAAAGTCTGAATCAACTCCATCAGAAGGGTCTGGTATGGTTTTGAATCACCTTAGGGCCGGCACCTTAAGAGCCCTGCAGGGCAGGGGAGCGGGCTGGACTAGATGACCCGCTGGGGTCCCTCCCCTTTCTCCAGGTATAAATTTAATCAATGTTTAAAAAAATGTACCCCGTGAAGCCCAAAGGAACCAGAGGGAGGGAGCCTCCAAACCCACCGACTGCCACCCACCAGGGTCCAGCTTCCTCCATTTAGATCCTGAGCAATTCTGAAACCAGCCTGCTTAGTGGTGTCCCCGCCCCGCCCTTCCTGGGAGCTTTGGACTACAACTCCCAGCAGACCCGGAGGGCCGCGCTCGCGCAGGGGCCGCCGGGAGTCGTAGTCCGAGAGCCCCCGGAGAGCCGCAAGCGACTCACAATTGGACCATCCACTGGCCCTGCAGCAGGAGGCTCCAGTTGGACCCGCTCAGCTCCCTCACTGGCCGCCCCGCCGCGCCGGGGTCCTGCGAAGCCGAGGCGACGGCGGCGACGGCGGCCGCCAACGCCACCAAGACCGGAGCGGCCGCCGCCGCCGCCGCTCTCCTTCCCGCCGTCTTGTCCCAGCCTGAGCGGCTGCGGCGAAAGCAGAATAACTGAGGGAAAGCCGCCGCCATCTTGGGAGGAATCAAACCGCCGCCAAAAAAAAAAAAAAACCCGTAGAGTTCCGCGCTCCCGTGACGCAGCGACGCAGCCCCCCCTTCCGGTTGCCATTGGGCGGCCTCCGCCATGTGCGGGGAAGCGAGTGGCGGAAGTGCCTGTTCGTGCGACGCGCTTAGAGTGAGGGGGGGGGAAGTGGCTTGAAGAGCAGCGCGCCTCTCCTCTCTCTTGGTGAGGACTAGGCTCCTGCGCAATTAACAGGGAAGATCTAGCCCGGCTTTTTTTTTTTTTGCACGGTTGTATATAGGCCCGTCGGCTGCGCATGTGTACCGGACGTCTCGGCGTTTGCGTGACCTTTGTTGGAGGCGGGACTTCGGTGTCGCGAAGCGTCATCCGTGCTGTTACCCAATGCTTTCTTCCTTTTAATTGGTTTTTCTTTGCATTTTCAAGAACAGAGAGTCTTTAGCCCCCTCCCCGTGCCCCATTTGCAACTTAGTGTCTACATATGACTTCCCTTCCAGCCTTTTCCTGGTTCCTCTGCTTTTCTGCTAGTCCGCGTAATCCGCATCTTTTCAATAATGCAATTTGTCATCTATTAAAAATAAGTTACAGGTGGCGCTGTGGGTTAAAGCCTCAGCGCCTAGGACTTGCCGATCGAAAGGTCGGCGGTTCGAATCCCTGCGGCGGGGTGCGCTCCCGCTGCTCGGTCCCAGCGCCTGCCAACCTAGCAGTTCGAAAGCACCTCCGGGTGCAAGTAGATAAATAGGGACCGCTTACCAACGGGAAGGTAAACGGCGTTTCCGTGTGCGGCTCTGGCTGGCCAGAGCAGCGATGTCACGCTGGCCACGTGACCCGGAAGTGTCTCCGGACAGCGCTGGCCCCTGGCCTCTTAAGTGAGATGGGCGCACAACCCCAGAGTCTGTCAAGACTGGCCCGTACGGGCAGGGGTACCTTTACCTTTACTTAAAAATAAGTTATGTATTTGTCTATATTGGTTCTTAATATATTCAATAAACATTATCCATTCCTCCTTGTATATTCCTCCTCATCTTCGTTTTCTCTTCTCCTGTTCATCAGACCAGCCAGTTCAGCATGATGTTGTTGTTGTTTAGTCGTTTAGTCGTGTCCGACTCTTCGTGACCCCATGGACCAGAGAACGCCAGGCACTCCTGTCCTCCACTGCCTCCCGCAGTTTGGTCAAACTCATGCTGGTAGCTTCGAGAACACTGTCCAACCATCTCGTCCTCTGTCGTCCCCTTCTCCTTGTGCCCTCCATCTTTCCTAACATCAGGGTCTTTTCCAGGGAGTCTTCTCTTCTCATGAGGTGGCCAAAGTATTGGAGCCTCAGCTTCACGCTCTGTCCTTCCAGTGAGCACTCAAGGCTGATTTCCGTAAGAATGGAGAGGTTTGATCTTCTTGCAGTCCATGGGACTCTCAAGAGTCTCCTCCAGCACCATAATTCAAAAGCATCAATTCTTCTGCGATCAGCCTTCTTTATGGTCCAGCTCTCACTTCCATACATCACTACTGGGAAAACCATAGCTTTTACAATACGGACCTTTGTTGGCAAGGTGATGTCTCTGCTTTTTAACATGCTGTCTAGGTTTCTCAATGCTTTCCTCCCAAGAAGCAGGCGTCTTCAAACCGGTCCAAACTGGTTGGAACTGGTCTAGACTGATTGGAACCAGTTGAAGCCGGTTTCATCTGGTCTAGGCCAGTTGGAACCGGTTCAGACCGGTCTAAACCCAGACCGGTTTGAACCGCTTTCAGCCGGTCGTAACCTGTCGTAACCGGTCGTAACCAGTCCAAACTGGTTGTAACTGGTCTAGACCAGTTGGAACCGGTTCAGACCGGTCTAAAAAGGTTGGAACCAGTCCAGACCTGTTGGAACCGGTTGGAACCGGTTTCAGCCGGTCGTAACCGGTCCAAACTGGTTGGAACTGGTCTAGACTGATTGGAACCAGTTGAAGCCGGTTTCATCTGGTCTAGGCCAGTTGGAACCGGTTCAGACCAGTCTAAACCGGTTGGAACCAGTCCAGACCGGTTGGAACTGGTTTCAGCCGGTCTAGACCGGTTGGAACCGGTCCGACCTGGTTCGAACTTGTCTAGACCATTTGGAACTGGTCTAGACCGGTTGGAACCATTTCAAACCTGTTGGAAGCAGTCTAGACCAGTTGAAACCAGTTCAGACCAGTTGGAACCAGTTCAAGCCGGTTTGAAAGTATCTAGACCAGTTTGAACTGATCTAAACCGGTTGGAACCAGTTCAGACCTGTTTGAACCGGTTTCAGCCGGTCATAACCGGTCGTAACTGGTCCAAACTGGTTGGAACTGGTCTAGACCAGTTGGAACCGGTTCAGACCGGTCTAAACCGGTTGGAACCAGTCCAGACCGGTTTGTTGGAACCAGTCCAGACCTGTTGGAACCGGTTTCAGCCGGTCGTAACCGGTTGTAACCGGTCCAAACTGGTTGGAACTGGTCTAGACTGATTGGAACCAGTTGAAGCCGGTTTTATCTGGTCTAGGCCAGTTGGAACCGGTTCAGACCGGTCTAAACCGGTTGGAACCAGTCCAGACCGGTTTAAACCAGTTTCAGCCGGTTGTAACCGGTCGTAATCGGTCGTAACCAATCCAAACTGGTTGAAACTGGTCTAGACCAGTTGGAACCGGTTCAGACCGGTCTAAACCGGTTGGAACCAGTCCAGACCTGTTGGAACCGGTTGGAACCGGTTTCAGCCAGTCGTAACCGGTCGTAACCGGTCCAAACTGGTTGGAACTGGTCTAGACTGATTGGAACCAGTTGAAGCCGGTTTCATCTGGTCTAGGCCAATCGGAACTGGTTCAGACCGGTCTAAACCGGTTGGAACCAGTCCAGACTGGTTGGAACCGGTTGGAACCGGTTTCAGCCGGTCTAGACCGGTTGGAACCGGTCCGACCTGGCTCGAACTTGTCTAGACCATTTGGAACTGGTCTAGACCGGTTGGAACCATTTCTAACCTGTTGGAAGCAGTCTAGACCAGTTGAAACCAGTTCAGACCAGTTGGAACCAGTTCAAGCCGGTTTGAAAGTATCTAGACCAGTTTGAACTGATCTAAACCGGTTGGAACCAGTCCAGACCGGTTTGAACTGGTTTCAGCCGGTCATAACCGGTCGTAACTGGTCCAAACTGGTTGGAACTGGTCTGGATCAGTTGGAACCGGTTCAGACCGGTCTAAACCGGTTGGAACCAGTCCAGACCGGTTTGAACCGGTTTCAGCCGGTCGTAACCAGTCGTAACTGGTCCTAACCAGTCCAAACTGGTTGTAACTGGTCTACACCAGTTGTAACCGGTTCAGACCGGTCTAAACCGGTTGGAACCAGTCCAGACCTGTTGGAACTGGTTGGAACCGGTTTCAGCCGGTCGTAACCGGTCGTAACCGTTCCAAACTGTTTGGAACTGGTCTAGACTGATTGGAACCAGTTGAAGCCGGTTTCATCTGGTCTAGGCCAGTTGGAACCGGTTCAGACCGGCCTAAACCGGTTGGAACCAGTCCAGACCGGTTGGAACCGGTTTCAGCCGGTCTAGACCGGTTGGAACCGGTCCGACCTGGTTCGAACTTGTCTAGACCATTTGGAACTGGTCTAGACGGGTTGGAACCATTTCAAACCTGTTGGAAGCAGTCTAGACCAGTTGAAACCAGTTCAGACCAGTTGGAACCAGTTCAAGCCGGTTTGAAAGTATCTAGACCAGTTTGAACTGATCTAAACCGGTTGGAACCAGTCCAGACCGGTTTGAACCGGTTTCAGCCGGTCATAACCGGTCGTAACTGGTCTGAACTGGTTTCAACTGGTCTAGACCAGTTGGAACCGGTTCAGACCGGTCTAAACCGGTTGGAACCAGTCCAGACCGGTTTGTTGGAACCAGTCCGGAACCGGTTGGAACCGGTTTCAGCCGGTCGTAACCGGTTGGAACCGGTTTCAGCCGGTCGTAACCGGTTGTAACCGGTCCAAACTGGTTGGAACTGGTCTAGACTGATTGGAACCAGTTGAAGCCGGTTTCATCTGGTATAGGCCAGTTGGAACCGGTTCAGACCGGTCTAAACCGGCTGGAACCAGTCCAGACCAGTTTGAACCGGTTTCAGCCGGTTGTAACCGGTTGTAACCGGTCGTAACCAGTCCAAACTGGTTGAAACTGGTCTAGACCATTTGGAACCGGTTCAGACCGGTCTAAACCGGTTGGAACCAGTCCAGACCTGTTGGAACCGGTTGGAACCGGTTTCAGCCAGTCGTAACCGGTCGTAACCGGTCCAAACTGGTTGGAACTGGTCTAGACTGATTGGAACCAGTTGAAGCCGGTTTCATCTGGTCTAGGCCAGATGGAACTGGTTCAGACCGGTCTAAACCGGTTGGAACAGTCCAGACCGGTTGGAACCGGTTGGAACCGGTTTCAGCCGGTTTAGACCGGTTGGAACGGGTCCGACCTGGTTCGAACTTGTCTAGAACTTTTGGAACTGGTCTAGACCAGTTGGAACCATTTCAAATCTGTTGGAAACAGTCTAGACCAGTTGAAACCAGTTCAGAACTGTTGGAACCAGTTCAAGTCGGTTTGAAAGTATCTAGACCAGTTTGAACTGATCTAAACCGGTTGGAACCATTCCAGACCGGTTTGAACCGGTTTCAGCCGGTCATAACCGGTCGTAACTGTTCTGAACTGGTTTCAACTGGTCTAGACCAGTTGGAACCGGTTCAGACCGGTCTAAACCGGTTGGAACCAGTCCATACCGGTTTGTTGGAACCAGTCCAGACCTGTTGGAACCGGTTGGAACCGGTTTCAGCCGGTCGTAACCGGTTGTAACCGGTCCAAACTGGTTGGAACTGGTCTAGACTGATTGGAACCAGTTGAAGCCGGTTTCATCTGGTCTAGGCCAGTTGGAACCGGTTCAGACCGGTCTAAACCGGTTGGAACCAGTCCAGACCGGTCTGAACCAGTTGGAACCAATCCATACCGGTTTGTTGGAACCAGTCCAGACCTGTTGGAACCGGTTCAGACTGGTCTAAACCGGTTGGAACCAGTCCAGACCTGTTGGAACCGGATGGAACCGGTTTCAGCCGGTTGTAACCGGTCGTAACCGGTCTGAACCGGTTCCAACTGGTCTAGACTGATTGGAACCAGTTGAAGCCGGTTTCGGTTTGAACCGGTTTCAGCCGGTCGTAACCGGTCGTAACCGGTCGTAACCAGTCCAAACTGGTTGTAACTGGTCTACACCAGTTGTAACCGGTTCAGACCGGTCTAAACCAGTTGGAACCAGTCCACATCTGTTGGAACCGGTTGGAACCGGTTTCAGCCGGTCGTAACCGGTCGTAACCGGTCCAAACTGGTTGGAACTGGTCTAGACTGATTGGAACCAGTTGAAGCCGCTTTCATCTGGTCTAGGCCAGTTGGAACCGGTTCAGACCGGTCTAAACCGGTTGGAACCAGTCCAGACCGGTTGGAACCGGTTGGAACCGGTTTCAGCCGGTCTAGACCGGTTGGAACCGGTCCGACCTGGTTCGAACTTGTCTAGACCATTTGGAACTGGTCTAGACCGGTTGGAACCAGTTCAGAACAGTTGGAACCAGTTCAAGTTGGTTTGAAAGTATCTAGACCAGTTTGAACTCATCTAAACCGGTTGGAACCAGTCCAGACCGGTTTGAACCGGTTTCAGCCAGTCGTAACCGGTCGTAACCTGTCCAAACTGGTTGTAACTGGTCTAGACCAGTTGGAACTGGGTCAGACCGGTCTAAACCGGTTGGAACCAGTCCAGACCTGTTGGAACCGGTTGGAACCGGTTTCAGCCGGTCGTAACCGGTCGTAACCGGTCTGAACCGGTTCCAACTGGTCTAGCCTGATTGGAACCAGTTGAAGCCGGTTTCATCTGGTCTAGGCCAGTTGGAACCGGTTCAGACCGGTCTAAACCGGTTGGAACCAGTCCAGACCGGTTGGAACTGGTTGGAACTGGTTTCAGCCGGTCTAGACCGGTTGGAACCGGTCCGACCTGGTTCGAACTTGTCTAGACCATTTGGAACTGGTCTAGACCAGTTGGAACCATTTCAAACCTGTTGGAAGCAGTCTAGACCAGTTGAAACCAGTTCAGACCTGTTGGAACCAGTTCAAGTCGGTTTGAAAGTATCTAGACCAGTTTGAACTCATCTAAACCGGTTGGAACCAGTCCAGACCAGTTTGAACCGGTTTCAGCCGGTCATAACCGGTCGTAACTGGTCCAAACTGGTTGGAACTGGTCTAGACCAGTTGGAACTGGTTAAGACCGGTCTAAACCGGTTGGAACCAGTCCAGACCTGTTGGAACCGGTTGGAACCGGTTTCAGCCGGTTGTAACCGTTCGTAACCGGTCTGATCCGGTTCCAACTGGTGTAGACTGATTGGAACCAGTTGAAGCCGGTTTCGGTTTGAACCGGTTTCAGCCGGTCGTAACCGGCCGTAACCGGTCGTAACCTGTCCAAACTGGTTGTAACTGGTCTACACCAGTTGTAACCGGTTCAGACCGGTCTAAACAGGTTGGAAGCAGTCCAGACCTGTTGGAACCTGTTGGAACCGGTTTCAGCCGTTCGTAACCGGTCTGAACCGGTTCCAACTGGTCTAGACTGATTGGAACCAGTTGAAGCCGGTTTCATCTGGTCTAGGCCAGTTGGAACTGGTTCAGACCGGTCTAAACCGGTTGGAACCAGTCCAGACCGGTTGGAACCGGTTGGAACCGGTTTCAGCCGGTCTAGACTGGTTGGAACCGGTCCGACCTGTTATGACTGGCTGAAACCGGTTCAAACCGGTCTGGACTGGTTCCAACCGGTTTAGATCAGTTCAAACTGGTCTAGATACTTTCAAACCGGCTTGAAATGGTTCCACCCAGTCTAGACCAGTTCCAAAAGGTCTGGCTGTTATGACTGGCTGAAACCGATTCAAACCGGTCTGGACTGGTTCCAACCGGTTTAGATCAGTTCAAACTGGTCTAGATACTTTCAAACCGGCTTAAATTGTTCCAACCGGTCTAGACCAGTTCCAAAAGGTCTAGACAAGTTCGAACCAGGTCGGACCGGTTCCAACCAGTCTAGACCGGCTGAAACCGGTTCCAACCGGCTCCAACAGGTCTGGACTGGTTCCAACCGGTTTAGACCGGTCTGAACCGGTTTCAACTGATGTAGACCAGTTCCAACCAGTTTGGACCAGTTACGACCGGGTATGACCGGCTGAAACCGGTTCAAACCGATCTGGACTGGTTCCAACCGGTTTAGATCAGTTCAAACTGGTCTAGATACTTTCAAACCGGCTTGAACTGGTTTCAACTATTCTAGACTGCTTCCAAGAGGTTTGAAATGGTTCCAACCGGTCTAGACCAGTTCCAAATGGTCTAGACAAGTTCGAACCAGGTCGGACCGGTTCCAACCGGTCTAGACCTGCTGAAACCGGCTGAAACCGGTTCAAACCGGTCTGGACTGGTTCCAACCGGTTTAGATCAGTTCAAACTGGTCTAGATACTTTGAAACCGGCTTTTAACATAAACAAAAGCAACATAAAAACAAATACAAAAAATCATTTTTTTTTAACCTTGTTTCCATAACGGTCTGAACTGGTTTCAACTGGTCTAGACTGCTTCCAACAGGTTTGAAATGGTTCCAACTGGTCTAGACCAGTTCCAAATGGTCTAGACAAGTTCGAACCAGGTCGGACCGGTTCCAACCGGTTCCAACCGGTCTGGACTGGTTCCAACCGGTTTAGACCGGTCTGAACCAGTTCCAACTGGCCTAGACCAGATGAAACCGGCTTCAACTGGTTCCAATCAGTCTAGACCAGTTCCAACCAGTTTGGACCGGTTACGACCGGTTACGACTGGCTGAAACCGGTTCCAACCGGTTCCAACAGGTCTGGACTGGTTCCAACCGGTTTAGACCGGTCTGAACTGGTTCCAACTGGTCTAGACCAGTTTCAACCAGTTTGGACTGGTTACGACCGGTTACAACCGGTTACAACCGGCTGAAACCGGTTCAAACCGGTCTGGACTGGTTCCAACCGGTTTAGACTGGTCTGAACCGGTTCCAACTGGCCTAGACCAGATGAAACCGGCTTCAACCGGTTCCAATCAGTCTAGAAAAGTTCCAACCAGTTTGGACCAGTTACAACCGGTTACGACCGGCTGAAACCGGTTCCAACCGGTTCCAACAGGTCTGGACTGGTTCCAACAAACCGGTATGGATTGGTTCCAACTGGTTTATACCGGTCTGAACCGGTTCCAACTGGTCTAGACCAGTTTCAACCAGTTTGGACTGGTTACGACCGGTTACAACCGGCTGAAACCGGTTCAAACCGGTCTGGACTGGTTCCAACCGGTTTAGACCGGTCTGAACCGGTTCCAACTGGCCTAGACCAGATGAAACCGGCTTCAACTGGTTCCAATCAGTCTAGACCAGTTCCAACCAGTTTGGACAGGTTACAACCGGTTACGACCGGCTGAAACCGGTTCCAACCGGTTCCAACAGGTCTGGACTGGTTCCAACAAACCGGTATGGACTGGTTCCAACCGGTTTAGACCGGTCTGAACCGGTTCCAACTGGTCTAGATCGGTTTGAACCGGTTTCAGCCGGTCGTAACCGGTCGTAACCTGTCCAAACTGGTTGTAACTGGTCTAGACCAGTTGGAACCGGTTCAGACCGGTCTAAACCGGTTGGAACCAGTCCAGACCTGTTGGAACCTGTTGGAACTGGTTTCAGCCGGTCGTAACCGGTCTGAACCGGTTCCAACTGGTCTAGACTGATTGGAACCAGTTGAAGCCGGTTTCATCTGTTCTAGGCCAGTTGGAACCGGTTCAGACCAGTCTAAACTGGTTGGAACCAGTCCAGACCTGTTGGAACCGGTTGGAACCGGTTTCAGCCGGTCGTAACCGGTCGTAACCGGTCTGAACCGGTTCCAACTGGTCTAGACTGATTGGAACCAGTTGAAGCCGGTTTCATCTGGTCTAGGCCAGTTGGAACCGGTTCAGACCAGTCTAAACTGGTTGGAACCAGTCCAGACTGGTTTGAACCGGTTTCAGCCTGTCATAACCGGTCGTAACTGGTCTGAACTGGTTTCAACTGGTCTATACCAGTTGGAACCGGTTTAGACCGGTCTAAACCGGTTGGAACCAGTCCAGACCAGTTGGAACCGGTTGTAACCGGTTTCAGCCGGTCGTAACATCTAGACCAGTTTGAACTGATCTAAACCGGTTGGAACCAGTCCAGACCGGTTTGAACCGGTTTCAGCCGGTCATAACCGGTCGTAACTGGTCCAAACTGGTTGGAACTGGTCTAGACCAGTTGGAACCGGTTCAGACCGGTCTAAACCGGTTGGAACCAGTCCAGACCGGTTTGAACCGGTTTCAGCCGGTCGTAACCGGTCGTAACCTGTCCAAACTGGTTGTAACTGGTCTAGACCAGTTGGAACCGGTTCAGACCGGTCTAAATCGGTTGGAACCAGTCCAGACCTGTTGAAACCGGTTTCAGCCGGTCGTAACCGGTCTGAACCGTTTCCAACTGGTCTAGACTGATTGGAACCAGTTGAAGCCGGTTTCATCTGGTCTAGGCCAGTTGAAACCGGTTCAGACCAGTCTAAACCGGTTGGAACCAGTCCAGACCGGTTTGAACCGGTTTCAGCTGGTCGTAACCGGTCGTAACCGGTCGTAACCAGTCCAAAGTGGTTGTAACTGGTCTACACCAGTTGTAACCGGTTCAGACCGGTCTAAACCAGTCGGAACCAGTCCAGATCTGTTGGAACCGGTTTGAACCGGTTTCAGCCGGTCGTAACCGGTCGTAACCGGTCCAAACTGTTTGGAACTGGTCTAGACTGATTGGAACCAGTTGAAGCCGGTTTCATCTGTTGTAGGCCAGTTGGAACCGGTTCAGACCAGTCTAAACCGGTTGGGACCAGTCCAGACCGGTTGGAACCGGTTGGAACCGGTTTCAGCCGGTCTAGACCGGTTGGAACCGGTCCGACCTGGTTCGAACTTGTCTAGACCATTTGGAACTGGTGTAGACCGGTTGGAACCATTTCAAACCTGTTGGAAGCAGTCTAGACCAGTTGAAACCAGTTGAAGCCGGTTTGAAAGTATCTAGACCAGTTTGAACTGATCTAAACTGATTGGAACCAGTCCAGATCGGTTTGAACCGGTTTCAGCCGGTCATACCCGGTCGTAACTGGTCCAAACTGGTTGGAACTGGTCTAGATCAGTTGAAACCGTTTCAGACCGGTCTAAACCGGTTGGAACCAGTCCAGACCGGTTTGAACCGGTTTCAGCCGGTCGTAACCTGTCCAAACTGGTTGTAACTGGTCTAGACCAGTTGGAACCGGTTCAGACTGGTCTAAACCCGTTGGAACCGGTCCAGACCTGTTGGAACCTGTTGGAACCGGTTTCAGCCGGTCGTAACCGGTCTGAACCGGTTCCAACTGGTCTAGACTGATTGGAACCAGTTGAAGCCGGTTTCATCTGGTCTAGGCCAGTTGGAACTGGTTCAGACCGGTCTAAACCGGTTGGAACCGGTCCGACCTGGTTCGAACTTGTCTAGACCATTTGGAACTGGTCTAGACCAGTTGGAACCAGTTCAGACCGGTCTAAACCGGTTGGAACCAGTCCAGACCTGTTGGAACTGGTTTCAGCCGGTCGTAACCGGTCTGAACCGGTTCCAACTGGTCTAGACTGATTGGAACCAGTTGAAGCCGGTTTCATCTGGTCTAGGCCAGTTGGAACCGGTTCAGACCAGTCTAAACTGGTTGGAACCAGTCCAGACTGGTTTGAACCGGTTTCAGCCGGTCATAACCGGTCGTAACTGGTCTGAACTGGTTTCAACTGGTCTAGACCTGTTGGAACCGGGTTAGACCAGTCTAAACCGGTTGGAACTAGTCCAGACCAGTTGGAACCGGTTGGAACCGGTTTCAGCCGGTCGTAACCGGTCGTAACCGGTCCAAACTGGTTGGAACTGGTCTAGACTGATTGGAACCAGTTGAAGCCGGTTTCATCTGGTCTAGGCCAGTTGGAACTGGTTCAGACCGGTCTAAACTGGTTGGAACCAGTCCAGACCGGTTGGAACCGGTTGGAACCGGTTTCAGCCGGTCTAGACCGATTGGAACCGGTCCGACCTCGTTCGAACTTGTCTAGACCATTTGGAACTGGTCTAGACCGGTTGGAACCATTTCAAACCTGTTGCAAGCAGTCTAGACCAGTTGAAACCAGTTCAGACCAGTTGGAACCAGTTCAAGCCGGTTTGAAAGTATCTAGACCAGTTTGAACTGATCTAAACCGGTTGGAACCAGTTCAGACCTGTTTGAACCGGTTTCAGCCGGTCATAACCTGTCGTAACTGGTCCAAACTGGTTGGAACTGGTCTAGACTAGTTGGAACCGGTTCAGACTGGTCTAAACCGGTTGGAACCAGTCCAGACCGGTTTGTTGGAACCAGTCCAGACCTGTTGGAACCGGTTGGAACCGGTTTCAGCCAGTCGTAACCGGTCGTAACCGGTCCAAACTGGTTGGAACTGGTCTAGACTGATTGGAACCAGTTGAAGCCGGTTTCATCTGGTCTAGGCCAGTTGGAACTGGTTCAGACCGGTCTAAACCGATTGGAAGCAGTCCAGACCGGTTAGAACCGGTTGGAACCGGTTTCAGCCGGTCTAGAACGGTTGGAACCGGTTCGACCTGGTTCGAACTTGTCTAGACCATTTGGAACTGGTCTAGATCTGTTGGAACCATTTGTAACTGGTTCAAACTGGTTGGAACTTTTCTAGACTGATTGGAACCGGTTGAAGCCAGTTTCATCTGGTCTAGGCCAGTTGGAACCGGTTCAGACCGGTCTAAACCGGTTGGAACCAGTCCAGACCTGTTGGAACCGGTTGGAACCGGTTTCAGACAGTCGTAACCGGTCGTAACCGGTCCAAACTGGTTGGAACTGATCTAGACTGATTGGAACCAGTTGAAGCCGGTTTCATCTGGTCTAGGCCAGTTGGACAGTCCAGACCGGGTGGAACCGGTTGGAACGGGTCCGACCTGGTTCGAACTTGTCTAGAATTATTTAACAGAAAAAAAAATGAAACCAGTTCAGACCAGTTGGAACCAGTTCAAGCCGGTTTCAAAGTATCTAGACCAGTTTGAACTGATCTAAACCGGTTGGAATCAGTCCAGACCGGTTTGAACCGGTTTCAGCCGGTCATAACCGGTCGTAACTGGTCCAAACTGGTTGGAACTGGTCTATACCAGTTGGAACCGGTTCAGACCGGTCTAAACCGGTTGGAACCAGTCCAGACCGGTTTGAACCGGTTTCAGCCGGTCGTAACCTGTCCAAACTGGTTGTAACTGGTCTAGACCAGTTGGAGCCGGTTCAGACCGGTCTAAACCGGTTGGAACCAGTCCAGACCTGTTGGAACTGGTTTCAGCCGGTCGTAACCGGTCTGAACCGGTTCCAACTGGTCTAGACTGATTGGAACCAGTTGAAGCCGGTTTCATCTGGTCTAGGCCAGTTGGAACCGGTTCAGACCGGTCGTAACCGGTTGGAACCAGTCCAGACCGGTTTGAACCGGTTTCAGCCGGTTGTAACCGGTTGTAACCGGTCATAACCAGTCCAAACTGGTTGAAACTGGTCTAGACCAGTTGGAACCAGTTCAGACCGTTCTAAACTGGTTGGAACCAGTCCAGACCTGTTGGAACCGGTTGGAACCGGTTTCAGTCAGTCGTAACCGGTCGTAACCGGTCCAAACTGGTTGGAACTGGTCTAGACTGATTGGAACCAGTTAAAGCCGGTTTCATCTGGTCTAGGCCAGTTGGAACTGGTTCAGACCGGTCTAAACCGGTTGGAACCAGTCCAGACCGGTTGGAACCGGTTGGAACTGGTCCGACCTGGTTCGAACTTGTCTAGACCATTTGGAACTGGTCTAGACCAGTTGGAACCGGTTCAGACCGGTCTAAACCGGTTGGAACCAGTCCAGACCTGTTGGAACCTGTTGGAACTGGTTTCAGCCGGTTGTAACCGGTCTGAACCGATTCCAACTGGTCTAGACTGATTGGAACCAGTTGAAGCCGGTTTCATCTGGTCTAGGCCAGTTGGAACCGGTTCAGACCAGTCTAAACCGGTTGGAACCAGTCCAGACCGGTTTGAACCGGTTTCAGCCGGTCATAACCGGTCGTAACTGGTCTGAACTGCTTTCAACTGGTCTAGACCAGTTGGAACCGGTTCAGACTGGTCTAAACCGGTTGGGTCCAGTCCAGACCAGTTGGAACCAGTTCAAGCCGGTTTGAAAGTATCTAGACCAGTTTGAACTGATCTAAACCGGTTGGAACCAGTTCAGACCTGTTTGAACCGGTTTCAGCCGGTCATAACCGGTCGTAACTGGTCCAAACTGGTTGGAACTGGTCTAGACCAGTTGGAACCGGTTCAAACTGCTCTAAACCGGTTGGAACCAGTCCAGACCGGTTTGTTGGAACCAGTCCAGACCTGTTGGAACCGGTTGGAACCGGTTTCAGCCGGGCGTAACCGGTTGTAACCGGTCCAAACTGGTTGGAACTGGTCTAGACTGATTGGAACCAGTTGAAGCCAGTTTCATCTGGTCTAGGCCAGTTGGAACGGGTTCAGATCGGTCTAAACCGGTTGGAACCAGTCCAGACCAGTTTGAACCGGTTTCAGCCGGTTGTAACCGGTTGTAACCGGTCGTAACCAGTCCAAACTGGTTGAAACTGGTCTAGACCACTTGGAACCGGTTCAGACCGGTCTAAACCGGTTGGAACCAGTCCAGACCTGTTGGAACCGGTTGGAACTGGTTTCAGCCAGTCGTAACCGGTCGTAACCGGTCCAAACTGGTTGGAACTGGTCTAGACTGATCGGAACCAGTTGAAGCCGGTTTCATCTGGTCTAGGCCAGTTGGAACTGGTTCAGACCGGTCTAAACCGATTGGAACCAGTCCAGACCGGTTAGAACCGGTTGGAACCGGTTTCTGCCAGTCTAGACCGGTTGGAACCGGTTCAACCTGGTTTGAACTTGTCTAGACCATTTGGAACTGGTCTAGACCGGTTGGAACCATTTCTAACCTGTTGGAAGCAGTCTAGACCAGTTGAAACCAGTTCAGACCTGTTGGAACCAGTTCAAGTCGGTTTGAAAGTATCTAGACCAGTTTGAACTGATCTAAACCGGTTGGAACCAGTCCAGACCGGTTTGAACCGGTTTCAGCCGGTCATACCCGGTCGTAACTGGTCCAAACTGGTTGGAACTGGTCCAGACCGGTTTGTTGGAACCAGTCCAGACCTGTTGGAACCGGTTGGAACCGGTTTCAGCCGGTCGTAACCGGTTGTAACTGGTCCAAACTGGTTGGAACTTTTCTAGACTGATTGGAACCGGTTGAAGCCGGTTTCATCTGGTCTAGGCCAGTTTGAACCGGTTCAGACCAGTCTAAACCGGTTGGAACCAGTCCAGACCGGTTTGAACCGGTTTCAGCCGGTCGTAACCGGTCTGAACCGGTCGTAACCAGTCCAAACTGGTTGTAACTGGTCTACACCAGTTGTAACCGGTTCAGACCGGTCTAAACCAGTTGGAACCAGTCCACATCTGTTGGAACCGGTTGGAACCAGTTTCAGCCGGTCGTAACCGGTCCAAACTGTTTGGAACTGGTCTAGACTGATTGGAACCAGTTGAAGCCGGTTTCATCTGGTGTAGGCCAGTTGGAACCGGTTCAGACCAGTCTAAACCGGTTGGAACCAGTCCAGACCGGTTGGAACCGGTTGGAACCGGTTTCAGCCGGTCTAGACCGGTTGGAACCGGTCTGACCTGGTTCGAACTTGTCTAGACCATTTGGAACTGGTCTAGACCGGTTGGAACCATTTCAAACCTGTTGGAAGCAGTCTAGACCAGTTGAAACCAGTTCAAGCCGGTTTGAAAGTATCTAGACCAGTTTGAACTGATCTAAACCGATTGGAACCAGTCCAGATCGGTTTGAACCGGTTTCAGCCGGTCATACCCGGTCGTAACTGGTCCAAACTGGTTGGAACTGGTCTAGATCAGTTGAAACCGGTTCAGACCGGTCTAAACCGGTTGGAACCAGTCCAGACCGGTTTGAACCGGTTTCAGCCGGTCGTAACCTGTCCAAACTGGTTGTAACTGGTCTAGACCAGTTGGAACCGGTTCAGACCGGTCTAAACCGGTTGGAACCAGTCCAGACCTGTTGGAACCTGTTGGAACCGGTTTCAGCCGGTCGTAACCGGTCTGAACCGGTTCCAACTGGTCTAGACTGATTGGAACCAGTTGAAGCCGGTTTCATCTGGTCTAGGCCAGTTGGAACCGGTTCAGACCAGTCTAAACCGGTTGGAACCAGTCCAGACCGGTTGGAACCGGTTTCAGCCGGTCGTAACCGGTCGTAACCGGTCTTAACCAGTCCAAACTGGTTGTAACTGGTCTACACCAGTTGTAACCGGTTCAGACCGGTCTAAACCGGTTGGAACCAGTCCAGACCTGTTGGAACCGGTTGGAACCGGGTTCAGCCGGTCGTAACCGGTCGTAACCGGTCCAAACTGTTTGGAACTGGTCTAGACTGATTGGAACCAGTTGAAGCCGGTTTCATCTGGTCTAGGCCAGTTGGAACCGGTTCCGACCGGTCTAAATCGGTTGGAACCAGTCCAGACCGGTTGGAACCGGTTGGAACCGGTTTCAGCCGGTCTAGACCGGTTGGAACCGGTCCGACCTGGTTCGAACTTGTCTAGACCATTTGGAACTGGTCTAGACCGGTTGGAACCATTTCAAACCTGTTGGAAGCAGTCTAGACCAGTTGAAACCAGTTCAGACCAGTTGGAACCAGTTCAAGTCAGTTTGAAAGTATCTAGACCAGTTTGAACTGATCTAAACCGGTTGGAACCAGTCCAGACCGGTTTGAACCGGTTTCAGCCGGTGATAACCGGTCGTAACTGGTCTGACCTGGTTCCAACTGGTCTAGACCAGTTGGAACCGGTTCAGACCGGTCTAAACCGGTTGGAACCAGTCCAGACCCCTCAAGAGCTAGCTGTAGGGTAAATTAAGATTGAAACATTTGCTTTCTCCCTTCTAGGTTGGGCTGTTGTTTCACTGACTCTGGAAATGCCCTGACCATAGTTTTGTTTCCGAAATGGCAATAACTTCTCATGTTTTTGTAGACACATTAAAATTTGCTCCTCACGGGAGGACTCTGGAGTTTTTCTCCTCTTGAAAACAGGAAGATTCAGGCCACTTCCAGACTGCTGCTATTCTTAGGTGGGATTCAATCACATTCTGTCAGATTCTGAGTGTCCAGGGTGTCTCTCTCAGCCCTGTTGCCTGAGGCCCCTTTTCAAACTGGAGGTCCCAGGGATTAAACCCACACAATCTGAGTGCTGTGTCCTATACCATGGATATATTCCCCCCTCCTCATGTGTTGGGAGTTTCCTCCTCCTTCGTACATAAATACAGCAGCAGCACTTCCATTTAACTGCCTCTCCTCCAAATATTCAGGATGGCTTTACTTAGAATTTTCATTTCATGCTCGTAACAGCTCTGCAAGGCATTTTGGACTGTTAACGGAGAAATCTGATGGCTCCCTTGGACAAAAAAAGACTAGGACACCAGCCAGGTATACCAGAGCAAAACAGCAGCCAGTAGGCTTGGTCTTTATTGAAGACTGTCGTGACAGGACAGGACAAGATGGAAGCCCTGAACAAAAGGAGACCCCAACTTTTATTAGCTACTAATCCCTCATGCTACACCCCTCAGACTACATCACAACTACATCATGACTACATCATTGATACAGTATACCTGAAGGAGCGTCTCCTCCCCCATCGTTCTGCCCGGACACTGAGGTCCAGCACCGAGGGCCTTCTGGCAGTTCCCTCACTGCGAGAGGCCAAGCTACAGGGAACCAGGCAGAGGGCCTTCTCGGTAGTGGCGCCCGCCCTGTGGAACGCCCTCCCATCAGATGTCAAAGCGATAAACAACTACCTGACATTCAGAAGACATCTGAAGGCAGCCCTGTTCAGGGAAGTTTTTAATATGTGACATTTTAGTGTATTTTTCATCTTTGTTGGAAGCCACCCAGAGTGGCTGGGGAAACCCAACCAGATGGGTGGGGTACAATTAATAAATTATTATTATTATTATTATTATTATTATTATTATCACAAAAAGGAGGGGTTGAGGGAGGAGTTGTGGTAACCTGAGTGTCTTGTCACCTGGCCGGTTCCTCCTCCCCCCCCCTCCCCATGAGTACTTTCCAGAGGACAAAGAGGAGTTCACTGTTTCCTGCCCCCAGAGGGAAGGGCTGGTCACTGTCCTTTGTTTCAGTCCATACTGATTCCGCTTCCATATGCAGGTCCTTTGTGAGTGTAATGATCTTCTGTCTAGGACCATCAAGGTTGGCATGCCAACTGTTGGTAGCTTGGGGGATTATGGCTGCCTTGTGTCAAGTCTCCTCCCTTTGATAGTCCTTCATGGTGTAAAATAAAGTGGAACGGTACAGATCCGATGTACGGCTGATTTTCTATGAATTTATAATAGAAGCATCACATATGTGTGTGTGTGTGTGTGTCGTGTTTGTACAAACTGAATGATTGGAGGGGGGGTTTCCTGCAACAGGACTAAGTGGTTGTGACTGCCTTAAGGTCACCCAACAAAGTGGGGACCTGAACACAAGTGTCACCCACCTTGTCATTTTGCCAGAGTTCCCCCTGTTACTGCTCCTATGCCTTCTAGACTGGAGTTTCTAGGCAAGCAGTTGGCTGCATGATTATATTTCCTCAGCATACTTGCTGGCAAATCACATTTTTCCTGCCATGTGACTATAAGAATTGTCTCCTCTAATTTGATAAATTAAATACTGGAGCTGAGCAATAATGTGAAGCCTTCCCTCGTTCCTCCTGCACCCCCCACCCGTGCTTGGAGTCTATTAAATCTGCCAGAATTTATCTTGAAGCTTCTTGGATCTAATAATTTTATTGCAATATAACCTAATTACACTCCAAGAGAAAGGAAACAAAGCAGATATATTTTATACATTCAGAGCTTCACTCTGTATGCTACAGGAGCAAGAAAAATACAAAATACAAATCAGCGCTAGTGTGTTTTCAGCTACCGTACAAATTGGGGGTGGGCAGGATGAAGCCTTGCTTGCTGCAGCAAAGTTTGTACCCAACTTTCAGACTTTTGGGTCCCTTCAGCAATCTACATGAGCCGTGTCTGCCAGCAACCATTGCATCTATGCAGTGAAGCTGCTCAGAGGCTGATACGTAATAATGTTTGTTTGTTTGTTTGTTTGTTTGTTTGTTTGTTTGTTTGTTTGTTTATACCCTGCCCATCTGGCTAGGTTTCCCCAGCCACTCTGGGTGGCTCCCAACAGAATATTAAAAATAGAATCAAACATTAAAAACTTTCCTAAACAGGGCTGCCTTCAAATGTCTTCTAAAAGTAAGATAGTTGCTTATTTCCTTGACATCTGATGGGAGGACGTTCCACAGGGCAGGCGCCACTACCGAGAAGGCCCTCCGCCTGGTTCCCTGTTACTGTCCTATGCAAGCCACCTTGTGAGAGTTTTGCTTTGAAAAGCGGTCTATGTTTGTTTTTTGAAAGGCAGTCTTTTCTTTAATAGATAAATAAGATATATAGAGTAACTGGAGATCTCTGGCTCCTTGATTGTAACTGCTTGGTTTTTTTTTAAGTATATGACTCCTCATATACTTAAAAAAGAAAAAAGATTCCACCTAAACATTAGGAAGAACTTCCTGTCAGTAAGAGCTGTTTGACAGTGGAATTTGCTGCCAAGGAGTGTGGTGGAGTCTCCTTCTTTGGAGGTCGTTAAGCAGAGGCTTGACAACCATATGTCAGGAGTGCTCTGATGGTGTTTCCTGCTTGGCAGGGGGTTGGACTCGATGGCCCTTGTGGTCTCTTCCAACTCTATGATTCTATGATTCATTATTTGAATATGAACAGCGAATCTGTATGGTAGTAGCAAAGAATTTTTGCAGTTGAGAACACCCAACAGAGTTCCAGAAAAGCTCGTGTGTCCTTTACCTTTCCAGACAGAGCAGCCAACAAGGAAGATTCGTTGTGAATAATTTTGCCTGTTCGCTTTGCAATTTGCATCCTCCTTGTCCCTGTTGCCTTTGGTGGTGGTGGTGGGAACATTTCTGCTAGGAACATATCACAATTCAGGGGCCAATACATACACATGACAAAGCCACTCTGTGCCAAACTTTCAAATTCTTCTACCTTTTGGTGTGCTATGCACAGGGCCGGATTTAGGTTTGATGAGGCCCTAAGCTACTGAAGGTAATGGGGCCCTTTATATGTCCAGCTGTCCTTTGTCAACAACAAATTGCTGCTGTTTTTTGTGTTGAAGGTATGCTATATGGTAATTTATGGACCTAATAGGTATCTAAAGCCATTTGCACATGTTGCCATGCAACCCATCCATGCAGAATGTAGGCACCCTATACAGTGATACCTCAGGTTAAGTACTTAATTCGTTCCGGAGGTCCGTACTTAACCTGAAACTGTTCTTAACCTGAAGCACCACTTTAGCTAATGGGGCCTCCTGCTGCTGCCACACCGCTGGAGCATGATTTCTGTTCTCATCCTGAAGCAAAGTTCTTAACCTGAAGCACTATTTCTGGGTTAGTGGAGTCTGTAACCAGAAGCGTATGTAACCCGAAGCGTATGTAACACGAGGTACCACTGTATTGAAATCTTAAAATAGCATCTGCCCAATAATAAATGTTGGAAATGTAATGAGACTGAAGGTACCTTCTTTCACCTTTGGTGGACCTGCCCAAAGATTAAAGCCTTTTGGGAAATGATCTATAATGAAATTAAGAAGGTACTTAAATGTACCTTTCACAAGAAACCAGAGGCATTTCTCTTGGGCATGGTCGGCCAATTGGTGTCAAGGAAGGACAGAACTTTTTTTATGTATGCCACTACAGCAGCAAGGATCCTTCTAGCAAAGTATTGGAAGACACAAGAACTCCCCACACTGGAAGAATGGCAGACGAAAGTGATTGACTTTATGGGATTGGCAGAAATGACTGGCAGAATCCGTGACCAAGAGAAAGAGACGGTGGAGGAAGACTGGAAGAAGTTCAAAGCTTATCTTAAGAACTGTTACAATATTGATGAGTGCTAAAATGTCAAGGGAAAGGAAGATACAGAATTGCAGCGGAAATTGTTTGTTGAAATAAGATGAAATTGAGAAAGATAATAAGTTTTAATTTATTGGAGTAAAGGGTTGCTGAAAAATTGTAAAATATTGGATGCAAAAAGGGTGAGGTATAGGGAAGTTCGAGAAAGAAGGCTTATGAAAATGAGGTTATGAAATTATATCTGTGTGTTTGTTTTTGTTTGTTGATGTGTGTATGCTGTTTTGTCTTAAAATTGGAAAAATAATAAAAATTATATATATATATAAAAATGAAATCTTAAAATAGCTTTGGAAGTGGATATAGGCAGAGGGTTAGAAGTAGAAGATAGTGTATTTTATAAGTGATAAAATGTGAAGCTTTTTATGGTTAAAGTAAGCACAATAAAAAAATAGATGGTTAGAAATTATGATATACCGTATTTTTCGCTCTATAAGATGCACCAGACCACAAGACGCACCTAGTTTTTGGAGGAGGAAAACAAGAAAAAAAATATTCTGACTCTCAGAAGCCAGAACCGTAAGAGGGATCGCTGCGCAGTGAAAGCAGCAATCCCTCTTGCTGTTCTGGCTTCTGGGATAGCTGCGCAGCCTGCATTTGCTCCATAAGACGTACACACATTTCCCCTTACTTTTTAGGAGGGAAAAAGTGAGTCTTATAGAGCAAAAAATACGGTATGTAAACTGCTAAAGATGAAGTAAAATGAAAATCAGATAGGTGGGACTTGGGGAAGCCCCCTTAACAATGTTTAGGAAAATAAGGATATGACAAGAATTTGTTCGTATTGTTTGTCTTTTCTGTTTGTGTTTTTTATTTGTGTTATAAAATGAATAAAAATATTGGGGGGGGGGGAGAGGACTGCAGCCTGTGCAGAGCATCACCTGTGTTTGACAAAGTGTCCTGGATGTTGCTCTGAACATGAGGTCTCCTTGTATCATTGCTCCACTCGCAACATGTTCCTGGGGTTCTTCGTGTCACATCAGTGCTCAATTCCATCCAGCATGGAATGCATTCCTACCACAACTTTCCGGACTGCGGGACCTCAAAAAGTTTTGCAGTCATGCCAATAAAATGCTGTAGGCGGTATTGTGACATCATGCCGGAAAGTGGGTATGTTTTGGGGGTTGGTTTGTTTTTCTACGTTTACACTTTTGGCTTCCCCCTCTTATGATGCATATTCTAAGCAGAACACAGATTCACAGAATTGCAAAGTTAGAAGGTACCATTAGGATCATCTAGTCCAGCCCCCTGCAATGCAGGAATCTTTTTTGCCCAACATGCAACTTGAACCCATGTCCCCGAGATTAAGGGTCTCATGCTCTTCCAACTGAACTATCCTAGGTGCTTAAATAACTAATAAGCTTAACATCTGTAAAGCCAAACAGTTTTCAACTGCTTTAGCCAGGCATTGTTTGCTTTCCCAAAGTCCGCTAAGAAAGTCTGTGGCTGTTCACTGAACCAAGTCCACAATACGCAGTTGTTTTCTGACAGCAATGTGGGCCTCTCTCTCTCTCTCTCTCTCTCTCTCTCTCTCTCTCTCTCTCTCCTTGTTCATTTGCAGAGAGGTAGTTCAACAAGACAGCATCAACCTATACAGCATCTTAAAAAGTAGAGACATCACCTTGCCAACAAAGGTCCGTATAGTAAAAGCTCTGGTTTTCCCAGTAGTGATGTATGGAAGTGAAAGCTGG
The DNA here is from genome assembly GCF_951804945.1 of Podarcis cretensis. Classification (NCBI taxonomy): domain Eukaryota; kingdom Metazoa; phylum Chordata; class Lepidosauria; order Squamata; family Lacertidae; genus Podarcis; species Podarcis cretensis. The sequence goes on along the minus strand of NC_137172.1, from coordinate 113,924,905 downwards.
ACCATAAAGAAGGTTGATCACCAAAGAATTGATCTTTTTGAATTATGGTGCTGGAGGAGACTCTTGAGAGTCCCATGGACTGCAAGAGGATCAAACCTATCCATTCTGAAGGAAATCAGCCCTGAGTGCTCACTGGAAGGACAGATCCTGAAGCTGAGGCTCCAATACTTGGGCCACCTCATGAGAAGAGAAGACTCCCTGGAAAAGACCCTGATGTTAGGAAAGATGGAGGGCACAAGGAGAAGGGGACGACAGAGGACGAGATGGTTGGACAGTGTTCTCGAAGCTACCAGCATGAGTTTGACCAAACTGCAGGAGGCAGTGGAAGACAGAAGTGCCTGGCGTGCTCTGGTCCATGGGGGTCACGAAGAGTCGGACTCAACTAAACGACTAAACAACAACAACAGTTCAACAAGGAACAGTTGTCCTGTATTCATCTTGATTTGCTTGTGGAGTGTTCACACACACCTTCCCTTTAGTCATTTCTCCATCACTTTCCTGACAGCAAAAAGTTAGTATCTTTTTAAAAACGGATTTGTTGTGATTGGGTGACACAGCACTTTTCTAATTCACTTGAATTGCACAAACCTGAGTTTCTCAGTATGGACATAAACACTCCCCGCCAAATACTGACAGTCTGGAGGTGTCCTTAGAAGTAATGTAGAAGGAACTGGAATTTCTAGTGCAGTGATAATATGTTTAAATTTCTTTGTTCACCCTTCTGCCATCCCTATGAAATGGTAACACTTCCACTAAACCCTGGCAATGTTAAAACTTCTGTTATAACAGCATCCTATTTTCTGGACCTCAGTTTTTGCAGGTGTTTGAATCCCTATTGAGTATCTCCCGCCCACCAAATTCTGGATATATGGATGCTAGCGTTATTACATAAGGTTTTCGGTTTAAAGATAAGGCACAACAACGAAGCAGCGTATAGAGATGTTAACAGTAATTACTAATAGAAATTACATGGTCTCCTGCTGCCTCTGCCCAGGGCTTCCTGCCATTTCACCATGCTTATTGATGTTTTTCCTGTTCGAGTTAATGCTACAATTTCTTTATAGCAAAATAAAATAAAGGGGGCAGGCTCTGCAGAAACGAAGTGAATTTAGAGGTTCCTGCTTGGATGAAAAGGAAAGAAAGAATTACAGTATGACAAGCAAAACTTCTCAGGAGTGCAGCCCTATAATGTTTGATATATATTTTTTGCATTTGATGTTTTAATTTGTTGGAAGCACCCCAGAGTGACTGGGGTAACTCAATCAGATGGGTGGCATATACAAATATATTTTTGCCATGCATTGAAACAATGGTTCTGTTTTGATTTTATGTATTTTATATTTTATGTGAACCACCCTGAGACCTTTGGTTATAGAGCGGTATAGAAATATTATTATTATTATTATTATTATTATTATTATTATTATTCTGTCTTGCCAATCACTGAAATTGATTGAAACAGAAATAACATTCTTGGCAATACATTCATCTTTACAGTCGACACTCTGCCTAATAAAGAATGATTCATTCTATTCCAAATTTCCAAATTTCTTTGAATATCTTCCAAGTTTTTAAACTTTATACAAAATTATATTATCTGCTGTTACCCATAGCCCTAAATACTTAACCTTTCTTTCAATCTTTAAACCAGAAACATCTTGTGATTTGTTTTTACTCTCATCATTCATACTTTTAACCAAGAGTTTGGTATTATTATTATTATTATTATTATTATTATTATTATTTTCAATCAGATGGGGTGGCATATAAGTTGTTGTTGTTGTTGTTGTTGTTATTATTATTATTATTATTATTATTATTATTATTATACTCTTCCTACCTTTTGAGTTTGGGTTTTAGTTTTTTAATGCATTTCTAAACACTGGGAGAGTATCCCACCGCCCCGTCCCTCTATTTCAGTTGGCACTGGAGAAGGCGGTGAGTTAAATAAGGTCTATCACATTCCCCACCTAAAGTAAAGTTCCTGTTCTTTCACTTTGTTCCATGACTCATTTATTTTTCTCCAGGCAACGCAGAGTTCTAATTTCTTCAAAATAGCTTCAATTCTACCAGTGGTCAAGAACATCAAAAGAGCTTGTTTGCTTAGGCAAGTAGCCCATCTAAACAAGCATCTTGTTCTCAAGAGGCAACCAGATGTGCTTTGTGGGAAGCCTGCAAGCATAGGAGCATCTTCCTGTCCGGCCGTTCTCAGAAACTGGTATTCACAGGCGGAAGAAGAAGAAGAAGAAGAAGAAGAAGAAGAAGAAGAAGAAGAAGAAGAATAGTAGTAGTAGTAGTAGTAGTTTCGATTTGATATCCCGCTTTATCACTACCCGAAGGAGTCTCAAAGTGGCTAACATTCTCCTTTCCCTTCCTCCCCCACAACAAACACTCTGTGAGGTGAGTGGGGCTGAGAGACTTCAGAGAAGTGTGACTGGCCCAAGGTCACCCAGCAGCTGCATGTGGAGGAGCGGAGACGCGAACCCGGTTCCCCAGATTACGAGACTACCGCTCTTAAACACTACACCACACTGGCTCTCAATAACACTCAATGGCAATGGAGGAAAAACATAGCCATTATGTCTAGCAGTTGTCATGGACTGGTTGGACACAGAGGAGCAGCCCCATTCTCCTGCAAAGTGTATTAGCCCCCTAGTTCTGAGGATGATACAAAACAAAAGAAAGAAAAGAGTAAAAGGTAAAGGACCCCTGGACAGTTAAGTCCAGTCAAAGGTGACAACAGTGGTACCTAGGGTTACATACGCTTCAGGTTACAGACGCTTCAGGTTACAGACTCCGCTAATCCAGAAATATTACATTGGGCTAATAACTTTGCTTCAGGATGAGAACAGAAATCACACGGCGGTGGCACGGTGGCAGCAGGAGGCCCCATTAGCTAAAGTGGTACCTCAGGTTAAGAACAGTTTCAGGTTCAGAACGGACCTCCAGAATGAATTAAGTTCTTAACCCGAGATACCACTGTATTAGGTTGCGGCGCTCATCTCACTTTCAGGCCAAGGGAGCTAGCGTTTGTCCATAGACAGCTTTCTGGGTCATGTGGCCAGCAGGACTAAACCACTTCTGGTGCAATGGGACATCATGACAGAAGCCAGAGCGCACGGAAACGCCGTTTACCTTCGTACTGCAGTGGTACCTATTGCACTGACTTGCTTTTGAACTGCTAGGTTGGCAGGAGCTGGGACAGCAATAGGAGCTCACTCCATCATGGGGATTCGAACTGCCGACCTGATGGGCAAGCCCAAGAGGCTCAGTGGTTTAGACCACAGCGCCATCCATGTCCCTGGGTAATATAGTCATACCTCGACCTGAATGTGCTTCAGGTTGAGCGCTTTCGGGTTGCGCTCTGTGGCAACCCAGAAGTAACTGTGTGCGTTACTTCCGGGTTTCGCCGCTTGTGCATGCGCAGACGCTCAAAATGACGTCACGTGCATGTGCGGAAGAGGCAAAACGCGACACGCGCAGATGCGCCGTCGCGTCTTACGTTCCATTCAGAATGTGAACGTGGCTCCGGAACGGATCCCGTTCGCATCCCGAGGTACCACTGTACAGTAACCTGTGTGGGATGTGGAAAATTTGCCACCCTGTAGACTGATAGTTGTGTCAGGCTTCCTTGGTCTTAATTGGACATCAGGGCTAATTTGCTGGCAAAACATCTGATGTAATGACAGATGTTGCTGAAGGCAGGTCACCCATACAGCAGGTTTTAAGAGCTGCCCAGAACCGTATTGCTACTCCCCCGACGGCTGTAACAAGGCTGAAATATTTTCCAGCCTTTTAAAATCCCACCTGAACTAGAAATATCAGGCTTCAAGCTCTCTTTGACAGTTTAGCAGCAGGTAAACATAACAGCAGTGGTACTCCTGGGGGTTGAGTAAGGCCTTTATGATTGGCACCGCATGTGCTTGAAGTCTCACCTTTCATTTAGGCTCTCAAGAAAAATGTGGTTAGAAGTCAGCCTTCGGAGGACTGGCCGGGAGGACAAACAACTTGAGAAAAAACACCTGAAAGGAAATGCATGGCTCTCAAGTGAGTAGCTCTCAAAAACAACAAAAACCCCTCTGACTTTGTGTACAACTGAACCATACATACAGGGCAGTTTGTGTATCGTCCCGCTCAACAGCAAAACTTGAATGTTTGTTTCTAGGCCAAAAAAAGGGGGGGGGGGTTGAGGGGAGTTTCAGAGCACAGAGTCAGTCCTGAATTTAAGACCTACTTGTAGCGTCCAGTTGGTGAAAAGACCTTGTTGGTTCAGATCAACTAACCTTCTTAAGATCAAGCGTGAGCTAGTATGGCCAGTTTGATTGCTGTAAATGAATTTTAAGGATTTGAATAAAATTATGTTCCGGTTTCATGACCACAGCTGTTTTCTGAATTGTTCATTCTCCTTCACTGGTGAGGTCACGTTTCAGACGAGTGCTCTACAAGCAGGGAGGGACAGAAACTATACAGTGGTACCTCAGGTTAAGTACTTAATTCGTTCTGGAGGTCCATTCTTAACCTGAAACTGTTCTTAACCTGAAGCACCATGTTAGCTAATGGGGCCTCCTGCTGCTGCCGCGCCGCCGGAGCACAATTTCTGTTCTCATCCTGAAGCAAAGTTCTTAACCTGAGGTAATCTTTCTGGGGTAGCAGAGTCTGTAACCTGAAGTGTATGTAACCTGAAGTGTATGTAACCTGAAGCGTATGTAACCCGAGGTACCACTGTAGTCTGAAGATCATTAGGCTGAAAAAAATGGAGAGTTTAGATGGAATGACTTGAAACTGGGGAGCAGAGTCTCTCCCCCCTTTCTTAACCTGAAGAATAATCAAGTGTCTGCTTATACCTCTCCATTATGCTCTGCTTTTATATATATGCAGGAACTCAGTTCCAGCACCTCTCAGGTAAGTGCCATTGCCATTGTATGAGGTGTTCACAGTTAGTTCCAGCACCTCTTCTTCTAGAAAAAGAGCACTGTATATATGTAAATAAAGCAAATATTATTTAAGCACCTGGAGTATCCCAAGTATGCTTGCATGCATTCATGCAAAGGGAAATGAAACCCTACTGGGGAACCCTGGAACTTCTCACTACTCAGGGAATTGGGGAATACATAGCAGTAGCATTGAAAGTGGGATTATGTCTCCCGTAAGAGAATCTGTAGAAGTGGTGAGCGAGCCAAGATGGAGCAACTGAGAGCCCTCTGGGAAGAAATCAAAGCAGTGCAGCTGTGGTTTGCAGAGGAAATCAAACGACCGTGAATATTAACAAGGACCCATATATCTCTAGCATTCGCTTATGTAACAGACACTAAACCCTGTAGTGCTGCCCAGGGAACGTCCCATTCCTCGAACCCCAGCACCTATTCTACGAGTAAAGGGATCCATACATGTGGTTACCTGGAGAAAAGGAGACAAGTTTCTGCTTCTCAAAATATCGCGGGGGGGGGGGGTCATGCTGGGCCATGAAGACCTGGCTTCCAACTTCACCACCAGTCTGTTAGGACAGATTGTAAACAAAGGAAATGTGTGTGGAAACATGGCCCGGGGATGGGTAATTGGATAATGAGCAGACTTCTCTTTGTTAATTTCCCCCCATTGTTTACCACAGTCCCTAGGGAACTGCATCCCTCCTTTTCCAAACCCTCAGTCGCTTGGGCCCCACCCTCACTTTAAAGCTGATACGGAAGGGGGTGGGGCATGTCTTCTTCACCTTCTTCTTCGCTACAATATATCAATTTATTTCCAATTGTCAATGTCAAAAGGGACTAAAATCTATAAAATTCATAGAAAATCAACGTGCCAATTTGCTCAATTTCTCTAGGACTCCATCACACCTCCCCTGTCCTCCATAATCCCTCAAGCAAGGTGTCAAGACCCTAATCCTGTCAAATCACTCTGCCAACCCTTTCCTCCGGGCAATGCCAGTACATGGACCATTGTCTTCTCATCACCGGTACTCAGGATGTGCCTATCTGCGCATATCTCCAGCTCTGCATATTCCCCCCTCCCTCCTCCATATGTTAATCCTGTGTAACCCAACCTCTTCTTAATGTATTCATGATGTAATCTGTGTAACCCAACCTCTCTTTAATGTATTCATGATGTAACTGGGATGTATTTTGCACTGTATTCTGGGACATGGAGGGAAGTTTCAAAAGTTCATGTCACCCCTTTCTCGCTGTTCAATCTCGCTTTGAACCTGTTGCTCAATAAACTTGGATCTTCTGCTGCTTGCTCCTGTCTCCGGCTGAGCTCATTTTCCTCCGCAGGGACCCGCGGACTTAGTCCGACGAGCTGGGTGGCAGAGCAGTCTCGCACTCAGATTTTACCGTAACAAAGCAGTATAATAATATTGGAGAGCATAGTTCATTAAAGACGCTGAGAGGTTTTAGGAGGGCTTCCCATTCCCCTCGCGGAGCTACAATTCTTGCAGTTCTCGTGGAAGAGGGATTTAATGTTGAACCACTTGGGGAATTGCAGATTTGTGAAGGGAACAGGGGCCTCCTAGCAGCTCCCAGAACCCTTAGAAAACGACACTTTCCAGGGCTAGGAAACCTAATCCTATAGATTCTGTGATTCTATAGGAGGGGAGTTACCGGTAACTTTGATATGCACCAGAGAAAGTATGCCTGGACAGTGCACTGGTAATCTGGTGGGGATTGCTCTGAAGATGCTAACCATGGAGGCGCCGGTATCCCATTCCAGAGCTTCCTGGTGTGGTCTCTCCTGTTTGGACTGGCAAAGTGATTCGGGATAGGAAATTAGGCAGATGTGCTCACAGGCTTCGGATGAAGAAAAGACATGTGCTGTAGGCTGGGCTAGGTAAGGTAAAGGAGCCCTGGATGGTTAAGTCCAGTCAAATGTGACTATGGGGTGCAGCGCTCATCTCGCTTTCAGGCCGAGGGAGCTGGCGTTTGTCCACAGACAGCTTACCAGGTCATGTGGCCAGCATGAGTAAACCGCTTCTAGCGCAATGGAACACTGTGACGGAAACCAGAGCACATCGAAACACCATTTACCTTCCCGTCACAGTGGTACCTATTTATCTACTTGCACTGGCATGCTTTTTGCTAGGTTGGCAGGAGCTGGGACAGAGCAATGGGAGCTCACCCCATCGCGGGGATTCAGACCGCTGACCTTCTGATCGGCAAGCCCAAGAGGCTCAGTGGTTTAGACCACAGCACCACTCGCTTCCCTAGGCTGGGCTAACTTCCACTATCTATACCTGGTTGCAATGAGCTAGTTCCGTAAGTGGTGATGGCAAATAGCATGCACAGCACTCTGTATGGGTTTGGTGGAGCTGTAGCATACAGCTGTCGCTGGGCCTTAGAAGAGAGTGGCTGAAATTCATTATAAGCAGAGGTCTGTGTGTGTGCTTGGCCCAATGATGGCAAAATGTACAAGGCCACAGTATGATTCCAAAGATTGTAAATAGGTCAAGAATTTTCCACATGTGCATACTTCCTCAACTTGTTTAGAAGCTAGAAAACACTGCCTGAAGCTACTCTTAATTAGGTTCCCCCCCCCCTTCCTTCATGTCCTATTTGGAAAAGTTGAAAATGTGCACTTTCTCAACAAATTGTGATATGATAATAAGGTGAGGCCTTGTTAAACCTGAGACATACATCAAACTTGGAGTCTACAGCTGTAGTTGAATACTGGAAAATTTAAAAGTAATGACAAATAATAATAATAAATAAGCCCCAGATTGTAGGAATGGCAGTGTGGAATTAAGAAACAAGAAAGCTACTTTAAAGCACTAGAACTTTGTTGAGCCACAAACTGTTTTCCTCTTTAAGAGCCATGTCAAAGCAGCTGTGATTGATCTTCATTATATTTGTGGAAGAAAGAACTGGGCCGGTTGGAACAGGACTATTTCGCTTGGGACCATTGCTACATATTGGGTGTGTATTTCAGCGGTTGAACGTACAGCTTTATGGCCATGCTGTAGTGTAGTGCTTATGCAACTGTGAATAAAAGGTGGCTGGACCTCGGACTAGTCTCAGACCTCACCTCTAGGCAAACTGAATTTCATTGCCAGATGTTCAAGACCTGATATAGCGTGAGCACTAATCTTCTTAGCAGACATGCTAACAATCCTACTGTTCAGGATTGGAAAGCTCTGAAGCGTATAGCACGCTACCTGAAAGGTACTATGCACTACAGACTGAGATTCACTAATCCGAAGTCTGGAGGTCTTGAGATTTTTGCAGATGCAAGTTTTGGAAGTGACACCACAGATGGCACAAGCACTTCCGGGTTGTGCTACATGTACAAGCAGTGTCTGTTTGACAGGTTGTGCAAGAAGCAGGCAACAGCAAGCTTAAGTTCTTGTGAAGCTGAACTCAGTGCACTGTCATATTCACTTATGGATTGTGTAATGGTTCTAAGGGGGTTGCTCGTGCGTAAGTTGCTGCCACTCCTGGCTAGGTTGCCTGGTTGAACCCTTTCTCTCTGGACAGCCTTGCGCTCGTGGCTGTCTCAGTCACTGGCAGAATCCGTCAGTGGGCGTTTCTTAAACTTCTTCCAGCAAAGAAGTTCTTTGACGCCAAGTCTCCTCCTACTCTCCCTGCACGGAAGTCTTCTGTGCAGGGAGGGTGTGGGCAGCGGAGTGCCCGTGCTCTCCCCACTGGTCTCCAGTGAAGAGTCCTGGAGCCTTCTCTCCGATTCCCCCATCTGCCCCCCTTCACCCCTGGTGTTACACTGATTTCCTTCCCCAGCAGATGGGCTGCCTCTTTCCCTGCTGGGACCCTCTCCGGCATCGCTCTGGAGCCTTCCCTCCGCCTCTGGCTCCGATGGCAGTTCCCTGACAGATTGTGAATAGTTGTTGCAACTGTTTAAGGACATAAGGGTTAATGTGAAATGTCCTATACAGGTTTATCAAGACAGCAGGTCCTGTTTGGCTTTGCTAGCTTCAGAGAGTTGCAAGCAAAGAACCAAGTACTTGCAGATAAAGTTATATTGTGCGAGGGAGTGTATCCGGAAAGGACTCATTCAGGTGTCCTACATGCCAGGAAACAAAATTCCTGCAGAGCTGGTAGCCTTGCAAGACAAAATTGGACTCCATCAGTGGGATTTATCTCCTTCAGTTGCCAGTCCAGCTTGTTCCTTTTTGCTCAAAGCAACTGCAGGGATAGTAGGGCAGAACAGGAGCATTCCCGAATAAGAGGGAAATGAAGCCAGAAAGTTAAGAATTATATCTCTGAACCATTTTACCTCCAGCTCCATACTTACTCCTACAGTTGGAGAGAGAGCACTTGCCTGTAGTATGGTAATTTCATAGTGCTACACTTACACCTTTATCTGGAACATAAAGATTCTTATAATGCAAAAGAAGCCTTATCTGCTGTAAGCCTGGACAGGAGATCTACTCATCCCAGCTTCCATCGCATGACAAAGGCTCACATTCTATTGCTGACACTTCATACCAAGTGTTAAAAGCATGTATGCTTTCACTCTGCAAAGTGTTAATGCATCTGGGTTTCTGATCAATAAAGCCAGATATGGCTGGAACTGGCTTTTTGCAATATTCAGTGCAAAGTAACATGACTTGTAATGGTCATTTTCCAAAGCCATTTCTTAGAATCCAAAACCACACATGCTTAAGTCTGTGTACATTTTCAGAGATGTGGGTCACTCTTTAGCACCAACACTGCCTGCTATACATGATGCATATTCTGACCTACTCATTTTCCATGCTCCCAGGGTAGTCTAGGAAAGGCCCAGTTGGAACAGGTGGATGTCATTTGAAACTGGCCCAAGCTGGTTAGAACAGGTCCAGGCCTGTTGGGACCAGCCCAGCTCAGTTGGAACCAGTTCATACCAGTTGGGTCCGGTCCACGCCGGTTGGAACCAGCCCAAAGCAGTTGGAAAAGGTCCAGGTGGGTTCCAACTTGCCCAGACCAGTTTGAACTGGCCCAGACTGGTTGGAACTAGCTCAGACTGGTTGGAAGAGGTCTAGACTGGTTTGAACCAGTCCAAGCTGATTTGTGCCAGCTGAAGCCGGTTTGAACTGGTCTAGGCTGGTTTGAACCAGTCAAATTCAGTTTCAAATGACCTGCCACTGCTCCAACTTGCCTGGACCTTCTCCAACCTGTTTGGGCCAGTTCCAACCCACTTGGAACTGCTCAAACTGGCTTGGATCGTTTCAAACTGGCCTAGACCTGTTCAAACCGGCCAAGACCGGTTCAAACTGGCTTGTACTGGCACAAACCGGCCTAGACCAGTTCAAACTGGCCTAGACAGGTTCCAACCGGCTTGGACCTGTTTCAACTGACTTGGACCGGTTCAAACCAGCCTAGACCTGTTCCAACCAGTCTAAGCCAGTTCCAACCAGTCTAGGCCAGTTCAAACTGGTCTGAGCAAGTTGAAACCCGCATGGACTTTTCCCAACTGGCTCTTCTTATTTCTTTTGGGTCTTCCGTCAGCTGTTCCCCTATCCTGATTTTGTTGATTATGTTTTGACTCTTTCTTAGTTGCCATGCCAATAGCTTCCCGGTTTTGTTTCCTGATTCAAAATACTTCTGTCTCATTAGTTTTAATTTCCATTCCACTTCTTGGTTCACCAGCATGGAATACTGAGTTTGTAACATTTTAATAATCTGTTTAGTTTGTTCATCATTTGGTTTTGTTACCATTTTTTTCTCATTTTCCATGAGTTGAATCAGAATTTCCTCTTTTTTCCTTTCTCTTTCTTTTTGTGTGTGACTGTTTTGCTGAATCAGGAAGCCGCTCACGACCGCATTTATTCGCGTCCCACACTGTATCCAAACTAGTCTCTCTATGTAAGTTCCAGTCAAAATATTCCTTTATTGTCTCTTTCTCTTTCTCTACTATTTTGGGGTTCTCAAACAATGTATCGTTCATCCTCCATCTAAAAGAGGATTGTTCTTTACCTTTTAATTCCAAATAGATTGAGTTGTGATCAGATAGAGTTTGTGGGGTAATCTCAGTTTTGTTTACTCTTGGGACTAGTTCTTTAGATACCCAAACATAATCTATCCTGCTCAAACTTTGATGCGGATCCGAAAAAAAATAAACTGTTTTGTAATTGGGTATTTCCACCTCCAAATATCTATTGAACCAAAATTTTCAATCAATTCAAAGAAAGTCTTGGGGAGTTTACCCTCATTTATGGGTTTTTTCTTTGACATTCTATCCATTTCCGACATTACCACTCCATTACAGTCCCCCATCAGAATTATCTTCTGATCCATAAATTCCATCAATCTTTCCTCTAGTCTTTTAAAAAATTCCACTTTATTTCCATTAGGTGCCTATATTCTCACAAGAATTATCCTCTCACCCTGCAATGTTATTTGTACCACAATCACTCTCCCCTCCTCATCTTTAGAGATCAGTTTAGGATCTAATCTCTCCTTTATGTATAACACCACCCCTCTTTTTTTGTTAATGTCAGAAGTTAAAAAACTCTCTACCCAGTCTTTTATTAATCAAAATATGTCTATGTTTTTTAGCAACGTGGGTTTCTTGTAAACAGATTACATCAACATTCTTTTTTTCAGGACATGTTCAACTTTATTTCGTTTAGATTTCTCGTTAAGCCCATGAATATTTCAGGTTATCAATTCAACATCATTTCCTTAATCAATTTTGTTACAGAAAGAAAAAATTAAATTCGGGTGATTTTGTTAGCGTCGTCTTCCTCCTCTTCTTCCTCCTCCTCTTCTTCTACTTCTCCTTCCTTTCCCTCTCCTTCTTCTTCCTCTTCTCCTTTGTTTCTTTCTTTCTTTTTCATCTTTTTGTTTTCCTCTTCGACATAGAGGTCTAGTCCGGCGGGTATGGGCCCAGCAAGGCTTCCTTCCATCTTACCTAATTCTTTCTCATATCTTCTGGAGAATTTATTTACCTCTTGTAGGTCTGTTAATCTAAATCTTTTATCTTTGTAGTAAAAAGAGATTCCTTTGGGGAACTCCCACCTATGTTGGATTCCATTTTTCTTCAGTAAAGTCACCAATTGTTTGCACCCATCTCTTTTTTGTAGAAATCTAATAGGAACCTCTTTAAATATGATAATTGGTCTTCCATCAATTAATAACTTGTTATTGTAACGCATTCTCAGAATTGCATTTCTCATCTCTAATGAATTAAAGATCACCAGACAATCTCCAGGTAGTTTTTTAGTTTTGGCTTTTACCGATCTCACCTTGATTCTGAACACATTCTCAATTGTATACTCAGTTTCTTCTTCCTTCATGTCCATCCACCTTGCCAATTCTTTAATCATTTTTGTTTTAATATCTTCATTTGCTTCTTCTACTACCCTTCTAAATTTTAACTTTTTCTGTTTCTGCCTCATCTCCATCAGAGCCATGTTGTCCCAGATCTGTTCTTGTACTTTACTGACCTCTGCCAATTCCTCTTTAATTCTATCTGTCTCTTTTCTATTTTCCTTAACTTCCTTCTGAGTTTGTTTCGCTAGCTCTTCTGTTGTTTTAAATCTAACTGTTAAGTCTTTGATTTTACTTGACAATTCCCCCCCACCCCTTCTATTTTCTTATACAGGGTTTCCTGCACTACTACCATTTTTCTCTCCATGTGTTATTCATTTTGTTTAAATTCTTCCTTTATTTTCAGCCAAAGGATATCCAAATCCTTCATTTCTTCCTGTTTTGATTGTCTTCGATCACCTGGAGTTCCTCCAATTTTTTCCCCATTTTCCCCTGACATTTTTAAACAAATAGCTCAATATTATATACTTTCACCACTAGGGGGAGCACTTACACCAGAGAGCTAGAAATCGTATTTGTCACTGATTATAGTTTAAACAATGGCCCCTAGGGGTCCTTCTTTCCCTTCTCTTCACAGTTATTTCAAAGGAAAGAAAAAGGAGAGAAACAGGAAATGACACACATCAAAAATATATAGACATTGTCCCAAATGGTATCACAATTTCAATGTCCCCTTCTAAACTTTCATCATTTATCAACTCAGTCCTATATGTTTAATCCAGCATAGATTGGTCATCTGGTAGAAACTCAGATACTGTTTCAGTTTGAGGGTCCTCTTCTGTCCTCTTATATCCTCTTCTGTTCTTCCGCCTCTTGTGGGCTCAATCCAACATACAAATCCAAATAAAAATCCATAAAAATCCAAATGTAACTATAATCCAATCAGGGAGCCAGGACATTAATTTTCTAGCCACTTGTAGGCTTAATCCTCACAGAGTGTTTAAATATAGAATGCTTTCCCCAATTAATCTTCCTTCCTTCGTGTTCCAATGGGGATGTGAGAATTATCACAATTTATTTTCAAGCCTCTTCTGTGTCCATTTAGTCAGAGAATAGGAGGCATAGGGGTTTCTATGCAGCACTTTAAATCTTTAGCTGCTCAGTCCCACTTTCCTTTGTCAATCCTTTCCGATGTTGCCAACTCTCCCCTTTGCTTTATATAAGGATTTATACAAAGTATCTAAATCTCTAGGCTGAAGTTCAGCATGCTACTGTTTCTCCAGCTGAGCCACAAGTCTTCGCAGAAGAAGAGAAACAAACTTCCTTTTAAGCTCTTTTCCCTCTTTCAGCGTTGTAAAATGATACTTGCCTCAGTGCGCTGCCTCTGAGGACTTTCAGCTTAACACTTAGCAGGAAACTCTCACTTCCGTCTTGTTCTCATGTCTTTGTTCCCTGCGCCATCTTAAAACCGCGGCCGGGACGGGCTCCCTTTTTACGTCCCTCAGCTGACCAAATTCTTTGAATTCCTTCCAATGGTCAATGTTTGAATATATCCTGTTCCTTGGAATTCAATTTTCTCGTGGAAGTTTAGCACTTCTCATCAGAAGCCTGAGACTGCACAGCGCGAGGTCTGAGGTGCTTCCCCTTTGCTCCCACAGCTCTATCCCATCCCCAGATTATTGCTTGAAACCTGAGAAGCGGGAGAGCACACCTGGGCGCCGCTGGGTGCTCCGTCCCCCAAGGTATCCCCCTTGAGGTTTTGAGGTCCGCAGAGCCCTTATGGACCTCTAAACACACACCCCTGCGCTGCTCGGAATTCCCGGAGCGGTTATTCCGTGCTTCTCCTTGATGTCCGTGCTAAACCGGAAGTCTGCTAAATCGGAAGTCTTGGCCACAACTTTATTGGTTACAGGTGATGAGCGGTATTGACTTAGGCATTGGTCCTATCCGACTATCCGGCTTCAGCCTGCTTGCTTCAAGATCTGGAAGGGTTAACACCAGCGGGGGAGCCCTGCTGATGCACATCAACTAGGCACTCCCCCGGGGTCACCGCTCGGGGGCGTGCCTTGGGCCCTGGCCTCCATAGGCTTCGGGTGGGGCCATGCCCCCTGGAATCCTTTACCGTACTACCCTTCAATATCCAGGGGAGGTGATGGCGCTCCTCCCCCCATACATCTACATAGCAATACCCATACCAATGCCTAACCGCCACTCAAGCAAAGCTCGCTACCAATACCCTCAGACCTGCAACCAATCCCTAATTGTGTCAGCCAAGCAAACATCGTTTCCCGCATTGGAAAGATGCACGCCATCCTCGTGGTAGAGGGTCAGCTTGCCGAACTGGATGTTGGGGTGGTCAGTGATCTGCCCCCCCCCAAGCGCTGCCACTCTATGAGCCATAGAGCATTCCAGGATCTTTCTGGATGTGTTCATAGCAATAGGGCATCGGAAGTCCCTCCAACTGCGCCTTTCCAACAGTGATGACCAAATTATGACTAAATTTGGGAAAGAAATCCTCAGATCATCAAAATCATTGAAAATGTTCCACGCCCTTCCGGTAGGCCAAATCATTTTCACCCAGCTGAATGACAAGGGCATCCGATGGGCCTTTCACGGTGGCTCTAGCTTTTACTGCTGGCAGAAATTCCGCCAACACATTCCACCATCTTCATCTCCCAATCTTCCACTGTGGGTATTTCTTGTGTTTTCCAGTTCTTGGCTATTAAAATTCGAGCAGGCCTTGTGGCGTACAAAGAATAATTTAACATCTTTCTTGGGCAATTCCAAACCTGTTATTCTAAGAAGAAAGTCCTCTGGTTCCTTGATAAATGTATATTTCAACATTTTTTTCAATTCATTATAAATCTTCTCCCAGAAGTCTTTCACCTTGGGACAGGTCCACCACATATGAAAAAGGTACCTTCTTTTTCTTTACATTTCCAGCAAAGATTATCACTATTGTGGTAAATCTTTGCTAATTTTACTGGGGTTAAGTACCACCTATACATCATTTTCATAATATTTTCCTTTAACATTGTACATGCGGTAAAATTAACCCCTTTCTTCTATAACCCCTTCCAATCCTCCAACATTATATTATGTCCTACATCTCTTGCCCAATCAAATATTACCGATTTAACTTGTTCATCCTTTGTATGCCACTCCAACAACAAATTATACATTTCAGACATATTCTTAACTTTGGTGTCTAACAACTCCATTTCCAATATGGTTTTTTCTGTTGCAAAACCATTTCTCCTATCAAGCTGGTTGAAACGGGCCTAGACTGGTTGGAACAGGTCCAGACTGGTTTAAACTGGTTGAAGCCGTTTTCAGCCAGAATAGACCAGATGAAACTGCTCCAGACCGGTTTGAAACAGTTGAAGCTAGTTTCAGACAGTCTAGACTGGTTGGAACCGGTCCAGACCAGTTTAAACTGGTTGAAGCTGGTTTCATCCACTCTAGACCAGTTGGAACTTGTCCAAGCTGGTTGCAAACGGTCTAGACGGGTTGAATCTAGTCCAAACCATTTGGAACCAGTTGAAGCCAGTTTGAACCTGTCCAAGCAGGTTGGAACTGGTCTAATCCGGTTGAAACCGGCGAAAGCTTCTTGGAATGGGTCTAAACCGGTTGGATCCGGACCAGAATGGTTGAAACTAATTGAAGCCAATTTGAACTGGTCTAGACCAGCTGGAACCAGTCCAAGCTGCTTGGAACCAGTCTAGACCGGTTGAAACTGGTTCAGACCCCTGGGTCACAATTTCAGAAAAAATCTGATTTTGGCAATTCACTCAAAAATGGTGCCAAACGGTTGGAAATGCTCCCCTGAAAGGTTTGGCGGTTGAAACAGAAGGCTTTTTATCACAGGACAAGAAATCAGCCCTCCACAACTTAACCGGCGGAAAAACATTTTTTTGAAAAAATCCCTAAGCCCTGAGGTCACAATTGCAGAAAAAAATGTGAATTTTG
Organism: Podarcis cretensis; assembly: GCF_951804945.1. Taxonomy (NCBI): domain Eukaryota; kingdom Metazoa; phylum Chordata; class Lepidosauria; order Squamata; family Lacertidae; genus Podarcis; species Podarcis cretensis. Next base: position 113,908,745 of record NC_137172.1, on the reverse strand, counting down.
GCAATTCACTCAAAAATGGTGCCAAAAGGTTGCAAATGCTCCCTGAAAGGTTTGGCGATGGAAACAGAAGGCTTTTTATCAAAGTGCAAGAAATCAGCCCTCAACAACTTAACTGGCGGAAAAAGATTTTTTTGAAAAAATCCCTAAGCCCCGGGGTCACAATTTCAGCAAAAATCTGACTTTTGGCAATTCACTCAAAAATGGTGCCATAGGGTTGCAAATGCTCCCCTGAAAGGTTTGGCGGTGGAAACAGAAGGCTTTTTATCACAGGACAAGAAATCAGCCCTCCAGAACTTAACCGGCGGAGAAAGATTTTTTTGAAAAAATCCCTAAGCCCCGGGGTCACAATTTCAGCAAAAATCTGACTTTTGGCAATTCACTCAAAAATGGTGCAAAACGGTTGCAAATGCTCCCCTGAAAGGTTTGGCGGTGGAAACAGAAGGCTGTTTATCACAGGACAAGAAAAGAGCCCTCCAGAAGCAATCAACCCTCAACAACTTAACCGGCGGAAAAAGATTTTTTTGAAAAAATCCCTAAGCCCCGGGGTCACAATTTCAGAAAAAATCTGACTTTTGGCAATTCACTCAAAAATGGGGCCAAAGTGTTGCAAAAGCTCCCCTGAAAGGTTTGGAGGTCGAAACAGAAGGCTTTTTTTAACAGGAGAAGCAATCAACCCTCAACAACTTAACCGGGGGAAAAAGATTTTTTTGAAAAAATCCCTAAGCCCCGGGGTCACAATTTCAGAAAAAATCTGACTTTTGGCAATTCACTCAAAAATGGTGCCAAAGTGTTGCAAATGCTCCCCTGAAAGGTTTGGCGGTCGAAACAGAAGGCTTTTTATCACAGGAGAAGCAATCAACCCTCAATAACATAACCGGAGGAAAAAGATTTTTTTGAAAAAATCCCTAAGCCCCGGGGTCACAATTTCAGCAAAAATCTGACTTTTGGCAATTCACTCAAAAATGGTGCCAAAGTGTTGCAAATGCTCCCCTGAAAGGTTTGGAGGTCGAAACAGAAGGCTTTTTATCACAGGAGAAGCAATCAACCCTCAACAACTTAACCGGCGGAAAAAGATTTTTTTGAAAAAATCCCTAAGCCCCGGGGTCACAATTTCAGCAAAAACCTGACTTTTGGGAATTCACTCAAAATGGTGCCAAACGGTTGCAAATGCTCCCTTGAAAGGTTTGGCGGTCGAAACAGAAGGCTTTTTATCACAGGACAAGAAATCAACCCTCAACAACTTAACCGGAGGAAAAAGATTTTTTTGAAAAAATCCCTAAGCCCCGGGGTCACAATTTCAGCAAAAATCTGACTTTTGGCAATTCACTCAAAAATGGTCGCAAATGGTTGCAAATGCTCCCCTGAAAGATTTGGAGGTCGAAACAGAAGGCTTTTTATCACAGGAGAAGCAATCAACCCTCAACAACTTAACCGGGGGAAAAAGATTTTTTTGAAAAAATCCCTAAGCCCCGGGGTCACAATTTCAGAAAAAATCTGACTTTTGGCAATTCACTCAAAAATGGTGCCAAAGGGTTGCAAATGCTCCCCTGAAAGGTTTGGAGGTCGAAACAGAAGGCTTTTTATCACAGGTGAAGAAATCAACGCTCCAGAACATAACCGGCGGAAAAAGATTTTTTTGAAAAAATCCCTGAGCAATTTCAGAAAAAATCTGACTTTTGGCAATTCACTCAAAAATGGTCGCAAATTGTTGCAAATGCTCCCCTGAAAGATTTGGAGGTCGAAACAGAAGGCTTTTTATCACAGGTGAAGAAATCAACCCTCAAAAACTTAACCACTGGAAAAAGATTTTTTTGAAAAAATCCCTAAGCCCCGGGGTCACAATTTCAGCAAAAACCTGACTTTTGGCAATTCACTCAAAAATGGTGCCAAAGTGTTGCAAATGCTCCCCTGAAAGGTTTGGCGGTCGAAACAGAAGGCTTTTTATCACAGGACAAGAAATCAACCCTCAACAACATAACCGGCGGAAAAAGATTTTTTTGAAAAAATCCCTAAGCCCCGGGGTCACAATTTCAGAAAAAATCTGACTTTTGACAATTCACTCAAAAATGGTGCCAAACGGTTGCAAATGCTCCCCTGAAAGGTTTGGCGGTCGAAACAGAAGGCTTTTTATCACAGGAGAAGCAATCAACCCTCAATAACTTAACCGGAGGAAAAAGATTTTTTTGAAAAAATCCCTAAGCCCCGGGGTCACAATTTCAGCAAAAATCTGACTTTTGGCAATTCACTCAAAAATGGTGCCAAATGGTTGCAAATGCTCCCCTGAAAGGTTTGGCGGTCGAAACAGAAAGCTTTTTATCACAGGAGAAGCAATCGACCCTCAACAACTTAACCGGCGGAAAAAGATTTTTTTGAAAAAATCCCTAAGCCCCGGGGTCACAATTTCAGAAAAAATCTGACTTTTGACAATTCACTCAAAAATGGTGCCAAACGGTTGCAAATGCTCCCCTGAAAGTTTTGGCGGTCGAAACAGAAGGCTTTTTATCGCAGGAGAAGCAATCAACCCTCAACAACTTAACCGGCGGAAAAAGATTTTTTTGAAAAAATCCCTAAGCCCCGGGGTCACAATTTCAGAAAAAATCTGACTTTTGGCAATTCACTCAAAAATGGTGCCAAAGTGTTGCAAATGCTCCCCTGAAAGGTTTGGAGGTCGAAACAGAAGGCTTTTTATCACAGGTGAAGAAATCAACGCTCCAGAACATAACCGGCGGAAAAAGATTTTTTTGAAAAAATCCCTAAGCCCCGGGGTCACAATTTCAGAAAAAATCTGACTTTTGGCAATTCACTCAAAAATGGTCGCAAATTGTTGCAAATGCTCCCCTGAAAGATTTGGAGGTCGAAACAGAAGGCTTTTTATCACAGGTGAAGAAATCAACCCTCAACAACTTAACCACTGGAAAAAGATTTTTTTGAAAAAATCCCTAAGCCCCGGGGTCACAATTTCAGAAAAAATCTGACTTTTGGCAATTCACTCAAAAATGGTGCCAAACGGTTGCAAATGCTCCCCTGAAAGGTTTGGCGGTCGAAACAGAAGGCTTTTTATCACAGGTGAAGCAATCAACCCTCAATAACTTAACCGGAGGAAAAAGATTTTTTTGAAAAAATCCCTAAGCCCCCGGGGTCACAATTTCAGCAAAAATCTGACTTTTGGCAATTCAATCAAAAATGGTCGCAAATGGTTGCAAATGCTCCCCTGAAAGATTTGGAGGTCGAAACAGAAGGCTTTTTATCACAGGAGAAGAAATCAACCCTCAACAACTTAACCGGCAGAAAAAGATTTTTTTGAAAAAATCCCTAAGCCCCGGGGTCACAATTTCAGAAAAAATCTGACTTTTGGCAATTCACTCAAAAATGGTGCCAAACGGTTGCAAATGCTCCCATGAAAGGTTTGGCGGTCGAAACAGAAGGCTTTTTATCACAGGTGAAGCAATCAACCCTCAATAACTTAACCGGAGGAAAAAGATTTTTTTGAAAAAATCCCTAAGCCCCGGGGTCACAATTTCAGCAAAAATCTGACTTTTGGCAATTCAATCAAAAATGGTCGCAAATGGTTGCAAATGCTCCCCTGAAAGATTTGGAGGTCGAAACAGAAGGCTTTTTATCACAGGAGAAGAAATCAACCCTCAACAACTTAACCGGCAGAAAAAGATTTTTTTGAAAAAATCCCTAAGCCCCGGGGTCACAATTTCAGAAAAAATCTGACTTTTGGCAATTCACTCGAAAATGGTGCCAAACGGTTGCAAATGCTCCCCTGAAAGGTTTGGAGGTCGAAACAGAAGGCTTTTTATCACAGGAGAAGCAATCAACCCTCAACAACTTAACCGGTGGAAAAAGATTTTTTTGAAAAAATCCCTAAGCCCCGGGGTCACAATTTCAGCAAAAATCTGACTTTTGGCAATTCAATCAAAAATGGTCGCAAATGGTTGCAAATGCTCCCCTGAAAGGTTTGGCGGTCGAAACAGAAGGCTTTTTATCACATTAGAAGCAATCAACCCTCAACAACTTAACCGGCGGAAAAAGATTTTTTTGAAAAAATCCCTAAGCCCCGGGGTCACAATTTCAGCAAAAATCTGACTTTTGGCAATTCACTCAAAAATGGTCGCAAATGGTTGCAAATGCTCCCCTGAAAGGTTTGGCGGTCGAAACAGAAGGCTTTTTATCACAGGTGAAGAAATCAACCCTCAACAACTTAACCGGCGGAAAAAGATTTTTTTGAAAAAATCCCTAAGCCCCGGGGTCACAATTTCAGCAAAAACCTGACTTTTGGCAATTCACTCAAAAATGGTGCCAAACGGTTGCAAATGCTCCCCTGAAAGGTTTGGCGGTCGAAACAGAAGGCTTTTTATCACAGGAGAAGCAATCAACCCTCAACAACTTAACTGGCGGAAAAAGATTTTTTTGAAAAAATCCCTAAGCCCCGGGGTCACAATTTCAGCAAAAATCTGACTTTTGGCAATTCAATCAAAAATGGTCGCAAATGGTTGCAAATGCTCCCCTGAAAGATTTGGAGGTCGAAACAGAAGGCTTTTTATCACATTAGGAGCAATCAACCCTCAACAACTTAACCGGCAGAAAAAGATTTTTTTGAAAAAATCCCTAAGCCCCGGGGTCACAATTTCAGAAAAAATCTGACTTTTGGCAATTCACTCGAAAATGGTGCCAAACGGTTGCAAATGCTCCCCTGAAAGGTTTGGAGGTCGAAACAGAAGGCTTTTTATCACAGGAGAAGAAATCAACCCTCAACAACTTAACCGGCAGAAAAAGATTTTTTTGAAAAAATCCCTAAGCCCCGGGGTCACAATTTCAGAAAAAATCTGACTTTTGGCAATTCACTCAAAAATGGTGCCAAAGGGTTGCAAATGCTCCCCTGAAAGGTTTGGCGGTCGAAACAGAAGGCTTTTTATCACAGGACAAGAAATCAACCCTCAACAACTTAACCGGGGGGAAAAGATTTTTTTGAAAAAATCCCTAAGCCCCGGGGTCACAATTTCAGAAAAAATCTGACTTTTGGCAATTCACTCAAAAATGGTGCCAAACGGTTGCAAATACTCCCCTGAAAGGTTTGGCGGTCGAAACAGAAGGCTTTTTATCACAGGAGAAGCAATCAACCCTCAATAACTTAACCGGAGGAAAAAGATTTTTTTTGAAAAAATCCCTAAGCCCCGGGGTCACAATTTCAGCAAAAATCTGACTTTTGGCAATTCAATCAAAAATGGTCGCAAATGGTTGCAAATGCTCCCCTGAAAGATTTGGAGGTCGAAACAGAAGGCTTTTTATCACAGGAGAAGAAATCAACCCTCAACAACTTAACCGGGGGAAAAAGATTTTTTTGAAAAAATCCCTAAGCCCCGGGGTCACAATTTCAGCAAAAATCTGACTTTTGGCAATTCACTCAAAAATGGTCGCAAATGGTTGCAAATGCTCCCCTGAAAGATTTGGAGGTCGAAACAGAAGGCTTTTTATCACAGGTGAAGAAATCAACCCTCAACAACTTAACCGGGGGAAAAAGATTTTTTTGAAAAAATCCCTAAGCCCCGGGGTCACAATTTCAGAAAAAATCTGACTTTTGGCAATTCACTCAAAAATGGTGCCAAAGTGTTGCAAATGCTCCCCTGAAAGGTTTGGCGGTCGAAACAGAAGGCTTTTTATCACAGGAGAAGCAATCAACCCTCAATAACATAACCGGAGGAAAAAGATTTTATTGAAAAAATCCCTAAGCCCCGGGGTCACAATTTCAGAAAAAATCTGACTTTTGGCAATTCACTCAAAAATGGGGCCAAAGTGTTGCAAAAGCTCCCCTGAAAGGTTTGGAGGTCGAAACAGAAGGCTTTTTTTAACAGGAGAAGCAATCAACCCTCAACAACTTAACCGGCGGAAAAAGATTTTTTTGAAAAAATGCCTAAGCCCCGGGGTCACAATTTCAGCAAAAATCTGACTTTTGGCAATTCAATCAAAAATGGTCGCAAATGGTGGCAAATGCTCCCCTGAATGATTTGGAGGTCAAAACAGAAGGCTTTTTATCACAGGAGAAGAAATCAACCCTCAACAACATAACCGGCAGAAAAAGATTTTTTTGAAAAAATCCCTAAGCCCCAGGGTCACAATTTCAGAAAAAATCTGACTTTTGGCAATTCACTCAAAAATGGTGCCAAAGTGTTGCAAATGCTCCCCTGAAAGGTTTGGCGGTCGAAACAGAAGGCTTTTTATCACAGGAGAAGCAATCAACCCTGAATAACTTAACCGGCGGAAAAAGATTTTTTTGAAAAAATCCCTAAGCCCCGGGGTCACAATTTCAGAAAAAATCTGACTTTTGACAATTCACTCAAAAATGGTGCCAAACGGTTGCAAATGCTCCCCTGAAAGGTTTGGCGGTCGAAACAGAAGGCTTTTTATCACAGGAGAAGCAATCAACCCTCAATAACTTAACCGGAGGAAAAAGATTTTTTTGAAAAAATCCCTAAGCCCCGGGGTCACAATTTCAGCAAAAACCTGACTTTTGGCAATTCACTCAAAAATGGTGCCAAAGTGTTGCAAATGCTCCCCTGAAAGGTTTGGAGGTCGAAACAGAAGGCTTTTTATCACAGGTGAAGAAATCAACGCTCCAGAACATAACCGGCGGAAAAAGATTTTTTTGAAAAAATCCCTAAGCCCCGGGGTCACAATTTCAGAAAAAATCTGACTTTTGGCAATTCACTCAAAAATGGTCGCAAATTGTTGCAAATGCTCCCCTGAAAGATTTGGAGGTCGAAACAGAAGGCTTTTTATCACAGGTGAAGAAATCAACCCTCAAAAACTTAACCACTGGAAAAAGATTTTTTTGAAAAAATCCCTAAGCCCCGGGGTCACAATTTCAGCAAAAACCTGACTTTTGGCAATTCACTCAAAAATGGTGCCAAAGTGTTGCAAATGCTCCCCTGAAAGGTTTGGCGGTCGAAACAGAAGGCTTTTTATCACAGGACAAGAAATCAACCCTCAACAACATAACCGGCGGAAAAAGATTTTTTTGAAAAAATCCCTAAGCCCCGGGGTCACAATTTCAGAAAAAATCTGACTTTTGACAATTCACTCAAAAATGGTGCCAAACGGTTGCAAATGCTCCCCTGAAAGGTTTGGCGGTCGAAACAGAAGGCTTTTTATCACAGGAGAAGCAATCAACCCTCAATAACTTAACCGGAGGAAAAAGATTTTATTGAAAAAATCCCTAAGCCCCGGGGTCACAATTTCAGCAAAAATCTGACTTTTGGCAATTCACTCGAAAATGGTGCCAAACGGTTGCAAATGCTCCCCTGAAAGGTTTGGAGGTCGAAACAGAAGGCTTTTTATCACAGGAGAAGAAATCAACCCTCAACAACTTAACCGGCAGAAAAAGATTTTTTTGAAAAAATCCCTAAGCCCCGGGGTCACAATTTCAGAAAAAATCTGACTTTTGGCAATTCACTCAAAAATGGTGCCAAAGGGTTGCAAATGCTCCCCTGAAAGGTTTGGCGGTCGAAACAGAAGGCTTTTTATCACAGGACAAGAAATCAACCCTCAACAACTTAACCGGGGGGAAAAGATTTTTTTGAAAAAATCCCTAAGCCCCGGGGTCACAATTTCAGAAAAAATCTGACTTTTGGCAATTCACTCAAAAATGGTGCCAAACGGTTGCAAATACTCCCCTGAAAGGTTTGGCGGTCGAAACAGAAGGCTTTTTATCACAGGAGAAGCAATCAACCCTCAATAACTTAACCGGAGGAAAAAGATTTTTTTTGAAAAAATCCCTAAGCCCCGGGGTCACAATTTCAGCAAAAATCTGACTTTTGGCAATTCAATCAAAAATGGTCGCAAATGGTTGCAAATGCTCCCCTGAAAGATTTGGAGGTCGAAACAGAAGGCTTTTTATCACAGGAGAAGAAATCAACCCTCAACAACTTAACCGGCAGAAAAAGATTTTTTTGAAAAAATCCCTAAGCCCCGGGGTCACAATTTCAGAAAAAATCTAACTTTTGGCAATTCACTCAAAAATGGTGCCAAACGGTTGCAAATGCTCCCCTGAAAGGTTTGGAGGTCGAAACAGAAGGCTTTTTATCACAGGAGAAGCAATCAACCCTCAACAACTTAACCGGTGGAAAAAGATTTTTTTGAAAAAATCCCTAAGCCCCGGGGTCACAATTTCAGCAAAAATCTGACTTTTGGCAATTCACTCAAAAATGGTCGCAAATGGTTGCAAATGCTCCCCTGAAAGGTTTGGCGGTCGAAACAGAAGGCTTTTTATCACAGGAGAAGCAATCAACCCTCAATAACATAACCGGAGGAAAAAGATTTTTTTGAAAAAATCCCTAAGCCCCGGGGTCACAATTTCAGCAAAAATCTGACTTTTGGCAATTCACTCAAAAATGGGGCCAAAGTGTTGCAAAAGCTCCCCTGAAAGGTTTGGAGGTCGAAACAGAAGGCTTTTTTTAACAGGAGAAGCAATCAACCCTCAACAACTTAACCGGCGGAAAAAGATTTTTTTGAAAAAATCCCTAAGCCCCGGGGTCACAATTTCAGCAAAAATCTGACTTTTGGCAATTCAATCAAAAATGGTCGCAAATGGTTGCAAATGCTCCCCTGAATGATTTGGAGGTCAAAACAGAAGGCTTTTTATCACAGGAGAAGCAATCAACCCTCAACAACTTAACCGGTGGAAAAAGATTTTTTTGAAAAAATCCCTAAGCCCCGGGGTCACAATTTCAGAAAAAATCTGACTTTTGGCAATTCACTCAAAAATGGTGCCAAACGGTTGCAAATGCTCCCCTGAAAGGTTTGGCGGTCGAAACAGAAGGCTTTTTATCACAGGAGAAGCAATCAACCCTCAATAACATAACCGGAGGAAAAAGATTTTTTTGAAAAAATCCCTAAGCCCCGGGGTCACAATTTCAGCAAAAATCTGACTTTTGGCAATTCACTCAAAAATGGTCGCAAATGGTTGCAAATGCTCCCCTGAAAGATTTGGAGGTCGAAACAGAAGGCTTTTTATCACAGGTGAAGAAATCAACCCTCAACAACTTAACCGGGGGAAAAAGATTTTTTTGAAAAAATCCCTAAGCCCCGGGGTCACAATTTCAGAAAAAATCTGACTTTTGGCAATTCACTCAAAAATGGTGCCAAAGTGTTGCAAATGCTCCCCTGAAAGGTTTGGCGGTCGAAACAGAAGGCTTTTTATCACAGGAGAAGCAATCAACCCTCAATAACATAACCGGAGGAAAAAGATTTTATTGAAAAAATCCCTAAGCCCCGGGGTCACAATTTCAGAAAAAATCTGACTTTTGGCAATTCACTCAAAAATGGGGCCAAAGTGTTGCAAAAGCTCCCCTGAAAGGTTTGGAGGTCGAAACAGAAGGCTTTTTTTAACAGGAGAAGCAATCAACCCTCAACAACTTAACCGGCGGAAAAAGATTTTTTTGAAAAAATGCCTAAGCCCCGGGGTCACAATTTCAGCAAAAATCTGACTTTTGGCAATTCAATCAAAAATGGTCGCAAATGGTGGCAAATGCTCCCCTGAATGATTTGGAGGTCAAAACAGAAGGCTTTTTATCACAGGAGAAGAAATCAACCCTCAACAACATAACCGGCAGAAAAAGATTTTTTTGAAAAAATCCCTAAGCCCCAGGGTCACAATTTCAGAAAAAATCTGACTTTTGGCAATTCACTCAAAAATGGTGCCAAAGTGTTGCAAATGCTCCCCTGAAAGGTTTGGCGGTCGAAACAGAAGGCTTTTTATCACAGGAGAAGCAATCAACCCTGAATAACTTAACCGGCGGAAAAAGATTTTTTTGAAAAAATCCCTAAGCCCCGGGGTCACAATTTCAGAAAAAATCTGACTTTTGACAATTCACTCAAAAATGGTGCCAAACGGTTGCAAATGCTCCCCTGAAAGGTTTGGCGGTCGAAACAGAAGGCTTTTTATCACAGGAGAAGCAATCAACCCTCAATAACTTAACCGGAGGAAAAAGATTTTTTTGAAAAAATCCCTAAGCCCCGGGGTCACAATTTCAGCAAAAACCTGACTTTTGGCAATTCACTCAAAAATGGTGCCAAAGTGTTGCAAATGCTCCCCTGAAAGGTTTGGAGGTCGAAACAGAAGGCTTTTTATCACAGGTGAAGAAATCAACGCTCCAGAACATAACCGGCGGAAAAAGATTTTTTTGAAAAAATCCCTAAGCCCCGGGGTCACAATTTCAGAAAAAATCTGACTTTTGGCAATTCACTCAAAAATGGTCGCAAATTGTTGCAAATGCTCCCCTGAAAGATTTGGAGGTCGAAACAGAAGGCTTTTTATCACAGGTGAAGAAATCAACCCTCAAAAACTTAACCACTGGAAAAAGATTTTTTTGAAAAAATCCCTAAGCCCCGGGGTCACAATTTCAGCAAAAACCTGACTTTTGGCAATTCACTCAAAAATGGTGCCAAAGTGTTGCAAATGCTCCCCTGAAAGGTTTGGCGGTCGAAACAGAAGGCTTTTTATCACAGAACAAGAAATCAACCCTCAACAACATAACCGGCGGAAAAAGATTTTTTTGAAAAAATCCCTAAGCCCCGGGGTCACAATTTCAGAAAAAATCTGACTTTTGACAATTCACTCAAAAATGGTGCCAAACGGTTGCAAATGCTCCCCTGAAAGGTTTGGCGGTCGAAACAGAAGGCTTTTTATCACAGGAGAAGCAATCAACCCTCAATAACTTAACCGGAGGAAAAAGATTTTATTGAAAAAATCCCTAAGCCCCGGGGTCACAATTTCAGCAAAAATCTGACTTTTGGCAATTCACTCGAAAATGGTGCCAAACGGTTGCAAATGCTCCCCTGAAAGGTTTGGAGGTCGAAACAGAAGGCTTTTTATCACAGGAGAAGAAATCAACCCTCAACAACTTAACCGGCAGAAAAAGATTTTTTTGAAAAAATCCCTAAGCCCCGGGGTCACAATTTCAGAAAAAATCTGACTTTTGGCAATTCACTCAAAAATGGTGCCAAAGGGTTGCAAATGCTCCCCTGAAAGGTTTGGCGGTCGAAACAGAAGGCTTTTTATCACAGGACAAGAAATCAACCCTCAACAACTTAACCGGGGGGAAAAGATTTTTTTGAAAAAATCCCTAAGCCCCGGGGTCACAATTTCAGAAAAAATCTGACTTTTGGCAATTCACTCAAAAATGGTGCCAAACGGTTGCAAATACTCCCCTGAAAGGTTTGGCGGTCGAAACAGAAGGCTTTTTATCACAGGAGAAGCAATCAACCCTCAATAACTTAACCGGAGGAAAAAGATTTTTTTTGAAAAAATCCCTAAGCCCCGGGGTCACAATTTCAGCAAAAATCTGACTTTTGGCAATTCAATCAAAAATGGTCGCAAATGGTTGCAAATGCTCCCCTGAAAGATTTGGAGGTCGAAACAGAAGGCTTTTTATCACAGGAGAAGAAATCAACCCTCAACAACTTAACCGGCAGAAAAAGATTTTTTTGAAAAAATCCCTAAGCCCCGGGGTCACAATTTCAGCAAAAATCTGACTTTTGGCAATTCACTCAAAAATGGGGCCAAAGTGTTGCAAAAGCTCCCCTGAAAGGTTTGGAGGTCGAAACAGAAGGCTTTTTTTAACAGGAGAAGCAATCAACCCTCAACAACTTAACCGGGGGAAAAAGATTTTTTTGAAAAAATCCCTAAGCCCCGGGGTCACAATTTCAGAAAAAATCTGACTTTTGACAATTCACTCAAAAATGGTGCCAAACGGTTGCAAATGCTCCCCTGAAAGGTTTGGCGGTCGAAACAGAAGGCTTTTTATCACAGGAGAAGCAATCAACCCTCAATAACTTAACCGGAGGAAAAAGATTTTTTTGAAAAAATCCCTAAGCCCCGGGGTCACAATTTCAGCAAAAACCTGACTTTTGGCAATTCACTCAAAAATGGTGCCAAAGTGTTGCAAATGCTCCCCTGAAAGATTTCGAGGTCGAAACAGAAGGCTTTTTATCACAGGAGAAGCAATCAACCCTCAATAACATAACCGGAGGAAAAAGATTTTTTTGAAAAAATCCCTAAGCCCCGGGGTCACAATTTCAGCAAAAATCTGACTTTTGGCAATTCACTCAAAAATGGTCGCAAATGGTTGCAAATGCTCCCCTGAAAGATTTGGAGGTCGAAACAGAAGGCTTTTTATCACAGGTGAAGAAATCAACCCTCAACAACTTAACCGGGGGAAAAAGATTTTTTTGAAAAAATCCCTAAGCCCCGGGGTCACAATTTCAGAAAAAATCTGACTTTTGGCAATTCACTCAAAAATGGTGCCAAAGTGTTGCAAATGCTCCCCTGAAAGGTTTGGCGGTCGAAACAGAAGGCTTTTTATCACAGGAGAAGCAATCAACCCTCAATAACATAACCGGAGGAAAAAGATTTTATTGAAAAAATCCCTAAGCCCCGGGGTCACAATTTCAGAAAAAATCTGACTTTTGGCAATTCACTCAAAAATGGGGCCAAAGTGTTGCAAAAGCTCCCCTGAAAGGTTTGGAGGTCGAAACAGAAGGCTTTTTTTAACAGGAGAAGCAATCAACCCTCAACAACTTAACCGGCGGAAAAAGATTTTTTTGAAAAAATGCCTAAGCCCCGGGGTCACAATTTCAGCAAAAATCTGACTTTTGGCAATTCAATCAAAAATGGTCGCAAATGGTGGCAAATGCTCCCCTGAATGATTTGGAGGTCAAAACAGAAGGCTTTTTATCACAGGAGAAGAAATCAACCCTCAACAACATAACCGGCAGAAAAAGATTTTTTTGAAAAAATCCCTAAGCCCCAGGGTCACAATTTCAGAAAAAATCTGACTTTTGGCAATTCACTCAAAAATGGTGCCAAAGTGTTGCAAATGCTCCCCTGAAAGGTTTGGCGGTCGAAACAGAAGGCTTTTTATCACAGGAGAAGCAATCAACCCTGAATAACTTAACCGGCGGAAAAAGATTTTTTTGAAAAAATCCCTAAGCCCCGGGGTCACAATTTCAGAAAAAATCTGACTTTTGACAATTCACTCAAAAATGGTGCCAAACGGTTGCAAATGCTCCCCTGAAAGGTTTGGCGGTCGAAACAGAAGGCTTTTTATCACAGGAGAAGCAATCAACCCTCAATAACTTAACCGGAGGAAAAAGATTTTTTTGAAAAAATCCCTAAGCCCCGGGGTCACAATTTCAGCAAAAACCTGACTTTTGGCAATTCACTCAAAAATGGTGCCAAAGTGTTGCAAATGCTCCCCTGAAAGGTTTGGAGGTCGAAACAGAAGGCTTTTTATCACAGGTGAAGAAATCAACGCTCCAGAACATAACCGGCGGAAAAAGATTTTTTTGAAAAAATCCCTAAGCCCCGGGGTCACAATTTCAGAAAAAATCTGACTTTTGGCAATTCACTCAAAAATGGTCGCAAATTGTTGCAAATGCTCCCCTGAAAGATTTGGAGGTCGAAACAGAAGGCTTTTTATCACAGGTGAAGAAATCAACCCTCAAAAACTTAACCACTGGAAAAAGATTTTTTTGAAAAAATCCCTAAGCCCCGGGGTCACAATTTCAGAAAAAATCTGACTTTTGGCAATTCACTCAAAAATGGTGCCAAAGGGTTGCAAATGCTCCCCTGAAAGGTTTGGCGGTCGAAACAGAAGGCTTTTTATCACAGGACAAGAAATCAACCCTCAACAACTTAACCGGGGGGAAAAGATTTTTTTGAAAAAATCCCTAAGCCCAGGGGTCACAATTTCAGAAAAAATCTGACTTTTGGCAATTCACTCAAAAATGGTGCCAAACGGTTGCAAATACTCCCCTGAAAGGTTTGGCGGTCGAAACAGAAGGCTTTTTATCACAGGAGAAGCAATCAACCCTCAATAACTTAACCGGAGGAAAAAGATTTTTTTTGAAAAAATCCCTAAGCCCCGGGGTCACAATTTCAGCAAAAATCTGACTTTTGGCAATTCAATCAAAAATGGTCGCAAATGGTTGCAAATGCTCCCCTGAAAGATTTGGAGGTCGAAACAGAAGGCTTTTTATCACAGGAGAAGAAATCAACCCTCAACAACTTAACCGGCAGAAAAAGATTTTTTTGAAAAAATCTCTAAGCCCCGGGGTCACAATTTCAGCAAAAATCTGACTTTTGGCAATTCACTCAAAAATGGGGCCAAAGTGTTGCAAAAGCTCCCCTGAAAGGTTTGGAGGTCGAAACAGAAGGCTTTTTTTAACAGGAGAAGCAATCAACCCTCAACAACTTAACCGGGGGAAAAAGATTTTTTTGAAAAAATCCCTAAGCCCCGGGGTCACAATTTCAGAAAAAATCTGACTTTTGGCAATTCACTCAAAAATGGTGCCAAAGTGTTGCAAATGCTCCCCTGAAAGGTTTGGCGGTCGAAACAGAAGGCTTTTTATCACAGGAGAAGCAATCAACCCTCAATAACATAACCGGAGGAAAAAGATTTTTTTGAAAAAATCCCTAAGCCCCGGGGTCACAATTTCAGCAAAAATCTGACTTTTGGCAATTCACTCAAAAATGGGGCCAAAGTGTTGCAAAAGCTCCCCTGAAAGGTTTGGAGGTCGAAACAGAAGGCTTTTTTTAACAGGAGAAGCAATCAACCCTCAACAACTTAACCGGCGGAAAAAGATTTTTTTGAAAAAATCCCTAAGCCCCGGGGTCACAATTTCAGCAAAAATCTGACTTTTGGCAATTCAATCAAAAATGGTCGCAAATGGTGGCAAATGCTCCCCTGAATGATTTGGAGGTCAAAACAGAAGGCTTTTTATCACAGGAGAAGAAATCAACCCTCAACAACATAACCGGCAGAAAAAGATTTTTTTGAAAAAATCCCTAAGCCCCAGGGTCACAATTTCAGAAAAAATCTGACTTTTGGCAATTCACTCAAAAATGGTGCCAAAGTGTTGCAAATGCTCCCCTGAAAGGTTTGGCGGTCGAAACAGAAGGCTTTTTATCACAGGAGAAGCAATCAACCCTGAATAACTTAACCGGCGGAAAAAGATTTTTTTGAAAAAATCCCTAAGCCCCGGGGTCACAATTTCAGAAAAAACCTGACTTTTGGCAATTCACTCAAAAATGGTGCCAAAGTGTTGCAAATGCTCCCCTGAAAGGTTTGGCGGTCGAAACAGAAGGCTTTTTATCACAGGACAAGAAATCAACCCTCAACAACATAACCGGCGGAAAAAGATTTTTTTGAAAAAATCCCTAAGCCCCGGGGTCACAATTTCAGAAAAAATCTGACTTTTGACAATTCACTCAAAAATGGTGCCAAACGGTTGCAAATGCTCCCCTGAAAGGTTTGGCGGTCGAAACAGAAGGCTTTTTATCACAGGAGAAGCAATCAACCCTCAATAACTTAACCGGAGGAAAAAGATTTTATTGAAAAAATCCCTAAGCCCCGGGGTCACAATTTCAGCAAAAATCTGACTTTTGGCAATTCACTCGAAAATGGTGCCAAACGGTTGCAAATGCTCCCCTGAAAGGTTTGGAGGTCGAAACAGAAGGCTTTTTATCACAGGAGAAGAAATCAACCCTCAACAACTTAACCGGCAGAAAAAGATTTTTTTGAAAAAATCCCTAAGCCCCGGGGTCACAATTTCAGAAAAAATCTGACTTTTGGCAATTCACTCAAAAATGGTGCCAAAGGGTTGCAAATGCTCCCCTGAAAGGTTTGGCGGTCGAAACAGAAGGCTTTTTATCACAGGACAAGAAATCAACCCTCAACAACTTAACCGGGGGGGAAAGATTTTTTTGAAAAAATCCCTAAGCCCCGGGGTCACAATTTCAGAAAAAATCTGACTTTTGGCAATTCACTCAAAAATGGTGCCAAACGGTTGCAAATACTCCCCTGAAAGGTTTGGCGGTCGAAACAGAAGGCTTTTTATCACAGGAGAAGCAATCAACCCTCAATAACTTAACCGGAGGAAAAAGATTTTTTTTGAAAAAATCCCTAAGCCCCGGGGTCACAATTTCAGCAAAAATCTGACTTTTGGCAATTCAATCAAAAATGGTCGCAAATGGTTGCAAATGCTCCCCTGAAAGATTTGGAGGTCGAAACAGAAGGCTTTTTATCACAGGAGAAGAAATCAACCCTCAACAACTTAACCGGCAGAAAAAGATTTTTTTGAAAAAATCCCTAAGCCCCGGGGTCACAATTTCAGCAAAAATCTGACTTTTGGCAATTCACTCAAAAATGGGGCCAAAGTGTTGCAAAAGCTCCCCTGAAAGGTTTGGAGGTCGAAACAGAAGGCTTTTTTTAACAGGAGAAGCAATCAACCCTCAACAACTTAACCGGGGGAAAAAGATTTTTTTGAAAAAATCCCTAAGCCCCGGGGTCACAATTTCAGAAAAAATCTGACTTTTGACAATTCACTCAAAAATGGTGCCAAACGGTTGCAAATGCTCCCCTGAAAGGTTTGGCGGTCGAAACAGAAGGCTTTTTATCACAGGAGAAGCAATCAACCCTCAATAACTTAACCGGAGGAAAAAGATTTTTTTGAAAAAATCCCTAAGCCCCGGGGTCACAATTTCAGCAAAAACCTGACTTTTGGCAATTCACTCAAAAATGGTGCCAAAGTGTTGCAAATGCTCCCCTGAAAGATTTCGAGGTCGAAACAGAAGGCTTTTTATCACAGGAGAAGCAATCAACCCTCAATAACATAACCGGAGGAAAAAGATTTTTTTGAAAAAATCCCTAAGCCCCGGGGTCACAATTTCAGCAAAAATCTGACTTTTGGCAATTCACTCAAAAATGGTCGCAAATGGTTGCAAATGCTCCCCTGAAAGATTTGGAGGTCGAAACAGAAGGCTTTTTATCACAGGTGAAGAAATCAACCCTCAACAACTTAACCGGGGGAAAAAGATTTTTTTGAAAAAATCCCTAAGCCCCGGGGTCACAATTTCAGAAAAAATCTGACTTTTGGCAATTCACTCAAAAATGGTGCCAAAGTGTTGCAAATGCTCCCCTGAAAGGTTTGGCGGTCGAAACAGAAGGCTTTTTATCACAGGAGAAGCAATCAACCCTCAATAACATAACCGGAGGAAAAAGATTTTATTGAAAAAATCCCTAAGCCCCGGGGTCACAATTTCAGAAAAAATCTGACTTTTGGCAATTCACTCAAAAATGGGGCCAAAGTGTTGCAAAAGCTCCCCTGAAAGGTTTGGAGGTCGAAACAGAAGGCTTTTTTTAACAGGAGAAGCAATCAACCCTCAACAACTTAACCGGCGGAAAAAGATTTTTTTGAAAAAATGCCTAAGCCCCGGGGTCACAATTTCAGCAAAAATCTGACTTTTGGCAATTCAATCAAAAATGGTCGCAAATGGTGGCAAATGCTCCCCTGAATGATTTGGAGGTCAAAACAGAAGGCTTTTTATCACAGGAGAAGAAATCAACCCTCAACAACATAACCGGCAGAAAAAGATTTTTTTGAAAAAATCCCTAAGCCCCAGGGTCACAATTTCAGAAAAAATCTGACTTTTGGCAATTCACTCAAAAATGGTGCCAAAGTGTTGCAAATGCTCCCCTGAAAGGTTTGGCGGTCGAAACAGAAGGCTTTTTATCACAGGAGAAGCAATCAACCCTGAATAACTTAACCGGCGGAAAAAGATTTTTTTGAAAAAATCCCTAAGCCCCGGGGTCACAATTTCAGAAAAAATCTGACTTTTGACAATTCACTCAAAAATGGTGCCAAACGGTTGCAAATGCTCCCCTGAAAGGTTTGGCGGTCGAAACAGAAGGCTTTTTATCACAGGAGAAGCAATCAACCCTCAATAACTTAACCGGAGGAAAAAGATTTTTTTGAAAAAATCCCTAAGCCCCGGGGTCACAATTTCAGCAAAAACCTGACTTTTGGCAATTCACTCAAAAATGGTGCCAAAGTGTTGCAAATGCTCCCCTGAAAGGTTTGGAGGTCGAAACAGAAGGCTTTTTATCACAGGTGAAGAAATCAACGCTCCAGAACATAACCGGCGGAAAAAGATTTTTTTGAAAAAATCCCTAAGCCCCGGGGTCACAATTTCAGAAAAAATCTGACTTTTGGCAATTCACTCAAAAATGGTCGCAAATTGTTGCAAATGCTCCCCTGAAAGATTTGGAGGTCGAAACAGAAGGCTTTTTATCACAGGTGAAGAAATCAACCCTCAAAAACTTAACCACTGGAAAAAGATTTTTTTGAAAAAATCCCTAAGCCCCGGGGTCACAATTTCAGAAAAAATCTGACTTTTGGCAATTCACTCAAAAATGGTGCCAAAGGGTTGCAAATGCTCCCCTGAAAGGTTTGGCGGTCGAAACAGAAGGCTTTTTATCACAGGACAAGAAATCAACCCTCAACAACTTAACCGGGGGGAAAAGATTTTTTTGAAAAAATCCCTAAGCCCAGGGGTCACAATTTCAGAAAAAATCTGACTTTTGGCAATTCACTCAAAAATGGTGCCAAACGGTTGCAAATACTCCCCTGAAAGGTTTGGCGGTCGAAACAGAAGGCTTTTTATCACAGGAGAAGCAATCAACCCTCAATAACTTAACCGGAGGAAAAAGATTTTTTTTGAAAAAATCCCTAAGCCCCGGGGTCACAATTTCAGCAAAAATCTGACTTTTGGCAATTCAATCAAAAATGGTCGCAAATGGTTGCAAATGCTCCCCTGAAAGATTTGGAGGTCGAAACAGAAGGCTTTTTATCACAGGAGAAGAAATCAACCCTCAACAACTTAACCGGCAGAAAAAGATTTTTTTGAAAAAATCTCTAAGCCCCGGGGTCACAATTTCAGCAAAAATCTGACTTTTGGCAATTCACTCAAAAATGGGGCCAAAGTGTTGCAAAAGCTCCCCTGAAAGGTTTGGAGGTCGAAACAGAAGGCTTTTTTTAACAGGAGAAGCAATCAACCCTCAACAACTTAACCGGGGGAAAAAGATTTTTTTGAAAAAATCCCTAAGCCCCGGGGTCACAATTTCAGAAAAAATCTGACTTTTGGCAATTCACTCAAAAATGGTGCCAAAGTGTTGCAAATGCTCCCCTGAAAGGTTTGGCGGTCGAAACAGAAGGCTTTTTATCACAGGAGAAGCAATCAACCCTCAATAACATAACCGGAGGAAAAAGATTTTTTTGAAAAAATCCCTAAGCCCCGGGGTCACAATTTCAGCAAAAATCTGACTTTTGGCAATTCACTCAAAAATGGGGCCAAAGTGTTGCAAAAGCTCCCCTGAAAGGTTTGGAGGTCGAAACAGAAGGCTTTTTTTAACAGGAGAAGCAATCAACCCTCAACAACTTAACCGGCGGAAAAAGATTTTTTTGAAAAAATCCCTAAGCCCCGGGGTCACAATTTCAGCAAAAATCTGACTTTTGGCAATTCAATCAAAAATGGTCGCAAATGGTGGCAAATGCTCCCCTGAATGATTTGGAGGTCAAAACAGAAGGCTTTTTATCACAGGAGAAGAAATCAACCCTCAACAACATAACCGGCAGAAAAAGATTTTTTTGAAAAAATCCCTAAGCCCCAGGGTCACAATTTCAGAAAAAATCTGACTTTTGGCAATTCACTCAAAAATGGTGCCAAAGTGTTGCAAATGCTCCCCTGAAAGGTTTGGCGGTCGAAACAGAAGGCTTTTTATCACAGGAGAAGCAATCAACCCTGAATAACTTAACCGGCGGAAAAAGATTTTTTTGAAAAAATCCCTAAGCCCCGGGGTCACAATTTCAGAAAAAATCTGACTTTTGACAATTCACTCAAAAATGGTGCCAAACGGTTGCAAATGCTCCCCTGAAAGGTTTGGCGGTCGAAACAGAAGGCTTTTTATCACAGGAGAAGCAATCAACCCTCAATAACTTAACCGGAGGAAAAAGATTTTTTTGAAAAAATCCCTAAGCCCCGGGGTCACAATTTCAGCAAAAACCTGACTTTTGGCAATTCACTCAAAAATGGTGCCAAAGTGTTGCAAATGCTCCCCTGAAAGGTTTGGAGGTCGAAACAGAAGGCTTTTTATCACAGGTGAAGAAATCAACCCTCAAAAACTTAACCACTGGAAAAAGATTTTTTTGAAAAAATCCCTAAGCCCCGGGGTCACAATTTCAGCAAAAACCTGACTTTTGGCAATTCACTCAAAAATGGTGCCAAAGTGTTGCAAATGCTCCCCTGAAAGGTTTGGCGGTCGAAACAGAAGGCTTTTTATCACAGGACAAGAAATCAACCCTCAACAACATAACCGGCGGAAAAAGATTTTTTTGAAAAAATCCCTAAGCCCCGGGGTCACAATTTCAGAAAAAATCTGACTTTTGACAATTCACTCAAAAATGGTGCCAAACGGTTGCAAATGCTCCCCTGAAAGGTTTGGCGGTCGAAACAGAAGGCTTTTTATCACAGGAGAAGCAATCAACCCTCAATAACTTAACCGGAGGAAAAAGATTTTATTGAAAAAATCCCTAAGCCCCGGGGTCACAATTTCAGCAAAAATCTGACTTTTGGCAATTCACTCGAAAATGGTGCCAAACGGTTGCAAATGCTCCCCTGAAAGGTTTGGAGGTCGAAACAGAAGGCTTTTTATCACAGGAGAAGAAATCAACCCTCAACAACTTAACCGGCAGAAAAAGATTTTTTTGAAAAAATCCCTAAGCCCCGGGGTCACAATTTCAGCAAAAATCTGACTTTTGGCAATTCACTCAAAAATGGTGCCAAAGGGTTGCAAATGCTCCCCTGAAAGGTTTGGCGGTCGAAACAGAAGGCTTTTTATCACAGGACAAGAAATCAACCCTCAACAACTTAACCGGGGGGAAAAGATTTTTTTGAAAAAATCCCTAAGCCCCGGGGTCACAATTTCAGAAAAAATCTGACTTTTGGCAATTCACTCAAAAATGGTGCCAAACGGTTGCAAATACTCCCCTGAAAGGTTTGGCGGTCGAAACAGAAGGCTTTTTATCACAGGAGAAGCAATCAACCCTCAATAACTTAACCGGAGGAAAAAGATTTTTTTTGAAAAAATCCCTAAGCCCCGGGGTCACAATTTCAGCAAAAATCTGACTTTTGGCAATTCAATCAAAAATGGTCGCAAATGGTTGCAAATGCTCCCCTGAAAGATTTGGAGGTCGAAACAGAAGGCTTTTTATCACAGGAGAAGAAATCAACCCTCAACAACTTAACCGGCAGAAAAAGATTTTTTTGAAAAAATCCCTAAGCCCCGGGGTCACAATTTCAGCAAAAATCTAACTTTTGGCAATTCACTCAAAAATGGTGCCAAACGGTTGCAAATGCTCCCCTGAAAGGTTTGGAGGTCGAAACAGAAGGCTTTTTATCACAGGAGAAGCAATCAACCCTCAACAACTTAACCGGTGGAAAAAGATTTTTTTGAAAAAATCCCTAAGCCCCGGGGTCACAATTTCAGAAAAAATCTGACTTTTGGCAATTCACTCAAAAATGGTGCCAAACGGTTGCAAATGCTCCCCTGAAAGGTTTGGCGGTCGAAACAGAAGGCTTTTTATCACAGGAGAAGCAATCAACCCTCAATAACATAACCGGAGGAAAAAGATTTTTTTGAAAAAATCCCTAAGCCCCGGGGTCACAATTTCAGCAAAAATCTGACTTTTGGCAATTCACTCAAAAATGGGGCCAAAGTGTTGCAAAAGCTCCCCTGAAAGGTTTGGAGGTCGAAACAGAAGGCTTTTTTTAACAGGAGAAGCAATCAACCCTCAACAACTTAACCGGCGGAAAAAGATTTTTTTGAAAAAATCCCTAAGCCCCGGGGTCACAATTTCAGCAAAAATCTGACTTTTGGCAATTCAATCAAAAATGGTCGCAAATGGTGGCAAATGCTCCCCTGAATGATTTGGAGGTCAAAACAGAAGGCTTTTTATCACAGGAGAAGAAATCAACCCTCAACAACATAACCGGCAGAAAAAGATTTTTTTGAAAAAATCCCTAAGCCCCAGGGTCACAATTTCAGAAAAAATCTGACTTTTGGCCATTCACTCAAAAATGGTGCCAAAGTGTTGCAAATGCTCCCCTGAAAGGTTTGGCGGTCGAAACAGAAGGCTTTTTATCACAGGAGAAGCAATCAACCCTGAATAACTTAACCGGCGGAAAAAGATTTTTTTGAAAAAATCCCTAAGCCCCGGGGTCACAATTTCAGCAAAAACCTGACTTTTGGCAATTCACTCAAAAATGGTGCCAAAGTGTTGCAAATGCTCCCCTGAAAGGTTTGGAGGTCGAAACAGAAGGCTTTTTATCACAGGTGAAGAAATCAACCCTCAAAAACTTAACCACTGGAAAAAGATTTTTTTGAAAAAATCCCTAAGCCCCGGGGTCACAATTTCAGCAAAAACCTGACTTTTGGCAATTCACTCAAAAATGGTGCCAAAGTGTTGCAAATGCTCCCCTGAAAGGTTTGGCGGTCGAAACAGAAGGCTTTTTATCACAGGACAAGAAATCAACCCTCAACAACATAACCGGCGGAAAAAGATTTTTTTGAAAAAATCCCTAAGCCCCGGGGTCACAATTTCAGAAAAAATCTGACTTTTGACAATTCACTCAAAAATGGTGCCAAACGGTTGCAAATGCTCCCCTGAAAGGTTTGGCGGTCGAAACAGAAGGCTTTTTATCACAGGAGAAGCAATCAACCCTCAATAACTTAACCGGAGGAAAAAGATTTTATTGAAAAAATCCCTAAGCCCCGGGGTCACAATTTCAGCAAAAATCTGACTTTTGGCAATTCACTCGAAAATGGTGCCAAACGGTTGCAAATGCTCCCCTGAAAGGTTTGGAGGTCGAAACAGAAGGCTTTTTATCACAGGAGAAGAAATCAACCCTCAACAACTTAACCGGCAGAAAAAGATTTTTTTGAAAAAATCCCTAAGCCCCTGGGTCACAATTTCAGAAAAAATCTGACTTTTGGCAATTCACTCAAAAATGGTGCCAAAGGGTTGCAAATGCTCCCCTGAAAGGTTTGGCGGTCGAAACAGAAGGCTTTTTATCACAGGACAAGAAATCAACCCTCAACAACTTAACCGGGGGGAAAAGATTTTTTTGAAAAAATCCCTAAGCCCCGGGGTCACAATTTCAGAAAAAATCTGACTTTTGGCAATTCACTCAAAAATGGTGCCAAACGGTTGCAAATACTCCCCTGAAAGGTTTGGCGGTCGAAACAGAAGGCTTTTTATCACAGGAGAAGCAATCAACCCTCAATAACTTAACCGGAGGAAAAAGATTTTTTTTGAAAAAATCCCTAAGCCCCGGGGTCACAATTTCAGCAAAAATCTGACTTTTGGCAATTCAATCAAAAATGGTTGCAAATGGTTGCAAATGCTCCCCTGAAAGATTTGGAGGTCGAAACAGAAGGCTTTTTATCACAGGAGAAGAAATCAACCCTCAACAACTTAACCGGCAGAAAAAGATTTTTTTGAAAAAATCCCTAAGCCCCGGGGTCACAATTTCAGCAAAAATCTAACTTTTGGCAATTCACTCAAAAATGGTGCCAAACGGTTGCAAATGCTCCCCTGAAAGGTTTGGAGGTCGAAACAGAAGGCTTTTTATCACAGGAGAAGCAATCAACCCTCAACAACTTAACCGGTGGAAAAAGATTTTTTTGAAAAAATCCCTAAGCCCCGGGGTCACAATTTCAGAAAAAATCTGACTTTTGGCAATTCACTCAAAAATGGTGCCAAACGGTTGCAAATGCTCCCCTGAAAGGTTTGGCGGTCGAAACAGAAGGCTTTTTATCACAGGAGAAGCAATCAACCCTCAATAACATAACCGGAGGAAAAAGATTTTTTTGAAAAAATCCCTAAGCCCCGGGGTCACAATTTCAGCAAAAATCTGACTTTTGGCAATTCACTCAAAAATGGTCGCAAATGGTTGCAAATGCTCCCCTGAAAGATTTGGAGGTCGAAACAGAAGGCTTTTTATCACAGGTGAAGAAATCAACCCTCAACAACTTAACCGGGGGAAAAAGATTTTTTTGAAAAAATCCCTAAGCCCCGGGGTCACAATTTCAGAAAAAATCTGACTTTTGGCAATTCACTCAAAAATGGTGCCAAAGTGTTGCAAATGCTCCCCTGAAAGGTTTGGCGGTCGAAACAGAAGGCTTTTTATCACAGGAGAAGCAATCAACCCTCAATAACATAACCGGAGGAAAAAGATTTTTTTGAAAAAATGCCTAAGCCCCGGGGTCACAATTTCAGCAAAAATCTGACTTTTGGCAATTCACTCAAAAATGGGGCCAAAGTGTTGCAAAAGCTCCCCTTAAAGGTTTGGAGGTCGAAACAGAAGGCTTTTTATCACAGGAGAAGCAATCAACCCTCAACAACTTAACCGGCGGAAAAAGATTTTTTTGAAAAAATCCCTAAGCCCCGGGGTCACAATTTCAGCAAAAATCTGACTTTTGGCAATTCAATCAAAAATGGTCGCAAATGGTTGCAAATGCTCCCCTGAATGATTTGGAGGTCAAAACAGAAGGCTTTTTATCACAGGAGAAGAAATCAACCCTCAACAACATAACCGGCAGAAAAAGATTTTTTTGAAAAAATCCCTAAGCCCCGGGGTCACAATTTCAGAAAAAATCTGACTTTTGGCAATTCACTCAAAAATGGTGCCAAAGTGTTGCAAATGCTCCCCTGAAAGGTTTGGCGGTCGAAACAGAAGGCTTTTTATCACAGGACAAGAAATCAACCCTCAACAACTTAACCGGAGGAAAAAGATTTTTTTGAAAAATTCCCTAAGCCCCGGGGTCACAATTTCAGCAAAATTCTGACTTTTGACAATTCACTCAAAAATGGTGCCAAACGGTTGCAAATGCTCCCCTGAAAGGTTTGGTGGTCGAAACAGAAGGCTTTTTATCACAGGATAAGCAATCAACCCTCAACAACTTAACCGGCGGAAAAAGATTTTTTTGAAAAAATCCCTAAGCCCCGGGGTCACAATTTCAGCAAAAATCTGACTTTTGGCAATTCACTCAAAAATGGTGTCAAAGTGTTGCAAATGCTCACCTGAAAGGTTTGGAGGTCGAAACAGAAGGCTTTTTATCACAGGAGAAGCAATCAACCCTGAATAACTTAACCGGCGGAAAAAGATTTTTTTGAAAAAATCCCTAAGCCCCGGGGTCACAATTTCAGAAAAAATCTGACTTTTGACAATTCACTCAAAAATGGTGCCAAACGGTTGCAAATGCTCCCCTGAAAGGTTTGGCGGTCGAAACAGAAGGCTTTTTATCACAGGAGAAGCAATCAACCCTCAATAACTTAACCGGAGGAAAAAGATTTTTTTGAAAAAATCCCTAAGCCCCGGGGTCACAATTTCAGCAAAAACCTGACTTTTGGCAATTCACTCAAAAATGGTGCCAAAGTGTTGCAAATGCTCCCCTGAAAGGTTTGGAGGTCGAAACAGAAGGCTTTTTATCACAGGTGAAGAAATCAACGCTCCAGAACATAACCGGCGGAAAAAGATTTTTTTGAAAAAATCCCTAAGCCCCGGGGTCACAATTTCAGCAAAAATCTGACTTTTGGCAATTCAATCAAAAATGGTCGCAAATGGTTGCAAATGCTCCCCTGAATGATTTGGAGGTCAAAACAGAAGGCTTTTTATCACAGGAGAAGAAATCAACCCTCAACAACATAACCGGCAGAAAAAGATTTTTTTGAAAAAATCCCTAAGCCCCGGGGTCACAATTTCAGAAAAAATCTGACTTTTGGCAATTCACTCAAAAATGGTCGCAAATGGTTGCAAATGCTCCCCTGAAAGATTTGGAGGTCGAAACAGAAGGCTTTTTATCACAGGTGAAGAAATCAACCCTCAACAACTTAACCGGGGGAAAAAGATTTTTTTGAAAAAATCCCTAAGCCCCGGGGTCACAATTTCAGAAAAAATCTGACTTTTGGCAATTCACTCAAAAATGGTGCCAAAGTGTTGCAAATGCTCCCCTGAAAGGTTTGGCGGTCGAAACAGAAGGCTTTTTATCACAGGAGAAGCAATCAACCCTCAATAACATAACCGGAGGAAAAAGATTTTTTTGAAAAAATGCCTAAGCCCCGGGGTCACAATTTCAGCAAAAATCTGACTTTTGGCAATTCACTCAAAAATGGGGCCAAAGTGTTGCAAAAGCTCCCCTTAAAGGTTTGGAGGTCGAAACAGAAGGCTTTTTATCACAGGAGAAGCAATCAACCCTCAACAACTTAACCGGCGGAAAAAGATTTTTTTGAAAAAATCCCTAAGCCCCGGGGTCACAATTTCAGCAAAAATCTGACTTTTGGCAATTCAATCAAAAATGGTCGCAAATGGTTGCAAATGCTCCCCTGAATGATTTGGAGGTCAAAACAGAAGGCTTTTTATCACAGGAGAAGAAATCAACCCTCAACAACATAACCGGCAGAAAAAGATTTTTTTGAAAAAATCCCTAAGCCCCGGGGTCACAATTTCAGAAAAAATCTGACTTTTGGCAATTCACTCAAAAATGGTGCCAAAGTGTTGCAAATGCTCCCCTGAAAGGTTTGGCGGTCGAAACAGAAGGCTTTTTATCACAGGACAAGAAATCAACCCTCAACAACTTAACCGGAGGAAAAAGATTTTTTTGAAAAATTCCCTAAGCCCCGGGGTCACAATTTCAGCAAAATTCTGACTTTTGACAATTCACTCAAAAATGGTGCCAAACGGTTGCAAATGCTCCCCTGAAAGGTTTGGCGGTCGAAACAGAAGGCTTTTTATCACAGGATAAGCAATCAACCCTCAACAACTTAACCGGCGGAAAAAGATTTTTTTGAAAAAATCCCTAAGCCCCGGGGTCACAATTTCAGCAAAAATCTGACTTTTGGCAATTCACTCAAAAATGGTGTCAAAGTGTTGCAAATGCTCACCTGAAAGGTTTGGAGGTCGAAACAGAAGGCTTTTTATCACAGGAGAAGCAATCAACCCTGAATAACTTAACCGGCGGAAAAAGATTTTTTTGAAAAAATCCCTAAGCCCCGGGGTCACAATTTCAGAAAAAATCTGACTTTTGACAATTCACTCAAAAATGGTGCCAAACGGTTGCAAATGCTCCCCTGAAAGGTTTGGCGGTCGAAACAGAAGGCTTTTTATCACAGGAGAAGCAATCAACCCTCAATAACTTAACCGGAGGAAAAAGATTTTTTTGAAAAAATCCCTAAGCCCCGGGGTCACAATTTCAGCAAAAACCTGACTTTTGGCAATTCACTCAAAAATGGTGCCAAAGTGTTGCAAATGCTCCCCTGAAAGGTTTGGAGGTCGAAACAGAAGGCTTTTTATCACAGGTGAAGAAATCAACGCTCCAGAACATAACCGGCGGAAAAAGATTTTTTTGAAAAAATCCCTAAGCCCCGGGGTCACAATTTCAGCAAAAATCTGACTTTTGGCAATTCAATCAAAAATGGTCGCAAATGGTTGCAAATGCTCCCCTGAATGATTTGGAGGTCAAAACAGAAGGCTTTTTATCACAGGAGAAGAAATCAACCCTCAACAACATAACCGGCAGAAAAAGATTTTTTTGAAAAAATCCCTAAGCCCCGGGGTCACAATTTCAGAAAAAATCTGACTTTTGGCAATTCACTCAAAAATGGTGCCAAAGTGTTGCAAATGCTCCCCTGAAAGGTTTGGCGGTCGAAACAGAAGGCTTTTTATCACAGGACAAGAAATCAACCCTCAACAACTTAACCGGAGGAAAAAGATTTTTTTGAAAAAATCCCTAAGCCCCGGGGTCACAATTTCAGCAAAAATCTGACTTTTGACAATTCACTCAAAAATGGTGCCAAACGGTTGCAAATGCTCCCCTGAAAGGTTTGGCGGTCGAAACAGAAGGCTTTTTATCACAGGAGAAGAAATCAACCCTCAACAACTTAACCGGCGGAAAAAGATTTTTTTGAAAAAATCCCTAAGCCCCGGGGTCACAATTTCAGCAAAAATCTGACTTTTGGCAATTCACTCAAAAATGGTGTCAAAGTGTTGCAAATGCTCACCTGAAAGGTTTGGAGGTCGAAACAGAAGGCTTTTTATCACAGGAGAAGCAATCAACCCTGAATAACTTAACCGGCGGAAAAAGATTTTTTTGAAAAAATCCCTAAGCCCCGGGGTCACAATTTCAGAAAAAATCTGACTTTTGACAATTCACTCAAAAATGGTGCCAAACGGTTGCAAATGCTCCCCTGAAAGGTTTGGCGGTCGAAACAGAAGGCTTTTTATCACAGGAGAAGCAATCAACCCTCAATAACTTAACCGGAGGAAAAAGATTTTTTTGAAAAAATCCCTAAGCCCCGGGGTCACAATTTCAGCAAAAACCTGACTTTTGGCAATTCACTCAAAAATGGTGCCAAAGTGTTGCAAATGCTCCCCTGAAAGGTTTGGAGGTCGAAACAGAAGGCTTTTTATCACAGGTGAAGAAATCAACGCTCCAGAACATAACCGGCGGAAAAAGATTTTTTTGAAAAAATCCCTAAGCCCCGGGGTCACAATTTCAGCAAAAATCTGACTTTTGGCAATTCAATCAAAAATGGTCGCAAATGGTTGCAAATGCTCCCCTGAATGATTTGGAGGTCAAAACAGAAGGCTTTTTATCACAGGAGAAGAAATCAACCCTCAACAACATAACCGGCAGAAAAAGATTTTTTTGAAAAAATCCCTAAGCCCCGGGGTCACAATTTCAGAAAAAATCTGACTTTTGGCAATTCACTCAAAAATGGTGCCAAAGTGTTGCAAATGCTCCCCTGAAAGGTTTGGCGGTCGAAACAGAAGGCTTTTTATCACAGGACAAGAAATCAACCCTCAACAACTTAACCGGAGGAAAAAGATTTTTTTGAAAAAATCCCTAAGCCCCGGGGTCACAATTTCAGCAAAAATCTGACTTTTGACAATTCACTCAAAAATGGTGCCAAACGGTTGCAAATGCTCCCCTGAAAGGTTTGGCGGTCGAAACAGAAGGCTTTTTATCACAGGATAAGCAATCAACCCTCAACAACTTAACCGGCGGAAAAAGATTTTTTTGAAAAAATCCCTAAGCCCCGGGGTCACAATTTCAGCAAAAATCTGACTTTTGGCAATTCACTCAAAAATGGTGTCAAAGTGTTGCAAATGCTCACCTGAAAGGTTTGGAGGTCGAAACAGAAGGCTTTTTATCACAGGAGAAGCAATCAACCCTGAATAACTTAACCGGCGGAAAAAGATTTTTTTGAAAAAATCCCTAAGCCCCGGGGTCACAATTTCAGCAAAAACCTGACTTTTGACAATTCACTCAAAAATGGTGCCAAACGGTTGCAAATGCTCCCCTGAAAGGTTTGGCGGTCGAAACAGAAGGCTTTTTATCACAGGAGAAGCAATCAACCCTCAATAACTTAACCGGAGGAAAAAGATTTTTTTGAAAAAATCCCTAAGCCCCGGGGTCACAATTTCAGCAAAAATCTGACTTTTGGCAATTCACTCAAAAATGGTGCCAAAGTGTTGCAAATGCTCCCCTGAAAGGTTTGGAGGTCGAAACAGAAGGCTTTTTATCACAGGTGAAGAAATCAACGCTCCAGAACATAACCGGCGGAAAAAGATTTTTTTGAAAAAATCCCTAAGCCCCGGGGTCACAATTTCAGAAAAAATCTGACTTTTGGCAATTCACTCAAAAATGGTCGCAAATTGTTGCAAATGCTCCCCTGAAAGATTTGGAGGTCGAAACAGAAGGCTTTTTATCACAGGTGAAGAAATCAACCCTCAAAAACTTAACCACTGGAAAAAGATTTTTTGAAAAAATCCCTAAGCCCCGGGGTCACAATTTCAGCAAAAACCTGACTTTTGGCAATTCACTCAAAAATGGTGCCAAAGTGTTGCAAATGCTCCCCTGAAAGGTTTGGCGGTCGAAACAGAAGGCTTTTTATCACAGGACAAGAAATCAACCCTCAACAACATAACCGGCGGAAAAAGATTTTTTTGAAAAAATCCCTAAGCCCCGGGGTCACAATTTCAGAAAAAATCTGACTTTTGACAATTCACTCAAAAATGGTGCCAAACGGTTGCAAATGCTCCCCTGAAAGGTTTGGCGGTCGAAACAGAAGGCTTTTTATCACAGGAGAAGCAATCAACCCTCAATAACTTAACCGGAGGAAAAAGATTTTTTTGAAAAAATCCCTAAGCCCCGGGGTCACAATTTCAGCAAAAACCTGACTTTTGGGAATTCACTCAAAAATGGTGCCAAACGGTTGCAAATGCTCCCTTGAAATGTTTGGCGGTCGAAACAGAAGGCTTTTTATCACAGGTGAAGAAAAAAACCCTCAACAACATAACCGGCGGAAAAAGATTTTTTTGAAAAAATCCCTAAGCCCCGGGGTCACAATTTCAGAAAAAATCTGACTTTTGGCAATTCACTCAAAAATGGTGCCAAACGGTTGCAAATGCTCCCCTGAAAGGTTTGGCGGTCGAAACAGAAGGCTTTTTATCACAGGAGAAGCAATCGACCCTCAACAACTTAACCGGCGGAAAAAGATTTTTTTGAAAAAATCCCTAAGCCCCGGGGTCACAATTTCAGAAAAAATCTGACTTTTGACAATTCACTCAAAAATGGTGCCAAACGGTTGCAAATGCTCCCCTGAAAGTTTTGGCGGTCGAAACAGAAGGCTTTTTATCGCAGGAGAAGCAATCAACCCTCAACAACTTACCCGGCGGAAAAAGATTTTTTTGAAAAAATCCCTAAGCCCCGGGGTCACAATTTCAGCAAAAATCTGACTTTTGGCAATTCACTCAAAAATGGTGCCAAAGTGTTGCAAATGCTCCCCTGAAAGGTTTGGAGGTCGAAACAGAAGGCTTTTTATCACAGGTGAAGAAATCAACGCTCCAGAACATAACCGGCGGAAAAAGATTTTTTTGAAAAAATCCCTAAGCCCCGGGGTCACAATTTCAGAAAAAATCTGACTTTTGGCAATTCACTCAAAAATGGTCGCAAATTGTTGCAAATGCTCCCCTGAAAGATTTGGAGGTCGAAACAGAAGGCTTTTTATCACAGGTGAAGAAATCAACCCTCAACAACTTAACCACTGGAAAAAGATTTTTTTGAAAAAATCCCTAAGCCCCGGGGTCACAATTTCAGAAAAAATCTGACTTTTGGCAATTCACTCAAAAATGGTGCCAAACGGTTGCAAATGCTCCCCTGAAAGGTTTGGCGGTCGAAACAGAAGGCTTTTTATCACAGGTGAAGCAATCAACCCTCAATAACTTAACCGGAGGAAAAAGATTTTTTTGAAAAAATCCCTAAGCCCCGGGGTCACAATTTCAGCAAAAATCTGACTTTTGGCAATTCAATCAAAAATGGTCGCAAATGGTTGCAAATGCTCCCCTGAAAGATTTGGAGGTCGAAACAGAAGGCTTTTTATCACAGGAGAAGAAATCAACCCTCAACAACTTAACCGGCAGAAAAAGATTTTTTTGAAAAAATCCCTAAGCCCCGGGGTCACAATTTCAGAAAAAATCTGACTTTTGGCAATTCACTCAAAAATGGTGCCAAACGGTTGCAAATGCTCCCCTGAAAGGTTTGGCGGTCGAAACAGAAGGCTTTTTATCACAGGTGAAGCAATCAACCCTCAATAACTTAACCGGAGGAAAAAGATTTTTTTGAAAAAATCCCTAAGCCCCGGGGTCACAATTTCAGAAAAAATCTGACTTTTGGCAATTCAATCAAAAATGGTCGCAAATGGTTGCAAATGCTCCCCTGAAAGATTTGGAGGTCGAAACAGAAGGCTTTTTATCACAGGAGAAGAAATCAACCCTCAACAACATAACCGGCAGAAAAAGATTTTTTTGAAAAAATCCCTAAGCCCCGGGGTCACAATTTCAGCAAAAATCTGACTTTTGGCAATTCACTCAAAAATCGTGCCAAAGGGTTTCAAATGCTCCCCTGAAAGGTTTGGCGGTCGAAACAGAAGGCTTTTTATCACAGGAGAAGCAATCAACCCTCAACAACTTAACCGGCGGAAAAATTTTTTTTTGAAAAAATCCCTAAGCCCCGGGGTCACAATTTCAGAAAAAATCTGACTTTTGGCAATTCACTCAAAAATGGTGCCAAAGTGTTGCAAATGCTCCCCTGAAAGGTTTGGCGGTCGAAACAGAAGGCTTTTTATCACAGGAGAAGCAATCAACCCTCAATAACATAACCGGAGGAAAAAGATTTTTTTGAAAAAATCCCTAAGCCCCGGGGTCACAATTTCAGCAAAAATCTGACTTTTGGCAATTCACTCAAAAATGGTCGCAAATGGTTGCAAATGCTCCCCTGAAAGATTTGGAGGTCGAAACAGAAGGCTTTTTATCACAGGTGAAGAAATCAACCCTCAACAACTTAACCGGGGGAAAAAGATTTTTTTGAAAGAATGCCTAAGCCCCGGGGTCACAATTTCAGAAAAAATCTGACTTTTGGCAATTCACTCAAAAATGGTGCCAAACGGTTGCAAATGCTCCCCTGAAAGGTTTGGAGGTCGAAACAGAAGGCTTTTCATCACAGGAGAAGCAATCAACCCTCAACAACTTAACCGGTGGAAAAAGATTTTTTTGAAAAAATCCCTAAGCCCCGGGGTCACAATTTCAGCAAAAATCTGACTTTTGGCAATTCAATCAAAAATGGTCGCAAATGGTTGCAAATGCTCCCCTGAAAGGTTTGGCGGTCGAAACAGAAGGCTTTTTATCACATTAGAAGCAATCAACCCTCAATAACATAACCGGAGGAAAAAGATTTTTTTGAAAAAATCCCTAAGCCCCGGGGTCACAATTTCAGAAAAAATCTGACTTTTGGCAATTCAATCAAAAATGGTCGCAAATGGTTGCAAATGCTCCCCTGAAAGATTTGGAGGTCGAAACAGAAGGCTTTTTATCACAGGAGAAGCAATCAACCCTCAACAACTTAACCGGCGGAAAAAAATTTTTTTGAAAAAATCCCTAAGCCCCGGGGTCACAATTTCAGCAAAAATCTGACTTTTGGCAATTCACTCAAAAATGGTCGCAAATGGTTGCAAATGCTCCCCTGAAAGATTTGGAGGTCGAAACAGAAGGCTTTTTATCACAGGTGAAGAAATCAACCCTCAACAACTTAACCGGGGGAAAAAGATTTTTTTGAAAAAATGCCTAAGCCCCGGGGTCACAATTTCAGAAAAAATCTGACTTTTGGCAATTCACTCAAAAATGGTGCCAAAGGGTTGCAAATGCTCCCCTGAAAGGTTTGGTGGTCGAAACACAAGGCTTTTTATCACAGGAGAAGCAATCAACCCTCAATAACTTAACCGGAGGAAAAAGATTTTTTTGAAAAAATCCCTAAGCCCCGGGGTCACAATTTCAGCAAAAACCTGACTTTTGGCAATTCACTCAAAAATGGTGCCAAACGGTTGCAAATGCTCCCCTGAAAGGTTTGGCGGTCGAAACAGAAGGCTTTTTATCACAGGAGAAGCAATCAACCCTCAATAACATAACCGGCGGAAAAAGATTTTTTTGAAAAAATCCCTAAGCCCCGGGGTCACAATTTCAGAAAAAATCTGACTTTTGGCAATTCACTCCAAAAAGGTGCCAAAGTGTTGCAAATGCTCCCCTGAAAGGTTTGGAGGTCGAAACAGAAGGCTTTTTATCACAGGAGAAGCAATCAACCCTCAACAACTTAACTGGCGGAAAAAGATTTTTTTGAAAAAATCCCTAAGCCCCGGGGTCACAATTTCAGCAAAAATCTGACTTTTGGCAATTCAATCAAAAATGGTCGCAAATGGTTGCAAATGCTCCCCTGAAAGATTTGGAGGTCGAAACAGAAGGCTTTTTATCACAGGAGAAGAAATCAACCCTCAACAACTTAACCGGCAGAAAAAGATTTTTTTGAAAAAATCCCTAAGCCCCGGGGTCACAATTTCAGCAAAAATCTGACTTTTGGCAATTCACTCGAAAATGGTGCCAAACGGTTGCAAATGCTCCCCTGAAAGGTTTGGAGGTCGAAACAGAAGGCTTTTTATCACAGGAGAAGAAATCAACCCTCAACAACTTAACCGGCAGAAAAAGATTTTTTTGAAAAAATCCCTAAGCCCCGGGGTCACAATTTCAGAAAAAATCTGACTTTTGGCAATTCACTCAAAAATGGTGCC
Source organism: Podarcis cretensis (assembly GCF_951804945.1). Taxonomy (NCBI): domain Eukaryota; kingdom Metazoa; phylum Chordata; class Lepidosauria; order Squamata; family Lacertidae; genus Podarcis; species Podarcis cretensis. The sequence goes on along the minus strand of NC_137172.1, from coordinate 113,874,671 downwards.
AAAGGGTTGCAAATGCTCCCCTGAAAGGTTTGGCGGTCGAAACAGAAGGCTTTTTATCACAGGACAAGAAATCAACCCTCAACAACTTAACCGGGGGGAAAAGATTTTTTTGAAAAAATCCCTAAGCCCCGGGGTCACAATTTCAGAAAAAATCTGACTTTTGGCAATTCACTCAAAAATGGTGCCAAACGGTTGCAAATACTCCCCTGAAAGGTTTGGCGGTCGAAACAGAAGGCTTTTTATCACAGGAGAAGCAATCAACCCTCAATAACTTAACCGGAGGAAAAAGATTTTTTTTGAAAAAATCCCTAAGCCCCGGGGTCACAATTTCAGCAAAAATCTGACTTTTGGCAATTCAATCAAAAATGGTCGCAAATGGTTGCAAATGCTCCCCTGAAAGATTTGGAGGTCGAAACAGAAGGCTTTTTATCACAGGAGAAGAAATCAACCCTCAACAACTTAACCGGCAGAAAAAGATTTTTTTGAAAAAATCCCTAAGCCCCGGGGTCACAATTTCAGCAAAAATCTAACTTTTGGCAATTCACTCAAAAATGGTGCCAAACGGTTGCAAATGCTCCCCTGAAAGGTTTGGAGGTCGAAACAGATGGCTTTTTATCACAGGAGAAGCAATCAACCCTCAACAACTTAACCGGTGGAAAAAGATTTTTTTGAAAAAATCCCTAAGCCCCGGGGTCACAATTTCAGAAAAAATCTGACTTTTGGCAATTCACTCAAAAATGGTCGCAAATGGTTGCAAATGCTCCCCTGAAAGATTTGGAGGTCGAAACAGAAGGCTTTTTATCACAGGTGAAGAAATCAACCCTCAACAACTTAACCGGGGGAAAAAGATTTTTTTGAAAAAATCCCTAAGCCCCGGGGTCACAATTTCAGAAAAAATCTGACTTTTGGCAATTCACTCAAAAATGGTGCCAAAGTGTTGCAAATGCTCCCCTGAAAGGTTTGGCGGTCGAAACAGAAGGCTTTTTATCACAGGAGAAGCAATCAACCCTCAATAACATAACCGGAGGAAAAAGATTTTTTTGAAAAAATCCCTAAGCCCCGGGGTCACAATTTCAGCAAAAATCTGACTTTTGGCAATTCACTCAAAAATGGGGCCAAAGTGTTGCAAAAGCTCCCCTGAAAGGTTTGGAGGTCGAAACAGAAGGCTTTTTATCACAGGAGAAGCAATCAACCCTCAACAACTTAACCGGCGGAAAAAGATTTTTTTGAAAAAATCCCTAAGCCCCGGGGTCACAATATCAGAAAAAATCTGACTTTTGACAATTCACTCAAAAATGGTGCCAAACAGTTGCAAATGCTCCCCTGAAAGGTTTGGCGGTCGAAACAGAAGGCTTTTTATCACAGGAGAAGCAATCAACCCTCAACAACTTAACCGGCGGAAAAAGATTTTTTTGAAAAAATCCCTAAGCCCCGGGGTCACAATTTCAGCAAAAATCTGACTTTTGGCAATTCACTCAAAAATGGTGCCAAAGGGTTGCAAATGCTCCCCTGAAAGGTTTGGCGGTCGAAACAGAAGGCTTTTTATCACAGGACAAGAAATCAACCCTCAACAACTTAACCGGGGGAAAAAGATTTTTTTGAAAAAATCCCTAAGCCCCGGGGTCACAATTTCAGCAAAAACCTGACTTTTGGGAATTCACTCAAAAATGTTGCCAAACGGTTGCAAATGCTCCCTTGAAAGGTTTGGCGGTCGAAACAGAAGGCTTTTTATCACAGGACAAGAAATCAACCCTCAACAACTTAACCGGGGGAAAAAGATTTTTTTGAAAAAATCCCTAAGCCCCGGGGTCACAATTTCAGCAAAAACCTGACTTTTGGGAATTCACTCAAAAATGGTGCCAAACGGTTGCAAATGCTCCCTTGAAAGGTTTGGCGGTCGAAACAGAAGGCTTTTTATCACAGGACAAGAAATCAACCCTCAACAACTTAACCGGGGGAAAAAGATTTTTTTGAAAAAATCCCTAAGCCCCGGGGTCACAATTTCAGCAAAAATCTGACTTTTGGCAATTCACTCAAAAATGGTGCCAAACGGTTGCAAATGCTCCCCTGAAAGGTTTGGAGGTCGAAACAGAAGGCTTTTTATCACAGGAGAAGCAATCAACCCTCAATAACTTAACTGGAGGAAAAAGATTTTTTTGAAAAAATCCCTAAGCCCCGGGGTCACAATTTCAGCAAAAATCTGACTTTTGACAATTCACTCAAAAATGGTGCCAAACGGTTGCAAATGCTCCCCTGAAAGGTTTGGCGGTCGAAACAGAAGGCTTTTTATCACAGGAGAAGCAATCAACCCTCAACAACTTAACCGGCGGAAAAAGATTTTTTTTGAAAAAATCCCTAAGCCCCGGGGTCACAATTTCAGAAAAAATCTGACTTTTGGCAATTCACTCAAAAATGGTGCCAAACGGTTGCAAATGCTCCCCTGAAAGGTTTGGCGGTCGAAACAGAAGGCTTTTTATCACAGGAGAAGCAATCAACCCTCAACAACTTATCCGGGGGAAAAAGATTTTTTTGAAAAAATCCCTAAGCCCCGGGGTCACAATTTCAGCAAAAATCTGACTTTTGGCAATTCACTCAAAAATGGTGCCAAAGTGTTGCAAATGCTCCCCTGAAAGGTTTGGAGGTCGAAACAGAAGGCTTTTTATCACAGGAGAAGAAATCAACCCTCAACAACATAACCAGCGGAAAAAGATTTTTTTGAAAAAATCCCTAAGCCCCGGGGTCACAATTTCAGCAAAAACCTGACTTTTGGCAATTCACTCAAAAATGGTGCCAAATGGTTGCAAATGCTCCCTTGAAATGTTTGGCGGTCGAAACAGAAGGCTTTTTATCACAGGTGAAGAAATCAACCCTCAACAACATAACCGGCGGAAAAAGATTTTTTTGAAAAAATCCCTAAGCCCCGGGGTCACAATTTCAGCAAAAACCTGACTTTTGGCAATTCAATCAAAAATGGTCGCAAATAGTTGCTAATGCTCCCCTGAATGATTTGGAGGTCAAAACAGAAGGCTTTTTATCACAGGAGAAGAAATCAACCCTCAACAACATAACCGGCAGAAAAAGATTTTTTTGAAAAAATCCCTAAGCCCCGGGGTCACAATTCCAGCAAAAATCTGACTTTTTGCAATTAACTCAAAAATGGTGCCAAACGGTTGCAAATGCTCCCCTGAAAGGTTTGGCGGTCGAAACAGAAGGCTTTTTATCACAGGACAAGAAATCAACCCTCAACAACTTAACCGGGGGAAAAATATTTTTTTGAAAAAATCCCTAAGCCCCGGGGTCACAATTTCAGCAAAAATCTGACTTTTGGCAATTCACTCAAAAATGGTGCCAAAGGGTTTCAAATGCTCCCCTGAAAGGTTTGGCGGTCGAAACAGAAGGCTTTTTATCACAGGAGAAGCAGTCAACCCTCAACAACTTAACCGGAGGAAAAAGATTTTTTTGAAAAAATCCCTAAGCCCCGGGGTCACAATTTCAGAAAAAATCTGACTTTTGGCAATTCACTCAAAAATGGTGCCAAACGCTTGCAAATGCTCCCTTGAAAGGTTTGGCGGTCGAAACAGAAGGCTTTTTATCACAGGACAAGAAATCAACCCTCAACAACTTAACCGGGGGAAAAAGATTTTTTTGAAAAAATCCCTAAGCCCCGGGGTCACAATTTCAGAAAAAATCTGACTTTTGGCAATTCACTCAAAAATGGTGCCAAACGGTTGCAAATGCTCCCCTGAAAGGTTTGGAGGTCGAAACACAAGGCTTTTTATCGCAGGAGAAGCAAACAACCCTCAACAACTTAACTGGCGGAAAAAGATTTTTTTGAAAAAATCCCTAAGCCCCGGGGTCACAATTTCAGCAAAAACCTGACTTTTGGCAATTCACTCAAAAATGGTGCCAAACGGTTGCAAATGCTCCCTTGAAATGTTTGGCGGTCGAAACAGAAGGCTTTTTATCACAGGTGAAGAAATCAACCCTCAACAACATAACCGGCGGAAAAAGATTTTTTTGAAAAAATCCCTAAGCCCCGGGGTCACAATTTCAGAAAAAATCTGACTTTTGGCAATTCACTCAAAAATGGTGCCAAACGGTTGCAAATGCTCCCCTGAAAGGTTTGGCGGTCGAAACAGAAGGCTTTTTATCACAGGAGAAGCAATCAACCCTCAACAACTTATCCGGGGGAAAAAGATTTTTTTGAAAAAATCCCTAAGCCCCGGGGTCACAATTTCAGCAAAAATCTGACTTTTGGCAATTCACTCAAAAATGGTGCCAAAGTGTTGCAAATGCTCCCCTGAAAGGTTTGGAGGTCGAAACAGAAGGCTTTTTATCACAGGACAAGAAATCAACCCTCAACAACTTAACCGGGGGAAAAAGATTTTTTTGAAAAAATCCCTAAGCCCCGGGGTCACAATTTCAGAAAAAATCTGACTTTTGACAATTCACTCAAAAATGGTGCCAAACGGTTGCAAATGCTCCCCTGAAAGGTTTGGCGGTCGAAACAGAAGGCTTTTTATCGCAGGAGAAGCAATCAACCCTCAACAACTTAACCGGCGGAAAAAGATTTTTTTGAAAAAATCCCTAAGCCCCGGGGTCACAATTTCAGAAAAAATCTGACTTTTGGCAATTCACTCAAAAATGGTCGCAAATGGTTGCAAATGCTCCCCTGAAAGATTTGGAGGTCGAAACAGAAGGCTTTTTATCACAGGAGAAGCAATCAACCCTCAACAACTTAACCGGCGGAAAAAGATTTTTTTGAAAAAATCCCTAAGCCCCGGGGTCACAATTTCAGAAAAAATCTGACTTTTGGCAATTCACTCAAAAATGGTGCCAAACGGTTGCAAATGCTCCCCTGAAAGGTTTGGCAGTCGAAACAGAAGGCTTTTTATCACAGGAGAAGCAATCAACCCTCAATAACATAACCGGAGGAAAAAGATTTTTTTGAAAAAATCCCTAAGCCCCGGGGTCACAATTTCAGCAAAAATCTGACTTTTGGCAATTCTCTCAAAAATGGGGCCAAAGTGTTGCAAAAGCTCCCCTGAAAGGTTTGGAGGTCGAAACAGAAGGCTTTTTATCACAGGAGAAGCAATCAACCCTCAACAACTTAACCGGGGGAAAAAGATTTTTTTGAAAAAATCCCTAAGCCCCGGGGTCACAATTTCAGAAAAAATCTGACTTTTGACAATTCACTCAAAAATGGTGCCAAACGGTTGCAAATGCTCCCCTGAAAGGTTTGGCGGTCGAAACAGAAGGCTTTTTATCGCAGGAGAAGCAATCAACCCTCAACAACTTAACCGGCGGAAAAAGATTTTTTTGAAAAAATCCCTAAGCCCCGGGGTCACAATTTCAGAAAAAATCTGACTTTTGGCAATTCACTCAAAAATGGTCGCAAATGGTTGCAAATGCTCCCCTGAAAGATTTGGAGGTCGAAACAGAAGGCTTTTTATCACAGGAGAAGCAATCAACCCTCAACAACTTAACCGGCGGAAAAAGATTTTTTTGAAAAAATCCCTAAGCCCCGGGGTCACAATTTCAGAAAAAATCTGACTTTTGGCAATTCACTCAAAAATGGTGCCAAACGGTTGCAAATGCTCCCCTGAAAGGTTTGGCAGTCGAAACAGAAGGCTTTTTATCACAGGAGAAGCAATCAACCCTCAACAACTTAACCGGGGGAAAAAGATTTTTTTGAAAAAATCCCTAAGCCCCGGGGTCACAATTTCAGCAAAAACCTGACTTTTGGGAATTCACTCAAAAATGTTGCCAAACGGTTGCAAATGCTCCCTTGAAAGGTTTGGCGGTCGAAACAGAAGGCTTTTTTTCACAGTACAAGAAATCAACCCTCAACAACTTAACCGGGGGAAAAAGATTTTTTTGAAAAAATCCCTAAGCCCCGGGGTCACAATTTCAGAAAAAATCTGACTTTTGACAATTCACTCAAAAATGGTGCCAAACGGTTGCAAATGCTCCCCTGAAAGGTTTGGAGGTCGAAACAGAAGGCTTTTTATCACAGGAGAAGCAATCAACCCTCAATAACTTAACTGGAGGAAAAAGATTTTTTTGAAAAAATCCCTAAGCCCCGGGGTCACAATTTCAGCAAAAATCTGACTTTTGACAATTCACTCAAAAATGGTGCCAAACGGTTGCAAATGCTCCCCTGAAAGGTTTGGCGGTCGAAACAGAAGGCTTTTTATCACAGGAGAAGCAATCAACCCTCAACAACTTAACCGGCGGAAAAAGATTTTTTTGAAAAAATCCCTAAGCCCCGGGGTCACAATTTCAGCAAAAACCTGACTTTTGGGAATTCACTCAAAAATGGTGCCAAACGGTTGCAAATGCTCCCTTGAAAGGTTTGGCGGTCGAAACAGAAGGCTTTTTATCACAGGACAAGAAATCAACCCTCAACAACTTAACCGGGGGAAAAAGATTTTTTTGAAAAAATCCCTAAGCCCCGGGGTCACAATTTCAGCAAAAATCTGACTTTTGGCAATTCACTCAAAAATGGTGCCAAGCGGTTGCAAATGCTCCCCTGAAAGGTTTGGAGGTCGAAACAGAAGGCTTTTTATCACAGGAGAAGCAATCAACCCTCAATAACTTAACTGGAGGAAAAAGATTTTTTTGAAAAAATCCCTAAGCCCCGGGGTCACAATTTCAGCAAAAATCTGACTTTTGACAATTCACTCAAAAATGGTGCCAAACGGTTGCAAATGCTCCCCTGAAAGGTTTGGCGGTCGAAACAGAAGGCTTTTTATCACAGGAGAAGCAATCAACCCTCAACAACTTAACCGGCGGAAAAAGATTTTTTTGAAAAAATCCCTAAGCCCCGGGGTCACAATTTCAGCAAAAATCTGACTTTTGGCAATTCACTCAAAAATGGTGCCAAAGGGTTGCAAATGCTCCCCTGAAAGATTTGGAGGTCGAAACAGAAGGCTTTTTATCACAGGAGAAGCAATCAACCCTCAATAACATAACCGGAGGAAAAAGATTTTTTTGAAAAAATCCCTAAGCCCCGGGGTCACAATTTCAGCAAAAATCTGACTTTTGGCAATTCAATCAAAACTAGTCGCAAATGGTTGCAAATGCTCCCCTGAAAGATTTGGAGGTCGAAACAGAAGGCTTTTTATCACAGGAGAAGAAATCAACCCTCAACAACATAACCGGTGGAAAAAGATTTTTTTGAAAAAATCCCTAAGCCCCGGGGTCACAATTTCAGAAAAAATCTGACTTTTGGCAATTCACTCAAAAATGGTGCCAAAGTGTTGCAAATGCTCCCCTGATAGGTTTGGAGGTCGAAACAGAAGGCTTTTTATCACAGGAGAAGAAATCAACCCTCAACAACATAACCAGCGGAAAAAGATTTTTTTGAAAAAATCCCTAAGCCCCAGGGTCACAATTTCAGAAAGAGCCACTTCCCCTGACAGACATTGCAAGCTGTGAGGCTGCGTTGCCTGAAGATGGCCAGCAGAGAATGCAAAGAGAGCTTGCTATGCTAAAAGCATGCGTACATGCATCACTTTTGCCCAGTTTGGAGGGCGTAAAGTCAGCAAGGGCTGCCTGGGAGGTGCTGAGAAGTTTGTGTGAAACTTCAGCAGGAGGCCAGAGCCCTGAAGAAGTCATGAGGAGCCTGGAAATGGCTGTAGCCCCAGTCCCTGAGGTGCAAGTCGGGGGGGCTGAGAGTTCCAAAGGCAAGTTTCAAAAGTTTTCCACTGTGAGTGCTGAAGTGAAACGCAGTTTCAGCGAGGGCAGGGCTGGCACAGAGGGCTCTTCCGGAAGAAGGGGGGCCAGGCCAGCTGAAAGGAGCCCTGGGCAGTGTTTTTCCACTGGGGATCGTCGTCGTCAGCCAAAGTCTGGGAAGCGGCGTAGAGCTAGGCGCTTCAAGGTCGGCCACCTGGACAAAGTGAAGATAAGGCCTAAAGAGTCGCGTGAGAACGCAGAGGCCAGGCCGGTCTCCAAGGCAACGGAGGAGGCTACTTCTACGGAAGCTGCCAAGGTCCTGAGCAAGGGGGAGTTGGTTGCCGTGACAACCAGACAGAACTGCTGCAGAAGCCCAGAGAGAGGGGGCAGCGATACGTTTGTTGCCAGTATGGCTTTGTTTGAGGACAGCTCTGAGAGACACACTGATTTTCGCTTTGTAATCGACTCAGCAGCTAACTGCAACCTGATCCCAGAGACCCCTGCAGTCGAGATGTGGAATTGCACGGCAATTCCGGCTGGGAAAACTGTTCAGTTTGCAAGTGGGGAAAAGAAAAATGTGAATAACATTGCAAATGTCTTGTTTTCTGTTTTGCAGGAGCAGATGGAAGTTTGCATTGTGCCGGGAGTGCAACACTGTATTTTATCTGTGCCTTATTTGTTGAAAAAGGGGTTTAAGGTTTGCTTTGAACACGATGTTTGTACAATCTCCAAAGGAGGGAAGCAACTGGTCAGAGTTGCAAAGGGGCAGAATGATCTCTTCATTCTTAAAACGTCTCTGGAGGGTGAGGGGAAGGTTGAGAAAGCACAAGCCCTGCGTGCTACAGTTCCCACTCATGTTTCATGTTCTTGTGCGTGGCATAAGAAGACAGCTCATGCTTGTCTTGAAGAACTACAGGTGCTACCTGAGGTTTCCAAAGGCTGTAGAATTGAAGAATGTGCAAGAGTCCTAGATTGTCAGGCTTGCAGACAGGCAAAGGTAAGAGGGTGCAGTTACCCCAGGGTGGAGAGGGTAACCACAAAACCTTTTGATCTTGTGCACATAGATCTGTTGGGTCCCATGAAGGAACCAAGTTTGGGAGGGGCCAGGTTTCTGCTGACACTGCAGGATGATTTTTCGCAGAACACCTGGACACATGGTCTCAAATCCAAGGAAGATGCAGCACAGCTGATTAGACGTTGGATTGAGGAGGTGGAACTAAGGTTCTCCACCAGAGTCAGGGAAATTGCTAGTGACAGATACGCACAGTTTACTGGGTCTGCTTTGCAGAAGTTCTTTCACAAGAAAGGGATAAGTCACACAGTGACTTCTCCTCAACAGAGGGGGGTGGCAGAGCTCAGAAGTGAGGCTCTGGTTAAGGCTGCACAGGTGAAGCTGTCAGATTCTGGGTTATCTCCAAAGTTTTGGATGGAGGCAGTTAAATATGTGAGCTTCACCTGGAATAGGTCCTACAATTCAGTGGTAGGAGACACACCGTTTTTCATGCTTCACGGGAGGAAACCGCAGGTACACTTCCTCCGTGCGTTCGGATCAACGGCCTTGCTGCCGGTGCCTGAAGCTTTGCGAGGGCCAGGTGAACCCAAGTTCCAGAAAATGATCTTCTGTGGGTATGAGCCAACGGCTCGTGCATGGAGGTTTGCATATCCGTCAGGTGATCAGAGTAAGCTGCTGATCAGTAAACACGCTGAGTTCTGTAAGCAGGAGGAAAGGTCAAAGATCCCTGCCAGACGTGATATTCTTTCAGAATGTCTTTCTGATTCAGAGCAGGAAGGTTCTGATGAGGAGCAAGGAGAGCCAGGGGCTGAGTCTGCTGATGACGATCAGCTCACTGACCAAGGTCAGGAGCAGGATGGGGCATCTCCGCAAGTTGTAAAAAGAGAGCCCAAGAGTGAGCCTAGTTCTCCTGTAAGGGTAATTCCAAGGGTTCGAAGACGCGTTAAGTCAGAGGGGGAATCCCAGGATGCAAGGGACACACCTGCTGACCACAGTGAGTCAGAGGAAGTGCCTGAGTTTGTGCCCCGGCGGTCCAGTCGCACAACGAAGGGAATTCCACCTGAGAGGTATCAGGCCACAGGTGCGTGGGTAAGTTTCGCACAGTGCGAATCTGAGAGTTGTGAGGATGTTCCACAGATGCCCAGTAACCAGAAACCAACTCCTTACTCTTCTGGACCAGGTTGCCCAACTTCTTAAAGTGAGCTTCTCAAGCGGAACGTCCTCAAGGACCTGGCTGTCTGCCATTCTCTCCTCTTCCCCGGGGCCCCAGCTGTACTCACATTTCACCAGTCAGCCCTCCGGCACCCGATTCCTCAGCTGCTTTCTCAGCTCTCTGCCTCACAGCATCAGGCAAAACACAGAACGCAGACCTCCGCTCCGCTTCAGTAGCGTCTTCCAGCTAATGCCAAGCTGACTTCAAACTTCAAAGCTCACCGGCAGACTCACAGCAACAGTTTTATTAGCGGTAATTAGGTCATCCATAACCTGTGACGAAATCTGATAAGATCTTAATTGCACTGGCCAGCTAATTGCTTTATGGCCCCAATTAGCCCCAGTGGTCCGGCACGCTTCCCAGCCAAGCTGCGCTCAGACCTTCTTCTTCTCCGGTTTCGCCTTGCAGAGTAAAAACACAGCGGATCAAAACCGTTGCAGTCTGCTTCAGATCCAAACACACCAAGCACTGTGTGTCACAAATTCATCAGTTCTTTATTGCAGCAGTTCTCTTTACAGCTCAGCATTTCTCAGATTCTCCTGGACTGCTAGCATTCATGGCGTCCTTCTCTCTCAGAGACACAGAGAGAACAACAAGTAGAGCTCCTCCCTCCTTCCAAAACGTCAGAATGGGAGGCACAACTCAGAACACAATTAACCCAGTAAGTTCTGAACCCCAACACCCTCAACAACATAACCGGCGGAAAAAGATTTTTTTGAAAAAATCCCTAAGCCCCGGGGTCACAATTTCAGCAAAAACCTGACTTTTGGCAATTCAATCAAAAATGGTCGCAAATAGTTGCAAATGCTCCCCTGAATGATTTGGAGGTCAAAACAGAAGGCTTTTTATCACAGGAGAAGGAATCAACCCTCAACAACATAACCGGCGGAAAAAGATTTTTTTGAAAAAATCCCTAAGCCCCGGGGTCACAATTTCAGCAAAAACCTGACTTTTGGGAATTCACTCAAAAATGGTGCCAAACGCTTGCAAATGCTCCCTTGAAAGGTTTGGCGTTCGAAACAGAAGGCTTTTTATCACAGGACAAGAAATCAATCCTCAACAACTTAACCGGGGGAAAAAGATATTTTTGAAAAAATCCCTAAGCCCCGGGGTCACAATTTCAGAAAAAATCTGACTTTTGGCAATTCACTCAAAAATGGTGCCAAACGGTTGCAAATGCTCCCCTGAAAGGTTTGGCGGTCGAAACAGAAGGCTTTTTATCACAGAAGAAGCAATCAACCCTCAACAACTTAACCGGCGGAAAAAGATTTTTTTGAAAAAATCCCTAAGCCCCGGGGTCACAATTTCAGAAAAAATCTGACTTTTGACAATTCACTCAAAAATGGTGCCAAACGGTTGCAAATGCTCCCCTGAAAGGTTTGGCGGTCGAAACAGAAGGCTTTTTATCGCAGGAGAAGCAAACAACCCTCAACAACTTAACCGGCGGAAAAAGATTTTTTTGAAAAAATCCCTAAGCCCCGGGGTCACAATTTCAGCAAAAACCTGACTTTTGGCAATTCACTCAAAAATGGTGCCAAACGGTTGCAAATGCTCCCTTGAAATGTTTGGCGGTCGAAACAGAAGGCTTTTTATCACAGGAGAAGAAATCAACCCTCAACAACATAACCGGCAGAAAAAGATTTTTTTGAAAAAATCCCTAAGCCCCGGGGTCACAATTTCAGCAAAAATCTGACTTTTTGCAATTCACTCAAAAATGGGGCCAAACGGTTGCAAATGCTCCCCTGAAAGGTTTGGCGGTCGAAACAGAAGGCTTTTTATCACAGGACAAGAAATCAACCCTCAACAACTTAACCGGGGGGAAAAGATATTTTTGAAAAAATCCCTAAGCCCCGGGGTCACAATTTCAGCAAAAATCTGACTTTTGGCAATTCACTCAAAAATGGTGCCAAAGGGTTTCAAATGCTCCCCTGAAAGGTTTGGCGGTCGAAACAGAAGGCTTTTTATCACAGGAGAAGCAGTCAACCCTCAACAACTTAACCGGAGGAAAAAGATTTTTTTGAAAAAATCCCTAAGCCCCGGGGTCACAATTTCAGCAAAAACCTGACTTTTGGGAATTCACTCAAAAATGGTGCCAAACGCTTACAAATGCTCCCTTGAAAGGTTTGGCGTTCGAAACAGAAGGCTTTTTATCACAGGACAAGAAATCAATCCTCAACAACTTAACCGGGGGAAAAAGATTTTTTTGAAAAAATCCCTAAGCCCCGGGGTCACAATTTCAGAAAAAATCTGACTTTTGGCAATTCACTCAAAAATGGTGCCAAAGTGTTGCAAATGCTCCCCTGATAGGTTTGGAGGTCGAAACAGAAGGCTTTTTATCACAGGAGAAGCAATCAACCCTCAACAACTTAACCGGCGGAAAAAGATTTTTTTGAAAAAATCCCTAAGCCCCGGGGTCACAATTTCAGCAAAAACCTGACTTTTGGCAATTCAATCAAAAATGGTCGCAAATAGTTGCAAATTCTCCCCTGAATGATTTGGAGGTCAAAACAGAAGGCTTTTTATCACAGGAGAAGAAATCAACCCTCAACAACATAACCGGCAGAAAAAGATTTTTTTGAAAAAATCCCTAAGCCCCGGGGTCACAATTTCAGCAAAAATCTGACTTTTTGCAATTCACTCAAAAATGGTGCCAAACGGTTGCAAATGCTCCCCTGAAAGGTTTGGCGGTCGAAACAGAAGGCTTTTTATCACAGGACAAGAAATCAACCCTCAACAACTTAACCGGGGGAAAAAGATTTTTTTGAAAAAATCCCTAAGCCCCGGGGTCACAATTTCAGCAAAAATCTGACTTTTGGCAATTCACTCAAAAATGGTGCCAAAGGGTTGCAAATGCTCCCCTGAAAGATTTGGAGGTCGAAACAGAAGGCTTTTTATCACAGGAGAAGCAATCAACCCTCAATAACATAACCGGAGGAAAAAGATTTTTTTGAAAAAATCCCTAAGCCCCGGGGTCACAATTTCAGCAAAAATCTGACTTTTGGCAATTCAATCAAAACTAGTCGCAAATGGTTGCAAATGCTCCCCTGAAAGATTTGGAGGTCGAAACAGAAGGCTTTTTATCACAGGAGAAGAAATCAACCCTCAACAACATAACCGGTGGAAAAAGATTTTTTTGAAAAAATCCCTAAGCCCCGGGGTCACAATTTCAGAAAAAATCTGACTTTTGGCAATTCACTCAAAAATGGTGCCAAAGTGTTGCAAATGCTCCCCTGATAGGTTTGGAGGTCGAAACAGAAGGCTTTTTATCACAGGAGAAGAAATCAACCCTCAACAACATAACCAGCGGAAAAAGATTTTTTTGAAAAAATCCCTAAGCCCCAGGGTCACAATTTCAGAAAGAGCCACTTCCCCTGACAGACATTGCAAGCTGTGAGGCTGCGTTGCCTGAAGATGGCCAGCAGAGAATGCAAAGAGAGCTTGCTATGCTAAAAGCATGCGTACATGCATCACTTTTGCCCAGTTTGGAGGGCGTAAAGTCAGCAAGGGCTGCCTGGGAGGTGCTGAGAAGTTTGTGTGAAACTTCAGCAGGAGGCCAGAGCCCTGAAGAAGTCATGAGGAGCCTGGAAATGGCTGTAGCCCCAGTCCCTGAGGTGCAAGTCGGGGGGGCTGAGAGTTCCAAAGGCAAGTTTCAAAAGTTTTCCACTGTGAGTGCTGAAGTGAAACGCAGTTTCAGCGAGGGCAGGGCTGGCACAGAGGGCTCTTCCGGAAGAAGGGGGGCCAGGCCAGCTGAAAGGAGCCCTGGGCAGTGTTTTTCCACTGGGGATCGTCGTCGTCAGCCAAAGTCTGGGAAGCGGCGTAGAGCTAGGCGCTTCAAGGTCGGCCACCTGGACAAAGTGAAGATAAGGCCTAAAGAGTCGCGTGAGAACGCAGAGGCCAGGCCGGTCTCCAAGGCAACGGAGGAGGCTACTTCTACGGAAGCTGCCAAGGTCCTGAGCAAGGGGGAGTTGGTTGCCGTGACAACCAGACAGAACTGCTGCAGAAGCCCAGAGAGAGGGGGCAGCGATACGTTTGTTGCCAGTATGGCTTTGTTTGAGGACAGCTCTGAGAGACACACTGATTTTCGCTTTGTAATCGACTCAGCAGCTAACTGCAACCTGATCCCAGAGACCCCTGCAGTCGAGATGTGGAATTGCACGGCAATTCCGGCTGGGAAAACTGTTCAGTTTGCAAGTGGGGAAAAGAAAAATGTGAATAACATTGCAAATGTCTTGTTTTCTGTTTTGCAGGAGCAGATGGAAGTTTGCATTGTGCCGGGAGTGCAACACTGTATTTTATCTGTGCCTTATTTGTTGAAAAAGGGGTTTAAGGTTTGCTTTGAACACGATGTTTGTACAATCTCCAAAGGAGGGAAGCAACTGGTCAGAGTTGCAAAGGGGCAGAATGATCTCTTCATTCTTAAAACGTCTCTGGAGGGTGAGGGGAAGGTTGAGAAAGCACAAGCCCTGCGTGCTACAGTTCCCACTCATGTTTCATGTTCTTGTGCGTGGCATAAGAAGACAGCTCATGCTTGTCTTGAAGAACTACAGGTGCTACCTGAGGTTTCCAAAGGCTGTAGAATTGAAGAATGTGCAAGAGTCCTAGATTGTCAGGCTTGCAGACAGGCAAAGGTAAGAGGGTGCAGTTACCCCAGGGTGGAGAGGGTAACCACAAAACCTTTTGATCTTGTGCACATAGATCTGTTGGGTCCCATGAAGGAACCAAGTTTGGGAGGGGCCAGGTTTCTGCTGACACTGCAGGATGATTTTTCGCAGAACACCTGGACACATGGTCTCAAATCCAAGGAAGATGCAGCACAGCTGATTAGACGTTGGATTGAGGAGGTGGAACTAAGGTTCTCCACCAGAGTCAGGGAAATTGCTAGTGACAGATACGCACAGTTTACTGGGTCTGCTTTGCAGAAGTTCTTTCACAAGAAAGGGATAAGTCACACAGTGACTTCTCCTCAACAGAGGGGGGTGGCAGAGCTCAGAAGTGAGGCTCTGGTTAAGGCTGCACAGGTGAAGCTGTCAGATTCTGGGTTATCTCCAAAGTTTTGGATGGAGGCAGTTAAATATGTGAGCTTCACCTGGAATAGGTCCTACAATTCAGTGGTAGGAGACACACCGTTTTTCATGCTTCACGGGAGGAAACCGCAGGTACACTTCCTCCGTGCGTTCGGATCAACGGCCTTGCTGCCGGTGCCTGAAGCTTTGCGAGGGCCAGGTGAACCCAAGTTCCAGAAAATGATCTTCTGTGGGTATGAGCCAACGGCTCGTGCATGGAGGTTTGCATATCCGTCAGGTGATCAGAGTAAGCTGCTGATCAGTAAACACGCTGAGTTCTGTAAGCAGGAGGAAAGGTCAAAGATCCCTGCCAGACGTGATATTCTTTCAGAATGTCTTTCTGATTCAGAGCAGGAAGGTTCTGATGAGGAGCAAGGAGAGCCAGGGGCTGAGTCTGCTGATGACGATCAGCTCACTGACCAAGGTCAGGAGCAGGATGGGGCATCTCCGCAAGTTGTAAAAAGAGAGCCCAAGAGTGAGCCTAGTTCTCCTGTAAGGGTAATTCCAAGGGTTCGAAGACGCGTTAAGTCAGAGGGGGAATCCCAGGATGCAAGGGACACACCTGCTGACCACAGTGAGTCAGAGGAAGTGCCTGAGTTTGTGCCCCGGCGGTCCAGTCGCACAACGAAGGGAATTCCACCTGAGAGGTATCAGGCCACAGGTGCGTGGGTAAGTTTCGCACAGTGCGAATCTGAGAGTTGTGAGGATGTTCCACAGATGCCCAGTAACCAGAAACCAACTCCTTACTCTTCTGGACCAGGTTGCCCAACTTCTTAAAGTGAGCTTCTCAAGCGGAACGTCCTCAAGGACCTGGCTGTCTGCCATTCTCTCCTCTTCCCCGGGGCCCCAGCTGTACTCACATTTCACCAGTCAGCCCTCCGGCACCCGATTCCTCAGCTGCTTTCTCAGCTCTCTGCCTCACAGCATCAGGCAAAACACAGAACGCAGACCTCCGCTCCGCTTCAGTAGCGTCTTCCAGCTAATGCCAAGCTGACTTCAAACTTCAAAGCTCACCGGCAGACTCACAGCAACAGTTTTATTAGCGGTAATTAGGTCATCCATAACCTGTGACGAAATCTGATAAGATCTTAATTGCACTGGCCAGCTAATTGCTTTATGGCCCCAATTAGCCCCAGTGGTCCGGCACGCTTCCCAGCCAAGCTGCGCTCAGACCTTCTTCTTCTCCGGTTTCGCCTTGCAGAGTAAAAACACAGCGGATCAAAACCGTTGCAGTCTGCTTCAGATCCAAACACACCAAGCACTGTGTGTCACAAATTCATCAGTTCTTTATTGCAGCAGTTCTCTTTACAGCTCAGCATTTCTCAGATTCTCCTGGACTGCTAGCATTCATGGCGTCCTTCTCTCTCAGAGACACAGAGAGAACAACAAGTAGAGCTCCTCCCTCCTTCCAAAACGTCAGAATGGGAGGCACAACTCAGAACACAATTAACCCAGTAAGTTCTGAACCCCAACACCCTCAACAACATAACCGGCGGAAAAAGATTTTTTTGAAAAAATCCCTAAGCCCCGGGGTCACAATTTCAGCAAAAACCTGACTTTTGGCAATTCAATCAAAAATGGTCGCAAATAGTTGCAAATGCTCCCCTGAATGATTTGGAGGTCAAAACAGAAGGCTTTTTATCACAGGAGAAGGAATCAACCCTCAACAACATAACCGGCGGAAAAAGATTTTTTTGAAAAAATCCCTAAGCCCCGGGGTCACAATTTCAGCAAAAACCTGACTTTTGGGAATTCACTCAAAAATGGTGCCAAACGCTTGCAAATGCTCCCTTGAAAGGTTTGGCGTTCGAAACAGAAGGCTTTTTATCACAGGACAAGAAATCAATCCTCAACAACTTAACCGGGGGAAAAAGATATTTTTGAAAAAATCCCTAAGCCCCGGGGTCACAATTTCAGAAAAAATCTGACTTTTGGCAATTCACTCAAAAATGGTGCCAAACGGTTGCAAATGCTCCCCTGAAAGGTTTGGCGGTCGAAACAGAAGGCTTTTTATCACAGAAGAAGCAATCAACCCTCAACAACTTAACCGGCGGAAAAAGATTTTTTTGAAAAAATCCCTAAGCCCCGGGGTCACAATTTCAGAAAAAATCTGACTTTTGACAATTCACTCAAAAATGGTGCCAAACGGTTGCAAATGCTCCCTTGAAAGGTTTGGCGGTCGAAACAGAAGGCTTTTTATCACAGGACAAGAAATCAATCCTCAACAACTTAACCGGGGGAAAAAGATTTTTTTGAAAAAATCCCTAAGCCCCGGGGTCACAATTTCAGAAAAAATCTGACTTTTGGCAATTCACTCAAAAATGGTGCCAAAGTGTTGCAAATGCTCCCCTGATAGGTTTGGAGGTCGAAACAGAAGGCTTTTTATCACAGGAGAAGCAATCAACCCTCAACAACTTAACCGGCGGAAAAAGATTTTTTTGAAAAAATCCCTAAGCCCCGGGGTCACAATTTCAGCAAAAACCTGACTTTTGGCAATTCAATCAAAAATGGTCGCAAATAGTTGCAAATTCTCCCCTGAATGATTTGGAGGTCAAAACAGAAGGCTTTTTATCACAGGAGAAGAAATCAACCCTCAACAACATAACCGGCAGAAAAAGATTTTTTTGAAAAAATCCCTAAGCCCCGGGGTCACAATTTCAGCAAAAATCTGACTTTTTGCAATTCACTCAAAAATGGTGCCAAACGGTTGCAAATGCTCCCCTGAAAGGTTTGGCGGTCGAAACAGAAGGCTTTTTATCACAGGAGAAGCAATCAACCCTCAACAACTTAACCGGCGGAAAAAGATTTTTTTGAAAAAATCCCTAAGCCCCGGGGTCACAATTTCAGCAAAAATCTGACTTTTGGCAATTCACTCAAAAATGGTGCCAAAGGGTTGCAAATGCTCCCCTGAAAGATTTGGAGGTCGAAACAGAAGGCTTTTTATCACAGGAGAAGCAATCAACCCTCAATAACATAACCGGAGGAAAAAGATTTTTTTGAAAAAATCCCTAAGCCCCGGGGTCACAATTTCAGCAAAAATCTGACTTTTGGCAATTCAATCAAAACTAGTCGCAAATGGTTGCAAATGCTCCCCTGAAAGATTTGGAGGTCGAAACAGAAGGCTTTTTATCACAGGAGAAGAAATCAACCCTCAACAACATAACCGGTGGAAAAAGATTTTTTTGAAAAAATCCCTAAGCCCCGGGGTCACAATTTCAGAAAAAATCTGACTTTTGGCAATTCACTCAAAAATGGTGCCAAAGTGTTGCAAATGCTCCCCTGATAGGTTTGGAGGTCGAAACAGAAGGCTTTTTATCACAGGAGAAGAAATCAACCCTCAACAACATAACCAGCGGAAAAAGATTTTTTTGAAAAAATCCCTAAGCCCCAGGGTCACAATTTCAGAAAGAGCCACTTCCCCTGACAGACATTGCAAGCTGTGAGGCTGCGTTGCCTGAAGATGGCCAGCAGAGAATGCAAAGAGAGCTTGCTATGCTAAAAGCATGCGTACATGCATCACTTTTGCCCAGTTTGGAGGGCGTAAAGTCAGCAAGGGCTGCCTGGGAGGTGCTGAGAAGTTTGTGTGAAACTTCAGCAGGAGGCCAGAGCCCTGAAGAAGTCATGAGGAGCCTGGAAATGGCTGTAGCCCCAGTCCCTGAGGTGCAAGTCGGGGGGGCTGAGAGTTCCAAAGGCAAGTTTCAAAAGTTTTCCACTGTGAGTGCTGAAGTGAAACGCAGTTTCAGCGAGGGCAGGGCTGGCACAGAGGGCTCTTCCGGAAGAAGGGGGGCCAGGCCAGCTGAAAGGAGCCCTGGGCAGTGTTTTTCCACTGGGGATCGTCGTCGTCAGCCAAAGTCTGGGAAGCGGCGTAGAGCTAGGCGCTTCAAGGTCGGCCACCTGGACAAAGTGAAGATAAGGCCTAAAGAGTCGCGTGAGAACGCAGAGGCCAGGCCGGTCTCCAAGGCAACGGAGGAGGCTACTTCTACGGAAGCTGCCAAGGTCCTGAGCAAGGGGGAGTTGGTTGCCGTGACAACCAGACAGAACTGCTGCAGAAGCCCAGAGAGAGGGGGCAGCGATACGTTTGTTGCCAGTATGGCTTTGTTTGAGGACAGCTCTGAGAGACACACTGATTTTCGCTTTGTAATCGACTCAGCAGCTAACTGCAACCTGATCCCAGAGACCCCTGCAGTCGAGATGTGGAATTGCACGGCAATTCCGGCTGGGAAAACTGTTCAGTTTGCAAGTGGGGAAAAGAAAAATGTGAATAACATTGCAAATGTCTTGTTTTCTGTTTTGCAGGAGCAGATGGAAGTTTGCATTGTGCCGGGAGTGCAACACTGTATTTTATCTGTGCCTTATTTGTTGAAAAAGGGGTTTAAGGTTTGCTTTGAACACGATGTTTGTACAATCTCCAAAGGAGGGAAGCAACTGGTCAGAGTTGCAAAGGGGCAGAATGATCTCTTCATTCTTAAAACGTCTCTGGAGGGTGAGGGGAAGGTTGAGAAAGCACAAGCCCTGCGTGCTACAGTTCCCACTCATGTTTCATGTTCTTGTGCGTGGCATAAGAAGACAGCTCATGCTTGTCTTGAAGAACTACAGGTGCTACCTGAGGTTTCCAAAGGCTGTAGAATTGAAGAATGTGCAAGAGTCCTAGATTGTCAGGCTTGCAGACAGGCAAAGGTAAGAGGGTGCAGTTACCCCAGGGTGGAGAGGGTAACCACAAAACCTTTTGATCTTGTGCACATAGATCTGTTGGGTCCCATGAAGGAACCAAGTTTGGGAGGGGCCAGGTTTCTGCTGACACTGCAGGATGATTTTTCGCAGAACACCTGGACACATGGTCTCAAATCCAAGGAAGATGCAGCACAGCTGATTAGACGTTGGATTGAGGAGGTGGAACTAAGGTTCTCCACCAGAGTCAGGGAAATTGCTAGTGACAGATACGCACAGTTTACTGGGTCTGCTTTGCAGAAGTTCTTTCACAAGAAAGGGATAAGTCACACAGTGACTTCTCCTCAACAGAGGGGGGTGGCAGAGCTCAGAAGTGAGGCTCTGGTTAAGGCTGCACAGGTGAAGCTGTCAGATTCTGGGTTATCTCCAAAGTTTTGGATGGAGGCAGTTAAATATGTGAGCTTCACCTGGAATAGGTCCTACAATTCAGTGGTAGGAGACACACCGTTTTTCATGCTTCACGGGAGGAAACCGCAGGTACACTTCCTCCGTGCGTTCGGATCAACGGCCTTGCTGCCGGTGCCTGAAGCTTTGCGAGGGCCAGGTGAACCCAAGTTCCAGAAAATGATCTTCTGTGGGTATGAGCCAACGGCTCGTGCATGGAGGTTTGCATATCCGTCAGGTGATCAGAGTAAGCTGCTGATCAGTAAACACGCTGAGTTCTGTAAGCAGGAGGAAAGGTCAAAGATCCCTGCCAGACGTGATATTCTTTCAGAATGTCTTTCTGATTCAGAGCAGGAAGGTTCTGATGAGGAGCAAGGAGAGCCAGGGGCTGAGTCTGCTGATGACGATCAGCTCACTGACCAAGGTCAGGAGCAGGATGGGGCATCTCCGCAAGTTGTAAAAAGAGAGCCCAAGAGTGAGCCTAGTTCTCCTGTAAGGGTAATTCCAAGGGTTCGAAGACGCGTTAAGTCAGAGGGGGAATCCCAGGATGCAAGGGACACACCTGCTGACCACAGTGAGTCAGAGGAAGTGCCTGAGTTTGTGCCCCGGCGGTCCAGTCGCACAACGAAGGGAATTCCACCTGAGAGGTATCAGGCCACAGGTGCGTGGGTAAGTTTCGCACAGTGCGAATCTGAGAGTTGTGAGGATGTTCCACAGATGCCCAGTAACCAGAAACCAACTCCTTACTCTTCTGGACCAGGTTGCCCAACTTCTTAAAGTGAGCTTCTCAAGCGGAACGTCCTCAAGGACCTGGCTGTCTGCCATTCTCTCCTCTTCCCCGGGGCCCCAGCTGTACTCACATTTCACCAGTCAGCCCTCCGGCACCCGATTCCTCAGCTGCTTTCTCAGCTCTCTGCCTCACAGCATCAGGCAAAACACAGAACGCAGACCTCCGCTCCGCTTCAGTAGCGTCTTCCAGCTAATGCCAAGCTGACTTCAAACTTCAAAGCTCACCGGCAGACTCACAGCAACAGTTTTATTAGCGGTAATTAGGTCATCCATAACCTGTGACGAAATCTGATAAGATCTTAATTGCACTGGCCAGCTAATTGCTTTATGGCCCCAATTAGCCCCAGTGGTCCGGCACGCTTCCCAGCCAAGCTGCGCTCAGACCTTCTTCTTCTCCGGTTTCGCCTTGCAGAGTAAAAACACAGCGGATCAAAACCGTTGCAGTCTGCTTCAGATCCAAACACACCAAGCACTGTGTGTCACAAATTCATCAGTTCTTTATTGCAGCAGTTCTCTTTACAGCTCAGCATTTCTCAGATTCTCCTGGACTGCTAGCATTCATGGCGTCCTTCTCTCTCAGAGACACAGAGAGAACAACAAGTAGAGCTCCTCCCTCCTTCCAAAACGTCAGAATGGGAGGCACAACTCAGAACACAATTAACCCAGTAAGTTCTGAACCCCAACACCCTCAACAACATAACCGGCGGAAAAAGATTTTTTTGAAAAAATCCCTAAGCCCCGGGGTCACAATTTCAGCAAAAACCTGACTTTTGGCAATTCAATCAAAAATGGTCGCAAATAGTTGCAAATGCTCCCCTGAATGATTTGGAGGTCAAAACAGAAGGCTTTTTATCACAGGAGAAGGAATCAACCCTCAACAACATAACCGGCGGAAAAAGATTTTTTTGAAAAAATCCCTAAGCCCCGGGGTCACAAATTCAGCAAAAACCTGACTTTTGGGAATTCACTCAAAAATGGTGCCAAACGCTTGCAAATGCTCCCTTGAAAGGTTTGGCGTTCGAAACAGAAGGCTTTTTATCACAGGACAAGAAATCAATCCTCAACAACTTAACCGGGGGAAAAAGATATTTTTGAAAAAATCCCTAAGCCCCGGGGTCACAATTTCAGAAAAAATCTGACTTTTGGCAATTCACTCAAAAATGGTGCCAAACGGTTGCAAATGCTCCCCTGAAAGGTTTGGCGGTCGAAACAGAAGGCTTTTTATCACAGAAGAAGCAATCAACCCTCAACAACTTAACCGGCGGAAAAAGATTTTTTTGAAAAAATCCCTAAGCCCCGGGGTCACAATTTCAGAAAAAATCTGACTTTTGACAATTCACTCAAAAATGGTGCCAAACGGTTGCAAATGCTCCCCTGAAAGGTTTGGCGGTCGAAACAGAAGGCTTTTTATCGCAGGAGAAGCAAACAACCCTCAACAACTTAACCGGCGGAAAAAGATTTTTTTGAAAAAATCCCTAAGCCCCGGGGTCACAATTTCAGCAAAAACCTGACTTTTGGCAATTCACTCAAAAATGGTGCCAAACGGTTGCAAATGCTCCCTTGAAATGTTTGGCGGTCGAAACAGAAGGCTTTTTATCACAGGAGAAGAAATCAACCCTCAACAACATAACCGGCAGAAAAAGATTTTTTTGAAAAAATCCCTAAGCCCCGGGGTCACAATTTCAGCAAAAATCTGACTTTTTGCAATTCACTCAAAAATGGGGCCAAACGGTTGCAAATGCTCCCCTGAAAGGTTTGGCGGTCGAAACAGAAGGCTTTTTATCACAGGACAAGAAATCAACCCTCAACAACTTAACCGGGGGGAAAAGATATTTTTGAAAAAATCCCTAAGCCCCGGGGTCACAATTTCAGCAAAAATCTGACTTTTGGCAATTCACTCAAAAATGGTGCCAAAGGGTTTCAAATGCTCCCCTGAAAGGTTTGGCGGTCGAAACAGAAGGCTTTTTATCACAGGAGAAGCAGTCAACCCTCAACAACTTAACCGGAGGAAAAAGATTTTTTTGAAAAAATCCCTAAGCCCCGGGGTCACAATTTCAGCAAAAACCTGACTTTTGGGAATTCACTCAAAAATGGTGCCAAACGCTTACAAATGCTCCCTTGAAAGGTTTGGCGTTCGAAACAGAAGGCTTTTTATCACAGGACAAGAAATCAATCCTCAACAACTTAACCGGGGGAAAAAGATTTTTTTGAAAAAATCCCTAAGCCCCGGGGTCACAATTTCAGAAAAAATCTGACTTTTGGCAATTCACTCAAAAATGGTGCCAAAGTGTTGCAAATGCTCCCCTGATAGGTTTGGAGGTCGAAACAGAAGGCTTTTTATCACAGGAGAAGCAATCAACCCTCAACAACTTAACCGGCGGAAAAAGATTTTTTTGAAAAAATCCCTAAGCCCCGGGGTCACAATTTCAGCAAAAACCTGACTTTTGGCAATTCAATCAAAAATGGTCGCAAATAGTTGCAAATTCTCCCCTGAATGATTTGGAGGTCAAAACAGAAGGCTTTTTATCACAGGAGAAGAAATCAACCCTCAACAACATAACCGGCAGAAAAAGATTTTTTTGAAAAAATCCCTAAGCCCCGGGGTCACAATTTCAGCAAAAATCTGACTTTTTGCAATTCACTCAAAAATGGTGCCAAACGGTTGCAAATGCTCCCCTGAAAGGTTTGGCGGTCGAAACAGAAGGCTTTTTATCACAGGACAAGAAATCAACCCTCAACAACTTAACCGGGGGAAAAAGATTTTTTTGAAAAAATCCCTAAGCCCCGGGGTCACAATTTCAGCAAAAATCTGACTTTTGGCAATTCACTCAAAAATGGTGCCAAAGGGTTGCAAATGCTCCCCTGAAAGATTTGGAGGTCGAAACAGAAGGCTTTTTATCACAGGAGAAGCAATCAACCCTCAATAACATAACCGGAGGAAAAAGATTTTTTTGAAAAAATCCCTAAGCCCCGGGGTCACAATTTCAGCAAAAATCTGACTTTTGGCAATTCAATCAAAACTAGTCGCAAATGGTTGCAAATGCTCCCCTGAAAGATTTGGAGGTCGAAACAGAAGGCTTTTTATCACAGGAGAAGAAATCAACCCTCAACAACATAACCGGTGGAAAAAGATTTTTTTGAAAAAATCCCTAAGCCCCGGGGTCACAATTTCAGAAAAAATCTGACTTTTGGCAATTCACTCAAAAATGGTGCCAAAGTGTTGCAAATGCTCCCCTGATAGGTTTGGAGGTCGAAACAGAAGGCTTTTTATCACAGGAGAAGAAATCAACCCTCAACAACATAACCAGCGGAAAAAGATTTTTTTGAAAAAATCCCTAAGCCCCAGGGTCACAATTTCAGAAAGAGCCACTTCCCCTGACAGACATTGCAAGCTGTGAGGCTGCGTTGCCTGAAGATGGCCAGCAGAGAATGCAAAGAGAGCTTGCTATGCTAAAAGCATGCGTACATGCATCACTTTTGCCCAGTTTGGAGGGCGTAAAGTCAGCAAGGGCTGCCTGGGAGGTGCTGAGAAGTTTGTGTGAAACTTCAGCAGGAGGCCAGAGCCCTGAAGAAGTCATGAGGAGCCTGGAAATGGCTGTAGCCCCAGTCCCTGAGGTGCAAGTCGGGGGGGCTGAGAGTTCCAAAGGCAAGTTTCAAAAGTTTTCCACTGTGAGTGCTGAAGTGAAACGCAGTTTCAGCGAGGGCAGGGCTGGCACAGAGGGCTCTTCCGGAAGAAGGGGGGCCAGGCCAGCTGAAAGGAGCCCTGGGCAGTGTTTTTCCACTGGGGATCGTCGTCGTCAGCCAAAGTCTGGGAAGCGGCGTAGAGCTAGGCGCTTCAAGGTCGGCCACCTGGACAAAGTGAAGATAAGGCCTAAAGAGTCGCGTGAGAACGCAGAGGCCAGGCCGGTCTCCAAGGCAACGGAGGAGGCTACTTCTACGGAAGCTGCCAAGGTCCTGAGCAAGGGGGAGTTGGTTGCCGTGACAACCAGACAGAACTGCTGCAGAAGCCCAGAGAGAGGGGGCAGCGATACGTTTGTTGCCAGTATGGCTTTGTTTGAGGACAGCTCTGAGAGACACACTGATTTTCGCTTTGTAATCGACTCAGCAGCTAACTGCAACCTGATCCCAGAGACCCCTGCAGTCGAGATGTGGAATTGCACGGCAATTCCGGCTGGGAAAACTGTTCAGTTTGCAAGTGGGGAAAAGAAAAATGTGAATAACATTGCAAATGTCTTGTTTTCTGTTTTGCAGGAGCAGATGGAAGTTTGCATTGTGCCGGGAGTGCAACACTGTATTTTATCTGTGCCTTATTTGTTGAAAAAGGGGTTTAAGGTTTGCTTTGAACACGATGTTTGTACAATCTCCAAAGGAGGGAAGCAACTGGTCAGAGTTGCAAAGGGGCAGAATGATCTCTTCATTCTTAAAACGTCTCTGGAGGGTGAGGGGAAGGTTGAGAAAGCACAAGCCCTGCGTGCTACAGTTCCCACTCATGTTTCATGTTCTTGTGCGTGGCATAAGAAGACAGCTCATGCTTGTCTTGAAGAACTACAGGTGCTACCTGAGGTTTCCAAAGGCTGTAGAATTGAAGAATGTGCAAGAGTCCTAGATTGTCAGGCTTGCAGACAGGCAAAGGTAAGAGGGTGCAGTTACCCCAGGGTGGAGAGGGTAACCACAAAACCTTTTGATCTTGTGCACATAGATCTGTTGGGTCCCATGAAGGAACCAAGTTTGGGAGGGGCCAGGTTTCTGCTGACACTGCAGGATGATTTTTCGCAGAACACCTGGACACATGGTCTCAAATCCAAGGAAGATGCAGCACAGCTGATTAGACGTTGGACAAGAAATCAACCCTCAACAACTTAACCGGGGGGAAAAGATATTTTTGAAAAAATCCCTAAGCCCCGGGGTCACAATTTCAGCAAAAATCTGACTTTTGGCAATTCACTCAAAAATGGTGCCAAAGGGTTTCAAATGCTCCCCTGAAAGGTTTGGCGGTCGAAACAGAAGGCTTTTTATCACAGGAGAAGCAGTCAACCCTCAACAACTTAACCGGAGGAAAAAGATTTTTTTGAAAAAATCCCTAAGCCCCGGGGTCACAATTTCAGCAAAAACCTGACTTTTGGGAATTCACTCAAAAATGGTGCCAAACGCTTACAAATGCTCCCTTGAAAGGTTTGGCGTTCGAAACAGAAGGCTTTTTATCACAGGACAAGAAATCAATCCTCAACAACATAACCGGCAGAAAAAGATTTTTTTGAAAAAATCCCTAAGCCCCGGGGTCACAATTTCAGCAAAAATCTGACTTTTGGCAATTCACTCAAAAATGGTGCCAAACGGTTGCAAATGCTCCCCTGAAAGGTTTGGCGGTCGAAACAGAAGGCTTTTTATCACAGGACAAGAAATCAACCCTCAACAACTTAACCGGGGGAAAAAGATATTTTTGAAAAAATCCCTAAGCCCCGGGGTCACAATTTCAGCAAAAATCTGACTTTTGGCAATTCACTCAAAAATGGTGCCAAAGGGTTTCAAATGCTCCCCTGAAAGGTTTGGCGGTCGAAACAGAAGGCTTTTTATCACAGGAGAAGCAGTCAACCCTCAACAACTTAACCGGAGGAAAAAGATTTTTTTGAAAAAATCCCTAAGCCCCGGGGTCACAATTTCAGCAAAAACCTGACTTTTGGCAATTCACTCAAAAATGGTGCCAAACGGTTGCAAATGCTCCCTTGAAAGGTTTGGCGTTCGAAACAGAAGGCTTTTTATCACAGGACAAGAAATCAATCCTCAACAACTTAACCGGGGGAAAAAGATTTTTTTGAAAAAATCCCTAAGCCCCGGGGTCACAATTTCAGAAAAAATCTGACTTTTGGCAATTCACTCAAAAATGGTGCCAAACGGTTGCAAATGCTCCCCTGAAAGGTTTGGCGGTCGAAACAGAAGGCTTTTTATCACAGAAGAAGCAATCAACCCTCAACAACTTAACTGGCGGAAAAAGATTTTTTTGAAAAAATCCCTAAGGCCCGGGGTCACAATTTCAGAAAAAATCTGACTTTTGACAATTCACTCAAAAATGGTGCCAAACGGTTGCAAATGCTCCCCTGAAAGGTTTGGTGGTCGAAACAGAAGGCTTTTTATCGCACGAGAAGCAAATAACCCTCAACAACTTAACCGGCGGAAAAAGATTTTTTTGAAAAAATCCCTAAGCCCCGGGGTCACAATTTCAGCAAAAACCTGACTTTTGGCAATTCACTCAAAAATGGTGCCAAACGGTTGCAAATGCTCCCTTGAAATGTTTGGCGGTCGAAACAGAAGGCTTTTTATCACAGGTGAAGAAATCAACCCTCAACAACATAACCGGCGGAAAAAGATTTTTTTGAAAAAATCCCTAAGCCCCGGGGTCACAATTTCAGAAAAAATCTGACTTTTGGCAATTCACTCAAAAATGGTGCCAAACGGTTGC